>NC_059473.1:54035706-56535706 GCF_018139145.2 Gymnogyps californianus
GAATGGAGGGCACCTATGCAAGAAAAATAAACTTCACCTAGAGAAGACTCTGACTATCTGCAGTTAAAATAAGAAAAGCTAAAGAAAATGTGAGGAAATAGAGGACTCAAAAGAATTCAGGATGATGCATTCTTTATCAGTAACATCTATGTAAGTTATTTCCACAAGAACATTGTGGGGGTGGCGAAATCACATTTTAAGAATAAAAATTATTAAAACTTCCATAAAACACACTCACAACATAACAGAGATCACCAAGCATTCAGAACAGCAGCACTTTACTGGATATTTCTGCTCTCATCTCACACTAAACAACTCTTGATTTTACTAACCTGAAAGGAAATGTATGTAGTTAACCTGAAAGCTATTTAATGTTATTTCTTTAGTTAGAGAAAATATTGAAGGATAAAAAATAAAAAGGTGCTCTTCAAAATGTATTTATATAAAATGAACAATGTTTACCTCTTCTGCAAGTCGGCTATCACGCAAAGTCGGGGGAATTCCTGGGTGCTTTGCCAACAACAATTCCATCAAATTGTGTGTAGAATGAAGTCTCTAAATATACACAAAATCAACAGCAATCACGAAAAAATACATTGCAACATCTGTGACAGGAAAAGCTTAAACAGCAATGAAAGCTTACAGCAAGAAATCAGTATTCATTTAAAATTAGTTTTATTTTTTCTCTGTTAATCTGGAAGCATCTTATAAAGAAAATAAACATTCTTTTCCTCATTTTACTGAGGTAGGAAATGAAACATTAAAAAGACCTTCTTCTACACCTCAAAAGCAAATCAGCAGGCAAGTTTGATACCAAGTCATCAGATTCTGTCCCATATTCACCCTCCTAATTAAAACAGCCCTTGACTATTATGGAAAACAAATTATTTATCTCAGAGCACATTCTTTTGTAAATATCTTTCAGCATATTATAAGGAGACAATTCACTTAGCCTATCTAAAGCAAAATAAAGTACGAGGAAAAAAACAGCTCCCAAGAGCTTCAATTGTTTTTCATATTTTTCACTTTTCTAAAATAAAAGATGACTGAATAAAACATGACCTTTTTGTTTATTTTTAGGGAAAATAAACTTGATTGTTAATATAAGGGAACTCTATTCCTCTTCCCTAGATTCATCCTACTTATCCCAAACCAGACCCCTAATATTATGCTGCCTGCGTATCTCCCACAAATCCATACTAACAACCTCCACTATCATGAACTTGTGCCCTTCTCACCTCCTGGATTCACTTCACCTTTGCCCTATTACTATCTCAGCCACTGAAGAGCACTGGCCAGCAGTGGTTTGCCATTATCTTAAAAAGCTAAGCCTACACAACTGGGAAGTACTCAACATAAGTTGAGTTTTATTACACAAAGACAATATGAGGCAGTGTACATTTTGAGGAAAAAGAAAAAGCTTTATTGGGTTGCATAATCCAGTAAAACAGCTTAATTAACAATCTTGTTATGAGCAGCTTAACAAGTTTATGCTGATTTGGCTATGCTAAGTGAAAAACACCTCTGGGAAGTCACAAAGGAGAAGGAAGGATCAAAGACACAATGGAGCCATCAGATGACCACATCCAAGACGATCAAACAATAACTTATTAGTGAAGCAAGCAAAGTAAAGAAATAGACAACTGATCACTTCTTATTTATCTGTCATTAACATTTTAAATATCTTGTTATGCTTAAGAGAATTTTGGTCAATTTAGAACTGATATTTCTTGAAGAAATATAAGGATGTTACTTAGAGAACCATTGCTTTTTCACCAGGAAAATATATTCATATTTTTAATACAGTATTCAAAATGTATTAATATATTGCCTGAAGAGAAAATTCACTTTGATTCTTTTTCATGTTTTGGTGCCCTTTCAGAGAACATCTTCTACAGTGCAACAATTTTTCTCCTCTATCATTTGGCACATTAATATCATTCTCAATGCAAACCCAGCATCCTGCATTTGCAGGATGCAATATAGTACCATTAATGTGAGCAGTCACAGTCACATACACAAGTCTAGGAATTCAGCTTGTTAAGTTTACTGCAGAACAGCAGGTGGAGATCATACACTGCTTCTGGGATATCACGAAGACTCACAAGCAAAAGTTTTTAGAAAAACAGCAGCTTTAAAAAAAAAGGAAACGTGAAGGTCACTGAACAGATTCCTATCTAAAGACTGTGATAATGACAGCAGGCTGAAAGAGTCATTCAGCACACCACTGGGAGGAAGAAGACTGACCTGTTAAATTAAATCTAAAGTATTCCAGTTCTTAACTATGTCTCTTTACATTTGAATGCTCACTCACTTGCAAGGAATCTGTTTTGAGCTTTTCTTTGTGCTCTTCAGATGATCGTAACACTTCTCTGTACAGCTCTGCAGCCAATGCATATTCTCCTGAATTAAAAAAGAGTAACAAGAACATACACATATTGTGTTGGTTTTTAAATATACAAGCAGCCATGACTGACCATCACTTGTAACATACTAAGATGTTTTCAGAGAGGCTGTATAATCTGCTTGTCTTCAAGCAAACTTTCCTTATTCATTCTGCCCCCTCCCTGCCCCCCCCAAAAACAACTGGTAAAAGACAGAGAGTATTATATTTTACAAAGACTAAAGCAGTTTCCAAATTAAATATCTTTTGTGATTGCAAGATCTGTAGACTTCTTGATCTTAAAATATGTATTCACAGTTGCATAAGTCCAAAAAAACTCACGTTGCACTAAAAAAAAAAAATCATCCACAACTCACTGCAGTGATGCATTACTAAATTCGCACTGCAAATACATTATTCACTCTTCCATTGAAAACAATGAAAGTTGTGTCATACTTCAGAAATGCAGAAATGATTAACTACATGCAGGGAGCATAACTACTGATGTAAGCTGCCAACATCACAATCAATTCTCAGAAAATAGATTATATAAATTAAAAAAGAAATACAAAATTGAAGTTGCACATGGAAGAGCAGCAAAAAAAAAATTATTTTCTTTTCTCAACCGATGGAAATTTACTTAGCCAGTAATAGTCTTAGAAGAATCTTAAAACATGGAGAAGTATGGGACATGAAATGTATAAAAACAGATAACAGAGTAAAATAAAAATCATCTTCCTATATATCTGGAAGTGTAACAACCCTATTTCAACAAGATTTGTTGCTTCTCACATTGAAACAGTTGCCAGTTGTAAGGGTATAGTCCTGCAATATACTATTGCCATTACTAGTAACAGGCCAAAAGCTATGTGCTGAATTTGCAAGGCCTCAAGCTTGAGGCTTGTCAGGCGTCCTTTGAATTTTTCTTGACCTGCCTGGACCTTTTATTTGGCTTAGCTGTGACAGCAATTTCTTGAATTTGCTAGGTGCCTATGTCTAATTTTTTTAAAAATTTTTTTTTTTTTTTAAACTTTTGTTTATCTTTGTGTGGTACAATCACAGCTTTATATAGATAGCAGTAACAAGCAGTTATTCCATGTAGAATGAGATATTTACAACTAACACAATGATGTAGAGAAATACAGGCCTAGTAACAATAGCAGAGGCCTTGAAAAGTAAAGATATTGGATGCAGTGTAGAGTACAGCCATGTGATGCTAAGAGATGGTGCACAGGCTTGGCAGTGAATAAGGAAGCCATGGCTATAAACAACTCACCCACAGTCAAAGAAATGCAGACCTAGAGCTGGACAAAACTGGTTTTAGGGGCAACAAAGAGAACAAAGAAATAGCATGTAACATTCATAAAAGGCATCACGTACACTAAATTTGGTGTTAACGTGGAGCTGCAGACCAACGAAGAACGAGAAAAAGTGCGCTAGCAAACATAAAAACGACCCTAACTGGATCCTTGAGTGAGAAAGAAGAAACCATCAACACAAACATCTTACTCCTCCTGATGAAGAACTCCAGGTGGTGACAACTAGCCATAGCACTGCCACCACCAGTATGAAACCATTGACCTCAGGACCCAGAAGGGCAGTAGAAAGGTGAGCATAAAAGCAGGACAAGCAGTAGAAACAAGTAAGTATGATTATTCTTTTTTCGCCTGTAACAATTAGATCTGGACTAATCACAATTAGACCCATAAGATTTCAATTATACTAACAATAAATTCATGGCTTTACTTATATAATAAGATGCGCTTCCTCTTTGCTGATAAAGAAGACTGAGTGTAACAGTAATGCTGGGGGGAGGAGGGGGGGAAGTTATAGACCAGAACTCTGCCTCAGTCCTGCTTTTGTTTCTCACCAGATGCAATTTTCATCAATCTGCTTTTCAAAAAAGGCCAAACTTAATTTTTGCTACTAGTGTATTTTAGAAGTATTTAATCTGTACAGAAATCTTTTTAAGCACTTAATTCTATCTGAAAGACTTGATCTCCATCCTGCAATCATAACAAAGTATTTCAAACCTGCTAACTACAGAATAGAGAATCTGAACGTAGTCTTTCTGTAAGGCAAGTAACAGAACAGGTAGTTTGCTTGTTCTCCTCTTTGAAGGAAGACTTTACCATGAGCTGGAAAAATTCAAGCAGCTTGTCAACCTTAGAAGACTTATTACTTGGCAGAGAGGCATTTTTTTCACATTCATGACAAAGTAATTTTATTATTATTTTATTTAATGGGACATTCAAGATGAATATAATTATTTTTGTTTCCCATTCAAAGCTTTTTTTTCCTCCTAATTCAGACAAAATCTACATTGACAGAGCTGTATAGCAGGCAGCAGCAAAGAGATTCCACAGTCAGCAGAGCAGCTTGCATGGCAGGGGGCACAAAGGAAGCCCAGAAAGCAGTACTGATAAAACAAAAGCAGGTTAAGTACAATTACACAAGTATGACTTCTTTTATCCTCCCAGTACACACAGATGGTAGAATCAAGAAAGAATACAAAACAAAAAAGCCAGAAATACTCGAGACATCTCAAAGATGCACCAAACTACACCTATTCTTTTCTCCCTCATCTAGAATGAATGTTGTTTTTTGTTACAAGCCTCTCTAGTTTCCCAGGATTTCACTATGGCTTTTTCCCTGAATTCAAAAACGCCACAGTTTTTACAAGGTGTCATCTAAACCATAATTAGCCTACTAAAAGGAGTAAAGAATACGCTACAGCCATCCAGTCTTACCTTTAATGATATGGATACCAGCTAAGCCATTAAGAGCGCACACCAACTGTCGGTGAGCTTCCTCACACTCTGTTCGACATTTCTTCTGCAGAGATGTTAACAGTTCCTCCATGGTCATGGTGCTGAAATGGAGACCAAATGGCTCAAATTTGAAACAAAACCACAATACTAGAGAAGTAAAACTGTCATGCTGTGCAGCATGAAAGATTGTTACATGCATCGAACATACTGTGCAAATGTTTATTCGAGATTTATTTACTTATTAAAAAAACCCTAGTTGTCAGCTCTTCTTCCAGCTAGACCTTTACCCTAACTTGAGTAGGTCAAGAGGTTGACGTCTCCTAAAAATAGAAAGAAATAAGAAGCAAGAGAAAAATTAGAACTAGGTAAAATAACCCTTCACAGGGCAAAATATATTTTGCTCCTTCTGTTACAGTGGTAAACTGGAAACAAGCAAAAATAGACCTCATTTTGCTAGAAGCTGTTCAAATGAAAACAGCTATGAGAGACTACATTTCTCCCCTCTGCTACCAATCTAAACATGCAAAACACATGAGGTGTCAAGGTAAAGAGGAAAATGTGTGAAATGAGAACAGTGACAATTAGCAAGTATCATTTTAAACTTTCTTTTCTACATTTGTTTGTAGTATTTGTAATTCATGAGAGGAATTTAGTCAGAAGAGAATTAGCTTACCATAAAAATACAGGAAATGGAGAGGTAAGAGGGAGAAGCAAGAACAGAGATCAGAAAGAAGAAAGAAAGAAGCATGAAAGATAGCTTGGAGTAAGGCCAAGGACAAAGAATCCAGGCAGGAAGAAGACTGATGAGAAGAGACAGGAGAGTAAACTGCAACAACAGTCTACAACAGCTGACCTGAGGCTGCTTCTATGACCAATTGCTGCTGTGAGACCAGACACTACCCTCCTCCCCGAAACTCTGCTCCTCAGCCTCATTTACCTTCAGGAGAAGCATTTACTATTTGGCGTTTAGTGCTGTGGAGTAGAGTAAGAGGTGACATAACTCCTGTGCAGTCTGGGCCCAAGGTATGCTGGAAGGGCATCCTTGACCAGGCCTTTATTTTACCCTCCTCACAACACTTCCACTTGCAGAAACTGTTACTTGAGTTTAGACTACAGTGTTACACTAGAGCAGGCTTTAAATCAATATAATCACTATATATAATTAGCTGAATTCTGCAGAGGTATTGGCAAATACACATAGCACCTGCTGCTCATACTCTGATACTTCCACCATTACTACTTACTTTTCATTTTCAAAACCATCAGCAGTTTCAAGAAAAATTATAAAAGCAAAAGGATGTACATACAAAGTATGCAGCTTGATACATAGCCTGAGACTACCAATTAAGACAAAAAGAAGGGTTTTTTACTCAGTTTAACTAGGGGAGCCTAGAAAACTCCTTTTTGAGGGCTATATTTTTGCTGAGTAGATGTTCTCGTTTACTGCCTTCACTACACAGGTGGGAAAAAAGTCATCTAGCATAGAATATGCTCCAAACTCAGCTTTTTTGTTTCAGGCCGGTTTCTCTTATCCATATGCTCCAGCATCAACTTTCTTGTTTCAGTAAATTTCTCTTACTCATCAAAGTTCCTAGCACTAAATTTCTTCATTGTTCTCCTACATATAACCAAAGCCAGGAGCCAAATCTTCTCTGTTCTGGGAATGTCCACTGCTGCAGTCAAACTTGGTTCACAAAAAAGATATGTAAATAGTGCTGGGGAATGACTTTTCTTTGTACATACAATTTTAAGAAAGATTTAATTTTCATTGCTAGTTTTTTCCACCACAGTTACTATGCAGCTGTCACTCTCCAACCACTCCACCAAAATCAACATATTACTAAGCTGTCCCCAGCATACTCAGCTCAGTTTACACGTTTCATTTGTACTCCACTGGCTCATTTTAATGCAAATAATCTTGTATGGGCTGGTGGCAATATTGATTTCTCCCATGTCTGAGTCCTTGCTTCCACACTAGCAGACTGTTAGACAGAAAGTGCTACAGCACAGTGCCTACTATTGGTCCCTGCTAAAGTAGGTGCAAAGTCAGTTACAGCTGCTTAGGCACTGTAGGTGCCCTGTATGAGAAAGCGGAAGGAGTAGGACACAAAACTTCATAAAAGGATAGAAAGAGACTGAATAGAATGGATGAACAAGACAAGGAAACAGTAGAAATAACACTGACAGTGTTAAAAGTTTAAGTTCTTCTCTACCTGTAGCTTAAAAAAGAAACAACGTAGACAGTGCTCTGAGAGCCTGGAATGGAGACAGCCTGCTCTTTCACAACCCCCTCTAATTCACTGAAAAAGTAGCAGCTACATTTTGCAGAGTGCTAGCAACATGCTTTTGGTCTAACAAAGGCTGAGATCAAATTGGTATTTGCAGGGCACTTGTGAAGAAGATGATCTTGAAAGTATGCAAAAAAAGAAAAAAAAAGAAAAAAGCATTTGAACAGCTTTCAAGTTCGGATCTACAAATTTCGCAACCTTACATTAACAACATCTTCTTTGAATTAAAGAATTATTCCATTCTGTTTATTCATTTTGTTCGTTGTTCTCATTTATGAACATGAGTTTTGTAAGAGACAAAAGAAAATCAGTGGGCTTATTTAAAACTGAAAAAGAATCTGGTTTGTTTCACACTCAGTCTGTCACCTGCAACACCCTAGTATCCATCAGCATCCTAAGGTTAAAATGTTACTACACAAACAACTGCCTCTCAGTACTATGTTCTTTAACAAAAGAATTACACTTAATACACTCCTACATACTATTCAGCTTCTGAGGTCAGATAGCTTGGTACGGCATAGTTGCACATTTAACTAGAGAAGCTTAGAATTAGGCTTATTTGAGAACTGTACAAGATCTTGCACTACTAGGGACAAATAGCATTTTGCTTTGGATATAGCAAGCCATTTAGGAAGTGACAGAAATTCACCTTTTCTGTAATGGCAAGAACTCTCCCCGAACAGCTTGTGGATGACAGCAGGCCTGCCTCAGCCGCAGCAAAGGGTACAGAATAGAAGTCACAGTCCTTCTATCTAGGCTACTAAGCTTAAGAGTCCAGTCCGAAATCTTCCTGAGTTTTGCCAATGCATCCTGGCAGCACACCTCATGCTGGCGATGATAGAAGTGTCTCTCCACAGGAGAAAAGTGAAGCCAGTGTACATTTTCTGTCTGAGGGGGGATTTGAATCTGCAATTAAAAAAGAAAATAAGTAATTCGCAAATAAAGCTATTGATTAATGTTGTTCAGGAATTTTAAAACCCAAAACTCTTATTTACTTGGTCAATCACATCCTTCTTTGCTGATCTCCACATTATCTTGGCAATTAGACTGTAGAGAGGCCGGGGATTTTTCCTACAGTAAGGTCGATATAAAAGTTGGTCCCACCAATGTTTGACCCAGTAAGGATCAACTCCAAGAAAAAGGATTAATCCATACAGATCTGTCAAAAAAAGAAAAGTGTTTTAGTACAATGTTCGTGTTTCAATACTTCACAATATGCCGCCAAAAAAATTAACTTTCATAGAAAGGTTACCAGGCATAAAGCAACTACATTCTGGCCATTATCTTTTCCACTTGTTTTCCAGTCACTCCCTCACCAAAACAGCTAATTTGAGGCAGGGGACCGGGTGGGGGAAGGTGGGAGTTCTCTCCTTTAGCTAGTTGTTGATTTTCATAAAACTTGCTGGAATATAACTATTTGTGAGCCACTTTCCTAATTTCAAGTTTAGCAGAACAGAGCTATGAATTTAAACCTATTCAGAGCAGGGGTGAGAGGCAGAAATTACGTGATTGCATATGGTTAACTGGGTTTGCCAGGTTTTTCTAAAACAATATTGCTCAGTATCATTACTTCACAGCCTGCTGTGCACCAACTGTCTGTTGCCCACCATCCTAAAAGGGGCTGCAATTTTGAAGACCTTCACTTTTCTACTAAGGCAGAAGAAATTAACAAAACACACTTTTATTGTTTTCTTCCTAATTGAGAGAATACAGCTTGCTAATTCTGCCCAATTCAGAAACTCATCATTTTGGGGGATGAAATTTAGGACATACTGACTCTTTAAGCTTGTATCTAACTCTTACTGGAAAAATACAGCAGCACATGTTTAAATGCTGCATGTGGACAATGCAGAAATAGAAATATATGATGGTATCTTATAGATAGTTCTTAAAGATCTGGTGGCTGCATTCTTTATTCTGTTAGCTTTATGGTAATTTTGGTATTCACTTGAGAGCTGTAAGACATTGACCAAATACATCATAGACCAGAGGAAAAAAAATCCTGGGAATCATTTCTACTCAGGAAAAAATTGTTTCCCAGAGGTCCTATCCCACTTTATTACAGCAGCGGCGGCACAAATTCAAATTAGTCAGCAGTTTTTGTCCCCTATGTGATGGGGGCTGCCTCAGTATAGCCTGAGCACCTGGCCAACATGTATTATGGACAATATAACATTTCAGATATGTATTAAATCAACACTATCACACATAAGGACTTGAACAAGTTAATCGTGACGGTCAAATCAATCACTTCCTTCTATAGCGTTTGCTTTATTAACTATGCATTCTCACAACTATTATGTGTATTTATAAATTCAATCCACAATTCCATAATGAATTAATCTACAATATTGACTTTTATAATGGTTTGGTATCTGAACAATAGTTCACAAATGCATACAAATGCTTACACTGGTTTATTCATTTTCAAACTCCTTGCCTCAATGTGTAGCACATCAAGAACACTTAAATTGAAGAACACAAGGAGATAAAGAAGTTACTGAGTTCCCTTTCTTTTTTTCTATCTCTATCTGAAGTCTGTCTCCAGAAACTGAGTACCTCACAAAAAAGACAAGATAAATAACACCTGCTAACATACAGCTCCCTACTCCACACATCTCAATTCATTAAGTCCTTACATAAGGACTTAATACAGTTTTCATTAAGCATTAGTATGATTTTTTAGAATTTATATTCATGGCAGTTGATGTCCACAGTAGTTCATACACGGCTATGCAAAAAGCAAATACAGCTTTGCTTGCTGTATTTGACTGTTAGAAGGATTCTGTAACCGGAGCAGACTATCTTTAGCTGCAACAGAGAGAGGTTAATATTTACCCACTCTGCTAAGTGAAAACTGAAGAACAGACTTGAGTCAGCTGTTTGACATACAGCTTCTCTACTCCCCAAAGTATTTGTCTAACTTGGGGAGATAAAAAGATTTCAGCTCTGCAATTTTTGTATTGATACATTTATTGATGGCTTTATTACATGGTTAAAGGTTATGGCTTACCAAGTCAGAGTACCTAATGAATTCAGACCAAAACTAGCAGACATTTTAACTGCTTCAAACCACTACCTAATTATCAGCACAAGGAAAACCCACAGATGACACTGCTACATAAACTCTCACCTTCTAATCCTCGCTGCACAGGAGTGCCACTGACACACCAGCGATTGATTCCACTTAAACGGAGTGCCATTTCAGCAGCCTAGCAAAAGAAGATAGAACCAATGGTAGGAAAGGAAAAACAAAGATGGTGTGGAACACAGTCTGAAAACATGTGGACCTTATTTTTAAGAAGTCTGAACATCTTTTCAGTATGTAAGATTAGCAGATCTATAAGCAGCATTGGTATATTATAACAATGTGTATAAAGTTATTGAGCTTTTTTGAAGGTAACTGAAAGCTGATAAAAGCCACATCCACTTCCAAGTAATCAAGTGCAATTAAGGGTTCACAAAAGGTAAATAGTTAGCAAAAGAAACTGTATGTAAAAAAAAAAATTAAAGCCTATAAGCCATTATGTAAGTAGCATTTTTGTCTTCCTGTTTTGGGCAAAAAAGACTGGATGAATACTAATTAAAATAATCTCCCTCTGCAGACTGCAGCCCTAGAGTCTGTAGACGCACTGCTGACTATTTTAGCTTCTAGACCCAAAGGACATATCTATGCCTCTGAACCATGCCACTGAACAAGCTAGTGTGTTGTCTGAAACTATCAAACACCATATACAACATGATGACCTAGTTCTTTAAACTGTCGTTATAGATTATGTTAAGTATTTTTTGAGCTGGATATATTTCACAGTCTGCCAAAATTCCAACAAGAGAACCATTTAATAGTAAGTATCTCCAACACAAAATTCACTTCTAAAGAACAAGCTACAAGGACAAATTACCTGAGTGCACTGA
Organism: Gymnogyps californianus; assembly: GCF_018139145.2. Taxonomy (NCBI): domain Eukaryota; kingdom Metazoa; phylum Chordata; class Aves; order Accipitriformes; family Cathartidae; genus Gymnogyps; species Gymnogyps californianus. Next base: position 54,047,064 of record NC_059473.1, read on the forward strand.
ACGTTAAGAGGGGGAGAGGGAAGTCTATTGTATTATTTACAATAAGCTTGTTAAAACCTTTTCAAGTTAAATAAATGCATGACTAGGAATGTCATACCTTTGCAGTAGTGCATTCAACCATTTGTGCTTCATCAAGGCAGATCCTCCACCACTCCACTGCTACTAAGGGGCTTGGGATGGCCATGTACCGCTTCTGGTTCCTGAAACGGCGCCCATCTTCGCTGTTACTGTGGGGTATATCTACATAGTTCAGTTCAGTGCGGAGGACATCATATGTGGTGATAACCACCTCCTGCTCTGCCAACATGTGTGGCTGCAAAAAGCCATGCTTCTTCACACCTTGATACACCTACACAGATTTGTATTCAAATGCACAACAGCAAAGAATGAAGGTAAGAGACACTTTAATAAAAATGCAAAAATACCAGTACAGCTTAATACGTGCATGCTTTTAGAAGTGTTCCTCATATAATATGAAATCGTTCATAAAACCTGTATTCATATAGTAGCATGGTGGGAAATCCATACAAGTAACACAGATAATAAATGCAATACAGACATTGATGCAAAACTTATGTATAAGTATTATATCTTCGCAAAACATTTTTTTTCTCCTTTGAAGAAAAGGGGACTTCAGTATTTGCTACAAGTTATTTGTTGCAACATTTGTATGCAAGATTAAGTATTCTGTAATGTTGTACAGAGCAACATTATGTAAGTCAGTGTTACATGTCCTGTCCTCTCCTCTCCTTTACCGCAGATGTATTACCTTTCTCCCCGCCATCCCAAGAATTCCATGGATGATTAGGCAAAGACAGAAGTATGTAGCAAAATATTTAAAAAACAGAAATTATACTCTGGGTAATGTTTTATCTACAAAAAGGATTTCTACAGAGACTCATGAAATAGAAAGAATACTCTAGTAAGAAACAATCCCTGTGCACCAACAGAATATTATTATAAACCTTGCATATTGACATTCATGATTTATTATAGAAACACTAACCAAGATGGTCCATTCTTACCTATAACTACCTACAGACACTTTTACCATTTAAGAAAATCACTGTCTCTCCAGTCTCTCATAGTGTCACAAACTTTAATGTTCTCTTAATTCATGCAACTAATAGTTAAAAATACCAAAATGAAGGTGACTCTATAAAACCTTAGTTGATTTCCCCCCTCTTTACCCCTTGATGATCAGCACGACTTCACTGTTAATTTCACTGTTACTGTACTTTTCCTTCCAGTAATAACCTTCCTCTACATTTGTGCATATGGCAACAGTGTTTCTGTCAACTGAAAGAAACACTTGCAGAAAATTTCTGTTCAGCCTGAGTGTGACAACAGAGCATGTGTAACCAGGTCAATGCACATGAACTAAAGAGGGAGAACGGGAGGGGGAAAAAAGAAAAAAAAAAAAAGGACACGCTCACTGAAGCAACTGTTAAGAAGAAAAAATAGCTGTCGAAGTCTAATGATCTCTTCCAAGTATTTATGAACAGACTTTATGGAGGTTTATAACTTGGCCAAGTTTTGGTTGTTTTCATAGCAGCAGGAAAAGACAACCTGCCACAAAGCAAGACCTACTGATAAATTTTAATTTCTTGTTCTATTACATAAACCCATTAGAATTTCCCATGGGTTGTAAGCAGCTGGAAGAATAAAAAAAAACACCCTTCACATGCAATGCAAACCCTGTTAACATGGGAAACTGGTTCTTTGAAACATCTGCACTATTTTCGTTTTAACTTTGCAGAAAAAAATCCAACAAATTTTCATTTTGAAGCAACACTGAAAGCAAGTCTGGATGACTTACAGTTGGCAGTTAAAAGAAAATGAAAACAGTGTCTTAGAATGGAAGGTGTCACAGCTTAAAGTACTGACATTCAGTATTTAAGCTATTTTACTGTTACCATGTAAATCTATTTCTGACAGTTTTCATCAAAGCTGGTATAAAACTTGGACTGGGTCCTACAAAAACTGTGCAAGTTTTACACATTTGTTAGTTGCTGCACTAAAGCTAATTAGACTGCTCACACAAATGGCTTACTGGAGGCCTAGAATTAATTTATACTTGGGCGTCTGTGCAGGATAGCTGAAGGTATTGGATATATCCCTGAATACAAAGCTTCCTCTCTTTATCAACCTACTACTACTGTTATTTTATTCAAAATATAAAGGTTCTCAAAGCACTTTATCATTACAAAGGTTCTTGCCTACTAAAAATATGGACAAAACTTGACTACATCATTAATAAAAGACAATGGCTACCCTTGAATACTGTGACAGCTATATTCAAAAAAATCCTGTATAGTCATGTTACTCTATGTATAATTAGGTTTATTTTAGTGATAAAGCTATTAGAAATCAAGTAAAAGGACAATACAAGGTCTCCAGATAAACAACATCCTAACAAATATGGCAGATGTTATAGAGACAATGCCCAAGTTGTAACGGTGTTATTCTCAGTAAACACCAAGGCCCAAGACGTCTTTTGTAAAGCCTGAGAACCAGAAATTCAAAAATACACTCTTTACCTACTGAAACATTTGTTTTTATCTGGAGCGAAATTAGAAGCAACTGTCAGAGAGCTGCTTGGGTGCAAATGTACAGTGAGACTTGACACTGCCAAAACACCTATAGTTAGGCCTTTCTAAGTTCCATGGTAACCTTTCAGGAAAAAAAAAAAACCAAACTACAAACAGCCTTCCCTCTCAGAAATCACCTGTTGTTGCAACTGCTCAAAATTTGCTTCCATTTGATAAAGATATCTAGTCCACTGTATCATCTCCCAGTGACCAATAAGGAAAAAATGAAGAACTAAATGCAGTCTTTCTAGGACACAAATACACCGTGTGGTGCCAAAGCATAGGTCTAATAGGAAGAAATGTAGAATTCTGACACAGATGACAAAGAAACCCCTGAACTTTACGTGATACCGAGCGCCAGACAGGAAGCCCCGAGCCTTGATAAAAACAACTCTCCAGAATACGAAGCTATATAACCTTACCAGAACTCGAAGAGAAGATGACCTTACATGCCTGTTGATCTCATCTACCCACTGATGACAAATAGAACTCGGAGAAATGATCAGAGTTGCTCCTGTGGAAACGGGTTTCATTGCCACGAGACAATGGGGACAGTAGAAGGGCTTGATCTTCAGGTTTTCCTCTTTGTAGTTTACACATTCTGCATGCTGCCATAAGTAACATTTCAGGCACTGCACACGAGCTTTATAGTCAGCCAATCCAAGCTCACCACAGATGCATTCAAAACGATATTCAGAGGTATTAAATGGAAATACAGAACTGGTATGTTGTACGCTACTGCCGGAATGTTCTTGGGAATGTGAGGACTGGTCCTTTGGGACTTCCTGCTGGACATCAGGTGTAGTTTTAGAAACATCAAAATCGGGATGACTGCTCACATCACTGGAGACAAGGAGGTTGCCATGCAAATCAGGAGACTTTGGGACCACAGCTTCCTGCTGAAGATTATTCTCTTTTACAGAGCTCTCATGATCTGCTTCAGATTTCCTGTTATTTTTGCTAGTTGTACAATAATCATGTTCTTCCATGGTGATATGCACCCGTAAAGGGGTTTTAAGGACATTTTCAGAAGTGACATCACTATTTCTTGATTCTTTGGTTTGAGTTTTAGCATCAGTCAACTGCTTCTTCTGAATGCTTTCTGAAGTACTTGCTATCTACAAAGTAAAATTAACCAAGAATGTCAGACTTTCTCCTCACTTTTTTTTTTTTGGATCGTATAAACACATCGAGACATAGTTACTAAGATTTTATATCAATTTCCAGTTTGAGCATTTGGTTAATGTTTACCAGTGTTTAAAAGACAACTTCACAGTAAAAACAATACATCTGCCAGCCCCCGCCGCAATATTTTGAAAGATTTATGACAGATGTAGTTAATATTTTAGCCCCAAATTTGATCTACTTATGATTTCTGCTTCTTTGTTCATGAATGTCAAAGCAAATGCCGCAGTCTTCTTCATTTTTATCAATAAGCCAGCGTCACTGAACTAGTGCACACAGACAACACAGCTGAGAGTAGCAAACAATTGGTAGAAATAAGATCTGCCTTTGCAACATTCTTTAAAGTAACTATGGCAGCATGTTTTACCTGCTCTTTGGTTCTTTCTCGCCTCTTCTGTTCCTTGTAATTCTTTCCCAGCTTGAAAGACCCAGCCAGACCATGTCCTTTGACTTGCTCTACTACTTGTTCTGCAATTAGTTTTTCTAGAGTTCTTTTGAGAAGCCGTCTATTTCGCTGTATGTCATACCTATATATAGCACTGATGTACTTAAATATTGCAATAATGGATGCTCCTTTCTTCACATTCATTTCCTTTACAGCTGCTAATATCATCACTCGTAAGCCTATATGTAGAATCAAAGCAAAAAAACTCAGAAAATGAAAGTTACCTTGGAGAATGCATATTAAGGGAACTCTAAACACCGTGTTCATCTAAAAAATGCAAAAAAAAAGACAGGCAGCAGTTTTGACAATGCTTTACTTGAGGTAGCCCTACAATTCACTATTTTTCAGTGGTTCTAAGAAAATATTGAGTAGCAATAGAAATAAGTCACTCAGTTTTCTTACTGAAGCTTATAAAAAGACAGTGTATTTCAGTTCAATGCATAAACTCTTACAACAGCCTTTAGTTACATGGAGCTCTGTAGCACAGAGATCTGAGTTGGTAACTTTAAGTGTGGATCACTTGTTTGTAGCATGCAATCCTACATCACAGCGCTCAGCAAAAGAATCATTTCATTCTACCAAAGTGAAGAGCAGCCTTGAACACAGTCAGTGGCCAATATAAGACTTATGCCAAAAGCAAAATGTATTAAAAAAAGTCATCAGAAATACTTACTGGGATATTGTATTTTTTCCTTCAATTTAAGTTCCATTTCCCTTGTTTTTTTCTTTTTATTTCCTTCTAAAGGTTGAGGTGGAACAAAGAAGTTCACGAGCTTACCCTAATGCAGACAACATTTAATAGTCATGTTTCTTCACAGCAATTCTGAACTTCATTAATCTTTTCACATTTGAAAATAAGCATCAGCTGCTATAGATGTGTACTCTGATCTCACTAATTTGCTCAGATAGCTCATTTTTAGTGTACAGAGCGATAGCCCATTCAGTTCAGTTTCTCGGCAAACGGTGTTCAGCACCCTACACTGGTAACAGAAAGAGCAGCCCTGAAAGCTGCTTGGGTCCTCCACTACCTCAGAATTAAGTTGCAGGAATCTATAGCTGTAAGTGACTTAGGTTACTGATGGGGGCAAGAAAATATATATTTAATATATAGCTAGAAACACAAAAGGAGGTAAGCAACATAGATTGACAAGCCCTAGTTAGTTGTATTACAAGTAAGTTTCTCTCTTGAGGGATTGCCTCCCAAAAATTTACTCTATTATTAGTGATTCAGGAATAGTGATTTAATTCAAGGAGACGTATACTCAAGAACAGGGATATAAAAAAGAATCCCAAAGCTGGAACAAATGCAGTGCCAATATTTCTATAATTAACTGTTTTACAGCCGTATTCATTGACACTTCACTCTGCCCTGTCCAACTGGTTGCTTTGCAGAGTTCTTAACAGTAACTGCAATGAAACTCCAGACACTGTTTGAGCCCTACAGTGAGCTGAAATACTTGGAGTAACTCTGACATTGGCTTACACAAGCCAGGAGTCATCCAGAAAGTCTCTGTTGGAATAAAGCACTTTTGTTTTGGTTTTTTTTCAGCACATCATACAAAGACATTTTATATTTGAAGACAAGAAAAATACAGATGATAAGGGGCCTTCTGGATAAGTAGAATAATGCCTTTTAACCACAGGCAATGTCATATAATTCTGTTCATAAAGATCCCAAAATATTAGCTAATATGTCTGTCCCAGCTACTCATCATGAAACAGTTTCATAACTCCAGCCCTCCAAAAGCTATGGTCTCTAGCTATTGTTGCCAGTTGATGTCCACATGCTTTAGTGCTAATACTCCCCTCTTCACACTCCTCAGTGCTGACCCTCTGACACATTTAACAAGAATCTTATTCTCTCTTTGAGAATTGGGTCTTTTTAACTGATAAAATTACAAGCAAGCAGGAGATCGTTATGAATAAATGTACAATGAAACTGGCTGCCATGAATTCAAAAGGATGGAACCCACAGAAGTGGTAAGAGTTTACTCAAGGATAAAGGTTCTCTCCCTTCAGAAAGAATTTTTGGTTTTAGTGAACGTGCTAAGTTTTCACAGGATACATGATGAGGAAAGTGAAAAGATGGAAAACTGCTGCTAAATAAGCCCATTTATTATATAGAATAGAGGGGGAGCAGAAATCTTTGTTCACTGAGTTTAAATCATCCCTATTTTAGCACAGAACCTATGTCTAATGGATGTTTGACGCTCACCAATACAATGAAGTGAAGGGGAGAATGATTTCCAACATAGTAGACTAAATTACTTATTTATACACTCCGGGAGTGCGTGTAAACTACCAACAGCCTATTTAACAGCGCAGTTGCCTGGTAACACCCTCCAACAATGGCAAATTATCAATTGCTTCTCCCGCAAACCATTCCACTATTTATAGAATCACAGAATGGTTTGGGTTGGAAGGGACCTTAAAGATCACCTAGTTCCAACTCCCTTGCCATGGCCAGGGACACCTTCCACTAGATCAGGTTGCTCAAAGCCCCATCCAACCTGGCCTTGAACACTTCCAGGGAGGGGGCATCCACAACTTCTCTGGGCAACCTGTTCCAGTGCCTCACCACCCTCACAGTAAAGAATTTCTTCCTAATATCTAATCTAAATCTACCCTCTTTCAGTTTAAAACCATTACCCCTCGTCCTATCACTATACTCCTTGATAAAGAGTCCCTCCCCATCTTTCCTGTAGGCCCCCTTTAAGTACTGAAGGGCTGCTATAAGGTCTCCCCAAAGCCTTCTCTTCTCCAGGCTAAACAACCCCCAACTCCTTCAGCCTGTCCTCATAGGAGAGGTGCTCCAGCCCCCTGGTCATCTTTGTGGCCCTCCTCTGGACCCGCTTGAGCAAGTCCATGCCTTTCTTACACTGGGGCCCCCAGAGCTGAACGCAGTACTCCACGTGGGGTCTCATGAGACCGGAGTAGAGGGGGAGAATCACCTTCCTCGACCTGCTAGCCACACTTCTTTTGATGCAGCCCAGATGCAACTGGCTTTCTGGGCTGCGAGCGCACATTGCTGGCTCATATTCAGTTTTCATCCACTAATACCCCCAAGTCCTTCTCTGCAGGGCTGCTCTCAATCCACTCATCGCCCAGCCTGTATTTGTGCTTATGCCACCAAGTATCACATCCTACAAAGCAAAAACTTTCACTGTACTGTAATCCAGCTTTAAATCTGGACTTCTATAAAACAGAAAGCAATAAACTCAAGAGAAGAAGTGCATTTCCATTAATTCTGAAATTTTCTTCGTACTAAATGTTATCCTGGTTTTCTTACCTCAGGTAATGTCAGATCATCTGGTTTAACATCTGGTCGAGTATGAGTCAGAATAAGAGCCAACACTTCTACTGTTTTTCCAAGACCCATCTCATCTGCCAAAATACCTCCAGGCCACTGGGGTCCAGCAACTGGATATTCACGGATAATACTAAAATTCAAGTACATTCCCAAATGAAAGTCAGTAACTATAGAATGGTGTGACAGAGAAGCACGTGTTCAGGGACACATAGAGCATAGCTTCAGCAAGGAAAAGTTTATAAGGTGAGGCAATATCTTTCATTAGATAAGCCGAGATTGACAAAAGCTACCAAGCTTTTTGGGTGTACAAACCTGACCAAGATGAATATGTATGCCAGAAGTTTTTGGATTTTTTTTCCCCTCCTAACAGGCCTTGCCTTGCTAATTTTAGCGTACCATTAGTCTCCAAAAAATTGAAACATATTTATATTCATACGTGTTAAAGATCTGAAAGTTATATAGGGAAAAAAAATAAAAAGCAAACTAGCAATCAAAAGGTTCTATTCTAACCAAATTAATGAGAAAAGTGCAACAGAACTAGTAATGCAATACCCAACATTAACAAAAAGCATTATACTGCCTCCTTCCTTTAGATTTTAAAAACATTGGACCAGGAGGTCGAAGCCCCCAATGCTCTAATTTAAAAAAATGTTAATCTTAAACCCAGAAATTTGCATTGAAATAAAAAAAAAAAGCTTGAAGAACTATATCTTCAACTCGATATTTACATATTTACCTGTGCATTATATACTCCAGTTTGCCTTTTTTTTCCATATTAAAGATATCACTGTTCTAATTCTTTAGTTGCTAACTGAAAAATGACAGTTATGGGCTATCTTATATCCTCCAGGTAAAACTTGCCAATAAGGTTTTCACAAAGTACAACCTTGAGGTGTTCTCAGATAACTATAAAAACATACCAGCCAGTAAATGGATTATAGTAGATTTTTACTCCATCCAGAGTGATGACCTCCCGCCATAAGAAGTGCAGTGCATTTTCTACGGAGAAAGAGTTCATGTTACTATTATGAAGTTTCTCTATAAACAGCACACTGCTTAGAATTGCTCAGCCTTATTGTGATATTTAGAGACAAAAAGCAGACATCTATCTCCACAGTGCTTCATGACCAACAAGATACAATCAACTGCCGTTCAGCAAAGTTTAGTTTATCATTTAGTGTACTACCCAAACAACAGCTTTTATAAAAATAGTAATGAAATAATTAACAAAGCTTCTAATCAAACAGCAAGAAAACACTACTGCTGACAATACAATGCCACTTTCCCCAATTACGCCAGTTTTCCAGACCCATATACTTGCCACTGCTTGGAGTGCTTGTGAGGTTCTCTCGGTGAAGCATCCAGTTCACAGCCTCACTTTGGTACGGCCTCAGAATAGGAATTAATGCAGGATGCTGCACATCCTCTCTCAGTAACTGGATATCCTGCTGATGGGTGTGCCTTACAAAGTCATAAAGCTCTTCAATATTTTGTCGCTCTAGTTCCATGTCAGATTCTTCCTCATCTTCGTCCAGCTCATCTGCATACACCAAGTCATTCAAGACACGCATTATCAATCAACTTTGGTCAACATTTCAGTAAATTTTGCTGCAACTTATTTAGTTAACACGTGAAAGCAAGCAAAGCAAAACGTTGTTTAAACATATGTCATGAGGCACCTGCCTCAGCTAGCAGGAGCAGGAAACAATGAGCACTACTTTCCTGAATGTTAAGATTAACATGCTATGGTGATCACAGAGGTATACATAATCAGCAAAGCTCTTCCTTTAGAATTTAGGGATAGAATGACCAGACCTTATTTATATAATAAAGACCTTCCACTAACATTTCCAACTGATACAGAACCACAAATAACTCACATTTCAGATTTAAATGTTAACATGGGTCAATGATCTTATAGAAAGGGGAAAAACACAGTGGGTTGTCAGGGATTTGCACACTTTTCATGAAATAAAGCCTTTCTTGATAAAATAACATTTAAAAAAAACAACAGGAGATTCTCTTCAGTGACCTTTCATGTTAATTTTAAATTATGCATCTGGATAAGAAAATTGTAGCAGTAGGACAACATGAAATTCTCACCATTTGCATCATTGCAAAAATTCAGACAAGGCATACTTTAGAAATTAAAATCCCACCTCAAGAGAAGTATGTACCCTCTAGGACAGAAGGCCTATCTTTCTTTTCTACCCTCTAGGACAGAAGGCCTTGTACTTATATATTTTTCACATAATTTGGATATATGGGCATACACAGAAGTTAAGCACTGTAGAACAAAAATTCATGAAAAATTCAAGGGTCAGCATTTTAGGAAACTGACATAAGATGAGGGAACAAAAGACTTAGCGGACAAGTTTTAACAGTGTTTCAGGTCTCAAATTAAAAACATCGGCACCAGTAAAACAGCTGTACAACTCTACAGTTCAAAGAAAGATACTAACCCTAGCTAGTATTGGAGATAAAGCCACCCTGCAGAATTTTTCTCAAAAAAAAAAAAAAAAAAAAATTTAGAAGCAAGTCAAGGTCAGCATTTTCAGCACAAAGTGACCTTAAGGTGTATTTAAAAAGTATAATATACTGATAAAAAGAGAAAACAGGTAATGGCAGGCACAATTAAATCAAATTATAATTACGATGCCTTGCACTAACAAAGAAGAGATGCACCTGGCACAAACACCAGAGAGTATAACGTTTGGGGGCTGCTATTAGGACTCCCTTTCACGGAAAGCAAAAGCTTCTTTCATTCAAATGAATGGTGAAGGTGAAGAATGGTTTCCAAAACAGACAGCAGGAAATGATGTGCCTATGTATGGCAGCCATCAGTGCCCTCCCCTAATCCTTTTAAGTCAATGGAACAATTCGAGTGCTTCAGAAGGGAAAAGAGAATTCTGAAAGACATTAAGTTTCTATAAATTCATGAAAACTGTATATATAAAGACTTGTAATGTAAAGAAGGCAACCAGAGTGCACATGTGGGGTTATTAGTGTTTCAGCCAAATGAAAAGCACCAAGCAGAGCATGCAGCTTTATATACTACAAAAACTGTTCCAAGGGATCCTCTCACACACATTCCTCACTTCATGGAAAGAACAGAGAAATTAGAGTGATTGCACAGTATAACTTTGATCAATGAAGCCCATCTATAATGACACCTATCATTGCTAAAATAACAGTTTTCAAATCTCACATTTCAGAGCATAATAAATTGACTTCTGTATAAACTAAGTCTGACCAGAATTTTACAGGGGAGCAAAGACTACAATATACTTTAAAATGTTTTTTTCATACAATTGGATATGTTTTGTCCACACCTTTCTTGTTTTGTTCATTCTCTCAAAGATTTTTTTTTTTTTTCTGATTAAATGGTTCTATGTACCACAGGGATTTTTAAAAGGGTGCTAAGGAAGTTTACTCCTCTCTCAGTTACTTATTAAACAGTGAATATTTAATTATGCTTTCAACCATTTCAAAATGTAATTCAGCTACACAGCTTTCATCTTAATACTTTTTACCTTTGAGAAGCAGATGGTATTGTACTACCTAAAAATTCAGTTTCTCTGATATGTTTCATAATCAAGTATTCTCCTTAATTCCTTCAATGACTGAACTAAAGTTCTGCAGTAGGATCTTTCCATCTTATCTGTAGGGCAGTTTCCAGATTGCTGTATAAGAATATCTACATCAATGAAAATGTAATCTTTTCCCCCTTTATTCTAGATTAATGGAAAACTTGTTGCTTCATATTTGAAATGTATTTTAAAATGTCATACCCAAATGTATTTTAAAAATGTCACACAAAGACCAAAAAACTCCTCTTTGTACAAAGAATTTATTCTTCTTAAGAAAATTGAAGGAAAATGGTATATGCTATTGCCATGCTACTGTAATAAACTCCGAAACATTTACTATTCACTAGAACAAACAGCAATTAAACAGACATATTTTTTTTTAATTATAAAGACTATGGGTTTTGTCATATTAAGAAAGCAGCTAGCTGGATAAGTGATCTATGCCTATGTGTTCACTGAAGCAACAAGAAGTGACATGTAATATTATACAGCAGATAGAGGATACAAGCTGTTATAAAACCAGCAATTTATTAAAGCAAGCAAAAGAAATCTCTGTAAACAAATTTCTCAGAAAAGTGGTTAGCTCTGAAATTAATGTTCAAAACTCATGAAGCTTCTGCATATTAAATATTTTGTCACTCTATTGCAAATTCATTAATGTATCTATCCTATGCTTGCCATAACTGGAGATGGAATTCCTGCCACAAAGTCTCAAAACCATTTAGAAGGACATTAACGGGATAAATACATTGAGGAAAACAAATATATAAAAGTTAAATGTAGGGATAGAGAGGTCATGTCCCTTGTTGGTGTAAATCTTTGTGCGCAACCTCCATCAACACAAGAATTTGCTCATCAATAGGGAGAACAAGAGGACTCATCTTGGAACATCGTTGCGTAGAGTTCATTTTAGATGGATATTGACAATTGTTAAAATACATACTTACATGCAGTTCTACAAAAATTTCAATTAATTCTGTTTAAAAACAGGTGAAATTCAAACACAGATTAAGTTGTTAGAAATGGGAATCAATTTACGCTTAAGAGGAATGCATTCATCAGCATAGCATCAAGGCTATATTATTTTATGCTACATCAAAAAGTACGTGCTTAAAAACTGTTAGAAAATGTAACCAGTTTCACAGTGTGTAACTGCCTGGGGTCTTCCCTCCCAAATCTTTTCCATTTCTGTGACATGCTTTATTTCTGAATTTGGAGCATAGCATAACACACACTATGGACTTATACAGTAGTTTAATGAGCCTGTTTTGTTCTCTAATACTTTCAGGACAATTCTTTACCTTTGATTTGGTTTGACTGACACTGAACACTAAGTTTATGCATTTACTGAGCTATACACCTATCTACTGAACTACAACCCTAGCTGCAACAGTTAGCAAGGAGGCTACCATTCTTCTCTAATGTAAAATAAGAATTTTTTTCTTCTGCATTGTTTTATATTTATCTATATTGAATTTATACTGAATCTCCACTGCCTAGTCTGCTTGCAAGCTTTCAGTTGTTCTTTAAATGTATTATTCAGCATAATAGAGATGAAGTTTGTTGATGATACCATCTCACCAATCATTATTTCCCAAAGCATTAGGAATACATTAAGCTGCACATGCCTTTGTAGGACTTGACTGGTGATCCTCATACACATTAACAACCTTTTATTTTTATTCTCTGCACCCTCTGTTTTACTTAGTCATTTACATGGCATTCATTGGCGTAGAATCAAGACTATATTATTATTTTACACCACATCAAAATGTACATGCTGAAAAATAGTCAGAAAATTTACCAGTTGGCAACACAGCTCCTTTATGAACCTGAGCTGGTTTCATGGCTTCTGAAAAGGTAAGTTAAGGCATAGCAACCCAATCACTCAGGTCCACATTCTTGCTCCAGTAACTTTTGAGTGGCATGTCTTCCCTTTCAGAAGCTATATTGCCTCTTCACCTGTAAGCTACACTGAACCATGTAGTCCATAAAAATCTATCCTTCAGCGTACTGAGGACAAATGCCCCAAGTTCTTGCAGAAAATTATTTTGGATCTCAAAACAGGTCACTGTTCATTTTGTCATCTCTTTCCCCAACTCTTCCACAATAAGAAGATATGCAGAGAAGAAAATTGTGCTTCCTGCTATAGCATTACTTTATTTGAGAACTCTTTCGTACCTTAAGTCATCTCAAGTCTATGAATTCTCTGGCAGATATTCTGCTTCTAATGCATTTATGATAATGTATTTCTCCTAATGCATTTAAAAACATTACTATTCATTTCTACATCTTTAACCAGTTATTCTTCAGACTTCTTTTTGGATGTGCTTTATTGTGCTTTTAAACCTAAACTGACAAATTTGCTTCAGTCAGATTACTTCAGTTTTTTGAAGGGTGACTTCTTATGTGCAATATCTTCCCTTCCCCACATACTTAGTTATACTGGCCCTTCTCCTGATATCTCTCAAGTCTTTTCTGACAGTGGCACGTTTGTTCTTTGCAGCAGGCATGGATGCACAGATTTTACTCTGTTAGCTCTTCCTTTTAGCTTCTCTTTAGCAAGTTGCCTAATTTTTTATACAATTCTGCCTTTTGAAATTAAGTACAATTATACAGGGGGTGCTAGGCTTCTGTTGCTTCTGCGAAAACACTGAAACTCAGTATATTACGGTCACTGTTACTGAGTCAGTTTTCAACTAATATTTTGAATCCATCCTACACTCCGGAACAAGACCAAGGTTGGTTTTTTTAAGAGTTTCCTAAGCCATAACACCATGAAGTCGTCATTGATCACCCTAAAAAGCTGTATCACTACTGAGTATAATCTGGCAAATGTATCTTCAATTCCAAAATGATGACAAGGCCCATGTTTGTAAATTTGCATTGGTGTATTCTTAAAACTGTCATAAAGGTGCATTTTGTAGTAGTTTACATTATAACTGTTTTACAATATAAACCAAACAGAAATTCTGTTGCCACAGTTGTGTGTTAGGCACCAAACTAGGAACAAAAGCTTTCCAAATTTAATTCCTGGTTCTTTTAAACAGTTCTCGTGTAACTCGGACAAGCTACTGTAGATCTGTTCAAACAACCCACACGAATCAGTAAAAACTGTATTTACTCCCAAAAAGGTAAGGACTCAGACTTCTTTGTGCCTCAGTGCTTTATCTGTAGAGAAGGAACATTATCACCTGTAATTTGACCATAAACTAATTAGCATATGATTAATGGTCAGATAATAATATGGAGAGAATTACCTAATAATATCACCTTGAAAATAAAGTTGCTCTGGATGGCAGGAATAACTCGCTATTTTCCCTTACATTTAAAACTAATAGAAAAAGACACACTTTAATAACAAAAATTATTCAACATTCAACTGAATCGCAGTACCTGGAATTAAAAAACTGTAGAACTTTTCCATGAGTTTTTGAATCAGCTGATTAGCTTTTTTGGGTCTTCCACCTCCATCACTGAGAAACTCTGGTTTACTTAGCCCAGCTTCCAGAAGGTAAATTCCAACCTGTGAAACGGTTATACAGTTAATCATTTAATTAACTGTTAGAGTGACAAGAATATTATAAACAGAAGAGTATGAAAATAACAACAGTGCTTTGAAAATTAGCAGATGTAGATAGGCATAATAAATCTACTAAAATCACCATATAGAGGATACAATACATTGCAGCTAAAAGCGTCTGTGATTCCTTCGGGTAATGCATTACTAATGGTGCAACAGTAAAAAGAAATCTTTAGGGAAAAAACACACTGAAAACATTTACAAAAGCATGCAGAAGCTATATATTTTCATCACATTATAAAAATATATGGTAGGTGCCAGACTTCATTGTTCAGAGGTTTTTATTTTATATTTCAAACAAAAATAAACTTTTAAAATGCAAAACAAATATATGAAACCATACCTTTAAAGCTTGAGCCTCTCCAGGTCTTTGGTAAAGTCCAATTATCTTTTTCTTTTGCAACCATCTCAAGCCTTCCAATATTTCACCATCTAAAGTTGGTTCCACCAAAATACGTTGTTCATAAGCACCGAGGTATTCTTTTGTTTCATTACTGTACTCTTCTTCACTTCTTTCATGAACACAGACCTGCAGCTGATCATCAGAGTCTCCTCTCATCAAAGTAAAGCTCCTTTCATGGAATTCGTCAGTTAGAATTTGCTCAGAAAGAAGATGAAGAGCAAATTCTCCCAACAAAGCTTTCCAGGACCCATCTGCACGGTATGGCAAGACTATAATATTTAGCTGTACTGACACAGGAGTCAAGATGGAATTAGAGTCTTCTTCATCGTTAACTGTCAAAAACTTAACAGACTTTGAGCCACTGCTTTCTTTCTGAATGAGATCTTCGTCAGTGCTATCATCATTTATAACGATGAAGGATGCAGAAGAAGTGCTTGGACCTGGAACATGGTCCTCATTAGTCATTTTATCATCTAATGTTATCATCTCATTTCTCCGGTCTTCATGCATATTCCAGCAGAGCTTTTTCTTCTTCTCCTCATCTATTTTTGACGGAGGTGCACGTTTTCGACGACTACTCATTTTGTCGTTTTCTCAACAGTATTTTCAGTCTCTGCGAGATGAAGTAAATTAGTCAGCAATAAGTATTAAAAAATCAAATGCCCACACTGAAATTTCACTGTGCAGTAGCTGCTAAACTTGCAAAAGGTTTAGACACAGACATATGCACTAAGAAATCTAACTGTTCAAAAGAGACGTAGTTTTACAGAGCCCCTCCTGTCCCTGTGCTATCACACAAAGCCGGACATGAAGCGTTTGCCTTGTACTATATCTTATCATTTTGCCAGACAGCTACAGACAGATCAACAAGAATGCTACGTTTCACAGCTGTTATTCAGAATCTTGTGGGACAGATCTAAAACGAGCAGCAGTGGAATCCCTCAAAGGCAGGGGTGGAGGGAGATGGCAAAACAAACTCCACAAACAAAAGCGCAGGAGGTACAGGAGATTTGGGGGCAGGTGTGGGGAAAATACACACACAAAATTCTTCCTTCCTTTCAAAGCCTACTTTGAGATGAAACTTTAAGCAAACTTGACACAGGGCTAGTCTGAAGCTGCCACGACATAAAATATGGTTTAGAGCCTAAGCTATCAAGTTCTGTCCTTAGAAGTCCCTAATGACCTTCCTACTAGTATTGAATACTTTATTTTCCCAGGAAACTGTGCATCCTGGGACCTGGATATACAAATTGCTTGCAGAGAAGCCCTTACTTATTCTATTGTGCGTTTCAGTGGGACCAATCAGCAAACTAAATGTGTAATCTTACTGATTTTAACTAACTGCAAAACTAAGTCAAGATACGTGTCCAACTCCTTGACTGAACCTGGGCAGTAAACAGATTTTGTGGATAAAATACTAGAAAATAAAGTACACGTGCTAAACAATACACATGAAGAAGCAGATTATGGAATATTAGACCCATCTGGGAAACTAATAACTACATACTCATACTTAAATACTCAAACAAGTAGTAACCTTTTTTTTAAAAAAAGATACTGTTTTTATAAGGAGCCTGAACACAGCAATCGATTTATGACCTCATATTACAGCACTGTCTTTGTCAGCAAACACAGGAAAATATTTAGATATCCATGTCAATTCATCTTCTGCATACAACTTTTAAAGAAATGTAGGAAGATGAGAGGCAAATATTCTAAGGTACTAAATCCAGTATCCCACATCCTAATGTTAAAGGGGTTTATGCTGGAACAGGGCAGAATTCCTAGAATTCTGAATAATTTTAAAAGGGTCTTATGAAAAAAACCAAACAAACCCTGAATTTTATAATTCATTAAAGTCAAAAGAAACATCCAGGAATATACAAATCTTGCTGTGTTTGAATTTCAAACACAACAGCATTAAGGAAAGGAAACATGAGTTTTTCAAAATAATACTCATGCACACAGAGCGCTGCTGACAGTAAACGAAGCAAACCCCACCGGCGAGCACACATATCATAACACTGCACTTAAACCAAAGAAAGAAGGATCCCTGCATCACCAGGTCTGCATGAGCACACCAACTTCAGCATCACACTCTGATGCACAAACTAGAGAGAACCGCTCTGTTGGAGTAGATCTGTTTAAAACTCCCGTGGCCAGGAGACGACTGTGTCCACAGCGTGAAGCAACAAACCTGCGAACAGAAGCACGCGAAGTAACCTCTGGCGGTCCGGAGAGGTAACGCGGCGCCGATGCCAGCGCCGGCCCTGGGGCCTGCGTAACGGCCCACCTGCAAACGCCACACCAAGCAGCCCGCGGCCGTGACCCCCTCGGTGCCGCTGCCTCCCCGTCGTCGTCCGCCCGCCGCCGGGACGCGGACAGGTCTCCTCGTCCCTAACGAGGAAAGTTACTTGAAACTCGGAAAGGAGACGCGAGCAGCGCATGAGCGCGCTCCTCGGCAATCAGTATTTTACCTCCCGCGACACCTGCTACCCGGAGAGGTCAAAGAGGCTGCCGCTTGCCTACCCACCGCCGCAACCCCCCGGTTACCACGCGGCCCGTGAGGCCAGGCGAGAAACGAGCAGCCGGCCGGGGGCACCCACCGCTCCCTCGGGGCACTCGCACAGGCCCCCGGGCCGCCCAGCCCCGCCGCGGCCGTACCGTCACCCCGCAGCCGGCCGCGGCAACGCAAGGCCGCCCCGCCGCGCTACGCCCAGTAGGTCGCCGGGCGGGGAGGGCGAGCGGGCAGGCAGACTGGCCGGCCGCCGCCCTCCCGAGCCCGGGGGGCGGCCCCCCGCTGCGGCCCCGGGGGTGGGGGGTGTGAGGGGAAGGGGGCGCAGAGCCAAGCGCCACCAACGTACCGAAGGGGGAACGCCGCTGCGGCTGCCCTCGCGGCCGCGGCTCCTTCCCGGCTCGGGGCAGGCCCCCCCGCGCGGCGGCGGCGGCGGGAGGGGGCTCGCGACCCCTCCGCCGCTGGCAAAGTCGGAAGGACCTCCCGGGCAGTGGAGGGGTAGGCGGGCACGGGGATGCGCGCGCACCCGCCCTGGCCCGGCCGGCGACCAATGGGATCCGAGGAAGGTGACAGTTCTCCCCGCCCCGCAGGCCAGCGGAAAAAGCAACGGGAGCGGCGCAGGCGCAGACGTGGCCTCCTGGGCAAGGGGGCGGGGAAACCGGTGTTCGCCCTCAGTGGGGCGTGGCTGAGGGAGGATCAAGAACGAGGCTGGAACGCCATTGGCGGCGTGCGCAGGCGCAGCGGCAGCAGGCTGTGGGAGAGGGGGTGGCGTGGCGGGTCTGTGTGTCCGCCTGCGGCCTCGGGGGTCGGTCCGTCTTCCCTAGGCAAAGCCGTCTGACGTAACGAGGCAGGCAGGCGGGGGGGGGAATGGTCTGGGTTACACCCGTGAAGAACGAGGCTGGAGGGTATTGGGTAGGTTAAAGCCCCACATTGGGTTTGTGAGGTGTTTCAGGTTTCCCCAACAGGTGTTTGTGTAACGGGTGATGGAAGAAAGTCCACTTGGGAGGAAACTAATGAAAACCTTTTGGCTCGAGTGATTTTAAGCATGAGCGCGTGTGCCGACAGTGCCTGCGTCCTTGCTTTAAAAAGTCTGTCGGGTTTAGAAACTGTCGCGGAGCAGAGGAGGTGCCATCTTGTTTCCGTGGCCAGTCACACACAGGGGAACGGTAACACTGAGAAATGATTTCTCAAAGCAGTGGTGATCGTGGAAACCTTGATGCAATCCATGAGGTGAAACACTGTCGAGAGAAAAGAGAGGCACGCAAAGGTCCGTTAAGTCACGTGATGAGTGATTTTTTTAAAGAGTGGATTTCTGGGCCATGAGCACTGCAAAAAGGCAAAATTAGTCCAATGAATTTTTAATGACAAATACCACTTCAATACAAAGTATGAAAACATTTTATCTTCTTGTGAAGTATGCAGATCCACACTTGGGGACTTAAAACAGCTGTAAATACACAAAGTGGTAAGCCATTTACAATAAGAAGGTTTTTATCTTATAGCAATCCTTTCAACCGTTTGTTAATATTAGTCTTTACAAATGAATTAATTACTTGTCTGTGTCTGATTTTCCACCGTTTTCAGCCCTTTTGGAAGGTTAAGGCCCCTGTGGGTTCAGTGGTGCTGCTCAAAATCATGGTGTACAGTAGTGAAGGGAGCCTTCAGAGTGTTGGCCCTTATGCCATGGTGGTTTGGCTGTTTTAATTCACAGTGTTTAGTTTGCTACATGAGCATTTGGCATTCCTATATGAAAATTCACTTCAAAATCATCACTCAGTCCTACGTTACAACAGTAAATTACTGCAGAACAGAGACAAAAGGGAAGACACTCTAGTGTACGTTGGTAACTGGAATGATAGCAACTGAGGGGATAAAGAGTGAGCAAACCTGTTTTATGGGGAGGTTCCTGGGCCCGCAGCTTGGCAGGGCCCATGGCTGGGCAGGGCAGGGCTGTGGGGAGCTGGAGACCGGCCCTGCTGTGGCATCGCTGGGGCAGGGGCTGATGGCCCCAGGGGCTGACGTGGGGTCCTGGGCCGTGGGGAGCCCTGGGGGGCCGGGCAGGGACAGCCAGGGCTGGTGGTGCTCTGAGGATGCTGATGCTGGTGAGTAGTTGCTGGTGCTGCAAGCACAGCTTTGCTGCTAGCAAGTTTTCTGGCAACTGTATGAAGAAATTGTTGGGGAGGTGGCAAAAGAGCTAGTTTTGCGCAAAGGAGGAAAAAGGTCCTATTAGTTCAAAAAGCTTAAGGCCAGACCTGGATCACCCTGGGGGCAGCTCACCACGCGTCCCCATGCTATGATCCTGCCCTCAGTGACCCATGCCTCTGGGTGTGCTGTCCTGGCACACTGGGTCTGTGCGTTACAGCCTGTGCTGCCAAGCCAGTGGCTTGGAGTTGCCTTGGGAGGCTTTCCGTCTTCCTCCTAATGAGAAGGTCTTGTTAAAAGATCCTCCTCCTTTTTTTTTTTTTGTAATGGAGGCCTTTTATTTCTGGATGTGCCTTTTGGGATTTAGCTGTTGACTCAATCAGTAAGATAGTGAGCAGTTGAAGTTATGTGCTTCTCTAGGAATTTATGAAGCTACCATGTTTCACTCCCACCTCCTGGCATGCAGCCATATGCCTGGGTAGGCAGCTCCCTTTAAAGGGATGACACCCAGGTTCACGTTGCAAGATGTGAACATCAGATTTTCCCATCCTGAACTGGCTCTCCCGATGACAGGAGTCAGGGCAGCCAGAGGACAACAACTCCCATCATGGTTACTGAGGTGAGGGGGTCATAAAAGTGGTATGCTGTCAGTCTGGGGCAGCGTGGATTCCCCCCACGTGGGACCTCAAATGTGGGACTCCTCATGCACGTGTCCTGCACCTGCTGTTGACAACCTGATGCTGTGAGAAAGTCCCACCAGTGACTGCTGCTCATCCTCCTCCGCTTGATGAAGTCTGAGCTCGACCAGCAATGGGAAAAGGAAAGAAAAGGGAAGTCTGCCAGGTGGAACGATCCCCCTTGACTGCAGTCTCTAACCAAGGGTACTTGGGAACATAGGGAATATAGACTTCACCTAGTCCATTGTGGATCGCTTGCCTTTTTATTTTGGGTTTGGATGGCTCTGAAGACAGGCCTCTGGTGTTAAGCTTCCCCAGGAATACTAGCACCAGTGGCAATGCCTTGCATGACTGTCCAGTTATTGCGACAAGAGACTCAAGGGATGTCAGGCCTGTGCCCTCGTAAAGGATATGGAGGGGTCATCACAGACATTAGTGAAACAGAGAGAAACACAAAAGGTTTCCAGATTCTTGTCATGCTGAAGGTCAGTCCTGCTTAAATGCAGACTGGGCACAGCTCCTTCCAAAAGACCTTAGATACAACATAGAATGTGCCACTTGCCCAGGAACTAGCCTGTATCCACCGGCATGCCTGATAGAGGCTACACAGGTGTAGCCTAAAAGGCTTCCTATAAGGATCCATAATTGCTGTCAAATCTGATCCTAAGGTTAGTAATAGGAAACAGCTTTATTAATGTCCTGGGATCTACAACTAGCAATAAAGCTAGCAAGGAACATTGGTATCCTACTTCATTGTAAATCCTGCTTAAGTGTGATGGATGTACCCTGACAACAACTCAGAGTTTTCCAGTTCAGAATTGTAAGCCCCCAAAAGCTGTTTGTGAGAGTGAATATTCTGAATTTCTGAAGGAGCGCTAAACTTTTGGCACAGGCTCCATCCACTTTTGAATCTAGTAGCTGATGAATCATCACGAGAAATTTTCCTGATCTCCTTCAAACTGAAAAACACATTACAGATGTAATGTTCTAGCAGTAACTATCTTACCTAGCCCTTACCCTAGCTTCCCCAGGAACTGGTGACCATCAGAACATTACCCCTTTCCCACTAAAAGCCCAAAGAGCACTTCTTTGACTCAGACTTTTCCAATACAAAGATATGGCAGCACAAAAAAGAACAGACAAAAGTGACTGAACCAAAACATTACATCGCATATTCTCCTGCGGGAAAAGAATGAAAGAAAAATACATGACAGATGGTAGTCAAATCACTCACCCATTAGTAGAAACTGCTCCAACAGCATACACTTCAAGAATCCATATAGAAATAGCAGACAAGAATCCATGCTTCAGCGAGCTCTGTTCACAGGCTAAGGGCTGTGAATCTCTTAGTAAGTCTTTGTCTTTTAGTTAACTTTTGTATTTCTATATTATGCATGTCTTCTATCTAATGGTTTCCTCTCCAGGGCTGGGATTTGTGCTTTCTTTGGCAGTGATGGTGGGTTTTTTAAGACTTTTAATGTAAAGCACTTGTGAAAGTGAACTTTTGTTTTCTCATCTGGATGTCATAAAAATTAGTAAGCAAGAAAGGAAGCTTTCTGCTTTCAGAAGAGGGGAAAATACAATGGCACCAGGAGGGTGCCTGTTCTGCATAATGATTTCTGTCCGAGCCTCTCTTTCTCTCACCCCCATTCTGTAGGAAATATCTTCCTTGGTTCTCAGGATAAACGAGCTGTATTTTGAAATAAGGGTCAAGAGCAGGTGGAAGAATGCCCGTTTCTATTCAGCAGCTAATGAGTAAGGATCCTAGTGATTAGTACCTAGTAATTTCCCTCCTGTTCTGAAGAACTTGAATGCATGAAAGAAGATAATTGCCATTTAATTTAATGAAATAGAAAGGAACAGTATAAAGAGAAGAGAATATGACATAAAATGAGACCATGTGGGTTTTTTGACCAGACTTGAGAACATAGCTTCCCTTGCCTATGGATAAAAATACCCCTTTGCTCTCAGTAGCAACTCTCAAATCCCTGAAAGAGTAAGCAAATAAAAGCAGGAGACATGCTACTTTGCAAAGGGTTTCTTTTTTGAGGGAGGATGGAGAAGAGAAAACAGCGTGTTAGTCGACGTGATATTTTAGAGTCCTTTCCGCCAATATTTTAGTTGCAAAGGCAAGCAGAAGTTTTCTAAAGAAAACCAAAATTGTATTTGTCTCCAGATTGGTTCTGGTGGCAGGAAATGTGAATGGTAGCAGCAAAAGAATAAAACTGGGGGCAGATAGACTATATTCCCTGCACTACAATGATTGTATGTTATGCCGAAGAGCTAATTGAGCATCTGTGCGCCTCAGCAAACCAGGTAGAAAACCAGTCACTGTGTTAATCGGTTAGTTAACTAGTAGGAAAAATCTTTTGAGTTCTATAGATAAAAATCACCATATGATAGAAATGAAAAGATGGACCCCAGTGGAGGCATAATATGGCTCCAGTCTTTTCCAGATTAATAAACTCATGGTCGGTATTCTGTGCGCTGGTAGGAAATTACGTTCGTAGGTTCAGCTCTACCCAACTTCCTTAGTGTTTGGTGTTTTAAAATAATTTAGCTATCACAGTGGGACTTCTAAAGTGTTATCATATAATTGCTGCCATGCACAGTGCATAATACTGCTTCAGGCAAAAGAGTAGAAGATTTAAATATTTTTCAGAGAGCTACAAAAAGCAGAGTATTTTTGTGTGCCAAAAGCAATCACGTAAGCCAGTAGGCTAACTCCCTGGCACGCAAGGAACAATACCATGGAGCCACGGGATGGCAAGCCTCTCTTTTTTCACTTCTTCAGGGCTTCAGTTCTCTTTCTTCAAAATAGCGAAGTTCAATATATCACTCGTGCCCTTCTGCCTCTTAACACAGCATCTCCTGGAGGAATCTGTCTGCACCCCACGGAATAACACTCTTCAGGCCATCTGTCTCAGCTCACGTGTATGCACAATTCTTATACACCCTTGTCCATCTGCCGCTCAGCTGAGCTACGTGCTGGTTTTGTGAAAACCAGGTGATACACCTGACCTCAGGACCAACAGTAGCAGCTGATCAGTCACTGGTGGGAGTTAAGCCCATCTCCCTTTTTCCAAGAGAAAAGGACAGTTAAAAAGACTATCTAAATATAGAGCAGAAAAAAAAACCAACCCATGTCATTGCATCTAGGACATCGTCTAGAGTTACTATGTAGGATTTGGAATCCAGTTCTTGGAGTTATTTAAATATATACTTAAATAAGGTGTTTTCATTGCTTTAATATTGCTTTTATGAGCCTTTTTTTTTTACATAACAAAAATGTGTAAAGGAAAAGTTTGCAGTTCCTGAGAAAAACCAAGCCCTCTAATAAAACTGGAATTAAGTAAATAAAATGTTTATTATAAAATCAGTAAAAGCATTTGGAAATATAAGGTCAAAATATAGATGTTTATAGCATAATACATGGCACAGTGGTTTGGAGGAGAGCTGAAGGACACAACAGAGAGATATTTCAGACATTATCTATTAGAGATAGCTTTCTTGGCGGTGAAAAAATCTTTATTTTCACACTCTGGCAAGAGAAGATTTGAATTCATAGCTGACTTTAATATAAAAATTAAGCCAATCAAAACTTCTTCATGCAAAATTCTTATCTGTGGTCTGCACTATGGATAAAAAGGCAATTCAAATTGAAACAAAAATGTGCATTCTTCTGGGACAATTTTCTTTCGGCCACTTTCCTCATAAAGAAGTGAGAAGCAGTGTTTGTATTTTCTGTCAAAGAAAATATGAACTTCATCAGGGATGTTATTTGCTTGATTTATAAAATTAGAAGTACAGAAAGATCTGCAGTATCCAAGCCAGAAACCAATGTATTTGTTTAACACAGATGAAAATCTGCCTCCAAAGATATTTTCTTCAAGTTTAACAAGGTTTGATGTTAAAATAGTTCATAAAGATTGATGTAGCTTCATGGCAGAAGATTAATAATCATTCTCTTTAGAGGAGTGTTGTATTTAATTATCTGTCCAAAATTCACCTTCCAGCCTGCCTGGATTATTACACTGACTCAGAAGAAGCACCTGGTTTTAGACGGCGGTAGGATGTGTACTCCACACCGCCCAATATTTGTTCTGATTCTGAGCTGTGGGAGCAGGCAGTGCTGAATCACAGGCTGCACAGGGCATGAAACAGCCGAGGAGATAGCGCAAAGCTGTCAGCAAACTACCCGGTGCTTCAGGGTAGTTACACCTTATCTGGATGTTGTTAGTGCCAGACAGCATTTCTGGTAGAAGGCATAGGGATATTTCTATCTGCAGCGTATGAAGTAGATGCTATGCGGCACTACGCCTCAAGGGACTTACAGCGAGGCAGTTCTCAGCTGGGCAGCAGAACTGGCTGCTTTGTGCTGCTAATGCAATGGGATCTGGTCCCTTATAACTTCTTTTCTCTGACAGGCACAGTAAATCTGGAACAGGAGAGGCCCAAGTGTGGTAGTACGAGGCTGATGCTGCTGTTCAGGGAGAAATGTTAAGAGACCAGAAGCCTCTAGACCCCCAGCCATCTGGGGCACCGTGGATCCCTGGAGCAAGTTTCTAGTAGAGAGGAGCCTGAAGTGTCCCTGAGCTGAAGCTTTACTTTGACCTGGGGCATTAACTCACTAAGGCAGCAACCCTAACTAATGAGAAAGAGTATTTTCTCTGGATATAGATGTCATTGTACTTCCAATAATGCATACACCTACACTTTTATTAATCAGACTATGTTTTTGCATGTCCTTGGTCTAAAACTTAGAAATGCAATGATCAATGAACAATGAGAAGTTGGTTTGGGGCCCCAAATGTGTGTTTGGTTTTGGTTTTCTACATGGTACCACAGGGAGCCTAACCTAGTGGGGATTGATGGAATGGCCGAGTAAATGAGCAGCTCTAGTTCGTGGTTTATAACTAACACAAGTGGTGCAAGCAATTTAAGTACTTTATTTTGGTACTTCTATACATAGTCACCTTTTCCGATGACAGAAATTTGTAATTGAGTTTTAATATTTTCTTTTAATCTCCAATATCTGTAGATATTCTCTTTTCATTAGTGTCTACTTTGCCTTTTCCCATCCAACCAAACCCAGCTGTGTGTATTGTGTTCTAGCCATAAAACAATAACAAAAAATAATTCCATGTCTACTGTACTCTCACCAGGGTAGATGCATAATCTGTTATGTAGCACTACAGTTACAAAGTTTGTACACAAATTTCACTAATAAACCATGCTTCAACCCGATCTCCTTCCTGCTTTCAGTGCTCTGAGGGGTTTTCTTTTTGACTTGTTTTGTTCTAAGGCATTTCCTACATGGTGTCCGATCTGTGTACCACAGGACTGGTCCTGCTTCTTAGCTGGGGTTGGTAGCATCCACCTTCTCTGGCTGGGAAATGAGTCAGCAGAAATGACTGTGCCTCACTGAACACAGTCTCAGGGAAACAAACCACCTTGTCACACAATAAAACAATGAAATATTACATCTCACAACCCTACTTGAGCAAAAATAAACCTTTTTAATTGAGGAGGTAATTGGGAGGTGCAAAGAGATGGGAGAACAGGCTTTTATTTGAAAAATGATTGTGAAAGAAAGTAGCGGGGTCAGAGCAAAATAAATCTTTTCCTTTTTTTCCAACAAAGTATTACTTTTCATTAACTTCAGTTTGTTTCTCTAGGCAATAGGAACAGAATACAAAAATGTTGCAAAAAATATTCCCCTAGGATGCTTATGGACCTGCAGATGTTCTTAATAGATGGAGTATGGGTCTGCAGCACAGATGGAAAGTGGTAAATGATTAAGATTTTATAGGATACAAATAACAATACTACGATGTTGTGTGTAGAGATATCAGCAAAACAAGGAATGCTTATCTTCTGGTTTGATAAGCATCTTGTTTATGGTTTATCACAAATTGCAACAGTTCTGGCTCCTGCCCAAAGCATAAGTCGGAGTATTTCTGTCAGGGCCCTGGGGGCACCCCCAGCCCTGACTGTCCCTGCCCGGCCACCCCCCCAGAGCTCTGCCCCCGGCTGCCCTGCTCCTGGCTGGGGCAGTGGAACAGGCCCTGGCTGCCAGGCCCTGCCCCGACGGACCCCCATGGGGAGCCCCCGCCGCCACCAGCCCCCTGGGAGCCCTACAACGTCTGCTCCACAAGGAGAGCAACGAGGATGCTTCTACCGCAGGCCAAGGATGGTTTTTCCTTTCTCCTGTACTTGGAAACAGCATTTGTCAGGAAGTCTTCCAGAAGAGATTAACCCAGTGGGAAATAGCCACGATACCCAGTTTTAACCCAAATGCTTAGAAATGTGGCAGTGCTGTGCGCAGCTGCTGGTGGGGTCCAACGAAGAGAGAAGGGTCAGGCGAGATTCCAGCACTCGCTGCTTCCCCGCAGGTCAGTGCGTTGTTAATGAGCGTGGTGTCAGAAGACCTGAAGACAGACATTGCTGGTAACACAAGAAAGGCTAGGTAGGTTATTTTCAGAGAACCAACCCCATACCGTTATTTATAAGTTATCCACCGAAAGTGATTTAACCCTGGATGCCGAGTTTTGTTTTGCTTTGCTGCCCTGCTAACTCTGGAAGAATTATCTGCAGCTGCTGGTGTTGTTTCAAAATTTTGCTCCTTGTTCTTAAGCCAAATAAACACCATTGTCTGAGATGGGAAAAAAGGGGTAGTGTCTGCACCAAGCAAACCCTCACAGGTTTTTTGTCCCAGCTTCTTGCAACTTGAGAGCTTTCCTAGGAGGGTCCAGCCCAGGCAGTCACATTTTCCAGTTCTGCCTGACTGGGCCCAGCTAAAATTGTTCAGGCTTGGGTTTGGTTTGCCTGATGAGAGTTTGGTGTGGTTTGACTTTTTGGTGCCACGTTTCCCAGGCAATACGTGCCTTCCACATCTGCTTCTGCACAAGCAAGGTGGTTCCCTGAGGAGCCAAGCTGCTTCTTCCCTGTTCATGCCTTGCATTTCTGAGGGATTCTGGTGAAGTTAATGTTGTTTGGAGCAAGATAACTTCAATTTGAGTGATCATTAAGGTATGTGTAATGTAAAGTAACATAAAGGACAATCTGCTCTAAAGTGGTCTTTATTGTTTACTCTTCAAATGCAGACAGTTCCCTATCTCAAAGCCCTAAATTATTATATGCTAAACAAATAGCTTTCTCCTGAATAGCCAACTTCCGATATACAATTACCATAATTATTGTAGGTATTATATGCTTCTGTCAACAGAGTAAGAACTGCATCTAATCAAAATTATCCCATAAACTATATAAAGATGTGATACTCTTTAACAGCACTGAATGCAGATTGCCTTCAAAGAAAATGTTTCTGAATACATTATCTACACTATAAAATTAAAAATAGCATCAAACTGAATAACAGCTTCCTCTTACCCACATTTCATATCTCCAACCAAGACAGTTAAAATGGGTAAAGAGATAAGACAGTTTAATCTCAGCATCCTAAAAAGTACAATTTACAACCGTGAAATGTTAAGAGACTCTTTTCTAACACCCCTTAGAGCTCTTCCACACTCTCATATGTACCATGCAACCTCAAGGAGCCAATGATGTGAACTCTAGTCTTGCAGCATCAGGCCTTCCTTGCAGCAACAAATAGGCCAGGATGTCTCTCTCTTCAGCTGTGGGGGTCTTGAACTAGAAAGTATATACACGGGTGGAAAGCTTAGCTGTGATGCATGGAAAACACATGTGGTGGTCCCTTCATAGAATAGTAGTTCCTCTGAATGTTTACTGGGCAGACCTTTTTTTTTTTTTTTTATTCATGAGACTTTTACTGCATTAGAAATGAATAAACAAAATTAAAAATGAACTAGGAACTAGACAACTGAAGCTGAAGGTGGTCTTCTCACCACATATCCCTGAATTCCTCTCCTTACTCTCCTCAATTTCTAAAAAGAAAACTAAGGGCACAAACTTAAAAGCTGTGTTAAATGAGAGTAGAGTTAAGCATATGTCCAAATACTCTTTGGGATTAGGTTCTATACGTGTGTGATCAGTCTGTTTACATGTAGCCATAAAATGAAAGCAAACAGGAAAGACTTTTCACGCAGATGTAGGCTCAACGTTCAAATTTTAGGATGATTTAGAAAATAGGTTGAAAATGATGTATAAATGATTTGAGTGGCGCATACTACATTGTCTGGTAAAGGAGAGTAAGAAGAAAGAACGATGTGCAGATTTGCTTCCCCTGTTGACAGTGGTTGGAATTTAGAGAAAAATAAAAGCCAGCTAGGACATAAGCTGTTCATTTAGGCTGAGAGATCTAATAATAGATTTGAAAAAGCCAGTTTCCTGAGATTTGAACACGAGGCAAAGAAGACAAACTAAGTGCAGGTACCATTTAGAAATCAGAAATACAATAGGAATTAAGATGTTTATATGCAGCACTAGCAAGTGTCTGTTGAATTTAAATAAAGACATGGAAATCAATAGCTGCCTATTACTGTAGTGACAGCAGCTGTCAAATCAATTCAGCTGGTTTGGGGTAATTTATTGGGGACTTATGTTTTGCAGCTAAAGAAAAAGTGCAATGATCATGAAAAAGAGTCTTTTTAGAATCTGTTGCCAAGAAAAAGGAAAACAAAAACAAAAACAAGCATATGCTATAAAAACAAGCACATGGTATAGTTATCAAGAAAATGTCCTCTGGAATTGAAATAAAAGGCTATGCCATGAAATTAATATGTGCTTACAGAATAGGCTTGTACAGATAATTTGAAAACCACGAGGACACTGTTTTAAACTCATCATAGTGAACATGCGAATATTCTCTAAACAAGACAACTAACTGCTATTTAGAAATTTTCCCTTAAGTGAGTTCTCTTAATTTAGCGAAGGAAGTGTTGATTGCCTATGCGCTTTATTTACAGTATGACGAGACAGCAACTCAGCCATGTATTCTTCCTGTCCCTTCATCCATCCATTGCTAATCAAGGTTCAAGAATCACCTTGTGAGTTGCAGTTAATAATCTATACGCGCAATTTACACATGAAGGGATTAGTGGTTCCATGAGCAGCCCACTTTCCTACCCAACGCTAGTAATCATGCACATATAATCAGTCCGCCTAATGATCGTTCCATCCTCCACCTCTGAAAATCGCCTTTCTTGAGTACCTGGTTGTACCTCCCCAGGGCAGAGACACACCGTTCTGCGGCTGGCCCAGAGCTGTGCTGGCTGGGAACCTGATTGCCACTGCTGGTTATTTCACCTGCCTCTCTCCCAGGGTGGGTATTTATGTAGGTCTACTTCTTCTAGTCAACTACTGACCTTCAAAAACTTGGACAAATGTATTTATCTTCGAGAATTTTTCAAATTTCAGTGATTTTTTTCCCCAGTTGCAGACTGAATAGTTTTTGGTATTTTGTCGGGTGGGCTGCGGAGGCAGTAGGCACAGTAAGCACACTGGCTTTATTTCCTTAGACAACCAGGATAAAAGTGTTCCTTAATTAAGACTATGTGAGGTTCTTCTCTTTGGGTTTTATTCACTGCTTCTGGCCTTTCTTTTTGATCATTTTCAGTTCAACTGCATGACTGCAGATAGTAAGTAAGATTTTTTAAAGAAACTAATGGGTTTAGGTGCATCCTTTTCCTTAATGTCCAATTCAAAGCATATGAGAGGGTCTGGTATTTCAGAATATTGTTACTCCAATGTTTATAGAAAATCAGGATCTGTTTGTGTCTTATAACTACGTTTTGCTCAGCAAGAGCAAAAAAATTTATAACAGCATATAAGGAAGATATGCAGGAGAGCAAACGTCCAAGTATGATGTTTGAAGCTCTGTCATCTAATGCATGAACCAAATGTGTGCCATTAATCATAAGTGGACTAGAGATATAAATGAAGTATTGCCTAGCTAGAGAATGGGTGGCAAAAGGCAAATAGCTGATGGAAATGCAAAATAGAAAGCATTTGAATATACTTACTGAGGACCAGCATTCACAATCAATGAATTCAAGCTGCTGGATCAGCTGAACCTCAGCCATTTCATCACCAATGGTGAGGTTATGCTTGATGTTTGTTTTCCTGCCTTAGTAAAGGCAATTTTTGTGATAAATCCAGTGTTAAGTCAAGTAGAGTTGCATAGCTGGACAAGAGTAAGTCTGATTCTGGAGGAACTGGGATTTGAAACACCCTAAGGACCAGCCAGTTATAGCTAGTGGCTGAGAAGCCAGGCACCCCAGGTGAGGATCAAGGTCTTGGCATCCCTGAAATGGCAGAGGGCCAGTGAGACAGTGCAGCCACTTCACCAGAAGGAAATCACAGAGAAAAAGCACTTAATGTGTCACCAAAACCACAGCAGCATACTGTCAGGGAAGTGAGAGGAAAGAGAGTTATAACAATGATTCTAATAGATCCTGAAGTAATGAAATGCTTCCAGAAATGCTTTGCCTGAGTAGAAAGTCAAAATGATAAAGTCTGTGTGCAAATTCTGTTATCAAGGCAATTCCTCATGAGGACTATACATAAAAGAAGTACTTAAAAGAAACATATGTACTCCGATATTGTTCTTGTTTTTATTATAGTACAGAAGATGTCAGAACATGTGTAAACATTTAGTGAGAACTATTTTTTTAAATGCTCTGAACTAGCCTCTCATTTTGTAGGCATGGTGCTTTTATGTATCAAGTTTTTGAACAAATGCGTCAAGCCATTTGCAAGGAGTTGGAGGAGCGAAGTTTGTATGCCATATCCTCATGCCATTTCTGAGTATCAGATTCTTATTCTGTGTGTCTTGCCTTAAGTAACAGCTACGTATTAAAAATAAATACAGTATTACCTAGTATTTTATGTAACGTTTCCTTGACTGAACCATTGGGTTCAGGCCAAAGCATGAAAAGAGTGTAAACTGCACAAATATAAATATGTAAGCGCTGTTATAAAAATACATGAGTATCGGGTTTGCATGGCAAGGTTTTGGCAGTGGGGGGGCTACAGGGGTGGCTTCTGTGAGAAGCTGCTAGAAGCTTCCCCTATGTCTGATAGAGCCAATGCCAGCCGGCTCCAAGTTGGACCCGCTGCTGGCCAAGGCCGAGCCAATCAACGGCAGTGGTAGCGCCCCTGTGATAGCATTTAAGAAAGGGAAAAAAACCCTGCAGCCAGAGAGAGGAGTGAGAATATGTGAGAGGAACAACTCTGCAGACACCAAGGTCAGTGAAGAAGGAGGGGGAGGAGGTGCTCCAGGCGCCAGAGCAGAGATTCCCCTGCAGCCCATGGTGAAGATTATGGTGAGGCAGGCTGTCCCCCTGCAGCCCATGGAGGTCCACGGTGGAGCAGATATCCACCTGCAGCCCGTGGAGGACCCCACACCAGAGCAGGTGGATGCGCCCAAAGGAGGCTGTGACCCCGTGGGCAGCCCGCGCTGGAGCAGGCTCCTGGCAGGACCTGTGGACCCATGGAGAGAGGAGCCCACGCTGAAGCAGGTTTGCTGGCAGGACTTGTGACCCCGCAGGGGACCCACGCTGGAGCAGTCTGTTCCTGAAGGACTGCACCCCACGGAAGGGACCCACGCTGGAGCAGTTCGTGAAGAACTGTAGCCTATGAGAAGGACTCACGTTGGAGAAGTTCATGGATGACTGTCTCCCGTGGGAGGGACACCACACTAGAGCAGGGGAAGAGTGTGAGGAGTCCTCCCCGCAAGGAGGAAGGAGCAGCAGAAACAACGTGTGACAAACTGACCGCAGCCCCCATTCCCCATCCCCCTGCACTGCTGTGGGGGAGGAGGTAGAGAAAATCGGGAGTAAAGTTTAGCCCGGGAAGAAGGGAGGAGTAGGGGGAAGGTGTTTTTAAGATTTGGTTTTATTTCTCATTATCCTACTCTGATTTAATTGGTAATAAATTAAACTAATTTCCCCAAGTTGAGTCTGTTTTGCCTGTGACAGTAATTGCTGAGTGATCTCCCTGTCCTTATCTCGACCCACGAGCCTTTCGTTGTATTTTCTCTCCCATCCAGTTGAGGAGGGGAGCGATAGAGTGGCTTTGGTGGGCACCTGGCATCCAGCCAGGGTCAACCCACCACAACATATCTGCTTCCTTTTCCTTTTTCAGTGTGGCGTATTTTTCTACGGCTGTTTACAGGATGCAGAGCATTGCCGATACCTCTTTATCTCTCATTCAGCATAATATGAATCTAGACCAGGTTTCCTTCGGTCTATGCACCCATTCACTCACTTTGCTCGGTCCATAGTGCTTGTACACTATATAATCCAGGCAAGACCAATAACATCTGAAAGAGGGCAAAGCCATGGCACCTCAATCCCTTTGAATTCACTCATGCACATCTCTGCAGCTCAACGGATCTCTTTTCTTCTGAACCCCTCTAAAACATGTGTCTTCCATTATTTTATTGAGTAACTATGCAATGATGTGCTGTTCTGTCACGTTAGCTACGTTTAGAAAAATAATCAAAATAATGATTGTGAAACTAGAACAATAGGCCTGAAGTTCCCCTAGTTGACACCTCTGAGTTCATTCACACCTATGTATAGTGAGAGCAAAGTGAATAAAAACCAACCAGTCTGATGGCAGTGACTTTAAGGCATCCTTTCAATCCATCCTGAACAAATGTAAATGCATAAAGAAGGTGCAGGGTAGAAAATGAGATCATTTCAGTTAAAGGTCACCACAAAATCCTACTGATCTTTAAGGTATTCCATTCTCCCATTCTTTATTTGCTATTGCAGACTTCAAAAATAGGTATTTATGGAAGCTGATAAAGTATCTTGTATACAGTGTTACATAAACAGCAATAGACTGTAAATGGGAAAAGTAATGTTCTGGGGTATTCAGCATAAGTTACACTTTTGTTCCATTAATTTGGGCTTTTTTTTGAGCATTGGAAAGGTTCTTTAAAATGCATCAGGTATTTGTTGCACATGGTTTGATTGCTAAACTGATATTTGTAAAACTTCCATTGATACTTTAGTCATGTAAAATATTCCCATTTTGGAAAGACCGCTAGCCTTTTCCGTCTCTGACATTTGTGATTTTTAATATGACTTTTTTTTCTTCTTTTTGTTTTACAAAATATCTAGAAGGGGAATATGTGGTGAAATGAAGGATAAAAATAACGGCAGTAAATACAGAGCTGTTTTCTTCAGTGCTAACTGTAGTCATTGGGGAGATTTCAGAAATGACTAGGTACTTGCAGGTTTCCCTCTGAGCGGTGCAGAGATGTGTTGTTTCATAGCACAGTCTGAGAGTACACTTTCTATCTTCCCGAGTTACGTGTTCCTTTTGTAACTGAAATTTGCAGCGTAAGGGCTTACTGACCCACAGCTCCAGCCTGAAAGCCGAGACGGCAGGAGGGAGCAGGAATACCTTTCCCTCATCTACATGGCAAGGACTTCCTTTCCATAGGTAGGTGTTAGCAGTTTTCTCCGGTACCAGACTGGATTCCTGCAGATCATGGCTTTACACAGAGCTGTCCTTGAAAATCACTAGAAAATTCTGGCTAGCGGATGCTTTAGCTGCCGTATTTCCCACAAACAGAGTATCAAGTCTTTCTCCATCGGGTACAGTGGCTTCTAGTTAAATTCCTTGTCCTGTTTGTTAGTTATGATCTAATTAAGTAGACCTATCTAGTTAATCTGTATTAAATCCCATATATCCAAGATACCGTCTCTCTCTTCACACTTACATAAGTCCCTGTCTGGCAAGTTCAGCCAGAGTGATTCAGACTGACATTTCCGAATTAAATTAGAAGTCTGTGGATTTTAAATTGAGAGTCTGAAGCTCAGAAATTGTGGACCGTTGACTTTGAAATGCACTTTTCTCTTTGGCCTGATGTAGCGTAAGCTTGTTGGTATGCAAGTCCCAGCACAGATTTATCTATTTACTCAAGTTGTTTCTTAGGGGATGGTTTCAGGGAAATCAGGGGATTTCAGGGCAAGAGAGTTTTATCAAAATTAATTGAGCTGGATAGAATTGGTGTGTGTAAGAGCATGTTGTAAATATTGTGTAGCATTTTGGCCTAGAGGGCACCCTAAGTACACTTTTGCAGTTAAGAAATAAATAAATACAGGAATGGTTTGAAACATTATCCAGGACCAAATAGTCGCTTTGTTTAGCAAAGGAGACATTCAGCTGACTTCTCATGCACTCTTTGGGAGTGTCTCCATAGCCATCAAAGCACCAAAATTCGTCACTGGGTTTCACAGGAGCAGGTGCCGGGAAATCTCGATGCTTCGAGCCATGTGCGCTTTCTGTAATGAAGGGAAACCGGGTGCTTTTAGCTATCACATGTCATTGCTTGGATGGCACGGGTTTGTGGCAAAGACACCATCTGTGAGATGAGTTTCCCTTGAGGAGAGGCCAGGCCCTTTCTCTTCTGGAGCACGCCCTTGCTGTCTGTCTCCTTAACAGTTGGCACGAAGCACTTCTGCTGAGAGTATTTAATATGGTGTTATAAAAGCAATCAGTTACTTATTTTAAAATGTAGAAAGAATTAATCTTTGCTTATTAGAG
This sequence comes from Gymnogyps californianus, assembly GCF_018139145.2. Taxonomy (NCBI): domain Eukaryota; kingdom Metazoa; phylum Chordata; class Aves; order Accipitriformes; family Cathartidae; genus Gymnogyps; species Gymnogyps californianus. Next base: position 54,081,992 of record NC_059473.1, read on the forward strand.
CTCTGCTAGCCAGAGACGGAAACTGCTGAACGTCTGAATAAATCTAGTCTATTCATCACTTTATGGAGTCTATAATCCTTAGAGAGTGTCAAAAATTTACAAGACATCCCTCAAAGCTGAATTTTGCATTGATTTGGATCTCACACTTATTTGAAAGACATTTGAAATCATAACCAAGCAGACGGTTCCCTCCTGACTAAATCACTGAGGAGGGATTTTGGTTATTTTAAAAGGATGTGAAATCTCCTAAGCCTGTAAAATATGCTCAAGATACCGTGACTTGAGACAGGGGACAAGAGGCTTTTTGATGACTAGCAATGAAAGCTTTCAAATTTCTGGGGATCCTTGTGGTCAAGGGGTGTCTGTGCCTGTCAAAAAAAGAGCAGAGGAAAGTAACCCCATAGAATCATAGGTTTGTGTAGAAGCTAATTGCTAGTTTCTAAGTATTGCAGAAGTGAGGCCTAAATTTCATGGGTTAATCCTATTTAATTTTAATGGATCTACTAGTACAAGGAACAGCTGAGCAATCAGACCTTTATGAAGCTCCAAATATACTGACATCGATCCATTAATGTTCATTTCCTAGCAATTGCAGCAAGTAAGTGTAAGTAATCAAAACTGTTAAAAATGCTGTTTCTTTGTTTCTTAACAGACAGGGTGACTTAAGAGCTTAAATATAAGAAAGAGAGTGAGAATGATGTTGTAGCTGGCACATGTTTTAAATGAAAACCTATGAGAAACATTTGCTTTGCTAAGAGAAAAGGAGAAAATATATTGAATATATTAGGAAGATTAAAATCTCTGTTTTGACTGAACGAGCCTGCTAGATGATGAGATGACTCTAAAGCCTTGTTCATGAGCAAACATTTCAGTATCTACTACAGAGGGCTACCTATGCATGTTTTGCATGCACACTGTTTATATGTAGTAGGTGGCTTTTGTAAATCATGAGAGGAAAGCATCTGAGTGAGCAGAACAGGAAGGGCTATTGACAATTTATAAAATAGCTGGTGTATTTTTTAACTGACTTCAGACAGGAACACGTCAGCTTTCTACTTGTTTCCAAGGCAGAATAAAATCATGTAATTTTAGTGGCATTGGTCCTTGCAGAATAGCTTTAAATCTCCCCAATAATTTAGCCAGAGAGTCTGCACAACTAGACAGTCAATCTGAGTTTTCTTTCTTGGTAGGAAGTAGAGGAGGGAGGAGCTGTGTTTGGGAAACCAAAAGTGGGGTCTCAGTAAACCAGGTTTCCAAGCTTCAGTCATTGCTACTCTAAACCACCCCCCCCCCTTCAAACCAGTTTCTACCATACACTGGCGTCTCTCGTTACAGGTGACCAGAACTTTTCCAATAGAAGATTTTCTGTTGAAAGAGGTCATTTGGATGAAATAGAAACATTTAATTGGAGTATGCCTGTTGTAGCAAAAAAAAAAAAAAAATCTTTTGAAGAAATACTGGAACAGAACTTCCATTTTAAGCTGATGATTGATTTCGTCTGAAGTAAAAATAATGATACACTGTGCTACACTGTATAAAATGTTTAAATGGAAAACAGACCAAAACACTTTTGATGCCATCAAAACAGAATATTTCAATAAACCTCCAAGTGATTTTTAAATTGTGTTTCATGGGAGACTGCAAATTGTTCACTTTTCCTCCATTTCAGGAAGGAAAAATGTTCAACATCAGGTAATTTCCCATGGAAAGCAAACATTGCTTACAAGCCAGCTCCAGCCCCTGCTCTGTGCTTTCCCTGATCCTCTGCTTGTCTGATGGCAGCTCATATCTCTGCAAAAAATGCAGTCCTGTGCAGTGCCCCAAGGATGGTTACCAGATGATAATGTTACCCTATATGTTAAGAAATTTGGGAAGGCAGTAGGACTGCATCATGGGCTGTTTCTGAGGGGAGAAGCGTTAGATCTGCAGTCAGGGGCAGGACCAGGATGTGTAGGAGACAGGGGCAGAAGGCAGTGGGATGCCTCTGGCCTCTTTGGGGGGACAAGGACAGCAGGGTCACATGGTGCTGCTTCCCCGTGGGGGAAGCCTTTGTTTCCCCCATGACCACTAGGGAAGATTGAAGCCCCTGCAGTCCCAGTGCCCTCTTTCCCTAGCCCTTCCAAAAGCCTCCTGACGTCCCAGGTGTCTCCTCGTGAGTTCAAGACCTCTGCCAGCTCTCACCTGCTCCCACCTGCTGCTGCAGGGATTGGAGAGGCAGCGGTTGAGGCCGTGGCTGGGCATCAGGACCTGGTGACCTGCTCTCCAGTCTCAGCAAAACTCAGACCATCACAGAAGGGAGAACAACTCTGTGTGACAGCCATGCATGAGCCTCAGCAGAAAGACCTGCTGTCTTTGCGAGAGCCAGGTTGGAGGGGATGAAGGGTACAGGGTGTTAAATGTTGGGAGGAACCAATGGGAGCATTTGCAAATGCTTCCCCTGCTAGAGCCAGCGGAGCAAACTTTTCACTTAACCATTGGAATAATTTGCTGGCATGTTGCAGGTTTGTTGTATCAAGGGCAGAGACAAAAGTTTAATTATTAAAGTGTGGATGAAGGGAATTTGTTCCCCCTTTATATGCACATCTGGATGCCCCTCCAGGTCTGGTGCTGGCAGAGCGGCCCCGAGCTAGGTCTGCGACATCTTGGGGGAGCTTCATGTCCAGAGGCAGAGGACGGGCAGCCCCTCCGCCACCGGCTCCCTCTTTGGGAAACATGAGCTGCAGGGAGAGTGGGCACCAGCAAGCCCCTGGGCTGGGTCTTCCATAATGAACATGCCTCATGGATAAACACACAATGCAGGCAAATAACTAGCTGTGTGACAGTAAAAAAAGCGCAAATATTGACACAGGGAGAAGACACTCCTGAGGCAGCATTCACTGCAAACCCTTCTCTGAATGAGCAATAGTTAAATGTTTGTCCTTGCCTCTTTCTTTCAAAAGTAGGGCAAATATCTATAGAGTTCCCAGCGGGTAGGTAATCTAACTTTAACTTTCATACAGTCAAGTAAAACACCCGAGACCTGTGTTAGGGATGCAAGCAGGTCGTCTGAATTATGATTATTCAATCTGGTATTATTTTAATCTGACATGCCTCTCACGTGCTTTGTTTAGATTCATCTTGACCTGAAAACTGTAATCTCAATGCCTTTATCCTTACAGGTGATTTATCTTGTTGCAGTATCTTTTTTTTTTTAAAAAATATTTATTTTAATAGCGAAACCCTGCCCATGAGGCAGACTGGCACATTTCACTATCTCGGGTCTCCCGAGCGTGGTCTGGGTCCCCTTCGAGCAGCAGCCTCTTGCTTTTGCTCTTGCTCTTGCTCTTGCTAATTGTGGCAGGAAGAAAATGAATTAAGAGCCGCGGGAGGTGAGACCAAACACCTCCCCTGCAGCCGCAGCGTGCTCCGGGTGATGCTTCCTTGCTCGCTTACAAGACAATAGCCGAAGAAATTAAGGAGGGGGAGAAAATGACTGATCCTTCTGTGTGAGATAATGGATGAGCCCGGGATGACCTGTTTTTTTCCTTGCGGTGGAGCGGTGCTGAAGACAGAGGGCACCAGCGCCCAGCCCACAGCCGTCGCCCCACCGCCAGCGCGCCAGCTCGGGGCGGCCGGAGAGCCGCCAATGCCTGCTCCGAGCAGGCAGGGAGCCACTGCCTCGCCCGGCCAGGTACGTCTCAGGAGTAGCCCTCCAAACGGGCCGCGGGTCTCAGCCGCGGGGCTGCCGGTGGGGCAGGCGAAAGGCACTCGGGAGACGGGCGCCGGGGCTGCCCGGGGGAGCCTGCTTCGGGCGGCTGTGCCTGCGTGCATGTGTCGGCACACAGCCAGGACGGCGGCTCTCCTCGGAGCATCGCCTTCCCCGTGACCGTCTCCAGCCCTCCGCGCCGCTCGGCGGGCAGCCCCGCCGCGGCCCCGGCCCCGGCACCCCTGCCCGCCGCCGGGGAGGGACGGGGGAGCGGCGGCCAGTCTGGGGCGGTGCGTGCCGCCGCCGGTCTCCGCGCCTCGGGGTGTGTGCCCGTGTGTGTGTGCGAGTGTGTGTGCGTGTGTGCGTGCGGGGAGACCGCGGCAGCAGCGCCGGGCGGAGGGCAGAAGTTTGGGGGAAGCGCCCGGCGGTGCCGCGTGGCGGGGCCGGTGGCGGGGCCGGGACAGCGGGACGCTGGGGCACCGGGACAGCGGGGTGCCGGGACAGCGGGATAGCGGGGTACTGGGACAGGGGGCCAGCGGGACGGGGGGACAACGGGACAGGGGGCCAGCGGGGCGGGGGCCAGCTGTCCGGCCGGCGGCCCCGGCTGCCGGGCGCTGTCCCGGGCGCTGTCCCGGGTGCTGACGGCGCCGCCCGGCCAGAGGGGCCCGGCCCGGCCCGGCCCGGCCGCGCTCCCGGCTCCCCGGGCGGCGGCGGCGGCGGCGGTGGCGGCGGTGGCGGCGGTGGCAGCCGCGCCGCCCATCCCCTTTCCACCACGGCGTTTCAAGCCTCCAAGCCCAGCCGCCGGGCTCGCCGCCTCTCGCCGCCCGAAGCCTGCATGCAAGGCAGGCGTGCCGGTAAGGCACATCAGGACTTTGCCCGCCGTTGCCTTAGTAACTAATATGTATTTTCCCCCGCTTGCATGTGCGTGTCCCTGGCTGAATTACAGTTTTGCCCCCTACACACGGAAAAGTTAATCTGAACTGTAAAGTGGTTCCTTTCTTCCTCCCTTCGCTGACCTTTAAATGACATTTCCCGTCGCTGGCAGGGCAGATTGCTCGCTCTCTCTTTTCACCCCCTTTCTGTATTGGGAAAGGACATTCCTGAGCTGAGAAAGATGCCTTCGGGTAGTCAGAACGCGAGAAGAGGTGCACTTGTCACCCCGCTTTCAAGGCTGGGGCCGCTGGGGCCAGGCTAGGACGCTTCTCCGATGAGCTAACTACCTCGTGAAACTTTCAAAACTTCCCGGGGGCGGAGGGGAGGGTGTGTGCCGGCTGAAGGTGCGGGAAACAGTCGCCTTGGCTTGAAAAGCGGACACGAAAAGGATCATATAAACTTCACATATGTGAGTACGCGTGATCGTCTGCCAAGGCAAATAAATACATATTTTAATCCCTCTTGAAACTTCCTTTCGAGAGGCTTACCGAAGCAGATTGCCCTGGGCATTTGCGAAAGCAGTCACCTCGAACTGTGCGGGATTGCTTTATCGAGCTCTGGTTTGACATCGATTTCCCGATTAGCCTGTTTTATCCCCTCTTTCTATGCCACCAGGTTAAAAGTCACTAGGATGACGGCTGCCTTGGCACCTTCGAGCGCGATGCTGTAAGACTTCGCTGTGATGGTATTTGGAGCAACTTGGGCACTGGCGGGGGGACGCGGAGGCCATTTCCTACATGTCCTTAAACCATGTGCAGGCAAGAGGAGCCCATGAAATTCGTAACCTGGGTCTGGACGACATCGTGCAACAAAATGATTGGCGTGCTGCTGGTCTTTTTCCCTGCTCTGCTCCTGGAGATGGACGTGCTGCCCAGGAGCGCCGGGCGGAAGGTGCTTCTCTCCGCAGCCTCCTCGCAGCGGTCGGTGGCTCGGATGGACGGGGATGTCATCATCGGGGCCCTCTTCTCTGTCCATCACCAGCCGCCGGCTGAGAAAGTGCCCGAGAGGAAGTGCGGGGAAATCCGGGAGCAATACGGGATCCAGAGAGTCGAAGCCATGTTTCACACTTTGGATAAAATTAACGCCGACCCGGTCCTGCTACCTAACATCACCCTGGGCAGCGAGATCCGAGACTCCTGCTGGCACTCCTCGGTGGCCCTGGAGCAGAGCATCGAGTTCATACGGGACTCCCTCATCTCCATCAGGGACGACAGGGACGGAGGCACCCGCTGCGTTTCCGACTCGCAGCCCCAGCCCCAGACCAGACTGAAAAAGCCCATCGCGGGGGTCATCGGCCCCGGCTCCAGCTCGGTTGCTATCCAAGTCCAAAATCTGCTCCAGCTCTTCGACATCCCCCAGATCGCTTACTCCGCCACCAGCATCGACCTGAGCGACAAAACGCTGTACAAATACTTCCTCAGGGTGGTCCCCTCCGACACGCTGCAAGCCCGGGCCATGCTCGACATCGTCAAGCGCTACAACTGGACCTACGTCTCCGCCGTCCACACGGAAGGTAGGTATGGGGCAGCCCGCCGCCTCCCCCCGGAGCCCCCGGCCGCCCCCCGGCCGCCCCCGGGGTGCTGCGCCCTCCGCGCAGGCTCCGCAGGGACGCGCCGGTGCTGGGTTACCAGCCGGGACCCCGGGGGAGCCGGCTTCTCCCCGAGAGAGCGCCGGCCGCTGCCACCCGGGGAGACCGTAAGGTGAACGGGGAAAAGTGGAGGGGGCGGGGGGGGGGGGGATGATGCGCTTTCCCCCGGCGCGGAGGAGCCCCCCCCGGCCCCGGGCGCCGGGGCTGCGGGCAGCGGGAGGGGTTTCAGCAGCGCCGGAAAACCCGCAAGAAATCGTGCGTCTCCGCGGCGGTCCCGGCCCCCGTCCTCCTTCGCACACGGAGCGGTTCGTGTGTTTCTACACAAAAGTCAGCGGATGCGAGCGTCTGTGTCCGGAGCTGGTGGCGGCTCTGGCTGCGCCGTGGTGGAGTCCGGAGGCTGTGCGTGGGGCTGCTGAGCAGGTCTCACTCACAGGCTCGGTCGCTACCGCCCCGGGAAGCCTGGCATTTCTGCCTGAGCAAAACGGAGTCACGGCTCGGCAGGGACTCCTGGATTTAGCTGCTGGCTTTGCTGCGTGTGAACTGATGTTCTGGGGCTGCGAACACAGAGGAAAGAAACCTGAAAATCTCTCTGCAGTCCAGGTAGCCCCTGCAAAGCCATGTCCCGTGGGAAAGAAAGGGCAGTGGCTAGTTTGTCAGCAGGTCCGGGCAAACATGTTTTCATGCAGCTTGAGCAACAGTAAAAAATGTTGCTCTGTACAATCTCTTCATAGTCAACAGGTTTTCGTAATTTTAAATATCAAAAGAAAAATATCAAAGTAAGGGTATTTTTAAAAGGAGGTGTTGGTTTATAGCCAGGCTAGGTGGACCAACATAAATTACAGAAGTAATTGTGTTTGATAGAAAGCAAACTCTTGTGATACGTTATTGTGACATTCCTGTAGTCCAGTTATGGTCCTCAAAATGGGTTTTTTAAGTACAAAATTGCAAACCTGACCACATTATTGCTATAGTGTTGCAGCTATTCTGTTTATCTGACTGTACCTCTTGTATGGATTTGATTTATGATTCCCTCTGGTTACTGAGCTGACTCCACACCTTTCATTCTCACGGAGATGACTAAGTAAAAAGAGTTAAGAATATATATTATGATGAATAAATAAAAGAATCTCCAGGAAGAGTTGCATATACAACATTCAAAGGTGAATTGTATTGAACTGTACACCTAAAACATGAAAGTGCTGCAATTTGGGGGGGGGAGGAGGGGGAGAGGGAGGGAGAGGAGGGGAGTAAGAGCAGGAAGCAATGACCTGACATTTGCAGTTCAGTTATGCCCTATTCAGATGAGAAAACTAACTGCTAGCAAGAGTTGGACATGAGCTATTAAGATTCTCTATTGCTGACAGATACGATTAGATCTTGTGGAAGGCCAGGGTGAAAAATAAACATGAAAGGGGTAAATTCTTTGTTGATGTAAATCGCCATCTCTCCATTCAAGGCACTTCGGGGAGCTATGCTAACTCACAGTGCCTGAGGAGCTGCCTCAAGGGACCTGCTCCCTCGCTCCCTCTCGCTCTCTAGATGTAACTCTGGTTAACATTAGTGGGACTTACCTCTTTTGGAAAAGACAACAGCTTATGAAGATTATTTATTCATTCATTTTTAAAAGATCATTCTAAGTAGTAACTTCAGTCATTGCTTGTGAGAAATTTTAATTAAATGTCTATTTTTATGAATATGTTACTGACTGATAAAAAATGCTTGTTGCAAGGTATTTTTATAGACTTTGAAGTGATACTTCTGAAAATAGTGGATCAGTTCTACCCCGTAAGGCAACAGTCTCCTCTTAGAAAACGTCACAAGGATTTTGCAGATTATGCAGCTCGAGATTCATATTTGCTTTTTTAAATTATTATTAATCTGTATCTACCATACCTTTATTGTTAGATTCAAGCTACGAACTCCGCTGGAAATTTGTAGCAAGCTTCAACTCCTGTGTATCTTTCCAGAAAGACAAGTTATTAACCCCATCCCAATTGCTATTGGGTGGATTCCAAAGACCTTTTTTTTTTTTTCCCTATTTAAAGTGAAATTAGTATTCATGAAAATTGGTGCAAATTGTTACATTTCTGTTGTTTCAAATCCCATGCATTCACTGTGAGAGATCTGCTTGCTGGTTTGTTAAAGGTGGGATCATTCTTCGCAGACAACACAAAGCCACTTTGAATAATAGTCTGCGTGAACAGGAGCTGCTCCATCCGTGCTATGTTTGGAAATATGGGGATAAAGTGTAGTTAGAAACATTCCTCCTCCACACTTACTCATAGGCCTCTATGCTGTCTTTATGGTGGGCTGCAAAATGTGCTGGGAGGAATTCTAGGCTATCATGGGTTGGAGAATCACTTCAACAGGGACTGTGAGAAACGAGCATGTTTCTAGGAAATGCACAGGTTGACACTGTGAAGAAGTTAACTGTTTCACCTTCCGAGCACTCCAGATCCAGTCTGGACACCTCCTGAGAGCAGAAAAGCTGCTTAGTTCCTGCCCGACCCCTCGTTCTCATGGGGATGGACAATCCTCAGCGCTTGTAGCCGCCCAACCACAAGGGGATGCAATGAGACCACTGAGCTGAGTGGCTACCTGTGTCAGCTAGCCGTGCTCCTCAGTCTGCACTGACCCAGGGCAGGGTCACAGACACAGCCCAGAGGTGATGAGCCCTTTCTCAGAGAGTCTGAACTATCCAACTCCTCTGTTTACCCTTCCTCTACTCCTTTACTCCAGCTGGAGTTATCTGAATGCCCCAAACAATACCAGTCTACACAGTTATACCTTTAACGAAAATCAGAAATAAATACCACACAATTCGGTGCCCACGTTTCTTAACATGAAGCCTACACGTGCCATGAGAATGAAGATAATAAAGTCACCCAATCTGTAGCATGATGTCTTTAAGTAGTCCCCAATATCCTACTTTGCATTTGACGTGAAAGTTTATTCTTCATGTGTTAATACGATAATCAGTGTTAATTAGTGGTTACAACATTTAACTGTATACAATCTCTACACACTAGTATATGAAGTTGCATGGAGGTATGCCGTACTTGTTTTGGGGTGGGTTTTTTTTTTTGCACAGTGGTGTGTTAAGATATATAAACATTGCACTTGGGAAGAAACTTCTCAGTTAGTGAATAAAATCTGTTTTCAAAGGCCCACAGGGCACATTGCTCCTTTTAGATTAAAATTGACACATAAAGCTCCACATTCAAGAACAAAGAAAAGCAAGTTACTATGTTTGGTTATTTTATTATGTATCTCAGTTGACCATAGTTGCACATCATGAGAGTGCATTTTTTCCAGAGTAGGCAGCAGTCATTAAACGATGCGAGAAATCTGTGCTGGTGGAAGGCTGTGTGACTGTATAGTAGCTGCAAGGCATTTTCAAGGCTATTATTTTTTTAAAGATTCTTCAAAGGTAATTCAGTGTTGGAGTTCTTGGCATGTGTACATCTCAGCTCTTAGGCTTGGAAGTCATTCTTATCTGGAAATGCACATAAGGGGATGTCTAACTCTGAGCTAAGGCTTCCTATGGAAGCCAAATGCATCAAAAGCACATGTGTTAAGTTGGGCACGATCCCAAGTGTGATAAGGGCAGAAGGAACTACACTTGCTAAAGGTTACTTTCCAAGTGAGATATTCTGGTCTTTGGTGAGATAACCTCCAGGTCAGGTATTATTCTCAACTTGCCAGGCAGCCACTTGCTATTTGGTAAAACTGTGAAGAATTACGGGGGACACTTTCTTTCTTGCCTGGAGAAGAGCCCCTGGGCTGCCTCTGGGACAAGGCAAGAAATGCTGAGCAGAGATGGCAGGCACCCCCTCTGCGCTGTTTTGACGCTGAAGGCACAGAAGTTAATAGGGTTGTCTCCAGGAAATGCAGAGCGGTTGTGAGATTGCTGTAGGTTACTCCAAATTCCAAAAGCCGCAAGATGCCTGCACCCGGGCTAGTGATCAGCACGGAGTCTCCACCGAATCGTTCACTTTTAGCTGCTTCTTTTATACACGAAGCAGGAGAGATGATGGTGTAAGAAGCCTTTTTATCACCTCATCTTCCAAATATATCACTTATGAATAAGCAAATAGAAATACTTAATGCCTGTGCCTGGCTTTTCATTTAAATCATTGCATACATGTTAGCCTTATAAAATGTGTGTGAGATTTTTGATTCTGTGGAAACAAAATCTGAACGTGCAGAATAGATCCGTTTGAGTGCCGTTTGTGATTTATGGACCATTCTTACACTTTAGTGTACAAATACCCCTTTATAAACAAAATTTCCATTCCAACAGATTAACATGCAGACTTTGTAGAAACAACTTGGGAAATGGAATGATTAAGTTGATGGCACCAAATTTTGATTGTTTATAGATTAATTTTACTGAGAGCACTGAGATGTTTCTGGTGTTGATCAATTTTGTCAGATTTGTATTGCCAGGCTGTTTCTTTTTCTTGAATATAAGGCTTAAAATGAACTATGATGAAGCAGATGGCACAACTGTAAAGACTTTCAGATCAAAGTAGATGGTTGGTAGATTATCTTCACAATGATTTTTGATAACCTGACTGCCGCACACTCTCCGTTGTAGTAATGTACAGGCAACTCATAAGCATGGTTATATATGTTGGAAAGGGGATGGAAGGGAGTGAATCTTGCACTTTATTGCAAATTTCACAGGAAATAAGTTCTTTCAGTAGAACTCACTAAAGTAGCTTTAGAGGTGCTAGAAAATAATACTTCTGTTTAAAGATAAGTGGGGCAATATCTATCAAATAGTTCAAAGGAATAATTTTCATACAATTGTGTTTAATTTCTCACAAGGTGTTCTTATAGCTGTTTCTAACAATGTTATATTATTAATTCCATGGTGTTATTCAATGATTGATACTTTCTGATAAAATTATGACCAGGCAGTAGAGAAAAACAACTCCAATTCAAATGTTTGAAATTTCAGAGTTTACAAATATTTCTATAGGTACCAACAGTTACAGAAATGCTCTTAAAGGTTAACCTCGTGAAATGTTGTGAATTGTGCCTGAGATGTGTGTTCACAAATGCATATTCCAATCTATTTTCTTCTCCATTTAACTAGCTTCACTAACCATTTTCAGAGGCTATGTGATAGGGAAAAAAGGAGAGAGATATGTTCCAAGGAGGACAGAAATTAATTTGAAAACAAGTAGGGACTAGAATATTCCCTGCATTGGACGCATTAATTGTACTTATTAGAAGGTGCTGCAAGAATCATTTACATTGATTGAAGCTGACAAAATTATTGTGGGTAACAAACACCGTAGAGATCAAGAGAAATTCATTCTTGAAAATATATTGCTTTGCAGTACTCCTAAATTCACAAATAATCTAGCTTTTCAACTACAGAACTGGCAGCTGCATGAGTTAAATCAACTCAAAAGACTCATCTAACTTCTGTGCCTGCCTTCTCAGCAATATTGCTAGAGTTCATATTTATCAGTCAGCACCATGGGTTCATTTGTGCTTTACTTCTATTTTTTCTGCATTATGCCCTTGCTTTCAGATTTGTATGTCCCACGATCCTTGTAAACTCCTTCAGGATTCTTGTCTCACTCAAGACTGTTTTAAAAAAGTTAAATGATCTTGGCTTTCTCAAAAAGCTATGTGAAAATGGCTCTAAAATATTCCTTTGAACATATGGTTCATAATATGAAGGTGCTAGTGCTTAGGTTTCTCAGACAGAAAACCAAAAGCTGTGTGAAGTGAAATCATGTAACGAGAAGTATTGTCACCCATTGAGAAAGATTCTTCAGGGGTCTGATGCATCAGTGAGCTGGTGACTGTCGTGGGAGACCAGAAGCATTGCACCTGCCACACGCAACCCAGAAAAATACTGATCAAAGTCATTACTAACCGGTGCTTACTGACCCATGCAAAACAAAGCAGGGATTTCAGTGTATTTTCTGGGTGGGAGGTGTTTGCAGCATAAGCCACCGTCCCAGATGGCAGTAATTAACACCTGTGCTGGCAGCCTGAACGGGAGGGCCACAAACTGACTGGACATGAATTACAATAGCGTTTCACCTAAAGAAACCATCCCTTCACCTATGGGTATGTAAAGGATCCAGAGATGGGTGGAGAGAGGTGTGCAACAAATGAACGCCATCCAGTGGGTAACCAGCTCAGTTTTGCTGGCTAATTTTTCAGACTGGATCTTTTCCCAAACACTGATATTGCTATTATTATTATTACTATTAATGTACGGCTTAAAGAACAATTTCTAGATCTGGTTTGCCTATCAAAGCAGCACAAAGTTGGCTGTTCAGAGAGGTGGCAGGAGTCTTGTGATCTTTGAAGCCATTGTAGCCATTGCTGCCCGTTGGGCTGCGGCCCCAGTTCCTGTCCAGTACAAAGGAGTGCCCACAAGCAGCTGTTCATGGACCCTAGAGCGACATAAAGTCACAGAAGTCAACTGAGTTTACGTCTATCTTAGTTCTTTACCAGTGGAGAAACACTTACAGGATGAGGGCCATTTTTTAAAACCCTGTCCCAATTAGAATACCTCACACCGTAGACAAATGGTGTGTAAGAAGTATGCCTAAGAATAGTGTATGTATGAAGGCTCTTCATAGTAATTGTTTTATGTGAAAAATAAACTGTCTTTGGCTGAGGAAAGGAAATCAAAATTAAAGAAATATTAAAACTGCTGTACTGGTCCTTCAACAGTAGGCTGAATATTGAAACAAGCAAGAGCAGGGCATGTACAGAGCATACCTTCACAACTCCAGGATGTGACAACTTCCCAAATACTAGGGCTACCAGCTGCCAGTGGACCTTTCCTTTATGAATTTGTCTAATCTCTGTTTGTATCTATTTATACTTCAGTCTCCATAGTATCATAACAATGAATTCGATAACTTAATTGTATGTTGTGTGAACAAGTGTTTCCTGTTATTTACTTAAAACTATTCTTTGATGACTGCATTACCTTCGTACATTCATACAGAACTTCTCATCATTTGTTAATTCTGATCGTTATTCTGTACTTCTAATTCCAATATGAAATGTGGGGAAACAGAGCTATATTCAGTGTTCAGGGTTGGGGTACACCATGGTTAAACTCACTCGTGAAGTAACAATTTCAGTATTGCTCTCAGACCTTTCCTAATAAACTTCCAGTAGTCCATTACCTTTTTAGCTACCACCATGCACTGAATGGATGTTGTCAGAAAATACTTTCAAACTACCACAAAACCTTTTTCTTAAATGATAAAGCCTACTTCAGAGGCCATTATACACAGGGTTTTCCTCATGCGTATTACTCTTCATTTATTAACACAAAATTTATTTCTTACACTTTCATTCCTATCTGTTAGCCCATTATTAATCCAGGACCTTCTGTCTTATCCCAATTTACCTCTATGTCTGTTGGAGCCTTTAGTAAGGAACCTCATCAAAAGCTTTCTTAAATTCCAAGTACTCTATAGTGATTGTATCATTCATATGACTACCTGCTCCAACAAAGAAGTCTAATAAACTTCTAAGGTATGTATTTTCTCTGCAAAAGCTATGTTGGTTCTTCCCTAATATGGCATATTTATTTATTTGTGCATTAATACTGTTTTTGTTATGGTTCCTACCAATTAGCTTTGTGCAGAAATATCTTAAGTCTGCAGAAATATCATGTCTGTTGTTCATTGGATTACCCTCTATGCCTCTGTACTCTCTATAAATTCTGTTAAAAAATGAAAACTGATATGTGAAAATATAAAATTACTTTTTCCACTTTATCACTTCCATCTGTTTTGGTACTAAGGCCAGTTTAACTGGTGGTAACGTAGCACAACAGAAAATTAGCTGGTATTGGCAGTTTGTTAAAGTCCATCTTATGGATTTGTTCTAAAATACATTCTATTGACACTCTGAGACAATGGTTCAGTCTTATCCTACATAAGGAATGACCTTTGTATGAGAACCATCCTATCCGCTGTCACAGGCAGTGCAGACCGAGAGAATTAATTTAACTTTTCTGTTATGGTTTTATCTTCCCCGAGTGCTCTTTTTATATAGCTGGTTGTCACTGAATATCAGGCAAGTTTCCCATTTCTGGAATTTTTAAGGAGTGGTGGGTTATTAGATTCTATGCCTTTATGTCTCAAAATTGTTTCATTTTGTTTTATTGCCGGTTTGTATTTCATTTGTCAAGGTATACTCTGTTCTCTTTCCCTCATTAGGACACAACTTAGACTTTTTTAAGTATTTGTTTTATTTTTATTTTATTTATTTTATTTTCTCGTGTTTTGTTTTATTTTAATAGCTTTAGGAAATTTACTTTTCTGCTTTATCATGCTGGCTTTTTTGATCCTTTTGGAGGTTTGACTTTCAGTGTCTCATATATTTCTGAGTAGTCTCCATGTAATTTGCTAGTATTTCACTCTTTTGCCTGCTCCTTTTAATGTCCTTGAAATTAGCTTTCTCATTTTTATATAATTTATTTTGGTTTAAATTGAATATTACTGTTACTGATTTTTTATTTCACGTACAGCTTTTTCTGTCCGAATATGACTAAAGTACAGTCACACTCACAGACTATTTTTTGGATAGTTAGGTCTTAATAAGGCCTTGTATACTGCTCAAGACTAAATCAGAGTTGCTTCTTCTTTCGTGAGTTCAATGAGCAGATGAGTAACACACATGAAAAAGAAATCAATACACAGTATGTAAGATTTGCCTTAGTTTTCCATTATCTAACCTACAGTCTGGCAGTACTACATACAGAGCCAGGGTGTGTTAACAGCATTTTGTGACACGTGGGGTGCTTTTTAATGAAAAGTACTGTGCATCACAAGCTGTCCTTTCCTCTTGTGATGTGCCACTGCCTAGATGGCTTGTGTCTATCAAAAACCAGTGTGACAGATATTTAATTTTACTGAAAAGTCATATTGTTTGTTATACAATGCCGTGGTTTGAACAATTTCCATTTGTATTTTCCCTTGAGTGTTTTTAAACAAAGGAATTTCTTAAAGTATATTTGAATTATATTAACAGCCAGCAATGATTTATAAGTCCCTTTGAAATTTGATAGAAATGTTGTAAGGATAGACAGTTGGCAGTTCTGGTAGACAAAGCAGAGAAGGTCCTGTCCCGCGCTGGTGCAGAGAGCAAATGTAGCTGTAGGGCTCTTGATCCAATGCTCACTGAAATTAGTTGGTGGTCCTCTGTTGAGTCCAAAGGATCCTGAATGGGGCTCAGCATGGCCATCAGATGTTATCTTTTCAGGTTATGAAGCTGACATTCCTCGGAAAGCACTAAAAATCCATAGGGCTTGTGAATCCCACAGCTAGAAGGACCTCATAGTTAATTGAAAGTAGTGTAAGCTGTGTTTGTTGGATTTGCATAGATATTACAGGATATTCACATACATAATTTTTTCCTTCCAACTAGAAGAAGGCCGAATCTAGTTCACTTCTTCCCATACAAATTCCCCAGTGAATTTAACTCTTGTTTCTCTTTGCAAATTGCTGGAGGAACAAACTTTCATTTTCTTAAATGCAGTCACAATTTGCAGTTGTTTGACCAGCAACTTTCATCCTTATTCATCTGTGGATACAGATGGATTTGTACAAGCTAGTAGTTTCCCAAACATTTATTCAAACAAAACTCATCCTGGCAAACAGCAGTAAGAACCAGGCATGAATATTGCTGAAGTGACAGCTATTTGAAATCTGAATAAGTGTTCATAAATACTTTCTTAAAATGTCTGGCCAGGCTCCATTGAACATTGAATGTCTCCTCCTATGTGGAGTAGAATATAAAAGATAAATTTGTAATTAATTGTCAGGAAGTGAGAAAACCTTTCATGCTTATTTATATAAGCCTTTCTTACCCGCATGGTGCTGTGGAGAGGCTTTAGTAAATGGAAATTTGGCATGTAGATCATTGTGCTGGGTATTGAAAGATGGTGATCCTCCTAGCGAGAATGTATTTCTCTGACTGCAAGCTCCACATGCATAAATCTCAGTCTCTTGCCTGAGCAGCAAGTATGTGGAACTGAATATTGACAGTGCTATAAAGGAATGCTATATATCAGCATTGCTAAAACTGGTAGGATGATTTGAGAGACTGGAAGGTTAAAATCCCCTCCTACTGAACTGTTCAGAATAGGTTACAGCAGTGGGCTGACAGCATTCTCTCGGCAGATGCCCTTATTTGCCAGGCCATATTTCCCTGGAAGGATAAACTCATATTCAGGATCAGATTAAAAACTCTACAGCTATATGAAGCTAAGTGCTGAGCTGGGACAGTCACTCTGCTGGAACAAAAGTGTTCAAGATTTTGAGAAGAGGGGTATGAGCCAGGCAGCAGCCCCGGCAGCCTGGGTATCACTTAGTCCTTTCTTGTTCCCTTCCCCCTCAAGGTACTACAGTTGTGGTCCGCAGGTGTCACTGCCTTCCCTTGTAAATAGGCTTAGCCTTCCTCTTTCATGTGGACACCTGCCAGACTCAAACCATTCTTTGTCCCGTCAAGTTTGACCAGGACTCCAACATCCGACAGCTCAGTCTGTGCATACTAAGTGACACGGTGCCAGTGCCGGTCACCCAGAGCCTGAATTCCTCCTCCTTCCCACGCAGTGCCAACCTGCAGGTGAAATTACAAGAATGACAGGAAGGTTTTCCAGGAGCTCCTTCTGGATTTGTCACTGACCTCAGAAAGAGATGGCCAATATTCTGTTAAACACATGCCCCTAACCGTACCTGCAATGGTGTCCTCCAATGTTGGCATCCTGCAAAAGGATAGGATAAGGATGTAGTAAAAGTCTGAGTCTGCAGCATGAGGACAGTAATGTGCAAAACTGGAAGCTGAGCGAGGCAATGAATATTGATTTCAATATATTATGGAACAGCCAAAAATGGACAGTGTTGAGTTACGCCAAAAATTCAAACACAAAAGACAAATGAGCTATGCCAGACAGCTCTGGCTACCAAGACAGCAATCCCCAGAAAAATAATAAGATGATGATTCAGGATTCAGCTGACAAAAAATTGTAATTAAATTAAAACCAATCAAATTAACCAATCAACCAATTAAATTAAAACCAAGACTCTATGGAAAATAGGTCTTTTCAAACAAACATGATTTTATTCCCTAACGAAAGTGCAAAATTGGTAGCTACAGATAACAGTGCGGATGAAATATCTTGGATTTCTGTAAGGCACTGAATTAGTATTACAGGATATTTTTATTAAAAAAGCACTGTGCAATGTCAGGAAAACAGATGTCGCATAAATTAAAACTCAGCACACTGACCTCAGCAAGTAAAGTGTGACCATCAAATGAGATTATGTCTACTGCATTGCACAGAGCTTGACAAAAGGTCTAATGCCTCACTGTCTTCATCAATGATATACAAAGCGTAATTGCTGACAAGATACGTAGATTTGTGAAATGGCAATTAATGGGGAGAAAAGGGGAGATTCATATCTCTTGGTAAGCTAGGCCCAGTCTAAGAAAATGCATGCTAATATAGTCAAATGTCAACCATAAATACAGGAGTAAAGCACATGTGCAACTTACATGGGAGAATTGTGTCCCTGAAAGAAGTCCTAAATATACTATATGGTTATAGAGGAGCTGCATCGAAAAAACCCCAACCCAAAATACAAAAAGCTAATGTCATCCTTGAGAGAGTGGGAACTTTACCTCAATCTAAGGATTATTAGTATTAATTTTGCTATTCTTTGTTCAGTTCTGTTGCCAACATTTTAAAAAGAAAGTTAAAATATTGAAAAGAGATAGGGATAAAACTCTAAATTATTTGAGAGCTGAAAAAAATGCCTTATAGCGGGAATCTAGACCAGCTTAGTTTATCTGGTTTGTCAAAAAGAGATACAGCTTGATTTATCAAAAAATGTTTCATTTCCACCAAGCAAACAAAACCAGTAGAAACTCCAGGGCTTTGTATCCTAATGGTTAAATGCATAACAAGCACCAATTGGTGGTAAGCCAACAAATTCCAATTAGAAAAAAGACAAACATTTTTACTTGTGATGGTGATTAACCACTGGGGCAAATGACTGAGGAAAGTGATATGTTTTCAGACTTTTGATGTTGTCTAATCAAAATTTGCTGCAGATGTTCCAGAACAGTTTTATTTGAAATGCAAGTCACTGGACACAGTGCAGTGGGATCTGGAGTGAATGTATGGGCTGGCATTATAGAGGTGGTCACATATGAAGAGCTGACAGTTCTTTCTGGCATTAAATCTTATTCATTTATGGATAGTTTTGATTATGCAAGCAGGCAGGAAAAAATTTGATTTAAAGAGTAGCTTAACATTCATATGTTCGCTCATCTGCTCAGCTGCCTCGGAAAACTCAAAGTATCCTGTGCTGTTGATACTGATTGTAGAGGAAGAGAAACTCGGGACAAAGTAATCCCCTCAGTCAAATTCAGTCCACTGTTGCAGTTTACGTGCATTATTTTAAGTCAGTATTTGTTCCCTTGCCAGCAGTTGGTGCTTGTTATGCATTTTACCATTAGATTACAGAGCCCTTTAGTTCATACTATTTTTGTTTGCTTGGGGGAAATTTTCAGTTTCATGCAGATTTTATACTGCACTTATTCTCTTTCTTATGACATAAAGGTTAGCCCCTGTGACTGAAGAAAACAGCAAGTTTTCTGAAAGGATGCAGTGACATTTTTCTATGGTCTCATTAATTAGAATACTACTTTGTACCTAAAATGATATAATTAATCTGACAGTCCATGCAAAATAAATAAAAAACCCCACACTATGGAAGAAAACAAGAAGTTGGTAGCTAGGGAAATTAACATTTTTACCCAGCAGTTTTTCTAGAAAGGAATTCAGTGGTGAATTTTGTAAATTTTGTTTTAATTTGAACAAAGAAAATATGGGCATTGATATTTTCTGGTTGTTTCAGAACACAACCAGCATGTTATAGATGCTATCCCTTCATGCAATGAACATCTTAATGTCCTCTTACAAGGCAATTTAGAGTATAGTCATGTTTGAAAACTCATTGTCCTTGTCACACCTACTTTTGCCTTTTCTACTGAGTCCAAATATATGTGAAATAATGTATTCCACTTTTGTCATAGCTGTGGTGTTACCTGTGAAGTGTGAAGCAGAAATGTGCTGGTACCACAAATATCCAAAGTCACATCACTGCTTTTTATAGTTCGTATCCTGAGGACATATGAATAATAAAATGCTCTTTAAAATTCTGGCAATACATCTGTATTTACATTCAGAACTATGATTTGGCTTTAATGAAGTCAGTGGGAGCCATTGACTGAAATTTAGCCATACGTCTGACTCTACGGAAAGATCCTTTAAGGTGCAGAATACTCTTGCTTGATCCCAAAAGGCATGTGAACACTAGCTTAACTTTAACCACTTGAATTATGGAGGACAAGAATTAACCATACACTTACAGGACACAGTTTCTGGGGATTGCTCACATCACAGCAGTGTCCAGTGCCTTACAAGATTAGACACGATGTGCTTATCTCACATTAAAAACAGGCTTTCTACTGATAAAACTAACATTTATAAGACTTGTAAAGGTCTGTGTAGTGGGTTAGGCCAGGGGGAAACCAAACAGCCTTAGAAATGTGCATATCAGAGGATTATGAAAACTGATGAGTCAGTTGACTAAAGAAAGGCTGCAGCCCGCTGGAGAAAATGGGCAGGATTTTGGATGTGCTGCTTTGAAGAGACAGGTAAAAGTTAGTTGCTGCTGTCTTTCTTAAAGTGCAGTGCTGAAATAACTGATTAGCTTGGCTATCTTTTCTAATTTTGTAAATAGAAGATCAAGGTAAGTAGGCAGCTAACTGAATGCTGAAACTTCATTGTATTTGCTCATGTAAGAATTAGGATTTATTTTTAAGTATTTTATTTGTTTTGCTTTTATTACTCATTTGCTAGAAGCTGGATTACACTACGGTAAATGTCACCTGGATTTTTTTCCTCTCTCTTTTTTAATGAATACTTTTAGAGTGCTGATTTGTATGTGCTTAAATTCACAAACTCAGACACCTCTTTTATCATAATACATGCAGGAAAATAACACGCAAAGCAGAAAAAGAAAGGAATTACTTCTGTGCCTCCATCACACACAGACTTCTCATGTAAAAGGCTACTGGCGTTTTGGTGTTGCCAGCCTCCTTATACTGGCACAAACTTTAACTTCCAAGGAAGCTGTCTTAAATTGTCTAGCCTCTAACAAATACTAACTTAAATTTCAGAATACATAATATTTTGTGAAACACAAATTTTTAAAAAAATTACAAATTACAGCTCATATTCAGAATAAACACTATGTATGCTTCATTGCTTAGTAGGCAGGTTTCATTGTGTAGCCAGCAGAACACAGAAGGTGACTGGGAGCTGCCATGAAACAGCACTGGGCTGCCTTGTTTTGGGGAGAAATTTATTGAAATGAAAAGTTTCTTGTAGAATCATTTGATTTCACTGAATCAGCACCTTCCAAAGAGGGAAACATCCTATAGGAATCTTCTAACTGGCTCTGCCTCTAACTCTGGGTCTCATCATCCCATCCCCTAATAATCACAGCCTCTACCTTTCTGTAGCAAGTTCTCCTAGTCTTTCCTACAGCTTCCTCTCCCAGGCCTGTATCTCAGAATCTATATTAATACCTAGAACAGTTTCTAAAAAAGCTCAGAAGCTCAGTTGACTATTTACTGTTTTCAGAAGGTATTGCCTTCTGGAAAAGGACACACTTATTGCCAAATCACTCTTCAGTACTGTTCTTTTCATGTTTTTACCATAAGCCACCATATTTTGGTAATTTGAACAACCAGGTGTAAGCATCTCTGGACCGTACAGAATTGATGATCATGCCCTCAGTCACTGGGAAGTACATTTTCTTTAGACTGAAAAAAAATAAATCTGTCTGAGCTGACCTGCAAACTTAGTTTTCAGACAGGCAAAGAATTTGAACATAATTAGCTTTTTATTATTGTAAGTTATTTTAATCTAAAAATAGAATTCACTTTCAACCTGATTCCACTGATGTCAATAGAAGATTTGCCACTGATTTCTGTAGGAAGAAGTTTTGGGTATAATTATTACACAATTTCAATGCAAATGTACCTGGATATGAGGAAAATGTACATATATATATGAGGAAAGAGGCTTATAAAACAGGGGAGCTGAGGGAAAGCTTGTACATCTTACTAATAGAAATAATATTTCTTCAGTTTGCCTTATTTTTGTGTAGAAAGATTTCAGGGATTTACTCTAAAAATGTAAATCTTTATAAAGAATTGCTTCATGGTAATGTACATTTGAATTTCAGTCTCAGGGAAACTTGGCTTTATGCTGCTACTAATTATCTTTGTGGTGACAAAGGCCATTGTTATGTAGAATGAAGGGGAAAGGATGTTCTCCATACTGTAATCAGGAGCACCAATAGGCAAAGGTTCATTTTAATGAACAAGAGAGTGGGGATGATGCGCACCTGCAAGCACAGACGTTTTACCCTTAATTTGTGCAACTTTGATTTTATTCAGAGCATTTAAGTTCTGCATGCATCAAGGAGTTCTGCTTCACTGCTGGTTAGGAATAGATCCAGTAGACAAGAGGGATCCATATATGTTTCACAGTTATATGAAGAAAACAACAAAAAAAATGGGGACCTTTTACCTTAATCCTAACTCACCTTGAAATGGTGATTGGCTACAGCTCAGCTGTAGAGATAGGTGATTCATTCATGTATTTATTATGGAAAAAAGTGCTTTGGACAACGGAAAATAAATTATTTCAACATTAAAAAAAAGTTTTATTCTCGGGCACTCTTAGTAAGAGCCAAGGAGGGAAACATGGTGGTGGTTCTTATTTTACATGTTATCTCACTGATCACACTAACTGGAAGAAATTCTGGATCAACTTTTCATCTGAGGAGATGGGAATACCATTTTGTGAAGCATTACTGTCAAATGTTACACTGCTGTATTTTGCAAGAACTTTTTATGTGTTCATTGTTCCAAGTGGTGGGTTGACCCTGGCCAGCAGCCAACCACCCACACAGCCACTCGCTCACTCCTCCCCACTCCATGCCAATGGGACAAGGAGAGAAAATAGGAGGAACAAGACTGAGAAAACTTGTGTGTCGAGATAAAGACAGCTTAATAGATGCAGGAAGAGGAAAAAAAAAAACCCAGGTGAAACAAAGGAAATTGCTCACATCTGACAGGTAGACCTACGCCCAGTCTCCGAACAATGACCTCCTTGGAAGCCCAAACCCCCTTCTACCTCAGTTTTTATTGATGAGCACATTGTCATGTAGTATGGAGTAACCCCCTGGCCAGGTTGGGTCAGCTGTCCTGGTTGTGTCCCCATCCAGTTTCTTGCCCATCCCCAGCCTACTCACTGTGGGGGAAGGAGGGGGCAGAGTGGGAAAAAGAGAAAGCCTTGGTGCTGTGCGAGCGCTGTTCAGCAATAACCAAAACATTGGTGTGTTATCAATACTGTTTTAGCCACAAATCCAAAGCACAGCCCCGTACAGGCTGCTATGAAGAAAGTTAACTCCATTGCAGCCAGATCCAGTAGAGTCCAGCTCAAGAAACACCATATTTCAGTGATTAAGTCACTCTCCTGTGTGAAAGATGTATTTTCTCATCCTCTCATGTCAAAATTAAAGCCGTATTGCCCACTTCTCTGATGAGTGCTCTAAATGCTGAACTGCTTGACTTGAACTTTTATGTCTGCAGAGGCCTCATTGAATTTGTAATGTTGGCATACTGAAGCTGTCACAACTAACACATTAGAGATAATGGCATTAGCATTTCAAACTGTAGCTAGTCAAGTACTTAGAAGTGTAATATTATTTAATCTAGATTTACAACCTGGAGGACTCTAATGGATAGTTCCCAGGTTGGATGCTTCGTGCTTAAGTAGCCTGGATATCTGTGTGACCAACTGTGCTGACAAGTTATAGGGACAAGTTACAGATAAATGACATTTGCTACACTTAAGTTTGAAAGTTTCTTCATTTTTAAGATATTCCCAAGTGTTATAGAAGCTGTGATTTTATGAGAAGTTCAACTGTTTTGAAATAGGAAACATATTTTAGGAATGCAGAGTAGAGGCAGAGGTGCCACTTGAGCAGAAATTTCCCAAGATACAGTCCAACTCAAAATCACACGATTCTTCAAGCATCTTCTTCATGGACTCCTCACATTGTATAATTATATGTGTATGCTTAACCCATTTTAAAATCCAGCCTGGTAAGTTCCTTAATACCAATAGTTCTCTTGGAATGTTGTTCTAGAATTTCATTCCTTCTATGATTAAAAGCTGCTTAATGCTTTGCTTTTGGTTGTTGCTTTGGAGGGTTTTTTTGATCCGAGGAGGAGATTGAGCCCTTGGATAGCTCACTTTAAGTTACATCTTCCTGTCTTTCATGATCTTGATGGCTACTCTTTGAAACTTCACCAGTTTTCCAATATCTTGTAGTACTGGATATTACTGCAGAAGCAGCCATAATGCTGTGAAATAGAATTAAGGTAGTATGATCTCTCTGTTACTACAGTATCACATTTATTTACATAACTAAAACCCAATTCTATTATTTTTTTAGTCACAGCATTACCTCCAGTGCTTATCTATTATAATCCCCAAGCCAGTAACTGCATCCCATGATGGAGTCCAAGATCCTGTATGTGCAGCATTTTTAGTTCCTGAGAGTTTAAAATTATGTGTGTATTTAACTGCATATTTCTTTGTCTATGCCCAGTTTACTGAATTACCTAGATCATGCTGCATTAGTAACTTGTCTCCCAATCTTTCTGTCATTTGCAAATGTTATTGGTACTGCTTTTGTATTTTTGTTTTTTTCAGGTCACTGATTAA
The DNA here is from genome assembly GCF_018139145.2 of Gymnogyps californianus. Taxonomy (NCBI): domain Eukaryota; kingdom Metazoa; phylum Chordata; class Aves; order Accipitriformes; family Cathartidae; genus Gymnogyps; species Gymnogyps californianus. The sequence goes on from NC_059473.1 coordinate 54,106,079, forward strand.
TGTTAACTAGTGAAATCTAAGAACAGATCCTTATGGGACACCATAAAGAGTGTCGTGGTTTAACCCCAGCCAGCAACTCAGCACCACGCAGCCGCTTCCCCCTCCCCCTTCCCAGTGGGATGGGAAGGAGGGAAAAAAAAAAGGTAAAACTCGTGGGCTGAGATAAGAACAGTTTAATAACTTAAGTAAAATAAAATACACTACTAACTAATAATAATAATAATAATATAATAATAATTGTAATGAAAAGGAATATAACAAAAAAAAAAAGAAATAACACCCAAGAAAAGACAAGTGATGCACAGTGCAACTGCTCACCACCCACTGACCGATGCCAGAGCCGCGATCCGCCCCTCCCAGCCAACTCCCCCCTGTTTATATACTGGGCATGACGTTCCATGGTATGGAATACCCCTTTGGCTAGTTCGGGTCAGCTGCCCCGGCCATGCTCCCTCCCAGCTCCTTGCACACCTGCTTGCTGGCAGAGCATGGGAAACTGAAAAGTCCTTGGCTTAAGATAAGTGCTACTTAGCAACAACTAAAACATCAGCGTGTTATCAACATCATTATTCTCACACTAAATCCAAAACACAGCACTGTACCGGCTACTAAGAAGAAAATTAACTCTGTCCCAGCTGAAACCAGGACAAGAGACACCCATTCAATGAGTGTTCCTTCACTGCAACTATATGCTGAAACCTACTAGCCAGAATTTAATCTATTTTATGTATGCAATACTGATTCTTATCAGTCCAGGTTCATAGCCAAAATGTCATGCAAAATGAAGGTAGATGTCCTGTGGAAATGTAACTGTATTCCATTGACATTATTACTTTTAATAACCAAGCTTGTAAATCCATTGCTAAAAGATATTTTGGATAACTGAATTTGAAAGATCTAGTTTCCACATACACATAATGATTGGCACCTGTTATATTGCCCCACTCCCTTAATTTTTTTCCTACTCAAGTTCCATGTCAGCTCCTGAGTTATTTTGTCCAAAATGGATGTCAGGCTGACAGACCTGTAATTACTCAGGCTAACTCACTTATCCTTTTAAAATATTGCACAACACTACCTTTGTTGCAGTTCTCTGGCACTTTACATCTTCCGACGGCTATTGAAAATAATTTCTAGTAGTTCAGAGAGCTCGTCAGCAAATTCTGTCAGAAGTTATCTGAACACATCCATTTTAAAATGCCTGCTTTTTGGAGCTGCCACTTGATTTCCTTCTGAGTTGGGAAGGGAAATTACCGTTCATCATCACCACCAACATCATCATCATCTTCTGGTATGTATACATTATCTATCTCTTTCCCAAAATACAGAACATAAAAACTTATTAAATGCTTCTTCCTGTTCTGCAGAATCCCTTCTAGCACTGACCCATCATCATCATCCTTTATCAGTATCCTTTTCGTTCTTTCTTTTCTTTTCTGAAGTTCCCAACTTCTAATGTTTCTCTGTTACCTTTTGGACTCCCATACCACTGACTGTAGCCAAATGGCATAATTTCCTTTTTTCCAAGACAGGAAGGCCAGTTCAGATCTAAGCAAAGAACGTGGCTGGGAGGGCTTACTGGGAGAGGCAGAGGAAGACACAGCTCCGCTGCCCAGTTTGTCTGTGCTTAGTCTGGCAGGCAGGGCTGGTTGGTGTCATTAAGGGCAAGAGATGGCATATGAGACAGTAGGTGCTGCTGCTGTGGGAGTGACAGCTCCCGAGAGTAGCGGTTAGGGCTCCCAGCCTCCACATTTCGGGAACTGCCAGGAACAACCAACCTGCTGGTCCAGAGCTTTCACCCAGCCCTGCATCCCAGGGCCCCTCCTCCCTTCTGCTCATGCTTTTAACAAACTTTGAGTCAGCTCCAGAGACAGAGCTCCCTGTGTAGCAGATGGCTGTTGCTGTGTGTGTTCAGAAGATGGCAAATCTCTGATGATGTTGCTCAGAAAGGTTGCCCAGTCAACATTTGGGCCACTTGAGTCATTGTTGTGCCTTTAGCTGTGCCTACAGTTGGGTTTTGCATTGAAGAAAGCCATATTTTCTTTCTCAAGGATAGTAAGTACAGCAGATATCTCAGGGGGAGTGTCTATTCCCAGTGTAGCATTATGATGGATCTCAACTCTATGAGAAAAGAAAGAAAAATGGTCATTTGTGATTAAATAAAAATTTTTCACAGCACCCCATAGGTAAGAGACAAAATAGTTCATCCCCCTCTTGTTGTATATACATACATGAACATACAGAAGTGCTTTGGATGTTTTTCACTGACATACTGTTTTGTGTTCATTAATCTCTGCTAATACGGATATCCATTCAAAATAAAACATTATTTAAGAGGGGAGAAAAAAACAACTAATCCACTCAAATTAAGTCGTCAAAATGAGAATAGCTTGCAGAGATCTCAAGAAATGTTACGAAACCAGAAAGCTTTCTGCCTTTGACTTTCTTTAGATTTGTTGGATTATAGTGCATCATGTCAGAAGAGCAGCAGTGCTGTGAGAGAGCATTTATCAAGTGCTAACAAGAGGAAGAAGGAAAATTGAAATGCCATTACAATCTTATTCTTCATTAAAAGTGAAGTACTAAATTTTCCACTAATTCGTTTTGACAGATGATATTCTGACAGAGTTGACATCTATAACAAAACGTGACTAAAGTGGATGCAATTCAGGAAGTGATGTTTCAAATTTTTTTTCCTAGCACTATGATGTCAGTGTAATAGATAATTCAGATTTGGATTTTTTTTTCTTAAATCCATTTATCTTTGACCATCAATACTTTCTGTTATAGGCAGATATCTGCCTACAAAAATAGCAAAACCATTAGCTTCTTAGACTGTAAGCAAAATGAAGTAAATTATCTGATTAACATTGCCAAGGAAAACTGTGGCGTCTAACCTCTTTTCCCAGGCAATGTGCGAGGTGACGTTTTAGAGCATGACTTTGTTAACAGCCTTTTCTATCTCAAGCTGGATTTTTTTCATTGGAAATGCAAATATTATTTTATTATAACTGTTAATGAGATTTAACAGAAGATGGAGTGCTATGGCTATGGGGGGAACATTTGCAAGTTACTTTCTTGTAAAACTTCAGCTACTGCTGTCTTTGGGATGTAGGGTTGAAAGCAAGGCTGGCAGTTGTGTTCCAGCAAGATATTGCACAGGTATTTCAGCAATGTATTTCAGATATAATTATTAGTCATGTTGTTTGTTTGCTGGTTATTGAGATGATAGACTGTAATCTGCGGCTGAGAAGTGAAACTCATCACAACAGGATTTAAGTCCCGATAAAGGTCCTGCTGTTCCTGAGCTTTTCTTCAGGTGTTATGATGAGGCTTCTCTAACACTCACTGAGAGAAAGTGATTCCAAGGAAAGCATCAACCACAACTACTTTTAGCAAGCAGTACAGGCAAAAAGCCGCAAAGCCACTGCACTAGTTAAGAGGCCAATGAATGCTTCCATGAAGAGAGGTGATTCTCCCTCGGCAGGTGTATTAGCGGTATGCCACCAAACATGGTCCCAGTGCCATTGAGAACCTAGCTACTCAGTTGTCTTTCTGAGTGCGTTGTTTTGCCCACAACTGAAGGATGAATAATTTTAGGGAGCAGAGAACAGAGAGGACAAAAAGGATCATCAGATACAGTTCCTTTGGCTGCAGACCACTATGCAATAAATTATTTCAGAAGGTTCCTGTATATTAATTCAGTAAATAAACAGTTTGCTTGTTTTTCCTTTTTTAATAATTGCAGTAAGGTGTCAGATGATGTATTAAAAATACTATCTTTAAATATTATCTTTAAATAAGAAGTTAAATTTACCTCTAGCAGAGTCTAGTGGTTTATATTTTTTATCAGATCCTGTTTTGTTTGCTTTCTAATATCTTCATTTTGTTTTTAGCATGTCTTATTGGTTTGATATGCCCTCTTTGTAAGCTAAGGAAGATGCAATAAGACAGTTTGGAAATATTGCCATTTTATATTGTAAGAATTCTCAGAGGCATTGTATAAGCCTGCAACCCTCAATTTTTTCAGCAATCATTTGCTTGAGCCTCTGTTTTTTAAAAATAAAATCAATAGAAATTCAGTCCAGATAATTTCAGACTTTTTTTAAAGGGGCACCATTTAAAAGTTTGGTTTTAAGTTAATAAGAGCTTGGAATTTCTCAAAAAGCACTGACCTAAGATTAGGGCAGGCAAACTACTTAGCTAAAAATGGAAATCCTTATGCAAAAATACTATACCAATAGTCATCAGCCAAAATAAAGCTTTTTCAGGGGTCAGAAAAAAGAATGCAATGATATACCTTTCACTTCAACTGACCTTTAGCAGACTTCAAAAGCTTCTTGCAGGGCCATTTGTCTTTTCTGATTCCTTGGTAGTCTTGCCTTGGCTGTTTCACTCACTGATAAGATGTACTTGATGGTCCTCCAGGGTTCAGTAACAATTTCTGGGTTTTTTATACCGCTCTTAGATTTTCCCACTCCATACACTGAGGGTTTTTTAAATTAATTTATCTCAGAAGAGATAATCAGTTTATCTCCTAGGCTCCCAAAAGCCTATGAGCATGCCATGTCAACTATGCATTTTTGCTTTTAAACATGGCCCCTCTGCACTGCTGTAACTATCCTGGCAACACAGTCTCCTTGCCTCTGTATAGACAGCGAGCACCCAAAGAACATATAGAGGAATGTTGGAACCAAGAAAGGCAAAAGTTAGAAGACAGGTGTTGCTGATATTTATTAAAATCTCCAAACTTTTACACAACTTTCATCCCTTGGCCCTTCTCTGCATCAAGTTGCAACAGCATTTTTAAAAATGTCAAAAATATAAGCCCTAAGTGTCTGTTTTTGCACTTGTGTACGCACGTAACTCTTGATTCAATCAAAGAAATCTGCATCCTCAAAACAGAGTAGATTTTGGCCCTCACTGTGTCATTTAGTGTGCTTTCCAACAGTATATAAATAGTCAAGCTGAAAATTGAGGTCTGCCTATGTTGGAGTTTAACGCCAGCCAGCAACTAAGCACTACACAGCCGCTCGTGCACGACCCCCCAGTGGGATGGGGAAGAGAACCAGAAGGGTAAAAGTGAGAAAACTCATGGGTTGAGATAAAGACAGTTTAACAGGCAAAGCAAAAGCCGTGCATGCAAGCCAAGCAAAACAAGGAATTCATTCCCCACTTCCTATAGGCAGGCAGGAGTTCAGCCATCTCCAGGAAAGCAGGGCTCCATCACACATAACAGTGACTTGGGAAGAAAAAACGCCATCACTCTGAACATCCCCCTCTTCCTTCTTCTTCCCCCAGTTTTATATGCTGAGCATGACGTCATATGGTATGGAATATCCCTTTGGTCAGTTGGGGTCAGCTGTCCCGGCTGTGTCCCCTCCCAGCTTCTTGTGCACCCCCAGCCTGCTCGCTGGTGGGGTGGGGTGAGAAGCAGAGAAGGCCTTGACTCTGTGTGAGCACTGCTCAGCAATAACTAAAACATCCCTGAATTATCAACACTGTTTTCAGCACAAATCCAAACCATAGCCCCATACCAGCTACTGTGAAGAAAATTAATTCTACCCCAGCCAAAACCAGCACAGCCTAAAGCGTTTCCTTCTCATAATATGTTAATATGCATAACTACATGCTTTTCTGATTATATTAAAACCTGGAGAGATGTATATGATAAGATTGTAGTTCCTTTGAAAATACCATAGCAATGTGGGATATGTTTTTAAGGATAAAACTAATCTTAGACACAAAATCTCGTACACATAAAATACAAAACCTAACTGTTGTTATGAAGGAGGGAGGACCATAGAAAAGTCTAACAAATGTCCAAAAGATGTATATGTTCATATAAATTCTGTCCATGATTTTGAAGTTCTTTGTTGCCAAAGATTTTGCAGGAATGACCTTGCTCACAGTTGTGCCAGTAACTCCTGTCATCAGGCTGACATTTCAAGAGCAGCCTTCTGCATTTGTACTCACCCTCCCAGATGCATCAAAAAACACAACCACCCCCCTTGTGTGGGGCTGCAGTGACAGTGGAAGAGAGGCCATCACATTAACAGAATAGAGTCAGGGCCAGAAAGTCCTTGGCAGGCACCTTTCACTCTCCCTACATATGGGAGAGTAACAGCTTGGAATGAGTTGGTTTGCATTGCTCATGGAAGTTGTGCACATTGCATACACGAGGGAGCTTCTTATCTCCTTATTCCTCTGGGTAAGCATCCTAGAGGGGTTTGAGCTGAATCCATAAAGGAAATATGCTGAAATCTGTGACAACCGTGTATGATTTTATTTATCACTAGCAGTCTTTTCTCCCTCTGTTCCCCATTGATATTTTGTCTGTGCAACCCGGAAGTCTTGAGCTGGATCCTGATGGCACCAAAGGAAACGAGCAGTGGCTAATTTCAATATTACCTTCTGAGGCTCCAAACAGTTTCAAAGGAGATAGAGAAAAATTTGCATTCAGACCATATTTTAAATAAAAACACTGTTCACTATTTATTGAACACATGGATGGTGAAAAATACAGCAGCATTTTAGAAACAGAGAAATCCTGCTGATAATGAAACAGCTAAATACTTTCTGCACCATCTAATTCCCCTAGCATGTAAGTGGGATTTGCCTAGTCCCTGAGCATCTCTGCTCTCAAGTAGTGCACACTCACAGATGCCCTGAACTTCCCTATTCCAAGCAGCTGTGGGTTTGTTTCTGTATACAATCACATAAAGAAACATCACTTGTTTAATCCAACCTAATCATAGCATCTAATAGGAGAGGGCTCTTCAAAAGAGGCTAAAGCAAATCTCATTTACTTAAAGGTGCCCTGTAGGATCACTGCATCATGATCAACTTCTCAAATAGGGAAGTACATGCAAACCATACAAACAAACTGTTCAGTTGCATGAAAAATAGTGCTAAGAAAGAAAACATTTAAAATTAATAAAAGGGACATATCAGTGCCATCCAAAGTGGTATGTGACTGATATATCTCTTAGTTATGTCTTAAGAAGAATTGTTAGCTTCTTTCTACAACAGTATGGGAACTGTCAGGGTTTTCTATGTTCTCTTAGTGAAATCTTGGTTCTGTACCAACAATCATCAAATCTAACTTAAATATCTTGCTTACTGTGGAGGAGAGAAGATTATGTGGGACTCGTACAAAGGACTACCAGGTCTTCACTTAAGTACCAGAAATGCTTTGTTGGAGAAGGTGTTTATGTGAGACCTCAGTGGTATACACAGTTTGCAGTGACCTCTGCACTGCTGATTTTTTTCTCTAAGAAGACCCATTTCTCCTCTCCAGCTATTTTACACTTTTATGAACCTTTTATGAGCTTGCTGTCATAAATAGCCTCACTGTTTTAATTTGTTCTTTTAACATTTGGCCAACTTAACACCTATGCTTAATACCAATTTGTGCTTCTGAAGCTTAATGGCAATTAAATTAATTAAAAGAGAAAATTAAATTTTCAGCCCATCTGCAAAAAAAAAAAAAAAAGGAAAGAAAAAAGAAATTAAATTGTCCAGTATAATTAGAAACTGAAAATTTGTTTATTTTTGGATCTCATGTGTTTTGATATCAGCACCAATTCAGTCAATTGTATTTGGATTAGATACAAGAAGCAGATGATATCTGGCCTGAAAACATTCTACACGTCTGAAGGATTCAGTATCTTCTCACTCTGTGTTGCTTACATCTTGTCACAGAACATTATGTTATTTCATACCAGAGGCATGTTAGTGATGCTAGGTTATACAACACCAAAATGGAATTTGTAGTGTCTTGTGCTTTTGGATCATACCCCCATGGTGCCCGGTCAGGACTTCAGGGACTGATTTTCTAACACTCCCAGCTGTAGAAGTACATCTGTTGAACTGCTATACTCCTCTTTGTCAAAAGTAGATTTTCTTGGTCTGGAGAGAAATATATGGAATATTTCAGTGCACAGATCAGATCTACCACACTCACTGTCACAAGATCAAGAAGCATCCGTGTAGTCATTTATTGGTTCAGTCGAGGCAGAAACGTAGAACACCCTGAAAAGCCCCATCGCGCCTCTAAACCCTTGATGGAGACCCTTATCAAAAATCCTGGCACACGGGGCTGCACTGTCTCAGTGCTGGAGTAACAACACAGACTGGCAGAGGAGTCCCCCGTAATGTTTTCGCCAAGAAGACCACATCTGCACAGCTGCAGACGGATTTTTCCTGGCTCCCACAGCTGTGAGATCAGAGCCAGCCACATTGATGCCGCCCTTCGGCGGCTGTCGAGGCCGAACACCTTGCTTCTATGCTGCCAGCAAAGTGCCAAAGCCGAGGCTGGTAGGCCACCCAAATCTGCCTCGCAGTCTTCCATCTGACAGCCTGCTTTGACAGTGGTTAATTACAATGTTCCTGGAGAGCTTGTATGCGGCAAAGTGTATAAGCATAGCTGTCTTGCCCTCAGTAGCTGCTGTATTTGGATGTGCTCGACATATGCACAGCCTTGGCCTCTCTCCTCCCATTTCCCACTTGCCACCCCACCATCTGGCGTCACCCACCTCCCCACGCTCTCCCTCTCCCCGCCTTTCCCTCTCAACCTGAGTTCCCATGTCAATAAACAGGACACGGCCTGGCAGAGATGCCTGCTCTGCCATCAGCCACCTCTGGGAGCCCAGCTGCCAGGGTGCCAGCTCCTGCCTTGCGGGGACTGTACCCCTGCTCTGCCAGCTCTGCCCTGTCTTCGGGGCCTGTCACCGGTGCCCTCTCCGCTTGCCCGCTTCACTGGTGCTCGGTTTCTCTGAGTACTTTGGCCCTCACAGGTGCAACTTGGGAAAAGACAAGGTGGTGGGAGCAAGCAGGGCTGTGCCTGTCTTCCCTGGTGCTGGCAGGGGGCTGTGGTTATTTCGTGGGTCTTCGGCAGAGGGCTGTTCCCTTCCCCCGGCACGTCTTTCCAGGAGCGTTTATTTGAGGACCAAGAAGCTGAAGCCATGCTGGGATGACATGGTCAGGTTCAGATTGTTTCCAGCTGGGGACAGGAGCCTGCTGGGACCTTCTGGATGACCGTAAAACTTGTGAGTACCCAGATGTCATTTGTCAGGAGCTATCTGTGAGCCACAGGGCTGTGGGTGTGGAGAAAGCAAAATTGCAATGTCTGGGAAAAAACCCAATCTTTTTGTCTTTCTCCATGATTTGTTTTTTCTTCTGTTTCTTAACCCAGCAAAGGGTCCTTCTTTTCTCCCTCCAAAGAGCCGTTTTACACGTCTGCATAACAGCGTTGCATAGATCTCCCCAAGGATGCATGATGCATGAAGAACCACATCAGGAGCGCTGCAAGGGCCTCTTGCCCCTCAGGCCTCCCCCATCCAGTCCAGAGAGCACGGGAGGTGATCTGGGAGCGCTCCTGGGCACGGGTGCAGGTGCGGGAGGACTCGGGCTATCCGAGGTGTTGTCCTTGGGGTGCAGCCTGGAGAAGCCGTATGGATGCAGAACCGCCGTGCTTCTCGGTCGGCATGCAACGCGCTGGAGGACAGAGTTGGTCACTCCTGGCTTGTGAGGTCAGATAACAGCTGTTATCTGTTTTGTGAAATAGTTTTGTGACAGTTGTGACAGTTTTGTTCTTTTCGGGCTTGGCTAACTCAATATCTACACTCAGTCCCAGTTTGTGCTTCCGTAGCTTAATGGCAATTCAGAGAAGAGAAGATGAACTCTTCATTTTGCTCTTAATTCACAAGCAGTATTTTTAAGTGCTCTACAACATCTCATGTTTTCAGGCTCATCACTTTGTCCTACTTGCATTTAGCCAGTTTTTTCTATCATCTCACAAGTCTGCCCTTGTAAAGTTCACTCTTTTATATTCCCTCTGTGGGAGCTACACAAAGTAAACTAATAATTTGTTCTTTGCTTGTGGTAATCCAGCTTTTACATTCATTTCCTGTACTAGCTCTGCCTGGATTCTCAGCATTAAGTCACCTTTTCATCTGCAGATACTATAGTAGCCTGTGGGGAAAGGTATTTCAAATGTTTCACCAGTCAACATCAGATATGCCTTTTAATGTTGTGTAATTCAAACATTTATATAGTGTTAATCCTTGAGGTTATGAACTCAATTGGAAATGCCAGCATGAATATGTTACCTCAACTTTATTGTTGAGAGAACCATTCAAAATTAGGATTTGATTTTTTTTTTGTTTTGAATTTATTTCTGTCAGTCTCAAATCCTACAAACACTTGTACTATGTATTTAACTTTTCTGCTGTAAGTCTTTTAAAGCATCACTGAGTATTCAAGTCACCGTCTGTGACAGTGGTTGCAGAATTGGGACTTCATCTTAAGGGTGATTGGAAATATTTTGACTAAATACTTTTTGGAGGTGGGGTGTTACTGAAAAAATATTTATAAAGTTAAATTCAATCTTTTTGAAAATGTTGATTCTGTAAAAATGAAACACTTCTATTTAGATACATTTTATTTTTGCTTATGCATTCCAGTTCTCTTTTCCTAGGCCTTGTTCTTAAATTGTTAAAAATGTGGTTTTGCTTCTTATCTCTAGGTTTCAGACTCAGCATCTAAAACTTTCTGGCTTGCTTGCTTTCTTCTTGTATCAATCCAAGAGGCAGAATTGTTTAATATGTTATTCTGAGTTTTTCCCAGCTGTGATGATATAATTGATTAGAGATGATTGGTCATAATAGTCAGAATCAAAAGCAGGCTGTGAGTGAGGGTAGAAAGTTCAGATAATATTATGAAATTATATTTATTTTCATCAAAATCTTTAATGGACATTTAAGGCAAAGCAGCCACTGTCTTTCTTAAACATATTTAAATTAAAACACAATTCTTTCTAAAATAACATAATTTTCTTCTGAATAATAAGATTACAGTATCCAGGGATATGATAAAGCATACATCAAAAAGTCTATCTTCTCATTTACAACAAAACCCAGAAGTTTATTCCTTTTAGATGAACAGTTTCTCTGGTGGTGGATAAGCTATGATTAGGTATTGTTTTTTAGACAGAAGACTAAGATTTATTACTTAGATGTTATTCCAAACCTGATATAATTCACATCTAGAGCTGTAGCTCACATAAACAGAAAGTATTGCTGTCTAAAAATCATATATAAGTCAAAATTGCCCTAAAGACCATGAACATTTAGCTCTGGGGTTATAGTTCAGGTCAGTAGCTTTTTAGATATTTGTTTCAATGATGTATGTTAACAGACAGTAAGGAATAAATTTAATAGTTCATTTGGCCCTCTTAGAAACTAATAAACATCTGATAGTATAGCCACTGAAATCAACTAGGTCCAACTGAGCACTAACTTCTCTTTAATGAGAAAATGAGTAGAAAATATACTTCAAAAGTAATCTCATTTCTAACATACTTTCCAGATACCTCCTAAAGCTGTTGATAATATAGGTTATTGGGAAGTGTTCATACTCTTACTGACTGTTTATGGAGTATCTCATGATGTTTGGCCCTCTAAGTCCCAGCCCATTGTCATGGTTTAACCCTAGCCAGCAACTAAGCACCACACAGCTGCTTGCTCACTCCCCTGCCCAGTGGAATGGGGGAGAGAATCAGAAGAGTAAAAGTGAGAAAACTCATGGGTTGAGATAAAGACAGTTTAATAGGTAAAGCAAAAGCCGTGCAAGCAAAGCAAAACAAGGAATTCATTCACCACTTTCCTATGAGCAGGCAGGTGTTCAGCCATCTCCAGGAAAGCAGGGCTCCATCACGCATAACAGTGACTTGGGAAGACAAAGGCCATCACTCTGAACATCCCCCTCTTCCTTCTTCTTCCCCCAGCTTTATATGCTGAGCATGACGTCATATGGCATGGAATATCCCTTTGGTCAGTTGGGGTCAGCTGTCCCGGCTGTGTCCCCTCCCAGCTTCTTGTGCACCCCCAGCCTACTCGCTGGTGGGGTGGGGTGAGAAGCAGAGAAGGCCTTGACTCTGTGTGAGCACTGCTTAGCAATAACTAAAACATCTCTGTATTATCAACACTGTTTCCAGCACAAATCCAAACCGTAGCCCCATACTAGCTACTGTGAAGAAAACTAACTCTACCCCAGCCAAAACCAGCACACCCATGAAAACATATGATTTGTGAGTATATTGATTCACAAAAAAGCCATTTTTAACTGTCAAAATTATAGGGAAAGGTCAGAAACTGATCGCTCTGTGCCCTCAGGTTCAGAAACCAGATAACCAGTAGAAATATGGTTTTAAATTTCCTTTCATTCCATTATGTTCAAACCTTCATTCATAGTAGGGTACCTGTGCATGTGATTTTTGATTGCTCAAGCTTGGCATAAAAGTTCTAAATCTTGTGCTTGAAATGTGAGCTAACCTAATTGCATAATTGCCAAAGCATGAGCAGAACGGAGCATATACTTCATTCCTTCTTTTTGAGATGTCTGCTTGTATTAAAAAAAAGAGAATATTGTTCTCCTACTTTGATGTCCCTTCTGAGTATTCTTTCTATAACTGTTTTTGTAAATGATTTTACTAACTGTAATATTCACAGCAAGCTTAAAAAAAAATAGAGATTATTCATAGGAGAGTGTTGAAACTTTATTCTTATGTTTACTTTCTCCAGCCTCATCAAGAAACTTAAAAAAATCTGTGACCTTTTGTTCAACCAATGCCAACCAACAGAACTAATCAACAGTTAATGTTAGGCATCACTAGATTATTTTTAATATATTCTGAAGAAAACTGGAAGCTCCTTACTAATAAGTCATGAACAGAAAGACTAAGTTCAGCAAGTAAATTTGTGACAAGTGCTGTATATAGCCAGGGTTGGAGCTGAAATAGTTCCATTAGAACATAAAACTCAAAAGATCCTTGTTAGACACATAATAAATAAACACTGGGTGTAGTCTTTGAATACATTTAGGAAGAAAAAAATTGGCATAAGACCACATTTTGGCATTTCTCTTGTTAGGGAAGTGTCATTTAGCACTAATACTCTCATTACTTCAGGACTGACTTCACCTGTGCTTGTAGTTCTGGCAAGAATATCAATCAGTTGTTCAAGATGATGCAGCTGCTTCATTCAGGATGAAGGCTTAAATATAACTGCTTTATTCAGGAGCAGAGTTACTTTTGTTTGGGTCTTCTGTACTGAGATAATGCATCACTATGGTGAGCTGTTGGCAAAATGTGCATATTTTGTAATTAATGACAAAAAGTAACCTAGCATTTAATAAAATCATGTGGATTTTCTTATTTGAAAGATGGTTTCATTTCTCTGAAAAGTTGGATTATGGTAGGAATAGCATATTACTTAATGGCTATAACAATCATCTAAATTCACAATTTCATCTTCTGTTTTTATTTTCTCCCTTGTACTCAGTTTTACTTGACTTCAGAAAATGAAAAGACTAGTCTGGTCTCAACAGCTCACTTTCTGTATTTCTAGGAGGGCCTTAAGTTCTGAAGAAAATAAGCTGTAAGCACAGATGTAGTGTACCAAAGATGACTCAGTTCATTTGTTTAACACATCCTTCTGGCTTTCGTAAGGCTAGAGCGCAGTTGCATGGAAATCTCTGGTGAACCCAGAAAACTTTGCTGAGATAGTTTAAAAGAAGACAGAGTGTTTACAGTGCTATTCAATTTCTAATAATGAGTTGCCCTTTCCGTAATTAAAGGACAGTGAGGCCTCCACCCAGTGCAAAGTCTCTCCAGCAATGTCAAAGAAAAACAGCTAGGGAAATGTAAGGGAAATGCTGACTTCCACAGAGCCATGAGTTGGCCTGGAAGGGAAGCTGGTGGTGGTAAGGAGGTCTGTGATACCTACAGGTGGTAGTAGGCTAAAAGCAACTTCAGAACCAAGGAGCTGGGTGGCTGGACCTGATCCGAACAACAGGGACCAGTGGACAATCCAGCTGGTCTCCAGGAGAGGAATACCTGTAGTGAGTATCTGTGACATTCAACCTGTATTAAACTGTCCTTAGGGGTCAATGTTGGTAGGACTTGTTTCTCTCTTCTTTAAAGCCATTGTACTTAGCGAAATTGAAATAGCTACTTCAGCATTCTTTGTAAAGCAGGTTTTTTTCCCTCATTTATCTGCAAACTACTTAGAATAAAAGAAGAGGTAGAGTTTTCCTTTTAAGCTGTACAGTTAGACTGGGATTTTAAGTCTAGTGAAGTTTTTTCTTTTGGTATTTTACTGTTTTGTCCTGGAGAGAACTGGAGCCCATGTCCATGCAGAATTCTTATTGTAAAGTGGCCAGTCCTTTAGGGTTTGTGAAGTGCTCTCATAGCCTAACTCGCCTGCTTTGAAGTTGTCCCTTAAAAACACCTGAGGCGTGATATACTCAGTGAAGAAAGAAAATTATGTTGAGAAAGCTATCTGAACTCTGAAAAGAAACTGTGTGGTAAAGGGCTTTAGGTGGCAAAGTCATCATTAAGTGAAGAGGGTTCACTGAAAAAGGAAACACAAATCCTATTTGGAATAACTGATAACTACTAAAATGCAGGCCTTCCCGACATCAGTGTGATTTTAGCCTTGAAAAAGATATTCTACATTCAAGTGTTTGATCTTTGCCCTTTCCACAGTGACAGAGAAGTCTGGCAGAGGAGGGATGGTGTCAGTTCAATGGTCCTGGAAGCCGTGTGCCAACAGAGCTGCTTTCTGTGAGTGTAGTATTTATGCTTAGGATATACCAAAATAACACACATGGGCAGATCCATTTCTACAACTTTTCATTTTTTGTCAGTCTGCTACATTCAGGGATTAAATGTAGACTTTGGCTTTTATTTTTAACTCTCCCAATCAAAGGTGTGGACAAATGGATGCAAGTGGTTGAATTATTACCGTTTAGAAAATGACTGCTTGTCATCTGAGACACTTTAGCTGATTATGTATGTGTTCCCAACCTGTTACTAACATACTAGTTTAAATCCGATGGTTGAACTTTTTAATTTTAGTTTGCAATGGTCTAAGAGTATGCACACGGTTATTTAATATGGTTCAGCTGACAAGAAATACATTAAAATGAGATAATCATTTTCTTATTAAATGACCCTATTCAAAGATGCCCTTGTGGCATAGGGAAACAGGATGTTATAGGAGAGAAAACTGGCACTCTTTTTTGCCTTTTTAAAATTTTTTTTCTCTGTTCAGTGGTCCAAAACCTTCCAGTCTTCCCAGACTTGTATTTGACAACTGTACAGTTACTGTCATATTTAATATTATCACTAGTTTTTACAAATTAGTTATTGCAACGTATCAGGAAGTAACTTAATAAGCAGATCATGTCCTTGCTCTGCCCTGCCCAAATAATCTGCCTTTGCAGTAGAGAAGCTTTTGAGTAGTTATTTCTTGCTGTTATGTCATGCAGTCCTCTTGTTCTCCTTTTATTTTCTCTCTGCCAAAAAGCAGTTAATTAGCTGGGGAAAAGAGATGTTTTATAGTGAATCAATACTGAACACTGAAACAAACTTCATACCTCCAGCAATGTATCTACAAGCTTGGGAGACGTGAACAAACCGATCATAATGTTGAGAGAGGAAAGAAGAAGACAGGGAATAGTTTCTCACTTGTTATTTGTGAAAACAGGGACCTTCCTGTGATATGACTTGCCTCTGTAGTACCCTGCAGTGAAGCAAGATTTTGTGGCTGTCTTATTGGTGCACTTCCTTTGCTGTGTGTTTGCAGGGTATATGTTTTTTTGTGTTCACCTTTCATCTAGATTGTGGTTACTGCTGCTGTTTAGAGGAATAAATGCAGCAAATAAGCCCCTAATGGCAAGGAATAGGTGACCTCACCTGAAAATATTGTTCATGGCCCAGGTAGTGAAGTATCTTGTGCTCCCTGACTTTTGTTATTTAGGCGCATTGGAACATTCTTCCAGGCACAGTCCTCTGCTGTGGGGTTTTTTTGTTGTTGTTTTTGTAGGTGTGTCTCTAAAAGAGTCTCTAAAAAAGTGGTTGATATTTCCTATTGACACTGAAAGCATAGTGAGAGAGAACAGTCTCAGTCTTCCTCTTCAGCATTAGGGTTTTCTTTCTTTCTAAGTTTTTTTTTTTTTTAAACAGGTGCTAGCCTATATTTCAAGGGGATGTTCTCTGCAGCACAAATATGAACGGTTCATATTTCCTTATGCTGCCCCACACATAATCCCTATCCCTGAATGAAATCAGACATGGATTTTTGCGGGAGACACATTTTTGGTTATAAGCCCCCTGAAAACACAACACTTTCTGTCATGTGGCTTGGGAAGACCCACACAGCCGCTCTGTGCATCCCTTAAGAAGATGATCTCCAGGATTCTCATAAGTATCTCATTGCTGAGGCTGCGTTTCCGCTCCATTTCATAAATGAAAAATAAATGGTTCTCTTGACGAAGAGAATGGGGGCAAATTTGCCAAACAGCTAAAATAAAAAGAAGAGTATAAACCTTTTAGATGGAGCTCATGGGTTCTGCTCCCCACACAGCTCAAGTGTTAATACAAGCAAATAAGCAAATACTGTTACTTCCAGTGTAGCTGTGGCACAAATGTAATGCTTACTGTCTCACAGGAGCAATTTATGAGGCTAAATTTTTGGTACTTTCTTCTTTTGTCTATCTTCTCTTGATCAAGATAACATCGTTGATTTTTACTACAGCATCTTAATGTTTTTGTTAAGATATTCAATGCATGGAATGCAATGAGTGAGAATAATTCCCACTACATGTAGCTCTCACCAGCATCTTCGGATATATTGATCCCTCTCAGGAATGGCCTTATCTAGGATTTTTACAGTGGTGAAGCAAAGCTGGTTTTCGCACTGAGAGAAGAGTGTCATGAAAATCCTCTTAGTAAAATTGCAGCCATGATAGGGTTAGAATTTACCTTTATACTGCTGTACAGACTCTGCTTGAAGCATATAAGGAAAATATCTGATTCTCTGAATAAGGTATGAGTGGAAGAGAGCTAAAAAAAAAGAAAAAAATGTGAAAAATTGGCAAGGTATTGTGGGGCTTAAGGTACGTTACTGGCTCACCTAGTTTTAGGTACAGGTCAGAACAAAAATCGGTTGTTTGTAGCCTCACAATAATAAATACTTTTGCTTTTCACAGCTGATTCTGGTAACAAAAGGCAGTTGCAGATAAGACTGGATCTTTTCTTCAATGGCTCTTTCAAAGGAAAAATGGTCCTCAGCCCATGGCCCCGTTGTAATTGTTCACTGACTACCGTCTCGCCCAGATTTCTTTCGTTACATGTTTCCTCTCTCAGCTGTTGCATGTGTGTGGATTGAAATGGATGTACCCACCAAGCTGGTACAGATGGATATGTTCTTGGCTGTTGCACAGAATTAATTAGTGTTTTCTATTCTATATACACCCTTGTGCATACCCTGGTAGCTGAGCGTGTTGAACAATGTATCTAACATCTGCCACATGTTCATTTTCTCCCTGATCCTTTCCCCTGGAGGGGGAAGGTGTGCAGCCTGCTGTCTTGTTCTGGGAGCATGGCAAACAGACTTTGAGAGGACCTCCTGGGTCACCAAGTCTCGTCTCTGGCTGTTGCAGACATCTACGTTATATAATGCTCTTGTGAGCTGAGCAAGTTCCAGTCTAACATCAGATTTCTTTCTTTGTGCTGCTATTGGAAAGCTGTTCCACTACTTTCATATAAGGGTTAGAAAGCTTTAATTTTCAGCTTCAGATTGTTTCTGCCTTGTTTTTTGCTTATTTCATCTTGTGTCAATGTTGTTCTTGATCTTAATTAGCTTTTTTCCTTCTAGGCTGTTTATCACACTTACTGAATTTATAGGCAACGATCTTACTTCCTCTTAGCCTATATTTTGGTAGGCTGTTGTACTGTTAGTACATGTGTATATTTGAGATAATATATTTGAGATATAACAATATTTGAGATAATTGCTATTCCATCAAAATTAAAGCTGAGAAAAATCATTCCAAGTGGATTTAATTTTTCATTTCTTGAAATCATTAACTTGAATTACAGCTGAGTTAGTGCTGTACTCATGTATGAGAAAATCCCATCCTACCTTAACATTCAGGTAGGAAACCTACTACATTTATTTTCTAATATGCATTGCCTAAACATCTAAGAAGATTCAGTTTAGTCCCCTGGCTCATCTTAGGTAAGACTTTAAGAATAATCCTACTGGTTTCAAATGAGTTTGTGTTTGACAAAGTTCCACATGAAATTGGGAAACAGATCCTAATTTGTTTCCAAAGCATAAGGTATTTGTTAATGGTAAGTAAGCAATGAGGCTGTCCTGCCTCAGTCTGGGACCTGAGGCAAGTCATAAAAACAGTATGGCTCAAACTGCCCAGCCTCAGGTCCTGGGGTAAATCCCTTGGTGACTGCAGGTTATGGCCTATAAATATATGGAAATGTCTCCACCTGTGTCCTCCTCAGCGTATGACAAGCCCTATACGAGGCCACATCATTTACCCAAGTACAGGGTCATGGGATGGCGTGCAGTGCTGAGCCCACAGTGGGGCCTGCTTGGTGGTGTGTTCCCACTAGGCACAGTTGTTCTTCTCTTTTCCTCTCCCTGCAGCCATGCAGGCCCATGGCATTGCTCCCACTCTGGAGTGTGTCTGGCTCACAGATAAAAAAGCAGACTGACCTGCTTGCTGTATCTGGCGTCGAGTCACAGACTGGAAAAGAGGCCATTTCACTGTGCTGCACATTTGTGAGAAACTAGGGCAGTTCAGTGCAAAAGGCTGGGGAACTTGAGGTTGGTGTTTGTCAGTAGACCTGGCAGGTTTGGCTGCATCCTAGTATGACTATGACTGTCATAGCATGTCTGCATAGTGCGTCTGATCTGCAGCAAACAATCCACGTTTCTGGAAAAATGCACTTGTTTATACTGGATTTATAAAGAATGCTGGAACTGTCTCTTGCTGAATTTTCTCTCTTGTGGCTTGTCCTGGTTTTGGCTGGGACAGAGTTAACTCTCTTCCTAGTAGCTGGTGCAGTGCTGTGTTTTGGATTTAGTGTGAGAATAATGTTGATAACACGCTGATGTTTTAGTTGTTGCTAAGTAGCGCTTATCTTAAGCCAAGGACTTTTCAGTTTCCCATGCTCTGCCAGCAAGCAGGTGTGCAAGAAGCTGGGAGGGAGCATAGCCAGGGCAGCTGGCCCAAACTAGCCAAAGGGGTATTCCATACCATGGAACATCATGCCCGGTATATAAACAGGGGGGGTTGGCTGGGAGGCGCGGATCGCTGCTGGGGCATTGGTCAGCGGGTGGTGAGCAATTGTGTTGTGCATCACTTGTCTTTTCTTGGGTGTTATTTCTTTTTTTGTTATATTCCTTTTCATTACAATTATTATTATTATTATTATTCTTAGTAGTGTATTTTATTTTACTTTAGTTGTTAAACCATTCTTATCTCAACCCACAAGTTTTACTTTTTTTTTTTTCTCTCCTCCCCACCCCACTGGGAAGGGGAAGGGGGAAGTGGCTGCGTGGTGCTTAGTGGCTGGCTGGGGTTAAACCACGACACTGGGGTTAAACCACGACATGTCTACACCTTTTGAGTTGTGATTTTTTTTGTGGAGGAAGTTAGACTGATTCAGAAGTCTTCCTCTTTGCAATTTGCTATTTCAAACTATCGCTGCAAAGGAGGAAGATGGACCTCTTCAGTCACCCCTTGCTTGAAAAGGTCTGGGTCTAGAAGTGATCAGCATATCTGATATTACTCCCTCAATAAATTAAGCAACCATTTTGGATATGGATAACATAAAATTAATGCTTCTCTTTTTGAATTATTTCTTGTTACTGTTAATAGATGTTTTTTTGTAATCCATCTGCTCCTCTTGCCTGATTGATGTTCATCATAAATCCTGTGCTCATGGCAGGCATAAAATATTCAAAGAAAACTTGCGATTTCACCTGTCTCCATAGCTGAAGGCAGTTTGAGTTTTGTAAAGCTGTTGATTTGGCTTCCTAAATGTATAAATAGAAAAGTGAAGGGAATTTGAGAATCAGCTTTGATATTGTCTGGACCACGAAGTTCAACTATTTTATATTAGGAAGAATTATTTCTGAAGTTCTTACAGATAGAAAGTCTCCTATTCCAAGAGAAACATCAAGCCTAGATTTTAACTATCATGAACACTGGTCAGTCAAATTAGTGTAAGTAAGTGGCTTTCAAAATGCTACCAGATCAGTGTGTTTTAAATTTACATCCATCTTTCATTCACTTTTATGAGTGTGGACTATATGTGGTACAGAACAGCTTGGAATGACATCCTTTTTTCTCTTTACTGTGACTGTTTTCCTGGACTAGCACAACTGTGATTTTTGCCATAGAAATGTTAATAAAAATTTTTTCTTACTGTCTGAGCTGTTTTTGTCCCCTTTTCTACCTATCCATCCCTTGTTTGCCTTTAATATCCACTGGTAAATTAATGTAAGAAAAGAAAACTCGCAGTCTCCAGGTCAGTTAAGACCTACTGATACATGGGTATCTTGTTGCTCCACTGAACTCTGAGTATGTTCACTTTGGTGATCTCCTTAGCTCTTCCTTCTGCTAACGCTAGTTGATTTTTTTGAGGAAAACTATCCCTTTCCCATCACAGACCCCTTAATTGGTTAAATAGATGATACAATATAAACTTTTTTTTTTAACAGGAAATTATGGGGAAAGTGGAATGGAAGCCTTCAAAGAGCTGGCTGCCCAAGAGGGTCTCTGCATTGCTCACTCTGACAAGATCTACAGCAACGCTGGGGAAAAGAGCTTTGATCGCCTGCTCCGCAAGCTGCGAGAAAGGTTACCCAAGGCTAGAGTGGTGGTTTGCTTCTGCGAGGGAATGACAGTGAGGGGGATCCTCATCGCTATGAGGCGCCTGGGAGTGCTTGGGGAGTTCCTGCTAATTGGAAGGTAAGGCTCTGAGTGTGATTTCTCTGCCTGTCCTCTCCCTCTCGTCCTGCAGGCAGTCCTTTCATTTCAGAACCATGCAACTCAGGCTACCTGTAATTTCCATATTTACTTGTCTAATGAATGAAAAGAAGTGGCAAGATGGTAGAGCAGATCTCAGGAAGGCGATATGAAGATGTATGACAACTTAATCGGTGGTGTTAACTTTTGCTGAAGTAAATGTTAATTACTAGCTCTTTTATATGAATATATGACATTAGTGCTTTTGTGCTCTTGCACACTCTAGCGGAAAGCTTCATACACAGATTTTAGAACCAAAGTAGGGAAGGAAGAATTCTATTTTCAGAATGCGATTTGGAAGTGTGACATGTGACAAAATTTCATGTGTTTCACTAAAGATGTCTCCTGATAATTTGAAACCTCAAATTATTGAATGGTTTTGATTACCTGAACTTTTTTCCAGTCTTATGATTACAACCTGGCGTTCTTAGTTGTACACTTTATTCTGATCTTTGCTGTTGGAAGCTACGGCACTGATATTATGCAGACCTGTTTTTTTAAAACATCAGACTTGCTGATGGCCAAGTCAGTACGTATGTGTTTTTGTATTACCAGAGTAACAGTGCAGACGTGTATTGGACAGGCAAAGGCTGTCTTTATGAAAGTGAGAACGGTTGCTTTTTTCTTCTAGAGTTTATCTTTGTAGATATTCACTGAAATATGGTCATTTTAGTTCTATCACATACAGTCTATCCACATGTCCATTTTTGTGATAGTTCTTATTTCGAGGCTTCTTTGACTTTCACCTTGATTTTTGCAATGTCTTTATGTCTGGTTTTCCGTTTCGATGAATCTTGCTCAAATGATGAGGACTGACATTTTCTGTCTTCTCTGTTAGATTGATAATGTCTTTTTTTAATCCTTCTATTTACTCTTTGTTTCTTTCTTATGTATTATTTAAACACCATTCCTTCAAGGCCTTTGACAGTTTTCTCCATACCTATTTAGCTTCTGTTGCCTTTTTATTCTGTTGTCATTCTGATCTATCAGACTTCTTTTTGTCCCTTTCTTTCCCTAAAGTCTTTGTGTCTGTCATCGTCATGACTGGGATGCTCTCCTTTTGCGCTGTGCTATAATACTGGTCTTTCCCTGACTGTATTGCTCCTCAAAACCCACAATTATGATTTCTATAAGTCACATAGCTAATCTGGCCTAAGTAATCATCTGAAAGCAATCAGTGGCTCTCCTTTCATCGTTTATTTTTGTTGCAGTCTTTGATTGCAATTTATTTGGAGCAGAGACTGTATCTCTAGAAGGGTGTGTAGGTAAGATATAGCACGTTTGGAAAACCATCAGCATTAAAATGAAACAAGGAGTAAGACAGTATTGAAAATGGTATTATGTTCTAGATTTGTGCATGTGCTTTTCATCTGCATCATTTGAAATGAATAATGGAATGTTTCAGGACTGACATGTTTTAGGTATGTTTTTTCAGTGAATAGAAGAAACTAACTATAATAAAATTAGTCTGGGTGACAGCATCCCTGGTCTTTTTGTAAATGCCCTGCAGCTTTGGGCAATGCTGTTCTTTCTTCATATATTGTTGTCACTCTGTAGTTGTGTCTTACTGTTCACCTGATTTTGGTGCTCCCTCTTGATGCTGTCCATACAGAGAGTCAAAGGAAGTCAGTCTCCTACATTAAGCACCAAAACTAGGTACTTTGGTGGTACAAACCTTAGTTTCCTATTAGGCCATTTATTTGATCCCCTACTCCATGGATGTGTGGAACATTTCAGCTTGAAATTTTGACTACAAGCCTTTACCAAGCATTATGCTACTCTATTTAGTTCAATTGTTTGTCTCAGAATCTGCCCAACAGCATTGCTCTGAGCTTTTTGTCAGAAATTTTCACCTATTAAATGCTAATGATGGAATTTCTTTGGAAATCACAATGCGTTTTTCAGGTAGGTTTTCAGATACTCTGCTTTTATGCTGGTAATTGAGTATGGGAGACTCCTTCTTAGGGCTGGGTGGGCTGTTCTGGTTGTAAAACAGGCTGGCTATTGCTTTGCATAGTCTGGATTGTGCCCAACAGCTGGTTGAAATAAAAATTATTATAGGGCTTGCACATGTTTTATATGTGCTTGCAGAACTAGAAGAAAAGACATTTTCTTTGAATTGTCCTAATTAAGTGATTTTAAAAAATGGCAAATCTAGCAAACTTATTCACAAGTAAGTTGCAGTGAAACTGCAGTGCTATGAATTTGGTCATCTATATACAAACAGGAACTGAGGCACACATTAACATCGCTCTGACATGCTGTTTAGTCTTTTTTATTCAAGTACTCAGCTAAGCAAAAAACCAAAAGCCTTTTAAGAACATTCTTTTAATTGAGGGAAGTGGGAGTGAATGTGAAATCAAGATTTTTTGCAATAATGAGCTAAACAAAACCTTTAATTTACCCACAGGTTTATTATCAGCCACACTGTATCAACTCTGTACTCTGCTCTGACTCACTGTAAAGAGGAAGCCTTTACAAAGGGACACCTGGCTGAATAGCTCTCTTCCTGCTATATCTTCAATATTGCTATTGATCAAAGCAGACAGGAACAGCTTAGCTTAACTAAATTCAAGGTATCAGAGAGAGAGCTGGGAACTAAATTTGACTTCAGTTTAATGTGGGAATGATACATTGGGAATTATAGGGGGTTACATTGAGCCAAGACTGGGTCATCAGATACTGGGGACTTTTCCGGGATGGGCTGACTCTTCTCAGGCATGGAGTTAGGACCCTATTTATGCCATATCTAAGCAAGTATTCCCAAATTCAGATTGGAGATCTAACTAGAAGTTCAGTCTCCTTTGCTACTGGAAGTGGGAGTCTGTTGTATTAGAGAGAAGAAAGGGAATTCCTATTTCTGAATCTGGAGGGAAGCTGGGATTAAGACAGGACAGGAGAAGAGGTTACAATCCTGCCTGAGGGAGAATGGCAGATGTTCTGAAATGGATACAGTGTCCAGATGTAGTGGAGAGTTCAGAGAGAAAATTTATTAAGCTATGAAATTAAGGATGATAAAGCTTTAAAAAGTGGCTGATAATCAAAGGGAAAGGAGAAGGCAAAAATTGATCATGGCTTTGTATAAACACAACGATTGGAATAGTATTGGAGTAAGCAAAGGAAAAAATTATGCTAAGAAAATAAACTGTACACTTAAGGGAATTCAGGTGATAGCTCTTTTAGCAGAAATTGGTTTTGATGTGAAGAGATTATGTAGAAAGATGCTCAACATCATGTGTCTAATCATGTTTATGCAGGCCACTGGGTTTTATATTACTTAATAAGCATCAATTAGGTTTTGTGAGAATCTTGCAAGATGGATGAATCTCCTGTATATCCCCTGGTATGATGCATCAAGACAAGGCATGTAACTGACTTTCCAGCATCTGTGCGGGTAATGCAAAGCAAATGAAAGATGCAAATGAAATCCTCAATTTTAAGAGTTACTCTGAGATCATTGGAGAAGAGACATGTTAGATAAATAGTTGGGAATGAAAAAGCTCTTCTGCAATTTGATGATCTCTCAAACTCCTACACACAATGGTTTGTGTAAACGTATGAGGAACTTTAGGAAGGAAGGGATATATTAGTGCACATGCTGTTTTTCAATATAACACTTGATAATGGACTATGTACCGCTTTACTTCCGTAGGCTTTCCAATGTTTTATGGTCTCCATTAATATCGCTCTATGGGCTGTTGTAGAACTATGAATTTTAAGTGTTGGCAGGGTGACTTCTCCTGAAAGGTTGGACACTTGGCAGTGAAGATACAGTTGGATTCTCTGCTGTGAACCCAGTGCATGACAGAGGGCAAGTCAGTTCTTTTTCTACATCTAATAAAACCCTTTTAACATAGGGTGACCGAGCTTTCAGGATGCATAGTGTGATGAATTTTTTCCTGACTGCCCTCCGTTCACAAGCCAATATTAATAATGGTGGTTTTGGCATTTAACTTCACACTTTCTAAAATATTGTTGACAAGGCATTGTCAATGTAAGATGTTTGGTCCTATTATCTGACATTGGTGGATATGTGGAACCTGATTTCATCCAGGTGTAAGAGTAAACAACTTGGTGAGTTGACAGAGAAACATGCCCTGATGCGGTCACTCCCTGGGTGGCAGGTAGTGTGGGAGGATTTGGGCAGGTGCCTAGGGCAGTTATCACCTTCCAAAGCCTGGGATTTTATGCCTGAACGGGCATGTAATCCCATTGAATTGGTGCACCACTTGACAGAAGAGTGCCTTGCCTACCTGAATGAGACCCATCAGTTCCTAGCACTGTGACTGTGACTACTAAACCTCTGTTCAGCTCCATCAGAGCAGAGGAAGGAGGGCCTCTACATCTGAGGACACCATGGTTAAGACAGGGACCCAGACCCTGTTACAGTAATCACTCCAGTAGTCAAAAAGAAAAACTGGAAGCAGAAATTGACAGGTCCATAGCATTGATTAGTAAGAAAGGAGGAAGAGTGATCAGGAAGCTGATCCTTCAGCAAGGAAACAGGAGAAGGAGGCGACAGAAGTCACTCTATAGGCAGAAATCACCTGGTCCCTGAATGAGCTTTGAGATATGCGGAAAGATTGTGTCTGCCAGCCAGGTGAATGGATTGCTGCCTGGTTGCTCAGATGCTGGGATACTGGGGCTGACAGTCAGGAATTAGAAGTTAAGGAAACCCAGAAGCTGGGATACCTCGCTAGGGACCAGGGAATGGACAAAGAAATTGGAAGAGAGGCAACAATCCAAAACCTCTGGAGGTGGCTCCTGTCAAGCATGAAGGCACGGTGTCTCATCAGGGATGATCCTGTAAATTTCCAAGGAAAGTAGACCACCGTGGAGAAAGGTGTTGTTTCAATTTGTGTCTTTGTTTCTTACTATCCAAATCTATTTTAATTGGCAATAAATTGAATTAATTTGCCCCAAGCTGAGTCTCTTTTGCCTGTGATGGTAACTGTTAAGCAATCTCTCTGTCTTTATTTTGACCCATGAGATTTTTCATCCTATTTTCTACCCCTGTCCTGTTGGGTGGGGATAGTTGGCAAGAGGCTGGGTGAGCATTTGGCTGCTGACCAAGGCTAACCCACTACAGATAACGTAAGTTGCACTGCCAACAGCATGATGACAGGTATTTATCTTTCTCTTTCATTCAGTTCTGACATCACAAAATATCATAAATAACACAGAATATCACAAATACCACCTTCCATATCTGGCTAAAAAGACTGCCTGCCCCTTCCTCCCAGATGAGTCCCTG
Organism: Gymnogyps californianus; assembly: GCF_018139145.2. Lineage (NCBI taxonomy): Eukaryota > Metazoa > Chordata > Aves > Accipitriformes > Cathartidae > Gymnogyps > Gymnogyps californianus. The sequence continues at coordinate 54,132,234 of NC_059473.1, forward strand.
GTGCCAGTGGCTCATGCATTACCTACAAATTGACTGAGAATATTCTGCTGCTAGATTGGGATGTATTTCATAAAGAAGATGACCATCAAAGGATGTTACTGTTCTTTTAAGTTAGACTAGCTGAAAGAAAGATGCTGTACTCTTGTTTCCAATGCACAGTGTCTTCATTTACCACAGGGGCTGCCCCACATTTATGAAAAATCAATGAGAAATGTCCACATTCTCCCAAAGGAGCTGAAGTGCTTTGCAGGGCCGATATGTTTCACTCCATTTCCAAAAAATATGATTACCTATTTTTAAGTACATAAGAGATTACAAAGAAGTCAGTAAGAGCCAACAGTATGTTGTCAATGGGGAAAAAAATCTGCCTTGTGCTAGCCTAGATTATCTAGGATAGGTTTGGGCCTTGGAAATCTGGCAAAAATAGTAGATATCACACAGTGTTGCTCATAATAGTGTTTTACGCCAACTTGCTATGAGTGGAAATGTGGTGTTAAGAAAACTGGTAGTAATCCAGCATTCCCAAATGGATACGATAGAACCCAAACCACTAAATAGCATACCATGTGCTGTTTTTTTGGGAGGGTAGTCTGTGTGATAAAACTCATAGTGGTTCGAAAGCCTACAGTAAAGATGACAACACAAGTGGCATGCTGACAAATAGGAATATAGTCATTTAAGCAGCAAAAGGTTTACTTTTCATGCTGTTTACAGCAGGAAGAGGATTGTTTTATTTGTCTGGTACCTCCATGGCCAAAGATGCTCGGAATGACTGTTACTACTGAGTCTGTTGCTGTTGACACTCCAAGTTAGTGGAAGACTGTATTTAAATAGACATTTAGATGTAATCAGAGGTTTAGCTGGGTTTGGATTCAAATTGCTGCATTAGAATTCAGGTAGATTCCGTGAAATGCTGAAATCATTCATGATCAATGTTCAAATACTTTCAAAGTGTAACTGAAGTTGCAGTTAAGCAAAATATTGTCAATGAAGACAGTCCCACCTGGCAACATCAGCCCATTTTCTGAACATTATCAAGGTTGGTAATAGGATCCATTGCTAATTTTAAAGTCTGGAACCTCAGCATATGTCAGTCTCTACAAATTTGTATTCCTTATTCATTCATGGTTCAATTTGTAGTTGCAGTCTAGCACCTGTTAACTATGATGAGAATTTATAATCAGTGTGGATGAAAACAGCATTACATGATATAAGAAGACTACGAACAAGCATTTTTTGTTTACCCGCTAACCTAAAATAACATCAATCCATGTTAAAATGGGATTACATGTCAAGTGCCAATTAAGTAGGCATATATTAGAGCAGAACTGCATTTGATTTGAGTTTCTCTGCAGTTTGCATTTAGAGCTCACCAATAGCCATTCCATGGCTGTTGCTTGTTGATAGTGACGATGAATTAGATATAAGATTAAGGTTTACTTAGCTGGGATTTTAGAGAGCACTTCCATGCTGATCTTAACAACAGGAACAACGTTCACTTATTCAGAGACAGAGACAAGAAAATACAAGAAATGTACCTATTGTTTTTGATGGTAAAATGGGATTTAAATATTACATGGGCAATTTTTTAAATGTTTTTTTTTTTGTCTTTTCACTTCCTTCTCCCTTCTATGTGACATGAGCTAAACTAGGTTTTGGATATAATCAAACCTATCTCTTTCATATGGACATCCAGAATGAGTTTCCAAAACATGTATTAACCCTTAGATATTTCTGTGGATACACTCAGTGTCTTTAATGACGGTGACATTTTCAAAAGTTGTAGGTGAGATATGTGCTTTTGTAAATGTTACTCAGTTTTATTAAAATCCCCCTTTTTTTGTAACTCAAAATGAAATAGTTTCTGCTTTATGCAATAAAAATAAGTACACAATAGTAAATTTCATCCATGGTCTCTTTATGTTATTCCTAGTTCTTCACAGAAGACTTTAACACACAATTTCCAGTATGGTGCTTGTTAAAGTGAATCCACTTTAGAGGAAACAAATCACATCATTAACAAGTATGAGACTGTGTTCCAGCAGTCCATGTAAATTCCTGCCCCAGGTTGTCCAAGAGAGATCCCATACTGACAGACATGAAATACTAGGTCTCCAATAGCTTGAAGACATAGGAAAAAGCCCAAACCCTTCATCACAATCTTCTTTCCAGGCTGATTTTCCCATATCATCTTTAGAATTGTCTATCCTTACGTGCCTATGTTTCCAAACGCCTCCTGAAAGGATCACGTTTATAGGGATTTAAGGTTGTAGGCCAAGCAGATGTGAAATGATATGTTTAAACTGTACTTGAGTGCTTGCAGACTATCTGTGGTAAGAAATAATTCACAGAAGATAATATTTAGATTAGATGCAGCTTTGAGTATCTTTTGTTCTTGGACAATGGTCATAGATCACTTCTTTGATTTCTATACAGGAGTTTGAAAGAAAAACAATATCCAGACTATTATTCAGAAGAAGAATAGATGTCTTTGTATGGATTGTTAATATAAACATTACAAAAAATAAATACAACATTTTACCAAAACCTGAATACACGTGTAAGACTAATTAAAGTGGAAGCAGTATTGATTACTAAAATACAAATGTATAAGTTAAGATATTTTAATAAAGTAAATACCTACACAGCTTTTTAAAGTGATATGAAAGGTTGCTGATTTAGCAAACAGGACATGTGAAAACCTGTTTGAAGGCAATGTACACTTTTTAATGGTAGTCGTTAATGTACCTTTTTCATAAATGTTGATTGTACTGAGAGGAGAAAAGGGACTGGGATTTTGCTGTTTCTGAATGTGTAGTGCAATTGATTATCAAGACAAAGTAATGCTATCTTTCACTTGCTTAAGTCACTGGAATAGGAGAGGAGACAAAAGCATACAACTAAGTATCTTGAAGCGCAATGCAAAATGTGACGCGTAAACCTCATGATGGTAAAACTTGTGGGGACAAAACCCTCTTGTTTCTGGATTTCTGGTAAAAACTTCCGTGATCCTGAGGCAGTTTATGCTTCTTACTTAGCAAAGGAAAGCTAAGACTTGGTTCAGTGTTTTCAAATTGTCTTGGCGTGGATTCTGCGGGGAGAGTTATCTAAGCTAGTAATGTCCAACAGAATGCAAGGAAGGAACAATCTTGACAGAAATAATTTACCTTTAAATTTTCTGCAAAGTCTTCCAACACTGAAAAAGTGCAACAGTTCAATGTCTGCTTGTTGTCTATGAATTAATATGGATGTTAGAATCATTGAGTTATTACATAGTGCTATGTATTGTTGATGGATTATTTATCAGGCGGTATATGTTTTATCATGCCTCTGTAGAAACCAGTAGCTGGACGGCTGCTGCTCACCTGGAAGAATATGCTGTCCTTTTATGTGAGTGAATCATATTGAATGATGCTACTTCAAGGGTCTTTGCATAATTTACTTAGAGCCAGACTTTTTCAGGCATGTCTGTGTGAGGCTGGGATTCTTTATAAATGGTTAGGAAACAAAGCAGTTTATATGTCTACTGACAATAGTTAAAATAAGGCCCTTACTGTGAACTTTGGAATTTCTGCAGTTTACTTCTGGTGCTTTTCAGTGCTCAAATAGAAATGTAACTTAATGCAGTTCTAGTAAAAACATGAGCAAACCCCTCAAAATATAAAGCTCCATAATTTTTTTTAAGGTTTAATTTCTCAATTTTAAACAGCAAATTAATCACCTATTTTTTCAAGAAAAACAGAAATTAAAGATAACCCTTTCCTGGAATACTTTACTCATTATTATTTAAGAATAATTATTTCCATGTTTCCTGCCAAGTCTTGGTATAAAAATAGTTTTTCCTGCTCCAGTATAGAAATATATATCATCACTATTAATAACAGTTCCAGTCCTTGGATCACCAGAAAATGTTGCCATTAGGGGTAAATTATTGACTGAAGGTAATCAGAATTGCCTGGACTGTGTTCATACAAACAACACATGTTTTGACAAGGACAAGCACATCAAGGAAAAAATAATTTAGGTTGCAATTTAAACACCTTTCTACTGAATCCTGGAAAGCAGTGACTGAAAAGCTTTAGAGCTCCAGTGAATAACCAGCTGGCTGCATTTTCAGTGCAGCAATTTACTGCTTGTTTTACCCTTTGGCTCGTTGACCAGAGAAAGTAAAATAAAGAGCAGGGTAAAATGTTGTGGGGAAAGACCACACATTTCTATACACTACCTGATTTTCATTCATTTTTCCCTTTGCTTTCATAAATGCCCTCAACCTAATGGCCTTGCTGGAGAACCCCTGGTGCCTTTCCAAGGCTGGAAAAAGCGCCCAGCATTCAGCAGTCTGAGGAGCTGAATTCATCTGAAGGGAGGCTAGCCCTGAAGCATCTGTATGAACATATAATGTGGAAGTTTTAGGTCATGCAAAGGTTGTGATCTGACAGCCAAATACATAATGTCTCTAAAGCTGAAATTAAACTGGAATCAAGGCAACTGGCCCATGGTGGTAGATTCTTAGTCTGTTGCTTTTCTGCTGAAATTTTCAGTCAAGACAAATCCTTTCCATTTCTGAGGCATAGTAGTGCTTTAGGACCTGACATGATGTCAAGAACTCATTTCACAAAGTCAGAGCTGGCTTTTTCATGTTACTATTGCCTCCTCAGCACCACCAGTTTGTTTTGATGTAGGACTGAAAGACTGCAGAACTGGCCAGCTCTTGCCCACATTTCACTTCTAGTCATTACTAGCTGCACCTTAGTTCAGTTATTTGTACCTCAGAGAGGAAGAATCAAAAAAAGATTTTTGTTTCAAAGCCTTGCAAATTCACTGCTGCCTGATAACTGACCTGGCACTTATCTTAACTGACTTTAAACCGCATGCATTATTCACTATGAGCTATTTGTGGGTAAGCTTTGGTACCTAGGGCTCATACAGTTATTTTCCATGCTGGTGATTTGGCTGTATTTATTTGTTCTGTGGGAAGTAAGTTTAAGTTTTTTCCTCCCGGCCCTCTTTTCCTCAAAGACTGGAGGGATGCAATAGAAGTCAGAGTTAGAAAGAAAAATATGCTACGGTTGTTTAGTTTAGTAGAAATGGAATGTGTTATTTTTCCGCTTTACAGAATAAAACTGAATTCTTTGGTTTCAATCCAAAGAAGGCATTGCTAAGAAGAGGCTGAATATCAGCTCTTTCATGTTAACATGAGGATTAGGAAAGCTGCATAACAGGTCAGATTTGAGCACTTCTGTATGCAGAAATGGCAACCTGAATGTGACTCCAGTTATGGTTTCTCCTGATTTCTCACAGCAGGTTGAATCATTGTAAGTTGCTATTTCTGATGGGAAATCTCTAAATTTTCTCTACTCTTCCTCTAATACATCTCTGAATATACACTTTTATCTGTCTCCTTATTGTTATATATTATTTGCATTCTTTAGTTGTTCCTTGCATGCTTCACTTTGTTCCTTGCATCTTCATCCATCCTTTCTTGGTCTTCCTGTCCCCATTTACCTGAGTCTCAAGACTTTCTTGCCAATTAACATACTGAACTCTTCAGCAGCTGCCAGTGTTATGGGGCTTTTATTCTTTGTAGCCAAAAGTCCACACTTGGCATAATTTCCTTTCTGTGAAGTCAGGAAGAGTTTTAGCATTTTCTTAATCAGAAATGGAGATAAGCAAAATGTGGTCTTGAAAATCCTACTCATATTACGGAGATACTTGAGGAACAGGTTAATTTCATGACTCTTCTGCCTTATCTGTTTTCTCCTATTACGTTAGGCAGATTGGCTCTCTACACCCTTTTTTGGAAGTCTCACCCAAAGCCATAATTAAATAAACCTAGCAATTTAGGAATGATGTATCGTCTTTTTGTTTGTGGATGTGCGATAGCAGTTAAAAAAAAAAGGACCCCCACACACCTCAAAAGTAGCTATGCAGCTATGTAAGACTGGCTCTTTTATTGTTTTCAGTTGTTTTTGATGGGACTTTGCATCACTATTGCCATTAAAAAATGCAGTATGAAGCTTTTGTTATCATATTAACCACTATTGCCTTTACAGACCTGAAATACTGTGAGGGTAATTGACTTGAATCTGGTCTCACATGTTATCATCAAAATTTTAAAAGTAAATTCTGAGGATAAGCAATGGTATAAAGAGAAAAACTAGGCAGGTGTTCCAACTTTGAAGGCTGGCAGTTGATCATTTTCAGAGTTGCAAACTGAGTAAATGTGAAGACTCACTAAGAGGTAACTTAACATAAGCAAACAAACCAGATGCTGAAGTCTATTGAAAGTACCACTGCTAAGGCCAGTGCCCAGACTGATTTACAATGGAACACCTAGAGTACAAAATTAGATGCATTAATCTGCATGCATTTCAAATGAATTTGTCTCAGCAGTGTGATTACAATGTATGTTATATGAACCCAGAAGGGGAATGGAGAGTTTAAAGTCTTCACAAGAAACTTGCCACCGTCTCTCTGGTAAGCATGAGAATAGAAATAGAGGATGATAGAGCACAATAATGTCTCTCGAGAGCTCTAAGTAGGACTGATTTCTTTTTTCTGTTTGCCATTAGATTTGTGGACAAACTTCTTAGATGGGAAGACTTAACTCAAGTAATTGCACAACCTGCCACTCCAGCAGGGGAAGAGTTGCAGTTGTAGAGAGATGCAGGCAGAATTAAGAAGCAGGAAAGGTAAAAGGCTAAGAAAGGAGAAGAGGTGGTGCTAAAATGTGAGAAAGAAAACGTACATTGTAGGAAGAAGGTAAATAGAATGGGGAAGCGGGAGAGGATGAGTTATAAGAGTGTACGTAAGAAAGAGATGGTGAGCTATGGAGTTTTGGTTTCAGGCAATGATTATTTATTCTAATCCAGATTGAGATGTGTTAAGATACATGAAACAAGATGAGTCTCTCTAAATTGCACAAATGGAATGGAAGCAGAATCATGACTCCAAACTGGAGAAAGTGGTGGACTGCTAGCCCATCAGGATTTAATACAAGAATGCTTCTATTGATACTGAATCTCTCCAGTAAAACACCAAGGACTGAATTCTGTTTTCATGGTGCTGTGAATCGTGAATAACCCTCTGGACAACAGTGCTGTTAAAGTGAGCGTGAAATGAAAGTAACTTTCTGATACAAAATGCTTACCTGTTAAAACAGAAAAATGTCCATGTGTTCTAGGTTTGTGTTTCTGCCAGTGGTGAACATCCAGTGCTTGCGATTCAAATGAAGATCTTTTACTTCCATTTTTTTTCTCCTCTGTGAAGAAACATATCTCCTTGGAGTATCTGCTGACTGGCTGATTTGTTTCAAGCCAGATGATTGACATTCTTTGTAATTTTCATCCTTGGTAGGAAATTACAGATGTTGTGCTTGTTTGTTAATGTCTGATTCTTGTTTAAAGCTTCCTAAGCTGTTTACTTCCACAAAAACTCAGCGGCGTCTGTGAGTTCCACACATTAGTCTGAGTATAAGAGGATGTCTTCTGTGTACTTTACATTTGCTGGTTTTTAATTGAATCAAGTCTTCCTAATGGAAAAGGGAACAGGAGTCTACCTGGATTCATTTTCATCATTTATGTTAGACATAACATCATGTTTGTCCTCATATCTCTTTCTAACTAAATGCACTGTTTTTAAGGTTCTGCAGACTACAAATGCTTTGGGGAAGGAACAATCTTTTAGGTCTGTGCAGTGCCATACACAGAGAGGGGACCTTGGGTCATAACTGGGTTTGCTGGTGACTACTGCAACTCATGCAAATAGTAATAATATTTTAGAACTGAACAAAAATGGCTTAGGAAAGAATGTACAGGAAAGGCCAAACACCAAGCAGAAGAGGGGTGGGGGGTTTTCTGTTTTAAAAAGAGACTTGCTGTGGTGTTAGGATAAATTATACGTACTTACTAAAGCCCCATTTTGGCATTGCATGGGGCCATGGCCTCACTGCTTAAGTGGAGGTGTGCAGGATCAGCATGAGCAGCTGTGCCACTTGTCCTGATGACCATGGAAAGAGGTTGGCTGGGAGCCTGGAGGGGGAAGTGTCTGTATCAAAGTGCTGTGATTCTTTCAGGCTGTATGGGCACACTGAGTAAAGCTTCAGTTTCTCTGACAGAGCTCCAAAAACAGATACTGCAAAGTGATGGAGACCTACCTCAAGTCATGCTCCTCCTTTTCCTGGCTTGAGCCTATGAAAGTTGTAGTACAGAATCTAGCCCTTCATCTTTCAAGAACTTAAGTTTTCCTTAAACCAGAGTCCTTGGATTAGAGAAAACTATTTTTGTGAGCTACTTGTAATATTCAGAGCTCCAAGTAATCTATGAATTTGAGATTGCAGTTCCCACTGCAGAACTAGGCTTTGCAGCCTAAGAGTAGCTGTTTCATAGCCAGCTATTTTACTGGATTCAAATTTACTTTTCCTGTGTCCTGGTTTCATCTGAGATAGAGTTAATTTTCTCCCTGTTACCTGGTATAGTGCTGTGTTTTGGGTTTAGTATGAGAATACTGTTGATAAAATGCTTATGTTTTAGTTGTTGCTAAGTAGCACTTATCTTAAGCCAAGGACTTTTCAGTTTCCCATGCTCTGCCAGCAAGCAGGTGCACAAGAAGCTGGGAGGGAGCAGAGCTGGGGCAGCTGACCCCAACTAGCCAAAGGGGTATTCCATACCATGGAACGTCATGCCCAGTATATAAACAGGGGGGAGCTGGCCAGGAGGCGCGGATCGCTGCTGGGGCATCGGTCAGCGGGTGGTGAGCAATTGCATTGTGCATCACTTGTCTTTTCTTGGGTGTTATTTCTTTTTTTGTTATATTCCTTTTCATTACAATTATTATTATGATATTATTATTATTATTATTATTAGTTAGTAGTGTATTTTATTTTACTTACGTTATTAAACCATTCTTATCTCAACCCACGAGTTCTACCTTTTTTTTCCTCCTCCCCATCCCACTGGGAAGGGGGAGGGGGAAACGGCTGCGTTGCTGGCTGGGGTTAAACCATCCTGTTAACCCCAAATCACTTTGTGTGTCCCCAGGCAAGCAGAGCTTCATGTACCTGCCCCTTACCTGTCCAGATTCTCTAGCTCTCTGCTCCTGGCAGCCTCTAAAATAAACTTCATACATTCTTAATGCCTAAGCCTGCAGCATAGTGAAAGCTGAAATAGTGGAGACATCGTAAGAATAAATTGAATTTAACATAAAAATAAGACATCAGCTGTTGTATTGACTGCATTATTCCATGTTGTATGTAACTTAATATAAAGCTCTGTGATTCATTTAAATGAAACTGCCACAAATTTTCAGACTGAGAAGCAAAAGGAGCCTTGCTGTGTAACTGAAATCCCCCCACGAGGTAGGTAGTGATTTACATCCCTCTTGAAGGAGCCAGGGTGTATTGACCATTATGGAGTATATGGGGAGCTATATGATGGGGCAAATGTACAGAGCGAGAAACAGCTGTACAGTGCTCTAGGTGATATGTATCTGCTTATCTTGGGTTTACAACATAGGAACTCAATTTATGCTGCAATGGGTAGTAGTCAAGGAAAAACAAACCTCGGAACTAAGGTCTTTGAAAGGTGTGCATCTCCAGTTGCTTTTTTTCCCTCTTTTTTTCAGAGAGCTGTAGGAATGACGCATTTCTTCATCTTTTTGAAAGTTTAGTGGCTGAACTAAACAGTCTGAAGGCAGTGCTTATAACAAGCTGAAACAACTTTTAATGACTTTAATAGTTTGTTTCCTTTTCTCAGCAGGAAGAAAAATTTTATTCTTTGCCAACCTGAAACATTTTTGTTAAATCCAGAACAATGTTGTCAATTTCAAAACAAATATGCTATTTCAAAATAGAAAGTCAGAATGTTCTTATTTTGAAAATATTGAAACTATTTCTTCTAGAGAATGTCAAAATAAATTGTCATAATATTTAACCCTCCATGCTTTCCAAATTGGTGAATAATTTTGATCTCCCCACAAGTGTAATTTCCAGCAGATGTATTATTCATCCATTTCTTTGTAGTTTTAGTAATGCTTTTGAAATCCCTGCTGATAGTGACTCCACAAATCAAAATCTCCCACCATTTTCAGTAGTCTGAGACTCCATCCTGTTCTCATGGACAATGGTGGTAATACAAACCTCCAATTTTTTTTCCTCTGTGAACTACACAAACACAATATAATGTTTATATAGACTCAAGTCCTTAGGAGCATGGGACACTGCAACACGCTTTCTCAGCAGCATGGGCTACCCTGAGCCCATCAAATCCATCATCTGTTTGCATTGGCTCCCCATAGAATAGTGACTTGGCTTTGAAATCCTTACCCAAGGTCAGCTTTCCCTTTATCCTTAAGGAACTTGGTGATCTTTGAGAAAGCTATCTGCAAGACATCTGAGGTCTTTGGGGCCAAAACTGGGGCCAATGCCTTGGCCGAAATGGCAAAAGGGAGTGTTCTGTAATAGCGTGAAGCAGTTCTGTGCAAAATAAAAAGCTTCTGTCTAAGACTGGCCTTAGGATGTAGAGTATAATGTATGTGACTTAAGTGCTGGCTTCTCTCATCAATACTCATAAAAATATATGCATGAGGAGAACACAGAATGAACACTTCCTAAACAAACAACTGCCTAGCAAGCAGCTGCAAACATGCATTACAACAGAAAAGCTCCAGAATATATAAAATGCTCTATCAGCAAGAGGAAGAGAGAACCAGAGAGGAGGTTGTTCAGGCTCACGGTCCTCCTGTTGGAGGTTAGGCTCTTCCCACAGTAGCTGAGCAAGGAGAGCAGTCACCCTGAGCTCTCTACAGATGGCTGAGTTACCCTATGAAGGCACCTGTCTCTCTGTCCATCCCTCTGTCTCCCTGCTCCCCTGCTCTGCTGGCCACAGGGGCAACATGTATCCAAAGTCATGCAAGACAAATCCAGACCCCTAATTCCAGCATCAGACATGGAGGTTTGAAAACATTTATATAGAGAGAAAGAAACAGGTTTTCTGTGAAATGCTTCTGCCTTTCAGGGCTGAAAAGGATCCTGCGCTGACAGCATCAATTCTGTTGCTGAGGAAGGAGGGAATTTTGTCAGTAAAGAGGCAACAACATCATTTCTCTTGCCCCCTGGTAACAGAGGGGTCCCTGGTAAAGTAGATGAGAGCTGGAGGTCACCTTTTGGTGTAGCTTTGTTTATCCTGGATCACGTCAGTCTTCTGGGAAATGTGGTGGTTCCTCCCACGTGGGCTTCCCACTTCTGTCCTCGTATTTCTTGTCGGGGTTGTATGGGCTGGGGCAGGGACAAAGTTCTTGTTCCACATAGATTTGTTTAAAAAAGGCAGCAAAGAGTGAGAAGTCATGTTAGGAGTTCTGTAAATGGGCTTGCACACCTTCCCACTTAAACATTGTGTCCAGTCTTTCATTTTCCTGAATCTTCTCATACAAATACCTGTGGAGTTCGTCGACAGGCAAAGCTAGTGTCCCTGTTGGTATAATTCTTGCTTTCTTACCCGAGTGATGTTTAAATGAAGCCAGGCTGTATCTGGCATTAAATAGGGTATAGAGCACTTCTTTGCTGGAGGTTCTGCTACTATGAAACTAGTCATGCATAGTCTTTGGCCCTTTGAAATATTAACTGAATTTTGAATCATAGTTCCTTTAAATGAAAACTGATTCCATTTCTAGTAATTTCAAACCAGCTTGTATACCATATAAATTATCTTCTATGTTGTTGTTAATTTTTTTTTTTTTTTTAAATTAGAATAAAATGCTGAGGGATACTGTTCTGGGCAGTGGAGAGACCAGTGACATTGGAAATATTTATTTAAAAAATGTTGAATTTGGAAAAAGAAAGATAATTCTTAAATCTGAATTTGAGTTAGGCTCTAGTTTTTAATGATTATTCTAATATTTGACATTTATGTCTTGGCAGCCGTAATACTTGAGGTATGGTAGGAAAAGGTAAAGATTTTCCTGTTACCAGATCTTCATAGTAAGTAATGAATTTAAGTTGATACTATCCCTCAGTTTTGACAACATGCTAACCTGGCTGGCTGATTATTTTGTTTACTGTTATCCCCACATCTAATGGTGAATTTACACTCCTGTGCTCTAGCTGCATAACACAGAAAACTAGTGACCATCCACAGAAATGGAGCTCCTTTGGGAACAGGTGAGATCACTCAGCTGCTTACCACAGCTACCACAAAATAAGTGTTTGGAAAGCAAAAGAAGCAGATTGGTCCCAGGTTTAAAAAAAATCTGTTTGTTTTGGCACCAACCATTTTCAGAGAAGCCACTCATTATGAACTCCAAGGTGTCTCATATAGGATCCAGTGTTAACAGATTTTAAACACAGTAAGAGTGAAGAAAAGGGCTACTCCTCAGTAACTTATTTGACTTGACTTTGCAAGATCAAGGAGATGCTGTTGCTCCTGTTCAGCAATACTCTTAAGTGTAGGTTCGAAGATCCACAAAATAACATTTTGGTAAATGTCCGCCTGGTTACTGTCACAGAAAAATGCAAGACTTTTATAGTGATACAACTTAAACACTATAGCAAACACACATGCTCTTGGGTTTAATGTTGATTTCTTGAAAGGACTTACTTAGAAAGGCAAAGTTAATTAGGGGTTGTGTGGTCTTTATGAAAAGTATACACTTATAATTTAACTTATGTTGTGGACTACTAAATAGGTTATTACTAGTATAAAATGTAAGCAGAAAGATTATATTATAGTTTAAGTAGCAGCACAGGATAGAATTTAGTAGGGTAGCAAAGAATGAGTAAAGTTATAGGCAATATATCTCTAGCTTGGCTTTAGTCATGCTAATTAATATGACTGGAAAACACAGAAGGGAAGAAGATTCAGAAACAAGAAATAAGCTGAGACTTGCCAGTCACAAAGGTCAGAAAATCAGCTTGATGAAAAAGCCAGTAGATGTATTTGTAAGCATTGTATAGAATACAATGACATGTTAGATATAGATATGTTTGTTAATTTAGGTATTCAAGGATAACTAAGTATTCATGCTGTGCAGTACTCATGGAGGAGAGTGACACAATTTTGTATCAGTGATAAAATGTTAAGAGGTTTATGAAAACAGTATTCCTCAGGCTTTGAATCTGCATTTGTGTAAGCTTTTTACTAGTACATAAGCAGAAGGTAGATTTGTGATGTTGAGATGTTTTTATTCTGGATAACTTTAAATTTAGTTGTAAGATAGGAATATTTTGTTTCCAAAGACACAAGAGTCTCTAGGAGATGAAGTTGTACTTGACAATCCCTGAAAAAAGTTGAAGATGCGACTCATAGGGAAAGCAGAGCCTGAAGTTGTCTCCAGTGTGGTTCTTTTTTGGCACTGTTGGGGTGGGGACTACTGGCCCAAGGGTGATGATTCAGGAAGCTATGGTTCGTAGCTAGGGCCAACAGTGTTAGAGGCTTTTCTGTCCTCACAGAAGCTGAAGAGGGGGATCTCTTGAGAGCTCAGTGTATCTCTGGGGCCTTGGGCAACTGATTTGATACCTCCAGACTCCTTTTTGGTTTGTGGTTTCTGTTGAGTGGCACAGAACAACTGACTTCTCTTATGTTAAAAGCCAGAGTGCTCCTGAAGCTTGCAAGCCTGCAGAGAGAGAACCTGTTGCTGACGTGGTGTATTAAACTTTCCTCCAATTCAGTTTTTTACTTGAAAAGCATTAGGCATTTTATACTGGCTTCTAAAATTTAGTATTTGAAGTTTCTCAAAGGGAATGAATGTCAGAAGTAATCCTGGGGCTATTTTAGAGACACAACAGGACCTAAATTTATGATTAGGTTTTTATCTATATCAAAGTTAAGGACTGGTTTCATATTTGTGGTATGTAGAAAAGTAATTTGGCTTCACGTTGACAATCAGCTGTGGTATGAATACACACTGCAAATTATTAAGCAGAACAGTGTCCTAACTTTTCAATTTAAAATATGACTAATTTCCTGAATCTATTGTTTGTATTAGAAAATTAGATGATGTACTTTTCATTTACACCAGCATACAGACTATGCATACTTGATGCCATTAATATAGCTAGATGAAAGGCAGATATATTTTGATACAAAGGCACATGTGAATCAGTGATTTTCTGTCATAAAAGTATGTAATTAAGTAATCTTAATTACTGACCTACAGGAGAAATTGAATCTTGGCTGCAACAAACATGTAAATAGCAGCCTTGTATTTTGAGGAACAAAGGGTGATATTTACAGCAAAGAAAGCATATTATCAGTGTCATCATCTCTCTGTAGTTAGCAGCAACTGTTTCCGAAGAGTTCCCCAATGTTACAATTGCACCAATCCAAATCTGGAAAACACTGGACATTTGCTTTTGGTTTGGTTTTTTGTTTGGGGTTTTTTTTGGTATAGAAAGACTCTCTCAGTGTAGAATCATATATTTCAGGCTGCCATTTGCATAAAATTTGCTGATGCCGTTTTAAATATCAGTGGCTCAGGTGCTGTTGGCCAGGTAGAGCCTGCCCGGGTCCCACATCCCCCGGGCAAGGTCTTCTTGCCCCCATGTTGGGATTCTCTGCAGGGGACAATGCACAGTCCCCTTTGATGCACTGCTAGAGCCAAAAGAGACATTTGGTAGGCACATATGGCTGGCTCACAAATACTTCTGAATAATTCTCTTCTACCTTGAGAAGGAAAGCCATCACTACTTCTTCCTTCTCTTTCCATTTAACCAGTGTCACACTGGTCGGGATTTTAGCCGTGCAGGAGAGATTTCAGAACTGCTCAGCATCCCTAGGGATAGGTTTTTCTCTATGTGCTTAGCTCAGGGCTTCTGATCTGCTGATCAGCAAGAATTTCCTTTCTTCCATTTTCTTCCTTCTTGGTTTGTCTCTTGTCAGACACCTCCCATTTCTGTTGGAGTTCAGTGCAAGTAAAATCTTGCTAAGGACTTTCTTGATTACCAGCTGACACTCTCCATAGTTGCATCAAAATGAAAAACTCTGTTCATCAACACATTATGACTGTGATATTTGATACAAGATTCTTACTGGCTGATAATTTCATGTAGCTATGAGGCTAGGGTTTGGTTTTTTAAGTGTTACAAAGTTAGTCAAACTGAAAATAGTCAAACAACGCTTCCCCATGTGTACGTGTTAATTTATAAGGTGAATTAACACTTCAACTTTTTTTTCTATGTGCCAAGAAGACTAGCAGAGAGAAAATCAGAAAGCATATACTAATTAACATGTTCTAATAATGGAGTGAGCCTGTCAGAGTCTCAAGCACAGAGATTTAGATAACTATCAGTTTCTTCTGCAGTTGTGATTATTCCACATCAGTTGTTCCCTAACTTTCCCTTTTCACCGGACCATCACGTAGAAGCAGGACCTGATGCAAGGCTTGCTGAACCTAGAGAATGTATTTGGCATGTCAGTGTGGTGAGGGAGGGATTGCAGTGCTGTGCTGGGGATACAGATGCAGAGTTGTTATCATGGTAGGTTATGGCAAGGCAAGGACTACTTACTGGCAAGTCTTTCATTTATGGCAGTGTAGAGCGCTTACATATGTAATGGAGAACACATACAATCGAATGACTTTTTTCTAAACCTTTAAATACATCAGAATACACATACCTTAGAGACTGTTTTTTGGGGTATGTTCACACGCTGTGGCTTCTACTTGCTTAAAAGGTTAAAAGACTGTGGCAAACATGATTTCTATTATTTCAGATAAGACCAAATCCTGAGACAAACTGAATCCTGAATTTTGTGTTTGTGGTCAGCTGCTACTGCATTAATAGTGAATGTTTTTTGAATCACTGCTTGACATTTCTAGCACAGCTGACTTTCAGAAGATTTAGGGTCATTAAGATTGGACACCAAAATCATGGAGTAAGGGTTACTAAGAGAACAGAAACAAGAGCTGGATTTCATCCTTATTCCCATCAGCACAAACACCTGTTCTTTGGTTTTTTCCAGCACCTTTTGAAGCAATAACCTTCAATGACTCTAGCTGTATTAGGCTATGGGCTACATTATTGGCCTATTTTTCCTCAGAGGTTTTAGGATTGTATTGCTACTTCTCTTTGACTAATTTTTCTGAGTGCAGGCTGGGGACTGTATATTGTTTTCAGCCTAGAGAAGGGAGATGGTCATCTTTAGCTAAAGCTTGATAGGAAGAAAATGCTGATTTGCCATTATTATTTCTACTTTGTGGCCCTGAGCAAACCACTCCTGCAAATGTCTGGTCTTTTTGCAGTCTGTGAAATGGGCATAGTAATGCTTTCTTGTCTTTGTTTCTGTGCAGGAATGTTGTGAAAATTAATGTGTTAATGCTTTGCTCTTGTTTTATAGATTAGAAGAAGTCTGTGTATTCAGGTGTTATCTAGGAATACTGATTGCATCTGTATATTTCCCTCATTTGTCCTGAAGTAAAAACATGCTGAAAGTCAAATGATACTTTGGTTATATAAGGAAGATCACAGGGGGTAAATGTGTGCTATCTAACTGGAATATATTAATCAGTTTTTAAATTATTTTTGGAAAAAAAGTGAAGTTAGTTTTCACATAGCATACTAGAAGCAAAACAGCAGAAATCTATGTCCTTTACGGACCGAACAGATATACTGTAACACCCAACAATATAATGCTCCCAATGAAAGAGGACAACCATCTTTGGCCTCCTGAATAGTGATACCAAATGATATGTCAACTACATTTGTGTTCCAATGGCACTGCTTTTGTTTCACGAGGAACTGGATTCACATCAATGAACATTCAGTAACAGACACTCATTGGTATGGTGATCTACTCAATAAGTTTCTACTTTCAGTAGTAAGGCTGGACCTGAATACTTATAGAAGTCTTCACATTTCATCACCAGTTCTATAAACTATCCAGTTCTTATGGATATTGATTTTTTTTTTAAAGAAATTATTTGAAAGCACTAAGATTACTTTGTCTCTTACATCAACATTTAAAGGTTTCCCAGTCATTATATGTTTGGTTTTAATTAAAAAAGCTCTTTGTCATCAATGGAAAAAAAATGGGGAGAGAGGAGAAGATATAGATATACAACTTGGTTCTGAATTGAAGTAAGTATCTGGTATTGGCAAGAAATGTACCATCAGTCAGTAATAAGAAATACTGCGTAAAATAATTCTGTAAAAGGCTACAATTCTAGATAATGGTGAGAGAGATGCAAAGAGAAAGATAGACATCTAGCATCCATTTGTCCTTAAAAATAAAAAAAAATAATAATAATAATAATAAAACCAGTTGACTGAGTCCTGGGGAAGCTTAAGAATCTGGGACATTTCATTAGCAAGAAAGCAAGAATGATTGCATTTATAAGCTTGCTGAAGTTCTTATTTCACAGTCTTGCTGGAATGCCCTTAAACTTAACAAACAGTTCCCCTTCATAAGAAAAAAAAAAAAAAGAAAAGAAAAAAAAGAAAAACTTCTGAGTACATTCTTTAATAATGTAGTATAACTTTTACTTTATGGACAATCACACTTTCTACTGGCAAAGCTAGATCTGGAAGAGATGAGCATCTGAATACTTAGTTATTAAAATTTTTGTTCTAAAAATGAATGTGAAAGGGAATGAATTCAGCTGAAATTCACTCTTTTTCTTACTCTAGCCTCTACAGTAAAAAACACCCTATATGATCAGGCCATCTGCCTGCCTGCCAGGCAGCCTAGAATAAGTACTGAGCCTCTTGGCCAATTTCAAAGAGAATTGGCAGACAAGTAAAGTTCTTCAGGATTAAAGTTCATACCACAGTCAGCATCTGTGCAGAGGGAAAACCCCAAAGCGGTGTCCTTTAGCTCAGTGAGAGCTAAAGTTACCTCTTCTGCCTCCTGGCTCGCCAAGCAGCACCTCTTCCCTGGCCAGGCAGTCAGCATGGATGGGACCAGAGGTACTTCTGTTGAGTCTGAGGTCAAAGAAAGGAAGGTGCTAGTGGAGGCTCTGTGGTAATTCATTGGGGGGCTATGTAGAAATGCAGAAACTGACTAGACAGGGAATCAGTACTTTGTTAGTTGTGATGCTTCTGGAATTAATTTGTTACTGAAATAAATTGGTGTAAATGACTTAGTACCGAATACCCACTAGGAAAAGAGTTCGTTACTGCATGATCTGAAAAATGCAGTGAATTCCAGTGTAATGAGGATATAAAAAAAGCTAAAAGTGATATTGTTCTTTAATGTTCTTCAATGCTAATAAAGACAATTAGCATTGCAAATGGAGTTTACTATTCCTTCAGCTTTCCGGCAATGTATTTGCACTCAAAAAAGTGGATACTGATCTTGGTTGGAAACACTTTTAACTCTTAAAAAAAGTTGGAGATTTCTTTCTTTTTACAGTTAGTATTTAAAGACCTTAGTAAGGGCTATTAATCTGAAGGAGATTCATTGCTGGACATACAGACTGACACAAAGTGAAGACACAATCAGTAACAGCCTTGGCCAAAGTGAGGTGACAGATGGATGATGTGGTTCAAAATAGAAAATATGACCTTGGCCACAATAAATTATGTTTGTTGACTGCTCAGAAATGGTATCTACCCACTATGACATAATAAGGTTAAAACATGATTTAATAAAGCAAGAGGTCTTGTGTCAAAGAATTCTAGTTAAGGATTTGGCTAAACTGCAGAGTGTAGTGTCAACTGATGCTTAAAGCAGAATCTACCAGAAAACTTGCTGGAACACATACACACACACCCCCTCCACCCCCACCCCCTGTTATACCGAGCCTATACAGGAATTGGAATTAAATTCCTTTGAGCTAATGAATTCTGAAAGTGATGAAATGCCTGTTGTTGATTTGTTTGTTTTCTCTGAAGATGTGTTGCCTTCACATACTGCGTTATCTTGCTAAGTACCAGAAACTACATCTTTTGCCAGTTTTCTTGGAGTGTTTCCATTACTAGAGTAGGCTACGAAACAAATTCACATTGACTGCTTGATCTAACATGCTTTAGTAACGTATCAGTGAAGTAAGACATCTTTACACTGAACGGAAAATGACCTGGACAGTGAATGGTGATGTGTGATGAACATGAGGTTACCTTTCATGGCACTGATAATGCTTTCAGTAAGAGTAGCTTGATTAGCATATGTTAAGAGCAACACCGGGGTGTTTAGTTGCTTCTGTAAAGAGGGTAGATGACAATTTTGGGATTCCTTTTACCAGCATACAAGGACACAATAGATGCACCTCACAGATTTAATCACTTGGCCATGCTCTCTCTCAGTAGAACTCAGATGTTGGATTTTGTATTTTATGCTTACAACTGCTCTTATGCATCAAGAAGAAAAGATAGTGACCCAGATGGCACCAGCCTTTTGGACTATCCTTAAAAATGGCACGGTATAGTTTCAGCCAAGCAGGGTGCTGGATGCCCTCTGCTCAGGACTGATGGGTGGTGTTGGCTAAGATCGTCATGTGGAGTGAATCAGAAAGATGTGCCTTTTAATTTTGTATGGCAAAAACAAGCACAACTTCCTAAGCATCTGTCAGTATGTGCTCTTGGTACAGCTATAAGCAATAAAATGCTCAGTGTTCTTCAATGTAAGAGGGATAAATGATACCTTGATGACATTTTTGACATCTTGTAGTTCAGCATGTTCAAGACATGAATAAGCTAGATAGATGAATGGAATATGAAGGAGATGACTCCCTCATGTGTGTCATGTATCTCAGAGAACATCTAGATGAGCCTTTTGCTTTATCATATCAAAAGGATTTTGCATGTCAGGCTATAACTGATGCTAATTCGAGGTGAGGGCTGGTTTTCATAAACACCATTCTTGTTTGATACTTAAAATTATATATTTGCACCTGCAAGATATCTGTGTTTGTGTTGCATCTGATTATTTGTTACCTTAATGTCAGAATCCCCTGCAGTGAAATTTCAGAAACTGTGCCAAATACAGAAGCAGAAACAAGATACAAATTATGTTCACAAACATAAGCAACTTAAATTATGTGAGACTGGTCAGAAAATGATGTTTTTCTTACTGCTTTTGAGGGAGTAGTAATCATTTACAATCATTCTTGGAAGAATTTTATTGGATCTATTGGGCTTGGAAAATATATACCAAGGACCGTCTGCCTTTAAAACTAATCAAATAACAGAGGCTTCAAAATGTATTTTTGAATGTGAATACACACAATTGTGTGAGTACACAATATATCCCACACTATCAATTCTATCTTTGAACTATGAATGTTTTTTGTTGCCATACCAACAGTTTGTTTGAAAGTTCAAATATGCTAGACATGACTGTCTTGGATGTGAAGGACATTTCCTTTCAATATTTTTGGCTTCCTATTCACTTTTCATAAGATCACCTTCTGTGAAATCCTGTATTATAAAGGACAATACCACAAGGCGAAAATAAACTGATTCTTTCATATAGTATGAATAGAGTAAGGAAAAATTTTATATAATAAGTTGGAGCCTTTGGTAGTGGACACTCTCTCTCTTTTTTTTAACCAGGCTTCCCCTGCATTTAAACAGAAAGCTTTCATGTAACTTAGAATAAGATATTCTTACTTGATGACCTATGCGTTTCCTTTCTATAGGGATTGCATATTCCCTAAAGCTTTCCTACTGTCATGCAGCCTGTAATGGAAAAGATGATGCTTTGCTTAGCAACCTGCTTGATATACAAATCACAGCTTCCCTTTTTGGTTCCCATGGCACCTATGCAACATTCATAAATATTTTAACCACAGACCTAGCCTAGTATGGGCTTGTTTTAAAATCTTATATGTAAACAATGAAAACAGAGATGGACATAGATGGAAGGTGATGCAAACAGCAGGAAGGAAGTACTCATATATGGAAGAAGTCACATGATGGTGTCAACAACATATAGCGATCAAGATAAAAGCCTTGCATTAAAAATCGTAGATCTTACCTGTCACACTGTAGAATGGAAATTTTTACATAATTCAAGTGGCATCTTGCAGTGACATGGATTGTTTTGGGTTTGTGGTGACTATATAGGACCAAACAGAAGATTAGAAGAGCAAGTCTTTGAGATTTCTGAAGCTAGGTTTCAAAATCCTTTTTTAGACATTTCCTTTGAGATTTGGTCTGTTGGATTGTTCAGCTGAGCAAATGGGCCATAAAGAGTTAGGGAAAGTCTGGTGTGTGTTTGTAAATGTTATACATGTGCAGCCTGTTACGCTGAAGTATAATACAGACAATTAGGCATACAAATATATCCTTGTGTGTATATCAGTAAGCAGGCATGACTCTTACCTCATTTTCTCGATCTTACATGGTTGCATAACTCAACCTCAGTAGACTTAACTTCAAGCATGTTATTCTGTCAGCTTTATCTCACATATGGCGTTCAGAGGTAGATTCCAGGTCTACTTTTGCTATAGAAATCTGTCGCTGATTTTTTTCTATCCTAGAAACCAACAGCTAAGTTTATCTTTGTCCTTTCAGTTGACATATGTAACCCTGTAGCCCAGTAAATTTGGTGGTGTGATTGCTTGTAACAAGCCACAGGCTTTCTGTGAGGCTTTGTCTTGACCTTTCTGGAGATTTGTTTTAGCTTGCAGCACCAATTATCTAATGACCAGGTGACTATTACCTACTTTGTTTAGCTTTTGTTTAGTTCTATGATTGTGTGGTTCTGATGCTTATTGTTATTTCTGCAACTAGTAGATAACAAAAAGTGCTTATTGTGTGTGGAATGAACTACCTGTAAGTCTAGAATAAACTGCAGCACAGAGCACTGAAGGCATGGGGTGACAGCAGACGTCTTAAAAGCACAGGCGTAGATCAATAGTGGAGGCTCCAGGGCTATAAGCGACTCACTAGTGGCCAGCAAAGGCATGCAACCTTGGGAGCCTGGTAAAACCTGTTTCAGGCATAACAAAGAGAACAAAGAACAGTAAAGAAAATAGATAATATACAGTGAATTTACTTGTAATGTGGACTTGCTGGCCAATGAAGAAAAAGCAAGGTGTAGAGCGTGTTAGCAAATGTAAAAATTACTCTGAGTGAGGAGGAAGAAACCATCAGCATCACTCTCCTCCTGGAAAAGTTCTCTGGATAGTGAAGACTCCCCTTCTTTTCTCCCCTCCCCTGCGCCCCCTCACCCCCCTCCAAGCTTTTGACCTTAAGAAGGTGGGCAAAACATCAAAGGCAGGCATGAGATTTTTGTTATATATAATTTAAACTGTATATAATTATGTAATTATATGTAATACACTATACTACATTTTACACTATATTATGTATGTAATAAAATTTTAGTATCATTGTGACTAGATTAAAAATAATGGATCAGGCTGTTAAGACTAATTAAACTGACAATAAATTCTTGGCTTTGCATATAAGGTGTGTTCCTTCGGCCCATAACAAAATTTTTAGTGTAAGTGATGGGAATTAACAAATCTATAACTTGGAAACAACAAATGGGCAACACATATCTACAGTGAACATGGTGTAACTGATGGCAGCGTCTGCATCTGAACCCTCTTTTAACCCTCTTTTAAAAGGAAAAGCTAAGAAGTGCCATGATTAAGGTCACAGCTCAAAGATTCATTGCATTCGGGTGGGATCTGGGTGACTTGAGTTGAGCTCTCTATGGACACAGGTGATCTCATGCACAATTCACTGCTGATTCAGTTAAATAACATCTGTTATAAATAAATTACCTGCACAACCCTGTATAAATAAAAGATTTCAGCATTAAATAAATCATGTGAACAAATAAAAAAAAAGGAAATATTGGGATTTGAATTATTTTAATTAAACTAGAGAGGAAGCATGTTTTGCAAAAGGATTTTGAAGGGAGAATGAATTATTTTTCACTGTGTTCTACTAAGCCATCCAGTGCTATTCAGTTTGGGAGGTTGCATTGTTTAAATGCCATAGTAAATGCATAAATACACAGGGATGGCATCACTGCAATGACATATGAGTTGGCATTTTCTCTAAATCCTTCTTTGGTAGGCACTTATAATTTCCAAAAATGTTTTCCATTTGACAAAATTTCTCACCTTTGGTGTCTAACCAAAACTGCTTATATTGTTAATTTTCATCATAGGAAAGTCTGAGAGAATATTAACCCAACAGGTTTACTTGTATTAATGTAAAAAAAAAGAAAATTAAATTGCACAGTCTATCTCTTACTCATTTAGGTGAACACTTCATTACTGAAGTTGGCATGATGACTTCAGTAGAAACATTAATATAATTGTTCACCAGTTCAACAATAACACATTATAACCAATAGGATATAGGATATTTTTCTTTGCATTAATTTGAATAAAAATTCATATATAATCTCCTTAAGCAAGGCAAATAATTACCTGATTCATTTTGCAGAATGGCTTAAAGCTTGGTACTACGCATGCATGCAAATCATACTGTAATACATTTTTTCCATTTGAAAATACTGATAAGCTGCTTTCTAGTAGCTCAGTGATAAAATAAATGTGATGCTGCTTGTTCAGTCTCAAACTTGAGTGTTTAAACCTGGTAAAACAAAAGGATATGTAGCCTTTCCTTTCGACATTTCTGAGCTAAATAAAGATAGTGCAGATGTGCTAGGTTGGTTGTTGCTTGTAATTACTGAACGTTTCCTGTGGGTTTAGGATCCATTTCTGGAACAGACAAAAGCCAGTGTCTGCACTGGAACTGTATTCCTTCCTCAGAAAAGAAATATGTGCTTGGCAAATCTGTTTAACATTTGCTCTAGGAAAACAGTGAGTTTGAATATTGTCATGGTGTAAAAGTTTGAAACACATAGTGCTTATCTTCTACTGTTGTTCCTTTTTAAACTGAATTGAGCTGTGGAGGTAAATGAATATACCTGAGGTTGAACTAAGCTGGTCAGAGCTGTTAGAGGTGGGGTATAAGGACGGGAAGGCTCTCCAGTAGCTCATTCATTGCATGACAAAAATTTCTCTAAGAGCACAGTCAAGTTAGGAACTTTGCCCAGTAAAGCCACCCCTGACATTAAGTTCACTCTTTTGTAGGAGGCCACACCAAGGCTCTTCTTTTACAGACGTTTGTGTATGAGCACTCACCTGGAGTTCCATACACTCAAACCCAGGTTTTGCTTTTCCAGATGAAAACATAATGCATTACTGTGTAAGGGAGGAATAATACCCAAGCATAGCACCTGTGTTTGCTCCTACTGCCTTTACAACTGCCCCCTTTACTATGTTATTTTAACGTGGAATGATTAAACCCTATTTTTCAGATATATCGTTGAGATGTATCTACAGATTAAGACATCTAAACTGAAGTGTCTCAGTTTAGGTGTCTATGTGTATGTCATATGACCAAGATCCCACTATAGTTACTGGAGAGCAAGTCAACACAACCTAAAAACCAGTCCAGTCTTCCTAAAGCAGACACATGCTGCCTGGCCATCTGAACCACTGTCTAGTCTCTGTTGCCTGCATTTGATTAAATTTTCTTTGACTGTAATGGCAACTTTGACACCTAGCTCACATACAGGCGTGTAAGTAAACATGTCTCCATGTACACCCATAAATTAAGGTTTCATACTGTGAGACTGAATCACAACCAGTATACCTATTTTGAGATTGTGTAGCATCCAGTACAATGTGTGGAATTTAAGTTGCATTGGTTTTAATGAAAGTGTTTCTAAAAGATTCTTGGAGAGACTGACAGTGTGAAATGACACTTTTAGACCTTCTATGAAATCATGGAGTCTTAGTTTCTTTTTTCAAAACAACTTTAAAAATTTAAATAACTGTTTACTACAAAATACTAAACCAAAATGAAACAATTAATTTTTTATAACATTATTTTCCTCAAAAGAGAAATTTTCAAAATGTTTGTTCACAGAGAACTTTTGTGTTTCTAAATTTCAAACATACATAGCTCAAAACTGAACTCTGGAATCCTCTGTATGATTGCCTTCTCTCACAACTGTGATGACAATCTCTATACCGAACCATCCAAGCATAAAAGTGTGCTTTCATTTATGAACATATGTTAAAAGGGGCCAACCCAGGTCTTGCAGTTTCTTTATTGCGTCTTCTCTCCTGAACTGCAAACATCAGATGTTGCATACTCAAAAACTGTGGCATGCTCAGGGAGTATAGCCCCAGAGAATATGCAATGTGAGCTTTACAGAAATTCAGGGTGTAGTGGCAGAGTCAAATCCACAAGGGTCTCTTAGGTATTTTCACTTTAATGTGAGATTTAAACAGGAGTATGTCCGTCTGAATGCTCACTTGTTGGCTTGGGGTTTTGTTTTGGTTTTGTAAGCAATGGGAAAGTATGCATACAGCCGATAACATCTAAACGTAAATGCAATGGAGAAGTATAAAAACCATGACTTGGACTTTCCCATTTAAGCCAATGTGAGGATGCCCGCATGTAAGAGGACTCTGCTCACTTCAGATACAAGCGTAAGTAAGTCCTTCCCTAGTTGGCATCATGATCTGTTTATATGGGTTGAACTGCAGGAAAAAATGATCATTTAGTAGTGATCTTATCAAATCCACTTTTCTTAGGGTATAGATAACTGACTCTTCAATACTTCTATTCTCCAGAAGGTAAAAAGTATTAGGATTTTACACTTTGGCTGACAAGCCATTTATCAAAACTAGAAACAAGCAGATCTCTAAAGGTTTTCAGTTGCCTGGCCTGTGAAAAATCCAGCTGTGTTTCTATAGCAACTGTAATGGGCCAGTAATGATGTCATCACTCAACAACCAGCTAAAATGTGTATCACCTTATTGCAAATACTGGATACAAATAAGCATTGAATCATCTAATTGCTAGTACGAATAATGTTCCCACCTTCTTTAACAATTTACCACAAAGAAGAAAAGGACTCATACCTGACTGGTCAAAATAGTAACCACATGCAATAATTTGAAAGAGGGGGAAATGTCTTTGTTGCCAAACTCCATTCTTTTCAAGCATGTACAATGTAGATAATTACTGAAAATATTTTCATGTTTGTAGTCAACTTGAAAAAACTAGATGTAAATTCTAGGAGATATTTGTATTTCTTTTGCCGAAAATAATTACTCGAACTGAGTCATTGGCACATGGCTGGCTCTGTAGAGTGGAGCTCTCTGAATGATGTGCAAGCCCAACACTGGATACAACAGTTGCTGCTTGATATTCTTCTCTGCTGGCCACCCTTGAAAGAAAGGACTTGGTTTATCTCCAAATTTTGGAAGAAGATATTTTCTTATGGGAGGTGGAACTATCATTTTCCTTTAATTATTCTCCATAAATCAATGGACAAGTGCAAATAGTCAAAATTTAGAACAATGTTTATCATGCTTTATTAATTTATTATCAAGATGATTGAATGTATTTCTGCTGAGTTTGTATAGAAGAGTTGCATAACACTTCCAGTAGGAATACTTCCTTCTCCCCCCAAATTATGGGTTTCATCCTTAGTTGTATCTTGCTGTCTGATATGATTTCCACTGGGCTGGATATCTGCAGGCCTCCATTTTCAAGCAGAGACTAAGACAAAGTTTCAGTCCTTCTGGTAGGAGTTGTTCACTGCTCTATGCCTGCACTTCTCCTGGATCTGAAAAATTACCATCTTTTTCTCAGCTCTTTCCATAAGTCTATTAAGAAAAATCTTGGTGTTTATGATCAAAGTCTGCTTGACTTTTCCAGGTTTGCCCTTCATTTGTGTATTCATTTCTAGAAAATTAATTTGCTAATTAATCAGTAGTACTCTTAGTCTGCTTGGTGACTGTAAGTATTTGAAGAGATATGTGACTCCTATTTGGACAGAATTTCTGTCTCTATCATTCAAAGAACTCTGGTTTCTTTCGTGGCGGGGAAGGAGAAACATGAGCTCCTCAGCTGTCTTTTTGTATTTCTGTTTGGACAAGCTGTGATGCAAGGTGGTACATGAGTTTTCCTCCGACCACTGCAAGGTGTATGCCCAGTCTTCCTTCTTCCTTGCTTCCATTTTTGGCCTTAACTTCCTGATCTTGCTTTTTCTTTATTCCTGCCTTCAATCTCTGCTTTGCACTTGCCTCATCTCCACAGTTCTTTGCTTCAGTTCTAGTCCTAGATGTTTTCTCCAGCTTGGCTTTTCAGTGTCTTTCTCTAGCCCTGCCTTGGCTCCCTAGCTGCCTGATCTAGTCCTGCCTTGGTTTCTTTCTCTTAATATTGATTGCAACAGCCACTGCCCTCTACACCCTAACATTGTGATTCAGAACTTTTTCTTTATGGCTACCTCAGCATTCCCATTATTGCATTAGTCTGGGGAAGAGAATACAAGCAGGAATGGCAAAGTGCAAATATAATGACATGATCTTTGATGTAAAGGGCTTATTAAAAAAGAAAAAAATGCCATAATATAGAAGGTAACCAGAAGAATAGAGATGAGACACAGAGAAGATGTTATGTCTGTAAAATTACAGTTTGCTTATCAAAGTCATAGCATAGTGAGAGACCTGTCTTTTTTCCTGTATCCTGAGAATGCTGTGATTTGTTCTATGCACTTGTCAAGCCATAGATGGGCTTTTGTGAACACACACGAGTGGCAAAGACAGTATACTTGCAGAAGGATAAGTAGAGTGGTCCTTGGGAAGAAAAGCAGAGAACAGGCTGTGGGAAAGCAGGGTACTGAGTCTGTTGGAGGGGAAAGAGCTAGCTAATATGACAAGAGACAGTTGGAAAAAATTGGCTGCAGTGTAGAGGAACCAGTAAAGGAACTGGGTCTAATGCGATTAAATCAACCGACTAGTAAGGTTATGATGTACAGTGTTGATTGAGCAGGGCAAACGAAAAGTTAAGCAGCAGTTGGATCAGGACTTGAGCTCTGTGAGCAGATATGAACTGAATCCTTAGGAATGTTGTGTGAGCAGCAAAATAAAGAGGAGAGTTGAAAATGAACATAGATCGGGAACTGGGGCAGCAAAGACCTGTTGAAGTACTAGACACCTTGTGTCTTCAAAATCTAAATGGTAACCTTTAGTCTTTCAAAGTCACAAGAACTGCTGCTTACAGCATGTCCCTGACCAAACCTCTGAAAGGAATGTCATTAGTGTTTCATCTATTACACTACATCTCATATCTTCTACCTCTCAAATAGTTTTTATTTGAAACTGGGTGTTTTCCCTAGACGAAATCCATTACACTTGCTCTTACCTTAAGCTGAAAATAGGTAAGAGACATATTATTCCTAGTACTGACATTTTAATTTGGTCCTCATAATTGTTTCAGCAAGTTAAACAAACCTTTCTCTGGCTAAGCATCAGAGCCAGCTGTTAGGACAACAGTGAGCTTCAGGATGAAGCTCATCATGTCTTCAGTATTAGATAGCCAAAGCATAAATTGCCTGTATTGGTTTTACAGTTTCAGCTGAAGCTATTGTCTGTCTTTTAGCAGATGCTTTATGCATTTGTCTTCATGGGATATCAGGGGAGATACTGATATATGTTCTCCCTCACTGCTGATATCTATGCTCAGGATGAGCCTTTGTCTCTCTTTGAGAGGCATATTATACTAGAAATCCCAGTTTAAAGGTTTTATGAGTCAGAGCACAAATTCAAATGAGAAAAGTTTTCTGTGCTTATTTGGAAATTTTCATTGACACAGTGAACAGCTCGCAAATCTGCCTCACTCTGAAGACGGATAGATCACCTAGAGATTGGACTTGTTGACCTGTGCCAGAATTTTCTGTGTGTGCAGTCGGATATGTTTTCTTCTAACTTGGAGCAGAACTAACCTAGTTGGTAAATGGGGAATGATTCTACCTATGTTAATTGCTTCAGCTAATGAGTATTTCAGTATTTTGGGTTAAAACACTTGTAGCAATATTGCTATGCTATTGTATTCTTGTGGACTGTATTGCTTGAAGATTTTTTTTTTTCAGGTACATTTTCTTAGTCTGCTCTCTGGTAAAAATCTAAAGTATTGAAAAGCCACGCACATCAAATGTCCATAACATGTGACATTTCCCATATGTTCCTAAATTGAAAAAAGCTAATAATTATGCCTCTGGTAACTCATAACTGCCAGTGAGATCCTTTAATTCCTACTTATTCCAGAAATTCTCTTGACTTAGAATGATTAATCATATAAAGTGAAAGCTCACAGCTTACAACATTCCAGAACAGTTTATAGTAGAAATGAGGATGAATGCCGTTTTGATCAAAAACTACAGAGAAAGGTGTGGAGACAATATGCATCCATGTTTACAATTAGACAACAGAAGTAAGGATCAAGGATGTTTCAAAAAAACCCAAAACTGATAATGCAAAAAGTTATCCAAAGACTGATAACAACTATATGATACATTATAATAGCTATGAAACCTTTTTTTCAGGAAAGCTATTTGAATTTTTGATATTTTCCCCTTTTTGCTCATTCACATGCTAAACATCGGTATTTCTCAAAGCAGCTGGATTCTGCTGGGAAGTTCTGTGGAGCTCCTGAAGATGCTGAGATAATTTCTCCCTCCAATCGTTCACTTCAAGTAGAATTAAGGTGCTCACCAGGCCTAGGAAATGTGAAATACAAATAAATACTGTTTTCATACCTTCCAGTAGGCTGGGATCTATGCATTCTCTTCATATTTGATTGTTACCAACACAGACCAGGCAATAATAATACTTCAAATGTCATCTAGCACTTTAGATTTTCAAAGAAGCTTATCCTACCATTAGTTATAAGAAGTCACCTTCCTTCTGGTGACTAAGAAACAGAGGTCATGCAATACTTCCTTAACATTTATTTATATGACATTCCTTCTCATTAATTCAATAATTTTATGCCTCATAATAAGCATGGCTAAATGTCCTCCTAACAGAAAAAAGCTTCTAAGGTCCCCTGTAAGTTTAAAAGGTAGTTACCTTTTCAAAGGTTAGGGTATTTTCATCAAAGAATGGTATAGCTTTGTTGCACTTTCGGGGGCTGTATATTTTATCATAGAATTTAGAGCTGAAAACCCTCCATAAATCATGCAGTCTCTCTTCCTGCTAGGGCAAGGAAATGTTCCTCACAACACATTTTCTGTATTTGCCAAACCTTGAAGTATTGCAAGCAATGGGATTGCTGGTTTCTGCCATTTCCTTTGAGCTGTTCCATAGTCAAATGGACTGAACTGTCAGATGTTCATGGTACACATCTCAAGCTTTCTTTTTGCCAGTTCCTTTCCACTGCTTGATATCACCACATTTTTTAACTACTATTTCTGTTTAGTGTATTTTATGTTTATATATTTGGTTTGTTCTTGAGCCCTTCCACATGACTATAGCTATCTCTTAGTCTAGCTGTTCATATGCAATTATGTATTCTTTTCTCATAATTAATCCAGTATAGGTTTGTTGGTTTCCCTCCATCCCTCCAGTTCTCCCCATTGTCCTCCAGCTCTTCGGTCTTTCTGGTGATAAGGTTAAATGCCAGAGATCTAAAGATAGATCTAATTAGAGCTGAAGTAGACCCTTTAATTTTCTGCCTGGTCTGAAAATGTGACATCCTTCCCTATAAAATGCATTAATCCACTGATTTGTTTGTTGTCACAAGCATGTTGTAGTCAATGGTGAAATCCCCACTGATAATGGTGGACTTGTACTGCATTTCCAGTTTCACCTCTATTTCTTCTTTCCTGATGGCTCTAGTTTTGAAATTGCCATTAAGTTTTGGAATGCTGTATCCTTTTAAAATCCTTTTTTTCCTTCTCTAAATAGATTACCAACTTCATTTTGCACTGCTGTTTCCTATTCATGTCTTAATAACTCTGGTTCAGTTTGTATTATTTTTCTATCTTCACTAGCATGCATGACTTTTCCCGGTTTGTTACCATTTTCAATTTTCATTAGCCTTCTCTCCAGGGTTGTTAGTGAATATGATGATTAACACTATTTTTTGACTTATGTAGAACTCTGTCCTTCTTACATTGTGCTCAGTAAACTGTTTATCATTATTCTTTGGGCAATCCCTGAGATTTTAATCAAAGGAACAGCAAATAATGAGCCCTGGAGCACCCTGATTAAAAAAACCCAAACCAACAACAACAGAAAAAAGAGGGGAAAAAAACCTTGCTGACTTCAAGTGAGAGGATCAAAGTAACCAAGTTGCTCTGGAAGTCTGTGCTCTGAAGTCTATTATATTTAAAACTACAACGCTTGTATAAGTTCTGTTACTCTCAGAACTCTAACCTCTAAAATAATTTCACTGGATTTTAACTCATAACAGTATGTCTAGCACTGAAGCTCTCTTTACCTGAAGAAAACAGGTTTTGAAAGGTGAAGTGTGTCACAATTTCCAGTTGTTCTGTAAACATTTCCTGAACATTTGTGTACTATGCAATAAGACTGATTTCTGTTATATCAAGTATCCTGAATATAAATACTGCAAAATGAAAGTTAACCACAACCATATGTTGTTCTAAAGATGTGTCAAAATATTAAAATGCAATGACCTCTGAATATTTATAGACTTATTGAGTTCATTGATTGAATCATTCTAAAAATCATCCCTGATCTTCCATAAGGTTGCTTACTATTTAAGAACTTAAATACAATTGGTAAATCTCTGGCAGAGCAATTTTAGGAAATGCTGAATAACCTAGGTGGTGAGCCTTCACTCTTTTCAAAATGAAATAAATCCAAATTTAAGTTATTTTTCTCTTTTGCTATTACCAGCTGAACCTGTTGCACAATTATGTTCTTTTACCTTACAGTCTCATTAGTCATAAGGGAAGAGATTAAAGGGCCACAACAATTTTTTTACTTATTACTTTTAAGAGCTTCTGAATTATAAGTTTCTGAATTAAGGAGACAGATGTCACTACAAAAACTGTGTTGTTTTTGTTGCCTTTTCACAATGAAAATGTTGGACACTCCTTGGTTTCATGGATGGTACATTCATCATAACTGAGCCCAGAATGAATCCTTGTCTGAGAAAAAGTGAACATAACAATTACAGGATTATCTATTCATATTTATTCATGCATTTCCTCACACTAGCTTAAGCCAGAAGCAGAAAAGCAAAATAGCAAAGGAAATCTTGTCCTTGAAACAGCTGAAATAATATGGTGCTGAAATGGATAAAAGGGACCATCCAGTCCTTTCTTTTGCACTTATAAAGTAAGTGATCTCTGATGTATTTTTATCTGATGGTGCTTAGAAACCTCCAGTGAAAGAAATTCCATGACTTCCCAAATTAATTTGCTCCTTTTTTTTGCAACACTTATTATTTAAAAGACTTTTCCTAGTACTTAATCTATATCACAGGATTTAAGCTGACTACTTCTCCTTACTCCTCTGGATATGGAACAAAATTCTGCACTATGGTTTTACTAGCCGATTTTACATACTGGACATTGCTAACATGTCTCCCTAACCCTTAGTATTCAAGAGATTAAGTAAACCATTACCTTTAACCTTTGCTCATAGGTCATAATTTATATTTTTCCTCTTGCTCTGCCCTGGAGTGTTAGCATTTTTGACACTTCTTAACATTATGGTCATGACTAGATGAGTACTTTGGTTAGAACTTCAGAAGTAGCAAGTAGACTGCAGTAATTATTTGTAGTGTCTTACATACAACTTGTCAATTAATATGTCCCAGAAAGTTTTACCCTATCACTTGATATTGTTGTCTCATTTTCAGTTTGTTATTCATTTAATATTCACCAGGTCCCTTTGCAATACATTTTCCCCCCAGTTTATTACTTTGACTTTTGATTTCTCCCTGGGGACACTACTTTCAGTTTGTTGTTAGTAAGCTGATTTTTATTTTTTCAAGATTACTTTGGATTCTGATTCTGCTTTCCAGTGTGTATGCAGTCCTTCTCAATTTTGGATAGCTGTAAATTACAGACCTATTTTCTCTTTTCCAGTCTAAATTAAAATAAATAATAATAATAAATAAAGAAATATCACAGAATTCTCAACAAACATCTTTGGATCCCTCCACAGCAGACACACTAAGACTGTTTGAATTAATTTTATATAGTCTGTATGATAATGTTAACTGGAGCTTATTTCGTAATTTGCATACATAAGTCTCACATAGGAGACTGCCAAAAGCCTAATTAAAGTGAATATATCTTACATGTGGTATTTCATTCTAATCCACTAATATATCTAACCTGACAAAGTAGGAAATTGAATTGGTTGAAGAACTTTTGTTCTTAACAAATATGCAGTCTGTTCTGATCACTTTGTTATCTCTTTGTGCTTATAAATGGGCCATTTAATAATTTGCTCAAGTGTCTTTTGGGGTTACAAGTCAGTTTGATAGTTCTGTAATTCCCTAAATTCTCCTTTTTTCCCCTCCTTTTCAAAATAGGCGCTGTGTTTGTCCTTCTTCAGTCCCCTGAGACTTCCCGTGTTCTTTCATGGGGTCTTCAAGATAACTGTTAACAGTGCAGGGACTGCCTCCATCCATTCCTTAGTACTCAAGAGTAAATTTCATCACACCTTGTAACACGGATACCCATAGTTTATCTTATAGTTCCAGAAGCTACTCTTTCCTTGGCACCAACTTTTCTGGTTTCCTTTTGTTAAAATTGTGGTCAGCACTGATCAATCCTTTACTGAAGACAGAGGTCAGAAAAGTATTAGGTGCTGCATCATTTATTTGTTCTCCTTTGCTGTTTAAATAATGTCTTAATCTTCATTCAAATGGACCTGTATAATCTTTTTGTTCCTTTATGTTTTTTTTAATTTGAGTTTTATCCCTTCATACCTGCACTGCTTTTTATATTTCCATATTTGACAGATGCCATTTATCTACAACTTCTGCTCAATTTTTCTTGTTATTGAAGAGCTGTGGGGTTTTTTCCATTTTCCACAGCACCAGAAGGTTGTGCCATTCTGCATTTAACACTGTCTCTCTCAGTAAATGGCACTTTTCACACTCTTTTATACATTACATTATCTTACCAATGTACCTATCTGTTCCCTGAGTTGATTGAGGCTCATTCAATGAAAGCGGCAGCTCTCATTCCATCCTTTGTGTTATGATAGTGCTCTGTATCAATTCATGAACGCTTGGACCCAAATTTGTATCTCTTCAGTCTCAAACAATTCTTCATTATTAGCTGGAAACAACTTTAAAATGTCATTTGCTGAGTGACTTCATGCACCTTCCCAAGCAAAGAATAGTATCAGTATCTGTGCCTCCACCCTCCACAAGTGTCTCAGCCACCACCTCTGGATCAAATGGTTTCCAGTTGGTAGGCTGTATGTGTATTGTTCCAGTTCCTTTTATATCCACGCAAAATATTGGACAAGTCTTCCTCTCGCTGGTTCCTGAATTTTACATACCGTTCTCAGCCTGGCCAGAAATAGGAATTGTCTGTTGCTGTGAGATTTGCAGATCATTCCTGTGTATCTTACAGGTTTGAGATTCAGCCATACAACATCTTGACTATAAATAGTAAAAAAAAAAAAATCGAGATTTTTATTAGTAGTTGATCCATTATTTTTAAGTTTCACTCACATCATAGTGTCCATATGCATAGGTGTATTTGTTTACAGGATATAATAACACAGAGTGAGAAATATCTCCCTCATCTCTGGAATACATTTTTCAGCATATTCTCAAACTTCTCTCCATTAGAAATGTGAGATGGGACAAAACTGATAAGATGTCACCTGTCATAATAGTTTAAAAAAAGGATAGTTTCCCTTTCTCTACAATATACAAACAAAACAAAACAAAAAATCCCTAATTTTGAACAGACTGTTATACTATCTTTAAATATTTTTCAGTACATATTCAAGCTTGTTAGTGCAGAAGCTTTAGTGAGCGTGTTATGTTCCTGTATGTCAATGACATCTATTCTAATCTGATACAATTTGACAGTTATATGAGCCTCAACACAGTGTCAGTCAGTGCCTGTTCTGTATTCTTATGTAAATGCTCCTGTCAACAGGAGAAATCCTTGAAAAGAGAAGGAGCAGCAGCATGCTCTTGAATTGCTCATCCTGAAAAGGCAACAGACACAGTTAAGAAAAGCTAATAAGGTCCTTTTGCTGTATCACCTAACAGCATTTCCAGCAATTAGCTTTACAATGGGGGTCTGAAAGAGGAGAAATTCTGTTTCTCTGAGCACTTCAGCAACCCTTTATTCCAGGCAGGAATAGCAAATGAGCAGCAACTGTTTTCTGTGAAAGATGCTTCAAGTTGATCAAAGGCCTGTGCTTTGCCAAGTATTTAATTCTGATTTAAATTCCTCTAAAGATATTTTCCTAATCTAGGTGCTTTCACTCAATCATACTGTTGTCCATGTTACTATGGGAAGGCTGGAGACGGTTCATATAGCTTGTTTCATGCTAGAAAACTGGTGAAAGTTTCTGAGCTGGAAAGGACTGCAGAAAAGAACAGGCATCCACAAAAGAGACAGCAAAGAGAGAAACTTCCTTTCAGGGATGTTACCCAGTCTGGTCCAGCAGCTAGAAGTCCCCTCCGTTGTGGAGGCAGTGCTGCCATGCCAGCATCCGTCCCTGGTCTGATGAAACACTAGCCTGGGAGGCTGGAAACAGCTTTTTTTGGTTTATATTTTCAAGACAAACACAAGGGGGCTGGCTCCATTTCAAAGGGTCTGATCAGCTCAGGCTTCAGTCAGCCTTCTTCCCCCCCTTTATCCCTCAAATCAAAGGATTTTGATATCAGCAGAAAATGATTGTCAGTATTTTGAAACCATACCTACTTTAGATCATAACTTATGCATTGTGTTGACTCAGGCATCTTTTTTCAGTACATGTATTTTTCCATTATCAACAGATAATGCTTGTTACTACCTTTCACTTAAACTGAAGTACAAATCCATGTTCAGTATAGGCTGTTACTGGAAAGATAACAAATTCAACTGTCAGCTTACAGTCAGGGACAGTACTTCACTAAAAACCCTCTAATTTAAAGTCCGAATGTTATCCAAAAGTCAAAACAGTATCAAAACACAAGTTCTTTATTTAAGCTTCGGATGGAATTGCTGAAGTAGTGCAGAATGTGTTTGCTAATAGATGTGCCTCTGATTGTAAGGAGGCTGTTAGCTGCAGGTAATTAATAATTTTACATAAATGTTAGTGTTTTGGAGCTGACATGTAGTGCATATTGAAGTCATATTTTAATGTCAAAGATGGTATTTTATAATTTTACTGCTACAGTTTAGCTGCAATCCTTAGAAATATGTAAGCCCCAAATGTTGATTGGTGATGTCACTTGAGAGGTGACTGTAGTTTTTAAGCAGGCATAAAACACTGCCCAATGAGAAAGCAAAAAAAAAAAAGTTTACACTTATGTTATGGAAGCTCAAGTGACTACCATTTTGTAATTTTTTTTGTTGAATCAGTTCTGAGACTAAAAAAAATCTTACATCCAGACACATTTTCCATCTCCTAAAAATGTGCCCAAAATCTCATGGTATAGAGAGTTCCATAAGTTTTCTGATTTTCTTCCTCTGCTTTAGTGAATATGCAATTGGAAAGTTCAGTGCTGAATAGTTTTAATTAAGAATTTCCTGGCTTGTTTCATTTTTCATTAAAAAAAAAAAAAAGAAAAAAAAATTCATGTAAAATGCATAAGCAATCCAGGAAACAGTGAGTGAAAGCTAGAAGTCTTTCCCCTCAGCTTGTAGCCTCATTCCAGGCTACAGAAATGGACTCCACTGCATGCTCTCCTTTTTAGCTTCTTTTCCACACTTCAGTCTATCTGAGGCTACTGAAATTGAGAGCGCCCATTGGCTTCACCCATGGCGTGAGACACACCTGAGAAGGAATATGGGCCTTTCAAATCTCTTAGACTGAGAAAGAACATGAACCCAGGTTTCTGTCACTGCCTGCGTGAACAGCTTTACCAGTAGGTTAGTGTGCAAAGGTGGATGATGCCCCTGCTTAACCAGATTCTGCTGTCCAAGTGCCTCCTGCCTGCCTGCAGAGGCCTGAAGCAGGTCCCCTCTGAGAAGACCAGGTTGTCCGTTCCTGGTCTAGTGGCCCAGGATGCACCAAGGAGCCTTCAACTGCCCAACAGAGATGTTTACACCTCTCTTGACTACATACAGAGACTAACTTTAGAACTCAAAATCACTCTGATGATGTTTTCTTTCCCTTTTTCTTTTCCTCTGCAGTACAGAATTTGAATGACCGCTATCAGTGCTCTGCATCTGGCCCTTATTATAACACACGTGCTATAAAGGGCTAAGCAGTCTAAAGAGATGCATATTTACTCTAATTCCAGCTCTGGGAAAAAGCTCTAACTTGTTCAAGCTGATTCTGGCAATAACTGCAGTCTGAAATATAAATTGCTTTCTGAAAAAGTAACCACTGCAGGTATTACACTTTTCCTAATGTTATTGACAGTTTTATGGGGAAGAAACATGTCTGGGGACTAAGGTGCCTGATACTTGATTGACTGACACTAGAACCACACTGATGAAACTTTGCTGGCTTTATTGGAGTCAGTTATGACTTGCACAGAAGGAAAAGCAGTTCATTACTTCTTACCACAGTCCCTCGTGCACCTCCCTTGCGTATTGCTTTAGATTAAGACAAAATTGAATTGAAACATCTTTGCAACTTTACCACTGCTCTTTTTAGAGGCCTGGCAGCTGGCCAGCTGCTCAGTTGCCCATCTGATGTGTATGCACCACTATATTTTCCTAATGTCTGGTACAATCATTAAGTTCTTACAAAACACCCCAACAAATTAGAAGTTGGCTGCGATGATTACAGATTCTGCACTATTAACAGTGGCTATAAAAAGCTTTTCTAGTGAAACTACTGCTGGCTCTCACTGGCAGGGCGAAGACAAAATTGTATAGGATCACAGCTATATAATTCCATGCATCTACCTTTGCTGTTATCTCTTGTAGTCACATGAAACATTTTTCTGTAGAGAGAGTTATAGAAAATAATTTCTGAATGACAAGCCAAAAAAAAAAGAAAAATCCCACCCTTCTGGAATAAAATTACATGTTTTATGCGAGTTTCTCTTTGTTAGTGCTGTTGGGCATTCTTTAAATTTTTCATACAAAATGTGAAGACAAATCTCTACGGCCATTCATTTAAGAACTATTTTTAATGTATATCAGAAAATATGTTTCTTCTTTTACTGTTGGAAGCAGATCAGGAAAGACATTTCACATAATCCATTTTCTGAGGTGAGTGCATCTTAGTTCCTCTCTGCAGAAGCAAATTTTATCCTAAAAGGTCATCTCAAAATGTGGTTTGAGAATATAACATATGGGAATCAGGCTCAGTTTTGGTGCCATCAAAGAAACTACAAAATGTTTAAGGCATTATAGTTAGAACTACATTCTTACACAGGAAAATTAATGAAAAAAAAAAAGATAAATCCACAAGCAGTCAAACTGACCTGTGCTGCAGTGGCTCAGCTTTGGACATGAAAGAGATATAGGTCCGTCACTTGAATATAGATTTTCTCTGGTGCAACACAATTGGTATACTTGATGATGCAAAGTATTCAGACAGGCCTAATTGATGAGCCTTGCCCTCTATATTGGCTTATACCTATGTCTCCATTATTACTTTTTTTTTTTTTTGGCTAGATAGCAGATATTAAAATGCACTGTGCACAAAGCTTTCCAGGTAGATTAAATGAAGTCTGCTAACTCTAGTCATACAGTGGTTTCAAGTGACTTAATCTTTCAGAAGACTAGCTGAGCTAGTTGTTGTGTTTTGGCTTGGGAACTTTCACCATCTGCAGGGTGTTCTTGACAGAAAACTGATTACTATTAACCTCAAGTCATCTGTCAGTATTAGAACGTTAAGCTGCTGCATATTCCATCTTCTTGCTCGTATATTTAAGAGCTGTAGCCTGCAATTTTAAAGCTTTCTAATGTATTTACTCAAACATACAAATTAATTTTTATCAGCAATTCTCCTCCTTTCTGTTTGTTCTGCAGAGACATTCAGATAGCTGACTCTTACTTGCTCGGAGTAGACAAAATATATGTACATATATATCCTTGAGTTGAAGGCCACTTGAGGACATATGTGTACCTTAAGTGCTTTCTTTTGAAATGTTAGCCTTTGTAGTCTGAATTAGACCTCTGCCGTGCATAGATTTTCCTCCAAGAGAAATAAGGGTGTTTGTTTTATACGCCACACATTCTGTCATGCCAAGTTGCAACCCAAACTGTGCATATCAAACCAATCTTCAAATATGTTATTTGAATCACTTTACGGTCCCTTCAGCATGCCTGTTTTCTGCAAGCTATCTGTCTTTTTGCACAGCAAAGTAATAGCCGATATTAGTGCTGCTATGATGCAACGTAATGCTTATTGTCTGAGCAAAACTAAACCATGCAGAATTCAGCTAAGGCAGTTTTAAGATGTCATTTACTTGCTAAGGAGGAAAAGGGAGGCAGATGGAAGTGGTGGAACCTATGGACATGTGACATCTTTGTCTTGAGCAGTCATTGCTAGTTTGTTTTTCTGGGCTTCAGTTTCAGGTGATGTTTCTTGGGCTTAGATTATGAGCACAAGGGATAGGACAAAGATTCAGATTTCACAAATTGTCTGGCAGCAACACAGCAATGATGAAAGTATGACACAATAGCAGGGTCTTTTCAAACCCAGTAAGGTGCCACAATATTTTTTTGCCACCAGGAAAGAAGTTCAATCTCCACAAACCAAACAGTCATTGGGTCCTACTAAATGGTCGAGAAGGTGCAGTTACAACAGTAGTACTAGCAACACTGACACCAGTGACTTACAATTCATTTTTCAGTTGTCCAGATAGTGATGGTGTTAGGCCTGGTGCAAACCATAAATGCTAGAGATGTACCACTACCAGTCTCCTCTAGAGTTCAGCAAATTAGAAGCAGTGAATAATGCACAGGAAAGAGCAGTTTCAGTCAACCCAAAATTAATTTAGGTTTGATTTAAGTTTAGTGAGCTAAATTTGATTGATCATTTCTGGCTGAATAAAGTGTTTGGGGAGTTAGATACCATTCACAAAGCTAGCTAGGATGAACTGATAAGACTGCTTATAATCCAGTCATCAGCTCAGTCATCTAGGGTTAACCAGACTGCTTCTACACGCGTTAGAGTTAGAGGAAGGATGTGAACCGATGTTCTCCACTGTTGTACTGGGGCATTTTGCTCCTGTTAGGGAAGAAATTCGGCAGTGTAAAAACCCGGATGTTGTGTCCTACAGGCAATGGAATGGTCCAGCCTCTCACCTACTCCTGCTGAGATTGTTTCACTTTGTATAAATGCTTAAAAAAATAGTAATTAGAAGGAAGCCTGATGTCCAGCCATGATTACCAGACTTTACAGCAAATCTTGTTTACTCAGTGAGCATTTACTTTTAATGTTGAGCTGAACATTATAAATAGTGTGAGTTAAAAAAAGAAAAAGAAAAAGCAACTAGCACGGTAATGAAATTTTTTTCTGTACATGGCAGCATCTTAAACACCACTTCAGATTCCTGCTCTGAATTGGGAGGGTTGACGTTCCAAATATAAGTCTACCTATAGCAAGTAAGTATATAAGATATACAGGCATCTTTGTAATGTTACCTAAGTCCTCTTCTGCATCCAACATTTTGCTTTTAGTAAGAAGATCCAGAAACAAGTAATGTTTTACTCAAAAACATCATCTTAAGTTTTATGATATTCCTGAAAAGATTTCTTTTTTTGCTTTAAAATTTTTCTTCTTGATGTTGAGTACAGTTAGGTCACATCCTTGTCAGCTATTGCTTGCTAAAGTAAGAAGCTATGTGACCTCCAAGGACTTAATATTTATAGAAAAGGCCGAAGATGACTAAAAATGAATAGAGATGAAAGATCATTTTAGTAGAAGTATTTTAAAGTATGCTTGCATTTTAGTATCTTTCCTCGATTTCTAGAATACCACATATGCCAAACTCCATGTACAGTCTTTGGGTTATTTTAACGAGAAGCCAGAAAACTGGGTTATCCGTCTACTACACTTTAAATCAAGCCAGGAACTGCTACTGCTGTTGTCAGACTATGGCTTGAGGCAGACAACATAGGTGGATACTGGGATTTGATGTACAACTGGTAGCTGCTGCTCCTTTAAATGCATTACTTGCATACTGTTTGTGTCCGCTGTGGCAGGGTTAAGGCCATCTCCACAGCGATGCTTGGAGGAGGGAAGGAGAAAAAATGCTTTATACTCTGCTTACACTTGGGATATTTTTATCGTGTAGAAACAGATGTGTAAATAAGGAGTAGATACAAAGAATGTGTGAGAAGGTGTGAAAAGTTTCCAGATGGGGAGGTGTCCTCCTCAAGGAGCCCAGTGATCCTGTCCCTTGTAATGCTGCTGTAGAGAGCACCTGCGCTGGGCCTGCATAGGCCATGTGGGGGGCTGGGGGGGCACTTGGGATTGGGATGGCTGAATTTGCTCTGCAGCTGCACTGTGAGCTCTGTGGGCTGGGCGTTTGAGTGATGCTGAGCACACCACCCCTTCACAGTCTCTTCTAAGATGGGGATTAAACAGCTGGGTGGGGGTACGCAGAGGGGGGAGTTACAGCTTTTCCGGCAGCAGCTGCTGGCAAGCACTTTTAAAAAAGAAAATTTTGAGCTGGTTTGACCTTGGTCTCTAACAGCTCTTTTTTTTCCCTGTGAGATATATTGTCTTGCATGTAATTTTTTTTTCTGAGTTGGTATGAGATGTCGGTTCCACTTGACTACACTTCTTGTAGAAAACAACTTTGCTGCAGGTTCTCTGTTGGAAATCATATGGTGGTAACAAGGAAGACCTTGCACATCACCACTGTGCGTATAATGGAGCCATTTACCCTATTAGCTGGTAAAGTAATTACCTTTTTCCTTTTTTTTTCCTTAGCCCCATTTTTTTCTTCTTTTTGTTTTAAAAGGAAAGAAATAACAGCTTGTCTCTTTGAGAGCAAATAACACTCTTTAAAAGCAGTTGCCAAGCAACCTACGTTTAGAGTTTTGGTGGGCTGCTGCATGTGCACTAAGCTCTGAACAGCAATGAACCCTCCCCTTCCAGCCCCCCAAATAAAATAAAGTTGAAATAACAGAGATACAGAAGACCAGCCATTCTAGGGCTCAACACATTTTTGGTACCACGGAGTGTCTCTTTTACAGTGATATTTGGAGTGGAGCAACCTGTTAATGTTGTGGAACAACACATTCAGTTCAATGAAGGAGGATTATTTTTTCATCCTAAATTCACTTGTTTACCACAAGTTCGAGAGTGGAAGCAGCAAAACTGTTGATATTTTGCCAAAGACACAGAAGATAAAAATTGCATACCAATCCCCAAGAAACGCTGTGAATCACGACTCCTCCTGGGAGGTGTAAGTGCTTGTAGACTCCAAGCAGCTCTCAGCATTTGAGCTTGTATCTCTGGGTCACACATTTTTCCCCAACAGCCAATCTGAGCACCTTGCACACTCTAGGGCGCTACGAGGGAGCTGGCGGGGAGCCATCTGTGGTAGGGAACTGCTTCTCCCACTGTTTCACATGGTTTTTGGCATGTGAAGTTTTTTAGCGGAGCTCTAGATGAAAATATCAATAGATGAGATGCGAATAATGTGAGAAAAGTGTCTGACTATGGCATTGCCAAGAGAACTCGTGTACTCCAACACAGAAATTGTTGAGGTAGATGTGCGTGTACACACAAAATTCCTGTATCCAGTCTTGGAATTGTGGTGATTCAACTCTGTGCATCTTGGAGACATAAGAATGTGAGCAACAAATGTTAGTATGTGTGGTTTTGCTTTTCCAAAGGGCAGAGCAGAAGGACTAAGGATAGCTGTTAAGGTCCATCCTAGGCCTTGTCCCCACTACAGAGCTGGACACAAGCAGGACATTCACCTGAGCCCTGGAGCTTGAAGGCGCGCCAGGATCTTGGAGTTCAGCTGGTGCTTTAAGTGTCCCAGATTTATACTCTGATCTACCATTTCTCTGCTATTCCATGCAGAGTGAAATAAGCCCACAGAGTCTCCTTTGGACCCTCTAAGTGAATTGTGACATTTTGTGTAACTGTATCATATGCATTTGAAATCTTGTCATTGAGTGTAATTTCCCTTCTTTGTTTTCTCTTTTAAACTGCTGTATAGTGCTTCTGTGTACGACTAAAACTGTCTATTGCATTCTAGAAGTACATTTCAGTTGGGAGGGAGTTTATTACAGTTCCTGGCAAGTTCTTACCCATTCTAGACTGACTTAGCAGTGAGCTATTCAAAGATGATGGTTTTCAAGGTCTTGAGTCTTCAGACCACCAGAAAGAAGACAATGAAATATAAAGATTGTAGAGGACTAAAAGGGTCTTGTTTCCTTTGGCTGCCGAGTGCTCTCTATTGATGTCAGCAGTATTCTTTGTTGAACATATCCTTTCTTAATTTTATTTTATTATCAGTCCTCCCTGCTCTCCTTTCCACAAGAGGAAGGCACACAGAACTGCACAGATTTGAGTTCTTCATTGGATTGCTTTTGCCACATGGCTCAGCATGGAAGCTGAGAGGCTCCCGGCCTCCATTTGACATATTTTAAGACTAACAACACCTTAGGCCAGAGGGACCAGATGGATTTAGCTCATTGCCCTTCTTTCTTCTGAGACAGGTTTTTGTCTGTAAAATACAAGAAACAAAAGCTAATTTCTGTCTTGGTGGCTCCTTGTGTTTCTGTCAAGGGGCATGAAGACTGTTGTTTTTGCAGTCACTTCAAGGTGAACTGCATTTTGCACAAAGCCCTCAAGCCTATCATTGATGCCTTCTCCAAATGACTTCTACACATGACAAATAACAATGGGGATGGATCCAGATGTGAGCCTGATAAAATATTTGAGCTCACATGGCCATCTGTCACCAAGCTCCCTTGGAGCACTCAGAAAGCACCGTGCTAGCATGCCTCCTGGTGTCAGCAGTGCAAAAGCAATTTAAGAGTCCCACATTCTTCATAGTGTCTGTGGGCTTAGGGTGCTTTCTGCTCGGTGGAAAAAGGAGGACATGAAATAGTAACCAAAGACTGAATTTGTATTGCATCAATAGGTTTTTGTCCAAGAACTTTTCAGAAAAGTTTAGTGGAATATTCATAGATAAAGAGGGGAATAGAAAAGACAATAAATTCAGAGTTAGCACAGAATCACAGAGTGGATGAGGTTGGAAGGGACCTGTGGAGGTCATCTGGTCCAACCCCCCTGCTCAAGCAAGGCCACCTAGAGCTGGGTGCCCAGGACCACGTCCAGACAACTTTTGAGTATCTCCAAGGAGGGAGACTCCAGAACCTCCCTGGGCAACCTGTGCCAGTGCTTGGTCAACCTTATATAGCACAACTTAGTGGTGAAGAGGACAACTCAGTGATTTGTTTGTTAAAAACTGTTGGATGGCACCTTTAACAACTATACAGTCTTGCTAATGCAAAGGTTTGGAAGTATG
Organism: Gymnogyps californianus; assembly: GCF_018139145.2. Taxonomy (NCBI): domain Eukaryota; kingdom Metazoa; phylum Chordata; class Aves; order Accipitriformes; family Cathartidae; genus Gymnogyps; species Gymnogyps californianus. The sequence continues at coordinate 54,176,563 of NC_059473.1, forward strand.
GACAGCCTCTCAGAATTTCTTCTATCAATTGTTTAGTTTCTTCCTGTGTGTTATAACAACACTTACAAAAAATTAAAAAAAGGTCTTCTGGAAAGTTAAGTCACATAGTTAAGACAAATAAATTAGTATTACTTTTTTAAAAACATATTTCTTCTGTGTCTATAGCACTAAGTGTTCTAGAATGATGCATTTACAGAAAGCTCAAAATAAATTAAGTAGTGGTTTGGGTTTTTTTAAAAGACTCAGTGTTGCCAGTTTTATGTTAAAAATAATCTGTGGATATGGAGATTTGTCTGTCTTTTTGAGGGTTAAATCAAATGTTATTATCTAATTTTTCAGCCTCTGAGACTGTTTTTATCCCAGTTAGGTTTTCTACAATTCTGGTAAGGCTGCCATAAGCACTGGAGGATTCCTGTTGCCCTCAGTGGTACTTGTAAACACCTAGATACTGCTTTGGAGAACAGAGCCTGAACTTTGAACTGCTTCGCTTTTGCTATTAACATTATTTAAGATAAAGTAAGGTTTTCCCCTCTGCTGTGAGTATAATATTGGCTAGAAAATCTGGTCTTTTCATGACCTTTCAGCTGTACCTGCAGACTGCAAAGCTGATAATTAACTCTGTTCAAGCTTGCAGGGGTAAGAGGGTAATCATAGGGACTATGTCCTTTGCAAAGTCTGCATACTGTTCCTTGTTTTGCAAACATTGAAGCACACTGTCCTAATGTATAAATGCAATCTACTAACCTAAAAAAAAAAAGTTTTTGTCAACATTACAACAATATTTTATACACATTTCATGCAAAGTTACCTGTCTGTTCTGTGGAAGGGGAAACAGCAATTGCAGATACCCACACAGCAACGTGTGATGAGATGCTGGTGGGGTTTCCTTCTGGCTGCTGCTAAGTCCTTATTGTACAGACCCCTTGTGTCTCACTCAGATGCGACTATCACGCCAGTTTGTTACACCACAAGCAGGAGACACGAGAAGATGAGAACCTTCAATCTGCTTTATCTAGTTGTGGGCCTTAGCTGTTTCAAAATGATTTTTTTCCAGCTATTTCAACTGTTCCAAATACTATGTTAGGGTGTTGTAGCAGTATCAGGCAACTTGTAGTTCTGTGTATTATTTACTACTGCAACTGATGTACCATCAAAACACAATCAAAATGCTAACAATTCTAAATGAAGTGTTACAGAACTAAAAAGAGACATTGAAATGCTGACATGGATTTTAGGAGTCTGGCAACTGTTTCACTGGAAAGTTTTTGGCATGAAAAGAGATGAAACTGGCCTTTGGTTTGTGCTGTGACTGATGCAACTGATTTTTGTAGAGATTTCAGCTATCTGATTACATAAAGGAGTATAACTGTTTTTGACATTTATTCTGAACAAAGGACAGTTGTTTTACTTTGCACTGCAGTTTTATTCAATTTATAAAAGAATCATATTAAACTCAAAGACTCTTTCATTTTTAGTGGTTTGTGGATTATTTGTTTTGAAAAGTTCTTGTATTTTTTGATCTGTCTTTGCAAAGGTCTTTCTGTTTTGTGAACTGATGCAGCATCCTTGTCCTCTGGCTGCAAACCAATTGCATTAAAAATATATAAACCACAAAATAAAGTTTGTGGTATTTTTTGTATCTTCCACTTCCCTTACCAATAGAAATAATGATGTCTTCTTTCAACCTCTGGATTTGGAGGCACATATCTTATTTTAAAGACATTCTGTGGGTAACTTTTTTCTAGCAACATTTTCAAAAGTGCTCATATGAAAAAATAAAATAAGAGATTTCACCTTTTTTTAATTCAGTATTTAGCTAGTCATAGGAAATGCTTTCAAATTAACAGTCCTAATTGTACTCTATTTCCAGCCCCAGGTATTCTGTTGTTCTCAGAACAGTTAGTCTAGTTTAAAACCAGAGTAAGTCACTGCTGAATCAGCTTAAAAAGATCCTGTTTCAAATTTATTCAGTTTTTTAATTATTTCCATGTACATTTGTCTGAAGGAATTTTGAGAGCTCATGTTTCTTTTAAAGCGGACAGTGAAAATAGATGGGTCACCTTTTCATTTGTTTCTAGTAAATTTGTCCAACACAGCAATACAACAGCAAACTTTATCATGCCGAAGTCCTGTGAAAAATGTCACAGAAATGCTGTATTAGACTTATGTTTCCAACAAACTTTTTGGAAGGTAAAAATATAAATGTATTAGGTCAAATATAATCTGACAATTTTTTAACCAAATCCAACAATTTAATAGTAGTATGAGTCACAATAAATATTCCATATTCCTAGCTACGGAAGAGAAATGAGATGTGCTGGCATATACAGCTGATATCCCAAGTGAAATATCTACCCATAGTCAGTAAAGCATTTAAGTCATATTGATTCTGGAGGGGCTTGAGTACATGCCTAAAGTTGAGTGCTCTGATGAATAAGTATGGATTTAAGTGTGCTCTTAAATATTCTGCTGAGCACAGACCTGAACTTGTAATGTAATAGTGATCTATTGAATAGGTCTGTAGAGAAACCACTGAAATCAGCGAGTCTCTGCAGGGCCATAAAAGTCTGTATATGATGTGGAGGGTTTTTTGCAGGATTAGACCAATATCAGAAGTAACAAGTATTAATCTTCAAAACTCCTCAATTATATGCAAAGATGTCTTAATATTCGTAGTTGCAAATGTGTTTAAAATTTCCTGTAGTAATAAATAACTATACTTGGAGAAAATTCTGCGACAGAATTCCTTAGAAATATACACATATGCTAATATTTTCCAACTCTTAAATTTGTTGGTGTAGGGTAGGATACCAGTCACAGCCGTGGCATACCATGATTTAGCAGAGGTCTCTTTTTGGTTTTATATTCAGCTTTTATTTTTGCATTCAACAGTTGTTAAAAGAGGGAACATGTGATATAAATACATCTACTTTTTAAACTATAGTTATTGGTGGATTATGATTTTTTTACCTTCCTTCCCAGCTTTCCTTGTTGTTGATTTCTTTTACTTTATTTAATGCACTTTACCAGCAGCTGTGTATTCTGAATGTCACTTTCTATTCATTAGTCTTAGGTTACTTCTGGTTTCTCAGGCTGATCCAGACCTCTCTCAAATCAATAGAAAAACTCATGTAGACTTTGAATCCGGTCCCATATCTTCATATTATTTGGCATTTGCTCCTGATTAGATGCTACTGTCCAGTTAAGATTTCCTCAAATATGGGTTGTTGCTAGTCAATTTTAAAAATTCATGACTTGTGTAAATTAGGGATGAACATCTGTCCAAGAGAGAAGCCTAATTTTCTCTCTGTGAGAAAAGTCTAGAAAATGGCTATTTAAGCCACATATTTCATAGATTCCAGCATTTCTATAATTAATGTGTTAAAACAGCTAATAAAAAGACTAAGTTCTTTGTGGGGCAGGCAGACTGGGCATAATTATTCTCCTTATATTGCAAAACTTCACCCAGATGCATTATTTATTTTTTGATATATAGCACTTTCAAACCTTGCGCAAGGTGTATTTTGTAGGTACTCTAGAGCTTCATTATTGCTCACTCTCCTATATTCCTCATGCATTACAGTGTTCGCCAGCATATACAATGAGAGTATTCCAAGGGAGAAGCAATCTCCTTACAACTGTAGGACCATCTCAGTTTTCAACATGTCCAAATTCAACCAGAAGCAGATGCTGCAGGCTTCTCTCTCTCATGCACAAAAAGTAATTTCCAGTTTTTCATGTAACCAAAGTTTGCAAGGGTAAGTCCTCCTTGGAAATCACTCTGTAATGGTTCCTGGGACTTCATTTTCAATTTATTCTTTCCCCGGATAAAGAAAGGAATAACTAGCAATAAATATCTCTCTATACTGGTATTATCCAGAAATAATTTTCATCAGCTAGAGAATTCTGTACACTTATCCCATTTGATAAATTGATTCTGGCTCACAAAGACCTTTGCAGACACTATAACAGTGCTACATGTTTTAGCCATTTGATTGCTGAGTGGCAAGGGCAGCTCACAGAGGAAAGAGTTCATATACCAGGGATCGTCCTGAAAGCTAATTTTGTGGGATGGCTATTGCACTGGATGATCTCTGATTTTACCCATTGTAATTTAGTGTTGCGAGAACTCATGCTGTATCAATAACCTTGAAATCCAGATCCTTTGCCAGATACCAGTACTTCCCAGTCAATTGATTCTCACCCTGACGTTTTCAAAGCAGTGCCCAAGGTATTAGCTCTTAGACTCCTGCTGATTTTAATGGAGGTAAAATAGCTTAATTTCTCTTTACTTTCCATGTGCTATTTTGAAAATCCATCCCTCCAGACTGGACGAACCCTATTTGCTAGACAATAGGCTATTCAGATTACTGGATTTTGTTACTCTTGTTAGCAAGAGTGGGTTTGTGGGCATTACCATAAGAAAAAGAAAAGGTCGGCGTGAGAACAAAAATCACAAGCTCTGTTCGGAGTGGTACGTAAGCATTTCAGCCTGATAATCATATCCTTCCCTGACTTTTATCTGCTTCAAATGTTTCCTAAAATTAAAAAAAATATGCATATTGTCACTGTTAGGTATTAAATGTACTGTCAGATAGTGTAAATATTTTTGCTTAGGAAAAAGTTAAAGAAATTCTGAAGCTGATTACCATGCCTGGAAGCTGACATGGTCACCATTTAGCATGCAGAAAGTGCTTGGATTTTTTTAACTTTGGTTGATAACCAACAGAAAAAAAGCAATAAATTCTGTGGTTTTTTTAATGATTTCACTGACACATCTCACCTGAGAATCAGTTTCTTTATCATAGCCATAAGCAGTATGTCAACGGTGTTTATTTGTCAGCTGTAGATTCCTGTTGGATCCCTTCCTTAAATATCGCGGTATTGATGAAAGCAGCTGGAATTTGATTTTCTTCTCATAATGTTACTATGAGTCAAGACCAGCAGCTTTAAATTTGTGCTGAGGAGGTGGAAGTACATAGCAACAAAGTCATGCAAACAGCCTGTAGCAGTCAATACAGAGAAATGGAAAAATATTTCTGGACATTGCTACTTATTAATTATTTGATATGAGTTTGCAAAGTTATCATGTAAATTTATCAGCATAAGTATAATACCTATTTTGCAGTCATTTACTAAAGCAAACGTTTTGCTCATTCATAAAAAAGAATTACTCATTAAGGACAAACAAAGCAGCAGAAAATGGTGGTAAGGATCAGCAGACGCTGTATAGAAAAATGTGAAAGCAAACTTTCTAATCTCATGGACTGATCCAAGCATACGTCCTATTAAAATGAACAATCTGCTCATTACCATCCGTGGTCGTCAGATTTGATCTGAATGAGATAGGCCCCTATCGCATTATGAACTCTAAGTTGATAAAAAAACCTGTAACCTACATAAAGGATTGAAATGATGTTTCTTTTTTCTCCCTTACTGCACTTTGAAGAAAATAGTTGTTTAACTTTTTAATGAGAATCAAAATTCAACAATGATAAGCAAGTCAAAAGACGAAAACAAATAAAACCCAACACTATTATTTTCCTAGTTACTATACCCTAAGCAATACATTCTTTCCTCTGTATTTCTCACATGGATGATTAGAAGTAACATTTTCCTAAACTAAGTAGATTTTCAGGAAAAAAACCCAACTATGCTTCCTTGAGAATTTTGATATCTAACTCAGAACATGAAACTAAATCTCCTGAGCTTAGGACCTGCATTTTACTTTTGCATAGCACTATTTTCCCATTTAATTTCACTTATATTTTCCAAGCTTACTCTTTCTTGTCATCCGTGGCAGTCAGCACTGAACTTTTCTTCCACGCTGTAGTGTTGAGAGTTTTGAAGGCGTCTCATGGTATGAGCAAAGAAATAAAGAAGATGATTAGAGCTGAGAATAGTAGATGCCCTTAGATAACAAGGAGCAATAAACGTTCACCTCATAATGGCAGATAAGAGATTTTATTTCAGTGATGTGAAGCATAGAGGGCACTACTACACACCAAGAGAACCTGCATTTAGGTAGGACCTGTCTTCCTGTAGGAAACATATGACTGTAGGCAGGCAGTGTAGTCAAGGCTGGAAAGAATCTTTAGGAGGCAACATATGACAACATGTTACATAACACCAAATTAATGCACTTATACATAAGAATACTTAGTAATGCTAACATGGAGGAATCTATCTGCCCAGTGAATAATAAAAACAAAGCAAAACCAAACCCAACACCTGCTCCTTGCTGGCCAGTGGGCAGAAGTTATCCATCAAGGTAGGGATTAACTACCACTTACACCTTCCCCTAAGCATATCAGTACCTGTCAGCACCTCTGGAGGCATTTCATTCATGCAAAAACTTGAGCAAAGAAAAGAGATTATTTTATCCTGATAGACATTTTCATACTACATGGGCTTTCCGTTTTAATTTTCTGAACTGTCAAAACTCATGTTGTTCACCAAATGATTATATTTACAGATCAAATGGATTCCCCATGGAATATGGGACAAAATCTACATATTCAACATCATATACTTATTTATGCTGGCCTGCATATACTTGGCCTGATTTCTTGTTATGAGAATCCTTACTTATCAGTGTAAAAATAATGAAAGCACGAAAAGGATCTGGAACGTAACTGTGCCGGAACAGGAAGATGCATGAATGATCAAAGCTGTGTTCAACTCCTTAATTTATTTCTTGCCTGATATGGTTTCACAAGAGAAGATAACATACAGCTTATTATATTCTATTATAAGGGGTTTCTGGGAAGTACTTTCTTAAAAAGAATGGAAATGACTGGAAGAAGAGGACATCCATGATGAGCACATGCACACACACACACAGATGCACACACAGAGAACTACTTCAAAAGTTTATTCCTAAAGTTATGAAGTAAATCACTTGGAAGTTAAGAATGCAACGAAGCACTATTTAATTACTTAACCACAAGGTTCTTTCTCTATAAGACACTGCCTTATTCAGTACATGCTCCAGACTTCCTCTGGGTACAGGCAAGGCTGTGTCAGAAGGCAACTGCTGTTTGGAATAACTCTGCCTCGGGGAATACTGAAATATCACGGATGTAGTAAACAAAACAGAGGACAACAGGACAAGGAGGGAGAGTCTGTTGCTTAAGACAGTTCAATGACACCATTTATGATAAAGTTTTTAAAAAAATCCCTCTCTCTGCCACAACATCACACTTCCATCACATTTCTGCATGATGCTGACCAAGTCATTTAGAATAAGATTTTAGCAGGTAGCCAGGCTTTGAAGCTGTGGAATGTGATTTGCAAAAGTGCTGAATGCATTCAATTGTAATAAAAATCAATGGAAAACACATCCAGAACACATTTAAAAAAAAATAAAAAAATTCTAGGTAGTCTGAAAGATTGGGTCCTAGGTGTCCCTATTGGACATCTAAATTAGTCTGTACTTACTGTCTTACTCTCTCTTATGTCTCAGTTCAGCCTGGTCTGACCTCAGAGCTGACCTTGTTTTAGGCAGGGAGTTGGACAAGAGCCCTCCCCTGGCCCCTGCCCACCTGAGAGACTTCATGAGCATCGACTGCAGGCAGATTTTCAGACAACTGTCTAACAAAAATGTTGTACCCCCTCACAAATTTCAAGGTGGAGTTTGCAAGAGCTTTTCAGAAGAAGGTCATCAGAGAATTTTTGCAAAGGCGAAACTATCTTTTTCTGCAGCCATTATAATGGACATTACAAAATTGTTCTGGATGTCATTTTAAAAAATGTAAATAAAAAAAGAGAGCCTGAGTTAATCAGCAGGCAAAGAGAATTTCCATCCACACAGGTATTTTTCCAAGTTACAAATTACTGTAAACAAGATCTTACCCTAGGAACTAACAGGCAATTTTAGTAATAAGCAGAGAGATCAGCCCAAGTTTTAGTAAATGTTTGGGATGTGCTAGCTGGGCAAAAGGATTTGCTGGAAGCTGTTACCAGTGGGATTAAAAAGTGTGAGATAATTCAAGAAATCTGTATTCTTCAATGGTGGCCAATTTAGTAGGGTTTTCTCATGTTAAGTCTGGATGGGTTGGTTGGCTTATTTACTAATTTTTATTCAATTTCCTTATCTGGAGAGTTTGCCAGATTTTTCATTTAAGGCTGCTCAAAATGAGACCTTGTTGACTGGGGAAGATTACCAGTGACTGATTCGGAGAGAAAATGAACTCCTTTAAGAGAGAAGTGTCAGAAATGAGAGCCTGAATAAAAAGCAAGGTTTAAGTAAAGCTTGGTTCCTAATCCTGATACTGATGCACATGTGATCTGGTGAAACTGTTAGGAGGTGCAGACAGGAAGCCCTTTGAAGTGTGTAATCACAAGAACTTTGCTGTGATTACAGCTTGATAAATTCAGCAAATGTTGTTATACTTTTATATTCCACTCATTAGCTATCTTCATGCATACTGGCTACTGCGTATCTACACACACACCACATTGCTTGAAATCCCCAGGCACACATACCCAGGCAAGCATACTAAACAGGGAAGACTTTTTTCAAAAACCCTTATTGAAATGACCATCAAAGACAAAAAAGAGCATCAAATGACCTGAAGCATAAAAGATGTGGGATTTTTTTTCTGTAAATTGAAAATACATTGTTATGGTACAAAAAGGACAAGATTGTTTTTCTTTGGATTCTTCTTTCCCTCAATACTTAATGTGATGGAAAATTACTTGTTTTCTGCTGCTTGTAGGTGACTTTTTTTATATGGCTGTAGACCATTATTTTTATAATCCAGTGTTATTATGGTTTATTTGCATCCTTTGTGTTTCATGGGCTTGAAATAGGTTGGATGCATTTCAAGTTCTGACATCCCTGCTCTACTTTGCAGCCTGTCAAGAAGGTTGTATTTTGGTATGTCCTTCTCCTTTTCTTCTGTATGATGCTATCAGATTCAGCTATGCAGCATTAAAAATAACATTAATGTCACAATTTCTCTAGCTCTGTCACATCAAGGTTTTATTATGGTGGATTTGTGTTAAGCTTTCATTGTGTTAAGCTATGGGTGTCCCATAGTTTTATAACATTAAACCAGAAATAACATTACTCATCTCTAAATATATGTGAGGCTTTTCCCCTAGCATTTCCCTCTATGCATGATTTCCTCTTCACATGTTACTAGACTAATCATATTTGCTAACTTTGGATCTACCAGTTCTGTTTTACTATTCTCTATGATACAAAGAGTTGCAAAGCGAGATCCCTGGTGGTTAAAAATGACACTGTGAGTCAGTTAACACCTCCGTTTTTTTAAAGGTCAGACCCAGGCAATTTTGTCTTTATTCGGTCTTTGTGATCATGTTGTTTACAAAACCCTGTTTATACAAAGTGATAGTATCTGAAAATCTTAGCAGCACTTGACTGTCATAACACATTAGCACCGTTTTAAAATTTTTACCTTGGCTTCATATGAAAACTCGTATTGACCTTAAAAGCTTACTAGAAACAGGCCTCTGGTAGTTGTCCTCCAAATAGCTGACTGGATTTCAGCACCTTAGACCTGCAGATGCTTGCCCTATGTTGTTTTTTGCAGAAGTAAGTGTTTCTCAGCTGTGCTGTGTTAGCATCTAAATCTGGAGAGTTGTTTTTTCTAAAAAAGCAATTTGGAAGATGTGTTTGCTATTGATTTTTGAGTAGGGGTTGGTAAAATAGTTCAGCTTAAATATCTGTTACACATCTTTGTCCTTCTCAAGTTGGAAATGGTTGGTAAGTTTAACTGATGCATTATTTGCATGTCTCTGCAATTCTGCTTATAAGCTGAACATGTCAGAAGAGAGCACTCATTTTGGTATATTTGCAATTAAACTTAGAGGAATAGGTTCTGGAAAGTTCAATTTCCTCTGATAAGATTTTGAGACCCGGATTACAAGGTTTGCATTATTTTGGTAGACTTTAATCCAAGGAAATACTTGTATAACTGAACCTTCAAACTCTGCTGTTATTATCTTTCACAGTGGTTGTTTTTTATCATATAGCTACCAGAGATTTTAGTGAACTGCTACGTATATCAGCTGTGTTCTGCTTGGTCCTTGGGGCTGTCAGACAGGGCTTTATCCTTGACTATAAATTAGTGCAGTCTTGAAACTCATAGTGATTCCCTTCATCACTCAGCAAAGTGGTTACTACAGCTTTTCAGAAAAGGGTCCAGTGTGAGAGTGTATCCTGGAATAAATGAAGGGAGGGAGTAGAAGGAACACTAAAGCTGTCTCTAGCAAGATCTCACACATTTGCTTTCTGGGAATTTAGTTCCATTTAAAGATGAATAAATGAATAATCATATGGTGCCCCAGCATCTTGCAAAAAATTGTGTGGGTGTTCTGTGTTTTAAATTCATTTAGCTAAACATATATAACCAGTAACATGCACATATTCAGTACTTACTCCAGACTGTTTTAATGTTTCTGTGAGGAAGCTCTTCTTCTCAAGCATGCTTTCTATTCAATTTCACATTTCAGTGGCTAGATTAAGTACATATGCAGTACTTCATAACCTAATGTAATGCTTCCTAGGACTGGGCAGGGCACAGTAGGTCATTACATGTTGTAATTTTCTCTTCTTTCAGAGGATGTGTTTTACCTTCCTTCTCCTAGAATTCCTGCTGAGAAGACATAATGTTAACTGTGGCTTAGATTCCTTAATTCCAGATTTAGTCATCAGTTGGTTATAATCTGTGGTCTTCTTCAGGTTAAAAGTGCGAGGCTCTGCTTCCTTAACACAATAATTAGGAATTTGGTGAGTCTTTTCAAACTCCTGCCAGCCTCCAGGAAACAATTTTGGTTTTCTGATAGGAACATAGACACCTCTGAGACAGTGAAGTCAGCACTGTCCCTTGATAAGCAGCAGAAGTGGATTAGGCAAGCTCTTTCAGGTACAAACTCCACAGGCTTTGGAAGATCCAGCTGAAGGAGGGAACAGGGCTGAGTATTAGCTGAGTAGGTTGGCTCACTCTAGAAGAAAATAAAAAACTAGGAGTAGAAGTAATATGCACATCTGTGAAAGACCTAGAACTACAGCTATGGAATTCATGAAATGAAATTAATTTGGTTTTAATCCACTATCAGGCTTGTCTGTTTTTTATTTGCTCCCTTTCATATGCTGCTACAACCTTTACTGGATCTTTTTAAGTGGGCCAAACTATCTTTGAATTCTGATTCATAAGGGAACAAAAATGCTGGAAGAGAGTTTCTTTCTCTTAATTTGTCGTCTATCTTTAAATATAGCATCACATTATAGATATTCTACCTGTTGCTGCTGTCCTTTCACATCTAAAGCTTGTTAAATGGATTATGACTTATTCTGTGACTTTCCTCAGTCATGTATTTTAAGATCCTTAGTCCAGTACATAGTCACTTATAGCTACATGCTGTCTTTCTAATCTTCAGCTTCCTATGCTAAGATTTTAGTAATTCATCCTACAGGTCACATTCAGAAAAGTGGGACACTTATTCCTGTTGTTCTGCTATTTTCAACCTTCAAGAGATGGTATTTTTATCACGGATCTTTTATGAAGACTGGGTGGTTTTTTGACATTTACTCATCCTGACACTGCCCAATAAGGCTTTTTCTCTCTCTCTCTCTCCCTTTTTGTATGCCTGGCTGCTATTTTTCATGATGCCACAAGTAACACTGGCCTGGATTCTCCTCTTGGCTTTTTAAGATTACTCACACTTCCATATTGTGAGGTCTTGCTGGTTTTATCATCTTAGTTTTTCTCTTTTCTATTTCAAGAACTGATGTAGTTCTTCAGGATGGGGATAGACATTTTCTCAAGAGAGTATGATTGTGTCTCTGCTCTACACATATTTGCATTAACACAGTATCCCCCAGATAACGTAAGCATACATTCTCCACAAAGGAAATGTCATGCTTATGGGAAAGAAAGGAGTTTTAAATGCCTGATCAGGCCCAAAGAGCACACTAGCATAATCTAGCCCTGTGTCTGTTTAGTGTCTTTCAATCCCAGCTTGCTGCATTGTGCTGCCCCTTGGCTCTGGGCTGTCCTGAGCAGAGACAGACTAGACAGCAGGTTAATGCCGAGTGCAGCTGAATGCTAGGGACTAATACCATCCTGGTATATTGTTTCACCTTCATCTCAGGGAGCTTTGGAAAGTGTAAATTTAAAACAAACTCAATTTTGTAGGTAGATATAAGTCCTGATACAATTTCTTTTACTACATTGTTCTGTAACTCCATTAGTTTCATCTGCTCCTCAGTGACTCTAGTCTCAGCAAGGTGAGAAGTCAGCTTACATGTTGGATACGGAGTTAAAATGGTTGCACAGATCATCGGAATTTTTCATCTCTCAGCATTTTTGAATGAAAACCAACTGTATAATTATTGTTGAATTGTTTGAATCCAACCAGTTTCACATTTCCACAGCAGCTTGATCCCTGCCAATAAGGTCACATCATTGTAGCTTGGTTGAGATACCCAATGAAGCTTTGCTGTACACTGGTGCTGGGGAGATTACCGATGTGGATGCAATTGTTCTAGCTGCTGGGGAGCAAGGCTTCTACTTGCAACCAAGGTCCAAGTGGCTCTGCAGCTATAGCTGTATGCAAAATTATATGCTTGTATTACGTATTTGGCCCATGCTGGCAAGCATCTTCACTGTTGGTGTTTGAATGTGCTATATTAATAAGATGAAGCCAAGTACACTACTTAGCGGGCAAGGAGTGACTAATCACTGGGAAGCAGCAAGAAACGGGTTCTTAAACCATCTCTCCCATTTTCAGTGTTGTGTGAACACAGCTCATCTGCTTCATCCCAAAGAAAAGTCATATGGGAGTGTTTAAACTTTCTCTTTGTGCTGGACCAGAGAAGAAAAGAAGCACTTACAGGGTCAAATCAGGCTCAGCTGGCAGTGGACAACTAAAAGCCAGCTGATAATTGATGAAACTTGTCTTTGTCACCTCTCCATTGTCAGAGTAACCCTTTCCTATGAAATTTTACTGTCCATAGTATAAAAAGAGGGGGATCCAGATTTGCTCTCTTCTGACTCTAACATGGTTTCTGCTCAGAACTCACTGTTTCGATTTAATGATCTCAGGCCATGCACTTTGTTCTTTGTTATTCTACTCTCAAAGGGTCAGTACATAAATTTGTTTCCTTTTTTTTTTAGAAACATAAACCGATCTCACCCTAAATTTTCTTCTACAAGGGTCATAAGAAAAACATTAAACTATTTTAGTAGTGCTCTACATATTCTTGTTGGTCTTCTAAGAGCACTTCAGACTTTGACCCACTTTCCACCACTCTGCAATCCTCTAGCAGCTCTGTGTACAATCCTGCTTCCAGTTTGCTTTCAGGGAAAAGCAGTTTCTGTCTCGTCTCCCCCCCTCTTTTTTTTTTTTTTTGCAGAAAGGCATTGTAAAGGCTTCAAGCTTCCCATAAAAGTATGTTCCCAAGTTTGTATAAGATGAACAAAGCACAGTTTCCTGAGTCACTGCCCCTTTGAATCCACCAAATGCCTTTATGCATACAGTCTGCACCTCCAGGCTTCCAAGACTTTAATACCCTAGAACTCCAGTCATACTATGACTGTATCATTTTACATTCAGAATCAGTTTTGTCTTCCGTTGTATTTTTGACTAACCTAGGAAGTCTGATCTTGATTTTTGTGTTAAACAAAATTTCAGCTAGTGATAGACCATTTTAGAGATGGTGCTCACACATTCATCAGCAGTCAGCACACATCTCTTCCAGAGTTGCTTGTGAATAACCTTTTATCTGTCTTAATGTCATTTTCCACCAGACCATTCAGTTTAGGATGTCTGGAACTTGATATTTTACATGCTGAAATCCATAATCCTCTGCAACAGTTCTGCCTATTGGGTGGTAGACCATGGTCAGACATAACAATTTCTAGGACATATCTGGCAAATACAGATTTAATTCTTCCCATGAAAAATGTTGATACAAATTTCTCCATGTAGCCTTATGGTAACACAAATAATAATCCAACAGTATAGTTTCTGAGATGGACTTTTTGTTCCTATTCCCATGTGCAATAATACTCCATTATTTTTGAAAATTCATCTTGAGAGTGCCTCTATAAGTATGTTTCCTGGTTTATGCTATATTTTCAAATATTGTAATTGCCACTGAAAAAAACCCGCCTTATTTTGCAGTTATATTTAACCAGCGCCACCTTTGCTGTGGGCACAAATGTTATGTGACTAGTTCCTGCTATTGCCAATTTTCTATAAGTGAATACTTAAAAATTCTTCCACCTACCCTCTTCCTCTCTGCTATTGCACAGGGACGTTCTGATTTGGTAAGTGCCAGGTATTCAGCCTATTCTGTAAACATCCCATCCTTCAGCTATTTTCCAAAGCATCTGAAAATGCCTAGATCTGTGTACTGGTATCAAAATACTTGAAGGTAGGAACTTTATTAACCCTGTAGACTTTGAAAGTCTCTGTCCAAGCTTGAGTACCATTGTAAGTACTCTTCTTTATAAGTGCTTGACAGCTACTAATAAAAACTGTCAAGTTTGGCACGAATTTTCCCCCAGGTTTTACCATCCCTCCCACTTTGCACACTCCTTTGTCTTTTGATCTTTGAAGTCTGGAATAGCTTGGAGTTGACTGCCTTCTTAGTACCATCTTCTTTAGCCCTTCTTTCAAACATTTTCTGGAGCCTGAAGCTTCATATTTTTTCTATAATTTGGGTCCTATTTCATAGTCCTGTCAAATGCACTTTTTAGTCTTTTGTGATGTTCTGCTGCTGTTTTCTCACAAGTCAGAACATCATCAATATACTTTTCAATAGATTCAGTTCCTTCAAGTAATATGTAGCACTTAGTGGAAATTCTCAGTATATTTTAAACCAAAGGAAGCCTGTGAAAGTACTACATCGTGCATAGTGCATTGAAAGTGGCTTGCCTTGAACTCCTTTTATCTGGGGAGATTTGTAAGAGCCAGGCAGGTGCATTTAAATTAGTTAAAAGATTAATGTGTCACTTAATGGAAAAAATATTTTTTTTAACAATCTATTTAGTTCTCTTAGATCTAAACACAAACAGTAATGCAGATTTTCTTTCGATGTTAGTAGTACATATTCAGTGGCCTTTTCTAACCTTTCTCGTCACTTGTTAACTAAATGGTTGAGTTTCTGTCTCTATTTCTGGCTTAGAGATTTCTAAATGAAAAGGATCTATGGCCAGTGTACACATACCATTAAGGACAGCTGGTCTTCTACATTACCCTTTCTGGGCTCTTTCACGACATACAGCCTCTGCATCTCATGCTGGCTGCAGCATGTTTTAAGTTAAAAATTGACTTTGGGCCAAAATATTTGTTCCTACTGATTTTAATAATTGAATCAGTTTCATTTTTACTTTTAATTCAAGACCATACAGTCCCTTACTTTAGCTTCCCAATATAAGTTCTCAATTCTACTGGACTTTCCACTATGTATTTTGGTTTCTGATTCAGTTGTTTGGAGTCCCCCTCATATTCTGCTGTTACAAACTGGCCCACAGATGCTGTCCTGTTGCAAAATCCCTACAAGTACCTCCAAGGTTACTTACCCAGACCTTGGGAGCAAATGCAAATTTGAGAAGGAGCAGGACTGGGAATGTCACAGGGAAGCCTTGGGGCCACACACTTAACAACCCAGACAAAAGCCATACCAGATAACCGGCATATGTGCCAAAAGATGCACTGACAATACACTGTAGACCAAGCCTATAATATATTGGAGTTCCACTGACTTAGCTTCCTGCTACACACATATCTGCCTAACAGCCAACTTCATCAGAGCTGGAGATGCCACTGGTCAGTCATAGGATGCCGATGTAACCAGTGCTCTGTGCTTGCATGTCCTAATAACATTTCAGTATCTAACACACATGGCTGCTGCTTACTTGGGTCTGACATGCCTTGCCAGCCTCACAACAGAGGCCGGAACAGCCAGATGTACTCTTTTTTTGTTGTTGTTTATAAAGGAACTGTGCTGTCCACAGCCAGGCATGCACAAGGGCACAAACTCTTAGCTAGAGATAAGGTAAACAGGAATGGACTTTATTTGGGTAATCCCTTTGCCCATCTCCCCTGCCACTACCCACTGACCTTCTCTCCCTTTCTCTTAATCTCTGAGTTTCACTGCCTAAATGCTGTAGAGGCGCCAGGTTATCTACAACCCCACAAAACCCCACAGCTTGCTTTCTATCTCTCTCAGTGTCGTGGTTTAACCCCAGTCAGCAACTAAGCACCACGCAGCCACTTCCCCCTTCCCCCTCCCCCCTCCCGGTGGGGTGAGGAGGAGGAAAGGAAAAAAAAAAGTAAAACTTGCAGGTTGAGATAAGAACAGTTTAATAACTAAAGTAAAATATAATACTAACAATAGTAATAATGAAATATAATAATAATAATAGTAATGAAAAGGAATTTAACAAAAAAAAGGAAGGGGGGGGGAACAGTGATGCACAATGCAATTGCTCACCACCTGCTGACCAATGCCCAGTTAGTTCCCGAGCCGCGATCCGCGCCTCCCGGCCAACTCCCCCCTGTTTATATACTGGGCATGACGTTCCATGGTATGGAATACCCCTTTGGCTAGTTCGGGTCAGCTGCCCCGGCTCTGCTCCCTCCCAGCTTCTTGCACACCTGCTTGCTGGCAGAGCATGGGAAACTGAAAAGTCCTTGGCTTAAGATAAGCGCTACTTAGCAACAGCTAAAACATCAGAGTGTTATCAACATTATTCTCACACTAAATCCAAAACACAGCACTGTACCAGCTACTGAGAAGAGAGTTAACTCTGTCCCAGCCGAAACCAGGACACTCAGGAAAGAGAAATGGGCTGTGAGTGAGAGGGTCTAGGCTTCCTCCTGAGCATAGCACTATCCTAATGGATTTTTTTCACCTCTGTGGCCAAAGTTCTGAAGAGGAAATATTCAAAGTCAGTCACTTCATTTTTTGAGGCCATTTAACACTAGCAAAGAGCTGGACTCACAAAACCCAAGCACTGAAGGCAGTGATCTCCCAGTTCCCATGTGCAGTACCTCTTCAACGAGGGTTGCCAAAGTGCCCAGATAGGAAAGTTCAGTCCAGATCTTTTTCATCTTCCCCTACCCCTTTCCTCATGAACCCAGACCTCTCTACATGCGTGGTAAAAGTTTAATGTACATTTTGAGTTGACAGGGATGAGAATTGAGCAGGGTTAAAGTCTGCAGCTTTGGCTGGGGCATGTTGTGTGTTGGAGATACACTGCCAGAAGTAATGTCCTGTAGTTCCTCCTTCCATCTCCCATGCAAGAGCAAGTCCATTTAAACACAGGGGAAGCACGGCAGCACGTGTGCTGGCACTCATTGAGGCCTGGTGACTTTTCCTGCCAAGTCCGAGGCAGGTACTGGGTGAGCTAACAGGAGCAGAGCTGAGCTGAGTGGTGAGATCTCTGTGTAGGTGGGGAACGTAGGGGCTGTCCTGAAAGAAATTACTCCAGTAAGAAGGTAGCCAGTTTTTAATTTTTTTTATTAAGTATAGGTGCACAGAAATGTATATTCAAACGCATACTAAAACATATACAGAAATAGCAGTACAGAAACTGTTAGGTCCTCTCAAGGCCAAGGAGGTATTTACAAAATTATTTACTTAAAGCATGCAATACTCCTGCAACTGTTGTATGCTCAGGATTCCCATCCTCTCAAATACTAAATGATATGCATATGCCTGAAGATTAAATCAAATATGTCTTAGAAGCGCTGCTTCTGATTTCCATTATTTCAAATTAAATACTGAAATTCCAAGAGAGGTTTTTTCCTCCTAGGAACTTGCAGTATAAATTACAAGAGCAATTATTTCAAAATGTATATAAGAAATGCATATCAATAAGGTGCTGTGTGTAATGAAGAATATGATTTGTTCAGCCTGGCTATTTGAGCATTCTTGTTTTCTGCCAAGTGGAAGGATATGACAGTAAGCCAAACAAGAACAATGTGTGAAGAAAGGAAATTACAACACATATAGAAGGAGATAGCTGGTGTGTTAAGAGAAATCGGAGAGGCTTATACAATTACAATGAGAAAAAATAAATAGCAGGAAGGAAGTAAACTCATGAATAAAGATAGAAAATAATGAGTTTAAAATGACTAAACTAGCTGCAGTTTAAATCTGTCTCAAGAGAAATGAAGATGAGGCACACAGGCATCTAGAAAGTATTGAAGAACATTGCAAATATAGCTGCTGATAGAAAGAAATCAAATGTAGAAATGAACAAATAAACAAATAATGTCAAGGATGTAAACTGTTAGGCAGCAAAAAGAGAGATTCAAATTTATGTTTTACATGTAAATAAATTAAAATATAAAAATATACTGAGGGAGATTGTTGAGGGGAGTATAAGATTCTGACAAGTCCATGTAAAGAGAGGGGGGATGAGAAGAATTCTGGGTGTATTTCTATGTAAATGCGAGGTTCGAAATTAACAACAATTTTTCAGCATAAACTTTCCGTCATGCAGCAGTGAGCGAGTCCCAGTGTTTTAAAGAGTAAAAACAATCACTAATAGTATTTCCATCTCCTTTTATTTTCCTCCACAATTTTTAGATGTCAGATCTCAGATGCGCTCCTGTTTCCAAAGACTTTTTTTTGAACCAAGAAGAAGAAAATCTTTTTTTTCTTTTCAGCTTGGGAAAATAAATAAGATTACTCTTTATCCCAGACGTTCTCGGGATGTTGTCTTTCTGTAATGCCAGGACAGCAGTGGCTGTTTCAGATGCATGCCCCAAAGGAGTTGCCTTTAAAAAGTGGAATAATTAGGGCTTTAGTAACACACTAAGGAGAAGAGGGTGTTCTGTCTTTCTGGGCTGCAAAACTATGATGAGTCTGTAGGACCAGTCTAAGAACTCAAGGTAATTTGTACTATGAAGATGCAAAGCTAAGATGGATTTTGAATGACTTTATATTGTCAGTGGAGTACAGAGCAGCAGGTATATCTTGCATGATTTTTTTCTGCTATTTATGAATAGATTTTCCAGGAAATCAACTTGAGCAAACTGTGGAATGAAACACTGTGGTTTCTCCTAGCCCTAGTGTTGTGTCTGCACTTAGTTTATTAAGTATACTTCTCTGTCCTTGGTGGGAGGAGCAGAGCAGCCTTTTTTTTTGTGATTTATGGATTATTTTGAATTTCTGTTCAGTTCTAGTTCCTGAAGGCATGCGTCAGTATTAGAATCTTCATTTCCATTTAATATAAAATAGTTTATCTCTTACAATTTCAAAGAAAGCTTCAAAGAATGAAATATGTAAGCCATGAAGACTCTAAAAAGTGTCTGAAAATATTGTATATTGTAATATCTCTTAATATGTAAATCTGTCTTGCAATTTTATAGTCTGTGCTTGTCAAATATTTGGGTTATTGGTAATGTAAAAATCACAGGGACAATCTACCTGAATAAGATGTGAAGAGCCAACAATAAACATTTCAACACTGCAACACTTCTGAGGATGAGGCATCGTGCCTTTCGGTACTATGCATTAAGATAGAGACAGAAGTTACTGTTGTATGATAGGTAGCTTTCCTCACCTCAGTTTCTGAGGCAGTAAAAAAGAGTAATTTTTCCTGATTGTGTTTTTACTTTTAATAAATGAGAAAATAGAAAGTTCTTTGCAAAGCAGCTAATGACCAATGTAGACTAATTTTGGTTGGTTTATGTTGATGAGATTGTGCATGGTAAAGGTGGTGTCAGAGAGGAGAAAGGAGGAGCAGTATCTCTTTCTGTCATTGTTGAATGGGCTCATTGGCTTTAAATGAGCTTACGTTTCAATACAGTAAAAAAACCAGGCCTGGTTAATTAGACTCTGGGATTTCATAAAAAAAAGAAAAGAGAAAAATGAATCTGCCCCTACTGAGCTTCATTACTTTTATTTTTATTTTCTTTTAAGAGAAAAAAGATTTCTACAGAGAAGGCTGTCAAATTAACACTGGTATGTGCTTCTCTAAGGGTTTCCTGAATATATCATTTTAAAAGGTTATCTTATTAAACCAATTCCCATCAGACACTTCTCTGTCAAACCTTCCCTGAAAAATAATCCTTGCTATTTTTGGCCATTGATTAGAAAGGCACATAACAAAGGCATGCCTCTCCTTTCTTCGGATATTAGAAAACATAGTCCTAAGCTGGAATTCATTGATGCCTGTGGATTTTGAGTCCTGAGGTAGAGACTTCCCCACCAAGGTAATAAAAACTGAGCTAGCAAATATTACTTTCACTGTCTGCTAATTGCATTACTTTTTTTCCCCAAAATCCTTTCTAACCTTCCAGTTTTCTTGGCTGGCAGAATTACATGGCACACATGTATAATATATACACATGACTATAATATGACAGAAGGCTGTCTTTTTTGGGAGTGATATTTTAGTTCCATCATCATGAGATAGTTCCAGTTTCCCTTCTATTCTCCGTGCAAAAATATAGTTTCCAAGTCATAATTGAGTTCCCGGTGAAAGTGTTATGATGTTCTAGCACTTACATTTTAGCCAATTCAGGCATCTCCTTGATCAATACTGGATCAAGTTCTAATTTTGTTAAACAGATGTATTTACTTTTTAAAAATTATTATTCAGAACACAATCATGCATTTATATTATATTGGAGTTTACGTGTCTTGTAGCACAGTTAAACTTGATGTTAATGCAGCAAAGGAAATAAATAACATTGTTGCAATGATCTCATTCTTTGTACTCAGTCAGTCTTCCAGGGACAGTTCTGTTCTTCCTCTGCCAAAACTATGTAGTTCCATTAATACAACGCCAGTCTTTCACAGCTAATTCTTTTTAACTGATGTGGCATCCTTCTACTTTATTGTATTTCAGTAGGGATTAAAATGTAGTTTCCAGTGTGCAACTGCTGGCTGTGTATATGGAGATACTGTCTGTCATACAAAAAATAGCAGCTAATAAAAAATGTCCTTTTCTCCATGTAATTGGCGAGGAGTTTTATGTTTCTCTGTCGTTTAAATCATGGCAATATCTAGAGACGTTCATCAAATGAAGTCCCATTAGCTTGACAGTGTGAAAGGGTGGAGGTCATGCAGTGTAGAAAGGAAGAATAACTGGGGAGATAACAGAAAAGCAGACAGGAAAGAGAAAAGGGTGGGGTGACAAGGGGTTGCTTGGCCATAGTGGGAGTCACTGTACGGGAGACAGTAAGTGGCCTTATATCATAGCATAGGAGACTTAGAGGGCAAGTGTCATAGGATGAAAACTGATTGGCAAATAGAGTTCATTCCCATTCATGCAAATTCCCGTTTTGCTTATATCTGTGGTTACTGCATAGATGATACACAGGTTTCATACCTGCACAGTTCTCCCATCTCCTCCCTCTTCCCCCAATAACAACTGCAGAGTGAAGTTCACTGCACAAATTTTTAAAATATATGACTATTTCTAATTAATTAGTAAACAAAGTCTGATTTTAAATAAGAGTTAATTGGCTGAAGAGCTATATTTTTACTCCACTTCAAGTAGAAACATAATGCTGCATTTCATAAAGATACTGTAAAAAAAAAAAGCTTTTTCTTGTTCTTTCCATCAGCATTGTTTGCTAAATGTTGTCAAATGGGGCATTGGGTTAAATATTTTTCCTTTCTTACAACTGGAAATAGGATTAATACGTATTAGATAGATCATGAACTATTTATATTTCAAATAGCATTGACTGTCCTGTAGTAATTTACTACTTTCCCTCCCTTCTCCCCCTTCCCCATTAGTTATGTCACTCAGAAAATTATGGTATTGCCAAAGTATTTGTATATCTGTATTTATATATTTATACACTCTTCTTACTTAAAAACTCTCAAAATATCTTCACATCCACATTCTTTCCCAACAGTTGCGTGCGCTGCCTGCCATGGACCTTCTGAAAAGGTGATGACCCATGATGAAATTGACCTTGATATTATCCTCATATTCCTTCCTTTCTCTAACTGACCAATATTTACTAATGCTGAGCAATCTCATTTCTTTTTTGTTGTATCCCTCAGATAAGTAAGTGTTACCAGACCACAGTTAGAGGATTCAGAATCAGTCCCACGGTATTCACTAAGGATAAGTCATTTGCTCTATGACTTAGAATAGCTGGTCCCTCAAGGCTCAGGCTACTATAGGACTGTCCTCTGTGTCCACTCCTTTTGCCTGGGTACATTAAGCCTACCCATGCTTTAGTTCTGTGGAGTGGGAAATAAGGAGTTTTAATGCACCAGGAATCAAGTAGAGAGGAAGGTAGAGGACTAAGCACAGGTGGTCATCAGAGGAAGGTAAAAGGCACCCTGAAAAACTCAAACAATTTTCCTTTCTAAGACAGCAGGAAGCAGCTGAAAGCGCTGTGCCTGTTTGGCTTTTAATCACATCCCAGGTTTCTCCTGAGGTAGCACCAACTGTGCAATCTTCCTTTACTTACAGCTCGCAGGTCATAATACACAAAAAGAGGCTCTGTCCTCTCCAACAATTTTTCTTCCTTTGTCTCTTCCATTTTTTTGTGAGCAACAGTCCTTGTATCCAAACTATTCAAAGATTCAGACTGCTGTTCTTACATTTGTCCCACAACAGTATTTTTATTGAAAAAGCTATTTTCCTTTATTTTTTCCACTGTTCTGTTTTGGGGTTATTTGTTTGTTTCTTAAATGTGCATGTGACTTACCTTGAGGTCTGTACGTTTTGTTGGTATTTCAATGGATGAATACAAGAAAGTACTTTTTATTTTGAATGCTTCTCCAGAAATAACTGTTTTTTCCAGTTCTCATGTATAAACATGGATTTAAAAATTTGCTTTCAGATTTTGTTGATGGAGGTAGACTAGATTTAGTTTCTTTGAGATGGATTCTTAACCTTTCACATATCATTCAGCCATAGAATAAAAGGAAATAACAACACTGGGGACTTGTCAACTTCTCCATGGCTTTGAATTTCCTTTTCTTTCTGATCATCAGGAAATGGCAATTGGTCCAGTTTGTCGTCATGAGGGTTGTTCTCTCTTCCATCTGCACATGTGTTGCATGTTTGTGGTGACTATAGCAATTGTATTTGTGGAACAGAAACATTAAGAAAGCAATGTTTCCTGTCTCTATTTAAGAGATTTTAAAAATCACTCAAAAAAGCTGAAAACAGAAGGGACGCTTCTGCTATGGCATCAGTCAGCTCTTCGATTAATGACATCAGATGCTCTGCCCAGTGACCTCAACTCTTGGCTGAACCTGGCCACGACCTCTGGGTCTCCCCAACTCGCCTGGCTTGGACACAGTCAGACTGAGCCCTGGCTGGCGAGACTCTGTCCTGCCCTGCCCTGCCCTGGGGTTCCCCTCGGCTCCCCACTCCCCAGCCCTCAGGGAGCAGCTGGCCCATGCAGCACCCTCACAGCAGGCTTTAGTTGATGCTATTTGGCTTTTACTCTTCTGCCTTTCCTTGCCCATAAATGCAGCAGTTTTACTCAAGGGAAGTTTCTGCACAGTGCCTTTCAGATTTTCTTTGCATATCTCCTGCTACTGCATGAAGCAAAGTGACAATTATCTATTTTATGTGAGTCCATACCCATTCCTCTTCTCTGGCTGGATTCATGAATGGAAAAGGAAAAATATTTCTCTCTCACTGTGTCATGTAAGAGGAAAGGCAGCTTACACACTCTTTCACAATTGTGCCCTTGTGCAAAAGCCAGACAAAATCAGGTTCTATTTTTAAAAACCTTACTTCAGTTTTCCATTAGTAAGTTGTGACATCATCACTAATTAATAAAATTTGATCCTAGGAACACTTTGATTGTTCAGGGGTCAATAGATGATAAATAAAATATAAAAGAAGTTTTGGCTTCCTAAATAAAAGCGTAAAGCTTAAGTTATAGTAGCAGATTTGTTGGCTCCCTAGCTACGTGACTCGTACTTTCTCTAATGACCCGAAGACAATGACAGGAATGAACCAAATTACTTGAAGGGAGATTGTATGGACCATACAGCTTGCTGAGCTATAATATCTCCAGGGGTCCTTTCTAATCTAAATTATTCCATAACTGCATAAATAAAGGGTAAAAGCATAGCCTCTACATCAGAAGCAAAGCCTCCATCCTTTCTCGGGAAAGATGAGCATTAAGAGGAGTTTCCATCAGGAAAACATCTGATATCAGAAAAGATATCCATACCTATTGCCTGGAAGAAGTCTTCCAATTCAAGTACAACTTGGGATCTAGAAGGAAAACAGCTGCCCCCTCAATCTCTAGTACAGAATTAAAAAAGAATAATCCTTTGTTTCATCCATTTTGAAATTAATCTGATTATATTGTGCGTTTATTTGGTGATTTGGTAATTTAGACACTTTGAAGAATGGAGGCCTTCTCAGTTGTGACGTTGCTGCATTTCTGTATTCTTATTTAATCTAATTAAATGTCAGTAGTTTATTCAATGGTACATTTATTTAGTTATAGGTTGGCTTGACCATATAAAAAGTATGTGGAACTATTTTACTCCTGCAAATTTAAGCATGTTTCAAGTACCTATAAGAATACATGTAGTCTGAGCAAGATTTTGGCAACTCACTCTTACTCTTTTTCTAAATGTACAGCTGTTCACTTCACAATTTTTATTAATGTTTATAACAGATTAGTGAGTTTTATCCTTTTTTCATAATATCTTCAATATACCTTTCTGATTGGCATAACTTAGAATGAAACCTATCACTTCTAGAAAATCTTGACTTATGTTGTTCTCTCAAACACTTGGATAAGCCTGCATATTAATGAATTTTTTAATAGAAAAAAAAGATTCAATAGGTGTTTTTTCTAATTCCTAGATAGTCAGGCTGGTAGGCAGGCATTGCTGCATGCAAACTCTGTATTTAAGCATGCAGCTCGCTATGGCTGTTCCATGCCCCAGATGCCGCAAAATAAGGTTACTATGGGATGCAGTGTAATACCGTTCAGCTGCTGCACGCTAGCAGGAGCCTGTGTGGACATTTTCCTTGCATCAGTGAGTATCTGCCCTCCTAGCTCTCTCGGTGATGCCTGCATGATACCTAGAAGTAACACTTGAACAATCTGAATGATAAACTTACAATCTAGTCATTTAAACAAGACGGCGCATTTCAGTGGTTCCTCTGAGCAAGATACCTGATAATTTCCAGTTATATTCTGGACATATGTTGATTTAATATGGATTGGATACCAGACATCTAAATGCCTAAAAGGCTGCTACTGTCCTACTGTAGTTCTGTTTGATAAGGCAGATGCTCTTAAGGCGTAGAGGTTAGCTGGGCGTTATTGAACTAAGTTTGGTTTAGACAGGCAGATGATTGTACTTAGATTCTTATTTCATATCTGTGTAGCTACATGAATAAACATTTAGGACTTTAAGACAGCAATAAGTGCCGAAGAGTAAATCAATAATACTTTTATATATTTTTTAAATGCTGTATAACAGTTGCTTTGGGTCAAGTATAATAGTATTGCCTGAACAAAGTGGATTATTAAAAAGATATTCAAGGCATTACACCTATTTTAATGTTCAGTAACTGTTTGTGAAAAGATTGCTTAATTTTCAGGTGAATTCATTATTCAAATTATTCATTGATTTCTTGGTTTGCAAGTGGTTCATGAGCTGTTCATTGCAGACAAAATGCAATGTGTCTGCACATTGCTGTGTTAGTAGGTTACTGAAATCTAATGATTTGACTTTATTTATTCTGTGAAAGCCTTAAAGTATTACTTGATTCTCTCACTGGAAAGGTTTAGGTGCTTAGGCGACTCACTAGCATAGTATGAATTAGATATTTTCCATATCAATATATCATTTCAAATGAACAATTTATGAATATTTGAGTGGAAATTGTCTTATTCATAAACATTCATAGTAATCTGAATATTCCAGTATCCACAGAAAGTGAAGAAAGAATGGCAGATATGGCCAAATTTAAAATATCTTTGGTAGAAACAGAAACAGCTGTTTATGGAAATATTATTCTAATATATGTTAACCTTGATTAATAGCTTCACAAGTTTTGTGATTTTATCATGAGTTTAATCATATTTCACCACTTGTTTTCCATTTTATTCAATCTGATGTTTTGGAGTCCATGTTAGTATGCTTTGGTATAGAATGGATAGCAGGCTCTTACCTATGGCTACCAGTTCCTCTGCAGACATGGTTTCACTGAAGGGCTATCAAAGCAGTAAGCAGTTCCTGCATAAATATGTGTGTTGGGGTTCAGTTTTCAAGCATGAGTTTGGAAATAGCATTCTAGAAACCTTGTGCAGGTATGGAAATAGGTTATATGCAAATCAGTAATAGCAACCTGATGCGAGAAGTAGGATGTCCTCTTTAGATCTGCATATTTGAAATTTGATTTCCATTGAAAAAAGGCCTATAAACTCTGTGTATATTTCTCTTAAGCCTTATTGTATGAGACGGTTACAGTAAGGGATGGCTTGAGGGAATCACATAAGAATATAAACCACTGAAGGAAAATTCTGGACTATCCTATGAAGTCAACATCTTGGAGAAATCTAAAGGCTGGAATTCAAGGTATTTTTGAGGTCAGCACAGTTTGTGTGAAAAAGGAGATGGAAATGTGATTCTAAGATGTTTCTCTATTTTCCTGTTCCTCAGCACCTCAACAAACAAAGCAAAGAGAGAAGAAAGGAAATGTGCTTCTCCTTTTTCTGCTTGTGGTTAAGGAAGACATCTATGAATTAATCTTTTAGGAAGCACAACAAATTCACATCCAAGCATCCAGCAAGCTCTGCTGGAGTGGCATGGAGCACAGAGGGCTGTGTCTTTACCTGTTCTCTTTCCTGTATATATACCTGTATCTTTCTGTGTATTTCTAGCCTGTTTCCCCTCCATATGGTATCTCTTTTTCCAGTCCTTCAGATCTGGCCCCGAGACTTGAGTAGTTTGTAGTTGGCTGGAGCAGAAGTAGGAAGCACGCTATTCCCCTTTATGGCTTTGCATGGTTGCGCAGAAAAGACCTCAGTCTCTAAGACTTTCAGACAGTCTTAACAAGAATACTTCTTTCTAACTATCCTCCCTGAAAAAGGACTACAGTTGAGCTTTCTGTGGCAGGAACTACCTCTTACTATTCATATTCATTCTTCAGTGGAGTCTTCTTGCACATAATTTGCAGCACAGCAGCAGCAAGGGGATAAAAAAAAAATCCCCAGGAACTGGTACAGAGAAGCAAAGGTAAACCTCTCTATTTTCAGATTTGGGTGTATTAATAAGATGTTAAAAATCTTGGATTTGGCTGCACATATTGGAGCCCAGAAGCACCTTATATGAGGCACAATCCTAAGATTAAGGCTTCCTATTTGTGTGTGTTTGTTTAAAATTGGATACTCACCTCCTCCCTACACACGAGCTTTCATTTGGGAAAGATACTGCACTTTCATGATGCCTCATGATGTGAATTTCAAATATGCAGAACAAGGATTCAATCCTCTTGACAGTCTGGGGTGAAAGCATGTGTACACCTTTTGAAAAATCAGCTATTGCTTTAGAGAATATATGTATGGTTGCTGATTTTCCAAGGTATGCACCATTGTGCACCCTTGAGAATGGTAAAACCTTTCCTGCATGAAAGCAGCAACTACATTTACAAAAAGCTGCACATGCCAACCATGTCAAGAATCTTCACAGTAAAGGCTCCCCAAGATAACGCCTGCATGATAGGCAGTTAAATTACATTATGTAAATTGCATGCAAATATATGCACCGCATACGATAATTAAAACCTTCCTAAATACATATTTGCAAAATACAATCCGTCATGGTCCACAAGGTTATAATCTACATTTTTTAAATGAACGGTGCAAAAACTCTGAAAATTCACGCAAAAGTGAATGATAATAATTTGAAACATAATGACCTATCATTTGTCAACTTAGGTTCTTTACAGAGTGTCACTCATTCAAAAAAATCCACCGATTCACTAAATAAAAATTGGAAGCCCTTACCAAAATTTGTGCTTGCATAAAATATAAGAACTAATGTGCTACTGTGACTGTGCACCTTCAGTAATCATGGATGGGAAGTGAAAAATTGCGTATGCAATGTTATGAAACAGAACCTGGCAAGAACAGAAAATTTACTAAGAAATATGACAAAGCACTTGCAGAAAGTGGCCTTGGGAATTATTTTTAAGCTTCATCTTTCAATTAGTCTCAGAAAATAGCACCTCCTGTACGACATTAGAGTTCAAGCCATGATGGGGACATGTAGCTGTCTCAAAGGGAGCAGGGATGACTGATAAATCATACCGGTCTCTTTCTGAGTCACGCTGGTGATCTCTAGAGATGTCCAGCCCACGTCCTGACCAGGTT
The DNA here is from genome assembly GCF_018139145.2 of Gymnogyps californianus. Lineage (NCBI taxonomy): Eukaryota > Metazoa > Chordata > Aves > Accipitriformes > Cathartidae > Gymnogyps > Gymnogyps californianus. The sequence goes on from NC_059473.1 coordinate 54,204,892, forward strand.
TGACATGCTCGTCAATCTATAGTCCATGGCAGGATTACAACCCACAGTGGCATAGTAGCACTGTGTGAGTTATGAGTCTAAAATCAGTAACTACACAGTCTAGCACCAAATGCTCCTCTTGTACCTTCTCTCGTGTGTGTGTGTGTGTGTGTGTGAGATTGTCAAGGCAGCAATCTTTTCTCTCCCTCTTATGTTCCATTGCCCTCCCAGAAGGAGTTTCAGTGGTTTTCTTCTCTTGCTTCCAGTTTGCAGAGCTAATATTCCCATAATGCTTTCAGCTGATTTGAGTCAGGACTGACCTATGAAGGTCAACAACTAGGAGAAATCTAAAGGCTGGAATTTAAGGTACATTTGAGCCCAGCACAGTTTGTGGGGAAAGGGAACAGGTACAAATCTCACAGTACCTTGTGATGCCTGCTTGCAAAAGACAGGCAGCTTGGGAAGGTGATGACTCCTGCCTACCTCCATATATGCCTGCAGGAGCAAAACTACTGGCCTAGAAACCCCCTTTTTTTTCTTTCAGCTGACAAGATTTTGTGAATTTGATTCTTCTGGTTTTAAGGAGGTCAGTAAGTGCTCAGCAAGCCTCAGGTTATAGCATGACAGTGTACAGACTTTCAGCCTGGTCTTGCCAGCAGTGAGATACAGGCTTATCTGTAGCCATGGGACTAATCTCCTAAGATTGTCAGGACTTGTCACACATGTAAAAGTAAAACTATACTTTTTAAGAATTCATGGTTTGGCAGCTGAGGAAAGGTCTTCCACCTTTCAATGCAAGTATGTAGTACTGATGAATTAGCAGAATGAATGAGTGCAAAAATGACCTTTTTTTCTCATGTTTGAAATAATGCTCATTAACAATAATGATCAGCACCTTTCAGCTGACATTGGTGACCACTGGGATTGACTGATAATGCATAAGCCTAAGGAGGAAAGTCACTTTGCCAGTTGCTGATTTGTGAATATTGGACAGTTTCAATTTTCTTTACGTGGCATCTTCTGTTTGAGGCATGTGTTACACAGACACTGAATATCTTTGGTAGAGTTCCTTATTGCCTGATAATAGGTCCATCCTCCTTCACAATAAGCTAATTGTGTTTTTTCTTTCCAGTACATCAGGCAGGTGAAGTAAAAAATTCTTTTAAAAGTCTGCTTCCAGAAAAGGGCAGCTAAGCAGCCAGCTATAGTACTGTTTACGAATTACTTCGGGCCTGATTCTGCCACCTGTGCTCTTATCAAGTAGCAACACTCATGTTTTTTTGGTGGAGCTGCCTATGAAATTATTCCACCTGCCACACTGGTACTTTCTGTCTTGGCCTTATACTGAGCTCTGAGTTTCCATCCTTTCTGCCAGAAGAGCAGGCAGGAGGCCGTCACAGTCACACAACTCCTGCACGCAGGCAGGAGAATCCGTGCTGGATTTTCCAGTGGGGCGCTGTCAGAAAAGACTTTTATAAAAAGAGAAAACTGAATTTGCAGGCTTCCAAGTCTGAGCAGCTCTGGAAATCCAGAGTGCTGGCATTTATCACAACCAAATAACAAATTATTTGAATTCCACTTATCACTATTTAGGGGTTTGTAGCGTTTTGAAATGCCTCTAAATAAGCAGTGTCTGACCACCACACAGAAAGATGGTTTTGCAAAAAGCACTTTCCAAGTAAAATGTCCAGCCTTTTATTTATATAATCCAGCATATAATAATTGTCCTTAAAAAGAAAGATATTGACATATATAACACAATGGCATGGCACTTTATTGAATGTTGAATTCTTTGAGTAGTGCTGTCCTCATATTTAAATCTATTAGAAATTTAACATAACAGCAGGCCAGCTGGCAGCCTTGAGAGCAATGGTAAGAAGGCATTCAGAAACGTGCTTTGCGGGGATGTATATCGACGTGACAAGGAAAGTATATTGACATGAGCTTTAGTTTTGTGGAAAGGAGAGAAAGGCAAGAATACAGACTCTGATCCTTTTGTGTGACAATTATGGTCACCTGGGGCCGTGCTACCCTACCTGACTGGGGTATCTGCAGGGAACCTCTGTGAAGGTTGAAAGTTTGAAACTAATGTTTCCAATTTACATAACTATAGCTACATGTAACATTGTTTTCAAAGTGGGTAAAAATATCCACTAGCACAGGAACAGAACCTGTCAAAAAAAAAGATGGAAATTATTTTAATATGATTGATTTATTTGGTTTTATAATGACAAGATTATCTGCTGTAGGCAGAAGGATTGTTGCAAAAATAATTCATTTAGCATTTATAAAGGGCTTCTTGCTCTTAATTTCTTTTATATATTTTATGACTTGGCCAATACAGCATTAAAAAAACCTTATCATGAATACAAACATCTTAAGAAAACATTACCTTAGCTAATGCAAAGGGAGTTGACAAAGCTGCCAATGATGCAGCCCTCCAGACAGAGGAGTCTAAATCAGTTGCCCTCTACAGCTTTTGTCCATCAGATCAAGCCTTATAAGGGTGCAGGGATCAAATTGCCAGTCAGCGTCCACGACTGACAAAAGTGTTTCATTTTGTTTACCTGTGAAAGGATGCTACCTCCTACAATAATCGCAGAGCAAGTAGTCTTCATATACAACAGCATGTTTTCTTTTTGCGTGTTTGCTTATTTGGAAAAAGCATCTGGAATAGTAATGCTCTGAGCGCTGTGTGGGGAAGCAGAGCAGAGCTGCTGCTGCATAGTTTAAGAGTTAAGTCCTGAGGAGATGAAAATAGAAAGCCTGATTGCTGGTTGTCTCATCAGCCCTTGTGAAAAGCAGCTGACAGTGTTCACGTTTGGAAGAGGAGAGGAAATTGGAAATCCATTACATTTCTCCTGGTATTTCAGTCACAGGAATATATGGGTCTGCAGTTCAGAAAATACAGAGAGGCTAAGATGCTGAAGCCACAATTAAGAAATGTCCATTGTCACACATTAGCAGAATAGTAAACTGGTTAAGAAAAAAATAGCTTTGTTTCTTCAAACTCAGCCTGTGATAATGGGAAATGGGACTTCTGAAGCTAGATGGAGTAGCTCTGGGCTTTTTCCCTTTCTGCTTGATTTTTGTTCATGACTGAACACTGAAATTTGGATTTGGCATCATGAATGTCAGCCACTGGACTGGGACTTGGACGAAGAGTAGCTTGCAGAATATCAGTGACCATTTTGATTGTGATAAACACCACAAAACGGTAACAAAAGCAGTTGGTTCTTTCTCTCCTGAGAGCGACCAGAATGGTTGCTGGTTTGACACCCACACCCTTCTCCCTCCCTCACTGTTTCTGTCTTCACGCTTTAAACCCCCTCACAGAGCTTCAGATCAATTGTTGCACAAGATACCCAGCACGTTTCAAGGCCAGAAAGTCACACAAAACCTACAATGGACACTCATCAGGGAAGGCAGTTTGGGTGATGGATATTGGGCCACCTCCTGAAATCTGCAGTAAAGGCACACAGAAAGATGGTTTTGCAAAAAGTGCTACGTGTGGTGCTACTTGGTAGTCAGCAGGATAAAAGAAGGAAAGTAGGTGGAAAGTACTCAATTCTGACAGCAAAAGAATAGTATGCACTGCCTTTTTTTAATGAGATTTCATTTTTCCATTGAATCAGCTATTGGTCTTGTGATTCTGTCACTGACATGCACACTGTCATCTGGACTTCAATATCGTGCTGTTGTCCAGCATTAGAAATGTCAATTTGTTTAACATTGTCTTCTGGAACACTATCCATTTATCCATACGGCACTAAGGATTGTTCTCAGACAATCCTTTTTTTTTCCTTCCCTTTTTTTTTTTTATATACACTGTAAAAAGGAATATAGGCAGAGATTATAACAAGATCTTAGGTCTCTGATAATCCTCCCATGGCTGCTGGTAGGGCTGCACAGTCCCCTTAGGGCACTTTTCAGCACAGCCAGCCTGCAGCCACCAGGATGGCAGGGGTCCCCTAAGAGACCAGAGGGCTCCTTTTTGCTTCCTTGACTTTACTGAAAGTAGAGCAAAGCTCCCATATGAACTTCAACACGTATGAACTTTTTTCTCTGATTCCAGTGCCTTTTCTTCACATTTCACTGCACACAAAACTTATCAGACAGATTTAACAATTTGAGGAAGCTGAAGAGAGAATAAAAAACATTTGGAGCCAGAAAGAGACAAAGAAACATTAGGTGACAATCTGTGTTCCAATTTAGGGGAACTTTTCCATCAGCTGCCCTCAGAGAACTTGAAATACACTGTCTCTTGCCTTTGCAGAATTGCTCTGCTTTGCCTTCAGAGTGAATGTGGCAATTTTCCAAGCCAAACTTACAGGACAGGGGAAATAAATCACTCTAATGTTTGGCTGGTAGGAATCCAAGCAGTAGAGAAACTACTTCCTTTCTAGAAAGTCTTGCAAAAAGTGGCCCAATTTACTTGATCTTTTCGACTCACTAATGTTTCTGCTTGAGTCTACAGTTTGCAAGCCATGAACATTGTGACAAATAGTGAAGTAATCATGCAATTAGGACTCAATTACTTATGCCGTAAGAGTGACCTTTTGCTTGTTTTTCCCCCACATAAGAAGAAATAAGTATTGTGTCTTTTTCTCCCCTCTGATGCTAGTTTACGGCTTGAATTATGTGAAATCCGGAAAGTTTGTTCTCCTGGTTTTACCTTTGTAGGGTTATCTAGACCATGGTCTGTCATGAGGCAGTCAGGGTGCATGGTACATATTACTAGTTGTCCTCAGCATATGGACAAGTGAGGAGTGGAGGGATGCAGAGAGGATCAGCTGTGGCTTCTTTCCCTCTCCAAAACTCAAGGCAGTCTAGTAGGGCAGGGAGCAGGGATGGACAAATTGTGGCTTTTGAACTCTGTGCACTCCTGTGGCAACTCAAGTGCAGCCGTTAGGCCAAGGCTGTGCCACGTGGTTTTCATTTGGGCTATATTGGTACAAGGGCAGGAGCTGGGTAACCCGCATCGCTGGCTGTGGGAAGAAGTGACCCAGCAGATGCTGCCAGGTTCAGCCTGGCAGAGAGAGTCACTTTGGGATACTGCATCGCGCCCACCCCTGTTCCACAGCAGGACTCTTCAGCCATTGCTGTCTCCCTCCTGTGACCTACTCCCTGCGCCTCCCCCTGCTCTCTGCTCTCACACCACATGTGAGATGCAACATGCATAGACGTTGTCGTGGTTTAACCCCAGCCAGCAACTAAGCCAGCCAACCCCAGTCGCTCGCTCACTCCCCCCGACCCAGTGGGATGGGGGAGAGAATCGAAAAAAAACCTCATGGGTTGAGATAAAGACAGTTTAATAGGACAGAAAGGAAGGAAAAGTAATGATAATGATGATAATAATAATAATATGACAATAATAATACTAAAAGAATTAGACTATACAAAACAAGTGATGCACAATGCAATTACTCACCACTCACTGACCGATGCCCAGTTAGTTCCCAAGCAGCAATCCACCCCTCCCAGCCAACTCCCCCCAGTTTATATACTGGGCATGATGTCATATGGTATGGAATATCCCTTTGGCCAGTTTGGGTCAGCTGTCCTGGCTGTGTCCCCTCCCAACTTCTTGTGTCCCTCCAGCCTTCCTGCTGGCTGGGCATGAGAAGCTGAAAAATCCTTGACTTAGTATAAACACTACTTAACAACAACTAAGTCCAAACCACTGCACTATACCAGCTACTAGGAAGAAAATTAACTCTATCCTAGCCGAAAGCAGGACACACGTGTATCTCATGCTGCTTGGCTATATGAAGATATTGGTCAGTGGTTTGTAAGCTCAGAAATTTGGGCAGTTCTACTGCAAGGCATTGGCAAAGGGGAAACACAGAAGAAATCTTGGCTCAAAGGTGCCATGTAGTGCCATCTTAAAGTACAGCTTTGTGAGTCCCCGGGCCCAGGTTGAAAGGAATCTGTTGATCACTGAGTCAGTGGGCTGCCAGATGCCCCATGTCTTAAATAACTTCCTGTAATAGAGGCTTGGGTCTTGTGTCCCATATTAGGAAGCATTCAGTACATGGGCTTTCCTGTATTTCCGTGGAGACCTGCCATTTTTTTCCAGGTGCCTAGAGCACAGATGCAGCAGTTAACGTCAATGTCAGCTAAACCGTGCAGCTGTTCAGTCTGGTGGCTGGGGACCAAAGACTCACACATGCCCAGTGCATAGTCACTTTACACCTGTTTGTCTAGGACTGTGACAGAGCTTGCTACTTCAAATCTTGTCTGTTTTCCATTGTGGAGTCCCAGGCACATCTATGCCGTCTCATAAATGCCCTCATGGTCTGCACCCTGATGCTTTTCTCAAGGCTATGTGTAAGAGGCTCCTAACCAGCACCTTCTTTCAGTCTGTCTGGAGTTCAGGATCCAAGCTTCTTTTGGGTGAAACAGAGACTTCTCTCTTAGTGGTCAATTGCATTTTTTCTCTTGAGCTCTTTGCTGCTGGAAGTGCTTCATCTGTCTGCTTTTCATAGCAGCAGTGCCGCTGATTTGTTTCTGAGTGGATAGAGCTAGATCTGAGGTGCCAGAATAATCTATTTCTCTCATGACATGTCCAGCATATTAAAATTAAGCAATGGCCAACTTATATTTGCACTTAAATTAGACTGTAATAGCACTGTTCTTAGGGAACCCTAATAAGAACTGGAGAATGACACTAAATCAATGGACTTCTTGTTAAAAGAACTAAACTAAAACTCAGCTGCTAAGCCCAATGGACTTTGTTCAAACCTGTTAAAATAGACTTTCCATGAAATAATGTTGTCAAGAAAGAGCTTTATCTTCAGGTTTTTAAAAGTGTGTCTTACATGAATAAACAGAGAATTAAAATAGAAAACCATTGTTTGTTAAAAAAAAAAAAAAAAAAGGAGGAAAAAAAAGCATGTTATCACAAATCCCATGCAGTGCGAGAATAGCATGTGGTTTTCTTTTTAGTGTGATCAACCTTATCGAGTATTCTTATTCCATTCTCTTCCAACACAATGCATTTCTCACTTTATGTTTGATTTGAATTACTCTTCTAGCTGTAAGATCCATTCATGCTGAGATCTCTTCTGCAAAACACCCAGGATCCTGGCTTGGTTTCCTTTCCATTGATATTAATTCTTTCAGTTTCCACCCCTTACAGGACAGCCTAAAGAAGGCAGAATCTCTTCAGTCATAAAGACATCACACCAAAAGCTATGCCCAAAAACCCTTTCCAGAGAGACAAGGATAAATCCTCATCATTCCAGATGAGTTAATGAGGACTCTGCATGAAATCAGTCAGACTGCTCATTACAAGTCTCCATCACTGTGCTTTCTTCTTTCCCTCTCTGCCTGAATTTTAGATGTACTTTTAGATTCCCCCTTAATTATTTGCTTCTGAGGGTGCTGGCCTGCCTTTGGCCAGTTACTTTTTCAAAACAAGCTTCCTGTCTTTGTGTAATAAGTGGTTTTTTGCCTCTTTTCAGTGATGGTTGGGCAGACAGAGATGAAGTCATTGAAGGTTATGAACCTGAAGCAAACGGAGGCATCACTATCAAACTGCAGTCTCCAGAGGTCTTGTCATTTGATGACTACTATCTGAAGCTGCGTCTGGACACCAACACCCGCAACCCCTGGTTTCCTGAGTTCTGGCAGCACAGATTTCAGTGCCGCATCCCAGGGCACCCGCTAGAGAATCTCAACTTCCAGAAGAACTGCACTGGTAACCTGTCAACTATTTTCCTGTTTGAATCTGTGCTCTGGCAAAAATTTGTCTTTGGGTTTTTTGTTCTTTTGTCTTTTTTTTTTCTTTTTTTTAAGCGTATAAATCGCCGGTGAAAAGTGCCAACCCCAAATTGTACAGATATAAATCCCAGCTCTGGTGGGAGTATGTCTGGCACTGGTTGCACAGCCTCCTCTCAATTTAGTTCTGCTCTGTTATAGAGTGACTTGTTCCCTTTTCATGTTTTAGGGCTATGCTAAGGCTGACAAGAGTGTACAAGTTTGTAATATGGCTTGTAAAAAATAAGTAACAATTAAATGTTAACAAAAATAGGAACAAATTTAAGCTTTTTTTTCTCAACGTCAGCTTTTCTGATCAGCTGAATAATCAGGAAATTCACAGAAAATATTATGGCAGAAAACAAATTTTAAGGAAAATTAATGAGTCTTAAATTTGACCAGTCATCTGCTTCACCCTTTCTTTTCTTCACTCATTAAAACATTTATAGTTTGTTTCCACTATGTAGCACTCACATAAAAAGCACGCTATGCTACAAGTAGAAGTAACTCTCACCTCATAGTAAAAGAAGTGTATCTGTACACAGACAGGTTTTCTCTTCCATGGCAGAATCTGAGAAAATAAACTAAAATGTTTCAGTAAGATTAAATTTATTAGTAAATTGGGTGAGAGGGGATCACTTTTCTGTAAAATACTTGCTGAATAGTTTTTGTAAATATGTTGTTCGTAGTTTGTAAATATTTCATTTCTAGTCAAAAAGGTCTACTCTGATAGTAAGGAAGTTACTCCAGTAGAAACAAAACTAATGAAGCCTGGCTTCCCATGGATTTCTGTCCTATTCTTTACATCTCCACCTCCTCTGTCCTGTAGCAGTAATCTCAGTTGGTCTTCATGTGCTCCCTGAGCTGAATTCCCATAGTGTTTCTAGTTCTTCCCTTCTCCATCAGTAACACTTCTTAACAACAGTGTCCACATTACCTTTTGTTTTCTCCCAGTTCTCTTATTAACAGCTGAGACATATCACCAAATACTGTCACTGACTCAAAACTGGCCTAATGTGCTGACTGGCAGACAGGGTGGCCCATCTGGGTGCTGAGAGGCTAATGGCAAGCCAGACAGGCTAAATAAATGTTGAGGTTATACTGACATTCTTTCCTCAAAGGAGTCATTAACTTTGGACTCTACCAAAATGTTGATTTATGGTATACATATTTAATTGGTTTTGAGACTGCTTCAGCTCGGACAAAGGAGTTATTATAAGCCAACAAGGGTAGAAATTACTAAGGAGAGGCTGAATGATCGATTCACACTGCAAATACATAGCCTTCTTTCTTAAGAAAAGAGGCTTAAAATTGCATTGTTTTGTTCATTGCATTCACATAAATAAATTTCATGCTGATACTCTATAAAAAGGTCTCGTTTCTGAGGAATCTCAGCAGCTGTTGTAAACATGGGTAGTTTGTTATCCAGCCTCCGTTTGGTTATGAAACTAAAAACTTTAGTCTGAACCAGCATAGTCATTCTTCATCTGTTGCATCAAAGACAAATACCAGGTGGTGAGTTCAAAACGGCCAAGATGGGGTACTTCTGCACAGAATGTGTAGATGAGTTTTCAGACAGTGGTTGATGTAGACTCTAAAATTGTACTTGAGCCAAAAAGCAGTTAAACAAATTCATGGAAGAAAACCAATAAGGGCTGTTTTATGGGGAAAAAAACCAAACCACCCCAAACTGGCTCAGGACATCCTAGGGTTGAAGCCACTGGACACTGGAGAGGGTGCTGCAGAGGTACTGTTATGTGCCTGCCCTGGTGTTCTGTGCTTCTCAAGGTGTCAGGTATCAGAGACAGGAACCACTACGTTCTGATAATACCAGTGAAACACAAAAACATTTGTCTACATTGGTAGACTCTCACAGTTAATAGTCACAATTCAGGCACTCAAACGTCTTTCCCTCCTCTAAAAAGCTGTAAGTTTTTGCATGAAACCTCAAAATGTGCGATACTTTTTAGGCTTTGCTGAAAAGCAATGAGCTCTTAAATTTGGTGGTGAACCCCTGATAACCCTCAGACTTATCACACAACTAAGAAGTTCATAAATGTCTCAAATCACCAAAGGGAAGCACCACAAAGTATCTATTCCCCATAATGGCATACCTACAGAATCAAGAGACCTACATGTCCCAGTGAGTCTGGGGGCAATAAAATATCGTATTTATTTTTCTTTAACTGCACAGAGCTGACTGGTGACTGTCTGGCACCACCAGGGCTTTCTGCACACATATCTTTATCTGGCCTTTCTGTAGGGTTAAGAACGTCACTTCAAATACTTCAAAGCTTGCTGGTGGAGCCTTTCTCTCCAAGGAGGTCTAGTATGACAGTGCCAAGAAACTGCCTTCTTTACCTCTCACAGGTTTGGAGACAGGCCTTTTCACAAACTCTTTGTAAAAAAAGGAGTCTGAATTGCCTCTTCCCTCCTTCACAAAGTATCTCCATGTACAAATTTGAAGGAGAGAGTCCATGCTGCTCAATAAATAATAAGCACTAATATTTGAAATCCATTAAAATTGCCAATAGACGAAGTTTGACTTCTGTGTGGTACTACAAGTTTAAGTACTGCTGCGACTACTGCAGCACCCCAGGAAAATTATCAGTATTCAATACTGGTATCAAGAACCTTAACTCCATTATATCTAAGAGCTTTCACTCTTACCTCACAGTATTCCATCAATATTCCTGTAACAAGGTACATAGGGTCCTGCATTATGGAAAAAGCTGAGTCCGATGTGGTTCCAAGAGTCCATGCACATTATTAGCATGCGTTGTGACTCTCTCTGGGTCCTGATCTGTTCTGTATTCCAGAAGTGCACTGGTAGTCCTTACTGAGAACAAAGTACACCCATACTTTTGCATAGACAGAAATTGATTCAAAGGCAGTAGACTGCTCAAGTTCATCTTCCATGTCTGGAGAGTTAACATCTCAAGAAACTATCTAATGAAAAAGAAAAGCAAGGACAAAAATACTTGTGATATTTAGGGGAGCATAGTGTATTTGTATTTACCCAGCAGTGGGTTGCCTAGGAGCAGCCAGAAACAAAAAAAGAAAAGGCAGTGTTATTCTCTGACTACCTTATTAAAAAAGATTCCGAATACTTGGACCTATCCAATTTGAAAAGGAGATTAATTACAAAATTTGTATTTGAGAATCTTCAATTACTGCCTGCCCAGTATAATTTGCTCATATACAACCTAATCACTTTACTGAGTGATTTATTCAGAATTGCCACTGGAATGTGAAGTTCAATTTTTAGCATTCATGGATAGGCAAGGACTTCTCCTCAAGCAATTACAGCTGCTGCATTTGCAATTTCTCACACCCCGTTACTGTTGAGTCAGCACTAGCTTGGGATTGCAGGCTCTCTACGAAGCAAGGGAAAGCCAGTTCCTAGAAATCCCCCGTCTGTGATGACAGGAATTACTGCTTGAATTCCCTCATTCAGTCCTTGAGAAGACTGATGCTGCCCTTCAGGAATTCTCATATTACACTGAGCTCTGAATGTACATGCATATTTTTGGGGAAAAAAGTCTATCTGGTCTAAGCGTTACTGGAAGGAAGCAAGTCCAAGTGCGTTCTACTCTGTGAAGTCTGTGGGATGCTTAACAATTGGCCACATTTTCAGAATAGCTTATCTGGATGTACTAGGACTATATGGTAGTAGCACAAGTTCTTGGGAAGAGAAGACAATCATCGAGAGTTTTGCAGTGACTGCTCTTTTGGATCATCCCTTCTTGCAAAAATTAAACAACTTACTTTTCCCACTTGGGTAGCAGCCAAATGAGTGGGAGCTATTTTTGATTCATTCTTTGCTAATGTTGTAGCCAAATGCCTCTCATAAGGGAATGCCTCTCTCCCTATCCATCTCTCTCTCTCCCCTCCCTCTTTCTCTCTCTCTCTGCTATAGGAGATATTCTTCCTCAACACAATAGAATTCAAGTCTAGAAATTTTCTTGTATGTAGATGTATTGGATCTGGCTGGGATGGAGTTAACTTTCTCCATAGCCGCCCTCATAGTGCTGTGCTTTGTATTTGTAGCTAGAAAGGTGCTGATAACACACCAGTGTTTTGGCCACTGCTGAGCAGTGCTCGCACAGCACTGAGGCTCTCTCCACGCCCCCCCCCCCGCCCCCCCCGAAAAGCCAGTAGGCTGGGAGTGGGCAAGAGGTTGGGAGGGGACATAGCCAGGACAGCTGACCCAAACTGACCAAGGTTTCCACACCATATGATGTCGTGCTCAGCTATAAAAGCTAAGAGAAAGGAGGAGAAGGGGGGGCATTTGTTATTAAGGCATTTGTCTTCCGAAGCAACTGCTACATACTGAGGCCCTGCTTCCCAGGAAGTGGCTGGACATCACCTGCTGATGGAGGTAGAGAATAAATCTTTTTGTTCTCCTTTGCTTCCATGCATGGCCTTTGCTTTTCTTTATTAAACTGCCTTTATCTTGACCCATGAGTTTTTAATTTTATTTTCTCTCTGAGGAGGGTGAGTGAGAGAGTGGCTTGGTGGGCACCTGCCAGCCAGCCAAGGTCAACCCACCACAGTGGAAAAGAGTTATTTGTATATGATCATTCTCCTGTAGTTTCCTTGATATTTAGCAGGCCAAAACCACTTCCAGTACAGAGTGGTTCTTCTTAAACTGTCCATGGCACTAAGGTACTTTCAGTGTTTTCCATGTAGTAGCTACATTCTTTAGGAAACAAAGCATGTCCTGCAACTCTGCATGGACCCCTGACTCATCGTGAGGTTCAGAACTTCACGCCATTCTTCATGCCTTTCGGATGAAAAGTCGGAACAGAGCAGACCTTTTTAACACTAACAGAAAAAAGCTGTTTCTGAATTTGAGATACTAAGAAGCTACCTAACTCAGGATGGACCCGACACTAAGTTCCCTTAGCACACAACCTCAAGCACTGCCTCAAGCAAGTCACAACTTGTTTCAGTTCACCAGACAACTCAGCCTTTTCCACATTTTGGAGATTGTATGGAGATTGTACGCTGACATACAGTGATAGACTGTATGTCAGGCAACAGAGTTCAGATACCCTTCCAACAGTTCTGTAGGATGTTTTCTTCTCCCTGATCTGATAGAAATAGCTCAAATGGAAGTGGTTTTTTTGCCACAAAACTACTAGTGACAAATATTTCTCCATTGGACTTGGTGAGCCCACATATGCCAGAATTAAATGCAAGTCACACGCAGAAATGGTGTAGAACTCAGTGCAGTGTAAACGCTTGTAAGGAGGTCTAACTGCTCTTTTACAGAATGCCTTATTCACCTCCTGGCAGGTAATACAACGGCTGTAGTTTCTGTAAACCGGGTGGGATGAGTACACCTCTGCACCACAAGAGGCAGTTATGAAATTGGTTATGGAACTGATGCAAACATCAGATTATGCTCACGGCAGTTCATCTGCTGGGACAACAAAATACATTGGCAGGCAATTGGCACAGACATTTTTCAACAGAGAGTGAAGTGGAACAAACTGGGCAATTCATGATTCATTCATCAATTCAACTGATCTTTGAAGCGAAGGATTATTTGTCAGTGAACGTATTTGTGGCAGACAAGAACAAGAAATATAGATTTTTTTTTGTTGTTCTAAAGGAGGTCACAGTCCAAGTTCCCTGTAGGATGCTTACTCATACCTTGGTCATGCCATAAGGATTGCTTTATCTGCTAATTCCTGTTTTGGTCCAAGAGAACTACAAACAATCTGTCTGAGTGTAGCCAGAGTCACAGAATCACAGAATCACTCAGTCTGGAAGGTAGCTCAGGAAGACCCCCTGCTGAAAGCAGGGTAAGCTATGAGTTCGGACCAGGTTGCTCAGGACTTTATTCACGGGGGCCTTGAAAACCTGCAAGGATGAAGGTGGCACAGTGTCTCTGGGCCACCTAATCCACTGCTTGAATGTGAAAAAGTTTTGTCTCTGTTGTGGTTTAACCCTAGTCAGCAGCTAAGCACCACACAGCCGCTCCCTCACTCCCCATCCTGTCCCCCCCTGCTTCTGGTGGGATGGGGAGGAGAATTGGGAAAGGAGGCAGAACTTGTGGGTTGAGATAAGAACAGTTTAATAACAAAAGTAAAATATTAACCATAATAATGACAAAATATAATAATAATAGTAATAATAATAGTAATGAAAAGGAATATAACAAAAAAAAGGAGGGGGGGGGAGAAAGAAACCCGGTGATGCACAATGCAATTGCTCACCACCCGCTGACCGATGCCAGAGCAGTGATCTGCCCCTCCCGGCCAACTCCCCCCTGTTTATATACTGGGCATGACATTCCATGGTATGGAATATCCCTGTGGCTAGTTCACGTCAGCTGCCCCGGCTCTGCTCCCTCTCGGCTTCTTGCACACCTGCTTGCTGGCAGAGCATGGGAAACTGAAAAGTCCTTGGCTTAAGATAAGCGCTACTTAGCAACAACTAAAACATCAGTGTGTTATCAACAGTATTCTCACACTAAATCCAAAACCGAGCACTGTACCAGCTACTAAGAAGAGTTAACTCTGTCCCAGCTGAAACCAGGACAGTCTCATATCCAGTCTGAACCTCTCGTTTCAAGTTATGCCCATTGTCTGTTATCCTCCCACCATGCTTCACCATGAAGAAGCTATCTCTCTCTTCTCAATAACCACCCCGTAGGTATGAGGGGCTGTTCTAAGGTTCCCCTGTAGCCATCTCTTCTCCAGGCTGAACAAGCCCAAGTCCTTCAGCCTGTCCTCAAAGGGCAAGGACTGCAGCTCCAGATCATCTTGATAGCCCTCTGCTGAATGTGCTCCAGGTTATAAGTGTCTTTCTATGGTGGGGGTTCACAAACTGTATGCAGTATTCTAGATGCAGCCTGATGAGTGCAAAGTAAAGGGGGATGGTAGTGGGGAGGTAATCACACGCTGCAGTCACTGGCTGTGCTATCAGTACAACCCAGGATGCTGCTTGCCTTCTTTCCTGCCAAGGATCTGTACGGCCACCATATTCTTGTGTCAAATTTGGTCCTAAGAGGTTGTATCTTTTCCCATCTTCTTTCTGCATCAGCAGACTTGCTCAGAAAGAGGACATAAGCTTTCATCACACCTAAGTAGTTCTGGATGTCCATCATAAATCTTCATAGCATGTCAAATCATGGGCAGAACATAATAATTATAGCAGAAAAGAGCTTGTGAGGAAGACTAAATATTCCAGAAAAGGCATTTATGCTTTGGTATGAATAATGCAGAGTCACACTTCTTGAGACAAAAATTGCAGGGAATATAGATTTTTTTGTCACTGTAAAGACCTTGAATCATTCACTTTGCTTGGTATAGCCATAATCTGAAAGAGATGTGGAGCATGGTGCAGAGGTGTTTTAGATATCAGAGACGCATACAGCAACACACACAAAGAGCAGTGCAGTGTTACATGAATGTACCGGTTCAAGTACAGGAGTAGTATAGTTATGTCTGTGGGACATTATACCCAAGCTGCTAAATCCGATCATTTCAGCAAGTGCTTCTGGAGCCAGCTTGACTTGTTTGGCTCTGGTTAGGATTTCTCTGAAAAGCATCCCTAAGTGTTTGCCACCATTATCACCCACTCATTAAAAAGTAACTGGTTTTATCTCATCCAGACATAGACAGAGTCCTTATAGTTTTAGTGAGGTTGGGTTTTTTTCTGACATAGGATAATAACATCTTTTTAGAAGATCTACAGAGCCTCTACTCACACCTGTCGTGATGTCTGTTTTCCTGTATTTGTCTGTGAAGTTCTCCTTGATTGCACTTATTGCACCAGATAGAAAGACAGAAGACTGATGGCTCACTGATTCCCATCCTCAGACAGTTTTGTACTTGGCTAATGCATCTTTCAGACTACATCCAGTCCACCAGTAATGTAGTTCAGAGCTTCTCTGAATCAAAGATTTTTTTCTCAAGACCCATCTTAGTTTTGATGAATTTGTATAAGATAACATGGGCCCCTCATTTTCTCCTATCAGCGAACAAAGCACTTCAGGACATGTACTTGTTTTTTTCTACACTTTGCTGAAAGGCTGAATGCATTTCCAGTGAGAGTGGATCTGAGTGGTTTTCAGAGTGTTTCAGGTTATGTTGTGAGTTGGACTAATTAGATCCAGCAGACATTACTAGGGCTCATTCTGCTGTGTCAGAGGTGCTCGTACATGCTTGTCTGAGAACATTCCTTTCATCTCAACATCTGCAAGGCTCCCCCATGGAGCACCTGTCCCATGAGACTTTGCATCAGCAGAAGCACCTACAGTAGGAGCTACTTTCACTACAATAGGTCAGAAAAGTTAATTATAAGACAATAGCCTGAACGCATACTCTGCCAGGTCAGTCACTGCTTGTAGATCACCTGTGGGGTATATAGGAGACACATTCATAAGCTTTTGAAGAAGGAATCAAGCTATTGACATGCCATGACTCCTTCAAGATATATTGTACCTTATGTATGCTGTGACTCACCCTCCCTAATCCCTGCTTTGGATTCCCATTATATACTTAGGTCCCTGTGGTAGAGAAGGACCTGAGTCCTGTGTCACCCTCTTTGTCCTCGGTATGAGGCAGGAGATCCTAGGATTCATCCCGCAGTAGTGATCACAACTGATCTCAATTTCATGGGCACCTAGAATGAAGCTTATTAGGGACAACTTGTCTGAAAGAACTCTGGTTGCTGCACTTTTCAGTCAAGGTTTTTTTACAGCAGATACGACAGGAGAGCTGTAGTCTCATTTTATTTCCCAGACAAGGTTATAGACAGCTTTTAAGGCTTAAAGAAGAGGAAGATTAATAATGTGCTTATCTGTGATAAATCATATGAATTATTTGGAGAAGGCATTATCTATGGCCAGGTTTTTGTTCATTTGCTTCTAGCTTCTTATTTCTGTGTTTGGAAGAAAGCAGCTACATTTATCTAATATTTTATATTTCCAAAAATACTTTTAAACCAGGCTGTCAATCAAAATACAATAACAATAAATATATTTCTTCTTTTGGGATACATGAAAAAATGAGATCATCATCAAATAAAGGAAAGAAGCAGTATACATATACCTTTGTAAACAGCATAGAAGACAGTTTGCAGAACACATACATATTACAGCAGGATATGACAAAAGTTTTCTGAATCTAATATTTACACCTACATTTTCCATTGTGGGTTTTAACAGTCAAAGTTTCCACTTCTGGGATTAAAACAATCCTCGGGTAGGCTTGCGACATTCAGCCTTCTTCATTACACGAGTAAACCGATGGTGCTGCAAAGGAACAGGACACATGAATCATGCTCCCTTGTGCCTCCTCGGGGCTCCTGTCTCTTGTGCCTGGAGAGCGACAGGGGTACTCCTGACTGCTCAGACTGTGACAGGTGCTTTGAACTTGTGTCAGTAGCGTGGTGAGGACAAAAGCACACAATTAAAATTAATTGACTTGTTCCTAGAAATCAATTGTTTGTGCAGGTCACGCATCAGAACAATTGGCCTAGATATCAGCATTTAGCCAAATCAGTAACTAAACTGGATGAAATAACACAGGTAACTGATCTGAAAACAAGGCCAACTGCCTTCTGTCAGCCCTCCTGGCCTTTTGTTAGATCATAGCTTCCCTTTCCTCATTTACCTGTAGGTGGAAAGTTTTTAAACTAAGCTTGCAATTTTATGGGTTGTCATTACTGGCAGCATTACCCCATAAATACAGGTGCCAAGGAGATACAGTAGAAGCTAACATGTATAGGCACAAACCCACACACTCACACATGTCTAGCTGCAGCCCAGAGATACCCTTTGTGCACAAGGATATTTTCTGAAAAATAACCAATAAAGTTCTTAAAATAAATGGGTTCCTCTTAATAGATCTTGGGCAAGCAGTGGCATAAAGAACAATAAATTATGAGCCTGAGTACTAAAACTTGAACCATACAAACCGCAAACTTTCCTACTAAGAATAAGCTGTATTGGTATCCATAGGGAGAATAATCTGATGGAAGATGTGTGCTCTGAAGAGTAACGCTGCCAGAATAAACTTCTGTTTTCCCACTCATACTGGGAGGTCTGGAGGAGCGCAGAAGTCTCCTAGTGTGGAGGGAACTAGGGAAAAATAATGAAAGCAGCTACTGCAGCTAGGCTGGGCTGCTGGCTGAGCCAGAGAGGGCCGCTGCAGCACAACAAGGTGCAAGACAAGATGATTTCCAAGTGTTTCCTTCAGCTCAGATTTTTGAGATTCATATAATAGAAAGCAGCTTTGGAGGAACCTGCAAGTTTGAACCTTTAATTTAGCTCTGGATTAAGGCTCAGCTCTATAGGGATGGAAAATCAGGGCTGTTCTCTTCAAAGCAATAGCACTCTACACATCATGCTATGCAGTGTACTGTCTACTTTCTGCAAAGGCCAGTTTACTCTGGCTGTTTTTCCAGGTTTATTTTGTCTAAAAATTCACATCACAAGGGCCCATTTTCTTGTGAGATCTCAAGTACTTCAGTAATTTGGGTTTGGCTGGGCTGGATAGCCCTTTTTTTTCTGCATTGTCACATTTGGCTACACCCAGAAAAAAAGGAGGTGTGCTAAAATGAATGCTTTTAGAATTCTTTCAGATCTGAAAGAATCCTGCTTCTGTTTTTCTGTTGAATTTAATGTGTGAATAAAGATTAGGGCCACTTATTTTATCTTCTGATTTGCTTAGCTCTAGTTTGCTGCTAATCAGCGATGCATTGTCCTCATGCAGATGTCATTCAGAAGCTTCTAATCTTAGCTTAGCTTTAAAATGAATCTTTTCTGTGATAGTGTACTTGAACACAGCTCTGGGCATATGTCCAGCTAAGGGAAAAATAAAGTGGATCTTCGTGATCTGTGTATTTGCAATGAATGTATTGCATATTGCAAGGGTTATAAGGGAATATTTGGATCCTCCTAACAGTCATTTGAAAACTACACTTAATTTAACTAAAGATTGTGAGTGTGCTCTGTTAAATTATAACATGGTCTAACTAGGCACTAGTTAGGGTGGCAGAGGCCACTTTGCTCCTCGGCTCCAGAGCAGCTGCAGCAGCTCCCTTTGATCCTGGGAAGCAAGGGGAGTCTCGGAGAGCAACTGCGCGGCTGCAGGGCTGCCTCCTAGTCTGGGCGCGCAGCAATTACTGAAACTGCACATGTGAAATCCACCCCATCGGCATGCAACCATGTGGTTCCAGCCCTTCAGACAGAAGGTTTCTTGTGTAAGGATATGGTCTATTTAACAAAACCAAACAACACAAAACCAACAGTAAACTTGGCAAAGCAGAAATTTGGAGGAAACTATATTTCTGCAGAACTGAGACACATTGCTGTTCATATTGATTTATACTTGGGCCGCTAATGCTGGTGTTCTTAATACCACCTTAACATTAAGAACAGAAGTGAGGAAGAAGCGGTTTGTTCTTTTAGAATAATAATAACAGAAAAAGAAAACCAATAGTACTGGCTGATGGGTGGTACACTGTCATGCAAGAATTCTGAAACCCATCTTAAATCAATAGCGTTTTAAAGCATGACAAATATTAGATATCTTTCCTGACTGTTCTTCAGACTCATACAGAACCACTGGAATTTAAAACAGGAGAAGACCAGTTAGGCCAGCTAGTCTGTGCCTGCCAGCCATGGCTGGTATCCTATCATGAGGGGAGTGAGTACTTGCTCTGACATTAACATGAGATATTGACTCATACCTTTGAAGTCCTCAGGATCTCATGCCCATACACAGACAACCATGGGCTAGTACTTAGATGTTTACAGGTCTAGATCAATGGACAGAAAAGAGCTATTTATTTGATTTGTTCCATTTGCTGTCTCCATGCCAGATAGGAGCACAGATCTCCAGACAGGATGGGTTAATGAATATGTGTATTTTATTATTTTCATCATATTTTTCCACTCTGATCTAAAGACCCTGACTAATAGTTTTGGGTGTTGTACTGGTGTCAAATATTTAACATATACTGAGACTAGATTTCTGTTGACTTCTTTGCCCCGTTCAGTGGCAATGCATTGTGTGGTTAATATGAAGGTTGCTCATTTTCAACTCTGAACCAGCATTTTCTGATGAAGGTGCCCAAAATTAGGCTCCTGAAGTGCATGCTCTGAAACCTAGATAAATTGGCCTGATTTTTAAGGGTACTGATCTCCCATAATTCCCCTGGAAGTCACAGCAACTAGAGAAGTTCGGGTATTAATCAAGTCAATTAATTAGGTGCCTGAATATGTATTCAGGTTCCTAATTTAAGTATCTAAGGTGGTTAATGTTCTGAAAGCTGCAGCACAATTACTGAGTTCTGTCTCTTTCTTTCAGATAAAGTCTCAGGCTTCATATGAAAAGCATGACACTTGAAATTTAATCAGTCCTATTTCCTGTGCTTTTCATTTTTCCATCATTGTGTGTTATAATAGGATATCTGTAAGAGTATATCTGACTCAACTTTTTTTTTTTATTAAGAGTGAAAAGCATGATTAAAATGAGCCAAATAATGTAAAAATCTGCAAACATTTCTTTAAATTTGTAAATAAATTCGATTTTAAGTGTGTTCATTCTTGTCTCACATAAGAGTAGCAGCAACTTATTATCTGCTAGACTTGTTCCAAATAACAGATCTGTTAAGAACAGTAGTTCTAAATATGTCTTTAATGGAGTGTGCGAATAAGGCAGCAAGGTTACATAGTAACCCGAGGGAGAGGGTAAGACTGAAGGCTGGGTTTTCTTTCTTTTTAATCGTTTCTCCACAGGAGTTCAGGTCATGTAGAAAATGGGCTCTGTGGAATCCTGTCCTTGGAGAGACTGGGTCAGGATCCAGGATGGCACTAGAGGAAGGCTGTAAAGAAAGCAAGAGAAGCAGGTGCATCCAAGGTCTCTGCGATAATAATCATTCGCATTAAAATGATGCCTGAGGCTTTGGGAGCATGGGCACTTGTGGGACCCTGCAAAGTCTGAGAGAGAGGCTCAGAGATACTTTATTGTTGGACTGGGAGTGACAGAAGAAGCTATAGGACACACAGTAAGAGTAGCAAATTGAATTCCCTGTTGTCATATTCCCAAGAAAGGGGACAGAAGAAAAGAAGAGAAAATAATTTTGAAAAAGAAAGAATTAAAATTGAAGAATAAATTGGGACTGGGGGATCAGTCATGATGCCAGATCAGAGTATGGCCTCTGACCAGGATCAGACAGGGCAAAAGCCCTCCTTTCCATTCACCCTGTTTGTGAATCTTCCATTAAAATAACAGTGCTATTGCCTATGTCCTTTAAATGCAAAGGCTGAGCTTGACCATTCAAATGCCTTTGTCAGCATTAAATTTTATTCAGCTAATGAAATAATAAGATGGATTTCAAATGCTATGTCAGGATTTGAAATCAGTGTCTTTGCTGATTACATGTACAAACCATTCAATCAAGGAACAAAAGAAAAATCAGCTGGCATATTTTATTCCTGTTTATAAGATGAAATATTCATTTCTAATTAAAATAGGAGCTGAGAAATAATGTCTCGCTGCAGAAGTTAAATAATAATTTCAAATAAATAATAGAACATGTTGTGGTCATTTTGCAGGCAGTTTGTACACAGTCCAGCTTTTAAGAAAAACAAATTAATCAAAATAATTATTTGTCAAGCTCTCATAATAATTATTCTCTGTCTCTAAGAAAGGCACTGGAATCACTTCAGATCATCTTCTATGATGTTGCCTGTTTCTAGAAAGAACATGTCATTTAATGTTATGTCCTAACTATTTGAATTAGAGTAGATTTTTTTTAAGCCTAAACTGCTTCTGACTTGATGGATTCCCCAAGTTCAGAATCACGAGCAGAGTTTTATCGATTTCTAGTTTTAAGCCTTGAATATTACGTTTGGGTATTTGATCGTAGGTTCTAATAAGCCACTGCCATTCCATGCCAGATTCCTGGTGAGTTACATGAGTCTTCCAATAGGTGATCACAGTATTTTATTTGGGGATGAATTTCCATAAGCTAGAAGGGCCAAATATTGATTTTTTTTATGATTATCAAGTAGGTTAAATATCTTTACAGCTTGCTCGCTTCATGATGGATTTAATTCCAAACATCTTCATTAGAATGTGCGTAATAATGAATGTTCATAATTTTATGTGCATTATGGCAGTTGTAAGTATAGTCCCAGTTTGGAGCATGAATGCAGCCATGAAAAGGATGGCACATAAATACAAAGTCATGTTTCTTTTCAAACCATTTGAACTGATACTGAACTGTGTTTGCCTGGGAGTCCAAGATACAGAAATGGATTTATCTCAAATAGGGACAGTTATTTTCCTCTGTTGTTTTCCAGTCTATTAATTCCAAAGGACAAGAATTAAGATAATAGCCAAAATGAGGTAATCAGTAGCCTTAAAACTTAACCTTGTCAATTTTTGGTTATGTTGTTTCACTGTTGGACATTCTGTGAATTGTGTTTCTCAAGCTGATCGCATTGCAAGAACACATACAAATATCACAGGTGAGGATCTTTCTTTTTGTTTTGAAGGGGGCTGGGTTTTTTACCCTGCAGTGAGCTATACTCTGTATATCCTTCAGTTTCTATTTCATTAAAAAACAGTCTTCACTGCAGAGCTATTTCATCATGATCATTCCACTAGAAGCTAGGAACAAAAAGAAGCAATGCTAAAATTTCCTGCCAAGCCTTTAACAGCTTATAGCAGTGGATATGTACAGAAGAAGTTTCAAATACCAGCTTGCAGGCTTGTTTAGAGGAGAAAGAATCTCAGCAAATCATCCTCATAGGGCCATAAACCCTGGGTTTTTTCTTAAGTAAAATTCCTTATGAAGAATTTTAGCCCAGTAGGAAGAAACACAGAGGCTTCAGGCCATACTGTCATCCCCTACAGAAGCTTTGTTAGGCTACTGAGCTTCTGTCAAGCCATCTGCTATAAGTGGATCTCTCCAGACCTGCATTTAACAGCCTATGCCATATACATTAACTTGTAGAGGAAGTTCTCTGCTTGTTATCCAGTTTCCTGCTCTTTTTCCTGTTGCTATAAATACTTTCTGTGGACACGTATCCTTGCAACTTTTCAACTCTGTGATCAGTTTCTTTCGGCTCTCACTGATAGGAATTATAAATGCATGGGGACAATCTGTGTAGATTGCAAACCTGTGATGGTACAGAGCTACACCTTGCCAGGGGCAGCCCAGTGAAGGAAGAGACAGCCCTCTCCTGGGATGGCTGGCATGCAGAAAGCTGTGCTGTTGTTAGCATGGCCCTTAGGTGATGCATTATATTTTCTTTTGGGTCCTTTCTTTTACTGCTCGCCAATACAAGAGACAATGCAGGCGATGCAGATGCATGGAGAAGGGGAAAAGGAACTTTTTCTCCACCACAGGCCTGTTTTGCACTCACCTGCCTCCCTCTCCAGCGACACAGTCCTGGCAAAGCCATGCTGCCAGCTGCTGCAAAGGCCTCCAGCTTCCCTCTAGCCTCTTCCAAAGGCAGAGAGGGGCTGCAGCATTGCACATCAGCTGGGAGCGTTCGTGAATGTATATCATCTCACCCAGACATGCTCTGCCTGCTTGCCCCAGCACTGTCACGTACAGACGACAGCAGGCATGCCCAAAATTTACATTCACTTGAAGCTGCAGCCAGCCTTTGGGAAATGACAGTCTTCTCACCCCCTGCGTATCTCCCTTGGGTCACTAGAAAGGAGACGTAAGAGGAAAGTGCTCTCTGCTCTCTTGGGCACAGGCACATTCGAACACAGCTTTGTCATCTCCCACAGTATGAGCATGAGTTATGTGCATTGTCACTTGGTGTTTACATCTTAAATCTGCTTTTCCCGGAGTCATATAGTTGTGTGAGAGTCTGAATGCCCATGGGGAGAGGCAGAAAGCGCAAGGAGGGGAGGCAAGCTTCAGACTCTTGTGTCTGCTAAGCAAAGTTTGCAGACTGGGAAATACAGGAACAGTCAGAGATCGGTTTCCTTTTGTTTTGCTCCCAAGTCGTGTGGTGGATGGGCTGGACCTGTGAGTTCAGGCTTGGCATAGGGCTGGCAGCACTGCTCAGTCCCCTTTCTCCTGCCCAGTGCCTAGCGACTCTGAGACTCCCCCTGCATCTGGTTAATGAGTGAGTCAGCAGCTTGCACAGTCATTTCTCCTCATAATATTTCAGCTTTGCTGTGGCACTGTTGTATTTGTGTATGCCAGCCTCATTCCAGAGTCTTTGACACTAAGCTCTTAAAGCCCTAATGTGCTTACATAACATGATATGGAGAACCAAGAAAGGAAATTTAATTAAAATCTTTCCTCACTGCTTCTGACACACAGGGAGAGACAAAAGGAAGACACTTCTTTTTGAACACTGAAGAGTAATGTGGCATCCTCACAAAAACAGACAAGGAAACTGAAGACACTGGTGGTGTATAGTATATCTAAAAAGGGGACTGATCTTCTAAAGTTTAGGTTTCGTCTGAAATGAAGGAGAACCTGT
The DNA here is from genome assembly GCF_018139145.2 of Gymnogyps californianus. Taxonomy (NCBI): domain Eukaryota; kingdom Metazoa; phylum Chordata; class Aves; order Accipitriformes; family Cathartidae; genus Gymnogyps; species Gymnogyps californianus. The sequence goes on from NC_059473.1 coordinate 54,229,115, forward strand.
GCCTTGATGGCTGAATTCATGTTTTGGTTTCCTTTAGCCATTGAGTTGACATCTGTGAAAGATATGTTGGTAAAAATAAGTAAAAAAACCAACAAACCCTTTTAAATTCAATATCAACTTTATTCCAGGAGAAGAAGGTTCATTAGCTATTTGACCAACTTTGCTAGTGAAAATAAATAACCCACTGCATACAAATATTGCTGCAATCAGCATCCTGTTAATGCCTTAGATAGAGAATTCCAGTGCAAATTTTTGAGGAACTTCTGCTGAATGCCCAGCTTTTGAATGGCTTTCACATCTCTCATACAAGAATAGAAGTACACTAATCCCAATTAAAAAGCAACATTCACTAGATGTAACAAAGCAGTAGTATCTGGGAGACCCATAGATTTCCCCGTGCTCAGAAAGAAAATAGCAGGGTATCATCTCAACTGGTAACTGTAATTGTATCCTAGCTTTTCAGGGAAAAATACATCAAATATAATTGTGGGAATTGAATCTCTTTGCTTGGGGAAATAAAAACCATTTGAAGAATGGAAGTGAAACCTTTCTGATTTAATGACATCCTGAAAATGAAGTCTGCAACCCTGTGAACTCCATTTATTGCTTTATGAGTACTGTAAGATGTCAAATGTTTATCAGCGTGTTTTGAAATCTGGTGTAGAACCCGCATATTGTAAGATATTTCTTCCTTTTAGCTGCCCCAGTGAAAGCTCTGCTTCCTCTCTTCTTGCCAAAGGGCAGAGCAACTTGCAATTCTATAGAGAGTGCTGCATTATTTTCTATAGACTGGTGACATGATGCTCAGGAGGCAGTTAAGGAAAGATCCCTTTTCTTAAATAATACATCCTTCCTCACCCTTACCTGACAAGTAGTGGAGCTTCATCTGGTCAAACAAATAGTTCACATACAATGGGAATTGAGTTACCTGTTTTATCTTGTGTCTTTTTGATAGCTCTTCTACTATCCACCCTGTATGTCCTCTCTCTCCTCTCTTTCACTGTATTTAGCTGCCTCTTGAACTTACCTTCCTGCTGCAAAGATGCAGACATCAAAGTAGGAAGGGAAGGCGTAACCACTACACATATGGTCCACTTTTGTTTGAAAACAGTAGAATAACTGGTTTTCTGGGAGCAGAAGCCACACAAGAAACAATAATTTACCCTGATGGGATTATTTGTTGTAGGTTGAATGAAGCGTTTATTACGGTCTGTGACAAATTTTTCAGCCTATCATTCTGCCTCATGAAAACTACAAATCGTTTTTTAATTGAGATTGAAACAAACCCTCTTTTTTTCTGACCCTCTTTTGGCTTGGTAAAACACAGAAAAATTAAATCATTTTTCCACAAATTTTTTGCGGTCACATTAGCTTCCACATAGAGACAGCAAGGTCATTGAGACAGCCCACGACAAGTGAAGCCTGCAGCCCTGATCCACAATTGCTTGTTCTGGTCACCAGGTAGCATTTCCTGGCCTTTCCCTCCTAGGCAGTCAGCTACAGCTGGAATTGCCTGGAAAACAGGCAGTTACTTCTGAAAACACAACTTCAGAAATTCTTATAGCTGTATATTTGATTGTGGGCTGAAAGAGATGGGTGTTTGGACATTTTCATATAGAATAACTGACTTTTTGACTAATATCTGACTTGTTGCCTGTGACTTACATTTGGACGTACTAAGCACAGTGGTGTGAGCAAAAGTCCTCTTTATACCATCAAGAGGTGAGGATTTCATTCAGCCATACAATATTAATGAACAGAATGCACTTGTTATTAAGGTGATATGAAGAGAAAAAGCCAGTTAGTGCACAGGTTTTGAACACACCATCATTATACTAACTACATTTAGAGACATTATAATCTGTGTTATTCATTTTGCAGTGCCTTAAAGTAAAATTTGTTAAATAATTTTGTTGTTATCTTTGCTGTTAGATAATGTAAGAGATGTTATAAATACAATGTAAGAGGGAGTGAACTGGCAATATCTGTAAAATATCTGAACCAATAATGGCAAATTAGTTTAAACAAATGAAACCCTTTGCAAAAATTATTTCATAGAATCTTAGTTTGGCATGGTTATTCAGAGGATTAGCCATTACTAAATAAAATGAAAAAAAAATCATTTCAAGGAATTGGTGACAAAACAGTAATGTAGAATTGATTGCATTTTCTCTCCTGTGTCCAAAGATAAAACCATAGTTAGATAGTTAAGCATCCAAATAAAAGTGCTCTAATTTTTCTGAGAAGCCAAATATCCTAAAATTCCACTAAAATCACAGTAAGCTAAGTCTGTTCATCACCTTTCATGTGTCACTTAGTTGCCAAAATAATCTTCAGCTCTTACCTTTAGGGACCCAGATTTGAAATGACTGATCAGTTCAGCATGTTAGCCTTCTGCCCTGCTTCTTGCAAGATCCTATGACACAAGTTTGTTGTGGTCAATATTTGTTAGGTGTTTTCTAACGTGAGACACTGCAGGATATGGGACTTCCATTGTTTTCCAAGGACATGCTATGTCACTAGCACATCTCTGCACAAACTCATACAGAGCCAGATGGGCACATTTTCTCAGAGTTCTTGGGGGTTCTTTTGTTTTGTTGGGTTTTTTTTTAATTCAGTTCATTTGGAAGGGACTTACAACGACCATCTAGTTCAACTGCCTGACCACTTTAGGGCTGACCAAAAGTTAAAGCGTGTTATTAAGGGCATTGTCCAAATGCCTCTTAAACACTGACAGGCTTGGGGCATCGACCACGTCTCTAGGAAGCCTGTTCCAGTGTTTGACCGCCCTGTGGTTAAGGCGGTGTATGTTGGGACTGAAGGAGAGCATAAGAAACCTGCCTCCACGATTTCTCCAAAGCATATGGACATTTGCTGCAAGCCTGGGTACTGCTCTACCAGTTGATGGTGTAACCGCTGCTCTGCCACCTGGCATTTTGTGGGGGGAGCCCTCTTTACTCTTCGGCACGGCTTTGTGCAAAGTTGTTACACATGCAGCCGAAGTATGGGAGATTTCTTTTATTTCATCTTCCCAGTGAAGTTTAGCCCCAGTTATGCTTCCAGAATAATTTTTTTTTTGCTTAAATGAGCACTCATATTGAATGTAGCCATCACCATGTTGTAACTTGCAACAAAGCTAAAACCTAATATGGCCTACCCATGAAGCACATCAATCATGGGAAGGACCGCTACAAATCAAGAAGGCAGTATATACAATTTCTAAGACCTTCAGACCTCTGTCAGGACCACCAGAAAAGATTATAGCTCTCATAATAGTTGCTAACTGGACCAAGACAACAAAATCTCTTTCTGTGTGACCTTGAATACTCAGCAGGTGACAGTTAGTAACAAACCATAAAACTATTTGCCTATTCCAGGTGAAACATTATCATTTATAACAATTTTATTCAACAGATTTTGGCTTTTTATTCTAATCAAGAGTCATCTGTGAACAGACTGTGTTCTTTATCAAATGTGTGTGTTTGTTCAAAATTTACCAACTGGCTAGGTATTGATCAGATTCCCCAACCAAAATGTTTTTACATTTCTGTCCATTCCAAATTCCTTCCTGCCCTAGCCTTTCTGAGGACTGCAAATGAGTAATCCTTTGTGCTTAATTTCTTATTGAATATTAAGATAGGCTTTTCCTATCTTTACTTTATACATGAAATTTAACTCATTTTTAGCCATAATTCTGATAGTATAGTTTTTCTTAATTTCAGTTTGTCAAGTGGGATTTGCACGAGTACCCACTCTGCTTTTGAGAACATTGTTAGCCCCACACCGACTTCACAGCAAAGGCACTAGACTAAATTCATGGTTGCTTTACATTCAGGTCCTTCTAAGTACCTAGCTGAAGCTAATATTAGTTACATGTGAGGCACATTATGGTAAAAGGAAAGACTCCCAGTGAGTGTCATGAAATTTTGGTCTGTCCTCTCTTCCTTCCCCCTCTACTTAGGTATTACTTTTAGCAGTGTTGGGAGCATTTTTCAGTTGTGTGCAGTCAGGGTGTGGTGTCTGGGGTTTTTTTTGTTTGTTTGTTTTTGTTTTAGTAGTATATGTGTGTATATATCCTCCTCCTTTTTCAGCTTTAAGATTGACTGACAGAAACAAAAACTAAAACCAAAACTGTGATAAGAAAAAATGACCCAGACTATTGAGGAACTGTTAAAATGAAATTATTAAAGGAAGATTTGCATTGCATCCAACACAAAAATAAGTAAGTATGAAATTTAGGACACCTGAATTCTTCAAGGTCATTCAAAAAAGTAACGGCCTAATTTGAGTGACTTCAATTAATCCAGTACTCACATGGCTTACAATTTTTCTTTGCTTAGTGAAAGCTAAGGTCCCTAAAATAAAAAAAAAAAAAGAAAGCTAACAAAATACTTTTCTATTTTTAATGTTAATAAACCCTAGCGTTCAAATTAGTCTTTGTAGATCAATGGTATTTTTTCCAAAGGATGAGAGAGGAAGAAACAATAAAAGTTTCACAGCCCAGAGTTCTGCTTTGCCCTTTGTTACGTTTCAAAGACCTACTGAGGAAAAATACAAGTTTACAGAGAAGCCCCATAACAAACATAATATAGTTCTTGCATTTATTGAAAAGTTATCCTATGAAAACTTAATTGAACGTTGTTTGCTTCTGTTTTGTCTCTGGCTGAACATAATTACATGATTTCATTTATTTTAAAAACCCCCCACATTTCTTACTGATTGTCGTAAGTGAATTTTTACAAGCTCAAATGCATAAGTATATCAATAACTTACAATGATGAAAATGAAATAAAATGGATTTTGACTGCAGGAAGTTAAGTTTAGGTAAAGCATGACTTCTCACCCTGGATTTACTGGAAAGTATCTTATTTACACATAGAGATGTTTATATTACTGATTTGTAGACAATTCATTACCATATGATGCTTCACATGTCGCTTTCCACTACAGTACAATTATTTCTATAGGTGATGTTAAGGCAGTCACCTCTGCAGTGTGGGACTATATGCTTGGAGCCTTAATGTAAGCTAGATGTTCACTCCTAATTAGTCAAAAGTAAATCCTCCCACGATCAAATATTTATTCTCTTTGGAGGTATGCATGTTATATTGAAATATGAGAAACCAAATGCATGCTTTGCTGAGTTAACACATACTTGAGGGAGACGGCCTCTTTTTTAAACATTGGCAAGTTCTGTTTGTTACATTTAGTTTTCTACCTCTGGCAGCCACATGAATGCTTGCCTCAGGAAACGCATATGGATGCTATCATTATCTCCTGCAAGTGTCACTGATGTTTACGTTCCTTCTTTTTTTAACTAATTGAGAAATTAAGGAGGTATCTGAGATAAACTCTCAGGTAGAAAACAGTTAATAGTGAGTGCTCTGCACTATCAGTCATTTTGTGATCTCTTCCGCGACTTGCTGCCTATAAGTGTCACAAGAAAGAGAGGACTGCCGTGCCGAGCTCAGGGGCTTTCCACCTCTCTTTCACATAGGGATGGAGAACACATTCATCTTCTATCTACAAGAAAGCAGAATCAGTGGTAAATTCACAGTGTGTTAATCCTAAGGGACTAATCTGCAGATAAAACACACCTAGAGATAGCATATACAGACTGCACATTAACATATTCGGGCAACAGATGTCTAGACCATGTCATAAGTACTATATGCAGTACATAAGTGAGGGTACATGTAGTGGCATACTCTGCTTCCCTGGGTAAATATTCTGTCAGCTTACATATAAGGTTTCTATTCTTTCTGTTTCTGAACATGGATCGGAACAGCGTTGGTTTCATGTGATTCGAATGGGAGCTATGAACCTTCTCCTGCAAAGAAAGTGGCAGATATGTTGCCTCTGGGAAATATTTCTCCAGCTGCTCCTTGCTTGGTGGTGCTGGTAGTGAATGTATGGCAGTGAGAGGAGCACATGAACTCATTCAGTCAGATTATGCTATTTTCATGAGGCTTTTTTAATTCACCGTCAGCTCTTTGCTATGTTCAGCTCATCTAGAAAACAGTTACTGAAGCAAGACTTTCTTGCCCAGTTGCAAGGAACATCCTGTGCGAGGAAGACCCAGAGAAAGAAACCTAGACATACCTGCCTTTGGGATTTCTGCTATCCTAATGAATCCCCAGTTGACATTTCGGTGTTGTTGGGCAAACGAGCTGAGAAGACCTACCAAATCAGAGCCTTTTCCAAGGATAAATGTAAGGATGGTCTTCATGATTTGATTTGAAAGCCATGTCGTATCTACATTAGGGGAAGGAACTATTTTTTAACTTGAAAACTTCAGTGAACTTGTAGATTTTCCTCTTTTCTTCATATTAAAATGAGAACTATCTTCTCCAACCTGGATTTGAGAAGTGTCAGTTAACACCTTGTCTCTCACACATCCTACTTCCCTAGCATAGACAAGGTGTTACTTACTTAGACAAAGTAACAGAGACTGGATTGCAAACGCCTGTTAAACACTGAGTAACGTGGGAGGTCTACAGATAAAAGCATCTTGCAGTTTGGAGCGCATTGCAATAGAATGACTCAGGGCGAAGGAAACAAAACAGGGAGGTTTCTTACTTCCAGCTCCCTCGGGACCCCTGCAGCACAGGTCCGCCGTGACTCAGGGTCCGCGCTGACAGCGTTCAGCATCTCGTGACGGGAAGCGAGGGAACGGCCCAGGACCCGGCAGGGTCTGATGTGAAATGCAACCACAAATGGCACCCTCTGGCGATGCCTGCACATCAGCTGATCAGAGCTAAAACCTATGTGTGGGGAAAACCTTCACTGCCACCTTCTTTCTGATCAACGGACAGAGACTTCAATGTCTGCTCATGCTGCAGTTAAATACAAAGTCTTTTAGTGTTACGAACTTCGTTTGACTTTCTGTAGGAATCCCAAATTGGCATATCTACTACTACTTTTAGCTAAAATGATTATTTCTGATAACTTGAGAAGTGATGTTAATTTAGGTTGTTTGCTTATTAACATTGAAAGGGACATTGCTATCTTGGCCCTCAAAAACATGAGATTTCAAAAAAAAAATCTTCAAATGTGACAAAAAGTCAAATTTACAGGCAAATTGCTTTTAAAAATTGTTCTAGCTGAAATGTATCATTCTGATGCTGGGCTGTTTAACCCCTCTTAGCATAAATAACATTGTGGAATGACAAGGAAAAATTCCAAAAAGAACAAATTAAAGCTGACAATTTGATTAAACTGGTGCTTTCTCATGAGGCATTTCACTTTCAATGAATTAAAGATTTCTGGGGGAAAAAAAGTGTTTTGATTTTTTTATTTAATTAAAATCCCTGTCTGGCACCTTGTTTATGCTTCTAAAGCTTTGTAAGAGAAATAAGAAAATCCCTTTTTATATCTCATTGCTTTTTCATATTTTCATGTTATTTCATTTTTGTTTATAACAACACTTTTTTCTTACTATTTTAGGTAACGAAAGTCTAGAAGAAAATTATGTGCAGGACAGTAAAATGGGATTTGTCATCAATGCTATATATGCTATGGCTCATGGGCTACAAAATATGCATCATTCCCTTTGCCCTGGACATGTTGGGCTGTGTGATGCTATGAAGCCAATTGATGGCAGCAAGCTCTTGGAGTTCCTCCTCAAATCCACGTTCATCGGTGTTTCTGGAGAAGAAGTTTGGTTTGACGAAAAGGGAGATGCCCCTGGAAGGTAAAGAGATGTTTCATCTCAACTAATTAAACCAGATGTTGGGCAGGGGGAATGTTGCTGGATTTGGTGATGGAGACTTCTTTGGCTGTTTTGCTGAAGCATACAACATGCATACTGTGAGACATAAATGGAGTTATCTGGATTAGTCTTACCAATAGCCAGGAATAACGCTGGTAATACATGATATATTGATAGCTACAGCTCGTATTGGGACAGGAACTACAGTACAGCCTGTAAATTTTCTAGTGTTTCAGGAGAGGACAAACCTTGTGTCTCACAGACTTTTGGTGTCTGAGGTACCAGTGGGGCTCAGCACCAGGGTTTTAGTATGTATAAAGCCTAATACAAGTGACTGGTATTTAATGAAGCATTTGTTTGCTAAGGTTTTGAAGGTAGGGCTGTAGAGCACATCCTTTTCCAACTGGAGCTCTGCTGCATCCTTGCCAGAGACTATTTAGTTCTGCTCGGTGAACTCCTTTGTGCTTTCCTTAATTTGTTGCACTCCAAATAAGATCAGCTGTCCCAGAGTTTAAAGATAGGTCCGGGTAGAGCAGGACAAATAATTTTTTTTGCCAGAAGGTACTGTGTTTCACTCATTTGTGGTCTGGTAAATTCCAGCTGTGGTACCTGCTACTGTCTACCCCTCCCTACCAGACACAGTATGTACCCAAGCAATGGGTGAGACAGCAACTTTGTGGACTTGGATGTCACCTTTGTTTCTCTTACAGGAGCTGGCTGACAGAAATATTTTCCTCTTCATTTAGTTCTGTGGGCTCTGTCCAACTATTTTAAGTGTGACATCTCCCAGATGTCTTATTTTTGAGTTGTTGTGTTTGGGTTTTTTTTATAAATAAGTTTAATTCAGCTGCTGAAGTACACAATCCATTATTAACCTGAAACCTACTCAGGGGTTACTTCATTGAAGTTAGTTTTCCTACTGAGTTATTAAAGTGTTATAAAAGACTCTCTCACTCCATCTTTGGGATTGTTGCATAAATGCATCTGAGTGCCAACACTGCACAAAGAGAGTGCTCTGGAACAAACAAGAGTTTGCAGTCTGGCATATGCCTTCAAAGAGTATTCGTAAGACACAGTGGCCTTAAAGCAACTCTTATCTCTATTACTAGCCTTTATTAGCAAAACTGACCAACTTTTTACCATTTCCTATTTGCATTGCTTGTTATATTTAAACAGTATATACATTTAAACAGCTTGTTAGATTTAAATAGTAGCAAAAAGCTGGTCAGTTTGGTCTTCTTGTTGAGTGTTGTATACTTCAGATTTTTTTAGTCAAAGATATAGACGAGCTAGGTCAGACTTCGAAAGTAGAGGCAAGCAATTCCCTTACAGTCAAACACATACTTATTGACACAAATGCATAAATCAAGTCTTTGCACATACAATTTGGATAATACAGAGAAATTACTGCTTAGTATAGCTTTAAGTTTATTACACACTATTTATCTCCATAAAAGCATTACTCCAGCTTTGCATATGCTGCATTGTCTGCCTGTTAGTTATTTGGTTTGATGTTTAGGTGTAATTTTCCAATTTTAGCCCAAATCTGATTTATTATCTTATCACCTGAGAGCATTTCCGCAACTCTCATCAGTACCAAGCATAGAATTAGAATGAACAGTTCCTGAATTCAAAATATAGAAGGGTTTATATCAGGATATTTCTCTGAGTAGGTCACAATGATAGAATTTATTCCATCCATCATTTTGGTCTATAGCAAGGTTCATTTCTCTTGATTCCCTGACCTTTAGAATTTGATGGGTTATTTTAGGTAGGTTTTTTTTGTTGTTCCTCATTTATATTTTCACAGCTGGAGTTAGCAAGTTTGGGCAAGAAATTTCAATTAACCTTTTTGTTATTCATGCTGTAATCCTTGGATCAGTCTGTGGCATTTATGACATGGGCAATATCATATCAGGGAACAGTGATGTGTATATGAAATGTGATCTGTACAGTCTGTGAGATCTTTGTACGCCAGCAGTAGTTTATGCCCATGCAGAATTGTATTTAGGTCCAGATTAGCCCTAGAGTTTCCACAGCTCCACATGGAAAAGCTCTTTGTGGATGAGTGAACAGACTATACTACTGTATCAATACCCAAAAGAGCTTTTGTACCTCAGCAAAATGAAAAGATAAACACCACATACAACACCTAAATACAAAGAGAGCCAGATCTGAAATTTCCTAGTTTTTTAGCTTTTCTGTACCAGTGCAAGCATGTCATACAAATATGTAAAAAGTTTTTTGATATTATGTTACCATATCATGTGAACAAATCAACTTCACAAATCGATATTCCTATTTAGAAGGCAGCAACCTTCCTCATACTTTATTTTCAAAATCTGTGAGGTTCTTTGAGCAATTGACTCTCACAAGCTTCTAGTTACAATCATCATGGGTAGAGCAGAGAGAGATGCTTGTAGTTATGTTTGCCTGACACTCACGTAATTGTTTTGAACCCCTTACATCTTTGTCAAACCTTAACCATTTGTTTAGATATAACTCTTTTTCTATCTCAGGCTGAATTCATGGTTTCAAGCTTTTATCAAAATGAGATTAGAAAACATGAAGCACTTTTTCAAAGGTTTATTTCTTCTGTGCAGAATCTTTTCTTTGAAGAGCTTTTATGCAGAAATGTGAAGCAGACCTTTATCAGAAGGGCACAAATGCAGTCACTTAACTGACTGCACTGCCTCTGGGAAGAATGACATGGAAGTAGCTCTGGAAAATCAACAGTATATGCTTGCTATACTGTCATTAAGAACATGCTGGTAAAATTGCCGAACGTTTTACTTTCATTGAGTACCTCCCATTTCCTATCTCAATAGGAATGATATCACTCAAATTCCCAGAAATGGCTGGAGAAGGTGTGAGGGATGCAGTAGTCAACACCACATCCTTCTCTGGGCCTATGCAAGGGGCAGGGGACAGATCCATTTTAAGCTCTTGTCTATTCTAGGGTAATTGCCTACTTTTAGCTTATGGCAGGTATGAAGAAACTTACCTCTCTAGGACAAACAATTTGCGTAGACCTCTGACCATGAAACGCTATATGACAACAGGCGGGAGAACTTTCAGCCCCTACAATGGACCTCTGATGTGTGGAGAAATGCTGAGGTTCACAAGCTAACAGAAACGTTGTTCGGTTTACCTTAACCAGACTTGGATGTAGACCCATATAAGCCTATCTAGTTCAAAATTTCCAGTAGCTGTTCTGGCTTCAGACATGGCAAATCTATCAACTCCGATGCTTTGAGTAAATTATCAAATGCATAATGCAAAGACTTCAAACTTGTATATAAAGGGATTTTTTGTCAAATATATGTGGTTGTTTTGGAGTTTGGCTTCATGGGTGGTTGTTTTGGCCAGTTACATCCCAACATTGCTCAGCATTGCTGTTTTCCATTCTGCTTTCCAGGATAGCAAACCTCACTGCCAGTCTGGTATTATGGCTATGGAAAAAGGTAACTTCAGCTATCTCAGACTAACCAGAGTAAGAGTGTGCCTGTGACCAGCTGGCTACCGGTCTGGCTCACCTCACAAGTAACTTGTTCATATAACATGTGACCACCTATTTGGTCACATCATTTCCCAATATACTAGAGAGCTTGCTCTTACATTAAAAGAAGGGTTCATTTTCTTAACTGCAGAATGTTTTCATGGCTTCTGTAAATGCTGCCATATGTGTGTGAAATCCAGCTGCCTCCATGGTCCTCGCTCTCTTAGAGCTTCACAACTCTTGTCAACCCTTTTGGGATAATAATTTTTAGCTTGGACAGAGCCCAAAACTGTTAAAGTTGTAAATATGTGAGTGAGGGGATGGGGGGAGGTATTCCAGCACTGAACTTGTCCTTACTCAGAGCAGAAATTTTTCATTAAGGAAAAGAAGAAAAGGATAAAGAACTTAAGCAAGTCTCCATATACCAAGTGTATTTGTTAGACCACGTTTTTCCACTTAAAATTCAAGCTGCGTATCAAAGCTGCAAACATTGTACTACCACTTGTCATATGCAAGCCTGTGTAAGAGCTTTTAGTCTGCATACTTTATTCTTTGACAGAAACTGATAGAAAAGGGAACAGTATTATAAGAAAACATAAGAATGGCTTTCAACCTAAAATCATATCCCTGAAATTGCCAACTCTTGATTGATATTGTGTTAATGCCACTCTGTGCCTTGTAATATATTTTTGCAAAAATGAAAACAATCCGTGCAGGCTCAAAAATTCCATTAAGGGAATGTGAGGTTTTAGTAATCTTTTATTCCCCTTCCTGAATTAATTTTCCAGCCCAGGGTAAATGATCTCGTATCAGTCTAATACAAGGTCACACTGAAATCCAAGTAGGTTCTTCTTGCTAGGAAGAGGCATGTACATTCCTGCTCAATTTTACTCCTGTCTGTTGAGTCTACATTGTAAAGTGCCCGGCTCTTATTGCTTCTTGCTATCCTGATTCTTCACAATCCTGAAAACAGCATTCCTTTTTTTATGTTCTTCCTTTGCAAGAACTGGGATATGAGAAGGCATTGTTTCCTCGTGAATTTGAAATTTACCCCTTTTCTAAGCAACTCCTCAATTAGTAGCTGATTGCCAACCAATGGAGCTGCCTCCTGCTTGGAGCTCCATTGAACTCAGTAGTAAGAGTCCCTTTTCCCATGTGATTCAGTGGAGCTCTGCAGTGGCACTGACATTGTCTGAACACGCATATTTGCAAGACTGAGGTCTAAATACAGCTGTAAATATGCACTTCTTTAAATCATCTTTAACTAGAGAGATCCCAAAGACCAATTAAGAAAAACAGACATCTAGAGAGTAATTCTAGCACGTCTTTCTTTTGTCTTTTTTTAAATAAAGCTCTCCCCCTTCTCATCTCAAGAGACCAGCCTGTAGGTCCAGCCTCTTTTGTGGTTCTTCCTCTGCGTGCACTCTCTAATATTCATGCTCCCATTCTTGCTTATTTCCTGCTAAGAAATCACCACGGTTAATCACTGCTTTGCACAAGCTGCATTCTGTGGGTAAAAGAAGGAACGGAATAATTAGCAGTAAGGGATGTGCACACATCAGGTCCAACACATGGGAGGCAGTGATGGAGGCAGGGAAGCTGAATGTTTATTGTAGCAGTGTTTTATGCTTCCTTTATATTAGCCTTGGGAAGTTCTCTCCTACTTGCCTAGGGTGAGGAGGTAAATTTTGTGCCTGAGCTGCTAACTTTTCCTGACAGTCTCACTGGGCTGGGTAATATAAATAGTTGAACTAGTGCTTACAGTTAACTTATGGCATACCAGTTCAGTTAGTCTGAGCATTTCTACTGATTACTTTAGAGCTCCCAGCAGGGGCTATACTGCAACCAACCTGTATGTAGGCACCAAGCGAATTTTAAAAACATCTTGGAAAATGGCTGAAAAACACACCATCCAGACAGTGCCTACATGTGCACTTTTAGCCGAGCTTGCTGTCTTTGAAGTGCAGTTCTTCCTGGACACACAACTTTTTACCCACAGTTTTATGTAAGCAGGGCATGCAATCGGTAATTGTGTGGCAGTCAATCATCAGAGGTGTCATTTCCCATGATTCTGCTGCAAATCCTACAGTATTTGGTGTTTCTGTGAAACTCTAGTCCCTGGTGTTAAGGGATGACACGAATATTTATGGAGGCAGAAGGAGAAGGGCAAGGTAAATTTTCATCCTTTGTGTTGCAGGACAGTGACTTGCTTTCTCTTTTTTCCCTTGCAGGTATGACATCATGAACCTGCAGTACATAGAGCCCAATCGCTACGACTACGTTCTCATTGGGACCTGGCACGAGGGTGTGCTCAACATCGACGACTACAGGATTCAGATGAACAAGAGCGGAATGGTCCGATCGGTGTGCAGCGAGCCTTGCTTGAAGGGCCAGATTAAGGTGTGCCTCAGACTCACACTTTCTGCTATAGAAATGTGAATAACCAGTCAGTGTTTTTTCCCTAAACCCAAGCAGGCTTCTTTCAAGCCAAGGGATAGGACTTCCTTTTGTTCAGGAAAGCCAGAAGTATAGAAAGACTCCTAGGTTAACATCTTACTCTTACAATCCCATATACAGGCCCATGTTTTCTGAAACTGCCCTTTGTAGTGATGCAGAATCTTTTAGTGTGACAAGATTTGAATTTCACCTTACGCGAGAAAGAACAAGATTTTCACTTAGTCATTGCCTACAACAATCAGTGGCTGTGATTCACTTGAGGACTGATCCTGAAAATAACGTGAACCCATGGGAATCTAGTATTTTGTTCCATTAATAACACCTGCAAGAAAAAAAAAAAAAGGAAAGCCTATTTGTATCTCATGTTCACAACAGGAGGTATGGAAACACAAATGAAATCACTCTGTTTACCAAACAGTAGCACTTGTATCAAGCTACAAATAATTTGCCACCTGCCATGTCTGGATGACATAAAGACATGCACTATCAAAATGGTATGGATGCAGTAAGTTTAAAATGGCAAGAAGCCCATTCAGGAAAATCACCTTAGAGCAGACCTTCCTTTCTAATTTATTTTAATAAGCACATTTTCAGCTTTTTAATTCTATATTGCTACTCTAAGCAATAAGTGATTGATGATTTGGCAAAGGCATAGTGACATACTCCAACAATCTTGGAGGGGAAACATTATCGGTATTCACTACCCTCCAAAACATCTTTTCCCTGTTTTTGAGATTGTGCAGTTTATGTATGTGTGTATATGTAAACACCATGCATACAAAATGCCAGCTTCAGCTCCCATTGAAGTCTATTGGACTCTCTCCACAGATTGCAAGAGGAAATGTTAACAAAAAAGCCCACAAAGCCAGCATTCAGTAAAACAAACATTTTGTATTTCACTACTGCACTTAGCTCTGCATATAGATGGATAGGAAGATCCTGGAGAGAAGGCTGGATTCCTCCTTTCTGGCAAACAGGCCAGAGTCTTTGTTGGAGCCCCATGAGCTAGAGATATCCTTAATCTTTCTTTCAGACTCAACGTAATGAAAATAGCAGTCAAGACAAGGAAACCATCTTTTCAACATTGGATCATTACACTTAGCAGCCTTCACAGCAGAGAAAGATACAGCTTTCAGCGACATTTGTCTCCAAAAGAGCTGTTCCAAAGCATGCTCTTGGTCACCACATATTGGTTTTATTTTCTACTAGGACCCATTACATCCTTTTAGCAGTAGATTTTTTAATTTGCTCTTATTTGAATTTCCATTTACACTAGTGTAATGAGCCCCAAAGAGACTGCAATGTAAATTAGAATTGCTGTGTGTGTGCATGTGCTTGTGTATATCATATATATATGTACACACATGAATCACTCTTTGTTCTAACCTTTGACTTTGTTTACTGCTTTTTACTATGCAATAGATAATAAGCGTGGGCTGAGCTACTTGTCCTGACCTGAACCATCTCTCAGATTAAACCTCTTTTCAATTTTGATTGCAAATATAACACTCATGATGCCTCTGTACCAAAGGGAAAATGGTTTTGTACTTTTAACTCAGAACCGCTCCACCCAAAACAAAATAGAATTGTCTCCAGAGATTATCCCTGAACTCCTAAGCACAAATTTTAATACACAGGGGTAGATACAGAATCAGGATTCGTATTTTCTAGTTGTTTGAAATGTGCCGTACACAGGAATCCTGCCATATTTTAAGCAGTGCAGGTGGTTCCTGTTTGCTGAGGGGGCTTCTGTGTTGTCTTACAGAGGATCACAGCTGAGGATGTATTTTGCATTACAGGTGATCAGGAAAGGAGAAGTGAGTTGCTGCTGGATTTGCACTGCTTGCAAGGAAAATGAATTTGTTCAGGATGAATTCACATGTAAAGCCTGTGAGCTTGGCTGGTGGCCGAACGCTGACCTGACAGGTAGGGACATGTCCCTCCAAATGCATTCCCATTTGATGGGGCACAAGGAGAATGGTGTGTGGTGGAGAGTAAGGTGGCAGCACGCAGAGATATTAAAGGTACATACTTAAACACACATCCCAATGCAGTTTAGGGTGAGTGAAAAGTGCTGTATCTTTTGGCTCAGTTCTACAGCAGTGACAACAGAGATGGCAAAATTTGTACCATGAAGAAATGACATATTCTGTCTGTTCCTCCTCTTCAGTTAACATAAGCATTGATAAAGCTGTTAAGACTACTAATGAATTTAGCAGTGTTTCCTGCAATTTTAGCAGTGATTATCACAAGAGCTCAGTGCGTCTTTGTCAGATTGACTTGATACTCTTTCTGATTGTTCTACCATGCAATTAGTAATACTTTATCTGGGATTTCAGGACATTCAGTAACTGACTACCAGACTTCTGTTTGGTATAAAGATCATTCTCACTGCACTCGCCAGCAAGAGAAATATCAATAAAATCCTAAGAAAGGCTGGCAGAAGAAAGGGAAGCTAGAATTGGTCTCCCCTGTATATACACTTTCGATAAGTTGTATGCTATGGCATCTTTCTGTTATTTTATACCTATCAAGGTCAACCTCCACACCTGCTCTGGGCCTTGCAGTAACCATTACCCCAAGAAAATAGATTTAATGCGCTGAGAAGCACCACCTTGACCTTGGGGTTTGCTTTGTATCACTGTAAAAGGCTACTGGCACCTCTGCCCCGTGCCGCATCTGCAAATCTTGGCTGCCGGTATTCAGCAGGGCATCATTCCTAGTCAGAGAAACAATCCAACCACCTAGCTGAAGATCAAATGTGCAACTTATCACATCTTTGTCCTTTAATATGACTGGCTGGCAACTAGATGTTGCTGCAGCGTTTAACATATAGATGAAGTACTCAAACCTTGATTAAATAGTTCCAAGAGATACCGTTAAGCTAGTCACTGAAGCCAAGTGAGCTCTCAGAGGATTTATTTTGAGAGAGAAAGCTGGCCACTTCTCTGGCTAAAAATATATTATTAATCACAATAAACTGGGAAATTTAACCCATTGTCTATCTTGGTTTTCTATGAAAAATAAGCTATGGGCATGTCCCAGATGTGTGTGTATCTGTCTATATCCCATACCTCTCACCCCAACGCCCCGCCCCCCCCCCCCCGTTGTGCAACTGAACCTACTTCAAACGGATTTGTCAGAATACAGAAATCTCAGTGATCATTCAGTTCCTTCAAGTTTCATTTAAGTGGGTTGTAGGAAAAGGAGTTCTTGAAAAATACCTTCTGTAAGGGCCCCAATTGTGGAAAAAACTCTTGTATTACTAGACACCAGAAAATCCACAGAACCCTTCATAACTGTCCTGACCATTGGAAAAGCTCGTATTCAGCTCCCACCTCCTAGGACACCAGTGTCTGCTAATTTTAAAGCAGATATCCATAGACAACCAGGTTCTGTTAGTCTTGGAGGTTCGCAGAATTGTTTGTATCTACTATTCAGGGAAGAAAACTGGGACTTCTTTTTAATCAATAAGGCAGAACAAGAACATAGTGAGAGATCAATGTGCACTGGAGCGAATATGGTTCAGTGCTACCACCTGCCCAAAATAGCTCAAAAGGGGGCATGTCAAAATGACAGGCACTGCTGAAAAGAGTTGAGGAAAGCATCAGTGCTGGAAAAAATCTCAGGGGCATGTTACAATCTATTAACTTTTAATGAAATCAGTAGATGACCTGCTGATTTGTGTTTCTTCTCAGCAAGGAGACTGGACTGCTACTGTTCTAAAATCACAGTAGCATCAGCCAAATGACAGCATAGCCATCGACTGATTTCCTAGAGAACATGAAAATGGCAGTCTACTCCTGCACAGCTGCTTCATTCTCTCTTATTGAGGAAAAAACTTTTTTAACCCCTACAATTCGTTTACTAGAATTGCAGTACAAAGTACAAAGTTGTGAAGAGAAGCTGATGCCATCCTAACCTTTAGAAAAGGGAGATTGAGCTAGATAAACTCTGGCTCTTGAACTTTGTGGGAGTCACCATTGGTACCATTTAATTTGGAATTCTCTTTTTTGCCAGGATTTCTCCCATCAAATGTGGTTTTATAGCTTGCTTTTGTGTTTTGTATTCATACCCTGCCAGTCACCATAGCATCTAGACATAGATGTTAACATTTCACATTTCAGATTGTTTTTCCCTTTGCCTTAAATCTTAAATGCTAAACATGTATGCAGCTTTAGTCTCATTTTCCATCACAGATGGAGGCTCTAAAATCCTTAGTCCCTTTAAGAAACGTGAAGCACATACTAACCCATTTCCTGAGACACGCTTTTCAAGGTGCTCATTCTCTCCATTTGAAATCAGTCTCTGTTGCTCAGCAATCCTTTCCTGACATTTTAATTTTATTTTTAAATGTACAAATTTTTTTTAGATTGCTTCCCCTAAATATGTGTTCAGTGAAGTGGAGTCAGCAGGCACAAAGGATTTCTTATCACAGATGATAAAAACCTGACCTGACAAATAGTCACTAAAACCAGTATCTTGAGGCCTTGTGCCAAGAAGAAGAGATATCTTTTTTAGTACCAGAATCTAATATAAGAAGAATGAATGTCAAGCTAGTAAACCCAGTTTACATAAATCATCTTAAATAAGCAATAAAACAAGATAGGACAGGAAGTTTTATAGAGTTATTATGAAATGAATCATAAAGGTTTGGGGCCATCAGTTACCTGGGATGCGTTAATGACCTCAAAACATCCTGGATTGTCTTATTGGCCTTGCAGTATGAATATAATTTAAAAAAAAAAATTAAAAAATCAATTAACCACCTGCTCTAGGAAATGATTCATGGTTAAAGTGCAGGGAAAATAGTAGATGAAAGCTACCGAACAGCTTATTACTAGAAACTTTTATCTGTGAAGTTTTTGCCACTAGTTCTCTGATTTTTTGAGGTTTGCGTTAGTTGTTGTGGGGTTTTGGGGGGGGATTTTTGTGGTTTGTTTTTTTTTTTTTTTTTAAACCTGTAAGTACACCATTTCCTGGGTATCCTCCCCCAGTCTCAACAATGTTCCTTAGCCCACTTTCTCCTAGCTGGGAAATGACCCACCTTCACAGGTGCTGACAACCAACAACTGTTTGCTGATATAAGCAGTGCGGGCAGCTTTTTGCAATGTTTGTAGCATATGTGGCTCTTGGGGCTTGCTGGTGCACAGGAATTACACTGATTTAATGAAAAAGATTTCTAAGACCTTACACAGGATAAGCTTAAAGCAATCGATAGGCTTAACTACCATGCTGAATCAGGGCTAAGGCTCTGAAAATACTGTTTAAGATGGAATAATATGAGTATGGCTTTATGCTGCTAAGCTTAAAGCTTACATTGAAACTTAACCCTTCCAGCAACCACAGACAGGCTTCTTGTTTAGGAAGATCTTTGCATGTATTTATCAACGAGCAGGAGCTTCTGATTCTTAGTCTTTTATTAAATCAAAGAAGGTGCCAACTTGCACTCAGGGCTGCTGTGGCCAATGGCAATAAAAATTGCCATTAGAAGTGTGGCCACTTCTAGTAAAAAGCTTTTCCTTCATATTTCACCACAAAAATACTGGTTGGAAGAACGAGTTTCCTCATCTATCTGAGTCTCGAACAGACCACTTTAAGCAAAAAAAAATTCCTTTTCTGTATAAAATAAGACCTCCAGTTGCACATACTATCATTTCTATTGTTTTTGATGTTACAGGTACTTGTAACATCATTACCTGTAGTTAAGTAGACAGCATTACCTGTAGTTAAGTCAGTCTGGTACTCTTAGAGACAAAGAGTACAGAATTATAAGACATTCTTTCAGTTCATGTGACATTGGCAGACATTAAAAGTTCAAGCAGAAATTTTCCATGTCAGGACTTTGCCTCAGGCTGATTTTTTTTAATTTCAACAAAAAACATCTTTTCTTCTGTTTCTCAAAATGAGGTTACAGTAAAACTGTTCAACCCTGATCCAT
The DNA here is from genome assembly GCF_018139145.2 of Gymnogyps californianus. Taxonomy (NCBI): domain Eukaryota; kingdom Metazoa; phylum Chordata; class Aves; order Accipitriformes; family Cathartidae; genus Gymnogyps; species Gymnogyps californianus. The sequence continues at coordinate 54,248,723 of NC_059473.1, forward strand.
ACCTCTGCTTACTTCTCCTATATTTGGAAGGAAGGACTTTACGTTTTGGTAGAGGTATCAGTTGGTAATTTTGTGTCACCCTGTGAAAGATGCATATAAATTGAGCAAAACTGTGGGCCTCAGAAGCTTTTAGTTCGTAGGGGTTGGTTTCTGCAGATATACTCCATACTGAGGAGGAAGGGGCTGAGCATGACTTTGCTCATCACAATGTCAGGGCCCTTGCTAAGATTTAGCAGGAAAACTGAGAGGAAAAAAATGCCTCTCTTACAAGCTCGCTGACACCACCGCCTTTTCCCTGCTCTTCTCAGCCACCTCCAACAACCCAGACAGGTAGAGGTGATGAGCAGCCAGTCCAGGATGTGAAAAGCTGGACCAGCAGTATTCATAATGGAGACATCTGGGTGGAGAGGTGACTGGCTAGGAAAAAAATGAACTGGAAGGGGAACTGAGATGGGGACGGTGAGGGACTGGGAGGAAAGATACTTGAGAGGTGGGAGAAAGGCACAAAAGGTGAGCTGGGTCCAAGGGAAACTGGAGGAGGACAGAAACAAGAAGTAGAAGAGGCCATGGATACTTACCTTGGGATACAGAAACATGTTAAAAGCATTTTGATACTATTAAGTCAAGAACAGAAATTAGGAAATGCCAGAATGAAGGTTTTCAATAACTCAGCTTCACAACCGTAACATCCTATTAACACAGAGGATTTTATTTTCTCTGTAACGTTTATTGCTGGTATTAGATCTTCAGCACAGTGAGAAAGGTAGCCAGAAACTCCGTTAACTTGAGTGCGGGTGTCATGGTTTAACCCCAGCCAGCAGCTAAGCACCATGCAGCTGCTCCCTTGCTCCCCCCGGCTCCCAGTGGGATGGGGAGGACAATCGGAAAAAAAGGTAAAACTCATGGGTTGAGATAAGAATGGTTTAATAACTAGAGTAAAATATAATATTAACAATAATAATAATGAAATATAATAATAATAATTGTAATGAAAAGGAATATAACAAAAAAAGAAGAGAAAAAAAAGAAAAAACACTAAAAAACCCAGTGATGCACAACGCAACTGCTCACCACCCGCTGACCGATGCCCCAGCAGCGATCTGCCCCTCCCGGCCAACTCTCCCCCATTTATATACTGAGCATGACATTCCATGGTATGGAATACCCCTTTGGCTAGTTCGGGTCAGCTGCCCCGGCTGTGCTCCCTCCCGGCTTCTTGCACACCTGCTTGCTGGCAGAGCATGGGAAACTGAAAAGTCCTTGGCTTAAGATAAGCGCTACTTAGCAACAACTAAAACATCAGAGTGTTATCAACATCATTCTCACACTAAATCCAAAACACACTGTACCAGTTACTAAGAAGAAAATTAACTCTACCCCAGCTGAAACCAGGACAGTGGGAGAGAGCAGTTAAGTACCATCTTAACTGATACCTATGTTTGCACGTCTGTACTAGTTATAAAGGAGAGCCTTTCCAGTTATTTTTTGAAGGCATGCATATTTTGTGGGATTGGCTTTTTCATAAGAATTAAATTACATTATTTAGTGGAAAAACAATGAGCAGAGAGTTTGACAAAATGTGAATAAGGTAACATTAAGAGAAAAAAAAGCAGAAATATACTAAGAAGGTACAGTATCTAAAGTGTAGTTCCATTACAACTTGGGATTTATTACCATTTTTCTGCCCATAGATCTCAAATTAATTTCTGTTATTTATAAAATCACCCTCACAAAAATGTAGTGGGTCACGTTATAGTGATTTTGATAAAGATTAAAATAAGTTAGTCTGAGGAGGTCAAAAAGGTACCCATTCTGATTTGTAACAATCCTTTCCCTGCTGAAATGAAGAGATGGTGCTGAGTTTGTCTGGATTCTGTTCCCAGCACTGCCTTTGATATGCTAGGCTTGTCAGCAGGTATCTCAGGAAAAATTATGAAAAAATTTCCAAATCTCATTTTCCTTTGTAGCATCATAAGCAAATGTTTGGGACACCCAAAATTGATGGCTGTTTTCTGAACATATTTCATCCAAACTTTTCCATGCTGCAGTTCACTCCTTTGTAAAATGATTTTAATAATCCATGGCATATAGGCATAAACTAATGTTTGGATTATATTGGGAGCCAGAAAAAAAAGTTCTTTCTTCAAGCAGCTACCTTTCTAACACTCTGTTTCTTTTCTGTACACTGCAGGCTGTGAACCCATCCCTGTAAAGTACCTCCAGTGGAGCAATATAGAGTCTATTGTGGCTGTGGTCTTTTCCTGCCTGGGGATCCTGGTCACCATGTTTGTCACCCTTATCTTTGTGCTCTACAGGGACACCCCTGTTGTCAAATCCTCCAGCCGGGAGCTCTGCTACATTATCCTTGCTGGCATCTTTCTGGGTTACGTCTGCCCTTTCACCCTTATAGCTAAACCCACCACGACATCCTGCTACCTCCAGCGCCTTCTGGTGGGTCTCTCCTCTGCCATGTGCTATTCTGCCCTTGTGACCAAAACCAACCGCATTGCACGCATCCTGGCAGGCAGCAAAAAGAAGATCTGTACCCGCAAGCCACGTTTCATGAGCGCATGGGCCCAAGTGGTCATTGCCTCCATTTTGATCAGCGTGCAGCTGACACTGGTGATCACGCTGATCATCCTGGAGCCGCCGATGCCCATCCTCTCCTACCCCAGCATTAAGGAAGTTTACCTTATCTGCAACACCAGCAACCTAGGCGTTGTGGCTCCTGTGGGCTACAATGGACTCCTCATCATGAGCTGCACGTACTATGCCTTCAAGACTCGCAATGTGCCTGCCAATTTCAATGAGGCCAAGTACATTGCATTCACCATGTACACCACTTGTATCATCTGGCTGGCCTTTGTGCCCATCTATTTTGGGAGCAACTACAAGATCATCACCACCTGTTTTGCAGTGAGCCTGAGCGTGACAGTGGCGCTGGGGTGCATGTTCACTCCTAAGATGTACATCATCATAGCCAAGCCTGAGAGGAACGTCCGCAGTGCCTTCACCACCTCAGATGTGGTGCGTATGCATGTCGGGGATGGCAAGGCACCTTGCAAGTCCAACACTTTCCTCAACATATTCCGGAGAAAGAAGCCAGGGGCCGGAAATCCAAAGTAAGTGATTGACTGCAGGTACACATCCATCTATATATGTCCCTCTCTTTGCCATCCTCTCTTGGTTGACTGTAGTCTGCTGAATAGCAAGGTATGTAACAGTTTTTCATCTCACATGTAGCAGAAAAGGTGGAAATGATCCTTTAGATCTAAGCCTCAGATGGATATTGACATGTTGCTTCTTGTTTCCTCCCCTGCTCTAAAGGCAGCCCTGTACGCAACTCCCTCTACCTCTGGGGCAGGTCAGGCAGTGGCAGAGTAACCAGAAGCTCCATTTGCAGCTTCTCCCACCTCTCCGTGCATGTGATGGGGATCTCACGCCCCTACGTGCAGTTGCTCTGCATTATGTTCAAACTGAGGTGCTATTGTAGCCTTTTGGGAAAGGGGACCAGAGATCTATGTCTGAGTGGTTGTAAATCACATGTACTTGTCTAAGGCCACTGGGATGTGTGTGTGAAAGCTGGGGATTGAACATTAGTTTTTAAGGTAGTGTTTTGTTACAGTCCTCATGATTGTGATCCAAAAGCACGCTTCATACTATCCCTATGCTCTATTTAATATTCAGAATTTTGAGCAATACTCTTAATCATCATTAGTGTAAACTTGTCCATGTTCTCAAACTCAGTGTTGGTGTGAAAGTTGCAGAAATCAACTGATGGTGAAAATGAACTTGCATCCACCTCTATTGAAGCTGTTATTTTCCTTGTTAATAATTAAAAGCAACCCAGCTGCAGCAGAGGGGGAGAGAGAACTGTTACTTCAAACAGCATCTCCCTGTGAGCAGCTGTCTGAACATTTGCATTCTTCATTATCTATTGCTTTTTAATCTTTAAAGAAGCACCATAGGGCTAGACATGAGCTTAAATTATTTTTGTCCCAATTAAAAAAACCTACCAAAATAATAAAGAACCAGCGAAGTCTACATTTCTGAGCTTCCTGATAGAGTTAAAATTCAGTTAATTTCCAGCTCTTTGGGATCTGTAGGTTTCTCTGAGTCACTTGAGTTGGTTTCGATTCAGTTTGCATAAGAACTGTTTTCGTATGTCCTGGAGATGGAAGGGATAAGGATGGAGGTAATACCGTAGAAAACCCATGCTGTGATCAATTTTGCCTTTGTGCTACTTCAATACTTCTTATTTTTTTGCCAGACAGCGGGTCGGAAGAGAAGGGAATGGAGACATAAGTAACCCAAATATACAGCTCAGTGTACCACGGAGGCCACGATAAGACTGCCAGCTCCTGAGCTAGACAGAGAGGGAGCTGGGAGTGGCAGGCAGCCTTGGGAGTCCCCCATGCAGGGAGATGGCCAAAAATCTCTGTAGCTCAAGAGCTTGAATTCCATGCAAATAGAAAGATGGAGCCTGATCCACCTTCCTCTGACTCTGTGGAAGTTGGATGGGGTCTTACATGTCTGTAAGAAACTAGTGTGGTGTCTCTGCAGCGTAGTCTCTGGCTAACGCTGTTGGTATCTTCAAGATGATGTCGGACAAAAAAAAGGACTATTGAGTATTTTGGATCATGAGAAACTTAGTAACTAATTCTTTTTTGTGCTTACTGTTCTTCTACTTTCACCAAAAAAATTGTACTTTAAAAGATCCAAATGCAATATATTTAGAATATAGTTCATAATATGAGAAAATATTACATCCTGTTCAAAAACTGAGCTTCCCCCTCAGCATTGTCACCTTAAAAAACCAACAGGGCTTACCTGAGCTTTTTAGCAATTTGTTTGTTGCATAATTTTAGTAAGATTTTCTTGACCTCTCTGTTGAGCCTGTGTGAGTGGTATGAAGCAAAAAAGCCCTAAAAGAGTTTTAAGGTGCTCTTCTAAACTAAAAGCTCAACACCTAGTTAATATGCTTTTTTGTCTCAGGTCAAGCCTCCAGATCTTTTACACAGCAAAATCCCGACCTCTGACCTAAACCTCTTGTGCAGTTACTGCTACGTTCTTCACCTAAACCAGCACAGATGTGGAGGCATGCTAGGCTTGCTGATGGAGGAATGCTGACAGCATACCTCTCTGTACATAGGCGTGAAGAACTGAAAGCAGTGTAGTATACAAACATGCAGCTTTGGAAATAAAGTCACAGGACAGCACAAAAAGTCATTTCAAGGCTTTGGAGGGTATTTTAGCTCCTAACAGAGTCCACTGCAAAGCTTGTGAGGACATTGCGCTGACACAGATAAAGACGTGTCAGTCACTGAGGAAACCAAGAAGGAAAAAGTAGAATTTGCTGGAGCCTTTGAAGCACCTAGATAACTCAAATGTGTAGTCAGGTCCTTCCTGAAACAGGACTTGAAACTACTGGAACATGCTTAATGCCCACAGGAATGGCCTCCAGGCTGATTTTCAATGTTTTTTTCATTTCCTGTCAAAATCTGGGATCTATTTGCCAGTTTTTCAGTAATTCAGATCCCTGAGTACATTGCTCTGCTTCTTGATTTTGTAATTATCCCTCCGGATGGCCACATTTTTCTGTCTGTAAGTGGCCAACTTCACTCAAAAGATTTCTTTTTCAGCTGTCTTACAATAACTTTCCATCCATTGTCTTGTTATCTCTTCTCTCTCTTCCTAGCTTGTTTTTCTACTTTTCAATTTTCATCTCTTTTCCTGTCTGTATCAAACCTCTCCTCTGCTAATCCAGTGAATTCCAATTCCTAAACAGAAAAGTGGCATCCATCTAAATTAAATTGGTGTGTAGATATAGAGTTAAATTGAGTTAGTTTTAAAAATGGAAACTAGTTTACATTTACAAAGGCAAGTCAAACTTATATAAGCCTTGATAAAGCACTCACATGCAATGTTGTGCTGTTAGTTTAACTTGTATAGCTTGGGGACTAGAGTAAGCCAAGCCGCTCTTCCTTTCTCCTTCCTAAAGTAGAGCAAAAGAATTAACCAGGGAAGTCTATTAACACAGGATCTATTAGTTAATTCAAAACCTTCAGCTACATCTGTTGCTGATACAGAGGTCAGAAAGTCCTCTTGAAAAATGTCTGTCCCAGCTGCTTTACCAACAGAGTTTCAATGAAAATAAATTGTTTAGTAACACTGGTCTTCACTTAAATAACAAAGCATGCTGCCTTTACTGATCTGTTGCACTCTAAAGATGCTATGTGCAGTCATGAGGGTTTGAACTCTGTCTTACTTCGTTGAATTAAACTATAAGCAATTACAGCCAGCACTGTTTTAAATAGAGCTGGTTGGGAACTTTCCAGTGGAGTATGTTTTCCATCAGAAAATTCTGGCCTCTCAAAATGTTTCATAGAATTGAGCTTTGATGGTAGGGATCCCCTCTGGGCCGGGGGGACTTTCTTTTTTTCCCATGAAGGGATGAAGGCATTGGGAAAGTGTGATGGAACTTTACACCAACAGCCATTAGCTAAGGCACTCATTTAGGTTAAGAGCATCTCCTTCACTTCCCAGGTGAATGCCCTGTAACTGGACTATGCACTCTCCCAGGGCAACTCTCCTTTCTCTCTGTTCTGGACCAGCAATGTGTCCTGGAAGAGGGAAAAAAATCCGGATGCAAACTCTAGAGAAACACTTTGTATTATTCTGTGAGAGAGCTTGAATCTGGGTCTGAGAGATCCCTCGTGAGTGTCTTCAGTACTGAGCTACTGTCAGTCTCTCCCTCTTGTCAAATGAATATTTAAATATGTATGAAAAATGGAACAGCTCCATCAGAAGAAATGGAGAGAGAGTGATATCTGCTGCTTTTATTGAAGCTTTGTGGAGATATTTATTGTTAGAGTTTGCTGCTTTATGACATTATGAGATCCTGTCTGTTACAGGATGATGACGTAGCAGCATTTTTTAGGAGAGCCTTTTCAATCTTTTTTTTTTTCCCCAGCTCTGAGATTGTAACTTTCGGGTATGGATCTTGCTGTGACCATTAGCCTTGTTCTTGACCACAAATGTTACTTTGGTCTACGAGGGTCAATCAGCTTGAAGAGTAGCACTCCTGTACAGTGCCCTGTACCATTGCTTCCCTGAGGAAGCAATGCTCCTTTCTGTACCACGTGCAGGAAAAATAACCAGTGACATTGAAGATGCTGATCTTGAGGAGGGTTCAGGAAACACCTTCTCCAGCCACTGCTTCAAATGGACCCTATTCAATGTGCAGGAGGCTGAAGACAGGCCTGCAGCCTGCAGGTCTGTTGTGTTGCTTTTCTGTAGTCCACACACACACTTCAAATAGAGTTTGAGCCACACAGCAAGGCTCACCTCTTCTCCCATGCTTCTTGTGGGCTGCAGTGGCATGAGAAGGATCAGTGTTGCAGTGGGGACCACAGGCGACAGGTTTGTTGTGCATCTTTGGGTAATTAGCTCCAGGTTTGGCAGTGACGCTTAGCCGCTGCCTCAGTCTTCACATGTAAATGATTTTAAATTTATGGTTGAGATGCCAGATCTGGACACCATTTTAGTGCATTTTGAATCAGAGTAAGTAAGGATGTAGTTGTCAACATAAGTTGTGTAGCAAAATTTGAGTTGATAGGAAGGCCAACTAGCAAGACTCACTGAATGGCCAGAACTTCACATTAATGCATAAGCCACCTGCTTCCCCCCCTGTAATTTTAATATATTTGCATTCAATTATTTTTCCTCCAGCTGTCTGCCCTCAGAAATGAATGGCTGTTTTTAAATATTTCCAGACAAGCACTTTTTATTTATCTTTTTAACATGTTTTGGCAGCCTCTAGGCTGCTCTTACAGGCATCCACTCTAAGCAGTGTCCAGGCAGTCACCTGGGCCAAGGATCTCTTTATTCCAATAAAAAGTGTTGGGCAACCCAACATCCCCTAGTACCTTCTCCCTGCTTCCTTTACAGGAGCCTGTTCCTGCTCTTCATCCTGTCTCTCCCTCTGTACTAGGTCCCTACATACAGTTTTTTAACTGGGAATCAGGTTTCTCAGTTACCTCTAGTAGCATGTGTCTGTTCCCTTACCAAGGCTTAGGGAACCATCTGCTTTTTTGTCTTTCCAGTTATAAAATTATCTCCAGGTATTCTTAAGTTACTCTTTCTCTTTAAACTGACTTGCTGAGTTGCCGTTTCATCTTGAGCAAGCTGTGCTGACATGCCGTGTTTTTCTGGGACTCATTTCACTTGGCGACTCACAGTCCACAAAGGCTCTTCAGCTCCTCAGCTCCTTCATTTTCAAAGCCTCCCACAGACACGCAGTGAGGGGAATCTTAGCATAAGTACGTCCAGAAGGCAGGACATTTTGTTTCACTGTTTTTTCGTGTTGGTGGGAGGAGGCAAATGCACAGTGCAGCATGGCAAGAGTTGGAGCTTCCAGAAACAGAGAGTAAATGTTCAGCATGTTCAGTTGCAGTCATACAAATGCAGATCTTTTACAGCCTCTCACTTGATCCAGCCTGAGTGCCTCGTCACAGGAAGAGATGCTCTGGAGTATTCCCTCTTCTCGCTCTCATGTTACTACTCCATGCAGTCAATATGCTATCTTTAAGCAGGGGCTTATGGAGGCAAGGGGGGAGGGAAGAGAAGTGTGAACAGAAGACATGAAAACACTTTTAATGTAAGTAAAACAATGGCTTTTGTCCCGACCTCTGCAGGCTAAAGAGTGTGAAATTGAACAAAACCAATCTCAACCTGGCACAGTGCACAGGGAATATTTCACTCTGTCTGGCTGAAATGCATCAAAAGATCTGAAACAAGAAGATTTAGTGAAAAGTGCAAGGAGGATTAATAAGAACTGGTCACCGTTGTACCTTCTCCTATAAAAGAGAATATATTGTTAAACTCTTGCACTTAGGACACGAGCCCAATCTGAGAAGCCTACAATATATTTAAGTATTTTCTTTGGTCTTAAATTGTGTCACCTAGCCTGCAGCATGTAAGAATTATCTTTAAATGCTTGTTGTACAGATTACTGTCTAGTGTAGTTTTATCTTCTTACAGCATTGCCAAACCAGTATAGAGACAATTGCTGAATCTAATAGGAAATGGTAGGCTAGCTTGCTTTGCAATTTAGAAAACTGATGCAGTGGGTAAACTTCTCATATCCTGTAGTAGTATTGCATACACAATAAGACAGCCTTTTATTTTTACCATTACAGACCTTGGAAAATATGAAATTCCAAGGCACTTTCAAGAAGGCCCTTAAACCTGCTGGGCCTGCACAGCCATCCTGCTGAGGCTTACCCCAGAGGGGAAAGGCATATTACAGAAGAGAGTTTTGAAACAGCAGAAAGGTTGTAAGCTCCTGCAAGTGGGAAATAATAAAAAGATTAAAAAGAGAAAAAAAGATAGCGGGAACGATACAGGACAGGTTAGGTTATTTAGTTAAATAATTTTATTGTCAGTGTATATCTGATCTCTCCATTAACCTAGCAATAAAATGTTGACATCCAGGCCCTGTTTTCGATGCTGACTCTGTAGAGCAGTGGCACCATGGGGTGCAAGGCGCAGTGCTGGTCTGTGGCTCTGCAGCTCCCAGCTCCCCTTCAGGGCACGGGGCTCCACAACCACAGGGCATTTGGTTCGCCCTTGCATCCCACCCAGGGCATATCATGGAGGAGTCTGCTTCCTTTGCAGTGCGGATGAAGATGTGGCAGCTCTGGCGTGGCTCCCTGGTGCCACAGCTGTCACAGGGAAGGCAGGTGGCACCCTGGTCTGGCCCAACTCGTCTCCCCATCGCAGCCCTCCCTGGCGTTTGCCTAGCTTCTGTATGCAGTGTAGTTCTTCACCCTTTTCTGAGGTTGCAGTGCATTTTTGGGAAAGCATCTTGTATGCTTACAAGGATAGTTGAAGGTTTTAATGCCAAACATCTCTCTCTCAGCAGTTGGTACATTTGCTGGCTTTGCTGGGCTATTTACTGGGCTTAAACCATTAATGATTTTGTGGACACATAGCACTGTGACTGTGTCGTGGTTTAATGCCAGTCAGCAGCCAAGCACCACACAGCTGATCCCTTGCTCCCCCCCACTCCCAGTGGGATGGGGAGGAGAATCAGGAAAAAAGGTAGAACTCGTGGGTTGAGATAAGAACAGTTTAATAAGTAAAGTAAAATATAATACTAACAATAATAATAATGAAATATAATAATAGTAATGAAAAGGAATATAACAAAAAAAGAAGAGGGAAAAAAAAAGGGAAAAAACCCCAGTGATGCACAATGCAATTGCTCACCACCTGCTGACCGATGCCGCAGCAGCGATCTGCCCCTCCTGGCCAACTCCCCCCCATTTATATACTGGGCATGATGTTCTATGGTATGGAATACCCCTTTGGCTAGTTCAGGTCAGCTGCCCCGGCTATGCTCCCTCCCAGCTCCTTGCACACCTGCTTGCTGGCAGAGCATGGGAAACTGAAAAGTCCTTGGCTTAAGATAAGCGCTACTTAGCAACAACTAAAACCTCAGCGTGTTATCAACATCATTCTCACACTAAATCCAAAACCGAGCACTGTACCAGCTACTAAGAAGAGAGTTAACTCTGTCCCAGCCGAAACCAGGACAGACAGGTAATAGCTCTTACCCAGTTCTCTTGTGTATGTGATGTGAATTTCAAATAAGAAAATTCAACAAACTCAGTCAAGCTGTTCACTCCTTGTCAGCATATTGATTTAAGCAAATATTTAAAACTCCCAGAAGACAGTTACATGTTTCCAAAGAGACTCTTACAACTGATGTTAAAGAATTGGAAAGAAACACAAAATAAGGGAGACTGAAACTCAATAATGCAATAGCATTCTCTTCTAGCCCTGCTGCAGGGTTGTCCATTAAATTTGAGCTATGTAATTATATCTAATATTGTCCTCCGTAGCCTTGAATTTGCATTTGCTTTAATAGATATGATGTAGTTCTGTCCCATGCACCAAAAAAGCACAGAACAGGTGATAAATAACTCTGAGATGTCACTTCCACACTTACATTATTTCTAGTTATTTAAATTAATACTAAAAATCATATTTATTTAAAAACCAGGCACGGCAAATATATATACCAAATTATACACCAAATTGTGTATCTGTGTATGTACGTGCAAGATAACCAGTCTGGAGACAGAGAATTTACTTTTCCCTCCTGATGAGAAATGAGGGGCAAGACTGCATAAGGCACTGTAAGTTTTCCTTGCAAATTATCCCAGCTAAAGGGAGTCCCAGCACATGCATAACCAATCACATGTCACTCCTAAAGCAAGCTGAGGAGAAGATGCTGGGACAGATACACAATACGATTGGGACAATTGTCATCAAGTACAAGCCAAGAGCTCTGGCAGTTTAGGTTTATTCCCCTGGGTTTCCTTCTGTGACCAAACAGAGGCTGCCTAAGACTACATTTAAGAGAAATAAATTAGAAAAGCAATGAGGTTCTGCAGTGGCCTCCCAGTAAGAGCAGTGGGGATAAATCCCCCTCAGACAAAACCCAGGTGTCGTGGTTTGACCCCAGCCAGCAACTAAGCACCACACAGCTGCTCCCCCCTGCCCCCTCCCACTGGGATGGGGAGGAGAATCAGGAAAAAAAAAAGTAAAACTCATGGGTTGAGATAAGAACAGTTTAATAACTAAAGTAAAATAAAATATAATATTAACTAATAATAATAATGAAATATAATAATAATTGTAATGAAAAGGAATATAATAAAAAAAGAGAGAAATAAAACCCGAGAAAAGACAAGTGATGCACAATGCAATTGCTCACCACCCGCTGACTGATGCCAGAGCAGTGATCTCCCCTCCCGGACAACTCACCCCCATTTATATACTGGGCATGACGTTCTGTGGCATGGAATACCCCTTTGGCTAGTTCAGGTCAGCTGCCCCGGCTCTGCTCCCTCCCGGCTTCTTGTGCACCTGCTTGCTGGCAGAGCATGGGAAACTGAAAAATCCTTAACTTAGGATAAGCGCTACTTAGCAACAGCTAAAACGTCAGCGTGTCATCAACGTTATTCTCACACTAAATCCAAAACACAGCACTGTAGCAGCTACTAAGAAGAAAATTAACTCTATCCCAGCCAAAACCAGGACACCAGGTTATACTGAATTAGTTTGCACAGCACAGTACCTGCACCCTGGGCTCCCATCCAGACTTCTGCTTCTTTGTCACCAGTCAGAGCCACATTTTATTTGGATGGTCCCTTTAGGTGAAAGGGCTGTTGTGTAAGGTTTTATGTAATTTCCTACCTTTCTCAGAAGTTCCTAGTCCAGGGCAGTTTCGCCACTTTCTTTTCATGGATATTCACAACTCTATTCTCCCAGAGGATTTTGACAGGACATAAACCCAAGGAATGGTCTCTGAGTACAGCCTGGTTCTTACCAAAGGACTCCCGGAGAACTTAGCTTTACAGCTCCTTCTCTTGTTTTGCTGCTCTCAAGATGCTGAATCACAAAATGTTGTTTTACTGAGGGGCACTGCTGTAGCACCAGGCAGCTTTGCATAATGAATCTCAATACTTAAACACAATGACACATAGATACACAATCACATCAGAGGGGAGCTTTACAGTTATGTACCACAATCTCTGCTTCCTGACTGAAGGGAAGCAAAGGCATTACTACAGAAATCCTGGGGAAGGCTAGTCTCCTTCCTGGCACAAAACACAGGAATAAGGACACTACTTGTAATTTAATTTCTTGCTTGACTGGATCACTTATTAAATTTCCTTGTATTTTTGTATTTGTATATATTATTCATTGCATTTTTATTCTGAAATGTAGTCATAACAAGCCAGTTAGAATGCTACAAAAATACACCAACCTAACAGTGAGTGATGCAAACAATTTCCTTCACATGTAGGTATAAGCAAGTGATGTTTATCTGCTTAGCACCATAATCTCATGTCGTTTTGGTTAGAATTCTCTCTGTGAGAAAAATAAGGAAGAAATCATCTCCTTTTAAGAGTGCCAGGTAAATATACAGGTATGGAAGGTTGCATCCAGATAAGCACCTAAAAACCTGGATATTTCCCTATATTACATATAGAAGTCAGACTCCAACTCTCATAAACACATACTTAGGAAAAAAAAAACACCAACCCATGTTTGGGGGGGGAGGTGGTCTGAAATATAATTTTAAAATGCATAACAGCCATTTACTGATTTAATTCAGCATTTAAAATGGAAACGGAATAAAGAACTAAAATACAAGTCTCCTAGAGGCTACTTTAAGATTTTTTAAGTCAAGAATGCATTTTACCTCCTTCCTATCCTCAAAGGTGTGATGTTCCAGCCCTATGCCTCAGTTATTCACCTCCCCTCAGCAGAACCAAAGAGAGCTGTGACATTTCACGAACACATGATAATTCGTGTACAAATACTTGCTAGAATAAACACACAGGATATTCTGCAAGTGTTTATTCTGCAGGGATCTCTGAGTCACCTTGTGATTTCATACATCTTTGAGCTAATTTAGAGGTGAACAAAAATTTGGGTACTGAAGGATATCATGTGGACCTCTGATATTCTCTACACAAGGATAAGGCTATAAAACAGCACAAGCGCTATACACTTCTATATAGAATTAATACAGGGGTTTGATTTTTTCCTCAAATTAAGACATAGTCTGAAAAATATTCTTGATTCATCCCAGCAATTCAGTGCAAAGTTACTTATATGAAATGCAGAACTACTGCTAATTTATTTAATCCTTTTTCACGCTTAGGGACACACAAGCACATAAGAGCCCAAGAAGACGACAGCACTCTTGGATGTCACCTCTTTCACTGATGTGAAAGGCATCTCGCATTCTGGCTTGTCTGAGCTTATCCCCGCCTGCGATGAGCACTCCCATTTGCTCAGGGATGCCCCACAAAACAAAACACTGCAACACAAACTGCAGATGCTGCAAACACATCCTGACAGAGCACCTGATTTTTAGCAAGACTCTGTAATTCATAGGCGAATCACATCCCCAGAGAGAGAAGATGGTCCATCTCTGTTAAGGGACTGTAGGTGTGTACAGTTTTCCATCCCGTTGTTAGAAATTAAATTGTCTGAGCAAGGTTTTATCCTGATTATACAGTGTTAGTCTCAGTCCAGTATTGCTCTATGTTTCATTAGAGAAATATCTTTGAAGCCCTTGGTGGATGACACTAGCACATATGTTTTGTTTGCTGTGGGAAGAGGCCTGCACATTGCTCTGTCAGTTGATCAGCAATGTGTTTCAAAACAAATTCATCAGGATGATGCCTGCTGTCACCAAGGCACAAAGTCTTGACTATCCGGACTTATATCATCACTATAATTTGGGAATGCTCTCCACACCTCTTCCCTATCCTAAGGAAGGATTTGAAAAAACATCACCAGTAGTAGCTCAGGTTAGCTCCCCCCTGCTATTTGTGCTCCCAGAGCTGGGAGTATTTTTGACAATGGGAGTTTTACTAAACTTTGGAAACAAAAGTCAAGCAGTTTCAGCTTAAATATGCCTCAACAACATGAACCACTGCCGATGGCACTAGCCTTTGTGAGACCACAACCTGCACACCTTTGTGCCTTACCATCATCAGCAGCTGAGTTCCAGTTATGACAGGGACAGGACACAGCACACTAGCCACACACCTGCAGAAGCCCATTTTCCTTAAAATACCCCCGAATTCAGACACACTCATTTACAAACACCTGCACTACCTCCTACAACATCTAATGCCATCCTAATTTTTCCATTCTTCACATTACTTTCGTAGAACACAGAAGAAGACGCAGAGACTGGTGCTGGATATGATGTGTGGCAAAGCAGAGGCTAACTTCTCGTTCACTACTCAGTCCAAAATTTGGATGTAGTCTTTGCTAAATGCCTGTCCCACAGATGTTTGTAATGGAGCAACTTACTTTCTTTTTATTTTTGTCTCTGGTGATTTAAGAGTTTGTAAAGGGAAGAGTGAGGAATTTCAAAATCTCCATCTTTGCTTCCTGCTTGACTTTGATTTTTTTTTTTAGCTAGTATGGTTTGATCAAACCAAATGCTGGCAATCAGCATTGCCAGATCTTTGTTCGGGGTTTCCAGACCCAGGTCTGGAAGTCTGCAGAACAAACGATGATAGACTTAATGTCCACACAGAAGACATCCACTGCCAAAGACTCACTAATAATCATGGCCAACAACAGAAGTTATGTTCTCTGCTATGCCAAAGGACTCTAAGAAACCACTTTAAGTGTGGGTTGAAAAGGAAAGTATATTGTATCAATAGAACATCTGCCTCCACATTAAAGTTGTTAAAGACTATTTAATTTTGAAATAACAAGTCAGCTAGTTCTTCAGAGCATATATGTGCTCTGGCATTCAGCCTCCCACACCTGACAAGCATGGGTTAAAAGGCATTATCACTGTAAACAGCACACAATTGTGCAGGCTAGAAGTAATCACACAATTTGTCACTTTAAAGCCCACTTGAAAAATAAAAGCTCCAGGTTTCTTATTACTGCATTATAAACAATTTACCATTTCTAGCTTACTGCTTCAGTTATCTCTTCTTAAGCTGTTTCCCCTTCTCTGCTCTGTGGTTCTTCTTTTGTGGCATGCAGGATGTGGTTTTCTTCCACCCGGTAAAATTAACTTTACAGAGAGAAAAAAAAGGGAAAAAAAGTGAATTATTGTCTGCTGGATTGTCCTTGAGCCAGATCACAAGGTCAGATAAATCTCAATGTCAGCACCAGCAATGTCCCTGCTGCCCCTGGTTTGGGGAACAGGGGTGAGAGTTGTCCCTTTCAGCAGCAAATCATTAGATTAGCTCAGCTGTGTTGCAGCACCACAGCCGGAGATGTCAAAGCTGATCTTAAACTCTAGCAAAACAAGTGCCCCCTGATCTGATTCCAGCAGCTCCTCACTAGTAGATGGTTTGCTGATGTTTGCAGTTTCAGTCTGACCAGTCCCAGGTACCCCCACAGAATCACAGGCTCCGTTTAAATGCCCATTTGCAAGCCACCTTCTAGCTAATGTATCCTCCTTCTCTTTACCCAGCACTATTAATCTTTCCTCATCCTTAGTGTGTTAAAGCCAGGAATGTCTGCTTTTGTCGCTTTCTTACTTGAGGCTCTTGTTAGTCTTGCCCTCTACTTCCATGGAAAATGGTTTTTTATGTTCTCTTCTGGCCATTTCTTTTCACGGCACAAGCTAGATCATTTCAGATGGTTCAGTTCAGCCTGTTTTGGCTGGCTTGCAAGCCTTGCATTCCCAGATCAAGGATTGTCTGGAAATTGGGACTTACTCCACATCATTACTCATTTTTTTTCATCCCAAAGCCCCCCAAACCAGCCAACTAACCAGACAGCCAGCAGCAAAATACCCAAAAAACAACCAACCAACCAACCAAAAAAAAGCAAATCCCAGAGTCTGCGTAAGCATCCACGGAGGGATTATCTACCTTGAGCAGACTGACAAGGACTGACAAGGGGCTACACTTGAAAGCATAGCCACAGCAGCACAGACGACTGCAAAAAATGCCCAGCGAGCAGATTAAGCACATGGATGGCACTAAACCCTGCCGAGCCGAGCCGTGGGCTGCGAGGGCTGGGCCAGCCGGTGCTGACCCGCACTGCCACCGGCTCTTGTGCCCCGGGTGGCTGGTTAATGCCGTGAGCACGCAGGGGCAACCCAGCAGCTCCGCAAGGGTCCTCGGGAGCTCGCGTGTGCGCAGTGTGGGCTCACGGGGGTGTAGTGGGAGCTCGCGTGGGTGCGTGGCGGGGGCTCGCCTGTGTGGGCAGTGGGAGCTCATGTGTCTGGGCAGTACAGGTTCCTGTGGGGTACAAAGTGTGGCCCCAGGCACCTCTGTGCTCCCCAGTCAGTGAGCAATCCTTCCTCCTTTACCTTCTCATATCCTCTGAAACGTAAGGCTATACACATTTCTTAATCCTTAGGGTTATATAAATTATCTCAAAAATCTCTCCTGCCACCATCCTGGACAGCCAAGAGATTTGCCTGCGGCTACTTTGGGCTATCATAGCCTGTAAATCCACAAATGCTTTAAGCTGCCCTAAGCCAGAAATGACACCCAAAGCCTTCCTTTACCCCATGCCGTCCCTTCACTTATGCAGGGTCAAGAGCCTGGACGGCCATGCTGTGAACTGGAGCAGGGAACGGATAATATTTTTTTTCCTTTCTTTTTCTGGCTTAGCTGTGACCCAGATTAGTTGTCCCTGTCATTCACTGCCAGTTGATTGAGCAATTGCACCAAGGGTTGTGCTGGCACAGGGGGGCAGGTGGAGCAGCGGCAGGGAGCAGCCGGGGAGGGCCGGAGCGCTCCCCCGGGCGCACAGCTGGCTCCTGCTAGCCCCGGGTGACCTGAAGTGCAGCCTTAGCTCTGTCTCCACTGTGCAGCTCGGCGCTGGGTCTTTCTGGGCATCCTACTGGGACTATGTTCTCCTTGGTGACCGTGACCCTTCCGTCCTCTTTGTCAGATGCTCACACCTCAACAGAGAGGGTGTGCTGTAAAATCCCTCCTGCTCCTCAGTCCTCCACAGGTGATAATTATCTGTATGTCTCACTCTGCCTGGCAAGGGTGAATGACCCTATAACCTCCCTCCTACTTGCAGTGTTCTTTGCTCCACGGCTCTTAATGATTTCTTTCCCTCCAAAAACTGCCACTGTGCCATTGATTAGTGTAATTAAGTTAAAACTCAGAGCAATTATTTCCAACCATCACTTCGCTTGGAATTCAGGACTTGTGTTTTAAAAATTAATTTGTACTGAAAACCTGTCCATTCCCAGCTTCATCTATTGGCTTAATGAAATATATTGCAGAAATCTTCTATCAGATCCTGGCTCATACAAAAGGTATTGAAAATTCAGCTCCTCTTCCTACAGGAACAGGACATGGCCTTGCTTCTTTTTATGTAGATATCTTTTGATCCAGCCATGACAACCATACATAAAACCTGACCTTTCAGGGACACAAACATCAGAAAATTAGCATGCTTCTGCCTAGGAATATGCTAGATTTAGAGAGGCAAGAGGATTTGGGATCAGTGTTTAGTTGAGCGCTTTACTGATCTGGATCTACATACGAAGTGTGCTTACCTCCCCAGTCACCTTGCAGACTGCTAGAGGGTTGAGGAGGTGAAAAGCAGGCTAGAAAGTTTGTGGTGTTGCTGAGCTGTCCCTTGGGAGTGCAGAGGGCAGGCAGTCTGAATGCTGGAGGAGGAACTACTCTAGGATGTGATGGCAGTGTGCCACAGGGCACATGGCATAAGGCTTCTCCTTCCCTGTAGTAAAGCTAGAGGTTATAAAGTTCTTAAAAACCAGGGGATGATTCAGGGCTATCACTGTAAGTATCAGCATGATGCCATCATCACTTCTCTTGAATTTCCTGTCCACCTTGCTTTCTTCCTGATGTTATTGATGGTCAGTTGTTTCAGATTAGATTGTATAAAATCTGGGGCTGTGCTTTTCTGTATGTTTTTGACTGTGGGGAATGTGAAAGCTTTTCTTATGGCTCAGACAACGTCTAGTGTGCAGGATCTCTGACTGTGGCTTCAGATGATAGGTAACACAGTGTCCTGCGCTTCAGTTATCTTGGATGCCAGACAGATTCATTCAATTTGCGTCTGTTTGAGCAGAGAGAGTAATTCCAGAGCAGAAGGTGAATGTTTCTAGTTTCACAGCTGTTCAGATATAAAACATTACAGATATAGCAATTTACACTTACCTACGATCCTGACACAGCTGTTTGCCTCATGGGATGATTCATTTACACTTAAGAGAAAAAATAGCGGCAAGAGTGACTCTTCCCTCAGATCCTTTATATTCCTCACTGCAGATTTCAACAGGCCTGTTACCTACCCTGTTCTGAATGACTAGCTAGAAGCATTTTTCTGCTTCAAAGAACATAAAGTAAAGCAATTAATCCACTTCTTTCAGGAACCCTCTGCACTGCCGCACTGCTTCCTCTGACAGACTCCCTGTTACTGCACCCAGGGGTTCGTTAGAAAGCAGTTCAGACACTTTCATGATGTTATGCCAACTCCCCGTTCAAATGCGCAGAAGATCCATCCTGCCTCTGGGCTCAGGATACAAATAACCACTCAGCAGGAATTACCCTTGAGAAGACTGCCCCAAAAATGGCCCATTAATCCTCATATTGTAAAGACGGGACTTTATGGTAACCAGAGAAATGTATGTGAAGTGCCATCACTGCCTGCAAGGCTGGGAGGAAGAAGAGGGGATA
Organism: Gymnogyps californianus; assembly: GCF_018139145.2. NCBI lineage: Eukaryota > Metazoa > Chordata > Aves > Accipitriformes > Cathartidae > Gymnogyps > Gymnogyps californianus. The sequence goes on from NC_059473.1 coordinate 54,267,964, forward strand.
CATTGTTATTATTAAAAATAGAAGAAAAAAAGAGAGGTACAGAGATCTGGGCACTAATTCTGAATCAGGGCTCTGCAGTATTAGTGCACGCTTCCAGTAAGACAAAGCAAGCCTACAAGGATACTTCAAATTGAATGCTTCAAAAGCATTTATTATTATTTATGCAGCTGACAATGATTTGATAACTGCAAAATAATTCACTGAAGTATAATCAACACATGCACTACATTTCCCATAACACTGTAAATCTAAATTTTACTATAAATCCAAATCCAAATTCTACTGAAGCATGAACCTTGAGATTTAGAGCTAATTTCTGTAGTGTATATGCTGTATATCACCATATGGGGATCGCCCTTGACCTTGACCAAAAGGCAGACCACTGTTTTGATGGAGCTTGGCAGCATTTTAACAACAGCCTCCCACAGAATGCAAACCTGGCGAGGCATTTGGGGGTTGCTTACTCTATTACATGTAGTATCTCTGTTTGATTTTGGCTGAGGAGCACAACTGCAGTCACAGTAAGCAAAGAGTTCACTGTATTTTGAACATGTTAGGAAGCATTTTGGACTGCGTGAGGAAGCAGGTTTCTTTCTTCCTTTCACATAGGAGGATTTCATAACAAGACCTACAGATGCCCAAAGCTTGGAGAGCAAAATGCTCTGAACTCACTCTGGGGATATATCTGAATAAGAAGAAATACAGGGGGAAAACAAGGGATGCAACTAAATAAGCCAGAAGCAACAGCACACTGCAGTAGCTGAGGGACGATAGCTGGCAAAGCCTGTTGACTCAGAAAGACCCAGGTCCCAAGCAGTGCTCTGAAACAAAAGTCTTCCACTTTTTCCAGGGTCCCTGAGCAAGGCTCTCCACGGCTGTGTGCCCTCTATTGTGTGTACAGCACCGTGCGTGTGTGAAATACATTTAGAACCGGATTTTTCTCTTGGATAATCAACTGCATGTTGCTACTTCTTTTGTAAAATTAGCTCCTGTGACTGAATAAACTACTAATTTCTGACTTTTAAAAAAGCGAGCACAGAAAGTAGAAAGCTCTTAATCTGTCAACAGATGAAGAAAACTGGAGGTCTGTAGAAATGTTGGATATTCTGTTTAATCAGAAGCTTAATGATCTCTGTAACTTTAATAGGGTGTAGGAGAGAGCATGGTAGCTAAGTTCCTAATTATGATCACTTTTAAATTGTCAAATCTCAAAGATCTCATTACACCTGGTAAGAAATTTAATTATTCTAGAGACTTCAAAGTGAGTAGGTTTACAAAATTGCTCAGCAGTATGTCTTATTTGTGTTTTATTCATAATAGTTCAGAAGTCATCTCAAGGCATCTACCTCTCCAAAATGGGTATGCATGTATTCTGTGTACATCACGCTGTGCTCCTGTGCTTTAGTATGTGGTGAGAAGAATGGCTTGTTTGGCTCATGAGCAGCTGTACTGAGTATGTAGTACATGCACATACCATACATGAATCTGTTGTTTTGAGGTAAATACAAGTCTGGCAAGCATGCACTACGATTGTTTGATGGGGAGAAATGCTGAATTTTGATTTGCATTTTATTTGCAATACAATGACGATTTTTTTTTGCAGAAATTCATTGATACATTCCATGTGCAAAAATACCTGAGATTTTTGTCAAAGCACGCGTGTGTGTATATATTTTTATTGATACTGGGGAAGACAAATGAGAGTTTGCATCCACTTGATAGGATAAGGAAGAGGAGAAAAATGAAGTGGAAATTGTCTTGTACTAATGGACAAAACTGCAATCTGCAATCCCTTTTTGAATTACCATAGCAGATATAGCGTCTAGAAGACTATTCATTTTATGTCTACCTCAATAAGGCCAACATTTCCTTGGAAAAAAAGAAGCACATACAATGAAATCACATGTAATGAAACCTAGCGACTATTCAGCTAGAGCTCCAAAGTAAAAGAAAGGAAACATTTAGAAAAGCAGATTGGGGGGAATAAGAGATACAGGAGAAAGCAGGAGTTGAGTATATATTAAACTCCACCAACAAAAACTTTTGGTGATGCTTTTGTAAATAAGATGCGAAAGGCAGATGCTCCTTTTTCATCATTTCACCCTGCGTTGAGAATACCAGGGGAGAAGTCCCTCTGACAGCTAGATGCACAGCAGCCCTTGCCATCTGGTACGTAAAGTGCATCACAGCTCAGCAGAGGAAGCAGGAATGAACACCATGAGAATGTATTTTAAACAGCACCATGCTGGAGCCAAGGAGAAATCTATGTGGAAGTCAAGGTGACGAGCAGAAAAGATGGGAAAGCCCCCAGTGACCCTTAGGCGTAGGTCAGGGACAGGCACCCTATTGAGTGGTATAGCCACCATGTGTGCACATGTGTATAACCACTCACTGGGTGTCTTTTTCTTTTCAATCTTCAGGAAGAGGCAGCCAGAGTTCTCGCCCACCAGCCAGTGTCCGTCGGCACATGTGCAGCTTTGAAAAATCCCACACTGCAGTGAATGTGTAAGAGAAGCTGCATGACAAAGAGTGGTTTTACCCCTTGCTTTCTCTTTCTCATTGGTTTATCATGTCTAATGATGGGACAAATGTGGTGCATGCCATTAAAGATGGGAAATTTGCTTATGTCCCCTGTTTTGCACAATGCCTTAATCTGATTGTCCAGATGTGATGAAGAGGACACTGAATAATTTTTTTGCAGCTTTTACTTTTTTTTTTTAAAGCCTTCAATTTTATTTGTAAATGCCTACAACTTTGCAAATACATCCTTTTTTGGTACTAATTTTATCTTCTTTTTCTATTTAGCCAACATTTTTTTTTCTTTTTTACAGTTTTGCATGGAGATGACATTATCCTGCGTGCTTTAAACAACAATCTAGTGGCTGTCTCACGGCAAGACGCCTTTGCTGTGCACAGCTCTTGATAACTGTGCTTGTTAGTGAACTGCTGCTGCAGAGCCAGCAGAGGGAACACAGAAAACACTGGTTTGGTGGGATTCGCAGAACAGGGAAATCATGAGCAGGCGCATGTAAGGGGAAATCATGAGCAAGCGCATGTAAATAAAACCAGCAGAATCTGGCCTGGGAACGAGCAGTCGCCCTAAAGTATCTTTAAACACTAGCGGAGAAATTTTTCCTGTTGTAGTTTCTGAAAGATGTTCAGGTTCTGCATATTCTCCATTCAGTGAACAACAGCAAAGTTCAGCTCTTCAGAAATGAGAAGTGCAAATACTGCCCTCTCTGAGCAACCACAAACCCGGTGGAGAAAACAGGCTAGCTGTTGCAGAAACAGAAAGGCCTCGCCTCATTTCTTCCAGGACAGATCTATGCTCATTTCCATCTGATAAACTGCAGATGTGAAAGAGTCCTGCTCTCTGCCCCAGGGAAGGTTGTGCAGTGACTAGGTGGAAAGCTGCCTGTGATCCACTGACGCAGCATTTTGAGCCGCACCTTCTCTCTGTGGCCAGAGATGCTGTTCAGCTCCCCTAATCAGCGACAGATCATTCTAGCTCTGTATATGTCTCTGACAGTCTATGCTATTTGTACACAGGTAGCAATGATGTTAATTCAATCAAATCTGCCCCTCTGATTTGCAGATCAGAAGAAATATGTACAATGCATCATATATTTGGAGCAGTAGTGATGGTTTTACAGGGCCTGTGCAGAAACCAGATTTGCCACCCTGAAAGGCAAACTTTAAAAAGCCAGTGTAAGGAGGAGTACAAACATTTTGTTATTAGCTTCCAGTCCGACAACAATATGCCCTTGTTTTCTGATCTGGAACAAGTACTGCAGATTCCCAGGGCACAGATCGCCAATTGTCTGTCTGGAAAGACTGATGATGAAATGGGAGTCCAATACAAGCATACCATTAGGAGGCAAAGGCGAATGCAGCAACAAATTATATTCAAAAAACATGGGCACAAGCTGTAAAACTCCTGAGCACAGGGAAGGCTGAACCTCCTGCTTTTTGCATGACAACGCTTGGGATTTTTTTTTCAGTTTGGAAAAAAAAAATCCTCATCCACATGAGTGCCTGAGAAACACCTCTGGTGGGACTCCAACCAGTCAATGGGACTTCAAATGCTTGTGGCAGCTGCACAGATAAGAAAGGCTTTAAAAAGCAGTGGAGCTTTTCAGACCTGCTGAGCATGAAGCTTGCTATTTTGGCTTCTCCGCCCATCCCTGCCGCTCAGGCTTCCCTCTCCCTCCAGCCGGGGCTAATGCTTTCAGAGGCCTGGCAGTGCTGCACTGCAGCCAGGGGAAGGGCGCATCCTCCACCAGTAACCGAATGCCTGAGCTCCCTGTGGCCACGCAGCCCAGGCTGAGCAGTAGGCATGCGTCCGTCATATCACCAGATGCCCATCACCACCGCCTGACCTCATGCCTGAGTCTCAGTCACCAGAACTGCAGCAGTTTGCGAGTCTGGATTTTCCTGAGGAAGCCCTGCTTCGCTACCCCAACATGCCAGAAATCACCACGGGTGCTATGGTTTCCCTCGCCTTCCAGTTACAAGCAATTAGATGTAGGGACTTGAAACTCTTTTGTGTTTTGATGTACACAATACTTAGCATCAGTTATTGTGCTAATGTTGATTTCCATTCTCCATATGATCCTGGAGATGGTCGGAAATGCAGAATCATGAAAATGCAGAATCATGAAAATACAGAATCATAAAAAATTTTTATCATATTAAAAAACTCAGAAACATCAGCTTTGAGTTTCAGGGCTCTTTTCTTCTGAAGCTGCACATTTGTTACCATGGAAACTTTCAGATACACCCAGAAAACCCACAGGCTTTACTAGCTGCTTTATCTACTGCAGCATATTAGGGAGAGCTGTATATGACAAACAAGGGGCCTCATGACTAAGCTTCCTGTGGCAACTGGGTTAAGTTTGCACTCAAAATGCTGGCATGTTAAGGCAAGTCTGATGGCTCTTTGAGCACTGTTTAAACTGTTGGGAGTTTATTTTATTCTCAAGTATACCAGAGAATCTGAGAAGTTATAGTGGGACAAAGACCTCATTGACCGCTACCTCTGCAAGGGCTGCACACATTTGGCAGCAAATATCCAGAGCAACGGGCTTTTACCAGTTCATTAGGAATTTATTCCTGCTCTGATACAGCTATTGACTAGGAAATATTCTGGATATTCAGTATAATTTGTCCCTTTTAAAATTTCATCTCAGGCTCTCAGTTGTGCGTCTATATGCTATGTGAAATACCTTCCAGCCTCGGTGCCAATGCCTTTCAGATGCTTGAAATCAAACTGAATACATTCAGCTACTTTAGCTTTCTCTCATGCACACTCTTCTCTGTCCCTGATGTTTTTTTGTTGCTGTTCTGTACACAGCTTCCAGTTTGTCAATATCTTTCTGGTAAAAAACATGGTGCCCCAAATCATTTTCCATCAGAACCACAGAGTATTACAGAAAGCAAGGAAAAACCTCCAACTGTCTTAATTACTATTAAACTGCATTCATAGGAAAGACCTGCTAATCTCTGTACCATGGTGTGGTGCTTTTTGGTGGGGAACACAGAATTCATGGGCTATTTTTGTGGTTTTATTATATTCGAAGTTCATTAATTAGTGTTTCTTATTCAACAGCAGCTCGAGACCTTTTTCCATGGTATTTCTTTTGATGGAATGTTTTTTGAAGGTCGTTGATCTTCACAGCCTTCCAGTCCTACAGATTATTTTGTTTTAGTTGCACCCACCTACACTTTTCCTAAATTAATTTCATTCTATCATTTTCTTCCCATGTTCCTAAGCTTTCCAGGTCCCTTTGCTCAAAACATTGTAATTTTCAGTTTTCAGGTTCTATTAGCTGTGTTCCTTTTCAAGCCTGTCTGAATAAATGCTTCAGTTCAGGTGTTGTCATTGGCTGCACTGTCATATACAGCTATTCCAATGTGCAGCATGAGACACATCTTCAGATAACACAAATGTGCTTCTCCATCGATATCATGATTTATACCATGCTTTTTCCGTGCACTAACTTTAAAATCCTTAAAAAAAGTTACAAAGGTGATGCAGTAGGATGTATTCATTCTGAATATTTAGTGGGGTTTACTTATTAATAACAACAAAATAAACAGATTCAAAATTTATTCACTAGTAAGAGCACTTTTTAATTTCACTTTGATTTACAGGTTTCTGATCTTCATTTCTTGAACACTGGAAGAATTTGCTTGCTATTTGGGACAAGCTGTTTATTGTCCTGGACTTTGTATTATCTATTAGAATAAGTTGTTTTCTCCAAGCAACACATTAGTAGCTATTTGATTTTTTTTTCAAAATACTTAATGAACACAATGGTGAACCAAAGTTTCTTCACTAATAATTAGATGGATGACTGAAATGTGACATAGCTTCTATATTTCAGATGAGACTAAAAATTTATAGTAGTAATTATAATTAGTAGTCAGCCCTTTATACACATTATCAGTGTAATATTCTCACACCTTTGTTGAGCTAGGTAAGTAAGATCTGTGATACATGCTAAAGTTGTAGGACTTCAACTACATTGAAGCACTGCAGTGAGCATCTCTCGTGCCCCCCTGCCCCGAATTTACAGTTGTATAAAAGTGCCTATGTACATATACATAATTGTTAAGTCCCAAAGTGAATAAATCTATTTATTTAGGGATATTTGGCTATATCTGAGCTGTTGGATTTGGGAGTACTTCCCTGCCCCTCGGACCAGGTATGAGCCTAGCAGCAACCCAGTTCCATGGTAGCACAAGTGTAAAGTGTGCGACCCCACTCCTGGCTCCTGCTTTCCCCGTCTGGGTGACCAGGGCATAGAAGCAGGGGGGGCTGACACCTTCTGATCCTGCCCCAAGGGTCTGACCCCAACCTGGGGACCCTGTGGATGGAAACCAGGATCATGTCACAGGGTACTCAGGCTAGACATAGCTACTGCATCCATGTTACAGACTGTATAATATTAACAATTCAATTTAAAAAAGAAAAAAATCAGCAAAAAATCAGTTATCATCAATAGGGTCGATGTACATTAGAAAGCCTATGTGTACCTCAGATCAAAGTAATATTTAACTTTTGCAGCAGAGTAACTAAAGAAGGAAATGAATAGGTTTGCTTGACATAGTGGCATGATGGAGGATTGGAAAGGTGGGTCTGGGCTTGTGCTCACTCACAACAACCCTAATCATCAGGTTCTGCCTCTATGAGACAGCCTGACAGCATTATGTTTTCCTGTATTTTGTGTAGCAGTTTCCATCATACATTTAAAGCAGTTCTCTAATTTACATTGAACATTGTGTCCCATGCCCAAGGCAATTTTGTCCTAAAAAAAAAGGGAAGGGAGCGACAAGGAAAAGTTAGTTCGGTAATTTAAATTTCCAGAAACACAAGTGGGAGGTTAAACTTTGCTCTAATTATACAGCACCACAGAAAGCACTGGAGTCACACTGCGAGAACTGTTGTAAGGTCCTCTTATCACCGAGATAGAGATTACAGTGTAAATGGACTAAGGCTGAAATTGGTTTGTGATTCTTTTTTTCTTTTAAGTGATAATATCAGGCAAAAAACCTGAGCATACACCAGACAGGGACTGTGGTCGATGATGGCTCCCTCACTCTTGGGTGAGCCACAGAGAAGTTAAACCTGGGTTAGTAAAAGAGGAGACTCCCTAGAAGCAATGCTCCAAAAATTAGGCTTGCAGAAACGTGCTAACCAGCGTGGCTTGCTCTGCTAATGAGTGGCAGGGCTGACTGCTGCAGCTCTGAGAGGAGGGTCCTGTTTAGCACAGGGAGATATCACTACCCTGGATTAAAAGCAGTTCACTCCCTTAATCAAATATCATGCCCCAGTGGCCTTACTGAAATGGAGACAATAATGAAAGAGACCTTGGGGATACCAGCAAAGCACCTGCAATGTGCTGCAGTGCAGGGACTAAGCTCAAATTTTAAGCCTGTTAGCTTGGGTCCTGGGAACGGTGAGGCCGCAGCAGGACAGAGCTTTGCTCAGGCTCATTACCGCTTCTTAACTGCAGGGTTGGAGAAAGCTTGTGGATGGTTAACTGCCTTTCTGTGGGCAGGGCAGAAATTCCTCTGCTGGCTTCTCTAGGAGGGCATCCATCAGCAACTGCTGTTTGGACTGAGAAAGGTTTTGTCCAACGCACAGCTTTTGGATGGGGCCTTTCCCTTGCTCTGCTTCCCCGCTGTCTCCGAAGGCTGGCCTTCTCTGTGTAAGTGCAGAGGGACAGCCCTGCACATCCTGCTTTCTGGAGCACGGTTGTCAGGTGGCCGGTAACTGTGCCCCGCTCTGTGAAGGTGGGAGCATGATTTGTTGACTGGGCAGTACCCAACACTGACCTCATCTGGTTGCTGGTAAGATAGTTCAGGGTTTGGTTTGGACCTAATTTTTGCTGACAAAGTTGATAGGCCCTTCTCGGCTTGCATTTAATGTCCATTCCTAAGATTTTATCTTCATAGAAGGGACAGCTAGGTTATCCCAATGCTTCCTACTGGCAGTGGCATTTCAGTTACTATAGTGACTACAAGGAGGTAGGTTTGGCCAAAGCATCAGTCTGACAATGAAAGAAAGGGAACATATATCACTTCTATAACCTCTTCCACTGGTTAATTGCCATTGCTGCTTTAAAAAAAACAGCCTTATGTCATAATTCTGTGCTCTGAATCTTGTCTAACACCACCAGGCCTGGCCCAAATGACTGTATGCCTCATCTCAGCAAGCTTAAGATGCTCCCTCAGCTCATGGCCACTTGGAGAAGATAACAGACCACAACTGTGGCATCCTAAAGGGATGAAACGGGATGAACTCTAACAGATCAAGGAATGTCCCTTCCTTTTTAACCGGAAGGACTCTTTCTCAAGCACTTTGCCTGACTGCATCTCCAGCTGTTTCACTCTGGCAGTGACAAGCACTACATCAGATGAGGAGCCATTTCCCAACATGTCGGTTCCTAAAGTGAACCTCATCAAAGCACATATCACTCTCTTTAACCATTTCATGTGGTATCATTTAGGGATTGTTACGCATAAAATGTTCAAGGCAAAAACAACAAAGGTTCAGGCACACAGGACTGAAAGTTCATCTAATTCTCTATGCTCTGGATCTCAGGCTATAGCTTCGCTGGTGAGAGGATCAGAGAGTTGCACAGGCTAGATTACCTTAGACCACTGGGGCAATCATCTTGCACCTCAGGAGCATTCAGCCTCCAAGATGTAAAGAAACCTTTGCTATCCATTGTCTAAAGTAAGACATCTTCAGAACCCTGCAGTGTGGGGAGGAACCACCTGTTGTGGGATGCTCAGACTCAACATTGCTCCAAAGAAGCCAATGAGGTCAGATCCCCCAGGCACTGGCAGGAGCAGGACTCTGTTCTTGGCCTGTGACTGGTCTGGGTCAAGGCAGTCCTTGTCACAAGCAGGAGCAGGATTTTGGGCAGACGGAGATATTTAACAACGAACAGTGAGCCATCTAACAAGCTGTAGGCATGTCCTACAGCTGGGCAGGGGTATTTTGGAGCACTGTCTCAGATTTGGGTACATCAGTTCTGTTAAAGACTTTCTGCAAGTAACTATGAAGGTCCGAAGTTGTTTTTCCAGCTTGTTTGTGTCTATAATCATCAGCTGAAAGTATCTGAAAATTACTGCCCCAGAGTCATGCAGAGAGTACATTGTAAAGATCAATGCATGTATTAAAAACAACACTTTGAATTACCAAAAATAGCGACAGATCTGCTCATGGAACTAATGAAAATTCACACAGGAAATATACTTACGTCTATTCCCCCAAAATACAAAAACCCTAGACAAAGCTGTGGTGAAAACTGAGAAACAGCAGCTAAATTCAATGTATGTCCCTGCCTACAAAGCAACAGCAAGCCCATCTTATGTGTTGATAGGATATCCAAGAACCTGTCTGAACATTTAGGCTAGATGCAAGGATTTGAAGAAATAGTACTTGGAGTGTTACACTGGGTATACACAACTATAAAATTTAAGATCCCTTGAGACTCCAAGGATTTCACTTCTAGGCAGTAAGTGTGAAGTCTAAATCCTATGGGAAATTGTGTAAAGGAGAGAGAAAGTTAGGAAAGGCAAATAAATACATGATGGACGTGAAATGGGTAACTGTCCTATTGATAAAAGCAAGCAAACACCAGTTAGTCCCACCTCGTCACTGGGCAATTGAACATCACGTTTTCAGTACCCCAGCTGTGATCTGCCTTGGTGCCCTCTCCTGCCTTTGTGTGGAAAAATCATCCCTTCTCCCATTATACCAGGCAGATTATTCTGATCTTCACCGTCTCCCACAGATGCTTCCTTCAAAAAAGAAGGTGACAATCAGCAAATGGTGACCATGCATTCCACATGCAGTCAGGATTGTCATCATCGCTTTGCACAAGTGAGTTGACTCCTATCTCACCGAGACCCAATTCAGGTCTCAGCTTTCCCAGTCCCATCTTTGCTTTTTGTCTAGCTGTCGATTAATTCCATTCAAGATGGCTGGTCTTTGTTCCAGGATAACAAGCATTTTTCTTGCATGTTAATTGTTAATTCTGCCTGAATGTGTCGATCTCGGTGTGACTCCCTACCAGCTGTCCAGCAAGACAGAGCCCAGGTATTTCTGTGACAGTCTTGTGACTCCATCTCAAATGTGACTCATTAACAGGCTAACGGTGCACGGACACCAGCAAGGAGAGCAAGTTGAGGGAAAGAGCTGGAAGAAGAGACTGAGGAGAACAGTAAGAGAAAAGAGAGATTTCCTGGTGGAAATCGCCAGATTGACCCCATGGAGAGCCACTGTGGCTCTAAAGCTATTTGTCACAAGGCCATCGGAGTCATGAGCAGTAAGGAGGCAAGGCACTTCGGCGGCACCAGCCTTCCCTGTAGAGCAAGTCGGTAACAGACAAATCCTGATTAAGCGGTTTGTTCACGTTTGGATATTGCTGTTTGATTTAAGTACGGCCGTTGACTTGGGCTCAATTAAGTTCATTATGGAGAGTGCTACAGAAGAAAGAAGTCAGAAGAGCAGAATTTGAGAGAGAGGGGGAGGAAAATGAACTGAATAGGAGGAAGATCTGAAGACAGAGGTAGTGAGTTCCTTAAAATAGCAGTGCTTGCCTTTGATGTAAAATACAAAATCTTGGGAACAAAATGAGATAGAGACTAAACAGATGGTGTGAGGAGGGATTCAAAAGTGAGATGATGCACCAGAGCTAGATATGAAGAAGTAAATCATGCAGAAGTGGACTTAGCATAAGAGACAGCAGATAATCATCATGGTTTTTTTATAAAAGCCCTTTGCATTATTTGTAAGCTATAGCATCAGCAAAATACAATATGAGAGCACTTGACTTCTTTTCCTCTCTACAAGAAGAGACTTGTTTTGAAGTTAAAGCAGACAAAATGTGTTTCTGTGTGAAGAGTTTGTAGATCTTGGTATGTTAAAATATTACTTTAAAAATCTTTCACGCCCAACAGTTACATTCATTTGCTTATCTCTATAGCACTTCAAAAAAATGTCATACCACAGCTCATTTTGATCAGAACAGGAATGCTTCTAAACCTTCATTCTTATCTTTTCATTGATCACTATAATATAGAGGTTTCATTCTTCAGCTTGGAATTTGGCTTTTTTTCCTTCTAGGTTAAAGCTCTAAATTCAAACAGCTCCAGGTCCTACCAACTACCTGCTTTGGGGAGTCATGAATGTTTTAAGAGTGGCCCTTTCTTGTCAGCCAGTTCCCACAGAGGTGGTGAGTCACAGGTCCAGCGTTTGGAGTTGGAGATGAACTTCCCAGCTTGGATCCATCTCAAATTCTTTTTTACTCCAGGAATATTTACTGCTCAGCAGAAAAGTGCCACATTGTCACGTACATTTCTTTTCCGTTTTGCCAGATTTACAACATTAGCTGTGTTGTACAAGTTTCTTCCAGCTATGATAAAGTCAGTCAATTTTTTTTTTTACAAAATTCAACTGGTAATTATTTACTCCCTGAAAAAGAGCAGTGCAGGAGTCTAAGCAAGGAAAAGCAAAATACTTAGAACAATATTGCAGGCTGTATGTAAGGGAAGCGATCTCCCCTGGTGTGTGCAGTAGCAGGAGGCAACGCTGCTGTGCCAGCCTCCCACCCAGATTGCCTCCCACCTGCACTGCAATCACAGGGTCTGAAATTTAATCCTTTGTTTACTTCTGCCCCCTGAGGGATGAAACCCTGAGATAAGGCTGCTTCGCATAAATCATCTCAGAACTACAATTTGTGAACGATCTCTACTGCCTGACCTGCAATTAAACAATTGCTTGGTCCTCTTAAGGACCGCTCAGGTCCCTGTCCCACCAGCTGCTAATGAGATATCACTCTGCTTTGAGTGCTGCTCCCTGCAGAGGTACAGGGAAATGCAAAAAAACCTGCAGTTCCTCAGGGACAGACCTGACCCCTAGGTTCTCACTCAGCCAAACAGCCCAGCTTTTTAACGGGATTCAGCCCGCATGCGGAGTCAGAGGATTCAACTCAGCATGATCGTGTCGCTGCTTGTTCCTCCACCCACACAAACCATTTTCAATCCCAGCATTTTATCCTGGTTTGTAAATAATAGTCACTCGGGAAGAAGTGTGTTTGCCTCCTACCTGATGGAGGCCCTGGGAGTCCTTCATTTCTGTAATAGCTAATCTGTTCCTAAGTGCAAAGGGGGGCCAGGGAATAAAAAGGAAAGGAGGGGTTAGTAACAATTCCTCTCTCTACCCAGAGTGCCAAAGGCTAAGGCTGTGGGTTGTTTCTCTTCCAACAGTTTGGAAGTATTTCCTACAAGCTGTAAATCAGGCTTAATTACAACTCTTCCTGTGACTTTTTTCTCCTTTTTTTTCTTCCCCACTGCAAGGTGGGGTGAGCAAACCTAGATACAAAATGACATAGCTAGAGTCCTCAAAACACAGCCAGCCCTCCCAGAGCCCTTCCCACGGGCTAGGCGTTCCAGGCTGGCTGTAGGGTGGGTAACCAGCAGGGAGTAGTTGCCTTTGGATGAAAATCACAGTAATTGCTGCTGTTAAAAGACACTGTTGTTTCTTTCTGTAATATGTCTGGGAGGACACGAAGAACTGGAGGGGGAAGGCTTACTATTGAGGCAAAGCAATCAGCATTTTTGTAGGCTTGTTTGTTATACTGCCTGTGTCTGCATAATGTAAATGCAAATAAACCCATCTTTATTTTATTCATAGTTCTAATGGAAAGTCTGTGTCATGGTCTGAACCAGGTGGAAGACAAGCTCCCAAGGGGGAACACATGTGGCACAGACTCTCAGTGCATGTGAAGAGCCAGGAGACAGGGTGCAATCAGACAGCGGTGATCAAACCCCTCACTAAAAGCTACCACGGCCAAAGCAAGAGCCTGACTTTTACTGACATCAGCAGTAAGACTCTGTACAATGTGGTAGAGGAAGAAGACAGAGAGCCTGTTCGCCTCAACCAGCCCGGCAGCCCCTCCATGGTGGTGCACAGGCGGGTGGCGACGACCCCCCCGCTGCAGGCCACGGCGGAGGAGACCCACCTCTTCTTGCCAGAGCAGCCCCCCAAGACCCTGCCCCTGCAGCCGCTGTCTCTCATGGAGCAGCTGCAAGGAGTGGTCAACAAGTTTGCCACTGGCATCCCTGACTTCAACGCCGTCCTCCCCACGCCTGGTTCGGGGAATGGTGTGCGGCCCCCCTACCAGCCCCCCCAGCGCAGCAGCCGCCCCTGCCGCCTCTCCAGGTGGCCGCCTTCAGCGAGGAGCCCCTGTCTCCCCCGGCCGAGGAAGCGGAGAGCGAGAAGCTGAAGCTCATTCAGGGATACGTCTATGAGAAGAACCCAGAGGAGGAGGAGGACGAGGAGCCGGCAACCAGCAAACTGACTCTGGAAGACTCTCCGGCGCTGACACCCCCATCCCCTTTCCGGGATTCAGTGGCTTCGGGCAGCTCTGTGCCCAGCTCCCCCGTCTCGGAGTCAGTGCTCTGCACCCCCCCAGATGTGACCTATGCCTCTGTCATCCTGAGGGATTATAAGCAAAGCTCGTCCACCCTGTAGACACTGCAAGAGACAAGACGAGAAGGGCTTTGGCAGCTGCCCACTGGGAGGTCATGGGGAGACAAGTCTCCCAGGGCTAGGGGGAGAGAGAGCAGAGAACGAAGTCACATATGACAGGGCAAAAACTTCATCCAGCACTTGAATAAACAAAAGGAAACAGAAAAAAAATCCATTCTGAGGGCTCAAAATTCTCTAGCTGTTAAAAATACTGTACTTTGAGAAAATGATAGGAAACCATAACAAAGCACAACCCAAGAGACAACTTCTATAGCAAAAAAACCGAATAAACACACAGGAAAAAAAAAATCACACTTAGTCACACCCTCTTTTGGCAATGCTTGAAAAGGACTCTGGGAAGTGTGACCTGGACAAGTCATTAGCACATCTCATGACTGCTGTCTGTCTGCTACGGAAGCAACACACCCAGGAGCTGGAAGGGCGGAGTGTGGTGAGGAGGAACGAAGCTGCTTGTATACAAGACATATACACATAAATATGTTTTTCCTGGTTTCTATAGGTGGTATAACTGCGTAGTGTTTGGGGGAGAGGAGCTGAGATAATGTGAAAGCACATGGCTCTTACTGACTTTTGTCTGAACAATTTGTTCTTCATACTAGGCTGCTTTTTGGGGGATCTGGGCTTTTTTTAACACTGATTGTAAACAGAGCAAGAAATACGATCAAGTTAAGACTCGAGAGGTTTCTGAAGAAAGCCCTTGCTGTGGTACTTGTAATATGATAAGGTCTTAGAAAAACTGCCCTTTTGTATAAGATTGCAAACCATGTGGCTAAACTGTTACACAACGTTTCCTGTAGCAGAACAATATTTATTGACTAACTTTTCATAATGCAACTTATTTGCCATGTGATTACATCATTCCTTTGTGTTACTTTGGAATCAAATACATTGGAAAATAGCCGTATACTTAGAGCAACAACTATTACTCTGAAAGAAAGGCAATTCCATGCAGGGGGTTATAGTCAGTCTCGAAGCAAGAGAGCGAGCGAACATTTGTGTTTCTGTATGCGTGTGTATGGTGTGTGTGAAGCGTAATGTCCAGTAACTACCACTGGAAGATTGTCGTATATACTATGAATATTTTTATGTTTAAATCATGTTTTATATCACATTGTTACAAATATTCAATAGATCTTTGGAGGTTTGTATGCTCTGCTAACACATTTTTTTTTCATATACAAGCTGAGACAGTTGTTACCCTTATAATAGGGTGCTTTATTTTGCAGATATTTTATGAAGTAGACATATGGTATTAATAACCAGTGCATTGAAAACTTGTTATTTTACATGTTTGCAGCAAGTGTGGTTAACAAAAAAAAAAAAGAAAATGCAAAAAGAAAAAAGTCTGTTTTAGAAATCTTGCACATGCCAGTGTAAAGGTGAGACAGGAAAAGTAATTAAACTATTTTGTTGCTTCAGATAATTTAAAATAAAATCATGTCTGGACAGGAAATTTCATCAGTGCTTAATGTGTGCATAAATTCCCAGTGTTTGTTATAAACAGTTCTTTTAATTTCTTTATGATGTTTAGTTGTGTGTTCTTTTCATATGCTTTCACTTCTATTTAATATACAATATTGTATCTTAAAGATCACTTCTAGGCAGCTGTAGTTCTGTCATTCATTCCTCCTCCTCTATCCTTCATGTGTTTCCTAGAGATGGGCCTAATCCAAAGCTCCCTAATGGCTGGCATATTCAAAGTCCAGGTCTAATTGCTGTGGCTTGAACTTAATTATACTTATTATTACCCTATTTATAAATGTGCATATTATACATATACAGGACAGGATTTTAGCTGCTATGAACTTTTATTGTGCTGTTGAATTTAGCTAAGGATCTGTCCCACAGTTCTACACTTTATTTCCAAAGATATTTTTAAGGAATCTCTTCATGTTAATATAGTTGCAAAACCTGATTTTAACCATGCTTCTTGTGAATATTCTATCAGGTTTTTTTCTGAATTCAGCATATTTCTACTCTTTTTCTTTCTTTTCACTTGAATTTTAAGAAGGCCTGCTGCCAGTCATCAATTCTTCTCTGAAGATCCAAATCTCATTGTTTTGTTCTAATTATACAGGAGTGGTATTGGAAGGTTTGGCTGGTGCTCAAAACCAGATAGAGCCTTTTTTCCTCATCCACTTTTCATGATGTTTGCTCCTTTCAATATGACTAGTGGCCAATTGCTATCATTGTCCCGATGTGGAAAGCATGAAATGACTTTGCCCAAAGACAGGGTTATGTCTTTGTCAGTAGATTGATGTCTCTATAATGAACTAAAGACACCTGAGGGTCAGTTCGTTGATTTTTGTCTGCTTGGGGCTTTTAGGGGGATTTTTTTTTGGTTGTTTCTTTTTTTTAATGCTGATTACTCATTAAAGCAATGACAAAAATGCCGTATTTTCTCTGCTGATCACCACACTGGCAATGAATTCTATCTTCTTATAATCTTAGTATAGGATTTGTTGTGCTATTTCCAAAAACATATATTGTCGGTAGCACAGAGCTAGTACTAGGAAGCGGGTCTTTGAAGAAATGAGATATAGATAAGAAAAAGAAACATAACAGGCTTGTATAGATGGGAGACGGCAATGTGGCAAGGTACTATTGTTTTCATATCTGTCTGTTTTGAACATATTAAGCACTGATTTTATTACTGCAATGTAATTATATCATGAGTAGGAGTTTTCTTGAAATTCAGTATATTAGCTTTTAGTTTGTAATTGTTAAAACTGGAAACATACACATACGTAAATATATCTAAAGAGCAAGAACTCACCTTGTGTATGTAGTTGTATGAGCTATGAAGCTTCCTGTAAAAGTTCTTTCTTTTGGTCTGTCAAATGCTTGATGAAAACTGCCTTTTTGTCAAAATGATCTTGAAAATGCTGTAAAATAAATATTTTCTATTTATTATTTAAAAATAGAATGCCAAGATGATTGTTAATATTTGCTTCCTAAGTAGAAAATAGCCATGTCTACTAAATAATTGTTCCAGGGCTTTTCAGCATCATGTGAGAGAGATGGTGGGATGCTCAAATGGAGGTAGGTATTGATTAAATTGTGGCATGTAGGTGAGATGGTGGAGGGCTGGAAGATTTTTGTTTAGAAAACAAACAACAGCTTTTTGGCTTCCTAATAAAGATCAGGAGCACTGTAGGTATGCATTTGGGCTGACATGTTGTAGAAGAGAATTCAATGGGAAATGACAGGAAATTTTGCCCCCCAAGGACATGGGGAAACACCAGCCCTTCGCTGGAAGTGTTCCATGTGTTTGACTCTGTGAGATGTCAGCTTCTCCCATCAGGGAAACTCAAATATGCTTTCTTGACAGCTGTAAGCAATAGGCTTGACATCTTGTGCCTCCTTCCTTTACTGCCTCTGTATAGAGCAAAGTACTTGGGACTCTTGACTCCTGCTCTGCAACTCACACACACTGTGGCTTTTTGGTGACTCCTGAACTGCTGCGTGCCTCAGCTCAGGGCTCAGTAAGATGGGAGTATAAATGCTTTTTCTGGACCACTGCTGAGATTTTCAGACCCAAGTGGCACTAAACACAGAAAATCTAGCTCTTTTTCTCTTTACACTTGTGAATAGGTTTGTTTCTAGTGGCTCCTTGGTTTGCATCTGGCCTTGCAAGTGCCCACGTCTGAGGAGTCAGTCCACCTACAACTACTGCACTGCTGGAGTACAGAGAATGACTTTACATTCAGTGGTAAGTGCCAAAAGTTTAGTCTCTTTACTCGTAGAGGTTTTTGGGGGTATTTTTCTTCTTTTTTTATTTTTCAATTGAAGTCTAGGCAATCTATGTCTTAGTAAAAGTTCTGCTGATCAAGTGGACTCAGTTATAAAAACACCCTCAGGGTAACACAGCAGTTATTCCCCTCCAGAGCACCCAATGCAGCGTTGCTGCCAGCACCATTCTTGCAACCAGTTACTGTTTGTGGGACCCAGGCCACAGCATCTTATCCTAAGCCCACTGCACATCCCAGCAGTCGCATGTGGCATTTGGGGATACATTGTACAACGAACATGGGAATAAGTATGATGGTAACATCTGAGAATCATCTAAGAAATATTATAACAATTGTTATCTGGTCTCTAACTAGCTACACATATGCTGTGCAAATGAATTCATTTTCAAATTGCAGTATTCACATAGGAGGTTAGTACTAATTGTTTTATGCGTGACTTTCCAAACAGTCTGACTAGCATAACGAGCCCAGCAAGTCTTACTTTCTTTTTGATGCAGTTTCAGTTTTTGTGTTGCTGTGCTTTGAGCTTCCAGCATGGATGAGGATCATTTCAGTTTAAGTCATTCTAGACCACATAAATATTTCGGTTCATATTCTTTTTCTTTTTTTTTTTTCTAATTTCTCCACATAAACATACAACAATATGAGCATTACCAGAAAGAGCAGATTGGGCAAAATCTATATAAACAGACTCCAGCAGATATGAGCAAACAACAGTTGGTGGAAGTACTAAAGGAAAATATGTAGAAGGCCAGATGCTCCAGCCTGTTAAAGCTGCTTATTAGTCTCTAGATTTCCAGAGCAGTTCTCAATGTGCTTTAGTCTGACAAAGGAAAAGACTACTCCAGTGCAGTAGAGTCTTTTTAGAGTCCTTTGGCCCCAGCCTCAAGGGCAGATAACGTGACAGGTGGAAAGGGAACAGAGTTATATGCCTTCAGCTGCATTTCTCTTAATCTAACCTAAGAAAAGGCATAACAAAATCCAAGGCTGGGGAGACACAAGTATAAAAGCTTTAAATTAGAAATAAGCAAATCTGAATTGTCAAGCTAATTGACTACTGCAGCAGATGGTTGGGAGATTTAAGCAAATTTTCTTTAAGTCTTCAAACTAGTGAAGAATTCACAGGGTAGAATTGTTAGGCTTCTACTATGCAGGGGGTCAGATTAAATGACCATAATATTCACAAGCTGCCAAAAAGGCCCATCTAAAATAGCTTTACACTGAGTAAATGGATGACTGGTCCAGGACCACAGAGCAGCAAAGCAGCTTAGCATACTTGAGCTTTAGTCTCCAGCCTCCTGCCAAGGACAGAGTGTTGGCAACTCCACCAGCCCGGTCCATGCTTATCTGCCCAAGCTCTGCTCAGTAATTCAGGTCTCTGGACCCAGGCTAGTGTGTCACATCCACTTTGCATGGAGTAAGTGGCTACCAGAAGCAAAAGGCAATGGAAACTGGGCCCCTGGAGTTGTATTCATCACTCTTTAGGGAAGAACAGAGAAGCAGGTTGCTGATAGCTGTTCTACGCAAGGCCTGAGTGGCTGTTAAAAATGTTTCTTACATAGGAGTGGGAAAAGCGTGGTTTTGCAAATTGTATTGTTGTGGTGGGTTTTTTTCCCAAATAAATGAGTCACTAGCCACTTGGCAAGTACCTGTCTGCAAATCACTGGGAAGGAGAAACAGACTCTGTAGCGAATATCAAGGTCTATTTCTATCTGCATAAGATTTCCAACAGGGATATTAGCAAAAAGGGAGATAAGGAATATCATGCAGCCAAGTGCGTGGTACTACCACAGGCCCCATATCGGGACCTAAGCCCACATTTTGGCAAACCCTCCAAGCTCCCAAACAGGGATGGTAGATGAGAGCAGGAGTGACTGGTTGCCCTTTCCAGTGCTACAGGTAAATCCTATCCAACTCAGAAAACAAGCAAAATATTCTTTGCCTTTGCTAATTCAACTTCCAGTTCTCAGTAAATCACACAAAAGAGGACTGCTCTCCACCTGAGAGAGCAGGTCACTGTTTGGTACCAAGAAAGAGCATCTGTTATCTACTCAGTTTCAAAGGTGGGCGTAAGCAGTATATCTCTACAGAAGTAAAATATCATTGTGAGTTGTGGGTTTCCATAACCAAAAGGCCTCTAGGTAGGTGGAGAAGCAGCTGGCACAGATACCCAGTGCAGACAGATAAGAGTTTAGGAGTGGTATGTATCTATGACATTCAATCCACCCACTTATTTATTGCACACCATGCAATATGTAGGTGGCATGAGATCCATCCCCCCACCCACGCCACAGTATGGTGTATGGGACTCCTACCTCTCTGTGCTGCTCTGAGTCTGTATCAGCAACAGGGATCTGCGAGACCCCCTTGCTGGAAAGGTGGTGTGCCTGGGGGACTGGCTTAGGGTAGACGGGTCTCTGGTTGGCTCCCTCTGACTCCTGTTTTCCTTACACACGGTGTCTTTGCAAGGCACCGAGAGCTTATTTTCCTTGCAGGCACCGTCTAGAGATGTGGGATTTCAGTGCTGTGGAGGGCCTTGAAGGAAGTCAATATTTTAACAAGAGCTGTTTCCCCAGCTCCCCTCCAACAGACTGCATGAAGGCTGAGGTGAGACCAGTCTCCGCCACTACAGCTAAGTAGACCTGTCAATCCTACGGCCCGAATCCAGGGGGTGATGAACAATTGCTTTCCTGAATGCCCAGCAGCACGTGCTGCCAAATGTCTGTGGTGTGCGTACAGCCCCTGCACACATGCTCGGTCAAAACGTCTCGACTGCTGCTCCCTTAGCTGCTGGCACTGGGAGGTCTGAGCGGCACAGAGGGCTTGCTGTAGCCTTCACTGTCCTTAATGACACAAGGAAAGAGAAAGAGCAAAAGAGAGAGAACAACTTGCTTTTATCTCTGTTACAAAACAGGCAGGCAGGACTGTGCTGCAGAGCCAGCAGTGTATCCATAAAGACTTCAGCTAGAGCCTCTCTTCTGTCAAAGTCCCGTCAGCTCCTGCAATTTGCATTTGGATGGACCTGAAGAGCTGGCCCTTCGTTCTTTAGCTACGCTTGTTAGTTAACACCAAAATAGACAGACTGCAGAATTATCAAAGCAAAATACTTGAGTACCACTACTGGGAGTTATGGTTCTCATGGAAGCTAAATCTGAACAATGTTTCCAGAAACATACAGTATAGTTTTTTAATGTGCCTTTTAGACTTAAAAATGCACTGACAAATAGATGTAATTTTGTATGGGGAAGGAGGCAAGAACTGATATGTTTTCCTGGGATGTATTATATACGTGTTGCTTGAACACTTAAGCAAAAAAATTCAACTGTATTTTAATTTGACAGGTACCTTGGCAATTTTGGGGGTTTTTTTGGTTTGGGGTTTGTTGGGGGTTTTTTTCTCCTTAAAAATAATGCCTGGAATACCTTGCAACATTATTAACTGTGTCAGGATTTTAACGTGCATCTGTGTAATGTTAATTTAGAAACTGAAGCCTTTAAGTGCTGAGATCTGCAATGTGTATGAATCAGTGTTAAGTCTTGAATTATGTCATTTTCCTCGAGAAGCTAGTCCAGTACCTGTGCTATTAACTTTTGAGTTTCCTAAAGATTCATTTCCCACCCCAAGCTCCATTTTGCAGTTGTGAGGATCTTTGGCTTATCTCTGGTTCTGCTGCTGCTGCTCATTATTCTTATCATTTCATGTGGTGCCTTTGCACCAGCCTTGGCACAACTGCGGGGTGGAAGTGTCTGTCGGGCTGTAATGCCCCAGCAGTGCCGAGAGATTTTCCTTCTGAGCTCTGTTTCCCTTTCTGAGAGGTAGCTATGCTGCCCATCCTCACCTCCATCCTGCTCTTTGCCCTTGGGCAATATGGTTGTTCACTTTAGAAAACACAGAACAAGAAAGTTTTGCCCTCCGGTTGTCCCTGGCAGCAGGATTTGCACAGACCCATGGACTCAGTGCTCATATAGGGCAGTCTGGCAGGAGTCACGCTGTTGGGAACAAACTCGGTGCATCACAGCCTGGCCCCAAGCTCTGTCGCCAGTTCAGCTGTTGATTCATTTAGCGACTTTGGGACATTCATCTACCCAGGGGTATTTCAAAGCTGCATAAGGGAGCTGGGTGCCAGTTTACAACTAACACAAGTAAAAACTGAGCATGGAAGTCCTTTACACACCTTTGAAAACTCAGCCTGTCTTTCCCTCCATTTCAGGTCTGGACACAAGAGAGGGGTGTATAAAGACATGAGGATTTCCATAGCCCTTTTATTGTCTTTCCCAGCTCCATCTCAATGCCAATTCACTCTTGCTCATTCTTTTCCAGCCTCTTTCTACAGCATATATGGCATAGCTGTGGAAGTGACACCATCTAGTTCGATAGTTTTGGCTGGGATCCCTCATTTTCCTTCTTGTTCCCAGTTACCTCATAATCAGTGTTAAAGGAAGATTTTGGAGGTCTGTGAAAGCTTGTGGAATAAAAAGACCACACAAAAAGAAGGCACAACAGAGACGTCAGCTGGGGCTAGCTCAGGTGCTGCACCCATATAAATCATCAAGTAAGGCCACAATCCACAGCACAGTTAACCCCAAGGAGGACAGAAATGCCAGCAGGTCTAAGGAGAACTAATTTTCCCAGCAAGATCCAGGCTTTGAGTCCCAGCTCCAGTATAATGCTGTGTTGTCAGCTGCAATACCGCCATTTGCAAAACACTCAGAGCTTTTTTCTTCTTATTGCTGGTTTTTTTGAGACAGGTATCATCATCTTCAATGGGCACTGTGCACAGACCTTTCCCCGCTTCTTGTTACCACCACTTACAAAACACTCAAAGCCTTTTTCTTCCTATTGCTGTTTTTCAAGAAAGGTGTCATCATCTCCAATGCGAGGCACACTCTGTCCATGACAGACTGGGCACTGTGCAGTGCCGGAGCAAGATCAGGACCCAGGGAGCAAATGAGCTTCCTTGCACAGCACACTGCTTTGAGACATTTGTGTTGTATGTGTTTTCCTTCTGCCTTTAGAGCTCTATGAGCTCTGCTGGCTGCCGGGAGCCTCAGCACCTCTGTTCACAGCGGCATGAACAACACACAGCTGGCAGAAAACACCACAGGAAGCAGTATTTACCTTTTGACCTCAATTCCCCAGCTCAATTGCTAGGACTTTCCCTCACCTACGTGCCTCATCTTCCTGTCACAAACAACTTTTCACCTGTGACACAAAGAAGCAAGCCTGAATGAAGAAACGGGGAAGAAAGACACTTTTCTGTGCAAAGGCTTCTCGGTGCTAAAGGCAGGTAGCCCTGGGAACACTGTTTTATGGAGGCCAGGCACATCCCTCAGGAGCATTCCCCATGCGCACAGGAGACAAGGCCCCCACACTGGCCCACAGCCTGGGGATGTCAGACAAGGTGGAAGAAGCCCTCTCAGGCCCTTCGAGACCACAGGTAATTTCACAGGTGCTGTTCACCAATGCGACCAAGACGCATGTGGGACCAGTTTGGGACAAAAAGCTTTGAAAAAGGCAAGAACGGGCAGTTCCCCCTTGCTGTCCTCCTCTGAGGGACTTAGGTCAGGGTGTCCGTGTGAGCACAGGACTTGCTGCCATGTTGGGGACAGCCTGCAGCTCGCCCAGCCTCAGCCTCTCTTCGCCTCCGGGCCCTCCTGAGCTCCAGCCCTGGCTCTTCCCAGTGGTTTCTCTCCTTCCCTGGGGGAAGATGCCCGCAGGGATTTGCGGGACTTTGGTTATTTTGTTTGCCTGCTCCAGGGGTCTCTGCTGATGCATTTTCATCTGGCCTCTAAGCAAAATGCAAACTGAAATCAGAACCGACGCTTGCCCCTGAGGGCACAGCAGCCAGCGGGTGGTCTGCTGTCACTGTCCCGGTTGGGAAGGGAGAGCAACGGTGCCAATACCCAACAGTGTGGGTATTGTACATACAGCTCACAGTGACAGAAACAAAGGGAGAGAGGCTGCATGAATGGCCCCCGTGAGTTGTTTCACTCTGACATCAATGAAATCCTGGCTAAATCATGAAAATCCAGAGTTCTGACTGGGCTGGATGGGAGAAGTGGTGCACTCTGTCCATTAGACCTTTATGTCTTGTCCCTGATGGGCCAAGCTCAGATATCCCTGTCAGTTGAGGATTTTCTTTTGAGTTTGTACCGACTGTCACAGTGGATCACATTGGAAAAGACAACAGAAGCAACACACAAAAGACAAGAAGCCCCATCAGGGCAACAAGCGCATTCCTCAGCAAGAAGAGCTAATTCTTAAAAGAGACGTATTGGCTACCAAACTTAATAGCCAAGATGTTACAAGTTGTTTCAAGATTATCCTCCTAATGCTTTAGGCTCAGTCCAGCCAAAGGCTAAGAGGGATAGCAGGGTATCAAGAAACGAGAAGCCTCATAGTGTTGTTGTAATAACACTATGCCAAGGATTTCTCCATCTTCTGCTCTTTTGAGGAAATCTGAACTATTTTTTTAAAATTTTAAGTGGTGCCCAAACACCCAAATTTCACAAGGATTATTAATGTCAACTGACCAGGACAGAGGAATCAGGGTCCAGCTTCTAATATAAAAGTTATCATCGGATGGGGCAAGAAGTCTTTTTCTTCTTTAACTCAGATTTGAAAGTATCTCTCCATCTGTAGAATACTTCAAAGGAAACTTGTATCACTCCCTACCAGGAAAGGTCCACTCCAGCACTGAATTATTTATTTTATTATTTAGTTTACCATATTGCAAAAAATAAGCCTCCTGTAGACCATCAGGTATATATAGAAATTGTATCACAGCTCCCACATCAGCTGTTGGGCACATGTTACGTACTGCTTGACCTAAAGAAGAAAAGGGAGAGGATTCTCCAATTATGAACATTTTTCGTAAGGCCCTTAGTCATGTTTTCTTCTCTAGTGAAGCAACTACATTTAAAGATGCAGTATGCAGGCTTTCCATGTTGCCAGACTAATGCTGAGCACCTGATGTGAGCTAATGACTGACGCTAATCATCCAGTCAGGCCAGTTTTGCTAACTTTTCCAAAAGGTAGCTCTCTTACAGGCAACTCATAACTGCCACCAGTGGCTAATATGCATTTAACCAGGTTCAGACAAAGAAAAATAGTCTTTAACAGAAGACCAGGTTTGATTTATTTCCTTTGTTTTGAGAGGAAAGCCCTGCATAAACCCATAAAGAAGTTACACTTTGTACTGTGTCTTTTCCTAGAATTACGTAATTCAGTGTTTTTCAACAAAAGACTGAAACATGTTTACCCTACAGAAAGAAATAGTGTTAAGCTGGTTCCTTGGAGGAAAAAAGAGATTTTGCACTTACTTAGACAGAAAGTCTGATATGTATAAGACAATATTCAGTCGTTAATGATTGTGTGGTCAGTCTTCATCATTGACAATCACCTCAAGCCATGCAGAAAAAGTAGTTACTGGTCTTAATCCAATAACTAAGAGACATGAGTCCACCTTTTAATTGTCAGTAAGCAGCACTTTTATTGGAAAATATAAGAGGGAGTAAACAAACGTACTTTCTCATGCCTACTGAAACACTGAAGTTACTCAAGACAGATTTAAGCCTCATGAATATCTGCATTCTCTCTCACAAGTACCTCCAAGATTTTTTAAACTGATGATATGGCATCTCACAAAATATTGTGTTCACACTTAAATAGCTTAGTCCCAAGTCCTTTCTGCCTCTGAGATTTATGTCATTATTCAGCCTGGTACAAGACACTTGGGCTTTTCAAAGGCTGGCTTCTGGAAGGCATGCTTCTATGAGCACGTCTCTCCTAGAGCTTTACAGAGCATAAAATAGTCGTGGATTCAGTCTGTCTGTAACGTAGCATGTTTGTGTGGGATGTAGCACTGTCCTCCCCATTTGGCAGGTGAGGAGACTGACACATCGTATACTAACACCAACATTTGCAAATATTTTCCTAAAGCTAAGCACTAAGTTCTTATTTTGACATTTAAAGAAAAAAAAAATAGCCTGTTTCAGTTCTCATCTTCTCCTGAAGTTAATGGCAGCTACAGATATTAAGCATATATATAAAATTTGGGTTGTTGATCTAAATTCTAGTGGATTTAGGTGCCTTTCTGAAGAAATGTTTCAAACTGTTGCTCCAAGGGAAGGATCCTGCAGCACGAGTGGGGACCTGTGGCACTGAGCAGAAAGAGAAGTGATTCTCCTCTTTCTACCCTATGATTATTTATCGATACTCATCTTGAACATTAAAAGCTACACTAATGTCGCTTGGTGCCTTCTAGCCCCAAATCTAGCATTCTGAAATAAGACATGCCCAAAGTAAGACTGCTTATTCATCTGTAGTTCTAATTTCTTTTTAGACATTCCTTAGGACAAAGCCTTTTATTATGTCACCACATGACCATCTGCCTTTTACAGGAGCTCTTCCTCTCTTTCAATGCAGGGGATGGACTGTGCTCAGATAGTGAGTAGCTTCTCCATATTTTGTTGTTCTTCACTGATGAGAAGGTGACCAAGCTTTCTTTACTAAGCATCATTCAAATTAATCAAATTAATTTTATTTTATAACTCTCCTATGAGACATGAGGACACTATTAGTCCTACAAAGCTGTATATAAAACTGAGACAGAGAGAGAGAAGGGTCAAACCATTAACGGTGGGTCCTGAGTTTGGCCAAGCTACTTCAATTTACATAACATTATAATATTATATAGAAGTCATACATAAAATCACAGCTTCGTTACTTCGGTACCACATATGACTGCCCAAAGCTGGAAATCAAGCTTAATATTTTAAGTTGATGAAAGACAGTCTTCTGCCTTCTCTCAATCCCGCTCTTCATTTACTACATAATTTTCATTTACCACATGATTTTCATTTACCACATGAACCTGATTCATTCCTAAAACAAGTTCATCCTGTTATTGAATAGAAAAGTAGCCCATGGGAAAATGGTGTTTGCTCCCGTCTTTAAAAGCTGTCTTCACATGTCTATACAAAGGGAACAAAACAAGTTTATGCTTTTTAAGCGTTTAAGTTTGCAGGCGGTGCATGTTAATGGTGTTCCTGTGGGCAGAATTTACCATCTTTTTCAAGCTGAAACACAGCCTGGGGTTTGCACCCGGCAGCAGAGCAGTGACAACCTCGTGGCTGCTGCTCACCGTTTGGGCTCTGTTGATTCATTGCCTAGTCCTTGCAGTACCTGAGTGGCAATAAGGAGTTCTCACGCCCTCGATAGCCCAGTGCTACAGGGTGGTGGGTCGCTTTGCCAGTGAGTTTACAGCAGGTGTTGGGGCCACTGGCTCACTCTGGAAGAAGTGATCTCTGTGTCAGATGCGTCTGCTTCCCCACTGACCTCCTACAACTTCCCTGCTCAGGGGAGAGGGTCCCGGTCTCCATGCCCAGTACCTCGTACCCCCTTGGCAGACACATTGCAGGCCTGATCCCCGTAGTAAATTCAGACTGAATTTCCGTGCTTGTTAAAGAAGCTGTTGGATTTTTTTTTCTTTAACTGACAAAAGGAAATCTTTTATTTTACCTTTTAAAATTTGAGATTGGTTGAACTGTTGGAAAATCACAGCCCAAACAATTTAACAAAATTTCAAGCAGCTCTAAGCAAAGTCTGACAGCAGGAGATGCTGTAAAGCTTTAAGGCAATGCCAGCGTAGCAGTCCTCAGCGACACATATTGGGGTAGACCGTCAGCCAAATTCAGAAGTACAGGAAAGCACCTTTGCTGTTCTTATTCCTGTTTAGTAGGGTATTTCTTGCAGTTCTAAACCACTGTCAAACAGTCTGTCTGGTTGATAATCTAGATGCATCCATTATTCCCTGACATTTATTGTGACTGTGTGCTATTCAGATGAAAGAGAAGTTATTCATCTGGGAATCACTTGACAATGTAAATGGTGTTATTTTGGGCTTTTGTTGCCACTACAATTAATCAAATGAGAGGCAATCACATTTTTTTGCTTATGCTATAGTTCATCTAAGAAATCTGGCAACTTCCTTTGCTAGGCAGTGCTAATTTTGATATTCTGTCCCATTATAAGGCCAGTTTTGATCAATGTAGCAAAGAGGATTCTGCAGTAGCTTTTAATAGTGTCACGTGCTCAGACATAATACACAAAACACAAAACAAAGGTTGTAAAATATGCAGCAAAGACTGAGAGAGCTCCTTCTTTCCCATAGCTCCTTACATACACACACTGGCAGCCACACACATCCAGCCATGTGCGTGTGCTGTGGGGCCCTGGTGTTTCAGGAGCCACTTTCCGTGGGAGGGACCGTAAGCTGCTGTGGGTGGTGGGGGTAAGAACCCACAGAGGGGCTGTCAGGTCTCTGGTGTCTCTGTTTGTGTGAAATAAAAGACAGATTTATGAGGCCACCAAAAAGCTCTTAATATTTTAACTCATAATTCACATTATTTGTGAGGATGCTCTACTTACCTAACACAGATAGATGTAACATGATCTAATAGTCCCTAATGAATCACTTACAAATGACAAATAATTGGTATTGCCAACTTGTTCTTTTCTCACATCCAAAATAAAATTCAGTGAGCTTCTCCATGGCAAGCAAAACCCCTTCCCATTTGCAATCTGAAAAGAAAGAAAATTCGAATATTCTTATGGTTCAAAATGGGATAAAAGATACCCTGTGTTTGCTAAGACAGCCAAGCATCTCACTGAAGAAAAACAGGGAGAAAAAAGAGAAAATGCTGTAAAATCTGGTTATCTTAGGCCATTTCCTTATAGCCTTAGCAGCCTATCTGAAATAAGGGACAAAAAGGTCAAGGTTTTTAAATATTTTAATTAAATCTTTCATCAGCTTAGAAATATTCCAACTCTCTCCTCTTTTACACATCTGGACTTAAAAAAAGGTATCCATCAACCAATAGGAAAGAATTATATAGCAAAAAAAAGAAAAAAGAAAAAAATGGCATTTTATGTAATTAGCAAGAGCACAGCAAGCGGTACTGGGAGTAATCAGGAAGAAACAGAATGTGTGCTTGTATCTTTTGCTTAGATGCTGCTTCCTTTCTTTTCTTCTCCCTGAAATACAAACTTTTATCCTATAGACAGGGCACCTGGCACTTTTTTTGGATTCCATTAATACAGAACTCATTATTCCCCCACAAATAAGTGAGCTTTCTGTTATTGGAAGATAGAAAGAAAAGAGTCTCTTGTATGAATCCATTTTGACTGGTGCATCTAATCACCATTGGGTCTACAGGGTCAGTGGGAGATACAGGTAAATCACTCATATTCAGTAGTCTTCATAAAAAGGTCATTTATCAGATGCTGTGGTCTCATAACATCACTAAGCTGCTAGTCTTCTGTTATCCCACAGTGATGCACAGAGACCCCAGTCATCCATAAGGAGTCCTTGAGCATGTCCTCTCCATAGGATGCCAATGCACACATGCAGTTGAACGCCAGACCTCTTTTCATCTGGGGTTGTTCACAAAGCATGCTTGGTGATATATAATGAAAGGCTGACAAAGCTGGCAGTATCCTTTTTAAAAAAAAAAGAAAAGATAGTCTGAGGTGAAAAAAATGAAGTATTTTCACAGTTCAGAAAAGAACTTCAAAAAGATTTCAGAAAGTAATACCTTGGCTGCACTCCAAAGCACTTCAGAGTTGACTGCCAAAGGATTAAGTCTCCAGTAAGATAAAACTATCTATGTATACACACTCACATACACACAAACACAAACACATTCAATAGATGTCTAAAAAGCTATTCAAATAATATTAAATGATTCAAACTGGCACAACCATGAAGACTACAGACAAGACGGCAATCCCTCAATAACTATTGCTTTGCCCTTGTGTCTGAGGTCCACAGAAGCTTTGCCAGAGTGAGACTCTCTAAAAATCCAAGCTCCAAGCATGTCTCCTGCCTTCCTGCCACAGCGCAGGAGGCATCTCTTCCAGCAACACTTATAGCTGCTTTCCAGAATTAGGGCACCATGTACCCTGCAACACCTTATCTCCCACACTGATAGGGAGACTGCAAACACAGGTAAGCCTATTTTTCAGCTATTAGTTTTTAATAATTCTGGAAACTTGCTCTGAGTTTATTTATTAATTAATATTTATTTGCTAGGTTTGTTCTGAGTTCAACTGTTGCTTTTACCACTACCCAGTTTCCAGTGCCATTTTACTATGACACACCTCTGAAAAATCCTGTTTTCCTAAAAAATGGAATGAATACCATAATATCTGGAAAAGGGATACTGTCTAAAGGCACGGATAGTTCTTCTCTTGGTAAACATGAAGCTAAATAGCAAGTGTGACTGTCATTGTGGTAACTAGTCAAAATCAGCCTTTGGCCAGAATATGCAACTGCCCAGCAGCTTGGCAAGTGGCCAGGTGGTCATGCCCATTAACTTCACAGCTCCTTATTATTTATTAAATGGCTGTCTTCTACACCTAGGAGAGAGAACATGGATTTAGTGAAGGATGGAGGGACCTGGAACTGACAAGGCAATATCTTTTCCTCCTGATTAAATATTTCATTAAAAGCTCCATGCCATTCAGTCACTTGTAAGTCATGATGAGGCAGGGAGGTAGTCTGTGCTATCTAGCTAAGTATCTTGCATAGAATGACCAAGAAGAAATAAGAAAGAGTTTAATTTCAGCACATGATATTTAAGATTAAGAGTTTAATTTCAGCACGTGCTATTTAAGATTAATATAAGAATAATTCTTCCTGCAGGTGAACATTATTATTGAATATTCTGAATATTCAGTGACTATTCAACGAATATTCAGTTCAGCATTCTGAACTGAGCCTGGAGGTTTGAGCTCTCCTCTGCTGTTAAGCACAGTCACTAATGTGAAAGAGGTTGCTGGTAAAACTAGCCCAGCTAGATCATTGCCTTGGCAGGCACGTTTTGTCAGAACACAATGGACACTTCAACAGCTGCATGTGGAATGACAGCTGAAGGAAAGAGATGACTTTCTAGGGATTTTAAACTGCTTTTTTTTTCAGTATTCAAAATTATTCCAAATGCTTAAGTGGTGTAGATTTTCTATGCAAAGCATCATAGGAAGATTATTGGAGGAATTCTGTCAGAGTCAGACAAGTGACTGAAGACAAAAAATGAAATGTGAGCTTAGCATGGCTCACAGGGTTTCTTCTGGTGAAGGCCGGATCAAGGCCTGTGATTAAAATATATACAAACAGAAAATGGGGCTTCCTGTTTTAATGATTTTGTAACCTTGAGTGGTGAAAGAACGCATTCAAGGGAAGCTTAAGAGCAGTCTGTGAAATGGTAACACTTGGCAATAACACCGTGCTATTTCACCACTTTGTTATATCGTAGGACGCATCATAACTTAAAAAATTAAATAGTGTTTCATTTTAGAGAGGCTTAGCTATTAATCTGCATCTGTCTCTGCCCAATGAAAGCCGTAGTTTGAATGCTTTGAGTTTACTTTATCCTCTGCAGGCAAAGCCTCATAGCTAGACCTGCATCTTCCCGCTATGCCATGATTTCCACTCTCCACATTTTCTGTAGAGTAAAGGAGTCATCTGATGTCTCTCTTTCACCACTTGCAGCAGCAGTATGCTGTTTTGCAGCAGCAGTATGCTGTTTTACAGCAGCCCAGGTTGGAATATACATTATTGCATTGCTGGTGCTGAGGTCAGGGAGGCTGTATGGATTTAGCAGAAGGTAAAATACAGATAAAATCTATGAGACATAAGAAACTGTAAGATGTTTATGATCTTTGTGTAAACACTTGGAAATTGGGATTTATAATGACACTATTGACAGTGTATTAGCTAGAGCACCTGTTGAGAACAAGATAAATGGCCAGTCTAGACTGAACACGAGGCTATTACAAAAATGATGGATGATCTTGTTGCTTTTGGAGATTACCTTAGAACTGCTGGAACCCCCAGCTACTGTTCATTGTATTTCCAAATTGCCACGTGACCCTGATGGTGAGATATTGAGGCATATATTACATGACCTGTCTACAGACTGCATAATGAGTAGAGAGAAATACATCTTACATTCTCTTTTTAATCTAAAAAATGAACTTTCAAAATATTGATGTAATTTAGATTAAATAATTAAAAAACTCATTCAGTAAAAGAAAAAAAATTATTACCATTGTGCATTTTAATGCTAGACTCACTAAAGGTGAGTGTGCTTTAATTATGTGCTGTAATTTGGACCACAATTCAAGCATTCAATTTTTAATTCAGCCACTCCACTATTTTGGTATTTAGATTTAAAAAAAAAAAAAAAAAGGGAAGAAGTTGGAAATCAGCTTCTGCTAGCTAAAAGATGATGAATTTCACAGGAGGATTGAAAAATGCACAGATCTCATTGGATTGTTAATAAAACACATTATCATTTGAATCTAAGCTGAACAAAATCAGCTGTCAAAAGCTTTTGTCCTTCTGATGTCCGTTCAACAGATTGCAATTTTAATATGCAAATGTCACAGATCAAAGTACACAATTAACAGTGATATTTGAACTACCATTTTTGTTAATGGTATCTGTATTCTTTGAAAGCTGATCCAAACATAGGCACAGAAATAATTTAAAACATGATTTAAAGAGCACAGGGTAGTAAATCACAAAAAAGTCTTTTTTATAGAAAAAAGGCCATTAGCTTTTGCACACAAACTGCTTTCATAAGCCTATTAGAGGAACGCACAGTCTGAGTTTGCCCATGCTAATGTTCTTAATCATGTTTTTTCCATCTATGTTACCCTAAAGGACAATTTTTTTCTTGAGTTTGGAAGCTGAGTTTTCAGATTCACACCAATGTTTGGGTGAGGATAAAGCCTGTCTCAGGTGAGAAGGCGGCTCAGTGTTATGGAGCTCTCCTCGCCAATGTGCCTCTCCGACAGGAAGGTTGAGAAACTGATGTGGGTTAGATCTTGCTTCTTCCCAAGTGCACAAGGTTGACCGATTCCAGGGAATTTGCTTTCAGGGTACACGGTACCGTATGACCTTTCAGATTCACTTCATATTCACCACAACCATCACCTGGAGCAGGCCAGCAGCGTTCAGAGCATGGTGGCTGCAATCAGACTGTCTGCAACATGCAGCATATGTGACAAGCACAGTTGTTAGTTCCAAATGTCAGGCAGCTGCATGCAGCGCACAAGTGCTTGCTGCACAGCAGGAAGGGGCACAGGCTTCTGCACCTGCCAGCTCAACGTTTGCTACTGTACGCTGCAGCCCCAGTGACTACAGGGATGCTAAACAAAATAAATCAGACCTAATCTCTGGCCCTGAAGCATACTGGCATGGCACAGTTTGAATCTCTATGGCTAAAACCTCTTACTCTCCAACACAGAGTAGTCGTACTTGGATTGCCTTTGGGGATGGCTCCTGGCCCATGTTGGCCCTTGACCAACACCCAGGAATTGCTTGGGAGACTCCTCATAGGCATGCACCAAAAAACATGCCAAGAAAGGACTGTGCAAACAATTTAATGGTACAGACTGTAGTAGCTCTGCTTAGTTTTCTAGGGCAGATAACGGGCGGATCATCCACGCTCAGGCAGTGAACGAGGGCAGCATGCCATCCCGGATAGTCTCCTTCATCTGCCACGACCTGGTGCTGCCTCACCTGCTCCGACCCGGGGAGCTCCCAACTTTTCCCTTTCTAGGCCCCCTCCTCCCTTTCCCCTTATGCAGGAGGGTCGCACCAGGTTTTCTCCTTAAGGCCTCTCAGCACAGGCAGCACCGAAGGAAGCTTAACAAGGTGCGCAAACTCAGCCCCAGTCAGATCCTATTGAAATCAATGTCCTGCTAAAAAAAAAGTTACTGAAGGATTGGCTGCCGCTCAGTAATGTCAAGCAGTAATTCCAGACATACGATGTTGTCTCTCAGTTTTAAAAATGCCAGGCAAACCACAGCAGCTAGTATTTAAAGGTGTGCAGAGTAAAATACATTGCAGATTACTTTCAAAAACTCTCACAGTAGATTAAACAAATTGTAGCCTTACCAGATCCTGCAAGACAGAAAATTTGAGCTGGTTGAAAACTGCTTTGCAGAGGAAAAGAAGAAAAGCAATGTGCAAATATTTCATTTACAGTGTCCAGTGTTTGAAAAAGATTATTTTCTTAAAATCCCCAGAAGTTCTCATATTAAACATTGTTGAAATGGCATCTTCCTTAATTTCTTTTTCATAAGAAAAAATCTGACTGGACCAGCTGATGGAGTTCCTTATTCCTTGAAATTGGTTGGCTTGAGATCAGCAAACTAAAGAAATGCAAAAATTTCTATGTTAGACTGAGCACAGGACTGTGCTTGAATGGTGGTGGGAACATGATGCTCTCGAGTTTGCTGTGTATTTTAGTGCCATGCACAAAACCGAAATTTAATTCTGCTCAGTCATTGGCCTTTTTTAGAGGATACATGACAATAGGTATCAGCTGCAGTGAAAAATTCAATGAAAGCTTGCTGGAAACCACAGCAGACAGCAACACCAATCCATAGATTAGCATTTCAGTGTTATTCTTCAGGCTGTGCAGATGGTGGTTTGCTTAGTGCCGGCTCTTTTCAGGCACTGGCCCTAGTTTCAGGCACTATCTATGCCTTATCTCATTTGCATCATTTTCATTCAGAATAATAGTCTTTAAATTTCACAACATTTTCAAGCTCAAGGGTGCCGGCATGACCTAGATACTGGCAGACCTCTGGAGAAAAAAGACAGACAGACAGCTGGAAGCACTATAGATTATGCTTACTGAAGCTCTGAGTTTTCCAGTCCTCTCTGGTTTAAAACTTTCTTCTCTCCTTAGTGGAGGTGTGTACTTCAGTGCTTTTCCACACTTCTGAACCTTTTGACGCCAAGAGCAAAGCAGATTACTTTCCGAGTCAGTCAAAACTGGTTACTGGGCTCAGTACTGAATGGGTGCTATGACCTGTGCTACATAGGGACCAGACTAGTTGATCAGATACTCTCTGCTGTCCTAAAAGTCTGTAAATCTTTTAATTTATGGAGACTGTTACTTTGATTTATTTTTGTTGACACTACAGGATTCCAAAGTTTGCCAAGAGGTTGAAGCCCCGGAAAAAAATTGCGGCCAGCTTGATACAAAGTTCCTGGACTCAGGAGTTATTGTAGATAGAAGAGGGAGGCAGGTGCAGGAAACAAAGCCTGGCATGACAGATTATCCATCACATGTGGCAGGGACAGGAGATGGCACAGCCAAGAGAGCAGCAACATCCAGCAGCAGTGGATGGGCTATGCATGGGCCTGGCGTGACTGCAGTTGCCAGCCTGCATCAGCCTGCTGTTGAGGAAAAACAGCTCTCAGATCCTCCTGCTTTCCCTTGTGCCTGGATGAAACGCTCACCACAGTCTTCATCAGGGATTTTGCAGAAAACAATTCCTTTCTAGCTGTTTTTACCCTGCCCTTTAACTCAGCACGGTTCTTTTCAGCATGATGTAGTTTTCAACCCAAACACTAAATCACAGTCAGCTTCTGTGCCAGGTGTGATGGTGTGAATTTAAGCCTGTAAATGTGATTGCACTTGGAGGCAAGTACATGGCAGCATTATTTACAAGTGGCCACACTGGGCCATGCTTTGTCCTCCTGGGGAGCACAGCCATCCACACCCTGTCCTGTTCACATGAGCACCTGAGCAGGCAAGGCCAGATGGAAAGCATGGAGACTTTTATACCCTTCTGCGTAAGTAGGTGGGAATTTTCAGCTAGAAGGAGCAGTGCCAGTGATGTTTTTAGTTTCCATAGCGTAACTTTTAGCTTCTCCCGCTTTTCCAAGAGGTAAAGGCCAAAGACACACGGATGCTGCAGCATGTTCAAGGCTGTCACCTTGAGTGGGTGTTAGGAGCTGCTCATAGAAAGCATCTCCAGAGATGTTTCTCATGTTAAATGAACCCCACAAGATATTTGGATGAGAAACTTAGCATACAGGAGTGTCATGCTGAAATTCATTGCATAATGTATGCCATCTCCTTCCTTCCAAGCCATATCATGCAATGGGCTGTACAACTTGGTACAGGACAACTTGAAGACATATAAGACCAATACCAATGGGTAGAGAAACCTCTGTCTTTCCTATCTCTAGTCATTTAGTGACTGAATATTTGATTTTTTTATACAAAATGTATCAATTTCCAGATGAGTCCTTGGCTATGACTCACCTTGCGATAAGAAGCAATGCAAGAAACCTTCATTTAAGGCCCTGTTCTGAATCAAGATGTTCTCAAGAACCTCTCAAGATTTTGTCATATTGGTTTTCATTAAACTGCATGGCTTTTTCACTTTATTAAACTGTGATTCCCTTAGGTTAAGAGATACAGGAATCACAATGGCATGTGAATATTTCCATGTTAAACTGACGACTTTGTGCTCAGAGCAATATTTTATTATTTAATAATTTTAAGATTCTTTCCGGTGATAAGAAATCCAGTTTCTTAGTGTCATTCATGCCTACAAGCTTTAGCAGTAAACATGTTAGAGAAATAAGAGCAGCAACATTAAGAAGCACCAGAAGGCATATACACATGATACTCGCCTAAAGATACATGAGTGCTGCTGCCTGGCCTTGAATACTCTTGTGATCATCCAGTGGTTACAACAGAGGGCTGTGTCCTGCTCCTAAATTTTCTTTGGACCTGCTCTGCAATCTTTGCTATGTCACCATAGCTTTTTGAACACTAATCTATTCATATGTGAAAGGATAAGACTGATAACATCTCAGTTGTGAAGTGCTGTATTTGTTGACTGTACCTGAGATCCAGTTCTTCAAGGTGTTCATTGCAATTTCCTGAGCATCTGTAGACTAAAATGGATTTTGTGAATTCTCAGTAAGATATGCACAGTATGTTGCAAAATAAACTCCAGAAATTGAAAGGACGTTGCTGGGTGACCTTATTCACTAAGTGGATCAAAATGCCTGTGTAAAAATTTTTGATGAGAGTGACTTGGTACACAATTTGTCTCTTTGGGCATGCTCCAAAGCTTATTTAGCTCAGTGCTCGGTGCAAAGACTGACTACATAGGTTTTAGACTATACTCTGCATCTCCGTTGAATCCTTTCAGCCACTCCCCTCTTTCAGACAATCTCAGCTTCATTTATCTGGTACTTGTTTCTTGTCGTGTCTTAGCTCCCCCTTTTGCTTTGAAGTGCCTGTGGCCCATTGTCTCCTTATTCTCTTCACAAAATACTTTTGTTGTATTCTCTGAGTCCAGGAGAAATTAAAAAATAAAAAAGTTCAAATACTTATTCTCACAGTAGGCAGTATGCAATTTTATTCACAAAGTTTAAGTAATAATAGCGCCAAGAACAAAGGCAATGACCCGATCTAGATCACTGATTCTCATCTTTGTGTGGCTCAGCCCCACTTGAGAAATGCCTTCCTGAGGCTCAGAGTTCCTCGCCACACTGAGTCCAGTTCCTGTCTCATTCCCACAGGCTACCTCTGCTCCTCGAAGCTCCCCTCCAGACGTGCAGGGCAGACGCAGCTGAGCTGGTCTTGCACACCCCTTATCACTTGGGAGTGCTGTGGCAAGGATCTTGTGCTTGCACTACAGAGATTCTACTGCTGTAACTAATTTACATTGTGGGAAGTCATATCACAACAAGTGGATGTCAGCATGCTAGGGAGAACTGGGGTAATATTATAAATAACGATAATCATAACCTTGTCTTGCTCTGAATTGACATATAGGCGGGAAAAGCTTATCAGAACAGATGGCTTGATGTGTACAAATACTTTGTGAATATGTGATTAACCATGACAGTCCTTATTGTTTCACACACCCAGATTTTGATGGGAGAAGCAATACCAAAAATTTTGAATTGTGAACAAAGCTTTTTCTGCAAAGCCCCTGAGTGGAAACTTAGCATATATGAATAGCTTCCCTGCTGGTCTGGTTACATCAGCTACCCAGACAACATAAGTGGAGCTGACAAAAGTTGTCTTCCTTCTGTACAGTTACATCTGCCAAGGGGGCCTGGTTGCATAGTGTCATCCAGTAAGGTGACATAACTCTTTGCAGCACCAGCTGACATTGCTACCCTGTGCAGCTCATGCTAGACTTACCCTCCAAAGGAGCAGCGTTCAGTCTGGACACATCCACAGGATTCAGATCCGTCTTTAACCTTGGTAGTTCACAGTAAAAGAGTTAAGTCAGCCTGTAAAAACAGCAACCATAATTGATTAGTCATTCTCAGAATAATTGTCAGTATTTGCCCTGACTGCTCTGAAACTAGAACTCATCCCATTAAGAAGTCAAATGCTTTGTTCAAATGCTCTGTTCAAATACTTCTACATCGAGAGCTGTTTAGCACAGCAGTGGCTGTCCTCACATCAGCAGAAGATCCTTGTCCCATTTTAGCCAATAGCGAGGAATGCAGGGAGGTCAGGGAGGCAGAATAACAGTTCAGAAAAGATCTTCATTAATCAAACAGAAATGCTGGCATCCTCCCTTTCTCCAAAACCAATACTGCTGTGCAAATGAAGTCGTAAAAGTGATGGTGAAAAAACAAAGGACAAAGAGCACTTTTTGTCTGACGTGTAATAGGAAGTTATAAATGTGTTGGTTTTGCTAATGTGTTGGTTTTGCTACAGTTGATCATAAAAGCAGAACCTTCCTCCTATCTGGAGATCTTGTGTCTTTTTTTTATGTGGGTGGGGATACCCCTTTGTGTACAATGTCAATAAGTACGAAAAAGAATCTGAACTCTCAAAGTATCTCAGAATAGTCTAAAAAAGATAAAAGCTGTCATAATACTTTCAGGATGGGAGAAAATGGGTGTGTCGTTACTGTTACAATTGCTTTTTGCATGAACATTGTTTTGTTCTTGGGGAAAAAAAAGGATCACAGAAACGGATATATGAGTGTTGTTAGAATGAAAATACATTCTAATTTCCTACATTTCTTAATGCTTAGGCACAAGTTTGCTTTCACCTGTTTTAGATATTTGAAAAATTATCATTGCCTGACAGTTCTAATATGGAAAATAATTAACAATATTATGGCTCTCCTCGCCTGGCTCTTGACTACAACTCAACAGCTGGATGTGTGCGCATAAACTTTGAACACAGGTAATGAAATGACAATGTGCTATAATAACATGATAATTAGATATGTCATTGGTGCTTCAGTCTTCCGTAAGTCAGGTCATAGCAAGAAGATGTCAGATTACTGGAAAAAACTGAGATACTATGAATGAAAAATTGTCATAACCCGGTCTTGCAGTGAACTTCAAAAGGATGAAGAAAGATCTTGTGAGAACAGGGGCCTTGAGCCATGTAAGTAATGATTTGTGCCTCTGCAATTAGGCATGATGTCCTTCCTGTTCCATGTTGTTTGGTAGAAATTGTAGCGTAAGCGGTTTTAAATTAAGGACAGGGATTATCACTCTTTGGAACTGAGGGAGTAATTGATTCATTCAAATAACTACATCTTCTAACAAGTAAATATGCTTCTTTAATGTGGAATAAGGAAATGTGATTAGTTTACAGAGAAGAACTGGAATGTGAGAAAAATTTACACTGTCTATAGACTTCTTATACCTTATGAGACTCATCTTACTGAGATCATTATTAAATAGAAATAAGTTGCTGCAGGCTTGTTTTTAATTTAAGGGTGACAAAGCTGAGAAACATGGTGTACAAGCAAAAGCTTGCAGAGTAGAAACGAATTATTACATAAAGAAATTAAATCCTCTGGCGTGAAGTTTCATATCTGCACAGTCTGCTCATTACATTTCACAGCAACCCTACAATTCAAGAAACTCATTGTCAAGCAACGTCAAGCAAGGTTCATAATTCAACAAGAGAAGTCATTCCTAGTCCTGCTAGTCCTTCGTAGCAGAAAGGAGAGGCAAAAAGAAAGGACAACCACATCTTGTTCATTAGCTGTCGATTGGATTTGTTTCACTGCAAATAGGGAGAGCTGTCACGGAATAACAACCTAGCAGCATGTCATGCTGAGTGGAAATGTTTTTAAATGCTTCCATGCCTATTGTACGATCTCTTTCCAAATAATATAATCCTTAAATCTTTGGGAACATTTCCTCTTTAGAACTCCCTTTTTAATATTATATCCATGAGCCCAATTCACTTAAGGGAGTGAGTTTTTATTCATTTGTGAAATACAAAACAAAGCAAAATAGGTTAATAGGCAAGATGCTTTATGTTAGAATCATTGTATAATTTTGCTCGACTTGTCCATTGGCCTTGTTTAGATTGTTAACTTGATAGCGTAGGAGAAGTGCCTTCCTTGGTGTCTTCTCTATGTGCAAGTAGGCTGCAGGTTCTCAGCAGTTACAATGGCAGTAATTTCCCCTTGTAACTACAAAGATTTCCACCGCTGTGAGGTGCTTCTCCACTGAGAGCTCTGTGGGTGTCTTTAAAGAGGTTTAATTGTATGCCACACATATGCTACAGTCTCTAGTTCCAGTCTTTATACACAGGCTACATGAACTTAAAAACCCAACGATTTAAGTATTTCATTTTGGGGCTGTTTAGAATACTGTAGTAGATACCAGAAGCCCCAAAATGGTCGTTCTCACAGCTGTTCAGAGTTCTCATGGAGTGAGGATGTAAAATGAAAAACACAGGTGTAATATGGTCATAGCTTAAGGCAGGCAGAGATGGTGGTTTTCATCCAAACTTTGAGCAAAATCTAATGGCACAAGAAGCACTTAAATTCAGAACCCAATTCTATGATAGTTCAGTGGCATGTTTTAATCATAGTGAACTAGTTGGAAGAACAGTGAACATTAGCCTGAGATAGACAGCAAATGGACCTGCTGGTCAATGATGAACTGGGAGAAGGTCCCGATGACTTCACTTTTGTTATGTCTTTCACAGAGAATTGTTCTAGTGTGTTGCCAATCTCAGCTAAAGGCCGGAGTTGCCTTGTCTGCAACCATTAGGGTTACTCAAAATGCCTGCAAATCAAAGCACATATGATCTAGTTTTAAGTTTTAAAGTCTCATCTGAAAAATTTCTGAGGCATATACCACATCAAACCCAATTATCTGCTTCCAAAAAGATGAAAGGTTCACTAATTATCTGGCTGAGCTGTTATGCCATGAACATGTACATTCTAGATAAGCCCAGGAAATGGGTCCATTTTCTGAAATTCCTTTGAAAAATATGCACTCCAGCCACACTGAGGAAGGCCTTTTAGCAAAAAATGAAGGATCACCATACATTTATCATATGGAGATTATCATAGGAGTTTTTAAACTTTATTCTTTAACAAGTTTAACTGAACTAAATTATAATAACCAACAGGCATATTTTCTCAGAACATCTAAAGAAACTACTTGACACCAGGCACTGGTATGAAAGTGTAGAGCTTTTAGTTTCTAGATTGTTTTTTTTTAAAACTGATTTATGTCATTTTTTTGGTGTCTGAAAAACATTAACACTCTATTGTCTAGTTTAACAACATGAGAGTTGAAAGAAAACTCTTTACTTTTATTTACTTACCCAAAGATTTTATACCGCCATTATCCCTGCAAGTATCTGAACAGCATTCATGTAAAGGTGGCTGAAAGAGCAAAACCTCCTTATGTAACTGCAGGTATTTTTGTCTTCTCAGAGCTAGAAACCCTTCCCTTGTTGAGGATTTTTTGTGGGAAACTGATATTGCTTCTGGTTTGCCAAGGAAAGACGGCCTATGTGTTTACATGCTCTGCATGTTCATCTGCCCATCAGTCCCTCCCATACTAGGTGTTGAACAAGCTGGTTCATTTCAGTCATACATAGATGGAGAAAGGGGAAGCAACATTACAGACTTAAGTCCTGATAAGTTTCAAAAAAGTCAGAAACTGGATTTACGATACATGCCCAAATCTCACCACAGGAAAGCAGACAAAATTTGTCCATCCTACATTCAGTTGGGCAGCAGTGTGCCAGTCCATCACTGGTCACACCAGTTCTGGCCTGACAGTCAGCACAAGCGTAGCTCTGTGCCATCCCTAGCACAAGTGGTGTCTTCCCCAGCACGTACTGAGTTTTTTGAAGTGAGAAGGGGGAGCATTAGGACAACAAAAAGATGCAACTTCATGCAGTTTCATCAGTTCATTGAAAAGCTTGCTTAATTTAGGTATTTGTTTTTGTTGCTTCAGGGACAAAACCTTTTTTGTCTGTTTGGGCTTTTATTTTCTGGTTGAGCTTTTTTAGTGAGTGTGAACAGGCATTATAAATGCTCAAAGCTACAAAGTCGATGAGAGCTGAGGCTGCTCGGCAGTTCCCAGAGGAAAGCGGTTCAATCCAGGAGAACAAGCACTGGATTGGGCCCTGAATTCCAGCTCCAGTTCTGCCATCAATTCCCCACATGACTTCCAGAGAGGGATTTTGTTCCACTTCCATGGATGGTAAATGGAGATAATAAGATGCATTTCATCTCACAGCAGAGATATAATCATTAAAGTTTATGATTTTTTGGGGCGCTGTTGTGAAGAATGCTCTAGAAATGATCACGAGGAAAGGAATAATTCTGCATTCATTCCATGGTGTAACCGCTCGTTAAGTAACAAGGGTAAAAATAGTGAACAGATGTTGGATTCTCTAAGCAACCCCACTACAGTGAGTGAAGCTGGGAACAGGGGAAGAATATGGTTGTGTTATTAAGGACTGGCACATATATTGTGCCAAATTAAGGTTGGATGGGCAGCCTCATTTCTGGCATTTCGTAACTTTGAATGCTTGGCTTTTCAAATGGAACATTATTTCTTAATTAAGTCAAAATGTAGTTTCAGTCAACTGTACTGTGCAAAAAAAGTCCACTGAAAAATACCCACCAAAGTGACACTATGTGGTTAGACTTTGCGTTACGTAGAATGGGCAGCAGTCGGTGGCACATTAAACAAAGAGCTTAAGAGATCACTGGATGACTCAGTCCAGCAGATGAGCGGCATGGGAGAAACTCCCATTGCTGCATGTGGCCAACCTGTGTAGGTAACCTGTGGACTTTGCTCTCTCAGCAGTTGTTTAATAAAGCACTTAAAAACGTTAGCTTTGAGGCGTGAGTCTCAAGCATCACCTCAGCTTTCCTACACCAACTCATATGTTTGAAACTAAGCATATCCTAAATACTGAGTTGGATTTAGACTGGTTTTTTTGTTAGTCTTGTAGTTTTCAAAAACTACTAAATTTGCTCCAGCCCTCACCCCTTTATAAATACATCTTCACTGTAGTTCAGATATGTAAACTAGAGAATCATTGAAACTAAAATCAGGAGTCTTGAAATACATTATTATTTTCAAAAATCAAAATTGCTATTAGGTCAAACTCTTCAACTTTCAAACATCTTGGGTAATTTTCTGGAGGGAAGAAGCAGAATAGTAGGTCAACTGAAAAAAAAAGGACTTCCCAAGAGGCTTCTTTGAAGTAGTTTATAAAGGGCTGCAAGAAGAAACGTCTCCATTTAGGAGAAAAAGAAGAAAAAGAAAAA
Organism: Gymnogyps californianus; assembly: GCF_018139145.2. Lineage (NCBI taxonomy): Eukaryota > Metazoa > Chordata > Aves > Accipitriformes > Cathartidae > Gymnogyps > Gymnogyps californianus. The sequence continues at coordinate 54,311,200 of NC_059473.1, forward strand.
AAACCTTGGTTGGTATCTATGACATGTCATGTGACAAACTGCTATTTGAAAAGACTGTTTATGATTGTTAAAACTTCATACGCATCCGAGAACCAATTTTGCAAGAAAAGCCCTCTGATCTGCAGCACGCATACAAGAACATGTAAGAAAGTAAGAGTTTGCTAGGTCCAGCAAAAGGAATTAATGTCGACTGTAGCTTTGGGACATTTTAAATAGAAACCTTCAGTTCTAAATGGAACTTCTGTATATGCAATCTGTAACTCTCTGTGTTCTTTAAATGAGTTTCCTTCTGCCAAGAACTGGATTCTTTGGTGTTTTGCATCTATTACAGCAAGAAACTACAAAAGTAGCTCAGAAGAGCTGATACCTGAGCTCTGTGGACCAGCCAGCTTGTTGTTAGGAAGCAAATGTCCATCATCTGGAAGCTATGTGTGAAGAACTTAGTATCTCCGTCACAGAGACAAATCACAGACACAGAGCTGCAACAGCATGGAAAGGAGTGGGTTTGCGCTTTGTGGTCCGCAATACTTTATCCCACTGAATTTGCTGTGTGGATGTTTGAGACTGGATTAAGATTTAAGAACTATCTATATGACAAAAGTGGTTAGACACCTTTAAAATTGTTGCGATCGATACCAGCAGTTAGAAGATTAGCTTATACAAGCAAGGTAACAAACCGCAGACTGCAGCATTTCTGAAGTAGTCAGGAACTTTTTGTTCCTGTAAATTAAATGACAGACTAACAAATAGTGCCTGATTTGTAAACTTAACAGTGTATCTTAAAAAGGTATTTAAAGAAGTTAAATTTTTTTAGTAGAATATCTTACCAGAGGAAAATAGGAAAAAAGAATAAAAAGAGGAATTGAAGAAAGAAAAATAGGTACTGATGATAGAAAATACTTCATTTTAGGCTACAATATTTTTCTTGTCTTTTATCAAAATTGGATATGAACCCAAGGACTCTAGTTCATCAGCCACACATCAGACTAAGAAGTACAAAAGTATTTTTAATTGATAGGCTTTCATCTCAAGTTTTCCAAAGTTAATATAATTACTTGTGTTTAGTAGATGGGGAACTTCAACCAGGAAGAGTGAATGACTTTTCTGGCATTATGTGGCATGTTAGTAGCAGCTGGAAATAAAACACAAACCGAGATTCTGGGATGTTGGTTTGACACTTCACACCATGGTGCCTTCCTAGAAATGAGAGATGACTTAGGACTGAGGGCCAGGCAAATGTTCTGATAACTTTTTTTGAGGAATCTGTGATGAAGTCCACTGAGTGACAGAAAATTCTTGTTGTCTTCCTACTTCCATTTCATTTCAACCTGCTACAATTGTCTGTGTCTCTTTTGTGGTTTTTCCTAGTTTGATTTGTGTGTTTTGGGGCTCTTTTCATGATATGATGACTTTCTGAAAATGAAGGTTCTGAAATTAGGCACAAATGTGCACATCGTCTTCTCTTTCTTTCTCCCTCTTTTGTCTGTCTTCTCTTTAATTTCTTGAAAATTGGCAGTAATTGAATATATCCCATTTCTTCCAGATTTCCTTGCAGCATTGCTTGGTCCAATTTTAGGAACTCACCATACTTGCCATCTTTTTAAATTGCACTGGCATCTCTGAGCTGCCCTAGGAAAAGCAATTATGCTGAGCTGAAGTAGTCTGGGATGAAAGCTTCTTCCCTCATCTAAAGAACCCTAGGAAAACACTTGCCATCTTCCAGATTCCTAGACTAGAAGGCAATTGCTGTCCCCTAATCAAGAGTGATTAGTCACTTCTAGTAAGCTTAGAGACAATGCCTGTTGGAAATCCTATAGAAAATCAAAGCTTGTTCATAGGCTGCTAGGGAACCATCATGACGGGACTGTGAGATGTCTGTGCTGAATTAATTGCATGTGAATTATCAAAAGTGTAAAGCCTGAGAATATTATCTCTGACATAAACAGACTGTGCTCACAAAACAAAGTATTTGGAAGTAGAGAGATTTGCTGTGTAACTCGTTACCGTGGTGAGATGGAAAGCGAGATAAAGATTACAATTACACTCGAAGTTGTCCAGTTGGAAGAACAATCCTAAGACCTAAATATGCAACCCAGTGGCAGTTTTATGTACTCTTTTGGCAGTAGTTTGAAAACTAGCAAAAAATAATCAGTCATTAATGATCTCTAGCATAACTTGATAGCAGACAACAAGCCAGATGCCCTTTTTCTTGTTCATTGCTGCTCATGGAATTAGCAACATTTACATCCTAATGTTCAGCTTGATTGTTATTCAGCTTGCAAAAAATTTCCAAAGATCCTGATCTGATATGGGTAGGGCTCATTAATTTGTTTAATTACTTCACCTCTCTCACTAGCTATGGAGCTTAACGAATTAAAGAAACAAACAAGCAAAAAACAATGAACCTGGGCTTTTGAAATATTAGGTATGGATAAGTGTGCAATTATTTTTTGAAAAAAATCCTGCAGCTACCTTTTAGAAGAGTATATCATAAGCATTAAACACAGATATTCAGTTGCCAGGACTTCTGCCTAGAGTCAGCTCTTTATTTTCTTTTATGTTCAGACAGTTTAGAGATGTGTAGGCAATGAGGTCTCCATAGAATAAATAGAGGTTGAGGGAATAATGCTGCAGCTTAGGTAGACAGAACTGACAGCAGCTTATGTTTAACTGTCTGTTGCTAACAATGCAGAAAATAGGCAGCGGTGTTTTAGATGATCACCACAAATAAAAGTAAAATTATGGAAAAATTATAAATATCTATAGCAAAAAGAAGCAAAATGTACATAGATCAGCAGTACAGTGATGAAAATTGGCACTGACCCAAGAGTCATGCCAGTCTGAAGGACAAGAATGTCTTGGGAGCCGACCAGAGCAAGCATAGATAAGCTGTTGTCTTTGTCCCTCAGCTGATCAGCCAGCTGGCAAAAGCGCTCAGCCCCCATTCCCCGGCTGCCAGCTCTCCACAGACTGAGTGGTGCGGCTCCTCAGGAAGGATCTGGCAAACAAGGCACATACAGCCGGGGGCAGGTCAAGAACTGGAGCACCGTGATGGAGTAGACACTCAAGAAAGAAAATGGCTTCAAGGACACTCTAATCCTGCGCACATACACACACACACACAAAAAGCGTGGTGCTGAGTTGCTGGCTGGGGTTAAACCACGACAGTCTTTAAAGAAAAAAGAATACCAGACAGAACATTTAGATGTAGAGAATACGCTACTATGAAAACAAATAGGACATTATTTTCTTCTTTTTTTTTAATGGTTGAGAGCAGTGCCACACCTATAAAACCATTATCCAAATACCTGCAGAACTGAGGAGCAGTGGGGATAAGATGATACAGTATTGCAGCAGGAGCTACTAGCTTTCCCAGTAATGAAGGCTGGGAATCTCCATTATTGTTCTTTAGCCTGCTTGAAACTTAAGCAAACCTTATCCATGCCAAGTGTCTGCCTCAGGCTGAAAAACCTCTAAAACTTGTCAGGAAGACCTGTTCAGCCATTTCTCAATAATAAATTAAAGGGAAAAAAATGACTGTCCCAAGTCAAGGAAAAAAGCCTTTCTTTTGACTGGGAAGGTTTGAACTCCCATGCTCGGCAGCAAGATCTTGAAAACTGACACGGGGGTAGCACAAATCAAACTTTACATATCCATAAAAAACTCTTAAAATTGGTCAGGGGCCTCTTAGACACCTCAGTTCAAACATTAATTTTAGCAACTGGCAGTTAAAATCAGCTGTAAGAAAGACACAGTTACAACCTAAATTCCATCATAATCTCCACATAAATTAGACTTAAACTATTATTTACTTTGGTCATAATATGACCTGCTCCATTACATGGGCTAATGGTCTGTTTAAGGCACAGAATAGCGCTGAGGCCAACACAAAATACGCTAAGTATGGTTAGTTTCATTCAAAATCTTTGTCAGAGAAGCTTGCCTTTTGAATGGGAACAGAGAAAGGAAAGGGCATCTTCATCTCTCCTGTCATAGCTGTGAAACTCTGCAGCAAAGAATGCAGTGGAAAGCATCTACATTTTCAGCTGAACCTGTGATGAGTGAATAAGTATGATATACATTTATGTTTACATGCATATTAGCTGTATTTTCACGTCTGGTGTAATATTGATCTTTTTCATTCTATGTCCCACCACAAAAACTAAGAAGCTGGCTGCATGTGACAAAGCTCACGCACATGAATAACCTCTAGAAAGCGGGGTGGGTGGGATGACTCATGGTGTCTGAAGTTCCACACTTGCTTATGCACTTGCATTAAGCAGAATGGGGACCTAGTTTAAAGAAGGTCACAGAATGCTTTTTGTTTCAATATTTCTACTTTGCTCCATGTGTAAGATACAACAAATGCTGCTGCTTTAAAGGGTTGTTACAAATGAAATAAATTTTAAATAATTAAAATGAAATATGTGGATCAGCATGGATTTCATTAGAGTAGCATCCAGTTTTCACTCTTGTCACTCTAAGTATCTATGTAATTTGGTATCTATGTTTCCAAGTCACATCTTACTTTAGTCATATTTCTGTAGCTGCAGATATTGTTCAGTGTGATATAGGAAAAGTACACTTGTCAACCCAGATAAGCTAAGAATGATAAGGATTTTAGATAAGAATGACACAAAGCATTATGTTGACTCATCAACATAAACATAATTGGGAGTTTCTAGTGCTTTCCAGTACTTCAGTTTCAGAACTGGTTTAAAACACATGAAAAGTGTTTGCCTAGGGCAGCTCATGTCTCGTTGGTGCCTACTGCAGAGTCTGCCCTTGCCTAGCTAGAGATGCTACCAGTTGCTGCTAGAGTAAATCCTCTCACCTCACCCCTACCTTCAGCTGCTCACAGCCTTGATATTTGGCTGTACGTGCCATTAGTTAATCACCATCAGGTAGGCCATTGCCTAGTCTTCTATGTTGATGAGATATCAAAATGACCCTGACTTTGTGGAAGAGATCAGGTGGAGGCACTGTGGATGGAGAGTAAGGGCCTTGCGTGGAAGAACTGTTCCCTTCCTAGCACACGGCTTGGGAGTACCGAGGACAATGGGAGGATGAATAGTGAATGTTGGAAAAGGTGTTGGGGGAATTTGGGGAAATAATGTTGTCTAACAAACTGGAGTGAACAGCTAGTAAGGGAAGAAAGAGTTTATGATAATATTTCCCTCAGTATTTCACAAACTATTCTGTCTTCCTTCCCTGAACCACAGTCAACTGCTGTCCTCCCTCCTGGCCTTCAGTCTTCAGACCTGCAATGATGCTCTACAAGTACTCCTATTTTGCCACAAATCTGCCTGCCAACGACACTCCTGGGGAGCATTGCACCGGTTCAATGCTAGAGTATTGAACTATTATCTTCTTCAGCGTGCTCATAATGAAGGCAAAGGATTTACCATTCTTATATGCAAAGAAGAAAAAAATAAATATTTGCAGTGGAGAGCTGTTTCCCTCAGTCTGTTGTCTGCCTAGATGTAGATTTACCAAAAGAAGGCAAGGAAGAGTTCAGCAGATCTTTAGCACTTTCACTACCGCCTGCCCCCACATCGTGTGTTGCAGTCACAGCCAGAGGACGAGACAGTCTCAGTCCCTCTTCTAACCACAGCAGTATTGTATGCATTCACCTCCGATTACCGCAAAGGCACAAAAGACTTTTCAAAAGAACAGAATTAACAATAAAACAAACATAGCCCAGAATCTGGTTAATAGGAAGCCTGTAAATGGGGAACCAGTAAGCTCGATTGCCATGTAAAGATGGCAGTCCAAGCTCAGCACCATTTATTTGCATAGATTACAGATGAGTTAGTCTGAGGGAGAATATCCTATCCTCTGTGCAAGACCATCAGGCCTTGTGAGAGGGGCCGCTGTGATCACCAGGGCTCTCTTCAGACGTTTGCCAAAGACGGGCAAATGTCACTGCTTGACGTGATTTCCTCATGGCTGGTTTCTCTTCCTCTTCCAGACAAAAGCATTCATCTATTACTCCATTGTACAGACCATTATTTTATGGGTTTTAATAAAACCTTAATATTTAGTTTTCTAGATTTTGCAATATATATTTAGGGTTGTTTAATAACAGTTTTGCCTGCAGGCATCCCAGATACATTTTACAACTGACACAGAGACAGTACCTGTATTTCTGCAACCACATCTTTCAAGTATAAGTAGAATTGTCCTATGTGTAGGCTGTGTGTAAATTACAAGTTCAGGTCCACATAATACAGTTAAATTTGTGGTCAGGAGACAACAGTATATCATATTGCCTTGCAGGAAGTAAAGCCCCAGACAGGCTAATACTAACATATAATCTTAGCTTTCTGTTCATGGGTGCTCTCACACAACTGAAAGAGAATATTTTCAGTGGGTAAAAACTAAGCATGCATTTGTAGACCATAAACTCATATATAAGTTTCATGTTACTTTAATTCAACCCTCTTGTGTATGTGCTTTGTTGTCCAGTGTTTTACTTGGCCACAGCAGTATTTTTCCAACAGATCCCCAGCCTTGCGTGCTTACCTTGATCTCTACTGTTTCTATGTTACTATCACTAAAAGCAGTACTTCGGGGCATTTCCGTAGAAAACCACTGTTAAAAGAAAGCATTCAGTCACCTATGCTGCTCCAGGCAGTACAATCTGTCTGTTATAACAATACACAGCTTTTTCTCTCCTCTTGACTATTGGGAAATGCTACGTGGAGCAGAGGAAGTGTTCTGTCAATCCTCCACCTGATCAGAGAAGCGCATGGAGATAGATAACATGGCGTGCAAATCTGCTCAGTCATAGCATCCAAGCAGCTGTGCTTCCTCACCCGGATACAGAGAAATCTTCCATGTGCCGTACTTCTTCCACTCTTCCAGCTACTCACACCACCCCTTCAGCTATGAGTTTCACTCCTAATGCAACTACAGGGGAGAGTAAATGAAACGCATCCTTCTGCTTCAGCTTTCCTGGCCTGAATAACTGGCTGAACCTGCTGCTCTCCCTTCCTCACCGCAGGCTAACAAGAAGAAACATGAAGAATTCCTCATTTGCTTCAGAGAAGAAAAAGCTCAGAAGAACGGGAAGGTGAGTATGAAAGGGAGAAATCATGAAAAAAAAATTAAAAAACAAAAGGCCTAAACTGAAGTCAGGTGAAGAAGAACTTTCAAGGGAAAAGGAAATAAAAATAGAAAACAAAAAAAAAGACAAAAAGGGAAGATATCAAAGAATTACAGTTGTTATGATGAAAAGAGAAGGGAGATAAGGCAAAATGGTGATGTAGAGGAAGTGGAGGAGAGACTAACATGGGAAAGACTAGAAGAAGCAGTCCTGAAGGAAGAGAGATACAAACAGACATTAAGGATCAGGAAAAAAGGAAGCTACAATGTCATCTTACAAGCAAAGCTATTTCACCAGTCCTTTGGTATTCATCATGTAATGATCATTAGGCTATTAAAAGTTCTGAAACATTTCCAGTGAGCAGCCAGTTCCTTGAATCCAGCTGCTGTCAAAAGCCTATGTTCTGACATGTGGATAAACTGATAATTTAGCAAAGGACCCCAGTGGATGGGCAGGCTAATACCAGCAAACAGCAACTGTAAAAAAAATAGCTAGTTTTTTTTCAGACCAGCCTCCAGCCTTCAGGTTGAGAGGATACCAAAAACCTGTTTTGTAAGATTTACATTTTCTCTTCCTCATTCCTGATATCTCCAGTGCAGGGAAAGAAAAAAACAAATAGCTTTTACAATTGCTATTTGAAATATGAAGCAGGCATCTTACTTGAAGGCAACCAACGAGATAAGCTAGTTAAAATGGCACAATAATAACCCTTTCCCGGTCTCCCAGTGTAGGCAACTGAAGGTAAAATATAATAACGTATTCCCAATTACTGTACCATGATGCCAACAACCCTTGTTCAATAGAGGATTTTTGCTGACATTCAACTGGTAAAGGGGAGTCAGTTAAAAAGTAGAATTACATGCGAAAGACCAAGTGACACCAAAATTTAGCTCACAGTATAAAGATTAACTACCATGCGCTAGGCGGATGGTGATTATACTTTATTCTATAACCTCATGCATGGTTGATTATACTGCACCACAGAGAGACAGAACAGTAATAACAGCAAACGACTGAATTTTGCCAAGCTCTTCCACATAGACATCAGTCGACTTGAACGAAATAAATAATAATGAAATTAAGGCAAATTATTAGTTCAAGCAAGATCCACTGCTATATGTTTGGCATGCTGTAATGTAATTAGAACTGATCAAACTATTAATCGTGGAAAATCATCAGTCACATTTTGCCCTTGTTTCTGTTAGTGACTCTTCTGTGAACAGATCATGACTTTTATAGACTTCTTTGTTTCCGATGTTAGTTCTAACTGCTCAAAATCAATACATGAGGAAAAAATTAACCTGCAGGCTTCTTTTGTACTGTTGCTACCAAATTTCAAGTATACTGAAATGCTCGTATTCAGTTTACTAACAATAGTGTAGTTGCTTACTCAGTTGTCTTATATGATCTATGTTCCCCTACAAAACGAGGAGGAGGAATGAAGAAAGTAATGGGAGTAATGAGTTTCTATGGCATGTAAGACAAAGAGGGTAGTAGGCAGGCCTAACAAATGGTAGGAAATGCCTAAAATTTCCACCTCATCTATGCAAGGAAAAACAATTTATCTAATGTTATGAGAAGCCTGCAATTAGAAAAAGGAAGTATTCCACCCTCTGCCATATAATGGCAGAATGTGCCTGGTAATCAATTAACATAACTCTCCTGTAAGGTAGGAAAGTACTATAATCACCATCTTATGGGTAAGGAATGAAGACACAAAGACTGCATCTAAGCCTGAGGAACTAGGCTTCTGCATCCAGATTAGACCCCAGCCACATCTTTATGTGAGCATGTGACAATTCACTTCCATCCCAAGTGGAAGAAGGAGAGAAACTTGTGCACCTGTGTGGGGAGAGATCTTCAGTGCATGCCAGCCAAAACCCCAATCTGAATAGATCATAGCTGTGCACACGGATAGACTATCAGTCTAGATACAGCTAAAGAGCTTTACCAGAATCCATAGTGGTTAAAGTACATGTGCCTGAAATAAGGTGTCTCATTCATCTTCAACCTTGCAACTAATGACAGTGTTTCTTGTTTATCTCATCTCTTGCCAGAGAACCTGTGGTACCTACCCTGTGTCACCCTCCATCAAAAAAAAAACAATCTAATTTTTGTGTAACAGTCTTCCCTTAGTTTATATTCTGATGTTATTACTTCTGCTGGAAAGTAAATACTAATTAGAAGAATTGTATTGAAGTTAATATAGCATGACAGCTTAAATTAATAAATTTAACCCCAAATCACTAAATACAATTGTTCTCCAAGAAGTGTAGCTTTTTTGCCTCATCTTGCGAACAGCTATTCTCTTCACCCACTCCCATGTACGTTGCATGCATCAACTTGGTGTGACATGGAAGTAAGCATGCTTCAAGCCAGCTGAGAAAGTCTGGATTATTTTACCCAAGCCACTAATTAAAAGCATAGCAAAGGAATTAGTATATACAATAAACTGTCATAAAATGAGGAGCAACTGCTGATTGTTTGCCAGATCAGTTACCAGATGTTTTAACTGCTACTTTTTTTCCCGTTGGAGGCATCCCTTCACTCCTAATCAGATCTTCACTTGGGCTCCTAACTTGTGTGCATGCGTGCTGCCTAGACAGTCACGTAACATTTGCCTTTTGGACCAGTCCTCGTTGCTCTCTGGCACAAAATAGCTCTGTTAAGGAATTTACATGATAGCTATATGTTACACTACTAAGACAGTACCACCTAGCTGCACAACTCCATCCTCTCATTGCAAGGACTGATGCCTGGAGTTGGGTGTTTCATTTGGAGAGCATGTCAGCAAAGATGTTCTTTTTCCCAACACTTACAGTCTGCACACATGGTACTGCACGGTCCTAGGGACAGGAAACTTATTTCATATTGGGTTCTAACAATGTGTCTGTTCATTTACTGCTTCGTCTGATGTGTTTTTTGTATTGGGTTTGCGTGGCAAGGTTTTGGTGGCGGGGGGGGCTACAGGGGTGGCTTCTGTGAGAAGCTGCTAGAAGCTTCCCCTATGTCCGATAAAGTTAATGCCAGCAGGTTCCAAGACGGACCCGCCGCTGGCCAAGGCCGAGCCCATCAGCAACAGTGGTAGCGCCTCTGTGATAACATATTTAAGAAAGGGAAAAAAAGTTACAGGGGAGTTGCAGTTGCAGCCAGAGAGAGCAGAGTGAGAAGATGTGAGAGGAACAACTCTGCAGACACCAACGTCAGTGAAGAAGGAGGGGGAGGAGGTGCTCCAGGCGCCAGAGCAGAGAGAGATTCCCCTGCAGCCCATGGTGAAGACCATGGTGAGGCAGGCTGTCCCCCTGCAGCCCATGGAGGTCCACGGTGGAGTAGATATCCACCTGCAGCCCGTGGAGGACCCCACGGCGGAGCAGATGGATGCCTGAAGGACGCTGTGACCCCGTGGGAAGCCCGCGCTGGAGCAGGCTCCTGGCAGGACCCGTGGACCCGTGGAGAGAGGAGCCCACGCTGAAGCAGGTTTGCTGGCAGGACTTGTGACCCCGCGGGGGACCCACGCTGTAGCAGTCTGTTCCTGAAGGACTGCACCCCGTGGATGGGACCCATGCTGGAGCAGTTTGTAAAGAACTGTAGCCTGTGGGAAGGACTCACATTGGAGAAGTTCGTGAAGGACTGTCTCCTTCACGTGGGAGGGACCCCACGCTGGAGCAGGGGAAGAGTGTGAGTCCTCCTCCCCCTGAGGAGGAAGGAGCGGCAGAAACAACGTGTGATGAACTGACCCAAACCCCCATTCCCCGTCCCCCTGCACCGCTCAGGGGGGGAGGAGGTAGAGAAAATAAGGAGTAAAGTCAAGCCTGGGAAGAAGGGAGGGGTGGGGGGAAGGTGTTTTTAAGATTTGGTTTTATTTCTCATTATCCTGCTCTAATTTGACTAACAATAAATTAAACTAATTTTTCCCCAAGTCGAGTCTGTTTTGCCCGTGACGGTAATTGGTGAGTGATCTCCCTGTCCTTATCTCGACCCACGAGCCTTTCGTTTTATTTTCTCCCCTGTCCAGTTGAGGAGGGGAGTGATAGAGTGGCTTTGGTGGGCACCTGGCATCTAGCCAGGGTCAACCCACCACAAAAACAATCACAGAGTGATGAAAAAACATTTTACTGGGTTCATTTAGGAACAGAAGGGAACCAAACTTAGTTGTAGGTGTTTGACAGGAATCCTGCAGATGAGGAAGTGATTTCATCCTCTGTTACCTGAGCTTTTTACGCATGATGGCCGACGCTACGTCACTGCTCTTGCCTCCGCCCTCGGCCTGTTTGCACAGGGTGATCTCAGCATCACCCTTCCCCGGTGCGCAGTTCCAGGCCTTATTGCAGGGTGTGGGAGTGCAAGGAGGCGGCCTGGGTGCAAACACCCTGCGCTCCCAGGGCCCCAAGCTGGCTCCAGGTGGGCAAGCCAGCAAGCCCGGTAATGGAGAGGCGACTGTGGGTGCGAGCGTGGGTTACTGGGGTACTCCTATCAGCAGACACTCTGACAAGGCCCTCTTTGTCCCACGAACCTCTTTGCCCATAACGTGCTTTGCCGAACGGAGGGGAGAAAACCTGAGTGTTTTCAGAGACGGGGCGCTCCCGAGACTTCACGGAGAGAAAACTTTGCTGCCAACACCTGTAAAAGGGGGCAGAGGATGCCACCGGCAGGGAGCTGATACTTCCCCGGCCTGAGCCCCCTTTTGACGCTCAGCTCTCGATACGGCCGGTGCTCCGCACCGCTCGCCCCGGGCAGTGCCCCGGGGAGCGCCCGGGGCGAGCGGTGCGGAGCACCGGCCTCCCGCCACCGCCGTCTGCTCCACGGACAGCCCACCCCGGCCGGGCGAGGAGCCGAAGCAGCTGCGGGGGGAACCCAAGGACCCCATCCCGCCATCCCCCCCTCCCCCCCCCCCCAAAACCCCCGGTATCCCGGAGCGGCGGGGCGGGCCGGGTCCCTCCCCCTGCCCCGCCCCGCCGCCCTCCCCGGGCTTTTATAAGGCCGCGGAGTTTCCGCGTCCTGTGACTGCAGTCAGGTGGTTGTGGGGTTTCCCTTTCCCTCCCTCCCTCCGTCCCGCTCCGTCTTCCCCCGCTCACCTCCCCGCCCGGCGTGGGCCGGCCCAGCGGGGAGCCGGCTGGGGAAAGTTGGGAAGAAAGTTGCCGGCCGGGAAAGCTTAGAGGCGGGAGAGCCGCTGCCCCGCCAGCCCGGCCTCCCCGCGGCGTCCCCGCCGGGCCCCGCCGCGCTGCGCTCCGCGGGAGGGCTGAGGATGGCCGGCGGGGAAGGAGCGGGCTCCGGCGTGCCGGAGTGCCGGGAGCATCTCTTCAAGGTGCTGGTGATCGGGGAGCTGGGCGTGGGTAAAACCAGCATTATCAAGCGGTACGTGCACCAGCTCTTCTCCCAGCACTACCGGGCCACCATTGGGGTGGATTTCGCGCTCAAAGTCATCAACTGGGACAGCAAGACTCTGGTGCGGCTGCAGCTCTGGGATATAGCAGGTGAGGGCCGGGGGCGAGCGTGTCTCTGCAGGGTGAGCCCCGAGGGGGCAGGGGCCTGTGAACCCGGCTGTCCGGGGTCCCAGGGCCCGGCCTCTGCGGAGCAAAGTGTATTTTGACTGTGAAGTCCGTCTTCTTGTTTTTCTCCTTCCCCCTATTACCTGCAACCCCTCTTGTCTGTGTTTGAGGCATAAGTAGAGAGAGGTCTGGATGTGGGAGTGAAGTTTTTGACTTTTTATAGGCTGGCTGTGTGTGCTCCTGTTAGCTGATGTTGTGAGGCTCTTGGCTTGGCCCAGGGGTTTACAGCGGCCCTCAAAAAGCTGCTTTGCTCTGCTTGCTGGCTCCAGGGCTCCTGGAGGGTTCCTGCTCGTACTGCTCCTCCTGAGCTGCTTGCCCAGGCGCTTGTGGCCTTGGTTATGACTACTGCTTAAATTCATTCATGGTTATGGCTCCCTAGAGGAAATAAATATCTTTTCCAAGTAGATTGTGTTTAGTAAGCACACTTTACAGGTTAAAGGTAACTCAAATAACTATAATTGTCCTCAAAGGAAGTATGCTCAAACTTTGCATGTTTGGAGTCACCTACTTAATTTAAAAGTAACTTGTGTCTCTGCAATGTGGAGTGAGGGAATGGGACTTGTGTTATGCTTAATTCTACATTCAAATCATGGGTTTGTGTATCAAAAAGGTACTTTGAGCATATGGAAGCAGAAAAGCCCTGTTCACTTGTCCAAACTACATGTCATTACTTTCCTATATATAATTCAAAACTGTTCTTTAACACCTCTGTTTTAAAGACTCCAACTGTATACCTATCATGGTTAGCTTTGTTTATGCTGCACTGTTAAATGCCACAGAACAAACTCTGTTTTGCTGTGGTCTTCTAAGAAGTCTGTCTCCTCAACTCCTTAATCGTCTCAAGTTGGTATTGCATTTCTAGTTTTGTGTGCAGCCCAGATATTAACCTGCAGCTCTCATCATCCCTCTCCACCACGTTCAGAGTATCTCCTTGGATATGAAAAAGTAGACTTTATTTCAAATACTGGTGTTTAAACTTATGCTACTGGAAGATACTAGGATAACAACTGGTAGTTACTATTTCCATGAACTCTACGCTTTATCAAGTGGCAGCTCAGAAAAGAGGAAGTGTAACATGTGGCTGCTGTAACCCTGTGACAGACCAGCTGTACATCAGCTTCTGGCCTTTCTGCTCTAAAGGTTATCTCAAAACACTTCAAATATGATTCCTCAAACTAAAAAGCCTGCTTCTTACTGCCATATGCTGAAACACACCATAGATCTTTCTGCTGCTGGCCTGTAGGGCAAACTAAAATATCTTCTAATTGCTGTTTTGGAAAGCAAGTAAAATGTTGGCAAGCTTTCTCTTCTGATGTGTTCCTTTTATGGATCAGTTTTAACTTTCTGTAAATCAATTAGCAGTACCGGTACAAGCTGCTACAATGCTCTGGATATGTTTTAGCAAGTCTGAGGTTCCAAAGATTGAAGGGGGGAGACTATCAGGATCCTGGGGTTTGGCAGGCTGCCACACTTGTGTTTAACTTCTCCTCAGCCCTTGGTTTCTGAGACTGGGGTAGGCTGTGTGCTTTGCCAAAGCAATCTGTTTCAACAGGCTAGGGAGAAACTTAGCTGTAACTTGTAACAAAGTTTGGTCAGAACCTGTTTACATTATGGGAAGTCCCATCAATACACCCATGCATTCATTTCAAGATCTAGAAGACAGTATCTCTCACTCTTGATTATTGCCCGTAGTGTATCTTGGACACTGCTAGGTGAAGATTGAGTTAAGAGCTGCTGATAAATCCCTGGAGGCTTGTGCTAATATTGCTGATAGATTGAAGAATTAAAGTTTTTCCTGTCACTGAAATATTTTTCCTATTTTACAATGTGGTGTACTTTTGTGTGAAACTCCTGACTAGTCTTTCCCTAGCAAAAACAAAAAAGGAAAATACAACTGTTTTGCAATTTGCACTCCAAACTCTTATGTCTAATCTGGTAGTTTAGGCTATTCTGTTTCCAAGGGGCTGGGGGTCCTTCCCCAATTGAAAAACAAGACGAAGAAGGGAAGTAATCTTAGTCCTAGTGATTTTTGATTGGGCTGTGCTTAGCCAGTGAGAGAGTAACAGTTCAAGCTCCTATAGAACTAGACATCTCAGTTAAGCATTAATCATTAAAATAAAGGGGACTTTAGTATCCATAAGGGTTATTTCATGGTCTTAAAACTGCTAAAGTCCTCGACCTGGGAATGTGCTCTGCAGCTGTCTACATCTGTACTCATGAATATTTCTAAATACCTGAGGATTTTAACAGGTTTATATAGAAATTATTAGTTGGAGAACCAGGTTGAAGATGGCTTCTGTATAGTCATAGTGCGTATTCCCTAAAGCGCTTTGAAGTGTGTAACAAAGTATCTGAGCATGTGATAGTCATTCCCTTTTAACTCATCAGCCCAACTGTCTTCTGGCTTTCAACAGCTCATGTAGATAATTTTGTCTGCTGGTATGTGCAGACAAACAGCTTTAGATCTCTTGAGGAGTGCTAAATCGTATACTAAGTAATGTTACATGTGACTTCCCTGCAAGCAATATGGTGCTGGCATTCTGAATTGATTTTTATGCATTTAAAAAGGCTTCTGAATTAAAGTCTAACCCTCAAGCATAGTAAGGCATGTTATTTTTCACTAGATCAAAGCTTGTACTTAACAGTTCATCATAGAAAGCTTTCCTCAAAGAGCTGGGTGCTGCAATCTAAGGTTCTGTACCAAAATCAATGATAAGAACTAACCATGTAGTTCAGTCATCAGCTAAAGATTATAATGCAGATACTGTGCTGGCTTCTGGTGTGATTGTAGCCATAATGATGAATGTTGTGCTGTGTGTTGCAATGCAGCAGGTTCCTGAGTGACTTCAATTTCTTGTACTAGCTGAGTTTTTTTAGTGATTAGATAATTCTATCAAATAGAGGATGACAGTGTTACACTGCCTATGCTTTTTTTTGTTGTGAAAATAGCCTTTTTGTTGTAAGGTACAAAGTAATGCAAATTCCTGCAGCAGAATCAAAGGGGAAGGGGTGTGAAATAGTGAAGAGGAAAGAAGGGTACTGTTGTGCCTAGACTTGTGTATTCCAGAAATACTCAGGGATTTTAGTTTTTAGACACAGGTTGTAGCTTCTTGAATAATGGAGATGAAAAAGCTTGGGAGCAAGACTGATCAGTCACTTTCAAATTATTTCGGTTGCAACATGAAGCATCCTGAAAGAAGCTGAACAGATTACATGCACGTTCATACAGGAGCAAAACTTCTAAACCTTAGCTGCCCCTAGGCATTACTCTTGTTTTTTATCTTGACATGTGGAGTTATGATAAATATCTTTTCCTGGATAAATTCTGAAAGTGTTAGAACCAGGTTAACCCCTTTGATCAAAGGACATAAATAACTGGCGAAATAAATAGGAGATAGGAATGAGTCATTGTGGTAGAGATACAAAACAAAGGAATCTTAATGATAGGGAAGTGCTTTTAAAGTCTATTTCAATACACTAGAGATTCCTACTTGACAAGCATGCTTTAGTGAGTATACTGCACTGACCACAATGTCGTGTAGGAGGTGAATATAGCATATTGATGAAACTCAGTCAAATATCATTGAAAGAACACTTTAAGGATTTTCTGTATCATAAAAACTTTTGGTCTGATCTAATAAGACCAGCAACTGAGTAGTGTTAGCTGCTGCTTTATGATCACATTGACTATCACTGTCACTTGCGTTGGCCTTTACAAACATGCAACTTGCTGGAGGGCAGGAGTGGTAAAAGTCATAGATGACCACTTGAGCTTGGCTTCTCCTGAAGAATGTCAAATGTCACTAATGACAACTGCTAGACAAATTTGTTTTTAAAGCTTTGAGTGATTCTGCATTAACTGTGGTGTAATAGCACCCGGCTTCAAGGACTTTATTAGAATTTCTTTGTAAAAGTGTTTATTAAAACTGAAGTAATGCTTTAACTGGAAGAGCATGGCTATGAAACTGGCCAAACAGAAGAGGAATGATTGTACTTTGGTATTCTAAACATGCTCTACACAAGCTTTCAGGAGTTGAATAACAGGACTTGTAGCATGCAAATTTGTGACTAAACTCTTGTCTGTCTCCTTGAAAAGATCTGAACTCTAACTTGTTAGAAGTATATACAGTCCCCAAGAGGATGGAGAAATCAGATGAACTATTTTGCTCAAATATTAAGTTGATGAAGAGCTGGAATAACCCATCTTTTCTATGAAGACAAATGAGTCTTAGATATGTGAGTTGATGTTAAGCTTTTAACTTATTTAGGAAGGTAACTTGCTTTCATCTATAGGAAGCCATGAGAAATGGGAAAGTGAGTGCAGGAAACCATGGATGTGGGAGAAGGAGGAGGATATTCTAAAACTTACTTCACAGTAGGAAGAAAACTTAAACTGAAATGAGCACTTGCAAAGCAAGACAATAAAGGCAAAATGCAAGCTTTCTTGCTTAGATAAGTAGGACTGATGCTGCACCTGATAGATCTTATTCCATTGGGACAGAAAATGTTATCTCCTGGAAAGATGGAGTGCTTGGTAGCTAAGCACCTTCTGTGGAACTTGGCTATGTACTGTTGTGTATTTTGGTAGCTGAGTTTCAAAGGCATTCAGGCTGTTCCAGTGTGTGAGATAATGTAGTTCCATGTGAAAAACCTTATAGTTTCAAGCAGCTGTATATTTCAGTTTTTCTCAGTCTGCATTTGTGCTACTGACATGTCAGAAGACTGCCAAGTTGCTTCTATGTGCCAGGTCATTAACTTGTTTCTTGCATTATGGACTGATTTTTTTTTTTTAAATAAGGTCTAAACCAAGCCTTAAGCAATGCTAACGCATCCCTGAAAGCCTATAGGGGGCAACAAGAAAACTTCCTTCACTTCCTATACATACATAGCTCTGTGCCATAGAGGCATGTACTTCAATTGCTTTTCAGAGGAGTCTCTTCTAAGTATGGAGAGCTTGGAGGTAGTAGTGTCTAAAGGTAGTCAAGTTATTCTTGTAACAACTTGTCCTTACCCACGACACATTTGGAAGCTCAATGTAGGGATTAAAATGGCAACTCCTGCAAAGAAACCATGAAAAAAATTGCTTAGCTGTGTGCCTAGTACAAATGAGCATAGGGTGGAGGCAAGACAATCCAGGCATAACCTGCCCCCAGCTGTGTTTTTCCCCTCACTGTTACAAAGATACCTAATGAGTGAAAAATGTGCACATAACTGCATCAGCAATGGATGCAGAACTTGGAGCTCAGAGCTTTTTCAGAAACTGGAAAGTTATCTGAGGTTATTTCCTAGTTTATATGGTGATGGAGGTTCCAGCAGCAGCTGCCTTCATGTGGAGATGGGAGCACTGTCATTTTGCTAACAGCTGAGGCAGGTCAGAAAACTCCCAGTGAGGGTTGGAGAATCTTTTATGTGATTAAGTCTCCAGACTGATGAAAAAGACTGATGAAAGACCTGTGACTGATTTCTGACTACTTCTTGCTTGCACACATTTAGGTATAAATCTCATGTGAGAAAAATTACTTCAGGATGATGTTGGCTGGAAACATGCAAGACTAGCAGATAAAGTTTGAGGAAGGGAAAGTAGAAGGCGTGCTCATGTTGAAAGGTTTTGAACACTGTCTTAGAAGCAGTAGAGCCAAGAAACAGAACTCAAGGTGTACTGTATGTTTCTTTCTAGTAATCACCCCTCTGTGGGAAATCTTGTATGGGTGTCCTTTCTTGTGACTCTTCTGGAACAGCTGAATTAGAGTTATGAGCTTTCAGTTGAGAATGACTTGCTGTGCTTGGAGCTCTACAGCTACGTATCCAAATAAGTGCTGAATGTGTTAAACTTGTTTCTTTTTGGTGTCTCCAGCCTTCAGACATCTCAATACAAGCTCTGGATGTCAACATGCTTTCTTTTTTGGAATTCTTTTGTTTTTGGAATTCTTTTGTTTAATTTTTTAATGAAATGCTATCAAGCAAGGTATGGTTATTGCTCTTGCTGATGAAGCAATTTCCTTGTCTTACCAGTGGGATACTGAATCATTCATATTGGTGAAGGTTCTTGTGCTTAGTACTATATTATATAGCAACTCAAAGTACTATATATGTTATCTCGAACTAAACTTCTTAAAGCCTGGGTGCTGATGGAATTCCATAAGCGTATGGGAAATGCTACTGTCTTGAAATTGGTGTTGTAAGGCAGTTTAGTATGGTAATTTTGATTATGCAAGACAGGACTGTTCAGTTAATTTTCAGTTAAATGGTAGAATTGAGACAGATGTTCTTTGACTGTCTTGGAAATAAGCTTAGAATTTCTCCATAGTTTTTTCTAGGTGTCCTACAAGAGATGGGGTTAAAGATGTGATCTTAGAAGACTGCCTGATCTAGTACAGGATTAAAAAAGCTTGCTGTATTCATCTTGCAGGTAGTCTTAATTTCTGTCAACAATGGAAATGCACTTAGTGCTTGAGCTTCTAATCACTGTGGAATAGATGCACCTTCAGCCTTATTTTCAAATAGATAAGGTTCGTATCATGTACAGCAGTTGCTCAGAAGCTTTATACTTTCTACAAGATCACAGTAAAAATGCTCCTTAGCATTCTGATACAGAGAATAAAGGATGGATGTATGGGTATCTATCAAATGGGCAGGGGGGAAGCTACCTTAAAGGGAAATGATACCTAAGTTCTTACGTGCAATACAGCAGACGGGAGGAAAAATAGTATATATCACACAACATAACTGATTTTTGGGTCAGATCATAAAACAAACTAGAAATCTTAGCAGAAATCATTAACTTACATTGATCATAAGCTTTTTTGAGGCAAGCATTGGCTAAATTCTTGCCCTTCATGTAACACTGACTCAAGTAGTCAGAAGTTAAGCTGGTGTAGACAATATTACATATACAGTTTTAATGTATGGAGTTTACATGAATGTAAATCAACCTTTATCAACTCTCCTTGCATCAGTGTTGCAGCTTCAGAGTCTTGGTGTCTTCACCTTATTTACATCTCCACTTTGCCTCTTACCAGTTTGGTTTTCTTTATATGCACACTAGGACAGGGTGTCACTGAAGTGGATGTACACAAGTACAATTTGAGTTGGCAAGTGCTGTAAAGGCGTGGTTCTCAACTGGTTACCTGTCTTATGAAATGCAGGAAAGAAAATAATCCTAGCTGCCTGGTTCCAAAAAAGGCTCTAGCATACTGTATAAAATAACATTCTTCCCTTCAGTAGTGAGCAAGGCCACTGGGATTGTCTCACAGCTGTTGGAAATACCTTCCTTGAACTCCAGTAGTAACCATTGCCTTGCTTTTGCAGTTTGTTGTAAACTGTTCCCTCCAGATACTCACTTCAGAAGTGCTGAAGTGTGATATGCCATGTCAGAAGGAAGTGATTTGCAGTAAGGGAATTTCTGTTCATATTTTTGTATGAAAGCGTAGGAATAACTCTTGTGAAATTCTTGCGAGTGTTAAAGCTAGCATGACCAGCAGTAAGCAGTGACTACAAAGCACAACATGCTTCTCAAGCTACCTGTGGTAGAATGTTAGACATTCAAAGTTCTCCTCTGGCTATAGAGACACAGAACAAAGGTAGATGGGGTGGTAAGATTAAGCTTTGAAAAATGATGGGATTTCAGGGGTTTATAGAACTTGTTTAGAAACAAATTTCTTAACTCTATCTAGAGAAAGCATAGTAAACTTTAAGTAGCACTGGCTTCTAGATTAGCAGCAAATAAAAACCAATATTGCTTATTGTATGGATTTTAGCAGCTTTTCAAATAATAGATTAAAAAGGAGCCTCTGAGTGTCACTGCAAACAGCTTATGGGAACTTGTTCTTTAAATTATCCCAGACTAGAGTGCTGGGTAGAGCAAAGTGACAGCTATTTGATACAAAATTCCGATCACACACAATGTGCCATGACACAATGACCATTTTAGAGATTAACATTTTTTCAGTCTCGTGATAGTTGTTCGTGAGACAAACTAACTTTAGAATTGTTCTCCTGTGTGCTGTGAAATGCTGTACTACCACGCAGCATCACTGTTAAGTACACAGTACAGCTCTGGCTGCATGACAACGCACCAAAGGAGATGGATTAGAGGGTGTCAGGCATGAAATAGCTTAACTCTGGCAGATGACTTGTTTGGGTAAGTCTAGTTAAAGCAAGGTAGGAGGTACCAATTCATGCTGTTGTTGGCACTAATTGGACTATGTCAACTTTTTCTGAATACTAATGCAAGGAGAGTTTTTCCATACATGCTGCATTTGACAGCTAGTTAGAAATCATTTAGCTTGGTTGAACTCTTCTGGGGATGGAAATGTAGTGCTTAGTCAGGGACTTCCTCTCTTGTTAATTTGCTGTTTAGCAAAGATGCAAGCAAAACAGGTGAAACTTTATTATACAAACATGATGGTCATACTTTTACATACATTTGATGTGGGACAAAGCCTGTTGAACCATAAGTGCAGGGTATTGCCTCTAAAATTCTTAAAGACAAGATAGTAAGCTGTTAAAGTCAGTTAGGACAATCTTAAATCATTAGATTAGCCCAAGGCTATACAGGCAGCAATGAAAAGTTTATCAGTCTTGCTGTAAAATTTGCTGTGAGAGCTGTGCAATTGTTTCACGAAGGCTTTCTATCTTTGAAGAGAATGGTCTGCTTTTTCTATCTATTAGGATGATAGATGTGGTCAGTGTTCCTGATGGAAATTGGGTGTTTAACTTCTGAGCACTTGCACCTCAGTGCTCTTCCTGTTTCACTGGTAGTGAACAGGACTGTCCTGCTTTAGAATAAAGTATAATGGTAGCAAACAGTGAATGGAAAGAGTAGTCACTGATTTTGAGAATTCGGGTAGCTAACAAATTGTTAGGTTAGAAACTGGCTGTGTTGTGCAGTGAAACTTTAGAGCAAACTACTTCCTACCATTTCAGAATGAAATAGTGACTTCTAAGAACATGTGAAAACACTTTGTGTTATGATCTAAACAGTCAAAATACTGCTGCACCTGAACTGATATTCTTCAGTGACTTTTTAATGACTACAGTGTCTCTCATACATACTGTATATATAGTATACTGTGGATGTCAGGTCTCTGACACTGTCTCATTCAGCAGAACTGCTTCAACTGCACCTGGCAACTTTCTAGTGTAGACATAACCAGAGGACCAAATGTTATCTCTTATGGTAATGTGGGAGTCAGTTGAACAGGGATTAACTGGCTGGTTACCTTTCCCCTGAAGACTGTTCTTCTGAAGGATTTGGGACAGTAACTGTTGGGAAGACGTTCATCCAGTGGTCAGTTAACTTTCCCATACCACCCTTAGTAAGAAAGGACACTAGCAATTCACTGAAAATCATCTAAGGCTGCTTTTGTCTGTTAGAAACTAAGAGCTGCAGTCAGTGAAACTGCTTATAGTGCTGTCTAATACAGGAAGAGATAATATTCTTGTAGTTCTTGCTGCTTAACCTCTTGGTGTTTGTCACTGGAATTACAAGTACCAAATATTACTTCCACAATGGTGGAAAGTAAAAGTCAGGCTAGATGTGCCTTTTTTAACTCTTACAGGTTTCTAATATCTGCTAGAGCTGCTAGTATAGTTCAACACCTCTGTGGTTTAAACACGTGGCAACTTTGCACTAATAGCTTAAATGGGTAAGAGTGAGGAGTGGAGAGCCATCTAGTACTGACAATCTCAGAGTCTGTCTACTCTCAATCTATGGCTGCTACCCATGTGAAAAAGCAGGTAGACGCACATGAGCATGTCCTGTAATATTGATAGTGGTTTGGTTAACCTACTTCTTGCTGAATAACAGATTCAATCTAATTAGGTAAGACAGTTCTGGGACAAGCTGTGCTGGTTTGGGGAGGGGGGGGAAATGCCGTCAGCAGTGGTAGCTTGCCAGTAACATATTGATATATCTGGCTAAAAAGGAGCCTCAGTCAGCTCACACCTGACCCTGTTAGTGCTAAAATATACATTAGATGTCTGAAGAACTGGGAGATGCATCCTCAGGGTATCTCAATATTATACATACATACAATATTTTCTGTATTGTGCCAAGCATCCAGCTGTAGGACTAACAGGTATCCAAAGTGTAGTCTGTTCTTGCCTGTGGCTCCTAAATGACTTAGGTGAGTTTTGAAAGCGACAGTGGTTCTAACTCAAGAAGACTGGGCTGCATGCCCAGCTATTTTGGATCGTGCTTTAGCTTAAATCTACCACACTGAATGACATGAACTATACTGAGAGTTGGAATTGTAAATAAGGAGCTGCCACTCACCTGTTCCTTGATGTTAGTATGTGAAAGCCTGACCCTAGAAATTAGGGAGTTGGAGAAAAATCTTTTGTAAAGCAGCACAACTGGAGCAGGGAGAAGAGTGCTCATTAGGTTAGGCCTTCCCTTGGCAGAAGGAAGACTGGAAAAAAGGGGTTTCACTTACTGTTGAATTGTGTGTTTTCCTTTCTAGGTTGAATAAAAGCACAAATGTCTTATGGTCCTGGAAACTGTCTGAAACAACTAACTTGTAGAGTTTGGCGCTGAAGCCTAAATAGTGGCACTGTGCTTGCACACTGGCCAATAAGGTCAGAGTAGTTGATAGCAAGGACCTAAAAGCCATGGTGTTGGCAGTCAAATTAGAGTTAATCTGACTGTCACTAATGACCTTTCTTGAATTTTGGCATGACGAATTGACTATTAGTGGTCATGGTAAACAGTTGATCTGAGAACCCTTCTCACAATGGAAGGAGCATGTTCAAGTATTCCCAGCCTAAAACTGATTTATTGCAACCATTCACTATAGCTTAATAAGCATCCTGTGATGCCTGAGTTCACTGCAGTGTATAGTACCTGTTGATAGAAAAGCAGAATGACTGAAACACTAGCAGGACACTACTTCTATACCTTTTGAACTCGATTTGATTCACTAGGTCTCTTGATCATTTTCTTCACTACTCCAGTATTGCTGGATAGTTTTTTTTGGCTTGGTTTTATAGATTAAAATTTTCCTGAGTGGTATATTCCTTCTTTCTGTTGAACTTAAACTGCCTTTTAAACTAAGTGAACTTTGAGTTTCAGCATGCTGAAGGACAATGTTCGCAAGAGCTGCTTGGCTTTATTCATAAACTGAGGACTTTTTGCTGTTTATCAGACTCTTGGCAACTCTGTATTACTGGGTCCAGCAAAACACTGCAAAACTTCATTGCAATGAAGTAGTTCCAGTTAGTAGCAAACAACTTTGGAATAAAACTCTTCAGCTAGTTGTGCATTTACTTTTGGGTGACTGCAGTCTAGACTATACATCTATAGTTTAAGATTATTTGATGTGGAACTGCCAAACTTGTTAAAATCAAATTTTGAGCTCTGGCCACCCATTAAGCCGATTAGCCTGTCAAAGATGACTTGAACTAACATTACTTCAATGAAAGAAACTATTTGTTCCATCATTCTTCCAGTTGTCAGGCTTTTGTAACCTTTGGTCATCTTTCTCTTCCTCATTAATGACACAGTTTTTGGAGGATGCCAGAACCATTAGTCTCATCTGAAAGAGAAGCACTTTGAAGAACTTTGTCTGCTTGTTCATCAGTACTCCTGAAGAGATGTTAAGGGTTTAAATGCAACTAACACAACTCTGGTTTGAGTTGTGTGGCTTCAGATAAGACTAAGCTTAGATTTTTACAAGGTAGGGAACTTGTGCTATGCTGTTGGTATTGACAGAGGTAAACCAAAATTGGCCTTCACAGCAAAAAAGTATAGCTGGTGAAGCTTCTTCTAGATAGGCCATTTTACTCTCCTTGAGTAAGTTCTTGTTAGTTCATATAAACTACATATTAAGGCTTCTATATATGGTAAGTAGTCTGGGAGAAGGAACCATGACAAACTCAGTATCATGCGTATCCAGCAGTCATTTGTACATCTAACTTGCTTTTTCTAGCCTCAATTCCCATCACGTAGGAGGAGTTAAAAGCAGAAATAACGGTAGGAGTGTAGGGTATCTCCTGCTAACTAAAAGCAAGAACTGCCACAATGGTAAGTCACACTGCTGTGATAAACAGAACTCTCTTGTTTATTCCTTACACTGGGAAAGATTGCTGTAGAAGCTTTTTAAAATGTACTTCAAGGCAAGGTTGGCACTGCCTGAATCTTATGATGATAACTTATCTTTTGCAGTGAAGGACAAAGATAAAGCTTCTAATGTCAGACCTGGCTATAATATTTTTCATGTAGTTTTTAGCTTACAGTTTACCCCTGTTACAATGTAAGCTGGGAAGCAAGAATAGGTGCCAAGCTCTGATACAGTTTTAAACTAAACTTAATTCCTGTGGTGCTGCTGTAGGGAACTGTGTTAGTTCCTGATGCATGACATTATGCAAGTATTTCACTTAATGTTGTTGCAATTACTGGAAAATATAGTGACAATATGTGCCAAGTCATTTAGATGTGAAAACTTTGTGGTTAGTGAATGCAGAACTTTGCATTGTATGCAGCCACTTCCATACCCCCAAACAAAACCTCTGATCCCCATGACTGCCCTGTAGCTTAGCTCCTCATCTGCACCTGAACCCCTAAAACACAGAGAAAGTCGTCTATCTTTGTGGTACCATCAGGTTTACGTCAAGGCACTAGACCTACCAGGACCTATGATGTCCTTTCTATACTGCTATAGTAAGCAAGTAGTTATCTTCCTGTCCTCTTCCTTCCATGGTTATACACACTGGAGATATTAAGTCTAGTTTCATCTGATCACTTTTAGCCTTTTTCCTCTCTGGGAGTATGATCTACTTTCTGCACTGCTCAACACTATTCTCACACATGGTGAAATAACTGCAGCAAAAATCCTGCTGGACATAGAAAAGGGAATGACAAATCCCTGGCTGAACTGAGCATGGCAAAAACTGAGTCATTTAGTTTTAATAACATAAATAGCAAATGATGTTCAGACTCCAGACTTTGGAGGAGTAGTGTGTTCCACAGTTTGCGTTTTCTGTATGAGTTCTTTTGCAAGCAGAAAAGCACTTGCAAAAGCTTTGCCTGAAAGTCCTGTTAAATTTTCAAAAGGCTGTCTAGAATGCTCTGCATGCCCTACAAGAAGCTCAGCAGGTGCATCGTCAGTAATAACAGGATTGTAAAGAAAGTCTACTCAGTTATACTGAATTTGCTTCCTGCCATATACCTTTTACCATAACAAAACTCTTACCTCTTGGGCAGGCCACGTGTTATTGCTTCTGTCTTCTTTCTGTGGAATAAAAAGAATATATCCATGCTTGTTAGGCCTCCAGACAGGACAGAAGAGCAATTGTAAGCAAGTATGCAGGTCAGGTTTATTGTTAGTGGATGTGAATTTTAGAGGTGAAAGCAGCTCTGTGTAATAAACTGTTTTGGAGTTTGCGCTACTTTAGAAAAGGGCAGCACTCATACTGGAGTGTATTTGACCTATTAAAAGGCATTAATCTCTAATACTACAGTGGTGTTGACCTTGTGTGTGTTTTTAGGGGTAAGGGGCATCAAATCTTCCTAATGTAAAGCTTAAATCTAATAAGTAAAGATAAAAGCTTTTATGCTGATAGGCACATCAGTTTGTCCACTTTCACCCAAATTTAAATTACAGAAGAATATTTATAATGTTTTTCCAAATCTAAAACTCATACGTTAAGAGCAAAAATTTCGACTTCTATCAATAAAGCCAGCTAGAAATATACTTAAATGATTGTTCTGGACAGCTGAAGCCCATGCTTTCTAAGTGACTGCTATAGAGTACAAAGTAAAGTACTGTTCAGTGCAGGATTACATTCCTACCAGAACTGCTGTCTTATCACACAATGAGAAAAGCTACTGTACAAAGCTGACCTTGGCTTCTGCATTATTCCAGAGCTCCTGAATCTGCCAGTTAGCACAACTCCACTTGTGGTGGCCTCTCTCCTGGTCAGGACCACATGAGGGGATTCAGCTAGTCTGCTGCTCTGCTGCAAGACTGTTGCCTTTCTGGCATAGCATATCTGGCAAGAAGCTGCATGGTGTTAAAGCTTCACATAGGCTGGGGGATACTGCGGCACAAGAAGTCACCAATGTCAAGAAACCAACTGCCAGGCAATCTTGGTTGTTTACTAGTCAATGCAGCTCTCCAGCTCATTGGATCTAAAGGCATTGGGCCAGGGGTGTGGGGAAGACTATGGTAAGATGATGGGAATTCTTTTGGAAACGGAACTGATAAAGTTATCTGAGTGATGATCAGACTTTCTGGCCAAGGCTAGGCCCACTGTTATTTCTTTAAGAAAAACTATTTGGTATTGTTTAGGACTTTTCAAGTTTGGTTATGATATATACTTTGTAACTGTTTCTCTTCTTTTGGAAGCTATATGTGATACTGTACTAATTCAATCTCTTTTGTACACCTTAAATGCACTGTGGTGTGCAGGTTTCAGCAAGGGTTATTGCTATAGGAGTCTAGTATGGCCTTCTTGCTAACTGTTCTTTATCTTTAAAGCTTTTTTTGGATGGGAGGGCAGTAGGCAGGAAGGGATTCAGTCAATGTTAATGTACTTCACTGTGGTAACTAATCACAGCCATGTTTACCTACAGCATGTGCAGCTATCTGAGAAATGGTAACTGCCCGATAACCTTTTCCGCAATTCCCAAATAACTTAGTTTTCATATGTAGTGATTATGCTGTCTCTACTCCTTGCTGGTAACAGTCTAGCAACCCTTTCTGCAACTAATCAATACAACTTAATTTTCTTATGTAAATACCTATCAAGTTTTTGGAAAAACTTACAGCCTTAACTAAAAAAAAAGACTGAAATACCCACAGATCTCCAGCAACTCAACAGGGAGGACTAATGGGACTGTTCCCCTCGCTGCTTCAGATTCATGTGCAGTCTCATGTAAATAACTGCAAGTGGTGTTCATTTCTAGACCAGTTTGGGGCCAAACTGAAGAAGTCTTTCTGTAAAAGATGGAGGTTGGTACAGAGCACTGTAGACCTTGAGATTACACTGTTTGTTTTGTGGGCCCATCCTATGGTGTGAAGGGATATACTGCCTGAATTGGACAAAAGATGCTAGTCTTCTAGGACTGCTTTAGGACAGTCAGAGGCATTCCTGTGTAACAGGGATTGACGGTGAGACTGACAGTTAAACAAATGGGGAAGCTGAGAAAGAGCTCCTCATAGCTTGTGTGGCCTAATATAACTAAATTTGACCCTGTGCAGCTCCATTTAAAAAACAAAATCCCCACAATCTAAAGGAAAAGCTCCTTTAGATGTGACACAATTGATCTGCAGAAGTAGTAAAAGCCTTCTCGCCAAAATCTTTCCTAATGGTATTTGATTCATGAAAACAGTGGGCACATGGTACAACAATTTGTAATAAGGCTATACCAAAAACACCTTTTACTCGTGAGAATCCAGCCTGGAAAGGCCTAGGGAGAATATGTGAGTTACTTGTATACAAGTTCTGTGTACACTGTTTAAGAGACTTGTATCAGTGATGTGTCTCTTCCAGTGACTTGTTCACCAAGATGCAGGCTTGGTGCCTGGCTTGTTGGCCTTAGAGTCTGGCATAAATGCTGCTTCAAAACTTGAGCTTTGAATATGGAGGGAAGAGCTTTCCTCTTGCATGCTCCTTGTTCTCACCCAGGGGATAACGAGCTGGTAGTGAAGAAATTCATGTGTAACTTCCACTCCTCAGAATATGCTGGATAGTGATGCTGTTTTATGCAGAATCATACTTTAAAGTTGAACAGCCAGAAATAAAGTCAGCTTTATAGTTCTCTGGAACTTCACTGTAGTTGCTGCTGCTTTCAGGCAATTCTAACAGCTGCTTAGTCAACCTTTTCTGAAAAAGTCTATAGGGAATGAGCTAATCGGTACACTGAAGTACTGACATTAAAATGAAGCAATTGAGCTAGAAAAGCATGCTGTTGAACACGATACCTTGTCAAGTTCCTTTGCCTAATGAATTTCTGGCTCTTTCTGAGAAGATGATAATACCCAGTTCTCCTTGTAACTGTTTGTCCTTGCTAATCAAAGGCGGACTTGAATGTTTATAAACAGAGGACAACCATGTTTTCAATTAAAATTCTTACTTTCTCTATCTATTCTAAAACTGCGTATACACTAACTGCTAAAAGCTGAAGTGATGATACACTGTAAAACTAAATTATAAAGTGCAGGGACTACTCTTCCCAATGAAGACTTCCGAACAAAGCAGAAAGCTATTTTAGTAGCCTGAACTTCCCAAGCAACATGCTAGCACTTGACACTATGTGCACTTAAGTACAAACACAGCATGATGGTCTGACCTTCCAAACAGAAGAATAACTGAACTGGCACTCTAATTCTACATTTCAAGTATACTGACTACAATAGTTATGCTTAATAAGAAAAGGCTTTTTTAGTTTACTATACTTGCTGACCATTGGTTTTCTTCTGGATTTTTGTTGTGAGTAATTGTACTTTAACTATTCTGATAATCTTGTTTCAAATCCCGGGATTGCTGTAGAACTTCTGTAGTTGGAAATTATTCCAGAGAAGGTCTTAGACTTAAAAGATTAAGTCAAAGATAACAAGTTTAGCTAGAACTGTTAAACTAGCTCCTTCTGAGCTTGTCCCTAAGGAAAAATCTATAATATAGGTGACTTCTTCAGAAGATGCTTTGAAGGCTGTTAGCCTTGGAGCTTGCATAAACCCTTGTTGCTCACCCTTCAGAAAGACTCTGAGTTTGCTTAAATCTCTAGCTGAAGTAACTACATTTATATCTATATCTTGCAGAAGCTTTTTTAATGAAAGAATGATTATAGCTGTGCTGGTAGTGTTTTTAGGCATTACTTCTCAAAGAACACTATTCAACAAATAAGCTTAAAAAAATTCAGTGTGGTAGTTGGGATTGCAGACTGCTTTTAGCATCTGACTTGTTGTGTATAATATACTTAATGGCTATTACAATGAGCTTGCGAAGGATAGAAGAGGCAATGTTGTATGGACTAGGTGACTAGACCTGAATGCTAAACTCATATGTACTAACTTGGTACAGAAGTCCATTTACATTGACTACCGGTCATGCTGAAATATAAATATACTCTGTCACTGTCCCTTCTTTCAGGCCAGGAGCGCTTTGGAAATATGACTAGAGTATACTACAAAGAGGCAGTTGGTGCTTTTGTGGTCTTCGATGTCACAAGAGGCTCTACTTTCGAGGCTGTTTCAAAATGGAAGCATGATTTGGACAGTAAAGTACTACTTCCCAATGGCAGTCCCATCCCTGCTGTTCTTCTTGCAAACAAGTGTGACCAGAAGAAAGATGGCAGCCAGAATCCCTCTCAAATGGACCAGTTCTGCAGAGAAGGTGGCTTTGTTGGATGGTTTGAAACATCTGCCAAGGTGAGCATAAAGAAGAAACATGTTTTAACTCTTCTGAGTATTGGCATAAGACTGGATGAATATAGTCCTGTGGGGAATAAAATTATCAAGTATAGGAAGTGACAGTCAAGTCTCCAGTGTTCAGCAAAACTGGAAGTGGTGTGCAGGCTAGCTCACTCCCAAGGAAGACTTGTGGCATAGTCGGTTTAGATTAGAACTGCATCTTAAATTCAGAGAACCTTAAAACTAACTGGAAACCTTGATTAACTGAGTTTAAGTTTTTTTCATCTTGCATGCATCAGGATCAGATTCATTTGTTAGATGTTAATACTACTAAATACTGATCAAACTATCTAAAATATACAAGTAATCTTTAGGTGCAGGCTTTTAAATTGCAGCTTCTGTCTTCACTTGCACGTAGGAAATGGTAAGACTCTTGAAGTGAACAAGCTATTTGCTCACTTGTTACTACCTACCCAGATGATAATGTCACCAAAGCACTTTTCTATTTTGTCAGGCAGTGTCAAGACTGAACTGGAGAAAAACAAATTGTTCTGTATAGTAACTTAAGCTAAGATAGACAGCTACTTTATTCAAACAGATAACTTTGAGCAATTTCATATATTGTACACTTTTAGTCTACAGACTTGGTCAATGCACAGATAAGCTTGCGGTAGCCTAGTTGGAAGTGAAATCCAACAGTTACTTAAACTCGATTGATCCTTAAAATGAAAGATTCCTCTAGATGAAGACAATGTGGCTGACAGACCAAATTACTGGTCTGGCTAACAACTCCTTTATATGGTAAGCTAAACCTCAAGGTCCCTCTTTTCTCTTGGCTTGCCTACTTCCTTTAACTGCTGCTGATGCACTGGCACAAAATGATGCTTAGACAACTCTTTAAAAGAAAAAAGTCTGTAAAAGGAATATAAGAAATAAAGTAACAAACTTCTTCCTGATCACTTTAAAATGAGGAAGAAGGGTACACAGTGACAGGAATTAGTTAAATTAGCTAATCATTTGTTTGCATTTGAACAAATAATTCCCAAACACACCCATCTGCTACTAAAACCTCACATTTTAAGGCTCTTTATACTCAAAAAGAATACCAAGATTCTGCTTTGGGTTATGTCTTCCCTGAAGCTTCACCTGCCCATAACACTGCTATGTATAAACTTCAACATGGGTTAAAAATAAATGCAAGTAACATTGGAACAAAACCTGACGTGGAAGTGTAGTGATAGCTTGCATTTAGGTGGCATTTAAGACATGACAATGTAAAACAAGGTTCTTGATGCAGAGAAAAGTCCAGACAATATTAGTCCTAGCTCAGTTAGACTTGACTTGTTTAGGACTCTGAAGAGGTGTAGTTAAAAATAGCTTAGCAAAAATTCAGGACAGCTTTCTTGTTTTCTAAGCATACCAAATCAGTTCATGGTTTTAAGTCCTGCCCACTTAAATATCCTGATAATCTGCTTTTGCCTTTCTGCTGGAACTGATACTTGAATCTTCAGTCTAGTCATCAGTAATATAGGTCCCACTCCCTGTGGATTAGGGAGAATATTAAAGGCAAAAGAACTGCAGAGAGTATAAATATTCATAGAAATATCTTATGAACATCCTTACACTGAAATGAGGAGAATTCTCCTCCGGTCTGGGCAGGGAAAAGCGCCTATCTGCAAACTGCCAAAAGCAGTTTGTGGGTGACAACCACAAGCTTGTGAAGTGCAGTAGTGATGGGTCAAACATTCTCATGATCTAACCTTGCTCGTGTAGAGTTTAGATCTACAGTTATGGAGACAGAAAAGCGTACTGCGGTGGTATTTCCTTTGGAACCAAAGATGAGCAATTCCAAACATGGCAGCCCTGTGGTGAGCTAATAGGTGGCCCAGCCAGGCCAAAGCTGTGGCCAAAGCCCCCTTGGCACTGGCCAGCTTGGCCACTCAGTACCTGAGATACCCTGATGAAATACATCTCTACGTATCCTGCATACACATCTTCTTTAGAGTGTATGTGAAGGTACTTTTCAAACCATGCACAAGAAAATGTAGAGTGGCTAGATGAGGCACCCTGATTTAGCTGGGGTTTTGAGGCTGGTAGAAAAGGTCCTTTTACATAAATAAGCGCCTCCAAACTGCAGCAGAAGCAGAAAAAGGCCCCAAAAGGTAGAACACTACTATGAACACTGTAATTGCTTATTATCTTTCCTGATGCAGAAATGCGCTTTGGCATTTGTGAGTCTTCCAAATGCAGGTGACACTTATCCCCTGAGTGCCTACTAGATCAGACTTGAAGTATCCTATTTGTAATATGGGTGAATAACTTTGTCTCAAACCTTTCTGGTAACTTTTTCTCAAGCAAGTGTATGAGCAATGACCTGATGTATTTAAGCTATTTAAGCTGTTTGTCACGCTGATGAGGCTTAGAAGCTGACCAGACACAAAAACTCTACATAGGAATGTGTGACTATTTAAAAAAATCACTGACTTCTTTGCTTTCAACATTTTTAGGACAACATCAACATAGATGAAGCTGCTCGATTCTTGGTGGAAAACATCCTTGCCAACTACAAAACCTTTCCTAATGAAGAGAATGATGTGGGAAAACCAAAACTGGACCTAGACCCATTGAAAGCAGAGAGTAAATCACAGTGCTGCTAATGCTACCACTGTTCAGTAAATGTGATGGAATGAGCAGCAAGACTGTTCCTTAAATCAAACTGCTGCTATGGTGCTGCGTTGTGACAATCCATATGAGGTGTCTGGTATTATCTGAATAGGTGATTCTTGTGGGTGTTTACATATTCTTGTTTAGCATGAAACAGTATCTTGTGGGTTATCACTCCACTTGCTTGAGTGGCTGCATCTAAGTCTTATTAGTGTCTTCTTACTTGAGAATGTAAGGTAGTGTTTACACTCCTAAAAAGGAACAAAGACAACGTTCAGCGTCTAGTTTGCTTCTAGGACATATGCTACATTCCAGATAGGACTCACTCATGGTTTTGGCTGAACAGACATTTGCACCTTTAAAGTAAACTTTTCCTTTTTCACCAGTAATGTCCCACTTTAGCCTTCTCACCTGCACACTTGTCCCTATTTATTATCCCCCACCATGATGATCTGTCTCATTGCTAGTTCTCCTGGATCGAGACATCCCAGAAATCTTGAAGGGGCCGATGACAGATGAGAGGTATCTTTCTCAGTGTGTTCACTAGGACTGAGTGAAGTAGATGGCTTTTACCACTAAGTAAGAACAAGAAGGGTAAATGGTTGTACTTAACAGGGGAAAGGCATGGTTATAGAGATACTAACAAAAATGCATCTCCAGCCATGTAAGGCAGAATATTTTCAGCTATACTTTATATATGCAACACATTAATGAATACAGTTGTACTGCTGGCACATAGTTATAGTAACCTCACCCATATGCACATCCAGTAACAAACATCCAGTAACTTTTTCATACACTAACACTGAAAACTTTACCAAGAGTGCAAAAAGTAAATATCTTACTGTCCTGTGATAATGAACTTGCTTCTTTTTCCTTCTGTCTTGAGATGGTTCTGAATACCATGAGGAAGGAGAGAGGTCTTGAAGGAAATAGCTTAACTGGTTCTTGCTAGCCTATCAAAACCCCTCCCCAAGCTCTATCTTTTTCAATTTTAGAACAGTGCTGCACTCTTCTGACTACCCGGAGCTGGTGAACTGGCTGACCAGTTTGTAACTCTGTATACTGAGATGCTTATGTTTCCTTGTCATAACTCATATGTATTTTTGGCAGCAAATGAAGATCAAAAGGAATAGAGAGATTTCATGGTTCTTGAATGCATTCTGGAACTCTGACCCTGCTTGGCTGAAAGGCTTTGAAGCTCCTCTTTATTTTAAGGGTTTCTTCTGTCCTGGTACCTCATTGCTACTGACTTCAGAAGTCTTACCTTGCTTCGTCTGATGGTGCTGATGTTTAAGTAAACATCAGCATGAAGTATGTGCCAGATTGGATATACTTTAATCTGTATTGAGATTTCCTAGGCTGTCTTTTTTTCTGAAGAGTAATGTACTTTTTAAGAGACAAATAAATATATTTGGGCATCTTATGTATGTTGTTGGTGTATGCTTTTGAGAACATGAATCTTCACATCATGTCCCACCCTATACATAAATGCTTTCATTGACATTTGAAAACAACTCTATCTTCCAGTAGCTGCTATATTAAAGGCTTATTTTAAATTACCACAGTAAGGCTTGGCACAAGCTAAAACTGGGTTTTACTAGCTTCGGATCATAAGATAATTCAGATTAAAGGACTTCTTAGGAAGTCTTCTAAGCCAACATCCTTCTCCAAGGAAGGTCATACCAGGGTGCTTAGGCTTTCATGTGGTCTGGTCTTAAACCTTCAACAATGCTGTATGGCCCTGGGAAAGTTGTTTCAATGCCTGACTGTCCCCTGAGAGTTTATTTAGTCCGAGCCTTTTTAACTTCAACTTATGTCCATGGTCTCTTATCCTCCTACCATGCATCACTGTAATGAATGTGTCTGTTAGACTTGTGCAGATTTATTGGACACTTAAAGCTTGATTTCTACTTTAATTTTTTTTTGAAAGCTTGTAGCACTTCAGAAAGGAAGTTGCACCCCATCCATGTTCCTTGCTTGCTGGCTTGAGTTGTTAATGTTTCTAGCTAACCTGGAACTATCATAATCTTCCTATTCAGTCACTTGAACAACTCCATTTAGACTGTAAACTCACTTTTAATAAGCTGTTTAATCTCCAGTGTACTGTCTTTTTCTAAACTTTAATTATAGCTGCACAAATCCAGTAACTAGCCAGTGGAACATGTGCATAGCCTGTTTATTTGATGCTTCTTGACTAGATCAAAACATGATAAATCTTGATGACCAGTCAAACAAGATGCAATTTCATGTTCACTTGGCTTCAACTGTAAGTTTACTTGAGCCTATGCAATATAACATGAAGTTTGTCACTAGTGGGCACAAAAGCACCAATTCTGGAGTCTGTTTAGTATGGCATAGAAGGTTGGTCTACATTCAAATGCTAGTTCCTTAAATATCTACTTTACTGGGGAAACTGCCAGGGGAGGTAGACTTTTTTTCTAAACAGCTATTGTGCTTTTTCTTGTTTTTAGTGTTCAGATTCAACAGTAGAATGAAAACCAAACTCTGAAGCTTTGGGATTCTACCTGAATGCATGAATCTCATCTGGGTCCTGTCAGTGGCAATGTAATCCTATGCGGATTAGTTTCAAGAATGTCTAAATTTCTGCTTGAAGAGCTATTGCTGCTATGTTTAAGCACTCTCCTTGTTCTGTATGTAGCTTGTGTTCTTCTAAAGCTCCACATGAATGTAGAATGGCCATGACTCTCAAACTGTGGTGCAGTATACTGGTTTTGATACAGGTCGTCACTGACTGGAGAAGCTGAGGCAGGGTGAGGTTCAGGAACTACCATCTACAAAAATAAAAACCTAAAGGTTGAAAGTGACTGTGCAGATTGTATTACAGAGCAGACTCTGCTATTTCCTAAGTCTAGTAGTATAAAAACCAATTTGACTTCTACCTGAATGATGGAGTCTTTTTTTTTAACCTTTCACCTTTCTGGGGAAAAAAATTTGAGCTTTAATAGATGGCTATTCTTCCTTTGTGCTACAAACTGCATTTTCCCTCCTGTTCCTTGGAGGGAACATTTTACTATGTTTGAGACTGGTGGGGTGGACCAGGAAATCTGATCCAGCCAGAAGGTGAAAACTAAGAGAAGACTGGCATTTTAGCCTGAGGAAGAGAACAGGAGCATCTACCTGGTCGAGGAGAATGAGACACTAGTTTGTGGAGAAGTGTTTAGGTCAACTAAACTAGCCATGAAGCCCTGTCCTAATTAACCCAAGAACTTTGATTTGGAAAGATATGTGGAAGTTTAGACAGACACAATTTAAATTCAGGCTAATAAGTGAGCAAAAAGTGTCAAACATCATTTTTTTTACATGTACAGGATATATAGTAAAGTGATAATTCATCTCAATCAGGTGAACAGAGGCCTCATGCTATTTTATTTCATTATATCTTGCAATCTGAAATATGTCAGTCTTAAATGAGCAAGTACCTGACTTCCTAGTCCCTATATTTGAGACAGTTTTGATATTAAAAACTTGAGTAAAAATCTGAATCAGTGCCTCAGTAAAATGTCTTTCCTGGCATGTTTCCATCAACTAATTTCATAAAGGCTGGAGATGGCATATAGCCTTCCTGGACTGTAGTTGTGCAGTATGTCTGTGCAGCTAATGCAAAGTCAGCCTCTCTTCATTTAAAAAGCTTAATGAGGCATTACAGTTGCTGAGAAAACTAGAAAGGAGTTAGAGCAATTAGTGATCTTTCAGTATGGGATTTTCTAGGTGTATCTTAATGGCAGTAGTAGAAAAATACGAGCTATTCCAAGCTCCAGAGTTTTGTTTGTTTAAACTTTGTGTCAGGCCTATTGAGTTATAATAGCATTCAGTCTCCTTAAATTGAACAAATCCTTGTTCATCTGTAGTGATTAATTGCTGGGGAATAGTTTGAGTCATTCTTATAGACTCAGTGCCTGAGTAACTATTTGATATATGGTGATATGAGGAAATAGTTATAAAAAATATGTGCAGTAAAACCATGGTATTGAATGGTGAAACATTTTGCTCTTAAAAACTGTTGCTCCCTTATCTTTCTAGTCTTAACATCTTGCTAGTGACCTTGGTTCCAAAACAGAGAACTGGCTACCTCTTTCTCTGTTTACAGAACACCTTATTTGGTACAGAAACACAGTTCTCTAAGTGTGTGTATGCCTTCATCCTTC
The DNA here is from genome assembly GCF_018139145.2 of Gymnogyps californianus. Classification (NCBI taxonomy): domain Eukaryota; kingdom Metazoa; phylum Chordata; class Aves; order Accipitriformes; family Cathartidae; genus Gymnogyps; species Gymnogyps californianus. The sequence continues at coordinate 54,348,041 of NC_059473.1, forward strand.
ATATAATGAATTGCTAAAGAATTTCAGAAATGGGGGTAGCAGTATACTTTCAGGAGTAAAAAATATATTAACAAAACAGCAGTGAGATAAATAATGATTCTGAATTGAAATACATCATTTACTTGGCAGTATACAAAAGGTCACTTCAGAGTTCTTTGTCGTGCAGCAGAATAATATTGAAAATAAGGAACACAATAGATTCAGATCTGACTATGTAGTGAAGATTATTTGAAAGAAATTGTGCATGTATTGTACATGACCATCATAAAGCTGTGTTTGTAAGCTCACTTCTCTGTTTCAATTTATGTCTAAACAGGAAAAAAAAAAAGTACTTGGTGTATTTTAAAACCCATAATTATGGAGTCTTTTATCACCACCTAAAATAGTGTTAATTCAGTGAAAATTTCTAGCTTAGACATCCTATGTGGTTTACATACTTGTACGAATAAATTCTACTAGATGGTTATTTTATCATTTCAGTCTGTGTACGTACAAAATGCTTCCTGCCCCAAGTACCTTAAGAAAAATTTCCTTTTTTAGGTAGAGATGGTGTTTCAGATAGCTTTGGCTTGGGAAGTGTACAAGTAGATGGCCAGCGTCTCAATATTGTTCCTTCATCCTTTTGCAAAGATAATAAGAGATAGGTATAGTGATCTTGCATCTTTTTATGACTGGATAAATTATCATTTGTCCTAAACTCTAAATGAAATTAAAGTATGCAGGATTCCTGGCCTTACTGCCCTTAACTTTTAACTAGGAGTAAAAGGTAGCTGCCACATGTCATGTGGCACTTTAAGGGATTTTATCTGTCTTTTACAGGTTCTAGGAAATGAAACAGTGTTCAGCCTTTTGATAAAACATACAGGCTTCTGTTTTGCCTCATCATTTTTTTTTGGAACTTAGGAACTTTTAACCTGTTTATTATCACGACCCTTCTTAAGGGTCAACTTAACCCAAATCTTAAGTTATGCTAATAATTATTGGTCCTGTTGGAAAGTTCACGGCTCCGTAAAGGTTAAAGATAGCATGGGCATTCTGCTAACTCCATTTCTAAACTCCTCTGCCCTTTACTGGTATATATCAAAGTATGTAGTATCCATCCAGAATAATGGACTCTCAACCTCTCACATTCAGATGGGTTTGTTTTTTAACTTTTGTATTTCAAAAGTGTCCTGTAGACTGTGGTATTGAAGTAGTATAGTACTTGGGCCGCATTATCCACTTCCATTGTTCATATTATGTCCAAGCATCTTTGGTTATAATGAGTGAATTTTAACTGACAGTGCTATCCCAGCATTGATACAGCAAAACGTCTGCCCCACCAAGATACAATCAGTATTAACTTTAAATTACTATGCCTCAAACGTGATTTTATACTCGGTCAGTATTTATTCATTGCAGTACAACATTGACATACTTGTATTGTGCACAAAAATTACTTCTAGTCTCTTTTCCCTGGACAGCATCTGGCTGGTTGAAGTGCTAATGCTTCTATGGATATATGTACAGGCTGTGTTGGGTTTGTGTGGCAAAGTTTTAGTAGCTGGAGGGCTACAGGGGTGGCTTCTGTGAGAAGCTGCTAGAAGCTTCCCCTAAGGACCCACCGCTGGCCAAGGCCGAGCCCATCAGTGATGGTGGTAGCACCTCTATGATAACATATTTAAGAAGGGGGGGAGGGGGGGAAGGCAACTTCAGCCGGAGAGAGGAGTGAGAAGATGTGAGAGGAACAACTCCGCAGACACCAAGGTCAGTGAAGAAGGAGGGGGAGGAGGTGCTCCAGGTGCTGGAGCAGAGATTCCCCTGCAGCCCGTGGTGAAGACCATGGTGAGGCAGACTGTCCCCCTGCAGCCCATGGAGGTCCACAGTGGAGCAGATATCCACCTGCAGCCCGTGGAGGACCCCATGCGGGAGCAGGTGGATGCCCGAAGGAGGCTCTGATCTCATGGGAAGCCCATGCTGGAGCAGGCTCCTGGCAGGACCTGTGGACCCATGCAGAGAGGAGCCCACGCTGGAGCAGTTCGTGAAGAACTGTAGCCTGTGGGAAGGACTCATGTTGGAGAAGTTCATGGAGGACTGTCTCCCGTGGGAAGGACCCCACGCTGGAGCAGGGGAAGAGTGTGAGGAGTCCTCCCCCCAAGCAGGAAGGAGCGGCAGAGACATGTGACAAACTGACCGCAGCCCCCATTCCTGTCCCCCTGCGCCGCTGTGGGGGAGGAAGTAGAGAAAATCAGGAGTAAAGTTAAGCCCAGGAAGAAGGGAGGGGTGGGGGGAAGGTGTTTTTAAGATTCTACTTCCCTTTCATTTCCTATCTAACTTTGTCGCAACCTCATGCTTGAAGATACAGCACCTGTTCTTACAGAAGCTTCTGTGTCTAACCCTTTTTTCATGGAAAACTTCCCAGAACCACGGAATGGGTAAGGTTGGAAGTGGCCTTGGGAGATCATGTAGGCGTACACCACTGCCCAGAGCTTCAGCAGGTTGCTCATGGCCACGTCCAGTTTGATGAAGACTGCACAGTCTCATTGGAAAACTTGTTCCAGTGTTTGACCACTCTTACTGTAATTAAAAAAAAAAAAAAATATCTGATTTTTAAGAGGAATTTCCTATATTTAAATTTTCACATTATCTCTAATCCTATCACTGGGCACCTCTGAGAATAATCTGAGTGCCTTTAGTCTCCCCATCAGGTATTTCTATACATTAAGATTTGCCCCCCTACCACACTCCCAGGCCTTCTCTTAAGGCCTTTCTCCTGTCTTGTTCTGGAATCCTTGTGCCTTCTGTAAAATCAGAGGAGAGTTAAGTCTGAGCAGTCTGAGCTCCAAGACCCCTGAGAGGGGTTTTGGTAGTGTTCATGTTCATAGTTATTCTTTTTGTGCTCTCTCCAACTAGTATTTGTAGCTACAAAAAAGTGCAAACTATTTAGGACTAAAAGGCTGTTGTCCTGTAAGTGACTTCTGTGTGCTATAGCAGTTGATGATGTGATGGTTTAAGGGGGAAAAAAAAAGCTGGTGTTTTGAATGGTGTCTTAGAAGAATGGTGACCAGAATGCCACCCATCCATCGCTAACCAGTACCTGTTATCTTAGTATTTGTTTATCTACATCTCAATGGGTTCCTAAAATACACCTTTCTTGTTTTATTGTCTTGTATATTTGTTTCACATTTTCCAACTGTAAGGCTGCCTTTACCCTAACAACTTTTCCCTTCAGGGAGTGTCTGTCAGATATACTTCATGGCTTGAGACACTAGGCCAGTGAAACAGCTGATTTGACCTTAAGATTCTTTGCCAGTTAGAAAAATATCTTTTTTAAAATTCAGATTAACTTCTCTTTCCAAACAAGCTGCCCTTGTCATTGATGTTAGGTTATGGAATTCTAAATGAAGTTCTTGGATAAATAAAAAGATGTAACTTGATGGATGCAAAATCTGAGATCCTTTTTTTTCTTTGCAAAGCACCTAGATACATGCTTTTAATGCCATCACTCTTTGCAAACAAACTTATTGTAGAATTTTATGGTAAAAGGTGCATTTTGAACCTCATATATAGCAGCTATCATTTAATAGAGCAAAGAGTGAAGGGCTCTGTAGCTTACATACATTCTCTTCTGATTTCTGTCCTTCCTCCTTCACCACCCAAAATTGTTTACTTGACAGATGCACTCAAATTTCAGTTACTTTTCTGTTGTCTTTCACATAATTGTACTACAAGAATTATATTTGCTGGGATGCTGCAAACCTCACTGGTCATCTGCAATGGGATCAGGACGGGAGTTTTCCTACTAGGAAAACTTTCACAGGTGCCTCTTACACCTATGTTTCATAGATACTTTTCCATAGTAGTTTCTCTGCCCAGTGAGTATAGGAAAGGAAAGGGGATTCAGAGGAATAGATGGAAATCACAGATTATCTGAGGTGGTTTTATCTGTGTTCTGGGTCACAAACTCAGTCCTGTAAGTTCCAGCCTCAGTCTGCAAGTTTGCATCAGCATCCAGCAAGGTGTGGAGGTTAACAGCCCCGCACTAGTACTGAAGTGGTAGCCAGCTGTTTGAACTCACCTCTGTCTCTGCTATTATTTGTCTGCATGCCCTGATCAATATTTGATAGTGTAATAGTCTGGAGAGAGACCAGCTGCTCAGTTTGAAAAGAAATAAATAAACCTAAAATGTTTACTTGGTTCTCAAGTGAGAAGTGTCCCAAGGTACCTTATTTAAAATGGATGCTGTTGGACATAATGCTGAAGGAAATGCAAAGATGTGGAAGAATTTTCCACTTTGAAATTTAGAAGTATATATCTGGCCTTCTGTCATCTTGATATAAATCAAGATCTGACATTTGTCTAAAATAAGCCTCTAGATGTAGCAACATCTGCATATTTTTCCTTGTATCTTTTGATCTACTCATGCCCTCTGCAATTTGACAAATAAATTTTCATTGATTTTTATATTTCAAAAAGACTTGGCTTGAATAAGAATAAATGAAGAAGTATGTTCTGTTTTATCACGGATTTTTCATCATGCACTACAGATTCGGAAATAGCAAATAGGTTAAAAGTTAGAAACAGGAGTTGTTGGCAATAATGTAATCTCTGGAATGTATCTGAAAAAGTCTGCTTAGTTTAGTTGAGGTCAACTATCTGCTGAAATCAAAAGTAGCTGATTAATGTTAGTTTTACCTGACCTTGGTGGAACTCCATTCACTTCGATAATTATAGGCTTCATATCAGGAATGAATTAGTTGCACCATTTTGAACAGAAAAAAGAAAATAAATACTTGCACATTCCAGCTCTAAAATCTCTCCAGGCTCCAGAACTAATTATTTTTTGCTTCCTTCTCATGTGGTTTATATGTACCGGTATGAAAAGGGGCAAACAATTGCTACCATTTCAAATCGGTACTTTTTACTCTCGCTCTTTACTCGTTCAGCAGAAATTTAGTCATGCGATTAGAATATTTATAACTAAACCGCATTTTTAAAATGTCTTTAGCTTTTTTCAAATTACTGTCGTCGGAAAGATCCTTGAAGCTGCTGCAGAAGCTCAGAAAGCAGTATTCCATCACCTTCAAAGCGAAGCCTTTTTCCGCAACGGCACTTCATACCAGGTTTTTGGTTCCTTGAACGTGAAGACGGCGGCGAGGACCGTCTCCGTGCCCCCCCCCCCCCCCCTCCGCCCCGGGGTGGGGACGGTGCGCGGGCGGGACGGGCGCGGGGCGTCACCCCTCACCCGACTCCCCCTGCCCGCCCGCTGCCCTGAGGCGGCGGCGGCCCCTCCTGCCCGCCGCCTGCCCTCCTCGGCGGCGGGTGGCACCTGCCGGGGCGTCCTCTGCCGACCCTTCCTCCCGCGGGGGACGGGGATCATGCCGGGGGTGGGCTGGCCACAGGGCTCCTGGGCCGCGGGGCGGCGCTGGAGCCGCTACCTGCGGCGGGCCGGGTCGCCCGGCAACGCGGCGGACGCGGCGGGACCCGCGGCCATGGCCTCCAAGGGGAGCAAGAAGAAGGAGCTCGGCAGCCGTAACAGCTCCGGGCTGCTGGGCGCCTCCGCCAAAGAGTAAGAGCCCCGGGAGGGAAGTGGGGAGGGCGCGGGAGAAGGGTTGCCCCCGGCCGGCCACGGGGTGCGAGGCGGGCGCGCCGGGGGGGCAGACCGGGGTGCCCGGCCGGGGCTGCCGCGGCCGCTCCCGGGCAGGCGGCTCGGCCGCCCCCGCGGCCGCCTGGAAACTTCCCCCGGGGCTTCCCGGCCGCGCGACCGCCCTTCCTCGCGCCCGGGCGGCCGTTAAAGCTCGCGGCCGGCGGGGCCGGGCGGCCCGCTGCGGCAGGGTGCCGCCGTCTGCCGTCCCCGCTTCTGTATCGCGGCCTTGTCGCCGCGGGCGCGGGCTGGACATGCGTGCTTGCCCGCAGTCCTGTGCGTGCAAATCACTTATGCTAGGAAAGTTTGCCTGCTCAAGCGGATGCATAATTAAAAGGGGTTTCAGTAGACAAGGTGGGGTTTGGTTGTTGTTGGTTTTGTGTTTTGTTTTGTTTTGTTTGTTTGTTTAAACTGGAGGCCTGGCTCAGCGTGGAAGTTGTGCTTTCTTCCTCCTGTGGTGTTTCTTATGCACCTGTCCAGTAGCGTCATCCTGCCCAAAACGATGTTGCGTGTACCTTGTGCCGTACCTGGTCTAGTAGACAGGGTGCCTCGGAGGAGAACAGTAGGCACGAGAAGATCACGGCACACGTGGTACGCGGGTGGGTGGCTTTGCGATGTGCCTGTTTCTGTATTTGAGGGGCAGCGTGTTGGCCACAGCTCACGGTACGAAGCGTTCGACTTACGGTCAGGAGCTGACAGAAGTAAGTGTTCACTGAGATGGTTGTTTGGGTTTAAAAGAACCTCAAAGTGGTGAATTGGGACAGTAATTTTGGGAATACATGCCCCATTTTCATCAGGTAGAGGATCTAAGCTAGCTGAAGTTTTCAGGGCAAAATGGTTAATGACTCTTATAGCACATCAATTTCATTTGCAGAAGGCAAACACAATTCCCAATGTCTTGAATGTTTGCCTTATGTTAGAACGAATTGAGGAAATTAAGTATAAAAGAAAAAATCATTCTTCCTATTCATTTCTTAAATATTTCTGTGTCAGTAGCATCTCTTGAGATATTTTAAAATGATTCAGTATTTGCTAGGTATTTGGTGTGAATTTGTATATTTCTGTGAACATGTGTATTTCTTCTTACAAAGACAAATAAATGAATAGAAAACATTGACTTCCTTTCACTGTTGCTATTTTGACCTGTGAGTTCCATTTCTATGTTTTGAGCAGCTTTCTCATCCTAAAGTATGTAAGCCTGCACGCATGGCACTGGCAGGATTCAGATGAAAAAGCTGTCTGATGTATGTGCTCATGCCCTTTTCTTCTTTTTCCTGCTATAAATAAAAGTTTCAGCTGTATCACTTATTTCTCTCTTGAAACCAATCTTCAAATGCCCCTTTGTTCTTATTTCATATCCAGTTGCCCAGCCTTTGCTACAAAGTGTTTTCTTATTTCATATTTTCTTACTTCTGTTTCGTATTTCACACCTTGATTCCCATTTTGATAACTTTTCTGTTGTTGCAGGCAGCCAGTATCTGTAATTCCTCCCTTCTCCTCACTGCATCCCTTTGCTTAGTAACTTTTTTTTTTGTTTTGGCCACAGACATGCAGTCCCGCATATTTACTGCTTCAAGCAGCTTATAAAAATTTTTCTGATGATATCTAAGCTGTCAGGGACACTTTTATTTTTTAGCACTGTTAGAGAAAAAGAAGTATTTTCTTACTTTCCAGTGTATGTGAAACTGAATGTGCTGTCACCCAAAAGATTTTTTCCAGTATTTCAGGTTTTGTCCCCTAGTAGGCATTCTTGCAGTGTGAGAATTTTTTAGCTGTTCATTTGAATTAAGATACATCCTTTTTCAGAGAGTCTAAAAATATGTACTTTTTATATATTAAATTGTTAATTCTGTCCTATATCATACATAATAATTTGTAAAAGAATCATTCATGTCAAATGAGTTATTTGTATCGGATTATCTAGAACAGTATCTGTCTTTTTCTTTAGTACTTTAGGCTTTATTAAATGAGGCCGCAGTGGATAAATCAGATTAGAAAATTGTTTTCCCAGTGTCAAGTTGAGATGAGAATATTTAGTTACAAACTATTTGAATGATATTAAGTTTTACTGAAACACCTCTGAAATGCAATCTAGGAGATATGCGTGCGTGTTATTTGAAATCTCATGTTGGACCTAAAGGACAGGAGACATTATTTGTCTCTCGCTCTGCAATTATCAACTAATTGCAATGGAACTAATGTCTAGCATATGCCAATGTTAATTCAACGTTAGCTAAGAATCAGAGCACAGGAATATTTGCTCTCTTCACTAAGGCTATTTTACATAAAGTGTAGTAGTTTGAAGATGTCGTAATGGTGGCTTAGTGACTTACTTATGTTACTAGACTATGGAAGAAACTGTTACAATAGTCTGATTGTAATGCAGAACCTTCATAACAGAATATATAGCTTGTATTATTTTTTTTCATTAAGCCTGTAACTTCTTGTTAAACTGTAGCATGTCTTTTGGGTTTATCTGCTCTGCCATTCTGACAGAGAGTGACCTTGTTGTAAACAGGAGACTTCTCAGCAGTAAGAGTCTAGATGTTTCAGTGTATGTGCTGTATACATTTCCATATGACATCTTATTGTCCTGAACGATATTTAGGCATATGAAGAGATGAAGTGATCTTTGGGAAAAAAAAAAAAAAAAAATCTTATTTGATGGAACAGCTTTTAGTATACAAAACTACCTCTGTTTGTGTTTGTATCAATTAATATTTGTATTAATATATATTACCAGAAATGGTGGTAATGTAAAAGGGGAAGCCAGAAAATCTGTGACACAAAAAATGTGAAGTTACAGCAACTCTGATACTAATTTCCTGACTGACCTATCCCTGCTCACTTTTTATCATTCTGAAATATTACTAAGGCCTTTTGGATGGATGGATAAAAAAATGTTGGTTTAGGTCAATGCATGTCTTGCCAAGTTCAGCAACTGACCTGATAAACCTTTTTGTTTAAGCTGTCAGGAAAGATTTTACTTTAGCATCTGTTGAGCTGTAGATAATGAATTTGAATCAAGGAAAGCTAGTGACAGCTTGTTCTAAACTTTTGCGTAAATAAATTTTTGTCTTGAAACAGAAATTTTACAGAAAAAGTAGCCCCATTTTCTCATGAAACAGTAGAGAATGGTGCTATAAAATATTTGAAAATTTGAATTCAGCACTTGTTACACTTTCAATCATATTGTTTTGCTCTGTAAGTTGTAAGTGCTTTCTGAGTTGATTAAAGGGTCTATTCTACTACAGTGTTTAGCCTCAGCAAGATCTTCATCCTGCTGAAAACCCACATGCGTCTTAGTACTCTCTAGTCAAAGATCTGGGTGAAAATCTGGTTTTGCTGAAATCAGTGAAAATTGTTGATAGTTGGGAAATGAACACAGTGGGGCTAAAAGTTTACCCTTGAGAACACTTTTGACACCTTGAATAGCCTTTCTTCTTGCTTGCCCTTGTTTCCCAGTTGGATTGGAATTTATACCCTAAACCCAATATCAAAAAGATATTTTAGCATTCTTAGTCCCTCTGAAAGGACTGAGACTTTGAAACATATTTCTTTAGTCATGCTATATGCCAGTGGTCTCCAAACTTTTTTGATCGTGCAACCCTATCAGTAAAAAATTTTTGAGCACCCCCCCAATATATTTATTTGTTTATAAATTATATTCATGCACTACTGAAGTTCTAGTATTTTCTTCCTTGTGCGCACACCCCACTTTGGAGACTGCTCCTGTAAGCTACAGAATTTCTATGGAGAGGACAAGCAACTAGCCAGTTTCAAGTTTTGAAACTACAGTCTGCTAAAGCCTACAGGGAGCTTTTTATTTGGATCAGGCTTATGGTCAAAACTTAGAACTACAGATGGTGATTTATGCAAAATGGAGGCTATGTTTCATTTTTCAGTTTTCAACATTGCTTCTAGAGTGCTTTGCCCTTTGTCACAGGATTTGTGATGTCGGAATAATGGGAACGCAATTGACAGCAGACATTGACATGTTATTTCTTTATTTGGCAATGGAAAGATGCTGTGTAGCAAGGAATATCTGTATTACAGTAAAGATATTCTGTGTTTGCAGGTCCATGAGAAGAAGATGCAAATGTCATTCATTTACTAGAAAGTACAATTCTAGCCCCAAATGCAGAGAATTTCCTGATTTAACACTAGATCTGTATCATTGTTGTCAAGAAAAATCAGAAGAGTATCGAGCTGATTCTGCAGGAGTCTACTCTGGGACAAAATGATTAATACTGATGCTCTTAATATTTATAATTGTTGAGAAAAACTACTGAACGTGGTGATAAAACAACTGTACTGTATAACCCTATGACTTAGTCCTTATTTTGGTTGATAATGCCTGTGTTGGACAGATTGTTCTATGTTTCCTCAGGTAATGATTTTCTCCTAATAGTAGGCAAGTGTTAGTAATGATCATAAATGTTTTATCAAAGGCAGTTTACCAAGTCTTTTTTTAGTGGGTTGTGGAGATTGGAAGTAAATCTTAACACATACACTGTAAGATTGGAGCTGTGTTCATTGGAGACATGACAATTACTTATTAGATATTTCCTTGACATCTGTTTATGTTCATTCTGTTACCCAGCTTGTTCAGTGCGTTTGTGAGACAGAGACAACTTGCAGTGTACAAATTTTGTTTAAGTCTACGAGAACTTAAGTAATGTTACTATCCCTGTATCTGAAAGAGGAATGGATGTTTGCAGGCTGCCTGAGAAAACGTTGCCTTGTACATTTAGTATTCTGTGGTAATTGCAAGGTAGGTTGTCCCTGAGGATCTCTGCTTTATTTTTGAACACAACTTGAGTTGCAGGGATAAAAATGTCAAAAATGTTTTGTCTTTTGTCTAATATTGTCTTTCTGATAGTAAATGCTACTTGTTTTTATATGTCTCTAATGATTTAAATACTGAATAGAAATATCAGTAGTACAAAAAAGAAAAAAGGCTAATAGTTTTTAGAAATAATTTGTAAAAAAATCCTGAGAGCTGTCAATGCTTTCCACAAAGAATTACAGTGTTATAATTTCAGCTCTTGTGGATAACATTAATGCAGAAGCTCTCTGAGAGTAATGTGTACAAACATCTGGGCAATATATTTTGATCACCTTAAAATTACTTTGCTTGATTTCTAGTGAGAACAGGCTTCTTTTTCCCCCGTAAATGCTTACAACAGTCAGCACAGTACAGCTGCACTGTGGAAAATCAACGGGGATTATTGGTGGATATATTGCGATGCTGGAGTGGGACCTCGGGAGCATACGGAGAAGGCAGGAAAATTTCTTTGGATTTGCTAAGCCAGACTTCGCGTGGGTCTCTGCAGGATGCTCCATTGGGTCCCTCTTCATTACTGCTTTCTAATTAGGTAGCAATTCCCTTCAGGAGCTAGGCAGTTGCTAGAGATGACAGGCTGAAGAGCTCAAAAGAACTGCTGTCCTTATAGCTTTTCTTAATTGCACCATTAGAGGCTACTGAGAATCTGATCTTTCCCAAGGTTTCAATGGCTATAGTGAATAGGAATTGATGTCTTTGTTGGCACTGAAAGAGATTCTGGCTAGTAAGAATGGATAATTAATTAAAATGCTTTTAAAATGAATTTGATGAAGCTCTATGCCATCAAGCACAATCTTCGGAATTAAACTTGAGTCATCAGCATCTATCTGAATTAGGGTTTGGGTTATTATAAGGGACAAAAGTGAGGAGTTACAGTCAGTGCCAAGAGAAGCAAGTGATTTAGGGATAATTGTGGCACAGGCAGAGGTCACCGATGTATAAGGGAAGGTCAGAGTGGTGCTGGAGTTCTTTTTAGGGAGAGCAGTAACTAAGAGCAATATTTACTGCTGATGGATCCTTAAGGACCTGCAGAGACAGGCTGAGGCCTGGACTGACTGGAAGAAATGATTTAAGTTTAGCTGTGTGACTGATTGATCGCAATGAGCAGCAGGTTGCCGCACTGCTGTTGTACAGTGGGTTGCTGCACCAAAGCCTAGGATTACCTAATGTTTGTTGTTAAGATTAAAGGCTGGGACAGTAAGAACAGAAAAAATAGTGGCATTGCTAATTCATACATGAATTCCCGTATGCTTAGGATAAGGATTCAGGCAAGGCTTATGATTGAGGTTTTATCCACTGCATGTGTTCCTCAGGTAAGTATTCTTAAGGTTTAGGCTACAGCAGTGGTTTAGAGAATATAGACTGAACAGATTAATTTTTTGATGTTTTGGGAGGGGCTCGCTAGATTGACTAAAGTTTGGGAATGGCAAGAACTAATGTTTTGTGGATAACGGCATGGTGGTTGAACTTGAAGATGCTTTTAGTGTGCTGGAGCGCTCGTGTTGGTTAGTGTGAGTTTTAATGGGCACTAAAAATTTACATGGGGTCATGGAACAAGTCTGTGGAAAAGAAATCCATTGAAGATTATATAAATACATAGCAACCACATCTAGCTCAGGAAGTACTTGAGCTAAAAATGATTGGAGACTATCAAAGTATTAGCGAAATATACTATATATGCCTTTATGCTCTTCTGTAGGCTTTCAATTGCAAGTATTGGTTGAGACAAGATGTTGAGCTATAGTTCACCCTTGCACTGACTCAGTCCTCCTATTCTTATGTTTGTGGTCCAAGAGAGTAGCTCAGTGGTATATCTTTGTCTTGCAATGTATGTGTTATTGAGAGAAGGGGTTGCTATATTATTGTAAAAGTTAGTTAGATTTGTATGTAGATGCTTATGCATGTTTTTGATCTTGCATGAGCTTCAGTCAGAGATGAGTATGGCTTGGTGGTTCTGACTAAGTTCTGCTAGAGGCTTGAAACAGTTAAAATTTTGGACAAAAGGCATTGATGATACTAGTCCTGATTTTTGCAATTTTTTGATTAGGCATATCCATTTTATGGTTAATTCTGCCCCATTTATTGGAAACTGGGCTGTCTTTAAAAATAGTTAGTTTCGAGGTTATGGTTATGAGAAACATAGTGCTTGAGTTCAAAGCATGCTAGTGTCATGGTTTAACCCCTGTAGGCAGCTCAGCCCCGCACAGCTGCTCGCTTACTTCCCCCCAGCAGGATGGGGGAGGGAATCCGGGTAAAAGTGCAAAAACTAGTGGGTTGAGATAAAGACAACTTAATAGGTAAAGCAAAAGCTGCACATGCAAGCAAAGCAAAACAAGGAGTTCATTCACTGCTTCCTGTCAGCAGGCAGGTGTTCAGCCATCTCCAGGAAAGAAGGGCTCCATCAAGCATAACAGTTACATGGGAAAGACAGATGCCATAACTCCAAATGTCCCTCTCTTCCTTCTTCTTCCTCCAGCTTTTATTGCTAAGCGTGATGTCATATGGTAAGGAATGCCTCTTTGGTCAGCTGGGGTCAGCTGTCCCAGCTGTGTCCCCTCTGATCCCTTCTTGTGCACCCCTAGCCTACTCGCTGGCAGGGCAATGTGAGACGCAGAAAAGGCCTTGATGCTGTTTAAGCGCTGCTCAGCAATAACTGAAACATCCCTGTGTTGCCAACACTGTTTTCATCACAAATCCAAAACATAGCCCCATACAAGCTACTGTGGAGAAATTTAACTCAATCCTAGCCAAAACCAGTACAGCTAGTTATTAGACTTTGCAAGGGAAAGATTTATATGAAGAATTTTAAACCTTCACTGCATTCATAACCTTCTTTACAATTGTAACTGGTAATGTATTACAAGATATTATACCCTTACTACAAAGCTGATTTTGGATAACTCAGAAGGCTCTTCTATCTCAAATATCTCAATTCAAATCCTTCCTAACCATATGCATCACCAAGGCCAGTTAAGGCTTCACAAGAGTCTGGGACTGAGCTGTGATGTATCTCAAGCTGCAGCAGTTGTTCATTTCCAATTTGCAGCTACTGTCCTGATAATCCTGAGGAACAGGCATTTTGAGATCATGGTCTCATTTAGCAGGCTGTTAATTGCAATCACTCGAAAGATGAACAGAATTCTTTTGTTTTGAATGGCTGTCCAGAGCCTTTTGGGAGGGTTTATTGGCTGTTTGCATTACCAATATGACAAGGCATTTCCTGTTCTCTCAAATAATTCAGAAGCAACATAAATCTGTAACGGCCCAGGATTCCAGGACATCCAGCTGCAGAATTGAAGGGAGAAGTGTCTATGTAGCTTAAAATTTAACCATCTGAAACACTGAGCAAATGGTACCGTCATGCACGTGCATACTTTCCCCAGACATAGTAATGCTAGTGGATAAATGTGTTATGGATCTTAGGTTCAATTTGGGTGAAATTCTTTGGTTCATGATTGTTCTTCAGAAGTTATTTATTGCATCAATGTGCATCTGCAAACTCTTTTACTGTACTGTTGTACTAATACCTAAATTGTAATCTGACAAAAACTAGAGATATTCCTGGAGAGTTTGCATTGTCCTTCATGAGCATAAAATATCCGCTTTTCATTTATTGTCTTTTATTGTCTATTTGTTTTGTACGTAACTCATATTTCCAAGGCCAGTATTTTTGTTAGTCTCAGAAATAAAGTTAAGCACACCTAGAATTTTTAGTGTTAGCATCTTCTGGCCAGAAAGATGAATATCTTGCTTTCAGCACCTGTGCTTCATTCATTGAAATGTTTCAGTGTATAAATGCAGTGCAACTTTAATCTATATGGTCAATTTGTTAGTACTTTTTATTTTTCCTTTTCTTCTGCCTTTTTTTTAGTTTCATGCTTTGTGGTGAGACAATGGGTTCTTCCCCAAGTAAATATGATAAACAAAATAGCATATAAGCCAACCAGTAAGTTGAATTTTTTATTAACTAGATTACATTTTAATTAGGAAATTATGTATTCAAATTGTTTTTCCTAGTTAATTCTAATTAAAACAATGAGCCCCTGAGAGCTCAGCCTACCCTGATCTGTAGATTTCAAACTTCATGGACTCATGGGCATGAAAACATTAAGTAATATACCAGTGGCAATATCACACTAAATGCTGTGCTTCCTACTGGTCTTAGTTTTAGGTTTTTCTTTCCATGGAACTCAAAGCAATGTCAGAGGATCTTGCAGGCAAACACTCTCCATGAGCCATTGGTTGGAGATTGTGCAATCAGACTGTGCAATAGAAGTTTAGGCTTCTATTACAATGAACAGTGTAATGAACGGTGTAATAGAGAAAAGCAGCTTTCAGTGGAACTATATCGCAGAAAAAGTGTTGTCAAAAGAAAAATAATAATAATAATTGTGCTTTGAAACTGGAGAGCATTCTTAAAATATCGTGTTAGAGACTCTGTTTGCCATGGATTATTCATCTGCTTAAGCAGAATGGTCTTTAGCTTCTTCTGTGAGCTGTCTGTAACCACCACTGAAGAAATGGGATTTCCTGGTTTTCTTATCAACGCATGGTAAGTGGTTTGTAAATTAGTTGATCTAAATCCACAGAAGTACTCTGCCATGCGGAGGTTTTTAGTTCTTAATTAGTTACCCAGGTGCCATACAGAAGGCACAAAAGGATTTTACAGAAGCCCACAAGGAAGAAATGCCGGAGAAAGGAGCAAAGCACAAGCCATGTTCTTCAAAGATACTTGAGTACCAAACTCTAGTGTGGAAAGAGGTGCTGCAGTCTCCCCAGCATTCTTATAGCTGAATCTAAGGCCAGCTCAATCTTTTTAGCAGGAAACACTGGGAGAAACAAACTCAGAAAAGTTACTGGTTCCATAATTTCTAAGGTGCTGTACAAATGTATGAGGAAACATGACTTCAGATTCCCTCTTTGAATCAGGTACAGTAAAGAAGGATTTGGAAAGAGATCCTTAGCTTCCTGCCTTGGAGGATAACCAGAACAAGTGGATGCTCTCTGACTGTGCTGTTAGTGGTTTCTCACACAGAGCTCGGTGGAGTGGAACTGAGATCCCCCAAGTGGCATGTTCCTTTTCTTCTTTTTTTGTCCTGAGTTTTACAGAGGTATATGCTGCTTGAGACAGGCTGTTCCAGAAGCTATAGATCATTATTCTCACCTGAGTCACATCTGATGTAAAAGAGTTCTGCTGGCTAATTATGTGCTGAGCAGTCAGGTGTTTCCTTTTATAGGTTTTAAATTTGCTGTGGTTTATGTTAGATGCCTTATTTTTCTTGTGTCATGAGAACAGATAAATAATACACTCTTATCTGTACTACTCAGTATTTTGTACGTTTACGCTTTGTTACTCCTCCATGCTCTAAACTGTTGCCTGTCACTGAATTTCCAAAGTTATTTTTACATTGCTAGGGCAACTGAACCAAACATAGTATTTCATGTAAAGGACATAAAATTGATTATACTGAGTGGCATTGTACTAATTTCTTGTATTGGACATCCTGCTTCTAATGTGTCCTAGTGTTTTATTTGCTTTCCTTGACTGTACTTGAACAGAGATCTTAATTGATCTATCATAATGACAGACAGCTCCCGATCTTGAAGTGTTATCATTAACTGAGAACTATATAACCCGTAGTCCTTTGCTGCTAGTTGAAAGGACAGTGCATTGATCAAACAGAAATTTGGTCTGCAAATTGAATGTAGATGTTACCTGCACTCACATCTGTGACTTGTTGAAAGACTGCAAGATGCAACTGGGACCCCTCGGTGCCTGTGGCAGTCTGTACTCTGTTCACTTGGCCTGTCACCGCCACCTTTTGAAACCAGGTAACCATAAAGGATTTGGGCCAGCTGACAAAAATCCCACCTGGAGCACAACCCAGAGTCAACAACCTTGGAAGAATCAGTCAGAGATCACTTCTCTTGGCTGAGATTGGCACCTGAAAATCACCAGAAAAGGCACTCCTCTTTCCAGGCCCTTGCTATGACTCTAGCCTAGGTATTCATATATGATATTTCCATCTGTAAAACTGGACATAAAGCCCTCCTCTGTAAACTATTTTTATTTCCATAGATTAAAAGTGCTTATTTAAGAGCTAGATATTACAAGGTTTCTGCTTTGGCAGGCATCTCTTGGGATTAATCTTCAGTGTTCCGCTCTTGGGAATGTAAATTTTTAAAAAAATATTTTTGAAATATATTTTTAAAAGTCTAAGCAACCTCCAGTGTGGTAGAACATGAAAGGCTGGCAAATGAATGACTTCTAGGCCATCTGATACCTTCCATTATCCAGACTGTTTTTCAAATATGTAAAACAGTATTTCCATATTAAAAGCTTTTTGACAGCAGACCTTTGGCTCTATAGAATCACGAGCAGAGAATTTTTACTACAGCTGGCTCTTGCCACTGAAAATGGCAAGCTGAGTTTTTCTAGCATCGCTCTCACAGGCTACGGAGTCTTGACTTGTGCTTCCCTTGAAAGCAGCAGTGTCCACGCTATTATTTCTGAAGTCTGTAACTTCACCTGATTTTGCCTTCATCTTTGAGCCATTTACTGATGACAGTTTGTGCAATAAAAACTATTCTTCTTCCTGGAATGCAAAAATAGAAGGTTAAAAGAGTCCAAAATTCTAACACTGTGCATGAGCTTGCTATGAGTATGAAGGTTGGATTTCACATGAATTCTTCCAAAAATACATGAAAAAATGTATTTTTCTTTTAGCTTTGCTAAGATTTAGTTGCACAAGATAAAACAAATCTACTGTGATCTATATGAAATATTCAATTGCCTTGTCACTGTCATCAGTTTTTTGAATGCATCTTCATTTTTTTTCTCTAACACATAGCACCAGTCTAGTACTCGATTCTGCTTTTTATGTTCAATTTGTGACTTTTTTGTCAGTTCAAATTTTTATATAGCAAAAATATATAGGTGGTATAAATGGATCAAAATAGCAAAAGTCTGAATTATGTTGATGAGAACTGATCCAAACTTTTAAAGAAAGATACTCAAATTTAGCTGGAATTTTAAAATTATAAAGACCAAAATTCAGACAATATTTATAGGGCAACAAATGGAACCAGGCTGAAAATAGGGAGAGCAAACTAACCAAAGTTTTAAAAACCACAGTGCTTCTAGGCCACTACTTTCCATCAATTTTTCTTTGAAATAATGTCCAGGAAACACCACTGTGTACAATATGGGCAAGGGATTTGGCATGTAGCTTTTTTTTTTCCCCCCTTCTATAACCTGGAAAGCAAACCAAGAAGGAACATCTCACCTCCCATTAATATGCAGGCAAATAAAAATAAGAAAACACGTGGACTTCTAGCTGGCAAGGCTAAACGTGAGGCTAGGTGACCATTCTCTCTTGGCAAATGTGCATGCATATGAAATAAATAGGCTCATTCTTGGCAAGTTACTGAAGTCTATTAGTAGTTCGTCTGACACCTACAAGGATGTCAGCTATGCTTAGAAATGAGAATATAACACTTGAAAGTAGTGATCCAAATTACAGACTCCTTTAAAAATAATATGCCTATAAAGAATAATCAGTTGGTATTCATCTTTTCTTTCTATCATCACTTTAATTTTCCACAGTTTGATCTTGCTTCACACAAAAAACACTCTGTGCTTTTTGAGGAAGAAATCCTACCCCAGTACACAAAAGTGAAATGACAACAAAACCTGTTGTCATAGGCTTTGCAAGCAACTATCATTGCAACTTAGATGCTTTACAATTATTTGTTCTGCTCATCATACCTGAACTGCATCCATGGCTTGAGTCTCTCCCCAAATGTGAGAGCTCTGAGCATTTACACTAGTGTATTTTTCTTCTGCAGAGAGTCCTTTAAATTTCGGCTCCAGTGTCTGAGATAAGAATAACAGTAAATTACAACACGTACATATTTCCGGTGTGTTTTGTAATTGCTGCTGACTATACTACTAATAAAGAGAAGACTGTATTGCCTTAGCTGCTTATTAGATCGTCTGATCATGACTCATTCTGTTCATTCCTCTTCTGAAGAATGGCACTAGGTATGAAGAAAAAGAGCAAATAATTTTGCCACAGAGTTACTGATACTTGGTCAAATGTTCTCATATCCTTTCCAGATTCTCATGAACTTGAGTGTTGCCATGGTTACTGCCGTGGGTTTCTAAGATATTCAGATGCTGCTTTTAAAAAAACATTTCCATGATTACAGTTTAAAAGAACTTTCTGCCATAACTAAGGTCTTCAAAGGGGCCTTTTGTCTTTCAATTCTGAAGAGAATAAGGAAAAAGTTAAGTAGCTTCCCCACAGGGCACATTTGGAGGAGAAGTTGAGCCATCGGTTTGTTCTCTGCTCTCTTTTTCCTAATATAAAATCCTTTACTGGGGCCAGAAATTGTGTCTTCTGACTGCTCAAACAATCCAAGGGAAGGGACACATTTTTCTTTACTGCTTCCTGGTAAGTGGAAAAAGCCCAAAATTCTCATCTCCCTGTGACCCAACATTGGTATCCAATGGGGAATAAGAGGTGTGAGATTCCTCACTCCCATTCCTTCCTTCAGATTGCTCTTACTTCTGTACATATAGAGGAGTTCAGGGCATTCAGAGGAGTCGAAGGAGGAAAGACGGATAAAAGTTTCATCTCTGAGCCTCATTCACTGACGTGCCAGATACTAGTTACCTAAATATCATGTCCTGTTACTGAATCATTTCCATTAATTATTGGCCATCCCAAGAACTGTAGTCAGTGTGACATCAGATATATCTTAATAGTGTGTTTTCTGGGGTTTCAATGAAACTAAGCTTTACAGTGTAATGGTTGCAGACATTTCATGGAAAGAATAGATAGTATTTAATGAAAGGTAAAAGATTGGCAACAACCTCCAGGGACCAAGGTGAAAATGTTGAGCGTCAAATAGATTTTTGTCTTCTGTTGGGATATTGTTATGATCAAATTCACAGTTTATTTTTTAATCTTTAAAACATGCTATGGGTAATGTTTGTGAACATTTAAAACACCTACAGGGAGCACTAAGATGGGATGAAGTGATGGCCGGTAGGCAGTTATTTAGCAACAAATGCCCTGCTGGGGAGATAAACAAATTCTTAATAGAGTGAATCAAATGAAGACCAAACTCACAATCATTGTGTCTACAGAAAGGCTAGCATATAAATACCTAATCATACCGTACCACCTAAACGTATCATACTGCAAATAAAATGGCTGGTTTGTTTAAACAGTTGCTGTTACAGATACCAATGCTCAGTCTTTTGGTTCTCCAAAATGTGCTTTAAGCAAACTTGTATTTTACTCCACAGTTGAAGTTAGCTAAGAACAGATGCATAGACAGTAACTGTAGCTCAGCTGCTGAGTAGCAATTCATTAAATCAGTCAAAACTTAGCTTTCAATTTTGCATCTCAATCCTCAGGCAGAGATCCCAATACTGTGTCATAAGTCCATGAAAACCTCTGTATTGATTTATTAGGATGATAATATAAAGCAGACCTTAAACTTTGAAATTTAAGGAGGTTTAATAGAAATAAACAAATGAAACCTTAATGAAAATAGAAAAAGGATTTAGCTGCAAAAAATACCATCTTTACAACCTGTGTCATAAGGAATGACAAGGATCGCAGAAAGAATAAAAAAGATTGGATATATCCATATGCAAATAACTAACCAGAAACACTGAAGAAGTCATCGATGTGGTGGAATTGCTGGGGATTTTTTTTCCTCACTTCCAAAATACAGACATGGAGACAGAAAAAGCTGAAGCACTTTTATCTGCCAAGGCTCCAACCAGATTTCTACATAAAGCCCCAGAGTCATTGTGGAAGCAGTGCTGGCATTATTATTGAATCATTAAACAATTTTATCTGTTTCAAATACTCCCAATCAAAATTACTGTGAAAAGACGTCTCATTTCCATCCTCAGATCTGCT
Organism: Gymnogyps californianus; assembly: GCF_018139145.2. Lineage (NCBI taxonomy): Eukaryota > Metazoa > Chordata > Aves > Accipitriformes > Cathartidae > Gymnogyps > Gymnogyps californianus. Next base: position 54,368,451 of record NC_059473.1, read on the forward strand.
CATCTAAGCAAAAGTGAAAAACTGATTATTTTTCCTTCCTTTTTTTGGATTTTGTTTTGTTTTATTGTTAAGGAAATTGACAGCACCAAAATGCTAAGCAAGATTAAAGATGCATCTAACTTTTGCAAGGGAGGGTTAGGAAAGAGAGTATTTAATCTTTATGTGGAGGGAAGAATGAAATAGAAAGAATAGTGTCTTGAATTCTAAAAAACCCGCATAGTGTCACAAAATTTTTATTGTCTGGTGATCCAGAATGACATGAGTACTGGGAAAGGAAGGTGGAGTAGCCATGCTGTTCTGAAACTAAATACCAATACTTCTGTAATTCTCTTGAGAAGACTCCCTTCAATGTTGCTCGGTTCCCTCTGTGAGGAATGGCCATAGATAGTTTACAGGTAGATGTATCTACCTGGAGAAGAAAATATTTGCTCCCTAGGCTCCATTGACCACGTTGACAAGATCTTGCTTACAGAGTGGGTGAGCAGCTAAAGTGTATGTGTCTACAGACTAAATGACTATGTTTAACTTGAGAGAGCACACTTCCAGTGCCTTGAGGGCCTGTTTCCTGTCTCTCTATTAAATCTGAAGTCTCTGAAAAACTTAGGTCACAATCTGTCTGCATTTTTTTTTCCCTGTTGTGTTTGTCTATCCTGCCGTTCCCCATTTCCCCTGTTGGCACTATATCAATTATACCAGTATTCTTGGAGAAGCTGCTTAGAGTGTCAGAGGTGAATTAGTGCCAACTTCATAGTGTTTCCCTAATTTGGCAATTTATTCTTCCTTTTTCTCCTTTAGGGTTTAGCACAGGATTAAAAAGAAGTCTGCCAGTAAGTTGGTGCTTAAAATACTGTTGCACAATGAAGCATCCAGTTTAAGCATAAAATACGAGTAATGGTTTGCATTGTCCTTGTGTCTGTTAGTTTGTTTCAAAGAATTCTCAATGAATTATATTATTCAATTCTTGTAATAAAGGAACTTCTTCATAGCCTTACTCAAATACAGTATTTTAAAAAATTCAGCTGTCTTTTTTCACTTATTTATATTTGGAGTCCAATTAAATTGCAGTTCTTTATGAATTTTTCCAAAATCTTATTGAATCATGCTTTTTGAGAAACAGGAGCATTGGGCTTCCCCAACTTAGTTTAGACATCTCTGTCATAGACAGCACTGTTTCCATGTCTTCCACATTGTTATTGTTGAGGGTATTCTATTATGTCAAAGTGTATTGGAAAGTAATTTTCTGACTTAGTGTGATAGTAAGCTAGGCAAGTCTTTCCATATGTCATTGTTTTTTAAAAATATGCTTTTTTATTATTCCATTATTGTCCCAAAGCAGTCAGAAATCTTACAGCAATTATTACAATTATTATTTAATTTTCTTTGGGAATGGCTTCAGAACATCTTTACTATTATTTTTATCATTATTATCATTATTATTATTATTATTATTATTATTGAGTAAAACTTCCATGGTTCTCTATAAATATTTAAAAAAGCAAATGCAGACTTAGAGGGATGAAAAAAGATACAAAAAATTAGAAGTAGTCCTTGCATATTTAAAATTGCTATATACATCTTTCATATTTCATCTGAAATAAGAGAAAAGTAGAAAAATTAAGAATTTTAACCTGTCATTTTTTGCTTATAAGTATATGTAAGAAGCTGCCAGGAGTTGTATTTAAATCAATGTTGAAAGGGGCAAAGTTTCAAAATATCACAAGTGTTGAAGCTGTTGGTAAAGCTAGAATTCTGTTTCTCATTGTTCTTCATGCATACAGTTAATGCAGATACAGCAGATTCTTTGAAACAACTGGAACTGATATAGACATTCCTAGTAATGCAAAGAAACTGATAAACACTTCAGGGTTTTCAATTGCTTGTTAAATATTCTTGAATATAGAATGAAGCATCATTTGAGTCTTCAAGAAAATGCTGGAGAAAAAATGATACTGTTAATCAAACATAATAGAGAGAGGCTGGAGGCCATTTACAGATCACTGAGACGACAAAGATGGAAAAGCAAAGCAAAGTATCACTCCAGAGAATACATCTTCCTTCCAGTTAGAGTGGTAGAAGCTATATTTTTTATTTGCACAGCAGAAGGCACAGATGATATTGAATTTTCACAGCTGCCTTCCAATAAGAGTTACTGGTAGTGTGGATGAATGTAGTTATTGTCTAGACAGTGAGAAATCTTTATTTTTACCCATGTCTTTGTCCTTATTATTGCTAACAAAAAAGTATTATGGAATCACAGAAAAATGTTGGAAGCCATCTAGTCCAACTCCCTGCTCAAAGCAGGGCCACCTTAGATCAGGTTGCTTAGGTCCTTGTCCATTTGTGTTTAAATATCTCCAAGCACTGTAGCTCCCCAGATCCTTCTTCTTACCTTTTTTTAAGATGAGTGTGATGTTTGCCTTTTTCCAGTCATCAGAAACTTTGCCCAATTGCCATGGTCTTTTGAATATGATTGACAGGAGCCTTGGAGTGACTCCAGTCAGCTCCCTCAGTACCTTTGCTGACATGCAAACTAGTCCCATGGAGCTGTGTGTGTCCAGTTGGCTTAGGAGCCTCCTAGCTGCCTTCCTCTGCTGTAGATAATGCTTCACTCCCACAGACTCTGTTAATAGACTCTTGGACTGGGAGGCCTGAGAGCCAAATTTGCCAACAAAATCCAAGGCACAAAAAGGCATTGCGTATCTTGGCCTTTCCTGTGTCCTTTGTCACTAGGTTCCCTGCCCCATTAAGCAGTGGACGTGCACTTTTCTTACTTAGTCTTCCTTTTGCTGCCAGTGTACTTACAGAAGTTTTTTGACTTGTCCATAATGTCCTTTGATTACTTCGACTCCAGCTGAGCTTTTGCTTTTGTAATTCCATTGCTCTACACTTGAGCAATGTCTTTGTTCCCCCTAGTGGCTTGCCCCTGCTTCCACCTTCTGGGAGACAGGGTTTAATAGTATTTTCAGGTGTCACTTGCTACACACCATTTTCCCCTAGCCAGACTACTCATTTATGTAGTCTGTTTGTCTTTAGAATGTAGTCATAATTAATGATGCACCTATATAGGAACAATGAATGAATATTGTGTACAACAACTAAAAAAGAGCATATGTGAATTATGACACTGTGACCGTTTTATCTGAAATGTCAAATGCTTTGTGCAATCTGAGTGATGCTGTAAATCATAATCAGGGTTCATTTTTTTCTGTGGAGTCACCAAAATCTCAAGAGAAAGCTATAATTCTGAAATTTAAAATGTGAGTATGGTTTTATATGATATCACTGATGATTTGTGTATCAGTATAAATAACCACGTGATATGATATGCAATATATGGCCAGAAGTTAAAAAAACCTGTTCTCAAATATTAAAAAAATGGAAGCTTTCCCTTTCAAATCTCCTAAAGATGTCAGTTTCTAAAGCAATTAAGCTTTAATTTTTAAAATAAATATTTCTTGGCACCAGTTTGTAAAAATAGCTTTCCAGCTGTAGCCCAAAACACTGTTATCTTCCTAATCTCCTGGACATATTTGTAGGAATTATGCTGTTTCTCATTTAAAAAAAAAAAAAAAGTATGTAGCATAAGGAAAGGAAAGAGAAAATTACAATATCTTTAGCTTTTTATAGCTGATGTACATAATGTAATAGAAGTATCATATAAGTATATTGCTAAGGCTCCAGTAGTAAAAAAGTCTCTGTCTAATACTGTATTTCTGCTGTAGGACACTGCTGAGTATCAAAGAGGAAATTCTGACCTTACTCCTTTTTTCCAACTAGTTGAAGTCCATATGTTTTTTCTGCAATAAGATTTATTTAAACCCTTTACTCAGTTTTTGGTGCCAGGTTGCTTCTCAGGTCCCTGCAGCTTCTTCCCTTTGTTCTTTTGAGTGGACAACATCTACGGTTTATTGCCAGTGGGTTTGGGAGAATATAATTAAGATGTGACCTGCACATACTTTGTCTGCTTCCAGGTTTGGTAGTTAAGGAAGAAGGAGCTGCTGTATTCTCATTCTAGCTAATTCAATTTTTCAGCCCTTCGTACGCGCTGGAAAAATGATCTGCACAGGTACTGCTAGTGCTAGTTGGTAGCTATGAACATGTTGTGTATCAGTCTTGTGAAAATCCCTGCAGACTCAGCAAACTTTTTACCAGAGTTGTGAATCCCAAGAAGAGGGTAGTGAGAGTGCTGGTAGCACAAGAGGTCCTCAGAATGAAACTAACTGGAGACAGAACTGGCTGGTCTAGCAGCTCACAGGTGCCTAGAAGTGGGAGTCCTTTTCCCCAATATGCCTTTTATCCATGGCAAGCTCCTTTTGGTTGGTTAAAGAAAATAATGGGAGTCCTTTTCCCCAATATGTCTTTTATCCATGGCAAGCTCCTTTAGCTTGGTTAAAGAAAATAAGTCAGGGCGGGGGTGGGGGGGAAGGAAAGACTTCAGATGGGTGAGTGAGGTGAATTGGGTCATGAATGCTAGGACTGGCATAGGAGAGGAAGGAGAACCATGTGGCTTGAAGCAGGGGAAAAGGAAGAGGGAGGAAACTGCTCTTGGATTCTGCTTTTGTGCTTCAGCTGTCCCATTTACTTCAGCAGGATTCCTCATATAAATTCATTTAAAGATTTTGTTGGTTTATACTTATTAACACCATCTAGCACTTCCATAGGTTTGCTTATCTTAGTGACAAAAAGTTATTGTAGTTACTAACACTAAAATTTTTATTACAGTACATTAAAAAAAGAATATTTTATGAGATAAAAATCTTCCTACTACCCTTGCCTAATATACTGTTCATTTTTATTCATTCCTCTGTTTGTTTCCCAGGGCAACTATGTCCTCCCATGTAGGTGCTTCCAACGAGAAGTGGAGATTTCCTATTTGGCCAGAATGGAATGAAGCAGATATCAATGCAGAAAAATGGGATACTGGAAAAGCTGGAAAAGAGAAAGAAAAAACTGGAAAAAGTCCCATTTCAGTAAGTTGTGTGACACATATATATTATTTCAACTTCATTTTTTTGTATCTGTATTTAATAGAGTATTTGTTACAACTTCAAAATAATTTGTTACCGAGAAATATATTAGTTTTCAATCATATCTTTTCAATTAGTTTAAATAGTTCCCTACTAAACTAAAATAATAAACTAAAAGTACTGTGCATTGTTTATTTGTTGCTTCTTAAATGAGCTGTTAACATATGTGTGTGCATTAATGTGTGCACATTAACGGTTTAAAAAAAATGCAACCCCAAAATCTATTTCATAACATAATTAAAACTGGGGATGTGGGAACAGCTGAACTGTTGTAGTATGTCAGAGCAATCGCTTCTCTGGACACTGCAGTTTCTGTGGACTCAAAAGGTTAAATGCACCCATCTTTATTATGGCAAAAACGGATGTTGAAGTCTTTTCTTTTGCATACCTCAGTTTCTGGACATGTGAAACACTGTCTGCAGTTCTACTGTGCAGAGAATGGTTCGAGGGAATATTGTTATTTTGCACAAAGTAAGCACCTACCAGACATGGAAAAATCCCTCAGTCTTTCCAATTTTGGAATGACTTTCAAGTCTCATCTGGATTTTTACTCTTTCAAACTGGTTATCATTACAGAATGTATATGTGTTTTATGCAGAGTAGTGGTAAAACTATTTCTTAAAAAGTTTCTTAAACTTAGCATTTTAAAGTGATATTTAAAATCCATTTAATACAATGCTTAATAATTTATTTTATATGCAAATTCTGCATTGTTCATATGTTTGTTCTGTATGTATTCTTGTGTGCTATGTACATGTTAGCATATGTGTTTGTAGATTTATTTTTTTTTCTTATCCCAAGCTTAAATATATTGTACCCCTATGGGGCCAAAGTACTCTTTTGAGAGAAGGTATAGGTTCTGTACTGAATGCTGCCATCAACTTGACAGGTAAATAGTTTTCCTTTGTGTCTTCCTTCTGTTCCATTACCACATTTGGTGTCTTTGGGCTGTACTCTAAACATTTATCTAGCACTAATCTTTTAGGTCTGCCAGACATTATTATAATAGATAAAATTTTAAAATAATTGTAACTGAAAATCTTTTTTAGCACAAGACGCATTCTGAGGTGTTTACTGGACCATTCAGTTCTTCAGCCACAAGCTATATGAAACATTGCTCTTTTTACATCTTTAAAGGAGTTGTTAAATATGTCGGTCACAGCAGATGAATTTACAGATCTAAAGAATTTTCTAATGTAGCCTCTTTTGGTCCAAGCAGCTAGCCAGAATTCAACATTGTATAGGGTATTTCAGTTAGAAACAGAATTAGTGATGGCATCTAGTACCTTTGAGTACTCTTAGAACATGAATATCAACAATCCTATTTTCTTGTGTGGGAAAAGGAATCAATCGGAAGTGATCTCTTTCCCTGTAACACTAAAGCTCTTTTACCAAGCACCCCTACACAATAGCCTCTCTTAGAGCAGTGCAGTGTGCTGCTGAGACTGTGCATTTGACCTTGTCTGTTTCTCTTGGGCCTGTTTCTTGCCTGTCCTTCCTGTAGAACTTGTGGTTGAGGCTCCTGTCCTTAGAGCATGAACCCCTGAGAGCTGGCGGTTCTCTCTTATAGCCACCTTAAATAAAAGATAAGTTAAACCTGATTTTACCAAGTTTAGCTGAACCTACAATGTCCTTCTTCAAAGTATTTTTGCACTTGAAAGGTGTGTATCTCTGGTTTTTTTAGTGTTTCTTTGCGTAGTGTTATGTCATTCTCACCTGCCTCCTTTTTCTGGTTTATCTAGTGTTTAAGTGCTGAAATTTGCTGTTACACTGTGTAGTCAGGGTTGGATGTCTCTGAACACAGAATATAAACTCTGTTAATACAGTTCTGTATGGTCCAGGCTACAAGGCTTCCTTTAAGCTTTCAGAAAAATAAGTATTCCTAAAAGGTTCTTTTTTCCCCCCCAACTTATCTTTCTTCCTTCAGGTACTTGAAATAGTTTGTTGCAGATTGATGTGTTGAAGGAACTTACACAAAGAAACAAACAAAAAAATGCGGGGAAAATACAATTTTGGAATCTTTGGTTTGTGTTTGTGTTCGGTTTTTATGCTTTTGTAATGTATTTTCTTTTGCCTTCCTTTAATCAGTAAGTACTCAAAGTATTGTAGCTTTTTGTTCCCAGAAACTCTGTTGTTTGGTCTGTAGAAGATAAATAGAGTACATTGTGGACTGTGAAACACACAGAAATGTATAATATGCCTAAAAGCTATTTAAAATTCCAGGCACAAATAAAAAGCATTAACGGTGTAACTGATTGTTTTCTCAGTCAGCACGAGCAGTGTCAGAGGCATCTCCTCATCCTACGTTGTGCTATTAAGTAAACAGATATCATATATCCTGATGCCTTCTGTTCACACGGAGGATACGTATCACTTTGGAAATGAAAGTTTGAAAATTATATGAGAGACTCTCTTTAATAGGCTAATTCATGATGCTATATAATTATAGCGCTCTTTGGCAGTTTTAAATGTGTGGAACCTGCTTTGTTTGTGTCTAAATATTGCTTTAGATATTTACTTTCAGTCTTCAATTTAAAAAGCTTTAGAAGTAAGTGAGTTTGAAAAAGTACTTAGAAACAACTTGGTAGAAGAGTGCCTGACTTAAAAGCTTAAACAGTTTTTTGGGAGGTTTTTCTGAAAGGAGGAAAAGAAAGAAAACATTTCATATAGACCTATTTATACAGTGCAGACCACATAGACTTCTCAGAACAATATAAGCAGCTTTTGTGCTGAATCTTCATTTTGGGCTTTGCACTCTTTTAGTTCAGTTATAGATACTATTGGTTCCTTTTTATGCTATTTTTCCCCTTAAGTGAATTACCGTGTGAACAATATATTATTTTAAATCTTGTGGAAGATACAATACTGTAATTAATAAAAATGTTCCATTTTTGTTCATGCATATTTTATGTAGCATGTCTTTGAGGATCCTGAAGGGAAAATAGAGTTGCCAGCATCCTTAAAAGTGCATTCATGGAAACGTCCACATGAGTTTTTAACAAATAAGGTAAGAAACAAGCAAGGTCATAATGAAAAAATGCTACCCGCCTAGTTATGTCACAAGTAGAGGAAAATTAGTAAAGGAAATTAGTTCAACAGATAAAACCCACTTGACCATGCATAGTCATCCTGTCCAGGAGACCATTGTACACCAAGGAGTCAGTGATCCATGTAACAGTTAACCTGTGCTGCGTGCATAGCTTGGCCTTGAGGCCTGCCTGGTGCTGGGCTTAATCCCTGGTCGCTGGATAAGCTCAGGCAGCTGATTGTAAGGGAGGAGCCTGCAGGCAGCTCCCATTTGTTACTGGCAACTACACCACCTATGTCTCCTTGCCTTTACCTAACTGCAGCAGCAAGTTCTTATGTGAACATCCTTTCTGTTTTACAGCAGAAATGATGAACAGAGTTGTTTTCTTGTAAGAAAATCCTGTAATAGCTCAAATCCTATCATAGCTCAATAGTACCAAAGTGGGGTAATCCTTTCTATGGATGGGATCTGCACAGAATGCTGCTCATGGATCAGAGGCCTGTTTGATACTGCACAACTTCGGTTTCCCAGTGTCTAAAAGGACAAGGTTATCTATAGTAATCCCTTTCTTTATAGTTAGCTCTAATAATAGCATTTTAAACGATACTCTACAGAGTCTGAGTGCCTTTCTTACCGGGATCACCATGGACCAGCACCTCCTGGTGCAAAATATCATGGTAGTGTATCCTCCCAAGTCTGCTCTGCTTTTTGACTCCACGTTCATTTAGAAGACACCTGGACAGAGAGATGCCTTTCTGTTTTTCTTTGTGTTCTTGTTTTCTCACTTAAAAATCAATGTAATGGCAAAACAAGTTCTGTTTGTTCCAACTAAGGCTTCTCTTGAGCAGGTATCTGAAGTAAACATCTATCCTGAAACCATGAATTAGCTTTACCAGAAATATAGTACTTTTTCTCACTTCAACTACTGTATTTCTCCACTCTGCATACAGAACGTGTCCACATCTTTCACAGTACTTGTCTGGAAGGTAACCATAACAGTTTAAAATTATGCAAAGCTCTTATTCAGTTTATTTTTAGAATTAATTGCAAAGAAAATAAACAGCCTACCATTTCAAAGGTTAGCGTTCTCCAATGCTGTTGCTAATCTAAGTTTTAAAGCGTTTTTGCTTCAGATGAAATGCTGAAGTTTTAAAACACTTTGACTACCCTTCCAACTTTTTCAGGGTTGTCAGTTTTCCTTTTGTCAGCTTGTCAGTTCCATTTTTTATTAACTAGACACTAAACAGGTCCAAGTTTAATTTGTTAATGAAGGAGAGGGGGAGGTCAGGGAGTAATTGACAAGACCAAAAGATTGGATGAGAAACGCTGCCAAAATGCATAAACTGAGTAGAGGTATCTGAAAGATGAGGGCAAGAGAGCTGGCAGCCCAGAAAGCCATGGAAACATGTATCTGTATTAAAAATAGCTTTTAAAGTCTATCTTCAGAGCACTATGAAGAAAGCATTTGTTTTCTTTAAGACCTGATTAAAACTTTGATGCTTGTTTTGGTTCAATGTATTGTGAATAAAGAAGCTATGATTACTAGAAATTTTATAAAAGTTGTTAAAAATTAATCTAAATGTTAAGTGATGAAAGGCTATTAAGATGATATATGTTGCTACCTAATCTATTAGAAACTATACAAGAAAGCGTAAACAAACCTATTTAGTGTGGTAAGCAAAGAATCAAGCAATGATCACCAATACATGATGAGAGGCACAGCTATATTTAGTTCAATAAACTACAATCCTAGTATGTTATTTCTAAACTGCTTACAAAAAGAAAACAGACTTTATAAACAAGTAATAGTCGTCCAGACTATGTAATACAGTCAAAGGTTTGATAAAGTCGGTGTTCATACTGACAATACCACTATCTAACTGACCATGAGGAAGCAAATCCCTTTGAATCTTGGTGGGGGGCCAAGAAAATCTCAAAGTATGAGACAGTGTTATGATCATGATTTAAATGCAGAACTGCAAATATTAGGAACAAATTGAGGGAATCTCAATTTACTTATGTAATTATTTCTTTTGATACTCTTTAAATCTCCTGGTAAAAATAATGATTTTTTTAAAATTCTGAACATCTGCATTTTAAGACATTTTTATTAAGAAATACCAAAGCAGCTACAAGATTTGCAAACTGATGGCCTTTTGTTTGCAAATGTCTAGTGAATGTTTGCCAAATGTCTAACATTTGTATGTCACTACTGTTAAACATTAGTGTTCATTTATTTTTTTCCAGATAATTTAGCTATGGACTTAACTAATTTACTTTCTCCTAGATTCCTGTGGTTGTCAAAAATGAAACCTCATTTGACCTTGTTTCAGCAAATGAGCATATATTTTGTAGTGAGGTAGGTAGAAATACATTAATGTCCCTTTTAAAAAATATTTTCTTTCATTCTTTTTAACTCTTTATAACTTTTTGGATTTCACTCCAGATTTCTACCATGAAGAAATAAGTGGTGACAAATTTTTTAAGTGAAAAAACAATGATGGGAATAAAATGGCAAGAAATCATCTAGATTTGTATAATTAGTGTTTACCTTTTTTAGAATTAGAAAAATTAAATCAATGATGGTAAGAGATTTTCCAAAAACTTTTTTTTTTTTTTTTTTTTAGAATATACAGTCTATGAACTACGCAGATTATTACTGGATAATATTCTCTAAAGATAAGAGCAAATAAAAGCTATATTAGAAAGGATTTATATTTTTCATTCAAGCTTTCCTGAAGTCATGTTCTTAGTGTGCCTGCATGTATGTGCAAATGTCTGTCACCTAGCCAGTCTTTTCCTTCTCTCCAGAGTTGAATAAATGTTTACTGAATTTCTACAGATCTACAGGGGAAAATATAAAGCAGGTAGAAACAAGGCATCTGAGTGCCTTACTGACTATAATATTACTTCATAATTTCTATTTCGTTCAGTGCTTCAATGCAAATTCAAAAGTCAGCACCAGAGAAATTGTATGGGAGGAAGCCACCAGAAAACAGATGATGTAAATTTTGCTGTCTACAGAACCACTAATTAATTTTATGGCAAGTTTCTTGTAGTAAAAGCTTATTCTCATTCTTGTTTATTTAAATCACTGTAACAGTCTGGTAATACTTGTGAAACTATAGCACACATCAGAAATTTGCATGTTAGAAAAACACATGCACTAAAGCATGATTAGTTAAAGCTTCTATTTTAAATTTAAAAAATTATTAACTACTTTTATTGATTTAGGATTGTTTTTTACTGAGTACAAATAACAAGTATTAAAGCCAACGGTGATTTTTAGAAGCTGTATCTAGTAATAAGCAATTAAACAAGTGACAGTTCACAAGTCCTGTAACATAATTTATTTTGAAATCATACATCCTCTTATTTCTTTGGTAAATGATGAACAGCATAATTTATATTGTGCCTTTACTTAGTTTCATGAGGTTTTGTGTTATTGTAGATAGATATTATGATGATTTTAAGAAAAGTTGTACCAGTGAAATTAATTTTTCATGAAACCATAGCTTTACTTTTATGTCACTTCTTCATTTAAAACAGGATCTTTTTTATTCTTTGATCATTATAATATAACTTGATTTTATTTTTCTAAAAGATGTAAGTTGAAAAAAATTTTTTTTTCTATTTTTCTCTGTTTTCAGCTGATGAGATGGATTATAAGTGAAATTTATGCAGTCTGGAGGATATATAATGAAAAGGCCTTAACTAATGGAACATCCACACTTTTTTGGAAACCATGGGAACACATTTATGCCTTATGTAAAGCTACCAGAGGACACATGCCGCTGTACAATAGCTATGGAAAATACATAGTGAAACTTTATTGGATGGTGCGTACTTCCCTCTAACAATATATAAATATTATGCAGCTAGCATGGCAAATTTTAATGGTTAGGGTATTTATTGTTATTGAAAAGATATGGATTTGTAGGAGTAGAAGCATTGACAAATTGTTGATGCATGTTAATAAAAATGCCTTTTACAGTTCATATGATTTCTGTACAACTTAGAACTTGATAAATGTTTGAGTTATTGAGTTATTACTTGAAAAGGCAATATTCTTTTTTTGTAGATTTTGTAGAATTTTGCTGATTGCTAGGAGATTTTTTTTTCTCTGGGCATTGCAACAAGATGCTACATTTGAGTTCATTTGTTTATTACATTGTAGAAAGAGGATCCAATAATGGCAGTTGCTAATGTTTTATATGTTCAAACTATCTATTGAAATAACTTTTCTGATACTTGTGACATTTTTTTGTGTGTCAAACAGCAGTTTTCAATGTCATTCCTTAGCCCAAAGCACAATTTCAATACATTTGACAGAAAAGAATTGGTTCATTCTTTATCATATAGTGAGTGATTAAAATAATGTTGATTTAAGAAGTCATTAATTTGCACCATTTGCGGTTTCTTTGATCTGCATGTGATACTTTACATCCTATTTTTACAGGGTTTGATTTCTAAATCACGTGTCCTCTTATGGTCCAATGTAAACTGGTTTTGATTTGGCACATTTACAGAAATTTTCTTTCTTTTGTTTCTTTCCTATACTTTTTTGTTTTATGAAAGTACTTCTTGTTGACATTTTTGGGGTTTTTTTACTCTGTGTCTCAAAAAGTTATGACAATACTAAGCATCATATATATGTGCTACCTGAATGGAAATTCTTTTTACCACTTGAATTCTCAGTGTTGGTTTGCTTTTACTAAATAAGAAGGTATGTTTCATTTCATTTTTGCTAGAGAGAAGAATATGAAGACTGATTGTGAGGTTTGCACTGCACTACAAACTGTATGATTTAAATTCTCACAGTAACATTTACCCCATTTTTGTTTCAGTCTTAATTTCATTTGCTGATTTTTTTGGTGCGTGCATTAATTGTTTTGAAATAATAGTAAAAATATTTCTGTTCCTCTGTTGTGAATGATAGAATATGGTGGTTTGATGCAAATGTTTAGTAGAGTCAGACAAGTGGCCCACACCTCTGGTGTATTAGGATTAATAATGTTTTTTATTGTTTAAGTAACTCAGTTGACTGACTTTACAGAGCTATTTGTATCCAATTGTATTTAAAGGTGATTAAAGACTTCCAGTGTGAGGACCATTTACTGAAGATGTACTGGTAAAACCAAAACATCCCATGGAGTTTCTAAAGATAACGGACAATAACTTCTTAGCGCATTTTACAGTCAACAGGGAACACTTAATTTAATATTGAACCTCATGCTGATAAACAAAGAAATAATCATTGACCTAGAAGTTAGAAGTTGTCTGTGTTGTTAGGGTTATTCCGGTTACATTTGTCTTTTGCAAACAGAATATGTTACAAAACACTAAGATGTATAACTGACCCTATTAAACTTCCAGTTGCCCAAACTTGAGAATATTTTTGACGCAGTCAGTTGGAAACATAAAGTAGGAAGTGTTAATGAAAACTCAAAGGCATCCCATTGGACTTCTAAAAAGAATTCATGGAAACAGAAAAAGTTATACTTAAAAAAGGAAACAAAACCTAAAAAAGAATGTGTAAAAGCTTTTTTTAAAAAAAAGTGAAAATCAACGCTCATGAATACAAGTGAGAAACTGTCTGCTAAGACAATGCAGACAGCTGATTAAGCAGCCCAAAGGTGCTAATGAAATTTAAGTTGATAATAGTATTGATATACAATGTTTAAAAACAGGCTATCGCAAGTTACTGATAATAAAAACATAAACAGCAAGGTTAAGAAAAAAAACACCAACAAGCAGTTATTCAATGAATATTTCTTCTGTGCATTGAAAGGCTGAAAGAGGTATATCTGTTCCTTGGCACACTGTGAATTGAAGAAACATAACCATCCCTAACAAAGCAGGTTTAGAGGCTTCAGCTGCTCAAATTAAACATTTTCGTATCAGTAGATCAAGGTAAGCTATAGACATATTCAGGGTGCCTGCTTGAGATACCTGCTTTAGGCATCACCACACCAACTGTCTCCAGCAGCAGAATTTAAGTAGATGAATTTAGGTAGTGAATTGGTCTGTTATTGTCAATGGGGATAGGTGTGGGTTTTTTCCAAAGGTGATGAAGTTGTCTCATGTACTGAGTGAGGAGCTATCATCTGAATTAGTCAAACAAACATTCAGCGTTTCTGAGAGTTTTTGTTTCTTATCCTGGAAATATGGGTATTTGTTACACTCGGTCATTTTGTGTTGTTTCCTATAGTGTTTTATAAGATACAATCTTAATGCTTTCCAGGACACTAACCACTGCAGCCAACATGCCCAGGTAGTTCTTGGGAAGCAAGGGGGACTGCTTATATCACAAGTATTTTCCAGACTAAGGCCTTAAAGAGGCATTTACAAAACTGATATCTTAGTTAAGCCTTTTTTTTTAATGATTACTGTTTCTCAGGCATCTGTCATGGCAACTGAAGAAACAGCAATGAATGCATGCACATGATGGGCTACGCATATGAGAGGAAATTCATTTGGAAATAGCTGCAATTAGATTAATCTCTGAAATAAATAAGTCACAGCAGTAATAAAATGATATGAATACTGTGTCGTGGTTTAACCCCAGCCAGCAACTAAGTACCATGCAGCTGCTTCCCCCTCCCCCTTCCCAGTGGGATGGGGAGGAGGATTGGAAAAAAAAAAAAAGGTAAAACTCGTGGGTTGAGATAAGAACAGTTTAATAACTAAAGTAAAATAAAATATAATACTAACTGAGAATAGTAATAATAATATAATAATAGTAATTGTAATGAAAAGGAATGCAACAACAAAAAAAAAGAGAAATAAAACCCAAGAAAAGACAAGTGATGCACAATGCAATTCCTCACCACCCACTGACTGATGCCCCAGCAGCAATCCGCCCCTCCTGGACAACTCCCCCCCATTTATATACTGGGCATGACATTCTGTGGTATGGAATACCCCTTTGGCTAGTTCAGGTCAGCTGCCCCGGCTGTGCTCCCTCCCAGCTCCTTGCACACCTGCTTGCTGGCAGAGCATGGGAAACTGAAAAGTCCTTGGCTTAGGATAAGCACTACTTAGCAACAACTAAAACATCAGCGTGTTATCAACATCATTCTCACACTAAATCCAAAACACAGCACTGTGCCAGCTACTAAGCAGAGAATTAACTCTATCCCAGCCGAAACCAAGACATACTGTTTCCATGTTTCTCAGATATTATATGAGAACTTATTTTAAAACCATCTGTAATGTAAATCAAATTACAGTAGAATTCGGTTCTTGGGAAATTGTTAAAAGTTCTCTTACATACATGTTCTGTTTCCAGCCCACAAACTCAGTGTTTTCTTTCTTCTTTCCTCCTCCTCCCTCTATCATAGGGATGCTGGAGAAAGATCATCGTGGATGACACTATGCCTTTCAATGAAGAAGAGAATTTGTTACTACCAGCTACAACCTGTCAAATTGAACTTTGGCCAATGTTGCTGTCCAAAGCTATCATTAAGCTGGCAAATACTAGGTATGTTTAGTCATCTCACTTTCAGTTTGTTTTGTGAAGTCACATGGAATTTGCAAAAAGTTGTTTTAGTGTACATGGGAAATATATTTTGCTAAAAATTTTGTAATGACAAATATACACTTTTCTGAAAGCTGACACCGTAAATCAGTAAAGCAAAATCCCCTGTAGCTACAGAAGGTGCAGTGTTTCCTTTTTAGATGTGTTTGTAAATCTATGCACAGAAAACTTTGCAAAGAAACTGGAGTACTCTCCCTGTTTGCTTTATCTTTTTGCCATTATTCCTAAAAAGCTTCACATGTGGTTTTCTGCCAAATGGAAATGTCCAAGAAGTTTTAACGAAGTTTTAATTGTCAGCCTTAACCAGTATTGACTTAACCAGTATTGAAAATAGAGTATTGTAAGCTACTTTGGATGCTTTTCCTACAGTTCTGCTGTTGTGGGCTGTATGGTGATCCACTTCCCTAAAACTGACCTGGAAAGTAGAAGGTGGCCCATGGTGCAGTGATTGACAATTATGGCCACAGGTTCCTATGAGATGAGCAATGAACACCAAGTGTTTAAATGACTAAGCTTCAGAAGAGAATTCAAAACACTGATCTGGGTAGTCAAGCTTCCCTGTTCTGGTCATATCAAGTTATGTTTGTCAGAAGAGTGATCTAAAGTACTTCTACACAGGCTAGGGAGTTGCCTAGAGCTGCCCATTAGGAAGCTCTGTTTGCAGGAACGTGTTTGAAATACTGCCTTTCTCCAGAGCAGAAGGGTTAGTCATGGCCAAGTGCTGGCACCTTTAGCCTTGGTCCTCTCAGGATCTACAGATGGAAATCTCTCCAGAGAGTAGGAGACTGTATCAATTTGAAAGAGTGGAGTGTGGTACACTGGAAATACAGCCAACTAGTGCATAATAACCTGGGAGTTAGAGCAGCTGCTCAGGAAATGGAAGTTCTAGATTCATATCCCCGTTCTAGCATGAGGGATTTCAAACCCACATTTCCAACCCTGCAAAAAGAGGCTTTACTGTGTGCAAGTATACATAGTATGCTTGCTAACAATTTTGAAACTATACCATTGTACTGGAGGGAACACTAAAATAATGGGCCTGATGCAACGGCATAAAAGCAAATTTGACTTTGTAGGCTGGTAGTCAACAGTGGTTTGGAAAACTAAAATTGCAAGTAATGACTTGTGTTTCAGCAAGCTATTTTGTTTGTGTATGGTCTTGCTCCAGAAAGCAATATAGACTACAGAGTTTACTGTGAGTTGGTTATATTATAATTCTGTATAATGTCTGCTTTTGTCTTATAGTATACATGAAACTGGAAAAAGAGAGATGGAGGAATTTACAGTTCTACATACACTAACTGGATGGATACCAGAAGTTATTCCTCTCCAGTAAGTTCTTCTATTAAACAATTTACATATTTGTTGTTTAATATTTAATTCTATAAGACATTATGAAAAATAAAGCTGAGCCCTAAAAGTCCTTCAGCATCAATTTTGGGAAGTGTACGGTTTTTAATTTTGGCACTTGAGAAATGTGCCTTCAAGGAATGCAATTTTATTATGTTTTTCTTTCTAGGTCATACAGTTGTTTCTAAAGCTATTTATCATGTTAAGTTGATGCCTATTCTTTATAAAATTAATTTATTTTTAACTAATATTAAACACTGTGGTGAAAACAGGGTTAGAGAAATCTGTTTCATCTAGTATACAGATACAAAATGTCTGGCAGTAATAATAATAACTTCATATCTGAATGTACTATAGAAAGTATGCATCATGAATTTGGAAGTAATCAACTTCAGCTAGTATGGTCTTTTCACCTTTTAAATTGAAACAGTTGGTATACTTTTATTTCCAACCAAAAATAGTATTTCCAAGCTATAATAACATTTTTCTTGTTTCCTGTGTGTTTTAAGTCCGTTTTGTGGTTTTAAAGAACAGACATTCTAATTTTCCAGCTTGACATTCTTTTTACTGAATGAATGACCGGGATACAGGCACTAAATATTTAGACTTTTTTTTTAAATTACACTTTTTTGCCTTTTGATGTATACTTTCTAATGAATACATAGATAATAAATAGTTTTAGTTTATATGTAGTTTATTTAGGCATAATTGTTTATTTATAACTGTATTTCAGTATTAAATAAGTTCAGTCAAAGGCTATTTTAGCCCTTATTTCAGCAATTTTTATATCCCAAGCTATGCTTGCAATTTAGGTTTTCGATATATTTGTGTCTTACAGTAGTGTGCATGTAGCCCATGGACTTAGAAATCTAAGTAACCTAAATTTTGTTTCTTTCTGTCGTTAGTTTTACAACTGCAACAGCAGAAAACACTGTTCACGACTGGCACTTACTGCATATATATTATATTCTGGAATAAGAAAATGTGAATACCACAGAGTCTTTGCAACAGTAGTATAAGATGGCTTTAGCTCATTGTACAATCAATTTTTTTTTTTTTTAAAGGTTGCATGCAGTTAGCTTGCATGAAGCTTTTTCATGGCCCTGAATGATTCATTCAGTTTTAGATTATTTTTGGAATCACTGAGTTTCTGTGGAGAACCAGTATGGCTGCAACTGTCATGGCATATCAAAAAGCTGTTGTAGCTGGTGGAATCAGTGGAAGAGGCATGGAACTACCTGTGCTGAAACAGTTAGGAAAACCTAGTTTGGAAGTACCTTTGAGAAAGTTTTTAATGTACAGAGCCAGAATCAAGTTATTATATGGTGTAGTTGCAAAGCGATGTGCAAATTTCCCTGCCGCAACTTTTATCTACTAAAAAGCTTTAGAAAGGATGCTTTATTTACATACTTCTCTAACCACCAGCTCTTTATGGGTCTGTCCATAATCTGTCTCTTAACAAATTGGCTGATACACAAAATCAGGCAAGTGTGTTTTATTTACTAAAATAACCCAGTAACTTTTCTAAGAGTTGGACTGTCAGTTGTAGTATAGTGTTGTCTAAATGAAAATCACACTTTCTTTTCTTATTGCAAATATCATTATCATTGACATATACATGTGTTTGTTTGTTTGTTTTTTTTAAAGGCCTGGATACTTGGACAAAGTCTGGGGCTTTTTGAAAGAGATTGTGCCAGAATTCAAGTTGCCAAATAAGAAAACTCCAGAACTTGATAACCCTCAGTCAGATACAAAACCTAAAGAGACCAAAGTTTCAGAGTTAAAAAATGAAGTTTCATCTGTGAATAAGCAGTCAGATAAACCTGAGAAAGCAGAGAAAGCTGATAAAATTGGCAAAGGTCTGTAATTTTAGGTAGTATTATCTTTGTAGGGCAAGCATAAATAAAGTTAGCATAACCTCTGGCTTTGAATTTGTATGTCTTTTTTATGCCACATGCAACTCTGTGGGTTTGTTGTTGTTTTACTGAACTTGTTGCAATGGTGTAAATTCAAAAAAGTTTTGTTTTAAATATAGATCTCATTAGAAGCAGAACTAGTCTCTTATTTTATGAAAACAGCTTCATTTTATGACAGAGATTTTTTCAGCTCTGTGTCACAGCCATTTCTCTAAAGACTGGTTCCTTGCAGAGGGATAACAATCAGAGAGGTTAGTTTCCCCAAAGGCAACACTGCTCTGACCATCAATAAATTATATGTTTCATAATGAATGTTACAAAGCGTGATTACCTACAGAGGGTTCTGACAAGTATATTTTAATGTCTACCTGTATTTTTATTTATAGCAACTTCTCTGTTTATGCTACTACGTATAGATATTAATTTTCTTCAAGAGCTACTAATCCTATTTACATTTAAATGAAAAAACTTAGGTTTAGAAACTTATTTGTTCCAGTATATTATTCTTCAATGTTTATATTTGAGACTGAGTTTTCTTAGTTGCTCTTTTTAACTTGATGGATGGATGCAATTTCACAACACTTCTAATGTCTTTGTAAGGTACAAATCATATACTAAAATTTCTATTTCTTCCTAGATTTTCAGAAAAATCCCTGCCTTCCCCACTTTGAATCCCAAATTCTATGTCCTAATGTCAAAAGTGTTATAAAAATGTTAGACGAGACCAGGCTGAGGGGGTATTGTCTCTTCTTAGGAATTCTTGCTAATTCTTTTATGACCCACCCACCAGCATAGTAGATATTTCAAAGTTTGGAATGGACATGCACAGGGATGCAGCCACTGGGAATAGCACTATCATTCATCCAGCAGGGTGCTGTAATTTATTCTCAGAAAACTTTGTAAATTTAATCCTGCCTAAGACTTAGAAGTTCTATTAGTAACTGACACAGCTAAGAATCAGGAAAGCATTATGTTACGATTCAGCTCTGTAATCTCCAACTCTGAGGCTACAAGCTCTGTTCAGATGCTCTATTAATGTTTGGGATTTTTTTCATTAGAAATGTGTTTTCCTATAGTCTAAGTTCTAAGGCTTGAAAGAAGGTTCTGACTGTGGGAGACTTTCTTCTTTCGTGTCCATTGGGAACCTATGCCTCATCTATGTTAGATTTTTTTGGAAATTACTGATGCACAGGAGCAAGGATATGAAGAAAATATTTGACACAGTGCCAGGAATTCAGGAATTCCAAACATTACAGTAGGGACATGAGAGTTGTGCACTAACTGGAAGGTGGGACCGAAGCCTTCCTGGCCATTTCTCAGTAAATCTGCATTTACATCTTAAGAATTATTTTTTATTTTTTATTTTTTTTTAAACTGAATGACAATAGTTCTTTATTGTATCTCAACTCTTCTGACTTGGAATAGTTCATGGTTGATTTTTTTTTTAAATTTATCTAAAATGTCATTCAAGCATTTACACAGTATGAGACTTTATGACTGAAATTTTGTATCTGAAAAAAAATTCAATCTTTATTTTGCTTAATAGAAAAACCAGAGCAGAGAGAAATCGGAAAGAAGAAAAGCAGAGAAGGAGAAAAAGAAAAAAACAAGTTAGCACTTCAGTCTTCACAAATGTTGGCAGAAGCCCAATGTTCTCTTCAGGCCTTAACTGAAAGTAAGTCCTATTCTTTTGAAGCTAAAAATACAAACAGGAGATATATGTAAACCGAAGGGCTTTGCTTTTATTTGTTTTTGAACTTAATTGGGGGGAGGTTAAATATACTGATTTTTTTTAAAATTGCAGTTCTTTAAAGGCTGCATTACAGACTGAAGTAATTCTAACCTATTAAAATTGTGTAACTTATATTAAGAATAGTATTGCAGTACTTTGTGTTTGATGTCAAAAGGTAAAGTAAATCTGTGCAGAATATTTGGAAGTTGCTGGCCAGTCATGTAGGACCAAGATTTGTTCTAGTGGTAAACTGGTTTTCTGTATTAAGTTATTAGAGAGGAAGCTTTTTTTTTTTAATTTGTTCAATATCTACTTTATTCAGTAAATTGTGATTGGAAAAAGCAGGGATGCTTCTTTGTTGAAGAGCAGAGGGGCAGGAGGGGCCAGAAATATTCATTAGAATTCACTCCATGATTTAATTGTTTAATAAATTTGTTTCCTTTATCCTGGAAATATATCTCGATGAATTTATTTTTTGTATTGATACATTCATGATAGCATAAATATTAAGTAAATTCTTGCTTTGTGCATTTAAATTTAATTTAAAAAAAAAACAAAATACAGTTTAAACAAACCACAAGTAAATACTAATCGGTCAACTAATCAGTCAATAAGAAATGTCGTGCTTACTAGCATAAAATATAGAAAATCTTCATACCTGTACATTAAGCTGATTTGCTTTTGTCATTGCTTATATTTGCATACATGTAGCTTTTCCATATGGCTAGCAGAAGGAAACAATATTTATTAACTGAAATACTACCTAGTGGCAAATCAATAAGTAAGAATAGGTAGAGCATCTTTCTTTGGGGAAATAACTAGAAAGTAAAAATGTGTAAGAATGAAACTCACTATGTAAATCGGATTCCTGCTTCTTGATTTAAATCCTGATTAAAATTGGTGGTTTAAACAATTTTAATTTATATCAAGCCAATATTGCTGTTTATCATCAGCAAATATATTCATTTGAATTCCTACCTTATGTACTACTAAAGGAGTTAAACAGCAGTAAATTTTAAAATGTATTGCAGGAACGTAGTTTGCTTTAGTGGTAATAGTTGTGGAATAGGAAATGAGGCGTTTCACATGATTATAAGGAACGTGACTAGTACTCAAGCACGTCGTGGGGAAAAGAAAACAAAGGCGAAGCAGAAGGATCTAAGTGACGAATTCTAGAAATTGTGCGAAATGAGTGAAAGAGCATTAAAAATCATCAGGCAGTTTCCATATGAAAAACTACATGAAATTTTCATCTTTGTTCTGCCATTTAAAGCACAGGTTATGCTGTTTTCTGAAAGACAGTTAGTGGCCCGTGAAGAGGTTATTTAGAAAGATTATTAGTTCAGGGCTCGAATACAATGGTCAGAGAACTCTTTTATCCTAAGTTTGAACCAGAAAAGAGTTTTGAAAAAGGGTAAGAGGTAGATATCTCACTAATAAACTTGATAAGAATTTGAATAGAAGTAAATGTGGAGATTGTAAAGTCAGAGGCTGTAAGATATGGAGCAAATTTAAGATTATTAGACTGCAAGGAAAAAAAAAGAGAACTGCAATTTGAAATAATACTGAATTAAAATGCACTTTTGTTGTGAGATTGTAGCCACAAGAGAAAAAGCTTGCAGGCTTTATGAGACACATGGTCTGCAGAGAGTGGCCCGGGGCAGTAGAACCATTGTATTGCATAAGGTGACATCTGAAACTAGGGCTAGGTTCAAAGTTAGACTCCAGAGGCAGTAATTGTAAGAAGTCTCTGAATTGTTCTTGGGAATTTTGTAACAGTGACTTTACTTAGTGGAACAGCTTTTTTTCCTTTTCTTTTCTTTTTTTTTCCCTTTTTTTCCTTTTTTTTCTTTTTTTTTTTAATGTAGGTAGATTGAAAAGTATTTCATTTCCAGCACCATAAAAGTGCTTATTTCCCTACTGCAAGTTTTCACGCCACCTATTGAGTGTGAGGACTTTAAGGGAATTATTCTTCTTTCTGTGATAAATATGAATTATTTCTAAATAGGTATTTAACTACTCTTGATGCCGTTTATATTTTATTTCTAAAATGGCAAAACCTTTTGTATTCATTGTGTTGTATATTCATTACCTTATTTAGTTTCATACACATTGACATACCAGTTACTTCTAAGTATTCAGAAACTTCTCTTACAGGCTTTTGATTTTGTGTGGGTTATAATGTTGTGGTGGGTTGATGCTGTCTGGCAGCTAAGCCCCCACCCAGTCACTTGCTCACTCCCCACCAGTGGCATGGGGGAGTGAATCAGAAGGACTGAACCTCTTGCCCACCCCAAGCATACTCACTGGGGCAGCATAGTGAGAAACAGAAGGATTTAATGCTATGTGAGCTCTGCTCAGCAATAGCTGACACATTGGTGTGTTATCAACACTGTTTTGGTCACATATCTAAAACACAGCACCATACAGGCTACTCCAAAGAAAGTTAGCTCCATCCCAGCCAGACCCAAGACAAATGTATAAATACAGTTCCGAATCACTTGCGCACTCAGACCAATGCCTGCTGCACTCCCCAAATACAATAAGAGTTGCAGGATGCTTGAAGCATTGAACCTGTTTCTCTATTCCTCCTATTGCGTGGATCCAGCAGAATAACGAGCCCTTCACCTGATCAGTCAGGGCTCTTCCTGAGAGCAACCAGCTCTTTGGTCCTGTGGCTTATCAGCCAGCCAGTCCTCAGGAAGCTTTTGTACACAATTCATATGTTCCTACTGGCCCGTTTTAGCACACAGTCTGCACTTTTCCACTCATCAGCCTTTTCTTCTAGTAACTTTCTCCTTTCATACCTAGGGAGTCCATTCATTCCATAAAGGGTTTTTATGATCGTATGATATGAGCTACTTAGGCCCCTTGTTCCTATAAAGAGCCACCACTCCACTTTCCAGTTATGTTTCTAGACTAATGATTTTCCTCATAATTTCTGAACTCTTGGAAAGGGAATACTATTCCACTGGAGAGGGTGCTAGCCAGGAATACAAACCAGCCACTTATTTTTGCTAAGTCTCATTGTGCCTTGATACCAGTTTTGTAATTAGAGATAATAATATTTTCTGTGTCACAGAAGTGTTGGGAGACTATTACTATGTTTAAAAATTTCTGAAATCATACAAGTAGATCTGTAATGTTAACCATCGGAGTCAATGAGATACGTAACTGTAAAGTCCTTTTCATTTTCCTTTTGCCTGTTCAAAACAGTTTTCACTTATAAGTAGGGACCGAAGCCCACTATTTTGTTCTGGTTTTTCAAATGCATATTATCATTCTGCAATATTTATGTCAATTCTGAAAGGCACATAGGTTGTTTTTCTGAAGACTAAAAAAATACCTTCCAATAGGCAAAGCTAATCCATGCATAACACAACAGCAGAGGTTAACATATGAGCTGCACACCTGATAAGAAGGATATTGAAAGCCAACTGAAGTGTTTTGGAAAGTTAAAACTCAGCACCAGCTCTTGTTTGACAAATAAATATTTAAGAGAAACATTAAGTTATAGTGAGAAAATTCTTTGCTAGTCTTCAAAACCTATGATTTTTAAAAAAATAAAAACAGTTAAGAACTATTAAAACCAACATTTTTCATTCCCAGCCTTTCTTTTTAAGTGGCTGGATATATATATTACATGGATCAATTCAAATGATACTTTCCCTTCTCCCAGGGACTGAAGCATTTGTTCAGGTTGTGTAGTACTCACTCTCTGTAAATGAATTTGCAAAGCCACAAATATGAAACATAAGCAGCTACAAGGACTCAGAAAATTTTAACAAAGCACCGCAGAATTCTTAAATCCACACTGATGGATATAAATAATAGACTTTGCTGAATCTGTTTTGTTGTACCATATGTTATAACATTTTTATCTAATAATACAATTTTATCAAGGCTATCAGTTTTAAATAGTTCCCCCAGATGCTGAATTCACGCTAATCAACAGTACACTTGGTGGCAAATAATTTGCATACATCCTCCTCATTTTTTGTACGGTGATAAAGAATCAAATCATATATTATTTTTAAAAGGTGCTGGCATAATGTATAAAATCTTTCTAGCATTGTAATAGTATTATTAAAGTGAATATGCTGTGTCTGGTTCATCGTTTGCATGCTCTAATAATTTGTTCATTGCTGTTTATTGTCTGCCCTGCAGACATTTTATTTCACAACCCAGCTGGACTGAGTATGACAGCTTTACATTCCACCTGGTATTTGATTAAATACTTTTGTTTGAGAAATACTTCTCACAAGCAATGAGATAGGTGTGCTTTGTGGCACGTACTGTTCTGTAATGTGCAGGACATCATAGCTACTACTGCCGTATTTGTAACAGATCAGATATGTCAGTAGGGACTAAGATCAAACCTAGATTATAGCCTTGCTTTTGAATAAGTTGAAACCCACAGCTAACACAAGAGCTGTGGTTAACATGGGAATCACAAGCATGCAGTGAGAAATATTAAGAATCCACTGGAAAGTGACTTACCATGAGCTTATATTTAATTGAGTAATTGAATTTCTGAAAGAATATTTAAGATGCAGAGATATCTTACTGCTTTAAGAAAAAAACATTGCATACCTTTTAAACAAATGGATTTTAAATCTGATAAATTGTATTTTTCAGCCACTTGCCTATCTTTCCTTTTCCTTTTTTTTCCCTTTTCTTTTCCTTTCCCTTTTTTCTTTGTATGCAGACAGCGTTGTTTTATTCCATTTCACAGAAAATTTCACAGCAAATACCTATTCTTATTCTTAGAGCAACCTCCAGTTGAATACTTACTAAACATAGGAAGCAATTATCCTATATTTGAGCTGGAGCTGAAGGGAAAAAAGACAAAACATTCTGATGAAAAACAGTTGTCACAACCTGTATACTGAAATCCTGTCTTCACATGCTTTCTTAGATGACTAAGGAAAAATAGAGACAAATAGATATCCTTCTTTTTGAGCTTTTAGGTCAAACCACAGACCTATATTTCTAGTATTATATTTTTTAGACTTTTAATTTCCCTTCAGCATGAGTGAACTGGCTGTCAGCCAGACAGCCTTGGTTTCTCTTTATCATTCAGGAATTAACAATGGCTTCTTTCACAGATACAGGTATGAGATGATTGCGTGGTTGCCTAGTGCAACAGATTTCTAGGGGTAACAAAGTGAACGTGCCCCTGCTTTTATGCCTTGCCTATGGCAGAATTACAGGAAAACAAGCTTCTGTAAGGCGTGTGGGATAAGAGCTATGGGGTCACCCCCTCACACTTTCTGAAGCAGCCATCATTACCTCCATTTTTCCATCTCCTTGACAGAAGTAAGAGCAGTAACCCTGGTTTACAAGCACTCTGTTTCTCAAACTACTTATCTCAATCTTCATATCCGTTGGCAGGAGTGGCCAGAACTCTGGCTTTTGATCCTTTTGTTGGCAAGATCAAATTTTGCTTTCACTGGTGAGAAGCCTTTAGCTAGTAGTGACCAATCAGTATGTTTTTACTTCATCTACACAGATGATGTGTATTGTGTTCTTCATGCTAGTATCTAGTATTTTTAAAATTTGAAGAAAAACAAAAGAACAATGGCAATAGCTACCTCTGACCTGTTGCATTTGTAAGTTGTGGTTTCTGTTATTCCTTTGTGTAAAAAAAGTAAAATATGCAAAAGTTGTTGATGGTCTAAATAGGTAGGGATTAAAACAATGTGTTTTTTCCATCCATGGCTTCTCTTCCAAGTACTTTACAATGAGCTCTTGTTTTGAATGAAATAACAGAGTCAGACAAAGAAAAGAATAATAAAAATAAGGCAAAGAAAGCAAAATAATTTAGGGTGAGGTACAACAACATTTATTTACTGTTTACCCTGTTCTAAAGCATGTTGATGTTTTCTCTGTAGAATCTTCTGTGCCAACCCAGCCAGAAATGGCGGTGTATGCTGGCTGTATACCACTACATTTGTTTGAAGAGGATATTTTTTCATTAGGGCAGATGGTAAGATTTTATGCTTTCAGGACAGGAAAGCATTACATATTTTATTATCAGGGAGTTCCATTTTGTAGCAACTGTGATGTAACAAAAATAATAAAATTAGTATAGTGAAACAGTCACCAGGTAATGACTATCAGTTAAATTTGTATTTCAGTACTTCTGTATTCTGAACATGCATTTACCTGCCACAGGCTGCTCATTTTTTCAGTTTTACTCCACTTTCCTCCGGATCCCAGGAGCTGAAGTATCCAGGGAGAGACTAGATGTGGACTAGAAAATGCATCAAGATGAGACACTTCTGAATGGAAAGACTAATTATTTTAAGGGCTACTTGAAAAACATGAATTTTAATTTTTTTTAAGATGACAATTAATGACTTCTCTGATATACATTTTCTGATATGTTGTTCTATAAGAAATAGCATGTTTATATCCATTTCCATCATTAGTGTTGTAACTGATGAAAGCAGCTGGAGAGAGTGTAGCACTTCATGCAGCTGGGGTAAAAACAATGCTTAAATTTCCACTTAGTCACTCACACTCTACAGAAAGCTATTTATAATGCCAGAGCAGGCTTTCTTGAATTGATTATTAATTAGATTTAATTTTTTGTACATTTAAATCATATTTATCATAATTAGAACATTAAAATTTAAGCTGCCTTCTCAGGAAACTGATAGGCTTCATAGAATAAAGAAATTTCCAGAAATGGTTTGCAGGTGTTATGCTTTACTGCTCTTAATACTTGCACTATTTTCTTTTTAAAAATTGTGCTGTGTATTTTATGCTGTTTTGAAGACTAGCTTGTTCTTTGTGATTTTATTTTAATTTATTTTAATTTAAGGTCTCAGACAATACTGTCTCTTTGCTAATAATAAGTAATACTAGTCATCAAAAAGCAAACTGGAAACAGTGACATAGGGTTATATCTTTCCTGCCACCTAATGCCTTGAGTCTCAAACTTGGCTTCAGAGTGTTAGGGTATAGAGATTACTGAAAAAGAGGCATGGCAGACCAAATAGGATGAGGCAGATGTATCTATATGTCTAAACCAGTATTTTAGTAAAGACTGATAGAAAAATGGAAGTTGACAGAAATTAAATATAGAAGTGTAGTGGACTTCTTGTGGGTTAAAAAAAGCCCATTTTCAAGCTTTGTTTGAGGGCTGAGACATACTACACTGATAGAAATAATTAAAGTTTGGAAGAGTGGATTCATTGGGATAGAGTTGCTCCCTAAATTTGGAGGAAATTTTGTCATTGACTGCAGTTGTGCCAGAATTTCCCTCCAGAATTTTTGCAGTATCCATTTTAGCTTTGCTTTCTAGTGTGTATGTCCTTCGATTGATGTGGCTTGAATTTGTCTTAAGTTTGCTCAAATAAAATGAAAAAAATCAATAATTGAGTCATTCAAGTGTGTCTCCTACTCAGCAGCTGACAAGTTCTCCTTTATGGCATCTAACTGGTTGTCTTCAAAATCCTTTCTAATCTTAGATGTTTTAACTTGCATTTTTAAGTTGCTTGAATATGTGTGTACCCAGTCACCACTCCTGTAATACATCTTTATAAATTCAGAGATCAAATGAGGCTGATATATTGCTTGTGTACCTTACTGTGCTTAATTTGATCCTCTCCCTTCAAATAACTCCTAACTAACCACAACTACGTTCTTCTCTGCAGAGTTTGTAATTACAGAACCTCAGGAACATTTGAGCAGGAGCAATGAGAGACTTGCTGATGAGCATGTTAAAAAAATAAGTTATGGGTCATTTATTTAGCAAGTAAAAGAAGGTGTATTTTTAAAATAAAAAGGATGTACAAATCTTGTAACAGAACTTTCAGTAGTGAAAAATGTTAAGTACTGGACCATTATTATTTTAATGGGAAGAGCACCACTCAATGTCCACATCTAAAATTGCTCTTAAGTCTATTGCTAAGGGCTTTGGTATACTGGTCAACTGCAGTGCCTTTAATGTATTTTCTAAATTAGCCAGCAGATAAAAAGCTTAACTTTAATGATGTATTGGTTCAAAGTAATATTACATTATGGAGATTTCCCAAGTTATCTAAAAGTCCAGTTGCTTTTAGAATTCTGCCGCTTTATAAATTCAGCATGAAGTAAGGACTTTTTCCCTCAGAAAAAGTATTTTTAAATATGTTTATTTAAAACAAAATGTTGTCACTGTTGTTTTCTTACATCGTCACTCTGCTTCACTTATATGTTTCTGTAGCACCTAAAAGAATATAGTTATATAAATAAGTTGAAAGAAGTGATGAATGTATTATGAAAAGTAAAATTTATGTAAATACTTTTAAGTATTCAATTATACTTCTGCTGAATATCGAATTCTAATCAGAATGTTCTTGGATAGCCTTGTCAGGTGAACTATTTTTGTTTCGTTATCCAAGCTGTTAGATGCTTTTGTGTGCATACTGTTCTTTTTTGTGAGAGACACATGATGAGAAAGGAGATCTGACGCCAGTCAGATTATCTTTCCATGTTTCATAGGCTGATTCTTCAGAGAAGCTGAGGCAATATGGGCTTTCCCACATATATAGCCACCCTGTCTTGATCACTAGAATTAGGTCCTGTCCTCTGGTAGCACCGCCACAACCACCACCAGTTCCTCGTTGGAAGCTTTTTCGTCAGAAAAAGGAAACTGTTGTGACATCTGAACCCCAAGGTTTGTCTAATCAAACCTCCAAAATAAATTTGTAATTATATTTTAATTCTTATAAACATTTTCAGGGCCATACTTATAATCTGTTAGCTTAATTTCAATGGAACTTCCCTAGGGATTACTTTTTCTTTTTTTTTTTTTTTTTTTTTGGCCATTTTTTTATTACTGCCCCTTAGCCCTATTATTTCTTAAACGCTTTGAGAAGTGTCTTAATTTACCTCTAAAAAAAGCACTCTACTGGAGAAAATGAAGAGGGAGTGTTATCAAAGCAATGCAGAAGCTCTCTGATGTGGAGCCATGAAAGCTTCTGAACACCTTTTAAGCATTTAAAGTATGTGACTAGTCCTGCTGCAATAGCTCATAGTTTTAGAGGTAAACTTGTTCTAGGGTTTGTCTGTACTGCATAATGGAGTTAAATGCATGATATGAGATAGCTTGAGTATGAAAGCGTTACAGGTATGCTAGCAAAATGTACTGGGATAAGAAACAGAGGAAATTAGCAAAGGCAGAATGTGCTGCCATAGTAGTTCTGAGCTACCTTGGATAACCTTACATATACGTTAAGCACACTTTTAATACCTTGCAGGCTGAGGATCAGAGTGTTAAGCACTTATTTTTTTCATGATATGTCACCTAAAGCCACCTCTGATTGTTCTCTTCCATTCAAGTGTATGCGATGATACTTGGAGAATTATTTAGGGGTGATGAATCCTCTGTGGAAATTTTTTGTCAAAATTATAGTATTAAATGTTTCTTATGAATATATATTTAACAAGTTGCTTTTTTCCAGAGCCTGTGCTAAAGAAACCTGAAAAACATCTTGAGATTGCTAGCCTATTTTTGAATTACAAATTGAATCTTATCACAATACCCACAGACATGTAAGTATTCAATGTAGTTCCAGCATTAGCATTGTATTGTTAGTCCAGTTCACTGTGAAAGCGCAATGGCTTATGTTTACTTGTGTCACAGGGGAAAAACTGCTCAGTTCACGTAGTTTAAAGCACATCAGAATCAGAGCACTCTATTGATTTATTGATGCAATCAGTGAACTGTACGTTTAGGATCAATATCAGCAATACAACAGATAAACCACTATACTAGATGCTTACAAAATGTTAATAAACACCTACAAACTTCTGAACACCTTTCTGTAACTAATCTCAAGAATTTCTAATTATGCACGCAGAGGCATACACATGCAATTATACACACCCTTCTGGCATTGAGGGTTACAAGCACGCCTTCTCTTTTGGGAGTGCAGGTTCTTCTACTTGCACACACCTCCTGTTGGAGATGCAAGTTGGGGTGCTCTAAGCTTTATATGCTGCTCCCTATAATCTGCTAATCTACATGCTGATGAGAAAGCCCACCAGGAGGTGGACATGCACACACCTGAGGGGTGGGTCCCTACTTGTCACACCCTGTACAGACAGTCCCCTAGGTGGATGCACACTTCTCCGGGCATCTGACATTGAAGGGCAGGGAGCTCTGTCAGGCAAAACCACTTTGCCAGTTTCTCTACTCAGTGGGCCCAAAGACGTAGAATATTCAATAGATCACTTCCACCAGAAATAGGAATATTCTTTGATGTCTTTCAAATTTTTCCTGAAACTACTAGTCTTTTTCAATTCTTGTACATAACAAGGAAGTCATTGACTGGCCAGTCAGTACTGTCATGGGCATCACATATTTGGCATGGAACAATTAATGTTGATGTTTATGAATAAAACAGGCTGTTCTCTGTTCATTATAGTTGTTACAAGAAGCCTGAGAGTGCAGGTGAAGAAGCTCATGCTCAAAACACAACTTTGTATAAATGTCTTGTGTTAAAGACTGTTTGGAAGTCCTGTAAACCCTTGAAAACCAGAGTCTTTATACAGGGTGTCTTAAAGAAGAAGTTTCAGAAATGGATGTTTACATGACTTCTAGTCAGTATTCAATATTCAGCATAATACTTGCTCATTGACAAGAAAAGAAGGGTTACCATTAAGTGTATCAGGGCCTTGGTTTTTTTCCTATGACCCACTGCATAATACATTTCTGTCAGGCTTCAGCTTATGATGTGAACATTCGGTAGACAACTGCTAGAATTATTAATTTCCTCTCTCTTATTCTGACTGAACTCCTGACAGAGGAAGCATTGAATGTATCACATACCAAGTGAGCACCAAAAGGTTTGTTATTTTGGAGGGTATTTCTTTTCTTGAGACTGAGTCCAACAACGATTTGTAAATTATTGGAGGTGTGTATATTTTTTTTAAGGTGTGTACACCTTTCGTTAGGTACATCTCTAAGTAAACTGAATAAATTACATACTTGGCAGGTTCTGCATTTTGATCATCATGATTGCATGGGTAGGCAATAAACCAGTTAGATGTTTGGGGTTTTTTTTTTGAACAGCAGCATTTGTCCATAGAAGAAATTACCTTGGAATATTCTGGCAATATCATCTTTTTGCTGATACAGTTGCATTTTATTGGTTAAAAATACATTAAATTACTTATTGTTTGTTTTCAAATAGTAGGAGTAGAAATACATAAAAATGCTCTAAGCAATATCCATTAATAGATTATTAAAAGAATGAGAGAATAATAATTAAGATGTTGCAGTATTTGCATGTTAACATATTTTATATTGTTTTTTCATATTTAATAGATTGCTTCATGGTCAACTTACCCCATTTTGTCAAGGACAGTTTATTTAATGTGCTAAGTTTCCATGACAATCAGCTAATTTAATCTCTTGTGATTTAATTAACAGGTAGTAACCAAAAATATATAGCAAGTATTAGCATTTCATTAAAGTAATATAGCTGCCTAAATAAGATAAGGGAATTAGATACATAATTGGGACTGAAACTGTTTTTAATCTTTTACTTTTGTTGTAATAAAATATTTTGAAACTCTCAAAGGCAAGATAATTGTGACTGTGTTACTGCTAAAGAGATCAATATTTCATTATCTCAGTCCTTAAGAAGGGGGCTAGATAACACATGCTTACATTTTTCTCTGTTCGTTATTGCTGCAATAACACAATTACGCATTTATGTCTAATTGGCATGTGCGCAACATTGTTTCGATCTTGTTCTCCTAGTTCACATAACAAGCAAAGAGTTATTTGTATTTCCATCAGTTTTTACTTCTGCCTCCACTGAAGTCAGCAACAGAGCTTTCTTTTACTACAACCAGAATAGGCCTTGCACAGGTTTCCTTGGTTATCGTGTGTTTTAGCTGTCTGGTAGCTATGGAGACCCATTTTGAGGGAAAAGACAAAAATTATTCTGATATAAAACATTTTTTTTTTGCCCTGCCTCCATTTAAGTCATGCACATTATAAATTTTTTTTCTTGTCTGGGGGCCATAGAAATTTATTCACTTCTGGTGTTATCATCTAGTTTTCCTCAGCTGACTTGGGTTTTGGTTTTTTGAGGGTTAGTTAAGAAGGCAACAGTTCAAGTCTTTCGAGCATATATATGTGTGTAGTGCCAAGCCAGTAATGATAAGGAATATATGCATATATAGATTTTGTGCTGCCCTATTAAGCTGTCAAAATAAAGGAGGCACAAATTATTTTGACAAAATTCTGTTAAGAATAGTAGTTATGAAGACTGTCATTTGTAAAGTAAAAGTATGGATTAAAGTGTTTTTCTTTTATTATTTAGCCACTTTCCACAGTCTACCATCAAAAAAGGATTTCATTCCGTATCCTGTCTCCCTTCTGTTACTGAAAGTGATGAAAATGGAAGTGACAATAATATGGATATGAATCAAAGTGGGAGACACTCAAATGCAGAAGATTATTCTCAGGTAATAATTTTCCTAATTTTTTTTAACTTGACCTAGTTTTATATTCCAAAGGATAGTGAAAGACAAAATAGAAAATACTTAATACTTAAATACAGGTTTTTAAAGACTTTTCAGTAAGCTTTTTTCCCCCTGCTATTTAAGTACCTTCCCTACCCTTTCCACTTTATAGTTATATTGATATGTACTGGGTGGGAAATCTTTCCTAATACTTTTTGTTTTAAACCTATTTTTTTATGAATTATTCCTCAGATTCTAAAAGTACTATTGCTAACACTATAAAATATTTCGGTTTTGCTCTTTAAAGTCAATTTGATGGGAGAATCTTAAGAAGATAGTCAGGGTTTTTTATAAATAAATCTTACTTCATGGATTAATGTTACAATTAGTGTATTTCAGCTACAGTGAAGGATGTACCTAGGCATGTGACTACCTGAAAAATGTAAACTTTATAAACATATGCCTTAAAATGGCATCCTCATTTGGTTCTTAATTGAAAGACTTCAGGCTAGATCCAGAAAAAGAGTTAAGGCTTCAATGCTGAATTTGCCTGCTCTTAAATTCCAGAAGCTTTGCCTTCTAAGGGAATCCTCGGCCATGAATTAGACCCTCAGGCTTCCTGAGCAACATCGTGAGAGAGGGACATTCCTCCAAACAGGTTCACTAGATGCAGCACGCTGGCCACAGGTTGCCCAAGCTAGCCAAGGAAATGCTAGTTACTAGGTAGAAATCTCCACTGTAATTTTCCAAGATAGATAAGATGAATCTAACCCAAGTTCAGTAAAACGTTACTAGGATGACTTTGGGCAGTTGTAACTACTGTGGTTTTTTTTTTTTCTTGTTTCTGTTTTTGTTTTTAAATTGGTATCTGCATGTGCTACCAAAGTCTGCTTTTAGATAAACCTGTTACAAAATACTCCTTCTAATATTTAAATCTTATATGTTGAACAGAAAAAAGTATACTTTCAAAGAGTTTCTGGATGCTACACTATTTCATGCAAAATACTTCATATAGGGAAATAATTCGCAACATAAGGAAATAGAGACTTAAATATTCAAACAAAGAAACAGAGCTCCACTGAAGTTACTGTATTTGCTCAACACTTACAAAAGAACTCAACGTGGCAGTGCCAGTATCCCTTCAATTTCATATTTATTGCAGCAAACACTGCTTATAAGAGCATCTGATAGCATTTCTCTTTATGACTTTAAGAAAATTGAGGGAAAAAGCAGTCTAGGCAACATACAAATGCTTTCAATGAAGTTATACTCAAAATCTGGATCTGACTCAATAAACCAATTATATTTTGGGGAAGATGTAGTTTCAACTTTTGAATGTTTACTACAGTTCTCCCCTCTACATTTATTTTCTATCCCAAGTAAAGAATGAGTACTTCTTCCGTATCTGTTACATTCAATGTGATGACCTAGAAAATAATTTAAAAGAACCTATAAAATGTGTTCATCCGTAGTGCTGCATAAAGGAAAAACAGCAACAAAGTCCTTATCCACACAATCCTGTAGTAAAGATGACCTAATTATTTTAAAATTTCTACTGTCCTTTTCTGGGACAAACTGATAGATATACTTGGGGATAACATTTGTGGTATTTGGTTGATGTATAGTGATTGCCTGTAGGGTTACAAAATGTGTTTGAAGACCAAAGACATACTGTTAAGGATAGTATGTCATGAGGTATCTTCACGAACAGAGAAAACAGAATTTAGTTTGGTAAATTTTGAAGTAAAAGGGAAATAATTTTCTATGTAATTTTTGGAGTGCCTATTTATGTGTTTCCTCTTCAGAGTATACTTTTACACCATTTTTATATTTCAGATCTGAAACTCAGTTGTTTTAAACTGTTCTATATCTATTGTGTGTATAGAAAATGTACATGTGTGGATATAGTTATTGGGTATTTATGATTTTTAAAAAAGGCAATTCTGTAGTGAAGGAGAATTCTTTGCAATAGAATATATATTTAGCTATTCTGTATTTTGTGTACCTTTTATAAACAATAGTTTAATTAGTACTTCATTATTACTTCACCTTTAAAAGTCTTTTTAATAATTGCAACTTATGAAAATCATTACAAAAGCAGCGGGGTAAAAAGGAGCTGTAAGTAGCATCTTACAATATATCATAATTACTGGTTGCATGACTTCAGTCTCTCTAGCTGTACAAATATAGATTTAGTTAGTTACAAATTAATAGAAGTTTATGTGCCGGAAGCATAAAAGTAGTTTGGAACGTCACTTTGATTTTCTCCCCTAGTTCAAGACTGTAAGAACCATGTGATTGTAGAAAGCTGGTCTGTCATAGTAGGACATGCAGTCAAGGAGAGGCAAGGGCAAGTAAGAAAAAACAAGAGAGAGAGACATTGATAAAACTGGAATGGTTGGAAGAAGACATGAATGTGACTTAGTCTGAGGGCCATCTGATTCAGACATGAAATGTAAGAAGTCATGAGCAGCTAATTGACTTATACTTGAACTTTATTTTTGCGTCACTTTAAGTCTCAGCTGAAAAATGCTGTGCCTATTAATAGCTGCAGTATATAAGTAGGACTGCATTTGGACGGATTGCAAAAGAAAATAATGTTTTTAACTTGCAGAACAATCTTCTTTATTTCACATATTAAATCTTTTAATCAACAAAATTATGTAGATACCTATGGGAGATTCATTATGGGAGAGCTTTCTTTCCGGAGTTTTAGAACTTAAAATAACAATATACATCTATACTTTTGTTTTAAAAAATCAATTAGTGATTAAAAAAAGCAAACACTGAAGGAGAAACTTTGATATCCCCAACTTACTAGGTTATTGCTAATTTGTAGAATTTTGTATTGTAGTATACCCAGTGTGAATAATTTGTCTCCATTTTAAACTGTGCGATTGCTATTCAGGAGACATCTGCTTAAAAACCTTTTATACAGATCTGGCAAATCTTTCGGATGCAGCAGTTTTATGCTTTAAGCTGACTGAAATTCAGTCAGCTGCTCTGCCAGATCCTCAGCAAGTTTAAATTTGCATATTTCAATTCACTCCAATGTAAACTGTATGAAGTTACATCACTGAATATCCGATTCACTGTTCCTAAGGTCTGTTGTCACAGAAACAGAGACTAGTGATAAATGAAAGATAAAATTTTAGGAGCTGGATGTACCTTCTTTGAAGAATATCAAGTTGAAAGACATGGCATTATCCCTTGTGTCCTCAAAGTACTCATGCCAAAGAACAGAAATGCTTTATTTATTTTTTCAAACTTTTTTTCCCCTGAATTTCCCTTTCCCTCTGATTTTACAGTTCTGAAAGCTTTGTGGATTTGCATTAGGAAAAAAATCTTTAAAAATATCTATTTTTGGTAGTTAAATTGATCTTGAATGACACTGTTATTAAGAAAATACATTTTGTGAATTTTTTGTTTAAAAACTCCATAAAATAGGGCCCAGTTCTTTAATGAAGCGGCTTGCTTTTATTCTTCTTCAATAGGAAGGTAAGTAATTTATATGTGTAAGACTCATTGAAATGCATGTGCAAGTAGATTTTTGGCTTGTTCCATTTGGTTGGAAAAAATTATTTGTGGAATAATGGCTTCCTGAACTAGAAGGTTTTCAGAATTTGATTTTTCCTTTCATTTTTATTCCTTATCCACTTTTGTGGTCAGGAAAAAGACAAAAAGGTCATCATATGTAAATTGCACAGTGTCTTGCAGTTTTCTGGAGCAGTAATTTTGGCAAACTCTTTTGAGAAAAAGATTATCCTGGAATAATGTTTCCTTGTAGCTCTGCCATTCAAAAGCCTATTGGAATATTCTTCATTGTGATGAATTCTTTAATACAAGTTATCTCCAATTCCATTGAGAAGAAAGCTCTTTGCATTCTGTTTGAGGAAATGTTGAACAGTAACAAAGCAAGAAAAATCTAATCCAAATATGTTTACCATCAGAATTTGCAATGGCTACTAGATATTTTAATAGACTGACCTGATTGCTATATTCAGAAATCTTAAGCCTAACCCTCTGATTTCTCTGTGTGGCTTCTTCAGTGTCAAGCTCCGTGGCAATGCTACTTTCTAGAGCAGAAGGGTTAAAATCGCTACTCTCTCCCAGTGACATAAACATAATACACTTGTTCTTTAATGTTCGTATTTACCTAATTTTTCTTACTTCAGTGCCACCCTTTTATATATGCAAGCTCAGTCTTACCTTCTGCTTTACAACTGATACCCGTCTATTTAGTTTGTATGCTCTGTTGTGTGCTTTTTTCATGTTCCCCATAAACATTCCAGACTGTTGTGTTATAACAAGCTTTTTCATCTCCTTATTCTAATCCTTCTTATGATATATTTCATAAACCCAGTGAATTGGTATTGAGTCAACAGGAGGGCTAGGTAGAAAATAAAAAATTCAATTTTCTTTACAAATGTTGTAGTTTTGAAAATTACTTCAATCTGCACAAAATGAAAATTCCCTGCTTATTTTTTCAGGAAGAAAAGTATACATGAGATATGAGGCACATGAATTAGAAGAGGGACTTGAGAAGAGGGACACAAGTTTAGACATTTGTGGTATAGAGAATCTTTCTGATGGGCCCACAAATATCTACTTGCTTATACAGATTGGGACAGCTCCAACATTAGAGACTGAATAAAAGAGAAGCCGAGTTGGTAATCCAGTATTTTTAAGCCATTCCTATGCCTCAGTCGGTGCACAACTTTGCAGCTGTTTGTTCTTTTGTACCACTGCCTTTTTTCAAAAGCCACCTCTGTTACCTTCTCCCACATCACAACTAAAACGAGAACTGATATTCTGTTTAGTGAAAACAGTGACTCGGGAATAGGGAAAAAAAATTGTGTCCAAGTGACTATAGATGCAAAACCCTTTGATGATATAACTCTCAGGTCAACATCAAACCTAGAAATTTAATACAGGGTTGGATCTTAAGAAATATTTTGGTCATCTTTGTCATTTTGGAGGTAGATTTAAAATGGATTTTTAATCTTAAAAACGATGCATTTGAAGCTTTATTCCTTCACCTGTAATTATATCCAGAGAGCTTATTTTTGGAAGAAGATTGGTGTTTTTTACAGAAAAATTGGTGTGAAAAGTTTTGCCATGCATCATTTCTACAACAGAAAAGGATACTGGTTTTATAAAAATATCAGATAGATTTTAAAACATATTATTTGGTGGATTTGAATATAATAACGACATAGCTAATGTTAGGAGGCTGAAAAATACAAATGAATCCTTGAAAGTAACAAGATAGCTATAAATATATGAATTACCATTATTTTTACAATTATGCATTAATGATTCTAAAACATAATAGATGATAAATTAAATTTTTAAGTCAACCAGCGAATTTTCCTCACATTTTGCATTCAGATTTCCCATTGATTGCAGGAAGAACAATAAGTAACTAAATTCTCCCTGAATCTAACTGTGTGCATCCTTTCATTTTTCACAGCTGGATCCAAGTCTTTTTTTATTTATTTCTTTATCAGATACTGTGGCAGCAGAGCTGACCTTTCAGACAATGTGTATTCATTAAGGAGAAAAATGCCTTTAGTTTCTCTTTCTGTGCCAATGTCTTAGTCGCTCTAGCTGAGGCAATAGCATAACAGAATGAGAAATTCCTTG
Source organism: Gymnogyps californianus (assembly GCF_018139145.2). Taxonomy (NCBI): domain Eukaryota; kingdom Metazoa; phylum Chordata; class Aves; order Accipitriformes; family Cathartidae; genus Gymnogyps; species Gymnogyps californianus. The sequence goes on from NC_059473.1 coordinate 54,407,161, forward strand.
GCACTCCCAGTTGTCTCAGAATCAGTGACGTTTAGGTAGATGGACACATCCCATACCATTAGAGAAGCAGACAGCTTTTGACTATGTTATGTTTGTGCTCCAAAAACTGAGTAAACGAGCCTACAGAAGTCTCTACACAGCTGTGGTTAGATTGCTTTCACAGCTCAAACTGGCTGAAGTAACATTACTAAGCATCCAGGTTTTCCAGGGTACGTTCTCCTTCTTTACTGGAAAATCTACTGAAGCAGTTTTTGAGGATTTTCTGTATCTCTCCAGGCCTTCCTGCTGCCAGCTGTTAATACCAACAAAGTAGCTCTATAGTAAGCTGCCACATGTCTGTACTAGAAGCATGGATCATGTGCACTGCCCATGAACAGTAAGTCTGGCAGAAAGTGCTAGACTCATGGTGCAAACATTACAGTCTCCAAGGCTTGTACAGTAGATCTGATACTTTTTATACTTTGGAATGCCCAGGATTTCTGAGAAGAAACTTGATATAAGAAATTTGGCAATATTGGAATTTTGCAAGTTGTAGACTCCCATGCAGAAATATGACAGCTCTATGCATGTGTACTTCTGAAGTCACAGTTTAAAGGGGAGAGATAGTCCATGTATTACTAGACATTTTTCAGACCCAAATGCTGAGGCGTAACTGTCAATGTCACATGACAAGTGATCCAAGCTTGCCTTTTGTTTTGCCCAGTTCTACGTACAGAAGTCTGGAAACAGGACCTGAAGTATGTGGGCAATTGCAAAATCCTATTGTGTCCTTTTCAACTCATTTGCTCTAGAAAAGCAGGAAATTAATCTAAAAAGGGACATGTAAGACATAATATATTTCAACTACTAAATTGTTCAACCAACTGTTAACAATTTCAACAATGTCTGTATTTTTCTCTTAATTGCTGTTTATATTAGATCTGTCCCCAGCTTTGACTCATGAACATTCTTTAAAAAACCCCCAACAGATTTGGAATAGAATTTAGGATTTATGCTGTGTAAAAATGGGACTTTGAAATTCTCTCACTAAACAATACTGCAGTTAAATTATAAGTATTAAATTATTTGGTACTTCCTATTTTGGGACAGAGACTCTTAAATCTGTAGTTTATTCTTTCAACTTTTTCCTTTAGTTACTTCAGAGAAGATCAAACACCTAAAATTTTGACAGAGGTGAGATTCCTGAGCCTATTCTGGGCCTGTGGAGGTATTGTAAAATGCTGCAGGAAGACTTTTACTGCAGCTAGGAATTAGAGTAGAAAGCCACAAGGCTTTCCTCTAAGGAAACATTCACAGGTCCCTTCATATTGTGCATGCAGGGTAGTCTGTAATAGGAGGGTTGAGGCAGACCTGGAGTTATAGCACAATGACCTTGTGCAAGCTTTAGATACTGTTGTGACCTGCCATCCAGTCTGATTTACTCAGACTCTCTGAATTATGTGAGTCTGCCCCTCAAAAAATGTTTCTAGATTGTATTAAGAAAGCATAAAAGCAGCTCCAAGTCAGTACAGCTCCCACAACTCCTCTTTGAAATGCAGAACAGAAAATCACTGTGTGTGTCCAGATGTTGGCCAGCTCAATGCTATCAGTTTCAGCATTAGCACCTTTGACACACGTAAAGATGGGTATATATGAGGAGTTTAGGTGAGGGGAAGGATGACAAATCTTATAAAAGGGAGACTTGGGATGAAAAGAAGCTTGCAAATTTGTTTGCAATAGCCTTTTTAGGCTTTAATACTTACCTTTGCAAAGGCAAAGCTAGTCCAGTTAACCCATTAATAGTATCACGTTCAAATAGGAAATAAGCTGGAAACTGTGGAATCTCTCTCTCCTGCTCTCCCTCCCTCGTGGGAGGAAAAAAAGAAAAAAAAAGTGCAAGTGAGTCTTGTGCAGAGTATGTCATATTGCAGGTAAGAGGGCAGTCAGAAGGAAGGATGACAAGGCACACATTTTTAACAATTTCAAATATTTTAATCTCCCAAAGAAAAGGACTTTGTCTTTGCAAATTTAATGAGTGGACTTTCTGAAAGGCTGGCTAACTTGATTTCAACTTTAAATGTAAGTGGATATTACATTCATATTAGTTCAGCAGCTCTAGCTTGGAAATGGGATTGACCAGGATAAAGTTGTTTGCCAAAAACATTAAAAAAGAGCAGGCTACTTTTTATTTATGCAGCTGATAGAAAACAAAAGATGCTGTAGCAATCAGGCATGCTGTTGGCAATGACAGTTGTGTATGCTTGCACAGCAGGAAATGCTTGTTGGAAAAGGAGCCCTCCATATACTTTCCAAGAATGGAAACTTAAAATAGAAAAGAACAGAATTGGTTCTAGAATAGGACTAATTAGTTCTTAGAATAGAACTTACTTTATTGTCAAAGAACAGTAATATCAAAGAATGTTTTTTTAATAGCAGAGGAGTAGGCATATGGAACAGCTTTTGTCTCAGACTCCAGATCACATGTACTTCTCTAGAAAAACATCAGTCTGTCTATTGGTGATGTATATGTAGGTATTATGGTGAATTTTATTATTTCTATTTTTCTTTTAAAAAAATATATACTACAATGATAACTTACTAGTTTGTTTCTCCGTCTCAGGAAGGACTGCCCCAAAACCAAGTATTTTCTTTAACAAAATAATGCAAGATTATAACCACCACTGTTGTTTTTGTTTGTTTGTTTTTTCACTATATAGGAGACCACCCTCTTTTGGCAGCAAAATGCAGAGAGACCCAGTAAAGGTAAGTGTATTTGAATTTTATATTCAGACTTCTGCCACTTCCATATTGTTTGGCCTCAGTGTTAATCCTCATGTACAAATATCAGCAGTCTTACTTATTTATGGGTGTTGGTTTTACAGGAGAAGATTTCGAAGAACTGGTAATAGCATGTATAATTACATAGAGTAGAATCTTCAGATTAGTATTAAAAAATCCCTAATTTACAAGAATATTTTAAAAAAATAACACTTCTCATAAGTTACTCTCCAGTAAAATATACTGGATTTTGTACACAGAGCTCTTTTTCTAATCACTGTGAATTATACTCTTTTTATTCTGAAATAAAAGGCAAGAAAAAAGGAAAACTTCCATTTTAATAAATGTTACTTTTTTAATGTGTTTGATATTAGTATTTGAAGAGTATTCAAACTGAGTCATTTTTTCAAAATGAGTACTTCTTTGTTTAAGTGAATGTTTTAAGGGTTTGGTCAGGAGAAGTTAGTAAGAGCCTCTTTTTAAAAGAAGTGACCAGATTTGCTTGGTGCACAATGAACCTTTCCTAAAACTGACTGCTAGGAAACACCTTTCCTTTTACCAGAGTTCTGAAAGTGAATCTCAGAGCAGAAGAACATGTGAAACGTGAATAGGATTCATGCTTTATTTACACCATGATTCATACATGTGACACTCATCTTGGTTTTGGTTTTCAACTCTTCAGTCCATGTAAAAGCCTGTGCAATGCACCTTTGCTTTTTAAGCATTTCTGAAGGTTGATTCTCATGGGGGAAAAAGGCATAGAATGCCATTTTTTTAAACATTTTTTTAATTTTTATTTTGTTCTCTGTAAAATATCTATGATCCCCTCTTCCAATAATTGAGAAATACAATAAATATCCTCTCAGTTAAAGCATGTGCACAACTTCCTGACTTCTACAGTGATTAAACCCAGTAATTCTACCCAAGATGTTTAGATATTTTCACAGTTTTTAACATTATCTTCATTCTGGAAAAATGTGCAACCTATCAGCCATCTGAAGTAACCCCCAAATAGGGTAATACAAGATAAGGTTATAAAGAGAAGGGGAAAAAAACCAACCAAAACCCTGGGTCATACTAGAAGTATAATGAAGAGTGAGAATACATTTATGATTTTTAAATATCTTCAAGCAAATGTACATCATACTTCTCCAAAACCTATACTAATAAATAGTTTTTAAACAAATTTGGTAAATATATGTTCAGTACAGGCAAAGGATATAATTTTGAGGTTATACTTTTAAGAACTGATAACGATTTCAAGTACTGTAGTGCTTGAATGTCTTTTCTTATGAATTCTTATTTTTATTAATATCATCTCAGTAAAAAAAGAACCAAACCAGAAGAATCTCGTTGTATCAAAATGCTACAAGTTAATGAGCTGGAGATATATCCTTCAGTTATTCTCTCACAGATCAATGCCAAAACCTAATAGAAACATAGTAGTTTGCAGTAGATGACTCTTTAAGCCTGCCATGAATATGTTGGGATCTTGGAGTATTTTTGTAGCTGTCACTATTAATTGATTCTGAAGTTACTGTGTCTCAATAGCCAGATTGCCATCTTTTCTGCTTGCTCAAAAGTCTACTCAAGAAATGCTCGTTGAAGAAAAGCTCCTATAGCACAACCAAGGAAAAGGATGACGTGGACATGTTTCCATCCTCTGGCCTATAATACTAATAATTCACATTACTACTGTAACAAAATCCTTTGTACTCAGGTTCTCTTCACAATCTCCAGGCAATCTCAACCCATATGTTGTCATTTCTCTATGCAAAATCCATTTATTCCAACTTTACATAGAAAATATTACTAATCATTATAGGATTTAAAGACTGGAGCTCTATGCTCCTCTTAGGTGGTACAAATATGATTGCTTTTCTTTAAATAATACAATTCCTTTTAATGTCTTAATTAATTATGAACTATACCCATCTTCAAAAAATTCTTTTTAAAAGAAAAATCATTGGGAAAGGAGGCTTAGTAATATGTCTTAGTTTAATGCTTTGCATTGTGCCATGTGCTGTAGGTTATGAGGGCTACTTCATATTACTCTTACTTCAAAACGATTCATTATGAGTCTTTCAACTCCACAGAATATCTGAGAACATGAATCATGGACCAAAACTGAGAGAAACAGAGAAATCTTTTAAAAAATGTTTTATTTATGAGTATGGGGGTTTTAATACACTTTTTAACATGGCTAAAAATTGCTCAAATGAGAATTCAATAACTTTATCTCTTCAGAGTTTGATTACAGATCATTAGACAGTTAAATATGTGAATATTCTAATGTCAAGAAAGTTCTTTCTGTTCACTTGACGTGAATTTGAAACCTTTCTATTGAGAAGAGTGATATATTACAAGTAAATTCACACATATAAAGAAATCTTTTCCTGAATAAATAATTGCTTTTCTATATTTCATCCTTTTGGTTTAGGAATCTCCGTCCTTTTACATTTGTTTAAAAAAAAAAAAAAGTTTAAAATATTCTCATTAAACTACTTAGGCTGCTAAAGTCCATTGAAATTTTGCGCTATTGAGGTTCACCAAATGCAATGAAATGTTTTTGTAAAATTATAGCGCATCACTGTCTTTCTCTAGAATGTCCTCAGAGCAGGAAATCATAGCTTTGCAAATCTACCAGAACTAAAAATTTGTCCTAAAACATATAATTACACTTAACTGTGTTTTGTTGTAAAGTGAAAATTTGTACATTTACACTTATTTTGTCTGTGGTGTTGTTACAATAAAGCAGTTATATTCTCTAGATGAGGTGCTTTTCTATGATTTCCAATTGCTTTTGGTGCAGATACTGGATCTGATGGAAGTTGTTTGTAGTATTACATTATTCCCATGATTATCTGTTATCTCACAGAAATCTTGCTGTTCCGGTATTTGTCCAGAGACATAACGAAACTAAAATACAGGCTGAAAATGACAAAACTAGAGTGAAATTTCAAATAAGCATGCTGGAATTAAGTATAACATTACTGTACAGTGTATACAGAATATATTGAAGTAGTACACAGTAAGGTGGAAGATTTCTTTGATCATGTGGACAAACATTCTGTTAAAGTGCACCTGAAGTTGATAGGTTGGTTGCCTTCAGATTTGCAGCATTATGTAGTACTTTTTTCATAATGAAAATGCAATTCAGTTTAATGCAGAGCATGTATGACACTTCTGTTTCTTTGTGTGATTTTTCTCATCAAAAAATCCACCCCCTCCAAAAAAAACCCCTCCAAACCCTGAAGTAGTCTGATATATTCTACCTGGATAAAGTTATTTTGCCTTTCAATTCATCTTCCCATTTGCCTGCATTTGAAATTTGGTTTATTGGCATTGGACTAAATAATCTGTAGTTGGTTGGATCACTTTTCATATTTTATTTAAAACATTTGCTAATCTTCAAACTCATGGTAGAAAGCCTACATTTAAAGATATTTTAAGTACCATTTTGTGGATTGAAGATTTCCCATGCCATTATCTCTATGCTCTGTTATGGAAATTAGCTACAACCTTCATATTCGATGTGTCAAGTTCTTGCAATTTCTGCTGTAAATGGGAAATTTCTGGTTTTGTACCTCTATTCCAATAAGCCAGCCTGTCTATCCCTTCTTACTGAAAACTGAGACAAGGGACTCATTTCAATTTTGAACCGTTTTGAACATTTTCTTTACAAGGTAGTATTTTCTTGTGCTTTTTCATTTATTTGGCTAGCAAACGTTTTAATTTGCTTATTATTGTGTTCTCCTAAAAAGCCAGATACAAAGCGTCCACATACTGAATAAATGTTAGCACCCAAAACTGTAGTCAGTTTGATGAGGGTCCTGATTTCTATTTAAGTATCTCAGTAAAGAGCCAGTGCTTGAAAAATGATGAGGACTAACCAAAACCAATGACAGCGTTTGATGCTAAACTGTCTTAAAATGTGTCTTCTCACTTTCTTAAGAACGTTACTCTTTCTAATAATTTTTGGGGTTTCATGCACTACAGTATTTTCTTACCATATAAATAAGGATTTTTGTGATAAACCCTGCTAATCTGTGTTCATTTGCTACTCTTTCTTTTTACCTTTTTGGATTAATTATTCTAGTTTGTATGCTGCTGTGTTCTTAGTTATTGATCTGTTTTTATTTGTTTTCTATTTTTTGTTACAACGCATGTTTTGTTATTACTTCTGTACTTGAATGTTTTCCCTTATTCATCAAGTCACTTTTTTTCTCTTGGGCTTGATTGTAACATTAATCTTTGTTGCTTGAGTTCTAAGTAGCATAAAATTCTTGAATTCAAATACGCTGTTCCCTTTTCTGAAGCTCTCTGCAGTGTTTAACTTTATAATAAGCTCATATTATATCCTTGTGTATTTGATTAGTATTTGCATTTATTCAAGGAATTAATTGTATGATAATTATGGACAATTATTTGCTGCAATTATCTTCCATATGTCAGTTTTAAAATACTACTTTACACTGAACATCTCTTAAGATTTGCTTCAAATTTATTTATCGTTTTATTCCATAAATTATATCTTCATTATATCACGCAGTGTTTGCAGTTTCTTATAGCTGGAAATGGCACTTCTTGCATACAAGGTAAATGATAGTTAGCAGTTTGATTTACTTTTTTCTTATAATTGTATCAGGAAGCTCTGAAAAGCACTGTCTTTGGACTGCATAGATTAAAAAGGATAAAATATGCTTTTTGATGACATTCTCACAAGATTCTCATTACTTCTTCAAAGAGGAATGGGGAAACTTCAGCCATTTTGTTGACACCATTTTTGCTTACCTTTAGCTGCACTGGAAGAGCTATCTTCCCTCTGACCCCAGTCTGCATACATAATCAACAGAAAGGTTTATGTATTGACTTTTAAATAGGGTGGAGCATATCTTCTGTTTGAAGGCTGCAGACATCTACTGACCCTATAGATCCTGAAGAAGGTCTATTAATAATCCTCTAGTACTCATGTTCAGAATGAACAAAGAGGAGCAACACTGAGCCACAGGAAGATGACATTGGGCATAGTTCTGCTCTGGTGACCCCTTCATCATCCTCTCTGTGATATGCACATTTGTAAGCCAAGCACTGTGGTTATTTCACTGGAGGCCTAAAACCCATGTTAACTTAAATCTAAGAAAAAGCCTAGATTTTATAGCTTTCAGGTAGCTTTTCCATAGTGTAAGGAACTCTTGAAAAATAGTTGCAAACTAGTTCAGAGCCACCTACGTCTTATAAACTCATTAGTTATCCAGCACATCACTATGTGTCTTGCTGATCATGAAATATTACAAAGCACATTTAAATATAAATTATGTATTTTTCTAATTAGCTTTCTTATTTGTTATACCTTACCTGTTTGGATATTACCTCATCTTTTTCCTCAGCAAACATTCTGAATTAATAGCTGTTCATGTTTGAGCTGTTCTGTTCTTCTATTCTCAGCTGTTCTGAGCTATTCTCAAAACTTCTTTTTGGGCCAGATTAAACATCTTCAGTAACTATTTACACGAATTTCACAGAGTAAAGGCAGAGAAAGTGACATACAACACAACACAAAGTTATTAAATGATTGCAAGATGTGTCTACATGACGTTTCTGTGTTTATATTTTGGTATGAATCTGACAGTAGTTCTGATTTTCCTACAAGAAAGTTCACGTAATGTAGTTCCAATATATTTCTGTTTACAAGTAGACTGATTTGTGTGAGTAGCATCACAGGGGGTACTATCTAAGTACCAGAGGCAAAGATAGGTCTTTGTGTCCTCCACAATTCTGTGTATTTTTTATTTTCTGTGGGTTGTAAAAATTTTGTGATACTGCCCCATCGGCTTTGCACTGAATAGGAGCTTTGGACAAGGGATTGTATTTTTCTTTATATAGATGACTTTAGGTTTGCAGAATTCATATATATGTTTACCTAACATGCTCATAGTAAAGGTTCTAGTGCACAGTTCAATATGTGATAATGTATTGAGGCAGTTAAGCAGTTGCAGATGTAAAGAACAAATATCTATACAGAGTTGTTTCAGTCACCTTTTGAGCTTTTTAGGTTAGTGGGTTAGTTTTTATTTTTAAACTCTGAGATGTATGGAAAATATCCTGGTAATTTTAGGATAGTTTTTCAATATAAGAATGATACTACTTTAATGTGCATATTGTCACTGTATTGGCTCTGTGTGTCATCTTATCTCTGCAGAAGAATTACATGAGAATATCAGTTTTGATGCAAAGCGAATGTCAGAAACAGCTGATACTGGTATGAACAGCCAGACAGGGGATAAATCAAAGGAAGAAATCGAGTCAGAAAGGACTTCTGTTTCCAGGGAAACCTGGATTAGCTTTGAAGACTTCTGTGTTTGTTTCCAGTAAGGAACAGAGGTTTGGGGTTTTAGTCCATAAAATATACAGTATAACAATGGTAAAATGCAAAACATGACTATGCAAAAACTGTATCTTCTCAACAGATCTTCTTTGTGTAACTATCTTGCCTTTCAGGATAGTCCCAAGGCTACCTTCAGACCAGACTTACTGTCCCTGTTGACAGTGAGTGTGTAGGTGCAAGCCCCACGCTGTGTCTTGGGTATGTCCTCCAGAGTACAGCGGAGAACACAACCACCAGCTTCGTAAAGCATATGTCAGACTGTAATGTGAGTGGGAGATAGTAGGTCATGGAGCGTGCAGTCATTAGGGTGCTCTCATACCCGACCCATCAGCCACTGGGCAGACACAGTCTGCATCTGAGCAACACAATTCTAAGGCAAAAAAAGTTGTTGAAATCTTCTGTTGCTATCAACATAGCTCAGCTTGGTCAAATAGGTGCTTTCTTTCACTCCCTTTTCAATATACTTCCAAGGCATTTATACTTCTGCAAACATAAAAAAGCTAGTGTAATTGTAGCATAATATCTTTAGTTTCTGTCTCTCAGGTTTAAGAAGCCTGATACAATATAGATCCTTTAGAGAATCTGACATTGCTGAGGGGAGTAATTTTATCAGAGAAAAAACCTAGGTTTTTTTCATTTGAATTTGTAACTGAGATTTCTTTGAAGCTTTTATTTTCATAAATGAGTGTTTTCTTGAGCAGATATTAAACTCTGCTCCCTCTCTGAGGGAGAATGTTTAACTTTTATACCAGCAGCACTACAGGAACTTTAGGAATAAAAGATCATAGATCACTCTAGACCTTGTTAAGGTTTGCCTGACTACTTTTAGGGAGCACCAGGTCCAGGAAGATAGGGCCTTCAGAAAAAAGCATCACAAGCAAAGTAATTTCCTTTCCATTCAAAGTCTTGCTCACAGTGTCATACAGAGACAATGTAAAATATGAACTTTTTAACTTGTTAGCCAAATGTTAAAGTACTGTTGACCTTTCGTAGACCACTGTAATATTAATTAAGGTATAGAGCATTTGTCAGTTTCTTATTCCTGTCCCTAAACAGGTGAGAGTTTACTTATTTTCGCAGTGAACTGATAAAGTAGCTCTTAACAAAGCATCTTGACTGACCTTTGAAGAATTTATCACTCAGAAGAAATTAGGCACCTAAGATTTTCGTTTTACCAGTCAGTTCTGTTGAAAGCATTCCTTGTCTGACATGCTTACATCTCAGATACAGTGAAAATAAGATGAATGTTCAGATTTCCTATCAACTTTGAGAAATGAGGAAAATTTTAGTCATTGTAGGAATTGATGTGTCAGCAATGGATCAGGATCCCTGTGATTCTGAGTAATCAAAACATTTATTTTACGTAAAACATAGGACTTCGCATCTGATTCCATCCTCAATTAAAGCTGAAGTAATTTATGTTGCCCTTGGTTAAATCAAGGTCAGAAAAAATTGTTGTCAGGAACTAAGTAGCTTTCTGAAGGTGTGCAAACACCACGGAATTGAAAAAGCACATTAATAAACTATACAAAATAGTTCTTCATTACAGTGATACTTTATAGATAACTTTATTACAGTAATTTTCAGGTAGGCATGGAAGTTTTAGAGTAATATTAGCTTATTACCATTTATAGATTCAAATTGGACAAATTAGTGGCCTGACCTCCAATGGAAAACTGTAGAAGTGCAGCAAAGATACATATTAATGTCAGCTGCTTTCTCTAGAGATGAATTGTATTCACCTTTTATGAAACTAAAAATGTTGAACCATTTTTGAGACATAGCTGGGAGTCTGATTTATGAAAGTAAAATTAGTATCTTATGCTATGAAACAGACTTTTACTTGAAATATATATTTATACTAAGATTATTTTCCTACATGTATTTTTATTTTATTTTCTCCCTAGGAACCTGTATGTTTTCCACAAGCCACATACATATGCTTATAACTATCAGAAGATGGATTTTAAGGTATATGAATGTATTGAGTTTTTATGTGCTTTTTTTTATCTTTGTCAAAGTCTCACATAATTAGATAATACATATATCCTAAATGCTATTGGTAGATCACATAGAACTGCTATTACTGAAAAAATAATAATGCATTAAGATTACTCTAGTCAATACAAAGATAATGTTTGCTAGTAAATATCCAGAAGTATTTCACTGTGTTCAAGACAAGAAAAAAATGTTATGGAATGCTATTGCACAAAATAAAAAAATTGAGTATGTAAATCATGAAAGTTCGTAGTGAGAGTATATATTACAGTGAATCAGATCTCCATCCTCTCTTTATCTTGATTTAAATCTACCTCATAACAATTTAGAGACTAAATTAAATTTAATGATGGTTCAGCTGCAGAATCTGCCTTTCAGTTCTCCTTCATCTTCACCTGTCACCTAAAACCCAAATCAGGAGTCTGTATAGCGTAGCCCTCCATTTTCTCTCTACATGCTAAATCCTTTAGCAACTTACAAGATTCTGTTGTAGGGATTAGAAATACCCCTTAGTTACACTGAAATTACAGTTTTTCTTTAAACCTGCTATTAGTTCATATTATCAGAAAGTTATTCAACATGCTTGAATATCCTGTTCCAGCCCTGGTTTCATACTGTAACTGAAGTGTAATTGTAGAGTACTGAAATGTAAACTCCAGGCGTGAACTTTATATAAAATCCTGTACTGAGAAGGTTAGCTACATGGATTACGCTTCATAATTGTAGTATGCCTGCAGTTTCACACCTCTCTGTATTTATAATCACATCACAAGAAATTTTCCCTATCACTGCACGATACACTTTCACAAGCCATAATCAGCATCAAGACTATGTAAGCCTGCGTGCTATTGTGCCGAAAAGCTAACCCTTTGCTGTAAAACCATGCTATTTTTTTACATTGATACAGATGAGATGTTTATACTATTAGGTAAAGTCTGTATCAGACTTATAAAAGGGCACTTTTATATTATGCTGTGAAGATAATAGTAGTGGATCAAATGGATCACTGATCCATTTGATCAAATAGTGATCCAGGATCAAATACAAAAAATGTATTGCTATGACTCTGGAGAATGTAGGAAGACATATATTAGAACAGTTCTGAATCTTTCTGTATTTTCTAATATTGGCATAGGAATTATGTAGTAAAGTTGAGAGTGAAAAATGCTGCCTCCATGTATTTTTGTAGAAAAAACCATAATGAGGCAGAATCAGTCATGTTAGAAATTAAAAGAGTGCTTATTTCTTTCAAGCTTACTGTAATTAATTAGAATCAGAAAGTTGCAGCACAAAACAAAATTTTTGGTCTTCCATTGAATGTTGTTTGGCAAGTAGAACTACTAAATTGAGGTACCTATGAAGAATATCATATAAAAGTAGATATATTCTCATTCAAGAAACTTTTCTGTTTCCTTTTATCTCTTAACTGAACATTATGGTTTATACATGCAGCATGAGGCTCTGGGCTTAGATGACCTGTCTGAAATTTGGAAGAGGTAGTGACAGTTAATTACTTGCTTCCCATACGATATCTAGGGTCATAGTATCCGAAATCTTAATCATACTATGTATAAGCCCAAGCAGACAGCATTCAATGAAAATGAAAGATGAACAAATGTCCATTTTTCTATGCAGTCTACTGATGAACGAGTCTTCTATTATTTACTTGTGGACAGTCTGATGCCCACTGAAATCCTGGTTAGCTTTTCTGCATTAGTACGCTGGGATGATACTGGAGGTAAGGCCAACACAGAAAAGTGCATGTTAATGTTGTGTTTTCCCATTCTTGAATATGTCTATGCTGTTGTGTTTGTCTGTGGTGTATTTTGGCACAGTTTGAGAGTTTAGCATTAAATAATCAAATTGATTCTAGGAAATACACTAATATTCAAGCAATACTTGTTATTTCATATTGATGATTAATATTTTCTTGAAAGGATCCCTCCCTTTACTGGTTATTACGATTTGCTGCAAGCTTTTCATCAATATATTTCTGGTATGGATTTCCTTGTGTTTCTTAGCGTTTCTTTTTCTACGAATTCCATTCTTGCAAGCTGCTTTATGCCTTAGCTGATCAAAATGCAGTAAAATCAGCAATATGACCAAAGTTTATTTTTGAAGTGATTTTTAAACTGGTACACAGTAAGCTTTTAAGTATATTTACAGCTGGCTTATTTCAAGATCCAACAGCTTGGATGGTTTAAATAAAAATCACTTGTATTTTATGAAAATCATAGAATGGCATTCAGAAAAGCTAATGCATGTTATGACAGTTGGCTTAAGTTAATCAGACATTTGAACATTGGGTATGGACATAATTTGAGTGCATCTAGAGTAGAGTAGGTAGAACCAAAAGAAAGTTTAAAAAACTAAACTGACCATCCCATTAAAATAATTAAACTATAATATAAGCTTTGTATGGCTGTTTGCTTCCTTTGCATGTGGACAAAATGGATTTTTATGGAGTTTTAGAGCAGCCTTAAGTGGCTTGGAAGATGTCCGATTTACACTTCCTCCTAACACATTCTTTTAACCATTATTTTCTAGTAAATAGTACAAATAAGCCATATTCTGTACCACCTATGCATTTTAAATGACTGGCTCTTTTCTCTGAGTTACCAAAGCCTAAATGGAGACTTCAGTGACTGTGAAGTACCTAGATTCTGCATAAGTGTATTTGTCTTAATTTTACTGTTATTCCCCCCCACAATTGTGGGTTTGGTTTTTTTTTCCTTAATCTAGGTGCTAAACGAGAATGTTCTAGTATTTCAAAGGGTGTGCTGATGGTTGAACATTTTTCGTGGAAATGTGTGACTCCTGGAGAACTTGTGTTAAAGATGCATACATCCGCAACCAAAGCTACTGTGTTAAATCTTCCTGTTGGGTATGTATGAGGCTTCATTTCTGTCCTAACACTTTAGTCTTAAGGCTTGAGATGATCTTTTACTTTACACAGTAACTAAGAGTTTATTTCCTAAAACATAAGTTTTTGGAGTATCAAACTGGTTGATAGCTAGGATTTGGTAAGACTGAAAAATTGCTATGAATTTAAATTAATTACCAAAACCTTTATGAAGATTTTGAATTCTTTACTCTTATTTAAGAGCATTTAGCAAGAAAAATCATACTGACTTGCTAAAAAATAAACTAGAATAGAAATTCCTACTTAAAAGTGTTTCTAACTAGAATGATTTTGAGGTGTTCCCTGGAGTACCAACAAAAATTAAAGAATTAGAATTTTTAGTGGAACTGTAAAAGCATGACGATACCATAGGAGGTTTCACAGCTTTTCCTGAAACAGGATTTATGAAACATGACAGGAGAAATTCTGACGTTATCCATGAAGCCTTGCATATCTTACTTCACATTCACATAGTGCTTAATATGATTTATTTCTTTTTGCATGTAACTGTAGATATTCAGTGTAGAGCATTGACTGATTGTTTAAATAAAGAAATAGATAAAAGGCAAGAGCCTTTGATATTTGTTAGTTTCTGAAAATTCTTCCAGTGAAACAAGGAAGATGACATCTTCATATGTTGCCATAAGCATAAAGTTGCTGACTAATTCATTGAGACCTTCTACTTTTCCAAAAATAGAGTCACTAGTTTAATTTTAAAGAGATGAGACAAAATGTATTTTTAAAAAATCAAATAAGGTTTCAAATAAATAGGCATAGAAGGAAAATACCACAATACTAGCACATTGATATTAGATCAAAGATCTTTAATAGTGCTCTCTATTTGTTTTGATTCAGACTAAAAATGGAAAAGTTATTATTGTGTTTATAGGTTAGTTCTGCCACCACATGTATTTTCTTAGTGTAGTTTCCAAAAGTTGCATATCTCTGTCCTGTAGGGAAGCCAAAAACGTGTATCTTTTTGCACCTGCAAATTTTAAAGCTACCAGAGATACAGGCAGCTCAAATTGATAAGCTTCTCATCTTTGATTCTCTCTACTCCAGGCAGAGCCAGCAGGCTTTCAGGAAGATTTAATTTACAGCAGATGTGGGACACAAATGGGGTTATTGACCGCTTCCTCATTTCATTCCAAATGAGAAATGACTTGCTAAGCTAGGAAGGCACTTTCTTCCCTCTGTCTGTTGGTGGCCAGGGGGCATTTCAAATTTCACTCGCAAGAAGATGCAATTAAAAAAGAGTGAGTGTGGGTGTGGGGGTAACTCTCCTTTCTTACTCTCACTGCTGGATCTCTGATTAACACTTTGAAGCTGTGGCCTGGATGAACTTCTCCAGCTAAATGCCATTCTGACAATGATATAAGGCGATGAAGCTTCACCATTTGGTATCAGCAAGCTCCTCAAGTATTTCAGTGGGACTGCAGGACATTGCTGACTGGAGAAAAGAGCATGAATCCCCTGTGTTGTATAACTATAGTTAGGAATGCTTTCTTTTATGATTGGAATCCGTTATAGGATACCATCAGCCAAACAAGAATGAGCTGAGTGTATCCCAATAAGACATACTGAATTTCTGTTGTTTGCCACCTTAGGAGGTTATGGTTGAGTAGTTTGGCCCACAGTTGCTCCATGAAATGGTCACTCCATAGTGTTCATCTAGCCTGACATGATTATGCATTAATTTTTCCTGGTTTTGTCAATGCAAACATAGAAATTATGATCTAAGTAATGCATGACCAGAACACTTGACTTCTTCTCTAAGCTTTCTAGAGCAGATATGTCTTTAAGTGTAGCTAACTATAATCCTGACTGAAAAACTTCAGGTTTGTATCCATCTGAAATAGTGAAACTACCTATTTTGCTAAAGAAAATCAAAATAAAACCTAAACAAATAAAATAAAAATAAAATAATAGTGACTTCTATGCTTTCACCTACTGCCTATGTTTGGAGGTTCTTGAGAAGCAAGGAGTTAGAAATGCAGGATTTGAAGAGCCAGGACATCTAGGAAAGGATTTCGTTTTTACCAAATGTATGAAAGGAAAAACTTAAGAATTGCTGTGAATTTTTTTTTTTTTAAAAGGTGCTTTTTGTCTTTCTTTTTTTTTTTCTTGAATGTAGACGACACATACTGCTCTTCACAGTAAGTTCACCCATAGGGCACTATATTCATCTGTGTAGCATGGTGCCGTGTGTCTTTGGAGAAGAGGATACTGTGATGCCAGGTCTTGAAAAGGTACGCATAACCAGAAGTAGTCAAGCATTGTGATAGCAGTGTTTCTGACTATTACTTAGTTTTAAAGTGAAGCACTGTTGGATCTTCATTTAGAGTTATTATATTTAATAGTATAATATTAATTTCAATATGAAATGGATGAGTCCATAAAAGAAATGTGTTTTACAGCACAGCAGGCACTGAGATGGATATTGCAACAATTGTCTTATATAAATACGTAAGTAAGCATTGGGTAGTATTGTGTTTTACATAGAACAGCACATAAAACGGAATGTTGAAAATACTCTTGTTGAAATACATATGTCAGAGGTAGCGTATAAGCTCTCTTTTTGAGGCATGTGATAAAATACATGTACAGATATTAATAAATATTCAAAAATACCGGGCTAGTAAAATAAACTGTCACATCAGTAAAGTTTGTTTTGTTCCATGAGATCACATATTACTCACTGGGTCCCAGAGCAGCTTTTATATCTAAAATGAACAATTGATTCAAACAACATTTCATAGCTGAGATAAGAGGCCCAGGGGAGTAATTACTACAGCTTTTGTTCTTCATTGCCAGCAATCCAGACAGATATCACTGTCATCCATATTGTCAAGATTTCTTTGGCAAGCAGTAGGCCCAAATATTTGTCATGGGCACTGAGGGGAGGGAGTATAGCTTCTAGAGCACAGTTGTGCAAAAATATTTTGAAAGGTGAGTGTAACGGCAAACTTACATAGCAGTGTAGATTCAGGGTCCTAATACTAGGACATTAAAGCGGCTTGTGCAAATTTATTACATTTATTGTAGCAAAGAAGTTTAAATATAAGAAGTTGGGCCATTAAAAATGTCTTGTGGCTGTACTATCCCCTTGTCTTCAGGTTGTGGATGAAAAGGTATTCCTCATCAAGAAAATAAAGCAGAATTTTATCCTGAGGTCTTCTCTGCACTTCTTTTTGAAGACAGCAATTTCTCTGCAGAGTGTCATTTGCAGGAAAGTGTCCACATTCTTGCACAGAAATCCTGATGAAGATTAATGATGCTTTAGGCAGCATGTATTTGGATGTTTTTTTCAGCGGGATACAAATACTCATCTGTCCTTTTATAATAGAAGAGATGCTGAGCATTTCAGCTAACAAGAGTCTTATTATCACTGCAGTAGAAAGTCTCTATATGCATCTTATTTTTTATTAAATGTCCTAGGACTAATGATACAGGAAAAATAAAATCCTTAACAGATATATGTTATGGTGCCTGTTATAATGTTGTAACATTTTTATTTCAATAGCTAAAATCAGTGGAAATTTTGTATGCTTTTGAATACCAGAGACCTAATTGATTTTACAGTTTATAAAATTAATAACAATTGCTTGACTTAAGAAAAGTTTTGTACTTCACCACAGAAAAAACACTTGTATGCTGTCACAGCTTAGAAAGAAAACAAAAGAAAATCTTAAAGCAATCTTTCTAACAATGGTTGTTTTTATTCTCTCTCTCCAGGAGAGCTACCGGTTTATAGAACAGGCTACAGCTATCCTGAAAGCTGTTGGAAATGTGATAAATAATTTCAGCAGTAAGCCTGAACTTTCTAAAGCCTTGAAGGAGCTGGAACTAACTCACTGTCCTCCTGGCCTCCGTGGTACTGGAATGGCTGAAGAACACTTCAAGGTGAACAAACAATTTTAATAAACATGTATCTAAAGGCTACAGAAGCTGGATAACACCTTAACATTGTCTTTATCCTCTTCAAACCAATGGCTATGCTTTTAAAAAGGACCTCCTGAGTACTCCAAATGTGGCATTCATTATTAAGTGTAAGCCCAAATGACATAACTTGCAACTGTGTACAATAATTATCTTCTTTTAATATGAACAAATTTTAATATGCACAGAGTAGCACATTCTAAATTTGGGTCTCTAATTTTGTCAGTTTAGTTTAGCATACTTTGGGGCAGAAAGCATCAGCTTTTTTTATTTTATGACTTAATTTTGGATTTAAAAGACACTACTGGAAATGCTGAAAAGCCAGAATGGTTCCTTTCTGTGCCTAATGTTGATGGCAGAGGAAAATATTATTACAGCTTATATTACTGAAGATAGTAATGAGTTTTTTTTCACTTATAGTATTTCTGAGTTGTTTTTCCTTCTTATTCAACTTTTCTGCTCCGTGTCTGTGATAAATTAAAGGGTCTTTAGATGCATGAAGAAAACGTTACACTTTTCTGTAGATCTCTATACTGTAGCTTTTCAATATTATTAAAAGAATGCAACAACAAAAGTTATGTAAAAGATATGTTGATTTTTATGTATATGTAAATGTTGATAATACTGATATAACTTGATTTTTCTACAGTCAGTACTTTATATATTCCATATTCACTTACTTTCATCAAAGTACTAGAAAGCTTCTGCAGTTTAGACTGTGTATTTTAGAAGACTGAATAGAAGAAAGGGATTAATATTTTTATAATCATTGATATTAAAAAATAGAACACCTAAGCCAGTGCTTTTATACATGGGCTTGACACCAGGCTCAAATTCAGCAAAACAACCGAATTAAGAAAGAACGATTCCAGGTGCACCACTCATGAAAGAGATAATTTTTGTGCCAAGTCCAACAGAAAAAATTGGTTTGACCTCTCTGGAATGGAAAATGCAAATTTTAAATGTATATGCTCATATGAAATATGTGTAAAACTTAGGGACGTTAAGAAAAATTCAGTAGGCATGAACATACATATCTTTTCCTCTCTCACCCTCCAAGAAGACCAATGTATGGTTGTAAAGGAATAAAAAACTAGAAATGAGATAAATGAGAGGCACTGAGCCGACAGTGATTCAAGAATGAAAATACGGAAATTATCTATCTTTAATACAAACAGCGAAAAATTATTCTAAACATAAGAACGTAGTAAAGTAGATTCTTTCTTCACCAGTCTTAAATCTTTCAAAATAAAGGAAGTGTTTATTAATATTAAAATACATAACTTAGGATAAAATGATTCCAGAAAGCAGAAAAATCTGAAAATAAGGACAATGAAAGAGAAAAACTTTGTCTTTTCCAATAAGTTATTACTATGTTCTTCAATGCAAATTGTGAAACAAGGTCTGAAAAACACACTCTAAAATTTCCATCTATTGGAAGAAGGAAAAAGAGACTGGATTTCTGCTCTTTAAGGAGCATCAATATGTTGAAAATAAAAATAGAGCCATCAGTTTAGTCATATAAGTAGGACACCAAATCTTCCCCTCTTGCCCATCAATATATTCCTACTTTTCCTTGTGGTGCCACCTCCTGATTCAGTAAGCATGCCCATTCGGTTGTTGGTCTCTGTTCTGAAACCTCTAATTAGAATGCCAGTTGTCATGATGGTGATTATAACGTGTTCTTCTGTCCTCTGGTATGAGACCATCAACTCACTTCACATAAACTACTAAGATATTTTCGGGTGATAAAAACTTATGCTGTAGAACCAGTCCTATATTTAATAAGCCAGGTTATTAAATCAGCCAGCCAATGAAACAGGTTTTCTCTTGATTGTTGGCTTGAAGCATTGTAGTCCTACAGCTGGGACTAATTTTCAGATACTATATTTGTTAGAGGAAGTTAAAGACTTCATTTTTACATGAAAAAAGAAAAGAGCTAAACGGTTTTTGAAACAGTAATGAGAAGCAATGTAAAGCAGCTTTTAAAAATGAATCGTTCTTTGAATACTTCTCCTCTTTTTGATTTTAGGTTTTCAATAGTGCATTTTGGTATTTGATCAAATATGTATTAGGCAAGAAGGCTCCTTACAGCTATAAATTTGCCTTCAGGTCCTTCACTTTGGATTTTAAAGACACTGAGGTTTCTGAGGATGATGCTGTGTCTTCAGGTACTGTATTGGTATTGCTAATCAATATATCTGCCCATTCTTATTTTCAAGGAAGCCAACTCTTCACTAGTCTTGTATTTTCTTGCCTAAGTAAGCATGGTTCATTTCTTATGATATGCCTAAGCCTTCTACTGTTGACAGCACATCTGAGACTCATCTCAGAGTAGAAATGATCCTTTTCTTTGTTTCAGAAAGTCTGCTCATGTTTTTTTAATTTATAAACTTAGAAAATTGCCCTTTGTCGTCCTTGACTTGCATTTGTCAGTATTGACAAGCATTAACAAGCATCTACAGATGCTTTTTTTACCTGATGTACTGCAGATCATGGCTCTTGTTCAAATTGCCAGCTGAAAAGACCTTAAATGCATATATTGTTCACAAAATGAGAGTGAAGGAAGACTCAAGTTAGTACCTTCATTGAAAGTTCAACTATTTCTTGGTGATGGGTTGAGGGTTTTTTGGTTGGTTGGTTGGGGGGTGTATTTTGGTTTTTGTTTGTTTGCTTGCTTGCTTGCTTGTTTTTTAAGCCTATTACTTGGCAAATTATCATGTTGGCTGGCTAGATAGCTGGCTAGTCAGCTGGCTAGTCACACACATGTAGTGGGGAACTAGCTACAGCACTATCCACCTCTTCTCCAGCCTGTGATTAGGGTATGCTGTATACCCGTAGGTACTGTGGGAGGAGCCATTGGAAAGCAAATGGATTTATTACAAGCAGGGATAATTCTCTTCCCACAGGTTCTTTGCCTCATTTTGTATGCAGGCTGGAGGCATAAGCAGTTAGAATTAAGTTTGCCTGGCAACCAAATATATAGCTCTTTTCCATTTTAAGAGACTTATTTTGCAGTCTATGTAACTTTTTAATCTAATATTTAATTTATTAATAGAAGCTTTATGTATATGGTTTCATATTATGACAGAAAAAGAATTTATCCAAAAAATTGGCAGGAAGATACATCATCGCCATTTGAAAGCCATTCAGGGTGACTTACCTTTTCCTTCTGCTATTAAGAACTTACAGTATAAAGTCTTTCTCCTTGGTCAATCAAAATGATATTAACTTCCTTTCATTAGTCAGTTTATTTTGGAAAATCAGTATAAAAAAATTCATTAAAATTTACATAAATATCTTTACTGACAAAATGATGTAATACTCTTGTTCTTTAAGAAACCACATATACTTGTCTCTCACTCTTTAATGGTCACTTTCCTCCAAATCTCCTCTCTTCTGAAGGTTATTCTTCTGTGAGACATCAGAGATAAAGGATCAGCCAGAATGACCAAAAAACTTATAGTTTTCACAGAATTATATTCTATGGCAAGAGTATAAGTTAAAAGGGTCAGCATATTGACATGTGTTACACCACTTGAAGTCAACACCTGTCACATTTTTCAAGATGGCTGTGCTACTGATTTCTGTATTCCCGCCAAAAAACTTAAATGCTTGTCAGCAATGGAAGAGAAGACATTTTTTTAATTAGATTTGAATAAGTAGCACAGTTGACAGGTTGTAGCAAAGACCTCATATGTATTACTGAATTATGAGATCCACTGTGGCAGAATATTTTTTAGGATTTGGGGGGGTGAATCAAAAAAGTGGAATAAATGTATGGAGGAGGAAAGTTCTGTTTCAGTTTGATTTCCTCCAGTGTCCAATATATCTTTTTAATTTAGTTGCTCTTCCAGACTTAAATTATAAAAGATTCCTATTGGACTGGAAAGTGAATTGTTTCCCTTTGGCTTTATTGACCTTGGATATACATTTTACCCTGCTTAATAAAGGTTGCATTGGAATAAATGCGTGCTTTTGTTCAGGTTCCATCCCACAACTCTAAAGAAATGGAGACAGCTGCATTCAAAAAAGCATGAATCAAGTGAAGTGTCAAGAAAAAATAGGTAGATAGCAGGAAAAAACAGGTGAGAAATGCATTGTAGGAAGGCCTAGGACTGGCATCACTGATTTGCCTGGCCCACATTAGCACTGCTGCATTGTCAGGTTAGTTGCTCAGATCTTGTCAAGACTTGAGTTATAACCCTTTGTAACCTAACAGTCATCAGTGTAACCTTCCATAACAGATGAATGAAATCTTTTTGTTGTCTGTGTCTGAGAGTAGATCAGGTCAAATCTGAGCTTTTTTTGAAATGCCACCTCCATTTTATATTAGCATATTCATTTTGCACTGTGTGCTGAATTCATCTCAAGATTTACCAAGGGCAAGGATATTATGTTGTACTGCAGTTAGCAGTCATGCCTGGTAAGGTTTCTGAGAAGCCATCCTGAAGATGATCTAGTGACATTTATTTGTCTGCCAAATACCATCCAAACCCATGGAGCAATTAGCACAGGAGCCACAAGAAACAAGTGGAAAACCATGCCATGTGAACATATGACGAAAAGATGGGAGTTTCTGAAGCTGAGTGCTTCTCCATGGCATGGCTCTTCTATGGTCTTCTGGGAAGAGAGTAGATAAACAGACCCTGCAGAACTTTGGGCATTCATGAGATGCTGAATTTACAGAGGTAAATTTCCCTTTCCTGGGAAAGGAAGGATATCAGGATGATGTTACACAAGATGAGGGGAGACAGTCTTGGCAGCTCAATACTGCTTGCCTGCTCTCTGTTGCACATTTCCTCTGTTTACCTTGTCCTGGTTTCATTGGGCCCAATAGTGAGCCAGCTCAGTTCATGAACTCACTGGAGGTCTGTGGCATTGATTTTCAAGTCTCAGACACTTGACAGTCATTTAGGCACAATTCAAAGGGTACATTTCTTTCTCATGGATAAATTCCGACTTTGAACTTGGAAGCAGAGTGCCTTTTGTGTGCAGTTCTGTTAAAACCTTCCGGTACGAAATTTTATCTTATCTAGAAGTCAAACTGTTAGCTATAAGCTTATCTTATCTGTGTAAACCGTATTTGAGAAGTCCTGTTCCTGCCCTGTTCTTTTCCAGAACAAGCTTCTCTTTCCTCCAGAAACATACGTTAAGAGCAGCGATCATACAGTTGTGCTGTGTGCCTGGAGAGATAATTCTGGACATTTGTTTCTTCTTGCACTTTGGATTTGAACTTGAGTTCCAGTAAGGGGTGAGGCAAAGTTTGCCATTATTTGGCTGAATATGTAAAGTGCCTCTCCAGTATATGCAAAATAGACCTTTTTCAAAAAAAGCATTATGTTACATTGTCTACAGTAGATGCGTCCACACTGTTACAAGAAAACTGCAGCTGATTTTATGGTGAACAAAGTCTTGCTAGGCTGCTTTGAGAATTTCAGTTTTATTATTAGCAGGGTATCTTCTGATTAACAAGTAAGGCACGTCAGAAATTTTTGACAAATCAGTTTTCAATCGTAATGTCAAATTTGAAGCGTCCACTAGTTCATGCTGGTTGATTTAAAACATTTCACAGTCACATACTTCTCTGTTTATAAGACAAAATATTAAGAAGCGTTAAGTCAAAAAAACGTTTAAAGATCAGAATATTTAATTTTTACCTCATTATTTTGACTTTTGTGTTACAAAGAAAAATGTTTTTGTTCTTATGACATTGTATTAAAAAAGTTAGAACAAAAAAGAAATTAAATCTGTAAGAATATATAATTTCACAAAACATTCAGCATTTCCAGTTTTCAGCCTGATCTGGTGTAACTTTTGACAGTTTCTATGAATAGAATTCATTTCTCTGTGTGACACTGCATCCGAATTATTATATTTGTATATTCAGAAACAATTTAACATTTAACTAAATGACTGTATATCCATATATTCTTTAGCCTCACAAATGAAATGTATTATTTCTAGTGACATAGGTATTTACTTCTAGTTATGGAGTCCACTTGACATCCCCAGTGGATAAACTTTTCAGTTTGTTCATTGGGCAACACCAAGCCAACACTCTATATGTATTCCTCTATCAGCATTTCACAGCTCTGTTCTGAGGGAGTAATGGGGATAATGAGGTCTTGGTTCCGTGACAGGTGAGCTGGAATTTGAACTCATCAGCCTGGTCTCATATAAAGGCCACGCAGATGGGAAACATCTGTTGGGCTAGATCTGAAGAGGTACAGGTGAACAGTTCTGTAATCAATAGCAATATACAAAAACATAAATGCTGTTATAAGTGCTTATGGCACTATGATTTTCAGCTTTTGGAAAATGCACGCCCTTTCAGTTCCTCTGTCTTTGAATAAAGTCTACAGTAGAAGAGTAAGACTCGGCTATAATTGCTGACCACAGCTATAAATACTTACTCTCCTTCCCTAGTGAAGCTGAAGCTGAGGTTCCACAGCAGCTTAAACCAGTGTAACTGTAGGCTGTTGCGGCACTATCCCCACACCTTCCTGCAGCTCCAGCACTGGTCAAAACTTGTGCTGGGCTGATTTAGCCTGCTAAGTTGGCAGAAACATAACCCAATAAGAAGAAAAAATTAGAATCATGATGTCTAAGTCAATTTTAGTCACTTCTGGAGCCTAAAAGTCTGCTTATAGGCAATTCACAGTTCTCTGGATATTATGAATGTTGTTGCCAGCAATACAAATACTGAAATACAATATAAGCCTTTGATTAAATGCAGATCATGTTCTGATCTTTTTAGACCTTAAGGTGCAGCTTCACTATATGCTACTACTGAAGTCCTATCCCTCTCCCCTTCCCATCCCAGAACATGTACTCCCACTATGAGCAGTTGCACAGATGCTAGGGAATCAGATCAGCTTGCTGATTGTGCAGGAAGCTAAGCCAAGGGGAAAAAAAACCCCCAATGTTCATTCAGTAAGCTAATCTGACTCACCATGCCACTATGTAATCTCTTTATACAGTATTCATTTTCTGCACCTATTACAAAGTTCTCATATGACTTAAGAGGACAGCCTATTGGCAGTAACATACAACCTGACACTACTAAACTGCTTGCTTACCTGTCTGAAACCAAGTGCAGGTGGTACTGTCTTGCACCAGTTGGGCACTTTCTTGGGGAAGTTGTCCATTACTTGATTATTGATTAAGAAGCAACAAGAACAAGAGATGCTTAGATGAACCAGGAGTAACATTAGATGTAGTCACGCTTATATATGTTATTGATTCAGGTTCAGTGTTAGGGTCTCCTTACTTGTTAGGTCAGTCTGTGTAACTGTGTGTTCATATAAAAAGTATACAACTTTTACTTACTGTATAATATATTATTTTGCCTTATATGGGGAATGTAGGCTCTGCAGCAGAGGCCATTCTTCTGAGCTAAAACACCTGCTGAAAATAGAAGTCTATTTCCTCTCCTTGAAAACAATCATTAGTGGGGTCAAAAGGTATTTTGCCACTGGGTTGTTTAATTATATAATAGACAAGCTTGTAGATGGGACAAATTCATTTTGAAATATGTGTTACTTTGATGAATAAATGGAAGAAGATAAGAGCCAGACCCTTTTCAGAGATGCACAGTGACAGGACACATCTTAGAACATGTTAAATTCCAGTTGGATATTAGGAAAACATTTTTCACCATGAGGCTAGTCAAAAATTGGAAGAGATTGCCCTGTGAGGTTGTGGAGTCTCCATCCCCAGAGATATTAAAAAATGGACTGGACATTTATTCAAGACCATGAGCAACCTGCTCTAAGTTGATCCTGATTTGGATGTGGGATTGGACCAGATGACCTTCAGTGGTCCCCTCCAGCCTATATTATTCTGTGATTATAAGCTTCTGTTCTATAAAAGTGGTTGTGCCATTCATATTGTTGAGTTCTAATCTGTTGTCTGTTAAAGTGGGCTTGTGTAACCTTTCAGAGTCACTAAGTATTAAAGAGGCTTTCTGGGGTTTGGAAATGAGATAATAATGAGGAATGATGGTTAGGAACACAGCCACATTTAACGATATTCAATAAAAGAGATTAGATTGAAATGTGTGATCTCCTGGCTGATGACAGCAATATCTTTTCTTAAGCTAGTTTGTCTGCAATGTTGTCTGCATTTTTCAAGCAGATTTTTCTCTTTTTCTCCACCTTTTTGTTTGTTGGTACTTCCTTTTGGAGCACTGTATCCTTCCTCTCACGCTGTCTCACTGCCCTTGTTCTGTATCTGTGCAGTTCCAAACTGGCCTCCTGGCACTGGATCCTTGTAGTGCTGCTCCCCACACCCTCCCCCTAAATCCTGGTGCTGATGGCTCCCAGGATGCTAATTCTAGGCAAGGATACCTTCAAGGAGCTCATTACTAACCTGTCAGAACCTACTAATTTCTGTTCCACTCCAAAACCCCTTGGTAACAGAAAGTCACAGTCAGATAAATGAACTCCCGCTTTATCATAGAACTTATCCTTATTCCATGGCTCCTTACCGAAGGTTGAATACAATGATTTGAACATTGGTGTTTAAGTTATTACTTAATAAAAAGATGAGATTGAGAGACAGAATCTTGTGAAGCTCTTTTAAGCTGTATTCAGAGTCAGACTTTAATGTATCAAATCCTGTTTTTTGATGTTTGGAAGGATATTTTTAAATTACATTAGGAGACTTGATTTTAAAAAATGCACTGCAATAGCTGTCTGTAAAGAGAAGTAAGAATTCAATGATTTGGTATTTGGAATTAGCATAGTAGTTGCATTCTGAGTTTGTGTAATTACACAGTATATTTTGTCTAATTTTATCATGATAAGAGCAAAATTTTAAGAGTGATATTTTTGTCATAAATGGAAGTTTTATGCAGAAACCACTCTTTCTGGAATATAGTTCTCTTGTCATTTTGTGTTTGTTTTTTTTCTTTTTAACTTCATTGCAAGCAGCTACAGGACTTCCAGCTTTATTGATGTTGCTCATTCTCCTCCCCTTCTTTCAGAGAGTTGTGAGAAGAATTCCCTTAGTAGTTGGCAGAACCGAACTCCCACTTCCGAAGAAGCAGCAGCAGCTCTTAAACTTCAAGCCATCTGGAGAGGGACCTATGTTAGGAAAGTACTGAACAGCAGAAAACCAGGTGTGTCCTCTAAAAATGCCTTTTAAAAAATGTTTCATACTTCACCTTATTGAAGTATTTACTGTACAGATTTTGTTACTAATTAATATCTAGTTAAAATGAACTGAAATGCAATAGAAGGTTATAGTTGAATCTCTGATCTCTTGTAAAACTAAGAATAGTGCTCAACCTAACCACTCAATTAGCACATATGGTACTAAAAAGTAGAGGAAAGACACCCTTCCCTAGATTTTCATAGATATTAAACCAGAGTTTACATTAATGTAGATTTAGCTCAGAGCTGGGCTAAATGTTGGGGTTTTTTTTTTCCTGGAAATGTAAGGGAAGTCCATACAAGAACCTAAGCATCATAATAGATAATCAGCAGAACACAGCATCAAAGGCTGATACTGTGCTCAAAAGATATTGTGCTGATACTATCCTTCATTCTTATGTATATAAATAGAGGAATCTTACATAGCAGTTGAAGACTTGTGTTACATTTCTTATTCAGCGATTCTTTTATCTCTGCTGGAATATTGTGTCCAAGTGCAGTGTCCACAGTCCAAGAAGAAAGATAGGTAACAACTGCGAAATTCTGGGTAGAGTTGTAAGGATCAGGATTAAAGAAGAGCTTTGTACTTGCAGGCTGTTAGTTTGTAATTTAAGAAAGAGAAGATTAAGAATGACTTCACTATAATCTGCAAGTATCTATATGAGAAAAGGAATTTGATAGCAAGAAGGTCTTTAGTCTGACATCCGAAGGGTTAACAAGAAGGTCTTTAGTCTGAGATTCAAAGATTGTGAGTTGAATCCAGACACATTCAAACTAGAAAAAGTGGCATTTATTTTTAAAAGGATAAGGTATTTATTGGAATAAACCAAGATTTGTGTTATACTACTGAAAACTTTAAAATCAAACAGATACTCATCAAATTCAAAAAGGATTAGTCATTTATATATGATGAGATAGCAATTAATATGTTAACAGGACTGTTACACAGAAAGTTAGATCACAATTCCTTCTAGCCTGACAGTATATGAATGCCTGAGGATTGTGACAAAGAAAACTGCTCCATTGTGAGATATACATTCCCTCTTTAGTAAGTCATCCTTATTCTGCTGGAAGCTCCTTCTTGAATTACCATCATTGCTGGGGTTCTTTTGTCTATATACTTAGCTGCACCAGATGATGTCTTCAAGCTATCTTTTGTACCTCCATCTCCTCATCAGTAAATCTGGTGCTGCCTCTCTTCCAAACTGTCACCTGTAGCCCAGTCTTGCTTAAGCTTTCCTACTAAGTAGTCTAGTGCCCTTCTATTTTCATTTATGAAGTGCTATGTAAATTAGGAATTTCTGTAAACTTTCACTAGTATTATTAATTCCTACAAATGCCAGAACCCAGAAGCTGTTCTTCTGAAGTTCAGATTTTAGATTTTTGTCATTTCAGCACTATGTGAGTATCCCAACTCTTTTCTTCCATTGTCTATAATGTCTTTCTTAACTTCTTCTGATTTATCAATTCTCTGTTACCTTTAATTCTGATATTATCTTTACAGTGCTTTACTGTGGGGATTTTTTTCAGTCATACTATTCTTCTCCTCCTTTCCCCCCATTATCTATAATTTTTTCTCTCTTACTTGTCATTAAAGTGTTATTACTGCACCCCTCTTTTTTTTTAGCTTTCCCCCTCAATTTCTGTCACTAATTGCTTATGCAATAAACAAGGATTTCACCTATCTTTAGTCTTGAAAAGTTAGTCAACAGATCTAAACTAGTTGCCTAGTCTTCATCTGTATTCTGTGGATAGAAGTAGACATCTTGAGATGACAACACATCCTGTCATCTGAGAGGTATCAAACATGGGTGGGATGAATTACCCGCTGGAACTGCCCAGTTCTTTTCTTTTTAGCTATACAGATTGCCTAGGCACATACCTACCCCTTCATAGTATCTGCAAAAAAAAGCTCCTGGGAGCTAAACAGCGTGTTCTCCAAGGACAGAGATCACCTCATATCACTGCAACATGTTACAGTCAAAAAACTGTAAATCAGAGAAAATACTGATCACGTCACTTTTGCAGTTGTAGGAGTGCTGAAAAGTACAAAGGTGATGATGAAGGGAATTTCCTCTGTCAAAGGAGAAAGTAGTTCTCAGCTCAGTGAAACTTCTGTAAAGTTCCAAATAAAAACTAGTGATTGATTCATAAGGCAATTTACTTGTGTGAGTGGCATTTGTCACAAGTCTTTGGCAGGTGTATATTTAGAACAATAAAAAAGTTAGATGTTATATTTTCTAACTTATTTTATTATTTCCAGGTACTAAAGAAAACACTACTGTCAAAGAAACCTTGCAAAAATTGTGGACTGTGATTGAGTTAAATTTTGAACAGTGTGCTGTAATACTGTTAAGGTAATCATGTAATAAATCAAACTATTTTATTGCAGGCAGTACCATAGAATTGCCATAAATTGCTGGTTCACAAAATAAACATGGTAAGAGCATTACTAGTTTTAAAATTGCAAAACTGTTGGAAGGGACGATGTTTTTAGTGAAGATATGCTATGCTTTATTCTGTGTATCCTACATGAGTAAAACTATAGCAAATCTAATGTTTAGGTACGTGTGTTACAGGTTTTTTCCTGCAGCTTGAGCTAGAATATTACCTTTCTTCTAAGTATAAATCTGATACTGACTCCTTAGTTATACAGCTAACCAGTTGATTTAAAGAAGTATTTTGATTCATGCTATCTGTTAAGGAATCCTGGTTGACATTAGAAAGGAGATAGCTATACTGTTTAATTGTACCACAGTTTATATCATCAGAGGATTTGTCTGTAGCACTTGCTTGAAGGAAAGCAGATGTATTTCTAGGTAGATGCTTTTCCTGGTATTTAATTACAGCTTTTGCAAAGATAGCTGCTCTAATTTCAACAGTGTTTGTTAAGTGATTTGCAAGCATGACACTCTTTGGGGATCGCATATTTTCATTAAGTCCTTCAAAAATCTCTCTGCAAGTGTTCACACAACTGATTTCAGCAGTAGATCAGTTCTGCCATGGATGAGGAATGAGAACTGGCAATAATTACTGGCTGTGGATATAAATCCTCACTCTTTATAACCAGCAATTTGAGGAACACTCATGGGGTATAGTTTTATTTCACGTTTTAGTGTTTCTAATCCTGTAAAACCTTTGTATGTTGGTGGGATCAGGACTTTGCAACCACAGCCTTATTCCAAATATTAGACCTCAGTTTTAGATTGGCAGCATCTCTAAATCAGCAAAGATCAGATGCAGTTTTTAGTTTACCTTCAGACATTTAAAACTTTTGGGACTGATTCTTAGGCATTGTCCCAGGGGATACATTTGAGTGTTAAAATCATGCTAATGTGATTTTGTTTAATTTTTTTTAACAGCTGACAGACTTGCATTTAATATAACAAGCTAGCACCTCGGCCAATAAGTAACATGCAGCAATTTTGGAAGTTCAGTATTAGGGTAAAAGTTTTCCCATTCTCTAACCCCAGACTTACTGGAGGCCAGAAGCAGTACCATTTTACAACACAAATATCAGTTTAAAATGCCCTAAAACCTCTCAGTTTGTGCTAGGGTTGCCACCTGTTTCTCATTATACATCCCATGTAAGCTCATCTATGTTTGTCCCTACTATAATTTTCAATGAATTAAAATTTTGAGGTTTCTGAGAGGCTTTTTCTGTCTGTGTGTGTGTGCTGTTTATCAGTGGTGGAAGGAACCTTTGCAAAGCTTCATGGACTAAGATTTCAAACCGTTCTGCTTTAAATTACTTCTGGCAATATTTGCATCGACTCTGTGACTCACCTTAATTAAATGTCAAGGTCAGCTATTATCATTGCTAAAAACATGAATGTAGAGATTGTTTCTGTAATTCCGATTACTATATAGGAATAACAGAACATCAGAGTAGCATTGTCCAAATTTTGTGGATAAAACTTTTGCAGCTGAACAACTTGAACACATTCATATTTGACACAGAAGAGAGGACAGCTATCACCGAAAATGGATGTTGTGAGGTTTCTTTAGACTATCCCCTTTACATAAATCATATAAACCAAACTTTGAATTAGAGCAATTAAAAGATAGCAAAAAAGATATATTGTTTACTTACTGCAGAAAGCAGGTCGTTAAAGAATAATGCAAGACAGAGGGAGTGGCAGGGAGAAGGATATCCTTTCCTTCACCTCTATGTAGGCATATTTTCACTCATAATCTCAAGAGAAAATCACTGGAAGGAGCCAAAAGATGGAGTGAGACCAGTTATCTTTCTTCTGCCCTTCACCCGACAACCTGTTCACATAACAGTGAATTTTGTATGCTGGTCTTCACATTGCTTTGTCCAGAGGAATATTAATTTTTGATACTGCATATGATAAATAAAAATTCATGGTGTCAGTCAGGTGCCAGTGAGGTTAACTCTAATTTCACAGAACTTCATAACACCTGCGAGCTTATTTGCCTTACAAATATCTTCTCAATTTACAGTCTTAGGTTCCTTCCTGTGTGAAAGGAATGTCTTTCATCCCATTTTAATTTTATTTGGTTTTGCTTTTATTCCTTTCTTGTTCAAAAAAGTTTTAAAAGGAAATAAAGGGTTTTTTAATCTCCTAATGATGCCACAGTTTTAAGATGACAGCTTAATATAAAGACATGGAAGTTATGCTAACTGATATTTATTTAAAAAAAAAAAAAAAAAAAAAAAAAGAAGTAAAGTTTTGTAGAAGCCGTAACATTTTGGGCTATTAGAAGCAGTTGTACTCATGGATAGACTGACTGTTAGAAATATTTGTATGTAAGTATTGGCCATTACCGGCCATTAGCTCTGAAAGAGCTGATCCCTACCTGATTTACTATTTTTTGGGAGTGAACAGCTACTAGAGAAACATTATTAACACATTTTATATCATTGTTTTACATTCATGCACGAAGCAGTGTTCTTCATGGTTAGCATAAGTTAAAGTCAAGATATATGTGCCTCCTGATTAGATTTAAATATTTATCTTGTTTTATGCTTTCCAGAGAAATGTTTAAAAGAAACTGTAAGTCAATTGAAAAGTTTCCTTGTTATGAAGATGAGTGGTGTAAGATCTCTTTCGCTGACTATGCTGTAACGTATGCCGATCAGCCACCAAATGCGTGGTTTGTGGTTTTTAGGTGAGTTTCATACAGCCCTATATAACTCTTGTGTGGAAGTAGTATTGATACACTGTGGTTTTTCACTAACCTGCTTTAAAAATGTAGTTTTACATTAGTCTACTTTCCTTAGATTCTAATGTATACTTTTACTTTGTGTTACACAAATCATTTTATTTGTGAAAATAATTTTAATATAATTTGAATTTTCTTTTTTAGAGAAATATTTCTTGTTCCAGAAGACATGCTTATAGTGCCAAAGGTGTATACCACTATCCCTTCCTGTAGACTTCATGTTGTTGATAATGACACACTGGAGGAAATGCCACATGTCTTTTTCAAAGTGGCACCTCGTGTTTATCCCAAAAATAAGGTAAATGCAAAAATTCATTGTGAAAAGTATAATTTTTAAAATAATAACAATTGCCCAGATTCTGTGGACATTTTTAGCTATGTCATAATGTTCTACTTAGAAGTGTGCCCTTATTTATTAGCAAGTTTGAACAGAGACTACCACTGATCTGCTTCTGTGCTAAACCTTTTACAGTGCAGGAATGGCCTTAATTTTCTTTGATATTTTTTACTATCACTAAGTGGAGGAATATCATCCAACTTCCCTATGCTGTCCTACTCAGTGGCAATATGGTTGCTGCAGATGACGCTGTCCATCTGACAGAACAACCTTCAAGAGTCAGGGGCCAAACTAAGAATGAGGTTTGAATAGCCTTTTATAAGTCATGCTTACAATAATTAAATTAACATGCATCTTCAGGTACTAATGATAATTGCAGTAGTGATGCCAAATACAGCTTTAGATATGCTCCCCCTCAAAGCCTGTGTGTTACCTCAGAAGCATTAGTGTAAATTGCTTCTAAAAAAATAACTATATTGTTAAATAATTATCACAGCTTCCCCTCCTCCTGCCTTTTTACCTTTAGACTAAAGACAACAGTT
The DNA here is from genome assembly GCF_018139145.2 of Gymnogyps californianus. Classification (NCBI taxonomy): domain Eukaryota; kingdom Metazoa; phylum Chordata; class Aves; order Accipitriformes; family Cathartidae; genus Gymnogyps; species Gymnogyps californianus. The sequence goes on from NC_059473.1 coordinate 54,440,372, forward strand.
TGCTCAGTCTTTCCTTGCAAGTTACATGTTCTACACTCTTGATTACTCTCTCCTCTGGACTCTTTCCAGTTGCTGCTATTTTTTTCTTGTTTATCATGCACAACACTGAGCACAGTAAACTTTGCACCAAGGATTAACTTCTGGCCATACAAATGATGAGTAAGGAATGATTAGTTTACATGTCTTGTGGGCTTTACTTCTGCTTATATATCCAACTGTGATGCTCACCCTATTTTGCAACACCATTGTTGACTCATGTACTTCTGTAACCCTAGGTGCTTTCCTGAAGAACTGAATCCTGTAGTTTATTATTCTTGACTAAATATAGTGTATTTCACTACTGATTTTAATGCTATTTTTTCAGACCATTTCCCTAGTTTAAAATAATCTTGAATTCTTATTTTCTCTTCATCTAAAGTTACAATCCTTCTTAGTTTGTGGTACCAGCTAATTAAACATATATCTTCTCCATTCCACCATCCACATTACTAATAAAAATATTGAATGGAATCAGATTCAGGTTAGATCTTTGAAATCTCACTGATTGCATCCTGCTCTTCCAAAAGGAGCCATGAATATGTGCTTTCTGGATGTGATTGTCCAACAGCCACCCTAGTTTCTTCATTATGACAGCATTTCCTTAGGCTTAGAAGAATGATCAAAGAGACAGTGTCAGGTGTCTCCTTCTTTCCCATAGTGTGCTTTCCTATAGAAGGAAGCTTGATTAGTTTGATAGGACTTGGTTTTTGCAGTCTTTTTGCTATGTTGAGAGGGTTGCAAGGAGTTCATTTTATTAGTTATTTCATGATGTTTTCAGCCATTGCAGTTATACTGACTGATAATTTTCTAGACAACTTTGTCCATCTAAAAAAATACATTGCAGTTCTATAGTCTTCCAGTACCTTACCTGTCTTCCATCAGTTATCAAACATAATTTAAAAGTTTTGTGATTGTTTTAATCTGTTGTTTAATTATCCTCCAGACAGTTCAGAAGTTCATCAGACCTAACTAATCCAAACCCTTTATTTATCTATATAATCATTTACTACTTCTTTTCCTATTCTGGCCTGCCTCTTACCTCTTTAATATTACCCCTAATATTAACTATTCTAGCCACATGTTCACAGTTGACCTTTTAGTGAAGACACGTTCACGTTTTAGCCTTCTCAGTCTCATCTGTCAATAACAAAGAATTGATGTCAGTTACAGTCTAACACTGTAGGAGTGGTTTTCTTGTCTTTCTTTTGTGACTTCCAATTTCATCAGACTTTTTTTTGCACTAGAATGAACTTGCCTTATCTAGTGCTTATAGTGAATATTAGCTGAATGTGACAGATAAGTACTGCTACTGCTGGAGGAATATGCTTAAAAAAGAAAGGTTGCAGACAAGCTCTTCAAGCTCTTAAAACTAATCTGGGATCCTGAGAGATGGGGTGTTGATTCCACCAGACAGGAAAATTCAGTTTGGAATCCAACAGTGGCAAGTGGCAGGATGCAAAAAGAAATCTCAGTGGTGAACACTACTTACTGCTTTTCAGGAAAGTGACGGGTTGTGGAAAGAACAATCACAACTTCAGATTTATGTCAGATCTTATCTCAGCATTTGTCCTGCTTAGTAGGATACAACTGTCTAGTTGTGCCTTGTAAGGCAGGTTTTCCATTTCCCTGATTTTACTAGTTCTTTCTCAGACCTCCACCCATTTAACATATCTTTCTTGAATAAAGATGTCCAAAATTGTACACAATATTCCAAATAAGATCTTACCAACACTTTGTCCAGTACAGTGGTTTTTATATTGGAAATGCTTGTTTAGCTATGCACTACCCCACCTGGTACATTCCATAATAATTTTTTTTTTCATGGGTACAGCACAATAGCCTCAGTGATTCTGTCATTAACTAATGAAAATGGCCCTTTTTATTCCTGTCCTTCCTTACTGAAGAAGTCCCCTCTTAAAGCTGACATTTTTGTTATTATTCTCTAAACTCATGACTTACATTTTATAATATTAAATGTGGTTAATATCAGTAAAGAGTGATTTTGGTTTAAGAGTATTAAAACAGAATTGTGCAGGTATGCTGTATTTTTCTACTTGTTCTTATTACATTTCTTAATCACTGCTACTGAGTTTCTCAGTAAGAATATAACCTTATACTGTACAATTTAGCTTGTTTTCTTCCTATTTGTAAATGGTTTGTTAATGTTTCAGTAGAACTGCAAAAGCTATTGGAAGCTCTACTGGTGTTTTGACAAGACATTATGCAATTATTCTGAAACACAGAATACAGTGGTATTATTTTAATCTGACTGTTACCTTTCTTTTTACAGTATTTTGTAAAAAATAGTCAACGATGTAATACCTCAAGCAAGAAATTATACAGTATGCCTGAATTCCTAAATGTCAGTATTATTACAGAAACAGTGCTTTTTTTTTGTTTTTTAAATAAACCTACCAGTTAGTTGTTCTGCTTCAAAACTATGAATCAGCAATTTACAACAAAGCCAGAAAGAAATCCTATCAACAGATATTGTTATTCTAGTGCAGAGACACTCCTGGAACACATTAAAGTTCATTTCAGAATGATTGACCATAAGGATAAAATCTGCACACTAGCAATAATGTCTGTCTTCTTTCTGCAAACATTACAATCTAGATCGGAACTAGCTACTTGCTTTGCATTATTTGGATTTTTTTTTGCATTAAATTTTCTTCTTCCATGGTAATTTTTTCTACTGCTGGATACAGTTGGTTTTGGTTTTGGTTTTTTTTTTTTTAATTCTACTCTCTTTATTATTCACAAGTCTTTTGAACAGATTGTAGAAAAGAGTAGAGATAAGCATTCCTCAAGCTTCAGCTGACCAACAAAGATAAGAGTTTAAGAAATCATCACTAACAACATATTTAGTCTAGAAAACAGAAGTCTATTTAAGCAAGGACACTGATCACTTATTTATCTTGACTAGTCTTAGAAGGACATAACGAAATCATCTTAATTTACGAAAAGGTTAGTTTAGGTGGTATATTAGAAAACAACCCTTTCTGATTCTAGAGATAGTGAATTGTAACAAGATATCTAAGTAGGTAATGAAACCTCTCAAAGGTTTTTAAGAAAGACATAAACCTGATGAGGTTGTCTAGATCTATTTGCTTATTTCTCAGAAGTTACTGATGATTACTCGGTGTTCCTACCAGCCGCAAAGTTCAGTTATCGTGCTTTCTAATTGCTTATGGTATTCAGAAAGTGCCCACTCAAACAACTTTTTAATCTTAAGTCTAGATTTTCTGCATATTTATAGTGAACATTAAGACTGTATAACCGTATCTTTATAAATAGGTATACAACAGAAAGTGTTTTTCTCATGTGCACCATGCTGTCAGAAAGCACTTGAATATCTGGCTAAATCCCTCTCAGTTTCCAAGTGTACTTGTTAAGAACAGGGGGGGACTTTAACTATATGCTTAACTAGATATTTAAATAAGTGAGTTCTCCTGAATCATAGCTTTGAATGGTTGCTACTACCTCGTAGTGATTAAAGGGTGTAAAGTGCCTTACAGTTACAATTGCACAAATTGGAATCATGAATCATTTCTTTTACTTTCATTCTAAATATTCAGTAATCCTGAAGTCACAACCCTGCATTATTGGATAGTCCTGAAATCACAACTCTATTTATTATAAGCATTTTTCAACAAAGCTTTTTTACTGGTAAATACTGATTTCTTTTAACTGAAATTTAGCAGAAGACTGCCAAGAGAGAAAACCTTTCAAAGAATTTTCATCTGGACTATTTCTTGGGTGCAACATGAAATTTTAATGTTTGAAATAGCAAGTTGGTAGGGCTAGCTTAGAGAATTTGAAGAAGGGACTTAATCCTGAGTTTCCCTGTTACATTGCAACTGGCCATTGCAGTCATTATATCCCTTTTTCCTGCCCCTGCCTTTCAAGTAATCACATTCATATTGCCTTCTTTTTTTTCAAATACAAAATAAAATCAAATTTTGAAATCTTTTAAATTATATTCTGGTTTCCCATATTACTCTTCTCAGGATTCATAAAGAGCAGATAAATCTGCATCAGCCTTATTAATTGTGTGTTGCATTTTTTATTAATTTTGTATTTGATTTTTTTAATACTAGAAATATTTTTTCTTAAATCAACATTTTCATAAAAATAAGATTAATTCATAAAAATAAGATTAATATCCTGACATTTAATGCTACACTTGCAATAGACATTATTAAAAGTAGGGGCAATATTAATTTAACCTCAGATCTGAAGACAGAATGAACCTGATCTCCAAATTTCCATGCAGCAAACTGCATTCACCCATACTTTCACACTGCCTACAGCATGAAGGGACATTTTAAAGTCTCTGGTTCATCAGTGAATGCAGTAATTTTCATGTTTACATTTTGTCTAATTTTGCTTTCACATGTGTGAAGACTGCTAGCTTTTGCTAAATGTCTTGTGCGTGACTTGCCAAAATATTAGTTTCCTTATCTTCAGCTGTGGTCACCTTTGGAGTTAAAAGTATCTATAATCTCAAAATTGTTGTGCAGTTTTCAAATACATCAACACTTTACAATACACATCTTTCTTACATCTGGCATACAGGCTAGATGTTTCCGAGCAATGCTAGTGTATAGGTTTGATGTGGTTGTCTCAGAGCCTGGAGTGAAAGGTCTTGGCTTATGCAGTCTTTTACTCTTTCTTCATTATATCTACTGCTACTGCTACTACTACTGCTACTACTATCATCACCACCACCCCCACATATAGTTTTGGTCGGATATCAAGAGGGAAAAGAATATTTTGTACCAAATGAAAAGAATTTGATTGATACTATTGCTAACGGTTTTACAAGAAAAAGAACGGTAATATTACAGAACCCAGAGATGTATAGATGTGTTTTATCTGGGAACTATTTGCATAGTCATATGATGTACAAAGCAAGAAAATACATTGCATAAATACGTTTTACTGAAATTTAGTCATGTTATAAGAAGACTTTTCAGACGAGTACTGCACATGCTTCAATAAAAGAGTAAGAACCCATTAATATTTGTTAAATTAGACTTTATTAAACAACTTAGAAACATCCAATAATTTCGTTAGAAAGTGACCTCAGGAGTTTGATTGTACCTGCCCCTAAAAATACCTGCCAGCTTTGAAGTTAGATGAGATTGGATATGACTTGCTATGTAACTCCTTGCCAAATATAAATTCCTGTAATAAGAAATGCTTAAGTTAGACTATAATAGAACTGTAAGAGTCTTGCTTATGAAGGACATCTTATTATATTAGTAAGTGTAACATGGACAAAAAGTATGTTGCAGGTAGTCATAGAGTGCATTTTGAGTAGTGTTATTTCCAAGTAAAAATGACTTGTTTTCTCCTTTCAGAAAGGATACACATTTATGGCTGAAGCACGTACTGGTGACCTACCTGTGGCAGCTGGAAGATGGAGGCTCCGGCTCATCGGTTCTTATAGTCCACTCCCATTTCTCTCTCGTGAGGCTGTAAATAATGTCTATTCTACTAAAGAAATTAAAGAGTATTACATACCCAATGACAAGCATGTAATGTTCAGGTAAATATTGAGAGAAGAATGATTAAATTCTTCTTTTTCTGACAGAAAAGTATGTTCTTTCCTCTTTCTTAGAAGGGGAGGGTATTAAGGCAAATATCTGAATATTACCGGCCGTCAATGTGCAATACCAAATTTAACATTTCATTTGTGAAAGTGTTATTTTCTGAAATATTGCCACTGCTTAATGAAGAACATAGACTGTAACTTTAAAATCATAATAACAGTATTTTGCATTTCTATAAGCTCGATCTTGAAATCTTATCCATATGTCAGTTACTGAAATTCCATAGTACTTTTGGGGATTAAATATGTATTAAAATCAAGATTTTGCAGGTGGGGAAGAGACATAAAGTTTGATATATTTTTTCAGCTATTCAGATAAAGCTTTAAATAATACAGAAATAAAACACTTTCTTTTCTGATATATCAGAAAAATTCAACTTCCATCTTGTAGTGTTGGCAGAAAAATTTATATACCTTTTGCTTTAACATAGTGATTCTTTTAGGAGAACGATTTAATAAAAATGGGATGATTTAATTTTTATTAATCCTTTTTTAATTGATTAAAGTTTATTAAAATCAGTTTATTCTGGCTGAGTTTGAGTTCAGAACTGACCCTAAGTCACTATACTTAAGTTTTTACATAAAGGACTACACACTGCACTAAAACAGGCCCCATGCTTAGAGCTGATGACCTGTATAGATTTTGAAGGTTAATTCTAGAACATTTTGCCTTGATTCCTGACAGTTTGCATCAACATTTCAAATCAATGGATTATTCTTGGGATAGAGGTCTATTCAACAGAAGGAATCAGTTTCAATATAAATGAAGAAAGCGTGAAATGGACATATAACAAATGCACTCAAATTCTGTAAACTCGCTCTTTCTTGATGAATTTTTTTTCTTTTTCTCCCCTCTGATGTTGCCAATCTTTTAAAAATTTTATTTTAAAATATTTATATATTTTTGGCTCCAAATGTGCTGAAGTCAGGGTAATAGAGTTTTTGTGTGGTGTTGTTTGCTTGCTTGCTTGCTTGCTTGCTTGGTGAGATTAGTCTAACAATTTGAATTTATGGACAAAAAGCAAGTAATATATAAAGTTATGAGTCACAACAAAACTATTATTTAAATTTCATCCTAAGACTCTAATTCTACAGTATTTTAATTCCACAATCTTTTAAGTTGACCAGAGTAGCAGCTGTTATCAAATGAGATAGCTCTACCCTTTTGAAAGCAAATCTTTCTTTTTTTTTCTTTTACTTAGTTACTTTTTAGTTGAAACAGTTCCCTAATCTGGCTAACCACGTTTTTCAACAAATACTAGTACAACAGGAGGGAAGATGTATATCTGGACATTTGATAAGGCAGTGAGAAAAAGAAATGGCAAGAACACCCCTTTTTTGCAGCAGCACTTACTTTGATCATGGACTCACTGCACTAAACTTCACTACAGGAAGCTTAGCTCACCAGATTGCAGGAAAACAGTTGACTACAAACTCAATTTTAATTGTTCGCTTCCAGGTCAGCCCAACGTTTAGGTACTTTCCTAAAAAAGAATGATCTGGTATAGTTGGTTATATTGCTATAATTTTTTTCTTCCTCTTTAGGTATTCAGTAAAAGTTGCAGCGTCACATATTGCGACAGTGCAGCTACAAACCTCTAAATCAGATGTCTTCATTAAACTACAAGTCCTAGATAATGAGGAAGAAATTGTGAGTGTCACTGGAAAGGGCCATGCAGTCATCCCTGCTTTTAATTTCTTGAGTAATGTAACGCTTTTGAGTTCTCACTGTAAGTACTGTATTCTGTATTCGATAATTTTATTCACGGAGGGATATACATTCTTACAGTAATGTTAGGTAATCACAGAAAATATTATTTCTTCCTGCTTTTTCCATGAATCCCTAATTGCTTTGTGATGGAGTGGAATCAGCTACATTTTTGAGCAATGAACAGGAGTCCTTGGTCCTCAGCAATGAGGAAAGGTACCGAAAGGATTGATTGAAATAAGGTGTCCACACGTATTTTCTTGCTCTGCCTTTTGGTCTTGTTTTATAACTGAGTAAAGAGTTTTGTGGATAATTGAAGTAGCTTCTCAGTTCTGAAAATTTTTATGCACATGCTTGCCTTGTCCTTGAGAATTGAAATGTTTTATTTTCAAGATCTTGCCTTTATTTGTTTGATCTTAAAGTTCAAAAAATTTTGGCTATTAGGAAACTGATGCCCAGACCATGGGACATGGTAGATAATTCACGGATTACACTGAGCCTTATGGTTTAAATATGCCATCCTGAGCGTCACTTCTTTTAGCAGAAGCACACATTTTATTGGCTTCTCATCCATCATATGAGCCCCAGAGTACAGGGCAAAAGACTCTTGAATAAATGATATAATATTTATCCTTAAGAAAATCTTTCCATTTTTGACTCTACCATTGCTACAGCTTCACAATGATATTCATGGAAATAGAAGACACTGAAGGAAGAGCTACTTGCCCCAGACTTGCAAAGTTGGCATAAAAGGCATAAATGCCAATTATACTATTGTCAATTCTTTATGATAGCAACTGAAATACTGAGAAAAAATTATACCTTATGGGAACGCTTGAATTTAAACAAAATTTCTTTTGAGACAAATTTATTTGAAAGTTACAGCAAACACCTTACTCATTTTTGGCTGAACAGTTGAATCTGAGAAGTTTATTTGCTCAAAGTTTTTGTTTTGTTTTGTTTTTATTTTATTGCCATTCATTACATTGCAGTCTTGTCAGCTCAGCTCTTGTTAAAGGTGAGAACCAGTGTGTGTTCAAAGGTCACCTTTCATAAGCATGCTAAAATTCATGTGTTTTCTCAAAGTACTTTGAAACTAGTGATTGTACCTAACAAAAATCCAGCTGGCTTCAGTTAAAACTGACTCTCTGTAGTCCAGCAAACTAACGTTCTGAATCTACTGTATGCCCAAACCTGGCAGCATATAAATACTGGGAGAAGGGGCAAGGAGGTAAAGAAGATGAAGCCAATCTCTTGTCAGTGGTGCCCAGTGACAAGACAAGCGGCAACGGGCATAAAATGAAATACAGAAAATACAATTTAAGCATTAGAAAAGGTGATTTGGAGGGGGGAGGGGTTGTTTGGTTTGGGGTTTTTTTTGTTGTTTCATTTTTACTCTCAGGGTGTCAAACACTGGAACAGGTTGCCCAGAGAGGTTTTGGAGTCTTCATCCTTGGAGACAATCAAAACCCAACTGGACATAGCCGTGAGCAACCTGCCCTAGCTGACCCTGCTTTTAGCAATGGGATTGAACTAAATGATCTCCAGAGGTGTTTTCCAGCCTCTGCCAGGGCCACTCAGCATCCCGTGATATCAGTTAGTAGTTAAGGCTTATGGGTTTTTTTCTCTTAATGATACACAAATAATCCAGTTTCCTTGGATGTGCTGTCCAGCTAAGGAGGTATTCATTTACAACCAGACTTAACAGAGAGAGCCTTCAGCTTGAGATTGTAGCAATGCTCTGCCATCATCCCCCTCTGATATAGCAAGATAACTTCCTGCACACTCTAGAGGGCAGAGTTAGGATATCCGGACATCCTTTTTCATGTTTCACTTCCAGGCTTTCAGAAGTTATTGTTCTGCCAAACTCAGTACTCAAGAGCTACCGTCAGACAATATTAGCTGTTTGCTACTGGCATTTTTATTGTTTGATGAAATTGGAGCTGGCCTGCTAAAGAAGCTAAACCAAAACTGGAATGAAACTTTTGTCGTCTGAAAGTACACTCGGCCAGTTGATTGACATTTGATTTTGAAGTGGTGTTTAATTTTACTGTTCAGAAACAATAAATATAGCTGAATGAGGTACATAATTGTTAGGCATATTTTCAACAATTGTCCCTGTAGTGCTCAGGTAATTTTTAACAAAAATGAAGTACCATCTACCTGCTTCCACTACACTTATATGTAATAGATTTTAGATGCTACTGCCGTGCCATCTTAACTTCTTTCATAACCTTCATTTGCTTCCCTGTTTTCTATACACTTCACTTCCTAATCAAGCTATTTCCATTTTATTTGTAAGATCGTATACTATTTTGAATTTTTCATTATCTCTATGGTTTTCATTTTGAAAATTATATTCTTCATAAGCATTACAAGTTTGCTTAAATAAAGCAGTTGTTTATAAGCAAACAAGTCAGCTACTGTACTCTCCATGGACACCACTATAGATCAATGTTGTAAGATATTAAAGTCTTCAGTCCTTTTATGAAGATTTTCAAACAATAAATCTTCTGTAAATCAGTTAGTTTCTGCCTGTTTGAGCATATTCAGAACCTGAGGCAAAGACAAATTGTTCAAATACTGGATTATTGCTTTGCTAAAGCCCAAAATAGCATCATATTTCATGTGCTCACCTCCACTATTTTGAACTGTGTAGTTTTCTAACATGATCCTTTAGAAAAATGTTTTATCTAAATTTCCAATGCTATGTGGGAAAAATAACTAATTTAATCATGTTTATGAAACATCTTGATTTCTGTCTCAACTGCACCTTATTAGTACCAGAAATGTAAAATTAAATACTATGGAGACCATGCTCTTAAAGTGTAATTCAGCAGATGACAATGTTGTGGTTTTAAAGGAAGTCATGGAGAAGCTGTCATGATTCTGTCTGAGTTACCAAGATAATCAATAGCTATTTTTGGTTACTGTTTTTGGAATGTGGGAATGGATTAGTAAACTTAATAGTAGACTGGTGGAAATAGAAGCAGGAAAGATATAAGATAGCTCAGATTAGGGTCAGCATCACAATACTTGAAATAAATTGCCAACTTACCCTCAGTAAAGTGAAGGAGAAACTTTCTTTCAGGAAACTGTCTTGTTGGCAAAGATCATAGTCTGAAGACTGAAATAAGTGCCTGTTAAAAGGCACAATCAGCTGAAAGAGAAGAGAAATGGGTTCCAACACATGCTGGAAGGGAGAGGATGGGGCAGAATAACTAAGAGAGACATTTTGTCTTTGTCAGACTAGCAGGGGCATAGGTGAGAAGAACTTTATAAAATATCCTCAGAAATCAGACACACACATTAGGCTTCTATCTCTTATTCTTATGTGCTGTGATACAAATAATTTCTGCTAATTTAAAATTATTTTAATCCATGTGAATCATTCAATGAAATATCTGTTATATTAACCTGATTGAAATTTGGAAGGTTGTCGTATCAGGTTCCTATTCAGTGGAGCCTATAAAAAAAGTGTTATGATTTTAGACTGTATTTGAAGGTGAAATGAATATTCTGATGCCATTTAAGTGTGTGTGAGTGTATGGAGAGCTGTCATTTGGAAGGAATGACTGTGAAGCTGTCACTGTTTGTTGGGTTTTTTACTATTATTTTTACAATACTAGACCAAGTGGCCTTAACATTGAAGTTCTTTTCCTATATATATGCATCCTGTATATCACAAAGAAGAGATTTTGTGTAAGTGTTCCAAATCCTTCAGAGCATCCAAACTAAATGAGCAGATTATGAAATGTACTCAGTATAACCAATATGACAGTATCATATTACCCAACTTGCTGAGTGTCTGTAGATGCAATTTATGGCATTGTAAAAACATGTTTCTTTGCTATTGTCAAAAGTGTTAGGAAATTATGGCCTGTACAATAACAATATAGGAACCTCCATAAATACTGATGCCAAGTTCAGGTGGGGATTTGTACAATTGACACTCAACACAACAAGATTGATACTGTCAGTATCTAGTTGTCCTCTAAAAAAGTGTGTTTTCACAGAATAGGAATAATCAGAAACCACTGCTATACCGTCAGCACCAAACTTGTTAGTTAAGCAAGACACAATCCTCACATGTGAGACCTATTCAGTATCGTACAAGTTCTGCCTCTCATAGAATTGATTGCTGTGTTGACAGAAGTACTCTTAAGTGACATTAATGTGCAAGCACCACCAATAAAACATTATCCTTCTTTCCCACTCACAACCTGTTAATTCATGTCCAGTCACAGCTGTTTTATAAACATCTTTTATAGCTCAGAAACTACATTTAACCAATTGATTTTGACTATATTTACCTCTTCTGAGATGTAGCAGATGACTTGGACCTTGAACATTCGCTTGCCAATAAAGGAGTTACATATTGACATGTTGCAAGCACAACTTGTTTTGTTGATACAAGCACAGCAGTCCTGTAAGCACAGATGGGCAAGTGAATGCTCATAATCCTTTTATTTTCCATAGTAGCAGTCTGATACAATCCGGTCTCAAAGTATCAAAATCTCGTTCAGATATTTGTTTGAATCTGGAGCCAAGGTAGGTAGGAGTTCCTTCTAGTCAGAGCTTTGCTTAGGAAAACCAAGACTGAATATTTATGTATGTAGTAAGGAAAGTAATTTGGTGTCACAGCACCACCTGGTGACAATTGCTAGAACTATTATTTTGGATGTGTATGCGTTTTGGGGAACTTTTGCAAGTCATCTTTCCAGCAAGGAAAGCAGAATAAGTCTTATAGAGGATTCCACCATTCTGAGCTGAGTTATCTTCATGGCAGGATCATCCTCTGGGCAAACCATTACAGAATTTTTCAATAATTAAGCTCTTCAGGTTTAGGAGAGAGAGAAGAGGAGGATAGTGAGGCATTCATGAAAGCTAATAGCCTAAGGAATACAACCTCCCTTGAAACCCACCTACCTTGACAGGCTCCTTCAGAGGGCAGTGCACAGCTCCTGAAGCCCAGACACCAGACTTCCTGGAGAGGAGCTCACCTCTCTGTTGCCTACAAGAGGGAGTATATTTAGTTGGCCTCACAGCTTTAAAGCTACCTTTTTGTAAATTATTTGCAATGTCCCTTGATAACAGTGCTCAGGCAGGCATTGAAGATCCTTCCTGACTAGGCACTTTCATGCAAATATTGCAAATGGTACCTTAAAGGCAAGTTACCCAATTGGAAGGTTTCTGTATGTAGAGTTATTCTCTATTTGGAATCCAAATTGTTTCTTTGCAGCAGGTTTTCACACAGATGTAAAAGAACATGCAAGATTATGGTCTCTGGATAATGTTTATTCTTCATCCAAATGCACTTCTGTTGAGTGAAAGCCTCATGATTTTGGTTCCCTGTGATTAAAGACTTTGTAATCTAACCACTATGAGTTATGTCTCCTCTCACCTTCACAGCATGGGAAGCTAACTGATACCTGGAAAGCTCAGCAGGCTCTATTTGAGTGAGAAACTATTCCACAGATACAGGCTTGCTTAGGCATATCTTTTACAGAACAACACCCATGGAGTTGCATCGCTCTAAAAAATGGGTCAGAAGAAACCAAGTATTGTCTTCCTTCAAGTTCCTCTCACAGGCCTCCTTACCACAGGGACAGCAACAGGGATAGTTCAGGTGCTAAAGATCCTGAATGTCATGCAGAAGAGCAACTCACAGCTTGTGATTAGGAATTTGAGACATCTTGAAGAAAGCATCTCTGCAAGGTCTTGTTTTCATTTCCTGACTTCAACTGATTTTCTTAGGAAAAAGGAAGCACTGCCGTATGCAGAGGAAAGATGTGATAGCAAGTGATCCGTGGCATTTGACTTCCATAAGAAACAATGCTTCCTGACTCCCTTTGCGTTTCTAGTGGCACACACAACCTTTTATTTGGCATTTATACACTGACACACCATCAGTAAATTTTGCTGAATCTGGTCTAATAGTACTCTGAAGTCCTGTAAACTTCCCTGGATGTTTTGTCAACATACATGAAACTCTGTACATTTTTCTTTTGAAGTGTTGCAATGATACAGTATCATCCTTTGCTTCTGCAATAAACCTTGGGAAGAGTAAAGCCTTCTGTCCTCAGTGAAGTAAAAAAGATATCTCTTTCCCAGTTGATGGTCCAGCTATTGTTAGTGTAACACAGGTGAAGCTGCTTCCCCAGAGGTGTTATTTTTGCCCTTATTCAATTTTCTGTGAGATGTTCCCTTTTAGAATTCTCTTTCCTTCCTCTCTAGACATTCAGGCAAGATAATATCATAGATTTCAGTGGCATTAGAAATGAACACAAGTTTACGTTTTCTGGATTAATACTTCTGTTACAGCCTGTCTTTAGCACATTCCTGGTTTCACAGTTTTTCCACATTAATACCTTCCTTAGGAGACAATGATATAACTTTATAAATGATAACAAATGATAAATGATAACAAATAGTTCTATAGCTCCTTTCAAGATTGACTTGTTCTAAACTTCAGTCAGCTATGATCTTTGTGTCAGGTTGACATAAGAGGCTTCTATAAGGGTAGGAGTTGCCAGAACTGCGGCCAATGCACCTCTCCCCCCCGCTCCTTCCATAGGTGTTAACAATTTATTAAATTAGGTTAGCTATACAGAGACCCCATCATACAGAGTACAAGGCTATCTGTATTATGTAATATATACTGTGGTGCTGTGGTGGTTAGTGCAGGAAAGAAGTGTGAGGTTTGGGAGGAAAAATTATACACTTTAGTAACAACAGTTATATATACAGTCTTTCAAATTTCTCATTATTCACTTTGAAGAGATTTGTGATTTGCATGCAGAATGAAATCAGGGTAGTATTTGGAATAAGCATAATTTTAATTGGAACCTTGTGAGCATAATACAGCATGAGAAAATTGACTATGCTAATTCTTCTTTCTCATAGTTTCTGGGGGCATCTGTTTACCTCATACCAATAATTCATACAATTTCTGGAAATTTACACTGACATTTTTTATCATCTTGCAGCAAGCAAAACCCAGATTATTCAAAGTAGTACAAAGAAGGAATCAGAAACTGGAGGATCAAAAAAAAAAGGTCATATTTCATCTTCAAAGGACACCAAAACTCCTTTCAAGCCAGGACTTGTACAAGAAGGCCCACCTATATTAGAAGATGAATCTTTACTCTTGGAAAACTTTCAAAATAATGATGGAAGTCCACAACAAGTAAGAGATTCCAAATCATTGGGATTTGGAAAAAAAAAAAAAAAAAACCAAACAATGAAGGGGTATTGATAATTCTTTTGGTACATGTGGAGATCTGATACCCTGAGGCAAGAACAAGGAATCCAAAATTAAGATTGTTGGTAGCTTCTGAATGAGGCTATGGAGAAAGGATAATGTACATATATGAATAACCAAATAACAAAGGGTCATTTTTGTTTTCAAATCAAGGTGATACATTCAGTCTTTAAATGTTCTTCGTTTGCCCAATCCAATTCAAGTATAGCATAACTTTCAGCTAAGGGCCAAAAACTACCAGTAATGAAGTTAAACTTCTGATGATTCAATGTGAGTTTTGTTTGAAATATGATGTAAGAGAAGGCCATCTTTAATAGTTTTAATAGAGAAACACCTGTTGCAAGTCAGCTGAAAGCTTTAGTAGCACACGTACAATAGCTGCTACTTGAGCTGCGTTTCTCAGAGAGGGATGTCAAAACCATGGATTTTTCTTGACTTCTTGACTAGTATTATTTGTCTATCCTAGAAAAATAGCATTTATTTTCTAAAACAGTTCTTGTTTCTCTATCTCCAAGTGTTTCTCTACTGTGATATTTCCTGATAATTGAGTTCAATTAAAACAAAGTATTCCAGGGAAAAAAAGATTATTGAGAAATAAATTCCATGGTTGTTCCTTTGACTCAGAACTGGCTTTAGAATTTGGAAAACAATTTTTAAAGAGAATAATTTCCTGTTCAGTGTAGACAACGTTTAAAATAACCCATGGACCCTGTCACCCCTACCTCAAATTAAGACTTTATTGAGTGCTAGTATTAGGGCTCAAAGCCCTGTAGTAGGTCCTAAATCAAAGACAAAAGTCTTTGGTTTAGCACATGGCATGCATAGGAAAGTTACATGGAAATCTTAAAGGAATGTAGCTCCTTATTGTATAGCCCAATTTAGTTTCACTTGATAAACACATGAATAATTGTTTAATTTCACAGGAATTAAAATAAAATCTGTGGAATTAACACTAATTTTTTAAGCTTCTTGTGAATACTGTAATGTGCAAGCTTGTAAATTATGTGTTTTATTTGGTGAGTTCAATAACTGCCAGTTTACTAACCTGCAGGACTTTTGAATGCTTACTACAATTGTTATGTCTTCAGCATGTTAACATACTGCATTTTCTTTCACAGTCTCACAAATATATCATACAAGCATTAGTGTTGTATGATAGTTGGCCACTTACTGAGAGTCAGTCTCTGTTTGTTCAGGAACTGAAAGAAATGGAGAAAAATGAAATCAAAGGTAGGTCAATCCAAGTATGTATTTAGTCAAATGCATCATGTTACTGATTTAAAAAAATGTTATATTGCTACAAGCCAAGACCATATGACATTTTTTCTTTTATTCACTGCTTAAGTAAAATAATTAAGCAACGAAGCTCTTTGTTCTGTGGTTCATAGAAATGAAGTTTGATTGCATGATTCTATACCTTCAGTTCACAAATTATAAAGAAATCAGAGAATACTCTGCAAAACTCACCTGAGCTTCTTACAGCTTAACTTTAGGTAGGGATCTAGAACAGTTGCAGAAGTAGGACTACAGTCAGAGAGACCTATGAAGTGTAATAGAAAGGCACGGTGCCCTGACAAAGTACACCCAAACATAGAAGTTTCTACTGAAACTAGAGAAACATGCCTGCCGATAATTTAAGAAAATGACACTGACAAGAGGAAAAAAAAGGCCTGTTTTGGGATATGTATTACTTCTGTACTGCTAGGAGAAGAATTTAGGCAGGAGGCAAGCCTAGGAAAGGCCCCAAGGACAGGCTGTGTATTCAAGCCGGGAAGGGGACAGAGGAATTACAGAAGCTTTTCTTATTTTTCCAGTTTCTCTTAGCATTTCTTGTTAAGGCACAGGAAAAAAACCCAACACCTATTAAAAGCAGTTAGAATACTAGTCAGTATCCTAGAAATTGGATAAATGTCTCATGTTTGCTTCTCCTTTTACCACTGGGGCTGATACAGAATGATTTAGAACTTAATTATGTTAGAAGAGAATTTATCATGCTGGATCCAACAGCCCGGGAGAGGCGAGGCTGCTGCCACTCCACGTCCCCAGGTCCAACCGTTAGCAAGGCTGAAGATGCAGTCCCAGCAGGCACACGCACACAGAACATACATACACGCTATGTATATACATATATACATTGCCAGCCACACAGATCACAGGCAGACACTTGGAGCACTCACACAAACACAGCACCAATGGCCTCATCCTGCTTCCCTCTCTGGCTGGACAGAATGGAAGTCCACTAGAGAGACTATATATATGTATATATATATAAGGTGGATCCTTCCAGCAGCTGGACTTAGACATCTAGTCTGCCCAGTAGCTGGCCCCTGGATCCCATATAAGCTCCTGAGGCTGCAGCCCTACTCCAGCTGCTGGTGCAGACCATCACACACACACGCGGACATGCACACACGCAGCTGACTCCTCTGTGCTCTCACCCCTAGATTCCTGCAGAACCTAAAATATTACTTTCCACCATTCAGTAAATTTCCCCTATTGTTAATATTAAAGTTCAATAACTCAATTTTTAAAATATGAGATAAGGAGAAATTATTTGCATTATCCTTCCTCATATATATACAGTTGCTAATACCCTTAAATTTTCTTAGAAAGATTTGACCTTTATTTGTTAGTGGTATTTCTCACTTCTTACTCTGGTTACATATTTCTTTTTAAATATCTGTTGGTTTGGTTTTTTTTTTTTCTTTCTATTACCCTGGACTGAAGTTAGATTCATCAGCAGTAATTGCTGACACATATTATTTCATTTCTTGTTTTTAAGATGAGTGCACCATTTGAGATTTTTGCAGTCTTTTTTCAGCTAGCATTACAGAACTTTACAAAGATGTGTCTTCTTGATTTACTATAGTCCCTAGTCAGTTTTAGTAATATTTGAGGAGCTATGTCATGTAGCCTTACAGGCCTGTACACAGCTTTTTTAGTGGTGATTTCTCCTGGTTTAGTTTGTTGCGTACTTCACAAAAGCGTCTTTTCTTCCTAGATGACTCAATTTATTCTCCTCGTTTTCTCTTTAGTGATAGACTGCTTCTTACAATAGACATCCTAGAACATTGTCTTATCCTTCTGAGTCGGCTACATAGTGACAGCTTGCACTTAACGCACCAGTCATGCTACTGGTGTGTATCCTTTCATACAGCTATCACCATGGTCTGTAAAACTGCAGGTCAAAGGAGGTCACTTAATCTCTAAGTTTCTTCACTAGTTCTCAGCTGTTATTACTGAAGCTTGTCAATGTCATCAGTATTCTCATGTTTAGTTCAAGGTAGCAGTATTCCCTTCTCCATGTTAACTGATGCTTTGGCTCATTTGCAGTCAACCATACTCAAGCCACAGTCAGTGATAACGAGCACTTTTCTCTTAGGATTCTTTTTAAATGTTGTGATTTCTGTGTCCTCTCATAATTGCTGCCTTTCAAAGTAACCCAAATCCATTTCACAGTTCATATTAACTGGGCGTTTCTGTTTATACAAGGATACCAACAGATTGCCCAGGCCACCAACAGAGTTTAAAAACAAAATATATCATAAAGTTTAAACACCAACGCTTACTGTATTTACTACGTAGCATTTATTTTATGTACCCCTGTTAACAGCAATATTTATCTGGAGTGCTTACTATAGGTAAGTATTTTGGAAAAAACAACATTTAATCTTTGAATCCTTTTCTGATTGTGAACTAATCTTAAAGCAATTTGAAAACTGAGCTTTACCATTTAAAGCTGCCAGCACCAGTTGTCAAACACACAATTCATATAATAGCAATGTTGGTGTGTAACCAAAAAGGCATCCTCTCACCATGTGATTTTTAAGAAAGCTGCAGTTAGCCAGGTGGAAAATTCCTGCAACAAATTTTCACCATTTCAGGTATCACTTTTTCATGTAAGACAACAGTGCCATCTGGAGTTAGTTTTGTATTAAAGCTAATTTATCATGGCAAAAGCATATTTCAGCTTTGTATTAGCATTTACTAAAATCTTTTAAACTAGTCTCCCTTTAAATGAAGACCCATACTATTATACTATCGATATTCACCGATATTATAAATATTTATTAAGAACATTTTTGAAGAAAGGAAGTTCTCCGGCATACAGATGCTATGATAATTCTGTATTTTGTATTTGTTGATGTTTGTTATTCTTTTGTTTCTTCAAAATCCTTAATACTGCAGTTTGGCAGTACTTGTAAAAAGAACTGTGTTAGCAAAAGTTATTGCATGACTAATATTTAGTCATATTTATTATATATGAAATCTCATTAAATGTTTTATTAAAGAGCACATTGCACAAACAAAACATTAAAAAGGCATTAACCAGGAAAACCCAAGTACCCAAGTACGCAGAAATTAAAAAGTGCCAGATAGTTTATTATTTATACAGTCTTCATTCCTTTCTCTTTTTTTTTTCTTTTTTTCCTTCCATTGGGAACTGTTAATGGGGCAAGACTTCAATGGAAAAATAGTAAAAAAAAAAGTAAGATCTGGATCATAATTCTTGTGTGAAAGGGGAAAAATTAGCAGGCAATCTTGCAACTGCTAATACCATTTTAAGTTGCTCGACTGTGCGAACAAAATTATTTTAAGATTCATTTTGTATATATGATTTTCAGCTATTGCCTTTTTGGGTTCTTTGGTTTTACTTTTCTTGTACTAAGATCAGAAGTATTATTGTGCAACTGTCACAACCCAGAGTTGAATCATCAGTGTGCGCTGAATGCTGACTGCAGCCTGTATTTTATATATTGCCTTAAGTTAACTCAAGGGTATTAGCTGTTGATGAGAGAAGGCTGTCTGTCCAACTGGGAGAGCAGGGGGAGATAGGGTGCCCAACCCAGGTAGTAGAGGTAGGTTTGAAAAGGCAGGAGAGGCAACATCCTTTGGAATATTCCTTTTTTTTCTCCAGAGCTGGGAAAGTTTCTCCCACAGGTTTTCTCTTCCCGCAGGAGAACCTGCTGGCTCGTGCCAAGGGCAGGATTTCATGAGATGTTTAACAGGATGTTGAGTTCTCCCTCTCTTTATCTCTTTCCCACCTTGCCTGTCCATAGTGATTAATCACTTGCCTTGTGTTCAGTGAAAAATAGGTCACTGAGGATGCATGATGGTCCTAGAGTTTAAAGACCTGTAGACCTCTAAGCCATGTTCTAACCCCACCCTACTACTGCAACCATATTGGTGGCTTGCTTCTATCCTGGTGTATTTTTACTGCAACTTTAGTGTCTGGATGAGCCCAACTTTGGAAAGATTTTTGACATTGCTATCTGTCGAGAATCCTTGTGAGGGTCCAGTCAGAGACAGGAAAAGCAACATCTGAACTTCTCGGTCATTTCCTAACCAAATCTGAAAGTCTCTCATGAGGCAAGTAACAGTCATTTCTGCCAACTACTGGGTAATCCCACTAAATGCTTAGAGCCTATTTCAGATAGTGGGAGCATGATATCTTCTCAAAGAAAACTTCAAAAGACTCCTCTGTATTTTACCTATGAATAAGATACATTCTCTGTAATTTGAATTTCATAAATCAGGAGTAGCTATCTTGCCTAAAAAAGAGAATTGTTGTATCTCAATCTGAAGTTATGACTTTCAGATAGGAATCATTTGGTGTAATTATTTAGCTTGTCATAGACAGGATATCAGACTGGATGATCACTATGGTCCCTTCTGGCATTAGACTAAATGAATCTCTGAGTAAATAATTGAAAAGTGGTAGAGAAGCTAATTTTAAGAGTTGCTATCAGCTGTTTGTCATCACTGTCAATTGGTGTGATGCCCAAGCTTTTCTTGGTGCCATACATATACGATAACTGCCACTGAGAGTTTGTGATGATTGATGCATAAGCTGTGAGCTGGAATGGCCTTTTACTTTCTGTATCATCTCCCTGCCTTTCTTCTTATCACATCCCATACAAACCATTTGCCTGGCTTTGTCCTTGGAAAAGCCCCGAGGAACCACTCACATCTCCCTTAGAGTCAGAGTGGGCTGCATGCTACAGTGCGAAACTGCAGCCAGTGTCCCCTCCAGGAATATCTGGAGGATGATCCCAAAACCGGGGGAGACTGCCTGCTCTGCTGAGGGAGGGAGGAGGGCTGGGGGAACCTGGACAGTGCAGCGTTCTGTTAGCTAAGAGAGCTCAACTGAATCCTGTCCTCAGCCTCCGTATCAGGAGTTAAAGCAGGATAGCTCTTTTTAGCCCGTCACTTCATATGTTTGTTCATTATTTACTAACTTCTTTGTGTACCTCGTAAGTCCAGAGCACCAAAATATTAAAATTCAGAGTTGTACAATATTTGTAGAAGCCAGACAAAGCTTGTGGTATCCCATGACATAGAAAATCTTTGTCTGATATCATTTAGCTAATGACACTGAATGTCTCTTGAGTGTTTGTATAAACAATAAATAATTTATCTTTAAAAATTAATAATTCACTGAATAATGCATGTACACCAGCCTGATTTATGGTGCTAATATGTTATGATAATGTGAAATTAAATGGAAAGCCATTTATGTAATGATATTTTAACTTCAAATAATGTCATCACTATTTATTTTATATTTGCATTTCCTCTGGAGTTGTTTTAGTATCTTCAAACTTGTGGAGACTGCTTTAATTTTTGCTTTCATTCTTTAATGTATGCTTTGGTAGCATTGAATTAATTTAAGCTTAGCACTTTGGTGCCATTGTACATTATTTAAGTAGCATGAGGAGATAAGAATAATATAATTTATACATAAACACATGTATAATGTATGATGTAATACACACATATCATATAATATATATTTGTATGTGTAGTTATAAGTGTATTATAAATGTTTCTATATGTTTAATATTTACAATGTTCTATATCCATAAAACCTCAGCCATGACATTGCAGATCTGATCCAAAGCTCATTAATGCCAGTGGAATATCTTCAGTGGACTTTGGATCAAATCATGCAGCACAGTGATTTGTCCTCAGTGGAAAGAGATTAGAAAAGCATAGCATTAAGTGAAAGGTACCTTGTTATTATTGTCCAATTGTAAAACAATCACTCATTTCCTCTTTTTTCTAAAAGAAATGCCTTGGTTTATTGTATTGACTAAATCTAGGTTTTCAGCATTTGTTTTAATGTTTCAAGCAGTATGAAGGTGGAGGGAAACAAAAATTTCAGACTCAGATCTTTAATCTTTCTCATAGTGTTGTGGGTCCATTCCAGGTTGTTTCAATTGACGTGTTCCTTATGCTGTTAATGCTATATGGTATTACAGGCTTTATGTGTTTACTTACATATTTTAACAAGAATATGACATGCAAAAAGTCTTGTTAACAGCTCCCACTAAGACAGTGCAGAATAAGTGTTACAAATGTCAATTCTCAACATCTTTAATTCAAACATATAGCATACATATAGCATACACACGTACTGATAAAATAATTAATCCAGAATGTTCTCAGATAGTCCTGAGAATGATAATTGTGAATTTCTTAAATATGCATCAAATCTCAAATAGGTTTCTTTGCCTTAACTTCCTTGCACTTTTGGTGGGGTGTATCTTCCCTTCTGCTCTTCACACTTTCAGGCTTACAAGGATATGAGACAGTGAGAACATTGGTTTTACCTACTTTGAGTTTCTCACCTGCCTGGTGCACAGCACTGACAGAGATTGTGTGAGACTGTACAAGAGAAGTAAGAGTCAGACTGTGATTCTGTACATTGCAATCTTTGGACTGACCCATACACAATGCAACAATGCAGTGACTGATGTGCAGGGACCGTGGCAAACTCACAGTTAAGCCCTGGGTAAAGTGCTATTTAGGACAGATAAGGCTGTCACAATATGTCCACCTTGTAAATCTGTTTTTAAAAGTTGTTTTGTCCCAACGTTCTTTCTTGGTCCAACAATAAATGTTAGTGTAGTACTTGAAAGTGTCAACTAACTAACTGACTTTTCTTTGTCTTTCTGTATGGCTGTTTTGTGCTGTTATTCCACCCTGGATATTATATGGGGAAATATATTTATGGATGACAATGGTATCCTCTAATTCATCATGTATCATAACTACATCTGAATAGTACATGGGGAAAAGCATGAGGAGCACAGCTTTCCCCTAATGCTCAATTATTCTGAAGGACAGAAGTCTGCAAGTATTCCTAAACCAACCAGAAAATCAAAAGATAAAGCATCTGAGAAGACAGAAAAAGAGAAGTCCAATAAAGAAAGAGGATCACTTGTATCTCTTGCATCTCGACCTGAATCTCAGGTGAGAACAAACCCAAAAACTGGATTTGTTGGATGTGCCGCCATTGTACTCAGTGTAAAGATACTTTCAGGTCTGCAGATCAGTATTACTAGCACTTCTAGTGTATCCCTTGCATTTCTCTATGCCCTGCTTTGCCACCTTTTTAGCTTTACACCTGAGAGAGATTGAACTGCACATGTAAAAGACATGCATCCTGCATTTAGAGATGTAATGTGCTCATTTCTTTGTTTATGTATAAAGCAACTGCTGGTTGTTTCTTTTGTTAGTCTAGTTTCTGTCTCTGCTGAAGGTTTATTAAATTCCGTGAATTCGCCATATTCATGTTCCATTAGTCCCTCATTGTCGTGGGTTTTATGGGTTCCCAGGAAGATGAAATAGGTCTTTCCGCTATAGTCAGTTCCTGTCTCGTATGTCACAATTGTCATTAGTTTGCGGACGTCCAATAGCATAAAAATTGGTACCTACTTGCCTACTGGCAAATTCTTCTCATCTGTGGTGTGATAATCTGAGTGTTCTGTGGTTGACCAAAAGGCTACTGCCAGCCTGTATGCCTTAAAAGGAATAATTGACTTTATGGATTGCAAACAGATTAATGCAAGGCAAAGAAGAAACTGACAGCTCCTTGTTTAATGGTATTGCTTTTGCTGGGAATTTTGCTGCCTCATGGCAGGTAGTTCAAGGGGAGGGCATCTCCATAGAGTTTTTAATGAAGAAATCTCTACTGAATTGTTTTGTGGACTAAACCTGCTGCACAGCAAACTTTCCTATGATTCACATCCACACCTTGTTATATAGAGTTCCAGAACAGTGCCTTAATCCTTCTTTCAGAGCAGTCCGAGTGGCTGCAGTTGAGATTGTTGGTCACTGAAATGCAATGCAGCTTCAGGCTGTGTCAGATTTCTGCCTTCAGCTCCAATGATGGGGTACACAGGATTGTGCTAGGATGATAGCTCTTGGGAGTTCTTCAGTCTGCCACTAAACAGATGCAAGTTGCAAGATGGAACTGCTTGCAGATAAAGAAGATGCCCGTCTTTAGTCTCAAATAAAAGCTGAACTCCTATCTCTACTTCTAAATTGTGGGCTTAAAGCTTCTGCAGGTGGTATGGTTTCCAGAAATATATGCAGCACAATATCTCATTCATCGGTCAGACAGCAGAATAGTCTCCTACAGTTGAGGCACCACTTGTATGCTATGGTTCTGGAGAAGCCATGCGTTAAGGTGGTTTAGAGAATTTGGGAAGTGATTGGAAAGAACCAGATGCCTCGTAAGGCAGAGCAAGATGTATTTCCACACAAAAAGCCTAGTTAAATATAATAAGACTTCTAGAAAAAAGCTTGTGGAAGGAAGGCAAGGAAAGGAGGGAAGGAAAGGAAAAAAGCTTGACAGGAAGATAAGAATTGCTACAAAATACTCTTGTTCAGACAGACTGTTGAGAAGAACTGGGATTGTGGAGCATGCTGTATGGGAGTTGGGGGAAGCACATAAAGAAAATATCTCAAAGAGCTTCTAGACATTGCAAAGTAATTTTCCTTTCCTTTGGCAGCCCCTGTGTAGTAATGCATGTCAAAGTCTATCAATGTAGAATGTATATCAGTCAGGAAAATTACCAGCATACAGCAACATAACTTTATCCTAAATAGAGGTAGTAGATGTATACCAATAAATACATTATGTTTATGATACTTCACTTCCAGCAAGCTGCTTCAGACAAACCGTACTGGACTTTACATCTAGTGAGTGAGCAGAGAGAGGCAGACATTCTGGAGGTGAAGAAAGACACTCAGCGAGCAGATGAGATCAGAGCCATGAAACAAGCATGGGAGTCTGCAGAGCCAGGAAGAGCTATCAAGGTAACATCAGAGTGCCATCTTTGCAGTAATGTTTCTTCACAGGTTCCAGGAGCTGCTGTGATGGTAGAGCAGTTGCCACAACAGAGACCTGACTTCATATGGCTGTCCTCTTCACCACTCTGTGGAAGACAGGAAATTTCACACAGGTTAAAGAATCAGAAGTGATTATGTGCATGAACTCTGGGCAGGAATCCAGATCATCTCCTTTACACTTCTGTAGATCACTGAGACTTCAGACTCAACTTTACAAAACAGAGAAAAGTTTCTTCCTAGAAAGCCCACTAGCTCTACATAATTGCAAAGCTGCTGCTTGTGACAAGTTTAATGTTTAGCATGAACAGATTCTAGTGAGAAATACACTGCTATAAACATGCCAAAAAGATTTCTCTTGAAGAACTGGCACCTGGCCAGATCATCACTGAAATTGTCCCCTGCAGCCAGGATTCCCAACTTCATTCTGGGTTGCAGGTTACCCATGAGCCTGTACATGCTGCTCTGTATGAATTCACTGTTTTGGAGAAGCAATACTAATTCAGATGTCAGCTGCAGCTGGGCTCTTTTGACATGATGTATGCTTAAGATGGAAAAATAATACAAGTTCTTTCTAGCAAAGCAAAAAGTTAAACTGCTGATTCAGAATTGGAAGCATCATTACCAAAAAAAAAGGAAAATAAAAGAACAAAATGCAGTCTTAAAACTTACCTAACAGCCATCCCCTATCACCACCACCACCAGTGACCTTTGAGGGGTATTTGGCCAGAAACCCCAGCTCAGAAGCATTTTGCCTTTTTTATATTACCTTTCAGAAATGAACCTCAGACATGGGCCTTCCCAGCTACACTTTCAGATTTTCTCAGTTCTGTTCAGTGTATCCAAAGCTCAAAAATTTTTCTGACACTACTTTATTAAATTCTGATCTAAGGAGAGATGCATGACTGCAGCTTTGATTGGCTGTGCTGAGACTGAAAATGCAAATACAGCGTCCTAAAGATTAGCTGGAAATGAATCCCCTTTGATGTGTAGAGTCTCTTCAGAATGCTGGTTCTACCACTGTTGCCTTTTTTGATCAGAAAATCAACTGAATTACAGCTAAAGGGTTCCATTTTAAAAGCCCCTTAGGTCTGTGACATTTTTCTAAAATGGCCATCCTTAAGAAAATTGCAGCAACTACATGTAATATGCTAAAAAAAAGGTCTAACTTGGGAGTCTGCTATCCAGACTAAGTAGCTTCCCTCCTCCTTTCTTCCTGATCACCCTGCCCCAACATCTGCCTGTTCCAGGGGTCACATGCCCTGTGACTCTGGGAATTAGGTACCTGACTCCAGCCTGACTTCTGGCTTCTCCATCCATTCTGGCAATCTGAGCCCTTAAGAGAAAGTCCAGTGTGCCCAAGTCACCTTCTGAAAAGACAGGCAGAGTGATGATGCCTGGTTTTGGCATCAAAGGTAAAAGAGTCTGAAAGGGTTTGCACCCATAGCTCCCATTTCTCAGGAGGAAGTCTAAATCACCAGGCTATAGGAGCTCCTAGGAGGAAGTGGTATTTCCCTAAGGAGGTGCAGTAGCTGAATGTATTCTGGCCATACATTCAGCTATGAGGGAACTTTGCTTTTCAGGGTTTTACTTTTTTTTTAAAACCGAAGATTATTTTAAACTGCCCAGAGATCAGTGATTTTCCAGTATTTCATTGCATGATGATCTTTAGTGTAAGTATTCAATGTCTCAGGACTGATTCAATGGGAACCCTAGCATCTTTTCTGATTCCAGCCCCAGGCAGAGTTGCATACTGCACTCTGGTGTTAGGTTTGTGATTGACAGCATCATTTTCTCATTTGGGATATGTACTAAATATAGCCAGTATGCATTGACTGGAGTGAAACCATTCAAAGTGTACTGCCTACTTTTCATTTTACTAAACTACCATCTCACAAAGGTTTACTTAGGGGTTCTTATTCGTATACTCAAGACACACTTGATATAAATTAAACATGAACTTCAAGTACTACTGCTAATTTATTTCTCCTCTACACAACACATTAAAACTAAACAAATAAAGGTTCCAAAACATTACTAGAAAAATTGGATGTTTAATGTTGACAGGTTATTATTTCAGAAAAAAAAAATCTATTGGAGAGATGGCTTGAATATGACTCTGACATGAAATGTGGTCCTCTTATGTTTATCTTTTTTTCTCCCCAGTGACTCACTAATGGTATTCCTGTTGTTAGAGGTGATGTTTTCATAGATCAAACCAGTGAAATATACTCACCAGTAACATGAAGTAGCATCATAGCTCACATGCACTGGATTTGAAGATTTACTGTCTTATTGACCACTTACTTACAGATTCCTAGTTTTGAAAATTCTTTGGGATTTAAAGGATGCAGTAGAAGTTTTCTTATCTAGATTAAAACTTTGATCTCTAGGCTTTTCAGGAACGCATGCGGTTTATTAATAAGTATGCTGTGAGAGATTCAGAGGAGCCCATAGCTGGGACTGAGACTGCCAGTTTAACACCTAGCTCAGGAGAAAGAGGTAAGGGTATAACTTTCTGTCAAGCATGTCATCTGTTTATCATGTTCAGCTCCTTAGAAAAGACTTCTGCATTAAATACAGGTAATAAATGGATAGAACAGCCCCGATAAAGGTGTCCAAATGCACAATGGCATGTTTAGTCTATCTTCTCTATCCCCTTTTTGTTTTAATTGTTGCATTGCTCTATTTTCAGACACAGATATAGCCTCATGGCTCTTGGAGGCTGCCAAGTTACCCTTAAGCAAACATTAAACAGTCCTTCTGTACTAGAATTCTAACCCTAAATTAACCTGAAATTTTTGGAAGTTCAGTGGAAAATACCTACTCCCTGAATTCCAAGTTGGGTACCAGAACTCACTAGTGTAGTAATATTAAAAAATTGTTTAGCAGCTCAAATAGCATGTCAGTAAGACACTAATACTTCTAATGTGCATTTTTTTTATGTTTATGTTCATGGAAACTGTTCATGGACAGTGCTCTGGAAGTGAGATTTCAAGAAGTGCACACTGAGTCGCATCAGCTTCCTGGCAGCTTCCATAGGTGTTGTCTAACTTTATTTAGTAGTTACAACTTCTATGGATTCTTCATTTGTATTCCCTGGCAATTACCAGACTCTGATGAAAATCTGAACTGGGTGCAAGGCTGCAAGGCTGTTTGTTGTTTCTTTTCTTCTGAGAATAATGCTGAGATCAGGTCATCACGAAACAGAAAGTATAATACCCGGTCTGATTGTGACAATATCTGGTCATGGCTCATGTGCATGGAACTAGAACCTGTGACTAGTACATAACTTGTTAAGATTAGTATTTTTCCAGTCAGGTAAGTAATCCTCCTGGGAATGTTTCAGAACTGAAAGCAAAAGTAGTCCTCACCTTATGCCTTAGACAAACACATCATTAGTTACTTCTTGCATTCCGAAGGAACTTGAAAAAATATTATTTCCTCTAAGTCACTGGATAAGGACTTCAAAATTAATGGTTGTCTACCAAGAGCTTTGTTCTAAACTAAGCATTTGGAGTCTAATACAAAGTCTCATGAAGTAAAGAGGTGGCACCCCAATGACTTTAAGTTGTTATGGTTCGGTTCCATAGGGTGCAGCAATAGGCAATAATGTGCTTGAACATTTCTGTAATGTTCAGTATCTTAATGAGAATTTTTATGTTCTGGAGAATACTTTTCTGATGGGCAGTGTCTAAGGCACTTCCAAAGTCCATGTCACCCTTCTAGATCAACAGAGAAGGCTGGTATATTTGTCTATGTATAGACAGTAAATATATAGACGGTATATTTTTTTAATGCTCAGAAACCTCTTTCCCATTTTTGGTGAGAAAATTCCAGTAATATTTTTTAAATGTTTCAATTGATTACTACTGTAAGTAGGGTAATGAGAGTTTTTGTGGAAACAAACTACTGCAGTCACCATTAAATCTCATCAGATTTCACAGGCATTTTCAGCATATCCAGATGAACTAAAAGAAGGAAGCGTTGCAATAATCACGACGCAGCTCAGCACAGTGGCATGCTTAATATCAGATATGTCATTGTATTGTGAGAATGCTACATTAAAGCACAACATGGTTACTATCCATGTGATTAAAAAAATGCTAAGACTTCAGAATGACAATTTTAAGTTGTCATGGGACCTTTTTTCTTTAGACTGGTATTTCCCAAACTAAATCTCTGCCCAAAAGGGAATATAGTTTTTTTAAACTACAGCCAGGACTGAACAATCAGATTTGTATTGATTTTTTTTTTTTAATAAAAGAATATGATTCCTTGCTGATTAGAAGTTGTTCTTATATTCTTTAGGCACTTTAAATTGAATGTTCTTGCTTAGATTTACAAACTTTCTTGAGTACTGTGGATTTAGCTAAAATACGTATATTAATTTCACTCTAGCATATGTGGGTTTTTTGCAGCATCTTTGATTCTCTCATGAGTGTTGGAAATAAAAAGGCAGAAATATTATATCCTCTCCAACCCATATTCTCATTTAATAATGTATTTTGCTGAGCCAAAGGAAGAAAAAATAATATAAGAATTTAGATGGAGCCTCCTAGCATAACTGAATAACCAGTTTAATCTGTTCTGTTGTAGATTCTCTTACCACAGGAAAGAAAGCATCACAAGCAGCTATTGACTCAAGCTTACAAACACAGCAAAAAAAACGGGAGCCTATAGACCTTAGTCCTTACATGAGGTAAACTGCAGCAAGAACAACTAAGTCCTAGTGAAACACCAAAATGAAAGACTGGCTAAGGATTTTCATATATAGAAATTAGTGAATGCAATATATTTTTATGCACTTGTATCCTATCTGTAACTGGATGCAGTATAATAGATCTGAATTTAGACTTTATCCTTCACGTGTCATTGAAGTAAGCTACAATTCTGTCACATACTTGTTAAAGTTGCTGTGAAAATCCTGGCCCATGTTTTATCTGTCCTTTATGTTGTGTACACAAAATCACTCAGTAGTGAATGCAGAAGTGTAGATGGCATCAAGATACAGTTTTCAGCTTTGATCTTCCTGGCATGGATGTGTTTTAAAATCTGTGCTTTCCTACATCCATTTATAATTTATGTCGTTTCCTTAACATAATACATGTCAAAGGAGCTGAATCACTGCACTGCATGTAATGAGAATGTGACATAAAAATTTGAAGAAAATGCATGTGCAGGCAAATATGTTTATTTCAGTGGTCATCTTGAAAGAAGCGCATCTGAAGTTTGTCAGGACGTGATGCTAGATTCAAATAATATATTTAAAAAATGCAGTTCAGTTAATAATAATACTTAATAGCTGAAATAATTATATTAATTATATTCTTTATTCAAAAGAACTGTATTTGTTATTACACGTGTTGATATGAACCTATCTAGCTAATAAACATGCACTTGCATGTTTGCTGTGCTGCAGCTAGAACCCAGTTCATGATTAAGTCCACTGGTATTCAATGTGGCATTTATGCAGCTCATTGATTTTCAAAAGACCTTAGAACATGCTGAAAAAATCCCCAAATTTAATTTTAAATTGAAAGGGAAACTGGTGTTATATTGAAGTGAATAACATTAAAACAGTAGAAAATATGGCAAAATATCTTCCACAGGCTTGAGACTTGTAAGCATTTCATTTGTCTTCAATTCCTTGACTTTTACACTAGTCATTTAAGCCAAATTTTAAAAATATATTATCCACTTAGCTGCCATTACGCCAACAGCAAAAAAAAATAAAAAATACATTTGTCTCAATGCTGAATTATAATATCAACAACTTCTGGAAATATGATATATCTTGCAAATTAAAAATAAGTGTCACATGTAGGAGTTTTTCATATGCTCAAAGATGATCATGATTTTACAAATATTTTTAAAATAGACACTCAAGTATAAGAAGACCCGGCCTCGGAAATGTACTTTCTCATCAGTGTTACATACAAGCAGAGGAAAAGTGACTCCTTAACCATATCTAACCATACGATGGTGACATTGCAGTATATAAGTCAAATATATGCATATAGGTGTTAAGCAAAATATACACCACCCACAACTGTATTTGAACTGAGACAAATATCTTTGTATTGCCTTCAGAAAAACAATGTCTGAGTCTGCGCTAAGAAATGAGTCTATCATTCAACAGCAAGAGCTACGTAAAGTGGAAAAAATCAACCGTTTTAGGGAACTTCGAGAGCTGGCTTTGGAACAAAGAGAAAAAGAACAAAATGCCAGAGCTTTATTGAAGCAAAATATACTTGAAATGTACGAGAATCTGCAGGTAGGTTTTCAAGATTACTTTCCAGTAACTACTACTGTGATATCCACCACTAGTGTGAATATCTTGATCAACCATTCGCAAGACTTCTGTATTCAGTACCAATAATTAGAAACAGTGAACAAGCTTGAAATTTTGCTTGGGTGAAGGTTAGAACTAAAGGTTTTAGGGAAAAAAAATAGTACTACACAACATCCTTAATATGATATTCTTAGTACTTTCTTGATACAGCTCTTTGCAAAACCACTATTTTAAGAATATCACCATAAAAGGATAGTTATAAGTGAGAATAAATTGAGTGTTTGACATACATGACCAGATGCATATTAGATAAAGCATCTCTGGTTTGGCTATTTTTTTTTCTTATAGAATTGTATAGGGCTTTTTGGAAAGTAATGAAGAACAAGTCAATTTACATAGGAGGGCAAGTTGCTCCTAATGTGTCTTACAGCAAAGTTAGAGAGCACAGTTTTCCTGGAATATGCATGATACCAGCAAACAAAAAATTGGAATTATTAATCCTTAAAAAACCATGTCTATAAATAATAAATTTGGTAGCATTAGTGTAGGATCCATGGTTAGGATTAAGTCAGCCAATGCATTGCACATAAAATTGGTACAAATATCTTAACAAAATTGGCTTAACCCTTGAGTGTCAACAGGAACAAAATGTTTTGTTACACAGCGGTGATACAATAACCACTAGCAATCAGCTGGTGACTATTCAGAGCTCTTAAAACTGGATAAGAGACAGTAAAAATAATTTTACATCAAACCAACCTATTTACAAAAGTCACTTGAAAACCTCTCCTTAACAAGTTCCCAGACAGCCTGAGTTATATTACTTAACTACAACTCTGTAAGGAGCCATAGTTCTCTACCAGTGACTGACTGATCCTAGTAAGAACGCATGTCCAGGTTTTCAGATGTTGCTATGATTTTGGATGCCTAACATATCATATATTAGAAGGGCAAATTTTTATGAAGAGTAGTTCCTCAGCTCTTTCTAGAAAGTATGTCCATTAAAGATGTTTCACAGCGCGAATTTAAAATGACAGTTACTTGTGAATATGAATACTGTGCTGATTACCACTTTTACAGTTTTTTCATCTGTAGACCACAGAGAACTATATAAAGGTATCCAGGTATCCCCATTTTCCAGGATGGAAATGTAAAAGAAGAAGTTTTCAGAAGTGTCCAAGTCCCACTTGCCCTAAGTCTCACTGAAGGTCAATGTGATTTAGGCTCCTTTAGTCTCTTAAAAGACTAGAGCTCCTAAGCCACTTCAGCATTTCTGAAAACAAGGTTTTAAGGGACCTGTTTAAGACAACAAAGTAAGCCAGTAACTGAAGAGGGACTAGACCCGGATGGGTAACTAGTCTGTTGCCCTATCCTCCTTTCATACAATTAGGTTATTATGCCAGCAATTTAAAAAGGATTTTCATGAACTTTCTCTTCTCCTTCATGGTGAAAAGATTGACATATAGCTGTGTAACTGTGACAAATCAATAACAGTACACGTAAAAAGAAAAGGAGAGATGCTCTCCCTCTACTTATAGTCACAAAGTGAAACATAACAGGAAGGATGCAGTTGCTTGTGATGAAATCAAGATTCATGCGTTGGGGGGGGTATTGCTGTTTGATTTTGGCTAGGCATCCTTAGATGAAACACGAGGCAGAGTTCACAGCATTCGGGAAGCATACAGAAGTAAGCTGCTAGAGGCTGAGCGCAGGAAACAAGAAGAGCTGGCAGCTCATGAAGCCGTCCTGCAAGCAGAGCAAGAGAAGAAAAGCCCAGACGCACACAAAAAAAGGCCCAGAAAGGGTTTAGGGAAAAAAAAGTAGTTGCTAGCACTACTGAATTGTATTTAACAGTTTGGGAAAGAAAGTTTATATGCAAAGATGAGAAAGAACGTTTGTTATTTTCCAGTTTTTTTGTCAACTATATCACATCTTATCTCTTTGCCTGGTGCTAGTGAAAAAACTGATCTAGTATTCTTTTTAACAAAGGGTTTGGTATTTTGCTTCTCATAAAGGTACTCACTACTACTAAAGTTTGTATGTTTTACTGGAATAAAATTTTGCAATAAAAATTCATATTCCATTCAGATTCTTCTCCCAAAATCAGTGTCTTTTGTCTCCTTTTTCCAGTCAAAACAGAACCAGTCAAGAATGAATCAGAGTTGAAACAGTGAATGTACCTATCAGTTTTGAAGTCATTTAACTTGGCAGAAACATGAGCTCCTGAAGTGGATGACAATTTGTGGAGTTTATAATAATTAAATAGTGGCATACTGCACTTTTCATATGCAGGCATTGGAAGGCTTCCCAAAACCTGATTCAGTAGGCACTCACAAGCTTTCTGTGTACCGTAGTATTTTTCTCTTTCATCATTCTCATAAGTGTTTTTGAATCTACAGTAACTCTCTGTAGTGGCAAACTCATGGCACAACCTTCCAAGGCTTGTTGAATACTCCTTAAAACCCTATTACTCTCTTTGTTTATATCTTTCCTAAGCTATGTTTTGCACACGGTGGCTTTGCTCAAAGTGATTACAATAGACGCTTGGTTCCCAGACCTTCGGCTGGAATTTAAAAATGTTTCTTAAAGGTAGAACCAGTGTGTGAATGAATTGGCAATCACAGGCTTTCTACATGAAGGGTAAAATATTTCCTCTAAGCTCTTGCTTCCATTAGCACAGAATTCCTATATTTCTTGGTATTGTCATCAAACACAAAAAAATACGTGCATTCACACTCAGTAGCTAGCACTCTGTACTCAGAGAAAATGGTCAAAACTCTTACAATGGTGAAAACTCTCTCTAGACCAGACAGAGCTGTGTTAAATGGCTTAAAGAATTTTCTGTGTATGTAGTCACAAGCAGAAGCTTGGGAAGTTAGACTGCCTACATACTGTATACCTACAATATGTCCAGGATGTCCAAAAGCATTTCATTATCTAGGCAACATGAGAAACCGTGAGACTCACCTATTTAATGCAAATCACAAGAAATTTTATCCTTTGCATTCTGGCTGCTGGTACTGGCTAGCCATTGCATTTGAAACGAGCCTTTCTTCTGCATCTTAATGACATACCCGATGTTCAGCTTCTGCTGGTTTTGCTCACCTCTGTTTCATCAGTACCGTGCTGCCTGGCTTGAACTTGACTCACTCCTCTATCAGTTCTGCGATGTCTGTTCTTTGTACATGATCACACCTACACACTTGCTGTGATGCCTCTGCCTCCATTCGGCCTCCTTCCTCCCATACAACATAAACTAAACTAACTGGCTTGAGTTTTTGTGTTTGAAAAGGAGGAATTGAAACCAGAGTCCTAAAACTGCACTGGTGATTTTTATTTCAAAGAGCAGGAGCTAAGTTTTGCTTTGACCCATACAGGCTGCAAATAAAAAGCCTGTCAGTCTTGTGCTATAATTGCTCTGACTTTGTCCTCTCTATTTTGGAATATGGGCTATACTGCTTCATAATATTCCGTCTTGTTTCCATGGCAATAGCACGTGTTGGTTGTCTTCTTATGTGAATCTCTAATGAGCTTCTGTAGAGGAAGATCAAGCTGAAGTTCTGTTCTTGATGTCACTGCAAGCGCTATAATGACATTCTGTTGTAAAAATCAATCCAATTCCAAAAGCCAGCATAATCGACATCTAAATGTCAAAAATTCAGCTAATAACCTGCGTGATCACAACCCATCCCGGCATGTAATCAGCTATAAACTGACTTAAACTCAGACACAGTGTACTCAGATCTATATTATCAAATCTAGTTCTGATGTTATATGCAATTCTGAGTTTCATAATTTCCTCATTTTAAAGAGTAATGTGGCATCATCAAAATCTGCTGTGTGGTTTGTGAATGTCTCTGTTGGCTCATTTATCATTTCAACAACGCAGATATGATGAGGGAGTGAATTACTGTCACACTGTTTAATTGCATGTACTTTGGAGTATGTAATGTTTTAAAAGAAGCACAGTAGCAGTTTTATTAAATCCCTGTGCATATTCCAGAAGAACAAAATATCCACTTACCTCGTAATGGAGCCTGGGAGAGAAAAGGCCTTGTTTGGATTGTGCCGAAGAATTTACATACATTGGACCCAGAAACAGATAACTGATGAAATTTCATATGCATCAGTGTTACATCAACACAACAGCTTTTTACATGGTGCACTATATTACAGGCTAAGTTAGTGGGGAAAGATGTACAAAAACTAAAACAATATGTAACGGTATTTCAAAACAGCCACTTGCAGTAATTTAAGGAGCCATCATGTTTAGCATTTTACTGTAAGAAAAACAAACAAGTAAAACTATACGTTGTGTTTTAATTGGTAGGATTGTTGCCTCCAGTTTGTAGACCAAGTTGCCCAATAGTCAAATCGTGTGTTCACATGAATAAAGCACTTTTATTCTTTTGCCCTTTAGGAGTAAGCCAGCTTTTAAGGACCGTAATTTTATGAAATTTAACCAGCCTTTATATCAAAGGAATTTACTGCCTGTATTCAGTGTAAGAAATTGCTCAAATTCTGTTTGTACAGATTGTACGTTTCAGAAATATGCCATATTGCATCAAGCATTCATATTTTCTTAAGGTTTCTTGTAATAAAAGCTCTGGAATTTGAATAGTCATCATTCCTGCTGATACTCAGCTTGGCCATTCAGGGCCAGATTCAGTAGGGGCGTAAGGACAAGCTTTAAATTATATGCTTTCTTATTCAGTAAAGAACTTCAGCAAAGGACTGAAACATGGGGTCAAGCCCTTTACAGAACAGAATAGATAGGGAAAGCTTTTCTGAATCAAGACATGATTGCTCAGTCTTTTAAGATGACAGTCGTTTTGGAGGTGCAATAGAGGAATGGCTGCATCAAAGCATACTTTACCAGGTATCTGGTGTCTTCAAGTCACAGAAGAGAGGGTTTGGATTTGGGGGAGTGAGAGCAGGGGTTCAACAGTTGCCTTCTAACATTTCTTATAGAAAATCATCCCTGAGAAAGTTTGCACAGACTGTCACTTACACAGCCTCTAATTTGTTCATGGAAGGACTCTGCATATGAAGAACAGCACAGATAACTATGTCGATCTCTAAATGTTGCAGTTTAGTTGTCTTGTGACTTGGAGAGTTGCATACGTCTCCCCTGAAATGCCAAGTCTTACTCCTGAAGAAGAGTATGGCAATAGCCATCTCTGTACATAGATGAAGAGGATGGGGTACTCCAACAGTTCAGAAATTCTAATCTGTCTCTGGTAGAAGATTGTGTGCTTCTTACAGAGCCGGCCCCCAATATTCTGGTAAGATTTTCTTTTTGTGTTTGTGTGATTCCCCCCCACCTCAAGTACCTCCAACTCATGAACCAAATACAAAGCTAATTCCAATCTCTGCATTTAAAACGCTGTCATACAGTCTCTTAGTAGCTAATCATCGCTGAGGACTTGCACAAGGAGAAGCAGTTCCAGGAACCAGCACAGTGGCATGTGAGAGACAAGCCTGGCTTTCCTCCTGTGGACCAGCTATGCAGTTTGAGAGACCTGATGGGCTCAGAGCTTAGGGCAATAGTGGAAATATTTTACAGTTATACTTTGTGATTGGCTGGAATTCTGAATAAAGATTTAGAGATTCTTTAGAGCAGAGGGGCATCTTTCAGAGCATCCTTAAGGTTGAGCTGCATTTTTGTAGTGGTAAAACAAAAAGAATTTGTTTACTGTACTGATTCCTGATATTCATTTCTCTTTCATATGAAGTATAGCCAGTTACACAAAGGAAAATGTCACTGTTCAGCAGAAGTTTTGAAAAGTTTTGATGGAAACTGCAAATGCCACAGGGGAATGAAAACTTTTCAACATGTTAGACTGCATTGTGAATAATCCCTAAAGAATTTCTCAGAGTTTCCTTGCTTTACTTCTACATTTTAGGAAAAATGGTAGCATTCACAAAGCAATGCAGGTACCTGAGAAAGAAATTAAGTCTTTGACTTGATAATTCAGTTTAATGGGGATTAACTCTGTAAGGAGATAATCACTTCTAATAACTCTTTGTAGGTGTGTTCTGCTAAGCTTTAGCGGTTTTCACTGCTTGATCCTTTTCTTTTGACCAGCTATTATGAACTAGAAAGGATCTTTTTCATTAAAATACATATCTAAAGTTACTTTCTAACGCAAGTAGCTTCATTAATCTTCAAATGACTTGTCCCATCTGCTTTGCTTTAATTTGGCTGGCATTTACACAATGAGTTGCAGACCAAAAACCAGACCAAGCCCGTTCCAGGATGCCTCGCTGCTGAGACAAGCAATGTGCTGGGAAATGAGGCTCAGTTCTGAGCTGCCAGTCTGCTCACCCCGCAATGTGCAATTTACCAGCTATGTACGGTCTCATTTTAATTCAAGGAAGAGACACAGCATTTATGCACATGCACAGCATTTCCCCTCCAAAAGGCAAGAAAAGTGTCTACATATTTTGTCTGGCAGAAAACATAAGAGAACAGCTTTGCATAATCACACAGCAGTTTGCAGAATGAAAGAGATCTCACTTTCAGAGCCCTTTTTTCCTCTCATTCATTTCTTGAATCAGCCCGAACAGATTCACAGTCCAGGTAATGTTTCAGTGATTTAAATATTCTTGTTATTTGCAGAAAAACAAGATGCTGTTGTCCTCCATCTCAAAGGAGGACAAAGACAGGAAAGAAATAGAAAGTCAGGGAAGGAGAGGAAACGGTCTGCATCGTATGAAGTGAGACAATAGCACAAAAGAAAGGCGCGTTGAAGATGTTACTGGCCAAAATAAGAGAAAAGAGATGGGAGGGTGGTCAGGTAGGACTCAGGACCTTTGATTTCTGTAGCAATAAGAATGTGGTTAGGGACAGTGGTTCAGGGACTGGCAGGCTAATCTGAGAATGAGATAATGTACAGACCCAAGGGTAGCCAGGACATGTCACTTCAGGTCAGGTCTGGATGCACACTCCTCTCTGAAACCTGGGCTCCTCTGCCCAACACCTGGACTTCTCCCTAAGAGAAAGCACCAAAATGCTTCCTCTTTCAGGGACACGAGAGGTGTTTGCCTTGCACATGGTAGCCCAGTGGGTGCAGCACAATCCACGGAAAGCAATAGCCATGCTTCTGTACCCTCAGCCTGAGAAAGCTGAAGTGGACTCCGTGGGTGTGTGCCCCACTCAGCAGGGCATCACAGACGTCTTTCCCAGCTACCCTTGACTTGGGACCACCATGCAATGCTCACAAGACCAGCTACAGAGGACAGCAAGAGAGAGCCTGACTCTCTGTATGAGCCAACTTGTTGCAAAGCTGGAACATGCAAGAAGGAGGAATACAGCTACATGTTGGTACCATACAGTTCAGGGATGTTGGTAAGGTTTAACTTGCTAATAAGTCACATAAATGAAGTGTCTTGCTAAAAAGAGACCCCTGTTTTGTGGCCTAGAGTGTCCTAGTTTTAATTTTCATCCCATGGCTGGACATTCTACAGGTGGTAAAAACCAGAAGACATCAGCTACAGACAGGGTACGGAGGCGGTCAAAGCACTCAGCTGTGGCAAGGCTAGGAGCAACCAGAGCTACTTCAGACATACAGAAAGCAGAAAGTGCCTAAAGGGACACAAAGGGGCAGTGAAAAATCCATCCTTCCTCTTCTCTACTCTGGCCATGCCAGAGGCCACCATGCAACTCCGCCCCTTCAGCTTTAAGGCCACAAAATTCTTCTTTTCTTTTTGCACTACAGAGAAACCTTCAGTTGGCTCTGGAGACAGTTGTTGGCAGAGGCTAGAATCATAGATCTAGAAATGCAGGAAAGACTGAAGCTGCTCCCCTCCCAGCCATCTGGGTAGACAAGGGGATGAAAACTTGTATGTCACAGGGTTTTACATATCCAGTAAAAATATGACTCTTGGGAACTGGAGGAAGATAAGAGACCAGAAATTAGTCACAAGTGCCTAAAGCAATGCTTGTACTCTTCTCTTACACCACAGAAATGTGGCATGAGGGGATGTGAGGTTCAGCTAATGAAGGACTGAGAAGGTGCTTCCTCTCACCTTGTCCTTACTCCTGATAGAATGAGTTTCACAGCACTTCCCTGTCATTATCAAAAGCGTTAGGAAAAACAAGGGAATGCTTTTCTATTGTTTCAGTGCAAAAGGTGCGTTTCCCGAAAGCACATTTCTCAGACTTGCTTAAGTGGCTTTCACCTAAACTATTCAGTGTTAGCAGTTCCAAAGACTTCATTGGCATCTTAGCTTTTTTGAGTGTTTTCTTTTTTTCTCCCATATATATTACTGGCTTAACACATTGCAGCTGCGATGTTGCAGATGGAAACTGTTTTGATAATTGATGCTCTGAAATACCATTTATGTATAGACTGAGATATTCAAGTGCTGTTTAGAGTGTTTGTCTACATCCATATATCTGCTTTCTCTTAAAGACTCTGATTTATTCACCAGAAAACAAAAAAAAAAAAGAAAATCTGGAAACCTGGCTAAGATGAGAAGAATGTACTTCCCTGTCATACCATTTACAAATTAGATGCACAGAAAAGCAAGTCAAGATGAGGTGTCATTCTATTTCCAGTCTTCTCACTGACCTTAGCAAGAGCTAGAGGTCTATTATTTTCTCCCACGTATCTATCAGCACATGTGTGCCGAGTGTATCATCTATATAATTTAACACACAGTCAGCACTGGTTCAACAGCGCGGGCATGCAGTGCAAAACAATTGCAAATCAGGTGCGAGACATTTTATAAGATAAAGTCCCTGCTCAGTGAAATTGAGCTGGAGTTTTGCTAGAGGCCAGGACTTCACCTGCGGGATGCACAGGATCGCGCATTGTGAGATACCACCCTTGACAGTCCAGTTAAGGACTTCCAGACACTACAGGGCCCAAATCCTCCTTGTTCCACTCTTTTTTACGGGTTCCACCGGATTCATTGCTGCTTTCATAGTGTCACACTGCTAGCGGTGTGGCTAGATGGGGAAGTAATACGGATAAAGTGGAAATGACTTTAAATAGAAACCTACAGACAGGTTGTGCCACAGTCATTTTTTTATTAAAGATAGTACAGATAGTATAGAGGCAATGCGTAATTCTGGCCAACTAAATCTGGAGGCTGAGTCATTCAGCCACTTTTAAAAATTCATAATGATGATTGTTGCCTGGAGGAATTTCTAAAATGAGATGCAAATTGTGTCAATGCCAACAGGTAATATACACTGTGAATAAGGTAATTAAGAGAGTATTTAGCTTACTAAATGGCTTGTAATTTTTTGTGTAGTCCTGATGCTGCTGTTTTCTCATGTAAAAATCTAAAATGTTTTATTTATTAAAACAAAATATGACAGCTTTACAGTCATTCTGAGGAGTCTAACACCTTCTACCCATATCAGGTGTTCTCAAGTCTCATAAAAATACAAACCAGGCAAACACCTGAGTGCACTCTCAGTGCTTCTTTGCCAAACTGAAGATCTATTTTTTTTTTTCAGAGCGGCTGCAAAAAGAAGTGTCTTTCCACCACTAGCCTAGATCCCAGCACAAGCCTAAGGCTCCCCAAAATCCTGGACCAGATGCGCTAGCCTCTTCTCCCGAATGTGTTATTTATTACGACCCCTCGCCCGCAAGGGCTGCTTTTCCCTGCAGAGCTCACCTTGCCGATGCTCCGGCCAGGCGCCTGGTGCTCCGGCTGCTGGCAGAGGCAGGCACCGGCAGCACCGGGGCAAAGCGCCTTCCCGGCCCGCGCCGCCGGCGCCAGCGCCGAGACCAAACGCCAAGCTGGGCAGCGAAGGAGTAGCGCAGAGCCTGAAACGGCCCAGCCACCCGTGGAAGCACGGCAGCGCTTGCCGCATCTGCTCACTAGAGGGAGGTGTTTCTGTGCCTGCCGCCTGCCCGAGCGGCCCCGGCCCCGGCCCCGGCCCCGGCCCCGGCCCCGGCCCCGGCCCCGGCCCCGGCCCCGGCCCCGGCGGGAGCGCGGACGGCGAGGGGGACGCTGGCGGTGCTGCCCCTTCCTTCACCCACAGACCGCTTCCACACCTGCCCAGCCGCCACGCTGCAAACTGGGGACACACACGCACACGACACACGACACACGACACACGACAAGGAGGGGGGACAGGGGGAGCCCAGGGGAGTCGCTGCTCAGAGCTGCGTCCTGGCCGGGCTCCACCAAACCCCGTCTCTGAGCAATTCAGGGCCGCAAAAGAGAAATGCTGAATTTCTAGCTGACCTGGGCTCATTTCTGAGAGACTGCAGGCAAGGATAGCTATCTCTTTAGTCTTTTATTTACCCCACAGCAAAATATGTACTCAGTTTTGAGTAGCGCTATAAATAAACAAAGTAAAAAATAATAACTGAAAGGCACTGGTCTGCAAAATCACAAAAGCTTAGTGCTTTCAGCTAGGCCCTTCAAAGCTGTGCCCTGTCTTGCCTTATTCTATTTTTGAAGGAGAATGAATCTGTGTGAACTGGAAGGATTTTGTGTGGCTTTCAATCCCTGTGCCCATTCAAAGACCATATGCGTAGTAACTGCTCCACGATAAATCTCAAACACAGCTCAGCTAACCAGTGGATGAATCTTCACTGCTGCAAACCCCATGAATGCAGACGCTGTCTGTGTCTAGCTTTAGTTGCCTCGAGCCTTTGAGTCCTAGAAGACTTTTCTACTTTTTGTTTTCAGTGCTTGTCCTCGGGCCAGATAACTGCTCAGCTGACCTTTCTCCTCCAGCAAGGTTGACACCGGTGCACGGTATTGATCTCATTGCAGTACAAGAGGTGCAGACGAAATACCGATAGTCACTTACCTTATACAGTGTAGTACAGTGAACTTCCAAAAAGTACAAGTACTTGTTCAGGAGGCTGATATAGAGTAAATCATTAAAAATACCTGCTGTCCATTGTGCCTCTTGACATTCATTGTGCTGTAGCTGTGACTTGTTTTATTGACTCATTATAAGGATATAATGCACTGGGGAGTCAGTAACTTGCAAAGGGAAGTATCTGCTGTCCCATAAATTGTCCCTCTAATTTTGTAACACATTACAGTTTAAAGGCAGGTCATAATGTTCCCAATCAGTTACCAAAAGGTAGGTCTCTAACTAAAAATGACTTGATTTTGTGAGGAGCTGAGGAACTTGCTTCAAATTGGGGCACTGAAAATCAGGCCAGTTTGAATTAACTGCTGGTGGAGTCTAGCTCTGAAAACATGGGCTGCCATCTCCGAGTACACCACTTGCCTTTTAAAACAGATCCCGGGAATGAACAAGCATAAAAATATTCCAGACAACTTCAGGGTACTACTCAGTGGCACTGACCCTGCATGGGCCAATGAGGAGCATGACCTGAAGGCCCTCGCCTTGAATGAAGACACAGTACAAGTGCCATCTCCACTGGGTGTGTATTTGCTTGACCCCGGACAGGTTCTTCAGCTGGGACACCAAATCCACATTCTGCACGTTGTACAAGAGGAAAATGGGGGACTGGGATAAGTGAGGGTCTGTTTTCTCCCCTCTAAGTACTCTTGCATAGACTGGGTAGCTAACTGTACAAGTAAATTGAATCATACCAGGGGCTGCTTAGGTTTTTCAACAGCTGATTGACATTTTCCTTCCATTTACAAATCTGATGCATATTAGTATGCTGATTTCTTTCAGCAAATTTTTGAGTTGCAGCATTGAGAGCTGCAGAAAACCACTTATATTTGTTTTAAGTTTTGTTTTTTACTTATTTTTCGAATGTTAGCATGCACCAAAGGTCTGCAGGAGCCCATCACTTCTCAGGGACAAGACAACTGCGAGAACCTTCTGATGGGGAACAGTCCGTGCATTCTTCTGCCTACAATAAACTTTTTTTTCCCAGTATGTGGGCAACAAGACAGAATATCACAGAGATTAGAAAACAGATTGAAGCTCTCATTGTGTTTAAGCTGCAGTATATATTAGGATATGGCATTTGTCTAATGATGAGTCTTATGGCTGAGGTGTTAAAAAAGAATTAGTCTAGTCAATTTAGCCACCAGACAGCTATTGATATTAACAGAAGCAGTCTGATTGACTTTGAAAGTCTCCAATTATAATCCTTGCTATAATTATGATTATGCTTCTCTGTAGAGCACTACTGAGCCTCCACTTTTGACTCATACCAGATTCCCACTGAAGTCAGCAGGAGCTGTGCTTGAGATGGGGCTCTTACAGGCAGTACTATTTGTCCGAAAGTAAACAAGCTGTTCCTGTAAATTGGCTCCCTAATATGGACTGGTTTCCCCTTTGTATGGTAATAGCTCGAATCATAAATGCAGCTTTTGCTTTGTTCTGCCACAGGAACAAAGTAAGGTTTAAGGAACCGGTGGTCTGGAGTATTTTCAGACTTGTCCAGCACTGTAGAAGTCTTAACTAGACTTTTCAGGCTGGCAGATTTAGGGGCTAGCTCGAGTCTCTTGAGTCTCCATCCAATAATTCACTATCAAGACTACCCTGCTTGCCTGTAAATCTTCTCCTCATTAGTTTTTGGACAGACAAGTGAAATATCTTTAATTGATTTCATCATCATGATTAGAAGGACGTAAGTAGATTTACTGCAAGAGAAGTAAATACTCAGGTTTATTATGGAAAGCTTATACGGGAAAAATCTATCTTCATCTCCTTACCTACTGCATTATATACCCAGGAAAACTCTGCGTATTGATTGTGGGTGAAGTTGTTAATTGCCTGGCCAGCACTGCAAGCGAGGAGACGTGTTTGGGAAGCAGCTTTCCATTTTGTAGAAAAAGAGGAAACAAAGACCATAAACCGGGGTAAACCTGAAATAGCAAAATTCATGAGACTATCATTATTCATGTTAAGATGCACAATGTGAGAGGAAGATCTTCATATTAGGAAGTTTCTGTAAAGGTTAGCTTGCTGACAAATTGCCCCCGTTATCTCTCTAATCACTTGCTAAACTGTAAAAAATATAAATCTCTTATCTTGCAAGCAGATCTGTGGAATTATAATCCCGTGGGATTCTGCATGGCCCTACCAGCCTGTTCAAGTCGATCAGAGGATGGGGTTAGGGTTGCCATCTCAGGCTACGTTTGAATGTTGTTGTATTCTCTTATTTCTGGGAGAACTGGGGTCTTCACCCCTTCAGTATTTGTCTGGGCATCAATGAGCATATATATCCACAATCAGAAGTATATGGACATTTCTTCATGGAGAGTTTTCAGAAATACAATTACAGCTGTCCGTAAACACCATGTTCTACACTTTCCTGTGTCCTTTATAGTGCTCTGCTACATGGTGCCTGTGTTGTTAACCTAAAGCTGTACCAGCGTTTTAATCTCAGGCTTTTTTTTTACTGACTCCTCTTTCCAATTTGCGATATCAAATACTTATAGTCAAGCACTGAAACAGAACGGAGAGTATCACTCAAAGAGTTTTCCATTGCACTGGTGGCTACAGCATGTTACCCTATGGTATTTGAGGACTTGCGTACAGGAACAATTTCTGTCTCCTGAGAGCACTGGGAGTTGTCCTAGTTTTGCAGAGAGTAATTTGGGTATTAGC
This sequence comes from Gymnogyps californianus, assembly GCF_018139145.2. Classification (NCBI taxonomy): domain Eukaryota; kingdom Metazoa; phylum Chordata; class Aves; order Accipitriformes; family Cathartidae; genus Gymnogyps; species Gymnogyps californianus. The sequence goes on from NC_059473.1 coordinate 54,484,954, forward strand.
AGTAACAGCACATAAGCATTGTGGCCTTTCAAAAGTGGTGTTAGGTGGGTGGCACAGCATGGCCATGGTTTCATAGTGAGTCTGGGATCTTGCAGGACCCAGGCCCTGGGCACACCATACTTTTGACAACCCAGTCAATGCCTTCTCTCATTAATTCATAGCCATGCTCCACGACTCAGTCGGAGAAACCCTCTTGCTGAGCGTGCATTGCCTTCCTTCTGTGGGGAGGGAAACCAAAATTTGAAAAGTCAGCTCATCATTTTTTCTCACCTTACTTGTGCAAAATAAAAAAGTGAGGCTTCCTAATGTGCAACCACTTGCATTAATCAGGCCGTGACTGTGTCTGAGAGGCGCTGAGGGAGCTCCCACCTGGAGAGGAGACGCCAGGTTAATCTCAGATTTCAACATTTCTGCTACCTGCAGCCAGCAGCGGAGGTGGCAGGATCCTTTACAAGAGACACGAGTGTCATCTAGTGGTGAAACAAACCCACTCGATCACACCCCAAGGGCCACCATCTGCCCACTGGTTTCCATTCGGAGCGTTGGGGACACATTTTGTTTCTGCTGCACTTTAACAACCTAATGCAGAATGTATGTAGTAACGCTTAATTTAGCTTTTGTCCTTGCAGGATTTATTTTACGCAGGCTAATGGAAAATAATATGAGCCAACCACAGTTAAGCAAGCAGCAGACACTAATGGCTCTCTGCCTGAGGTCTTTCTGTCCCTGCGATGAGATACAGAAAGGGTCCGTCTGCCTGGGTACAATGACCACCAGCGTCAGCCTTGCTCCCCAGGAGTTAAGTGAGAATTTTACAGGATAAAGGGCCGTTTAAAGCTTTATTTACTTGTTATATTGTGTAATGCGTCCATTGCGGGAATGGACATTCAAGATCTCTGCATTTTAGAGTAGATTTTCTCCCAAACTCTTTTGCCGCTTTTCACACACAAATCCAGATTTATTAGTGAAGCAGAGCATAAACATAGTAATTCTCTTTTAATCAGTCAAATACAAAAGAAGAAGCACTATCTCACCAGGAGCATCACTAGCAGAGGAACACACAGGGAAAGGTAGCTGAGCTGGTAACAAAGTGTAGTGGGGAAATACTGGCTGGTTATGTATAATTTTCCTGATTTGACTTTCTGGCAGTTCATCACAGTAATTGCAACGCAACAATCCCAGCTCAAGGTGTTGTGCTGGTCTTCTGAGGAAAAGCAGACTTTGAATGCCTGCAAGTCACCTAGAAATCATGTTGTAAAATTACTCCCACAGTTGGGATCCACTTGAGTGTACTCAGTGCACATTTCCAGGTGCAGAACTGGAAACTCAACTTTTTTAGGACAAGGGTGAACTTCCCGTATTTTCAGCTGATGCCAAGGACTGAGGCTTAAGGAAAATCCCAAGTGCTAAAATCAGGAGAGTGGAGTAGGGGCTGGTGGACGGAGGAAGGAGACCTACATGGCCTCGTAGCCCTGCTCCCACCATGGGCAGTGTGAACAAAGAGACCACAGCATCTTATCACCCTTCCCTCCTGCTGGAACAAGGTGAGTGGGCCATGCCAATGGAGAAAAGACTCAGGCCTCTGCTCCCCCTTTTAACTCAACTGTTTCTCTGGGGAGGAATCACACTCCAAAATGACAAGTGCCCGATGGCCCTTTGGAACTGACAAGGGAAGAAGTGTGGCTGGTCCCGCCGATCCCTGACTGTGTTGTTCCACGTGTGTCTTGCCACCAGTTCAGCGCCAGAGAAGCTCTCCTGTGTTTAAGAAAAGGCACATTTCTAATTCTGCCCTTGAAGCTGTGAGCAAAGCATGCTCTGTTGGCAAAGGATGCTTTAGCAGCACAGAGCAAAGGATACTGTAATTGCCTTCCCAGAGCAGAAGTTCACCTTTCCCACCCTTTCACCCCTTCTTACAATTGTCCCCAGCCTGTCTCCTGGCTCTGTGCTGTTTCCTTTCTTTGATGCTGGATCTTTTCCCATTAACTGGACACCCCTGTACGGCTCTGTATCTGTCAGGGGCTGACCTGCCACCTCCTGCCCGGTTGCTCACCCTGTGAGCTATGGTAGTGCTAATGCTGCTGCCAGCAGCCAGTATGGCACTGAAAAAGGTGGATGAACCTGAAAGCCTGGACTCCCTGATCATCACCCTCCTCCTCCTGAGCTATGCCGCTCTCTCTGTGTGCTGCACAAAGATGAACACCGCTAATCCAAGATTTTGCTCTATTCACCGGTGCATCCTATGTTGTATCAGCAATACAGGACACACCAGTTTGTGGTGAGGCTTCTGAACCAGCAGAATCAAACCATGTCCCTGGCTGCTCGCTGATTTGCTCCTGACCCCAAAGCCCCTGTGGTCACAGGGACCATGTTGTAAAAATTTGAGGAGAGAAACTAAGGGCATGCTTCATCGTTCTTCAAATGGCGCTTCACCTCCCACTGCCTTGCAGTATTTTCTGCTAGCGCAGGCCTTGGGCAGTCACGCCACGCACGTTTCTTTATCCTAGGGGTGCATGCAAGGGGAAAAAAAAAAATCAACAAACCACCTAATAAAAAGGACTGAATCCCTTTGCAAAGCTGCCAGCTGGCTGTGTATCAGTGTGCTGGCAGGGCTCAGATCAGCCAGGTAGTCAGGGGCTCTTGGCAAGCTGAGGGCAGTGAAGCATAGGGGTCCTTCCCCCGTGTCGCTCCGTGCCCAGACCCACAAATGGAAGGGTGATCAAGAGCCGCCAGCTCTTGCTATTTGCCAGCCCGTCAGCCTCCCTCTTCCGTTCCCCATAAAAGCTGACCCGGCGGGGCTCACGCTCGCTCTTTCATTTGTCAGCCCGCCTGCGTCAGCAGTAATACGGGGAGCTCAGCTGCTCATCATCCCAGCTGATAATGTCTCGGGAGGAATTAGGCAAGGCATGCTGGTAAGAGGGAGAGAGAGGGCTTGAGGGAGAGTAATCACAGTCACAGTGATGGGAAATAAATGAGATCAGAAAAAAAAAAACTCAAACGGGGTATTCTCAGGCTACAAGGGAGTGTATTTTTAGGAGGATGGGGCTGTTTCAATCCCAGCCGTGGGGATCCATGGGATCAGCAGCAGGTCTCCCCGGGATTTCAGCAGGGTTTGGCTCAAGGCTGCAGTGAGCGAGTTACCACAAGGCCAGCTGGCATTCAGCTGTGCTGCAGAAAAGCTAAATGGGTGGGCTGAGAGGCTGGGTTGTCCCCTTGTCCCCATATGAGATGTGGCAAGAGGCAGGGGAGGGCTTGCAGATGCTGTCGGGTCTGCATGGGCGCTGTGCAGGCTTTCCCTCTTCTGACCGAAAGCAGAAAGCTTTGCTTGTCACTGGTGCTCAGTCACACACCTTTCGGCTGAGATTTGACACACTCTTTGCCCCTGAGGACAGTGGTAATGAGGAGAGGCCATGCCACAGACGATCTGACTGAAACCTGGGGAGGTCCTGGCAATGTCAGCAGCGTTATTCGCTGTGCAGCAGCTGACTGGAGTCCAGTCCCTGGTACCTCCCTCATCAGCAGAGTGAGCAAACAGAGTACTATATCAAAAGAAGGCATACGTTTAATCAACTCCTCTGGTGCTGTAAAACTCAAATTTAATTTGAATTTTTTTAATCTGTTTCAGTGTTTCACCTACTGTTAGCACGAGAGCGACATTATTCTCCTTCCCCCAGTTATTTCCCAGCAGAATGTGTCTTCACTGAAATTCAGTAAACATTTTGAAAACACTGTGTCAAGGTTAAGGATGTTTTGCAAAATCTTTATCTGTGTAGCCTAAATGGACCTGGCAACAGAACAGACTGTGCTCTGAACTTGGGGAAAAAGGTGAAATAACGCATCCCCATCAGTTCTGCTATTTGTATGCGGGAGTAAATTGAGGCTGATTGTCCATCTCCAAATGCTGCACTGACCTCCAGATACATGGCATCCCGAGTCGCAGTGCCTGGATTGTCCAGTGGTGTGCACCACGTAGCCACTTGGCTCTCCCAAATGCCACAAAGTGACCCCTGGAGGAAAGTCGCATGTCCGGAGTGCCAGCGCTGGGCTGACCACAGAGCTACAGACCAGAAGTGTCAGCGTAGAAAGCTGCCTTACATGGATACCAGGGAAAGAACACGTATGACAGTGCAGAATGAGGGGGGTTTTTTTGTTTTTGTGAGTGTTGTGTCATGTTTGCACATCTAGAACCAAATACTGTAACAATTTATGACCATGTTTTGCTTTTTTGGACATACATTTCATTTTGGACATACATTTTCCATATCTCCAAATTTTCTGCAAAGTCCAGCAGTAAATGATTATTTAACAATCAAAAAAATTGCTTCCTCACCCCCTTTTTTTTCTTTTTCTTCTTGCTAACTGGCCACCGACAGAAGCAGCATCACATCATTAGAGTGACGCTGAAAACAAAAGCTTTAGCTAAGATTTTCAGAGTGACTGAGGGAGAATTGTCAAGGGAAAGGTGTCTGTCCTCTGCATATCAGGCCCCAAAAGGTAAGCCCAAAAAGGAGACACCTGGGTGATTGAATTCTTGGCCAGTGGCTACATTTGAATATTCAACTGCTGTGATGGCAAAGCCTCCCTTGAAATGAATTATTTTGCCTGACATCATGCTGCCAATTTAAATTGCATTTCATATTCTTGCCAAGAAATTACCCCATACCGTGTTTTTCCTTTCAGAATATGCCTGGAGTAGGCAGACATCCTTTGCTAACAAGCCTGAGAGAAAAAGCCTAGCTTACACAAGTTAAAAAATGTCTGAAGGACTGATAATTTTGGCAGAAAGCACTTCATGCCCTCTAAGGGAAGATCATAAGCAGTGAGGTCTACAAATAATCATGTCAGCTTAGCATTATCATAAACTCTGGGTTGTTTGTCCTTATTTCACTTTGATTTTTGTATGGGAAATTCAAAAGCCAATCCCACCCCACCATGATCTTTCAGCCAAGCTTCACTTCATTACCGCTTTGTGAGAAGTCTTCTGAAACGCATCTCATCACCACCTAGATTTACCTTGTTCCCCCGTTCTGCCCAAGTGAAGAGCTTTTTGTTGCACAGTGCATACATGTCCAGCACAGCTTTTGATGCAACTGGAGAGCAGCTTCTCTCTCTGCAGGTGTTCCCTGCAAGAGCTACGAACGCTGCTTCTTTCATTTGAGCTGATTTTTTTCCCCATAGGGCTTTGCTAGCTGCAGTTGCAATAACCGGATGCAAATGCAAGACCGGGGAGTAAGGCCCTTTGTTTTCAGTGAGATCCCACAGGGTTATCCAGGCACTTAATTCCCCATATAACAAACTAGCTAATTCCCTTCAGAGAATTCAGCAATGCATGGGTGCTCCTAGAGAAGCTATAAGCAGCAGCTCACAGATGGAGCAGGCTTCGGTGCTGCAGGAGTGGATTTCACGGCAGGCTGGTCCCAAGACTCAGAGGGTCAGACGAGGCTTAATGGTGACCTTACCCCTCCTCCATACAAACCTGGGGTCCATTTGGCTCAGAAGAAACTCTGGTCTAAACACTTCTTTAATTCCCTGCTCTGCCCCAGCTCTGCTTCCCAAGTGCTGTATCCCTGCTCTGCCCCACGCAGCGACGTGCCAGCCAGGAGGGCGAAGCCTCTCTGGGGCCTCTGTCCTGACATTAGCTCAGAAAAAGCTCAATCCTTGGACAAGTTAGGGCCTTCCATGAAACCTGGGCCTTAGCAGAAGAAAGCTGAATGGAGAAAGTGAGCGATGCCTGCTGAAGGGACCATGCAAAAACAAGCCTTGCCTCAGGCCAGCAGCAAATACAAAGTGGACCTCAGGGGCTTCTGCCTTGACATCAAGGTATATTTTGGGCTGAAGAAAAGACAGCTCCAGGTTAGCTGCTGTGAATAAAGGAATTGAGAGCAAAGTTAAATGATTAGAGGCTATTGATGAAGGGAGAAAACGACTGGGTACAGGCTGAAAGTCTGAAAAACAGGCTTTTTCAGGATGAGTGTGAGACAAGACAAGCAGCAGCTGGTACAGCATCCGCAAGGACTGAAGCAATGCCTGCCATAAGCAATGCGGTGAGGATGGGACTAGCTGCCAGCATCCTGCTGTGTCACAGCAGGTGTCCAACAGCATCTGGGTAACCAGTGCAGGGGCTTCTGCACCCAGGGAACAGTTTAGGCAGCGTTGCATTTGGGCTTTCCACCCCAGCAGCTAGGGATGGCTAATAGTCCTGTCCCTCTCTAATGAAACAAGTCCTTAAATATCCTGAGGTGCAAATCTTCTTGAAACCTGTGCGTTGCATCTGTTTGCTACCTGTGGCACATCATGGGAACCAGTGCTTACAGGTCTAATTGGTGTCCATTTGTAGACAAGTGGGTGATCAAGAGCAAGTGAGTTAAAGAATTGTCCACCATGCTCACTCCTAATTAAAAGCTATTTATTCTCACTTTATAATACCAGCTAGAGGCCAGCAAAGTCTGTGTATTCTGTCTATATCTCAGCATAGATCTACACACACACACATATACATAGAATAAACTGCACTCAAAACATGCAAGTTTCAAAACTAAGGGGAATAAGTGTTATTCACATTTTACAGATGGGGTGCTGAAGGAACAGGAGATGACATGAGTTCCAGATCATACTCAATGTCTGTGATAGATCTGGAAACTCAGGTTTAACAAGAAAAACATCCTTCCTTCCTGGAATGGAAAGAAGGAAGCTAATACACACAGGAATAAATAGGATTGTACCTTCTGTAGAGTACTTGTGGCGTTAAAATAACCTTAGTTTCCTGCCTGAGACAGTCTCCCTGCTTTTTCTTCATTTTGCATTCAGTAGTCTAAAGCAGGAACTGTGACACTTATTTTGATTTTTTTTTTTTTTAATTTCTTCATTTTTGCAGCAAAACCTACAATAAATCAGACTCAGGAGCACTGTGAAGTTTGCAAAACCAAGCCCTACTCAGCTCCAGGCATTTATACATGACGCATACACTCATCAGTGCTCACTGCTGTTGTTTCTCTGCCAATCACCTTACCCAATGTGAAGATGTGTCACAACACTGAGCAAACATGGAAACAGCCACTTTAATCAACCATATTTTCCCCATCTGGTAACTTTCCTTTAACATGGTAGTTCAGCTTTCACACAGATTTTATAAAGAGAAAGTTTACAAGCAATAAAAATTAACAGCCAGTATATATGCAACAAACAAATCAACAAAACCCCCCTATAGTGTGTGCCTGAGTGGATCTAATTCAAACTGTGACTAAATTGTGGTTGCATTTCCATGAGATATTTTGCCTGGGGATGTGCAGTATGCAAAAACCGTGTGATTCATTTCAGCGAGAACCAGATCAGGGGTGACAGGAAGAAGTTCGGAGGACAAGCACAGAAAACCAGCCGTAACAGGAGAGGAAAGCCGCACAGAACTGCTTTGCACGTGCCACGGTGCCCATTGCCCTCAGAGCAGTAACTGGGCAGGGGAATGAGGGCCTTCCCTTCCCATATGCCTACGAAGAACTTAGCTGGCTCCTTTCTTCTTTACCTATTCCTCCCCATAATGAAAAAAACCCAGAGCAATGTGGTTAAATGCTGGGATAGTTCATGTTTCCAAGCACTCTCTCCTCTCTGCCTCAGATCGCACCGCAGTTAGAGCTCCTCCATGCACACTTGAAGGACATTTCTGGGAGCACTTCTTTCCCAGGAGAAGTCTCTGTAGGGGCAGGGAGGGGGTGCCTTGCTAGAAGTAATCCTCACAGTTGTCTGGTTCGTGTGTTGTTAATGCAAGTACATCATTTCCACTGGCATAGATTAGGAGTATTAATGGCAACAGAACAATGAATATCTGTGCAATCAAAATCTGACATCTTGTATTTGTCATGCCACCAAATAGCTTGTTTTCAAATTATAAAACGCTTGTGTGCTGAATGGAATCAGGCTGTGATAATTTGTATGTATGAACGATATTTTCAGGTCCGCTCGTTGTTGCATCTTGTTCAGATATTGCCAGGATGGATGTTGGGTGCATGGAGTAGCATACACACATTCTATTTCAGAGCGGCTTCTCTTCCCATCCTTCAGTGTGGCTGATTGAACTGCCTCTCCTCTGGTTATTCACTTTCAGTAAGACTGTTGGGAAGGAGAAGACAGCACAGCATCGGTGGACATAGTGTTTTCAGAGTTGGCTGGGAGTTGTAGTCTGTTTTCCTATCAAAACAAAGATGATGTGACAGCTCTGCCTGTCTCTTTTCATCCAATCTTCTTCTTCCTTCCCCTTGCCCTTCTTTTCCATCAGCTGCATCACCTCAGTCAAATTTGGCAAAGGAATTGAGGGATAATATCTCAGAGATACTAAATTCTTACAGTCTCTGCCAAAATCAGATGCAGAGGAAAGAGACCCTACTAGAGCCTGCATTGAGGGAGAGGCAGGCTTTAGCCATTGCCTTGCAGCCTTGAGGCAGCCGCTTGCTGGCCACTCATTACATACACAGCTCCCAGTTGCTTCAGTTATTTGCTGCTTTTTGTCCATTTATTTTCTGCTTTTTGTTCAATCAAGAAGCCAAACACAGGTGAGGCGGTGGAATGGGATCAGGCTACCTTGGCAGCGGGATGGAGGGGGACTCAGGAAGGGCACGGAGGGATTGCAGGGGTACTGGGTGCAGGAGATAGAAATCTGCAGCAGGGGTAGAAGTGGAGCTGGGGAACTGGAAGCACTGCAGATAGGACTGAGGATATTGCAGTTTGTGTGAGTGCAGGGCCCCTAAAGTTAGTGACAAGGAGAAGAGGGAATCCAGAGAACAAAAGTCTGCCTATGATACTAACTCATCTCATCTATTTTCTGTGCAGAACTTAGAGTGAATGAAAAGCAATGAGTCAAATGAGATTTTTCACAATTTGTGTTTCCCATAACAAATTGTTTCTAAGAAATGCAATGGAAATATATTTTAAGAGAAACAAGGGAGAAGAGGGGAAAAATTTGACTCTCAAAACCAAGGAAGGCTAAGTATCTACATTTAAAATGTTCTTATTTCCAATTCTTTATTCAACTGCTTAATCATTTGCTTTGATAAAATACACTTGACTAATTGGCATAATTTTCTTTGTTTATAACAATGAAGGGTGATCTCAGACTCAGTTAGGAGATGCTTTGTGCTCTGTGGTGATTCCATGATAAAGGTGGACTTGCAATAGCTACTAAGCAACTTGTATTTTTGACTTAGTGAGAATAGGATTGCTGCTTGAGCAATTTTGAGAGCTGGTGATATCTGATGCCAAGTTAGCAGAGAGGAATATCTTATAGGCAGATGCAAACAACTGTCTCCAAGCATGAAAGGAGTGGGAAAATATATATGCCCCTGGGAAATATTTGTGGTCCATGATGGGAATACTGGGAAGATACAGAAAGCAAGAATTATTATGGCCAGAGCAATCAGGGGTTATCTGACACTGATCTCTGGGAACCTAGGCTTTCCTAGTTCCATAGTGGTGGAATTCCTTGTTCTAGCAAAGTTTGCTGGCATGGTGACTGCTCTGTTCAGTTGTATAGTGCTCAGAGGGTCTTTGTTTCCCTGAAAGGACTAATGGAAGACAGCGGGAAACAACTAAAATAAATACTTAATTGAGGAGTTTTCCTGGTATGTGCTTATATTATTGTTCAATGTATTGAAATATACAATGTTGTTAAATGCAGAGATAAAATACACTGACAAATTTGACTTAAATCCCTTCATCTCTATTGTTCTCTGAAGACCAATATGTAATGTACACGTGATCCAATATGAATTTCATCAATACAAATTTAATTGCCAGCTTATTATCATCTGAGACTTTTCTTCATCATGGGATATTTCAGCATTAAACTTTGCAGCCCAGCTCTGCACAGCTGAGGTGCTGGATGAGGAATGCTCTTTAAACGGCTGCTCCAGAAACAGTTGAGAATGCCCGGTGATCATCTCTTGCAACTCCAACTGCACACTTAAAATGTCAGAACATTTCAAACAGCCTTCTTCTGTGTTCCTTTTTTTTGTTGTTGTTGGTGGTGGTTTAGGTGCAGCTGAAGCAGTTGTGCCATGTCTGGACAAAGGAAACCACAGCATTTTTGCAGAGCAGGCAAGCGCCAGGAAGTTGTCTTATATTCTGTTTTGGCATTAACTCCCAAATTCTCCTGTTCACTTTTCTGATATAATTTTGTTTTAAAGCAATCTCACGAACAACAGGCTTCCTGAGAACCGATAAAGATTTTCTTGGTCTTTTGGCTGTAGTAGTGCTGTACTGTTCCAGCTCAGCTTATCAGCGCAAATTCGCTCGCCTTCATTAACTGCTAACCTTTCCAAAGATAACAAAGGGAGACGATAGTTTTTCTTTTCCTGATGAAAAAGATTTGTGAGGTCTACCAAGGCATTGACTTTCTCATTCTCTAAACCCTTTTTTCTTTATTTCACCTGGTGATTGCTGGCATGTTGGAGAGTGGCTGACACTTTGGGCTGAGTACCCCACCCAGCGTGAGGACCTGCTGTTATCAATTCACACAGGGCCTCAGTTTATTCTAGAGATTAATCAACTGAATATGAATAGTGAGGGTGATTATCACATAAATAGCCAGCTTTCCGGTAAATAACTAAACCATTTATCCTGAGATCTGTTAATTAACTTTATCAAGAGTGGAAGATGAATAAACACCTGAGTATCTAGGTGCCAGTAAGATAATAATTTTTGCTTGTAATAATACCGATCCTCTGTGAATCCCTACCTACATTTTTGACTCTGAAGAAAAGCCTCTTAAGAGTTTTGTGTTTCTCCCTTGACTTTACCCTGGTGCCTGACCTTTGAGCAGACACGCAACAGCTGATGGGAAGTCAGAGCTGCCTGTTTGCAAAGTCCGCTTCTGTAGGATGTCATTTCAAGCCCATCTAGTTCACAAAACTCCTGAGTCACCCTACCTCTGGGTGTCTGAAATTGTCTGTCTGCAGTACTGAACCAAAGTGGAGGACAGGGCTGACACTCAGGTGAAATCTCACAGATGCTCTGACTCAGTTTTGGAGCTCACCCGAATACCTGCGTTGGGCAGAAGAGCTCTTTAGAGTAGTTTTCTGCGGAGGTGAGGCCTGGATGCCTGCAGGTTGACCAGTGATTCTGCCCATCGCCTTTTCACTGTCTGACTAATTTTGGCCAAATCTGCTGGAAACGTGGAGCTCGCAAAAATTATAGGCTCCTATGCTTTCAAAAGTTGTCAGCCAGGGAAAGAGGCGTTTGTAGTGCTACTGAAGGCACAACCTACTGGCAAGTGAAGATGGGTCTAGTTTTCTTTTGCATTAGTTCATTTTACTCCTAAGCCAATTAATTAAGAAGAAAGACAGTAAGTCACAGTAACTTTTCATCTCCAGTCCTAATGCACGCCAAATGCCTGTCCTTCACAGGGTTGTCACTCCAAAGTCAAATCCTATAGCTGTGCTGTCTTGCTTGGCAGCATGGGCTGAAAATGAGGCCCCTGCAGAGGTTTCTCTGTAAGAAGGTTCTCAGCACTGCCGCTATGTGTTTTCTTTGGATCCAAGTGGCCCCAGGCCCTATTCTCTTCCCCATGAAGGGCAGAAGTGCAGCGGTATGGCCTGTGCCTTTGCTTAACTCTCCTGTTTCCTGAGCCCTTATCAGGACAAACAGAGGCCCCGGCTCTTCCCCTTTTTCGGGAGCTGCTATGAAAATTTGTTCAGAGTCAGCTGCGTGTGCAAGTCTTCCTGTGGTTTTAGAAACAGCAGCAGTGGAGCAACATTTAATTTGCTGCTTCTACTTCTTAACCTCGAAGGAAAAACGTGGTAACTGTTAATTGCATCACAGTGCACGTGTGCTGGAGAGCACAGCAGTTTGCTCTGACTCTTGGTGTCCAGGGACCAGCAAACCTAACCAAACGCAGACCCAAAGCACCACGTGTACAAACCTAAGCCCAAACCACACTGCAAAATGTCTGTGTTTATTGTTCCTGTGGATTTGGAGGCAAGAAATCATTAACCATCCCTCAGAGCTCCTGACGCTAATGCACACAGATATAAAAGATTGCGGGAATGCTGACACATACTCACTGGTGAGGGCAATTACACACTGAAGACATATATGTGGCAATTCTTTCAAAAAGAGCCTGAAGCTGTCCAGATCAGGCCTGTTGCAAGAAATAGGTTGCAAAATCTGTTTCTGAGGCCCCATTCTTTTATTTTCAAGTTGTGCCAGACCTCAGGGGTTTTGTTTGTTTGGGGGTTCGGTCTTTTTTGTTATCTAACACTGACTGTAGGGTGCACAAGGGAGTGTGCGTTAGTCTACAGGGGAAGGATTTTGTGTGAAAGGCTGCAGGGGTAAGGCTCCTGGGTGAATTCTGCAAGGTTACAAACTCTCACTGTTGCTTCTGCCTCAGGCTTGACCATGCTCCTCTCTCCCCTTCCCTCCTTCTTTCCCCTCCTTGCTCACCCTTTGCCAAGTCTAAAGCTGTCACTGTGAGAGGTAGGAGCTGTAAAGGTCTGTGCTGCTTTATAGCAGCTTGCAGGGAAGCTGTGATGATGGAAATACAATGAAAATTGGACATATTCTAATTAACCCCGGGAAAATTGCCATTAGGAAGGCAGAGTATTCCCCTGGTAAAGATGCTTTTAAGTGGCTGATTGTGTGCTTGTCCATGAAGCTTTTATCAGACCACATAACAGCTTTGGGGAAAGCTTGTGAGGACTGTTCTTGAATAGGCTTCCATCAGAGAAGGAGGGGTGGGAAGCCAGCTCGGATGCTGAGAGGCAGTCTGTTGCATTTAGGAAATACAGCGAACAGCCATATAGGAGAGCAAAAGAAATGGAAAAAAACCCAGGGATCTCTGTTTAGTGGCTCAAAGGCTTAGGGGCACCTCAGCCAGCAGAACTCAGCAATTCCAGACTGATGAGTCCTTAATCATCTCACACTGGTGAAAGTTTTTCTGCACCAGAACAAATATCAAGTCATATTGCCATGCATAATGACAGAATCTGGTAAACTATTTAGGCCAAGCTACAAAATGAAGATCTGAACCGGACTGGCAACAGACAATAATAAGGTGCAACCCTGCAGCTTTACTGCTGTTCATGATTTTTTTATTAGTAAATTCAAAAACTGCTTCTGTGTGATTTTGAGAAGTCCATTTCAAATAGCATTGCAGGGCAGTGTGGGGCATTTTCCTGGAGTGTCTTGCCTGCCTTAGGGCTCGAGATACTTGTATTTAGAATGAGTCTCGCCCTTTGCCCTTGCCCCTTTCCAAACCTAGAGTTAATTTGTTCCCACACCTCAGTTTGTGTGAACAGATGCCTCCATCTCTGAGCTCACAATTGCTGGCTGGGAAGTGATTCAGCTACTAAACAGTTAAAAGTGAGCAGGGTAATAATCACTAGGTATTGCTGACATCTGAAGAAATAATCTTGTGTTCATGACTTTGCTAGCAAATGAAAAGGGACAAAAATAGAGGCCCAAGCTGCCTCAGAGCGGGGCCGCATCTGAAGTCGTCTGCAGCAAGGAGCCAGCAAGCACCATGGTGCTTGCTGAAGGCTTCTCGCTGCAGACGACTTCAGATGCGGCCCCGCTCTGAGGGTGAGCCCTTCTGCGTGCAGCACTGGACCTAAGCAGCTGGACAACATCCCCACATGGACAATGCTGCTGGCTTTCAGTGCAGGAAGAGCACTGAAAGAACACGGTCAGTTTGGTAGCTATTGGCATTGCCTCCATGTCTTCCCACCATGATCTCCTACCTTGCCCCACAGTTCCCAGTTGGGAGGTTTGACTTATAAAGGAGTGGTATCAGCTCCATGGAAGGTTGCTACCATGGCAAATGGATGGAGCCACCAGGGATGTGGGGATGTGGTACCCCTGTACCTGTGGGAGGTGTTGCAGAGCACCGACTGCTGCCTTCAATGCAGCCAAGCTTTCCTATGGAAGATGCCATGAAGAAATAAGAACCAACAAACAAAAAATCCCAGACTCGTGGGTTGTAATGAGCCAATGGAGGGTTGCAAACATTTCTGACTCACTTTATGTTTTTTTAAAAATCTCCTGAATAAGCAGTTAGTTTTTATAGTCTTGAATGGGTTTTGTGCATGCAGTAAATATATTGGATTCAGTTTTAATTGTTGAGTAGTTCCTAGCTTGAGTAGTTTCTTAGTCAAAGTACCTGAAACAGCTTTTCACAATTTATTAATCTTTGTAGATGCAGTCTCTTCTTTTTGATTAAATTGTGTTCAGTTTCATAAACAGAAATTTCAGGATTAAAATCACACACAGGTATTAGAGGAGAAGAATGTCAGTTTGCTGATTCTTTCTGTGTTGTGTAATCTGATGCGCAAAAGGATGAATTCAGTGAACAGCCAAAAATAAAACAAAAACTTGTGCCACAACAATAGCACCTCTGCAGCATACTGACTGCTGCCTTGTCTTTTGTATTCTCTCCACTGCAATATTCTGTTAAAACAATAGACAACTCCAGTTAATAGTACAGGGGCATAACTCAGAATCTGTGGTCCTCTCAGGCTAATAAATCTAAATTGCAGAGTCAGTCATCAAAATAAAAATCATAAACAAAGACTGTAGATCTAGCTCCAAATTCCTTTATCTCCGTGATGGGCAAAACTATGATCCAGCATCAAAGTACTAATGTGTGATGGGACTGGAACCCTACATCTGAACCTCTTCAGAGCCCCAGGCCTTAGCTTTTCTATGTACTGCACGTGAGGTGACCACAACTGTGGAAGGAAATTCCAAGATCCACTCCTGGGTACAGGTGAGACTTTTCAGGTGAGGATGTGTTGTATGTTTAATAGTCTTTGTCTACTTTGAAGATCAAAAGCTATCATACAGATATTTTGTTAGGCAATGGATATTAGGACTGACCTGTTCACTGAGCACTTTTTCGCCTCTATATGGAGAAATGGATTGGCATAGAAATTAGAGAAGTTATTCTGCTATATGGGTTCCACAGAAAAATTCCCACTGTGTACAGACAATACTGAATATTGCCACTCATATTGCAGGCAGGTATCTGCACGAGAGCCTGTTTTGTATTACAGTAGTAGAACTCATTGTACCACGACTACCCTGATTTCACTCCTCATGCAAAGCAGCTGGTAGCAGTCCTGTCATCAGATTAGCAGGAGGTCCACAGGGAGTTCTATTTCTGGTTAAAAAAGGCTTATTAGTTTTCAAGTGGTAATGATCATGATAAAATCCCACCTATAATTCATTCAAGGAAAAGGAACTCTTCCAACGAGTAAAAATCATTATCAGTACCTAAAACCATTGTGACTGCTCACCACTTTCTTGTTAATGTAAATTGGTATACAATGATGTCCTGAAAGCTAACTTTAAACAGGGTGGATTGACAGAAGTGAGTATTGGTAAGGAAGGAGACATGAACACATCTTACCACTATGAGCAGGTAAGTGGACCACTGTAAAGGTTACCATAGAAAGGAGGTTTTGAAGAGTAAAGGATTCAAATGCTTTGGTTCAGGAGTTGCTGAGGATGGCTCTGTCATGCTTAAGATAGCATGGAAGCTGCTTGGTATAAAAGTGCATCTAGCAAGAAGGATTTCTGTGAGGAATTAAAAGAGGGCAGTTAACAAGTGTTTAACTCTGTCTTTCATCCTATCAAAATATATAAAAAATTATAGTTATGAATGAGAGGCATCATATGCTCATCATAGAAATGAAGATGTTGAGATAGACTCCATGCCACTGACAGAGTCCTTGGAAGCCTCTGTGGGTACCTGGCCAACATCTGGGGCACACACTGAACCTTACATGTACAAATATAGCTGGAAGAGCCACCCCACACCTAGCCCACACACACTCCTAGATGGTCCCAGGGTCACTGCTGAATAATACAGAACAGAATGATGTATACATGTCTCGTGAATAAGTCTGGGCTGGATTTTATCAAAGTCCAGGTATTTGGCATTTCCTGCATTCCTGGGAGGAACTCCAGAACCATTCTCCTGGATCTCTCATGGACCAGCTGAGATGCCCTGCCACAGTTCCCAGCATGACCAGTATCTATCATATGGTTGTGTGGGCAGAACTGGATCCTACCCACTACTTCCTGCTGAACAGACCTCATTACCCAGTAAGCCTGGGTACAAACTCCAGAATTATCATTATGTTTTTTCGCAGCCCTCTAAGTGATTTCACAGGCTGGCAGTCCAGCCTGGATCTTTGAAGTGCCAGTACAGAAGACATCTTGAGCAGCATCTTGTCATAGGCGACATCATTGTAAGTGTATATTAAATTTGCAGGTTGCACCAGCCTGGGAAGAACTGTGGATATGCTGGAGAACAGGATTATAAATCAAAATTAATTTGAAAAATGTGATGAATTGAAGACCCCCTTCACAATGACATGAGAATATGGAAGAGTAAGGTGGGCCAAGGCAAAAATACAGGAACGCATATGAATTGCATGAGTAGCAGCTTTCCAGGGATGAATTCTGCTAGTGATTTCAGAGGGTAACAAGGTGACCAGGAGTCAGAAACATCACACTGAGAAGAAAATAGCATATTTCATGCTGGGATGTACTTACTGGAGCACAGCCTGACAGACACATGAAGTAACCCTTGGCTGGATTGGCAGTGGATGTTCAAGCAGGATTTACTCAGCTGGGCCTCTTTAAGCATCAAAACTCTCCCTCCACTCCTGTTTGAAAGAGCAAGCCAGATGAGGAGAAAAATTGATAAATAGAGATGAATTCTGTGCACAGCAAATAGTACTGAAAAGGGAGAAACTGAAGCCAGAGATAGAGTTATTGCCTCATTTACCACCAAACTGATTATGACAGTTCAATCTAACTCCCAAGTTCCCTTTTCCAGTCTGGAAGGAAAAGCAGACAGCCTCCTTTCACATTACCAGATGGAAGCAGCAATATACCCATATGAACGTTGGCCCGGTGTCAGTTTTGCCCTACACCCACTGGAAGAAATTGCAGAACGCTCATTGACTTGAGTGGAGCAGACCCAGAAGAAGAGGTTACCACATAAACCTTTTCCAGTGTATTTGCAAGCTAGTGTGCATGGCTACCCAGTCAAAGGCCTCTCTTCAATGGGATTATTAATTTCAGTCTTCTCTTATTTGATTATTTCATATAAAGTCTCTAACGGCATCTCAGTCAGGGCTCCAAAAACCTCTGCCAAAGCCTTCAGTGCAATTCCTCCTTGGCAGCCACAGCACTCAGAAATTTGCTTGCTGTTTACCTTCCCACACTTACCCCTAGCTACCACCGTGGTCCTCGTAATCTCAGAATTTGTCTGTATCACACAAAGCCCAACACTGTACAAGCCCCAAACTTATCCCTAATCTTTAAGGTAGACTTTGTATGCAGTTTCTGCTCTTTATTTTCTGCATTTTTTCTCTCAGCCTTTTAATTTACATATGCTTAGCCCATCCAAGCTTTGTCATATTAACACAGAATAAAGATTAGACAAGTAAATTTGCCTTGCTTGCATTTTCTGCCAGTTTGGGTCTAGCAAACTTGATATGATGATATGATAATGTTTTAGAATTGATGATAGTATTATATAGTGATGCCAGCCCCACAGCAAAGATCTCTATAGTGTGTAAGCTGTAGACGCTACTCAGCCATCTGGGGTGGCAGGAAAGGAACATCTGAAGAAGCAGCAAATCGCATCTTCTGTTTGCAGCCAGCCCACATCAGCCTAGCAATAGCGGGCTGAAAGGCAAATTCTTCCAGACTGCTAAGAAATATGTGATAAAGCATCATTTGCATGAGGATTTGGGTTGACTCAGCAGGTCTTGCAGCTCTACTGCTTCCCCACACCAGGATCTTTTTTTTTTTACCTTCTGCTTTTCTTAGGCTTCATCTTTAAAATCTTTTGCATGAAACTAATTGTGGCAAAGTGAACGGTAGACAAAAAGCTTTCCCCTGGCAAGAACAAGGATGATACAAGTATGGAAGTAATTTTCCTTATTTAGAAAGGAATGCTCCACCAAGCACATTTTGATTGAAAAATAACTGATCACTAGCTTAAAAATCATAATAGAAACAGCTAATGTGCCTGAACGTGAAGAAGGCTGTGATCAGGACTTTGGAGACTGGCACCTAAAATGGATCTCATCAGCATCAGTCCTCGTTTTGTTGGATCTCTTGGGACCAATAATTGGGTTTTAGCCTCCTGAGACTGGCAGGCTCAGTGTACATAACAACTAGGGTTTGGGGTTTTTTTTTTTTTATTTTCTGAAAAGCAACAGCTTCTCTTCCAAATAGCTGAGCTCAGACACTGCTGCTTTGAGTTTGTCTGCAAACCTCAAGGGTCCTGCTTCCATCTGGAAAGGTAGGCACTCAGTTCATCAGGCCCAGAAAATCACTTAGAGAGACAGCAAACTGGGGAGAGCTATGCAAAGCTTTCCGATGCTTTGTGTAATAATGTAAAGTAATTCAAATATCCTACCGGCGTCAGAGCAATATTTAATAAAAGACCTTGCTGTCTCTCAGGTCCATAGGAAAACAGCTGAGGACTTCTTGACTTCAGAAGTCATACTGAAAATTATTTTTACCCCAGAACCCTATAAGATGGCTTAAAAAAACCCTAACAGCAGCTGTTTTCTGTGAAAAGATATTGGATTTTGGAAAAATTTATTGCTTAATTATCTATTATGGAACCCTCCCAATATGGTTATAGCAGGAGTCAGCAGATGGCACTGTTACTCATAGTGATAAAACTTCTTTTTACAGCTGTGCAAAGCTTGCTACATCTTTGAATAAATTCTGCATTGCTGCTCATTTTCTAGTGAAATGTCCTTGGCCAAAAACTAGGCATTGGCTCCCCACCTCACCTATCAAACCAAAGAAAATACCTGAGACAGATCTTGCCTTAGAGAACTGTGCAAATTCCTGAGAAAGGGGGTTGTTTGCATGCTGTCTGAGTACCTCTGTTGCAAAAAAGGAGTATGTAATTGAATACTTTAAAGCAAATAGCCATACTTTTTCTCAGTGACTTCTCCTCTGCTGGGAAGTTGATGCTTTCAAGGACACTGGTGCGTGGACCCTGTGGAGTCCATCTCGGGGCCCATGAGCACTGATGGAGAGGCTAGACGGGCACTACAAGACCAAATGTGTGCAAAGCAACCTGAGCCATGCAAACCAAGGGGGTGCTTCAGTTCTAGTAGAAATAGAAATCTTTTTAAAAATACATGGTCATCAGGTCACAAAAACAGGGTGAAGAGGGTAGTTGAGGTAAAGCTGAGGGAGAAGGCCTTGGAAACAAGAGGAGACTCACCAGCAGAAAAATGGTGGAAGCACTTGAAAAGCTGAGGTAGAAACATATGTGGAGCATTGCGGGGGCAGCAAGACTGGAGGAAAATGAGAAGGGCTGTGACAGGTACAGCAGGCGGGCAGGGAAGTGTGCCCAGAGGAGGCCAGCAAGGGAAGGCCACAGCACACTCAGTGGTGGTTATTTGTTCCCCGGGAAGAAGCAGCACCTCTCAGAAGACTGCTGGTCCAGTCTGAAGTATTTACCTCACTGGTGCCATGGATCGAAAGAAACAGTGCATAACACCCAGTAATTTTCTCAATAATTGCATCTGTCTTCGTTAAGGTTGTTTTTTCTCCTAAGGGTCTTGTAAAACCTCTGCGAACAAATTCCACTTGTCAATGTTTTGCTGGTGTTTCTGGCTTCTGTTATTAAAATTGTGACATCAGTCACCTCAATCTGTCTGTTAATGATGAGTAGGCACACAGATGCAGACACACGGACACTTTTTGTCTGAGAATGACTGTTCCTAAGGTGAAGAGGATTTTACTATTTGACTGAGGCTGCATGCTGCATAAATCATCAGCAGGGTCTATACCTGGTGAGGACAAAAGCTGGTTTCTAGGAATTTTCAGTAGGATGTTGAAGCCCATCTGGCTTCAATTCTCTTTGGTACATGCAAATCCGTAGAGATCCAGGTCCCACCAGAAGCAATTTGAAATTCAGCCAGGGTTGAGGTCTGATGGGCACCCTCAGCTCCTCACAGCTATGAGCCACAGCTGAGAGCCAGGTGGAGCAGAGCTGGGATTGGGGGAGAGCTAATAGGGCTCCTTCTTCCTCTCCTCTCTCATTTAAAAATATCTGTCTTGCTGTGTTTCTGCTTCTGTCAGTTAATGTCAGCATGCCATCCACAAGATATAACGTAGAGTCTCTATGCCCTGTGGAAATTTGAAGAGTGCATTCTTTCATCAGAGTCTTCACAAAGTGCTCACAACTGGTTAAGTTTATAGGCAATTAAGAAACACAGAGCTCTAAAAATAATAGTCTATTTATAGTCTGTTTATAATCTATTGTGTTGCTACTGTAGTGGTCACAGTTTTCTCTAGTTTGCAAGGTATGTTGTAGGTTTTTCGTGTTTAAAAAAAAAAGACAAAAGTAAATAAGGACTGCTATAATGGTTGACTTGATTAATGTTATGCTTTAGGCCCTTGGTTTTCTTAGATTCTGCAGCCAAATTGTTCATCAGCTATAAAACTTACTTATTAAATCAAAAGGACTAAAAAAGACTTAAAACTGCAGGAGGAGCACAGGCTGTATTCTCAATCTGCTTGCAAAAAATCTGTTGCTTGCTTGTCATCTGTCCCAGGTTTGCCTGCACTAATCGATAGTTGCTCCATTATTGATTAGGGCAGGGGTGGACAATAAGGGAAACTGGTAACATGGATTGAGCTGCAATACACAAAAGGGAAGACAAATACAAGTGTGTAATATACTTCTATTTTTATTTATGGGTTTCTGCATCCAAACTAATATTTTCTTACATTAACTTCTCTGTAAAGTTTTGTTTAACTACTAGCTGAATTGATGAGCGAAAACTATATCCAAGGCATTAAGGAGTGGGAACTGGATGCTAGAGAGATCCCTGTTTACAGACTACTATATTATATGAGGAGCACTGCTGTACAACATGCTGAGCATATGTTCAATAAGAGCTGCAAGGCTGAAGACCTGCTAAAATCATTTGGAAACAAGTCACTTGCATGGCTTCTTTCATATGCCTTTAGGCAATTACATATTTAAACTCTCAGCATCTCTATCTTCTCTTTCAATGAACAAAGACCTAGAAAAAAATCCTTTTAAAATCCTATTCAATCAATGTCCAGTTCTGGGTTTGTATTCCTACCTAATTTTGGTAGGTTCAATAATTTTTGTTGAAAGAAACACAGTCTTCCTGTGCATAAAGGAAGAGGCCACAATCTGGAGGGGTGGGGGGAAAAAACAGATTTTTACAGTGAAGTACTATTATAGACAATGATTCTTCTGTATTCATTTGGATGAGAATTGCAAGGTAATAATGCTTAAACCTTTCAGCCTATGTTTTGGAACAGATCAAAAAAAGGCATGACCTTATTGTCTAGCAGCCATTTAATATCACCTGGAGTGTAATGAATTTGGAGACAATAGAATGTATACCACTCTTCTTGTTATGCTTGGGTTTTGAACTTGATTGTTTCAGCCTTATAAGGGTTTCACTGGTAGCACCCAGGCCAACTAGTTATTTGGCCTTTCATCATAGCTGCCAGCTTATGGAGCAATAGCTCAGGGGGAATATCTGCATGCAGGACAAGAGGAATGGCTGCATTACTTCAATGAAAAAGTACTCATTTCTGGATTGTTATTTGCTGGGCAATAAAGAGTTGGGACAGATTATCAGCAAGGCTTTGTCTGGATGTGTATCAGATATCTCTGGGTTAATGTGAATAGTTCATGGCCAAACCCAACTTGCAATTTAAAAGGGAATCCTTAAATCATCCTGCCTTCTCCCTCCCCTCATTTAAAGAGCGTATGACATAACAAGTGTAAAAATGATCATGCAAGAGCTCAAGACAAAGCTTTTGGATGCAAGAGGATACAAATGAGAATCCAGTTCTTCAGCTGCAAGGGTTGTCTCTGTACCGAGCAACACCTGCCTGCCTGAGCGGTCTCGATTATGAGGTCAAACAGGGCCAGTGCTTTTGAACTTCATTTTGCTGTTCTCCACCAATGTCCCTGGATAGCACACCATAGCTGGCTGGAGTCGACGTGTCACATACTGCCAGGATGACTGTTGTCTCCTCGCCAGGGAGTCCTTTCTGGCAAGGCCCTGGGACACCACAAAACTGAAGGACGTGGCTCCCTGTGTGAAGTGTGGAGGCCCAGGTCTAGGGTATGTAAAAGCCAGGGGCATAGCGAGCCTCATGGGTCTCCAGAGACTATTTTCATCAAAGCTGTGCTGGCAGAGACATCTGTCTAAGCACTGGTAGCCCTTTTACAGGCCTGGCATGGGATTTGTCTCCTTGTGTCAACATCTCTGATTGGGATTTCAAAGATGTCATTATTTGGAACTGGGCAAAGTAGAGGGCTATCTCATCCAAGGAGATGGCTCAGGAACAGCCTTTCTGAATAATATCCCAGCTCTCTCACAGAGGTATTCTGTAAATTTAGGATAAAGCCACAGGGCTTCACTCCTGTTCCTGTTGTTTGTGATTCAGACCCTTCCCTTCCGGGGGAAGGTTTGTTCACAGCCGTTCTGTTTAGCACAGCCCTGTATCATCGGTTTTTTTGCAAACCTCAGCCTAAGGGCATGTGATCCTGAATCCCTTCTTTTCTACTGAAATACCCAAGGATTTTTTTTAGACAAGAGCCTTGGCTCATGGTGCTTTTTACAGGAGAGGCAAGCAGAAGACCTGTCCCGGGCCATATTTTGCTGCAGTGCTTGGTTGGTCTGACTGTGTAATTTCAAAACTGCTGATTCATTTCCAGACTTTGAAACTAGTGACGCCAAACATGGCCCTTGTCTAACTTGAGGAACATTTTTTCATGGTAATGTAGACAAATGACATGTTAATGTAGATCATCAGGCTTAAGCTAGAGTTAATCTGATTTGCTGTATGGAAGGCAAAACAAGCAAATTCCTTCAAGGCTGGTCCTCAGATTCAGACATTAGCTCCAGTCATAGCCTCTTTCTGTAGCTGCCAAAATGTGAGGAGTGGTCAGAAAATGTTCTGCTTCAGCACGGGGAGCATAACAGCTAGCAAGAGCAATACCTGACCCATCCCTCTGCAATCTAAACCAGTGCACAAAGGCAGCTTTGCAAGAGCACTTTCCAGACTCTCTCCTTCTCCATTAATGCTTTTGAGTCGGGGCATGTGCAGAATTCAGTGAGGCAGAAACATTGCCACTTCTCCCTCTCCACTTTTTCCCCTCTGGGGCAGCTTGCTCATGGGGAGGCGGAGAGGGAGTGGGTGGAAATTAAGCCTGTGAGTCATACAGGGAAAGTTCACTACGGGTCACACGGTTGTATACCCTAGTTGAAAAGGGCTGGATGCATTGCTAGTGACACAGTCTTTCATCACTGGGCTTTGCATACAGTAATATGGTATTGTGTAGACGCACAAGAGATCATGGTACAGAAGCCGTGTTTCGGAAATCAGATTAAAAAACAGGTGCAGGATGCAGTAAAAGCATGGGATGGGCAAGTTACCTTAAAGGTATGGATGTCTGAGCTAGTGCATGTGCACATATGTGGGGGTTGCTTGCATGAGAAGAGGTTCAGCTAAGAATAAAAAGAATCCTTAGGATATGTGTCCCTTTGCTTTTGTTTGAATTTCATTTCACTCTAGAAAAATGTGTAGGGACTCAGCTGGTTCCCTCAGGATGTGAAGGATATGTGAGCTGCAACTCTGCCTTTAGGTATTTCCAATTACAGAAAGTACAGATCTTGCAGAATCACCTCTTAGCTGCGTACAGGTAAGCTTCTGGATGGATGCACCAACTACTTGGTCTAAACACAGCTAAATATCTGATTAAGAGCTACATTTTGGAGCAGAGGAAAAAAACCCAAGTAATTAACATCTAGTAGAGTTCTTCTTCTAATGGTTAAATGTGTATATTAGCTACCAGTGAAGCAAATACTTGCAGCTAAACCAGCTAAATGTGATAAATCTGTCTTTGGAAAATAATTGATTAAGGTAATTTAAATTTAAGCAAACTAAGACTGGATCTTGGCTCCAGGTATCAAATCCCATTTCCCTATGCTTTCAGGTTGTTGTAATTTAATATTCCAGGATGTATGTGGTTTACCAGGCAAGAAAACCTATATCTGTTACTGAGACTGATATCTAAGCTGTTAATGTAGGGTACAGTTCATGCCCTTCTGAAAATAAAGTGTATGCCATATATTCACTTCTGAACAGAAGAATTCCTTTTTCACTCTTCCACAACCACCCATGTTTAAAAGGATGGAAAAATAGACAGGAAAGGTAGAGAGGATGAAACTTTGAACTTACTGTTTTGGAGAGAGTATCTCTGCCAGATGACTCAGAATTCAAGCTGCTGCTTGCTTTGCAATGCCAAGTGAAAGTCAAGTACCAACTTCAGTGATGTGAAGGAGGAGACTGGATTGGACTGAAATACACTGGTCAAAAAGTGAGGTGGACCTGTTTAGTTGTATACCACCATCCCATAATCTTTCTGGGCTTTCCTCCAAGAGATGCATCCTGTAAAACAAAGATGGCGCAAGAAAGAGAAAGACACGCAGGGTCAGTGCCTACAATTTTTAATAACGAAAAATAGTTTGAATGGTCTATTGGCCATCTTCCATAGCCTGTAGTTAACTTAGCTAGAGCATTAAGTATTTATCTGTGAACTTAGAGTTCTGGCTGGACAGCGTGATGGTGCCCTAAAAGGAAAGAGATCTTTAGACATTATTTCACATTAAATTCTTGTGAATTAACTAGGGAAATGTGGTCTTTAGGAAACTGGGTTGGGTGAAAAATTGATTATCTCCAGATAAGCTGCTCTCTGGATGTGGTTATCAATGTTTCAGCTTCAAAATAGAAGGAGATATCAAGTTGGATTCTTTGTATGAAGGAATAATCTGATCTCAACCCTTCAAAAATAGACCAAAAACCTCTGAGTTCATGTGCTAGGAAAAAAACCCTAAACCCAAACAAAACAACAATCTAAAAGTAAAGATAAAGTAAAGGGCTCAGTATTGGGGCCAGTTCTGTGTAATATCTTTATCAATGATCTGGATGAGGGGATCGAGTGCACCCTCAGTAAGTTTGCAGATGACACCAAGTTGGGCGGGAGTGTTGATCTGCTTGAGGGTAGGAAGGCTCTACAGAGGGATCTGGACAGGCTGGATTGATGGGCTGAGGCCAATGGTATGAGGTTCAACAAGGCTAAGTGTCGGATCCTGCACTTGGGTCACAACAACCCCATGCAACGCTACAGGCTTGGGGAAGAGTGGCTGGAAAGCCGCCTGGTGGAAAAGGACCTCGGGGTGTTGGTCGACAGCCAGCTGAATATGAGCCAGCAATGTGCCCAGGTGGCCAAGAAGGCCAACAGCATCCTGGCTTGTATCGGAAATATTGTGGCCAGCAGGAGTAAGGAAGTGATCGTTCCCCTGTATGCAACACTGGTGAGGCCGCACCTCAAACACTGTGTTCAGTTTTGGGCCCCTCACTACAAGAAAGACATTGAGGTGCTGGAGCGTGTCCAAAGAAGAGCAGCAAAGCTGGTGAAGGGTCTAGAGCACAAGTCTTATGAGGAGCAGCTGAGGGAACTGGGGTTGTTTAGCCTGGAGAAAAGCAGGCTCAGGGGAGACCTTATCGCTCTCTGCAACTACCTGAAAGGAGGTTGGAGCGAGGTGGGTGTCAGTCTCTTCTCCCAAGTAACAAGTGATAGGATGAGAGGAAATGGCCTCAAGTTGCGCCAGGAGAAGTTTAGATTGGATATAAGGAAAAATTTCTTCACCAAAAGGGCTGTCAAGCATTGGAACAGGCTGCCCAGGGAAGTGGTTGAGTCACCATCCCTGGAGGTACTTAAAAGATGTGTAGATGTGGCACTTAGGGTCATGGTTTAGTGGTGGACTTGGCAGTGCTAGGTTAATGGTTGGACTTAATGATCTTAAAGTTCTTTTCCAACCTCAACATTTCTATGATTCTATTCTATGATTCTATAATGAGATATTGTCTTAGACTTGGGAAGCTGTGGAGGTCTTAAGAACAGGTTGGACAAACATCAATCAGAAATAGCAAGACTGAAGCTGGACCTGGGCACACACTATGTGACTTCATAAAGTCCTTTCTAACAATCTTGTTGTAGAGTGCTATAACTTATGCATAAAGCTTACATTTGAAAAGCAACACACACATATTGCCTTCATGGAAAGGCTAACTTCTAAACGGCTGAACCAGAAGTGAGGTCTTTTTCTCCTAAGAAATTGGAAAATACTAAATTGATAATGATGTACTGAGTAATTCTTTCCACTGCACCATCAAATTATATGCTTGCATCTGTCAGCCATATGCCATTCCAGTCTTTCCTGTCTTGATTTCATTAATAGCACTGGGCCAAACCAGGCAGAATTCCTGTTTGTGTAGGCAGGTGACCGCTCTCATTAGTATCTTCTTGCTTTCTGTTTTAGTGAGTATAACCCCAATAGTATGACATTTCAAAATCACATACTTCATTAATACATGCAACTTAGAGTTAGTTCCTAGATGGCAGAAATAAAAATGCACTGTTTATTTTCAGTCCCCTGCTTCTTCCACCTTACAGGGACCCCATTTACGCTGTGTTCTTCCTGGGCTGCTTGTTCTGTACCTAATCCCGCACAGTGGGACTGCAAATCCTAGGAGGAGCTGTTGTAATACTGACAATGATCTCGGCTGACATGAATATGAACTCTGTGGTTTGTCTGAAAGTAATTATTCTAGTGAATTGATCCTGTACTGAAGTGATGGCTTGACCTCCCCACACTGAGTTATTCCCTTAGAAAACTCCGTGGGACACATGCAGGAGGCAGGTTTTGTAAGGCTGGATGACAGTTCAGAGATATGGGAGGTAATTGTTCTCTGGCAAAAAGAAAATCTCAGTGGGACAGATATGCTAATAGACCTTTGCTGCTTTAATGAAAAGGCACCTAAATGTGTGCTGCTGTGCCCAGAAAGGTTTTGGAAGATAAAGCCCAGGCTGTCTAATACAGCTAAGCAACTTGGATATGATTGCAGTTTTGGGACAGGGGTGGGGGTTGTTTTCTTTGAAATGGTGAATAATTATCACACCCCATTTTATCACCTTGCTAAGAAGGCACTGCAATGGGGTTGATTCTTAAACTTCCTCCGAAACGTTTCTCAAGTTTTCTCTGCGCCCATGAATATGAGCTGGAAACCCTCAGGCTCCCCGTGAAAACTCTTGTGATTCAGGTGGGTAGTGCAGTGATTACCCCATTGGTGCTGCACCGCTGCAAGCCACGGGGAAACGGACAGGCCAGGAATAGGTTTCTGTTTTTTAAACACTTGGCAAGTGGTGGGAAGAGGTAACAAGGACAGAAATTTTGACATGTACAAGAAGCAAAAAGTGGTGCACTGCTGCAAAAATTATGGTGCAATGAGGAAGCTCTTTATATTTACAATATTATTCAGAGGGCTAAGTCACGCTACCCCAAGACACTTCCTCCACAGGGGGAAGAAAAGGGTTTCGATCTAGCTGAACCTCATTCATCACAGAGGACGCCAAGTCAGTGGCTTTTTTCCCTGATCATGTTTAAATTATTTTATTTACTGAAGGGGCTGCTTTTTCCAAAATTATGGTTTCCCTGACCTGTCTTAATGTTCAGCATAGTTCTGTGGTTTTATAGTCTCTTCACATTAACTTTACAGTAAAGTTAATATGGTAGAATGACTTCGTGCCAGAATCTCTCAACATATTTTATTTAATAAAAAAAAATCAAAAACACAAAACAAAACATTTTGCTCTCAAAAGAAAAGGGATGCTCAATCATTTCAAGACTCATCCAGCTGATGTGGAGGTGAGTTGTTTTCTTTAGGAGTATTTTTAGAAAAGACCTAGTCTTCACTTGTACTCAAAGCAATTTTTTCTATCCTTTCTCAGTCCTCAGTTCCACCACTGACAATGTCTTTTCCTGGCATCAAGTCTCTAGTTAAGAGAGAATTACAACCTTTTCCCAGAACAGAGTAGACACTTGGCCCTCCTATCTAAATCTCTGTTTACATACAGACTACTTCTGATTTGGGAATCTTTAAGCTCTTTGAGAGGGAATGGTATTATTATCTTCTCCAAGTAGATCTCAATTTTATCCTTATCTCAAATTTTATTCGTCTTTATCCAGGGCCATTTTGCCAAGAGGAAAATGTTGACTTTAAATTTCAGTTTGTTGCAGGAATCTATGTTAAAAAAACTTAACAACAAATGTCACTTCCCTTGAAATTAAATTGCCCAACTGTTGTTTACTTTGCAAAAAATAAAACTTCTGAAGGTAAATATATAGGTTCTTATGCTTACAGCAGAGCTAACAGATTTTGAAGTCTGACGTAACATGGTCAATTCTATTTGAATCAGTTCCATTTCAGCATTTCTACTTAATATAACCAAACTGGCAGAAAAATTATCTATTTGATTGTTGAGAAGGTAAAGCATAATCTTTCGGTTTTCTTTTTTTTCCCTTAAACCGACAGACTGAGAGCTGCATCTACAAAGAAGTTCCCCTTTCTATTCAAGAACAGTAGATGCAGGACAGAGTGTGAAGACTGCCCTGAGATTAGCCAGGCTGTCTCTGGGGTGGGAGGAGGTTGGGCTGAAGTGGATTCTTCAGCTCTCAAGCAGGGGAAAAAAGCCCCCATAATCCAAGGTGTATACTTCTATATATGCAAAACAGTACCTCTGGCAGCAAGAGAATTCCGTTGGATTCCCTGCCCACAAGTTTAGGAAGAGGCTTTGAGTGGCTTGACTCTTCCTCTCGTGACTCTTGCCATGAGTCCCTGAACTCTGTTTTAGATATGGACCCCCAGCCTTCTCGAAGTCTAGGTGCTCTTCTGTGCTGCAGGGAATAAGGGAGAGAACAGATTTGCTCAGAGCAGGTTGCTCTTGGTAGTGGAAGGAGCGACTGGAGTGAGGTCTTGCCTACATGTGGGATTACATTATTTTTATATATTGACATACATGGGAAGAGGGTAAATCACTTTTACTCAGGCTAGTGTAACTTCTACAAGTGCCTATAGCATTACAATTTAGGGGTGAACCAGTAATTGATACTATTTCTGAGCTACCTCAAAAAGTATAGATTTTCTGCATGACTTGGCTGGAATATTTGTATTCAAGTGGTGTGTAAAAGGGCCTTTCATCATGTACAAGTAAATGCCAGACTACATCACATAAGAACTACAAAAAGCTCAACACTCTTAATGGCCTCATACGCTCATAAACTGAGCTACATTAATTGGGTGGAGTTTCCCAAGAGCAGAGAACAGGAGAGCTGGAAAGAAGGCTCAACTGGGCTAGAATTGAGTCAATGTCCAGGAGGCTTGAATAGTCACTGAGATAAATATGGCTGAAATGAGGGAAAGATTTCTAGCGTCCTCTAATGAGATGAGAGAAAATTGTAGGCTCCTCATACAGAATCTAGACTGGCTTTTTTTTTTAAGGAGCAATAATTAAGTTTTATTGGGATTATATTTGTCACAGTTTATATCTGGAGACAAAATATATTTCTTTGCTTCAGCTATTTAATGTGGTGGTGGTGGTGTGTGATGTTATTCCTGAAGTTTACTTGATTAGCTTGGACTGAACCCATCTTACTGCCCTTTGATCCATTTATGAAAGTTTGTCTATTATTGTTTCATTGCAAAGTAAGCAACAGAAATATTAATAGCATAAAGACTTCAGTCTCCATCACAGTCAGGATTTCAGTAGGATCAAATCTGTCACCAAAACCACTGGACAGTGTAAATCAGACAAACACACCTTCCCTCATCCACAGCATCTCACTGGCTTTGGAGGAATCACACATTTCATGAATGGGATTGCTAAAGGATTGTGGAGGGTGGTAGGAGTACTAGACAGCTCCTTTATATCAATACATCATGTAATGTTCATCTGTAACAAAAGGAAATGCACTTCAGACTGTTGAGACTGCTGATGTCTTGTTTCTTTACTACGTGCCAGTGCCATACCATTCACAGCTGCATAGCTGTCTCCTGGGGTGGGTGACAGCCATACACCCAGCCTTTCCCTGGCCACGCAAGCTTTGGGCACATAGCACGTGTTATGCAGCACATAGTCTCAGTTAAGTCTTTTGCCACTTCGGAAGTTGACAGAAAAAGGCAAGCCAGAAATATACGCAGCTGGAAAGGTGAGTAGTCTGCATACCATCTATAGATCACTGTAGAGTTCTGCTATACATACTACCTCAAATGCAAGGGACAGTAGGAAATTGAAAACATAGTTCATTAAATAGATATTGGATAGATAGATATAAATAGATAGATAGATAGATAGATAGATAATAGATATAAACTAGAAACATGGCTTCCTAGTACTTCATGTCTACAAATACTGGAATATTACTGAAATTTGCCAGCTTTTCTAGCCTTGTTTCAAAAAATTGGCCTTGTTTCATATACCCATAGCTTTTCCTACACTGGGGAGGCTGCAGATGATGTGGCAATGGGGAAAGGAGGGGGATTTCAGGGTTTCAGGCAGAGCAATACATGAGTGAAGGGCTGCTGCCCTTAGGCCAGTTGAGGGGAAAGACCAAAGACTTAGAGCAACAGGGCTTGCCAGGGTACTAAGGCAGGAAGGCAAGAGAAAAATGTTTGAGATGGGAAATGCAACAGTAGCATGAAATTTGAGTACAGAGTTATGGCAACGCAAGAATAAAGAAGTTCTTTACCTTCCCCTTCCTGCCTCCCTTCCCCTCCTCCCCCCCCCCCCCCCCCCCCCCCCGTTTGTTTCTTTGGTGGAAAAGTCCCATCTTCTCCCTTGACCTCAAAGTAGGATGTCCATATGCAAACTGACCTGGCAAGGGTCCCTGGAACATCTTAGGTTTAGAAGTGTGCCTATGAGGTTTTGGTATGGTGCTGTTTGATAGGACTATGCTAACAACTTAACAGTATAGACCATCACATCCCCATTCCCAGGAACAATCTCAAGCATTATTTAATTAATGAGGACAGACAGCACCAGTATTCCTTTTCTGAGACTCTTTGCTGGGTGTTCCTGGGGAGCTGCAGTGAAACGACAGAAGCTCTACTGATATTTAGCTACTGAAAATCTGACAGTTAATTGCCAAGAGGAAAGCACAGTGAAACAATTATCTCTTTGATTTCAAGAATCCAGATAAGCTGCTGTTCTGGATCTGTAGTTCGGATGTATCTGAATTAATCTAGAAGTGAGGTGCTATGTGTCTTCAACTTAATATGACAATAGAAAAGACACTACAGGTCAGACTAAGGATCCATCCAACTTACTATCCTAGCTACTACAGTGGCCACAAATAGAGGCATGTGGACAAGTGAAAACAGTGCAAACATGGGTAACCCTGAATATTCTCCCAGCTACAGCTATTACTGTCTTAGGGAATGTTATATGATGAACCTTATCCTTTTGTTTGCTCTGAACCTGCCTCCAAATGGCTTGTTTTAATGCCTCATACATTTTACTGGCAAAGAGGGCAAATAAGTGATCCCTTTTTAACCTATTCATGAGCTTCACGATTTTGTAGACCTCTACCATATCCCCCTTTGGTCATATCTTTTTGTGACTGAGCAGTCCAATCCTGTATCCTTACTGTTCCCAATTCTGAATCTGTTGCTTCCCACTTCAGTTGCTTCCCACTTCTGAATCTGTTCGAGACTCTCACAAGAGATGAGGAGACTGCACAAAATGTTCATGATCCAAATGAACCATGGCATAATGATGGTCTCATTTTGTTCTCTGTTTATGACCTAATAGTGCCTAAACTATAAGTTTTTAAGCATTGCAAAGTATTGAGCTGGTGTTTTCATGGAGCTTCCTATTACATTTATATAGTTATATATTATGTTCCTATTTCTGTTGTAGTCTCAAGATACCACTTCTGAGTGGTAATGGTCAGCTCAGTGGTAAGGGCCATCATTTATACATGAAGCTGGGATTGTGCTTTTTCTTCTGTGCATCCTTTATTACCACCTACATGGAATTTCCCCTGCTCCTTTATTGTCCATTTAGCTCTCTGGTCCTGCTGTTTTTCTGTTGGCCCTCATCCTTAATAACGTAATATTTACAAAATAAGAAAACTTTCTCACTGCATTGTTCAGCCTCTCTCAGGTCCTTCACCAGGATGAGAACCAGCATGAGTCCAGGTAGAACCACTAGTCAGCAAGAAATGACCATTTACTTCCAACCTCCGTTTCCACTCCTTTCAACTGATTATTTGTCTATGCTAACACCTTCCTCTTTTATGCTGTAGTTGTTTGTTTCTACCACTTTAATAAGATATCCTTTTGGAAATCTAAGTAGATATTATCAGCTTTATCACTTCTATCCATAGAGTTTCTTGCCCCCCTTCAAACTATACTTTTGCAAGGCATAACTTGTCTTCAAAGCCATGTTGACTCCTGAAGTTGATGATTCAGATGCCTATTAATTCTGGGTTTTTTTAATTGAAGTTGCCATTTCCTTGACCACTACAAACACCAGGTCAAGAGGTCTGGGGTTCCCTTGAAACTGTTCATTAAAAATTGCTGTCACATTTGTCGTGTTCCTCAGGTACCGATGCAATGAGAGGCTGTACACTATCCTTAGTAATTCAGTTATTTCATCCTTGAGTTCCTTTAGAGCTCCTGGGTGAATACCATCTGGTCCTGGCAATTTGTTAATTTCATTTTGTCAATTTGTTCCATAACTTATTCTACAGTCACTTCAATTTCAAACAGCGCCTCTGAGTCGCTCATTTAAAAAAAAAAAAAAAAAAAAAAATCCCCCAACAGACCCCGATCATTTTTTTGTTTTGACATGGGAATCTTCCCAGCTTCTCCCAGAATGAACAGCAGTGCAAGAAATAATGTGTCGTCTCTTCATAGGTTTCTGCTCTTACATTATGATCAATTGACTCCTCTTTGTAATCTTTGACAGGTTTTCTGCTCCTCATGTAGTTAAAAGCAGATTTATTACTGAGATCTTTTATCAATTGTGCCTCAAAGTCTGCCTCACTGTGTATTTAGGTTTTAATCTGCAGGAGTTCATGATCCTTTTTATTCAGCTCATGTGGACACACCTTTCCAGCTTTCTGAGGGCTGCCTCTGTTAATGTAGCATGTAGCAATATTGAACTCCTTTTGCTCCCTTTCTCTATGATTTCTCAGTAGACGGTATTTATTGGGCCCACGCTTTCAATATGGTGGCTTTACAGAGCTTTGAGTGTATGGATGTAATTCTTTCAGCTATGCCTTGTCTTTAACAAGTTTTTCTTTAAGTTTACATAGAGTACTGACTTTTTGCAAGTAATTTTTCTGCTGTGAGGAAGAAGAGTTTTCATTTTTTCAGCTCTGAGTGATCGGGTTAGGGATTCCTTGCTTTTTTACCTTGAAACTTGTTCTAGATATCAGCAATAGTTATGTACTCATTTAGGTTCTTTGTGCACTCACTGAACACTGAAAAAAAAACCCATATATATACACATACATTTTATGTATACATAAATTATACATACACATGAATAAAAGGGAATTTGTGTTGTGTTCTGAATCAGTAGCACCACATGGGATGAATTGGCTAATTCTGGATCATTTTTATGACTTCATATAATAAACGAGTTCCTGATGAGCTTGTTCCATAACCTTTTGATGTTTTTCTGTAAGTCTCTCTCATTGGATGGCAGTGACTGCAATGAACAGTTCAGATAGCTCATAGTTGCTAAGCACCAAGCAGGCCTTCAGTAAAAAGGAAAAGATAAGTGTGAGAATTTAAAAATACACAAGAAAGTATTTTCATCCCTAACTGCATCATTTGCTTTGAAGTTATTTGATTTTGTCATTCTAAACCAGACAATTAGGGAGAGTAGTGGTCTAACCTGAGCCTTGCTTCCTCTGGTTATATATGGCATGTCTTGGAGCATATCTTTAGGGGGATCTTAACATAAAGCTAAGGCTACTCAGTGAGGCTTCCTGCTTATAAATTAACAATTTTATCAGTTACTAAGAAACACAGGCAATATTATCTGCTGGTAGCAGCTCTCTGCATGTGGGCATCCTGAAATATTGCCTTCTATTTGAACCAGAACAGTCCTGTGCAGTTACATCTTTAAGGCTTATTAAAACACCAAAAGAGTTGCATCTGAGTTTTAAATGTGATTATTAAAAGTAATTAAAAACCCCTCATTGTATATCTGCTTTCCTAATGTTATGAGGCCAGCTGACTTGTGGGCACATTCTTGTGTACTACACATATATCCTTGTCTCCCTGTGCAAGATGAGAAAAATGCCTAGTAACGAGATGAGTAAAGGAAGACATGCTGTTATCTTCCTAGGGATGACAGGTTTAACATCTAATGCTTTGATCCTACTGGCCCATTAGCAGTGAGCTTTTTGCCCTGTCTGCGCACTAAAAGTGGTCAGAAACAAGTCCAAAAAGGTTCATTTGCCAAAACTAACTTTTTTATTCGGTTTCTGTTGAAATGCTTAATCTCAGGAAGGTCAAAACACAATTTAGGTGCTATAAGGTTGAGGCATTTTAGTTCAATTTTATCCAGTGAGCTTTTCTCTTACACTAAAACAGAATTTCTAACATTGAGTATTTGAACCAGCTTTTAATGCTGTGTTGTGCCGTGACCAGAATAGCAGGCAGGGTGTCATGCAGAGGACACCCACTGCGGGCACCCCTCTGAGAGCAGCACCAAACCAAAGCAAATATGCCTGAGTCCCTCCAGCTACTGCTGTCATCTGAGAACAGGGAATATGATTGTTCCCTGTAAATAAGTCTTGACATAATATGACCAGCCCTTCCATGTACGTACACTATATTATATAATACAGTGTGTAGGCATTCATAGAAAACACTGCAATGACTGTCTTATTCTCATTTTCTTCTCCTTGATCAGATGTTGATTTACAAGGACTTTCTGATCTCGTTCAGTGGTGGTAGAATCATAACTTAACATTTCTTCTGGGCTCTGATTCTAATACCAGCATAAATGTTGTTGCAAGTAATAGTTTATTTTTCAGTGAGATTGTTTAATTTTGTGTTATATGCCTTAATGGCTTGCAGCTGTTGATAGACCAAGGAGAAACTGCAATGGTATTTTCAGCCGCTTGAATATGACTTTTAGTGAAGTTAAATTTGCCTGCTCATTTATAAGATGCACTACATATGGTGAAATAGGATTTATTTTGCCTGAACTTTGTTCTCTGAAACTAGTCTAGGCAAGTTGTTTTGGATATCTGTAGTTGGTGCACAGAGGAAAGTACTTCCAACGCTTGATTCCTCCCATGCACTGAGGTTGCCTCCATTTGGATGTGACAGATTGTCCTGTGGAGCAAGCTTTCTTTTTTGGTTGGCTACATGTCCAGCTCATAAATGGCTTTAAGTTGGGTGCATAAAGTCAGGGGTGTAGTTGAAGGATTAGGACTTCAGCAATCTGCTGCTAGGATTAATCTATGCAGGTAGGTCAAGAGACCTCTACTTCTTTCATTTGCTAGCTAAGCCATGCTGTTTGCTCAGGCATGGGGTAATGCTATGCCATCTTTCTACTTTTGATCTGTGCAAAAACAGTGTTGTCCACTGCTCTCAATGTATATGCCACAATAGACTTCCTTACAAGCTGCATCTTGTTGTGTCAGCCTTATCAACAGGCAAACAGTTATTATTTGCTGAATATAAAAGGTTCACCCATGTTAATATGCCTGGCTTCTTTAAATGCATCATGTCTGAGCTTTCCTGATGTATGACTGCACCATTTTTCTATTCACAAAATGCTAAACTGCTTCTGGAAGAAGGTCCTGCTCTCCAAGTGAATGGCCTTTCTGAGGTAGCAACTTAAGGTTTGAGCATGTATCTACTAGGATTACTAGGAAAAACTTCTCTCCCTTACAAAGCAAAGGGACTGCAAGTGTTCAGAGGCTGTGATGGCAAAT
The DNA here is from genome assembly GCF_018139145.2 of Gymnogyps californianus. Taxonomy (NCBI): domain Eukaryota; kingdom Metazoa; phylum Chordata; class Aves; order Accipitriformes; family Cathartidae; genus Gymnogyps; species Gymnogyps californianus. Next base: position 54,520,848 of record NC_059473.1, read on the forward strand.
CATGGGAGACATCCCAAACCTTGTATAAACTGAAACAATCTCTCAAAATGTGAATTGGTGAGTTAAATATATGGCTAGAGGCTGCCTCTTGGGAGAAGAGGTCAAAGACATTTTATATCACCTTGGAGGCACTCTGGAGGAAAAAACAAAATGCACCTGAGGGAGTAACACTCCCACCTTGATTGTCTCTGCCATGTAAGCTTCCCATACAAACAGGTTTTGGTATTGAATGACACTGCAGTGTTAGCACCTGATAGTTTGATTCTACAATTACATTTTTGTCTCCCCTCCCTACAGTCCTCAAGTTACTTAGTGGTGAAATCATCACTTTATGAGTGTCGTTAAAGTTAAAATGCAGCAAATAAGCTTGGAGGTTGGAAAGGGAGGAGACAGAATATAACTAACTGTCTTGTCACTTACACCTGGTTATGCAGAAAGGTGAAAACATCTTCAATCTCTTCCCAGCAGGGATTGTAGTGCTCAAAGTGATTCCTGCTTCCCCCTTGACGTGGCACTAATACGTCCTTTAGGAAGGACTGTGAACAGCTGAAAGATGAAGGAAGTCTTCCTTCTCCAGCAATGAAAATTTAATGGCCTCCAGCACCTGCCAGCTCCTGGGTTTATCACTCGCTGTGGCCTGAAGTGGTAACAGAAGTGAGGAGTCATTAGCAGAAAATGCTTTTTTTTTTTCTCCTTCATTTCAGTAATCCCAGCTATGGAACAAACGATCATTTCCAAGTAGTTCTGTTGGGTAGGGGCTGGTATGTCTGACTGCACTGCCGATGAGTTTAAAAAAAAACCCAAACCCAGGACACAGTGTCTGTAGTCTCCTCCTGTATACAGCCATCTCAAAATTGAGGCAAATTAACTGGCGAGAAACCTCAAAAGCAGAAAGGCGAGTGTAAAATGGTGTGAGTTAAAGTACTGTGCAGCAGATGATATCATTTCATACGCAAGTACTGTCTGCAAGGCATGTCTAGCTAGTAGGATTATTTTTTTTTTAACCAAGTCTCTCTTAATTACAAAGAAGAAATTGCTGAGAAATTATATCTATTGAGTTTCTGAAAGAGGCATTTTCAGTTGCAAGTGGTAATTATGAAACATAATTATACTTAATTTAATTTACATGTAAATTAAATTGTATTTCGGTTGCGACTCAAGTCACTCTTGCAAGATTATTACTAAGTGGGAAGAATGAGTCAGACCTGAAAAGAGAGTAGACTTTATGAACTGACAATAAAATTCTAAATTATATTTCAAAATCTCAATTTTAACTAAATAATTGGTGTCATAAGTGCAAGACAGTTGAGAAGACAGAAAAAGGTTTTTAATGAAGACCTTTAATTTTCCATGCACTGCTTGATATATTTGATATTAATAAAATCTGGCTTATTTAGTCACTTTTCACAAGTTAATTCCCATCAAATTCAGAGGGTCTTGCTTGAAAAAGGTGAACAAGATTTGGCTGGCCTGAGTCCAGATACAATATACAGCTAATTAAGTTCACAGAACACCCACCCACAAAATAACTTTTAAATCAGCGTCTGAAAGCACATTGTATTTAATATGCATACTGGAGATATGCAATCTGAGAGTAATGAAGGGGGAGGGAAAAAATATGCTTTTAGAGTTTCAGGCTCCTTCTTGATCACTCTAATGAAACAAGAAACAACCAGTCTTCTGGATTTAGAGTCTAATGGGAACATTTCCAGCCTAAGTGTGAGGGAAACGTATCTGCATCAGCCAGGTACTTTTTTAAATTAGTAACTAAAATAGCATCTTTGCTCCTTCTGCCTGCAGTTACCTATTGAAGCAGACTGGCAGATGTGTTTGTTTCCTACATTTGCCTCCATGAGGGGATTGCTTGCCCCAGAGTTAATCTATAACATTGCTGCACTGAGAGTGGGGCTGATCGCAGCGCAGCGATGCGTTGCCGTTGTGCTCCATCGCAGTGCAGCAGTACTGCCTGGCAAACTGATGCGGCATCACAGCGTAGCCTATGAGACAGGCCAGGGTGCAGCTTCAGCCTGGCCTGTAAAAACAGCCCCAAAACCACTCACTCCAAAGCAACGTAATTAAGTTGTATGGAGCACCCGTTTGCTCCCAGACTCTTTGCTTATTAGGAAAATGGTTCTTGGGAAAACTTCACCTTGTTGGAAGTCATAGCCCTTGCATTCATGCTTTGACCAGCTTAGAGTCCCTATTAAATAGCAACTGTTTGTGGTCCTGGAAAACCCTGGCAGAGCTGCTCCTGTGACAAAGGCAAGAGGACCCGAAAGCCACTGAAAGTAACTGTACAGAGAGAGGCATAGGTGTTCTAGCTGTTACTGGCTATAGTCATGATCTGGTGAGTGCACATCATTGATTTCAAGCAACAGGCTTTATGTTGCCTAATGCAACAGCTTTCTCTCTTTGATTTTTGTGACAAAAAACTTTCACAAGTTGTCACAGCTGAACTCTGGTACCCAGTTTGTGGGGGGTGGGGAACCCAAGCAAAAAGAAATGGCTTTAAGAAATCCATGGGAAAAAATTTAAGCTGACAATCAAGTTAGTTTTTTCAGTAATGTTTTGAAGGTGGCTTATTTACACTACTCTATTCATATTTACATAATACAAGAAGGTGTGCATATTACCTTCCTCACTTTTAGGGAAAAGGGCAACTTTTTTGCGGCATATTGAACTCCTAATTGTTTCTGGTTTAACTTCCTTTATTGGTGCAATACAAATATGGCATATATAACTAGGGTACTGTGTAAGAATAATCGAATCTTGAGTTTCACTTCTGGACAATAGGTAGTGCAAGCACCCTGTTACATTATTTGTTGTGCTTATTAAATTATGTACCATTTAATGTTGTCATTTAAAAAAACCCCTCCTTTTCAAGTATTTATTTCAAATTAATTAAAAATGGAAATATATACCCATGTGTTCTCAATACAAAAAAAAAGTGAAAAATGGGGAGGAATTATAACATTTTAATGTGGAACTCTACAAAGCTGCTTTTATGGCTCAAGTTTTTTTCCTGGATGGCTCAGTACATACAGAGTCAGACTTCTTTCAGTTGGCAAGGACTTGCTTCTAATCAATTAATGAGAGGCAGTGTTCAGCTCCTCTCATATTTGAGCCTTCTAGATCCTGTGTTCCCATACTAACAACATTTTTCCTAATTGGAAGCAATCTGGGAGCTTGCTGGGATTAGCAGTAGGACCATGAGTCCCCAAGTTGACTTGTTTTGCAGATTGTTTACATATCTGATAAATTAGCCCTATCATCAAGAAATAAGATAATAATGTAGGAATCACTTTTAAACAGGTATGTCATGAATAAGGCAAACTGTAGTCTAAAGGAATACATATACACATCTGTGTGCATATGCATGCACATGGGCAGACACCTTGTGCAGTTTTCTGCTGAACTTGCTGTTCATTTCTTTTGTACCAACAGTCAGAAGACCACATAGGATTCCCAAAGATTCCTACCAGGACTTGTTCCAAGTGGTGACGCTTCAGCCTGGTAGGGCTTTTGGCACTTTTACACTCAATGAGAAAGATGCTGTTCGAGTTGCAAATACCTTAAACACTGCCACAGAAAGTCAAAAAACTTTCACGTTTGGAGCTAAGGTTCAGCACAACTTCAGACTCCGTATTCACCAGTGCAGAGAAGATGAGAGTGTCCTTTCTGTGCAAGGTCTGTCTGAGTTGGATTTCTGTCCCCCTTCTCTTATGCATTGTGTCTTTGTAACTATTATTTTATACAAAATGCTATATGATAAATTAATTTGTCCAAATGCTAGTTGAAGTTGTGAGTTCACCTTGTCTTGGCTAGTTAAGGTCAAGAGGTAGACAGCTGGTGAAATCCTGACCCAGATGAAGATAATGGTTGTTTTGCTATTGACATTGAGAGACGACATTTTCCTCCACCAAATTTTCCCAAAGGAAGGGCTATCTGTGTAAGGGACAGGATACAGATGAGTGTTTTGAGATGTACTATCTACTGGTAATAAGCCATATAATCAGCCCAACAGTCAATATTAACAGTTGTGCTACTGAACTGGCTCAAATCATATCTAGGGAAAAAGGGGGTCAAGAGGGGTTGGGTTTTTTTGTTTTAGGGGTTCCCTGCAACAGTTTTATAGAACAAATCTAATTCCTCCCTAATTTCACTTCAGTTGGTACATATAGACTCACTGGTTTTCATTTTGCAGTGTCTCCACTTTTTTATTTTTTTAAGCCCATCACAGATGGAATTAATACATGTATGGCTTTGGTAGTTCTATACGACATATTAAACTGAAGCAGTGATGAATGATCCACAGCTTGTTTGCAGAGCTGTATTAAATATACAATGTTTCTGTTTTCCTGTATTTGCCAGAAATTTTCAGGCTTAGTCCTTCAGTCCAAAAAGCAAAGGCAATTGGAAGAGCTTCAACTTCTGTCTAGTCCACTGTGCAACTAAACCAGAAGTTTAATTGCCCTCCATAGTCTCTGCTGATAGCAGAAATGTTTTTGTAGGATAGAGCTGATCCTGAGTGCCCCCTTCTCCCAGAGGGAATGTGCCTCCTGGCATCAGGCCGATGGAGAATGTGTCTGCAACAGTGCGTTTCCGCACAAGCATGTCTTGCTTCTGTCTTAGGAAGTCCAAAAACAAAGCCAGGCCTCTTGAATTGCAGCGCCTAGAGTGTTATTTCCTTCTTTCTGTACTGTGTGACACATCTGTTTGGTTTCCCTTTGTCCAATCCAACACAATAATAATTCAGGAAAATAGCATGTTCCTAAAAGCTGATGTTGTTACAATTGGATAAACTGAAATCCATTTATTGTTTTGGGAGAATCTTGTTTAAAGCTAAACAACTCTTTTTGCAGTCATGAAGGAAGTACGTGAAGAGTATCCTTTGTTCATCTCACCACTTTGCAGAGAAGATACTGAGATATAAAAACTTTCTAAATATTTCCAGAAAATTTGTATTTCTTTTCCTCTAAAGTACCCTATTCTCCTCCCACCTTTCTTTATAAATAGAAGAAAAATATGCTCAAATAATAGGATGTTAAACATAATCATGCAAAATCTGTGTAGTTTTGGAAATATGTGCATCGTAACTGATAGACGCAATACTAGATGAACGGCACTATGATGATATCATCACATTTATCACACCCTTGCTAAACTGCTTCACTATTTATGAAGTTCTTTGTGATCTGTGTGCAGAAACCATATTCTTTCTAAGACTATATGCATCTGTATTGGTACAAGGCCAGCTAAGCAACCTGTCATACATTCAAATAATTCTTAGTATGCAATAAAGTTAGAGCTTTATGTAGATATATTGCAAGTATTCAAATGGCTACATAAGTGTCTATATACAAGTTTGACATTCTCCGGTAGCAGAGAAACTTTTGCAATACTCCTAGGCACATGCTTGTTGTACTACTACACCTCCTGATGGGGTGAGAATCACAGCAGAATTTCAAACCTGCTTAGCTAAACCCAGTTGCCATCTCACCTGCCATTTACTACTACTAAGGTATGCTTAGGTAGCAGTAAACTCTCCAAGTATGGGCTGGATAGCAGTGTCAGTTATACAAGCCTAAATGGCGGGTGTAACTTCAGAGGAATTGTACTCCTGTATATTCAGGACTTACAGATTGCCTCTTCATGATCTTTTTCTGATTCTGAAAAGTACATTGCCTTGAGAGAGCTGGGTGCTAATGTGTTCTAGGCATATACTTTTTTTAGGGTTTATGGTGATGTTTTTGTTGCAGTTCTCACTGTAGTGAGACACCCAGAAAGGAACCGTGTGCAAATATGCAAGGTCTTGCTACCCTTGTACACTACTTTTATTTAGGTTTTATGGTTTCTGTTTAAAATAATAAAAAAAAAAGATGATAAGCGGGGCAGAAGAATTGCAAGCTGTTTAAAGAGTTGCTACCCATTTTCTATGTAATACAGTCAGGTACTACCAAGGGACTTCTCTATGTATCAGCAACCAAAATGCGAATGTGTTAGGACTCTGCATCTGCTGAAGAACAGCAGTTGGGGTGGGGTGGTGGAAACCTATTTTTAAAAATAACTGTTTTATGTTTGAACTCACCCAAAAAGAGTTTGGCTATTACTACTGTGTTACAACAACAAGAACAATTCTGAGGACTCTTGCAAGAAAAGCCCTCTTACCTGCTGTGCATAGTATAAGGTCTTTCTTGGGCATTAGAACTATCATAAAGCACAGATTACATCCAGTTAAACTAAGGAGTTGTCTAGCCCCCCAGAAAGAGTGTGGAGGAGAAGAAAAGATTGTTGTCACACTCCAGTTAGAAAAGAAGTTGAAACTAATGTATATTAATGCTGAAGAATCTGGCTAATATGCATGGCAAATTCGTTTCCTACAGACAACTACAAAAAGGAATATTCTAAAATGAAACCAATATACAATCCTTAAAAAATACTGAGGTGGATAGGAACAGGCAGTCAACTGAGAACACAGCAAGCTGCTAATGATATCCTTCAAATAAATGATTCACACCCCAAGCCTTTTGCTATGATCTCGCTCATACAGTGCAGGTCTCTGAGGGGAAAGAACAGAAACAAATTGTGTTTCGCATCACTTGGCATCTCAGTATAATCAAAACCCCAGGTGCAGGTGAGTGTGCTATTGAATTGTAAAGTATTCTTATCCCTTTCCTCAAAATGTCCATTCACATGTATCAACTTTGCAGTCCTTGTTCTGCTGCTTGAGTTCTGCTGCCAAGCTATAGGGAAGCTCAAAAGCTCAGTTCAAGCCAGATGTGATCATAAACGGCAGTGATACCAGGATTTCTGTGAAGCTTGCAACAATAGGATTAGAAGGCAAGTCTGAATTTGATACGTGCTGCTGAGAGGTAAAACTTTCAAAGTACTTAAGTCTCAAATGAGGCGTAGGGTCAGATTTTTCGAAGTCATGATGCTGTGTAGACAGGAAGGTAGATGCTAACTGGGATTTTCAGAAGCATCTGAGAAGCCTGGCTTCCTAAAATCAGCGTTTACTCACGTTGACTGTGGTGTTTTGTCCTGCATGCGTGTTGATGATCATTTATGTGCCTGAATATGAAGAGAATACAACTTTCTCAGTTCTAGGTGAAAAGGCAGTGTTTCGGTATGTTTTAGTTTTCAACATGCTCCATAAAATTTAAGCACAGATTTAATTTGTCTTTAATTCTAGTTTTTAACCTCATTCTGATCAGAAGTTTGATTGTGAGCTGGCACAGTTCAGTTTTATTCTGCACTACCTTGTACAACTGATAGTTGTACAACTTGTACTACCTTGTACAACTGTATGCCATCCCACGAAGCTGAAACTGTTGGTTCCGAGACCCAACCCTGCCATTATTTGCTCTGTTTAATGACAACTTAGTAAAGCATATCTGACAAATGTATCTATTCAACATGTTTACCTTGCAGAGGGTTAGAGACAGAAATTGCACACTATTCCTTGTTAATTTTAGTGATGTTCAGCTGTTGTGTTTTTCCCCTACTGCAGTTTTTCACTGACTGGTTTTTTCCTAATAACCACATGTAATGACCAGTAAATCTTTCATAATCGCAGCGATAGTGCAAATGCCTTGCAAAATTTTTGGGGCTTGCAGAAACCTTAAGTTTTCTAGATGCCATTTTTTCCCTAAATTTGCAAGTTATGGCGTGCACCGTGTAAGTGAATAACCAAGAAGTGGAAGGAGGTACCACAACTGGGGTGTGGGGAGGACGACACACCTCAGCAGGGAAGTGACCTTAGAGCTTGACTATATTTTCTTTCTCTCTGTTTAAATTGGCACAAGGCATTCAAAATAGTAATACAGTCTTGCTCAAATCAGAAGTGGTTCAGACCCTAGATATACATAATCTGTCATGGGACCACCACTAAATAACTTAAGCCCTCTATGAGTGCAACTTTGTACCAATCCCCATGCTGCTTCTCTACTCCTGAAAGCCTCAGCAGCTGTGACTTGGGCTCCAGAGGCTTTCTGCTTCTGGAACCAAGTACTGCCACCAAGCCCAAAGAGGATAAACTCCCTCATTGAAAAGTGAAGTCTTGCCAATTAGCCTCAACCTTTTCAGTCCTTTAAGGAATACTTTAGGTTCTCAATATCTTGCTGTAAGGCTGCTTCTCTCCCTATCGTTTTTAATAGCCAGAAATACACAGTTTTTTCACCCTATGGGACACCTAAGGAAACTTGCTCTTCCTGCCCTGTAGCCCCACAGAGAGCAGCTGGGCTCTGAAACCTCTGGCTTTTCTGACCCAAAGTGCACTCCTAGAAATACCTGGGGTACTCACAAGTGACCATGACAAGGCTCACAGAGGAGATGCCACCTCCTTGGGGATCAACAACTGCTGCTTCTCTGATTCAAGTCCTCCCAGGAGTATCTGAGACTCCTGCAGTCTTTCACTAAGACTCAATCTCACCCTATCGTTGCATATGTTCAGCAAGTCATGTGCTTCCCTTTGAAATGCAAAAGGTCATTAAAGTATACCAATACTAGCCCTCAATACCAAACCCTGTAGGCCCTGCAGAGTTCAGAACTCATTTGGACTTTTAGATAGAGGAGGCAAAATTGAATTTTGCTACCACAAGGATGTGGGACAGGGACCAGGCCACTGCTGCTGTAGGAAGAGGATGGGGAGGCAGGAGGTTAGAGAGGAGCAGAGCTGAGACGGAAGGTGGCTGTGGGACATCTAGCCCTACTGCTCCTTCCAAGGCTGAATGAGGAAAGGATGTGGGAAGGGGAGAGTTTACTGCTGCTACAGACCCCAGCAACAGCCTGACCCACAAGGCCTGAGCCCTTCCTTGGCAGTAGGGGTGATACCAGCCCCACCACCCAGGGCTGTCGCAACGACAAAGCAGGCAGTGAATGGTAGGCTGCTTTGCCACTCCAACAGTCTGTTGTCTGGAGAGCTGTACTCTTCTGATGCCCAGAGATGTGATGTCTCACTGCCCACAAAGCCATCTTGCAGCAGATGAAGGAGCAGAGCTCAGCTCTAGCCATGCCTGAACAGCCTGCTCGCTGCTCAGATCTGCTAAAGTTGCAAAATTTGAACAGGAGTTTTGGGAAAAGTGTGTCTAACAGATAAACGGTTTGGTAACTAAACACTGTGGTCACTCTCTAGCTCTTTCTTTTTTTTCTTTAAGAATGTTTGTTACAAACCAGAATAATCTTTTCATTGATTGATCAGTTCACCAGACTCCGTCCCTTAGCAGCTGTGGAGTGTTTTGAAACCTGCAGTAATTCATGGGACATTCATCATAGGGTGTCCCTAGGGTAGACAGAACTGGAGAACTTTTGATCCTCTGCTGTGGTGGAAGTATTTCCAATGAAATACATATTTGTCTGTTTGCCAAAACTTCTCTTTTCTTGTCTTCTCCCAAACTTGGAGTGTAGCCACGCTCAGGGCCAGATGTCTGAGTTTGCAGGCCTACTTTCAATTCCAACAGCAGTCAGTATCCCAGCTTCATTAATAATTCAGGTTTTTCCTTCTGTTAGGAAATCAAGAGCTTTTCCTCACTAATCTTTAAAAGATATTTTAGTCAATCTTATCCATTTTTACATATTCTGCTAGGTGGCAATACAGTCTCTGGTTCTGTTCTGAAGGTTTTTCATTCTATAGTTTTCACTTTGAGCACCCTTTTAATAATGTATTAAGCAATGTTTTCATCCCTATTGAGCGTCTGTTTTTTCACCTCCTCCCTTGAGACACAAATGTGTTTAGGAAGCTTCTTATTTTGGAAGATTGGGACCAGAGTCTGAAGTGAAGGAAAAAGTTCTCTTGCATTTTAGGGGAGTATTTTAGGTTTACTTGAATTAATACTTCCATTACCATGTGATTATGCTACAGAAGACCAAGTTCAAGAGATGTACCTTCCATTTGGCTTGGAAGCAGCACATTTTTTTGTTTTTGTTTTTTTGGAAGTTCATTTCAGAATAAACACATTCCCCAGTTTCAGACTGGCCCTTCATAAAGTTTAATGTGACAGCCTTATACAGAACCAGAACTTCCGCTGTGACGTCCTTTATCTTTAATAATTTATAAAGTCTTGTCTTGCAGTTTGCCTTTCTTTGACATTCTATGCTTTTATTTAAGCTGAGTTTAAGCAGGACACATGAAAAAACTAGGAGCCCAAGAAGAATTAGTTCCAAGGTAAGCATACTGGCCAGATGTATAAAATGTTTGGATATTATTTCATTGCAGGCTCACATTCAGCTGATCTAACACAGAATGGCATATTGGCACTTCTTTCTCATTGACATCTAAAACGGAGTGTCGTCAGTATAGTAGTGGCACTGGGTGCTATGTCTGCTTGCATTTGCAGGAACCTGAGAGAATGACTTTGCAAAGGTATGAGTGCTCCATTCATCACAGTGCCCTGTCACGGTGTTTTAAATGCCAGCCTCCTAATGTGCTGCTTCTCTGAGTGTATGGAAAAGGCCTGGCAGGAAAAACTCTGTCCTGCTGCAAAGATGGCTGACTGTGGCAGTGTTTTACAGAATTGCTTTTCCTGATCATCAGAGAGGACGGTGACTATCCCACACTACACTTGGAAACAACTAGGTCTTTCTCCTCCCCCATCATTTCTAGTTAATATCCATCCCTTAAAGCAGAAGTTTTTGCTGTCTGTCCTGAAATGAATAAGCTTTCTATGTGGAATGACATTCACTTGTACAGTTTCTATTACTCCAGTCTGCAAGGTCATCCCTTTCTTCCAATACAATTGTCTAACCCTATTACATCTCCGTAATGCCTCCCAACTTCACAGGGTCAGCAAACTTCACCAGCATGTTCCAAATACTAACAAGAACATTATGTAAGATGAGACCAAAAGACCAATTGCTGAGGAACTGCCTGCCTTGTTTCCTTCCAGCTTGATACTCCCTTCCAAGCCACCCTCTTTAGCCCGTTTCTTGCAGCTTAAAATTCTCATAGGTATTCCCTATCTTCTCCAGTTTAATTAATAACTTCCTATGTGGTAGCAATTTAAATAATTTTCTGCTGTTAGATCAGCCATATATTTCCCTGTGTGAATACTAATTACCTCACCAGAGAAAGAAATCAATCTAATCTGATCTAACACTGGCAAATTCACATTGTGTCTTGTCCCATTTGCTATTACCTGTTTCCTTCCGTGTCTATAACGATTCTTTTCTTTAAAATTCACTTAAATTTTGGTAGAAGCAAAGCCAAACAAATGGCTCCATTGCTGCCAACATAATTTATGGTGCCTTTATTAGACAAAGGCATTGTGTTCGCTGTTCTCCAGTCAGGTAACACTGTTGTCCCCCACTTCCCATGTAAACCTGGCATATCACCCATTGCTTTCCCCAAAACTCTGGGGAGTGAATTGTCCTGTGCCTTCATTTCAAATGCATCAGTTTTGTCAAGTAAAAGCTTGTACCTGGCTTGTGAGTACTTCATCTCTATATACTAAAAGTGTCCCATTCTTACTTTTTCCTAATGCAAATCTGAACCAAAATCTTACTGTATTGGGACCGTGGTTGAAATGTCTTTAGCCTAAATGTCCCTCTGTGGCAGGGTGGATGGGCCCTGTAAGGGCTCAGGAAAGCAGCTACATCCTGTAGGCACCGAGTCAGCAGAAGGGAGGTCTCCCAGCTGGTGGATTTAAATAGCATGTCTTTTGGGGGAGATTCCCAGAGGAAACTGAATTCAGCGAAAGCCTTTGCAGGTGGAGGACGTTCTCTTTCTCGACTCAAAGCTGAATGAAGGTACGGAACCTGAAACCTGCCATTGGCTGCTGCTTTTACCCAGTTTTAGAGGAGTATCTGTGGACAACATTGCTTAGATTGGTAGGCGGCAAGAGCCCATGTGCTGACCTTTCCCAGCCTTAAAAATAGGAAGGACAGAGGGTGAAAATGAAGGAAAGAGTCCTCTTGTTTTAAAGAGGAAAAACACTTGAGGACAGATGCTGTCTCAATTTGGGCATGTGCCGTTGTGTCTTTGTGCCAGCCTCAATGAGAGACAGTAGGTGCATCTGTGCCACTAAGAATAAGTCTGCAGTTCACTCTCTTTCTGCAGTTGCATAAGCAGAAGCTGGAATCTGTTCCAGCATATAACCAGTAGAGACTGTATCTTTTCTAGTGCTCTGAAGTCCCACTCATGCAGGCAGAGTTCTGGGCAGAAGTCTGCAGTGCTTCACAGTGAAAAGCCATATGTGAGTATGGCATAGTACCCTGAGAAGCTGTAAAACCTACTTCAGCCTGAATAATCTGAGATAAATTGAGCTTTTAGCCTACCTGTAATCTACTTAAAACGATAAATAAGAAATAGAAGTTGTTGGGGTTTTTTTGCCCAACGTCTTGGGGGAGAAGGGTGTGGGGAGGGCACAGTCTCTCTGACATCCTACTAGGAGGGCAAGACTGAGCTCCTTCCTCATCAAAATGAGCACTAGCAGTGTGTGTTTATTTTCATGGTACTGCAAGCACAACCAAAAGACCTGCAGGCTCCTCCTACAAACCTCTATTCTGCAGAAGCAAAAAGGTTCAGTGAGGTAGCATGATATACAAGACAATAAGCGCAGATTGCACTGTTGATCTTCTGTGCACCTTGCCTGAGGAGATCATGTTGCAATTGTTTAACAGCTTAATTGCAATACTACAGTGTAGTCTGGGATGGGCAGCGAAGACTGACTTTATCATAGAAAGTGAATTAAGAAACAGATTGAAAAAAACTTTAGCAACAAGACCAGGAAGCTGGCCAAAGTGGTGGAGGGTAGCACCTTAGTTCTGTGAAAAATACTCTGAGATTGATTTATAAGACTACAGTTCTGAATAAACTCTGGTCCCCTATGAGGAGCTCTGGTTTTACTTAATAAAAGTAGCCCCTTCCATTTTATTTTTATCTTAACCTATGTCTAGAATATGAGAGGAAGAGGAGAGCATGTACATTCTTCCATGGGCAGACATCAGAATAACAACAATTCAGTATTTTCAGGACATGCAAAGAGTCTCAGCCATCATCTTCAAAATAAATTATTCTAATCACTCCAAAAGCAGTTTTGTAACCTTTGAGGCCTGCAGAACACAAATGTTGTTATATTCCTTTTCATTACTATTATTATTAGTAGTATTAGTATTATTATATTTAATTATTATTATTGTTAATTTTATATTTTACTTTAGTTATTAAACTGTTCTTATCTCAAACCACGAGTTCTGCCTTCTTTCCTGATTCTCCTCCCCATCCCACTGGGAGCAGGGGGAGGGGGACGGGGAGCGAGGCAGCATCTGTGTGGTGCTTGGCTTCTGACTGGGGTTAAACCACGACAATGACTTATTTTAGTGTTGACTTAAAAATCAAGATTTAGAATAGACACTGAATAACAAAATGCTAGCAAAGTGACCTTTTTGTCAGCAGTTATGAGAGCTTACTCTGCTTGACTGAGCAGACTGGACAGTCAGAATACTCTTTCACTGTAGAAAATTGGAATGAAAAATTTAATGGAAGTGGCAAAAGGCTGCATTCCTGCATGGAGTATGTGCATAAGAACAAATTTGCAAAGGAGTGATCAGTGATATAAAATTGCTAGGAGCTTTCTGAATTTGGAGGAAAAATGCTCAGTAGACTTGAAATTACTTGAAATTTCTAGGTCAAATTGAACTCTGATGTGATAGAGAAAAATTGTTTTGCTATTCTTCTGTAAGGGTTTGATACATCAGTACTTAACAAGCTAAGAAACCTCACACTGACCCATCAGATCTCTTTATGACTGTGAAAGTAAAATAATCCACAAGAGGTAATACTTTAGGTGTAAATGCAAGATTTGTGCCACAACAATTACACACACACAAGTACAAAGCAGGAGAGGTGAGCAGGATGCATACTGACAGTCTGACTTGTCCAGAGGAAAGTTTGCCCTTGTAAGACAGAGCTACTTCACTGTTAGTTTTAAATAATAATATTGCAGCATTCAAAATCTCAAACATCTTGACTTTCCCCTGATACGTTTACTTACTATTTCTTCTCCTAATGTTCTGTGTAGTTCATTCTTTCTGAGGCCTTAGGTAGAGGAAGACAACCTTATTTTAAGCTGTCATCAGTGCTGCTGTTGAACGGTGATCAAGTAAGGTAGAAACACTTTGTGGAGCCGTATGGAAAATGTTTTTTTCCATTGTGTAATGAAATGGGCACTTGGCTTATTCTAATCTACAGCACCTCAGAAGGCGCCCTGCTGACATTAGGTCTCTTTCATGTGCTACAAGAAACAGTAGCTCTAGTAGAAACATTGCTATCTCAGCTTTCAAGAAACACTGAGAATTTTAGTCTCTACTTTGTTTTCAGGGCCCAGTATGAAAACTCAAAAACTTGCATCAAAACTCAGCTATGGTCACCAATTCTTGTCAGTCATAAACCATATCCATTCCTGGAAGCACATTGCAGAAAACTTGGTCAAGGTTCATTGAAATTTAGCCCAATCTTATCATAAAGCTGTGGCTCCTGGTGAATCATAGCTGAATTGTGAAGCTGTGCTGGGACTGTCAAGCAGAGTCAAGGGAGCTTTGGAGGTGCAATGTTTTATCTGAGTGTTACTGAGCATGTGCTGCAATTAACTCTAAAAATTAATTGCAAAATGTTCTTTCCAAATAGGCTAAAGGGAGCTACCTCAAAAGCTACTATGAATAAGATCAGGAGAAATTTCTGGTAAGATTTGCCCCAAGCAGTCCCGTTTGGGGGCAGACGGGGAGTAGGGTTTGCAAGCCCCCAGCAAGTGCAGATGGCAGCATGATGTCATTCATGGTGAACTGCTGCTTTATTCACTGAGCCCCTCTTCGAGCATTAGTTGGAAAAGGATGTACGTGCAGGTGCTTCTTACATCTGCCTTATAGAGGCAGATCTTCACAGCTGTGGAGACATAAACCATCTGGCTTGACATTCACAGGAGAATTATGACTGGATCTGTTTCCTTGACTTTCAGTAACCCAGACCACATGTGCAAAGTGGGTGAGTGTGCACAGGGGCAATATAACACTTTGTGCGTATAGGTGTAGAAGACGTGTTTTCTGAGTATGCAAATCAGTTGATGAGTGCTTGAGGGGGAAGGTAATATTTGTTATTCACATTTGCACATTACTTATGAGGCTATGCATTTAAAAAGAGGCATGCCATTTTTCTCTGCTGTCTGTGAGTTGCTCAGTGTCATTGGGATGTCTATAGCCCTGGCATTAAAATGACATCTCTTTTATCTCCAACTATTTGCATCCGCAAAAACTGCATTGGCCCTAATGTGGCCCTGTTTCCAAAAGCCTGATACTGGGGCTGCTTTATAAAACATTTTCATAAATATTAAGTTTCATAAAATAAAGTATTCCCCTTGACAATATTAGGATTTCAAAAGAGTTTAGAAACCCTCTTTTTCATTCAGTGCAAAACAGAAGTATAGCTTTGTTGTTAAAGCCAGATAATAATTGACCTATATTTCACATACTTTTATTTCTAAAAGTTGACAAAGGCAATGCGTTCTTGAAGCTGATAAGAGCTTGTACTGGAACTGGGTTTAAACTTTTTGTGGTGGTCCTCTTTGCATAGGTTTTGAAGCTCAGATAACACTGATAAAAACTGCTGTATATTGAAACAGTTAGTGTGATGAGCTGTAGTTGTAGAGAGGAAGAACAAATCCTGTTCTTTATTACTGACAAGTTATGGGATGCTGTCCTAGTTAACCTTCACAAGTAAACAAACAAAAAAAGACTACTGCCTTCATCTTTCCTTAGTCAAGACATGATCTATCTAAAATGACAGGGAAAGCATAAGGTTTCTGAAGTCTTTGTTGGCAGCAAGAGGAGAGAGAGAAAATCAGAAGTTCACTGTGATTCAAAATAAGTTGTACCCCGTAAAAAAAGTTTAGCAGTAGTCCAGGAATTAACTTAATTTACTTGCATGGCCTGCAGGGCTCATATTTTAACCTGACCTAAGGCTGCACAAATGCTTTAGTAATTCCAGTTCATGAAAGAAGATCAGACAATCACATCTTTGTTTATAGCGGGAGTTAAAAATGAGCATAATAACTTTAAAAGATCTTGGATATGTATACAAATACTTGCAAGCTTATCTCAAATATAAATAAGTTTGGGGTCAGGCTTTTCATTCTTACCTTGCTCTTTTGTACCTCTGGTTCAGTCTAACTTAGATTTTTCAGAAGAATAATAGACTCTGTCCCTTACAAATATCACATTTCCTTGAAAATGCCATTGGTTTCAGGTGTTCTTGTCATCTTGAGACTGGTGGACTGCGTATATAATTACAGCATAGTGGAGTAAGGAAGATCATCTGCGTCACGAACAAAGTCTATGCTCTCCAGATAGCATGTCTGGCTGCAGAACTGAACCAAACGTGTGTGAGATGGGCGCTCTCGCAAGGTCGGTGCTCCCTGACAGCCTGGGAAAAACTAAAACTGCAGAATCATGTCCACTAAACAACAGCCTGGGTTAGGAAACAGGCTCCTCCTATAGCTAGTCAGGAGAAAAAGTCTTGCTTTAAAGAATGAATCAGACCTCCAGTGTATTACTGGTGAGCTGGTGAGTTCCCTCTCTCAAGGTGGCACAGTCTGTATACAGAGTATGAGCTGATTGTATGTGTAAATTAGGTATGGCAGTGAAGTCTCTAAAGACACATAAATTGTATCAGGACTTCTATGGCCTTAAAAGCAGTTATAGGTGGGAACTGGAGAAATGTGAAAAGTAAGGAATAATAGATACAATATGCTTGATTGAGCCACATCCTACATTTTGGTATTTTCTATCTAGTGTAATTGCACTATGCCATGAATTTGAGCTCATGCTGTGAAAAGGGAAATACCTTGGGAGCTGTTGTTCTTGTTATAGAAAATTTTGCATTTATTTTTAATAGCTCTGCCTTCAAATGAAGGTTTTATGGAAACGGTAACTCTTGTGATTTGAAAACTTTTGTTTTTTCCAATTTCATTATAATCCTGCCATCTAACAAAATCAGATTTTTTTTTTTTGGTTGTGTTGAGATTCTCCAGCCAGTTTTAGTAACTAAGTAAAAATTAGACATGTTTAATTAGCAAAGAAATTTTTGTTCAGCTTTTTATTTACTCTAGATTTGTTTTCTAAAGCTCTCTTCCTCTACCCCACCCCAACCCCCATGGACTGCTGTAATCATATATTACTGCTAGTCACTTGAGGGAGACTAGCATTTCATAGAATAAGTAATGAAAGCAGAGCCAACCTGATGATGCTACATGAAGGGAACAGCAAATTTTCTAAAGCAAAGGTAATGCTGAAATTAGCAGTCTGCAGGTTGTCAGACACCTCTGGCCTCTTCCACTTGCGTGGAGTCCTGAATTCCTCACACACAAGTGAAGTCTCTTCTAAATGGCCACATTATTTTCTTCAGTGCTTTTCTAACAAAATATGTTTTCTGGTTTGAGGTTGGGGGGGGGGGTTGTGATTAAATTTAAATGAAATGTTCCCAAGCTGGAAGAGAGAATAGGATGCATGAAAGCACAGGAGAAGGCTGCAGACAGCTGTTCTTAATGTGCCACACGTTATCACAAGATTGTTGTTTTGATTTATTAAATTAAAACCAAAATTCTTCCTCGTCCTACTAAGTACTGCAGTCTAAGAAAAAAACAAAGATCCATTAATTAAATAAGGCAACAAATAAGGAAGAACAAGAATAAAATGCTGGCTTGACTAATTATCGGTCATGAGTGTGTATTGAAATACCGTGTGTGGGTAAAACCTGGTGGCAACTTGAGGCTGGGATGCAAATACTCCGAGAGTTTGCTTTGCCAGCCTGCGTCTTCTCATTAGGCGCTTCCTGCTTAAAAATGGAGCAATTCCTATTCATCAAAGAGAATACTGTTATATTCTGTGCTTAGGAGTACGTATTATTTTTTATACCATGATGAGGCCTCTTTCTTTGTGAATACTCCAAATCATAATTTCTTTTTTCTTTTAAAAATGCATGTTACGGAGCTTGGTTTATTACCAGGGAAAGGCTTTCAGGTTATTTTCCATTTCAAACAAAAAGAGAAACATTTTATATTCAGAATTGACTGCAATTGATTGTTCTCTAGCAAACTTTCTGAGTACATCTGCAGACATTCAGTGTGTTGACATTATATTAAAAAAAAAAGGAAGCTGGGAATTTAAAGTAGATCCAATTCAGAGATGCATGTATGTATATTTGAACACTTGGAAAATATTCATATTTTGGTGGGAACAGGTAAATGGTTATTTAAATATGATCAAGGCCTTGGATGAGTATCCAGTACTGAAAGCATGATCGAGACTGATCCAGAATTACTTAAAAGATCATTAAACGGTGGCCCAGAGGACCCTTAGTCATAGATATAATCTACTCTGCATTCAGGGCTTGAGGGATGACAGCTGATCTGGGCACCCGCCACTGTGCTGGGACCATCGCTGCCTGCTGCTCCCTGGTGAGGGCTTCTCCTGCTTTGCCTGGGCGGGCATCACACAGATGAGCTGGAGGAAAGCAGCCATTCTTCCACCTCAAGTGCCATGTACCAGGCATTATCAATATAAATCAGTCAAAGCAGCACATAACCAGATCACAAACACGATATCTGGTGAAAAGACTGGATTTCCTGACAAGGATTTTCTCACTCTTGAAAAAGGCATATTCCATAAGAAAAATTTAAGCCTTTTCTCAGAAAAAAACTCTAGTATTGTTTTTGAATTGTCTCTCTCAGTCCAGTAACATCCCAGCTCTGACTCACTTTCAGTTCCACTTTAACGCTTGAAAGAATAATAATCTTTGATCCCTTAGAAGGAGACGTTTCCTAGATAACAAGAACTTCAGAATAAAACTTGGAAAAGAGGCTATCTTCAAACCATTCTGGGTAACTAGTGTTTCACCTGGTCATTCATAACAGGTGACTTTTTTCTGAGGCAGGACCACCAGCTATGTCTCTGAGTTTCTACCTCTCCACATCTTCAGTGGGAAAATTCCACTCAGTTTTGGGTTGGCTTAAGTCTTTGAGTGCTCTCTGCAAAAAAAGCATGACATACTCAGATACGAGACTCTCTTCAAACAGGCGCCACATCTTCCTTCTCACTGGCACCTGGGCATTTGTGTGTGCCTCAGCAAGTGCAGGTGACCTCCTATCCCTTCAGCCTCCTGGGGGTTTAGTGGCCACTGCAAAGCTGCTCTGTGCAAGCAGGCTGATGATGGGAGTAAATGACACTTTGGTTTCTCTGACACTGTGAATTGTAAGGTACAGCAGGAAAAAATGTTTGCAGGGGTAAGGATAGTGCAGATTTCTCCTCTGGTCCCTAAACTCTTATGAGGCCATTCATAGCACGTCTATGCTCAGGTGCCAGCAGTAACATGGCAGGTCCCTGCCCACCATGTTGAGCCAGCAGGATGTGATCCTCCTCTGGCGAGTGATGTCGTCAGCATTTGGCTGTCCGGAGAAGGACGATGGCGGTGCAGGTACTGCCACACGTGCCAGTGCAGCCCTGCAAGTGGCCCTGCTGAGCCAGAGAGCAAGCAGAGCCCTTCCCTGCAGCGCAGCTAGGGCTGCTCTGCTTGGGCTGTGCCTACGGGGCAGTGCAGCCAAGCACATCCCCTGGCAAGGGGTCAGCTAGCTCTGCAAGAGCTCCTCAAGAGCCACTTTCTTAAAGTTAAGTTTCTTGTCTGAAGGGAAGAGGTGCTGCACTCTTAGCTACTCTGGCAGTCACAGACAGGAGCGGCCTTGTGAGCTCTGGCTTTAATGCCCTGCCATTGTGGGTCTCTTGCACCTTCCTACCTGACACCTGCAGGAGGGCTTGCGGGTGACAAATACTCAGCAAAGGCTTACCAATATTTGTCTCACAATATTAGCGAGAGGAGAGGATTTATGCTGTCTTGTGCTCATAGGTCATGCCCTATCTCCAGAAAACTGCCAAGAGGAGGGATTGTGAAGATGTTGAGGGAAAAGGAGAGAAATAATGAGATCGGAATCAGGGATAAATCTCTGGAGAGGTACAGGCTTCCTCTAAGTCATCTTCTCTAGGTACCAGTCTATTCTGTCTTATTTTTGGCATGATCCAGCTTCAAAAGTTTCCAATGGCTTTTAAAATTCTCTTGCAGCAATTGTTTCTACTATTTCTGGACTACTGGCTCCCTGCCCCCTGCTCTGCTGAGTCGACTCTGCAGAAAAAAGTGCTTCTCCGGGCGGTGACTGACAGCACGCTGCCCCAGCAGCAGCGACGCCTGAGGGCTGGTTTATGGCAGTCGGCAGGGGATATCACGCCTTCCAGGTCCTGCTGCTCCTGCACATGTACAGGTAGCACAGCTGAAGAGGAAACCTGCTTGATGTCTCAATGCACAGGCAGCAGAGGATGCCAAATTAACAAGCCTGGGCATCAGTGTTAATAAAGCACCTATGAAAGGAATACAGTTTAAATGAGCTGCTGATCCCACAAAGAAAATCTGTCAAAAAGTATATTTGTGTAATCCTGTAAAACAAGCACACAGTGTGTCTTCTTCCATTTGACACCTCTTATAGTGAAAGCTTTGTCTCTGTAGCTGGGGTGGGGTTTTGGGGGCTGTATCACTGTAATATTGCAGATACTCAGTGCCAGCATGTCTAGCGAAGCTATAGCATGTTCACATAGACTGCAGGAGAGAAAGGAGTGGTACCGTGGAAAAGCCAGCTGGCTGCTCGCTGACATTGTTGTCGGTCACTTACAGCATCACACAAAAGCTTTACTAGGGGTTGACGTAAGGAACTATGCTGCACAACCATATCTGTGTAGAGCAGGCTGAGGAAACCAATTTGGAGGAAGAATAATTCACCTTCCTGGAGTTTCTATTTGCTCCAGCTGGTAGTTCTCCTGCCAAAATCTTAGTTCACCTGCAACATCAGAGCTGTGTCTTCAGCACTGAAACTTGCAGCAGGGTGCTGGTATTGGGGGTGGTACAGGGAAGGTTGGACGCAGGCACAACTAAGATCAGTACTTCTGTTCCTGTGTCCTATTTACAGCCACAGCATTCAGAGTGTGCTACGGACAGCATGGGAGTATGGAAAGACAGGTCCTCTGCTAAAGAGCTTGAAATCGTTATAGATGCAGAAAGTGGAAGGAGAAGAGGAAAAACAGGCTTGGTATCAGATGTTGGCTAAAATGAAAGGGAGCTCTGGTAAAGAACTGCAGGACTGAGATCTTAATGCAAACAAGTTTTAAATTTTTAAAATGTATTTAGAGGTTTTCTGGATGCCTAACTTCTCAAGAAGTGCTGAGTGTTTACGCTGGGGAAAAACAAGATTCCTTAATGTGACAAGTCATGCATGCAGGATTGGCGACATCCAAAATCATTGGATTCTCATGAATTTTCACTTATGTACAAGGATCCAGATTAAAATACACCATATTTCTGAAAAAGTATTAGCAATGTTTTTATACAGTTCTTACTGGTTTTAGCAAGGGATTGTGGGCTTTTAAATAAAGAGGTAACACACTGACAAGAAGTCAGTTCATGAATATCAGGAAAGAAAATATTTCAGACTTGACAAACAACAACAAAACGCCTTAAACTTAAACCCACAGGACCTGAACTTTAAACTCAGATCAGACCCGAAGCAGCAAATCAAACATGTAATGTAGGACATAAGCCGAGCCAGCAGCCCACTGAGCTGATGCACTGCCTGGAGGGGAGGCCAGTGGTGCTCATGTCATGTATAATACAGGCCAAACAGGCAACGGACTTCAAAACAGGAGGAATGCGCTAACCTGGAGCAAGTCAGATCACAGCGCTTTACACCAGTTTGAACTGTCAAAGTCTTACTAGAGTCTTCCTATTAGAGTATCAGAAGCAGGTTAGCTCCCAGGCCACAAACTCACAGCCAGCCAGGTATGTGGCTCGCATGGTAAAAGGACTGTTGACTGCATGGCTGATAGGGAAGAAGTAGAGCAGGAAGCTGCTTCAATAAAACAGTTAAAAAAAAAAATCATTGAGGATTAAAGTTTAAAATATATATGCAAGCAAAAGAAGCGTGTAAACAAAGTGCAGCCCACTAAAAGCACAGTCTAGCTCCATGACTGTTGTTAGAATAGAGCTTTCTCCTCTGTAGCTGCAGAGGAACTGGTTTACTGCTTCTGCACTAGAGTAGCATGTGGGAAGGGGCCTGCAACTGGTAAGAAGAAACCATCCATACTGGAGAGGATAGGTGCCAGCCTGCGTAGGAGCAAGGTCTGTACCTTACAGCCGTGCCCACTTCTGGCTCTGGTCTCCTGTTCTTTCAGAAGGAAAGCTCAGCCTCAGGGTAGCAGCCACAGCTATAGGGCAGCCCCTATAGCCTGCATATCTACGGATGCCCTGCAGCAAGCACAGTCTGTGCGGCTCAGTGTGTGTGTGCAATGGAGCAGAAGACTTTTCCCCAAGTAAAGCACAGGGTTAGTTAGATGCAAACTTGGATACAGTTATATATGTACACTAATTGCTCCAGAGAGTTATCACCCTGGGCTGCTCCAAATGCTGTGTTACAGACAATATTTACACTATTTGTGCCTCCTGCAGGGATTTTCTTTTTCAGAATTCCTGTGCCCAGTGCAAACGGTTTTTGAAAGTCTGGATCTTTACGACAGTCGTAACTGAGCCCGAAGTAACCCAACTAACAAATGCTCAGTCTCAAATGGAACGACTAGAAACAGGTTCCTGGGAAAAGACCTGTCTTAAGCCTACCCTTCATCTTGTATCTGTTTTCTTTCTCCAAAATCTGCAGCTCTAGTACTGCTTTGTTGTTGGAGCCAAAACTAATGAATTCACCTTTATACTCTGCTTTTCTTTCCGTGTTCTGGTGGTTACAGAGAAGCCAGAGCTCCCTGAAAGCAGAGAAACAGAAGTAGTTTACAAAAGACCTATCTAAGGTTTAAAATTCAGCATTTACCACTCTAGGTAATTACAGAAATTTGCAGTTTAATTTAGACAGGGACATCATGGCACAACTGCAGCTGCAGAGTGCCTCTTAACGGAGTGCTTTTAAGGTAACAGCTTCTCTTTTTCCCTCCTTCACAAAGGGAGGCCACACACAAAACACGAAAAAATTGGCATCCTTGTTGCTTGGTATTTTTCACTAGATGTTCAATGCTTTTAAAAGGTCATGGTAGGGTATTGCTTGTTAGATGTACCAATCACTGCAAACTTTTTAAACTAGCTTACGTTCTCTACATGCTTTTAAAATTTCTGCTCAAGTGCTTTTGATGTTTTGCAATATTTCATGGACTACAAATACCTGAGAAGGTTAGAATTGCCATACTTACTGGCTGATACTTTCTTTCTGCTGCAGAGGGGATGATTTAAGACACAAAAGATGGTGAAAGGTTTTAATTTGGTTTTAACTTGTATAGGAAACAAGTCACAGAGGCGACACTGAACAGACAGGATTAAAGGGCATGCAGGATTGCTCAGAAATGCTACTTAAAAGATAGTGATAACAGCGTAATTAAAAAAAGCAGCAAGGCATTAAAGGATTATGTAATCTAAAGCTAAAAAAATGAATAATTCTTGGCAAAAAAGGGGGAGAAAGAAGAAAAACCCTACTTCTTGTACAGGAAGAGGAGGCTCTTTCTTATGGTAACCAAATCAAGTTTTGACATTATGCTTTTTATTTTGCCATATGGATATGCTTGTTGACTTCCAAAAAAAATCACCCCCCAAAACCAAAAAGCATTCCCAGCTTCCCAACCTGGGTAAACATTGCTCCTGGTTACTTTTCCTCGAAGGAAGGAAGTCCTTCCTGTAGTAGTCCAGGCCATTAATTATCCTCCATATCCATTTCCCACTCCTTTCCCACCTGCTCTATCTCATGGTGTGTGCACATACAGGGTCCCTAATTCTCACTTAAATGCATTAACCTTAAGTTCTGGGAAAATGATAGTTCTTCCCAAAAGGTAGAGGAAAATGGGACTTCAGTATTTGTTTTAAAAACGGCTGTGAAGTTAAACATGTACAGCCCTCAGAGTGCTGGCTGGTACTTGAGTTGATGAGATTTTTAACGAACTGATAATGGTTGGTTCTTTGCAAAAGAAGAGTCAGTGTTCTTTCTAAGGCCAAACCAAATCAATGTTGTCTTCTTAACTGCTGTCTGTTCAAAAGAGAAAATGACAGATTATGGGTCATTTCACTGTCTTTCCCAGGTTTTCTACCCTCATCTCCCTGGATGACCCTGGTTCTTCCAGCTCCTTCCTATTCAAAATTGAATTATTTCCTTTGCTTATGGCCTGCACTTTCCAACATCCCATCTATTTCTTCGGTACAATTTCCATCAGGAGTCCAGCTCCAAAATCAAGCTTTGTTAGAAATAAAGAATCTTTACTTGATATTGGCTTTCCTTGAGAAACTCACCTATGAAAAATTCTAGCAATAACTTTAGACCTTTAATATTTCTGCTTTTGTTGTCTGGGTCAAAAACATTGTAAAGAAAAATTGCCACTTGAAATGTAAATCCATGAACATTTATCTTGTAAGTTAGAAGAGCTGAAAGAAATGAAGAAAATGTGTCTCTCTTCAAAAAGGAAGAAAAATCAGAAAATTCATCCTAAAAAATGTACCACTATGCAAAATATAAATTTTTTTTTTTAACTAAAACCAGAGGATTTTGAAGTCCTTCTGTAAATGCAAATTTAAAAGCAGACTTAATTATATAATTTCTCACAAAGCTGATATTTTGTATGGCTGATTAGCTGGCAATGACTAGCTGGCAATGTAACAGAGCCTGTTCCTCTGAAGCTTTACACCTCGGGGAGTTATTTACAAAAAAGCAGACCCTTGTTTTCTGCTTGCAGCAAGTGGCTATAAATGACTGACAGGTGCTCAGCAATAGCAAAAATGCAAGTCTTCCCTCGGTAGTTTGATTTCAGACAACCTGGATGCTGGGAAAGAGAATTCAGTGACTATATATGTATATTTATGTGAAGTAAGAGTACATTCCTCAGTTGTGTAGCCAAAAGACACCTGAACTTATAACACAACAGCTCCATTGTGTCCATGCCAAACCAGATGATACTTTCCTCATGAAAACTTTGGGTTTGCTGTGCTTGCTAGCAGAGGATGAATACACCAACCTTTCTAGGGGTCATGTACTCTCAGAGTTTCTTTTAGGTCAAGTTTATGATTGGGTATAGACTGCAATCTGTACCGTACTGGTCTGGGAGCCAAAGAGAAAGAATATTTTCCTCAAATGGCAAAAAACCACTAAATGTGCACATAGGTTTATTAAAAGGGTGGAGAATCATAGAATCATAGAATGGTTTCAGTTGAAAGGGATCTTAAAGATCATCTAGTTCCAACCCCCCTGCCATGGGCAGGGACACCTTCCACTAGACCAGGTTGCTCAAAGCCCCATCCAGCCTGGCCTTGAACACTTCCAGGGAGTGGGCATCCACAGCTTCTCTGGGCAACCTGTTCCAGTGCCTCACCACCCTCACAGTGAAGAACTTCTTTCTTATATCCAATCTAGATCTACCTTCTTTCAGTTTAAAGCCATTACCCCTTGCCCTATCACTACATGCCCTTGTAAAAAGTCCCTCTCCAGCTTTCTTGTAGGTCCCCTTTAGGTACTGGAAGGCTGCTATAAGGTGTCCCCGGAGCCTTCTCTTCTCCAGGCTGAACAAGCCCAACTCTCTCAGCCTGTCCTCATAGGAGAGGTGCTCCAGTGCTCTGATCATCTTCGTGACCCTCCTCTGGACTTACTCCAACAGGTCCGTGTCCTTCTTATGTTGGGGGCCCCAGAGCTGAATGCAGTACTCCAGGTAGGGTCTCATGAGAGTGGAGGAGAGGGGGAGAATCACCTGGCCTCCTGGCCACGCTTCTTGGCTTTCTGAGCTGCAAGCGCACATTGCTGGGTCATGTTGAGCTTCTCATCAACCAGCACCCCCAAGTCCTTCTCTGCAGGGCTGCTCTCAGTCCACTCATTGCCCAGCCTGTATTTGTGCTTGGGATTGCCCCGACCCATGTGCAGGACCTTGCACTTGGCCTTGTTGAACTTCATGAGGTTTGCACAGGCCCACCCGTCAAGCCTGTCAGGGTCCCTCTGGATGGCATCCCTTGCCTCCAGTGTGTAGACCACATCACACAGCTTGGTGTTGTCGACAAACTTGCTGAGGGTAACCTGAGAAGCTGAGAAAAACCTGCTTGCTACCTAGCCATTTCATGGCTGACTTTATCATGTTGCAAAGGCAGAGGAAAGGACAAGATTCCCGTCTTACATCTGAAGTTATGGTGGAGTACCTCAGTGGTGCCACAGCCAGCTGATCTACTAGCTGTGTGTCGCTGGCTTGCGCGGCGGGGGCAGAAACCGTGGCACGCAGGAGGTTGTGACTCCTTTGCTGGAAGGCTGTTTGCATTCCTTTCTAACTCACAGAGCCAGCTACCTAGATGTAATTAAGAGATAAAGATACTTTATAATGGCCAGGAAAACCAGGCCCCTCACCTAGAGCTATTTTGAGTGCCTGCCCTGAATGCAGTTGCATAAACAGCATAAGGCTCTTTTTTTAGCCATTCAGGACAGGACAAGACTTTCCAATGTGTTTGTTCACATTGGTCTGCCACTGCACAGTTCAGCACCAGCCTTTAGCTTTGCACAGTTCAAGAGGAAGTTTAGATCTGGGATTTTGGTTCAGGTACACTGTGAGAAAGGAAGTCAGATTTTGAATGTGAGAGTGGTCCAGCCAGCTATGGAAGTGCTGGCTGCTCAGCTATTAGTAATTGTCTTTTCCATATGCTCTGAGTTTCAGCCAAATACTGAAAAGGCAAAAGAGGCTATTTGCTATGTGCCATACAAATACAGGTCTGGGTGCAGGCTGGGTGCTTATTAAACCTAATCCATTTACCTAAGGCTGTTATGCCTGCAGCCTTGTAGCAGAAGCTGGAGAATGGAGGAAAAAAACCCACCATGTTCCTCCAACCTTGACTCCTTTCCTTTTGTTTTCCATTCAGCAGGGCTTCATGACAGAACTAAAGGGGTGACATCACTCCACTGGATAAATTAATTTAGATTCTCACCAGAAAGCTGGCAGTCAGTACCAAGGAAGAGAAAGGACCACAGGAGGAGTGGGAAGGCCACCATCTGCACAGTGAGGTGACTGGTGCCAACTGGGCCCAGGGCTGAAGGATGGAGAAGGGGGGAGGATGACCACTGTTCTGTGTGCATGGCTTTTGTTGTTTTCCTAGCTACAGATGGGACATGCCCAGCATTTGGAAATTGCTGAGACAGCTAGGAAAGAAGAAAGGTGGAGAACCTGGTACGAGAAGCATGTGGCTGGAATTTGTCTGGGGTACAATTTGTAGTGTCGAAACATGTGTGGTGCAGTGAATTACATCAGTGCTGTCCTGACTGTGTTTGTTTTAGAGAGCTGGAGGGTTTAATGTTGCAAAAAGATCAAAGAAAGAGTTACTTCCTCATGCTTAACTTTCATCAATTTGTTATCTGTCACTTTTATCAAAGCAATATTTTCCTAGTCTGGAGAATTGAAGACTGTGATGATGTGTAGGAAATATCAGGATCTTCTCACTGTATAACCCCATTCAGTCACTAGGAATCTGGTATTAGCAGGAGACTGCTACCGTCGCATCTTCTGTTCAGACACAGGCTGTTGCAGAGGAGATGCAGACTGTGTTCTCCCACAGAGTATTTACTTTTAGCTTCTTTTGTTGTTCCCTTTTATGCAAAATAAGTATTTTTGAATGTAAATATAAGATTAGGACTAGTGTATGAAAAATGTAATTAGTGAGTGTGCGCCTACCAGCATGCATATTATTTTCATTAATCAATGGTGACAGTCATTTTGTTTTCATGGTTTTTGGCAATCAGTTTGCTCTATTCTGAGAGACTAGGTATCTAAGGAGTTTACCAGAAAACAGAATTTTACAAGAAGACACTGGAAAAACACATTCTTTCAACCAACTAAATGCTGCCATTAACAGTTACTCTCACATTATATGCAAACCATGTGTGAAAGCACAACACAAGCGCCCTCCCCCCCGCTTTTGTCTGCTGAAGGCTCATGGGGCTGTATTGCACGTATTTCAAGAAGAGGTTTTTTTAACATGCTCTTTAGATCCCTAAAGCAGGTTTCTGACTTTTATCAAAGAAGCATTTTTATGTACTCTAATCAAAAAACCAGTGAGATTTCAACTAGACCGGGCGCTATTACCTAACCTATCACCACTTCTAAACTAAGACTCTTTTCTTGCTAGGGAGATATCTCTGACTTTATGGCTGTGTCATTTGGCTATTGGCCTAAATAAGCATACGTATGACTGATGAGTCAATGGTAGATTTCTTCTTGATGAAAACCAGGTGTTTGACAGTATTACCTTAGCATCTCCTCTTGATAATGTTAATCACAAAGAAATGGGATCTGTCTTTTCCAGCTGTAGCCATCAAAAAGTTATTCCAGGTCATTCACCTAGGCTTTTACCATAAACCAGGCAGGCACTTCTTAAGAATAATTTGTTCAGCCTTTATCTCTTCCCACCAGCTAAGGAGACACGTGCAAGACAATACCAGATATCTAACTTTAACAGGGCTAACCATAAATAAGGTGGTTCTTCCTTAGTGTGAATGACCCAGCTCCATCTTAAAGTAGCCATTTATGTAGCTGGGATGTAGCCTTTCATTCAGTTCCCTACAGAGCTGCGACAGTTGAAAAGTCACATAGGGCTAAAGCTGCAAAAGGACTCACCTTCTGGGTTTCCATGACTCCAGTTCACAGTTTGAACCCACAGACTTGAATCTGGTGCTTAAACTGCAAACAACCTTGGATCCCCTCTCCTCCCTGGGGAAGCTGGCACTTTGGTGGGATGTTTCCAATAGCTTGACCATTGAATTTGTAAATAGGAAATGCTTCAGATACAGGTTCGTATCTTAAATCTTACCCTTTTTCTGAATCACATACAGTTTCACTTGATGTAGGACTCCAGATGTTACTCTGACTACTTAGCCTAGTGGTCTGGGGTACCAAATCACTTCCCAGAGCTGGGAGCCTAAAAGACTCAGGAGGCATAATTCTTTTTTATTTAAAACATCCATCACTGAGAGAGTCCTGCTAGTATGAACTAACCTCAGCCTGGCATGTGTTTGATGAGAAATAATGAAGGAATGAAAAGTATTAACAGGTCTTAGGGACTGGACTCAAGTTAGGGCTTTGAGGCTCTGAAAAGTTAGATGTGTTCTTGCTGCCCAGTGATTTCACATCTGTATAACGGAGGGCCATGTTCAAGAGTCAGGATGGGAATACTATATCAGCTAAGGCCTGGTGGTTGAGAGGTTTTGTGTATCCCAAGGTGAGAGACAGCAAATCCAATGTGAATTAACTCGTAATTAGGATACTGCCTACTACTGGAGGGAGGAAGTACGCACATGTTCATACGGTGAGGAAGGATACTCAATGTCATTCTCCTCTTTCTTTCTCTGTAGCTTTAAATGAATACAGCTGCCAGCACTGTTTTGACTGGGGATCAAACCTACTTATGTATATGTTTTCTAAAGAGTGTGCTGAGGATGGCTGCTAGGTCTCGTTCACTATGGCCAAGAAACATTTAAATTGAGGAGCCTGTCCAAGTTTGGGAATTAAATAAATTTGCTGAGCCTGTGAGATGGAGAACTTGCTCTGGAGTTAGGCAGAAGCAGAACTTCAGGGAACTGATCAGTGAAAATGCAAAATATCTATTTTTTTTAACTTTCTCAAAGAACTAAGCAGAAAACTTGAGGAGCACCATCAAGACTCTAGGACTCCAAGTTGTCACTTCTCATGGACTTGCTCCTTCAACTCTCTAATAACATCTAAGTATTAGGAGAATAAATTCTTAAAGTCACGAGTTTAAGATTCTGTGGCAGTGGGAGCCCCATAAGCACTCAAGAAATATAAAAAAAGAAGCCTCAAGCCCTCACTTCACCCACTCTCAGCACTGCTTTATGGTATTAGGTATATCATTTATGACAGTTTTCAAATGACTGTTCTGCTATAAGAGTAGAATATTAATTCTAAATCCAAAGTGTATTTTGGCATCACACACGCATATTGAGGCCTTCTTGCACTTTAGAAGAGGAACAATAAAAGTGGTATGAGACAATATAACAAAAAGAATAAATAAACCAATTTCTTATTATTTGTCCCTTAAAGTATCATGCTGTTCAAGTTCAGCCCTCATTCTACTTGTAATACACTTACAAAGTTTAAGAGAGAGGAATACTACTCTCTTGCATTTTATAGCATCCTGAGAGTAGTGGTCAATCTATTTACTTTTCTTACTGTAAGTATATTTAACTCATACTATTCCACCCAGCCACCATGCCACAGCAACATTTATTTCATTGGGTTCATATATTTCAGTCTCTCTCCCTTTTTATTTTGTGACTTTGTACCAGATGTCAGTGGTTACTGCCAGAGTCAGACTTAGTTTTCTCGATGGTCTTGCTTTAAATCTTCCCTGTCCAAAAATGTGTCTATTCTCATGGTTCAGGGACTGAAGCTGTGACCTTCCTAGTTGCTTTCCAGGTATTCTTCAACCTTTTAAGATCACAGGAGAGTCTTTTAGAAGATGAAATGGCAAACAACTTTATTTGGAAAATATACAGTATAGTCACATACATAAAAGTGAACAAAACCCATTGCATCAGCAGAGTGGCCCACAGTCCCAGTCTTAATAACTGCTTGGCTTACTGAGGGTCAAAACTCTACCCATAAAACATTCCTCGTGCATCTGCAGCTTCCCTCGTGAAATCGGTTAGACTCAGTCAGGTTGGCTGGTTGTTCTCCTGTGTGCTCGTACCCCCTCCAGTCCAGCGCAACGAAGGCTCACGGAGTCCACTCAGCCTTGCCACAACCACCTTGCTCTTGTTGAATAAGGCCGACCCTGCCTAATTTCTCTGTTCTTGCCAAGGCTACCAGTACAAGGAAACTGAACAAAAAAACCTTCT
Source organism: Gymnogyps californianus (assembly GCF_018139145.2). NCBI lineage: Eukaryota > Metazoa > Chordata > Aves > Accipitriformes > Cathartidae > Gymnogyps > Gymnogyps californianus. Next base: position 54,551,774 of record NC_059473.1, read on the forward strand.
CAAACCTCTTGTCTTTCAGAGACAGCCCTGTTATTGAGTGGAATTTTTCTACAACAGGAGCCTAAGTTTATCTGACCTTTAATGTAAGAAACACTGTTGCTGTAAAGTAATTCAAAAGAGCATTTCTCTTGAGCACCAGCTATAAAACAGTGCAGTTTTTTAAATGAGTTCACAGCAAGTGCTCTGGGCACATAGATAATGGTTGCATCTCACTGGATAGCTGCCCTTAGCCTCTGTATTTTTAATTCCTCCTGCCATTAATGATTTTCCCTCATGTTCCCAGCACAAAGAGAACAATTCCAAACCCACTAGTAAGCCAAATGTTCAGATGCAAGTACCACGGTATCCACAATGATTCTGTCCTTCCTCCCTGTAGCCAGGACCAAATTCACCTTTGGTGTAATTTTATCATGGTCAATGGAGTTCCACGAGAAATTACTTTCAGGTAATTCCCAGTGGACAGCCCAGCAGGAGCTGTTTACATTGATACTGATTCCCAGAGCTGTCCCTGATATTTTTAGGAGAGAGGCTGGAAAGAGGAGTTTTGATTTTTCAGTATGATGTTTCCAGTGAATATTTCCCTTCTGAGTAGAAAATAAAATAACTTTAAAATGTACAAAAAGTGACATAAAACTGTATGCAATCTCTGTTATTGGACTAACTAAAAATAAGAGGCTATCTTCCATTACTGTTGGGAAGCTCTAAAAGACTGGGGATGTGATTTAGTTGATAATGTTATTGAGCTTCTCTGACAAAGGTACACCCATCAATAACTTTTGTTATTATATTTTTATGTCCTCTAAAAATAGCTGCTTATTTGCTTTACATCATCTCAGAAGATGTTTCTTCTCAGAAACAGTTTGTGGGACAGCTCCCTTGAAAGAATAATTAATTTTAGCTTATAAATTACAGGACTCCTTGAAGTTTCCCTGAATAAGTTAGAAGACATCATAAGTCATTCTCTCTCCATTTCCCTTTCTCATACTTGTATTGCATTGCCTATGGAAAAGGAGAAAGCTCCCATGCCAGTGTGGAACCGAGCCGCAGTAAGGGAATCTGGGGTTGGCCCATGGCACAACTAGGCGCTGCTGTGCAGGAACAGCCCGTCACCACCTGGTGACTTCAAGACCTTTACTAGGGCAAATGGAGGAGATTTAAGACCCCTATGGCACGCTCTGACAAAGAGAAAGAGATCACCGTCAAGCTCATAACACAGGTGGGAACAAACAGGTAGGCATAAAGAAAACAAAACACAGCCTCATCTCATTTCAAACAGCAACACCAACCCCCATCAGGAATGTTCTCTGGGGATTAATATCTGCTAGCGGTTAATGAGCCAAAGCACAATGTGGGCCATTAACTCCTCCCAGCTGGTTATCAGTTCCCCAGGAAATGTCCTACACCTCAATCATTATTGTTCAATTACACCCACGTCGCTGGGTCCTGCAGCCTTGCCGCGACATCACAGTTCTAACAGCTGTGTTTGGCCAGCCACTAACTAAAAGGCTGCATTCCAGTTTGAAAGTCAGTGGAGGGAGAAGGACATGAGGGCTGGCTGATGAGCAGCTGTGGTCAGTCCTGCATCTCCCTGGCTTTCCAGCAGAGCAGAGTGTACTGACAGTAGATTCAAGTGGCGAGGAAAGAAAGCAATCGTCATGCTGGCTCCTTAGCTTAGCTGTGGGCAATGATCAAGCCTGTGGAAATCAGGAGCCTCGTCCAAGCATCTGCCCCACAGGACACGATAGCTTTGGTCAGTGGTTCCCATGCAGAGGTGTTCAGAAACCTGACTAGCCGCATTGCATAGGCAAATCTGATTTCTCGTTTTGTTTTGTAAAGCCTCATCTTTCACACTTCCTATGAATAGACACTGTGGAAACTGCAGTGTGAATCTGCTATCAAAATGTTTGCTTTTGATACTGTGAAACCTTTTTCATAGAGTTAAATCACTAGGTCGCTTTCATGTCAGAATACTATCTATCTATATTACATGTATATAACAGCTCATTTAGTATTTAAATGCACAGTAAATCGAAGTGGTAAAAGTTGAGATGAGCTGTTTTCATAGCATAGAATTGAAACAAGAAGCCTCATTTTTTCAAATGGGAAGAGTCCAAATGAATCAGTGCTGTCATCTTTCTGTGAAATGTGTCAATTTTAATAGAACTGTCTCTTTAATGGAAACATTATTCTGTCAGAAATTTTCCAACCAGTTATATACCCAGCAGCAACTGGTAAAAATGCCAGCACTGGCTTTGAAGGCTGTCCCACTAGCTCAGGGCAGCCTGGCCAGCGAGCCAGCCAACAACCTCCTTTGCCTGAGAGGATCTGCTGCTGCTGCTTCCATGTGAGGGTGTGGGCAGGTCCCCCCTGCCAGCCCCAGTGGTGGGACCTGCTCCCACCACACGGCTGCTTGCAGAGTCCTCAGTTTTCCTCCTTCTCTGCCACCTTGCAGCTAAGTATCATCTCCTGTAGTGTCACATACCAAACTGCCAATACTCCTTTTTCAGGCAGAACGGCAAACTATGACATCCAAGGGGTTCACATCCCACCCAACTGCTCAAGTCCTAAGGGGCAACTAGGGAGGCACCTTCCAGTCCCTTGGAATATTTTTTATTTGCATTTTAAGTGAAGGTGACTTTGCAGTATTTTCTTTATTCAATGTTTTAAGTGGAATGAGTCAAGATTAAATAAATGAATATTTAAATACATGGGGGAAAAAAGCTGAAGTTTCGAGGAGTCACAAGCACATGGGACACCAAAAATGAAGAGTTTGCAAAGCAGATGGCTATTTGTTGGCTTTAAGGGACAAACTTAAAAACAAAAATCCCAATAATGCCATGAAATTTTAAATTAATTTGCATCCAGTGAGAGCTACATATGCAAGCACAGCAAATAATCACAAATGAAAATCTCAAAGTGTCACTTGTTTTCATGCGTAAAAATGTAAGTAAATTTTGGATGTCCATGGGGACTCCCAAAATACCTGGAACGATATAGTTCAGGGAACCAGTCTGGGAAGTTTTATCCTGGTTGCTGCTTGCGAATCAAGGCACAGTATCTGTATCTTCTACACCTATTAAATTCTCACCGGGTAAGTGTGTGTGTTAGCTGGGTTTAGTCAGAAAAACTGGGCTGCAAGAACTCTGTTGTACAGGGTCTACTTTTTAAAATGTAAATTAAACAAGGTTTCTTTTCTATAGCATTGTATCTTTTGTGCAGCTGGAATCGTGACTTCTAAGCTCTAGAAGCAAGGTAGTATGAGTGTGAAATAAAAAAAAAATTGATTTAATTTAAAAGCAGTATGTTAAGAGCAACATCTGTAGAGTGAATTCCAGACAGTCTCAAAATAGACTTTTGGTCTTCTGTTCTAATCCATTGCATAGTGAGAGGCTGTTGCTACAGCAGAATGCAAATAAAGTAGGTAGTCTGTTTCTCTATACCGAACCTTATGAATCTCAAGTCCACTTGTACTCCTAATCCTGTACTCAGCTCGTAAAAAATAATCCGTAAGAATAAAGGAAGCTAGTTAAAAGGTGTGAAGAGTCGTGATGCTGAGTGAAAGCCCTGCCGTGTTATGCAGGCACACCGTTATCGCCCTCCTCGAGGGGCGTCAGGGCCTTGCTGCAGGCTCTCTCAGGCAGACCTTGGTGGCGGGGGCAGTGGTGATGCTGTCGGCGTCTGCACAGCGCCTGCCAGGGAGAGGGGGAACTGGGACAGCATTCAGACAACTTTTTCTTTACACATCTCAGAGGCCAAACACTTCTACCTTCCCATCAGAAGATGCTGTTTCTGCTGGCTCTTTTTGCTTTCTCTTTCCAGGGTTTGCCCTGAACTGACCTTGCAGTTTTCTCTCCCTGCTCTTGTCCCTCAGGCCAAGCTGAACTGCCTGGAAGGTAGCAGTGTTACCAGGATGGAGTGGAGCTCAGAGCAAGCCTCACCCCCAAGTACTTACCCAGCAGATCTCTGCGTCCTGCATTATGTTCATTATTATTCTGTTAGCGGTTTATTTTTTGTAGTTACCTCAAATATGGTTTACACGAACTGCAGTTGCATCTTCGACGGGAGTAGCTAGGAAATCTCCATTGCCTTCTGAATGGCAGGTGCTTTGTAATCTGCTCTTCAAAAAAAATTTTAAAAATGTCTAGAGCTACAATGCCTAAATGGCGGCTCCTTCGGCAGTAACTCCAGGAAAGCTTTCTCCTACACACCTGTCCGTCAGCGTTCTCTCCTGTGAAAGACAATGAGAAGCTTCTGCCATCCTTGCACTTGTAACTTGTGCTTGTAACTCATAAATTGTGCTCCACTGCTACGCTTTGCAGGCTCCAGCAGCAAGGTTCCCAGAACGAGAGCCAAAACAACTCCCCATAAATGCTAATGAGGGTCATGTGGATAAGTCTTTATTTGCTGCACATTAAACTTACCCTGAAGGATAATGTCGAAGACTTCAAAACTTCAGTGAGATGGGGAGGGGAGGGAGGAATATTAAGACTCTCTTCTAATGTCAGTGCCTTCTGGCCAGTTTTGTTACTTTCATTTTATTCCTTGCCACTGATCCTTAAATAGAATTTATGGTTGTCCGTTATGCACTCACCTTTCTCATAGAGTCACAGATGTATCCATGCAGAATGATTACTATCATACAGCCAGAGGAAATAAATGCTCCCAGAAAAAGAGCTCCAGGAAAAAAAGGAGGATAAAATCTCTTGGAAAAAATCAAGCTTCTCCTATCTGCTGTAGAAAAGACCCAAAAGGGACAGAATAACTTTTCAGCTTTGCATATGTTATGGCAGCAGCTTTGCGGTTAGTCTCGCCACATCCAGCATTATCCTTAGTAAGAACACAGCTTCACAGAAAGAATCCAAAGTTCATGGAGGAGAAGTTACACTTGTCAGCATGCTGGCAGAAAATAATCTTCCATTTACTTGTAAGGATCACATCTTCTCATGCCATGAGAAATAATATGCAGTCCCTGAAAGTGCCATGCATAGAGTGAGGCAACAAAACATACACACTGTCCTAGTCATATCTTTGACAAAACTGCCAAAATGATAGTTATACTTCACCCTGTATTGTGACTCCTTTATGTGCCACTTCACTGGTGGTGTCTTATCACAGGAGCACATTATTATGTTGGATTGGTTTTGTATATCAGATGGAGTGGGGTATCATCTTTGATGCATCATTACAGTGACCCCTTCTTACTGGGGTCAGTGGTCTGGTTTCTATCTTGAAGTACCCCGCGTGCAATGCTGGTCCGATATGTGCATGTGTGAAAGCCAGCATGTCACCATCTAACTTGACGAGCCAAGGAAACATTGCTGACAGGATGCGGTGCCCTGAATGTACTTTCTGTAAAGAGATTATATAGTGTCTACAATGCCATCTGCAAAGAAAAACCTACATAGACCAACAAAGAAACACAGAAATGGAGAGGATCCTACTGGTTTCACTGGGGTTTTAAGGATTCAGAACAAGGCCATTGTCGTGGTTTAACCCCAGTCAGCAACTAAGCACCACGCAGCCGCTTCCCCCTTCCCCCTCCCAGTGGGGTGAGGAGGAAGAAAGAGGGGAAAAAAAAAGTAAAACTCGTGGGTTGAGATAAGAACAGTTTAATAGCTAAAGTAAAATATAATACTAACAATAGTAATAATGAAATATAATAATAATAATAATAGTAATGAAAAGGAATATAACAAAAAAGGAGGGGGAGGAAGGGAAAAAAAAACAAACAAAAAAACCACCAGTCATGCACAATGCAATTGCTCACCACCCGCTGACCGATGCCCAGTTAGTTCCCGAGCCGTGATCCGTGCCGCCCGGCCAACTCCTCCCTGTTCATATACTGGGCATGACATTCCATGGTATGGAATACCCCTTTGGCTAGTTCAGGTCAGCTGCCCCGGCTCTGCTCCCTCTCGGCTTCTTGCACACCTGCTTGCTGGCAGAGCATGGGAAACTGAAAAGTCCTTGGCCTAAGATAAGCGCTACTTAGCAACAACTAAAACATCAGCGTGTTATCAACATCATTCTCACACTAAATCCAAAACACAGCACTGTATCAGCTACTAAAAAGAAAGTTAACTCTGTCCCAGCCGAAACCAGGACAGCCATGAATAACTTCATTCAAATTCGCTGAGCAAGATTTTGAAAATTTTCAGAACTTCAGCTTTCAAACTGAAAGATAACACAGTAATTACTCAAGAAAACTCACACTGCAAAACTATCTTACTCAACAGAAAAGTAGCTCTTATGTGATGTTTGTTAACTTTTGGCATTGTTTTATTCTGAGAGATTGACTTTAGTGTGACACTAGCCATGTTACCCACTTATAACCACAAAATAGTTTACTGTCAAAGGGCAGAAAAGTTTAAAAAGTTTACCATCTACTTTTGAAGAAGTATGTAAAAGAATGTAAGTAAACTGGTCTTGAATTTTGACAAATGAAATCTATTTTTTTGTCTTTCTTCCTTTAGCTCCTGTGTATCTTTTCACTTGGTCATACTTGGGACTAGAATTAGAAATGCCAGTACAACCATCAAAAAGATGTTAGGCACTCAGATCCTGTTTCAACTGGAGTTGAGCCCTGAAGTACAAGGGGACCCTTTGAATATCACAGTTTTCAGTATTATTTGCTAGCTACAAAGGATCCTAAAACATTGTAAGTAATGAATAAGATAGGAGATACACTTTAAAAGATGCCCACTGTACCTTAGGTAAGGTTACTGATGTGAAACACCTAGCCTCCTCAGAAGAAAGAATTATACAAAATCTTGCAAACATTTGTCCTTATGAAAATTTCCACTTTTTTTTTTTTTTTTAAATAACTCAAGAACTTGTAGATCTGAAACACCCACATGTGGTAGTACTTAAAGTGAGGGAACTGGAACCTTTTGGAATTTTTTCACGCTTCTTTCACAATCAGCAGAAGGTTGCGAAATGAAAGGTTGACATATGGGTCACTTTTGCTGACACACTTGCTAGGTTGTAAGCAGCCGCCAGACAATTTGTTTCAAGGACACAGAAATCATTGAGTTACAGTAAGAGAGCTGCACACATCTTAATTGGTAGCTCCTCTGCAGAAATTTATACCTAAGTTTGAAAGTGGTCTCCTTCACTAACTAGAGAATATACAGAAGAAAAACCGCTTTGTAGGTCTTTTAGAAGAATTAATTTGCTAATTGTAAGATATTTTGATTCCTTTCCTCTTTCATAGCATGATAGTTGGACCAAAACTGAAGTGCATAAAAAATTCACAAACATAAAATATTTCTGAAGAAATAAACTTCCTACAGAATACGAAAAGCTACTTTTCAGACTTACGAAATTTCTCCTGAAAAATATCATACTTCCTTCACTGCCTGCCAGATGGTGGAATTAGTGTGGCATTTGAAGTCCTTTATGGCAGAAGTCTCCATGTAAGGTTTGCATTTTCTCTTTTTTTTGTGTTTGCACTGATCACATGTACAGCAAAGAGTCTGTTTATGGTCCCAAAAGCAATTGGTACTACTTGTATGTAATTCTTGCTGGATGAGTCTTCTCCATGGGCATATTTTTTCTGCCCAAAAAGCTCTTACTAACGTTCTCATTTGTAAAACCAACGCAACGATGGGAAAGTGAGCTGAGCTATACTGTGATTCCCAGATAAGAGTTACACTTCGACTGATGGTCCTTATTACTGCAGAGGACACAATTTACTTTCAACTTGAGCTTAGGTTTGCTGGGCTGACAGAACACAGTCAAACAGAAGTCACAGAGACAGTAAAGATAAAATCTTCACTAACATCTGTAAAAAATTAACAAAACCTTCCTGAAAATATAAAATATACAGCATGTAAAGACAACTTCTGAGTAGAATTTTTTCCTCTCAGGGCACACACACTCCAAGAGACAAAGTTATTAATGATGGATTAATTTTTTCCTGCTGCTTATTCCTCATATACACCTCAGTCTGTAACATTGCAGTCATTTGCTGTGGAGGTAGTGATGGTGTCATGGAGAGTAATGACTCCAGTTGACAAATTAGGCATGGAACAGGCTAACTGCAGCAATATTCTTGTTTATATCACTTCAGCTCACTTGCAGCCTTGAAACTGGGCACATATAGTTAGTTTGTGTAATTTGTTCTGCTTACCTTGGTTAACCTAAATTACTCCTTATTTCATCATGTCTTAATGTTGGCCTGAGTCTCTGAGTCTCTTCATGGATGTGTTGCCACCACAGGCACAAAACAGATCTCCCAATCTTTCCCTGACAAGTCTATTTTTTCTTTTGCAGTAACAGCTCCATCTTCCTTGCCAGTTTGCTCTTTACAATAGTTCTCTCCTTGATCCTAAAGCTGCATCAGAACTAAAGTTTTCCCCTTATTCCCTCCATAACCTTCCGAAAATTGGCTAACTCTCCTCTCCACCCTCACAGATAAATTTCTTATTTCCCTGCTATGATGCAGGCTGCTGCAATAATCCTTTTCCTGGCTTGTCAGTACTGTCTTGAGGAGGGTGCAGAGGTTACATTTACTGGTAGAATGAACTATTCATCTAAAAAAAAAATTATCACAGCACTACTTGTCACTTCAGCTATGATCCACTACAAAACCTTTCTCTTTCTTCCCCTGCTGTGAAATACCTGCCCAGACTATACCCTTGTTTCTGCTGTTGACCCCTTCCTCAGCTTTGCCAATAATACCAGTCTTCTTGTGTTTTCCTCTCATGTAAGAAGAGGCCTCCAAAAATTCCCCTCCTTCAAAATTGTCTCTTGTCTTAACGTTGACAAAAAGCATATGCTTCTTAAAATTCAGGCAGCAGACAAGCTGGGGTTACTTCGTTTCAGGCTAACTAGTACTGAGTCATCGTTATCTCTCTGTTCCCCCTCCTGGTTCAGCAGATATTTTTCATTACTTCTTACATTACACTTAGGTTTTAAATTCCTATATAAAGTATGCACTCTACCTTGTAGAATGAGGCTCACATGCTGGATTAGTTTCTAACAGCTGCCTCAATACAATAACAGAAATAATATGTTATTACGTAAGTTGTGGAGAGTAAGACCTGCACTTGTAGGCTTGTCAGTCTAATTGGCACCTTCAACAGCCACCATAATTTGCATTAAAATAGCTGACACAGAAGAGAGTCCTGTTTTATATTAAAACATCCAGCCAACACAGACTTGAAGGCTCAGCCCTAATGGAGAGAGTCAGAGGAAAGCTGTTGAAGGAATGCTTCATGGTGTTTGGCATGTGTAGCGTTACACGGTGTGAGCACTGTGTGTTTGGGATGGGGTGGGAGATTGGGGGTTGTATAGATACCCTTGAGACAGCAGCTCTGCATTAAGGAGTGTTTCTAGTTGGAAAGGGAAAGAGAAAAGCAAATGAACAAACTCTACATGGGAGATGGTTGCCTTTCAAAAAAACCTCTTTCATAGATGAAAAGGCAGCCTTTCTTCCACAGCCTAGTGAAGCCTGTAAGACCAGTTGGAAAAGCATCAGTCCCTCCCCAACAGGGTGCCCTGCGCAGGCCCAGTACCTCCTGGGGTGGGGGAACTGCCAGGGGAGGTTTTGCCTCTCAGCAGCATTGCTTGCCCCTGAGCACACCGACAAGCCATGGCTGAGGTCCCTCAGCAGACCCCCTTCTCCTTTCCCTGGGCTCTTGTTCAAGAAGCAACAGGTCTGCCTGAGAAGCTGCATTTGGTGTCTGAGATGCTGCATTTTGTGATGTGGGCAGAGCTCGCCCCAGGTACCACTGCTGAGGGATGCTGATGTACTACCCTTTGAGCAGAGGCAGGCTGGACAGACTGATACAAGATACACAATGCTTCTGAACCAGCTGCTTTTCACATCCCCATGAAACATTGATAGTTTTGGAAATATATTTTTAAAATAAGCTGTTTATGACAATGAGTGAACTCAGAGCCAGATGAAAGCTTGCCATTCAAAAGCCATTTTGAAAGGGAAAAGCATATGCATAGCTATACAAGAAGTGTTTTCTATTAAAAAAAAGCCCATAGACTAAAGAGGTGATACCACGAAAATGAGGTCTATAATGTGGGCCTATAAACCCAATATACTACCAGCACTTGTATATTATTTAGCATGGATGCGTTGGATTTTTCTGGTAGTGTGAAGAAACCTTCTTATTTATGTCCTGCTAATCCAGTGTTATCATCTCCCCCCGCCCCCCCTTTCAAATCAGATAAAACAGCATAACCAATTCTGTCTCCACAGGCTAATCTGCATTGTCCTCATCTTGCCACTTCACTGGTATTTAATGTTCTCCCTACAAATACGCTGATTCAACTTGACCTTCATCTCACACTTCACATCCCCTCTCAACCAACTTTACAGCCACCTCGCCAGCAATCTTTAGTTCAGACACAGCCTGGGTCCCTGCTCCTCTGCCAAACATTCATTTTTGCGTGCATCAGTCCAGATTTTCCATTCCTCTGCTTCAGTGTAATTCAGTTATGCTTAATTAAGTTACCCCTGACATCCTCCAGTGGCAGAGAAGAGACCTGGCCGATCGTCTTTCTTTTGTCAACTGTAATTCTCAGTTACAGTTTTCTTAAAACTATCATCTCCAATTCACTGCCTATTTCAAAGCAGGGGTGGATAAAGCTCAATCTGAATGGCAAGTGGTACGTAAATGGCTTATTAGACCGGTTCCTGAGGTCCCTGGGGGACCACCAGCCCCCATCGAGCTGGAAGCTGCTCAAACACCCAAGAGAGCCTCTGCACTGAAGGGCATCCAGTTAAAATAGACAAGAAGGATGGCTGAAGGGAAAGTGTTACCATAACAAAGATGTGGAGCTGAGGAAACGCTGATTTGCCAGAAGAAAACCAAACAGATACCATTAAGGTTTGACTCAGTACCTCTTCCTCATGACAACACTCCTCTTCCCATCCACAAGCACATTTTAAAAATCTATTTCTTCTCCATTCTTTCCGTTATTTTTTTTCCAGCTAAACGGGGTTAGAGTTGGCCAGTTCATTACCTAGTGTAAGGCTCGCTGTCCCCACTGAAGTCAGCAAGGGCATGCTGTTATACATACCTCACACATGTTGAGGCTGATGACTTTTATTTCCAGGAAATGCAGTGCTGCAGAAACAGTGTCTGTAAGGATCTTTTCGCAGAATTTCTCAAGCTTTTATGGACACTCCAGGTAGCATTTGATGACTTTGTATTTTCTGAGAACAATATGAGTGCCACCAGAGAAACAGCATGGGAAAGACAAAAGCAGTTAGTGTTTTGCCTCTTAAAGACTTCAGAACAAAATTATTGAACGGATGTAGCAAATATGGATTTGTATACATGTTTACTCTGAGAAACGGAAATGGCTGATAACTTTTTTTATGAAGAAGGTATAGAAAATGAGCCGTGTCAGAACAAAAATATTTCATCCTGACAACTCCTGTTTGGAAGACACTATTAATTCTTTGTCACATGGCTCAGTATTTCAGAAAATTATTTTGTGCATATGTGCGTATTTAAAGATTAGCTAAAGTTCTTGCATCTTAATGCAAGCAAGTAAAAAGGTACTTTGTAGTTTATTGCATTACCATTATTCATTGTGTTTTATTGGTATGTTCTCTTTATTTTATTAGTACTTTATAGTAAAAGCTTTGAGTGTGTTATACTTTTTGAAAGGAAAGAATAAACTGCTTACTATCATACGATAAACAGTTGTAAAACAGAGGCAGCAATAAAAGCACATAGTCTTTTGGCAAGCAGCTGGACGTGATATAAGGATCAGCGATTCAGGCTAAATAAATTTGTTATTATAAATGAGAGCCAAAAAATAATCCTTCAAAAAGTTAGTTCTAAATTTGTCAAAATATATGCCTAAACTTATGTCTTAACAACCATACCAGCATTGTAAAACAAAGGGACTATACCAGAATTTCTTAAGCCTGCATTTCCCTGGTATGTTCTGAAAGCATGGCAAAAAATAAAGCCGATGGGAAACACCACTGAAAATGGCAAATTCCAATTTTCTTACATTCATGAAATTTTGTTCTAGGGAATGCTGTGATCTCTTTCACTCCTGTGCTGTCAGTGTTTGTGCATATATTTAACTTTACTCCCCTGAATAGTCACATCAAATTCTCTAAAATTGATCATAATTTTAGAGTTAAAAATGGAGATTAGAGCTTGCAAGATCTGGAGTGCACTTTACCCTTCCAGTCTTAAACTACAGCTAAAAAATTTTTAACTTTTACCTTTAGTAGAGTTGTTCTAATCCCATGCAACATCCCACGATTTTGCAAGTCTAGAAACAAAAGAACAGTTTGCAGTTTTGGGGCTATATTTTCTTAAGTATTGTATTTCAGAGCCCTTGTTAAGTTTAGAATAATGCATAATGGAAGCTGAAAATTATCTTCCTCCTCTAAAATTGTCTCTATGGAGTTCTAGACCTCAGTATTCCTTACCAAGTTTTAGTTAATAAAACATGAAAAGGATTTTTTTCTCTGATTATGAAAATAAGTCTTTTCTGTTGCTCCATTTACAAAATACTTTAAAAAACAAAACCTGTTTTCTGAAGTGAAAAACTAGATTGAGATGCTGATATACTTAGTAAATCATCGCTCCTGAAAACTGGTACTATTTTATGGTGTTTCACACCTTTCTATAAAAAAAAATCATGTCATGCTGGTAAATGTTGCCCTAGGAGTCTTCCCACTCCCTGCCCTTATTGTTTTTTGATGGCTTCTATTAATGCCTAAGAGGAAATACTACATATTTAATGTAAAATATCATTTTTATGCAGAACACTGTATATGAAGTATTTTGATTTGCTATTTGTCCTTTGAACAGATGTACCTTCAAAGATTTACAAAACAAAACCCCATTGCTTTTATCTGATTATGCAAGCTACTGAATGCCCCTTTGTATGTCTTATTTAAAAAATAAGTAAGAAAGGAGAATCAGAAAATGTATTATATCATTAGAGTTGTTTAATTTCACAAGTATGAAAATGGGACCATTTGCAAGAGACATTTGCTTTTCTATCAAAACCTTCCCTGGTCTTTTTCCTGTATCTGCAGGAAAATCTGTCATTCACTGACCCTTGCATTTGCACAAACTGAAAAACTCAAGGTAGCTTTTTGTCATAAATCTGGATTCAAGAACAAATACGACCTCATAACTCTGAAGACCTAATGAGGGAACTGCAGTTTATATGATAGTCCAGATGTACTCTAGATAGTGGGAATGCCTAACAAGTATTTGTTCCTGTACAATATATATAACATATATATTTATGTTATATATATATGTTCTGATAGCATTACCAGTATGCAGCTAAGGTACATGCTGGCATGATATATTCTCAGTTTGGGCAGAGGTACGGATTAACGCCTATTCATAGGAATGCAGCTATTTAATATAAAAATCTAACAATGAAAAAATGTATGATGTTAATATAATTAATGTGACAGCACTGATGTGAAAATCTGTCTAACGTCAGCTGTAAGGCATCAAAACAATTAAATTTGTGCATAGCTAATAATTTCTGGAACACTTCTTCCTAGGCAGTATGCTCCTTAAAGAACAGATTATCAATTCTTCGTCTTCAGCTTGCACTATGCTGACACAATTTACATTATAGAAAATAAAATAAGCCACAGCAGGCAACAAAAATCCATGTTAATCTAACAGGTCATGATATAAAATTGCCATTTCTTACTTAAATTTTTTAGTATGGCTAAAACCCTGTTCCTGTCTTTTAGGCCTGTGAAGAGTATGTCATCTTCAATGTGGCGCTCTCTCAAAATTTTCACACTTCTTTGCATAAAAAATTTAGAAATTATTCCTACATTACATTTCTAAGAAAATGCCTTTCTTGTCCTCCTTAAAGTGGGGCCCCTATCTCACATGTCAGTTACTGCAACGTCCTTTTCTCTTTCTTTGTGAAATGCAGTCTCAACCTTACTCCCACCCACCCCGCCTGCTGCAAAGGTCTTTTTCCTAACACGTCACACTGACCATCGAGATGTCCCTGTGCTCCCTGTCCCTGGGCTTCCATTCTCTGTTTCACTGACCATGCTGCTTGGTTTCCTTCTGTAAGACTGCTGATAGCCATCCCAGCCATATGCACTTACTCTCATTTCTTATAAAACCCCTGATCTCTGGCCAGATATAATGCCAGCCTCTGCTTCTCTTGTTAACCTTCAAATACAGAGTCTTCGTGTTTCTCTCAGGCACCCTTCATACTCTAAAAGAAAGGTCCATGACTAGTCACAGAGCTACCTCATTATTTTTCTTCCCTGTCTTCCTTATAATTTTCCTTTGCTCTGATGCCTATAAACTTTTGACAACAACATGCTCAGAGCATATGTTGATCAAGAAATACTATTTCTTTACTCTTTTATTAGTCTTCTCACTTAGCCTAAGCTCTCTCAGAGGCAGAAGATGTCTTGTGGTCCCTGTTTCCACAATGCCAAGGACAACAGGTCTTTGTCCATGAATTAGGCACCTAAATGCTATAATATTCTGAATAGTAACTTGTATTCCCTACGAGTAGGTCTCTACCCATGAAATAGACAGATATAAACAGGATTTTAGAAGCTTGACTTAGGAAGTAATGTGTTCTAGGGCATTTTCATGCTAAAGCCTTAAGGAAGTAAAAGTGGCACGATTGACTTTTGTGCTGGAATTTCTCATTGTACATTTCTATTTTATATGCCCAAGGAAACCCTCCTCCACATCAGACTTCCGTTTGTCTTGTTCTGTAAAAACTGCTGGCTGCTTCAGGGGAAGATTAGAAAAACTCTGTAGAGGAAAATTATGTAAAAAATATGATAGAAAGTTTGTTTAATCCTATCAGTTCATCACTGGCTTATATGCTGAAGCATGAAGATCCAAAAGTACTCATTTTCTCAAAGGAAAAACAATCCTTCCTGTAAATTATTGTATGTATGTCTATAATTCTGGCTTTGGAGATTTTAGAGGGAGGGATAACTAAAAGAAAAAAACCAGAAACATACTCTTTGTTATACATTTCATCATTTTTCCCCATCTCCTCTCATTAGGAAAAAGCAAAGAACAGAAATAGTCACTGACTTCAGAACAGAGACTAGGAAATAAGATGGATATTAATTACCAACAAAGTAATAGGGGTAACGGCAAAAAGACAGTGATATTAACCTGGATAAGCTCTGTAAGTTAAAGACAAAAGTGTACTCATGACATGAATAGTTGTTGCTACTTCCTGCAGAAAAGAAGAAAAGTACCCAAGGCAATGATGGCTTAGACACTCTTGTAAAAATGAAGATTTTACTTTTTTTCTGTAAGTAAGTGAATAGAATGCTACAGGGAGAAGCATAATGGAGAAGCCTGAGAGTGTATAGCGATAAACAGAAATGGCTATGTGAATGAACTCTGTGGCACTAGGAGGCAAATAAAGAGACTACTAGGTCTAAGGGATGACAAATGCAAAATGTCAGCATATGTGGAGACATTCTTGAAAGGAAAGGACATAACAAAACGACAAATGAAAGACAGGTTTGCTATGAAAAAATATTCTAAGTCAAAGCTAAAAACCTGTATTTAAAGACACCGTTACTAGAAGAATATAAGTACGTTATGTCTCTTAATCCACTCACTGTAGTATCAATTAATAGAAACTAGAGAGATATAAAACATTAAGTGCAAATTTACTCCCTTTTAAGAAGTGCTCAAGCATGAAGAAATGTCTTTGCATAGAACAATGAAAACAAAGCAGAAGCAAATAATTGAAAAAGAAAGAAATCTATAAGGCTACTTTCCTTAACAGTACGTTCAGAAGTGCTGAGGGCTCTTGAACTTTCTCATGTCAATAATCTTCCTCACACTAATTTTGTTTTAGGTTTTCCTAACATGAAATTTCTAACCTTGTTTGACTAACAACACATGTGTGTAACCTAGCCATGTATGATGTCGTTGGAAGGGTTACACCATTAAGATAACAAGAGCTTAGGGACTTCCTGAGCTAGAGGTCTTATCTTTCACTATGCCATACAATCTGATGACCTGCTGTGAAGAAGTGGTAATAAAACCCCTTCATACTGAAATAAATGAATGTGGCCAGTGTTATTTATTTTCTAAATAATTGCAACAGCAGCACATTTTGCTTTTGAGATTCCTGACACTGTAAGATGACATTCAGAGCTACAGTATCTAAAGACTCTAGGCTGCCTGTCTGCTTACTCACCGCAGCAAACTCTGGCACTGAACTCACCTCAGGAAAACGCAGCATCCCTGCTTAGGGAAATACAAGACTTCAGACATGCTGTTTCTTGCATTTTTTCATGTTACATAATAGCCACAATTAAGAGAAGGTCTTTGAGCTCTCATTTAAAGAAACACTACCTGAACAGAGACTATCTGAATCCTGAAACCATTGTTGATAGAGAGAAGATAAACTCCCACTTGAAGGAATATGATTATTCTTATTAATATGTCGTACCAGGGTAGTTTGTGAATCCCTAGTAGGGATAGGTCCCTGGACCTTCTGAGTATCTTGCAAATACAGACGGAAAGGATGCGCCAAGGACGACTGGGGTCAGCTGAATGCCAGCAACTTGTTCTAGTTCATGCACATAGAAGTACACCTAGACATTCTCATTACCCATTGGCAAAAATGTCACTGTTTGAATCCCAGTTAGGGGCTGTCACCACCTTCCACCAGCAAGGAGGCCTCACCATGCATTTGCTTTGGACACCTGATTGAAGGAAATCATGTGAGCAAGGAAGAAATCATCGTGTGATCAAGGTGTTCCTTAAAAATAAGGTGTCCTAGACAAATAATTCCTGAATAAATACTTAAAGACACTGTGTCAATAAGGGAAACATTAATACAATTTATACTTCTAGCCTGCTGTCTTGGAAGAGAACTTAATAATCAAATATCCAAATGCTCTTCCATTAAGATAAATGCATGTTTACACTGGGTTTAGCTCCACAAATTTGATTTGATAATTTACATTAATGTGGTAGCTTATTGACAGTTTAGCTAATGCCTCTTGCATCTTTTGTGCAATTGTTTGACAACATTGCTTTATGACTTTCCTGAGCTGTCAAACACACTGAATCTACATCTCCACATGAGCATGCATGAATGGTTCAGTAGCTTCTGTGTACATGAAAGCCAGAATGATGAAACACAGAAATACAGTTAAAGGCATAGATAAGCAAACCCAATTACTCTACATAGTTTGCACTCTGTTGACTCTGGTAATTTTAATTGTTTTCAATCACAAACAAGACAAAGGTCAACATGAATGTGAATCATACTGTGTCATGTGGTTCTTGCAGACTTACAAACAGGTTTGTCAGCATTTCTGGCTGCAGCAGCTGCATGATGGTACCAAATGTTTTATGTCTAAAGCTCATTAGTTTTTTCTTTGCTTTACAAAAATAGAAATCTGTGCACACTTTGAAACAGGAAACTCTGAACTCAAACTGTACATCACACTCAGTTATCTTTTCTTGCAATGCCTGCCTCAGGTAAGGCCATTAACATATTTATACTGATCCATTTTCATTATAGAATGAGGAAGTAGGTTAGTTACAAAGAAAATGGATCTATTCCTCATAGCAAGAATCAGTCTGATGGTTTATTTGTAAACATAATGTAGCAATAGGGAGTGAGGGAAGATACACAAAAGTATCCAAGCTAGGAACAAAGGTTTCTTATGCTTTCTATTGCATTGCCCTTGCTTTCGAATGATCTCTGCCCCCACTAACTATACTGAGGATTTTCTTTTCATAAACTCAATCTATAAGAAATGATCAAATGAATGAATGAGATGATAGATGGAAAAAAGAGAGGTCAGATATGCTGGCTAAAATGAAATTGCTATTATAAATTGATTAGAAGGATAATGTTCCTGTTTCTTTAACTTTCTGTATTTGCTCATTACAGAATGCTTGTTTTAGTTGTTAACACGTACAAGGGCTTGTCACACCTCACAATTTATAACAACTAGATTTTTTCTCCCTGTGACATTGATTGTAAACAGTATAGCCAGAATGACTAAAAGCTAATGTATGCTCTTCTAAAATGTTTCATTTGGGTTACAAATATATCTTAGGCCTGATTTGTTTAAAATCTACGTGCATGAATAGATCAATGACACAGGATCCTAAATGATGAAACACTGGAAACTCTGCCAAGAGGCCAAGGGAGTGTTCACTTTCTGGCTTTCTCATGATAGAAGCAGGATGGCCTGGAGGCAGGGCAATGCAATAATTAAATGGGCATTGCCGAGCAGGAATGGACACAGCCAAGTTGGCCACAGGATGTCCTTATTCAGAGGTTTTCTAAGCTGCTGAAATAACTTGCAAATAAAGAGATAGGCAAACTGTAAGCCAGTGATGACCCACTTCTGGCTAGCAAAAAGGAAAGAGGATTTTTGGTGTGACTGTAGCCACACAGACTTTCATAGCTGAAAAAACAGGGAGGATTGTTTCTCTTCCCCCCCCCCCCCCCCCGCCCAAAACACCAAGAATAATGACAATGGGCATCAGGGCCCAGATTTTGCCAAGATACCTTCTATTCAGTGCTGTGATTTCCAACACACAAAATTAAAGCATAACAATTCCTGTGCCTGTATCTCCTTGGACACCAGGAGGAAATATATTAATTTGACTGGGCAGACTTTTGCAATTGATTGATTTGACATAATTTCCATGCTGCCTCTGTGGAAAGTCCCCTCAGGGTGCAGGTATGAAGTGATTGCAATATACACCATTATAGTTTCAGTCTGTGATATCCGTGCAGTGTCCATTACCTCCACCTCAGAACCTCATAAGCTTTAACGCAATTACTCTCTAGCTGTGCTGTGAGGACATGTAATGCTGCTACTCTTATTTATTAGTGGAAAAAAGGATGCATTGGAAGGCTAGGATCTATATGTTTAGATACTTAATTCCAACTAATCCCATCTGAAAAAAATTAAATCAGTAGGATACAGGCACCTTTATATCCCCAAAGATTTTGTTGAAACAGTTTGTCTAGGGGTACCACAGGGGGTTATGGGATCAGGGGAACTGGACCCAATTGTGTGCTCTAACTACAGATCCAGCCTTTCTCACTAGTTAGTTATTTCCAGTATTTCAGTATTCAGCTCCTTATAGGGGAATACGTATTTAGTGTCAGGAGTGGAGATGAGTTTATTTACTGACTGTAAAGTCAGTACACCACCTAGCCTGAGAGAATTTATAAAAAGCTATTATTAACCTAGGCGTGTAACTGCATCCTTACTATTTGTTTCTGGGCATATGTGTCCTAGCACGTGCTTGTGTTACTTTGTCCCTTTCAAAACCTATGAACTGGAATGAAACTAACCTTGTGTTTGAATGAGTCTTTAGTGCAGAAACATAGCTAAAAGTAATGCAGAGAAACTTTTTTTTTTGGCATATGCAAATTCTGCTGTTAATGTGCTTGGCCTTAGGACACCAGGAACTCCACAAAGGTTTATTCACATTTGACTGCTGTGTAAAAGGTTCATGCAGATGAATGGGAACGTTTCACAGGAAACTGTAGCAGATTCTGGCTACTAGATTTTTGTTTCAGCTTCTGATTTGCCTCTGATGTCGCTCATATTCTTCCTTTTGCTTTCAGTGTTGCTCACAAGACTGTTCAGGGAGAATTATTTTGGTATTGCTATGATTGTTTTTCACTTGGACTGCTCATCACTTTATCCAAATACCTCAAAATCCATCAGTAGTGTTCAATGAACCTTTACTAGCTAGAAGTTGGAATGGCATCTTCCCTTTTGTTCATTGTATGTTGTCCTGGGCACACCTGAACGGCTTTCTTCTGCTCTGCCAACCATTTTAATACATACTTTATTGTAAGAACAATTGGCTACTAAGACAACATCAACTTTCAGTGCAAGGAAAGGCTATTTTTGTATTTGAGAGCAACAACCATTTTCTTTCCTCGTCCATGAATTTTCAGATGAGTTCAGTCTGCAGCATGCAGCTCCAGACTATGCTGAAGTTCAGCCCCGAGGCCTTTGCCAGATCATCGTAAAGAGAGAAGCCATCTGTAAAATCTGGATCTCTGTGCAAACTTCCTCAAGACTGGAGCCATTCAGATCTGAGGCTTTGATTTGCATGACACCCTTCTGAATATTGACATTTGGCTGTGTCAAAAAACACAAGTGAAGCCAGCCCAGAGCTTTCCTCTCCACCTGTTTGTACAAAGCTGCCAAGCAGAAAAATTAAATGCTTATGTTACTAAATGGGAAAGCCTGTTAAAACTCCTGAGCTGTTATTTCTGCAGTTAGTTTTTGTTTACTTGTTCCTATAAAAGTGTTGCTAGCATCTCTTATCAAAGCTGGGCATCTGTTCAAGGGTGTTGAGAACAGTATATCCCATCAAGTCTGGCTTCTCTTTTGGGATACAGACTCACAGAACGGCAGAGGCCGGCAGGCACCTCTGGAGATCATCTAGTCCTGTCGCTGCAGCTCTGTAGTGGGGTCATGTCAGAAACTCCTGTCAGTGCAGATAAGGGGTTCCTGTACAGCCGTAACAGTGGTGTCGCTTGGACCGAAAGCTTAGGGACAGGGCTTACTTGCTATCACTGCACAGCCCTTGAAGACTTGTTCAGAGTCAGTTCTGCCATGTCTGAAACTGTGGGGCAGGCTGCGCCTCTCTTGTTCATCTGATTTCAGGCCAGAACATCTATTTTACACTCCACCAAAAGAATGGCACACAGGAACATAATGTGATAGCAATTGGAAATATAAGGGAGGAGAAGGAGGGTAGCGACTCTAGCTTTCAACAGAGGAAACCAATTACAGTCAGCAGGCAGGGAAACATCTCTGTCCATCTCTTGCTCTTTCTCTGGAACAGCTCAGGGTGACACTGACCTCCCCCTCACCCTCCCCTATCACTGCCTTGAAAACAAATCTAACAGCTGGTAGGCAAGTAGGTGACCGAAGTGTTCAAACACCTCCCAATATATGCCATACAATAGACACAGCTGTATATTTGTCGCTAGACTGCTTCCTCTGCAGAGAAAATCAGCTGGCATTTGTTTAATTCTGACTGGGCTGATATTTCACATCTTGCTTTCGACTTCTTTTGATCTTCAATCTGTTGACTGCTTTTCCCTCCAAAATAATGAGGGAGCCTGCTGAGGAGCCACAAAACACGCAAGAGCCAGGGGAGAGAACAGCACAGCCCAAGGTTCATCGTAATGTCAATTTAACGCGGCCTCCAGGGACCTGTACTTTAAGTGGTTGGGGGATCTCTTACAGTGTAAATTCTTATTTCCCTTGGAGAAACTGCACTATATAACATTAAAAGGGTTACGGGAACTTACTACTATGCCTGCTCAGTCATTACTTCACAGATGTTCATGCACCAAGCATCAAATCATGGTGCAAATCATGGGCTTTGTGACTGAGAAGCAGAATTTGCACAGTTTGTCATTTGAAAAACCCTCTTCTGAAAGGCAAAAAGCAAATCTTTGCAACTGCTTTCTAAGAG
Source organism: Gymnogyps californianus (assembly GCF_018139145.2). Lineage (NCBI taxonomy): Eukaryota > Metazoa > Chordata > Aves > Accipitriformes > Cathartidae > Gymnogyps > Gymnogyps californianus. The sequence continues at coordinate 54,573,244 of NC_059473.1, forward strand.
GGGGTGGTTTTGTTTCAGCTGGCTCGGGTCTTTTCTTAAAATACTGCTTCTATTAAACCATCCCCATTCAAACACCTCTCTCTCCCTAGAAGTTAAGCTACATACTGCCTATAACACATTACAGTTTGTCTCAGAAATGTTAAACTCAGTGCCTCAGTTCTCAAGATTAGGTGGCACAAGGCCAGTGTAAATTAATTCCTGCAGTGGATCCCTCTTTGGCTTAAAAAGTAGCAAATCCTGCTAAAAAAAATATCATAAGGAGTGGTGTAACATTTGGAAGCAGGAGAGCCTGTGAGGAGGCAGCGCTGCCCTCTGTATGACATTCATATACCACAGTGGAAATGTGTCATATTCTGAAACTAATTTTCTGTTAGGGATTAGAGAGAGAAAGAAATGGGTGGAGAAGTTGGAAGGAATCAGATTATATTTTTGTGATGAGAAGGCAATCCTGGAAATAAGAATTCTTTCAGTGTTTGAAAGGAAGAACCTGTAGGGGCAAAGGTGGGGAGAAAGATTTTGCAAGGAACACATTTCAGAAATCACTGGGAGCATTTTGCAGACTGCATGATAGCACACTGGGGAGGAAAAAGTTTTCTTAACTTGAAGTAAAAAACGTAGCCCAGAAAAGAAACCAGCTGTTCCTGATGTACCTCCATCCTGCTCATCGTTGCCACCGGTATCCTGCAAGCCGACTAGTCCTGTCCTTTTCATCAGACCTAGGCAAATCCTGGGTCCAAGCAGAATTTGGCTCCTACTTTTCCACTACAAGAACCTGACAGATATTTCGTTCTTTTCTTTCCAACCACTTTCTAGATCTAGATTTAATTTCAGAGCTATTTATCCATTCAGGCTTAGCTCCCTATCTTCTGTCTGTAAATCAACATTGATCTCCATCTTCCCATTCTTTTAATTAATGCTTATTCACTGAGCAGTGTATTGAAAGAAGTTTTACAAAAGACTGCTGCTGCATGGCAAATGAAGCTGGGGGGCAGTGGTGGGAAGGGTTGGAAGCAAACAGGAGGATACTGCCTTCTTTTTCCTTTGTTACATTTCATATATCTCATGTTTGCTATAAAAGACAGTGGTGGTGTGTTGAAGCCAATCTTAGAGAAAAGGAAAGAAAGAGTCAGAAATAGAAAAATACCATCCCTAAGTAGCTGAATGGCCAGAGCATACATAGAAAATACACTTATTTGTCCAGGATAGTTTAGCTACAGGCTGCTTCCAGCAGTCCTTTTGCTTCTGGATGCACAGCTTTGATGCTGTCTGCAAGGAGCGCCTGGAGAAAAAGTTGCTTATGTCGGGTTAGAAGAGAAGGGAAATAAGAGAAGAGGTGGGAGGGGAGGGAGCCCAAGCTCCTCTCCGCTCTGTAGCTGCCTCAGTCTCTGCTCTCAGCTCGCAGTCACTGGTTCATGATTTGCTGCCCCTTAAAACATTTTCGTTCATGATGGTTGTCACCCATCCAGCAGTTGCCTTTCTCTTCCTGGCTGCCATCCACGGCCTCAGTAGCAGTACCCCAGATGATCTTGTTGCCTGCATAGCTTGCAAACCAGCAAACCTCTCCAGGGTAGCTTCTACCTTCCTGCCTTCACCCTAAATCCCAGACACCGTCGGTGCATCCTAGCCCCCACCCCAGAGAGTACTGACAGCCACAGCCGATGCCCCATCCTTGGCCTGGCGATGCCAAGTGTTGAACATGGATGAGAAATCCAACTTGTGTTATGCGTTCTGACACCGGATGTTGAAATAGATGAGAAAGACTAAGTCTCGGCTTAATAAGTTCCATTATAAGAAGACCTGTGCTTGTGAAACATGAACTCTGAATGGGTCTAACCAGCAGTGAAATATCTTTCACAGGGCTGTGTCTCAGAAGGCCTGGTGGGCCAGCTGCAAAAGCTCACTTTGAGATAAACCGAAGATTTCCTGCTGAGGATCAGTAATAAATGCTGATCTATGGTGTGAATTTGGCTCAGGCTGAGATGTGGAGAAGCAGTGCATTGGGCAATGGGGTTTTCCCTCTGGCAAAGGAGCACAGCTCTAGGGGGAGAAAAGGGGCTCTAGGCTGAGCCCTAAGAGCTCTGGGCTTCCCACCAGACGTTGGGGAGGTTATTGGCTGTTTCTGCACATCAAGAGGGAAGCCAATTTTACAGAAACTGAGTTCATGCCAAAATCTGAGGCGTAGTAAAGCACGAAGGCCATAGGTCAGTGGACCACAGCTCTCCTGGGTATGGGCAACAGCCTGCATTTTAGTACTGTCACATGCAATGTTATTCAACCAGAAACGAAAAATGAAAGCCATGATTACAGGAAGGAGGTCCCAGGACACAGTGACTCTGAAAAGGACTCAGGGCACCGATGAACTGGACATGAGGGCTCAGCATACCTATATGACCGCTATAGTTCTGGGGAGAATAAAAGGGGAATATTGAGTGGCACTACTGACATTATGTTTCCACTGTATTCCTCATTTGCACAGCCACTGCTAGAATACTTAATCCAAACTTGGTGTTACAGATCAAAAACTACACAGATAAATTGGAGAGAGATCAGAGCAATGAGGATCATGCAGAAACAACTCCTGAAGAGAAAGAGTAAAGGAACTTAATATATTTAGCTTACAGAGATAAACAGTGACTCAGTCGCAGTCTGTAAGTACGAGAGTAAAGAACAGAAATGTGGTAGTAAGGTCTCTGAAGTCTAGCAGACAAATGAATAGCAAAATCCTGAGCGGGTGATAAATCCATATAAGTTCTTGAACCTTCAATAACAAAGTTTAAATTTTAGTAGAAAAGATAATTAACTGTTAAAACAAAATTTTATATTTTGTAATGGATCCTCTATCGTTGGAAAATTTTTAGTCATTTTCAGACACTTTTCTAATAATGGCTTCAGTGCAAGCAGGAATTAATTCAGCCCCTAGCTTCTGTTACAGTGGAGGTCACGAAGGGATGTTGATCAATTTTAACACCAGGATTAATGAAACTGTATTCATCCTATAGTCCCAGGAAAATGCTTTTAACGTCTGGACTTAAAAGACCAAGATTCCCACCCATTCTACCCTAAAACTCTCCGACAACTCAGGGAAATGTCCTCTAGAGGAGTTTGAGGCATATTATCAGGTGATTTTAGGAAGGATAAAACATTACTCAGAAAACCAAATTTTCCTCAAAACCTCCGGAGGAGAAAAGACAGTGAGAGCTATTTAAGGCTGTTCTGCTGCCACATGTCACACGTTGTGACGCACTCTGTCAGTGTGGTTACACAACACCACCACCTCCTCAGACACAGCTGCCTTTCCACGCAGGGCCTGCGCCCCCCCTGCCACCCCCTGGCCCCCCACCATGCCAAATGCAAAGTAATAAAACTCTGCTGATATCTATCAAACCCATCAATTCTGAAGCAAGGGTGCATTCTTCTCTTCCTAGAGACTTCTTGCCTCTCTTTGGCACACAAAACCCTTGCTATGATCAAAATACAATTGCTATTTTATTTTTATTAATTATTTACTGACATTTAATTTGGTGTTCTATAGAAGTATTAAAGGATGCTGGCATTGCATAAGAGAGAATCAATCCAGCAGTCTTTCCACCTCCTGGCACCGGAGTATGAAGCTATACAGTAAAGGTAGATAAGCTGCACAGCTAATTTTGTGTACAGTCCTTCTGCAGCCTCACATGCATGAGTAGCCCGGGTGAATCACTGGGTCTGTTCATGCGGTAGGAACGCTGGAGGGCCCTGAAATACTGTTTTGCCATAGTGTTTTAGTCAATATGTAAAATCATTAAAAATTAAATTACAACTATGATAGCTAGCAGAAACTAGATAAAAACATGTAAGTAATTTAACAGGAGTATTTTGACTGTTTTTTGACTGAATTAAGAGCACTAAGCTTAAAATATGTACTGCTGTGGTTATGATTTCTTTTTAAAAATATTTCCAGGCTTTAGAGATAAGCATGTGTTTATATAATAAACTACTGGCAAGAAATATATATATAACAAATAAGGCTACCAGTAATCTCAAAGTGAAGGTTGCCCAATACTTTCCAGAACAGGGCTGTGCCTTGAAGTATTTACGGTCGTGCCAAATTTTTTCCTTTAAACTATAATATTATAATGTGGGTGTCTGCTTTTGAATGAATGTTTAGTGGGAGGAAAAAAAAAGATCAGCTATTTCTGACCTTGAGACTGAAGGAAAATATCATGCTCTACCATTTTCAAAGTACACTTTCAACCATTTAGTTAAGCAACTCAGACACCGCTGTGTTTCTTTGACAAGTGAGCCAACTCAGGAGCAAAGGAGCTGTCCCTTGGGAAAACTCTGCTCAAATAGAAATTAAAAGCCTTTCAAAATGTGCATGTTCAATGCACATTGAGGATCCCAGCTAAACACCCCCACCATTCTGTCACACTGAGAATAATCCAGTTCGGGACTCTCGGCGAAGGGAAATGACTGCACTTGCTCTTTGTCTGTCATGCGTGGCTCTGGCCTGAGCCATGGGAATACGGGAGCCGTGGGAATACAAGGAACTGAAAGCAGCTGTCTCTGCTTTCGTGTCCAGGCAGTATGGAGAAAAACAATGTGACCTGACCCAAGCGCATAGGAAGGGAGAGTAAATGAAGGATAAGTGTAAGTTTATAGGTGACTGGATCAAAGACATCTTGGGTTGAGGATGACATTAACTGTGAGGACTAAGTTAATGTTTCACAAGTGACATGAGTGATAATGCTGAGTTTGCAAATTTACCATTCTCTGGAGGAAAAGAAAACACTGAATTTGAAAAGTTTATGCATAACAGAGGAGTCAAGCACTCTTGAAAAAATCTTATCTTTATTTTATTTAGATTTTTAATTTTTTGCCTGCACAAACCAAAGGGAGAGGCAAACTCCACTATTATTTTGATAATCCCAACCCATGAATGCCTTCCAAGGCAAGCCATGTTTTCTTTTTAAAACAGTTTCACATAAAAATCTCTCTTCCTTCTCCTTTACAAATACAAATACAGCAAGCTTTTCCAGAACCAAAGATCAAATGTGGTACTTAGATCTGTGCCCTCTGGGATTAGTCATGTTTTCAGAAGCTGCTAAGAGCTTTCCACCCTTCTAAGCTGGCAGAAGCCCAAAGCACACAGGAACCTGCAGGAGGTTCCCAGTTTAAAACTGCCCAGTGCTGCTTCTGTTAGGCTGTTTGAGTGCAATACACTGATACTTTGCTTCAAATACAATTTATTACTCTCTTAACTTCACAGAATCACAGAATGGTTGAGATTGGAAGGGACATCTGGAGGTCACCTGGTCCACCGCCCCCCGCTCAAGCAGAGTCACCTAGAGCCAGCTGCCCAGGACCGTGTCCAGACGGCTTTTGAGTATCTCCAACGATGGAGACTCCACAACCTCACTAGGCAACCTGTGCCAGTGCTTGGTCACCCTCACAGTGAAAAAGTGTTTCCTGATGTTCAGAGGGAACCTCCTGTGTTTCAGTTTGTGTGCATTGCCCCTTGTCCTGTCACTGCTGAAGAGCACCTGGCTCCTCTTTGCACTCTCCCTTCAGGTATTTATGTACATGGGTAAGGTCCTCCTGAGCCTGCTCTTCTTTAGGCTAAACAGTGGCAGTTCTCTCAGCCTTTCCTCATATGTGAGCTGCTCCAGTCTCTTCATCATATTTGTGGCCCTTCATTGGACTCTCTCCAGTATGTACATGTCTCTCTTGTACCAAGGAGCCCAGAACTGGACACAGTGCTCCAGATGTGGCCTCACCAGTGCTGAGTAGATGGGAAGTATCACTCCCCTCAACCTGCTGGCAATGCTTTATCTAATGGAGGATGCCATTAGGCTCCTTTGCTGCAAGGGCCCATTGCTGGCTCATGTTCAATGTGGTGTCCACCAGAACCCCCAGGTCATTTTCTGCCAAGCTGCTTTCTAGCTGGTCGGCCTCCAGCATATGTTGGTGCATGGGGTTGTTCCTCCCCAGGTGCAGGGCTTTGCACTTTTCCTTGTTGAACTTCTTGAGGTTCCTGTTGGCCCATTTCTCCAGCCTGTCAAGGTGCCTCTGGATGGCAGGACGACCCTTTGACCCAGTTTTGTGTCATCAGCAAAGTTGCTGAGGGTACACTCTGTCCCATCATCCACATTATTGAGGAAGATGTTAAACATGATTGGACCCAATATTGATCCCTGGGGTACACCACTAATTACTGGCCTCCAATTAGAATTTGCGCTGCTGATCACCACCCTCTGGGCCTGGACATTCAGCCAGTTTTCAATTCACTTCACTGTCGCTCATCCAGCCCATACATCAACAGCTTGTCTATGAGGATCTTATGGGAGACAGTGTCAAAGGCCTTAGTGAAGTCTAGGTATACAATATCCACTGCTCTCCCCTCATCTACCAGGCCAGCTACTTCATCATAGAAGTTTATCAAGTTGGTCAAGCATGACTTCCCCTTGGTGAAGCCACACTCACTACTCCTGATGATTTTCTTGTCCTTAATGTGCCTTGAAATGGTTTCCAGGATTAGCTGCTCCATCATCTTCCAAGAGATTGAGGTGAGGCTGACTGGCCTGTAGTTCCCTGGGTCCTCCTTCTCTCCCTTCTTGAAGATGGGGGTGACATTTGCTTTCCTCCAGACTTCAAGAACTTCTCCCAGTCGCCATGATTGATTACAATTTACCAAGAGTTGCCTTGCAATGATATCTGCCACCTCCCTCAGCATTTGTGGGTGCATCCCATCAGGGTCCATGGACTTATGTGTATCAGGTTTGCTTAAGTATTCCCTGACCTGATCCTTTTCCACCAAAGGTACATCTCCCTTGCACCAGCCTTTCCCCCTGGTCTCTGGGACCTGGGATTCCTGAAGGCTGGTCTTGCTAGTAAAGACTGAGGCAAAGGCAGCATTCAGTACTTCAGCCTTTTCCACGTCCTGCATAACCAGGTCCCCCATCTCATTGAGTAATGGGCCCACATTTTCTCTAGTCTTTCTTTTGTCACCTATGTGCTTATAGAAGCCCTTCTTGTTGCCTTTGACATCCCTGGCCAAATTCAATTCCATTTGGGCTTTAGCTTTCCTAACTTCTTCATAAGTAACCTTACAGAATGGCAGAAACACTGACTTTCTGGCATTCTGCTATGATTCTCAGTAGCACCATGGTCTGGCAACAGACTTCGTGAAAACAGTTCCAAATTATGGATGTCCTGTTCTCATGCAAGAAACGTGAGCTTTTAATAGAAAAGGTCACATCCATCCATATGATTACACTGCACTATTTGAAAACCATCTATATGGTAATGGGGTTTGTAGCATTTCAAAGAAGTTCAGACCACAGGAATCTCACTTTATCAGCAATACATCATATTTCGTTTTCCAAAAAATGGTCTCTCCAATAATCTTTGCATGGTGAAGTGGAGGTAATCATGAGCGGCCATACAAGCCAACTCAGCAAGGTTTTTTTTTTTTGGCCTTTTTTTCTTTCAAGAGAAAGGAAAATCATGTTACAAGGAAACTTCATAGTATGCTGCGAGCCATTGTGTCATTCACGTGATTTTGGAGATAGCATGCAGATAGCAGATCTGGTCAAATGGTATTTGCTGACTCATGGATGAATTATGTTAGGCTTTGTTTTGGCATTAATGATATTTGCAAACCAGTCCAATAATTTCGTATTTATTAGTGGCTAAAAACACCCTTTACATATTACCAGCAGATAAATGGCAAACTGGGTTAATAGCTAAATACTTAGTGTTTGCATTCAGTAGGTAAGTTTGGGTTTGGAGAACCAAGCCATTTGCTACTTAAAAATTCTGTCTGTCTGCTGGAGGCTCTACAACAATCTGCAGACTAAAGTATTCGGAGATATACATGTTTGACGTAGAAGATATATTCTGACATACTTTGAAAATGATTCAGTTCAGTAACTAGTTCAGGTTCAGCTCAGCTGAACAAGAGTTGAATCAAGCAAGATTTCAAAAATATTCTCTATGTGTTTCTGACCAGCTCTAATATTGCTTGCTTTCCCAGAACAATTTTTTCTTTGCTCTTCTCTAAAATAGTAATTTTATTGATTTAGGGATTTGTTCAGCTAGCCCTGTACATGTTATTAGAGTGAGCAAGCAGGCTGGGATCTCTGGGACCCTGGAACCAATGAAAAGAAAGGTCTAGTTGATAAAGGGAAAGAAATGAAGAGTGAGCTTGTGGGGGAGCATGTATCAGTGACATAACCCTACAAACATTTAGCTTTTCTCAGTCCTTTTTCTTAAGTTTTAAGTCCTGAAGTCACTTGAACAAATTAGAGTAGGAAGGGAAAGAGGTGAGCTGTGTCTATCTGTGGGTAATTATATAAACCTAAAAGTGTACACCTCCCTGGTCTGGTCATCTGCTCAAGATTTTTACTTGATGGAGGCCTGTGGAAATGCACTTCTGCTACAAAGCTAGCTCTACTGAGGACACAAAAAGTACTGAGGGGGTAAACTAGAGCCCAAGGAGAAGATACCATGGCATCGGCCTTAAGAATATAACAGCTAGGAGTGCTGGGGTCCTGATGGCAATACAAGGGCATAAACTAAAACAAATGAAACATCCAACCAGTTGATGATTAAGAACCAATTTTTAAATTGCCTGTGGTAGCAGCACAAACCAGCAAGGGGATACTGTTCTATGTTTAAATAGTTGCTAAATCTTTGAGGCAGTCCTGTTAACTGAGGTAACAAGAGCCAAAAAAGCATGCATTTCTACCCTGTCAGAGTAAGGTGTGAGTTCTCCATCTAGATTAGCATCATAGGGGCCTAGGGAGGTCATGGCCACGCTTCCTCTTCATGGCCAGAAACGAAGGGAAAGGAATCATAACTGTGTTTGTCATGCAGGGTCAGGGAAGACTGGGATCTTGCACTATATCTTCATACTGATGAAATAAAAGAAGGGAGAAAGTAAAAGTTGGTGTCAGTGTGAGGGCAAGCAAAAGGGTAGAGAGGACTGCTAAAAGCAGCAACACATTCTGGCTGAACTTCTCAGAAGGGGAAAGGCAGCCTTCAAACCCTCCCTTATCATCACCAAGGCAGAAAATTACTGCAAATAGCCAAAGTGTAACTTTTCCAGGAAACACATTCTGTCCTCTTTTGGGAATATGACGTATCCTCAGTGTCAGGCACTGCAAACTACAAGAACGCAGTGTGGATCTCTGCAGATATTACACACATGTACAAAAATTTGTATTATTCAAACTGGCAGTACAGGCACACACATACAAAATAAAAAATACATTTAAAAAGCAAACAATCTAGCAAAACCCATCAAATTTAAAAAAAAAAGCCATGTGGCTACACCAACTCACTGAACGGAAAAGTCCTGTTACGTTCACACGAGGTTTGCACTACATAAAACTCCATAGAATTCTGTAACTCAAGAAAGAGATAAGAGTTAAATTCTCTTATTGCTGAGTGCTGACCTTTTTTTTGTAATAGTTTACAATTTTCACTGAGGTTTCAAGCTGTGCTGAGAGCATACTTAAGCTACTCAAGTGTAGTCATCTTTGTTAGCTGGTAATCTCCTAAACTTCTGTAAGCAAGAGGGCAGAAAGCCCTGTTCCAGAAGGCAGCCCACTCAGACGCAACTCCTGCTGCAAATTGCCCTGTGTAGGAGCTTCTCCCTCCATTAACTGTATGGGAAAATGAGAAAGACAGGCTGGCCATTCAGGTAAGTGGTTTCTAACATTGCAGGTATGGAGAAGAATGCAAATGACAAGATAAGATGGGAGAAGAATAGAGTTTTCTTCTTCTGAAGGAAGAAAACTTGCTAACCAGTAAATCAGAGAGTTTCTTTTTTTCCCATTGTCCAGCTTACAAGCAACACAAGGAATTACTAACAACAGTGATCCAACAAACTATTTAAGTATATTCTTGACTTCAGCTATAAGACCATCTACTTTAAAAGGACTGCTTGCATACTTAAGAATGTACTTCAGAGTTTGCTGGATCAAGGCCTGTGTTAATCATGAACTATGAAACCATCAGAGTGGTTTATTTGGAGGCTAGGTCTTGATAAGAATTTAGCTCTTCCTGACCTTATTTTTTCTACAGCACTGCTTGCTGTACCTGTTTAATACTGTGATGTGTATTAAATCTGCATAATTACCTGTAGTGGGATTTGTTTATCAAGCTCTCCAGATTCAACGATTTCCCCACTCGGTAGGCAAGTCTCTTCTGCTTTTGATCAAACATATCTAAAGTTATAATGACTTGTAAGATTTCACTCTGAAGTAATAGGGACAGGGGCGTTATCAGAGTGTTCAGAAATAGTATTTGTTCTATGGTGTTAATTCTTCAACTTTGTTTGGGAGCTGTTTTTTTCTACCCCTGGAAAAATTTTATTTACTTAAAATCTGCAGTACAGCTGGGTGGGGCTCTTCCTTCAAATTAAAATGATTTGCCCTCAGAGAATTTATGTAAATCTTTGGAAATTAATTTCAAAAGCCCTACTCTGGAGAATCCGTGCTGTTCTCATAAAACACACAATTATACTAAAAAAAACCCCAAAAACCACTTCTGAAACAACATAAAGCAATGCACATTAAATGGAACAAGTTTATTCCTTTCTATAGGCCAAATCCCTGGCTTGTGCAAATTGGTACAACTTCCAAGTCTTCAGAATGTACCAGTTTATCCTAGCCGGCCAACTGTTTTCAAAATCTGAATGTCCTGAGCCATACATTTAATTTTATTATAGTTTGAATAAGTAGTTAATTAGCATGTTCCAAGCCCCAGCCCAGAGGATTGCTAGAAAACCTGTAGAAAGGAGTTGCCAGTTGCTGGGCTAGGTTAGTCAACATTAAATTAATGTGATGTTTCATGGCACATTAAATAGAGCATTCATAAAACCAATGGACCAGGTCTTTTGTTTTATATAGGAGCAAGGAAAATCTGTTATGGAAATAATGCCGTTCAGGAAATACAAATATCTGCACCATTCATCTGCTGCCAATGCATCATTTTCAAAGGTCATAAGCGTTATATATAGTATGAATGTTCTCCTCAGCCTCATTTCTCTCATTATTTTTTTTTTTCTATTTACTACCTCCAGCTCTTCTTTTTCTAAATGGACCTCCCTGAGATTCCTTTCACCCTCCATTGTTCTATATCTATAGATATATCTTCCTAGAGATCTATACTTCTTTCCTCCTTTCCTTGGTGTTAGTACATCTCATATGTACAAATGGAGGCGAGATTTTTATTCTGCCAAAGAATAATTACCATTCCTAGACACAACTAATAAATCTATCCATGATTATTAGTATCGTATTTAATCAAATATAAGCTAATTTCTTGCGAGTCCCAATTTCATTCCTTTCATTTTTAGCTTGCTAGTCTAACCTAAGATTTTATGGGAAAAAGTAATTTATTTCTAATTAGCCAAATTTCTGTTGTGACCACCTGGAACATGTGAACAGAACAAGTATGCTCTTAGCAGAAAGGAACCTTGTGAAGTTCTCTGTAGTCTGCTTCAAGAGATTAGATCTTTATTGAATCAGCATCTTTATCACTCTTCTCAGAAGAAAATTATCCAAACTGCCTTTTGAGAACTTTGTTTCCAAGGATCAAAGGTCATCTCTTCTAAAGTCATAACTTCAGCTGGGGATTGCAAGATTGTAAAATCATTAGGGACCCTTCCTCCATTTAATGCTCCTTGTATGTTCTATGGCTTCAGAGTTCATTAAGCAGTTCATCAATAGAAAGATGAGATGGTTGATGAGATGTCTTCATTAAAATCTCTGTCATTTAGTCCTTATAATTTTAGGGGAGAAAAATATTTTTTTGCTCTGACTTTTCTCTGCTCAAAAGTGAATGCTTTGTACGATTTGGTAAAATTCCACTTGGCCTTTCCTGAGTGAGCACAGAGTATAAAAAATTATTTTCATTCATGAAATTCTCAGTGTGTTCCTTTTGCAGTCAATCAACTCCAAAATGGTCTTACCTATTAAAAAAAAAATCAAAAACAAGCCAGCCCTTACAGATGACTGTTTTAACTTGTTTAAAAAATGCTAAACTGTAAATGAGAGTATCTCTTCTATTCAAAAAAAATAGAGTTGTCAGACAGTAAACACGTGAGTAATATGGTAATGAAAACAATGCATACCAACAATGACAATCCATGCCAACAGATCTAGCACTCTACTCAATGACATAATTATTCATTTGCATGTGTTGTGTATTATATACATCCAAACACAAATCCTTGGCACATTTGACTGGAAAGCACAACCAATTAATCATAATCTGTAAACTCATTGCAAAGCCTCTGTTCAGCAATGTCAGATCTGTCTTATGAGAATAAGCGGTGGCTCAAGCCAGCCATAGGAAGATAGTAAGAGAAACAAAGGGGATTTTGGTGTCCTCTCATCAGAAATCAGAAAGGCTTTCATACAAAGCTGCTGATGCCTTGGAAAAATCTTTGAAGAATATAAGTAGTGTTACACTACATATAACTTCTAAATCATGTTCCAGACGTTATGGTTAGACATCACCAAATCGCACAAGCAGGAGTAACCATGTCACCAGTTAGCTAATGCGGATTAGCTAATCCCAAATTTTGATGGGACTAGCAGGTTTATGTTAAACCCTGTTTCAATTATGGTTTCAACCAACTGTGTGTGGAGCTGGATGAATGAGAAGGATGGAGAAATGGCTGGCTCACCGTGCTTCCTCTCGACTCTGGGGGCTGTATATTCACAAGAGGGAATTCCACTTGTGCCAGCTGGTACATGAATTTAGAATAACAATGAATTTGGAAACTTTTGTAATTTCCTGTTATTCTCCGTGACTCCCTCTTGACTTTATTACAAACTTACCTCCTTATTTATTGTTCACATCTTTATTTTACACACAGAGTGTCTAATATATTGGCCCAGGAGCTAATGCAGTTATTATTATCCAGGACATGTAACTAAACTCATGACACTAAATCAGCTCCTGCTCTGGATTCAAACAGGGAAACAATATGGGAATAGTTTTCTCAACAACAATATAATAATATACATCCCTCCCAATGAGAGCAAAATTCATCTAAGATCAAAGACCTTTTATACACCTTTTCAAGGGAAAGATCAATTTCTATGGTTTGTCCTTAAAAACTGACAAACCTAGCAAAGTCTAGAAAGTGTTGTGGAACTTGCAGCCAGAGTCATTCTCTGATCTCTGTTGGCTTTGGGGCACTGCATTTGCAGGGAATAAGGTAACTGATTGTCATGGTTTAACCCCAGCCAGCCCTAAGCACCACGGAGCCGCTCCCTCACTCCCCCCCGCTCCCAGTGGGATGGGGAGGAGAATCAGGAAAGAAGGTAAAACTCATGGGTTGAGATAAGAACGGTTTAATAACTAAAGTAAAATATAATATTAGCAATAATAATAATGAAATATAATAATAATAATAATAATAATAATGAAAAGGAATATAACAAAAAAAAAAGAAGGGGGGGGGGGAGAAGAAAGACCAGTAATGCACAATGCAATTGCTCACCACCCACTGATCGATGCCAGAGCAGTGATCTGCCCCTCCCAGCCAACTCCCCCGTTTATATACTGGGCATGACGTTCTATGGTATGGAATATCCCTTTGGCTAGTTTGGGCCAGCTGCCCTGGCTACGCTCCCTCCCAGCTTCTTGCACACCTGCTTGCTGGCAGAGCATGGGAAACTGGGAAGTCCTTGGCTTTTAAGATAAGCGCTACTTAGCAACAACTAAAACATCAGAGTGTTATCATCAACATTATTCTCACACTAAATCCAAAACACAGCACTGTACCAGCTACTAAGAAGAGAATTAACTCTATCCCAGCCGAAACGAGGACACTGATAAACTCCTTCTCACTCCTGATCTTGCACAGTAACTTGCAGGTCACCATGGCATACAGGTCCCTAGGTTACCTTCATACTTGTAGCTACCCAGCAATAATGCACCTAGCCTTTATTCACAGTGAGAATCCCACAGACATGCAGGCATAAAGGGTAAAGGTTCCCATGAAAATCAGTGGCATACTGCACAGACAGAAGGGCATATTTTAAATGAAAGATTGAGACCTAGTAGTTTATCAACACATATAAGGGCTTGGGTGTTGGTTTGTGTTTTTTTTTTTAATGGTTTGGGGAAGTTTGTAGTTTCCTTTCCTTTAGGCCAGTGCAGTAAACATGAACTTCATCATGTTTGTAATGATGCACGCTTATTTGGAGAATCTCCAGAATGAACCAATTAAAGATAAGCTGAATATATTGCATTAATCTGTTTCTGTTTGTATAGTATTTTGGCTAATGTCAGAACACTAATAAAGCCTGAAATAAAAAGGAGCAAATTAAAAATTCATAAAGCAGCTGTGCATTTCTAAGGTAGATGAGGGGAATTACGGAATTCCAATGAATGCTCGCATCCAGTTGTGATTTGGGACGTGATTTCATTTCATACCTGTAAATCCAATGGCATTAGTGACCCTCCAGCCATAGTTCTTTAAATGATGGGCATGTTTTATACATGACTGCAAAGATTAATCTTCTAGGAGTTTATATATTATATGGGGTAATTAAAAGAACAATACTCTGATATTACTTTACAGCTTGTCCTGAGATGACCTAATACATAAGTGAAGTCATTATGTTTTATCCTCACACAGAATATTTAGTTCATGGAAACATCTATAAACAAACAATTCATGACCTTGATTTTCTTCTCTTTTGTGGTTTTTTTTTGGCCAGCCTAACTTTCTCTACCGAAGTGCTCTGGTATAATTTTGAAAGTTTCTGACCGCCTTCCAAGTTATTCTTCTACTTCCCGAAGTGTTGTGTTTTAAATAAAGGAGTAAAACCCTCATGCACTAGGCATCTAAGCAATTAAAGGCCCTGTGGATAGAAGCCAATAGCTTAGTTTTCTTCCTGCAGTTGCAGATGCGAGTTGGAAGGTGTTCTTGTGTGAGAGCTACAGTGATGAACATTAAGTAGCTGTATCTAAAAATATAGGTGGAAGAAGCAAAGGTCTTTCAGACAAATTATTAATAGTTTATTTTGACTTAAATTAAGGAAGTAATCCCACCGTTTGTCACACAAAAATTCCTTAACTGAAGTAAGAGATACCATGACTCAGAGAGGCAAAATAACTCCATTATTATTAGACAGCCATTTATATTTAAAAGTACATAAGAAATAAATAGCAGTGACACTATATAACGTGCTTGGGTCTGCAAAGAAGAGAAATAATTATGTTGCAAGAAGTGAATACATTATTATGGAAAGAAATGTTATGAGAGTAAGAAAAGAGTAAAACTTAACTGGTCTTTTTAATTACAGTAAATGGTTACTTCTGTAAAAAAACAGAAACTTATCAAAGTTCTATCATAAGACTCCTTTTGCTTCAGTATATTTTCAACAATATATTATTAATCAATGGAAGTCTTCATACATTTGAAATGAAACAAATGTTAAAATGTATTCAAAATGGAATGGAAAACTATATAGAACATATACTAACATCATCCTATAATCAGGTCCATCCAAGCTGTAGAGTTTTTTTTGCACAAAATGCAGCAAAAGGAGTCACTCTCCATAGTTTTACAGAGGCCAGAAGCTAAGCAAAAAAAAAAAAACAAAAAACAAAAAACAAAACAACAACAAAAACCCCCAGAGTTTTAAAGCTTTTCAAGGTCAGGCTGGATGGGGCTCTGAGCAACCTGATCTGGTTAAAGATGTCCCTGCTCATTGCAGGGGACGTTGGACTAGATGACCTTTAAAGGTCCCTTCCAACCCAAACTATTCTATGATTCTATGATTCTGTGATTGAGCACCATGTCAGACTGAAATTGATGGGAGTCAGTATTTTTTATTTTCTGTTATTAGTTTCTGAATATTTTTCAAATAATTACAAGTTCTCAAGTTTACTTCAGAGAGCTGTTGGTAAGTTTAATGTTCTTTTATTGTGAATATCAACAGTTATCTCCCATCAAACACTCCATAGCAATCTGTCAGCATTTTGTTATATCCTTCCACACGCAAAACCTTGTTCATGAATTTTATTTAAGAGTGCAGCCTAATGTCAATATGCATGCTACAGAAAGTTAACTCCTCCAACAATGACTATTTCTCCTAAATATGCTTTTTACTATGTTCTTCTATCTGCTTCTCATATTTATGTCCTATATACATCTTAACCATTTTGCATACTGCTAGCAATACCTAAACCTTCTTGGCTATACAAATTAGTGACTTCAAGTTACAGCAAGTGAAGTCAGCACTGATTGCAACATTATATTTTCGTATTATTAGCACAACTTTACTTTGCAGATGACTCATTAAAATTCCAGGTATCAAAACAATTCTGTTACCCAGCTGATATATCCTGATCAAAATTTTCATATCTTTTGCTTTGTCCTCCTAATCAACTCTACCTTCTTTTGAATTAAATTAATTTACTTCTGCCAAGCTACATGTTACACTGAAATTTTCCCCGTGTGCTTTGTCGCAAGGCAAACACCTCAATAAATTCAGTAGAAGTAATGGTGATACAATCTATATCTAATTTTAAAAGCATGCCCTTGGGCATAACCTGTAGATAGCCGAGTCTGGAATAATTTCACTGGGATGCTTCATAATTGCCTACTCTGGTGGGTTTTGTACCTCAGCTGACAGACGGAAGTTTGTGTGCAATACACCTCAGATCTGCTCCAGTATCACCAATCCCCTGTTCCTAAATAGTAGCCAGCATTACTGGAAGATCTAGCTCTATACACCTTTGGTAGACAGAAAGAATTGATTGTAGGTAACAGTACTGCTTCTTGGACTCCTAGAATATTACAAGTAGCACAGAAGTCCCATTCCATTTTGAGGGTGATTTTTTTTCTCTTAGATGAAGTTTAGATGTTTACCAAAAAAAAAAAAAAAAACCCAAAAACCCCACCAACCAAAAAAACTCTTTTTTTTTCAAGATTCAAAATGATTGCACTTGGATTTGTTTTATTTCAATGAACATTTTCAGTGAAGGGCAAATCATTTTTGTTGAAAGCCATTTTCCATTTTGCAGAGTTTTTTTTGTCAGCTCCAGCTGAAAACGCACAGAAATGCTCCCTCAGCCCCTGGCTCTTTAGCATATTAGCCATAAAAGCATCACAGCATGCTATGTTAGTGAAAAAAAAAATTGCTTTGACCAAGTGCAGAGTCCTGTTTTCAAAAGCCTATAACTTGAGCAAATCAAAACAATTTTTCACTCAATTTCAGCTTTTAACATCTCTCCATTACAGTTGTACAGATTTTCAAAATAACACCAGTACCTTTTTTATAATGAGAAATGTCTGTCTATTTTCCCACACTCACACTCTGAAATGAATTTCTGATCAAACATTTTAAAAATTCTTTTTGGGTAGAAACCAAGCAAGGAATACTCCAGCCAAAACTTGATTTTTTTCTGAGTTTGAGAGTAACTGAATAAAAAGGGAAATCATTATGCTGCCTCAACCAAAGCTTTAGTTGGCAGTATAATCAAATAACAGGCTGGTATAATAAAGTGAGATTACCTGGGGTATGTGCTTATTGGAAAAAGAGGTAAAATTAAATGTAAGACTTTATCAAAGTATAATTGTAACCCAGTGTTAAAAGTTACTAAATTCCTTGTCAGGGAGGGTTACCCATATATACCTGTATACCCATATATACCCAATATAAGAGTGTAAGCATGCTACAGACATCTGCACAAAACATTCCCAAAGTTGCAGTGCCTGCCTATTCAACACTTATCTGCAGACACTGAGCTAAAATGCACAAAAGCACAAAAATTCTCCTTCAGTTCTCGTGAAAAGTTTAACAAGACAAAATTAATTTGATGTGTACCCGGTAGTAATTTATTTTCAAACACATATTTGGTTATTATATTCCCTTTTGGGGTTAAAGAGAAGGTGAAAGTTGAGAAATGATAGCTGAGGAATGTACTGACTATAGTGGTGCTAATTAGGAACTTTTGTGCTGCTCTTTTTTTTGTGTTGCATTTATGAATCACCTGAAATAAAGTCTGCATCAAAGTCCAGCAATTTAAAAAAGAAGTCAAATTAAAAATCTACATGAACTTCCATCCAGAAAGCACAAATTTACTTCTCAACAGACCTACACAGTTGTGTTGCTGACACACACACATACCCTTAGTGGACCCACACTTATTCTGTAGTGTTATAAACTTTATGCCAAAGTAAGGTTGATGTTCAAGATTGTAAGAAAACAGACTCCAAAGTTAAAAAAAACAAACCCAAACCAAAAACCAAAAAACCCAACCTTAGTAAAAAAGGCTTGCATGCTTTCAGGTGATGATAAAAGATTTTGAACACTTCTAGTCCCACTCATTCTACACTGCCAGGTAGCAGGGAGTATATCGTGTCCAAATGGTGACTAATGGAATATTTCTGCTCCAAATTCAGACTAGGTTAAGGTTGGTATGTTGTGAGCTTGCTCACACCAGTGCTGAATTTAACTTCTTGTGGCGTCAGAACCTATGACTGATTTCACCAGCCTTACTTTCAGTACTTCCCTACTCACTGAGCATATTCCCATAGAGAACAACTTTGTTTGAATCAGTTAAGGCTGAGTAAGTATGACATCCATGCAGAGAAAACTCTTGAAAGCAAGAAAATATCAGATTACGGAACTCCTCTTAAAGGCACCTCAGTGCCCACACAACACATTTCCACTGACATGAGTAGACTTCACACCTCCCCACAGAACTTCCTTCTGCCTCCCAAATATAAGGGATCCCATCCAGCTCATTAATTTCACACTATAGAATCCCCACACTATAAGCCTAGCTCAACACTGATTATTTCATAAAGTTAGTAAGGTCAAGATGATGTGTATGTGTGAGATTTTGAAATAAAGAGGAGATGGGGGTGTTTGAATTTTATTTATGCTTCAGATTTGTAGTTCGGAGCTGTCCAACTGACAGCAATTTTATTTTTTTAATGTTTTTTTTTTAAATAGAAAAACATGCAGCATCTATTTCTAATTCTATATTTCAGACTACCAGCTTGGAGAAAATGTTCTGCATTCATGTAACAGGTGAGGTAGCAGAGCAGTTGGTCCAAAGATTAAATGAGGATAGTAGTAACTGAGAAGAGTTATTAGGTTAAGAATATGAATTGAAACATGCTGGATAAACACATGGACAATTTTTAAATAGGATAAAGATACTACTTGTTTTCTGCTAAGTTCCTTTTGAAAATATCTGCTGCCTAATGAGAAAAAAAATATAGCATCATCTGCTAAGGCAGACAATTCCTGTGTCTTTCATACACTACCCTGTAGTACTACTACCTCTTCTTATTGCTGTCACCTGATGTCTATATATGAAGCAATCCAGAATACATGCTTTATAACAGTACTTGCTCACATCTATTCTGCCTAGAGTAGGTAGCTCACATTAATGTTGAATGAAAATGTAAACTTAATGAGAAATAAAGTAAGCAGTAATGAAATTTTAATCACACAGTCACCTGAATATTGCTATTGCTTAATAGGCAAGCTGGTTCCTTAGACTGAGATTAGCAAAGCTATTTAGGATCTTCTGGATACAGAGAGGCACCAGGGAAATCTGCAAGTTTACATAATCACTCAGATACTTTTGTAAACACCCCTCATCAGCATGCCTAAATAGTGTTGAAATTCTGGTTTCATCCTTTTTCTGGATTGGAACGGCATCTTTGGTTGATAAAGGCTGCAGGGGCAAAGGAGAAGTCCTAGTCAGGACTGTCTTTTAAAGGAATTTTTTTGCTTGCTTGCTCTAGCACTAACAGTTTGGAGAGTAGTTTCTGCATTACTCTGAAGTGTACTTAATTTCGACATCAGCTGCCATTTGTTAGAGTGCAGGTATTCTGGTCCAATCTCTACCAAATCAGATGTGTCTGAAAAGACAGGAGAGTTGTGAAAGCGTGATCTGGAAGGCATCTATAGCAGCTCCACACCACTTGAGTAATCCTTAGTAGTGGGAAAGGTTTGAGCTCCTGATAAAATGAGAGTTTTCATTTTTCCTTTTGTGATTGGAGCTATGTAAATGGTACTCAAAATGGAGCTGAGCCTGAATTCACAACAGTTTTTAAATCCTATTGATCGATTCAAAGAACATTTGACTGTAGGTGAATGACAGAGCATGGTAGCAGAAATATAGGGGGATGGCACAATAAGCATTAGATTTGAGGAAAAGGAATAGAAATTAAGATAGCATAATGAGGGGAAAATAAAAAGCATCAATGTACTTTTCTCATTACTGGAAACAGTCGCAATATTTTCCTGTGGGAGAAGATGGGGAAAAGAGTCTTTTCATCATTCATTTTTCCTTCCAGTGAAATACATTCCTGTGATCCTCTTGAATACCGTTGATGACAAGGTAGCAGTATTTCATTCTCAGAAAACCATTGTATTTCAGAGAACGCTAGAACTAGTTTGGGAAAAACAAATGCCTAACCCTGTAGCTGAATATTTTAATGCTAATGCCACATTTGAATCACTCTTTTTAAAAAATAGTACCTGAACTTGGAGCATATAGGGTGGGCAAAGTAGCGTTGAAATGGTGTTTCAAAGAGAAATTGCATATAGAGGTTGTTAAGCAGAAATAATAAGTCTTCTGCAAATGGATTTTCAGATATTTTTGGGTTTTGAAAATAGAGAATGTGCTCCTCCCTCATAAAAGCATAAGTAACTAGGTAGCAGAAATTAATCTTTAAAGGAGAGTTTTGGTAGTTCCAGGGCTTGGTTGGCTCTAAATGAACATAGCTTACAGAATGAGAGATATTTGCCACCAGAAACCTCTCTAAAATGCTAGACAAGCTAAAATGTTATGCCAAGGTATCGTGTTCTGCCATCCCCCAGACCTTTAAAACATTCCTGAAATTATTTAAATGCTTTTTATACTTTATTTGAATGTATCTCTGTACATATGCTATGACCATACTGTCAGCAATTCTTTCCTTGCAGGAGTTTATAGTTCTTTTTTTTCCTTTAATTGAGTCAGATTTTCCCTTGTTCCAACTTGGGTCCATTGCTTCTTGTCCTTCCACCGTGTACCTCCAATAAGAGTCAACTTCTGGTTTTGGACAGCAGAAATGTCTCCCCTGAGCCTTCTCTTCTTAAGGCTGAACAAGTTCAATTCTCTCAGCCTCTCCTTTGTACACCATGTGCTCCAGCCCCCTTATCATCCTGGCAGGCCTCCATGGGATTGCTCCAGTATGTTGATGTACTCCTTAGCTTGGGCAGGCTTGTTAGCTTGGGCATGGAACTGCATGGATAAACCAGTCTGAGACTGGTACATCCTAATAGCTGGGTGTTAATGGAGAAATGTTCTTGTCTGGGACTTGCTCAGGCATATCTCTGCTGAAGGTTACTTCTATGGTCTCAGCCAGAGAGGAATCCACATCCTCGGTTGTGAAGAACTAATCTTTCCTCTGCTCAGACTGTTTAAATTTCTGGTTTTGTTTCAAGAAATCAAATTCTAATCAGTTCCATGGATGGAACTATATGCAATCCAATTAGATTTAGGCCTCACAAGAGAAAATGTGCAGTCTGACACTAAATTAGGACCAAGCTCTGTCTCAGAACCTCATGAGGAAAATAGCACGTCACTGCTATCCTAGTCAGTGACACAGCGAGGTACTCTGAGGCAATGCTCCCAGACGTTAGGAAGAAAAAAACATGTTAGGGACAGTCTCAGGCTTGGTTTATGAAAATCTGAGGTAATTATGAATTAGAATAATTAAGGCTGAGCTTCTATTTAAAAATGAACAATATTTTTGTTTCAAAAACTTTCACACCTTAATCACAGTAAACCTCTACAGATTTTACTTTAAAAAATTAATCAACATAGCAAACCAAATATTGCTTGCAGAGCCCTGGAAGAAATTTTCTTTAAGGAAGACCTGAATGAAAGAAGAATGAGATCTGTTTAGCATTTATCATTTTACTCCGCAATTTTTCCTGCATAAGAAATGTAATCGTAAGATTTATCCCTTTGCCAACCCAAAACTAGTTCCTCCTCAGTTTACCTCTGTTAGCCCCAGACTAAGAATGCATAAGCTTGATATCTGTAAGAAAAAAGAAGCAAAAGCAGCTTTTTTTTTTTTCCCCCTCCCCATAAAGCACCTGTAGTAGTTCATAAAACAATGACCTTGTCCCAATTCCACATCCATGGATATCTAGGTGAAATAGGCCCTCATCACAACAGGGTAAATATACAGTTTGGCCTTCTAATTGTATTTTATATACTGTCAGAAGAGCTCTCTTTTTTAAAAATGTCAAATATTAAAAAAAATGCATGTTAAAAATTTGCCAACCTCTAAAAGTATCAGAAGATTTCCATTCTTTTCATCATTAAAAAGTATCTGCTGTGATACATGGGATATGTGATACACAGGTGATTTTCCATTGTTTCCGAATTTTCCTTGATTTTCAACTGCCTAGTCCCACCTTTGTATTTAAAGAGGCTCTTGCCTTTTGGATGCCTTGGTCTTAAAATTGTACATCTTGGTACTTTTATGACCAAAGACCCCAAATTATCAGATCAGTCCTTAGTGCACATGCCATTGCATGCTAGCCACTGACTCTCTGGTGGCAAGCATACGGCTGTGCTATAGATAGGGGCAGCATTGGCAGGTCTTAGTTTCACACTTCAGTCTGCTCCAAATGTTCTAGGCACATCACTACAACTAATCTGTGCATTCCTTCCTTTGGGGACAGCAGCATGTCCCCCTTCAGCAGGAGATGCTGTAAGCCATTCTCTGTTGTTTGCAGTATGTTCAGACAATACAGGACTGTAAACAACTGCTTCCACTGCGACCCAAGTATTTATTTGCTTTTCACCTCCTGAAATCTTCACACATGCTTTCAGTCTGAAAACTTAAAACATACTAATATTTGAAGATATCCAACTTCAAAATAAGAGGTCATAAGTAGCTATAATTTAGAAAGGAAATTATTCTTCTTGATAAATCATGCTGAGTATACCGCTTCTTTTCCCCAGACTGGCCACGTAATTAGCCACTGAAAATGGTTTGTATACAGTGAGGTTTTCTATTCTGAAAATGTGAGCCTGTTTAGGCATCTGTACAGAGTCTATAGAGGGTCCTTCACTCACAATTGCCACTCAGCAGCATCTGGAGCACAACTGATCTCCTACACTGGCAGCACTTTACATGGTGTCAACAGTAGTAAGCAGTAACGTTTTTATTAGCAGAACTGAAAACAACATCTGCAACTGAAACTGTAGAGGAAGGTAGACAATGAGCTTGGAAATGGCATGAAATAAAGTTACTCAGGAGCAAAGCAGTGAAGTGATGTGTGCTTGGGCTATTCTTGGCAGCTTCCAGAAGTGCCTAATAACAATTTTTGCTAAATGTGCAAGGGGAGGGTTGAAGTTACTTCTGGACTTCCAGTGGAGTCACCTCTGCTACGGGGAAGTTAATTATTCTTGAATATACTCTTAAATTTTAGGAATTTATTGTTCATACTAATGAACAAAAAGAATATGCATTTATTTTATTGTCTGATATTATGTCTCCCCCCTGCCCCCCAAGATGGCATTAAAATGCATTTTTTAAAGAGTCCTGTGGATTTCTGGATAAAGCGTCACATCCATCAAGGTTTGTCTCCTAATCATAGCTCTCAGAAGCTATATTCTGATCACTGTACAGCTCCACTAGTTCTCTTTCTATAGTTTTCTGTGCGTTAACATTAATTTCTCCACTAACATGTACATACTACACTCTATAATAATAACTTTTAAATATTATATTAACAGATTTCACTGGTTTATCTTATTTGCAGTGTTATTAATGTTATGAATGACATAATACTAATACATTTATGTCTATATGATTTTATTTGTGTATATTTATTATTGTTCAGTTCATTTATTTACACAGACATATATTAGGGTGCAAACCAGAGGCCAAATAAAGGAGGCCCCAATACTCTAGGGCCTTTTCAAACATATGTGACAGTACATCCCTTCCTCAGAAAGGAAGAGATCTGTAAACCAAAGGCATTAAAACCTGAAATATACGTTGCCAGATAAAGAACTGGAGACAACAATAGTGAAAAAGGACAGAGAACATGTTGTGTGTATTTTATTCTGAGATCTGCTTTCTTGCAGAGGCAGACTCCTTCTGTGCGTAGCTCCGACATGGAGGAAGCACAATAATGGCCAGTCCTAGCACTGTCCATGGAGCACAGTGGAGCAGACGATTGCTTTTCGAGGCTGCAAACCAGAGGCCCTTCCTGAACCACTCCCAATGCCTACACAGCTGCCACAGGCATTCAGACAACGGGCTTTTCCACATCTGTCTTAAGCCTGTAGCAGAAAACCTTAGGTAGGCTGGATTGGATTCAGCCATCGGTCACTACTTGAACCATCCTCTAACAGTAACTTTTTGAAAATACAGGTACTTTGATTATGTATTTTTCTTACCAGACTTGATGTGATCTTTATAAGTCTATGGAAACAATAGCTAAGGGAATTAACATTGATGTCTGGTATTAATTCTTCTCCTGAGAAAGTCATGTGCAACATCCATGCTACTATTAACATAGTTTTTTAAGGTTTGACAAATGTGGTGAGTCAAGTCTGTTTGTTCACTACAGGTACAACTGGGACTGGTTTTAAGGAGTGCCTGTTTAAATATATGTACCACACCCTCCATATCACGGGGAAGGCCCTGCTCAGCTGTGTTGGTTAATCCTTCTAATGTTTTAATGATAATGCTACTTGTTCCAAAGTCCTCAAGGTTTTCTAGTTTGCTCAGAACAACATATAGGTGTCATAGTACCTACAATATACACTGGACTCTTCCATCACCACATATGCACCCATTAATATCAATTCAATCATCTCTTTGTGAGGTGTTTCATTTTCAGTGGTCTCGGCTCTGAAATTCCCACCTAGATAAAAACTACTCCTGTAGTTGCTAAGACTTCTGCTAAAATAAGTGTACCAAAAATGGACAGTCATTCTTACCACAGAATTAGTTGGTAGAATGCCAAGGTTGATTTTTGAGATTAATAATACAGTATTAGAGTGCTTAAATCTTAATATTCTACTGGTGGTGGTTGCTGATGGTTCTTGCATACTGTCTATGATCTTTATAGCTTCAAATGCTAGAGTAGGTGAAAGTAGTTACTGACTTAGAGTGTTGCCAGAGAGGTACAAAGACATCAGGGAAGTTGTGCCTTTTAGCATTTGTGCATCTGGTGTGTTGTGCTTACCCTGGTCGCACACACAGATATGAGTATCCACACCACTGCTCTGTTCCCTTATCTGCAATATAGCAGTGATTTCCTTCCCTCCTTCTGGAAATTCATAGTTTTATCATGAGTCTTATAGTGTCTGGTGTTTCTTTTAAATCCAGTCACCTGGTATTAGCAAATAAAATGTGCACCTCTTTTTATTTTAACAAATTAAAATATACCTAGCCCTTGCATTTGAAAAAAAAAAAAAAACAACCCACCTCTCAAAGAATGACAAAAGCATACCTCAAGGTTCAAAACATAGACTGTGAGTATAAAGAATCAAATTTATCCTCATCCATTCACAAGGAGGTAGGGAAAGCTGATGTGTTAGAACTCCATTTATCAAAATACTAACACATGCTTAGCATTAAGCACATGAGTGTCATATACCCTTGAGTGCTTCCATTTAGGCCCATGATTTTATATTTTGCTCAATCAACATTAGTATATTCATTTTATGAATGGATACTTACTTTCAAATAAAAAAAAATTCAGTGAAGAAAATAATTACTACAGTATTCCACTTTCCTACTTACTTGAAGGAGAACTAGTTCAGGGGGCTTAGTATCTGTTTTTGAAAAAAGATGAAGTAACTACCACACTGAACAGCTGTTTCTGACAACAGGGAAGCCACTTAGGCAATTTATATTTGCAGTGTTGTTTACATATGGGAATAATACTCCAGAGCACAGTATGTAAGCTAAGGAAAGTAAACATACACCCAATTTGTAAACTTTTAATATGCTTGTTTTACCATAAAAATAGAGTTGTAATTAGTTCCCAGGAGTTTTGGTACAATAAGATGAAGTCTAATTTCATACAAGATGAACAGAAGATTGTTGCTTTAGCTGAGACTTAGACAAGCATGCCAAGACCAATAGAATGAATGGGATTCTTCCTACATGTTTAAATGCCTTTACATCAGAATAAACAGCATGAAATTGAGAGTGCTGACTGACAACCCTGAACAAGATATAGCATTATATCACTAGACCAGAGGATTTTCTTCAGTCTCTGAGGTTGCTGTGTAAACACAAACATAGAGTTTTGAGCAATTAAACAAGATAGGATGATTAACTGTTCTGAGAGGTAGGAGAGAAAGAAATCCTAAAAGCATTATGGTATAAAATGCCCTTTGATTTCAGTTTTACTGGATCTAGACTAAAGAGCCAATTCTGTAAAGATTTATTCATGAGAGTAATGAATTACAGTCATCCCCACATGACTACTAATATAAATAAAATACCAAAAAAACAGGCTTGCAAAATTAGGTTCAAATCATAACACAATATGGTGAGGCTCTGCACACATAAAATACATGTAACCCACATAAAATACATTTAAAGTTTTAAACGAATTTTAACAACTCAAAAAATGAGGGAAAACCAGATACTGCAGCCTCCATAAGCATATTTGCTATAAGAAAATCAAATGTCTATGTGCAAAAGCTTGAAGGTTTTTCTGCCATAGTCATTAAAGACAGTTATAGTTTTGGGTTTTTTTCTTGCATGTTTAATTTAGGTGGTATGCACAGATGTTTCAGAGCTAAATTGTCTTTTTTAGCAGTATAGGCATGGTCTCATTACATTCTTTTCCCTCTCATCAACAACTTTGGAGACTCAGATGCAGTTTTGAGCAACTTGAAGAAAAGACTTTTTTTGTTTTGTGGTGTTTGTAATGAGCTCCTAGAAGATGCTGCATGCCTAAGGCCACTTCAGTAAATTCCTTTAGGAAAATATCCCAATGTGCCCTTTATATGCATGGATATGGTCAAAAAAGTAATAACATGTTCCTATTTCAAAAGATATCTGATTCCTACTCCTGCAATGTCTGATACAAAATCTTTGAAGACTCTTTCTATTCCCACAAAATATGATGCAAACTTTCTCTGTAAATGAGTTGCTTTCAGTTTCTCTGTGCAAAGCAATTAAATTATTATCAGTGCTGTAATATGTACCTCTCTTCCTATTGCTTTCCTTTTAAAGAATTATTTTCGTGTACATTGCTATTCCCTAATCTGGCTTTCAAAATAATAACATGGATATAAGCTCTAGAACTAATAAGTCCTGTTTGTTACTTTACCTCATCTGATAATGGACTCCTCCCATGACATGGAGGGACAAGGGTTTCCCACGTTGACCACAATGTTCATTATAACAAGGTCTCTAGCTCTATCATGTCTACCTAGGTGGTGGTGTTTTATTTCAGAATGGATGGGGTTTTTTCTTGCTTGTTATTTGGTTGGTGAGAAGAGAATGTCTTGTACTAGTTTAATCAAGGAAGATTATTATATAACATCTGTCAGATTGACTTGTACCATATGGGCCCTGGGCCATCTTCTGTAAGAGAACTTACAGAGACATCTCAAAATGTCTGTGAAAATAGAACGTATTTTTAGAATTGTAGAATATCCTCCTACACTGCCAAATGAACCTGTCAAAAGCGCATCTTGATTTGTTCAGCTCCTACAATTCATGCTTGTTTGCAGTAACGATATTTATTGACCAAAGGTGGGTGGTAGAGGTTTTTCATATCTGCTTTTGCAGATGTGAAAATAACAGTATGGAAGGATTTTTAGGGTGGGGCTTTTATGTAAAGTTTTCTAAAAGTTCTGAAGCAATCTCTTTTTTAATTTTATATGAGAGGAGGAAAGATAAAAGAGACCAAATAATGAGAAGAAAAGAGAAAAACAAAAAAGTAACAAAATAAATGAAAAGCATTTACATGGTCCAGTATTGTGGTTATGATCCAAATACAAAGATTACATGTACCTGACCCTATTCATGATCCAAACCTCTAGATTTTCAGTAGCAGTAAGAAGTACAATTTGGAAATAATAATGCTCAGTTTGGGGGTGGCAAAATGGCATCTTGGCATGGAGCTACTGGAGCTGGCTTGAGGAGAATGAGGGAAATAGGCAGTAGGAGTGCAACTTAGATGGCTAGGCTAGAAGGGCTTCAAGGGGGCAGAGGGGAACTGGAAGGAGAGCATTTGGGAAACGTGGGAAAGCATCTAGTGGCTCAGGATGTGGCTTTTTGACTCTATGTATTTTATTTACTTGTCTAGTGGTCTTTGAAGGATAGCACACTCCTAGCCTATGTACTATGGTAGAAAGAGAACCTGCTATTGCTGAACAGCCAGGTATTCTAGCTAGTTCCTAGGAGGAAAGTCATCAAGCAGCTGGCTGCTAAAGTCATAGCTGCTAGAGTATGGATTTCTAAACGGTGGTGTCTAACAAATGAAGAAGCCTGAGCATAATTAAGACTGAACACAAACAAGGTTAAAAAGAAACATAAAGAAAAGGAAAGTAAAGGTCCAGAAATTGCTCTAAAAATGTCCATTGTCCTGAGACTAACAGTAATATGGGTCTTTCATTAAGAGAGGTGTCGATGGAAGATCACATTGTCTAGATGTATGCACTCACACCTTTCTATTGAGAGCATCAATGTGAGCTGGGAAAGAATGATTCACATCTTGTAAAGGAAGCTATACCAGTGGCCCAGAAAAATGTGTCTTGGACTGAAGAAAGTGACTATTCCTGCAGTCATCAGGCTATTATCAGCTATCTGTCAACTCTGGAAACTTACATACATTAGGACTAGATTTGTAAAGACAGTAAGGGCAGGATCATAGATGCTTATCAGCATCATGCAAGTACTAGTGTCAAAAGCCACAGCTCAATCACTACTTACCCTCCCACTGTAGCTCTCTACAGTGCACAAGGAGAGGAGCGCGTAGCTGTCTGAACTTCTGTCAAATGAGCTGGTATGACAATATGGTGTAGCACATGTGCCAGCATGCTAGTTTAGCCTCAGGAAGCAGTCTGGCTGTGAAAGGAAGCCAATGTGCATGAACTAATAAGCTTTACATCTCAGCAAGCCTAACGAGCTTCGGATGACACTGTGCTGATATGACTATAGTGTGGACCATGCTCCTTTTTGCACTACGGACATGTTCTTTTTCTCCATCTGCTGGCATCTGCTGGCAGCCTAAATGCTGCTTCCACCTCCCAGTTTGCAAGCTGCTCAGAGCCTTAGCTCAAGTCACAGCCCTGAAGATGCTAAAGGATTTTAAGTTAGTAGAGAGAGTGGCTCGGACCATTTTTCAGCGCATATCTGATACCTGTGGCACGTCCCATACCCTCGTATTTTGGCACAAAGCCTCATTCTGAGGCCTGACACTTGGTACAAACATGACAGCTCTCCAGTGCCATGTAGCTCTGAGCAGGAATATGGGCAAATGCTATTAATAAGCAGATGTGCCAACACTTGCCCCAAGAATGCATGTCATGACATGTGGATGCTGAAAGGGAGGGATAAGACTGTAGTCTTGAGAAGTGCAACCGGGAGGTGTTTAGGATTATGATGTTTACTGCCTCTTTGCTTACTGTTCCTCTCCACGTAGGTGCCCAAGCAATCCAGTCTGTTCAAGGCAAAGTCAGCTTCAGGGACTAGAAATACTTGCATTGTCTTTTGTCAGTTCTCACCCAGGAACCAGTAACTAACAGTTGAGCAACTTCTTGAATTGTCTCTTGATGCAAAAGGCCATGTTTGTTTGAGGGCTGTGCCCTCAAAGGTTGGCCTTAAATCACTGACACTTTGCACTGAAATGCAGTGAAGGAGAAACAGTCACAATTCAGGCAGCAATCTCACCTGGGAGGCCACCACAAAAAGCCGAAGGGTGGTCCCTGCACCTTCCAGGAAAGGTCTTTCCCTGCCTATGGGAGTGCTTGCTGCCTTCTGTTCTAGGGCAAACATGGAGGAGCAACACAATTAAGTGCTTGCAGTAAGGAAGCAATTTCAGCTAAGAGTTTATGCAGCTAAGGCTACCATTTGTTTGAGAATACGCTGGGCAGAAGCAGCAGCGAACGACCATTGACACAGTCAAGAACAGTTGAAAGTTAGTTTAGGATGCTGCTTCATCAAAGCTGTTACTGCCTGAATGCACAGGTTAGCTTAGCATATGCTAAATACTTATTTGGCTGTAAATAACATTGGCATGACCTCTATGTTACTGGGTAAGCTGATAATATTTTAAGATGCTTTCAGAAGAGGTCTGGATGCAGCTGCCAAAGAGTGGAAGGGCAGTATGGCTCTCATCAAAACACAGCTGGGAGGCACAGTTAGCATAGTGCACCTCTGTGAGATACCACATGGAAGGCAAAAGGAATTCAACTGCTGGTCACAGGCTACTAAGGGCTCAGAGACACCATTCAAATTTACCACAGCATAAAAAATTACTCTGCTATAGCTGTTCCTGCATTTGCTGCTCGTGCATGTTACTGTTTAGTAAAAATTCACTTCAACTTCATTCTTTGAGGCTTAGGCTGAGGGACCTCACCTCTGTTTGTCACTGCTCTGACTTTGACGTATAACCCATTCCCTCTGAGTCATGTTCAGCGTCTGTCCTAGCTTTCATGAGATTTACATAATGTAGATTTTTAGATTTGAGATCAGTAGGGAAGTACAGATCGATTAATATATAATGCATGTAATGCAACCATGGCTCCTGACTTGGCAAATTAGGCAAGTAACCCATCCTGTGCCCTGCATGGGAGTCTAACCAGCATGGTACTTGCTAAAATCCATCAGGAATTGGGCACCTTAGTGGAGAAGTGTTGCCCCACTCAAACAAGTAGTCTTTTAAAAAAACTCCTAAAAATCTGACCCCATGTTTCCTGCCTCCTAAAGAACATGTGTGGTAGTGCAGGCAGCCATTTCTAAGACTTGTTTTTTAAAGGCACTTAAGATATAAAGAACTGGCATAACTGGTTGCCTGTATGCAAGAGCATAACATGCACAAGCTTCCACTGTAGGTAGTCTTGGGCATTACCCAGTGCAACAGTAGCTAACTGATATTGCTGACATGAAATGTGCTGTCAATATGGAGCAGTTAAGAAGAGGACCTGATGCCAGGTTTGCATCTCATTTACCTTCAGAGAAGGAAAAGAGATCAGCAGGAGGTCTACACTGCTCCCAGAAGGCTGAATGTGGATCAGATACAGATCAGAAGAAGTATCACAATGTTAACGTGCAACATGTGCTCAGGATAACATATGCTTCTTTTTAGCAGAGATTTGCAGCTTGGGTACAATGTCATGCTAACATGGCTATGTGATTTCCAGAGAACTTGGAGTACAGGCAAAAGTCATTTGGGTACGTCTATACCTGCCACATAGCCACACAGACAAGAATGCATCTAAATTTACTTTTTAAATTTTTGTTGCAGTTATATAAAATTATGGTGCATCTGCATTGTTTCATTAAAGACAGCATCTGCTTTGAACATAGCAGGAAGAAAGCATTGCTGGCTAGACCAACTCTGAAAACCTGAAAGTGGCTTTTGAAGCCTGTTCTTGCTTTTGAGGTAGCCGTATGCATTCCAAAATGCAGGTTATTGTCTGATAGGCAATTACAAGGTTCTGATTTATTCATTTTCACAAGGGAGAAGATTTGAATACAAATATAAATATTGCCAAAGCAGATTGCATAAATGGCAGACTTCTTATGTAACTCTGGATATGTGTCATAGGCAAGCATTTATAGAAATTCAGCAAGTTTCCTTCATTAAGTACAGATTAATTCTAGCTGATCTCTAGCTTCAGCTGCTTCAGGTCCAACTGAAAATGAGTCTGCAAAAATGTGTATTTTCTCATGTCAGTTTGAAAGCTTCTGAATCATTGATCAAACTAATTTGGAAGATTCTTGAAACATGCAGCAAAGGGAAAACAATCACGTGTATTTCTTGAGCATAAATTGGCAAGAGGGAAAGGTCATTCTATTGACAGGCTGCAAACAAAGGGCACTTTTTTCTGGCAGCTGCAAACAAAAGTCACCGTTCCCTCAGAAGTGTAATGTTTGAGAGCTTGAAATGTATTTTCACAGCAGGCAAAAGTCAAGAAGTGGCTCAGCCTGTCCAGTACACATAAGATGTCCCCTGTGCCTACTGTCCCCACTTTTCCTTCCTCGACATCTCCCACAAGAATGGTGCAGCACCTGCTAAGTAAAATTAAGAGAGTGAAAACACCGAATTGGGCAGCTGAATACCTTTAATCTGTTGGCTTCCGCTGTCTAACTGCTATGGTAACCAACCACATAAGGTAAGAATTGGAGTCTACTAACAAAATTGTCAGTATTCTGGAATAATGGTATTTACAAATAAGACATAGTTTGGAGAAATGGAGCTAATAACACATCTCAGAGCTATTGTTTTAGGCTAAAGCACTGAGGAATGCAACATTATATCCATTGGCATTTAGACTATTTTCCTTACAAACACATGCATGAAAAAATTTATGACATCTTAAAATCTGCTCAAGACAAACAACTTATTAGTTTCATAGTGAGAATGGTTTTGGTGCCTATAATTTGTGTATCATAGACATATAATGCTGGTTGATGTCTTTAGCGTTCTTATTAGGCTTGGCAATGGCCTGTGGTAAGATTGTGCCTACATTTACTGAGATCATCCCGGCTTTTACATTGCGTAAGTTAAAAAAAACCTTAATATTTTCTATGCAGTAGCATTAAAAAATAATTATTGGGAAGGATTGGCTTTTGCTATTTTAGAGGTAAATTTAAGCATGTTTGCCTTCTTTCCTGTAAGTGGAACAGATGCTCAAACTTTCAGTTTTTGCAACAGCCTAATACTAACACTTACTTGCTAGGTTCAGATTTTGGTTTTGCATTTAATGTGTTGTTCTTCTCTATTCTGCTACTTAACATGGGGCACCACTTCAGTTGTGTTCTCTGCTTTTAGTCAGCTATATCACATCAATTTTTGTACAATATACATTTTATTTCTTAGTTTTGTCACAGATACAACAAGACAATGGGAAAGTGAACGAGATTCTATATTGCCAATAATCACTTATTCCATCTTCCTTATGTACTGTGTGATTACAACAGTGTAATTATAGGCAAAACAACTATTTCTAGTATGCTTAGGGTGCCAAAGGGGTGGTCCATTATCATGATATGTGAGTCAGTAAAACGCCAGTCTTGGTTTTCACATCTCAGAAGTAGAATGCTTCGCTGCCAATTAGAAAAATCTTCTTTATCTATAAACTTGGCAAATTTTAGCAAAAAAGGACAGTCAATAAACATGGAATTCTAATTTTCAGAACAGAATCAACAAACTTGAACACAAGCCTAGCAAATGCAATATTTAAAAAATGTCATTTATCACATGAATATCAAGAGGCACGAGTTTTGTAAAGAACTGCATCCTCCTAATATTTTGTGTAAGGAAAGGAAGTTTCCTTATGCAAACAAGTTTCTTTTTGATATTATTCTCAACTGCACATACTGTGAAGTACAATTTACAGTGCAGAGACTGCAACAACTACTACATTGGTCTCTTGGTATATTTAGGAAAGTAAAAAACATACACACAAATTTGGGAGGCTGTTCACCCCTCAAAATGAACTGATTTCCTTACCAGAAGCAAGACCAAACTGAGGAAACTCTGAAGACTAAGTCACCTTTTCCTATTATGAGAAAGTTGGCTGTAAAATTGGTCCTACTCATAAGACTGCTGAGATTCTTTCACTGGGCAGGATATTAAAGACCCAGTCCAACTTAAAGTTAATACATCATTTGTCACACGGAGAATTTCTATTAAAAATTTCAGACCTACATCATTATGCACCATCTCACCATCATTATGTTCTTCATGGCTGACTAAAGTTAGCAGAGACACACTAATAATCAGAGAGATATTACTGCTGAGAATTGTTAATGCCTCCTTTCATAACGACAAGCTGCTGACCATGCTCAAGCATGCAACGGTTATATCTTCTTTCCAGCTATCTTTGGATACCAACAGATTCACAAATTATTGTCCTGCCTGGCACCTATACCTTTTAGTGAGCTATCTCAAATGGTGTTAGGTGGCTAAGTATAGATACATACAGAGACTTCATTTTATTTTATCTTAATCAGACTGTACAGACTAACAGAATATTAAGCTTGATGGAAGGTCTCCTCACAGGAAGAATCAGAAGTAATTGTCCTGATTTTTTAGGTCTTCTCACCATTGACCATAACGTATTTCTGGCCTATACAGATGTATTTCAGGGATTTCACTTTGATAGGGGATTCCAGACTGCTAGAGAATTGATTTGTTCCTTGAACCCTTTCCAGAAGAACTGACTGTACTCTCTTTTGACCCTTCTCTGGTGAGTTATACAAAAACCTCAAGGGGATTCCTACTTTCATAGTGAGTTTAACATCTCCAATGCTTTTTCGTTAAACACAAATTCTGATTTTCTCATTCCTTTGCCAGATCTGACAGCAAGGGACAGCTCAGTCCAGGAGTGAACTTTGTTGGCAGAAAGGCATTTGGGGGAGCAGATACAAGTTTTCTCTGCCCTGTTCTTTGACAACATATTGGCTTTTACCTCCGCATTGAGTTTTACTTGCAGGGTAAGAGAGGAGTTGCTTTTAAGATGTTGATGTTGAGTATGACTGCAGCCCTGGGCAGCCTAGAACAACTGCAGGGCAGCCAGAGGTCTCCCCAGCACAACTCCCGGTGAATTGTTCAGAGCCAGCTGCAGACTTAAGTCAACATGTGTAACAAACACCAAGCTTTCTATCTTTCTAATTAGGGATTTTATAGAGTTCCTGCCACGCTAGTATCTGAGCAATTATGGAGTTACTCTTGCTTCATATCAATGTTGAATTCAGTCATATCCGGTGGCAGGAATTTCTCACTTGAGTGATCCTACCATTAGGATGTGCTGCCCTTGAAGGCCTGAATCTCATACTCTCCAGGCCATGATGCCCTGATTTTTCAGATTAGCATTTGATTCACTCTTTTCCTTCTTGTTTTGGTTTTTAATCTCCACAATAAAAACATTCACCAAACCCAATGCTCATAAATTACATTTTAAAAACAAATATATAGATATAGATATAGATATACATAAAATGATAGTATTTGTACACTTTGAAACAAATAATTCAAGAGTTGATTTCATTGCTATGTTTTGGAGTAAAAAAGCATTGTGATAATATGAAAACTTTTAAGTGAAATAACCAGTCCAGTGTTTACTCTCAAAGCTCAACACAGCTGAAAAACAGATAGAGTGTTAAAATTATGGATGTGAATGGTCATGTAAAGTCTATAACACAGTAAAGAATCTTTAAAGAACTATATGTACATGCAGTGTTCTTTTAAAAGGCTTTTTGAGTTAGAAGTGCACATCCTCCGTCACTCCCTTCAATCCTGAAACACTGAAAATGTTTCACAGAAAAAGCAGTTTCTTTGTACGCAGTGAAAATTTCCTAAGATATCCAGGCATGTGTGCTGCTTGAATTTCAACTGTCTTCCAGGATTCTTGTCCAAATATTAATAAGTTTTCAAATGTCAGATACTGTGTTTGCCAAACATATATAAAGTTTAACATGGTTTCTCAAACACATACAAACAATACAGGGAATTTTTCTTATTTATACTACTTACAAAGTGATGAATCTTCCCCTTAACATGGTTTAGAGGGTGGGAAATGCTTGTTCCAAGATATGAAGGGAAATTTCAGAATTCAGAGAATAATTTCAGGAACAGAAAGGCTCCTGCACAGAGGTTCAGTCTCTGCTAACAATAAAGAAAGTGAGATACTTCGAAATATTGTAAGCAGAAAGAAACTCAGTCATAAGTAAAAAGCTATCACAAAAGAAATAAATGCTACTTTAGTTGGGAGAACAGCAGTTTACCATTGGAATTAAATCAGTAGTCCATATAATCCTGTTTCTGACAGCGGACAATACTTGATAGTTACAGGAAGTTAGAAAAAACTCCAAAATGAAGAAATACAACTGATCTCACTATAGAGGAAATTCCTTCCTTACTCCAGCTAAATTCTGATTAATTTAGTCATGAATGTCTATATGCAATATTTTTCTAAGTTGTCAACTAATTATCAGTGGATGTTCTTATTAATCATCCAAATATTTTCTTTTAAAATCTTTCAAAGCTCTTGGCTGACTAATTTTTTGCATTAAATTCCAACACTTCATTTTGTGTAGCATAAGAGATATTACCTGTTGTCAATTTTTAATTTGTTAACTCTTAGCTAAATATTTGACATTTTTTTCTTGGATGATGTCCTGGTTTTGGCTGGGACAGAGTTAACTCTTCTTAGTAGCTGGTACAGTGCTGTGTTCTGGATTTAGTGTGAGAATAATGTTGATAACACGCTGATGTTTTAGTTGTTGCTCAGTAGCGCTTATCCTAAGCCAAGGACTTTTCAGTTTCCCATGCTCTGCCAGCAAGCAGGTGTGCAAGAAGCTGGGAGGGAGCGTAGCCAGGGCAGCTGACCTGAACTAGCCAAAGGGGTATTCCATACCATGGAACGTCATGCCCAGTATATAAACGGGGGGGAGTTGGCCGGGAGGGGCAGATCACTGCTCTGGCATCAGTCAGCGGGTGGTGAGCAATTGCATTGTGCATCACTTGTCTTTTCTTCGGTGTTATTTCTTTTTTTTGGTTGTATTCTTTTTCATTATAATTATTATTATTATTCTTAGTTAGTAGTGTATTTTTATTTTTACTTTAGTTATTAAACTGTTCTTATCTCAGCCCACGAGTTTTACTTTTTTTTCTTTCCTCGTCCCCACCCTACTGGGAGTGGGGAGGAGTGAGGGAGTGGCCGCGTGGTGCTTAGTTGCTGGCTGGGGTTAAAAGACAACAGAAGACCAAGTATAAAGTAGACTCATCCCCTTCTCGTAACCTTCTCTTTTTCACTATTATTTGTATATAACTGACGCCTCTGTAATTCATCTCTTTCCTGAATGATGTAGACCTACTCTCCAATATCTTCTCACAGTTTTCCTAAACAGGTCAGACTCTCCTTACCTATTTTCGTTTTACAATAATGTTTAGAATGACAAAATTCAGTCTCAATTCAATATGCCATTAGTATCTTTTTAGAAATATATTCCATTGATTGTGCACAGTAACAATTTATGGGGTTCTCAGGGTTCTCCCTGAGCTTTCTACAGGCATGATGCTGGTAATTTAAAACATGAAAATAAATATTCATATTTACATTTGAAATTTTCCCACTCTATATATTAATTTACCAGCATTTTATTTTGCTGGTCATATGGCTGTTCTTAGTTTTGTGAAGTCTTCTGACTAGTTCTCTCACCTAGATGTCATTAACTGTCTTTTCCAGCTCATTAATAAATATATAATATAGCAATACATACATTAAGCATATCTTGGAATATTCTGTTAGCATTATTTACTGCTTATTTCTGTTTCTTTTTACTTTCATTTTTTATCTTTTACACAGGTCTAGTCAATGACTTTTTTTTTTTACATAATAGCTGTTCAGATGGACATCATTAAAGACTAAATAAGACAAGCCAAGTCTTCCTTTATCTATAGTTCCTTTGACAATCTACATTTCACTAAAATATTCAAAACAGTAAAGCTGGGGTTTTTATTGGCTTTGTTTTTTTTTTTTCTCTGTTAAAGGTAAATGCATCTCCACCTTGAGGCTGTTCTCAGCATCCCTGATAATGTCAAGAAAGCAAATAGTCTTAGAGCAACCTCAGACACTTAAAATAATTCTCACGTGTACAAAAATACTTCAGAAAAGAAACAGTGCTCTTCTTTTCTTTCAAAACAATCTCCTGTGATGTTTAAGACTTCTGTGTATAAGGTATATTAATTCAGATTCATTATTTTCATTTCTATTATGATTTTTTTTCCTACATTGTTTACTGTGTGGTGGGAGAGAAAATAAATTCATACCCTATGAGAAAAGTGGTAAATTATATATGATAAGAGATACGAAAAAGATTTTTTCCCCCTTTTTAAGCTTAACTTAGGTTGCATGAAAGGAATAGGACTTTCCGAGAGGCTTACTTAGCCTTGTAAATTGATTTCAGAAACGTTATGTATATGCACGTAGGGCAGCATGGAAGAAAAGAGCAGACTCTCCCAAATAAATAGTAAAAGTTAGGAATATGAGTATCAGAATTTAATTTAGGTGTGTAAGGAGGACCAGGGTCTTACAGAACTTGAAAATGCTGACAAAATGCTTGAAGTTGAGATAATATCAGATGAAGAGTAATTAGGGGTAAAAAGAAAGAATGATATAATGGTAAATGATGGGCAAGGATGGTAACTTGTGTTGCTGTGTTTCATGGGGAAAAAAAGTGTGAAAAGACGTTTTTAAAGAAGCCAGAGATATGTTGCATTAATTGTAACGGGATGAGGACCGGAGAAAGGAACATACCCTTGAGGAGAGAAGTCTTTGTGACACTGATAAAATTGGAGCTCGTATTGCTGTGGAGAGAGAGCAGGGGGAGAATTCAAATACAATACTTCTAGTGCTGGTAGTGTGAGCTCACACTGTGAGCTGTGTCCAATGTATGAATAACATAATGTTCTGGGAGGAAGAACAAGGGGTCTGATTCTCTGTGTGTTAACTGAAGGCAAACAAGGGGATACCCAAGACATAGTTGAGAGATGGTCCAGGTCTTTGGTGAAGGGTGACAGGCTTACAGATCAGCATCAAGAGACAGTAGCTATAACTGTGATGAGATAGCTCACAGGAAACATTAAGTTCAAAGTTCCTTCAGGATGTGCCAGAATAAAGTGTGAAGGACAACGAACCACATGTGAAGGTAGTCAGGACGGAGAAAAGCCAAGAGTACATAACATGTGATACTGCTCCTGATGATTATCTGACATCTTGTGGTACAGCAAGCAAATATTTTTGTATCTTTTGTTAATCTGTTACTGGCAAGTTCTCAAATTTTATGCAAATCTACACAATAAATTATCTCAGTAAATCTTTTCTGGTTCAAACATTTTTATAAAACTGAAAGTAATTTTTAAATACTTTTCCCTTGGATTTCCAAGTATCACATATACCTTTACATTAAAGCAATAAAAGGAACAGTTGAGGGGCATGAGTGTCGAGTAAAATGGATCTAAGAGAAAAATGTATAAAAATATGGGGGCTGGGGGGGTTACATTGTCCTTTGCATAGTTCTCACCCACGTAATACTGTGGCAGTTGAGGTCAGCTGAAGCACTCATACTCAGAATTCCACATTCAACCAGGCAGGAGCTGAAGGAAGAGACCTCCACCAAAGGATCTTCAATCTTGGGATGTGTTCCTCTGTTAATCCACTGAAGCTGGAAGTCACTGACCTCCAGGTCACACTATTTTTTACCCACTTGCATACTTCGTATTATACAAAAGAAATGTCCAGCTTGTTCTGACTGGGGAGGGTGTGATATCTTAACACTGTTTCAAGTTGTATGTTTATTTCACAAACACTACACAATGCACATAATTACTTCAGAAATTAAATATTAGGCAGTGGTAGATTACGATCGTTTTCAAAATGTATGAAAAGCAAAGCAGAATCTTGCTTTTGCCTATTTATGCTCTTCCTTTAATTTGTTTAATTTTGGTATTTTCCAGCATGAAAATACATGAGCGCATTTTGCTCCTAGTAAATTTTAGAATGTTTAACTTCTACTGGGCATGAGTTTCACTGGTTGAACTATCCTACAGTTTTTGGGTAGCAAGAGCTCTGTGGGGAAAGTTTGTTTAAAAAACATTCCCGTTTTTTAAGTATTTACTTATTCTACTTGTGTTCTTAGAAGAAATATTTCTCTCTGCTTTCACCTTTATGAAAGCTTTTTCTTTATTGTTTAAACAAAGTTATAGTTTTTCACTAAATTTAATTTACAGTTTTGATGAAATATGGATTGTCACAAAAATTATCATTTTCTGCTTGAAGTGTAAGGCACGTTTCTTTGATCACACCTTCTCTCGCATAAAAATACAGCAGTGCATATGTGCGACCAACTCTTCACCTCAAAGAAAACTACCAAAGGGAAACATTATACTGCTCACATAATTCTCCTTAGAGACTGAGAGAAAACAAGCTGCGTATGACAGATGTGAGTCATAATGCTGAATGCAGAACTGGTGTTCACTCAACAGCTACAATGGTGGTAGTGGTAATAAGAACCTATGCAGAACAGAATAGGGAGACAAGATAAATTTATTTCACTTAATCGTTTACTTGGCTCAAAGATAGCATGCTTTCAAAAGATGTGAGGAAGAAAGCATTATTCTTCAGCATTATGTGAACAGTTTCATGTACAGGGTTTTTTTGGGCAATGTTTGTTAATGATTATATGTTCATTTCAGAAGAGCTGAAGTTTTATGACAGTATAACTCTAATATGCTTTTGTTCTGGGAAGACACCTTTTCAATACATCTGTCCACACCTGAAAGCTCCAAAGTCACAGGCGTTACTTATCCAGCTG
The DNA here is from genome assembly GCF_018139145.2 of Gymnogyps californianus. Lineage (NCBI taxonomy): Eukaryota > Metazoa > Chordata > Aves > Accipitriformes > Cathartidae > Gymnogyps > Gymnogyps californianus. The sequence goes on from NC_059473.1 coordinate 54,613,817, forward strand.
TTAGAGATATACTTTTACCAAATGAGAATAATTCCTTGAAAATACTATTCAGTGGCCTAAATTCTTGGATCTAAAAAACTGTGTTTAGTGCAGGATCAGTGAGATAGACATAAGTATGTCAAAGCATCTAATGAAAGATAGAGCAGCCTCATAACTCTTCTAAGTACGTGGTGGCTTCTAGTATGTGGTGGCTCTAGGGGATTCCTGAAACACAGTGTGTCCATGAGTGCCTCCAAACCTGAAAGGAGTAGCCAGGAGGAAGTCTGTAGACATGGATACAGCATCTAATATATGGAGAATTCCTAAATACCTGGTTAGAAATTGAGGAACATGTAAGTGGTGGAAATGTAAGTGACCCGATGTCTAGCCTAGCCCAGCCATCGGTAATCCCTGATGGATTTGCTCAATTTCAAGGGAACAAACTACACTAAAAGGTACTGCTAGGGACTACACACTATTTCTGATAAGACTGGGGACAACAGAGCAAGAACAGCAAAATGGATTTTGGAAATCTTTAATAATCACTGCCTAAAATGCAGCATTTCTTTAAGATACACACAGATAGTTCTCCAAATCCATGTTAGGCTTACAGTGCACAATAAATAGCAAATAAAAGAAAACTGCTTGTTTGCACTTATTTGTGATGACTCATTACAAGTCCTGTTTCCTTTCATTGCCACTTGTGAAGTCACTATGTAGTGTTGGAAATAAACAGGAGAACTCTATTTTAGTGGCAAAAACTATGCAGTCAAATGAAAGCACACAACAAGTGAGACAGACAGTGTGAGTGACACAGACCAGAGAAGCCCAGGTTTTATTTATTCTTAAATCAGCTCTCACAAAAACGATGGACTCTCTTGCTTGGAAGTTAGAAGACTGAGAGTGAGAAGATCTTTCCATTTACTTCTGTAATAGGAAGTAAGTGACATTGCACGATATAAATCTTAAACTCATTTTCACATTAAGTGAAACAAAATAAACAGCTTTAATAATATCATTCATATTACATAACAATTACCAGATTTTCCAATTTTAAATTTGAGAATGGAGCGACTTTATACAATTTTTCCAAAAAAATCATTCTAGGAATATAAATGCATGTCCAGACTAAATATATGGCAAGGGAATAACTCACATTTGATATAAGGATTATTTATGAGACGAATTTTTCTCTTTAAAAAATTTTGCTTTTGCTGAACTTCTAGACAAAAACAGTCATGACATACATAGAAAAAAATTTCCATGGGACATAAATTAAGACTGCCCTTCACATATGAATTGCTACTTCAGATGTTGGCATGAAAATGTCAGGATCCTGGGGGCATCACCAGCCCTGACTCTCCCTGCCTGGACCCCAGGGCTCCCCCATGGCCCCGGACCCCACGTCACCCCCTGGGGCCATCAGCCCCTGCCCCAGCGATGCTGCAGCAGAGCCAGTCTCCAGCCTGCCACAGGCCCACATGCCAGCCCAGCCTCAGCCCGTGCCCAGGGGGGTTCCTGGTGCCCAGGGCTGGGGCTGCCCTGGGGCCTGCTGGCTGCCTGCTCCTGGATGGGGGGTGGGTCGGGCCCTGCCTGCCAGGCCCTGTCCCGATGGACCTCCATGGGCAGCCCCCGACGACCCAGGGAGCCACCGGCCCTCACAGCGCCCTGACAGAGTATGTATCAAACCGCCTTCACAATGAAACCTTCATGGCCCAGAGTTAGCGCAGTTTAGTATTTATTAGTTAGGCTGGAGTGCTTTTCAAAAGCTTAGCTGCCATTTTTGCCTTAAAAACTTCACAACGTAACTAAGGGCCACTCAGCCTCCACAAGGAGCAGCACGCTGTGCGCTGAGGAAAAGGACAGAGGGAGTGGGGCTGGCCGGGGAAAGGGAAGAGGAAAGCCTGGCAGGGAGGCAGAGCTGTGGGTACCCTCAGGCTGTGCCTGCAGCCTCCGCGATACCGCCAGGCACGCCTCAACATTGTTACAGGAAAGCTATTTGCTTTACGGGTAAGGGGAAAAATGCAAATCTAATGCAAATTAAACAGCTTCCACTGCAGATTGTAATTTAGGCGTAGCTGTATGAAGCAGTACAAACTGTACCAGATACTTGCACAGCTAAACCAGCACGGCTTTACATGTGTGCATGTCTCCATTTCCAGTTGCTAAAATGAAGATAATCTCTTTTTTCCCATTAACCTGTCTGTCTTGCCTAAAGAGGTGGGCCTCTGCGCCCATAGTCTTTCTCCCACTGTTTCTCAGAAGCCGCCTTTTTGGCCTGAGCATCTACATGGTAATGCACTATAAAATACAGGTATAATTAATAAATGTTGGCTATTCCTAATTGGCGCTGTAACCAGCCCTAACTGGGGTGCTATGGCAGAAGAGATGGTGACTCACAAGGAGGTTTGAAGGAGCAGATATTAATGACTCCTTACACACCTTGCCTGAAGTAAAGCTCGAAACCATGATAATACATCAAGTTGCTGAACCTAATCCCAGCAATAGGTCTAAATTCTGGTCAGGACAATGCCATGCACAATGCACTTGCTGAGCTGATCTAATTAAAGCTCACAATTTCCTCTAGGCTTTAATTCAATCAGTTACTACATGCCAAAGTTCAATTGCCTCAATTAGGGTTTCAAAAAGTCTTAGATTAAGTCACCAATTGGACCTAAAGCCTACTCAAGAAGCTCACTGACTAGTGTCTTGGGACAGAATCTACAAAAATGTAAAGAATGGGAGAAATGAGAATTGTCAGGCTTATTGACTTTAATAAATTGGAATCTGTCCTGCATACTCTAGGCTTCTCCTACCCATTTGCCTTGTTACCCATTTACTTTCTCTGAAACAATTATTTGCCTTGTTAATTTCAAATTATTATGTTGTTCTTAAACTGGAGGGCACTAGCATTTTCTTTGGAAAGTCTTAGCTGTCCTTGCATTTCACCTCCTGTTTCACTCGTTGGCAGGGAGGGGCAAAGATGCGGAAAGAGGTACTGTTTGCCATGCTTGGAATGAAGTTAAAATCATATAGAATACTCCTGTTTTTATGGGAAATCTTTTAATTGTCTTGAAATCTGCAATTTTCTTGCACAACTGAGCTAATCAGATAATTTAAATATGTATCTGGTATTATTATTTCTGAACTGGTGTTAAAAGAAGGGTTTACTTTCACAGAAAAATGGTGACATGAATGAAAATAAATGCACTAAAAAAAAAAAGCCTAAAATTAAATGAAGCATAGATGCATTTTGGATCTTCTAGCTTCATCATCATTAAAGGGATTGTCCACTCGCTTGCTTGCGTGCTTAGCCTTGCAGTTTATGTAGTTCACTGCTTTTAATTTAAAGAAAGAAGAAAAAACACCAGTGAAATAAATAGTAGCCATTTTTAACAAAGGCCTAATGTTTCTGTAGTCTAAATGAATACTTGTCTAGATTGTTAAACTACTGTACAATAGGAATCCCCTTCCAACTAATGCATTGTAATTACAATGACAGTAATAAAATGTGAGCTTTTTTTTTTCTTGTAGTGGGCAGTCACTTAAAATGACTCATTGATGAAAGATCCTGTCTGAAAGGCTACACTTCATACAAAACACTGTATATAAGCAGATCACTATATTTGAAAGACATTTTTAAAATTGCAGCACTATAAATCTGTTTTAAGAATGGATAAATTAATTTTGTCCATCATATTTTAGCTTTAATTCATTTAGTCCAAGAAAATCCTTCTTCACTTGGCAGACACTCATACTTCATCTTAATTTGGCTATTTTATAAAGCTTGTGTTGATTTCACTTGTAATATTTTGCTGCCTTTTAATGGAGACAGATTGTATTTCATATTTACTTCACTCTGTTATGCAGGTCTTAAAGTGGCACTGTAATAAGAAGCACTTGTATTATACTTGACCGACTACCATAAAATGTGTATGATAAATACATATGAAACAGTATTCATTATTCAGTAAAGTATCAGCCCATATTTTTCTAGATGGATAAAAGCCTTACCTTGTTTAAAACCTGTTCTGACCATACTAGCATCGTATGTCTGAGGTTTTAATCCTGACTTAGGCCTACTATTAATGTAAAACTGAGAAAACAGAAATGCAGCACATGGGATGTGAAACTGTAATTTTATTTTGTAATAATGAAAAAAGCAGAGGTTACAGAATCTCCATCTTTGGGGTTATGCAAAAATTAGACATGACCCTGAGCAACATGATCTGACTTTGAAGTTGGATCCAATTTATGACTGAGTGGACCGCTGGACCTGATGACCACCAGAGATCCCTTCTCACCTCAGTTATTCTGTGAATATATGATTCTGCATTAATATGTTTCAAGTATCCATCAGAACAGATCAAACTGCAGAAGCCATACGATATAAGGCAATATGATATAATGATGCAAGTTTTGTACTGATGACAAGTATGTCATACTATCAGTTGAGTAAATCATGTCTTCTCCTGATGCAGCTTAAGCTTATACATACTGTTAAGAAGGTGCACGGATTGCATTGAAGAAAACATAAGCTTAATTACATGTCGAAGTGGTGACATAGATCGGGTTAAAATTAGAAATTCCTTAGCATCATTATTTGTAATTTTGCTTTGGCATCTAAAGAACAACTACAACATATTAAGCAAACTTAAATGTTGAATGTACATATTACATGCTCCTCCTGTAAATCATTACAATCCACTAGCAGTATCTGAGTAAAGATTTTCTTATAAATATACGGAGACTGAAAACCCCAAAATACTTCAGTTCAAGTGAGAGATAAACATTATGAGATTAATTCATACACAAGAAAGTATCCATAAAAATATAATCAGTTAGGAATGGAAGAAATTGACAAAGGATCAGATCCAAAGTATAACAGGCATGGATTTTAGCAGCCTAAGCACAACACTGCACTTCAAAACTGCTCATTCTGTGGCTGCCTGGCCCTGGTGGTGCTTATTCGTGACAGCAAAATGAGAATTTTAGTTCAGACACCCCACTTTCCACCTAATGAGTAGACACAATCCAGATGAAAATGTCATGGAAAGAGAACCTATCCTCTACTTTACTTACTGATTTTTTTTCCAGAAAGAAAGTAGGTGACAGAAGGAGATGATCTATGCAGCTTACAGAGTATCTGCTTACAAGGGAGGCATCCTGAATTGTGAACCCTGCTCCTAGGACTGTTTATGCACTATACCCTAGGAAATCATGAACAAAAAAGAAGAAATACTCTGCCACCAAAACTGCCTGTTTTGATTGCACAAGAGATGATTAACTAAAAGGGTACAGGGCAACTGAGGAAGCTGTTGTAACTAAAAGCATGAAGCAGGACAGCAGAGTAGATGCTAGGGTTGAAATACCTCTGTTCTTAACACAGAGCTGGCCCAGGCTCAAGTAAAATGCAATATAGAAAGCAGAAGAAATCAACAGACTGCATGAACAAAAGAGAACTGTGCACTTTTAGTACAACATAAGAACGAAATTAATTAAATGCCTGCACTGACCAAAGAAGATTTGGATAAGCAGAAAAATAAATTACTCCTGCAGACAGTGATAAAAGGAAAGGATTGGCTGGAGCCAAATCAGTCAGACTATGCTGCTAGGATGACCTAACCTTAGGTACTGAAGACATGGCTGCAAATAATGAAAGTAAATTTGAAAACAAAAAATGTGGTGTTAACACCCTCCTTAAATATTTCTTTGGTGTTATTTATTTTTTATTTAAAGAGCCTCTATCTCATGAAAAAAGACAGATGGATGCTTACGTACAACATTTTTTGAAGGGACTGTGTATCATCAGTGAAGATGAGAATAATATGTAAATAGCTCAATACATAATAAGCAATAAACATATTTTCATTAGATACAGTAAATTTTTGTGTATAGTTTAATAGCTGACACTGCCTTTGTCTGGTCCAAGACCACAGTGGTGGGACAAAGGTGCAAATAGGCATGTGAGTTACTAAGGAGGATGGTGCACAACCTCTTTCACAAGTCTCACATTTCCATCACATAGTGCTGCTGTCATTCATTCCTTTTGCCTTATGCACTCTCCCTTGCTAGTGCATTGTAGCTATTCGTCTTGTCACATACCACTGGTAGTGGCCAGCAGTGAGAGACCCACAGTGGTCAACTGGTAACAATTCCTTAAATTCTTCCGAAGACAGCCATGCCTCTTTCTTTTGCCATGCTCTATCTCAACACACAACAGCTACATGGGCACTTGTGTATTATTATCTATACTAGTTGGGTAGATCAATGCTGCAGAGCCCTTCCAATTCATACTTCAACAACCAACGTATACACTTGTCATTATGCTTGCTGACCTGAGCCGAATGTGCAGGAATCTTGGTGCACCCTCTGCAGCAGTAGGATGTGCCCTCTCTCTGCCATGCACATCCATACAGCCTAATGGCATCCATACATAGGGTGTTAGCCATGCTGTTCCATAGGTCTTTAATAAAAGACGCCCATGATCTGTGAGCCTGCCAAAGACCACACAGGCTTCCAGAGGCAGGAACTCATCATATCAGTACAGGCATGGTCCATCAGGATGTTTCTGAAATGGGTGAATTTACAAAGAGTAGACAGTTCATCTCCAGTTGAGGTTATGGCAAGTACTAGCATAGCTTTTTTCCAGGAGCTGACCAGCTAATTGACACATGCTCTTAATTTCCTTCTTGTTTATGGCTCATTCAAATTAAGCTGCACAAATATAAAAAAGTTCACTGGTAGCTAGAAGTCATCCTTAGGATTTGTCACCAATGCAGATTATTGGGGGAAAAAAAAATCACAGATGTTTGTTTGGCAACAGCTCTGAGTCTAGAAAGCTTGAGCAGTTTCCCAGCAGCCAGGAAAGATTCCAAAACTCACTTGGAGCTGTGGTTACACTGCCCTGTCCAATACATTTGAGTAGAACAACCTGAATAGGATTAGTTCAGAAATGTTTCCCAGCTTCTTTCTGTTTATGGCAAGAAAATGTTTGGCTAGGGCTCAGTCGATCCTGACTCTGCACTGTGAGTGACTACGCACCATTAAGAAGTTCCCAGGAAAGCTAAGCATCTTAGTTAGTCTTCAAAGCCTCGATTGACTGACTGTCAAAAGCTTTAGCGCAGTTAGAGTCCAAGCAGAGATCTTGAGGTCACTTCTGATGGTCCTTTTCTCGTCCATGCTGAGTAGTGCAATAATTATTATGGTATGCAAATCACCTGCAGTACACCGCCTTCTCTGGATACAACCGGTAACACTTTTGGGGCTTATGTACAAACTGATGACAAACATTGCGAGTGGACCTGTCACTTCACTACCTACCCACTGCTCTGGGATTATTCCACCAAATCTTAGCATACGTTATAACTGGGTGGGCTTTTACTCATTCTGGCTTGTGCGGGACTACCTTCATTCCCTTTCTTCTTCATGCTAACACTGGTGGTATACTACCCCACAAAAAAAAGAAGAAGAAAAAAAAAGCCTGTAAGCACAGTGATGGTTGCACTCTGCAGTTATCTGTAAAGTTATTGTGACTTTCTTGAGGCAAAAGACCCAACAGGTCTGACCTGCACCAACTAATGGTCTGTGGGATCGCACTGGTGTGTAGGCCAACACTACGTGCCCCATTGCCTCAAATACCTACTAGGAATAGTGGTTGCTCATGTGGTATCTGTAAAATACTGATAAAGAAATGAGCAGGTGACCCTCTCTCTCCTTTTCTAGGAGCAGTAAATAACAGGATCAGTAAGAAAATGCGGGCAAAGAAGACCAAAGCCAAGTGGATGGATTTGATGGCAGGGATTTGTGTGAAGATGCACTGCTGGGGGCTAAGTGACTCATGAACATTCAACGGTGGCTCTGTCACAGCTGGACTCTGTCATAGTTGGGTACAAAGATGTTGCAAACTAGTTGGGTCTGACTGCTTCTTCCCCAGCTGTGCAAGACACTTGGGCTTTGGACTGGGGTATAAAACACTGGCAAGAGATTTCAGACATCAGAGGCCGGAAGGTCTGAGTGGGCAACATGAAGTAGGGAGGTTAAGCAGAATTGGTCTCATTTGTAAACAGGATGTGGTTATTGGGTAAGAGCTAGAGGCCCCAGAGAAGCTCTGAAATGCAGCAGCTAAATCCTGAGAGATAATGGGGATGTTCGCTGAACGATAAAATTAAAAAGCCTACTACTGCTCCCACCGACGTCCCAGTGAGAGTGAAGGTTGCTGCTAATTTTTTTACAGGAAGAGTTGAAGTCCCAGAAAGCACTTCTTTGTTGAATGGCATCAACTAGAAAGTGTGAGGGAAGAGAACTGCTGTTGTCTCAACCTTGTGTATACTATATTATTTGCCTAAATGTTTGCAATATTGGTACAATGTTGCAATAATGAATGAGGTTCTCTTTGTGTTAGGTGCTAATGTAAACAGAAAATGAAATCCCATCTCCCCTCTGAAAATGCATAGTCCATTTAAAGAATGGATTCAAGGGCCAAGTACATAGACGATAAGAAAAGGAAAGTGACTGCAGTATGCAAAAAGAGTGCTTTTAAAGTCCTTTAATTCTTCATCCAGTTTTGAGGGATTTTTTTTGCTGTGATTAATATTACTATAAATAATGAGGCTAGTTGTGCCATGAAAGTTATAACTAGGAGTGTTTGCAGGGCCTGGCCTAACATATACTGACAACAGAACTCAAATGGACTATAACTTACATTCTTAAAGTTATACCTGTACACATGTCTTTACCTGTAACATTCTGTCTGCCATTTAGTCAAATACGGCCAAGTTCTAGAAGTTTTCTTCCCAGTTTAGTGTGTTACAATAAGCATGTGTGAATAGATGGAAAAATTAGACATTATTTCTGTAACTTATAAACTGTGTAAATATGTAATGGATAATTAAAGGCATACTCAAAATGCACACATTTCTCTCTTAAAATTAAGTTAATTTTTATATCAGATATTTACTGATCCTTATTTAAGTGTACTTCTTTTATTTCCAGGACTTTTGCCATCTCTGGAAGCACTCTTTCACATTTTACCAAGATGATTTGAGGCAGCATCCAACAGTCCTGGTAACACAGGGGAACAGCTATATAAGTTCGTGACTCAGTCACTTTGTAAGAATATGTAAACTGTCTTGGTTTCTTTCAAATGCTTATACATCATATACCTGCTGGCAATACGGCTGTAAATTGACATGGGGTTACAGGTCTAAGAAGAGTTTGTGGCATTTTTACTTCTGAGGTTATGATGATGGCTGCATCATAACTCTTTTGCTGCATTCTGATTACGTTTATCCCTCTGTGCACTATTACATTTACTGTGCTAATAAAGCATGACTGGCTATTCAGGCTGAAAACACCACTTAAAAGGACCACTTTACTGTCTGCGGAGGCTTTTACTGCTAACGCATTCATGCTGTAGCTAGCAGATGCGAGCCAATGCCTTGAATCACATCTCTACAAGTTTTCCCTCCAAAAGTGATGATTGATCTTCCAGTTCATTTTAGTTGAAAAGAAAGTTCAGGAAAGAGTCACAAATAATAATTACCTTTGGCAATATAACAACAACCGAGACAAGAGTAATATCTATTACCTGACCACTGACTAGATAATCCAAAAATGCAATCTAGTACTAAACGAAAAATAAAAGCAGAATACAGAATGCTATACAACAGCGGTTAGCGGAAAGAAACATTTAACTCTCTGCCACCTGCTTAAATTAGTTCTGCTGCCCTAAGAATGAACGGAAGCACCTTCGTAAGCCCAGCGGCTCGCCTCGCAACGCGAGGGCTGGCGGTGACTTCTTCGGATGGTGTTGGCTAGCTCCGCACTAGCCCTCGGTCCAGCCCCTCTGGCTACGAACGGCCAGCGCTCCCAGGCCGGGGCCGCACCGCCTGCGCAGCTCTCACCAGCACGGTGGTCAGGGTGAGGGCTGCGGGGGGGTCATACCCCTCCGTTAACCGTTACTGCCATTGGAAACGCTCCTCTCGCCTCGACCCCAGCCCCGCCGCCGCTCCCCGCTCCTCCGGCCCCGGCGGGTGCCGCCAGCCTCACCGCCGCACCGGGAGGAAGCGCCACAGGCAAACGGCCGGCGCCGCCCCGGCCCTGGCTGACACCCGCCACGACGTCCAGACCGCCGCCGCCGCGGGACGAGGCGCGGCACCTCCCCGCCGCCGCAGCCGCTGGAGGGTTTTCCGCGTGTAACCACGCGCGGAGCGCGGCTTCCTCCACAGCAGCCCGGCTCCGCGGGAGCCGCCGTGCGCCTCCAGCGCCGTGCCAGCGGCAGGGACGGCGCTGCCCACGGCAGCCTCCGGCCGCCGCCGCCACCTGTTACCTGCTCCCGCCTCCGCCTGGCCGGCGGCCAACACCCAGCTCACGCCCGACGCCGCGCTCTCGTCGCCGCGCGGCGGGGCGGGGGGAGCGGACACCGCCACATCCGGGTGCCGGCGCTCCTGGCGCGCATGCGCGTCCGCCCCGCCGCTGCGAGGCAGGGCGCCGCGGTAGTCGCCGTTGCCGCTGCTCCTCCTCCCCGGGGCGCTGCGCTTCCGCGTTGTCAGGCAAGGGGGAGCGACCGTGAGGCGGGGGAGGCGCCCTCCGCGGCGGCAGGAGGAGGAGGACGGTTGTGGGGGCGGGCGGCGGCATCAGCCGCTGGCAGCAGCCGGGAGAAGCCCCGCCGGTGACTGGCTAGCGGCACAGGCAGCTCTGAGGAGGCGGAGGGTGCCTGAGCCGCGGGGCGGGCGCCTGCGAAGGGGGAAGAGACTGCGGCGGCGGGAGGGGACCGGCACACGCACGCACACACAGACACACGCACGCAGAGACGGATGACAGCGGCGGCCGCGGCTGCCACGATGTGAGGCGGGCTGCGCGGGGGGACGCGGAGGCTCCGCGGAGAGGAGAGGAGGCGCAGCCCGCACAGCCCCGGCGGCGGGAGGGCGGCCGGGCCGGGGCGGGGCCGGCCGGGCCCGGGGCGAGCCGTGCGCCCCGGCGGGCAGGGCGCGGGGCGCGGAGCGGCCGCGGGCGGCGAGTCTGGGACCGGCGGTGGCGGCGCTGGTGGGCTGACCGGCTCCTGTTTGCTTGGCTCCAGTCTCCATCTCCGAGCCCGCGGGCCCCGATGAGGAGCGCCCCTGCGCTGCCGGACTGACGCCTCGCCGCCCTCCCCGCGGACGAGGAGGAGCGCTGCCCCGCGGCGGAGAGTGCGGCGCCCCTGATCGCGGGCCGCCCCTGCACCGCCCTCCCCGGTGGGGGCTCGTCTGCCGCCTGCGGGGCGGGCGGCGCGGCGCGGCGGCGAGGCCGGGGGAGCGGGGAGCGCCGCCGCCGAAGACCATGAGGAAATTTAACATCAGGAAGGTGCTGGATGGCCTGACGGCGGTCTCCTCCGCCGCCTCGGCGTCGTCCGCCGCGCAGCAGCAGCAGGCGGGGAACCGTGAGACCGAAATCCAGGAGACGCTCCAGTCCGAGCACTTCCAGCTCTGCAAGGTGAACGAATGCTGCAGCCCCGAGCCGGCTGGCGGCCGGGGAAGGGGGCGCACCGCCGCGGTGGGCTCTGCGGGCTTTGCTTCTCGGTACCGACCTCGCCGAGCCTGCCCGCCGCTCCTGTTTACTTGTTTGGATTTATTATTCGGGGGGGGGGGGGGGGGGGGAGAAGGGAAGGAAGCGATGGGTGTAGCTGTACGGGTCTTGTTGGATTTCTGTAGTCATCTTTCCTGGAGAGTTTCGGGGTTTGTCGTCTTCTAGGCTCTTTCATGCGTGTAATATTGACCGTGGTCATGAAGGCTTCGTAGAAAGAGCGGGATGGATAGGGGAAGGAGTGATACCTAGCTGTAGTGCAGATCTGATTATCGCGGCATTTGAGTAGAAGCCTCTGCTAATGGGCCCGAAGGACGGGGGATCTGTCGCTCTGCATTATTTGGAAATGCATTTCTCCTGTTCCTTTGCGCCTGAAAAAGGCTGTAGATGTTTGTGGTGGTTTCACTGCAGTGTGTTGCCAAGTTGCCGATGCTGCTATTGCAAATCTTCTCCAGAGACAGAGGAAAAGTTCCTGGTTTTTTATTTGCTTGTGCATGATACAGTAACTGCAGTTCATGTCTGCACACTTCAGAAAATGATGCAGCGAATTAATCCACCAGCTGTACCAAGAGGAATAAAAACTGATTTGAATATCAATACCCATTTTTATCTTTACAATGCACCCATGGCCTAGCTTGATAGGGATGAGCTTGTTTGTGGATTCTCCTCCTTGTTTTATCTAGTATTGCAGGCGTTTCTGCCACTTTTGCAAGTTGTTCACGAACGATATGGAAAAGAGCAGAGCTGTTACCAGTTAGATTTTATTCACTGTGAAATACTGAGAGTTGCGGGGTATGCCTGCAACTTCAGTGAAGTAAAAGGAGTATATCAGAAGTTTTCTATGTGTTTATGAAGTCCTAAAATAACTCTGCTTTAAACTAAAGGTTTTGAAACGAAAAAGCTAGCATTTGTGTGGCTTACGTTGTGTATGTTTATAACGGAAATAAGAGTAGGTGATACTTTTATGATGTTCTTGATTCTGATTAATTGCAGCCTGAGAAATGTAATGGAGTTATTGCTTGGTCAACTGCCGAATTAGTCTTGGCTAACCAAAAAGCTAAATGTGCCAATAGCTTCATATTAAGAAAGAATCCTGTGATTGAGGGTTTTTTGCTTGGTTTGGTGGGATGTTTTTTGGTTTTGTCTATTTTGGGGGCTGTTTTTTCTCTTTGGGGGAAGCAGAGGGCGAGAGATTGGTTCTGTGGAGCTTGGATTGTTTTTTTTCTTAACATGCTGAGAGAGGTTGCACTGTCATGTGGGGCCTGTTGGATTGAAATTGAAGTGGTTCTCAGAAAAGCAGGTCTAGTAATTTGTAATAGTTCTAATGATAAGTCTGACTTTGTTGCCAAACTTCCTAGGAACATCTCAGATTTTAATAGTTTAGTGCCTTCGTTAGAGCTGAAAATAAGATTTTTCAGAGAATGAGATAGATGAGAAAATAAAATGCTGAGTTGATACAGTCTTTGTACAGAAGAAATGTAAGATTCAAATTAAGTTTCGGTAAGTATGACTGTCACTTGATCAAGAATGAATGAGTAATTACGACTAAAAAAATCTTTTGTAATTGGTTCATGTAAGACAGCTGATTTTCTCAGTCTGCTGTTAAAATGCTTTGTAGTTCCTTTCTTAATTGTGATTAACAATGAATCCTGTTCCCTAACGTATGATATTGATTCTGTTTATTTTTGGTCTGCTGCTTGACCCATCATTACTGCGATGCTCTGACTTATTAGACTGTACGCCATGGTTTCCCCTATCAACCTTCAGCTTTGGCATTTGATCCTGTTCAGAAAATACTGGCCATCGGGACTCAGAGTGGAGCGCTAAGGCTGTATCCTTTTGTATTCTGAAGCAGATTTAGTGCACCTCACGCAAGTGACGTTTTGATTCAGCTGCTGGAACCATTCAGAAGTCTGGTGGGAACCAAGTATGCAGGAGGGGAGAAAAAAAGCTCTGTTTTCTGTTGGTGGGTGGCTTGGCTGTTCTGGTTGTTCTCTGTGTCAGTTCAGGTTGTGTTAATGATGTGAAGTATGGCTGCTCGGTCCCCATTATCTCAAGTTAATATATATGTTTTGTAGAGGGTTACTAGTGTGCTGACAGTTTATAGCAGCTGACTGCAAATCTAGAGAGAGACCTCGGCTGAGCTCTGTTTCATTGTTCTGCTGTATCCTCTGGGATTGAAAAAATCCTTGCTGCTTGATGGGTTTTGGGGGGTTTGGGGTTTTTTTTTGTAATACTGTAGTTACCTGCTACTGCTTCTGTGTTGCCAAAAGATGGTTTCAAGTGGGGATGCTAAAGGGTACAGGAATTGTATCTCACTAATAATTTCCAAGTGACTGAGATGAGCAGAATGAATTTGTGGCATAAAGCACCAGTAACCCTGCTTCTTTTTGTTCACTAAAAAGTGAACTACCCATATGTTCATAGCCATATGCTACCATAGCCATATGGTACTATCCAAACCATGTAACATATGTGTTTAAACTTTTATTTTTAAAAGAAGATGCCCTATAGATTCTTTAATCCACATTGCCATTGCCCAAACCTTACTTTTCAGCAGAAGAGAATGAATTGAATTTTCTGCTGTCCTGAAATTGACTGAATTCTGACCTTTTGGGGGAAGGCTTAGGCCATCTTGCTAGAAAAATTGACTTAGTATTCTTTAAACTGTAGGTAAATCTCATCTTTTCCTTTGCTGCTTATGTTAGTCTGCAAGTAGACCTTTTTTTGTTTCCTTCTGTAACATCACTACTCTATCTGTAAGGTTAATTGCCTTAAGAGGGTTGTCTTTTACAAGTTGAAAAATTAGAACTTCAGTATCAAATCTGAGGCTTTAAGAAGAGGCTGAAGTGAAGTAGCTTGTATGGTATCTATAATGATATCTATTATGAACTCCCAAGATAGCTTAATTCAAAGTATGAGTAACAGTAATGACCATGTGATGCTCTTAATGCCATACTTCAAACTACCCTTAACTCCATAAATTTTGGTTTTAAAAAGGTGATAAAGTTGGCTTGAATGAAGAGTGAAGTGTGGGTGTGTGGTGCTGTTAATTACTTTCATATTGGTAGAATAGATGAGAAAACAAAGAGAGACCTAAAAGTAAGGATTTGGGTTGGAGGAAAAGGAGACATTAAAATACACCTGTTTAGAGCTTACTCACCTGTAATTTTGGGCAGCATGATGTTGCAGTTTGGGTAATGATGACTTGATAAAACCTGTTTACTGGCACTCATCCCTGACTACACCTGTGAATTCTCCAAGTGTGAATTGCTTTCTAAATAATCGGGATAAGTATTGCAAGATTGTGAGGGAAGAAACAGTTACTGTGAGAGGAAGCAGTAACATTAACAGAAAATGTATTTCCTAAGGGAAGAAGTTTCATGCAGAGGCTGAAACATTGGTGTTCCCCTAACTTGATGAAGATGAATATGCCTCTCTGTACCTTGATACAGATCTTCATTCTTGGAAGAACTGGTTAAAAGCCCTCAACCTCAGCTGATAGGTTAGCCCTGTAACCCAGCAACACTGCAGAAGTTGCATCTTCTATGATTACTTGCTCTTTGGGATGGAGGAGTGCAGGCGGAAGGGATAGACTCAGACACATTCCCAATGTAAAACCAGCCACTTGCTTTCTGCCTAGTGAAACTAGTTTGAAAAGCACTCTTCGGGAAGGAGTGAAACTTGCAAGAAGTGCTTATTTCATTCTGTTGCTCAAAGATAACACAACCAAAGTGCTTGTTGATCTACAGGACACTTTACATGCTAAGGTTTTTACAAATGATAAATTATGTGCAAGGCTTCATTAAAGTGGGAGCCGCTTACTCTTTAGAGCTGCAAAACTGTTTTTAATTGAAACGAGGTGTGGAGTAGAAAGACTGAGAGTCAGTAAAGAGGTATTCATTGAGAAGGAAATCCTAAAAGTGGGAGAAAAGTAAATCCTCATTTTCTTCTGCGTTCATGTTGCGAGAGTCTAGAAGTAAAAGAATGATAATGCTTCTATCATTGCCTACCAGCAGATGGGAGCTGGGTATTAGTGTTTTCCTTGTGTCTTCAAGTATAGGTGCATCTTGTCAAGCTTTCACTTCCTTCCTATTGCAAGTAAGTGATTTGAGGAATTGTGAAGCAAGTTTTTTTTAGAAAGGGTATTAAAGATAAAATATTCTTAAATCAAGGAATGAGCTAACCTGGTTTAGATTTCATTATTATGTGAAGAAATTATTGTTACAGTCCTGTTTGACTTTGGGCCATTTATCAGCTAACCCCTTTACAGAACATGTTCTCTGTATTTGAGCAGTCTGCAATTTGGGTATTTTACCTTCAAAACCAGTACTGATCAGAACAGATTAAAGTGAGCAGGAATTTTCTTAACCACACTCCTATCTCATTCTTCTTTACGAGGACTCTGTAACCACTAGTGGAGGAACAGAGAGAATTCTAATACACAGTACTAAATATTGTCTCTAGTATTGATATAGTGACATGTAAAAATAGAACTAAAGTTTTTTCTAAAGAACCAAAATCTGTGGATACAAGTATACTGGGAGTTCACTGACTCAGTATATTTATCAATTAGAGATAAATAAAGACAAAATAACATCAACACTGTATTGCATTCTCTGAATCCACAAAGTAGTTGTGAAAATGGAAATACCTAAACTATAGGTGGCATGTTTCACTAATTGGATTAGAAGTAGAATTACTACTCTGTTAATATTCTTTGTCCTCAGTCCTAGGCTTGATGGGTTAAAATCGGAGGAGAGCATTGTGGAGTTGGTGACTTAGTGTGCCAGAGGCAGGACTTTGCCATTCTATGCCCATAAGCAGCAGTTGGTTCTAGATCTTGCAGTTTTAAGAGGGAGAGAAGTCCATAAAAATATTAGGAGGAGACTGGTTTTAGTGTAAAACTTAAACCTTATGAGTCACAAAAGTTACAGTTTGGGATTATTCACTAGTTTAACTTCAGCAGTGTATCCCATGTATTCCTTTTAAAAAAAAAAAAAAAAACAAAACCAAACTTGATTCTGTTTCCAGAGTTACTTAGAAATATTTCTAACTCTGATTTAGCTAGGATACTTAAAAGCAGGTGTTTCTGAGGCAGGCTGATATTGCTCAGGTATTATCCTTAATTAAAGAAGTATTTTGTGCCCTCTATAGAAAGGAATGTTTTGAGCAATTAATAACAAAGGCTCTGTTCTGTTTTCAGCTATGAACAACAACTTGGTTCCTTTACTGTGTATGAGGGAAAGTTACAAAGTGTATAGCTTAGTAGAATACGAACCTTGGAGAGAGGTCAGATGCTGGACCCGCTACTCTTGACAATAGAACAGCCAGCTGATGTGAGCCTCTCCCTGACATTAGGATCTGTTGAAAATAGTTAAGTCATTTGATTCTGTTTTCTGTATTGCAGGGGAAATTGAGTGATGAGGTAGGCACAAGAGCAGAAGCACAGCGCTGAGTGACATAAAATCTTAAACTTCTCGCATGCACCCACACTCATCTGTTCATGCTGATCCAGTTGTTCCTCTGAGTTCGTGGTGTGGATCAGAGGACACTCATTCCAGCTACTTGAGGTGTTTGAGTCTTGGCTGGCGGCCTGGCTCTTATGTGTGGCAATTCCGCCTCAGGCTCACCCTTCTGCACAGTGCTGGATGCTTGTGGGTGTGTTCCCCACAAGGAGCAATTGTGCTTGCTGTTGATTTCAAGCTGCAATGGTCAGTGTAAACTGCTGGTGGCCTCGTTTGTCACTGCAGGCGATATCTTTGACTTTCTCCATACTTAAAGGGATTTAGCTGTAGTCACCAGGGTGGCTTTCACCTTTTGACTTCCTGTCCCAAATGTCTTAGATATCAAGTAGTTAAAAGTTCATCTATGTTTTATTGCTTTCCTGTGCATGCCCGAACCATTACACAGGACACGTAGTCCATAGTGTTTAGGAAGTTTTGTGCATAATTGACTGTTCTTTGTTTTCCCAGCAGATATCAAAACTTTCTAATGAGTTAGAGTTAAGTATATGTACTCAAGGTTTAATTTACCTGAATTGGGTAGACTTCACCCTGTGACATCCTGACAGCATTCAGTGACATACGTAATAGCCCTGCTTCCGTGCTGTTTTCACTCTTCTGCTTAAAAGTCCCTCTAGAAGTCGAATGTGATCTGAACAGGGTAGCATTTTAACTGTAAAGAGGTTTGAGAAAGGTGAAATGGACTTTTTCAGGATTTGTCTGTCTTTAGGATGTTGTTTCCTCAGAACTTTAAATTACTAATTGTACAGGGCTCTGGACTTATTAGTCGGCTGAGCTTTGTTGTGTAGAATAAGCTTTGAAGCTAAAGCAGAAAAATTGAAGGAATTCTCCTGCTCCCTGCTGTTTAACTGCTCCATCTTAAACAAGTTTCTTCAGTTTTCTGTGCTTTAATTTCTCAGTAGCAAAACTAGGACAGTATATCAAATGAGATGTATTTTGATTGTCTGCCAACATGAATGCAATATCTTTATTGGTGCTTCATGCCTTAAATACTCATTTGCAGCTTGAAGCTCAGTCTTTCTCTTGATAGAGTGAATTCTAAAAGGGAAGACTATTTCCACTGGAAATTCTTGAGAGTAAAGGGCTTACCTGTAGAATAAATGCCTAGGACTCTATTCCCAAGCAGAATAGGTTCTTTAAAGTTTGGGTTTTTTTCTGTTGCAAACCTAGTTCACAGGAAGGAGAAAAATTAGATTGTTTGTCATTCTGTCATTAAATATCTGAAGATCCCAATCGTTCTGAATGTCAGCATCTATTCATTTCAGCAGTAAAAGATGACTTTTAGGTAAGCAAATGGCTGAAGTTTTAATGTATTTGTGGTGTATAAAACTTGCTTTCTGTGACTTCCATTCTCTGGCCTTTGAGAAGAACTCAAAACTGTTATTCTTTGGTCAAAATAGCTCAAAGCCTGGATGTGTGGTTCCATGCAGTCAGTTTCTGATGAAATGTTTGTTGCAGCATCTGGATAGTTTTGCTGTAGATGTATACCAAAAAATTCAAGCAGTTTAGTGAATTCTCTGAAGCTCTAATAATATTCCATTTCAAACTTGTGATGTGATTATATCAATTAAAAATACTTTTCCTTTGGATCAGACTATGCAAGGCAGTCTGACTGTTTGGGTTTTTTCCCTCTCACAGAAACATCAACTTGAGATGTTGTGTGTGTTTTTTTGGTGGTTTTGGGTTTTTTTTTTTTTTTTTTTTTTTTTTTTTGAAGTAGCTCTACACCTGCTCTTTCTCCCTTCTGGAGAAAGGGCAGTAGGGCAATGGCTGGAGTTGTGTATGCAGAGCAAAGATTTCAATTTTTAAAACCAAGCATCTAACTGTGAAGTTGGCGCAGCTTCAAGTGGGAGACTGGGCCAGATGAGCTTGGGAGGTCCTTTCCAACCTAAATTATTCTGTGATTCTGTCTATTCTGTGAATATACCAAAGTTGAACTAAACTACTGTTTCGTGGATTGTCAGGGTTTTTTGGCATTTGTACACTGAAGAGAACAGTCTCAACCTTTGCCAGCGTTCTTCTGGACTTCGAACAAATCTTCCTGTTTTGGGAAGAGTACATCGGTAAAGCTACTAAATATATTGCAATAGTGTCATGCCAGAGAGACTCTGATTATCTGTTAATAAGAAAATATTTGTTGGCTACCTTGCCACCCAATTCACAGAGTAGTTTAAACAAGAAAACTACTTTGATTAAAACATACATTAATCTTATCACATTTCCGTTTCTTTTAACACTACCACATTTCTTGTCATATCTTCCAGCACTTGTTTCACGTGGGTATCATTAGCGTGCTCATATCTTTCTTTCAATGAAAAATCCTCATCCCCTAAATGAAGAAAATCAACTACCTTTGGATATTCTGAAATCAAATAAGGCCAAAATGCCATGATGAAACATGTAACTCTTAAATGTATGGAATTATAGCAAGTTAGTCCTATATAGAGAAAGCTATGACTGAATTCTTCACAATAAATAGGATGGTGTACTTTTTAAATCCATGGTTACACTTGTTGGGAGACTTGGTGTGCTGGTTTTGGCTGGGATAGAGTTAATTTTCTTCATAGTAGCTAATATGGGGCTATGTTTTGGATTTGTGCTGAAAACAGTGTAGATAACACAGGGGTGTTCTAATTATTGCTGAGCAGTGCTCACACAGTCAAGGCCTTTTCTGCTTTTCTCACCACCCCACCATCGAGGAGGCTGGGGGTGCACAAGAAGTTGGGAGGGGACACAGCCGGGACAGCTGACCCCAGCTGACCAAAGGGATATTCCATACCATATGACGTCATGCTCAGCAATTAAAAACTGGGGGAAGAAGGAGGAAGGGGGGGACACGTTTGGAGTGATGGCCTTTGTCTTCCCAAGTAACCGTTATGCGTGATGGAGCCCTGCTTTCCTGGAGATGGCTGAACACCTGCCTGCCCATGGGGAGTGGTGAATGAATTCCTTGTTTTGCTTTGCTTGTGCGCGCAGCTTTTGCTTTACCTATTAAACTGTCTTTATCTCAACCCACGAGTTTTCTCACTTTTACCCTTCTGATTCTCTCCCCCATTCCACCGGGGGGGAGTGAGCAAGCAGCTGTGTGGTGTGTAGTTGCTGGCTGGGGTTAAACCATGACAGTCCTTTTTGGTGCCCAACGTGGGGCTCGAAGGGTTTGAGATAACAACAGATTTGATTGGAATGTGCTAGATCGAATTTATAGCTGTTATTGCTGTTTATCTATTAATTGGCAGGCTCCTGTGCTTGCCATGGGGCTTGCTTGCCTTACTGTATATTAGAGTCTAGTGCTCATTAGTGGCTGCTTTTTGCTTTTGCTGCTTGCTGTACTGGTTATCATCTTACTCTGCTGTGCCTGGGAACATTTTGATAACAGCAATGGCCATGCGCCTGGGCTGGCAGATGGCCAGGGCATCGCTGCTGTTTCCGTGCTGCTGTACTGGACAGGCTGGAACTCCAGTGTGAACTCGAGTCAAAGGGACTGTGACCTGTGGATGCATCCACGTGGGGAGCAGGACACCCTGAAGCATCTGTGGCCATGGATAAGCCCGCACCAGAGGAGGTACATCTCGAAGTGTCTGTGGCTGTGGTTATGTCTGTGCTGCAGCAGGTATACCTCTGAAGGATTGTGGCCTGAGGATAAGTCCATGCTGTAGCAGGTACACCTTGAAGCATCAGTGGCTGTGCATGAGGTCATGCTGGAGTACCTCAAAGCATGTGGCCATGGATAAGCCCATGACAGAGCAGGTATACCCGTGGAGGGACTGCAGCCATGAGTAAGGCCACGTTGGAGCAGGTTTACTTCTGAAGGGACTGTGGCTGTGGGTAAGGCCGCATTAGAGGAGGTATATCTCTGAAGGCATTGTGGCCCAAGGATAAGGCCACACTGGAACAGATGTACCTCAAAGCAGCTGTAGCTGTGGATAAGTCTATGCCGCAGCAGGTCTTTGATTTGAAGTGTTATTGCATATACTGTAATTCTACTAAACAGCTTTTAGTAGTAATTGTTTTTGTTCAAAAATACCTGAAGTATAACTGTATTAAATCTCATACTGTAATTTAGAAAAATGAACTTTAGAATGAAAACTTTTCTTCCCTGTAGGTATTTTACTGACAGAGTAGAAGCCTAATGGATATAGCCTTGCAGCTTCAAACTTGCTGGGTCATAGTGAGCTTGGGGAAGGAAACATCTTCGGAAAGCATGCAAAGTTTGCAAGGCTGCAGGTGTTACCATAGCACTAGCATAGCCTGTTTCCTTGTACCTCCTAGCCATTTGTGAAACACTGAGGTGGTATGGATTGTGTCATCTGATGATGTTAGGGTAAAATGTAACGGGGAATTAGACAGCTGGGACCCAGCTTGAGCACTGTAGCAGAAGTCTGAAAGCCTAATTCACTAGGCTCTTAGTTTGACATTTTACTAGATTTGTTCTTCCTCAGTCACTGTGGAAGGGCTTTTAGAACTGAAGTAACGTTATTGCTGCAGGAGAAGAAATAAGCAGTTTCAGTAAAGTCATGTCTGGAAAAGTAGAAGCAGCTCATGATTTGAGATGTGATAAAGAAGGCTTGAAAACACAAATCAAGATTGCAAGCCCTCCCTAACAAAACTTCCTGTTTGGCAGAAAGTTTCTAACTGCATTAGACTTCTAAGTGTCCAGGTTTCTATTTTTACAAAGGTTTCACAAGGCAAAGTTGAGCGTTCTTACACATTACCTTTAAGGTCACCAGAAGTGCCCTCAGTTATTATTTTTATATGTTTTCTGTTGCTCTTCTAGCACTGTTTTTTGTTTCTCAGTTTAATAGAACAGTAAAAACCTGCGTTTATTTATCAGGATTCCCATAGCACATCTGTTTTTGTAGGGTTATCTATGTAGAAGCTCAGTGAAGAACAGAATAAAACTTGTAAATTATTACGTTCTGTATGAAGTTAAACAAAACTGGAGGATGTTGATTTTGGGAACAGTTCACTTTGTCCTTAATCTTAGCTAACCGGTAATAGTTTCACATTTTGAAAAAATAGAGTCCTTAGCAGTTTTGAGAGTTAATACTGCGGTAGGTCTTTAATCTCTTGGGTCTTCTCTTTTCCTCTTGCTACTCTTGATGTGGCCTGTCCTGGAGTGTACCATCAAATGGATCATTATAATTTTTTTGAAAAATGCAGGTTCTTAATCCTGCAAAGTACATCTGGTTAAGTAGACAAGACTCTACTTTTCCAGAGATCTAATTCTTTGATGTGAAGTGTGTTTATTTGTTTGCCGGCCTGAGGAAGAAGTTTGTGCTTCTTGTGAACCAAAACTGCCTATGAGAGCGCATTGCTTACCCACTGTCAGTGTGCTGTCTTTCAGCGACTTTTGAAGTTACCTTATTTTGCTGAACCATAAGTTTGAATCGTGGTATCGTAATTGGTACTTGAATGCTGATCAAGCGTAGCCTCTTGGTATTCAACTGGTGGTAACTTGGGTGACCTTTTTCATGTCAACACTTCTATCATAGGCACTTGATAATAATACAACTTACATGTTTATCAAAGGGAGCACTAAGTTATTACTTCTGTTGACTTCCAGCACAAACACAGGTGAAGGTCTAATGACATAATTTAAATCTCTGGCAGTGATATTTCTATCACTGAATTTAGGCACAGTTTAAAATTATGAAGGTCTTGGAAATAGCTAAAACTGAAGTATTTCACTAGTCAGAACTGTGGTAGAGTGGTATAATTCCTTATTTAGTAGATTTCTAAAATAAGTTGCAGTTCTGTGAGCCTCTGGAGGCTCATACTGAATCCTGATTCATCTTGATTTTTACAATGCTTTCATGAAATTACTTTTTCTGTGGCTATCATTTAGCCTGATCTGACATGTTGATGTTCAGTTTAAGACTCTCTGCCACAAATGAGAACCGTTTTGTCTTACAGTGAAAATCTCTCCTCGGTAAGAGATTCCAAAACTGCTTTTATGTCTGAGATCTGTACGACTTGATGACAGCCTTGGTCTGTGTACTAGTTGTTCTAACTTAATCACTTCCTATAAAGACTTAGTCTATTTTGAATCTCTAAGCTTCTCTTAATAACTAGAATTTTTTTTTTGATAGTGCTTGTATTGACGCAACTATATCAATTGCTGAATTAAGATTGATTTTAATATTGTATTAGTAAAAATTTTTCACTGAAGTTCAGGAATAGATCTTCCCTAGTCATTTGTCCACAGTAGTTCTACTCTGCATCAGTGGTTCTGTACTTACGGATTTTTCATTTGCTTTGAATTTTATCTTAAGTGTCAAGAATAGTGAAAGTAGGTGAAACTTGAAATGTGTGTCTGCTAGTATAGAAAACAAAGTGCAAAATGCTTTGAGGAATGCTAGGTTATGCTGATTGAGCTAATTAAAACATGTGAAGCAAATTTTTTGTAAAAACAGTGATGCTGATCTTGTAGTAATTGAAAAAGCGCAGTCTGAAGCATTGCAGTTTGCAAAATCAACTACCTGATCACTGTTCTAGAGAAGTTTATAGCTTGATACAAATAACTAAAGGCTACTTTGTTCATTTTACTGAATGTCATGGGATTTTATTTCGTAAGTGCAAGTGCCTTAAAGGTAGTAACAAAACCTGGTTTCTGTTTGGGCAACTTGAAGCTTAATTTCCTTCTAAAATTGTGATAATATAATTGCAGTGGCCATTGCTTCCATGTCCAGAATAAGTCTTAGCCTGTCCCGTTCAAACCAGACAGTGTTCAAAAGAGCAATACTGGTGGGGAGAGGAGGTTAGGTTCTCCACCAAGAAGGCTGTAGACCAAACTCACCCTTTTATGAGGTATCTCCCATGGATTCTCCAAGAACTAATTATCTCCTCATGCTCCTATATTCCTGTGAAAAGTCTTCACAGGAGCTGTTTTAACTTTGGAAACCGGGGAACTAAAGAAAGGATGCAGATCCAAAGGAAGCAAGGCCTTTGTATTTCTGCTTAGCAAGCCACTATTTTATTTTGTGTGATGCATGCCATTTCAAGCAGGGGATTGCATTGTGTAGCCTCTTGAAGCTGCTGCCAGGCTTGTACTCTGTATGTGTTTGATTAACATTATTAGATCTTCAAGAGTAGCCAACTAAAGAGGTAATCCAGCTGGTATCCAATGTTTTTGATAACTTTTTCTACTAAAGGTCCTGCCTCTTTCCCACCTAGTAACACCAACTCAGTCAGCAGCAGCAGATGGACAAAACAATTTGCATTTTTCTACTTGCTCATGAGGGAAAAAGAATAGAATGCTAATTTTTTTGTAATCACTTAATGTTAAATTGATAGGATTAGCATGCCTGTATTTTTTTTTAGCTTATGCTCTATCCAGTCTTACTACCTTGTTAAACAGAGCAGATGTTCATCTTCACAGTTGAAAAACATTCTTGACTGAACTTTGTAGTGTTGATATTAGAAGTACAGTTACTAAGCTTTAGTGATGCTTATTAATATGCAGAATGGGCTGCAGAGCAATAACTGGCCTGGCATTCCCTTTTATACGTGTTCCAAACTTGTGCAGCAAACTGGTGCAGTGAGATTAGTTTCACAGCTGCCCTTAAATGTCAGATAAAAAGGAAAGTCACCAGAAAAAGCCCCCAATAAACTTCCATTTAAGTGACTAAATATAATGAGATTTCTTGCTGGCATGGTGAATATCCACTCATTCTTTAAAATAGTTAGGTGGGAAACATAACACTGTGGAAAGAAATCCTGGTGAGTTACTAACCTGGAAAAAAAGAGATCAGGTAGCCTACCTCTTTAAAATACACAGTCTTATTAGTAATGTTCCCATGTTTTCATAAGGGCTGCTGGCCAAAGGAAATAGTATTCAAATAGCAGCCACTCACAAAGAATACTACCATGTCCTTTAACTTTTTTTTTGTACTTACTTCTCTATCTTTCAGTCAAAAAAACCTAAACAAAAACATAGGTCCAAAAACTTTTTTCAGTTACCCACAGTATATGTGGCTGCCTAGGACTTGACTGTTGTACTTGTTCTTTCAGACATTGCCCATGGAAGTACTGTGAATATAGTCTCAATTATGTTAATAGTCAAAGGGGTAGTAAAAAAAAAAAGTAAAATAGAATGGGATTTATACATGCTTTAGAGGATGCTGTGAGGAAGAGGCAGCAGGAGTTAACTTTTATAATATTATTTCTTTTCTTACTTGAGTAGCAAAGGACAAGAACTACTGAACTTTTGAACTATGGCAGTTGAAAAGAACTGTGGGTTTGTTGGGTTTTGGTTTTTTTGTTTTCCATATGAAGACTCTGCCAATAATTTCCAGATCAAATAAATGCTGTTCTGGGTAAAAAGGAAAAAAAAAAATAAAACAAAAAAAAAAAAAAACATGGGGAGGAGGTGGCATTTCCTGAGCAAACTTTACTGACTTTTGATGATCTGTTCTTTTCTGCTGGCAATTCCTAGTGGGAGAAGCAGCACATCAGCAGGTGCTAACAGTGAAGTTTGGTTACAAAATAGGAACTGCAGTTTTGCGTTTTAGCATGTCATAGCCAGAAGGAGTTCCAATACTTTGTGATAGTCTTGTGCATAACTAACAGTGCATTCTGTCAATTCCAGACCAAGTTTTTTGATGACATTTGTGCAGCCTCTTTTACCTCCTGTAGTTTTCTATGGATAAACTGACTGAAACTTGGTAAATGCATCTCTTTTTAATGCAGGAAAGTTACCTGTAACGCATTCAGTGTGGTATTAGTGCTAACAGCCGTAAAGGCCCCTGTTACAGCAGTTTGCAAATACAGCTCTACAGAAATAAAAACTTAACTTCTACAGATCTGCAAGTACATGGACATCATGGCTGGTGTATAACTGTAATTGGAGAGCTAAGTGATCAGTATCTGTTTGGTCCCCTACTTTGCAGAACTGACTTGTACTTGCAGCAGACTTTATTTAAAGCTAGGTCTATTTTAGTACCAGAAATTACAATTCCAAAGGGGCCAGAAATGTGATGGTGTATGGTTTAAAGCTGAGTATATGGTAGTCACTAAAAAATTGTCTTGATGAGTTTTCTCCATTATAAAATAGCTAAAATTGAGGCTGTTATTACTCTTGCACCTGAGGGTAAGGTCATCTGCCTTGGCATAATAAGCACTAGAGGTGATCACTGTCACCAGTTCCTCTGGCAAATAGGAGCTGCCTGCATTTTGTTTCAGTAGACAGAAGTTGTAGAGATCTTTGCTATTTTGTTAAGGTTATGGGCAGGCTTTTCTCCCTTAAGGGCTCAAAAGTGACCTTAACTTATCTGTGTCTAGTGCGCCCTGGATTGGGCAGAATACTTACCGACTTTAGCTGTTACCTTAGTGAAACCTTTTTAAAGAAGGATAGGGTCTAAAACCAGGAGGGAAGTATTTGGTTGTTGCCTACCTACAGGCTTTCATAACTCAAAGTTGGGTTGTCCTTTACAAATGTGGTCTTCCTCTATTTTCAAGATTGACCTGGGGAAAAAAAAATCAATTCCTAGTCAGGCTGCAGAAACTTGGGAGACACTACTTCAATTCCAAGAATACTACTTAAATGTTTAGTTCGTAAGTTTTGTGTATAGTTTCATAGTAATTCACCTGTCTGAATTCAAGCTGATTTTACTTGAGATTTATATAATACTTAGTGCATTATATATTTAGAAACATATTTAATGTGTACTATATTATATGTAACATATACAATATATTAAAGAAAAATAGGATTGGCTTAAACTAGGTCTTTGCTGAGACATAAAGATCACAGCAGTCAAAGTACAAAGCTTCAAATCAGTGGATAAGTGGATATGTATTTTCTCTGAACCAACTACTGAAACTTGGCTTTTTGATTTGTTGTTACCAAATCTGCCCAACAAACTTGGAAGAGTGGTGAACGAAAAAAGCATCATTTTGCTGTCATAGAACAATGATGTGTCCACATTTTGAGTCCTATGTTTTCCTGGTTTCTGCATTTTAAGTGGCATGGATTTAGAGGAAGGAAACTAGAATTGAGAACAGAGTGGCTGCCTTACAAGAGGATTAACAATGCTTGGTCTCCTCACTTTAGAGAGGAGGAGAAGGGGTAAATATGATCAAGGGTTGTAAAATCAAGAGGACACTGGTTAAAATTCATGCTGAGCTGTCATTTAGCAAATTTGCGGTGCAGAAACTGCAGTGCAGGGGGTATAAAGTACTATTAGACTGATTTAAAAGAGATAAAAAGCAATTTTTAGTTTGCATATAATGAGTAGTGAAATTCTAGAATTTGTGGGTGTGGGAGATGGTGTTGGCAGGCTGTAACGGTAGATTTGGGAGGGGAATGGACAAACTGGCAGACAACGGCTCAATAAGCAGGGGAATGGACAAACTTGCAGACAACAGCTCAATAAGCAAACGCTAAAGGGACTAGACTGGGATTTGTCCTCTAACATACCTAATCCACTAGGAGGGTTTGGTTTGGGAGCGGAAAGGGAATAGGCTGCAAAAAGTGGCCAGGCTTGTGTGCTCTCCTTAAATAACATTGATTGCTGTTGTAGGAGGCAGTGCTGGGCTGCATGGACCTCTGGCTTGAGTCAGTATGGTGGCTCCTGTGCTCTTAGTCTGGCTGACTCCTGTCAGAGGAAAGAATTCCTTGACTATGAAGTTGTTCAACAGTATGGTTGCACAAACTTCTTCATTTCAACTCAGTACTTCACATTGTAATCACTTTTATAAACACAACTTAAAATTTTCCCAGCTTCTATGGTTTGTTCGCAAGGAAATAATCTTTGCTGCTTGAGCGAAATTTATCAGATGCCTGAACAGCTGATGAAACAGTTTCTATGGTAGGGTAAAACATAGAGCGCCGAGAGTGTTGGTGTGGTGTAGTGGTGAGTTTTAATGTCAAGGAAGCTGGCATGAAAACTTGAGTGTGGTAATCACACTGTGGTCTGATAATGTTCTCTGCCTTCAGGTTTTTTTGTCTGCAGTGGAGGTTACTGTTGCAATTAGAACAGAGTGCTGGGCAAGTTCAGAAAACGATGGCCTTGAGTAAGTTTTAAAGGGGAAAAACTACTTTGTGCCATTCTTCAAATGTCACAGCATGCTATTACAGTAGTTGTATCCAATTTGACAACGATGATGCTACTAACACTTGCTGTTCTAATCTACAGAGTAATGGATTGGCATTTTTAGGAATATAATCTCACTTGCTGTAGGAAAGCTCATTCAAAGAGACCATTCTTGCAAAATATTCCTGAAATTATATTTAGCGTCCAACTTAAAATTAGCAGATTTCAGTTACAAAACAGGTAAAATACCTAAAAGCATAGTTTGAAAACTTTGTCCACATAGTTTGTTCTACAAAAAAACCCCCAAAAGTAGAGAATCCTCTGTATTCTGAAACTTCTTATTGTCTGCTATAGTACATTAAAAGCATATAATTGTAAATTATACAAATGCACTTAATTTGGGGGGAGTTCACTTCCGATGAAATTAAACTCAGTTGAGGATACTTGTTGTTAGTGTTGTCTTAGTGTATTAATGGAAAATCTTTAAAGATGATCAGTGTAAGTGCATTTTGTATGAGTGATACTGAATCATTATAAATATATTATTGTCAGTTCCTAATAAGAACTTTTAAAAATATTTAGTAGTCTAAAGTATGTTAGTAGATCAGTGGTGGTCACAGCTATTATTTGGTATGTTACTTCTCTGGTTGTCCTTTTTTTTAAAGGACTACTAATAAATGCGATTCAGCATACTATTTTTGTTGATGTTTGACTGGAATGCATGTATCAGTCTTTCGTGGTGGTTTTTAGTAAAACAGACTTCATCCTGGGTTTGTACAACAGGCCACTAGTTAATATTCCTTTTTTCACTTGTATTTGAGGAGATTATATGAAGAGATTGTTCCTTTTATAGTTGCTATTTTGAATTATTGGAAATTATTGGTTAATAGAAATAATCTCTGCTTGTCTTTCAAAACCTAGTTAGTCTGTCTTTACCTTAAACATGCAATTTTCAGTGTCCGTATGTAACTGATTTCTTTTTCTCACTAAATGATTCTTCAAAAATACTATTTTACAGTTTTCGGGTGTGCTTTAGTACAGTGCTGCTTCTGGTAGAGTTAATTGTAGCTCTTGTCCATGAATAGTTTCCAAGAATGTATCCATCCTGGAGGTGGTCTGGGGTGAATGATTTAACTCTTTCCTCTTTCTCCTCCGCTTCAAAAGGATTGAGTTTGTGTATGTGTGTGACTTGTGAGGACGGATAAGGCTTGATTCTGTTGAAAAGTTTCTTTGTCCTGACTGTGCAGCCAGCCTTGTTACCGCACAGTGAATTTGGTGACTACCTGTTCTCTGCAGACTCGCCAGTTTTAGAGAGTTGAGCAGACTCGGAATGTGCGTGGGGATTTGCAGGTGATTCTTGATTAAACAACCTGCTTCTTTTAGCCTTTCCTGGAGGCTGAAGTTGGGAACCTGGGCATTCATGGGGAAAAATGAGTAGTAATCAGACTTAAGGTTGCAGTGCTAGCATATCAGTTGGGGTTTTTTATAGTCCTTTATTGCAAAAGAAGTTGGGATACTTTGCAAGCAAAACACTTACAGACTTGTAATGCTTCAAAGAATTAAAGTGAATCTGCATGCAGTTGGCCAGTAAAGATTCTGTTTTTGTAAGGGAAAATACACTTAGCTTTTTCTCTTAATACATATGTGACTTCAATTTAGCTCCCATGGAATTCTTTACCATCAGGAAGTCTAATGCTTTGCTTGAAATGTTTTTTATAATTCACACAGAGCTACTGACCACTGTAAATATACAACGGGATTATTTGTTCCTGTATAAGACTGCCATTCTGCTATGCTAACATTTGAAAGTAGAAATAAACTTTGAATGGTACCTTGTAAAGATGGTATTTATTCTCTTGAAACTTTTCTAGCCAAATCTTGGAAACAATAGTTTCCCCCCATGTTTTTGTTATTTCTTTTTTTTCTTTCTAGTAAATGTTTAAGAGGAACATCACAGGTGATTTAGTCTGTCAGATATCAACTTAAACGCTTACTACTCCAGCTTATATCTGAGCCTCCTGTGTTTTTACTCCTCACCATGCAAAGCATATGTAAAACTTCCACATGTTGCAACTTCTAGCGAGTTGCAGTAGCTGGCTGAGAGTTACATTGCTGGTTTCCTCATGTATTTTTTGATGGAAAGTGTTAGAGAAGTGAACTTTCAAAACTAATTAATTTCATTTTCTCTATTGTTGAGTAGAAAAAGCTATCTGATACTCAAAACATTAAAACATTTGTTTTAATCAAAATGCTTTAAGCAGTGAATTACACTGTATCAGTGCAGGTTCTCCTGACTCAGAGCAGGTCTGAACTGACTAGGCTACAATGCCATGTTAATTTTAATGATCTGGATTTGCCGCTTAGAAACCATCTTGAGGTTGGATGAAGAGTCCTGTTCAAGACAATACTTTTCTTTTGTCTAAGCCCTTGAATATTTTCATGTTACGGCATTTCTGAAGCGCTGTTTTCCACAGCTGGAAATTTCCCTAGAGAAGGTGGGAAACCCTGTCTATTTGACATCTATAACTTCAGGCTTTGACATTAAAACCTCAGTAAAGCTCTGGACTGTGGTGATAGTCTACCTCAAACAGTGAGCGAGTGATTTTTTTTTTTTTAATGTCTTTTTTTAATTTTATTTGCGGGGGTAGTACTGTGACTAGAGATGATGATAGAGGTTACTTTTTTTGGAAGATGTGTGATTGCTAGGTTTTTAAATGCTTTTATCTTTTAGCTAAGCAGCAGCCATTTCACTCTTGGAGTGGTTCTCATGTAAGTAAGTTGCTGAGGATTCCAGTAGGAACCGAATTGCTTAAAAAAAAAAAAAAAAAAAGTCCAAACTTCCTTAGTTTTGTACTTTAACAACTGTCATTTTGAAGGTAATTTTCTGAGGAATTCCGCTGTATTTCTCTTCAAGCACCTCTTTGTGCAGACTTGCTGTTTACCTTGCTGCCTTTTTACCATTTAAAAAAAGAGGGAGGAACAGTGGAAATGTGAATATCTTCTCTTGGCATTTGGGGAGCAGAGTAGTAGTGAAGGAGAGAGCAGCACTGTGAGGAAAGGAAAACCTCTACTCTGTTTCTGCAGCCTTTCCTTGACTATGCAGCAAGTGTAGACAAATGCTCAGCTTTCTTTACCCCTCCAATTCTTTCCTCGCTCCTAATAAATCAGAGGCCAAACTATTACATTTCAGTGTGTGTATTTTTAAGACAATCTCATTCTTGCAGAATTATTGCTGGATATTTCAGTTAAGCTACAGGATTGTGGAGGAACCTTGGAAGTGCTGAGCAGCATAAACAGTATAGCACTGCATCTTTGAAGGGCTCGAAACCGTGATTTGCCATATATAACACTTCATTCAAGCCATCCTATGAAGAGAATGGGGTTTCGCCTTCCCTTGGAACTGGAACAGTTTCAGTTATAGGAAGTGAGTTGTAATATATGGATATTCATTATTTTGGATACTTTTATCTAGAGGAAAAACAGACATTTTATCTGTGAAACTTGCTATCATATGGCTCTCTTGTAGTGTAATTACCTGCGTGTTGTAAATTCTGAAACGTTTCCTGTGATTGCAGCATTTTATACAGAGCCTCTATTCTAGGATGTTGAGGTAATGCTGCCACCCTTCTCCTTTTGATGGGATATGGGCCTAATCTGGGTTTCTCCCCTCAGCTTCCTATTTTCATAAAACTTACAGAAAAGTAAAAACAAAAGAAGCAAGACTTCTTCCCTTCTGTCGAAGTTGATCAAAATAGCTCTTCAGCCTCAAAAATTACTTGTTTGTCATCTGCTAGTAAAACAAACATTCTTATAATAGCAGGGCAGATGAGCACTGCCTGAACTATCAGACGTTACTTGGAATCTGACAGGAACTGGAAGTACACAAGGCTAAAAGATGAGCAGATTCTCTAAAGTATCAAAAAAAAAAATCTCACTGAAGCTAGATTTGCAAAGTGATACCTTCCCTCCATCTAGTAGTTCAAGTGCCTCCTAGAAAAACTGCAGGAAAGATGCATAGGAGAACTACCTTGGACTGTGCTTTTCTGTTGATCTGTTTTCCATCCTTTTACAGTCTTAAACTGGGCTGTGGATACTTGGAAATCTCATAACACTGTCTGAATTATCCCCTTCCCAGTGCTAATAAAAGCTATTTGTTTGACATCCACAGCCTGTACAAAACAGTAGCTCTGTGTTTGTACTCTCGTGGGAACTCTTTAGCACTGTCGAGTGGTGCATTTCTTGGGGCCGAAGAAAGGACCCATCTGAAGTCCTCAAGTACACTGAGGAAGAGAAAACTACAAGATCTAAGGTGGCATCTGCAACAACTTTAAAAAGAACAGTTAAGATGGAATGGGTGGTGTTATTTTTAATGCTATGCTTCACACTTTAATAATATTGAAGAACTGCATGTTTTAATGCCAGTATTTTTATCTGGCAACTTAATTTAGGTTTTTCTAATGACCATTTATCTCTTTTTGACACTATAAAAAAAAAATTTTAAGCGAAAAATGCAAAACGTTTACTAGTGATGTTAGTGCATAAACTTTTAAAAATAAATGACCATAATACATTTGAGGAGATATGAATTAAGGTTGCATAAGCAACTTCTAGGGACAATATCAGCCTTGTAATAGTCCATCTCAAGTTGGATTTCTGGTAAACACAAGCCACAAAAATACCACTTCGTACAACACTGAGATGCAGCTATTTTTGTGGTGTGAAATGGAGCTATGTGTAATAGCACAAATGTCTGGACAAAATAGCTAAGTAGAATTACAGGTATTTCAACAAAACATAGTAATCCCTATTAATATTTTGGCATGTAACGAACTGTTTTTCCAAGTTCTATGAAAAGCACAGAAGATTTAAGAAACACTCTAATGAGTAGGAACTGGTTTTGCATCATAAGAATTCCAGCTCCAAGGTACCCCTTGTTCATGTGAGGACATAGTTTCCTCGTTTGATTTTGGTAGAAGAGTGCCATCTACTGAATTGCTTGAATTGTACCTTAGTTTTTCATTTGTGGTGGTAATTTTGAGCAAACCTATAAAATTGTCGCTACTAGTTTGATAGTAGTGAAATAGTAAGTTTCTCAGTTCCTTTGGTGATTTGCAAAACTAAAAGTTATGCTATAGTGGAACCTGAGGAGGCTTAAAATAAAATTGAAAACACTGTTCTTAGACTATATTGCAAAATACTTAGAGTAGCAATGAGAGGATAGTTAGTGGTGGCTCATATGTTTGAGGGTAATTTTACAAATCTTAAGTGTCATTTTTAATGGAGAAGATTTAAAATGTCTCTCTGCTTATGCCTTTGAGCAGACTTAAGGGAAACTCTCTCCTGAGACCCACTTATTGCATTATGTTTGAATTAGGATTTAGACACTGCTAGCTGAAATAGTTAAAAAGCAATAGCAGCAGTACTGCTTGTGAACATAACTTTGGGTATCTGGAAGATCTTCCAGCTTGTGACCATTACTATTATGAGTCTGGGGACAGATAGTCATGTCAAGTTGGTATAGACAGGGGTAAACTTATATCTACCACCTTGATTTGGGGGTCTAAGTTTCTACTACTTTTTATCTATATAATGGAAGTGTTGGTACTTCTAATCTGTGGCCCTCTTAGCACTTCAGCAAGTGACTTTGCTGATAAATACTTCAAAAGGCTGCATAAGCAAAAAACCATGCTATACCTGCATCACTGTATTGATAAAACTCCTACTGATGAACTAAACTTTCTCCAAAAGGATGTGTGGAAGAGGGAGTTATTTCCATTGTTGGCACAAGGCAAAATGGTGTGGGAAGCAGAAGAGTGTATTTAAGCCTCATCTGCAAGTTAAGTGTTGAAGGATTGTGTCCAAAGGGAGGAGCTAATATCAGTACTGAAAGATAGACCACAGCAAAATCTGGGGGAGAAATTCATACATGTGACCAACTTAAATTTTAATTTAAGGTGGTCTTAAGATCTCTTCCTCATCCAGATCTACCAGCACTCTGTTGATAATGTTTTTAGTTCTGTCTGCTTTAGTCACCTGCTTTTTATGCCTTCTTTCTCAAAGCAAGTGAGTAAAAGTTATTATATGAAGAGTGATAAATTGAATAGCAAAAGTGAAGGATGGGGCAAAACCCCATTTGGGATAAGAGAAGAGTTAAAAGGGATTAGTAGCTAATTTGAGAAATAAGGCATTTGTGCCAAAAGGAAAGATGATGTGAGAATAACAATTTCTGTAAAAGGAGAGAAATATTAACTGAGTGATAGCAGAGGATCGGGGCGGAGGGGGGAAGTGTAGCTTATGTAAGTTGTAATAGTACCTGTGGTCTTATTCTACAGGGACTCAGCAGACTAGACTACAAACTACTCAGTTCGTAGGGAGGCGATTGAAGAATGGGCTTGTATTTGAACAAAGTTGAGATGGAATGACTAGTGATTACAGTTAGTGTCTTCTGTCATGAATATCCAGTAGTCAGTGACTTGAAAATAAGTGAAGAGGATTTGTTTGGCA
The DNA here is from genome assembly GCF_018139145.2 of Gymnogyps californianus. Classification (NCBI taxonomy): domain Eukaryota; kingdom Metazoa; phylum Chordata; class Aves; order Accipitriformes; family Cathartidae; genus Gymnogyps; species Gymnogyps californianus. Next base: position 54,648,420 of record NC_059473.1, read on the forward strand.
GGCAAGTGTTAAGGGAAGTATTTTAGATCATGCTGTGTGAATGAAGAGAGACTTCTGGACCTAGCAAAGAATTGCTTTGCAGTCAGAAATCAGTGTTGATGGACAATAATTGATTGGGCAAGGATTGGCTATGTTCTTTGAAAATGTTAAATTGTCCTTCTTATTAGATAATATCTATGGTTCTTTATGCTTTCATAAGTTAAACTAAATAGATATATAAATTTACTTAACATCTAGTTGAGAACATTACATTTGTTAATGCTGCTGTTGGCAATGTCTGTACAAAATATTTGGACACTGGGAAGAGACATCATTCTTACTCCAAGTATTCCTCAGTTCTAGGAGCATAGAATTGCCCTGCCTTTAGTCTTGGCCAAGAAGCTATGGACATAAGAGGAAAAGCCTGGTTAATTATTAATACTGTGATATAGTATGTGCTACCAAAAGGATGGATGAGGTAGGATATCTGTAATAACATGTTAAAATTTGACATTAAAATTAGACTGGTTTAAATGGGTGACAGATGAGCAGGACTTGGAAGCATGCAACAGAATACAAAGATTTTTGCCTCTGAATTTTGATGAAGATCTTTCAAAATATGTAATTATTTCCTGGGTTTACTCCTCTGTATATAGTCTTTGGAAGAACTTCAGTGAGTTAGCAGTTACCACCCATTTCACTGCATCTTGTGTAGTCAGAGGAGCCATTATGCAGATGTATTTGTAGCAATTTCCTACTCTTTCCCCTTCTGTTCAACCATTCTTCTTCCCTTCCATCCCACCCAAAAAAGTACCAGCTTAGTCACCTTTTTTGCATTGTTAGTGCTGAAATACAGCTTTTAGACTAAAGTAGTGGAACCTGGATCAGAAAACAAAGTGAGTAAAATCAAGGAAAGCCTGTAGCCTTGTTAGTTTTTTGAAAATACTGTTTAGTCTAAATTGACGTTTTACCTCTTCATTTAACAGCATGCTTTGCTATCTGTGAATTGTGCATATAGAAACTTATCATTAAAAACAATTTTGTTTCTTGTTTGATTTTTAAATCACAGATTTTTAATCCTGTTTGCATTTGTACTACTTAATTACATCTTGTTCTAACAAATGATTGCCTCTCACTGGCAGCTATGAGAAAATTCTACCAAATACAGCCTTTACAGATAATTTGCTGGCACTTTTCATAGCTGTTTGGGAAATACTGTATTTGTGCATATTTATGTAAGCAACTTTGAAGTTTAAGATGTACTTTGACTCCTAGCTATTATCATTGTTAGAAAATGGATCGGATATAAATAACTGCTCACTATCAATTCCCTATCAGTATCTATGCAAACTAGTTCAATAATTGTTTAATTTTAAAATATATAACTCATACTAATTTAAGCAAAAAAAAAGATTTTGTGCTTTAAAATTGCTGCAACTTCCTGTATACAGAAACTAGTTAATGAACTTTAACTGAGTTCAATGTACTTTGGTATTTTTCAAAACAGAGCTCCTTTTTTCAGCCTATTGGTCTAAGATTTTTTTTTTAAGTTAACGTTGAATCAGTTGGCTTCTGATGTTTAAAGGAGCTGAGCATTGTTTTATAAACAAAGTGAATACTTAGGGCAGTTGATCTGTGTTTGTGCAGGAACTGATGTTATTGGTAGCTGGTTTGGAAGTTGAGAAATTCAGCTTCCAGGCAGTTGTGTAGTCACCACTTCACTGGAATTTCTAAAGCTGCAGTAGCAAACAGCAGTAGTAGTTTGCTGTAACCTGTTAAGCTAATATGATATTTGTAATGATATCTAACATCAACTGTTTAAATACCATACCTGTTGTTGCCCCATTCCCCCCAACAGAAGAAGGACAAATGATATGCTCCCCCCACTCCCTAGGAAAGCATGAACTCTTATGAGTGTCAGGAGATGTAAAAACTGCTGAACTCAAATGGTATTAAATAATTTCATGATAATGCATCTCAAATACTTTTTTGGACAAACACAAACTATCTGAATGCAGCTTCTCAGCCTTCATTATTATTTAAAAAAAAAACAAAAACAAAACACTGAACAGTCAATACCATTGCGCTCTCAAAAATATTTGGGAACTTTGTATAATGTTAAGATTCCTAGAAAATGAGAAAAATAATGCATTTTCCAATATTTTGGCATGTAAATGATCTCTTCCAGTTTATCTTCCTGTCTTCCCCCCTTCCTTCTCAAAGAGAAGGGAAGACCTTTGGGAAAAACTTTTTCGTAACCTTCCAGCACTGAGATCCTAGCCTCTTCATCTCTGAGGTGCCTTGCATTATTTTCATCCTTATGACTAACAATGAAGCTGAATGTAGATTATTTTTTTTTATTTTATTTTTATTGCCTGGAAGTTATAGTTCTTTACTTTCTAGGGACACTTGTTTTGGTTTCCAAGTGTAATATGTATAATATGTAATGTTGACTTTTTTCTGTCCAAGTAATGAGGTCAAACTGTAGATATTGGCTAATTTGCAAGTGCTGTGTGTGCACGGAAGTTGCAGCCAGTGTCTTCTGACTGTCTGGTGTCGTCCTTTTCCTTATCCTGTTTCCTTACTGTCAGTTTTCTTGCCTTCTTACTCTCCTTAGCTGGCAGAAGGAGAATGCATCACAATGGCCTGGCTGGAATTCCCATGGTAAATTGTTACCAGTAATTTGATAGTATTTCCACCTGATGAACTTTAATCTCAGTTTTAAAGCCCTAGTTTGTTTTTACTTGGTGCTGTTATTTACATATAGAAAAGTGGATCTGAAATGTTAACAAATATTATTGTATACTTCTGCAGACTTAAATACTGCCACATGGGGAGGAATAAAGACCCACTTAGCTGAGTGATATAAACGCAGCAAGATGCTATGCAGGCCTAAAGCTTTAGAAGGAAACTCTATAAACCTAAAGTTGTTGAAAAACGGTGATGGGATATACCATGTCAGGATTGATATGAAGTCTAAAACTCTCCCAAAAGTATTTTGTGGATTTTTATTTTATCTTGTTTGGTAATACACGGATGTGAAAGGTCAAAGTTTTGTAGAGTGTTAACTGTAGTACTTTCTGACTTTTTGAATAACTCTCTCTTGCTAAATAGCTGTGTGTCTTGATAGATTGTTCTTTATGAGATTGTTTCTGTGAGAGATCATGCTTTTATATGTGCAAGTAATAGTACTGATTAGGTCTAGGTGCAAGTAAGATTGACAAACAGTTAGGAAAGTTGCGTGAAGCTGCTCTTGTACTGCTTTAGTCCTCCTTAGATACATCACCAGGACTTTATGGTACTCTCTAGCTTGATGTAAATTAAGTCTCTGTTTTTTACCTGTTGTTGGATTGCAACCAGACTTGGCAATGGTGAGTAATACCAGACAGACTTTTAATCTTTATATACTTAAAATGCTATTTGGAAATCTCACCATCATTGTGTGTTTTTTCTATGTTACGATAATTCTTGGGGACCACAGTCAAAGCACATACAAAAGTGGTAGCTCTGCTGCCTATAAAAATAATGCAGGGTCTGATTAAGTAAAGTGGAAAACTGCTACATAGCAATGACTATAGTAAAACATGCAGGTATAATATGCAGTCCTGGAGAGCCATATGCTACAGGCTGGTATACATAAGAATACTGGGAGTAATCTACTGTCCTTAGTGTTTTGTATGTAATTCAGATCAGTGGTATGTGTTTTCCTCTAGTCAGAAATCAATTTTACATCAAAATTGTCAAATGTTTAAATACTGTGAGGTGTTACAGCTACAGCTTTGAGGAGTATCTAGGAATGAATTTTAAAAGCTGCTACAGTTTCACATTTGTCTTAAAAATCTCGAGCTATCGTAACAGTGGCAAATCTGATATAGGAACATCGTCTATATCTTGTGCTGTACTACCAAAACTTTTTATAGCAGTGTAATGACAAGAAGATGCAAATATCTGTGGTGATAGTTTGGAAGGTAATTTATATTATAAGTGTGTCTGTCTACATAACTGACTTATGCTAGGGATTGAATTGATAGCTACAGTTTTTGCAACTGTCTCCTATGTCAGATGGGTCAACCACAGGTGAAGAACAACCCAATATTCCCTAGGTCTACTTAGAGTAACTTAAATTAAAGAATTAAAAAAAGGACTGCTTTTCTGAGGCTTTCATAAATATTCTGGAATTAGTTTGTTCTTTCAAAATGTGACTTCTAATGGCAGCTGTGCACTGAGTTGCTCTTATGTAGATAAGCTATGAATAATAGTAATTTTTAAAAAGAATATTTTGCAGGGAGAACTCACATATTGCTAATTGAAATGCTTTAATTTTGCCTGGGAAAAAAAAAAAAAGCGTAAGCTTAGGTCTGAAGCTTGTTTGGAAAAAAATATCTTTGGAACTGTTGCCGTTTCTGACAAATCAAAGTAAAATCAGTGTCATTATGTAATATTAAATTAGCGTGATACTGCGCTTTTCCTATGTACGACCTGCACTTCTAGCAGTTATGAAAATGAACACTGAGGTTAGGACACGAGTACGTTATCTCTTCCTTCTCTCAGCTACACCTTTTGTCTCTTACTTGCTTTTTCAAAGAACATGCAGTGAAGACAATGAAATACTTCCAGGGTTAATTTCCTAATGGCAGTGGGGAACACAGAAGCAATATTCAAAGGTACAGCTGAGAAGCTGCTAATTTATCCAATTTGTTATTATTTGGAGTAGGGGATGAAGCAGGAATAGTCGAAAGAAATGCTTGGAATTGAAGGAGGAAGGATGGGTCCTTGATTAGAAGACTGCTCAGAGCAGACTATTTCCTCTAGAGCTACCCTAGTCTTTGGCAGAGAGTTTTTTCCTGTCTACAAAATTAAAATGCTTTGCCCATCTTGTCATTATTCATTATAATTTTTGCCTGTTTTGGGGACTACTATGTGGTAGATGATCACTGCTTTAAGGCAAGAGAGCTCACTGTACTAAGCACACGTACGCAATTATAGAGGATTTGGACAAACTCCATTCCCTGGGATGCTGCCTGTTTTGTGTGGTTGAGAAATGCTTAACATGTACTGAAACAGGCATGTATTATTATCCTTCTACAGTCAGTATTTAAGTGACGTGCTTTTTCAACTCGGCATACCCTGCAAAACTGGGAGGCTTTGCATTGCTTTAGAAAAGAAGATTAATGCTGTTTGGGAGGATGATATTAATTTGAGATGAGAAGAATAATTTTAGCTACTAGGTGAAAAAGTGAAGATGACATAATCCTTGGGTAAAGGAACTAAATGGGACTAGCTGCAAGGGCTATTTTTATTTTTTTGATAACTGTAAGCACTATAAAAAGAGGTCAAACTCTATTTTCAGATCTGCATATGAGGCTTCCACTAATTGTCAAAAAGAAGAAACTTGGTCTGACTGTTTAAATCTTGTGTTTACTTACTCCCAGTGCTGCATATTTATTGATTTCTGGAGAGAGAACTGGTTCAGGTGTCCTGGAAAATGCAAAAGGATTTTTTGTTTAAAGAAACGTTCAAGTGTAATGTGGTTGACACCCTGGAGGGAAGGGATGCCATCCAGAGGGACCCTGACAGGCTTGACGGGTGGGCCCATGAGAACCTCATGAAGTTCAACAAGGCCAAGTGCAAGGTCCTGCACATGGGTCGGGGCAATCCCAAGCACAAATACAGGCTGGGCGATGAGTGGATTGAGAGCAGCCCTGCAGAGGAGGACTTGGGGGTGCTGGTTGTCGAGAAGCTCAACATGACCCAGCAATGTGCATTTGCAGCCCAGAAAGCCAACTGTATCCTGGGCCTCATCAAAGGAAGCGTGACCAGCAGGTCGAGGGAGGTGATTCTCCCCCTCTACTTCGCTCTTGTGAGACCCTACCTGGAGTACTGCATTCAGCTCTGGGGCCCCCAACATAAGAAGGACACGGACCTGTTGGAGTGAGTCCAGAGGAGGGCCACAAAGATGACCAGGGGGCTGGAGCACCTCTCCTGTGAAGACAGGCTGAGAGAGTTGGGGTTGTTCAGCCTGGAGAAGAGAAGGCTCCGGGGACACCTTATAGCAGCCTTCCAGTACCTAAAGGGGACCTACAAGAAAGCCAGAGACCTTTTACAAGGGCATGTAGTGATAGGGCAAGGGGTAATGGCTTTAAACTGAAAGAAGGTAGATTTAGATGAGATATTAGGAAGAAGTTCTTCACTGTGAGGGTGGTGAGGCACTGGAACAGGTTGCCCAGAGAAGTTGTGGGTGCCCCATCCCTGGAAGTGTTCAAGGCCAGGCTGGATGGGGCTTTGAGCAACCTGATCTAGTGGAAGGTGTCCCTGCCCATGGCAGGTGGGTTGGAACTAGATGATCTTTAAGATCCCTTCCAACTCAAACCAATCTATGATGATTCTGTGATAATATTGAAACTTTTACTGACTAGTTATAACAGTACTTCCAGAAATATTTGCATCAGAAGTGCTTAAAGAAAACATTTGAGGGATAGAATTTGAAGATTGGAGTAACTTGAGGAATCCATGGGCTTCTCACTTTTTCTCAGTCATACTCCTCTTGTTTTGAGGCAAGGTAACTGTAAAGCCTCAATTCCAAATAAACTCTGGGTGGGTGAATGAACAAGGGTTACATTTAATTATGTTGGAAGCTGATGTTCAGGGGAGGGGCTGGGGAAATCTTCTTTTGTTAGAAAACTACCTGTGTCAGTGCAAATAAATAACTAACAAGTTTTAAAATTCAGTTCCTGTAAACATCTGAATTTCGCTTTCAGAAATTGCTTTTTGTCTATTTCTGGAAATAATTATTAATTCAAGTGAATGCAGGAACATGAGCAAGGCTGAAGCAAATCTGCCCTGAAACTTCTGGTATTCCTTGTGGGGATATTTTTTCCAATCTGGCAATTTATTTAGTCAATCCATAGTTAATGCAAAAGCAATGATTTTACATTAGAAGTACTCTGAGTTTGTGTAGGAAAGTATCATTTATGGGGACAACCCCCTATCCCCCCAAGTTTTAAGCTCTGTTTTTTTAAGAGCTATAAACTGTCAGTGGAATACAGGTGACTTCTTTGTACAGGAAACATGTTGATAAGAATTTAAAATACAAGGGAAAAAACAGGTGATGCAAGATGGCTCTTTAAGCCCTTCCATGCCAGAACAAAATTAAATTACTAATTCTGTGCGGGGAAGAAAGCTGGTGATAAGTTTTCTGGATTATTCAACATCTGTTTAGTATATCTCTCATCACTTAGCTGGGTGTTATGCAGATTCATTAGTCTAGGAGAAGGATGTGATTGAAGTTTAAAAGTTAAAATATTGCAGTGTGGTGAAGCAGACTTGTTCCCACTGTAGTTCTACTTACGTTTTATATTGCCAGCTTAGAGGTGGAGCAGGAGATGTATTTGAGTTTTGATTTGCATGGAACCTGATAGTTTCTTCAGCCTTTCAACTGTCTCTAGTGTGAATGCATTTTTTTTTAAGACTGTTTGTATCCACTTTGGTTTTGATCAACAATTTCTCAGTAAATGGAAAACTTGCAGAATGGGTGAGAATTGTACTGTTTTATTAATTTCTAGTGTATACTGGGAGAACAAATTTTACATTATATTCCCTGTCTTGCATACATCTTTGGAATGATTTCCTTTGTTCCAGAAACTAAGGTGCCTGTTTAAAACAAGAGATGTTCAGCTCTTTGACAAATTATACTCTAGAAGCCCTGGGCATACTGTAATAATGAAATATTGACCACTTTGCATAATTCATCTGGACTTGTGTTATTTCTGTTCTGTCTCCTAGAGGTTGGAGAATTTCCTCAATTTCATATCAGAAGAAAGGGAATAACATTTGAAATACAGAATCTTTGCAACTAATAAATGAATCAAGTATGGAGAAATGAAAGAATCTGTGCTGCTGCTGCTGCTTCTATTTGACATTCATTATGGAAGTATAGGACTGATATATGTGTGAGAGGGAAAATGAACAAGCTTTTGTTATCTCATAGTTGGCATGAATCCAGGAAGTCTTGATACAAAGATCCTGGAAATTTACATTATATGTAATTTTCTATTGACTCCTCCATATCTTGGCTACTGTTCTTTTTACCTGTGTCACAGCAGATTTTTTTTAACATGCCTTGCATTATTCAGCTCTTCTTTCATTTGTAAGTAGTGTTTAAAAAGGAGAGAAAGCTCCTTTAGCACTTGAAAAATGTGATCATTTATGGTGCTTATTTAGATTAACTTCCTTTTATACTAGTCCTGATATTTAACACTACTAAAATAACAGCTTCATCATTCTCCATTATGTTCTCATTGATGAGGAATCCCTTAACTAGAAGTTAAGCCGTTATACATAATTTTTGTATTCTGTGGGGATAAATAAGATGGGCCTTTTAACTTCTTTGTGTTATTTTGTGTTGTTTATAAATGATTTTTCTGGTGATCACTCAGATCTACGTGGTTAAATATGTTGAGTTGATCTAGCTAGAAGCAGGATGTTAACCTGTTTGAATGTGGTATTAGTGATAGTGACAATGTTGGTTATGGTGTTTAGTTTTTTCCTATGTTACATACAACAATTATTCCTTAATGGTACCAAATTCCAGCTTTGGTCGGCCAGGAGTTGAATGCTACTGCCAACATGACAGTGGAGCTGCAGTAATCCAGCTTCAGTTCCTGATTAATGAGGTTAGTAAAATGATGTACACATTCCATAATTCAGAGAAGATACAGAGTGTATTTTCTTCGATTTCTCATTAGCAGGCATCAAAATCAGCTAACACAAGTGACTCTTAGCATGAATGGCAAACATTAATAACAACTATAAATTAACTTTTTTAATTTTGGAAAATGCTTGACTAGCTGCTGAAAATATCTTTGTTTCTAGAGTACTCTTTTTGCTATAAGCAAGAACTTTTTTCCTGGGAATATTTATTCATGTCATTGAACATTGCAAGTTATCTCTTGAAGTAGTGAAGTATGTTTCAATAGTACTAACACTTTCAGTAGGGAGTTAATTTTATTTTGATAGAGTTACTGTTTTAGGCATAAACTGAGCGATGATCCCTAATCTGATGCCTCAGTAATTTCAGGTATGTTTTTTCTAGGGGTGTAGCAGCTGAGATCTGACAGCAGTGATGTTTTTGAGCTAGCTGGGGCCAGATTTGTAGAGGGACTTCTAGGTGAGGAGTGGTGAAGTCAAACCTCCCTAGCTTTGTCAGCACATAGATATTAGCGGTTGAGTTGATTGCTTAATTTGTCTACAGAGGTGGGCATGAGGGAACTGATGTGCGCACACCAGAAAAAGCTTCTCCTTCCCTATCACCGCTCAGTATAGCACTGAACCAAATGTGAGTGAGCTGAATGACATGTGATCATATCAGTTATCTCATTACTACTACTTAGAACTTATCTGTGCTATGGTGTTGATGCGCATGCTTATAAATATTTTTTCATCTTGGTAGCAAATATGTAATATATTTCCACTATGATGATGATATACTGTTACTAGGGTTATGAAAATAAATTGACTAAAACTTTTTCTTTCTTGTAGGGAGCTCTTGTGAGTGCCTTGGCTGATGATACCTTACACCTGTGGAACTTACGTCAGAAGAGACCTGCTATACTTCATTCACTCAAATTTAACCGAGAACGGTAGGGATTGGATTATTATTGCTTTGCCCCTTACCATCAGACTGTGTGCTATTGTAAGATCAGATTTATTAATGCAATCCAATTCATAACTTCTGAAATAATTGAAACTGGATTTACATTGGGTTTGAGTTGCAGGCTGTTAGGGCCCAAAGTACTTGTGAGTAGACATGCTAGTGACATAAACTGAGGTGACTTTTCTATCACTTTGCATATTGCATTGCTGAACATCAATTTTCCCATCTTTAAAATGTGGAGGGATAGAAGACTTTCAATGTGTGTCTCCGAAGGAATTTTGGAACAAAAGAAAGTGTGTGTGTGTGTATGTGTGTGCACCAACAAGACAACAGGAAAACTAGTTCAACTTTTTAATTGGAAGTTTTTATCCCCTTGATGACAAATCAGAATTCTGCAGTGTTAGAGCTCCTGTGTGTATCAGAGAAGCTGAAAACAACATGCATTTTGACTAACAATTTTGAGACTCAAGTAAGAGCGTTGTAAGCAAGCTAGGGAGACATTTTAGACTAATTTTCTAAAAGTCAGTTGATGAAATTTCTGAAAAAAGTGTCCCTTTTTTTTTTTTAATAACAAGTAGTCCTTCCCTTTTGGGAAGTAGCCCTTCTTTTCCAGTATGGGTAAAGTCTCAAGTGGAATGCTATGTCTACTTTTGAGCAGTGTGCTTCAGAGATGGACTGCTTGGGGAGCTCAAAGGATACTAGCAGGAACACAGAATAATGTGACTTGTACCTCTGTTGAATAGAGCAGGAAGTAATAAGCTTTAAGTAACGTGTAGCAATAGAAAGAGGTAAGTTAAATATTTATGTAAAACCTTCTAATGTAATGTCATACAAAGTGCTAAACAGACTGTTTGGTGGATTATGGAGTAACCTTGTGGTTTTAAAGAGCAGGTTATAAACAAATTTGTCAGGAATAGCAAATACAGATTACTGGGATTCTTGGGGTAGAGGACTAGGTGATTCTAAGTCCCTTTTGAGGTTGTTTCTGTGATCACTGTGCATAAACTTTTTACCAGCGCCTGTAGGGATAGGACAAGGGGTAATGGCTTTAAACTGAAAGAGGGTAGATTTAGATTGGATGTAAGGAAGAAGTTCTTCACTGTGAGGGTGGTGAGGCACTGGAACAGGTTGCCCAGAGAAGCTGTGGATGCCCCATCCCTGGAAGTGTTCAAGGTCATGTTGGACGGGGCTTTGAGCAACCTGGTTTAGTGAAAGATGTCCCTGCCTACAGCAGGTGGGTTGGACTAGATGGTCTTTAAAGGCCCCTTCAGACCCAAACTGTTCCATGATTCTGTGATTCTAAACTGTTATGCACAAAATAGAAAGCTCTGACAGAGCAAAATTCTCTGCCCCACAGGAGTGATGATGTTCCTTTATGCATCATAAAAGTCAAATGGAGAGAAATGCAATTCACAACCTCTAGTTTAATGAGGATTGTCCAACTATAGGAGATGCAGTGGTGTATCCAAACCGAATGTTCTCGCTCTCCCTTCCCCCTTCTTTATTAAATGACTTTTCTCTTACCTGTGGCACCTACTTAAGTGTCAATATAAATTTTGGATTTGCAGCCTGAAACCACACTTGGACAATGGCTTCTAACTAATGCTTTAAAATAGATATCTGAGGAGGCGATTCTGATCGTGTGCAAATCTGTTGGAAGCTGCCTTAGAGTCTTAAATGTATGGATGTCTTTGGTTAAACAGAGTGGAAGTTTTAAACCATCATTTTCCTGTAAATGTGGTGTTCTCACTAGCAAAACCTGTCACAGGGAATTGAACTGTGTGTACTCTTACCAGAAAGACGGGCGGGGGTGGAAAGGAGTCTAGGTCACTCATGTCACTTCAGTGGTTGTATTTATTACTAATTTTGGACAGAGTACTGATTTTTCCAAGAAAGCCTGTGCCTTGCTAAAATAGGTAATGAGAGCACCATAGTTACCAAGGGTGGTGAAGGTATAGTTTGAGACAAGGGCTTATTCTTCTACTAATCTTAATCTTAAAGTATCCATTATAATAGCATATAGAAGTAGCCAGAACACTTAAGATCCCAGAACCGTACATTGTCATAGACACTTATTAAGTCATGATGGATGACTGTTAACTGTTTTCAAATATTCTGTTTTCTTTTGACTAGTTTATAAAATAAAGCTTTATAAAATAAAGTGTAATCTCATTACTAGGGAATTATTTTGATTTTGAACTTTAAAGAATTGCACAAATTCCCTATTGAATAATTCTAAATAGATGTCTTTATAACACTAAGAATTCTTAGTAATTAGTTATACCTAATAGGCTTGATATTTATGTGAATTTGAAGTAAATGGGCTTTGCTTAGGTCAGTTTTATGATGTGTATTTACTAAGTTTATTGAGAAGAGTGTTCATGAATTAAACTGGGTCTTCTCAATTCACAAGCGCCAAGTTGTTAGATACCTAATTAAAAAAATCTTTTAAATAATTTATGTTGTGGGATTAAGATTTGCTCATAAGGATAACTAACTTCTCAAAGAGGAATTACTTAAAATATTAAATACTACAACTGAGCCTTGTAGCAGTATCTTCTCTAATGATACTTTAATTTGCTGGCTTGTGTAGGGAACTTCAGTATCTTGGAAATTAGTTTGGGTAAAAGAATAAGTAAGTTAACAAACTGGAAAAAATGTCTTTGGAGGGGAAACAAAGCCACATCTTACTACATGACTGAAGCAACTATTCCAGTTATATCAGTATTTGCTCTAGGACTCTGTAGATGCTAAGGTTTAAAATTATATACCTGATTGGGAGTACCTGGAAGTGTGTTGACATTGTGGAAAAGCAGTATTTGTGTCCTGTTTAATAGGAGTTGGGCTCAACATGTCACAGGCCGATTTTTATTCAGATTTTGTTTCCAAATCAGTTTAATGTGTAAGGATTAGATGTGAACTAGAAGGTTGTTTGTAGCATAGAAAGCTAACTGTAGCAGTTAGCTACCCAGATTAAAGGATATTCTAGTCTTGAAAACTATTCTTGAACTATGTTAAAAAAAAAAAAAAATTATAAGGCTATGACTTGTTAATGAATTCTGTATTCTCATGGCACAGTCTTTTACCAGCTCTGGCTAATTCCCTGCTTTTAGCCATATGGAAGAATTACTGCCTAGTGTTTTAACAATGATATGTCTAGATTTCATATTTGTTTCTCCTGTTGGTAATCTAGTTTGGCTAGCTTACTGTCGGGCCTGTTTTGAACATCTTTCAAATAAGGAATAAAAACCAGATATAGCTTGTTTATAAATGCTTGTGTCATGTGTTAAATATTTTGTATACTTACCTGAAAATTGAATTAGAGTATTAAATTATCTGTAAATTAACTCAGAATGTAATCTCTAGTATATGACTGGCAAGTGTTGTGAATTCTTGCTTTTCTACTCATGAATTTTAAGAATGGAGTGGTGAGAGAGTTGCTTTTTCTTTTAAAATAATTCTTTGCCCATTACAGACTTCGTTCTGAGCTGTGGAAAATGTCTTCATTGGGTAACTTGCCGCTTTTTAGATTTGAGCAAAACATTTTTCTAAAAGTAGTGGCCAGGAGTCTTTAAAGATGCTGCTTTCTGTTGAATCTTTAAATGAGTTGTGTATCTGTAGATAAGAAACTGGCCATTTAATAGATTCATAGCTCTTGACTGCCTTTTGTACCAGTGATGGCTAGTAATTTGAAGCAAGTCTTCTGAACTGGTGATCGATGGAGTTTTTGATGTATAACAAATCTGTTAGTTGAAATTACTGGCAGATGTCAGAAGCACAGTGCAAAACAAGCTAGTTTTGCAAATTTTCTAGCCTTTTGTTCCTGTTGCATTTGTGTGGGTTTTGCAGCTGCTTCGTGTTCTAGTTAGCAAACAGAAGTTAGATATTAAACCAGTGTCATACTAAGCTTGGCCACTGTTCTTTGACTGTGGTAAGTGGTATATAGGGGCCAGGAAAAAAATGCAAAATGATGCTTACATGGCAGGAGTTGCTTGCAATGACTTGTCATGCAAGTTAGAAGTGTATAAGTAGTACTTCTTTGCAGAATGCACAATTCAGTGTGTGAACTTATTTAGTATCCTAGGTTTTGTACTTCTCAGATTTCTTCAGTGAATAACAATGTAGTTTCTTTGTCATCTGCATACCTGTATAAATACCTTGTTGTGTGTTCACATGTAATGCAAGTCTCATGTCAAATTTGTTTTGACTTAGTAGCAAATGTTAATGTTAGGCTAGATTAACTCTGAAATAAGCATAGTTAACACTTCTTATTAGAGTAAATATTGAAAGCATGTGGTGACAGATATCCAATCTGGCTTTAGTTTTCTTCCCATGCAGGAACTATTAAACTTTTTGCTGATCTAAGGTGTGAAAGGTCAAACACACATCACTAATGAGCCAGGGACTTTCACAGAACCAAGTTAAGAGAGGGTGAAGTGACAGACTAACTTGATTAAACAAAAAAGAAAAAAAGTGGTGTGGGATGACAAATTTGAGTCTCCTTTGCTGCAAACCAAACCCCAAATTAATCAGCTTTATGTACAAGTATGAAAAATTCCTTAGCTAAGATTTGCATCCTTCCTGAGCTGAGATTCCCTGTTCTAATGCCAAAAGAAATAGTTTACTTGGTTTGTGACTTACATAAAGACAAGAATGAGAATCATAGCATAAAAATAGAACTGAGCGTTTAGTGTGTGAGTGCTTTGCATATTGATCACTGAATGCATTGATAGCATTTTAATTTTTAATATGTCAACTTTTGTGCTGTGGGATTTAAATAGTTTTCCTCAGCATGAAACTGCACAATTCAGGGTTGCAAAATTATGCTTTGAGTATCACTGGCTTTGTATCCTCCTGTAAAGAGCAACTTTAGCATTGTGTTTAAAACACAGACTCTGTCTACAGTGAGTGAGTGAAAAATCTCACTTGTATTTACTTCTTATTAATAAACAAGACTTAACTTTTATTATGACGCATACCTTACCTTGTTAGATACTGTAACTTTGTACCTAGCCCATGCATTAGCAGACATTAGTTGTGAGCGAATTTTTCCTTCCACCTCACTGGATTTATAAACTGACCAATTCTGCCACTTTGTGGATAGCAGAAGGACATAACAGGTTTTCTTGCCTGTGAGAGCAGGTGATGATAGACATTGTTTGTGGGTTTTTGGTTGTGTGTTTTTCTTCCCCTTTCTGTGTATCAATGTCACTCTTCCAGTCTTGGAGGGCTGGCTTTTTCCCCTTTGTCCTATGTGTTTTGGAGTAGGATTATGATATAACTAACAGATTACAGATACATATCCAAGCAATACCTCTGAGAAGTTAAATATTTGGAGTATTTGCAGAGTCAATGATATAGCAAGTACAAATTTAATATGCAACACAACTAAGTTTTTCACATGTAACTTAAGTTTTTTACACTTTTTATACTGGCTTTCTTCTTGAGAGTGAAAGGAAATGATCACCAGGTCTGCTTGCCTTTATGGTGTCGTATAAAGCCTTCTTTTACCTGGTGGGCTTAAAAGTGTTACTCAATGGTGATCCACTAGATGATGTAATTAGAAGGAGTTTTATCTTGTTTCAAGAAGTTAGCAGGAGAAAATGAACTTCTTGACTGTCTGGATTTGCTGCAGATGTGAATGTTTTTCATGCAAGATCAGATTCCTTTGAAAAAGGTTTTCTTGAGGCTGCGCATGCACACAGAGTCCCATGTGTCGGTGCGATTGATGGAACTGCAGTTGCATCAGTTGCCTTCTCCTGCCTTTGGCACTGAGGCAGAACTGAAGTGCTGAGTCCTATTACTCTGAGATTTCAGTTTCTAAGAAATAGTTTTTAAAAAACTGTCCCCGTTGTCCTGTTAGCTGTTTTTGTTGCGCGCTGACTTTCACAGTGGTATGAGGCACATAATGGCCAACTGCCACATTCCTGGGCAGAATTCGACCTCTAGTCTTTAAGCCCTGCCTGTCTGACAGACTTTTTTCCATCAGTGATGGGCGTAATTCTTCTGTCTCCTGTGGGAAAGCTACATATTTGACATGGCCGGTTTTTTAAGTTGTAGTGTGTGACTTCCCAGATGAAATGTTCAGCCTGAACTGCATGTGTTGAGAGCAAGCTACCAAAGTGTCTTCTGATGCTAAAGGTCTGGTTACTTTTTGAATTGTGTCAGATATACCAACAGGAGCTCATAAATATGTAGTGCAGGGGGTTTTATCAGTGGTAAGAGATCCTCAAATCTTTAGGATAGTTGGTGTGAATTTCTTCAATATTGAAAAATTTTCTTAGTTTTCAAATCAGTTGCCTCAAAAGGCATGTGTGCATTGGTCTTTGTCTGCATTACAAGTAGTGAAGCAGCCCTTTTCTGTTTGTGCGTAAGTAAAAACATGGAGACGCCTTCTAAGTGAAGTACAACTGAAGCTTGAAAAGCCATCTTAAAACGGAGAGGTGAAATGTGACTCCATAAAGGAAAGAACGTGTAAGCCATGAAATACATTAAGAACATTTTATTGTAAATGTACAAATACCTGCAGCAACCTAAAAAACCTCTAAAATTGAGCCTTTTTCTGGAAAATTACCTAAATGGCCCCGGTATTGATCACATCGGTGGTGACAATTTTATTTCTGTTCTTGGCTCTTGCTTCCCCATTACTCCATCTTGACACCACTAGTGTACACCACAACTCAGATACTGCGCATAGGTACTTCTCAGCTGCCTTTAGAGGCAGCTCTTCAAGTGAGCATATTTGCAGAAGCATCATTTAGAGTCCTGTTATGGGATATAAATGGAATTGAAGTACCTGGTCCAGTTTCTATGATATACTGCATTTATCCACATGGTCTTTTGGGGGGACAATTTTGGGATGCATTGAAGAGGAATTCTTCCTCTGCATGTGCCTTCTGCCCCTTCAGGCCTTTTTCGTACAGGTAGGTATTTTAAGCTTATTGCAGTTATCAGATCTGGCAATAGACCCCTTGCAGCAGTCTGGCAAAATCACAGCCACTGGTTGCTTCCATCAGGATGTCATTCTGATACTGGCTTGTGACTTTTTATGCCCATTGAAGACTTGACAAGAGACCATGGACATATAGGATAACATAAGAATTAAACTTTTTAGCTTCTGAATTTTACATGGTGGCTATCTCATGCATGAAAGGTTGAAGATAGAGGTATGCAGAATACAACTTTGGTAGCTTAACACTTTTAGAAAATTTTTATTTTGCGTATACAATAATGATCTGAGCAGCTAGTGTAATTACAGTAACTGCAGACCTATAATGATAGCCTGAGGTTCTAGAAATAGTTTTAGTGACTTAAAAATAAAACCTGTTATCAGTGTTTGTCATTCATCAAAGTATTTGTCACTGTGCTTTGTTAAAGCAGTGGAAAATTCTGAAGAACATATAATACTTTGTAATGCAGTAGACTAAGGAAAGGTAAAGATTAATTTAGAAAGACTTCTGTTGTCATAATAATACGCTCAAGATAACAGCCTGTCATTTTTACTTAATATTTCCCTTAAAAGCCTAATTCTTCAACTTACATATTAATTTAATAAATTGTATTCTTTGATATTTCTGTAATTAAATTCCTCTAGGGAATACTATCACTTGTTATAATAACTATTTTGATATACATTGTGAAACAACCACAATTAAGATTTTTCTTAACTACCTTTGGCAGAATATCAGAAGACACATGGTCTGCAGTTAAGAAAGGAAATCCTTTCAGTAGGTTTACAAACGGCTTCTTAAAGACTCTCCTGTCACTGCTAATACTCTCCCATAAGCAATAGCACAAATTATATTTTACGTACAGTAAGAACAAGAAATATTTTGTGAGGGTTTTCCTTTTATCAATGTTTTCCACTGCTAGTGTAACACTGAGTTTTCTGTATATAATTTTGTTTTCTTGACCTATTGGTTCAACTCTTACAAATTCATTTCACAGGAAAGTGAAATTTCTTGTGGTTTTTTTTTTTTTTTGGAAGGGGGCGACAGGGGAAGGAGTGGCTTTGCAAATATGTATGCAGTGAGGAGGCAGATTTTGTGCTTAGGGAAAAATACAGCTACAGTAGAGTTTAGAACTACCATGGCTGTTTTGGGGTTTCATAACAGTACCTCATTTTAGCTGTGAAGTTAACATATATTAAAATCATACTGTAGATTTCAGATTTTTTAAAAAATCTCTTTAAAGCACTCCTTTTTTTCTATAAAGGGATTTTTTTTCTTTGTACAGGTATGGGAAAGTGAAATATTTAGAATAAAGTGCTGTGCACAATACTTACATTATGCTAAAAGTTCAATCCCCTTCACAAAATGTACTATACTTACTGCAGTAGCTGAAATTTCCTTGGAGATAACGTGAGGAATCTGTTGTGCCGTAACAGAGCTGCCTGCAAAAGCCTGCTTTCTGTGAACACTGGTTCAGACAGTCCCAGGCTGTCTCTTTAGATGCACAAAACTGGTCTATTAATTTTCATAGATGTTTCTGTTCTAGTATTTTTGGCCGGAATGGCTTGATACAGGAGAGGAAGAGTATGGTACTCTGCTTTTGACTGATACATTGTTTTCAGGCAGTTGAGGTTTGTGTGCAAGAAAGACTTGAAAAAACTTTTTGCTTGGATTGAATGTCGTTTCGATCTGTTCCCAACAATTGATTGTATTTTCCACATTTATGTACGTACCTATTTGTGGGTAGGGAGAGAGGGGGAAGAATGCTTGAGTTGTAGAAATGGCCAGAGCATTATATGGCAACTTCCACTTCTGTTGATCTTAAAATATGTTATGGGTGGAGTATATTATTCTAATCTTGTGGTAGCAGAAAGATAGGTTTCTGAAAGAAAAATCTGCATTTTTCAGAAAAAAAAAAAAATGCTGTCCTTGGCCAAGTGTCAAATAAGCAAATATTGCCTCACCACCAAGAAGACCCTGACCTTTTGTTTCCATCTTCCAAAACAATTTGAATCCCTTTAATCCTCAGTCCAATTTTCAACGGAGCAAGTGAGGCCACTGAATGTAGCCTGTATGTTGACATGCTAGTATGTCATCACTGGTCATTCAGATGGTCGTAGCTTCACTGAATTTTAGTTTTTAAGAGGGCTGTAACATTTCCAATGTTGTTTAAAATCTACATAGTTTAAGGTGAAGCCTTAATCACTGAAGAGAGAAGCTCAGTACACGGACTTTAATGTTGGAAATGTTATTCTGTAAATTGCTAAAATAAATGCAGTTATCTGAAATGAATCACTTTAGACAAAAATATAATTGAATTTCTGAAAGTTGGAAGACATACTTTTTCTATTAAGAAAATAAATAGCAAATAAAATTATATTCGCAAATGGAGTAACATTTACCACATTCAAGGTGAAATGGTGATTCATTATAGCAGGATCAATATGACAAATTCCTTTTGGATTTAACTAGTCATCAGTTGTTCTGTGAAACATAAAAGCTCTAAGAATATTTTTTTAGGTTATATAAAAATCATACAAGACTTTCTGATTGTAGAAGACTGGTAAGAGCACACTTTGAAGGATAAGGTTAAGAACCCTGTTTTATATGTGCGTATACTTAACAATTTTGAAGTCTCTTCAACCTCCTGCCTTTGAGAGTTTGTAAACATTTTGTGAAGTTACTTGTGCAACTCTAATTTACTCTTGGTGTGGAATCATTTGATTGCTTGCTAACTCTTGACAAAATTAATCTCACTTGCACAGAGGAGACAGTACATTGAGTATGGCTGCGTATTCAAGAAGAGTATCAAGAGTACTGAGGAGCTGGACACTTGAAGTGTTGGCCTTTTGCTATAGCAGTCAAAGTTGCAGCCCCAACTTATAGTTTTGCCCACCTTTAAACGACATGAAATAGATTCGTTTTTATAGTGAAAGTGTTGGACAACTGTAATTGACAATATTAGCTCACAGATGAAGACAGATAGGCCCATGACCCTGCTCCTGAATATTATTTCTGGCTGCTAGGCCACGTTTTTAGATCCAACTGATCTGGCTGCCAGCTGCTTCTGGCACGTGGAGTCCTGGCACGAAAGGAAGTTGTGGTGTTGCAGAGTGCTGAGGGTTTATGTTTTCATCCTGCATCTCTTTCCCCTTCCCTGTGACCTGCTTGTAGTGGGAGAGCTCTGTTACTGGGCAGTAGGGTTTTGGGGCCTGCCTAGGAAGTGCGTGTACAGATGTATGTGACTCAGCTTCCAATAAAATATTTTTTTCAAGGACATTGGGGGAACTCAAGTCTTTAACCTGTGGTGTTTGCAGATTACTGTGCTTAGTAATAATGTTACAACCTCTAAGTTCAACGAGTTGGAAGAGCATTTTAAATCTTGTATATAGTCCTTTTTCTGTGAAACATCAAAGAAAAAAGTTAGTGTAGCCTTTTGGCTTAAATATTCGAGCACAAGAAATCAAGCAAGTTAGAAAATGGATGAATTAAAGATTTGCTTGAGCAAACTGCATTGCCTAACGAGAAATGAATTAGTGATATAAAAACTGAAGTGGTACACTTTTGATCCAGGTAGTATTACTACCGGAGCCTTAACTTTTGAAACCTGTAATACAAATTAACATCTTTTCAGCCATTAGCAATTTTTTTTATTGCTGCTGTTAAGCCTTTGCTTTTGTACTGAGGTTAAATGTGTATATACAGCATCTAATGCAAAGGATCTAAAGCTGTTCTTTGCATAAATAATTATTAACAGGCTTGTGAAGTGATGCATGGATTTGGCAAGAAGGGAGCCCAACTGGGAGAAAACAAGAACAAAAAATGTGTAAAGCTAAGGATTAGAGCTGACAGAACAAATTGCCATTGAATAATTATTTTACCTTATCACTGAAACATTTCTGAAAGCCCAAGTTTGATAGTCCAAGTAGTTTTGCAATTTTTTGCAATATTGGACCCTATCAGATTAAAATGGCTTAGAGTTTCCAGAAAGTTTCTAGAGTCTAATTTCAAGTTAGTATTTCTGTTGTATAGAAAAATCAGATAATTTAGAAGCTTCAGTTCCTACGGACATTATTTCCTTATCAATTTTGAAGAAACAGTAAACAATAAGCAGGACCCAAGAGGACAAATAACCAAATTTTCAAATAGTAATATTTGCACTGGAGCTATGGTCAAAGAAGAGTTCTCTGCTGGTACAAACAGTCTTTAGCTTTTGGATTTTGTTCAGGTACTTCCCTCTAGCAGAAGAGAAAACTATAAGGCAGAAAATTAAAACATGGTTTAAGTACAGTAATAGCCCCAAATTTAAACTACTTTTAAAATTACTTTTATAATTGTTTAGGATTGGTTTTAGGTTTGCTCTTTAGGGGATACTTTGGGTTACATGTAAACTTACATTTCTTATGCTTTATTTTCTGCCTTTGTCTTCTCACTTGAAAGCAGCTTAATCTGCATAAGGCTACTTCTAAAAATCCCTTGTTCTTTAAAACTTAAAATCAGATAGATTTCAAAGGGAGATTTATAGATTATAACATAGGAGTATTGTATTTTAAATTTTAAATGACAGCAATCTTGAGCAAATACATTCAATATGATAATTTTCAAAGGTGGCTGTGTGATTTTTATCTGAATGACTTAATAGTTTTAGAATACCTTGGTTTCTATTTTTTGTTTACTCTAAGTTTTTACATTGTCTGTGCATCTCTTACTTTTGTCACGTACTGGCTTTGCTACTTTTCTCTACCTGTAACTTGTCTTATTTCTTCCTGTTTGCCTGTTGCCTTTCTTGTACCTCTTGGCAATGTACACCTTGAAGTGTAGGATATCCAAAAGACTTTTCCTTAATTTCTTCTCTGGTTTCTCTTTCAGTATAACATTTTGTCATCTGCCTTTCCAAAGTAAATGGCTATATGTGGGCACCGAAAGAGGAAACATTCACATTGTCAATGTGGAATCATTTACTCTCTCAGGCTATGTCATCATGTGGAATAAAGCCATTGAACTGTGAGTTTAATCAAGTATTGTCTATTGAGGAGAGGGAACAGAAGTGTCCCAGATGTTATTAACATCAGTTGCAGAAATGTCCTTGTTACCTAGAGTGGCCTCCATATTAGTCTCACTACACCAAATACACGATCAAAGTACATAAATAGCCACGTGAATACTTTTTATTCTCATAAATGTGAAGTATTAATGTTAATATATATGTTTCTGCCTGTAACACTATTTTATCATAGTGCCTGGAATAGACATAAAAATAGACAAAATAGATAATATAAAAATAGACATAATCATTATTTGTGGTGATAAAGAACTAGAAAAATATTATATGTTAAAATATGATGTGGCTGGTACTTGGGCAGGCATGTCACTTCTACAGTTCTGGGGTTAAAGTCCAAAGTATAAAGATATGCATAGCAAGAGAGCTGATGCATACTGAGTATAAAATTACTGGCTGAAAAGATAAACTTAAATAAGCCTATTCCAAGAGTGAAGTATATTTTACAGGTGTTGTCATTGCTCCTCCTTTTTTAATAATAAATTTGTATATGTAAATATAATGTTTTGTCGGTGAAAACATACATTTGTGTGCTGCTGTTACTTTGTTCCCAGAATGTTATGTCTATCTTCAAAATATACATGAAGTCCATCACTTGCCAAAGGCTGTTGAAACAAACACAAAGCTCTTCATTAGTCCATCTTCAATAGCAAGAAGTCAACATAAAGTCCTAACTCTGTATTGGTTTAACAATGCCCAGCTTGGGCAGTTATGAATAATGGCAAGACCTGTTTTCCAGTGTAAAAATAAACATTTTATCCAACTGTGCCAATTCTGTAACAACAAACATTAAGATAGATATTGTAAAGCTAATGGCAATTTTTTCTCTGTGTTGCAAATAAGCAGTAAATAAGTCTTTCCTTCTTACAAAAAGACAGAAACTAAGTGTCTAAAAATAGACAGAAAGTGTTTATGGGCTTGAAGATAAAAGTGACTCCGTGCTGAAATGTCAATAGCTTACTTACATGGAGTCTGTATCTGGAGAATCTGTATTACTTGCAATCATTTTGAGATGCAGTTTCGGGCAGGGGAATCTTTTTTAATTAAATGGAAATATTTCTTGTTTAGGTCGTCCAAATCTCACCCAGGACCCATTGTCCACATTAGTGACAATCCAATGGATGAAGGAAAGGTAGGATATTTTTAAAGACTATCCAATACATTATTTTTCAAGAAAGACTTTTTTTAAAGTATAGAGACCACTGCTTTTTAAGGAAGGATTACGTAGATGAGGTCAATGTTGAAAGCATAAAGGAAGGCTAAATCAAGGTTTTAGGCTCTGAAAATAATATGAAGCAAGATAGACATGACTGTAGGACACATTACTGGAATAGTTGAATGCATCTGGTAATCAGAAACATTTGAAAACACAGCTGAAAGTGCTTAATTGCAAAAATTCTTGAAAACAAAAGCAAAGAACTTTACTTATGGTGGTAAAAATTAAGATGTTACCAAAAAAACCCAATCATAACCTGAGTGCAGAAATAGGGGGATGGAAATTACATAAACTTTATAATGCTCTTGGGTGTTGCCGTTTCACAACTTTAAAATGCTTATTTATATAGCATATTTATATAGAATACTATGTACTTTGTCTTTAGCTAATCCAATGTAGCAGTTTTCATTGGATTTGAGGTCTAACTGCCATACTCTCATTTAGCAGACAGTATCTAGTGATTATAAAAAATTGCTTAAAACCTAACTGGCCTGTAGTACAACTAAATACTTCAAAAAAAGTCAACTGAGCTAAAATATGTGAGAAAGAGCTATGTATTAGACTTGTCTTTTCCTTCTTTTGAGATAGTATTAACATAATCATCTTTTTATCTTGAGAAAAAGTTTTACAGCACAAGTTCATGAAGCCCTTTTGCAAGACAATAATTTTTGTCCTGTAACAGCAGCCACAAAGAACTTCTTGAGCTATGAACTCAATGGTCATGAGTTCCTTCTGTATTAAAGTAAGTCTACAGGTGTTACCCTTTGCTTTGGGACATCTGTTATGAGGCTCATGCAAAAACAACATAGAACGCATAACTTGAGTTCACAGTGAAGAATTCATGAATTGAAAGAGAAAGCAAGGAGTTAAAATGTTAGTATGCCTTCCCTAGGTGACAGCAATTACTGTAGTACCAAGTCATACATTCCCCGCTGAAGTCATGGTTGCAAGACTAAGTCTGTGCATCAGGTAACAGACCTCTTCTACAAGTCTTGGGATGGGATCACATGAGTCACCCACTCTATAAAGTATTTTCAGCCTCTCTAGCTTGTGTGCCCCATATAGTTATTTAGCAAATCTTTAGTGGTCTACTGCAACTTTTGTTCAGATGCCTTGGTCCACACTGAAGAGTAAGCAGGAGGGGTTTTCCTTAATTTTGGCAATAGGAATAAAGCAAAATATGAAAGAAGGATTTGAAAACAGCAGTCTTATGTGTATTTTTTCCAAAAGTGTGTAGACCTCTGACAGAAGTATGGTTATAACTTAGCCAGAGACACCTTGATGCCACTTTAAACGGATTTTCATTAATGACTCTGCTCTAGATTAATCAGGCATAAGTGATTGAATAGATTGATGAATTAAATTCTGAATTATTGTCAGTGTAGTGTCTCAAATATCCTAGAGTTTTGAACTCCCATTTGTGAAGAATCTTCAAGGAGAGAGAAAATAATTTTGCTTACTACTGTTCCACATACGCAGGAGAAATATTTTTTGGTTTACTTGCTTGTTAGTGGTAGATAAAGCTGAAGAGAGAGGGAATGATGCTATTGTCTCAGCAGTGGTTTGAATGTTTTAATAGCATGCTAGTTATAAGCTTGTATTCTAGACACCTGAGGTTTCAGTTCAACAAGGAGAATTTCATGAGTAGAGTTTTTTTCATTGGGATGAAGCTCACTGCAATAAGTGCATAACTAATGAGTTTCTCTGTAGAATTAGGTTTGAATCACATTCCAGAATCAAGGACTCCAGAATATGAATGCAATGAAGCTATGGTAACTTCAGAAAAGACAAATGATCTATTTATTCTGGTGTATTCCACCCCCACCCCACATCTAATTATTGTCAATTAAAGTTTAAGAATTACTGTTTTTATCAATCAGGCTATCAGTCATTGTTTTAGAATCTGACCTTACACTCCTCTTCTTTCTAATAAGAAAAATATTGCTAAAAAAACCTGTGCACTCACTTTTAAAATTTGTTCATACTGTTACCCTTCTAATCATTGATTTTTCTAATATTTAAAGTTAAAATAGAAAAATTATAAGATATGGCTTATAAGCAAGATCATTTAAAATAATAGTATACATGGCACTGTAGTGAGGAAAAAATCTAATATTCACTTTACTAGATCAAATGTGTCTAATATTTTTAGGGTATTTTAGTGCTGTATAGCACTGAAATAGATCAAATATTTTATCTGTAAGCTGGTAGGAGATCCTCTGTTATTTTTCATACTGGAAATAACCGTACACCTTGAAAATCTTAACATGCTGAAAAGACTGTCCAGGCAAAACCTCTAGGTATGGCAATAGAACATATTGATTTAGATCTCTATCCTTGACTACAATGCTGTGTGTGTGAAGGCAGTGTTTTCTAACTTGTAATACAAAGGGCACTTCTGTTTGGTCAGAGGAAATGGGCTGTTTCAACAGCAAGTAAATCCCAGGAGCCAACTACTCCTTTTTTGTATGTCCATGCTGGGAAAAAGAAGTGGGAGTGAAGGCGTGCTACTTACTGCAAGGAGCTGCTTCTGTAGCAACATTGCTCAAAGGAAAGATCTCACAGTAGATCCAGCAACTATGAAAGATGAAGCTGCAGTGCCGCCTTCTAGCTGGTTATCTCAATTGTGATTAACAACTGGAGAAAGCTTATATTACATAGTTTCTTTATAGACAATGAACTGTTACCTAGAACTTCAGGGAAGATAGTGTGTTCTTCCAGCAAATCTAAGCAGAACAAATTCCAGTGAGGAAAATGCACAATAAAAATTTCTCTTTTCCAACCCCCCCGTTTTCACTCAGGAAGGAATACACTTCAGAAAGTTTAAAGTTGACCTTTGTGGAACTCAAAGGGATTTCCAAGAACTCTTCAGAATAACGCTTTTTTTTTTTAATTTTGCATGAATGTCAGTTGTATTAGCTGGAAGTTTAGGAGAATGACAACAAGTACAAAGTAAACCTCTCTAACATTGAGGTCTTCACCGCTTCTCACTAATTTTTGTCTTCATAACTACTTGCAGTTACTACGGGTGGTATTACGCTGCATCTCCTTGGGGCAAAGACTACAGGCATTGCAAATGGTATTATTTTGCTTGTCCTTATAAAGACTTAATATATCTGCTTATTATTGCAGCTTCTGATTGGCTTTGAGTCTGGAACAGTGGTATTATGGGATCTGAAGTCAAAGAAGGCAGATTACAGATACACACATGATGAGGTAACATCTTTCATCTGCATTACTTACTATGAGGATATAATTTCCTATTCTAATAGTAATTTTTATTATTTTCATTTCTTCTGCTTCTGTCACCAGTGGATCAATAAATAGGTCTCTTTGATATTGCAAGTACTTGAAGTTTTATCTAAAAGAGCCATAGAGTTTGAATAATAGAAACTTCAGACTGAATAAGTGTTCACTGAGTTGAAGTTCGTGAAGCAATGAATGGTGGCGTGGATTAGATTTCTTTACTAATTTCAGGGGCTGGAGGGGGAAGCTTTCAGATCTTTTTTCTCTTATTGAGTAGTGTGAATTTCATCTGTGTTAAGAGCTTGAGTCTTAAGTTGAAACAAGATGGTTTAACAATTTCTGTAATTTGGAATCTCTCACATATTCTGAAAAGTGGGGGGGCGGGAAAGAAACCAGTAAATAGGCTCACGAGGACATTTCTATAAACACACCTTCTCTTTGTAGGATAAGATCAAGATTTGAAATAAAACTAGGGAAGGTTTAAAAAAAACAATGGCACTGAATGGCATTTATTTCTTTAAAACTTGATTCTTAAGAATGTAGGCTTTTTAAAAGACTGAGATAAGAAAAATCATTCAACATAATATACTAGTTGATGTATTTTATTTAAAATAGCATAAAATTAGTCTTGATTACATTTTGATTGATTGTAAAATGTCTGTATCATTGTTCAGTACCAGCTAGGCCTGTTTCTTGTATCACAGTGGATGTGTTTTCCTTAGCTCTGTATTGAACTTGTCACAAGACAGGATTTGGGTGTTTTTGTGGTGATTCTGGCTCAGTACTCATGCTTGTGTGTGTTAGTTCTACCCATGAACAGTTTCTTTGAAGGGGGAGTCTTTGAAGTAGTCTAAGCCTTGGATCATCAGAGCTGCATTAGAACATCGGAGCTAAATGAGGTTTCTTTGTGTGTTCAGAAATGTCTTTATAAGCCTCAAAGTATGTTATGTGAAGAGCAATTTTCTACCTTCCAGTTTTATTGCATGCACCTACTTCATTCTCTGTATTGCTTTGTTTCATAAACTTACTTGTATCTCTGTCCTGGTTTCAGCTGGGACAGAGTGAACTCTCTTCTTAGTAGCTGGTACAGTGCTGTGTTTTGGATTTAGTGTGAGAATGATCTTGATAACACGCTGATGTTTTAGTTGTTGCTAAGTAGCGCTTATCTTAAGCCAAGGACTTTTCAGTTTCCCATGCTCTGCCAGCAAGCAGGTGTGCAAGAAGCTGGGAGGGAGCAGAGCCGGGGCAGCTGACCTGAACTAGCCAAAGGGGTATTCCATACCATGGAATGTCATGCCCAGTATATGAACAGGGGGGAGTTGGCTGGGAGGCACAGATCGTGGCTCGGGATCTAACTGGGCATCGGTCAGCAGGTGGTGAGCAACTGCATTGTGCATCACTGGTTTTTTTTTCTTTTCCCCCCTTCCTTTTTTTTATATGCCTTTTCATTACAATTATTATTATTATATTTCATTATCACTATTGTTAGTATTATATTTTACTTTAGTTATTGAACTGTGCTTATCTCAACCCACAAGTTTTACTTTTTTTTTTTCCTTTCCTCCTCCTCACCCCACTGGGAGGGGGCAGGGGGAAGTGGCTGCGTGGTGCTTAGTTGCTGACTGGGGTTAAGCCACGACAATCTCCATCATCTTTTTCTAGTCTTAATCAAGTTCTTCCTATACCTCTTATTCTTCTTGCTCTTCTCTAACTTTCTTTTTTTAACTATGCTATTTTCTTTGTTTTATAAAAGAAAAGCACAACAACATAGTATATTCAAGATGTGGGCTCGCTGGATTTATGATGTGGAATAATTATGTTTAGTTTTGTTTTCTTTCTGTCTTGATCTTGATACTGGATTAGCCTTTTGATGCTGCAAGCATTAAGCAGATACTTCCTTGGAACAACCTACTATAAAACTAGAGTCTCATTCTTCAGTGTTAATTGTCAGCTCAAAGTCCATTGTGTTTATGCATCGCTTCACATTTAGATAGTTGGACAATAAAATTTTTTAAGTCTTTCTGCAGTTCTTCACTGGAATCCTGATTTCTACCTTGAATATGCTTTGGTACTGTCAGCAGACTTATCACATTAATATGCTTGTTCTAATTTTCCAAGTTATTCATGAATAAACTGAGCAGCACAGATCCCTGAGGGTCTCTACCAATTACCTTCATCCATGAACTAATCAATTACCGCCAGCCTGTCTTTATTCTAGCTTGCTTTACTTCCTGATACCTTAACCAATTACTCATCTGTTCAAGGATCTCTAGTCTGCTTTTAGTTTCCTTTGAGATGTTGTTGAAAGACTTTGAAAATTGTGTAAACAGCTTAATTGGTGTTTCCATTAGCCACATGCTTGTTAACGTTTTCAAAGGTTTGTTGGATATGATTTCCTTTTACAAAAAGCATGTTGACTTCTCTTACCTGGTATATTATACTCATCCATATGTCAATTAACTGTTCTTTAATAAAGTTTTGTTGCAGTTTCTAGAAACTTACCCATGGTAGACACTATGCTGCTTATTCTGTTTTTCTTTGGATTTTGTGGTCCGTTTGTTTAAAAATTGACTCCATGCTTGTTATCTTCCTGAACCAACTCTGATTTGAGAGGTTGCCAACAGCAGTGAATAGTTCAGCCGTTTCATCTTTGATTTCCTTTAGGATTTGTAAGTGAATGCATCTAGTTGTTCAGTTTGTTTTTTGATTAAAGAAATGTGCATTATCATAAGTTGGGAATGGATACGAAGAGGAGAGAAAAAAATTATAGAGTGAACTTGGTGAGTTTCACTGTTCTCATTAGTGAGAATCAACATATATAAAGTTGCCTAAAAAAAAATATTGGCCATTCAAGTCTTAAAAGTTAAAGTATGCTTTTTCTATGAATTCAGATTGCCCTTTAAGAAAAGTGTCTCTTTGGAAAAAGAATTACTGTATGCAGTAATAATTTGTTGGTTCTCATCCATTTAACATTGTATAATAAAGAATTTCTTCTTCAGTGGGCAAGCTATTTAGATCTAATCTTCTAAGCGAGAAGGCAGAATAGAATAATGTCCCTTTTTTGAATTTGGATTTGATACAGTTAGGCAGTTTCAAGTTCTTCTGGATTCTGTCCTGAATGGCATAGAAAAATAATGATTAATTTTGTCTAACGGAATTGAAAATGTATGTGTTTCTTGAAAGGTGCCATTGCAGAGAGTGCTGTAATTGTTTCTGGACTGATGGCCTTGAGAGAAGATCCTATCAGATACGGAAAAGATAACAAACAGAAAGCTTCAGAAAGTGGATGATTATATGTATGCTATGTATATCTGTCCTCCTTTTTTTAGTGTGAGTCAGGTGAGATGAGGCTTCTCCTGTATCTTTCTTTCACTTTATTCTTCAGTGCCTCTCAGTTTTGTATTTAGCTGCAAAAATGGAGAATCTCCCTCAGTTTGTCAGTGAAAGGAGTATTCAACTCCATAACGTTATCTTTCTAATCATACTATGATCACTGCTGACTAACTAGTGGCCTATATAAATATACTGTTCTTGCTGTTTTTCAGCTAGCAGTTTCAAGTAAGTGAATGTAAATGTTAAGAAATGCAGAAGAAACAGGATTTTTTTATTGCATTTTGCAAGAATAAAATGATATTGCTAAATAATAAAAACTTTGCTAGTTTTTATGAGCATCTTCCTTAACAGAAAAGCATTCTCACTTAATGCTGAAAGAGGTTACTGTGGAAAGGTGGGTAACTTTTTGAGTCTTAGACAAGTAACAGCATAACTGATACTGTGAAAAAAGCTGACTGGCATTGTTGGAATTCTGATAATAAGGTAACCTGTTCATTCTAGTTTACTAACTTAGCAGTTCAAATACTTAGCCAAAAATGAAATGTCTATATATGTATAGACAAATAATGCTTTTCAGTGGCAGGCTAGTACAATTGTGTACATTTTAAAGTAGAATGGAAAATCAGAAGCCAGGGAAATTGACTGAATTGAGCAGGACGCAGGGAGGGTACAGCTAACCAAGGTTTTGGGTAAGAGAAGAGTAACTAGTAAGCTGTTCTAGGCAGAAATAATTTAATGTGTGTCCATTCTAAATTTGACTGATGCACCTTTATTTTTTTTTTCCATATTTGAGACTGATAATAGTTTTGTTCTCTTAACATGTAATACTGACTTCACAGCTGAAAAACTTTGGTCAAGAAAATGCTGATTTTTAAGATATGTAATAGAAGTAACCAAAGTATTTTTTACAAGGATGTTGTAACCAGGATGTAACACAATTCATAACTTTTAGTTAAGCTTGCTCCTGAATGGTTTTCTGGAATATCTTTTCTTGTTGACTGGAGCACTAAGACATCAGCTCCCTTTATAATAAAGGAGCCTAAAAAATTGGTGGCCATATTCATTCCTTATTTAACTCCTTCTCACCTCTATGCCCAATAACAAATAATTAGGGTGACATATCATAATTGTTAAAGTATTGTAATGTCTTGCCAAGACCCTTATTGACTAGCTGAGTCTAATCTAAGATTCTGTGGCTGCCCAAAAAGGCAGTCTTACCCTGACCACCCCAGCAATATCTTTCCATAATTAGTTGTGGCTGCATGACAATACAGCAAGTCACAGTATAATTAACTCTTTTCCCCTCTTCCTGTACACCCAAGAAAAGTATCAGTTGGAAAGACCCATTGCACATGAAAACTTAAGGTTTGAGGAAAATCTTCAGACTTTCTGGCAATGTAGTGGTTTCCTTGCTCAAGAGAGTGCACACACAGTCTAGCAGTGGTGGAATAATGCCTTATCTCGTGAGATCTCTGCTTCTCTTAAGTGTGGTACAGAGCAGAGAAACCTCTCTACCATTTTGTTTCCTGCTAGCAAACCTTGTAAATTTGAATACTTATGTGCACAGAATCTTTCTAGCTTGTTTCTTGTTGATTTCCTGGTTTCGTGGCTTTGCCAGAGGCTTCTTTCATATGCTGACTGTAAGGGCTGTATTCCATCCATGAACATGTTTCACCTCTTGTCTCACAGAGGGTAATGCATGTGACATTCTGCCCTGTAGCAGGAGCAGGATTTTAAACCTCAGGATTTATGTCCTTGGTTCTCCACTTGTTCTTGATGAGAGCTCCTCTGAGTGTGGAGTTGACAACCGGTAAGAAGAAAACAACTTAGTCCAGTCTTGTCACACTTGAGATCTGATGCAGAGCTGCTCATCAGGCACAGGAAGAGCTGTCTGGTCTCCCTCCTTCCTCCCTGACTGCCATCACAGACTGCTGAAATATAGCGGGGGGGTCGCAGAGCGATCTTGTTTGGTGAATCAGGCCTGCTTATTAGCACTGGGGAAACGTTGTCTGGTTCTAACTCTATTGAAAACAAATAATTCTTCTGGTACTGGTTAACTGTGTAGTCCCATCAGTCTCATAAAATCTATAACCAGTCATTGCAAAGGTGATGACTGATTCTGTGCCTATCTGGACTGTGAGCTGCTTTGCTGCTGGGAATTGCAGGATTGACATCAGCAGAGCTTGGTGCTACAGCACAGCTGCAGTTCTGCATGACATCGAGGCACAAGATGTAGCTGTCAGGACCCTGGAGCTGGATCCTCTCCAACTGTGCAGTCTTCTTCCTGTAGCAGTGCTGTGAAAAACACTTCTCTGCTTTGTTTGAGTGATGGTGGCTGCTAATGGGTGACGAGGCTTCATCAGTCATCATGAACAGGATGGCCAGGCACATTGATATCATAAAGACTGTTTGCTAGAAACTTTGCGATTGGATTCATCTCCTCCCATCATTTTGTAGTTGACATTGGTCTTGAAACATGTAACTTGAGGGGCTCTGCAGTCCACTGCCATCATTTGATGCAACTCTTTTTGACTCAAAACTTCAGATGTGTGAAGGGATACAAATGTCATCCTTTTATAATCTTCCTCTGCTAAGGAACAATGAGGGTCAAACTTCCTGCATGATCAGAGGTTTATGGAAAGATACCTGTGCAATTTCCTCAGGGAAGAAGCTGAATCCTATTACATCTTTTTGTAGCTTCCTGCTTGGTTTCATTCCAAATTACCTGACCTTTAGGAGGCTTTCTTGAAGCAAATTCCCATGTTGTGGTGTGGCATTCTGATCTGTTGCCTGGTCAGTGGAACACTATTCATGTTTTCTTCCTGTCTGAACATGTGTGCCTGCCCAGCACCCTGCTCTGATAGTTGCAGTGCAAGAACACTAGGAGAACTCATCCCAAGGACAGGAATGCTTATAGGGTGGGCAACACGACCACCCCTAAAACCTTTATAATCATATTTCTGCTTAACCATGGCTAGAGGAGGCAGTTCTAGGTCATGATTAGTATAAATGCTGATTGCTGGCATATTCTTCCCTCCACAACATTCTGGTCTGTGACAGGGAATTTAGTTAGAATTTGTTCTTGATTTTTTTCTATATTATAAATGAGATCATGAACTTCCAGTACTGTATACTTTTTATTGTAACAGTAATATGTTACATGTTTAGAATTAGTTAGAATGCACAAATGTAACAATTTCCTCCAAATTATCTGAAAAAGAATATCTGTGACATAATAGAACTGCACTTGTGAATGAACTTTTCTTTAGAAAGTTTCTTTGAAACCCTTTCCTCAAAACATCCTTTTTGTCTTGGGCAGGCTCAGTAGAAAAATAAGACTATAAATTCTTTTTGCATCATTCTTAAGCCTTTTATGTTCAAACATTGGGGATTTAAAAAAGAGAAAGTTATGCATTTGTCATGTGGAATACAGTTTATACTGCAAACATTTCCCATACTATATTTTCAGCCATGAAAGAAATAAAATAAATTTCTTAACTATTAGTTTTGTTTCTAAAAAAATGAAGTGCAACTTCTGAAAAATAAAACTAGTTTTTTAATAAAGTCCATTCTTCAAGTAGTATTTTGTTTGTTGTGATTTAAAGTAAGCTTTGATAGCATTAACTCAGCAAACGTATTATACATTACTATTTTTAGGCCCAATGTTCTGGTACATGGCTGAGTGTAAGAGATTATTTTACAGCATTAAAAACATGTCAAAGTAGCCTGTGGGATTAAGAGGAGGGGAAAAAAAAATAAGCAACCCTGCTATGTGACTTGCTAGAAACCAAAGCATGTCAATGCAGTCATTAGGCACTTGCACATTTCATTGCATCAAAACAATCTTAATGATATATTGTCATTTAAGCCTCAGTAGCTACGTTCTTTTTTTCTTTCTTTTGCAGCATTTTTTTTTTCCCTTTCTTAGGCTGTTGACAAGAGAGTTAGCATAGGTACTCCCAAGTTACTGTGCTTGCTTTGAATATTTTGGTAAACCTGTAGAAAAGGAGTCAGTGTCATCATCCATTCAAGTTTACCAGAAAATACTATCCATGTCCATGGAAAGTGAGGACTGTCATAATAAGACACTGAAATCTGAATAGGCTATGGTAAACAGTCTGGTTTGCAGAATAACTAATCTCATATCATGGACCTTACCAGTCATGGACAGTATATTTCAAGCTCAATTAATGGCATAAAAGAGTAAAGGATCATGGTCAAATCTAAAGAATGACGAAAGGAATTCTCCATGATTCTGGTGCATTCGTGTGGGAAAGTATGCAGAAAGATTTTGCCAAAGATTGTGTTATACTTGAAAAGCAAGCAAGGAGGTGCATATTATTTAAAACAAAAAAGCCATTTTACTTGGATTTTTTCTTTTCTGAGTTGTAGCAATGGTCTAAACTTGGTATTAGAAAAATGTGTTAAAAAAATCTCTTAGAAACAAAGGAAACTGCTTAAATTAATAGTTTTTGTATTCACGTCAAAGTATCAAATTTCTGCGTGTATCTTGTCTTGCAGGAAGATAGGCTACGAAGAGTGATCTCAAACTGTTCTGAAATGGTATGCATATAAGCAGCTGTAGGGTTAAAATAAGTTTGTAGGAATTGAAAAGAAAGGGATTATTTGTATATGTATTTTATGAATTGAAATAGCTAAATCCCCTTGGTGGAAAAATACAATCAAAACTTGAGTCTTTATTGATGAACTTGTCTCTTAAATTGTAGGGTTGTATTTAGAATTATTAATTTTTGTACCTCTTTGAAGAACCAAGAAATGATAGTGATTTCTAGGGATATTGACAAGCTATTGCAGCAATAAAACTGAATTTCATAAAATGTTTTTAAACATGCATTAATCTCTTTAAAAGCTAGTGATCTACTTAAGATATTTCTGTAGGAGAGTTGCATATAAACGCTTCTAATTTTGTTCCTCAGACTTTTTCAGTTTCTTATTTGTGACTGCACTTCACAGTCCTACAGTCTCCCTCAGGTAACTGTTGGAGTCATTGCAAGAATGTTTCCTTGTGAAAATCAGATATGTTTGCCTTCTTTGCAGGCAGTATAGCAGTCATTTTTCCACATGGAATAGTCCTTCTGGAACAGCTGGTAAAAGTGAGGCTTCCTTTCTGCACAGCCTGTCTCCACATAATACTCTAGGATGGTTAGTTTCTGGTTAAGTTTTGGCGTATGTAGGACAGCACAGTCAATCATGCTGGGTTTGTTATTCAAAAAGTAGGATTTGATTCTGTCTCAGAAGTTTTGGAACAAACTTCCATATAGTCCAGAACAGCTGCCTTAACTTTGAATCAAAGTGAAGGGGGTGGTAGGAATACTTTTAATAGGAAACCTTTAGTTATAATTAAGTAAATTTAAAGATTTATTTAGATAAAGTTTTTTTTTTAATAGAGCATTCTCTATGTAAGTTCCTGTAAAGATTCCCTGTATTCAGTGCATGTTTGTAAATGGAAGGATTCAGAATGTTAGTGAGGTCAGGACTTGGTTTACCTGTGCAGACAACTCCTCTGAAGGATACAAATGCCTTGTGCCTTAAATATAGCAACAGTCCTCTGTGGTACTAGTGCATGATCTTGTTATAAGGGATTACTGTCTGTTTGGGATCCATATGACCAGAGATATATTCCACAAAAATTTGAGACACTGTTGAATCAGCATCAGCTGATTTAAGCATACCGCTGTATTATGGTACCAAAAGGGTACCAGGTGAAGTTTTAAATCAAGATGAGAATTATGATTAAAACTTTGAGAGTTTTATTCTGGATTGGTAAGTTTTGTGTAAAATATTGTAAAAAATATATTACTCTTAGGGGCTTTTTAGTGTCTAAGAAGCTATGTGTAGATTTGCAGCCTCAGTGGATTCTGCCTGATTTTTCTATCTTGGATGTTATGCTTTCCTTCAAATTCTAGCACTAATATTAACCATGGAAAAAATGTCAAAACTTTCGCTCCTGAGTATTGGGATGATCTTTCAGTTATCAGTTTTGTTTTGGTGATTGAGGCTATTGATAGCGACCAACTAGTGCTGCCTAAAGTTATTGTACGTTTTTCATTGTAACTGACTTGTCGCTGTAGATACGCTAGCTTGTTGTATACCTAGAGATTATGCTACAGCTACTTACAGGTCTGGTTTTATTTTTCAGGCTTACAAAAAGTTGTGAATTGTGTAATAGCAAAGGATAGTGCTCTGTACCAAAATTTATCATACTCAGCCCACAGAATTGTTGGTTGGATTAGTTTAAAAATACATAAAACATGTATTTTTGTTATGCTTTAAATAATATTTAGCTGCATTGCTAAATGTAACCAGATGCTCTATAAAACTAGACAATAAATAGCCATAAAGCCAAAGGCCTCATTATTCTCTTTCAGTGTTCTTTCCCATCAGGTTCCTTGCAGAAATTAAGTGATAGCAGTCATCCTTCTCCTTTGTGCTCAGTTTATCAGATCTTTTTATGTTCTTAAGCATTAATGCCATTTCAACAGTAATGGGTTGTTGTGTTTCCTTCCTCTTGACCTTCTTTTTCAAGAAAAGGAAAAAGCGTTCATTTCTCAGATTTATCCTTCATTCTGTAAAGCTTGCTTTCTTACTGGTTCTTAAGACCTATTTCTACATAAATGTGTATCAAAAACTGTTCTGTTTACACTATGGGCTGCCTACTGTTGTCAGGGTTAGACTCCACATGGGAGAGTATTTAAAACATACTTATTACATTGCATTGCTAATCATAGTATAGATAATTTCTATTCTTAGTGAAAAGAGCTTTTTGAAATGCAACCTTTGCTTTACTGAGTCAGCACTTTCAAACTTACTGATCCCTGACTTTGGTACTACGATGGTAAATAAAAATAAATTTTCAATATTTATGCAAAGTTTCTTTTATAATATGTGCTTTTATTTGCTAAATAAAATTTATCTTACAGACAGAATGAGCAAGACTATTTTACTTTGACTCTAGGAGACTTCATGTGAGATGTCTAGGTTTCTGAGCTACATATGTGTAGATGTGATATTGGTACACTGAATCTGCCTTCTAACATAATCTATAGTGATTCCACACTACATAGGGAACAAGGTTAGATTTCACTAAGAAATATTAAACTTAAATCTGTAGTTTACAGATATCCAGATCTTCTACTACTTTAAGTTGGAAAAGCTATTACTGGAGTCTCTACACTCATGTAGTGTAGTCGTTTTCCTCTGTCTGTCATTTAATCTCTGGATTCTCCTAATCATATTGCTGGAAACGGTCTTGTTTTTCTGTATAATTTTATGAAATGTGAAGATCTGATCTGTGTGTAATCAGTTTAGACAAAGCTAGCTTAGATCTGTCTTGTGTGATTTGGTCTTCACTTACTAATTTGCTGCCTAAACTTTCACTGCTAGTTAGGGTTCCCTGCTGCTCGCACACCCAGGTTTCCTCACAGGGGAAATCGCTAGGTACCTGAGGCGCTGGACTGAGTCTAAGCCCTGCTTACAGACAGAATCTCTACTGAGGGTATCCGCTCAAAAGATGGTATTGTGCAGCCCATCAGCTTTCACATCTTCAGGTCCTGCTTTCAGTTTACCTAGAGTAATGTCTTTAAGTATTAATCTACTTTCTCGGTAATATCAAAGTTCCATACTTCTAGCAGGTAATACTTCCTTCTGGACCTTTTGGGTAGTAGAGAAATACTTTGGGTTTTCATTGGTTATTGATATTTTCATGCTATAACTAAAATTCCCTTGAACATCACCTAATGGTTTCATAATGTCTCCATGTACTAATAGAGATGCCGGAAACAGAAATGACATCAATCTTTTCTTACTAGTTAATCTCTTTGCCTTATTTGTATTCTTTGCTTCATTCTTTACTTTTCTTTCACCTTAAGGCAGCAACTAGATATTATTTAGTCAGCTTTTTTTCTGCAGTAAGATTTCATGTGGCATGGCTCAATCATTCCATTCCTGATTTTATGAATTATAAAGATGTTTCTGTATTCATGGAAAGATTTACTAGTAGATTCCTACACTTCCCTCTACCTCAAAACTGCCGTTGCCACTTTAGAATGCTTATTTAAGCTAATATTTAGTTTTCATCATCATCATTTCCAAAAAATCTTACCATTACTTCAGTTCTTGTTTTACTTACGTTCTCAGCCCATGCTTGCCTCTTGTGCATATCCACATAGACATCTCAAAATGCCATTTAAAACTTTGACTTAATAATCCTATCAAGTAGGTATTTTTTTTATGGACAGTGTATGTTTCGCAATAATAAAAAATTCTGATTAGCAAAGCTCACATAAGTGCTTACAGTTATTCTCTGCATGCTACCCATTGTTGAAAAATACTTTAATACTGCACTGAGGAGGATTTTTTTTCCCATTAAACACGTCACTACAATGAAGACAGTATTTTTGATGGATAAAGTACGTCTGAAAGAAGTGCTTACAAACAGAAAACTTACCATGGGTAAATTAGGACATACTAAGAGCAGTATGATTTAATTAGTACTTTCTCGAATTTCCTTTTGCTGTCTAATGTCATTGAGGAAGGAGTAAGGATAAAATGATACTAAGATACTCAGCTTATACTGTTGTGTGTTTTCTCTTTTCTTGCGTAGGCTATCCACTCCGTGGCTTGGCATCATGAAGGAAAACAATTTATTTGTAGTCACTCAGATGGTACCTTGACCATATGGAATGTCAAATCTCCTACCAAACCGTTCCAGACAATCACTCCACATGGTAAGATGAAAATGGATGCCCACTGTGTTTGACAACTCTTAAAACACAGAGAAATTATTTTTAATAGAAGTGTGTTTTGCAAAACCAAGTATTAAAGATGCACTTCCAGTCCAAGTAAAAAACTTTCTCTGTCATATCAAATTCTGATAATTTCATTTTAAAAAGTCTTTATGAAACAAGAATCCGAATCAGTGCAGTTTTGTCTAAATCTCTGAACTTTAAGCTCACCTTTCACACAATGGCATTGATCTCAAAATTAACTAATGCATATTTTGCAGGACTTGCTTTTTGCTTGACATTACAATCCCATATGTTGTTTAAAATACATATAAGCAAGCATCTGTTTCATGTATAAATGTGTAGATTACCATATACATTCTTGGAAAGGTTTGTAGCAGAGTAAGACTAGCATCTGGTAAGATGTTCCCACTTCTGAGAAGTTTTGCATTAATGTTAATCTAAGAAATTAACATTACATGATGTTCTTCAGTGAAATACACTGCTGCTTTTCAAAAAAGTTCTATACAAATGCCAGGTTTACATGGTGTGCCTGTGTCTAAGTCATGTTTTAGCAACTTATTTACCTCAGATTTTTAAGTGTGAATGTAACAGCGAGGATAATCTGTGAGGTTGCAGTCGTAGGACAAGATGCTATAGTTAAGCATCCTGGTTTACCTTTCTGAGCCTCCAGCAAGCCCATGTTTACTGTGCTGGCTGTGGATTAGAGTAGAAAAAGGAAGCTGTGGATTACTGTATGATCCTGTAACAGTCAAAAAATAAAAAACTAACTGCTACTGTAGTAGTAAAACTAGTTAGACAAGACTAACTTTATTTTAATATGTTTTGGCCCCTTTTAATAAACATTTTGATTTTGATTTTGGGCTGCAAATTAAACTTTCTGAGGAACTTTATAGTTGTGTCAGACTTTATCAATGTTCAGATAGAAAAGATGCATATTTACACCGTACTCTTAATTTCTGTTGACTCCATGGGAAATTGTATCTCTAGAAGCTTTAGTTGCTAATAGTGCACAGTAGAGAAAGAGTGGGCCTTCATGTTCAAATTCCAGTCTTAGCCCTTAAGGATAACACTCAGAATAAACTTAATTTTACTTGTAAACTGACCAATTTTAATTGCAAAATGGTAGACACGAGATAAATTTTAAATCTCCCAGTGCTATTTAAAACAACTTTTTTAGGGGAGGATTATAATTTTGAAAACAAATATTCTACAACACTTCAAAAAAAAAAAAAAGGAAAAAAAACACCACCAAAAAAACCCAAAACACAACCTTAAATCTAAGTATTCTAGGTTGGTGTACTGAGAGTTTTAACAAATCTTTAATGATCTTCCAAGGCATACTCTATAATTGTCAGAGATGTTGAATATATGTTTGTATGAATGTTCTCCTTTGCAAGTTGCATAGTGAATTTCATAATTTGTCATCATGTTATGGAACTGTAAGATTAATATAAGAAAATAATTCACTTCAGGAAAGCAGCTGAAGGATGGAAAGAAGCCGGAACCCTGCAAACCTATCCTTAAGGTGGAATATAAAACAACTAGAGCTGGGTAAGACTTGTTTTGTATGCAAAACCAACATATGTAAAATAAGTGCAGCTCTCTGGGAATGTACTTTGTTTCCTAGTTGTTGCGATACATATTCTGATGGCTCTGAGCCATGATAAAACAGCTGAATAGTTCTGGTAAATCAGATATTGCTGAATAAACTACAAAAACATACGTGAGCAAATTACTATATACAAACCTTAACTTCGGTAAAGATACTGCTAATGCATTATCTACATGCTTCTTCCATGCTACTAAACTCATGCATTTTTGCTCAATCTTTTGAGAATATTAAGGAAAAAAAGGCTGATAAAGCACAGAAGACACTACAGCACAGACCTGAAAAACTGAACTTCGACAAATACTAGCGTGATGTGAATATTCTAAATTCTGAATACGTGTTTCTCCCCCAAAAATGTTACTGACAGAAGCTTTTCTGGAAGAGTGCAGTAATTTATGCAGTGAATTGTGCCTAATTATGCATATTGAGAATGTAACAAAACAGTAATTGCAACAAGAGGCTCAGATGGAATTACAGTATCTTGAGTAGCATGTTTTGTTACCAAGACTGCAATTAGGATTGAAGGATTTCATGAACTGTGTGGAATTTCTTTTATTTATGGTTCTGGAAAGTGCTTTGAAGTGTTTGAGTAACAAGTGCAATATAAAGATAACATATTCATGGAAACCTGTTCAGCTATTTGCAAACAATTTTTTTTTCATAGGTTTTTGTTTTCTGTTACTTTGGGGGGGTTTATGTATTGTTTTCATTTGCTTTGTAGGCATTCAAATCTATAGAAGATTGTTACTTAATTGATGGAATATAGTTTTCTACTTTCTATTGGTATACCCGTACATATAATATCAGTGGCTTAGTTGCTGGCTGGGGTTAAACCACGACAATGTCCAAAGCTGATCTAAAGAAAGATACAGATAACCCAAAGTAGTCTCAGCTTCAGCAAGTTACTGCATCAAAAAGCCTTCTGTTATGAATAGTTGTTCTGAAGGAAAAGATTAGTTTGAAGCTTGTTCTATGCAATTATAATATTACAATGTGAAAACTAGTTGACTTTTTGCACAGTTTAAAGAGGAGCTTGCTCTAGTATTTCTAAGAATACATGGTTCATTGGGGAGACTACTTTTTCCTAGTGTGGGCTTTTTTCTGTTAGACCTCTCATTTTCCAGTGTTCATCCAAACTGAAAATTTTGCTGCATTTCAATTTAATATTTTCTTTCTAATATTTTCTCCATCTTCAGTGTACTTGTAAATCTATAACTGTTGTGATACTCTTCCAGAACTTTAATTAAAAAGAAAAAAAAAAAAAACCCACAAAGTGGTGGTGAAGCAGTGCACTGAAAATCTCCATTCATTTACTGCTACATGTATGTCAGTTCACACTTCAATATTCAGTTTGAATTGTAATCTGCCTTGCCTTAAAAATTCTTGTGAGAAGAACTACCCCTCAATGCTTAAAATTTTGATGGTTTTTCTCTTTACCAATTGAAATCGATTAGGTATGAACATGATACAATTTTGACTTTCAGCTAAAGCACTGTCACTTGTTGTTCATGGTTTAATTTCTGTAGCACAGAGGAGAATCATTCCTGGACAGGACCAAATTTTTTCTAGCTACTGAAAGAGTATAAGAAACAAATCAATATAGCAGTCTGCTCTAACTGTTCTTCGAAAACAAACCAAAAAACCCCGTTGTCCTGGTTTCGGCTGGGATAGAGTTAATTTTCTTCCTAGTTGCTGGTACAGTGCTGTGTTCTGGATTTAGTGTGAGAATGATCTTGATAACACTCTGATGTTTTAGTTGTTGCTAAGTAGCGCTTATCTTAAGCCAAGGACTTTTCAGTTTCCCATGCTCTGCCAGCAAGCAGGTGTGCAAGAAGCTGGGAGGGAGCGTAGCCAGGGCAGCTGACCTGAACTAGCCAAAGGGGTATTCCATACCATGGAGTGTCATGCCCAGTATATAAACAGGGGGGAGTTGGCCAGGAGGGGCGGATCGCTGCTGGGGCATCGGTCAGCGGGTGGTGAGCAATTGTGTTGTGCATGACTTGTCTTTTCTTGGGTGTTATTTCCTTTTTTGTTATATTCCTTTTCATTCCAATTTATATTATTATTATTCTTAATTAGTAGTGTATTTTATTTTACTTCAGTTATTAAACTGTTCTTATCTCAACCCATGAGTTTTACTTTTTTTTTTTTTTTTCCCCTCCTCCTCCCCACCCCACTAGGAGGGGGGAGAGGGAAGCGGCTGCGTGGTGCTTAGTTGCTGGCTGGGGTTAAACCACAACAGCCATAAAAGAAAACAAAACCAAAAAGCTTACAACATATTTAAGAGGTACTGTTTAATGTATATTTAAGTTATTTCACCTAACTTCTTTATTGTGAAAA
The DNA here is from genome assembly GCF_018139145.2 of Gymnogyps californianus. Classification (NCBI taxonomy): domain Eukaryota; kingdom Metazoa; phylum Chordata; class Aves; order Accipitriformes; family Cathartidae; genus Gymnogyps; species Gymnogyps californianus. The sequence goes on from NC_059473.1 coordinate 54,690,572, forward strand.
GCAGTGAGTAACTGTTCCATGTTCACTTTTTTCATGCTCTATATGGAACTCTAACATCTTTCTGTCACCCCTTCTTTCTTGCTCCTCATCCAGAGTGGTCTAGGATCTGCGTTTGTTTCGGTATCTCCTCATGTGGAAAATACTTCATTGATGTGATCTTGTTTTCTTTACTGCTGCTAATTCTAATAAGCTTTTTTTGAGAAAAGGTATCCAGAACCACACAGAAGGAAGGAAGATAACTGATTACAACCTGTAGTAGGGGCTACAGACACTATTCTTTCTACTGTTGCAGCTCTTATTAATGCTTTCTCACATTTTCCCTCCATTATGTTCTCCATATTGTGAAGCTGGAGTTGGGGAAACAGGAGGACATGAGGCTTTTTCTGGTTCTCACAAATCATCTATTTATCTCTTAAGTTTGTGTTTTTTCTGTTGTTGGGTTTTTTGGGGTTTTTTTAAGTCTGCTGCAGATAGTGCCTGTGAAGTCTCCAAATCCAAAGTTGTTCACCCTACAACAATAGTATGTCTGTAGCTTTATTTCTGGGAGAATATATGTAGAAAGGTTACTATTGACAGTCGTCCTATACCTGGGCTAGGGGGTCGAAAAGGCAAGTTCTTGGTATATTCGTTGAGCAAACGGGCATAATTTTCCAATCCCAGAGCATAAAGTCATTGTTCTCCAGCCATTTGTCTAAAATACTCCATCTCTTTGTGAAGCGATGAGTTCCAAAGGTAGGTTACCTTTTGATCTTGCTGAAATGGTTTCCATGTTGCCTTTTATGCATACTTTTCTGTCTAAAGTGAATCTAGAGAAGCTCTTGAGCTTCCTAATGCCATTTCCTACCCCTCCAGATTCAGTCTCTTAAAATATTTTACTCCGGTTGATATTAGCATTATGGTAAAATTGCCCAAGCTTATTATTCACTACTAGAGCTCTGTGTAATAGAAATTACAGCTCAAAAGTCTCCCCATAAAACATAATCAAAAAGGGTATTGTCTTGGTACCTAATGCAGCTGTCATTGACTAACTGTAGAGCAGTACCTCTTAGCAAGATGGATATATATAATTGGGACCCAGAGGTTACAATAATAATGAGGTCTCCAGATATGTAAAAGATCTTGATCTGTTAATTTAGTTTGAATAGTACTATTTTGTTGTGTGAGCTTGTCAGTTCAAAAGCACACTTGCCGAAATGAATTTCACTACTACTTCAAGATTTCCAGTCTTAAGCTGAACTAACTCTTGAAGTCTTTTCCACTTTTATTACTAGGGATTAACTTCTTGACAGATTCACCCATGGTTTGAAAAGCAAGCCAACTGGTACCAATGGCCTGACTTCTGTACATACTGTTCTCTCTCACATCCAGATTGCCAGAAACTGGCTGACATTTGACAGTTTACTTCTAAAATTGAGCAGAAACATCCTCCAGGGTTGTGAGTCACTCGGCTCTCAGTTCTATTATGTTTTCATACACTGCAAGACCTAATCCTGTGTTTTCTGAAATTTTTTTTGATGAAACATTGCCCCCCTTTGTAGTGAATTTTTTATAGTGTTCCCAAAGTAATTTTACAGATTTAACTGATGAGGAGATTCATGTAAAGGGATTGCTTCCAAACCTGCTGAAGCAGAACTGTTTCAAAGAAGAACCTCTGTATTAGCATCTGCTAAAAATGATATATAGCAATTCTTTAAGAGCTGAGCACTGCTTTGTTAAATGTTTTCCATTGTTTCAGTAGGTAAAATGTAACTATCAAAGTTGGATCAATCTTATCTATTACATAAAGTACAATATTTTTAATTTTTCTTTTAAATTATGCAATTCTATTTAACATTCATGTGCATTAACCTTTTAATATGTACCACAACTGAAGGACAACACTAAGTATTTAAATAGAAAATGCACAGCTTGTGTTCGTGGTAAATCCATGGTTTCATGAAAATATGAAAAGTTCATACACAAACCTGTATTAGTCTTTCTGGCAGACTAAAATCAACTTTAACTTTTGATTCATCTGTGAAAAATCCATGTGACAGATCCATATAATCTATTCTTAGCTCTTCCATTCTTTGCTTCGTAAGGATACAGGCTCTGGCAAGCCTGCCCAAAGCAATCTGATTACCTTGAGAAATAAAAACGGGAGAAACCAGCATGCAGTTTTCACTGTGATGTATGAAACTTAGAAACTGAAGTTTATCACTTTGTTATTGTCAGTTGATCTTGGTGAACCCGCAAGTCTAATAATTACTGCACGTTGTCCTGACAGCATTATTGTTTAAAAAAACTAACAATTTTGTGTAGACAAAAAATACTGCAATAAATCATTCCAGCACAATGAGATACTGCAAGTACATCACACCAGTATTTTTCTCTTCATTGACATCCTGAAAAATATCAGGCTAAATTAAAGTTTGTCCTTTTCCTGAAATTCGTGGACCTGACCATAAAAGATTGTGTGAAGTTCCAATATGAAGAATTGAGATTAAATGAAAACTTGGAGAAAACTTACTCCTCTTCTAGAAATACACTTTCGGCTGCTGTTGGAGGCAGGATATTGATGTCGGTGGACCCATGGTCTAATTTATGGCCCTTCCTTTGAGGTCTCTTCTTCAGCCAACAGAACTCTTTGATCCTGTCAGCTCTTCAGTCACAGGGCTTTCTGAAGGATCAGGCAGATTGTGAAATAATTGTAGAAACTGAAAGTTTATCTCAGTCTGCTTTGCCTTCAATGCTACAAACACAGAGCACATTTCAGACAAGCCTTAAATTCATGAAGGGCAGCACGTGCATGAACTAAACCCTTCATACACAGTTTTCAAGAAGATAGATGCACCTAATCTGTCATGTTTGTGTTTCAAATGCTAACTAGTGAAAGCCGTTTAGACAGTATGGGAAAGATGGTGTTATATGAAAAGACAAAAAATAAAAGATCTCTTCAGCCTCTTTTTCACAGTATGTCAGGATGGCTTGCTTTCCCTACAAATCTTCTCCAGATGCTGACATATTAGCTGCTTCCAAGGCAGACACAAACAAAGGGTAGGATTCCTATCTAAAGTGAGCATAAAAGTAGATCAGAGGAATTTCACACTTTAAGTGCCTATTTTTCTTCCAGAAATATAACCTGGAATTTGAGGCAATTGGTGGAATTTTTTGAGCTGTATACTTAAAGAGCAGAATGACTGTTTATAAGACGTATTATGCCCTATTTTAAACAGAAACAGTATTAAAATGAGTGATGACTTTTGATAATCAGGAAAGAAGAAAATACCTAGTAAAACAAATACATTTACTTCATCTTGTTTTTCAATAAATGAAATGCTAAACTGTATATTATGTGCATATTGGAGAAAATGTGGATGTATTTAAAAATATGTTTCTGTAAAGACTTTTAAAAAAATTTTGAAGGGAAGCCTCTAATCTCTTTTCTCAAGACTAGAAGAAATATTTTTGCTTTGCTATACTCAGCCATTTAGTTATGCGGTAGGAGTAGTTCATTGAATTTTGTGTATGGTGGTAGGGGGGAAACACATACCCAAGCTACACGTGGCATGGAGAGCTGCTTTGCATTATTCTTAATGTATTTCTGCTTAATGATATCTCATTGAACTTTATTATAAGGTTACAAAAACTGCCCGATCTCTTTTAACGTATTATCTTGGCTTGATCCTAAATGCCTTTGCTTTATTCCAGGGAGCCTTTCATCATTCTCTCAGGAGGCTTGTCATATGACACTGTAGGAAGAAGACCCTGTTTAACAGTTATGCATGGGAAAAGTACTGCTGTGCTAGAAATGGATTATTCTATTGTTGATTTTCTAACCCTCTGTGAAACACCATATCCTAATGGTAGGCTCTGTAAAGATTTCTCTCAGTACTTCGACCTCTTCTCTCTGGAGTTTTATCCCATCAGAATTTTCTTTACTATTGCCTTTCTGTTTTATCTCTGGGGATCAGACTGCAGCAGCAACATCTGTTATCCCTATTGTCTGAAGTATGTTTTACTTCCCAAAGCATCATAATAGAATAGTTTATTATAAAACCTATTTTGCTTCTCGAAGAATGCTGATTATTGGTTGCATGGTTTTTTCCTTTTTTTAATCCCAAAAGCATGTGCAGACAAAAAGTAGCATTACAATTTTAAGCTGTAGTTACTGCAGCAGGTGTGTTCGTCAATATTTATTTGAGCACATAAGACCTTTCCAGTCAATGCTAAATCTTGATTAGCATTTGTGTAGTACTCTTAACTTTTAGTGACTTTATTCATTCCAATACTCACATGAAGTGCATCACTAACCTGTAATCTCTCTTCTGCAGAAGGGGATTTTTTTATCATAGTTTAGGTATTTGTCCCAGATTAATAGTATTATATTGCTGATGACACCAGTATTTTTAGCTGTCAACTTCCATCTGAGTATGTAAAACTACTTAGCTCAGAATTTGAGGTCTGTCTGAAAGAGGGCAAGACAAGCTTTGGAAACTCTTTTCTTATTTTAGTGTCAAGTCAGCTGTCTTTCAATCCATTTTGTAAGCAATTAGAATTTAAACCCCACTGAATATGAGGAAAAGCAGTTTGGGGGTGGGAGGATGTTATTGTTCAGTAATTGGCTGCTTCTCAAAAATACTGCTTATGCAAGTTCCTCTGCATGTTCCTTTTCCTGTTGTTTGAACTGTTTAAATGGTTCTAGCAAATTGGAAGAGAGTTGAGAATGTTGAATTAAAGGGAGGGCATGGCTTTTCCAATCTTAACGTGGCATATTCAGGGGGGTGAGTGTATAAAATGTCTTTAGAAACTATAGTCATCTAAGTGGCTTTTCTACTCGACTGACAGAGTGCAAGGACTGATCACATTCTTGAGGCTGTGCATGCAAGAGCTACATTTACCAATAAGTAACTTTATTCTTTCTTGTTTTCAGACTTTCAGGAACCGTATGCTGTAGTTGTTCTCCTAGAAAAGGACTTAGTACTGATTGACCTTGCACAAAATGGGTAAGAATCTTGTGTAGTCTTTTTAATGGTTGGCTGCAGTGATCAGCCTGTTGTTCTGCTCTATAGCTTTTTAATCTACCATAATACCTCCCTGTCCAGAACATAAAATTTTGAATATTAAATATATGTAGTAAATAATATGTAGTAGATTAATAGAATATTATGTGACTTTTTCCAGGCTTGACCAACAGAAATTACTCATAGATCACTGCTGCTTTTTAATTATCACAGTTTATTTTGAAGTTGATTCCTTAGTGCTATGAGGGGAGCTCGGAAATTTGGGGAAGGGAGCAGGGGGAACAACTGTTCAGATAAGCCAGGTAATTTTGGCTGACACTGAGTGGTGTTGTCATCACATAAATATTTGTTGATTTTATTGCCAAATGAATTGCTCTCTGCATTGCTTAAAGTAACTCAATACTGATGCAATAAATATCGTATATGTATGGTTTACTGCTGTGGTAAGAGGTTGCTTAAAAGCAGTATCCTATTGCGGTTTTCACAACTAATACTTGCCTAACACATTTTGAGTCTGTTGTTACTTTATCTACGGAACAGTCTGTATACTCTACTGGCAATTTAAAAATCCTGGATCCTACAAAATTTTATCAAGGGTTTTGAAATTAGTATAGGCTGTAACAACTAACTATTAAGGGATTAGTAGTAGAGGAACCAGATGGATAAGATCTTTGTAGTGTTCCAGATTAAAAGTCACCAATGGTCAATGAAGAAAAATCCTTTTGAAGAACATCCTTCTAGGGCAAAACAAAAACCTGTAAATGTCTCCTCAAAGTCAATGGTGATACCTTAGAAAATGAAGACTATCGAATTTGGAAGAAGGTCAAGTTTAGTCCTCATATCTCCGCAGCTACTGAGCAATTTCATTTAGATTTTCCCAATGTTACATGGCCATATGCTGTATCCAAAACTTGTTTCTGATATACCAATGGCATTAAGCTTCCAACATTCATATGTTGAAAGATTAATAAAACAAGTTTTAATGAGCTTGAAACAAAAAGGTTTGTACAAGGCTTTTTTCTTCAGTGAAATAGTTTGCAGTGCCTGAAATTTGAAGTTATGTTAAGGCTTGTCCATTTCATGTTAAAAAAATCTTTAGCAGTTACGTTTTTAGGAGACTTATAATGGTTTTTGTTATGATTGACTTGCAAAGTATTGTTTCACACCTGAAAAAAGCAACAAAATCAATAGATTTTTTTTTTTGCTACAGGAGGCTTCCTTTTGCCCTGTGTTGTCATATGGGTTTATCATATTTTGTTAAAATTAAGCATCTCTTTCATTCAATTTTTAGAAGATTGTTTTAGCTTTCCAGATAGCTCTGTATAAAGTTATTGGTATGCAGAATGTTTTCATCTGCTGCTAATTTTTCCTTTAGATGGGTTGAGAAGCTGTGTTCCTTTTCGCCTCTAAAAAAAGGGGGGGGGCGGGGGGAAGTGTATGCATAATATGCATTTCTCTGGAGATATATGTTCATTGAACACAGATATATTTACCTCTATTATTGGCTTTTTCCTCGTTAAGGCTCTGTTGCTTTTCTGATGGAGGTGGTCGTGGGGAGTATATGTGTGTGTGTTTGCTTCTAATTGGTAACTGAATGTTGCTATCTATAACTTTCAGAAAGTGATCTTGGAGTTGCAAGTAGGTTATGAAAAGTGCTGGACAACTTTCTGTCTAAGAACAGTATAATAATACAAAGTGAGAAGTGGAGTCTTCCTGTCTTTCTCCCTGGAAGAACAGACTGAAGAGTTAGAAATAAATTCATAGCTCCACATTGCTACAATTAGGACTTGGTAACTTCAGTTTTTCCACAGGCCATTAAAATAGTAAGCTTTTAAAAACAAAAGTATAGGGAATAGCAGTGTTCTAGAAATATTCTAGAAACAGTACAAACTTCAGGTTCCATCTAGAGTACTACAGTATCTTCATAGTGTACTGGATGAGCAGTAAAGTTGCATAGTATATTTGTTCATAATCTAATTTGATATGCATTTATTTTCTTCTATACGAAAAGACTGCAGACTTCGTCTTTAGTGTTTTACTTGTGTTCTGCATTTAAAAAAAAAAGCTTTTCTTAGATTGACAGTTTCTTCCCCTTTCATCCATTAAAGGTACCCTATATTTGAGAATCCCTATCCTTTAACTATACATGAATCTCCAGTTACCTGTTGTGAATATTTTGCTGATTGTCCTGTGGACCTCATACCTGCACTCTATTCAGTTGGCGCTCGACAGAAACGTCAAGGTTACAGTAAGAAGGTACAACATCTACTACGTACATATGTATTTTAAAACACTGAATATCAACAGCTCTAAACAACATTAGAGTGGCCATACTAAGACCAAAGCTCCATCTGACTTGTTATCCTGTCTTTGACAGTGGCTAATAGTAGATGTCTAGGGAGGATATAGCATATGTCAAGCCTGTAGTCATGCTTTCCTGATGTACTCCCATCGATTGCAGTATCCCTGGAAGCTAAGGGACTTCCTGGAGCAGGGGTGTTTATAGCCCTTGTTGATTTTTTGTTTTTTCTCTGCAGTGGATAGGTCTAATTACTTCTTGAAGTCATGGGAAATACTGGAATGTGCAGTATCTGCAGTAATTTCAATGGCTTAACTTTGCACTGTATGATGTTTTCTTCCTCAGTGTATTTGTTAATCTTTCAGGAATGGCCGATCAGTGGAGGCAACTGGGGTTTGATCACTCAGAGCTATCCAGAGATAATTATTACAGGGTAAGTGACACCATAGTGTAGTAATAACTTTCTTAGCTGAGTAGAACTGAGAATATTTTGTGCCTCTTATAGAAAACAGTGTTCTAAGAGCGGTTTGAATGATTTAAAAATTATGTTCACCAGACAAGTCATTTGCATAATCTTCTTGAGGCATTAACAAGAAAGTGAAGCAAAATGTGGAAGAGAAGGTAGTAACAAAGTGATAGCAGGTGTTTTACAGGGATTATTGTTATGATGTGGTATTGTGATTATGTCTGCTTGCTATCAATATATCTTGGATAAAACTGATCTTTTATTCTTTAACTTTTGGAAAATAGTTGATTAGTGGTTTAAAGCATAGGAAGTCCATTAAATAGTTATTGAGTTCAGTTCTCAAAGGGAAGCCAAGCTTTTTATTTCAAAAAGGACAACCGAATACTTAAATCTGTTCATTTTGATTGCTTCTGAGACTGATCCTTCTAATACTATTATAAGGAGCATAAACAAAATTTAATTTATAACCATGCAGTGCATCACTGAAAGTGAGAGAACTACTAAAGTTTTTTTAGAACAGCCCATTAGCCCTAATGAGGATTACTGTCACTTTATATGACACATTGCAGAGACTTTGAGACAGTCCTGAAAAAAACTAGTCATCTGATTCTCAACTTCAAGGATAAATAAACAAGTTAGGTGACTCATTTACACTGAAATACAGTATATTTAGGCATCTCCTTTACAAGTGTCACTCCAAATAAAGGGCATCTTTTAAGAAACAACACATGGTAAGGTATACCAAACTGCTTATGGGAAATGCAGGTAACTGCAATGTTTAAAATGGTAAATTAGTATCAGTACAGTGGAATTTCAGGGAGTTAGTCTCCAAATGTTTTTTTTAACCCCTTCTGTCCAAAGTAATTGGGGGCACATGTTTGTAAAATATCGGCTTCCAATAAATTGTGAAAATAAAGTGTCACTAAGAATACTAATAAAAATAGAATGTTAGCCATATATTTTCTAATCAGTAGCAAAGAGGACTAATACTCCAACTAACCATTTTACCATCTTATTAATTTTTTAATATTTCATAGGCATGCTGATGGGTCAATCAAGTTTTGGGATGCCTCAGCAAGTAAGTGTTTTCAGTAGAGATTTTTTTCCTGCGCAGTAGGAGTTTTCTGAACTTACTGATCTCTCTAATGGAATGTAATTGCAGACTAGTCATTCTCGTTATTTCCTGCCTCATGTAGAGTCAGTAACTCCATAGGAAACTTTGATTTAAAATTAAATAAAATTAACGTTATTTCTTACTTAATTGTTTCACTGTTTTTACCACCTCAGTGAAAATGCACTGGTAGTCCAAGGGCCAGCTAGAATGGAAGAGTTCTAAAATTTTTTAGAAGCACCTTCAGAAATGCATTATTGAGCATAGAAATGCATGACAGGCAAATGCATTCCTTTTTAGTGCAATTGAATTTCAGTAAGTTATTTCTGTCCTTTTAGACAGGAGAGAGGCATGTGTTTAAGACATCAGCTCCCTATAAATTACAGTATCTAAAAATGAGAATTGGAACCAGTAGTAGTTTGTGCTAATAAAATGATCTAGGCCTTTGTGAAGAAAGGCAGGAGAACAGTAAAATAAAGACACTTTTCTTTGGTGGAACACTGAACAGGCCTGAAGAGTCTGATACCATTTTACTTTCTCTTCAGTTAAAGGGCCAATTGCATGTGATGGTCTACACAGCTAACAGTGACAAATGCAGTAAGAATTCAAATTAGAATGGACTACACAGAGTTAGATGTTTTAATTAATCTAGTTCTGACTAACCTTACTCTTGGTACTTAAAAGCTGTTTGAAGCAATCTTGGAATCATTATCAGTTGTTTTTGAAAACTTGTGGAAGACTGGTGAGATTCCAAAATGCTAAGACATGTGTGGGTGTGAGATGGAACAGATGCAATGTATATGTTTAAAAACTGGGAGGAAGAGTATTTAGAGTGTTATAGATCTTTAATTTCACTTTGAGGTGGGGGGGAAACCCGGGGGCGGGGGGGGACAACGACACGATGGACGGACACCAAACCTGATTGATTCTGTGTGCTTAAAAATTCTATTCAGCATAGATCTGTCAAAAGGAGATCCTGTTAAAGACATCTAGTTCCTTTCTAAAACAGATAAATAAACCTGTTAAGGGAGAAACTGCAAGTATCCTTTATCTTGGTTTTAAAACTTTTAAATCTCTCTAATAGCACAGTCTTACAGATGAACTACAGAAGTGTGATTCAGGTAAAACCACTGAAATATGGAAGAGGAGAAAGGATGCTATAAATTAAGTTTTTCTAATGATATGATTAGTATTTGTAGCAGTGATTTGGGCCATTGACTAGAGAATATGCCTGTGAAGTTTGAAAGCAACACCAAGACAGCTGAAAGGAAATATAAGAAAGAATTAGAATTACAATTGAGAATGATATTGCTAATTCTTGAATAGCATCCAAGACAATTTATTTGAATATAGAATCAATGATTTACACTCAGAACTTATGTTCTGGAAAAAAAAATTGGAGGTCTAATGGACTGCAGTGTCAGTATTGCAAAAAAAAATCATTGGGATAAATAAGTGGGAATATCTGTAAAACCAACATGGAGTAATTCTTTCACAATTTTAAACTGTGGCAAGGCCTCACTAGAACAGTTCTAGGAAACACGCCATCAAGAAAAATGTGGACTGATCAGAGGGCAGCACTTCTGAATGATCAGACAGGACAAAATAAAAATTGGAGGAACTGGGGCTGTTAAGTCTGAGAACGCAGGTGAGAGGCCACGGATTTGAAATACTGTAAGGAGAAAGGAAAGGAGCTTGACTTTCTCTGCCATAGATAGGCTTAAGTTGTGGGTATGGCGTATGTAACTAGATGTTACTGTTATAACGAGATCCCTAAGTATAGTTAAGCCTTGAGAAGCTGTGAGGGCTTAGTTTATAACTGAAGCTTAGTATGTATCTCAGGAAAAGTGGTGTTTTGGTGTTGCTTTTATACTAAGTCAGCCTGCATTGGGGAAGTGGTGCACTGCACAGGCACAGATATTCAGTACTTCTACTCTGTCCTCTTTTGTTGAATATAGTGGCTTTATGAAGAGACGTTTCTAAATTAAAAAAAAAATTAACAAGAGAAAACTATCTCTTTAGATCAAAACTAATTTTTATCTCTTTTGGTTTGTTCCTAGTAACGCTGCAAGTACTCTATAAGCTAAAAACAGCCAAAGTATTTGAAAAATCACGGAATAAAGATGACAGGCCAAACACAGATATAGTAGATGAAGATCCATATGCTATTCAGATCATCTCATGGTGTCCAGAAAGCAGAATGCTGTGCATAGCTGGAGTTTCTGCGCATGTCATTATTTACAGGTTCAGCAAGCAGGAAGTGACAACAGAAGTCATTCCGGTAATGAGTATAACCATTTTTTAACTTTGTAGGATTTAGCTATAATAGGACTGTTGTAGCAATTTACTACTTCAATGTCTTTCATTTTATTAGTGAAATGGACAAAAACAATTGCCTCAAAATGAGATGTATTTTGTGGAGGAAAAATAATAAATTATGAAATTCAGCAAAGGTGAATATTGGACACCAAGATTTTGGTTTTCATTGGCTTTTTCAGGTTCTGCAGCCAATAATATTTCTTTGTTCTATCTAACCAAGGAAATAGTGGATCAAAATTTGGCTGTATCAAAGGTAAAATGAAAACAGAAGTGAATGAGATGTGGAGTTGAAGAATTTTCAAAGCTTTTAGGGAGTTGATTCCTTCTTTTTCCTTGATTCTTAATAATTACCATCTGTCTTGGCAAAACTTCTGCAGTATGCAGAGCTGGGAGGGTAGAAGCATGCCAGACATGCACTAAGGTCTGTTAAGGACTTTGGTGTGTCGCTGTTTTATTCTGTATAAGATACAATGACGAGTTCTATTACAAGAGTCTGAGAAGTCCTTTGTTAAATCAGACACACATATGCAACTTTACTTATATGAACGTATGAGCTGAAAGCTAACTTGAAGCCATTTAATTATAAAATGTTATATGTTCGAAGTAAAGCATTAATCGTGATGTAGTTTGGTTTTGGTTTTTTTTTTCCCCTGCCCCTCTTATTCTGCCCTTTTCAGATAAGTCTCAGTTTAAGGAGATGAGGCATATTTTTTTTGTTCTGGTGTTTACTTAGTACAAGTACATTCCCTTCTGAGGGAATAGTTTTTCTAAATGATTTTTACAAATCATCCCCTAGCAAACTATTCTTCAGTACTAGGAATGCTTTAAAAATTACTGTGTAGTTCTTTGTTTCAGTCCATGAGTTAAGTTCTACTTTGCAGATGATGAGAATAAAACAGCAGAAAACTTTCTTTACTCTGCACTACAGTTAATAGTAATATTATATAGATCCAGTAGAAGGAAATCTGAAGTTGCAATGAACTTACAGTTCTTTAAAATGTATGCTCTAGTTCAGTGCAACATCAAACATTGAACTAAGTCCCATGTGTACAGTGCTACAACAGTATAAAGTGGAGCTGTCTATATGCCTTCAGCTCTTCCTAGTTTTAGCATTCCTGAACTACATAAAGCAAATCATCTTCATAACTGAGAATTTCTTGTGTGCACAGAATGATAATTAAATGGGTCTTGTATCCAGTATTTAATTTCTCTCCAATATTAAGCAGCAAACTTTTAAATATTGGGAAATCGGTTAGATTTTCAAGTTTTAGCAATCTTCAGATATTCAGTCTGCAGTAGTTAGCATGACTGTATTTCTGAAGACTACATGTGTGTGTTTAGGTTGCATTGTTTATTAAACTACTGTTATCTTTTAAAAGATGGGAAAGTCCTGGATGTATCTTTTATCACTAGTATCTTCAGTTGCGCTTCATTTATTTCATATCTAGTTTTTTGAAAGGCAGAGTTTACTGATAATTTTTTTTACTTTAATTTACAGATGCTGGAAGTACGTCTGTTATATGAAATAAATGATGTTGAATCTCCAGATGGCGAGCAGGTGCCACCTTTACCAACTCCAGGCACAGGTTCCAATCCTCAGTCCATTGTTCCCCAGTCTCATCCATCTACTAGCAGCAGTTCATCTGATGGACTTCGTGATAATGTCCCATGTTTAAAGTAAGTATATTGTTATACTTTTGTTGAGTGTGAAACTTTACAAGAATATGTGGTGAGAATATACGTAATTTGATATTATTACAGAAATGTCATTGTTGGTGAAAATGTTTTATTTCTTAGAGCAACGTTTTCCAAATATCTGAAAGTTGAGTTCTGTTTTAAGAAATTAATATTGCAATCTTACTTTCTTTAAACTTCATAAGCTGATTTAAAAAAAAAAATCTGAAAATTCTTACCTTATGACTGCTGCCTGCTTTAGGAAAATTTGGCATAGATGTTAGTATAATTATAGATGCTCATGCTTTAGAGCAAACGTTTTCAATAGCAGCAATATAGTTACTTTGAAATCTTATTGTCCATTGAAATGAATAGGCAACTTACTGTTTTGTGGCTCTCCTTAACTTTAGGCCAAGTGTGTCTGAATAGATTTCACCTGTTAGTTTTCCAGAGCCTTAGGTTTTTAGAGCCAAATCAAAAGCAATGAAAATGCTTACAAATAACTAACTGAGAGGTAACTCTTTTTAGGCTTATAAATATAGTTTTTTCATAACTCTCTAAGGGAACTACTTTGTATTTTGGGAACAGGAGACACAATTAAATAAATGTCCCATTCTCATGGATCGTCATTTTGCATGATGCCTCATAGTGCTCGCAGTGTAGGTCTTCGACCAATTTTCAGATTTTTTTTAAATTGGAAGTTTTTTCCTTAAGGTTCTTCGTGTGTGAACTTTTACTCATTTGAGAAATGAAAGTTAGAAGACAACAATCTCTTTTACTCTTCTACAAGAGTGCATTATGAGGCCTCTGGACCAGCACTTTTCCTTACAGAATGTATATTGAACTTCATTTTCAGATATATAATTAAGATATGTATGTACTTTTTGTTTTCTGAAGTTTTAAGGTCCCAACTTGGATTTTAATTCTTTGAGTGCGTCCATCCAGAAAATAACTAATTCTGATGAGGTTGTTTTCTCTGGGTGGGAATTTTCATGTATTATTGGTTGTACTGAGTTGCAGAAGTGTCTTTCTAAAGAAAACTGGACAGAGTAGAAAAATCAGAAAATTCTGAATTTTTGTAAAATATTGGCAAACCAAAATATGCATTAATAAGAATGAGTGGGTAAAATAAGAGGAATTCAGGAACCGGAGGAGGTTTTGTTCTATGTAACTTTTTTCACCTTAAAAGATGAAAGACCTAATCCTTTCTGCAGGACATTAATGAGTTTTTTCATCAGCATGCAAACACAATCTTTCCAGACTCTTCAGTTCCTACATTCCCAGGTTCATTCCATACAACTGATTTACCATTATAATAATTTACCTTGCTTTCATTTTTTTTTTATTGTATCATTAGCTTTTTGTTTGCATTTGTCTCAGTACATTGTGCTTCCATTTCCCTTTTCAGTATGCTGCTTCCACGTGCACCCCTCACCCCCTTCCGTTCTCTAAATCAGAGTTCTTTTGGGAACTCTGAAAAGAATGGGTAATACATTCCTTTTAGACACTGAACGCCTTTATTCAAGTCAATACAGCATGCTAACGCTGTTATGCCTTGCTGTGAAGAGGGGAGAAATGAAGTGTTTGTCATCATTGCTCAATTAATTTTCAATTAGATAATGAATCAAAAGGGCCCTTAAAGAAGTGAATGACCAGTTCCAATGTGTTTTTTTCCTAGTAGTTTTTATGTGTTGATTTTTTGCAATTTTCCAACTTTCTGAAGTCCAGTGTGGTGTAGAATTTAATGAATTCTAAGCCCATAAGGAAAACATGGAGACTGGAGAGTCATAAAAAGATAGCATGTTTTGTTTACTTTGCAGAGTTAAAAATTCTCCTCTCAAGCAGTCTCCAGGCTACCAAATTGAGCTAGTTATCCAGCTAGTGTGGGTGAGCGGAGAACCTCCTCAACAGATAACCAGCTTAGCAGTCAACTCAGCGTATGGCCTGTAAGTATATTCTACACAGTTTTTTCATTATTCTGTTAAAGTGGTTTAAAATTATCTATTAAAAATTAGGTTTCTGTGTGTGTTCACATGAGCTGCACAGCAACACAAGAGAGGCAATCAGTCTCCTGTGCTTAAAAGATAATTCCTTTTGGGTCATGGCAGATCCTGATGATGCCAACATCAGAAACAAATCAGTATCACTCTTCCTCACCTGGCACTGTACAGCCAAGAGTAAGTGTCATTTAAGGCCCTGTCAGATAGATTGTCAAGTACAATGACAGTGACCTGTTCTACTCAGTGTCACGTGTTTTTACAGGAGAACAATTAATACTTCATTCTAAAATAGTAATTTATAAAGATGCGTAATTTAGGGTAACTCATAAAAATTAGGAAGTCTTAAAATGCTGAACAGCGACAAATACCTATATAAAACTTTACCAAAATTTGATTAGCACTATCTTTCCTTCCACCACTCTTTTTCCAGAGTAGTTTTTGGAAACTGTAATGGTATTGCCATGGTTGATTACCTCCAGAAGACAGTGCTCTTGAATCTAGGCACTATTGAACTGTATGGCTCCAATGATCCTTATCGCAGGGAGCCACGGTCTCCCCGAAAAACTCGGCAACCGTCTGGAGGTGAGTAACCCAAAACCTGTTTTAAGCTCAGAAGAAAGGCACAGTTGGTTATCTGGACTATTAGTGTACATTCTTTGAATACAAGCACGCTTTTCTCCGTTTTGGTTTCATCCTTTCATCTTGATCTGTCCCTAATGTCACTATTGCAGGTTTGTTACTTCATGTTTCCTTCAAAACTGTTGCTTAGTGGAATCTACTGATGCTTAATATCATTACTTATTTTTCAGTGTGATGTATGTTTTAAGAAAAAACAGATGGGAAAACATTATCTGCGTGAATGGATATAAATGTACAATAGATTCATGCAGTTTACAAGATTTTAACTTAACACAGCATGAAGAAGTAGAAGTATCCTGGTATTTCTGATAAACCTAGTACCCATATCATAACCTTGTATAAACCCAATAATGTTTGCAGATAGCCAGTGTATCTGCTGGGATCTTTTGGCTTTCTGTTTTAAACTTTGACTGGAAATGTCCCTGATACACTAAAGCATGTTATGTTGTGTATGCTGTTATGTTATGCTTGAGAGGAAGCCTTTGATTTAAATGAACCAAATAAACTTCCAAATACAAACTGGTAAAATCTTTTTTGAAAAAAGGACTGATTTAAAAATATGCTGAAGAAGGATGTTCCTTTGCAGCTGAGGAGGAAAGTGACTTTTCAGTCAAAATGTCAAGCTTTTTATTGCCAAAAGGAAAATTTAGTATTTTTAAATTATTTTCTCTTCCTTGTTACGTAGCGGATACTTTTAAGTTAATTCGGAAAAGGGCTAAAGACAGAATGATAAACAATGTCACTGCTGCCCCAAATGATTATTTTTCAATAGGAAATAAACTGTTCAAAAAAAATTCCTCATGCTCTAGTGTTGGTTGCTTTATTTGAAGAGATCCAGAATAAAGTCCAGGTAAGTTCTTTAGGTAATATTTTATTCAAATTGAAATAGATGCTCTAAGATCTATTTTAGTAAATCATTGGTTTGAGAAAGATCCAGTTAGCACCAGTCAGCTTATTTCAACTGAGGAAAATGGTCTAAAAATCATTAACGTAGAGCAGAACATACACAGTTGGTATCCTGTCAGATAAAATATTTTCTTCTAATAAATAAAACCTTTATTAAAAAAATTACTTTTTAAGAGAGAAAGAAATAACTTTACTGGTTGACTGTTAATTCCTCTGGGGAGTAAAGGGCTTAAATTCTGCTTCATGCATTTAGATTATAAACTGCCTTTTGGAGTGTTAAACATTACTTGCTTTGTTTTCTTGGCTTTTGTTATTTTAATGTATTGGATCTGCATAACTCTGAGTTACAACTGTGTCTCTAAGATGTTCATGAATGAAGTCCTTTTTGCTCATGAATATAACTGTTACATGAAATCATGTATTTTTTCATCTTACATTTTAATACTAATGATCTGCATGGCAACAGCATTTTGTAAACCTAGTTATACAAGTTATTCTGCTGGCTTTTCTGTCTCAAATGTACTGTTAGTGTCTCCGTCTTTCCTTTTCTCATTGCTTCATAAAGGTATGCTGACTGTGGCTTCTTGCATGTGCGGCCTTTCTAACTTATATTCAGAGTCTGTGAAAAAGCTTCGCACCTCTTATATAAGTAAGTCATCTCATGGCAATAAAATATTTTTGAACATCTGAATTTGATTTTGTGACTTGTTCACTCACCATAAATATTTTTGTTAGTCTATTTTAAGTAATTGTTTTACTTTTAGAAACTGATTTTAATCCATCATGCATCTATCGTATTTCTTGTTCATGCCACCTTTAAAAGAAACTTGAAGGAAGAAAAACAACCGTAGTAGTCTCTGTATTTTGTGGTTTTTAAATAAATAAATATCAAAATCAAAAGGAGATCCTGTCTCAGAAGTTACTGATGTCTACAGACCCGAGATCTTACTCGCCAAACTTGGTGTTGCTTTGAGATCTGAGGCTAGAAGCTTCCCTTGCTTGGTCCCCTTTCTGGCAGAAAAAGCTTCAGAGCTCTACTGTTAGATTATTATTAATAATATTGTAAAAGACAGTGATTTGTCTATTACAAATGAAAATTTACTTCTACAAAGATCTTGTTCATAGGAATTAAGGGTGAAGGTGTTTGTGTATTGCACAGCCCTGTGGGGTTTCCAGGCAGTTTTCAAGTTCAGGCACCTATGTGAGGGAGGTAGCCCATCAGAACCATGATTTACCTGAGGGCTTCTCTGACTTATTCCATCATTCACAGCATCCAAGAATTTGGAGAACGTAAAGCTGATTTTTAAAAGCGTAACATTGTTCCTTTCCCTAGGATGCCAGTTTTCTCCAGTCCTTGGGCAGAGGTAGGTGATCTCACCCCATTTTTTAATGAAGGAGAGTAGAATAAAATGAAGCTAAGGGAAGAATGACCTGAAGTTTAAAAAAAAAAAAAAAAAAAAAAAAAAAAGACTTGAGATTGTGGTCCAGTTCTGTTAGTTCTGCTATTTTTTTTTTTTCCCCAACAAGAAAAAAGAAATACATTTCAGAGAGGGTAGGCTCAATAGCCAAATACTGCTTTCTGTATAGTCTTCCATCCTCTGCTGCCAAGGGAGAAAGGGAGCTAGGCACAAAAGAAATGCCTCCACCTTAAGATGATACAAAACTGAAAACCAGGATCTGCCACTGATTTATTACTGTGAAGGGAAGCAAAAGATGGGCAGAAGTCCCAAAACTGTTTTTTGAAGCCAGTGATTGTAAAGCTGAATTTACTTGGACTATTTAATTTAGGAAGAGGTTAAAACAGGTTTTGTATGAAAGAGCTGATTTCTTAACCATGTAGTTAATTCTCTTTCCCTCCACCATCCTGCCAATATCTTGGTTAGCTGGAGCGACAGTCTTTTTAAAAACTGGAAATAATTTCTCTAGTTATCATTTAATATTTCTCATTATTTGTAGTTCTTTCAGTGTATGTGTTGCCCAGACTTCAATAGCTTAAATAATAAAGCATTATTGCTGTGTAATTTTCCACAAATAAGTCTGTTACATTAAAGAACTGTCCTTTGCTATATTTATAGGATTGGAACTTATAAGAGTTAGTCAGAATGCTTTTGGATTTTGCATGCTCCCTTTCTTGAACATTAATATGTGTGTTTAGTGTCTTCAGAAATGCAAAGAACTTATGTTTCTTTGGTTTTATTTTGAAAGATATGCCTTCATTGAATTCTTTATCTTTAAAACATTTGTATCTTAATACTTCTAAATTTATCTTTCTGCAAATAAGGCATTTTCAACTACCGTACAGCTCTAATAACCTTCAGGGAGAATTAGTACTTAATTTCTAAATCTTCCTAGAAAAAGTGCTTATGTATTTAATGTGGTTGTTTTAGGGAAACTGAGTATATTTCCCATTCTTTTTGAGACAACCACAATGTATTTTAAAAAAAAAAAAAAATCATAGTAGCCTATGCATGCAGTCAGACAAGTTCTTAATTAGTTACATTAAGTTCAGGTTCAGACAGCATGAAACAGAGCCGCATACTGTTACTGTACATTGTAGCCCAAGATTGGCAGAACCAAAAATTAAATTATTTCAGTATAGAGGGGAGTAGGAAAACATCATTCTGTTACTCAACCACTTCCATAGGTTTTGCCCAAAAAGGCAGCAAGAATTGGTCCTTCCTCATTAAGAACCCTGCTATTCTGTATGTTCCAGCATAAAATGTCTATTTAATAGATCATCAGTATCTGCTTACATATTTATAATTTAGTAAATGGTATGTCCTGAGTCAGCCAATTGAAAATTTAAAAAGACTTTTTAAAAAAAGTTCATAGAGTAAGAGTTACATATCTTCTAAAATATGAATGGAAATGCAAGATTTTCCCTTCACTTGTGTTGCAAGAATATGATGTATGTTTCTGTCATCTTATTTTTTCTACTCAGAAAAGAAATTCAGATTCCCGTCTTAAAGCAGCATCTATTTAGAGACAAGGCTCTCTACACTAGCTAGACTGTAAACTGTCATTTCAGGCTAGCTCAACAGATACAAGCTCCCAGTTGGGATCGTGTTTTGGAATTTATCAGTGATTCATACCAGGTATATTACTCACATGTTTTGGGTGGCAATTTATAGTTTGTGAAGCATGCAGTATATGTGTTTTGTGAAGGCCTGCTAGACAGTGTCATCAGGTGCTTGTCAAAAATAAAAACAAAGTCAACCTTTGCCTTCAGATCATAATAGTGGGGGGAAAAAAAAAACAACTTTGGCCTTGTGCTGAAAGACATAAAATATGTAAGTAAAAGCTTTATAGTGCGATGAAAACTCTATGCACAGTGGAGGCTTACACTGTTTAGAGACCTTTGCTTGATACACTGTTTGCTAAATATGAAAGAAGCCATTAAGAAAGTCAATATTGGTACCAAATTATTAAACAAGTGGTAATTTTATGACTAAACACCAAAACTTATGGGCAGCTGTTACTTTTCCGTGCTTAGTTACATAATTAAGTTCACACAGGACACCAATCTTAACTCCCACCAATAGTAAGTTAGGAGTTACAAGATTTTATGTGAATTCTCAACTAGTACAATATAATACAACTTCTTATAAGTTAGTGTTTCTTAGTTCTACCAGAGGCAGCTTAGGATTCTGACAAAATAGAAGCAGTTCTGGCATGCATGTGACTTTTTTTATTTTCATTATACATCAAAAAGCCTTTTTTGAATGTAATCTACAAGGGATTCAGAACTGGGGTTGAGTCAAACCTGAAGAACATACATGCCTAGAACTCTTCTGAGGTTGCTTGTTCTAGTTGTTTTCCCTATTCCCTTTTTCCTTGAACTGGATCTGGACATGAACTATTTGAATTTTTAACTTAAACGTCAACTAAACCAGACCGATGTCAGCTGTGGCTAAGCCAAGTCCAGAACTGAATCAGAAAGTTTGACTATTGGGTTTGGGAATTTTTTGGCTCTGTTTTTTATGTTAAGTGTTTTTAATTCTAACTTTTACATCTTCATATCAAGCTAGTTCTAGTTGTAATTTTTAATTAGGCTGGTTTCCAGTCAACTTGTAGTTTATTCAGAGATATATCTGCCTAAAGGTTATGTGAAAAACCGACAAATTTCTCATGAAACTTACTTTATACATCAGTTAATTTCAGCTGTAATTCTAGGGAGTTTTTAGTGCAGCATGGTAATTTTTGTCTTTAATGACATTATTTTGATTTTTTTTTTTTAATTCATTTTTGGGGTTTTCAAATTTCTTGCTACTAGAGTTCAGAGAGATAAGCTAAAAGCTCATTAGAAGGTCACTTCCATATGTTTGTGTTCTAGCAGGTTGTGGTCTTTGCAGTTCTGAAATGAAAACTCTTGGATCAATTTGCTTTTGTAATCCATAGCAATTTGCACATATGCTTTAAGCCTGAAACCAGAGAACTTTTCCAGGAGAGCTGTCTTACTGCCAGTGCGCACACTGCTTCTATCAGGGTACCTGGGGTTTTAAGATGAACAGCAATAACGATTGTTACACCAGTTTCTTCTCATTGGTCATGGACAGATCCTCATAGTTCACAGACTTAACTCAGATCATTCTTGTTATTCTATGCTTTAATTGCTATTACAGTCATAGGTAAAATTACTTTTTATCTATTCCTGTCCTTTCTCCTCTTAAATAATAGCAGTGACGGCTATGCTTAGATTTCCAAGGTGTATGCACCATAATGATTGTCATAATGCACGCTTACTCTCTTTAGTGGGATAAATCTTCTCTAATGCATAAAATTAGTGCATAGGTGTATGATGAGAGAATGTTTTGGGGGTTTTCTGTTGAATCAATTGATCCGAGTTACTCATTAAGTTGTATATTAATCAAATTGTAGCCTCAAGACTTCTTACAAAGAAATCAAGCATGCAGGTGTGTGACTTCATTCTTGGCGAAAGACTATTACTGTCAACGTAGGAGTTTTCATAGGAGAACTAGTGTGAGAAGTTAAACTCTTCCTATGAAGATAAAGAATTAAAATATTTACGGGAAAAGAGGAAATTAAGTTCCTGAACTGCGTGTTTGGATTTGTTCAGTTTGGCTCCTGGAAGAGCATGATCTAGAAACGCAACTATTTCTAAAAGCACAGTACAAGCTTGTCCTCCCAGTACTGCTACTATCTAAAACTTGTATTGCTTGTTGGGAGATCAGCACCTGGATTTCTGAGAAGTCTTTTTACACAACCCTGTCTAGTACAAAACATTTAGACTCACATGCATGTTTAAAACTCTGGTGCTTTCAGAGGTCAAATCATACTTTGTTAGAGAATATGTACCACGATTATCCCATAGTGCTCATTGATTTACTGATAGATAAATAAATAATTTGCTTTTTTCTTTGTCCTGTGTAGTGGAAGGGTATAGCTTCCACCTGGGATTTCACCATTCATTTTAGAAATTACATCAGTTCCTGGACTGTTGTTAAGCGTAGGCTTAACCAAGCCTGAAAGTCATTTGACAATTTCACATCAATCCTAGTCTTTGAGTTTTGAGGTTCAAGCTGTACATGCTCTTAGTAATCTTAAAAAAGACTATTTTGCATAAATGAAACTGTGAATGCAACGTACTTTTAATGTGTTCCACATTGGTACAATATTTCAGGAGAACTTTTTTCCTTTAAATGATTAACTTCTGTTTTAGTATTTGGAAATTTTAAAGCTTTGATAGAAGAGTAGTGCTGTTCCCTTTTTTTTTTTTGTCGTCTGTTAACAGATATGTACAGATGCACTAGTGAATGTGTAGTATACAGCTGTATGGACATGCTTTGCATGTGCAAGCCCTTGTTGCCTTAGCCATTACCATTACATCTCTCCAGCTTTTTGACTATTTGAAATATTTGTGTGCATGCAAAAACTTCTCATTTTAACAAATATTTCTTAACTATTACTGTTAAGTATTACATGCTTGTTTGTGTTAGTATCACATTATGAAATTTCTGAAGGAAAACTTTTTATAAACCTAAAGATGCATTACTAGCCTTAAAATATCAATAAAATTCACTTTTCTTAATTGTGGGCAGTCTTGACAGCAATTTCTTGTCAAAAAGGAAAATAGAAAGGAAAGTAGAAAAATTCCTTGTAAACTTCTAGTTAGTGCTATGGAATAATATTTAAGACCATTATGAGGCAACTTCCATCTTTAGCATCTGATTGTGGACTCCTATGCTTTATTTCCTTCACCGGAATGGAAGGAATGAGCTTTTAGATATTAACATATTGCAGTTATTCAAATGATTAGATTTGACGATGTAAGAATTTAGTGAAATTCTGGAAGAACACTTTTGTAAGCACCCTAGAACCTAAATTCTTTAAGTGACATCAATAAGGAGTTTTGCTGGAAAACAAACTCGGCAATGCAACAGCAAATACAAAGCATATCACTGTAACAGTGGGAAAATAATTTGAAAAAAGGCACTGTAGTTTCACACATACTGCACATGTGGTTGTAATCTTCATGATCCTCTTTCATCTGACTTTCTTTTGCATTACATTTTTAATATAACTAGGATTTTTTCAAAACAAATTATATTTGTACTTAATATGTATCTATAGCATGTAAATAATTAACTGTTCTGATCAGTCTGTCTTGCTGAAAATATGGTGGTTTTCACTGAAATTTAATGAGGAGGTGTATTTTGTAAAGAGAACTTTAGTAGGAAGACGTGACTCTACAGTCACTGTGTGTAATGTCCAAATTAAGTAATACGTAACAGAAATTCTGTCACAATGGGCTGGTTTGTAGCTAATAAGAAATGAAGTTCCTAGCTGCAGTGGAAGAAAGGATAAAATAGCAGCTGTATTTATTATACACTGTTTTTGTGTTCCAGCAGGTCTTTGTGAGATTAATGAAGGTACAGTGGTGCCAGAAGACCGCTGCAAATCACCCACTTCAGGTAATCATAGCTTTCTCTGATCTTCAGCTTCTTATTTGTCCAGAAGATGGTATGCTTTAAGTCAACACTTACTAGTTAAGTAATTATATAAAACCTGTTGTCTTCTCACAAACTGTTTGAGCTGTCATAAATTTTGCTGTGTTGCACAACTGCATTTTTAAAACAAGGCTGATTTAAGGGATGCAATAGGAATACGTCAAAGATGAGTGAAGAGAGATATAATCTGAAATATTTTTGCTTCAGGGAACATACTGCACAATGGAATTTTGAAACATTGATAAGAGATGCACAAATTCCTGTGTTCATGTGATTGTGTTTTAGAGTCCTCAAAACTGGTAAAGATTATTTCTGTAAAAAGAGCTAGTTTACTTCTGCTTCCTCATAAGTGGTAAATTACTATTTTTCTTTGGAATCAGAGGTCTTCAGAAACTGGCATACTTACAAAGTAGGAGTTCCCTACTTAACACTCCCCCCCTCCTTTTTTTTTTTAGTTGCCACTACTGTATGTGAATATTTTAAATTAAAGCCTCAGCAATATGTAATACTATTTAGTATTTTGTTTAATATTGGCTAGTTGAGGCTATAGCCATGTAAATACTTCATAGTGCATGTCAATATATAGTATTCGAGATAAATATTTCATGTAGTAGCTAAAAATTTGTTGCTTATCTTCACTATTACTCTGAGAACTTTTAAAGTAACATGTCACTTTATCTGTTTCATTCAAAGCTGTATGTGAAGTTAGAGTAAAGGGCAAAGTTGCAGGTTTACTCAGGTACCTAAAGTAGTATGTGCACTCTTTGCAATGTAGTGCGAAATGGTAATCAATATAGGAATCTAAAGATAGATACCTTTTGTATTGTAGCCTGTACCTTTCAAAGCCAAGTTGAAAGCATAACAAAACGAAAGATGCTGTTTGTAGCTCCAGTAGAAATTTTAACATAAATCTTAATTTCTGATTTGACAACTGCTGTCTTTTGATGTTAATTTTAAATTGTGCAAAACTCTCATCTAGATCAGTCAATGTAATTTTCTTTTTTGCTAACCATTTCTTAGAGTAAAGTAGAATTATTTATAATTATAGCAAAATTTGGCTGGAAACTTTAATTAAAAAGTCTTAACTGAAGATGTGTTTTCATTACAAACCTGTGTAATGCCAAGTATTGGCATGCTGAAGTTGTCAACTTCAGCATCACTTTTAATGCAAGCATTTTTTTGTGGTGTTTAGAATAAAGTGCATCTTTCCTATTTCATTTTTAAATATGAAGATCAATGTCTGTAAACAACTTGCTGTGCAGTGCTGCAATTGCAGTAAATCACTTTCTTTGTCAAGATTGAGGAGAGTTATTCTTACTAAGGTATTTGAATTTGACCCACTTAGAAAATAGACTTAACCTGGACTTTTTGCTAGACTGCTATAAAATGTGTACAATGAACAGCTAATGAGTTGTAACTCTTAATCTGTATCCTTTTTTTTCCCCCTTGCTCCAGTATCGCTCAAATGTCAGCCCAAACCACTTCCAACTGGTACCGCTAAAACTTAAAACACTATTTAATTTGAATTAGAGGGTTTCTTTCATCATTTGGAGTTGAAGTAGTGAAACTCCGTTCACCGTTTCCACTAACAATGCAATGAAAGCAAGCCCAAAGATGAAAATCAAAGTTTATAATGAAAAATCCTAAATTTAACAATTTGCTTCCCATCCCTCTTTGTTTAGCTCCCTCCCTCCCTCTTGTCTGAGTTGTGTTAGCTGAAGTTGGTTAAAAATTAATGCAATTTGGATATTTCTTTAAGAGGATCAAAAAAGGAGGCAACTTAGAATAGATGGGTTTAAATGTCCTGAAAGGAAACAGAATTAGGGGGAAATTCCTAATCCTGCAGAGGTAAAAATCAATCTCCAATTTGAGTTGACTACCTGAGAAGACTATTTTGAAGTTAGTTCATATTAGAATAAAATCTAGAAGTGTGGAGACGGTGTATTCTGTAAAAAAAGTATATAATGTCTTAAGTACACACACAATACTAAAGAGAAGTAAGTCTAAATTACCAAAAGTAGTGAATTGCCAAAAGATAGAGGGGGGAAGCCACTGTTGCATTCCCCTGTAAAATAGAATCTTGAAGTAGGGAGGTTGGACTGTGCCTTGCTTTCCTTAGTTCTGTCCTCTCCTCCCAGCTCTCAGTGAACAAGATAAGGCTCATGGCAGGCTTCTCCAGTT
Source organism: Gymnogyps californianus (assembly GCF_018139145.2). NCBI lineage: Eukaryota > Metazoa > Chordata > Aves > Accipitriformes > Cathartidae > Gymnogyps > Gymnogyps californianus. The sequence continues at coordinate 54,716,138 of NC_059473.1, forward strand.
TTCCTTCGAGAAAGGTACTCGGAGGTAGGCACCTCCCTGATATAGAAATCATTTGGTGATGTTTGTGAAGAGAGAAGAGCTGCAGTTCCTTAGGTTTGGTTTAAGTTTTATATCTTTTCTGGGCAAGAGCACAAGACTGCAAAGAAGCTTGAAAATGGCATTCAGTTTTCAGAGAGGTAAGAGAGGAAAAATCATTTTGGAGAAATCAGCTGCACAGTATTGGTGAGCTTGAGATGCAGGACAGAGGCTAGATTTAAATGAACTTTTTTCAGTCTAGAGGCTCTCTAGTTAAGAGGAAAATACACTAGCACAAAAAGTTTGCTTGTTACTAGCTTTAAGATTGAAGGATGGGATTGGCAATTGAGTGCATTATTGGCTTCCACTGTTACAGTATGATCTGTAAAACAGACTAGCCACTCTTTGGGCTGAAGTCTGCATTTGGTCAAGTGATCTAAATCTTCCACATCTTCCACCTTTCTGTGCCCAGGTGAAGAGAAGTGGAAGCTAACTTTGGTTAGACTTCTTCCAGTGGGTGATTATACAGTTGAGAGGACTGTGAAAGGGACTACCTGTGTATGAAAGTCAGGAGAGTATCCTACAGTTTTAATAATGCAGAACTATGAAATACTGTGAAAATGCAAGAGAAATAATAACTTTACTGCTTTTTCTCCAGAAGTTAAACAGTAATAAGCTTAGGCTCCAGGGGCGTTTATCTGACCCATAAAATGTTGTATAGCATTGTAAACTGTCAAGTTTTTGTGTTCATGAGTGTCAAAATGTTTGCATTCTATTCTTATTTTACACTTCCACAATATAAAATCTAATGAAATCTGGCATTTTTTAGTTGAACTATGTTTTAATTTCATGACAATGGTAAGCCTTAAGTTGTGGCCTATAGACACCACTGGTTTTTCAGTATTAAGGATTCAGAAAAATCCCAGGCGGCAGCATTGGCTCCAAGTTGTCTGCAGAATAGTTGAAGAACTGTGGCCCAACAGTGAATTACTGCATTGGAAAAAAAAAACCCAACAAATTTTCAAAACTTGAGTTTATTGTTACGGCAGTGTTCTGGGAATCATAATTCAGGTTAATCTTTGTGTCTGGAACCATGATTAGGACAGCAATCTAGTTATTCAATGTAAACATCTTATTCAATGAGGGAAATATTTCTAGCAGTAAACTTGTTGCGCTGTGCAACATTGTACCTTGCATTATAATTTTTGTGGTTAATCTCAATATGGCAGAATTCCTGTGATACCAAAATAATTTAGACTTTATAGGATCTAGTACAGCTACAGAGAATACCAGCATCATTATTTGATATTTTAATACATTTTTGTATCTTCCTTAAACTCAAAGCTTGTATTAATACATGGGGTTTGTGTCAAAGATGTATGTTTGTATATCCATTTCATTCTGTCTTCACTCATAGGTTCTGGTTCACCAAACAATTCTGATGATGATCAAAAAATGAATAATTTTATAGAAAAGGGTACAGTATTTTTCTTTTTTATAGTCTTTATTTTTTCTTTAGTTCATCCTTTGATACACTTAAGTTGATCTCTTTTATTAAAATATTATTTACAGTGAAGACCAAAAGCAGAAAGTTTTCCAAGATGGTAGCCAATGACATAGGTAGGAACTAGAAAAATTCTGCTCTGTTGCTAATCCAGTGCCTTACTCTATGCAACACTAACCCAGCAGCAAAAAACAAAATAAAATTCAAATTTCAATGCATTAAGTTATTAATTTTTCATTCTTTCTGCTAATTGGTAATTCTATGGGCTGCTTCTGTACTAAATACGCTGGGCACAATAATTTTAAAAAAAATCAAGGATATTGGTGGTTTAAATTCTCTGATTTTACAATTGCACTTCTCTGTTTTTCTGGATGGGTGAAATTCTAATCCGTGCTAAGAGTTCAGTCTATGCAAGTCACAACATTATTCCGCTACTTTTGCAAAGGTACACTTTCTTTGAGAACGTGTGGCTGCTTTAACTTCTTTGTGTTGCATTCACAGCCATATGGTCAGATTTCCATATGACTGTGGTCAAGATAGAGGTAGAATCATGTTTTCATTTAATCATCTGGAAGAGAACTTGGTCATATATATATATAAGTACACCCCATTACTGTTCCAGAACTGTATTTACTTTTCTGCATCCAACAGTGACACAATACGCTACCAGCTCCAGACTTGTGTCTTAACAATTTGGTGACAAAGTTGCCTTGGAATATGTTGTATGCAGGTAGATTGAACCCTTTTATGATTTGAATGGAAATTAACTCTGCTTCTGACAACTGGGTCATTAAATAAGTGAAGGCAAAAGGCTGTGTGGTTTAATTTTGGGAAAGGGACTCTTCTTCCTTAACTGGGATATGGTTATTTTCATTTCAGAATCACTGTGTTAATGGTTCATTTTGGTTTTGTTTAGTACATTAGTATATCATGGTAGGAGGATTTCATTTTATCTCTTTAGTCAGATCAAAAGGTTGAAACTACTTTATATAGTAAAACAGTTTGCTAAACTAGTATTTCATAGGTTGTGTGGAACCATAGGTTAAGACTAGAGAGGAAGAGATTTCTTTTCCTGTAGTCTCCCTTTGATTTGCTGTTTGGCAATTTAACTTTTATCCTAAACCATTAATCTCTTTCATTGCAATTCAGTAATTGAGAATAAGAATCATTCAAAATTCAGTGAGATAAATACAAGTATGATGAAGTTGTCTTCGGAATCTGAGGTACAGAATGAGGAAGAGCAAGAATATGCCCTTTGCTCAGTACTATGTTGAGCCCTCCTTGCAATGATAACAGAAGTGTTAGGGAAGATGAGTTCTGAGACAGTGGAAACCTGAATATAATTCAAGAAAGCAAATGGCTGTCAGTTATATATTATGTCAATTCATCTGTAATTAAAAAAAACTGAGTATCATTTACATGAGTATTGATTAATATGTTCTCCTAAAGGAAATTCAGGCTAACTAGAAACTTATGTTCAGTTCTTCGAATGAGAAAAACAACACTTAATCTTGTGCATGTTATATCAATGCCTGTTGATGAGGTAATGTTTCCCTTTTGTCCCAAAGCAGTCTCTTCTGAACTTAAGACAGCCTATCTTGTGCAAAAAACGTAGTATGTTTGAGTGTGACTTCATTATTTTTTCACTTTTTTCAGAGTAATGTTACAATCTTAATAAAACATGCTAATAACAATTCTGTAGAACTCTTGATATCTGTTTCAGCTTGAAGCTTTTCAACTGAAAGTATTGTGAATGTCTTTCACAGCTAAAAAAGCAAAACATTTATTTACAAGTAATGCATTCTTCAGGGTGTAAGTTAAATGCAGGGTGTAAGTTAAATGCAGAGTTAATTGAGACAATAATGCATCTGACATGTAATTCATAAGCATCTCCCAGTCAGCCCATACTGTGATTTGGGTAACTTGCACAGTTTACTGGAAGTTTAAAGAAACTTAATTATTTCATCTGCATTCTGTTAGAGTTTTGAGTGGTTCAATACTGTGCACTGAATGTTTGTTTTTGTTTTTTTTTTTTTCACTGCCATGTCTTCTATACCTTATCTGGCATGTTTACTCTGCATGGCTCTTTCCGAACTTACATTCTAAGCTCTTCCACATCAGTAAAACACCTCTTCTTCGATGTTAATAGTTGCATCTTTTTGCGTTTCATTGTTTTTAAACTGAATTGCCAACTAAATGTGAATGGACAACAAGTTTTGTAAAATGTGAATGTCACTTACTGTCATTAACTTCACCATGTTGTATGAAACAAATTGTTTACCGTCAGCTGTGTTCACATGGATGAATTTGTGTAGCGTGGTTGTAGCTCTTTGCACTGGCATATAGTGCAATCAGCTCAAGTTCTTTCCATTCTTTGTCAATGTGTGAAATGTAACCTGTCAAATGCATTGTGAAACAGAACAAGAATTATTTACATTGATAATTTCAGTTGCTGTTAATCACTCTTGTGTTTTTTGTCACATGGGAACAGTGAGTAAGGGAATACTGCTTGCAAAGTGCGAAGTAATTTCATTTCCGTGATAGGGCTGTAAGGTGGTAATGTAATACACATGCATTTAGAAATATGAAGCCATTGTCAATTTAATCACTTTATTGAAACTTATGTAGAGACATCTTCATTTCTACAGATTTCTATCATTAGTGACAGTATCAGACAAGGATTCTTGCTTTGTTAAAAGATCAAAAACCATCTAAGACTGCAACAATAACATAAATAAAACAAAATGTAAATGCTTCATGTACCAACACTTCAGCTTTGCCATATATACTGTTAAGATCAGTTGGTCTTCTGTTTTTTTCTGAATACTTGGTTGTGAATGTTCAGTGCTAGGGAATGGATAGTAACTCAAGTTGAAGACCTGTTGTGAATATGTTGCTTTTGGGTCACGTTTCCCTTTTATTTGCATCAGAGGTGAACTTTGGAAAAATTGCAAATACCTTAGATATATGGAGATACTTGGTTTAACTAAACATTTCTAGAAATTATAGAAAATACTGTGGCAATTATTAAAAGCAGCCATTTCTCTTAGGAATGGCAAATATTTGAAAGTATAAATAATGTGTTGTGAAGTAGTACAGAGAAGTATACCAAATGTAGATGAACTTATAGGAAGAAGAATTGGTGGGAAGTATTTAATTTCTAAGGCCATGTCATTTTTATAGAAAGGCATTGTGATCCAACTTCAGTGGAAGCAAAATCTTAAGCTGTTTTACTCATACTTTGGTCAGTTAATTATTTGGCATGAAGAGAGATATGCAATTAAATATATAGCTACAAATCAGGTCAGAAGTTAAGAGGTATTGTAACGTCCATTTCTGGAGGAAGCTTTAGTAAAGGTGCATGCAAAATACTGTAGATTCTAAGACCTTCATAACTGTTCCAGTAGGCTACGTGTCAAACACTTTTCAGGAAAATTGTTTTTTTATTTTCTGCATTTTATAAATTTAAAACCAATTGTAAACAATATTAGTAGGCAGATCTAAGCAGACTAGCTTTAATTCCAAACTTCCATAATCGCTGCTGTTACTATTGACATAAGGTTTTTCACATTTGTTACATTCTAAGTGTACACCTAAATTTTTCAAACAGTGCTAAAGTCATTGACTGTTAATGCTGTTTTCATGGAATTAAATCTTAAGATGCTCACCATAAGTTCTCATTTGCCCTAATACCAGACTAAGACTGTTTCTTCCAATGTGTTTTTAATACTTTGATCTAATTTTGGATATATCAAGTACATCTTTTGTTACATTCTCTTGTAAAATGGTTTTATTATTCTTATATCAAATGTAGAGATTTCAGCATTGATAATCTATTTCTCCATTGTACTGTCACCAGTACAATATTCAGTTCTTCAAGCATCTTGAAATTGGTGATGTAAATCTTTCACTTCTGTGTAGTTGTCAAATATAGAATAATTTGGGAACTTTGGTATGTCTAACAAATTCTAAGCTGCTTAGTTATTTCTCATTAAATGTTAAATGAAATAGGCTTTATGTAAACTGTTCTCTTGTCTGTCAAAATACCAAGACACTTGTCTCTTACAATCTTTAGAATTTTTTTAAAAGGTTTAGACTGTTTCCTTAAATAAGGAATGGATGAGAAATTACTCTATAGCTCTCAAACTGATGTGCTATACATTGTAAAGTATCAACTCAGGATAACCCACTGCAAATAAAATATAACTATTACTTTTAAGCCACAGCTTCCTATTGATAGTTCAGTCATGTCTCAGCCTTCAGGTTTTCTTCATTGAATTGGTTGAGCCTGCTATGCTGAAATATAACACACTATGCTAAGATAACCTTTCATATTTTAACACCTGCCCCCTCAAGCCCAACCTATGAGACATCTCCAAGAATCCTGAACGTTGTTTTTGGGCAGTTCTCTAATATCATACTTTCATATGATACTTATTTAATTATATATATTAGCAGCAGAAAGAACGCGTGTGTGTGTGTGTCTGTGTATGACTAGGTTTTCTAATTTAGAGGAGTATTAAATGTAGGTCTAAACACAGACAAAATAGTCATTGTTGCCCTGAGCAGCGGTGGGCCAGGAGGAGCAAAACAGCTCCCTGATCTCTGTCTCCTTGTCTCACACCAGCTGCAGAAGGGTAGTCTTGGCTGTAAATGCTGCAGCAACCACCACCAAGAGAGGTATTAAACTCTGATATGACAGCTACTACTTGGGTCAGCCACACCCAGCAGCAGCGGTCACCATCACCTTTGCCCTGTTGTACAACTGGAGTAAAAAGCCTGATGTTGAGCGCTCTCTCTGTAGATCTCCATCCTGTCTTTCCATTTCTCTGATTTATATCTTTTGTGTCGTAGAAGTTGTCTAGCATGTTGCTGTTTTTCATCTGAGGCATAGCAAAACTGAATTTTCCAAAACTATTGTAAACGTTAAGCCAGATACCAATACAAGCAGATGTTTTTTATACTAAGTAATGTTAGTTAAAAACGGCTTAGCTGGCGAAATATTCCTATTTTCTTATTGCATCTTTAGGCACTTTTTTCTTTAAACACAAGATGGCACTACTGCTATTTAAATAGGTTCTTGTTTCCTATTTACATTTGAGTTAGTGAGGGTTTTGACACATTAATGTATGTTCTGAAATGTATTTTTTTGCATAGCACATTAATTCACAATTTCTAGCAATGACATCCTTTTTAACAAGTCATGTATCCTCTTATCCTATTAATGAGGCATAGTTCAGTGTTTGTAGAAAATGATGTCTGACAAATTTGGTTTACCTTATCAACCTAGTTCACACAGCTGGCCTTTCACTAAGGAACAAAAAGCTAAAACTATGGATTGACTCTTAGAATCCAACACACTTGCCTGTACTTGTTATTACCTGCTATATTACCTGTTACCTAGTATCTTAGTTTTTTGTCAGTTTTCTCCAAGTTGTTAAAATTGTGTGTTAAACATTTCTATTTGAAAAGCCAAAACTGACTGCTCTGGTCTTCAAAGTGACTAAGTTAATTAATCATTGCTGGTATTCACACATGGTAAAAGCTGTGAAAAGCCAAAAATAACTCGAATTATTTTCTGTGTACATAGTTGGGCTTTTGTTCAGTATCTCAGCTTTTAGGATTTACATGTCTAACACAGAAAACAAGTCTTATGATGAGGAATGCCCATCTTATAATTCACAATTCCAGATGAGGTTTCATGATCTCTTTCCAAGCTGATATAAGTTCAAGCTGGGCTCCTGGTTACTAGTTCTGTTTTGTACCATGGTTTCCTGTTTGTATAGCTGAGCTCTGATCTGAAACAGGAGTTGATCTTGTTGAAAACAACCCTTGGCAGAAACTTCATTTAGATGAGATGCCAGTGCCAATGCAAGATGAGGGTAGAAAACATGTAGTCGGACTACCCTTTTCAGTTTCAGCCTGCACTAAAGTAAGTTAAAGTGACTAGCATTTCAGTTTGAAAGTAAGTAATTTCAATTTAATTTGAATAGGACATACTTTGTAACATTGACACATGAAGGAAATTAGAAGATTATTTCTGGAGTCTTTTTCTCAAATTTTTATGATGTATGACAGGAATAAAACCGTTCAACTGTTCAGATAACGAGCGTTTGCAATATTGATGAGCATAATTCATGATACAATGAAGTATTTCGCTTTTTGAAGGAGTGAAAGTAACTTTTAAATCGCATGCTGTTCTTCAGAATATGTAGAAAACGTAATGATTTCTGTTAAAACGATAATTAGAATGAGTTAACTCCATTTTTAGCTGAGAGAAGCAGCAAGATTCAGGCTGCTTTATGACTGGTATCCATTACAAGGTAATCGTAGAATTATGAGGCTATTCTCAATATCTGCTTTAGGTAGAGAAGTATTACCCTTACAAGATAGTAAAGAATTAAATGATATATCAAAATTCAAGTATGTGGCTGGGAAATAAATTCAGTGTCTAGCCCTGGTCTAGTAGTTAAGCTACATCAGAATTATTTCTTCTCCAGTAATTGTTGAAAGAAAGATGGAAGAGGGATGTATGGCTACTAGTTTACTAGTGACTTTTATTGTAGCAGCATTTGTTAGTATTGTACTGCATTTTAAATGGACCACAAGATTTGCATTACTATAAAGAGAATTTTCCAAGTCAGGGATGAGTTCAAGTGCTATTTTTTTACTTCAGCAATATTATCAAAATTATACTATCTTTTGTTTGACAGTGGTGCAAGTGTTTATGATGCTGATTTTATAATTATTCTCTGTAACATCTTCATTCTTCTAAGGTTGCAGATTGCATCTCAGATTACTGGCTTTTTACACATGCATTAACGTTTTAGTGTAATTAAAAGTTCATCTTTTCTCTATTTTAATTATCTCAGGTTTGATCAGGAAGTAGGGCAGAAGAGGAGGGGATGGGATGTTAACTTTATGTAAACTTCAGTGCGCATTCTTGCAATAACCAAAAGTCTATTCTGTCCTCTCACCTGAGGAGATAAAACTTGAGGTTGAGCCAAAGCAAAATTCATCCAATCCATCAAGTTCTGCCTGAAGCCTGAGGAGAAATGAAGCTTGGCAAAAATCATAAAATGCTGTATTTGGTGATTTTGGTGTCTTCCGTGTTTTACTTTGCACCCCTCCCTTGTGGAAGTGAGGCTCTGCTTTAGTAGAAATCCTGTTAAGTACTGCAATTAATGTAAAAAACAATGATATATTAAATATTGAGAAAGAAGCAAATAAAGGCCAGCAGAATCATGTTTATTCTTTTTAAAAAAAAGATATACTTCACTTTTCAGCAAAGATGTCCAGGAAGCTAAGTTTGCCAACTGAGTTAAAGCCTGATTTAGGTAAGTTTACATAGTTGATTTTATTTTTACTAAAACTGTTTTACAGAATGCAAGTACATTAAAGTAAGTGTCCTAAATTATGTAAACTATCATGACTTTGTTGCATTTATTTGAAATGTAGAACTAAAATTTTAATTCCATTCTTTTGGGGGGCTGTCAGGCACAAAATGTCATTGCTGTCATCATAAGGTAAGCCTGCAAATCTTGTACATGGCTTATCGCACTTTTGTCATAATTTTTAGGCATCTGTCACTCAATCAGTAGTGCTGTGATAGCAAAAGCCTGAATAGGCAGGTAATGTAAGGAAAATGACTGCCTATTTAGAACCATCTGATAGATTTTTAAATTGAAAAATGAAGTATCTTAAGAATAACAGGATATGTTGAGGTCCACTCAACAAATAGTTGGACAGTTTTACAGTTGTTAATTGTCTTATGACCACTCTCTCTAAATGAAGATAATATACAGCTGTTTGGATGGATGACCAGTCTGAGAATTTCATTTTTCTTGAAAAAGCACAGTAACTTTTTATATAAGCAGTTCAGTTGTGAAGTCTGTAATACTAAAGGTCATTATATTGCATAACTAAAACAGCATACAAATGAGTAGATTTATGATTTTTTTTTTTTAGTACTTTGCCAGCTTGTAGATCAGATCCAGCTCCCCTGCCTTGTTCTCTAAAGATGATGGGGGACAGCTGTAGACTTATAGCAGTAGATGCAGCCTTGAATGTGAAAGCTGCCTTCTGCCTGCCGTAGCTCGCTCTCCCTCCTGCAGCAGAATCGCTACCACAACCCCAGCAGAAGGCAGACCAGGATCAGACTGGCAGCTGCAGAACTGTGTATTTGACAACTGTTGCTGTCGGCAAGGAAAGAGTCCATGGCACTGGGATATCCTGAAACAGAGCTGGACCACCCTGATTTACAATTTACAATTACAGCTTGCTCCACTCAGAGAAATGTGAAGTTGGAAGGAACCCTCAGAGATCCTTTAATCCATTGCTATGGCAAGGATCCAGACGTCTGACAATTTAACCTCTCATCTATTCATGAGCCTCCAATAAATAAGTTTTTAGAAAAATCCCAGACAGAAAGTTCCAATGTTTTATAGCCAGTTAGACAAATTTCCTGTTATTTAATCAGTCTTCTTGCTACCATATTAACTTTTTCTTGCCCTTTCCACAATGAACAGGGATAGCAAGTGCTCCCTATCTTTTTGTTAGCCATCTTTTATGCTGTTGAAAGCTGTCATTGTGTATCTAATCTTCATTTTTGCAGATTTTTTTTTTTTTTTACAAAATTCAGTTCCTTCTCCTTTTTTAGGTTATGCTGTCTAAATCTAGGATGGCTTCTGTTAATCTCTGGACTTGGAATTTTTCCTCATCTTTCTAATACTCTTGTGCCCAGAACAAGAGGGATTTAACTGTGGCCTTGTTGGCACGAAAGAGCAGAAAAATTTGATTTGTCTTTTCAATCTGTTTCTGTTCTGCCTTACTATGTTTACTAGTGGTTTAGGGATGATTTCAGTTTAGGGTGAATTTTATCATGCTTTGCAAACTGAAACACATTTGTACTTAAATATTATCCAATTCATTCTAATTGTACTGTTGGTTTACTCCCAGTTCTTTGATAGCAATAAGTACTTAGAAGTCATCTTTTTTTTTAATGAAGACTGGAGAAAAGAGAATGCTGCAATTCTTTCAGCATTTTCCAATCCTGAGTTTCAGTATTTTCTACATCATTTAATGTTTGCTGTTCTTTCTACTGAAATAATGGAAATTTTTTTGTCATCTCACTTCTGGTATACTCATAAAATAGTTTGTACCGTCCAAGTTGTAATAGCCTTTGACTGGTTTTGCTTGACTTTGCACGTGTGTGGATATCTGCGCTTAGATGGCTCATTTTGTTCTGTGTAAAATTATTCTAGATTTTCAGGTCTGTAAATAACTTAAGCAATTATAATCTTTTCTTATTTTACTTCTATCTTTTCTCCTAGTGGGATAGCTTTTGCATAGTGTTCTTCAAAGATTGTTGGCTTGCTTGTATTTTTTTGTCACTTATGTGGCCATATCTGCTGGCTCTAGGAGACAGCTGAAATGCCTTTCTCCCAAGTTCATTATCCTTATCGGTTTCTCTCCTTTCTTTCCATGGATTCTTGAAACCTACTCTTCTGTGATCTCATTCTTTCAGATTACTTTTCTGTCTTTAGATCTTTAACCTACCCCTTTTCCTCCCTAAGTAGTCAAAACAAAGTTTAAAGTATGTGCTTCTGTATTTATCCTCCACTTTTTCTAAAACAGCAGTTATCTTGAACGTACTTTAGTCTGCATTATACCATTGCTTTTCAATGTAATCCAGATGATTAAGGTACCATTGCCATTAGGTCCTATCCTTTGGTTTAGTTGCTCAAGAACCTCATCTTTCCGTCCTTCTGATGAAGTGGTGTGTAGTGGGTCATCACACTGTTGTTCCTTCCTCTTCATCTGAAACTAATCCATTAACAAACCATAGATTCTTCCTTGACTTCAGGATAAATAATATGCACTAAAGCAGTTAAACTCTTTACCGTCAGTTCTCTCTTCTGAATGAGTTGTCCACTCTCCACAATGCCCGTATTGTCTGGCAAGTTAATTTTTATGGGGTTTTTCCTGTCCATTCCAGTGCTTCTGGAATTTGTACACATGCTCTTCGAATATTCAACCAGATGCAACTCAACAAATACACATTTAATTTTATGCCTATTGCAGTTACCGTATTAAGCTAGTAAATATTCAAGCCTGAAGAAACAAGCATCTTAAGAGGTTGTGGTCATTAGAAGAATTATAAACACAAATAATTGTTTTCATTGTTTTACTCCAGATTTGATTTTTTTTAAATGTGAAAACTTAGGATGTCAACATCTGAGTGGTTGACCTAGTTTCTTTCTGTAATCCATGTTTTACATTTGACTTAGCTAAAATTTGGCAGGACAATAAATGTTCTGTCCTTGTTGGAATAAGACAGGTATCTCTGAGAAGATTCACTGTTTGTGTTGAGTAGATGTCTGTATTTAGTCAGTCGAAATCTAGTTTGTATGCTTTTCAAATGCATATTAGATGTTCTTTGTAGAAAGGTTTGCAATAATTTAATGAAATCAGCATAGTGATACTTCCAGAAAGTATGTGGTTAAATGTTGCTCTTCAGCTCTTAATCCTGATTTAAAGATGCCAATTGCATCTATACTCTACCCAAAGATCCAAAACAGTAACTTAATTTTTTTAAAAGTCATGATATAAATTGCATGAAACTCTTACTAGTAAGCGTTGTCTTGTGCTAGAATTTTGGAATGATGAGTTAAGAAAGTAAAGCATTAATTCATGAATGCACAGATAAATTCAGACATGCTGACATGTTAAGTATCACCACACATACAGACAGCGCACAGCTAGAATGGAGCAGCATGTTTACTGGTTTGAGCTTTTGTTAATATTAGAATTCATTCTCTGTTCTGAGAACCCTATTTGCTAAGCAGTGAGAAAGATGTCCTGAAAAGTGCCATTTCTGGCACTACACTACAGTATTCAAAATGGAAATCTTCAGCTTTGCATACCAGTGCCAGGTGGCATTTGGTAGCATTTGATGTTTCTCTGACTAAAAGTTTGGGTGTGTGTAAATAGCCTGTTAGACCTCCTCCACTAATGACTCCATTGTGAGTCATTACAGGTTACATGTTATCATGCTGTCTGGATGTCACTGCAGTTCTTAAAGTAAAATAGTTGCATCTTCATAAGGTTATTAAACCATGTTCCATGGAAGCCAATATTTTTAATCTGATCTGATTGGCAGAGAGGTTTGTAATTCAGTTTTTTTTTAAAGGAGGAGTCCTTTTTGATGGTGACTGTTATTCTGTCCCAAGAAGACAAATATGCATAACAATTGTTCATGACAATTACCTAATGGCAACCTCTGCAAAAAAAGATTGGGCTCTTTGTTCAGGATACGGTGTTGAAACCTGGGCTGAAAGGAAATATGACTAAGGAAGAATACAGGAGTAATAATCAAGAGAGTGGTAGTTAGTATATACTTCATGCTAAAGAACAAAAAACAAAATCTGAATTCTTTTAATCTCTGCATTTTGCCATTCTTTTTAATTAATACTGATTTATTTTCAGATGTTAAAGACAACTCTTTCAGTCGATCCCGGAGTTCTAGTGTAACTAGCATTGATAAAGAGTCACGCGAGGCAATTTCAGCTCTTCATTTTTGTGAGACTTTCACAAGAAAGGCTGATACGTCGCCTTCCCCATGCCTGTGGGTTGGGACCACGCTGGGTACAGTGCTTGTCATTGTACTGAACTTACCCCCAGGAGGAGAGCAAAGACTTCTTCAGCCAGTAATTGTTTCTCCTAGTGGTATGTACAAAGCAGATGGGCTAAAGTATACTTGATAAAGTATTCTTGTCGGTTTTTTTAAAAAAAAAAAACTGTTTTTTTCAATTATGAATTAATTAAAAATTAATATATACTCCATTGATCTAGCTACTAAGGTTAACAATCTAGATTGGTTACTTCATTACCAGAGTTTTGAAGTTCCAAAGTTGAAAATATGATCTCATATGATATAAAAATACCGCTTTAACATATACTTGCTGAGAAAAGCATGTTTGCTAACCTTAATGTAGTACCTGGCAATTGTTAAACAGAGGTAGCAGAAGAGATGAGTATTGCAAATGCTCAATTTACTTTTTTTTATTCATGATGTAGAAAACTTTGTTTCCTGCATCATGAAAAGGGAATACAAATTAAGGGTTGTATATTGAACAACTAACTTGAAATATTAGTGATAAAATATTCCTTTGGATTGCTGTGAGAGGTCTTGTATCTTGTTTTTCTGATACACAGCAACTGATTTAGTTGTAATTATGTATTAATGGTTTGCTGAATATGCTGTTTAGGCATAGATCTGGCTTTCCTGCTACCACTGTCTCATGCAGAACATGCTACTGTGCTCCACTTTGCTCGCACAGATGGTATCAGGACATGCAAATTGCAATGCTATTTGATTGAAATAGTGATTAGGAATAGTATGACCTCTAGACCATATATGTGATTTGTGCTTGTCGAGTATGGTATTGACAGCAGTATTCAGATTTGGTAACGTTTGATTGTAAAGGCAAGGCTGCAGACTAGATGGTATGTTTAATCACTGGATCTGCAGTGTAAGCCTTAAAAGATACTGCCATGTATATGATTTCTTTATGTACTTAGCAAATGTTCATGTTTTTACTTACATGTGAATAAATGTGAGTAAAATAAGAAATGTATTAGCTTAAGATCTGGCCTACAGAGACAGTGATTTAAACAGTGGGGAGGGAAAACTTTTCCACTTTCATTTTATGCTAGAGAAGTGGATTCAAGCGTGAACTGCAGAGTTAAAGAAACCCACATGTTGCTTGTTTCTGAACCTGTCTGTATTGAAGAAAAAGGAGGTGCTCACCTTTGACTAATAACATTTATTGTCGCTATTAAGCACACTGTGTACTCCTCAGGAGAGAATGAAATGAGTTGCATTTGTGACACTGAACTTGAATACAAATGTGCATTCCAGCTTGCCTCTCTTAATAAAGGTATGCATTTCCGTTGAAGTTAATGGAGGAGTATGCATACACTTAACCCTTGAAAACTGGTTTAACATTTTCTTGAATATGTATGTGGTTTTGCACATTCTTCATTGGCTTTTAGATGAACATCCAAAAGTTTTGGTATGTCTGTTTTGCTGCAGAGGCAAGCCTAAGTTCTTGTTTCCTTTTCATTGTGCTAGCTTCTTAAAGGAATACTTTGTAGCTTGGAACAACAGTTTAGGAGAACTGTTCTAGAAATGTGCTCAACTTCTTTTTCCTAGGAACCATCCTGAGGCTAAAAGGGGCAATCTTGAGAATGGCTTTTCTGGATACCACAGGATCTTTGGTCCCACCAGCACATGAACCCTGGAGAGAACATAATGTTCCTGAAGATAAAGATGAAAAAGATAAATCAAAGAAGCGACGACCTGTCTCAGTGTCCCCCTCTTCCTCTCAGGAAATCAGTGAAAACCAATATGCAGTGATATGTTCGGAAAAGCAAGCAAAAGTTATCTCACTGCCATCCCAGAACTGTATTTATAAGCAAAACATAACAGAGACTTCTTTTGTTCTTCGTGGAGACATAGTG
Organism: Gymnogyps californianus; assembly: GCF_018139145.2. Lineage (NCBI taxonomy): Eukaryota > Metazoa > Chordata > Aves > Accipitriformes > Cathartidae > Gymnogyps > Gymnogyps californianus. Next base: position 54,731,181 of record NC_059473.1, read on the forward strand.
TCATTGAGTAACAGTATCTGCCTTGCATGTTTCTGTGCCAATGGACATATTATGACTTTTAGGTAAGACCTGTTAGACAGTAACTTAAATATAAAAAGAAAAAATAGTCTTCTGTTAGATAAAAAGTTTCCTTTTCCATAAGAATATGAATTAAAAAAAAATTAAAAATCTACATTCACTCAGTGTTGATGAACCTCTAACACTTGGGCCTGGATAATTTTGATTATGCATTCCTATTAGTTATGCCTTTAATACACGAAAAAGTTTACCAGTTTAGCTCAAGCTACCCTGATTCAACAAATAGTTCCAAATGTGTGATATAGGTCTGCGAGTTGATGAAGTTTGTCTCAAAGGTGAATTTACTCCCTGGTGGAGAAAACTGCCTTGAAGTCAGACCTTCCGCTGGTACCTGACCACAGCTCTGCATATTTTTGTGCAGCTGTTTGCATCACACTCATGCCTCAAGCTTACTGTTTTGTTGTGTAGCTTGCTTATGTCTTAAACTCAGGCTATAAAGGCAAGATTAATTGCTAGCAGCTGTAGTATAGAAATAAGTCATCTAAAGTAAGAGGTTTAACTTACAAGTTTAAACATGAGTAAAAGTAATGTTTGAATGTACTTACATGTCACCTATGTAATTTTAACATGTCCTTTTTCTTGAATATTTCCAAATGCTATTTTATTCTGAACAGCAGTGTGTATATACCTATACCCTTGCACCTACATTTTAGTCATGGCTAATGCTAAGATGAATGTGGAAGACGGCATTATAAAATTATGCCAGTAAAATTCCTAAAAGGTTATTTTTAAGGTTGTGAAAACAAGCTGTCAGCTTGGGAAATTCTTTTAAAAGATACTTCTTCAGGAATTTGTTAGGAATAAAACTAAAGCTGATGCATACTACAATTAAAAAATAAGTTTTGATTGTTAAGTCTGTTAACTCCATTGATGTATAACCCAACGTATATTCTAAACGTATCTACAAAATGGTGCTCACCTTCCAGGACAAGCACTGTTTTTTTCCCTAATTAAAACTGAACTTAATAATGGTTATGTACCATATATTGAAACAAATCCTGTTTTCCTCAGGATTCATTTTGTTTCCTAATGAACTTTGCATAGAGGTAGGTGCTAAATTATAAATACTGAATTGTTACATTGTGTAGGGAAGTTGAACTCCCAAGGATTAACTCCATTTCATAAGCATGAATTGCTGCTGGGAGGTGGACTTAACATGCTTTTTGTGTAAAGTTGTCAGAGCATTGTATCATACCCAAGATGCCCAATACTTATCTACTGATATAAATTTAGATAGGACTTAATGATTCTGTTACAGATTTGTTTCATACTATGAAAATGCTATCATGGGTGTCACGCTTGTCCTATCTGATCTAATGTTTTTGTGTTTTGTCTTGAAGCTGTAAGGATGTTTTATGCTTCCATCAGTCTGAAGCAAAGCAATTCCCTGTTACTAACTCACTCTTAGGAATATTCTTATTTTAGATACATGCATGGCAGAAGTGTCATTTCTGGGTGATGTGCTTACAAGAGAATATTGCTTTTTATTTCTTAACTGTAGAATGTGCCTCCAAAGTCATGTTACCAGTTCTCCTTCCTTTTGTTTGTCATAGATGAAGGCTCCTGCTAAGAGACAATCCACAATCTGGAAAATGCAAGCTTAACATTTAGAAATCTCAGTATCATACAAAAAAAAACCCCAATGCTTACTGTTGCAGTTACTACATCTTTCTTTTTCATTGCTTTTGGCTTCACTTTGTCCCTTTACTGCTTTTTTTAGTTTCTAGAAGTAATAATCTTATGCAAATGGTATCTGCAGCAGAAGCTGCTTAATGTATTGGTACATTTGCAGCTAACATCTTGTGTAAAATATGTTTTTACAAAAATTTCACAGGGGATGTTTTTGAGACAGTGGTTTACTTTGGGTTCTCTTTATCAAGACATCAGGTGTTCAGTCACTTACGTGCATTTATTATTACTTTGAGGGAGAGGAATGTTTGGTAGCAAGAGCATTGTTATAGCCTGAGTGTTCTTCAGTAGCTTGATGCAGTAAGTACTGCAGTTACATGTGCAGAATCAGAAAATACAAGGTAAGCAAACTTTGCTCTAAGAGGACTTCCTCTTAAATATGCAGTCAGACGAAAAGGGTGGACATAATTCATAAGTTTTTTTGAGGCTACTGAATTCTGTTTTCCTTTGAAAGCATACCCCTGCATATTTCTAAGTGTTCTTGAGAATTTTTAGTCAAGGAGAAATTCTTCACCTGAGAGAAGAGGCAGGATGTTTAGTTGTAAACTTTTGGTAGATACTTATCAAAATACTTTGTTAGTAATTACTGAATAATGCTTTAAGTGAATCTGTGATTTACATGCTCAGTATGTATCATTTAAATGATGCTTTTAAATGCATCTGTGATGCAGAAGTTGAAACTTCACTTTTGAGGTGCTACCTTGAAAAATCTCATATTTACGTTTTGAGATTTTGTAATTGCATTAAATGATAACCCTGTTTCTGTGGTACTTATGCAGATGGTGAAGAGAAAAATAACGTATTGCTGTTTAAAAATTAGCTATTTGATCAATAATAGACAATCCTGCTATATTTAACAGGATTTTTTTAATTCTTTTTCTTAAGTTTGCCAAGTTTAAGGCCATTGTTGGATGTATATTACCTGCCACTCACCAATATGCGGATAGCCAGAACATTCTGCTTCACCAATAATGGACAAGCACTCTATCTCGTCTCACCAACTGAAATACAGAGGCTCACCTACAGTCAAGAAACATGTGAAAATCTTCAGGTAATGAATTAAAAAAAAAAAAAAAAATTACTGTTTTCTTAGATATACTCTGAGGTTCTTGGTTCTAGATTTACGATGCTTACAGTAATTAAGTTTGTCATAAAGCTGAGCATTTTGGCTTTCATGCTGTGATTTTTCTCACTGTAGAGTCTGATTCAGGATAAATCACTTCTACTCTTAAATTTTACCGTTTCATCGATCCTCTTGTATGTGAAACAGTTTCTTACTTAATTTCTGTTTTGATCGATAGGAAGTTTCCTTGTTTAACATGTGCAGTTAACAAAACTCCCTTGTTCAATTGATGCTGGTGGAGGTGCATGCTGACGTAAGCAGGGAATGCTAACTCAGGATACTTGAAGGAAGCTATTATGTTTCAGGGGCATTAACAGATTGAAAAGATTCTCAGTCATCCTTCAGCTTGGAAGTTGTATAGAATACTGAAATAGCGGAGATGCAGGCTGTAAGCTCTACTTTGGTACCACACATGAATATGAGTATTTGTAGATACAGTTTCAACAGAACAAAATCAGGAGTGTTGCCCAAGTTGTTGAGGGGCAAATACAGCTTTACTTGAACCCATTTCTTTGCTACTGAATTTCATGAGCTATAAGCTTGCAACTATCAGAACAGATGGTTTGGACAGATTTCTTAATTTTTTTTTTATTTCCTAAGTCGCCTTGCAAAGGCAGATGCCTATTAAAGCATATTCATTTTGAAATTCAGATCCATGAAATAAATCCTTAAAGTGAAAGAATATTCCATTAATTTGTGTGTGAAATAATGTATGCCTTGTTGTGTCTCTTCTTCATTGCAAAGGAAATGTTGGGTGAGCTCTTCACTCCTGTAGAAACACCAGAAGCACCGAACAGGGGGTTCTTTAAAGGACTGTTTGGAGGTGGGGCACAGTCACTTGACAGAGAAGAACTCTGTAAGTCTTTAGTATTCGTTATTTTTCTGGTATTTCTACCCAAGGAGGCCAGTGATCCTTGAGAAATGTATTACCTGTGTTAATAGAACATTACACTTGCAAAGAGGAAAGTAAACAAGGGAATGACAAATACTTTTTCATAGCATTTGTGTTGTACATCTTACCAACAAGGTCAGAAAAGCTTGGTACTGTTTTCTCACAGGCTCCTTTACTTCCTTTATTCAGGATTATAAAACAAGAAATGGGACAACAGATCTTATTTTTATTAATCTTTATGAAGTGTATGGTACTGACCATGATTTTCTTAACGCTGTTAAACGGGCTAGTTCTGGAGAACACTATTCTGGACAGTGAGAAAATTAAAACTCCGTTCTACTTCAGTTCATTTCCTAGATTCTTTTTCCTTGTTTGACTTATGCAGAGATGCTTTAGGAATGAGAGCAAGGACAGAACTGTATGATAGTTCAATTCAGTCCTCTGTTCATAGGACAGTAAAATTCAGATTTGGCAAAGTTTTTATTGCTTTATCATTTTCTCGGGTTTTTGATTACAGCTTTATCTTTTTTACTGTGATGGCATGGAGCATTTTAATATATTTAAGGAAAATAACTTCCACTTATTCAGATATTTGCTAGATGAAACACCATATTATGCAAGTTTATTTGTAAGAAGAACTGTTTCCTTTTTAACATGAAACCTAGCTCTTAAAACAGACAAGGCTCCCTGGCAATCCTTTCTTTTTTATTGGTTCTTTTGATCTGTCCAATAAAAATTAAATTAGTCTTTACTACTTGTGCCTGTACATTTTGAACAAATACCAAATATTTAGAGGTCACTTTCTGCGTTAAAAATTCCATTTGTATTTATATATGTGTAATACTTTGAAAGCTTGATCAAGTATTCTATTAGAGAAACTTCTGTGCACAAATTATATGTTTAATTAGTATGACTGGGACAGGGCAAAACCGCCTTTTCATGGCAACAGAAAAGCACTCTTGTAACCTTAGAAGCTCTCTTTACATCACTTCAAGTTTCCACCATCAAGTTTTGGCTCAGATCTTCAGAAGGAAAATAGCATTGAATGGGAGGAAAAAAAAGCCTAATGAATTGTAACCTGAAAGTGAGTTCAATGACAATTCAAAAGACATCTGAAAATGTCTTTAAAATAGTCATATTTAACATGAGAGTCACAGCAGAATCTGTAATAAGTGAAACGATTTCTCTTTTATTCTTGGGAATTCACAGAAAGATGCTTATAGTGTTAGTTGAAATCTAAATCGTTCTTCCTAGAAGCATAAAATCAAATCAGAAAATCTTGAAATACTGCAACAAATCTTGTTATATCAGTTAATATTGTTTTTCCTAGAGGGTGAAAAAAAGAAAATATTTAAACCATAATTTCATTGTTTAAAAAAACAGTTAAAGATTATTTGGTTTGACTTCAGCATCCAAAAATGTTTTCACCTTCACTCAAATTTTTGTAGAGTATACAATTGTCGTGGTTTAACCCCAGCCAGCAACTAAGCACCACGCAGCCGCTTCCCCCTCTGCCCTCCAAGTGGGGTGGGGAGGAGGAAAGAAAAAAAAAAAAAAAGTAAAACTCGTGGGTTGAGATAAGAACAGTTTAATAACTAAAGTAAAATAAAATACACTACTAACTAAGAATAATAATAATAATAATTGTAATGAAAAGGAATATAACAACAAAAAAAAGAAATAACACCCAAGAAAAGACAAGTGATGCACAATGCAATTGCTCACCACCCACTGACTGATGCCAGAGCAGCGATCCGCCCCTCCCGGCCAACTCCCCCCTGTTTATATACTGGGCATGACGTTCCATGGTATGGAATATCCTTTTGGCTAGTTCAGGTCAGCTGCCCCAGCTCTGCTCCCTCCCAGCTCCTTGCACACCTGCTTGCTGGCAGAGCATGGGAAACTGAAAAGTCCTTGGCTGAAGATAAGCGCTACTTAGCAACAACTAAAACATCAGTGTGTTATCAACATTATTCTCACACTAAATCCAAAACACAGCACTGTACCAGCTACTATGAAAAAAATTAACTCTATCCCAGCTGAAACCAGGACAACAATTCAGCATGAGATTGACATGTCCATTAAGTGTCTAGACTGAACTAGGTGGCTGATGTCCCATTACGAGCAAAGGAGATGTAGTAAGTGCAGTCACTAGAGTCTAGAGAGCTGTTCAGCTGACCATTCGTGGGTGTTTACTTTAGGATGAGCTGATTTGTTCTTACAGCTGTACTGCCTTTTCATGGTTTACGTTACTTTTTTTTTTTTTTTTTTTTTTTACAAAATTTTTACAATGAGAGCATAGACACCTAATCTTCAGGTGTCTGCATCTAAAACTGAACTTCCATCAAAGGAACCTCTGCTGGTGGAGTCATACTGACTGGCTACACCAGCAAAGCACTTTGAGAACTGACCACAGCTTGTATGTTCAAAATTCTCCTGCTTTGTCTGCTGAACTCCCAACTTTCCCTGTGAAGTAAGCTATATTGTTAAAAAACACTTCACCAGCACAAGTCTGATGACCGTGATGCCAGCACTGTTGAGAGAGTTTTAATTTCACACTTGAGCTGTGAAAAGGTTATAATTTTATAACCTGCCCGGAAACTTGGAAATATGTTTGAAAATATCGATTTTATTAAACAGCAATACCTAGTAACATTGAGTAGTGAGTATTGCTTGTAGTCATGCCTATGATTAGGTGTTCAGTGTCCATGCAAAGAAATGACACCTCTTTATAAACTAGTTACATTGATATTTACATAATAATGATAGAAAGCCTTACTGTTCTGTTTTTGCTGCTTTGCAAATGCCTCCAGTTGGAGAATCAGCATCTGGGAAAGCATCAAGGAGTCTTGCCCAGCATATTCCAGGGCCTGGGGGTATTGAAGGTGTCAAAGGAGCAGCATCTGGTGTAGTTGGTGAACTAGCACGAGCCCGGTTGGCACTAGATGAAAGAGGACAGAAACTAGGAGAACTGGAAGAAAAAACTGCAGCTATGCTTTACAGTGCTGATTCTTTCTCAAAACACGCTCATGAGGTGAGTCTGTTACATGTTAAACTGAACATTAAACTGATTCTCTAGCAAATAAATACAAGTTTTGCAAGTAATGGACTTCTGCAAAGGCATGTTAGAGGTATCTAAAGGGAGTGCAATAACATTGATAAAGGACACTTCACTTTTATCTATCAATCATTACTCCTAATAATGTAAACAGCTTTGTCTTGTGGTACATTGGTCTAGAGCATACCCTCTGCCTGAGAGGCATGTAGACTTCCAAAAGTGTGGCTCAGTTCCTATTGCTTAAAGAATTTGTCACTGAGTTAGATAAGAAGAGTAATGCTCTCTGTGAGATTCCTGTGGTTCTTAAGAAAGATCCAATTGTTGTATGCTGTCGTGGCTTAACCCCATGAGTCCAAGTTAATTTTTTTTCCTCGGCAACTACGTAGAATGGCTGTTCTCTTCCATGTTCACGCAGATCTCTTTCCCTCCCCTAAACTCCTGTGCAACCTTCCCATTCTCCCAAAAATGTCTTTTTCTGTTTGAGGCCAGATCATTAGCAGTGATGCTACCATTAGAAAAATCATCATGCTAAACCCTCACTGTTCAGCAATATTGTTGCAGTTCTGAGCAGCCTTACTAAAGTCCCTCTTTCTCACACTGCTTTGTAAGCATATAATTTGTTTGTATCATTGTACTTTTTGGTACATTATAGAAACAGTAATTAGAAATTGTTTTTTGTTTTTTTCAGATGATGTTGAAGTACAAAGATAAGAAGTGGTACCAATTCTGATGACGCTCATCCATTACATCTGTTTAATTTTGTCCTGATGAAAAAATCCTGGTTTTTCATTAATTTTGGCAGGACCATTGCAATTTAAAGGAGTATTCACCATTGGATACTGTTGTTTCCTAGCACAAATCACACACTGTTTTACCTCAGTTGTGGCTTTAACTGAGGAGCTTTATATTTAGAAGAAACACACACAAAAAAACAAACTTGAGTGTTTCTTAGCTGTTGGTTAGCTGAGAGTTGGAACAGAGAAGGTAACTAGAATATGTGGAAAAGAGGGTAAAGGGAAAACGTAGTGTGAGATGGGCAGGGGCAATGCAGGGTCGATCCTGTGTTAATATTTCATATGCCAAAAGTTTTTGTGCTGCCAGTGTTAAACCCTCCTGTGAGGAGAGGCAATAAATCAGGGGTCCAAGAGCTGGAATAAAGTTGTTTGTCTTGCTGGACGGTAGCTGACTTACACTTACCCTCTCTAGGACTCACTATATTTACCATTATTGTTGAAGAAGAGTTGAAGTTTGCTGTCACTTCTTTCATCGGAAAAGCTGGAAGCTTGGAAGATTTCGTGTTGAAAACTGTATACATAGTTGACCTGTGCATAGTCTTTTCTTGGACCCCTGATCTAGTATTCTTGTATTCACATCATATTCCGTGAAGTGCAAAACAAGAGAATACACAATTTTTGCATTAAAAAAGTCAAGTGAATAATATGACTGGAATGTGTCATGCTGGGAGTTTTCATTTGTGTTATGGCCGTGCAATGTGAAATGTGGTAACATCTTCATTGTGGTAAGAATACTTCAACTTCTGTTCAGTTAAATATTTTTTGCCAAAAATAGTTATTGGTTCGGTTTGTATAACATTTTGAATTGGCTGTGGGTTTCATTCATGCTGTGAATTTTTATAAGTGTTTAACAGAATGTATCTTTACAGCCATTAATTAAAATAGTTTTGCTCAAAACTTAAGTTCTAGATGCCCCTTTAGTCCTTTACTATGGAATCAGATAATCTTGGACTCAGGTTTTCAAACAGTTTTACACTCCGTGGAGGTGCTGATGCATGAATGATGGCAAGCATCTAATATTTAATAATTGTCAGTATATTGTTTAGCAAATTTCTAAGTCCTGCTAGTAGAGCTATTTTACAAGTACCTGCCTCAGCCCCACCCAGCACTAAAGGCAGTTGGCCTAAAGTTTGGATTTAGTCTCTAAAGCAGTGTTTTCAATGTGGGCAGTGGTAAGTGTCCACTAAAACTTCAGGAATTGGTGAAATAATGTTCAGTTTGGGTGAGGTAAATAATATAGCTGAGCTAACTTGTTAATGGCTGCTGCACTAAAGCTGTAACAGTGGGAATGACCAGAGCTCTTTTTAAAAGAGAGGAATCCTGAAAATGAATGCTTGCATTTTAAAAATTTATTTAGACTTTTTTCCTCAAAGCAGGAATAGTTACTGACTGGTTTTGTTTTATAAAAGTGAGTACTTAAAAGCTGATAGGTCTACATTGTCTGAAATTAATCATTTGGGTTTGCTTCTCCAAGCATCACATTCTGTGTGTTTTTCTCACACTTTCTGAATGTCCCCAAAGCAAAACCGTGGTTATATTTGTATTGTGAAGTGATGTTGCAGGTACATAGACAAGGCAACCTTACAAAACACTTGAAGGATGCAAAATATTGAAGTTACTGATGGTTCTTAATTCATTTTTTCAAATGAAAGGCAAATATGTTTGGGCTTTGTAGCACAAATTGATAAATTTTCTGATTTTATGTATAGTCACATTTAATTAAAAAAGACAAGTGAATTCTGTTGCCAGTACAAGGCCATGCCATACCATGTCCACTGTTGAAAGAACTTAACAAATGAGAACGTGACAATTTGAACAAGCAGCATTACGATTTCTTGATGGCTCTGTCCCATAGCTACTGAGGCAATGTTAACTCCAGTTACTTAACTCAGCTTGCCATGCAATTTTTGCCTCTGCATGTTAGTTAATTTCTTTTTTAGTGTCTAATGCATATTTAACACCGTTTTGTTAAAAATCCAGGTAGAAGAAAACTCGATAAACTACTATCCATACCATTTCCAAAAATAAAACACCCTAGCTGACACTTGTCCCCTTCCTTATCTCTCATTTATAAATTGAGATGACTGATCATTATTTGACCTGATGAAGATGAACTATATTTCAGAGCAACAGAATCCTGGAAAATAAGTCTGGCCAGGCTCTGGGGGAGAGGATGGCATAAGTACTCTTCAGCAAATCATGGTATCAGTTCAATGGAAGATGACCTTGGCTTGAGAGGAAAGCGTACTTAACTTTCTCATCAAGACACATTTGACAACCACCAGCAAGCAAAAAAATAAGAGGCAATGAGAGACCATCTACCAGTACAAGAAGAGTAGTGGCTTATTTGGTATTGTAGAACTTATCATAGTTGAATCCTTTTTTTGTTGCATATGTTCAGAGCATGCTTCTAGATTTGATGAAATGATTGCTCATGAGATGAATACACAAATGGTTCTTGGTCAATAAAAGGGGCTATGTACAATTTTAGTCTAAAACCTTCCTTTTTCCTTCTCTGTGGAAGGAAGTTGATGTACACACATCATTGCATCTTATTCTGCTATTGGTGGTGCACCTTTTGTACAGCAAGGTATATTGAAATCCTTGGGGGGAAGCACCCCTCGTTTTTTTCGCTAGCATTTTAGTTGTGTGAAACTTTTTTAGAGTGTCTGGAAAACTATAAAATACAATTGAGCTATTACTTTTCTATTTTTTTTGATGGAAGTGTAAGAAACTGCTGCTACCTATCTGTTTATATGTAGTGTGTCTCATTAGGAACTGTTAACTGAAGAAGCTTTTCTTCACCTTAGTCCTGCCAAATTGTAACTTTTGAATGTTGATATGTGTAAATACACGTGTATTCCAAATAAGTCTGAAAGTGTTACACCACAGGCATCTACAGTGATTTGTTCTTCAGCAAACAGTTATAAAACATAGTAATATATAGCTGTGTTCCTTGTCTGTCTCCATGCAAAGATTTTTAGCTGAGGTGGTACTTGCATGGCAGGTGATGTTGGAAAGCTACATCCAAAGGAGGATTTTTGGAAGCAAGTTCATTTCCTTTTTTTCCTTTTTGTTTTCCTTTTTTCTCTTTTCCTTTTTTTTTTTTTTTTTTTGCTGAATTAATGGCACTGATCTTACCTGAACTTTTAAACTTGAATTTTTCCTGCACTTTAATTCAATCATGGTATTTTATTCCTTAACTTTGTTTCTACATCTGTGCAGTTCAGGTTCATTATTTGTATATAAGCACACATGTTCAATAAAGACTTTAGAACAGATTATTTTCAGGCATATTTGCTAATTATGTGACTATCATTTAGAATGTGTGTTTTCTTAGCAAAATATGTATATACAAGTATATACAATATAGAATCTGATGAAAGGCACGTATCCTGTGTCAGCATTCAGTTTATAAATTACTGCAACACTTTCAGATTTGTTACTAGATATTACAATAAAATCTGTTATATTTATACATACTGCTTAAGAATATACTTTTAGTTTTAAATAATTTTTATATGTACACTTCTACCTTTAATTTTAAAAAGACTTATGTTCAATTTTTAAGTCAAAGTACTTAAAGTATGTATATTATCCATAGAAGAAGTTGTTTTAAGCTTATGAATACATTCATATCTCATATCGAGATGATACAATTACTAAGCAATGAAAACAAATAGCCCATTTTGCTTTGCAGAAAATAATCATACTTATTTTTACCTCCCATTTCGAACATTCTTAAACAATTCCGTAAGCGTGGAGAGGGAAGATAGTGCATTCAGAAAACTAACGTAATGTAAAAGTTTTCTCAATAGCTGTGGTCTGTGGCTGACTGGTTTTCTATGATTTTATTTTTTTTTAGGTATACACATGAAAGACTTTTTTCAGCTCTATTCCTCAGACTTTTAAAATTCTCCAAAATTGAAGCAAGGTTTGTCCAATAAATATTTTCTTTCAGTAATGTATGAATCTTGATTATACATCAGCTCTTTACATGTAAACAGGGTTTCTTGGTATACCAAACATGTTGGAAAACTTACAGCCTGTGGCTGAAGTGCCCTCTTCTTTCTCCTCATGGTTTAACATAGCCGGGTGGGCATCGATAGCAGCTGAAGTTCGGTGCGGGGGAGGGAGTGCAGCGCCTTGCCTCTCTCTCCGAGTTGCAGGGTAACTTGTCGGTTGAACCTTTTCTCGTTCTAGCCAATTTCCTGTATAACTTATGTGAATCCTTTTGGGTGGATGTTGATAGCTTTGCTACTACCACAAAATCTTCAAATACTTTGTAGACAGAAATTAATGATGTTTGAGGGGAGGAAGTAAAACAGAAAAAAGATGTGTAGTGTAGGTGAATCAGCTAAACCGATTTTATTTCGGTTTTCATTGAAAAGCTAAGTTAGGCTGGGCCAATTTCTTCTTCTTATGCATGTTACAAAGATGTGCTGTATATCATCTACTTTGTGACTGTTTCAAGCCAGATCAGTGTACTGTGTTTCTGGGTTCTTTTACACTTTAAAAAGTTCAGGCTTAAAGATGTGGGCATTCATTTTTAAAAAGAAAAATAAAAGGAAAAAGAGAAACGAGGCAGAAACGTAGAACAATCAAATGAAAGGTGTCCATCAGTATTCCTTTTAGTTTTCCATGTAAAGCGCCTAGAAATGTTTGTCATATGCCTGTAGGTTACTTTGACACTTGTGTTTCTTTTTGTTAGTACCTAAGTTACATATTACCAGGCAAATAGTAACTAGAAGTTAAACTGTTTCAGTTGAAAACATGTAAGGAGTTGTATGTGGATTACCACTACCATTCAGTAATAGGTGATGCAAAGGGAGAGGGGTGGGAACATGTTTTAAATATTCCCTTTTAAAACAGACTTGTAAATAAGCAGTACTGTGTTATTTTAGACCTGAGCTCTGCTATCTGTAGTGGTTAGAACTAGGAAAACATGCTGCTTTCTAGTTATGCTACTGTTTCATTGTACCAGCACCATGGGGGAAAAATAATAAAAAAAAAAAACCAGTAAATTTTTCTAACATTGCCCACTTGTGGGCAAGCATGCTTGATGTGTAGCAGTTCTCATTTATGTATATCTTAGTGTGTACATGTGTGTCGTCTTTTTTCTTTTTGTTCATTGCAACTTATTCTTCAGTTAAGTCTTGCTGAGCCCCACTAGCTCTTCTGAGGGTAATTACTGGAATATGCATTTTAGGTAGGGTTGCAAATCCATCTGTCTACAAATATAGTTTCATATGAACTTTAAACTGTACTGTTACAAACACGACTATGTTAGATTGCATAGAGTTATTTTACTTACATGTACTTGAACTGAACTATGTCATCATAACAAAGTTAAAAAATTAAGTATGGAATATTTTTGTAAATAAAAATACCTGTGCAGCTGGTATTTTAAATTTAAAATGTATTATACGTTAATGTTTCAGAAAAAATGTTCATATATGTGTATATGAATGTGTCATTATGCTGAAGGGCTCTTGATTGGGCAAAATAAACTATTCAAATCTCTCCTGAAATGAGTGGAGCTTACTCCTTTTCTTCCTAATCAGTTCTTTTCCTGCTGGCTGGAGCATGCAGTGACTCCTTGCCAAAAGAGGCTGTTCCATTTTGCTGAAGTTTTTGTGAGATGTGCTGTACAGCGAGCGGAGCGGTGTGTGCTCAAAGCACTAGCAGCCAGCCTGACAGTGAGTAGCCCCTAAGGAGCACAAAAGGCGAAATGGTTCGACTGTGGTGATGTTCCCAAGCAGGTCTAAAAACATTCTGAAACGCACATCTCGATGGTGACGATGTGAAGTCCTGTTATCCTTTTAAGCTATCAGAAAAGTTAAGGTCATTCATTTTACAGACTCAGTAAAGCAAAGTATTTTCTGTAGCTGCATTTTGGCAGTGTTCATTAATTTAAGAATCCGGGGTGCATGGGGAGAAGAGAGGAAGCTGATCTTTTTTTTTTTTTTTCTTTGCCATATTTACGGCACAGCAGAGGTATTATTTTCTTTGGTTGAGGCTCAGCTTTGCTGCAGACCAGTTTCTAGCTTGCAGTCTATTAAATTTTCTGTCTTCTGCTGTTGGGGTGGGGGAAGACTACCTTTGTAAACAAGCTCTGAATGATGCAGAAATACTGAATCTGAAGAGAGGCTGGGGCAGTAATTGAGAAGTGAAATTGCTGCACCTCAGTGAAATTTTTGGACTCTCATGATGTCAAATAGTAAAATATTTCAGTGCTGGTTGCTTTCGTATGTGATTGATGTAGTGAGGATGCAGTTTCATCTGTGGGAGAAGTCTGCTGGTTCCAGACCTCTCCTGCCTTCCTGGGGTTTTTTTCTAATATCTGATAGTTACGTATTCTGAACTTTAAGCTCTGCAGCACATGGAGTTATAAATAGGACGAAGCACTGGAATAAAAAAGTGTTTTGACTTCAGTCCAATTAAACTGAAGGTATTCGGAGCTGTTACACTGCCTCCAGCTGCTCACTAGCTCTGGTAATCTCTGCCATCACCAGTAACACAGCAAGAATGGCTCCCTCCCTGTGGGGACGGTGGTGGCTGCACATAGCATCAATGGACTGACAAGAGGAGGGGGTTGCAAAGTGAAGCACTTCGATTTAGTGAAAGCCAGGATTTGATGAGACATACATAAAACTTGATCCCTTTGCACATCATGTGTTACGACAGTTCCAGTGCCAACGTACTGTAAATTAAATGCATCTAAGACCTACAGACACACAATGGTATGCCCATTAGTATTAAACTGTGCCACCCTCCAAAAGTTTTCCTTATCCAGATTAATGGTCCCTGGCCAACTCTGCCTGGGAGGAGGCTGGGAAGCCCGGTAAGGATGTGGCAGTGGGCAACTGAGGTCCGGTACAGAGGGACTGAAGTTGGGCAGTGCTAAGGACTGAGTACAGATGAAGGGAGCGGGCTCTCATCCCAGCTTTCAGAGGCCATCTTTTAATCCGGGCTGGGTCACCAAAGCAGCTCCTCCTTGTTGCCTGCTGGCCTGCAGGTGCTCGGTGGCATCCTAGCCCTCATCTCGCCTGCTCCCTCCTCCTGCCCTGGTGCACCTAGGCTGCTCCCTTGACCATGGGTCGGCCAAGCAAGACGCACTGGCTGTTGCCTCTCTCTTAGGAGAAAAGGTAGCAGCCTTGCTGGAGGCATCCCAGTCTGGCCTAAGGAAATAGGATGTTTTCCCCCACAGTCCTGCACTGAGATCAACCCACGAGAGCAGAATGTTGGCAAACACCAGTTTCTCACCTTCTAGTTTGCTGGCTGATTTTTCACAATGTGTAATTAATGCTCCCTTAGTAAGGGCTTGGGGGCTTGCATATGTAACTCATTATAGTAGCAGAGTTCTGCTGAGTTGCTGTAGCAATTGGTTTTCTGTATTTTTCAGCCACAGGAGACAGCCTGGGCTGAGGCTTGTGCACAGGCTGCTCGGAAAGAAGGGAGCTGTACCCCCTGGCTGGCTGAGACCTGGGGAGCACTCCATTAGCCACAAACATTCATTTAGAGCTGTTTGACTCCAAAACTACTCAGAAGGGGTGATGGAGGATGGTAGCAAAGCCACAGTCAAGAGAAAAATGGGAAGACTGATGTTGTGTTTTGGAGCAGATAACAGCATTTCTGCATCTTGCTGCAGTCGCAGTGTGAGCAGGGCTTCAGAGAGAGTTGATCATTTGAAGGGGTTTGCAATCAAAATGTCAGACTGTGCTTAGTTTTGATAAGTTTACCAACTCCTCTGCCTAATTAAGCAGACATAATGAGAAATTTTATATAACTCTGATTTCTGTGGCACAAGAGACTCCTGGGAAGAATAATGTAGAATGCAGTTTCCTGTGTGGGAGCGAACAGAAAACAATTCCAGGCTGGTATCTCCCAGTTCTCTTGGGCACCTGCAAGTCTCTTAAGACCACCTCGGTAAGTACCTTTTATCTGAATGTCAGTGTCACCTACTGACTATGGTGCTTTTTCTTCTGGGATCTTGAAGCAGATAGCACAGCAGGTCAGGCCCTCATGAGGCTTCTCTTCATTACAGCTACTGTCTTTAGACTGAGCATGCACATGCCTGTCGTTCAAGATGTATATCACAACTTAATACTAATTCATATAAGGAAGGACTGCTTTTTAAAAATCCATCTCCTATGAAAGGGTTAAACAAAATTCAGTAAAAAAAGAACTAATCAAGGTCGTTGTATCAGGTTTTCTCTTTAACATGCTCAAACTCAGAGTCAATTCTAGCTGTGAACTTAGGAGGACCCTACTTCCCATTTCATCTTTAAGCACAGCAGTTTCTGGATGGGTTTTAGAGTTTCCAGCGTCTCTTAAAAGAAATCTGTGAAGCACCTGGGAAGATAGAAATCAATTCTTTTATTCTACTGTTCCAGCTAAACCCCTTTAGAAAACTTTTTTTTAAAACACATTTTTAAATGTAATTTGTTGCCAGAGCAGGATCCATGGAAGCTGCATTGACCTCTAGAGTGTTTCTTCGGTTGTAAAAGGCCAGTAGTTGGTTTGGCTCTAAATGTCTAACACACAACTGCTTGTTCTTGTTAGGATTCTTCTGGAAGCAGCTGCTTCCTCTCCAGTAGTCCAGTCATGCTGCGTGCACCAATTTTGGCAAGTAGCTTGTGGGCTGCAGTCACCAAAGCAAACTTTCTCTTCCTGTAGGTAAAGGAGAACTGAAAAATACCTAAACATTGTTGGCTAGGAGGCTCTGATACCAGTATCACAACTACTTGAATGTATTTAGCAGATTATGCCCTAAGGGACAATGAAAAATCTCTCCCTGTGCACGCTGCAAGGCACAGTGCAAAGCCTTGGGACTCGTACCGTGTCAGTGCCGGGGAGTGTTGCATCCGAGGCCTTTCACGATCTCATTGTATTTTACTACTGGGAATGTGAACAGCTGTCAGTCTGAAGTGGATGCATAGTTTACTGAGGGCATTAATACAGGGCTTCAAGCAAAGAATAGATGTGGTCTTCCAAAATATAAACAGTGACAGGGACGGGCCATGTACCACATCCTGGAGAGCCAATTTCAAGCCGAAAACCCTGCTCCTTGTGATTTAACCTGGGGAAAAGGCAAAGCTGATGTGAATAATGGCTGTTTGCCATAGTCCTCCATCATACTGATGGCAAGCAATAACCTAAAATTTCTCCTGTAGCTGTTGAAAGGAATTTCTTTACATTTGCATTATAAACTATAAGGTTGTGATTTGCTCTCAGTCAGAGTGTGAGCTGCGTGTATTGCTATATCGTTGAGAGGCCTACTCATGGTCTACTACCTTATTATTACAGGTGGTGTAAAAACATGGAAAAAAATGTTGATCCGAGCCTGGCCCCATAGGCTTCAGCCTGGTAAAAGAATGACTGATGTAGGTCGGAGAGGCAAGGGGGCAGGAACAAGGAGACAAGGTTTGGCTCAGCTGGTTGGCACACCACCGGTTCTCTTCTTGCCATGTTTTTGCAGCTATTGTGGCAAAGAAAAGCTTTTAAGAATGCATTTAAAATGAGAGAAAGTGGTTGTTTGGGCATTTACAGGGAGCTGCTCCCTGACGTATACAACAGCGTGGAAAAAGTGAAACAGGACTGTTTGAAAAATCTAACCAGGATTGATAGTGTTTGGCATAGTTCACCAATCATGAGAGATCTGGCATCCCACTAAAGGAGCAATGATAGCTCTGGAGGGGATAGGGTGCTGAGAAGGCAATAAACATGGAGACAAACTGCTTGCGTTTG
This sequence comes from Gymnogyps californianus, assembly GCF_018139145.2. Classification (NCBI taxonomy): domain Eukaryota; kingdom Metazoa; phylum Chordata; class Aves; order Accipitriformes; family Cathartidae; genus Gymnogyps; species Gymnogyps californianus. The sequence goes on from NC_059473.1 coordinate 54,748,565, forward strand.
CTGCTGTCAAGAAGAGGGAAGCAAAGGGAAGGCAGCACAGGGGGAAGCAACAAACATGACGCAGCAGGCTTCAAAATGATCTTTGCAGCTGTGTTGTACAGGATGGCATTTGTCAGAACCAGAGGAAAGGATCTAAATGAGCGCTGATGTGAACCTTTGTCACGTGGACGTATACGACAGGCTTTGCTTTAGAAGCGATGCACAATAAAAGGCCTGTGAGGCCGCAGGCAGCCCCATCGTCAGCGCCTGGGGAGAGTAGCTGGAAACGATGCCTGAGGAGACATCTGCTTGACCAAACAGAGGACCCACATTGTCCCAGGCATCACTTTGCATACAGACAACACCAGATATGGGCCATGTGTTTTCAGACACAGTCACACCCGGAGCAGCACTGCGGCTTGTGACAGGCCTCAAATTTGTCTGGAAGCCAGGGTGAGGAGTGCACTGACCCCAGGGCTCTTCTGCCGGTGGTGAGGAAACTGAGAGCAAGACTCTGACATTGCTGCCTCCTTCCCAGCATCCAGACCAGGATCTCTGTTGTCCTCAAAGTGATACAAGTGGGCTTCTTGCCCTTCACAGTTGGTAGGAGGTCACTCAGGGACCCCTCGTGTGGCCATGCTGGCTGCTCTGACACTGACACCAGGGCTTTGACCCCCGAGGTTTTCCAAGGTGGCTCTGAATCGAACATAAAAAGACAGGTTTTCTTTTAGGCTTTCTTTAGCAGGGAAGGTGAAAATTAATCAGCCTTTGACTTTATAAATCTTTTTCTTTAAGAGAAAAAAACATAAAACCCCCACTGCTCTGGGCAAAATTAACTGGCAATGTTGCTTAACGTAACTAAGGCACAATGCGTGCGGCTTCCTTCAGTGCACTGACATGTGGCCACATCTGTCCATAGGGCATTGCAGATGCAAGCACCCTCTCATGTGAAGAAATTATTAGTTGCAGAGTGCCCTTCAAGTAGCTTTTGGCTTCACACTTGCTGTTCTGCAGGTCTGCCCTACATTGGGACTCTTGCTCCCTGAAGGCAATGCATGTGACACAGGAGCAGATTTTTTCGTTTATTCCCAGAGCTTACAGTGAAGTGTCACATTTTGGCTGAAGACTCATGAGATAGGGCTCCATGGGCATGCCAAATTCCTGAGCTTCACTGCCAGGTCACTGTAAGCGGGATCTGCAGCAAACTCACAGGCTCAGCAGCGAACGTGCCCTGTAAATAATAAGCCCCGTGGCTCTCGGGCACCAGATGGATGATCATGGGAGGAGTACTAGTAATATTGCAAATTAGTAAGTAAAGACTGATCCCCTTCTCATCATTACCACCCGTCCTGCTCTGGAGTGAAATAAAAACCCCTCCTGCTTCATAGTTTTAATTAAAAGCTGTGCTGGTATATCATAGGGCATTAAGGATGACTGAAATTGCAGAATCCTCTTCCCCTCCACTGGAAGATTTACTGTGTAGGCAATTGGGAGTTGCGTGTCTTCCCGATAGCGTTATCCTTTAGTCCTTTGCACGCCTGGGTAATACAGTAACTAGTATATGCCGTAGTAAAACTTCCCATAAAAAGTTCCCGTATAACTAAAATATGGGTCTCTAGAAACTTTTGCTTTGATAGGGTCACTTAAAAGATTCACCCACTCAGCTCTTTTTTTTTTTTTTTCTTTTTAACTCTTCCTACCTGTGTGTGAGCTGCAGAAAAAGCTTTCCCAAAACGTGTCCTCTAGTTTTTTGTGGATCAGCACGGCAGCTCATTGTGGAGGGTTTTCCTTGCTTGCCGTGCCAGGCAAATATAAGTCGCTGGGCCACGGGAGCGGAGGCACAGCAGACATACCTTGCGGAAGAGGAAAGCTCCTCCAAGACTTTGTCTCTTCACGAACAGCCGCCCTTTTCCCATCAGGTGGGTGAAGAGCATGGTGTTTATGCTGGGAGGAGAAGAGGTGAGAGGCTGCAAGGCGGGATGGGTAGGGTTTTGCACGGCTGGTGCTGGCCAGCCCCCGCTCCGTGCCCCCCTCCCAGGCGCGGGAGGGGACACCTCAGGTGGGGCAGGATGCAGCCGTGGCCGCAAGGCGCTGGGCTGCGCAGGAAGGGAATAGCTGGAGGGACCTGGGCTCGGCGATGGTGACATTTTGAGCGAGGGAGGGGGCTGGGCAGGGCCCCGGCTGGCTCTGCTGGAGCCCAGGCAGAGTGCAGCTGTGGTTTGGACAGGTGAGGGACTGGGAGAAGAAAAGAAGCCTGTGGATTGCAAACACAGTGGCAGGCAGCTGGCGAGTTTGGAGGTGGAGGAGGTGGGCCAAGGGCGGCAGGAAGAGAAAGGTCTGTGTGGGGAGAGTCGCTGCTCCGACTGCACAGCAGAACCAGGCTTTGCTTGCCGGGACCTAGCGTCCTATTTTGCAAACATTAGGCATCACTGGAGACCTGTGAGAAGCAGTTTGGCTTCTCTGACTCTTCTAACTCATGCTATCAGTTTTCAATTTAAACTCATCCTCTAACCAACAAAGTATAGTAGAGGGACCAGCTATATGCACACAGCCTTTTACCTCTCTTAAGCTTTGAGAAAATCCCCCGAGGACAGGAACAGCAGCACCAGCATGTGGGTCACCTAAAATCTGACTGAATCAAACACTCGGGGATGCTGCACCCTGTATAACCCCACTCACCTCTAACTTGTGTTTGCTAGGATACTCTTGTTTCTCAGAGGATGCTTTACGCAGGCCTGTGATTACTGCCCGTCTGGGGCGCTGACAGAGCAAGGGGAAAAATTTGCCTTAAAATACATAATGAAGGCAACAATGTGGATTTTTACCTAGGTCTGACTGTAATGAAGTGAGCCTTGGGTCATTTAGCAATTATTATGGTTGATCAATAATAAGCACTTCACGAATTAATGTACCCAGCTCCTACACAAGATGAAGGTTTTACAGATAGCGATCTTTGCCATATTGCAACAACTCTGATACAACCGTCCCGGTCTGTTCTAGCGCTGAACAAATCAACTTTTGTCAAAAGCACAATGAGACATTAGGCTCCTGGTCTGGGTTCAGATACATCAACCCTGTGGTTTCTCAGGAGTTTTTAAAAATAACAACAAAATGCCTTTACTTAGCGTAGGCTGCTATTATAAAATGTCATTGTGCGTAGATTACAGATTTTGCTAGAGTTTAACAGTCAATCTTTTCCATATGAGCGCATGCTTTTGGCTGGGAAAACTATTATCTGAATATAATGGCTTGCTTTTCAAGCCAAAAACTAAGTATGGAAGGCACACTCAACTGAAATGAGAAATGCTGCGTTATTTCAGTTTTTGTAAAACTGCTCTTATTTCTGACAGTGGTTTTGCTGAAGACAGTGGTTTTGCAGAAGAGATGCAATCTTTCTTAAATAGACTATAAATAATAGCTAAAAACTGAATTGGAAGCAGAATAAATAGAGACCATTAATTCAACTGAAAAAAGGCTAATTTTCATTCTGATTACCCATGCTAGCACACAATCATCACTTAATGCCATTACGAGACTGTAGGATGAGGAACACATCATAGAATTCAATTGATAAAATAAATGGTACAATACACGTGCTGTTCGTTTCAATCTGTCACTAATTATTCTCTGCTGTGTTACATAAAAATATTCCCTTCCAGTTTGAACACAGTTTCAAAACTCTCATTAGAAATTTCAAGACATACATGTAGACAATGTGGAGGATGCTCGGTCCTCAGTTCTTCAATGGCGTGTGTCTTTCTGCCTTCACTTTGCAAATACATACTTGGAAACTCTTCTCGGTTGGCCAGTATGCTCATGCCCTCCCTCTATGTTCTAAAATATTTCACTGAGGTTGTTCCTCAAACTTCAGACAAATCTTGCTGCTTCCCCTCAGCCAGCTAATTTCCCAAGCTAGCCCACAGTTAATTAATTTTTTGTCATCCTACTGTGCTGGACACGTTTCATTCCTACCACCAGATGCCAACCGAAGTTCCCTGTAAGTGGCAGCTGTCATCCAAAATTGGATCTGGAGGAAAGTCCGTGCTGCTCTATGCTGGGAGCACCCAGAGGTACGTGCAGCATTTGATGCCTGTGTTGATTTCGCACTGCAATGCCGATTTCCCCTGAAAACCTATTGCAAGAATGCCTTTTGAACAAAATTCCTCAATTTTATCAGTGTGGCCTTCATTTTCTGTTAAAAGCACCGCTGTCTAAAAGCTTCATGTCACTGTAATATTGACCTTCCCCACCCTCACTCACTCCTGCCCAGACCAGACCAAAAACCAACCACACCTCAGCATCTCTGCCATGGGGTGGGGGGTGTGATAGTACAAGCATGTCTGCTTTTCTCATTCTAACTGTTGATGACCAGAGAATGAATCAGAATTTGGAGGGGATTGCTTCTAGCGTGATGTGAAATTTAAGTGAAATTGTAAATTGAAGTTTAAGTTCAAAAACAATTTGCTCAGCATAGGCAGCTAGACTATATGAGCACATAAAACTTGTTTTCCTGAGAAACTGGGCTAAAGACCTGGTTTGAAACCCTCAGTACGTTTGGATCAAACAGTATTGAGAAATCAATTCAAGAAATCATATAAACAACTGTACCTTAAAAAATATCATTTTAAACATTAATTTCTAACTGGTGCACCAATGCACTCCTAAAAAAAAAAATCTGTTAGCTGGCTGAAAACTTTTCCAAGCCTATCTTTCAGCTTATCTCTCATCTTTATAGAGTCTGGGAAGGCATGTTAGTCTCTAGGCAATGAATACTATTTGTTTACTCAAAGAGCTTCCTGAAATCACAACGCAGCACTTCTGTATGTTATTAAAAGATAAAAAATGTATTACTGTCAGGTGAAGGGTCAATGTCAAATCCTTGTTATATCTGGCAAATTCATATTTAAAGCTGAAGCAGTCTTGAAGATGCTCAATTGAAAGCGTCATATTCAGCAAAAATATCTGATGATACCACATTGTTTCCTGTGTCTGGGTCCATCCAGTGTTGTCAGGAGAGAAATATCACCCTAACATGCAGCTACCTGTCAATTTACCTCTCTGGACACTTGCAATAAATTACAAGTTGTATAACAAAAAAAGAAATTTAGAGAAAGACCATCTTTATAGCGTGTATGCCTGGGCAGGAGGAGAGGAGAACCAGGCTGGTCTGAAAGGGCTTGCTGGAGTCTTTGTCTCTTTCTGGCTGTGAGACATGGTTTTGCACTGAAAGGAGACTTAAAATGGCATTGGTACGCAATGTATCTCAAGGGGAAGAGGCAATAAAAGTAATTTCTGTCAAACAACTAAGCAGATGTGACTGGATATTGTAAGGAGCTATTCAGTCGGAAATCAGAAGTCATTTTTACGTAACTGTGTTCCAGAAGAAACGTTCTTTAAGTTTTTACTGCAGGACTCAATCGAGTCTTGCGTACTTGTCTTTTCATTCAGTTTTACATGGATACCCTCTTCATAAGGGTTACTATAACGTATTTTGTAGAAACTATGATTATAACCTGCATAATTATTCTTGCCCTGGGAAATTATTAAAAAATATAGAAAGTCTGCTTGAAGTACTTATAGTCACAGCACTGTGATGAAGGCGAAGTAGCAAAACTGTTAACTTTTTATTCAGAAACTAAACCAAAATGTCTATTGAATGGGGGGGGTGAAGCAGAGCAGTGTGTTAGGATCACAAGGCAATCTGTTCTTCCAGATAAATTGTAGGAATCCATCACGTTGCAATGAGGTTCTCAGAGGCAATTTAGGTAACTTTGTTTGATATACATCTCAAAACAGTAATGGTAACGATAAACCACAGAGAAAACAATTTACCCTGTTTCTGACAATTATTCTTTCAATATTGCGGTGACCCCATTAACCAGCCATGTACATTAGCAAAATCCAGCATTTCAGCTAAGAATAAGGGGAAGAATAATGATGTTTAAATGGGTTCATTCTAAATCTAATAGCCAGTTGAAAAACCTATAAAGTTTTTATCAAGCGTATAGATTCACCTAAACAGACAATGTTCTTACTTATTTTTCCACTACAGAAAAAGATGAGATCCTTAAATCCAAGGCCTTTTCCACAAAGGGCTTGAATTTCTATTACAAATCTTAGCTACTGGAAACTGCTTTTGTATTGACATTTTTCTGACAGCAGAGGATCAAATACTTAAAATGCCTAATTTATTATTGCTCACGTGCAAACAATTTCTCTCTTCCAGAATGAACAAGTGCAAATAATTACTTATGCATTCCTGACAAAAGAGGCACATGAATTTTTCCCCCCACGTAGCGAGGCCGTCGACCCATCAGGTATGTCTCTTGCAGTTGTTCTAAAGAAAAAAAATTAATGTCTTTCAGCGCCTTCATATGATACTGTGTAACCTCAGCGGCTTATGATAAACCCTATTCTCAAATGATTTTGCTGAGACAGGAGTTCTGCTGACTTTCCATACGAGCAATACTCATTGACATATTTCTGCCACAAGCAGCTACTGCGGACGTTAACAAATCATGTTTTGTCCCCTGGGACAGCCAGAACCCGGTGGAGTTTGTATCATGTCTCATCCTTGCTTCAGTTTACTCAGGCATTTTCCTTGGGTTGCAGCTCCCATTTGCTAACATGGTATCCCTAGAACAGATCATGTTCTCGCAGAGCTGCTTGTGTTTTTATTTCAGAGTGTCCCTGTGCAACCCCAACCTCATTTCCATAGTTTTGTGCATTATGGCAGAGCTTCTTGGCTGGTAGAAGACCTACAGGGTGTAGATTCATTAATGCCAACTGCAAAGTAGCAACTTGTTAGTTTCAATTCTTTTAGGACATTAAAAAAAAGAGTTTTAGATGTTTCTTTTCAAGTGCAGATGTGATAGAGAGTGAATACTTAAAATTCTTCAAATTCTACCACAAAAAATGACAAATATTATGAGAACAGTGTACCAGTCAATCCAAGTGTGCTCTACGTAATATTTGGCCATATGTAAATCATTCTGGAGTTTGCCTGTTAGCACCCCGATGTACACCAGTAAAACAACTAGTCACTGCTAATGAAAATACAAAGCAGCACAAGCTTGGGGTCTGGCTCCATCTTATGCTGTGGCCCCAGGTCATAAAGCAGTTAGGACCAGATCCTCAAAGATATTTGGCTGCTTGATGCTCTTTGAAATTAGTGGAAATCAGGTCATGCTTACCTGTAAAGCTTTGCTTCTTGGGGAATTTTCAGAAGCCCTTAAGCACCACATTTTTAGAGCTTCCTCTGGGAGCTGTGAACCTAGCGGTTTGAGCATTGGGTATTTTGGGTACAACATACTTGGGTATCTACATATCACTAAGACTCCTGCCTGTGGAGCTATGATCTCATTAAATCACAACAGGTATTACAACTGAACAATTTCCCTGACACACCAACAAGCAGCAGCAGCCCTCTCGTGCTAGAGATGTCCTGTTTTATTTGATTGCTTGTGATCATTCATAATCCCATGGCATTTTTCACAAAAGACCTCCACCCGCAATTTTAATTGCAAGCTTAAACTGCAGCGCCAAGACAGCTGCTCTTTGAAATGGTCAATGCGGTCTCACTGGGAGCCAGGCAGTGGTGGAGCCAGTTCTGTGGGGTGACACGGGATGGTTTGGTCAGGCTGAGGTGTTCCATTTCCCTCTCTGGAGGAGAAGGGCAGGCAGGGAGGAGGGGAGCGGGGCAGGAGGGCTGGACCCCACACAGGTGGGGATGGCAGGGCCACCGCCAGCTTGGCCCTGCTCCTCGTCCACCAGCCAAGGACAACCACCAGCCAAGGACAGCACAGCCCGTGCCACACGTGGCTGGTTTTCCTCCCTGTTGTGGTATAATCACTGCTATTATAAGCAAAGAAAAAAATAATTTTAAAAACTGCAATAAATTAATCAAAGAGCATTACTGAAAAGCAAAAACAGAATCAGGAACTTTTTTCAGAGACAGATTCCAGCAATACCTCTGTGTAGCCTTCAGTTCTTTTCTTTCCCTCGATTTGAGGCACTACATTAAGTCTTCATGTCAAGCAAAGCAATTGTTTGTGACCCCAGGAAAATGACTGTACAGACATTTTATGTTTTCGTTTGCACTTTCCCTGCGTTTCAGAGCAAGACCTCTATGGTGTGATGGCATAAATGCTGTACTCTGTGCTGGAGCATACACCCCTGGCAGGACCGAGTCTGAAAAATACAGTTTTCCCCAGGGTAAGTCAAGTTCATCAGCCTGTGGTGGTGTGTGGGCTCTCATACAGCTGCTTTGCACTTAGTATTTATGAGCAACAACCCGAGTTGAATGTGTTGGTTGTATGAGGAGAGGTTTTTTTTCCTTAAAGTTGTCTTCAAAGTAGTGTTATGATCATACTGTCTCCTAACGATTTCCATCTGACAAGCTACTTCAGATTTCTGCAAAACAGAGACAGGCAGTCTGGATCCAATTCATTTCACTCATGACCCTTCTTGTCACACTCATCAGCAAAGTCTCTTTTGTGTCAGGCTGAAGGGTTTGCAGTCCTTCTTATCAACTTGTGTTGCCATGACCTGGTTGCCATGCCCAAGCTTGTGCACTATTTATTTTACTTATAATTACTCATTGAGCTGTTAGGAGTGTACACCCGTAGCTTGGACCTTCACAAATAGAACTAATGGTAACTAACGTTTAACAAAGTTTGTACGAATTAAAAGCCAAGGAAGGAAAAACCCACGTTAATAGAGAAGCTGTGCCTGCTGTCCATTTTCCATCAAACTCCCCCCAAAATCTGTTAATCCAGGATAAGAGTTTGGAGGTTTCCCAGTTGCCATTTCCTTTTTCTCTGCTTTTAAAAATTTCTAGGAAATCTAGTAAATGCTAGCGTAATGGCAGGTGGAAAGTTAATCCAATTCAGGCCACAGAGATCTGTGGGCAGATGGGTCAGCACGGCTTATTCTGAAGGAAATCCTTTGAGGGAAAACAAACTGGCTTAAAACAAAGAGTGATTTTTTCTTTAAAATTTATTTTCCCTTTCAAATCTAGAACAGAAATACAGACAGCTATGATGGAAAGTTGAATTTTAGATGTTAAATTATGCTAATCCTTTATGGTTTAAGCATATAAGATTTATACGTTTTTATGCTAATCTGAAACATCACAAACAGGTCAGAACAGATTGTGTTCCTATTTTGGACAGTGAAAATTTAAGCCACTTGAAGACAAAAGAGCTTTGCTTTGTATGTATGTTGTAGGAGCAATTCTGGTTACGAGGCCGACCTTTTCTCCTTGCCCCTGTTCCCACACACCAGGTTTTCTGCCAGTGCCCATCTCCACCACTGCTGCCCCAGCCTGCCCGAGTGCCCTGGGCTGGCCGTCTGGGTACTGCTGGGGACCACGGGCCCCTGCTGGAGCAGCAGGTTGTCCCCACCATACCCATCCTGCTGCTCCTTCTGCCCTGCAGCTCATCTCACCAGCTACCCCTGCAGCACCTCACACCTTTCAGCCATGCCCTCGTCTCTCCTGCCTTCATGCCAGGAGGACCCTAAAAGGTCTGGATAGGATCCTATTAACCCTGCTTTGCTGATTATCCTCAAATCTCCAGTGTCTGTATCCTTGCTAGGCTCTGCCCTTTCCTCTAGGGCAGTCTGCTCCCTCTCTAGTCTCCTACCCTGTCACTCTTTTATAGTTTCTTCTGACCTGACTTTTTTCAGATCCTGCCGTATTCAGGTTTTGCCTCCAGTTCCATAGCCTGGTGTTGGCTTCCCAGCCCCAGCTAACCCTCCTTCAACCCCAAAAGGGTTGAACCAATAATTTTCTGCCTGAAAATAAACAAACCTTGATAGCATTTGCTGAATTGAATAGACAAGATTTAGCAAATTATTTTATTTTCACTCATTCCCTCAGTGTTCCCCACCTTTGAACATCAAGAAGAGTGACTAAGGCTCACTCTGAAGACCAGGAGCCCTCCTTTCACCAGAGAGCCTGCTACCAGGTGTAAAATGCTCTGTCCCCTCCTCCACCCCACAGCTTTGCACAGCCCTAGTGATGGGTCTAAGCTGGCGCCCGTGGGAAAATCTGCTTTTTGTCCACTTTAATAATTGCTCCATACAGCCATGTCCTTTCAGTCACCAAGCCGTAAAATTGCTTTTGTTATTTATGTTATAAAAGCACCTTGAGTGCAGCCTCAGCAGAGCTTTCTGTGCTAGGTGGTCGGGTTTTTTTCCTTTTTGCCTTTGTCTCGCAATTTATTGATTGAGGTCCTTATACAGATGATTAACATCCCAGCACTTCCCAGAACTACTGAGTGTGGAAAAGTTGCATTTACCTCTTTCTCCAGACAGGAGGTCAAAGAAGTGGCTTGTGTATTTAGCTCTGAACATGGCAAATGTTTTGGTCATCTCAGTACCATTTTGTAGTTAGCTACAAACCTCAGACTCCTGAACCAACTGACAAGGAAGCAAAATGAAACATGGGCACTCCCCCAGTGCCACTGCTGCAGGGGTGAGCGCTCGTTGTTCTGATCCAGTTACAAATCCCAATTCCATAATCCGTTGGACTATACAAATACAAATTACAATTTGTTCACAAAACAAGATGAATCAAACCTTTCCTTTGATTTGTTGTTAGATATAGAATTGCTAAAGACAGCAGGGCTGGGGTGATATCATTTTGACAACCTGTGCTGCCTAGCACATGTCCTTTGGTCAGCAGTGCTTTTCTTGATGCAAACAATTTACATGCATATTTCAAGCTTTCAGCTTAAAACAGCGTTTATCATACAGCAGTCTGAATTCAATAGGAAAATTGCTGCTGCCTTTCCAGCTGTCAGTTGGATCAGCAGAGCATCACTCTCCTTTCTACCAAACTCTCCCATGAGACTCTTTCAAAGCCTGAAGAGTATCTTAAGAATTTTTCTGGACAAGTAACGCAGTAATGCCATTTCTTTCCATATCACATATTTACCAAATATCATAGAGTCATATCTTAATTAGGATTAAGTATTTTAGAGTTTCTATCTTTCCAGAAAGAAAAAAAATATAAAACGTTTACTTTCTGCTTTTGAATTTCACCCTCCTGAGAGCAGGATATCCTCACAAACAAAATTTTTGCATTTGTTGCTTAAGTCTTTTGACAGTTCAAGCACCTCCAGTGTCTTCCACCAAGGACAAAACATGCCTGGAGGCCAGGCTTGGAGGTTAGGATTTTTAAAACCCCCCAATGAGGTTTGCAGTGTGAATTGAAAGCCTGATTTTTTAGGTGTTTAGAACACCAAAATGTGTGACTGCAAGTGTACTTATTGGTTTGTACTGCGTGGTTAGCATCCATTACTGTCTTCTAGATTTGTTTTCAAATGACACACAGAACTTCTCAGTTACCTGTAAGCCTATGTACTTAACCTTCCCTGAATGTTTCAGACTTTTCCTTGGTCTAGGTCATGAATAAAATGGTCTCCTGAAGGGAAAATGGGCTCTGGCCATCCTATGAGTATTGTCTTTTCTTCTAGACAGTAGGGTTGGGGTCAGTAAACCGCCTAAATATTACCTGCTCTTTCAAAAGACCAACAAAGCTTAGTGCAGGGAATTTTAGAGTCCTTGGATCAAAGGAAAGACCTGAGCTAGAAGAAAGTCAGTGCTGGGCTGTTAGAGTGAATAGGAAAACTGCCGGTGGTGTTTTTGTGCTGGTGGCTGGCACAAAGTCAGGCCCTACCTGCCTTAAAGATAGATGATTTGATATGTAAAGTCTTCAAGGAGCCACTGGGCTGAGAAAAGCAAGGAGGGAGAGAAAAAAAAAAAAAGCACGGGAAACTGTAATCCATGTTGGGTATAATGACTATTTGTTGTGATATTTTGCCTCCATTTTTGTCTAACCACTAAGCTGGCCTGAAGCTATGTCTCACATGGCCTTCAATTTTTTAGGATTAGGAGGTGGTGTGTTCTTGTGAATGCCCTTCTTGGTGGTTTCTCCCCTAAACCTCAGTGCTTTCCCTCTTGTAAGCATTTAAAGGGCTTTTTGTATGCTTTTTGAAGTTTGGTGACCTTGTGCCATTCCCAGTCTTCAAAGCAATACGAATTGATGGACAGTGAAAAGGCCATACTTTGGGGCTGTGATTTAATTTCAGAGATCTGGTATTAATGCAGCAAGTTAAGCACAAACAGCAACACTGAAGTCTCCCTCTCCTCACCTCCCTCCTCATAAAGCAACAGCTGTGACTTCAGAAACAACACCCAGCACCAGATATTAATTCAAGTTTAAGGAGTTTCATTTCAACTAATTACATGAGCTGTGTTCCAGGGTACTGTCTACATTTCTGAGCTTCACCCTTTTAATTTCTTCATTCTCAGCACTAATCCATGCGAATAGCAGATGACATGCAGACCTAGCAGTAGTCTTGTTGCTCCAGTTGTTTCTATTTAATCAATCATAAAACCAGCCTTGGAGTAAAGTTTTCCACATTTCTCATCTTCTCAGCTTGAACTAGCTCTTCATCATTTCCCCTCTAGCATCAACAAAGATTCTACAGAAAAAACAGAAAAACAAAGGACTGCATTAACCTACCTCAGAAAACAAAGAATAGTTGATGGAGAAGGGGATGCCACCAGTGGCATGACTTTCCTCTGCTCCAAGAGAAATACTTGTATTGTTGGTCTCCAGAGACTTCACTGGCGCTGGCACTGGAGGAAAAGAAAACCTCTAAGTTCTATGAAAATACACCTGGAAATTCAGTAATTATTTCTTCCTCTATTTTTTTCTGTGCAAATAATTATGGTTGCCAGTGTACACTGCAATAGAAATGGTCTGACGGGTTGCAGGTGATGGGGTGGAAGTTCACAAGAGTCATTGACTTTAAGTTGTGGTCACTGTTATGAAAGCCACTTTTCCATGGCTTTGGGCACTCTGGCCCTTCTTCCTCTTGCTGCCTTTCAAAATTTAAATCTGTGTTGGGGTTTTTTTGTTTGTTTTTTTTTTAATCAACTGCACAGATTGAAGAGGATGTCACTGCTGGTGATATTCTGATTCACTGGACTGGGATCTTTGAAAGAGCTTGGGTACCCAACTCCTTAAGGCTGCACTTTGGCCTTACAGTGTTTCCATCCATTGCTAGGACTCACCTAAACAGAGCCCCTACCTGCAACTTCCACTCTCCTGTTGGCGGTAGAGTCCTGTCATCAAGTCATGGTACTTAAAAGACTTCAAAGAAATCATCAGATTTTGCTTGTATATATAACAAATGGCCCCTAAAAAAAGAAAATAAGATACAACTCTGCTTTGTCACTATCCAGAGAATATAAGAGCTCTTAAGCCTGAAAACAAATCCTTCTTCCTTGTGACCATGTAAGTGTCCCAGCCACTAAGAATAAATGCCTTATAAAGACTGCAGTAAATCCAAGTTAAAATTTAGTGTACTTATAACTAGTGATGGATTCCCCAACATAATTAAAATTACACAAATTTGTACTTTTGAAGAAATTATTGTTTGTTATTGTGTTAGTTATGCATCAGTAGCACCAAGGTGCTCTGTGACATTCACAAAACTCCAGAGGAAAGGTATCTTTCTTGTAGCTCAATGTTTCATTCATTTTAGCCACTCACGTGAGAGCCTTCACTGATTTGCTGTTCTTCATTGTACCGCATATGAGCTTCTAAGCCTGTTTTCCAAATCTCCCATGATTTAGCTCTGACCAAGCTAGCTCTGGCTTAGCATGTTGGTGGGAGTGGGGGGTGGGGGTGGCTGACTGCTATCACAGATTTTTTAATGCAAATATGCAAATGACCTTCAGTTTGTCCTCCTTCAAGTGCCTCTAAGCATAGCATGAATTTTCCCCAATATTTAGACTGCTAATACCACCTCTTTCTCCAAATCTCTAATTAGTATTTGCTTCTATGTTGGTGCCTGCTGGAATTAATTGATATTTGTTAGATGCTGAAGGGCAGGAACATATGGTGCCACCTTGTGTGCTGTGCTGATCTGTATAAAACCCTGCTGCTGTAACTGCTGAGTCAGTTCTTTCCTTTCCTCTGCGATGGCAGTAGCTCCAAGACTGACAAGTAGCGAAGGTGAAAACATTTAACCCAGTGTCAGAGCACTGTGGTTACAGCTGCATTAGAGAATAGTATTGCCCAATAGAAAGATACTTGTAGAGAGAAACACTCAGTGTTAAAAGACTGGACTTTCAGACTACACCCAAGTGGGTTGCTTTGGACTAGGTTGATCCTGGTCTCCAGGGCTGAACCCCAATATGCAAATGAAGCACATTGCATGTGTTGCTGGAGCACGTATTTTTGTTTAGTTTCGACCAGAAGGAAACCAGCTCCTGTGCTCCAAGGCTGCTCTGTGATGCCTACCAAGCATTTGCTACTCTCTACCAAGTTTATCAAAGCGATAAGCAGGAAAACTTGGGAGATAATAATAAATGTAAGCGCACCCTATACATGCCGAATTTCTCATCTGTAGCAGCAATGCCTCGTGTGTGATCTAATATCTGGTTCATTTTCCTACAAATGTCCAAACTGTGAATTGTTAATTCATGCCCTGGCTTTGAAGTGGGTTTGAACTAACCATTTCCTTTGGCAAGAAAAGATGGGTGTGATGAGAGGGCTGCTAATGCCAAGCTCCATGCCTGTAGATGCAGTGCAGATGTAAACAAAACTGTTTGGCTTTCTAAGACTGACGTAATCTTCCAAAAATATCCCAGAAACCTTTGTGGCCTCTTTCACTCATAAGCCACATACAAGTCTCCATATGACACACATGGACATCGTGCTGTTAAAAGTTGCCTGTGGTGGGCTGTGAAGCAGCCAGTCATTTCTGTACCAATGGCCAAAGGACACAGGGGTTCGGTGACTTCAACGCTCTAGTTTGCAGTTGTTGTGACTTGGACTTTGCTTCAAGCAGCAATATAAGAAGGCAGCTCAGCAACTGCTTGATGATGGCTTTCACTCTAACGGTGCAGGATGCCAATCCAAACACAAAAAGGCAGCCGACCTGAAGCCCACGAAGAAAAACACAGCCATAGCACAGCAGAACATATTGCCCTTGTTTTGGCATGGAGACCTTTGGTATGGAGCCTGTGTCAGAGGGTCTGGTCATACATGACTCGCTGGGGTTGAGGCCTGGGCTCCATGTAAGCTTGTGTGAGGCTGCGATTCCAAACGCCCCTGCAAGTTTCTCAGCAACTGGAGCAGCTCCTGGGGACCACGAGCAAGCCCTGCGCAGCAACCTTGGCCATAAGTTACTGGAGCCTCTCCCAAAGAGCATGCCTCCCCGCTGCACAGGAGTCCAGCCCTGGGAAATATTTTGTCCTGGTTTCTGTGTTTTGAAGAGAAAGAAAAGGGTACGGTGACTGTGTGTAGAAGGCAAACATTGTCTGACACTGTATGTGGGCAGTGAGGTGTGAGGAGACAGGCCACAGGCCTCGGAGGCAGGGAGAGGCTTCCAGAATCACTGGACCATTTTTGTTCCTGCCCCATGACAGCTGCACATAAGGTGTGAGCTGCTCAAGCTACTGGTCCTCATGTCTGACAGAGGCCAGGCACCACTTCGGCATTGCACCGACCCATACCCCAGCTATGCTCCCCAGCAGCCTGCTGCAGAGCACAGGGCACACATCTGTCCTCGGGAAGCTTTGCCCTTGTAGGCATCCTTGCCCTACTACACACCACCAGCTAGGGATGCTGCACATCATTACACAAATGTTATTTCTTAGAAAGCAAGGGCTGGATTCTGCGTTCACTGACATGTTGCTGCTGCAGGATTAAGGCATCTATGTTTGTACTGCAATTACTCTGGGTGCTTTTTTTTTAAATCACCCTTATTCAGGGACTAGCGGTGGTAGTGTAAACATACAATGTATTACCAGCCTTCTGACTTCATTGTTCACCTTCTTTCCTTCAGAATAAATAAATTGAAAATACACTGAAAAGCCCTAAAAGAAAAGAGAAAATACCCAAGAGCCCCACCAAACCAAAACCTAAAACTAAATCTAACTCCCCATTGCAAAAAAAGGTGGTGCCTGGGAACCAGAGGTGCTGAAAAACTAAATGGGCCATGGCTTTTAGTGCTGATTTGGTACACCTTGCTCCCAGGTCTTCAGCAGATGACAGTCCCAAGGAATTAGTGCAGAGCTGGGGATGTAATCTAGCCCTTGTTATTCCTAAACCATTCAGCTTAATCCCTTCTTAGAGAGGACACATGCATTGAATAAAAGTTTATTGTTTTAAATCTATGCTGTAGACCCACCTATTGAGATTTTTATTTTGTTTTTTAAGTTTATGGACTTAACTACATACTGGTAGAAAGTTGCATACATATTTTTCTCAGCCAAGGAAAACCATAAATTGGCTACATTTACTGACAGAAGAAGGTGCTGCTAAGGCAAACATTCTGTTTCCTGCTGAGAGGCTGTGAATCACAACGCACAAAGCAATATGTACAGAGTTTTTATTCTATTGTAAAAATACTGGGGTGAATTTGTTGCCTGGAAGAAATGAAATGCAGTGAGATAGTGTGAAATACCTTAATCTGTTGCTTGCTGACATAATGTGTTTTGGATAGCTTTCCATTACATTACCCTAAACTGCTGGACATTTGAGTTAATGAGATTTTATCAATTTTTCATAATTCATATAGGTTTTTCTGAGGGAATGGTATTTCTAGCACAGCAAAGGGTTATTTTATTTTCCTTATTTTACTCTCATTTATCTTCACATCTCTCTCACTGACTTTTTATTTCAGCACCTTTTGCTTTTCATGGGTCTTTAGTTCCATTAAACATCCAGCGCTAATTAGACTCTGTTGTCTAAACTGTACCAAACACTTCACTCAAAATCAAAGAGCATTTAATTAGTTAGTCTACAGGTTACACCCTATCTTGCAACGTTAACGCAAATGAACAGTTGAAATGCTTGTTACAGCCTAGTGAAAATGTAAAAAAAGCTTCTTTAATGGCAATCAAGATTTCCATTTCACTATTGATGAAGGAAGGCATGACAAGTCCTTGCTACTCAGATGACTGCTGGGCTGTTTGTGGCGGAGGAAAGGCAGGGGAGCAGTAATGCTTATTCCTATCCTTTGCCAGGAACAGCTACGCAGGCAAAACCCCGTGCCTGTGCTGAGCGCCCGTGGGGTCAGAGCCGAAAGAGGGGTGAAGCCGCAGGGCAGCCTTGGCTTAGCGCAGCCTGCCACTGCCACGGACAGGATCAAATATCCAGAGAGTTTCACTCCTGCAGTTTTTATGGATCTCTGGGTGTTTATTCTGGCATTCAAATGGGAAGCAAGGAAGTCCAGAAACAATTGCTAATCTAGTAATATCTAACTGTTTCTAATGAATACAGCAATAGGGTGCTAAAGTTCAGTTTATCTGTGTTTATTAAGTGTTTTGATATCTCTGGATGTGCTACCACCATGCTACCAAGCTCTTCTGATTACCTGATATTTTACTCAAGTTTGGGGAGGAAGGGGGTGCATGCCAGGTTTGGGGTACATTGACAACAGTGGCAGCTCACTGTTAATGTACCTGTCTGTATCTCCTAACCATTCACAGGCAGAAGAGGAGATATTAAACCCAAACAGACACATCGGAACAAACTAAACTAATTAAATGTCTTAGGTCTTGTCCCTCTTTTCCAACTTGGACAGGGCGATAATGACTTTGATACAATTAGCCACATGCAGGTGAAGTAGGAGGAACTCAGCTACCATGTGCTATCCGACAGATTGTATTTCTTTCAGGACCACAGTAGACGTAAGGGTGATCTGGATGCCCACTGGATGCTAGACAGAGCATCCAATGCAAAGTTTACTAAAACTCCAAATCCCCAAAGCAAGTGATTATGTGAAAATCTCACCTTTCTTTCTAAAAAAAAAACACAAAAGAAAAGTACCCCCCCACTCTCAGCTGGCCCCCCAAAAAACAGCTGTCATGGAAATAAAATTTATGTCATCAAACATCAGACCTAGTTCATGATTTCTGAATATTCTGGATTGAAAACATATTGGTTGCTAGAGAAGCAAAGAATATTAGGCAGTTCACTTAAGATGGAGTTTAATCTCTTAAGTAATTACTCTTCAACTTGTCAAAACCATAAATAATATATGTAATAATATTTGTAGTCTCTAGTAAAGCTGAATGTTATGTTGAAAAAATGGAAATGGCCAAACAGAGCCAAAAACCTGATCTGAAAGTGCTTTAAATCTGTATGTTCTCTGGAATACTTGGAGAAAAAGATCTGCTCAAGTGAGTGAACAAATTCTTCTCAAAGTAGTTCAGACCAGTGACCTGCAGTAATGTTTTCCAGGCATGCTTTACTCCTCCTTCCTTCTCTCCTCAGTAACAATCCTCTAGCATCCTTTTAAAAGAAAATTCTTTCAGGTCCAGAGTCTGCCTCTATTTTGCAAGACATTTAAGTGTCTGTTAAAGTAAAACTCCCCAAAGGAGCCTCTTCTTGCAGATGGATCTACGTAAGTCATCTTTTCAAAGCAAACTTATGCTGAAGTATGCAAAACCGCTCAAGATGTGCTTGAGATAATCTGTTGACGACATTGGGTTAGGCAGCTTAGCCTGCAAGAGCAAGTCCTGCAACTTAACAAGGAAAATAAAATTAACTAAACTGCTAGATTCCCCCTTTAAGAACTGGAAAAATATTTTTGATAAAGAAAATTATTTGAAGCAAAACAAAATCCCATTTATAATGCTTAACTCATTTCAGCGATCTTCAGAATGCTACACTTTTCAGTCACTTGCTTTGGTTCACTAGCATAGCTGACTATTAATAGAGGCAGATGTATTTGTGGTGTTCCCACCGTAAAGTATAAAACCAATATTGCCATTACCAGTTTCTAACTATTATTATAAATTTTACAGTGCACTGCTGTCAAGAATGATTGCCACAAGTCCTCTCTCTTCCTTGTTTGTTCTAGGAGTAAAAATCTGAGGAAATAAGGAAGCTTTTCCATTCTCCCTCATGAAATTAAAATCTCCAAAATTAAGTTGAACTGTGCACTGCCAAAATTATAGTAAATATTCCTGTTCAGTGTGTTGCTTTTTTTTGTAATAAGGCCTTACTATAGCCATCTTTTAATACCGTTACATTAAATGCAAGTAGACAAGTACCACATATACTGCTGCCATCTCTGTGGGAAGATTTCCAATAGACGTGCAATTCTGTGAGTTTGAGGTGTCTGCCACTCCTTGAGGGGAAGGTAAGTAAATAAAGCAACGCGTCCTTCTTTATTTTAGCATATAAAACAAAAACCAAAAAAAACCCCAAACATGTCTGACAAGCAGTTGTGCTATTTTAATGGAGAAATCTGTCTTTAAACAACAATCAGAATTAGCACTTTAGAAGACACGTATTTGACTGATAACTGCTGCAATGTTTTAGAGGTGTTACGTCTCAGGGGAATTGCAGAGAATGTTGGAGCCTAGGTCGGATCAGCCAATATTAAAAGAGCAGCATTAAATATCTTTGGTTTGCAGTGGAAAAAGACACAGTTTTCTGTTTGTACTTCAGGCAGAGGCAAAATGAAGATAATATGGCATTCCATCATTACTCTTCAGAGCTCTGAAATCCCCAACATTCTTGGCCTGGCATCTATAAGTACTGTTCATTGCTATACACCACAATTAGGAGTAAGCTAGTGTTCAAATTTAGTTCATTCTAGAAGTTCAGTGAAGTCTTCTTGCATAGCAAAGGTTTATGCACATGCTTTGTATAAAGCGCCTTCAAAATGTAATTAAAAATTATTCATTAAATTAATTATTCATTAAAAATTACATTCATGTGTGTTAAGGTTGAATTACTAGGCAGACCACAGAGACATATATCTTTCAATTCTACAGTTTTCTTTCATCTCATTGAAAGGATCTTCCATTTTGTGTTCCTTACCTAATTCACAAAAATCTTCAGCATCTCTCTTGCTCTTACTTAACTTCAACAACGTGCCACTTCCAATGATCCCTCCTACAATTACAGTAGACGTGCGGTGCATAGCTCGGCATAGCAGTGTGTAAGGGAGAAAACATCTATGAAATAGGGACTTTAGGAGTTTAAAAGCTCTGATTGAAAGCATCCATGGGCGACTATCTTTTTCTGAAAGTAAAAGAGCTCATTTGGGTGAGATGGAATTTTGTTAGAAGTTTGTAACACAAAACCCATGAGCCCCGCACTGGAGTTAGAGCATTTTGCGCAGGCTGGAGCTGATGAAGATTTGTTTGGTTTGATTTTTGCTGCCATAAGAAAGGTGAGATTTTACTATAAAAAGACAGGAGGTGTCTGCGACAGTAGCTTATATGCCTACTAATAGAAAGGCAAACTACGGATTGTCTCATAAATTTATTGACTGGCATCACTAGAAAGAGTTGGCTTTTTATATTATCTGGAGAGAGGAAAAATAATTCATTATAGCACATGTCTGCAGAATATTTCTGACACTTCAGCTGACCAGTCTGAACCAATGCTGATTTTATGAGGCTAAGACTGTTCAGAGATAAAGATGCATTAATCTTCTACCTGGGTCTTCAACTGGGCTTGAATGAAACAGGAATTGCCCTAATATTTGACTAATCCGAAGTAAGCTAATTCATCACTATTTTATTAATGTTAGACTTAGATCAAACCTTGGATCTTAATTCCAAATCAGAGTCTTGAACTTGATGAGGACATGATTTAACCTGTCTCAAATCATTAGCAAGACTGAAGCCCAGAGGCTGCAGTTAGATGGAAAGGTCGGTGTGCTTCATGGCACACCTCTGAGTCCTGGTCTCTCAATCATCTTAATCAAGGTTTTGGTTGACATGAGCAATAGCTGTCTTCCAGACTGTGTAACTGCTGTGCTTACCATATGAGTTAATGCAAAGATAACTACCCCAAATTCTACTCTGGTAAGAGGTTGTGACAAAGCTATGGAATTCACTTGGACACCTGGGAGTTCAGAAATGTCCTTGGTCCACCAAGCTAAGATACAGCCTTTCCCTGATGCTCAAAAGGCAGAGCTATAGACTTACAACTGCATCTTCTGAATTTGGCAACCTGAAACGGTGACAAGAATCGGGATGTTGACAAATGCCAAGGTGTCGTCAATGAGGCTGTTTCTGGACGAGGTTTGACCCATGTCTAGATCAGAGTTGGTGTCACAGCTTGGATCATCTCACATGTGTAGCCCCTTCTCACTTACACAACAGTCTACTCCTACATTGCATACACAGCTGAAGTGGGTGAGACATGAAAGCCTACAGAAGCCTGGAAGGGAAGAAAACATTTCTTCCTCCCCCTACCACCACTTCCAAGGTTAACAAGCATCAGCGATCTGCACATATGTTGTTTTTGAAATTTGAGAGTTATTTGCTTTATAACTCGTCTTTCTCCTGTCTTCTCCAACCAGAGGTGCAGAGGTTAAACCACAGATCTGTCTTTCTGCAGCCAAGATCTGTACCCCTCAGCAGTCTTCCCAGATTCACTTCAAATATAAGCTGATAATTAAAGATGGACGAGGGTTCACTCAACTGAAAGTGTTTGTAAATGAATGGAAACTGCATGTATGCTATAGAGAAATGAAGACTCAATAATACAAAGATTAAAAACTTCTGTTGAGCTACTGGTTGTTGAAAAAGGAATTAAAATATAATACATCAAAAATGTAAGATCGGATGTGTTCCCTGGAGATAAAACCCATCATCCTGATTTTGTATCTACAGAAAAACTCCGGGTTCTTTTAGCTGGCATGACTCTTCATAACAAGGAAAAATTGTCTCAGAAGGACAGAAAACACGTGTTACTTCTTCCTTTCTCTTCCTGGCATTTCTAATTATACTGTTATATCAACTTTAGCAGAAATACGTGTGGTGTAAATGAATTCATATGATTGTGAGAACTTTTGTTTGTTAATTCCCTGATCTTATAATATTCTGCTAGTCTTGTATTTATCCATCTAAACAGTTAAAATCCCACAGATGCACCAGCCGTGACTGCCTGTGTCAGGAAGATACTGGGTATCAGCTGCAGGAAGACTGAAATCAACACTGACTTAATGAAGAGCCGGTGCCGCGCGTCGGTGTGGCAGTCGGCAGAGGCAAGGCGGGCGTGATGGGTCGGGCTCCTGTGACGCGTGATTGACTCTTGACATGCCAAGGAGTGGCGGAACGAGTCCCAGCCAGAAAAAAAGACCACACAAAAGGTGGGAGCTGGGATGCAGTGCTGTCTTTTGGGAGACCTAGTTGAATGACTGACAAAAATCTATTACGGAAAAAGGGGCGAGCATGACTAAAAGGTCTCACAGCGTTTATTCTGACAGGATGATTAATTTCTCATTACTCATTCAGAATGGGGCTGTCTGGGGGGAATTCAGGGAAATATTTGATTCTTTCAAACATTGATTATTTGGAGAAAAGCTTTTGCATAAATCCAAATACTTTATCCTGTCTTTGTTTTGAAATGGCACAGCGGGAGCTTTCTAATTTCTTGGTGGAGGTTCTTCAGAGTCTCAGCACTATCAGGACTCTTTATTTCAAAGCCAGGAGCCAAATCCTTAGCTGCTTCAGAGGGTCTAACTTACTTGGGCCATGCTGTACCCTTTCATGCCAGCTGGTTCCTTCTCCTCCTCCTCCTCTAGGACTATTGGTCCTGCTGATGGGTTGGGCTCAGGTCCATAAGAGGAAAAAACATGACTGCTTACCTGCAGTGCTGCTTGGCTCCAGGAATTTTTACCTGATAGCTACCTGGATAATAATCTTGACTTCTTCTTGCAAGGAAGCACTTTATGTTTGATGACCCTCATGAAATAGAATAAGTATTCGCTGCTTTACTCTTGCTGATTTCTACCTTGCATGGCTCCTGCTTTTATGCCTTGTGTCTCAAGTGCCGTTCAGGAAGCTCTGTGTGTTTATACCATCTACAGCAGCTGAGCTCAAGAGAGAAAGGGAAAGCTAGGATAGTGCTTTTGCCCTTCATGAAAACCATACATAGCAGTGGCCATGCTGAAGCAGACGAGAAGTCCCTCTAACTTAATATCCTGTCTAGGTAGCAGATGCCTGAGCGAAAAAAAGTATATGAACAGGGCAAACATTACAAGGAAATTTTCCAACTTAACTATTTTTGTTGGAGGTGCGGGGGGGAAGAATCAGATCAGGACATAGCAAGAGAAGGAGAAAACTGAAAGTGAAGAGTGTTAACAAAAAAGCCATTCAGCAGAGAAGTCATGAAGGCAAAGGGGAGGAATTGTGGAAATAGGAGATGATGAAAAACACAGTCCATGAGGCAGGTAGAGCTGCAGGAAATTGGTTGGGATAAGAGACATGGAGGAAGGACGGATGAATGGAGCAGTTAGAGAAAGCGCCCATGGAATAAGGGAACCGAGCATATGCCAGCGGGTAATAAGAACAGCCAGTCTCTACTGTCAGCTATGTACATAATAGAAAGGAGTTTAAGAACACAGTTTTAATGCTTATGTACTTAAGAGAATCTGGGTTTTGAGTAATTTTGAAAATTTCATTATTTTCTATCTATCTTCCCCTAAATACCTTATAGATCTGGGCCTTTGCCTGTATGCCGCTGAAGAGAGGCTGAGTAAAAACAAACATGGGAGAAACTAGGACCTGGCTGTCAGACATCAGCTTTTCTGATAGCTCTGTATAACGAATGGGTGACACTGCTCCAGGAGTGCACAGAAGCCTCAGCTGTTCTGAACTGAATGGCAGGGTTTTTTTCCTAATTTCCCCTGGGCTCAGGATACTACCTTGTGGTCCTAGGACATTGGAAGACCCTTTCGGAATGGAGAGGATAATTTCTGAAGGCTTGAAGGATTCTCCCCTTCCCTGACATACACTTTCTGTCCCACAGTAATTACAGCTGGTAATTACAGCTAGTGCCACAACTTTTAGGGCAAGCTGCACAGGCTAGTTAGAAATGATGGATCCATTTTTGCCCATTTTATTAAATCCTTTTTTTTTTATTCCTCCACAAAATGCTTTGGTGTCCTGGAAACCTGGTGCCTGATGTTTGCAGATTTTCATGATGTATTTGTTTAAGACATGTGACTATGCTGACTGTAAGTGAGTTCAATTTTATTAGGCAGTAGCTGTGTGCTCTAAATTCAATTTCTCACTAAAAAAAAAAAAAACCAACAACTTGAAAGCTGCAAAAAGATTGTTGTTTCATGGTTTGTGCATGTGTCTGATGAAGAAGATCTTCTTGATGAAGAGGAGTATGTGGAAGTTCATAGAAAAAAGGAAACAGAAGCTCACAGTAAATGTCCAAGTGAGCAAAGCTTTCAGCTTTTTGTTCATTATGGTTCCAAGATGGTACCACATGGAAGTGCTAGATTGTAAATTGTGAGGATGTAAATATTCATTAGTTTTCTACCCCCTGTGCTGATATTCAGCTGGTATTTCTAGGGATTTCCACAACTTAAGTAGTAGCAAGAACACTACTATTAGTAATAATTTAGGATTTCTTCTTATATTTACCTGCAATAAATAGTTCATTTAAACAGCATTCAGTGTGAATCAAAATGTTTTGAGTACAGGTAAATTTCAACCACATGCACACCACATTGGCGTTATCTTCTGGCTCAAAGCCGATAGAGTTGGTCAGTGTTTTAAGTTTGTAAAGACAAACCCACCCTGAATTATTGTCGGGAACCATTTCTTTATGAAAACAGATGTCTGTCAGCAGCTGGTAAAATAGCAGTCACAATATATTTCTAGGGATAAAGTGTATTTTTGTTTTGTTTTAGGACAATTTTGTTTTCTTTCAGGATAGAGTCTTTGCCACGAAAGGCCAAGAAGGTAGTACTTGTGCAAGCCCATTTTACCTTCTTATTGACAGTGACATACAAAAAAAAATGTTAGCGGTTGACTGATTAATAGAGAATTGGCTAGTCCGTGGAAGAAGTTTAGCTCTTATACTTTCTCCTTCTATTACTGAGGAAAAAAAGCCTAAATTTTTAGACTGAATTCTGGTTACAGAACTTGGTCTGAGGAAAACAGCAGCCTTGATTTGGATATTTATTCCCATTTCTATTCAATTTCCTTCTCTATTGCATTCAGAAAGTGATCTTCTAGTTATCACAGACTTGATCTTAAATTAATGCCTGTAAATTTTTATGGGAAAGGACCGTCACAGTAAATAAAGTGGCTGCTCTGTTTCAAATGCACTCTCAAATCCAAAATAATTTTATCTTCATGACAGAGAAAAATGCATGTTTCATCAGCTACATACTTTTACATTCCCAGTTAGATAGTCTCAGTGAGCATTAAATGATTACAAACATAGTGAGTAAATTTAGAGCAGGGGGTCATGTTTTTGTGTATTTTAAAGTTTCCTTTAAAATTAAAATATTGCTTTGTTTATATAAAGTACTGATAAATTTGTTTTTGTAAACAATTCTATTTTTACACTTAAATTTCATATAAATTCCTTATTGCAATGTTCTCATTAGTCTCCTTTTTTCTTTTTTCTTTTCTGTGCTAGAGCTTTTGCTTAAATAACCCTTCATACCTTACAAACAGCATCTTTTCAAATTTTTGTCTGCTGACAAAATATGAGGAGAGGCTAGGAAAACTTGGTTTGTTTAGCCTAGAGATGAGAAGGCAAAGGGAACCAAACTGCAGTCTTTCACTATCTATGGGGAAAGCTATAGAGAAGACAGAGCCAAACCCTTCTTAGAAATGCTCAGCAAAAGGACATGAGACAAAGGTCACAATTGCATTGACTAGACAGGAGGAAGAAATTCTTCATGGTGAGAGTGGATCAGTGCTGGAAGAGACGACCCAGAGAGGCTGGGGAACCTCCATCCCTGCAGATTTTCAGAAGTCAACGGGGCAAACCCATCTGCAACCTGATCTGAGTTTGCACTTAGCCCAGCTCTGAGTGGGGTATGGGGCTGGGTGACCCCCAGGGGTCCTTTCCAACCTAAATTTTCCTAATCTTCTATGAAAAAGTACTTAAAATACTGGTCATCTGATTTTTTAATGAGGAAAAGTCAATCTCCAGAATACTTAACAGCCAGTACTATTCATTAGAGTTAGTACAGCTCATGGGAGTTGACGTGATGTGTACCAATTTTTGAAGTTCTAAGCTTTATACATAAGCTTATTTCTCTGCAGAGTTTACATGAGCAAATCCTCCTTTAGCTGCTGAGTTTTGTTGCTATATATTCTTTAGGATTGACACTTTAGATAAGACATGGGATATTTTCAAACCTTCTCTCACCATCATCATTATTTTCCTCTGGATTCTTTGCCAATGCACTCCAGGTACAGTCAAATAATTGCAACATTTTACACGGAAGTGTAAATAGCTCTGTTTACCTGAACATGCCTGAACATGAACACGTTCATTACCATGAACAATACCTGAACAAGCCTGGTTCTGCAAATATTTGCCGTCATGTATGAGCAGTTCCATTTGTTCTAGTGAATTATTCACCTTGTGCGCTAGTGGAAACTCTAGAACAGTATTTGAGAATCTCCTTCTGTTGTTTTAGAAAAGTACAGAAGTATTAGCCTGCACTCATTCATTGCACATTATTCATTGCAACATAATTATATGGTACTCCCTCACTCAGTGTGTGAATCTGAGTTTCCTTCTCTAGCTGAACAACTTCACAAATATCTTAACGGAATTGTATTCACTTCAGAGTCTTCCTCGCATTCATGCACTATGTGATTACTCTTCTAAGTATTTGTGTTCTTGTCTGGCTTTGTTTCAACTATCAAATTCATCAGTGCATGGTTCAAAACACTAAAAAGTATTTCGGTATCCAGAGCAAAGGCCCACACTGCTTCCTGAATGTGTCACAAATCGAGTAAGTCTTGATAAAGGTAGAAAAAATAAACAGCTCTAAGGATTCCTGAATATATTTTGTATCTAGGTGTAAGTTAGCGTTCAGGTACATTTCTATTTACCTCATCCCAAGCAAAATGACTATATACAACATTTCATGGTATAGAAAATGCATGACCATAGCTTTGCAAAATCTGTCATATATTATTGTCAGATAATGTAATCCAATAGATAATCATATATTTTCATAGAACACCCTTCAGAACAGAAGTTCAAGGATGAAACTTTTTCCTTCCTTGGTACGCTGCATAAATGTAGGGTGCCCTCTGTTTAAAGGATACCTAAATCAACGATTCAGTTAAAATATCCTTTACATTTGCTAAGCAAATCTGTCATTGCTATGCTGTATCCTTTTTGGCAATATCAATCACATTTATGTTGTATTACATGAACAATATAGTCTGACATGGTGAAACCTGCCAGGAATCTCAGTTTTTCCTCACAGTGGGCCTGCAAAGCTTACAGAGCAGAAAAAAGTCCTTAGGAAAAATAGTATTTTTTTCTGCCACGTATCTCATCTGGACTTGGTTCTTCTGAATACAAGTTAGAAATAACTTTTATCCATTTTGCTGGAAGCTACACTTAAATGCAAAAATCTGGTCCTTACCCTCCACTACCAAACTGCTTACATGTAAAAACTCTACCAGCAACTTCAGAGCAAACATTTCTGTACTTGCTCTCCATATGTGTGTATGTATATCGTGGCTGCAACATAGCAATCCTGTATCGTTGGTGCGACTTCTAATACATCTTCCCACCTTTATTATCTGCTGAATTTGAAAAAGAAAGTCAAGACTGAATTTGGAAATGTTGGAGACAATCCAGTACTACTGAGCACTTCAGAAATTAAGCCCATTGTGTCAAATATTCAATAGCCCACGCAATTCAAATAAATTCCAATCAAACTGTGGATTGATTAACTTAAGCTCAGATAAATTTGGAAAGAAGTGGTCTTTATTTGAATGACAAAGTATGGAAAGCGGGGAGAAGTATCCTTTTCTCACCTGTTTATAACAGGTAAGAAAATATTCTTTATTACATGCTGCGTGTCTCTCCTAGGACAACGCAGTTCAGGTTTCCTCTGGGAGGCTCACCCTTTCTTACGTTGTCCATTGGCAAGGTCAGAGACAACAGACCGTTCCACAGCCTGTGCACGGCCTTAGGTAATCCTAGAAAAGAGGATGATTATTTGCATGATGAGAGCAGGGTATGATACTAGATGAAGGAAGCCAGGATGTGTGGCGCTAATATATTTACTTTTTAACTCATCATAGTTCGTTGTTCTGTTTATCCTGGAACTTGAAGGCAGACTTACCTGTTCGTGTTTTATCTCACCCATATTAGTTGTCTGCTTGTGCTCCTTTGATTTACAAATTGCTCATGCTCCAGCTCTTTGTTTAGGCGCAACCTATTTCCAGCGTATGTCAGGAAATTCTATGCATTCAGGGAAAGCTTCTCCCATCTTCAACATATAAACACCTTAATTAGTATGTGTATATAACACAAGTATAAATAGTGTACTGCAGAGATAAGCTAAATTTAAGGTGAAATACAGTGTCTGTATTCCACCACTGAAATTAATCTACAACTACTGTAAGAAATACTGTTCAGAGTGATACTACCCTATTGATTTAATAGTTCTGTAGATATAATACGCATGATAGGTGGGGCCTTACAATCAGCAAGCACATTCTTAGGTTTCAGCTGCATTGAAACCACAGTTCAATGCCTCAGAAATTAACTTTTTTGCATTTAATAATTTTTAATAATAACTTTGCACTTAATAAAAAGCACATAAAGGAGGTTTTCAAACTAAGTTTGCTGTTATCACTCAAAACATGCCTCCATTTCCTGCTCCGCCACTCTGTGACCTTCCTCCTTTTTCACTCTCAGGTTCGCTTCCCAACATATTGACTACCCCTCCCAATTTGGTATCGTCTGGGAACTTCCTGAGGATACACTCCATCTTGTCACTGAGAGCATCAGTAAAGATGTTGCACAGTGCTGGCCCCAGTATCAGCCCCTGAGGAACACCCCTTCTAAATACCTACCCAAACTTCATGTAAGTCTTCACAAAGACTTGCCCCAAAGTTTTCCCAGGGACTGATGTGAGGTGGACCGGTCCTTTGTTCCCTGGACTTCTGATTGTCTTTTTTAAAGGTGGACATAATATTTCCTTTTTAGTTGTTGTTTATTTCTGTATTTCAAAGTCACGTAAGACTTTGCTGTATTTGCTACCAGGTGAACTCATTTTGTGAAACTAAAATCAATGCCAAACACAACCAGGGAGAGTTTCACAATGTTGTAACCTGGTGCCAAACTCCACGCTCCCATGGGGATGCACCACTTCTCCTCCTGCCATCCCATCAGAAGCTAAGGATCCTACCCTTTTACAGGTGGGAGACCTGCAGTTTACCAAGCACATCTGAATCATCACATTTGCAATACCTTAAAAGCCTTCCAAGACCCTTCCAAAATACACACATAAAAATGATATAATTCTGTATGTACTGTCAATAAGCCCGATGATTACAGGCTGTACCAGTCGGTTTTTCCTGTCTATCTCTCACACCATCAATTCCAGCTCCAGTTCCCAGAACCTCCTTGCTAATTTCTCTGGCGTTGTCTGTCTTTCACCAGGTCTGTGAAGAGAAGATAATTGCCGCTTCAATCTCTGTCTCTGGCCTGAGAAGAAGATTTGAAATATTATGTGGCCTGGAAGGAAAACAAGATACAGAAAAAGAAGAGAGATGGAAGGATATTTTAAAAGGAATAAGAAGGATATTTTAAAAGGAATAAAATGCTGTTCCTCCCTTTCTCCCCTTTTAACACATGAATCTCTGATCTCTAGGCTTTACACCCAGAGGCTGCATTTTAACCACGTGTAAGTATCTATCTAACCTTTTCAAAACACCTTGCAACGTAATGCTTTTTGTGAGAATGCTGCTATGCTACGTAATCCTGTGGTGAACCACCATGAAGTCCCGAGGACAAATGTGGGCCTATCTGCTAAAAAAGGTCCGTCAGGAAACCTGTTACAAATAAACCCCACCAAATTACAAAAGGGAGTGTGTCCCTCCTCCGGCACCCCTGTGCTGCGGGGAGGCAGGGTGGGTGCCCCCACCATCGGTCCCCAGCTCCCCCTCAGCCCAAGCAGGGCTGTCCCTGCCCCTGCCCCTGCGCCTGCCCGTGCCCTTGCCCCTTCTGACGGGACCCGACAGGCAGGGCCAGCCCGAGATGCTCTGACTCCCTCAGCACCCCGCGCATCGGGGCTGAAGGGTCTGCTGAGGGAGAGGGATTCGCATAAGAAAACAAGTCTCAACCTGTTTTAAATTAAAATGGCAGCGGGGTCCACGCCTCACCCCCCTGGGGGTCGGCAAGGGGAGCGGGGAGACCCGGCCGCCCCGGCCCCGCCGCTCGCCGGGCCGGGTGGGGCGGCGGGGCCGGGCCGGGCCGGGCCGGGCCGGGCGGCGCTTTCCGCGGCGGCCTGGCGGGGGCGCTGCGAGCCCGGCGTTGCGGGGCGAGCGCGGCGGGCAGCGTGCGGCGCCTCCGCCGGCCCCGGGCAGCCCGCGGCGGCGGGTGGGAGAGCGGGGCCAGCGCCTCCCGCCTTCCCTCACCGCTTCCCGGAGACGCGGGGGGACGCTCGCCCCCGCCGACAGCCCCGCTCTGCCCCCCCCCAAGGGTCGCCCTTCAGCCGCGAAGGGGCCTCGGGTGCCCCCGCGGGGGAGCCGCCGCCGCCGTCGGTCCGGCTGTCGCAAGGTTGCTGGAGGGCAGCTCCCCGGGCCGTGTCCCCTCGGCGCGGTGCCTCTCCCTTGCCGGGGGGAACGGGGACGGGCAAGCCCGCCGGATAGCTTGCGGAGCGGAGGCAGCCCCCCGCCGCTGCCCGGCCGGGCTGCCTTACCCCCGGCCGGCCGCACGCCGCCTCCCCGCGCCCCCGGCGGGTCGGGCAGGGGGGCGGCCGGCGGCAGAGGCCGCGGGCCGCCAGCGGGGAAAGTTGAAAAGGCCTTGGGGAGAGCCGGGGCAGGGGGCTGGCAGCGGGGTGACGGGCGCGGAGGAGGAGCGGGGAGAAGCCGCACCGGAGCACCGGGAGGAGCCGGAGGAAATCTGCTGGCGGCGCGTCAGGCGCCTCGGGGGTAGGGGAGGAAGGAGGACCCGGGAGGGGAGCACCGCTCCGGGGTAGCGCTGCCAGGGAGGGGAAAGCACCGCCACCAGTCGGGGGAGCCGGGGGGGAGCGCCAGTGACCTGTCGCAGATCAGCTCATCCGCCGCCAAGCCGCCGCCGCCGCCGCCGGGGGATGCACGGAGCGCCGGCTGCCCGCACGGCCCCGCCGCCGCCGCCGCCTCCCGAGGGCGGCTGCGGGCAGCGGCGGGAGGGCCGGCAGGGATAAGGGAAAGCGGGGAAAGTTGTGCGCGCCGGGCGCAGGGCTGCGTGCCCCGGAGGGGCAGGAGGGCACCGCCGGCATCAGCGCGGAGAAAGTGGGGTTGGAAAGCAGTTTCTGGGCTCGCTGCCGGCGAAGCGCATTTAACCATCATCCCAGGGATGAAGGGGAACTGGGAAAGTAACTCGGAAAAGTGAGTGGGATTCTTATCTTTTTTTTTTTTCTTCCTTCTTTTTTCCTGCTAATCCGAAAGGACCCGTTTAAAAGGAAAGCAAAAGCCGCCGTGTGCACCCGCTGCCGGGAGAGGTACGGGAGAGGAGGGCACTGCACACTGGCACCCCTGCCTGTGCTGGGCGAGGGTGCGGGATCCTGCGCTCGGTTTTCCCCCAACATGATCGTGTACCAAAGCAGCTACACATAGTAAACAGATTCATCATGCGACAGAGCGCAGGAAGGTGAGACAGAAGCAGAAACAGAAACTAACACTGAAAGGAAGAGGGAAAAAAAAGACAGCGACTGCGAATTACTTCCAGAGAAAGTGGGTGGATGTTGTGCAGCAGCGACTTGGGATTTTAGGGGATGCACCCTTACATTTTGCTTCTCTGTAGTCCGAGCCTCCCCTCTCCGGTGGCAGAAAGCGGCTGTACTTGGTGGTAGGAAAACAGGAGGAGGAATAAACAGGAGGGGTTCGTTCAGCAGTGCTTGCGATGCCCTACTGATCTGCTTTAAGGATTTTTTTTTTTTTTTTCCTGGTGGATGTTGATTTCCTGACCTTGATTTTGAGACCTTTTAGTCGCATCGCAGTTTTTGTTTTGTGTTTTTATTTCCTTTGGCGAGGAGTGGAAAGGGGGAGGCTGGCTTCGGTGCTGAAAGTTGCAGTCATCATTATTTTGGAGCCAGCATGTGCACCAACATAGTCTACGAGTGGCTGAAGACCCTGCAGCTCCCCCAGTACGCGGAGTCCTTCGTCGATAATGGCTACGACGACCTGGAGGTCTGCAAGCAGATCGGGGACCCGGACCTGGATGCCATCGGCGTTGCCGTGCCCCACCACCGGCGCCGGATCCACGAAGCCGTGCGGCGGCTGAAGGAGGCGGACGAGACGGCGGCGGGGCTGTACTTCACCCTGGAGCCGCAGCCGCCGCCGCCGCCGCCGCGGCCGGCGCCCCCCGCCGCCGGGCGCTGCCCCCGCCGGGTGGCGGGGCAGGAGGAGGCCCGGCGGGGGGCGGCCCCCCGACACCGCCCCGGCGGGGGGCGGCCGGCGGCCGGCGGCGGGGGGCTGGCCGCCTACCCCAGGCTGAAGCTGAAGATCATGATCCGGGACAAGCTCATCCGCGACGGCATCAACCTGAGTAAACCCCCCTACTCCAACAAGGTAAGAGGGGTCCCCGCCGGCCGCTGCCCCCAGGAGGGGCCCTGGCTCCCAGGGGTGGTGGGGCAGTGGTGGCAGCCGGACGAGCCCTCCCGCAGGCAGCGGTTGGGTGGCATCCAGCTGGAGATGAGGGGGTCTGGCAGGGCCCGGTCCCACCTCTGCCGTGCGCTGGCGCCGAGTGGCTCCAGCTGTGCCGCTGGCATTTTCGGAGGGAAACGTGGTCAGGACTTAGCACCAGCCAGGTGTGAAGAGGAGCGGACCCAACACAGGTCAGGTCCACCAACGCTTGTTGGCCTGATGTGAACTTACAGGGTGGTGCAGCAGTGCGCTGCGTTTTGGTTTTGCCTCTTTTTTTTCATTAACCGGTTCTTTTAGTCCAGTCTAGTTTGAGGCGTGAAGGCAGATATTGACAGGACGGTCTTAATGGTTTGGGGTTTTGTTTGTTTATTTTTCTTTTCTGTGACACTTTTCCATTGTGTTGGAGAGTGATGGCTTCTCTCATCTTTTGTTAAAGGTCATATTTTAGTGTCAGTTTCTGTTGCCGAAATGGCTCGTGAAGCAAGTGGTAATCTGGCCGGGGAACAACTCTGTCTGTTGCCTGGATTTATTTACTGGAGGATAGTAGTGACTGGTGAATGTCAAAACTATTCATCAGCCGCTCCAGCACAGGTCGTTCTATCTCCAGGACACACGGTCTGCTGAAAGGCCAGAAAAGTGCAGGTCTTGGAAGAGTACATTCCAGTTTGATGAAACCCCAATATTTACCTAATTCTTATCTCTTGAAAAGGTTAAAACGTAAGATTAATGTGGTTTGGAAGATAGAAATTGTTTTGTCTGAACTTTTCTGTAGGTTTCCTGCTGAAAACATCATATGCAGAATGAATGAAACGATAGAATTAAATGGATAATACCATGGAGGAGAAAATGATTTGTGAAAGAAAATAAGGCATTATAATGCATGGTTGCTTCAGAGTTCAGAATGAAGTGCTTCAAAGGTGTTTGATGGCCCAAGTTGCCTGTTTTTTCTTTAATGATGTGAAGTCTGGTTTTTCAGAAGGACTAAGCAGCTGCAGTTGACCTTCAACTTGTGGGTACTTTTTACCTCTGAAAAGCTTATGAAGGTATGGAAGCAAGGTGATGGGGAAGTCTGCAGGTCTGCATTTACAGAAATGTGAGGAATTAAAACAGAATGAGTTACCTACTGTAGGGAACCTGGGTGTGAGGATAATGAGTAAAATTCAACTTGGATAACAATGTGGAAGTGCAAATAATAAGACTGATAGGACAGTAAGTTTCAGGACTCCAATTTTTTAATGGCTTGGTGATAGAGAGCCACTAGTCACTTCTCAAGTAGAGCACAGTTGACTGGTCTGAGATATTTATTTGTTCTCTTTTCCTGAAACATCTGGCTGATGACATTGTCAGAGACAGTGTATCAAATCTGATAGGACAGTAGCCAAATCTAACAAAACATCCATGAACATCTAGGCTAACTACAGCATCTTCCAAAAGTTACTGTATCATTTTGGAGAGATTTTTTTTTTCCCTCCCTTTGAAGTGATACATCAGTGGACTGACACCCTTCTGAAATTAACCATTACATGTCTTATATAAAAGAACTTCTATGGAAGTTCTGCCTTATCAGTGCAGCTGCAGCACATTACCCACCTCCATAGCTACGTTTCACTTCTTCCTTTTGATTTTGTGTATGTTCATAGTCACCAATTCCGTCTTACCAAGCGGATCCTCTACCTTCTTTCTTCTATACCTCCTCCTTAGGAATTGTAAAATTTCTAAGACGCCAGCGTATGACATCAAGGAAATTCAAATCTTTGGCGTTGATTTCTTCTCTAGCTCACCTTATTTTAATTTGATGGGTCTGATAATAGTGTGGATTAACTGTCAGGGCAAGCTCATCTTACACAGCAAGCGTCACTCAGCTTTAATTGGTTTAAATCTAAATGCAATATTTTGAAATAGAAAGAGGAACCAAACTTACTTTCCTAGTTTTATTTCAGCCTGTGGTGTCAATGTATTTGTTTTGGATGATAAATGCATATAACATCATTTTTTTACAGTAATACAAAAAACTTTCTCCATCTCCTCAGTGTGAATCACTTCACATCGTAGCATGTTGTAAGAAACCATAAAGCTGGCAAGATTTGAGTCTCTGTTGCTCAACATGTGCTATTCTGAATGCCACCCACTGTAGCAATCCATCTCCAAAATGGCTTAAAGGCAATAGCAAAAGATCACGTCACTGTACGTTATTCATTGGATGTTGTTTAGAGCAAGAAAAATGAAATACTGCATTCTTTCATTTGGGAAAGAGCCATATTATAACAGTGTCTCTTTTTAAAAAAAAACCCACGACAAACTTTAGAAAATTGTGGATATAATTTAAGCAACCTGTGTTACACTTTTTATATAGAATATGCAGTGTACAGACTTCTGCATGTCAAAAGAAACTGCATGTATTCTCTGCTGTGCACAGGATTAAAGAATCAGCTTGAGGTTTGTGTCAAGTTTTTTGTATACATTTATCACACGTCCATCTACAGATGGTCATGTGGATATTCTGGAGCAGGGCACTAGACACTGACCTATTTGACATCTATTTGCATTTCTGGTGCTGCTGAGCTGCTAACTAGCCTTCTGCTTCCCTCCATGGTTTACATGGAGAATGCCATCATCTTTTCCTCTTAATATCTATGAATGGAAAATAGTATCTATGAATGGAGGAACATGCTGGGGTGCGTGTGTGTATGTATGCATGTATGTATATGCATTTTACTTGTTTCCTGAAGAATACTTCATGTGTTCAGTTATGTAGTTCTCAGACAATTTTGGAGTTTTATTTGAAAACGTCCCTGAGAACTGGAAGTGCTGCTCCTCTGTCTTGTTTATAGCCTTTTGCTAGCTGCCTGAGCTGTAGATGTGTCAAAAGATCAAAAATGAGTATTGGATGTGGCTGTGGAGATGTTAAAAGCATCCTTTTGCTGTCCTTCCAGTGTTGTTGCTGTACTTTCAGATGAAGGGTGAAACAACAGAGAGGGAAGGATAGAAATGCACTGGCATGGTAAATTTTAGTTTAACTGAGTTTGATTACAGTCAGCAGAAATGACTAACAACTACTTAGCAGAGCTTAATATAAATCTCTTAAAGACGTGCAAACTTTGAATTGAAGCCATGTGTGCGGGCGACTTTAGACACTGAGAATTATCACAAGCCGTCTCGATTATTTCCATGGAGAATTAGAACAAGGCCTCACCTCCTCAAATTGCATCTTATATATTTTTCAGGTATAAACCAAGGAATATAACTGTAACTGAGGAGAGCTCTACAGAAGTCAGATTTTGTTCCATGTTGGTAATGCTCCTTAATACTAAAAGCCTTCTGTTCTAGTTTCACGCCTGCTGTTGCTGGCTGATAGCCTTAGAAGTTTCATATATCTAAGAAACTTCTTGTGGAGGTGGTGGGCTTGAATGCCCTTCAAACAAGAACCTGTGGTACCTCTCTGAGTCAAGTGAAACATCTGTGTCATCTCAAAACATCTAGCTGCTTTAAAAAAGTATCCTTGATGGTTGTAATTCTGTCCTTAATTAGGAACTCAATTATGCCCAGTGTAGGAATAGCATTAATATTTTTTTGCCATGTAGAAGTTTTGGGGGATGAACTGATGGCAGAAGGACACCAAAATGAGCAGTCCCCCTGGGTTGCAGTGAAGATGAACGAAGGAAAGCGCAGCACTGACCTGAACCAGCCGGATCAGAGGAAGCACAGCGTTTACCTCCATATGGAGACACTTCTTGCCTTGGAGGGCTTGTTGCAAAACAGATTATGTCCATGCTGGGTTTCAGCAGGAGTAATGTCACTAAATGTCACTGTGGTAGGGAAAGCAGAGGAGCACCAATTTTGTCGACATAAAGACAAGTAGGGTACCTCATTGTGGAACATGCCAAGAGAAATTAAGTAGTCTATTTATCTCGAATATAGATTAAGTGACATTTAATAGTTTACTGGAATTCCATTACGGTTTCTAATTGAAATAAATGGCCTGACTTGTTTCTTGAGGAACTTTATTCAATTTTTCATCTGCAGAGAATTGCAAATACATTAAAAATCACTAAAAACATACATGCATTTAAAGCTCCCACACCAATTAAGAAGATTTGCTTAGCCTCAGTAAAGTTATACTCATGTAGATTTCAATATTTATTAGAGAGAATAAAACTGTAGTGTGACATATGTATGTGTACGTGACCTCATTGTCACTCACTGTGCTGTTCATGATTATCAGCGTGCTTGGAAGACAAACACTAAAAATTCAGCTGCGTTTGAGGTCATAATCTCAAGAGTTCAAGTAGATGCAGAAAAGCAAGAAATCAGATCCAAGTGAGTATCTGCTTAAACACCCAACCACATTTTTTTAAGTTCTGTGCTGATGATATAGCACAGATTTGTGGTTCTGATTAAATCTTTGTTTAATCCTTGCCACTACAAAATGAGGAATATTTCACATAAGTTAAATGTTAAGAGGTAAAGATGCCAGCAATGCTGCTTTGAAATACACTGGTTCAAGCTGCGTCTGGGGCTGGATAATGTAGTCAGTGCTTTAGACAGCTACAGAAGTGAATTCAGTGAATTAAAAATACTGTGCTTTGAAGAAATGGCAACACTCACCCATACTAGAATTAAACATGAACCTTTTTCTAAAGACCTGGCTGCTTTGGAATAACTGCATCAACTCTGATTAGCAGAGCATTCTCAAATATGCCTTGGGGAAAGCTGCCTATTGACAAAAGTACTAGTGCATTAAGTAGTAACAATATTTTTATGGCAATAAATTAGCAAAGCTACAGGCAATGTTCAGGAAGTGAAAAGGTATTTTATATAAGAAACCACTGAATTTGCCTTTGACTTCATAACTCTGCTTTCTTTTAAAGAAAATATAGCACCTCATATATTGGGCAGTTGTTTCAAAGTCCCGGTTTATTGAACTTACAGAAAACAAACTGGAAAACATCTTCTTCCAATCAGACCATTAAGGCAAAATGTTGCAGAATATGAATAATACAGTACTGTGCCGTATTTGCATTTGAATTGTTCCTGAATATTTTAAAGTGTATTCAATCTCCTCTGAAAATGTTGAATGTAAATTTTCCTGGGTTTCATTCTCTCTCAGTTTTGAGGGGAGGAAGATCCCATTAGGGTCTATTAAAGGTGGAGTCCTGAGAGAGGGTAGTATCAACTTCACAGCCTTCTCGCCCCCTTTCTACGATCGCGTTCAGTGTATTTTCTCAGCTCTGGTCACGGTGGGGCCTGGCAGAGGAGAAGGGGAGCGTGTGGCTCCCAGCTCCGAGGAACTGTGTGGGGCTGAGCAGCCTGCCGCTGCGAGCAGCAGCAGCTGCCCTGTGAGGGGGATCCTTCCTTTGTCCTCCACACGGCTCTAAGTTTGAACGAAAAGCTAAACTTACAAACTTACAGGTCCCTGGCAAAAGAGAAATGCCTGGCCTCTTGTAGTTCCCTGAAGGCTTTTTCTTCCCCCAAAGGACATGATTCAGCCAGACCTCTGTGGTGCAAAGCAGAACTGAATTTTCTCACATAATGTGGGGTTTTGTGTGCATACTGAACCTCAACAGGGACACCACCAGTGATGTGGCAAAAGTCTGACTACCAGTTTTACTCCCGCACACCGATAAACCTGTCTTGTTTTAAATAAGTTTGGTGATCATAAGTCTTTCTGAGGAGAAAACACATTTTAAGGAAAATATTTCTGTTGATATCCCCACCCCCAGAGCTTATGCCTCCGCCGTATGTAGGATGATGAAGCCCATACACAAAACCATGTGTGAGGAATACCAAAGAAACCAGGATAATTTCTCACCAATGAAGTAATCTTGTGAACCATGTTTCTAGTTTTGTTTATGACCAGTATCACTGTCTCACGTATACCATAATATATAGGGCAGCTGTGTCCCTGATTTCAGATGTGAAATTGAAGAATTTGCCTGAAGTCATGAAAAATTTTAGACAGATGAAGCATTGAGACCCACTACTGCAGCATCTTTGTCCGTTGCCTTATGATTAAGAGTGAACTTCCTTACGTGTGAGTAACAGAAAAGCGATCAAGGAATAACCAGTAACTTGGCTACATGGCAATTACTTACGCCTGTTAATTTTGCCTGTTAGTTATACCCTGTGTGCATATGTCGTTATCAAGAGTCCCTGTCCACTAAGGTATGAAGAGTCATATGTATAATCATCTGAAACATACTAACAGCTATTACAGAATTTTTGAGAAGTGCAGCAGAGGGGTTTGGAGTGATAGGAATATTGTTATTGCAGATTAGGAATGAATTTATTATATCACTTACAGGAGCTCACTTACTGGTTTGAGACTATTCCAAAGCAGGAGAGGATGGAATGAGTTAAGACTAGATCAGTAGGTTCAACTTTTAAATTTCTTGCTTTGTCAGTTTGGATAAGCCCCTTTGCTTGGTGTTTGACAAAGCTATCTGGTTCAATCTCTTTGTCTAGGCTAATATGACATCCCATATTGATGTGCTTATCTTGACAAATGTGGTGGCTTGTACACGCTGCAGCAATCGTCGTTTATTAAAAGAGCACGGCGGCGCTATGTTTAGCACTGCCACATTATTTTGGGACCGGCTGTGCAGCAGGAAGGGGAGAATTGGGTGAACTTTCCCTGACACTGGCAGTCTGCGAGCCGAGCTGGCCCAAAACCGTCTCCAGTGACTCATCCAGCCTCTTCAGTTTGTTACTTGCAGATAGTAAAAAACTTTTCTTACGATTTTGCAAAACAAAGAGAAGTGGTGTGTCACATGAAACACAAGTAGAAGGGCCTTCAAATCGTATCTCGTCCTGTTTCTCACAAACTCAGCAGGATGTGAATGACAGTAACGCATGCCTCTCACGGGAGCCTTGCTCCTCCGGTTGGTCTCATTCCCAGTGAAGTCAGTGGGGGTTTTGCCAGTGATTTCATTTGATGCTGGGTTTGGCATAAAGTGTTCGAATTTAAATCGGCTAACAAGCACATCCTTACCGACTGTAATTGTTGTGGTGGGTGAGAACAGGATAGCGTGAGATGAGAATGATAAATACAGCAGTAGCATGCAAAAAAAAGAAATCAGAACTTTTCAGAGCTTTGAATATCACCATTAGCAGCTTGAACAGCAGCAAGACAGACTTCTGTACATAGATCTTGCAGGTTTGTGCTAGAATAAATGTTTGGTAAATATTCTCTGAAATCTCCACTAACGTATACTGGCTGGAATCAAGTACACATAGTTGTTTACAGCTGTCCTCTCAGTAACTTAAAATCAGGGAGAAATGGCAATAATATATAGCAAATAAAACTTACAGCTGGGTACAAATGTATGTCTTCCACAAGTTCTTTTTTCCCCCAAGAATAATTGCGTTGATTTTGAGGATCCACACCCTGAAGCAGGGATGTGGTGTTATCACTGCATATGATGTCAGTTGGAACTTTAGGGGGAAATTAAGTCCAGTTCTGATGTCTGTGCCTCAGAAACCACATGGTAAATTTGGTGTGGTTAAGAAAAGAGTTAAAAAGCTGGAAAAAAACTTGCCTTCCAGTCAGGGACTAAGAAAAGCTTGTACTGTTTTTTTCCCAGAGTTAGTTAAGTGGCCACTTGGCCATGCTCTCACATGCATGGAAGGAAATATTTTTATTAGCAGAAAAAGGCATTGAGAACTTCAGTGGCTGAGAGCTGGAGCTAGGCTATTCATGCTGTGAAGAAGGCCAAAAGCCAGTATAAACCGAAAACTTAATAAGTCAATATTCCATAGAGAAAAAAAAAAACCTCAAAACCCAGAACTAGGGCTGGGCGCCAGTTCTGCATCAGTGCCCTGGGTTTGTGGATAGAGATGTTTGCTGGGAGTGACTCTTCTGCACTAGCAAGCTCCTGTCCCTTGGGCTCCACATCTCCCAGCCCTGCTGTCCCAGAGCCCTCTGTGTACTCCAGAGCTACCCATTCCCTGACTTCTCCTAAATCATCTCCCCTAAGTCTGCCTCAAGGCGCACTGTCTTCTTCCCTAAGAGCAATCTCTTTCCCACCCAAGAAAGGACATTTTTTGCCTTTTAGGTCTCCCTAACCTTTTTCTCCCGAATCTACATTCACTCAACAAAGCTGAGGAGTGTTAACCATGATCTGTTTGGGTGGAAAGACAGAATTGATGCAGCGATACCTTTTTGTACAGCTTGAGACAATGCTGTGGCTTTCTCACTTGATCCCATCCCACCCCATCCCATCCCATCCCAAGCCCTGTATGAGTTTCATGGCATCTCTCTCTCCTGCTGCCCCAGAGTCTCAGGCTGTAATTTGGATCCTTCTCTCTCCTCCCCTGTGCTCTGATGAGAAGAGCTTTCTCTCCCACTCGGGAGAGTGGGGCCGTCACTTCTCTCTCCTTTGCGATCAGTGCCCCCAGCTGCCTTCCCATTGACCAACGCAGGTGGCTGAGCCCAAGTCGTTCTCATGAAACTAAAGCTCTAGACTTTGATCTTAAAAATTTTAATCTTAAAACTGCCACAAGCTGCAGTTATCCAAAGTCCCTCCAGCCCCAGTTCTGTGGCAGAAAGAAGAGATCGATCTAGGAAAAGCAAGATGTATTACAGCTTTCGAACATATGTATGGGACTGACTTAGTCTTTTTGAAGCAAGACTGAATGTATTGTTAAAAAAATAAGTTGTAACCTCATCAAAAGTTGTGAGTTCAATGCAAAAATCTTGAAAGATTGTTTTGGCATAATTTTTTAGTGCTAATCATGTGATAATGATAATTGCTTCTAATTGCAGCATCTCTGAATT
This sequence comes from Gymnogyps californianus, assembly GCF_018139145.2. Classification (NCBI taxonomy): domain Eukaryota; kingdom Metazoa; phylum Chordata; class Aves; order Accipitriformes; family Cathartidae; genus Gymnogyps; species Gymnogyps californianus. Next base: position 54,789,960 of record NC_059473.1, read on the forward strand.
CTTGTCCGATTGTTTAGTGGTTGCCAAAATGTTTTTCTTCAAATTTTGTTTAAACCTGTTCTACCAGTAACTACTTGTGTTGTACTGCATTGAGAATTTTCATACAAATGCAACTCTGATCTTTTGTATACCTTGTAGTTAAGGTTTCCATCTAAATATCCAGCTATTAGTTTAGCAGAGGTTTTTCCATAGCTAGGTAATGAGAAGTACCAGAATAAAGAATCATCAAGAATTGAATTTGCCCTTGAGAAGGTCTGTCACAGATCTTCACATGCTAGTTCCTAGGCTAAAAATTTCAACCTAAAGATAAGAATGAGTGACTATTTCAGCCTCTGAGTCTACATTCTCTCTCATATCAGACCAAACATCACAAGCAATTCTCATTTTAAAACACTAACCTGAAGAAACTCAAGGGTTAATAAAGAAAACTGTGGAAATTACTAACCAAGAAGGTTTGTTCATTTTAAGGTGTTAACATTCAGAAAAGGAGAAAAACAGAAAATAAGGAAATGTGACTGAAACTATACCAAGAGATCTGGAAAAAGAGTCATTTTGATTTCACCTGCTTTGTTTATTGGACTTTCCTATGATAACTTCTAAATAAGACTTTGCTGAGAGTGTATTTTTTTGCCAAGAGGGGATTTTCACGTACGCTTGGTATTTACACAGTGGTAAAAATAATGCTCTGTAGCTTGTGGAGTAGGATGGAGCAAGAGGAAGTTTGACAAGAATACCACTAACTGGTTTCTGTCCAGCTCTAAAAATTACATATGCTAAGGACATACTTCATGCAGCCAGTGACTAGAAGTAATAAAATGTGTGTGTGTCATTGCCAATAATGTCAAAACCAACCAAAAAAACCCAGTCACTCATTTTGTATCTCTTTAAGAAGTAACAGTAGTATCCCTAGCAAAATTCTCCTAAAAAGTTGACTTTATTTCCCAGATTTGTGGTCTAAAAACTCAGTGTCTGAAGCAATGTTGAAAAATTCTCCTTTCAGTAGTACTTTGGGTCCTGATGCAATAATTCCCCTGGAAAATGATTTTATTCTTTTTGATAGAAAGGCATGCACGAGCTGCAAAGTGAAAGGAAGGGAACTAGCTTAATTGCTATCAGGTAGCAATGGAAATCAGCTGAGCCCAGCTTGCTCCTGGGTACTCCCAGGCTAGTGGCCTCAGTGCTCATTTACTTCCATAAGTGTGGTAGCACTGCATAGGGTTGAACTACTTTGGGATATTTTTCCAATGGAGTTTAGATAATCTGCAATACCACTTGTTATAGGTAAGTTTTATGCATGTCAATGAAAGCAGAGATTATCATAATGAGAGGTAGTCTGAATCTCTTGTTGAAGTTGGCTTGTACTGATGCTGTAGCAAGTATGTGATAGTGTGGGTGCTGTGCATTTTATAAAATATTACATCACTTACAGATTGGGTGGTTTTCATATGAGCCTTCAGTAGCAGGTATTAATTCACCTATACAGAAAGTTGTAAAGGATTGAGGTGTTTCCCTAAGGAATTATTTCATCTTGGAGCTGGAAACTTACTTAAAAGAGAATTTATATTCTAAACTTATATATAGTAGAAAGAACTGGTTATGCAGCCACTGGATTCATTAAATCAGTTCCTAGGGTGTCTAACAGGAAATAAGCTGTTGCAGTATATCCTTCCTCTGTGTGTGTGATGGTTTTGGTTTTGAAAGGAGCACAGATTTGTCCAGGAGACTAATTGTTTTCATAGAACTTGTTTTATAGATCTTTCAGTGGCTGCAATTGATGTAATAGTTAATAGTATTGATCTAGATTTGGAAAATAAGGCAGAAATTCCTTTGTGCTGAGCACACTTCTTCCTACAGGGATAAGGCAATGAGCATCATCTTAATAAGAAATAGCTTCATACTTACTATGAATATGAATTAAATTCAAGGCAAAGGTAGTGAAGGAATTTCAAGAGCTTATTTTCCTTTTCTTCTCCTTGCCTCTCTTGTCATATTTACTGTGGAAAAATGTCTTTCTCTAATTTGAATTTCCTATACAACCGAACAAAAACAATTTCATCCTTTTACTTAGCGCATTCTAACTTCATAATCTTCCTTTCTTTTTTCCCCTGATAGTTTGTGCAGTATGAATATACACTTCATGTACTTGATAGTTTTCGGTTCATAAGTGTCTAACTTTAAATTTTTAAGATGTGCTATTTTTAACTGCAGTGGTAGCATTGTTTTTCCTTCAAATTAAACATAGAATTTAAATTCTGTTATGAACTTTTAGAGGTGGTGTCTTAAGAATGACTTTCGGAACGATTCAGATGTTTTCACTAACACCTTGCTTCTCTAGACAGCCCCTCCCAGAACTTATCTTGGCTTTTTAGTAGGACAAGCTTGCTCCCGCCCCCCCCTGCCGCTGCTTCCCCCCCCCCCCCCACTATTTGCTGTTTTACTTCTCTGGCTCCTGCTGACAAAAGATTAAAAAATTCATTCTAAATGGCATTGCTTTTGACCAGTCCTTCTTTATTTTAGTGCAGGTTTGTCTTGCAAAGTGTTGCATTTACAAAAAAAAACAAAACACCAAACTTTTCTGTAGACTCTTTCAGGTAGTTACCTGAATAGTAATTATCTATTAGTGTTTATGTATATCACACAGACAAGGAATAATATGCTAACAGAGCAATATTTACAGTTTTTGTATTACATGGTTTTAGGGGCATGCATGAATATTTAGGTTTTAGTTTTAGGGATTTTGTAATGTTTTCTAAACAGACTGCAGCACTGAATTTTTGTCTTTGTGTACTTTCCTGCAGTTTGTTTGCTAGCCACTTGAAAGTGAGACGTGCAGAATATGTAACTGAAACATGTACGTTGGTAGGTAAATAGCTCTTTGATGGAAGAGGAAACTTCTGCAGTTTAAGCAACAAGTGTTATCAGTTGCCTTTTCTATAGCAGGATTTTCAAAAGTAAAAGCATGTTTACAATAGATCTGTCAGGTATGTAGGCTCTGACCCTGTTACCCCTATCATGAAAGTCAGTGGAAATTTTGCTATTGATTTTGTTGGGAACAGACTGAGGTTTTTGCTGAGGACCTACAATTCTGCTTTCAAAGTACTAAATCCAAAAATGTAACCACTATGGTTTCTGGTTGAAACCTTGCCTTGATCTAAATTGCTTTTTAAACATACTTTTATTAGCTGCTGTTTTCATGAACTGGTAGAAGTCCTTTCTCTTTGGAATGAGCTGCTGAGATTGTGCCCTCCCCCCCCCGCTCAGCCAGTTAATGTTGCCATCCAAATACCATTAAATTGATCTGTACCTTTTTTCTTTCTTGGTATTTTTTCTTTATTGCTTTCCTCTCACACACCCCCACACACCCTTTTCTTTTTCCAGTTTGGAGACTTGTGAAGTAAGTCCTAGCCTGTCAGTGTGGTGAATTTCTGGATGGCTTTCCATTTTTCACCTAGAAGTAAGGGAATAGAAAATGTAATCAGTAAGAATGAGATGCTTTTTGGTACCTGAAAAATATTTAGAAGGCAAGAAATAGAAAAAGTTGATAACTGTGCTATAATTATTTACTGATGCTGTATAGCCCTTTCAAAAGGATTTTTAGCCTATTTAAGAAGAGTAATCCTATATGTTAATTATTGGTGCCTTACTGGGGTTAAACTGCCTGGGAGGAGCTAAACTTGGAAAGGAGGTATGAGCTGTAGTAAAGAAATCTCAAGAGCAGCCAGGTTGAGAAAAAAGTTTTTAGACTGCGAGTTTACATCACGTTGTTTTGGAACTATGTGTCCCAAGGAGGAGATCACTTTGACTTTGGTGAAATGGCAGGATTTGTTTGGAGATGGGTAGATTGGTTTACTTACGTGTTTGGTCAAACCTAAAGGTGGAAATTTGGCAGACATTCCTGTTCTTTTTTTAATTTAAAGTGATGTGTTCAGAGGAGTTGCTGGCTGTCTGCCCATATGCTCCGTCACTTTTTCTTCAGAATCTCTTGTTTCTGCTCCCTTTCCTGATAAACACACACGTTTTTAGACCTGTTAGCCCATTGCTTGTGCCCATGTAGACCATTTTGTCAGCCGGGGGGGGGGGGGGGGGAAGGCCTGAAAGGGTATGTGAATAACACTCTAAGGGTGTTTTCTTTCTATATTCCCAAAACTGTGTATAAAGAATACTTAAACCTTGGGTTTCCAAATACTGTCAGTGTCTTTTAAATACAAGAAAAAGTTGGAAGAGAAAAGCATTATTTTTTTTAATAGGTTAATGTTTAAATCACAGCTCTGGATATTGTTTAGACAGCTTGCAGCTGAAGAATATGTTTAGAGAGAGACTCCTGCAGTTTTATGCAAGCTTATTTTCCACTGTACAAAGAAGTGGTAGTGCTGCATGGAACTGAAGCAACTGCATATCTCTAAAGAGCGGAAAAAGCAGTGAAATTGGTGCAGCAGTTTTCCATGTATTCCCTTTCAATATATCTAAGGTTTGACTAAATGGATATTGACAAAGTTGTACAAATAATTGCGTTTATGTGACATCAGCTCCACACTGGGAGTGAAATGTCCTTCTGGTATTCGGCCAGTTGGTAGTACCAACCCTTAGTAATTTGTGATTGAAATACTTGTCCAATACCTCTGAATAGAGGTGACATAGTGGCAAGTGTTTTCCTCAAGTGTGAGCTGGATTTTGAAACTACTGATTGACAAGCAGTTGTCTAACTTTAGAGGTTGCATTACTGGCGATCTTAATCTTGGCTATTAATCTTTTTACAGTTCTAAGCTGTCTTTGCCATTGAATTTTTTTCCTAGTATCTTACCTAAATCTTCCATGCAACAATTTTAGCTTGTTACTTCTTGCTGCGTCTGCCTCGAAAAAGAGGTTTTTTCTTTTCCTCTGGGAGCAAGCTTTAGCTACCTGAGGGTACCACTAAGTCCTACCTAAATGTCTCTGCTAAAATAAAGATGGTTCATTAATCCTCCTTTTAGGTTATACTTTCTAGACCAATTCTCATTCTTTGAAGTTGGTCCCTTCTGTATTTTCTCCCTCATTGGTCTGAAGGGATCTGGGCATGGTGTCCCAGCGGGGGCCTTGCTGGTGTTGGGCAGAACGTAAGTTACTGTGTCTTTGCAGTTGATTATTTGGTTCATTCATCCCCATATGGCTGTTACCCTTTTTGTAACATTATGATATTGTTGACATGTGCCTTGGATGCACAGGAGGCCCCGAGACCTTTAGGTAGCAGAGCGAGCCATTTGTTTCCCATTATTGGTGTATGTAATGATTCATAGTCAGGTGTGCTTTCTTGCCATTGTCCCTGATGAATAACGTCCCTGTATTTACCAGGCTCTCCTTCCAGTTTAAGGCCATTTTGAAGTCTAAGCCTGGCCTCCTGCACACTAATGCTCCAACCAGTTGAATGTGGCCTGCTGATATAAAAAAAAACATTCTCTGTTTCACTACCCAAATCAGTACTAAAAATAATGATTATTGCTGTACTGAGGACAGCCCTCTGCAAAACTTCTATTGATACCTCTTCAAATTTTGGCATAGATAGCTTGTAAATATGGTTTTCCTTGTATTTTGTACTCATTTGTTATTTTCATTTAGGCTGTGCTTCCTTAGTTTGCTAATACAAATGTCTTGTGAAACAGTATCAAAAGATGTAATAAAGTCAAGATTTTTGGCATCTACTTATTTCCTTTTTCCTGGAGGTTTGTTGTCTGGTATACAAAAAGATTAGGCGGATTTGACATAATTAGTTCTTGACAAGTCTATGTTGACTGTTAAACATGTTGTCACTTTTTGAGTCATGAAACACAAACGTTTTTATTTAGGAGGATCAATAAGGTTTTCCCTATAAAGCATAATAATCTTGTTCCAACAAACAAGGTTTGTTTCATCCTTCTGTTATCTTCCCTTACCCAAAAAGTAACCGCTCTCGGTCACTTACACCACCAGTTTTGGGAGAGGGTAGCATGCTTTCTTGGTACGCAGCAGACCATCTCCTCGCGTGCAGTCCAGTTTTCTCCCCCATGCTACCAGTCTAGTTGTGATCACAAGCTTAACCTAGTAGGTGAACTCCTTTGTAGAGCTGTTTGCCCCTACATATACAATGTCTGTCGGGCACAGACACCTATGTGTCCTCTGCATTTCAGCTCCTGCTAGTTTTCTAGTGGGTAGAGGGAACTGAGGATAACTTTGTGCTGCACTTGAGCACTTTGTGCCCAAGGAGAGTTCGTCCGTAGGCACTACAGGAATGAGCACGTGCAAAAGCGGGGTCTGCAAAGGAAGGCCTTGAGACACTCGCGTAAATCATCTCCTGGGAAGTGCTCTCTGCGTTTTGGCCACTGCCAAGGATCTGGCCTGATGTGTATTGAATGCTATGTGGCATCCATTCTGTAGTTCAGGATGTAGCCGAAGAAAACAATAATGTGCCTGGGTCACACATGAATCATGAATAAATTTCTCAACCCTCAGACATATCTTTATTCTATGCTAGTCTGACTCAAAAGTATAAACTGTAGGAAACACTGTTCCTACTGGGCATGTCATGTAAAAGTAAATGTCTGTTCTGCATCTCCCTGCAGATATACTGACTGAATTCAGGGTCACTAGGGGTAGGACTAATGTGGTTTTTAATCACAGGCCTTTGGGATTTTACTATATACTTGCAAGGCTATCTCCTTCCCTCTCTGTCTCTGGATAACCTGGTGGATTGGTTCTTCCCAAGGAGTCTCTGCTATTCTACATTTTTCATCTTGCATCAAGACCTCAAAAAGTTTCATAGACTTTTTGTAGGGCTGGCAACAGGCAGATAGGTATCCTGCAGTTCGTTTGTGATTTTGGGTTTTTTTTGTTTAGAGAGGGTAGACTAAAAACCAAACAAACAAAACCAGAAAACAGTTGATTAGTTTGCTCTAGTTTACACAACATGCCAGGTACAAAGGCCCAAGAGCAGCCTGCTGTACAAGTATGAGCAACTGAATGACTGACAGAGGAACAGACTTACAGGGCATACCACAACTTCCCTTTATTCTACGCAGAGAAAAGGTGCCTTCTCCTTTCTCTCCCCATTGTGCATCTTGCTGTTTTGCCAGGAATTCATCATTCATGCTTCTAATCCCTAGGATCTTCATCCCTTTTTAAACCCACCTAACCTCTCCCTTAAAGTGGGAGAGGCACACATGGGATTATTGTAAATATCTTCTTCTGTCAACAGTGGTCCAGTAATTAAATCTCTGATACCATTATCTCTGAAGAAGGGCTCTTCCTCTATTAATTGCACTGCATGATGGCCATACGTTGTGAGGATCTACCTGTTGTGATGTTGCAAAAGGCAGAAGCAAGAGCAGTTGACTATCATACCTTAAGCATTTGGCCTAACGAGAAGAAATCCTTTCCTGACTCTAAAACAAGTGCTCAGTCATACGCACAGCATCCTGAAACATAGCACAGTAATGTAACCATGGGAAGGGATGTGCTGCTGAAAGGAATCAAGTTCATGGAAAAGCCCTGGAGAGTTTAAATGCGCAGGCAAGAGAAAACCAGAGCCAAGTGACTCTCGTGTTTCCTCGAGCCTTAGCAATGGAAGGGGTAAATGAGGAAAAGCAGCATCTGCATCCCCATGTCTGCTTCTCTCTAGTGCTGTATATCTTACTCCCTACTTGTATAATAAGCAGATCTTCCGGTTAATGCAGTGAGAACCCATTTAGTGTCTTTAAGTGGTGTCGGCATTAACGTTCTAATGGATTGAATATGTTTTGATTCACAAATGCTGATCTAAATGTGAAAGGGGCAAGCTGCAGCATACTGGAGATTATATTTAATTACTGAACCACACATTCATCTACATATACTTATGCGAAGTTTGGCATTTTCAACAGTTTATTTTTAAATAGCTGAAAACATTCTTAAATAATGCTGATGTTACCCACTTTCAGCACACTGTTCCTGAAAACAAACAGTTCAATATATTGCTTTTAGGGGAAATATTTTGCATGGTTGCTCCTAGCCTGGAGCTTTGGGGAAAATTAGGAAATAATTTAAGGGAAGTTATAAATCAGCAAAAAGGGACTTTCAGATTAAAGAATGCTTCTTCAACCATGACTGTGGCTCATAATAGTATGTTATAATCTGGTCATGTAGAAATTTCGGGGGGGGGGGGGGGGGGGGGGAGGGAGGGAGGAAGGAAAGGATGAAGTGTACTTTTTACCTTGTTCTGTTCAAATTCTGTCCCTGGAGATTCTGCAGGATGGATCTGCAAATTGTCTCTTACTGATTTTTTTCAGTGTCTCTAATTTAGGAAAACCCCACCAGAACGAAAACCAATTGTTACCTACACTAAAATGAACTTTGACCCGTGGAGGCAGACCATGACATCAGTATGTAGATGTGAAAGAATCTTTTTGACTTAGGAAACTGGTTTATTCCTATCATTCATCCTAACAGAAGCACTTGAAGATCCTCAAAACTGTGGTTTTTGTAGTTTTTTCTTTTTAAATAGGAACTGTTTTCTACTTTCCAACCTACATTTATTAGTGATTTGTTATTACTTTTTTTTTTTTAAAATAGTGATGACTTTTAGTTTAAGTAGGTTACTGTGTAAAAAGAACACCACCACCACCACCACAATGCATAGTCCACCTGTGCATAGTCTCCAATATGGGTGTATCTCCTTGCATGTAGAGATGAATTGCAACAGTTCTCATTCAAGGAATACCCCAGATTCACTAGTATGATGAGAGCAGTCATATCTCTTCAATGTCTTCGTTCTGATAGCTGAAACAAGGAAAGCTCTTCCAGTCTGTCCTTGTAAGTTGGGCTGCCCAGATCCATGAACATCCCTTTTCTGCACCCATCTAAGTTTGTATTATCCCTTATTTTGAATGTGGGTTTATTCCAGATGAATTTTTATTCTAGTGTTCTATGAGATGTCTAGCTAGCATACACTTTCATATATCTAGAAACATTAAAGCCTTTTTCTGTTATGAGGTATTTAATTTTTCTGATTTCCTTTCCACCCCTCGTAGAAAACATATATTTCTAGAAGCCAATTTTCTTTTTATTACCAAAGAAATGCAGTAGATTGCCCAAGTAGTGTGTGGGCACTTTCTTTCTTTTTTTTTTTTTAAATAAATTCATATACAGTGTTTTACTACTCTGTGGAATGTTCTTGGGCGGTACTGTAGGTGATAAGTCATACCAGGTGCTATAAGCTTTGTCTTGAAGTTTTTAATTACAGGTCCAAACTGCATGTATACCACTGCTGGCCTTTTCAGTTTTTACTTATAGCACTTAGAGCAGATTTTTTAATTGGTGATTTTGATAGCCACATGTATTACATAAACAAGTGGGAGTGCCAAATCTAATAATCAACATTTTTCATTTTTTTTTAAATATCCCCCAAAGCAACTACTACTGTCCATGCTGCTACCACTCTCTTAGATCAAGTAAATGTTTTTAAAGTCAGTTCTGCAGGGCTGCGATTCTTGGAAACAAAATAATTTTGAACACTAGTAAGGAAATTTATGGATTTCAATTATAGCTCATAGTGTATCATAATTCTAGTTTTATACCCTGTGCAGTTCAGTGTTTTGGATTTTTAATGGGTATAGAGCAGTAATCATAAAAGTGATTCAAAATGCACCCAGTAATTACAGAGATTTGCTGTTGCTTTTGCATTAAAAATGATGATTTACAATCAACAAAATTGCAGTCTGTGGTTTTACGTCAGATACTCATGCTATTACACTCCTTATTAGTTATGGTCAGTGATTTAGAGCTGAAGAGCTACACGTTAGAAAGCGGTAAAATTAGTTATTCTTTTATAGATGATAACAATAAATTTAAAACAGACATTATATTAATTATAATCTTGTACATTAAAGAATACATATGTAGCCCTTTGTATCTTCTTTTGCTGCTGGAAATCAATTACAACTCAAATGAAGTAGTTGGACTACAACAGCCAGAGTCACATTTTTTTTTTTTTTCTTTTAGTTTCTATTACAGTCCAAGAATTTTAAGGTTAGCTGCCAGACTCGTTTCTGTCTGGCAAGTAATGTAAATAAGTCCTTTTCTTCACCCCTCCCCATACCCCAAATGCATATCTAGGTATATATGAGTTATTAAAAAGGTAGCTAATATACTGAAATTGTGAGTATTTAAAATCATATAGAAAGAAGGAAGACATATTTTACCTGCAAATTATTTTTAAATACCTTTGGAATAAGGTAGGAATATGGAGAGGTTTTGCTCGCATTTCTCCTTTCTGCCCATTTTCTTCCTTTCCTGAATAGTTCCTATTTTTGGTACCTTCATGCATCAAAACTCAAAGAGAACAGATTACTACCTGTAAGAAGTATTATTTCTGAATTGAGCTTTGCAGTTGGGAACTATAAGAGTTAAAGCTATTTCAACAATAACATGTTTCTTTAGAACATTCTCAAGCATTAGCATAAACATCACTTTTCCCTTCTTATTAAACCTGGATTTTAACTAAGATAAGATAGCGATCAGGTACATTAGCAGTCAAGTCACGATGTAAAACGTACTGGCATAGTTACTGACTATATAGCTGTTTGTTAGGAATACTGACTGAAAAACTCAAAACTGGAGAAGCTTCTGAACTGTTGGATGACAGTGGTTTGTTTCTACAAGCTCTCATGGAAAGATTGCCCCTGTTATTTTTGACCAATAGTGCCACTAGAATAAACTTACAGTACTTTATTTTAGCTTGTGTTTTATGTGGAATCCATAGTTGACTGAGGTTTCAATCACTGTCTTGCATTAACAGTTGTATTCATCTTACTGTTTGCAAAATATCCTAAAGTGCTGGCTGTTAGAAATTCTCCTTGTCAAAATTCTTCATCTGAAAAAGGGTTTCGAAACGCAGCAGAGACCACCTCAGTACGAGTTGCTTTTGGGTCTGCACACTTTGGCAGATTCTTTCCAGCTTAGTAACTTGTTTAGGTGATTATGATAGTGTGAGACAGGGTGCATTGGAAAATTAGAAGAGCAAGATTTTATCTTTATTTTGTCATGGTTAAGGACTTAAGCATTTGTAAATGCAAGCAGGAGAGATGAAACCCAAAGCCTCACCTGAAAAGAGCTGTGGGTTTTTTTCACCATGGTGTATTCAGGTCTAGAGATTGTTGGATATTTTTTGATTAAAATGAAGTGTCTGAAATGTTTCATTTGGATTCTTCCAGGTTGAGTGAACTTTTGGTTTCTGATGAAACTTGGCCCAGGCTTCCAGCAGAATCTCTGGTCTGTAAAGCCTCATGTGTTCACTTCTCCTTCTCATCCTCTTCCTCACTGGAGGACCTGAGAATCCCTAGCTGGTATCTGGCCCCAGTTTCTGCAGCCAATCTCTGATATATTTGTGAAGCCCAGGTGGGTTTCTATTGTGTAGCCAACACTCCAGCATTTGAAGTCCAGGAATTGATTGTCAGAGTGAGGAAGAGTTTGCCCAGGAGCCATATATCCTGCAAGCCCTCACAGCTGCTTAGTGAGATTGCATTCTTGCATGACTGAAGATGCCTTTTGTCAAATCAGGTTTTAACTACTGTACTTTCGCTGCGTTAGCTGAAATAGTCTGTATCGGAATTAGGCCCTCATTTTACAAGCAGTTTAAACTGGTTGTGTTTAAAAAAAAAAAAAAAAGCCTTTTTTAGGCAGTTAACTTTAAGTCTGTGCTACCTTCCTCTTGTATGAGCACACACACAGAAAAAGCACTCTTTGTATGAGAAGGATTAGTTTTGACTTGGATTAGTCCTGTGATACGGGCAAGTCCATGGTCCTGTGAAGACAAGTGGCATAAGGAGCATTAGGAGATGGAGTAGAGGCAAAGATGAGGACATGAGGGATGAGGGGAATTCATGAACGCTTCTTCAGTGTCAGAGTTTACCTATGCCTCCTTAAAATATGTGACCCTCCATCCTGTGCACTGTAGAGTCATGTTTTGTGAGCGGGATTATTTCAGCCAAGTATTAACTGGAAGAGGTAGCAAGTGATGGATGAGTAGCAAACAGCCCTGACAGAGTCCTTTGCTCAAACTAGCTTTTCTTCTGTTTATCAAGAGAGTTCAAGCCTGCCTGTTTCAAAATAGCACTGGATTTGCAGAAATAAAACTGTTGGGCAGAGTTTATTTTTTGTCGATTTGTCTAGTGGATTGTGCCGGATGGGTTAATACTTGCTGCTAATAATTCAGTGGTTTCTCTGTTTAGACTGTTTTCCATGTAATACAGGAAGGACAGAAAAAGTAAGACCTTAAGCTCCCAATAAGTCTGTAAAGCGCAAACATCTGCTGGAGTCATGAACTGTGTATTGACTGTGTTTGGTAACAGGGCAAAGGCAGCTGATCGTGATCGTCCTTCTCTTAATTGCTTTGTCCAATGGCACTACAGTTCCATGTAGGGAAAGAGGTATTTCCTTAATGACAAGGAAATAAGATAAACAGCAAGCAAAAATGGGATAGACTGCCAGTATGCTGCTGCTCTTAGTTCTATTTAATCATAACTGTCATTTGTCACATTGAATTCTTTCTTGCTGAGATCTCAGTACCTTTTTTCTACCAAAATATATGGTCTCAAGTTTTAGTTTTAAAGGCTGTTGGCCTTTCGTCCTTCTAGTAGTTACCCAAAGTGAATATAGGTCAGAATTTCAGTTTTTCTTGGATGTTCCTTCTGCCACTTTCATTTTCTCTAGCCTTACGCTCATCCACCCTAATATTGATATTATTTTTTTAATGTCGTCTTAATGAGTGCTTTTATGCAGCAAGATGAGGAAGAGGTAAACTTGCAAATGTGAATGGCTTACCAAAATGTAAAATGAACAGACTTCAAATGAATCTATTACTTGAAGCTCAGCCTAGCAATAGAAATTATATTTGAGGCCTTTGGACCTTCAAGGGACAGTAGTAATCCATCGCTAATCTTTGTGTTAGCAAAATCAAAGACATGTTAATACATTTTTAACACTGAAGTACTTAAAATATTCTACTCCAAAAGGGATTGAATATGTAAGCCAAAAGTGTATTATACCATGCTAATTCCATATAGATCGTTTAGCTTTTGAAGCTTGAATAAGGTATTTGTGGTCTGTAAGGCAAAATAGACCTATGACGTTGTTACAGTCATGACCTCTGCCTGTACAAAGGCAAAATCAGACTTTTTCAGGTTAAAGCTAGCTAGATGATAGCAGTAATATCACAGTTTAGACTTAAGTGTTGACCGTGAAATTCTGCTGGGAATTTTCTGGACAGCAAGGCACATACAGTAGGTAGACATGCAAGTTACACTTTCACTGTCCTGGAGCTGAGCTTAGTCTTTTCGATTTGCAAGTACTGTTGAGTCCCCTGAGCATTTCTCTCTGCGGGAGTGTAAGACAGCAACAGTTTCCTGTGCAAAACAACTTGCTACAGCTGTTTGTTAACACTTTCTATAAAAGTGACTGTTTGCCTTTAGTCATGCTGAATTATGTTAGCCTTTTAAGATGAAATATTCTGAAACCAGCTGCATTTACATGCATTAGCTGAAGCTGCCTAATTAGTTTAATTAATTGGCATAATTAGCTAAAGCTTCATTGTTCTGCAGAGTTAGGCTGCTGGGTAAGCCTTTGGGCTCAAAAACGCTATTTGAAGTACCTGGGCTGAACTAGTGTAGACAGGGATGAACTGATTATTTATTAATCTCAGAAGTAATAAAAGATGATGTGGAATTTACTGAAGGTACTGGTGGGTTTAGTCTTTACATATAAAGGAGATCTTGAAGTCTGCTAGGATGTAGAGTCTTCTCTGTATGAAGACTTACATGAACTTTATTTGAACAGTTTTTCTTGTGGCAAATATAAAACATGAGTTTGAACTCCGTTACAGTGACTGCGTATGGAATTGGAGTGTAACTTGTTGGGATAGTTTAATATAACTTATCAGCAAAAGGTCCAGTCACTTGTATCAACTTTTTACATTATAAATTCCATATAGGTTGCTTGGAGCTTTGTTAGGTGCCTGCGGACAGCAGTCAGGGCACTGAGGAACACCAGCAGTGGAAGCTGCCGTGTTCACCCCCGTTCCAGGTGTCTGGGCAGACTCAGTTTGCTGATGGTAGAGCAGCATCCTCTCTGATGTCTGAGAGCAGCACACCTGAGGCAGGCAGAGTGCTTTGGTACCCTGCTCTCCACACCCGCAGCCTGCGACTGTACCGGGCTCCGTGCCCTTTTACAGCAAGTATGTGTGCAAAACAGGTAGGCAATGGACTGCTGTGACCACGTGTGAGTGCATGCTAACCTTCTTGGACTGTCCAAGGGATTGGCGCTTTTTTTCTAGGTCGGGTTGCTCTGGAGAGGTGTAGATGTATTCTGTCTGTGTACTTGTATGGCTGACAGTATGTAAGGTTGGGGTCTTTTTGCTTGACTGCTCACAAAACTTCAGGCAGGATTTGTCCATGATGTAATGTACAAAACTTTTGTGGAGTCGCTGCAGAGTTGAATCTGGTATGTTTTGTCTTGTGTGTCTTTTCAAACTAAAACAGTAGTAGCAGGATGAACAATATTCAGTAAAACAAATGTAGATTTATATTTTAGATACTGTAAATTTTAAGGTGTGATGTTTGGTAAATAATACTGTCACAAGATAGATTTATGGGGACTTTAGGAAAATTGAAGCACTGCATTATTTGCTTTTGGGCTAATTTAATTATTCTGGATATAGTTGCAGAACTGCATCACAGCCATCCCTTCTTCTGTTTCTTATTGAATAAGAATTTTCATTTCTTTGTCCTAGAATGACTTCTGTAAAAGATTAGTCCTTTTATATTAATTTATATAATGATCTGCACAAGTGTGAGAAAAAGAGCGGTGTGAACCATCCTCTCCTTCTTACTGGTTTTGCTCTTAATACATTGCAAATGATCTGTCTGTGCATTGTATGAGCTTCTATTATATGTTTCTCAGTAAGCATGCAGTACCAAAGCATGCAACGCACTACACCAGCAACCAAAATAGAGGTCTAAATGGCAAAGGTGTGAAAGGGAGGTAAGGCATTGTGTTATACTTCTGTTTACTTACAAGTTCTAAAAAATTATTAAAATAGGGAAATTGAGCAATAAAGAGTACATGTGTGAAATGGCAGCAGCTGGTATGGACTTACATAATTTTAAGTGTGAAATTGAAATTGTCTCGTGATCATAGTAAGTGTCTACACTATTAACGCCTAGTGTATTGGTTCCTACAGCAATAGTGCTGTCACTTGTCTGTGAAGTAATATGTAGTAGACGCTATTGCAGTGATCGGCCTAAAAATAATTTTAAAAGGTGCAATTTTAGAGGCTTGGTTGGAACCAGACCCTTGTGACTGATCAGTCCTAGGACACATTCGGTATTGAAGCTTAGCATGAACACTTATTATTCATTCAAAATCTTGCCTTTTGTAAATAAATGGAAATGTTATTTTATTGTGCGAGCGTTTCCTTTACCAGCACCACTTGTTTCAGAAAACCTTGTAGATAAATGATGAGTGTATACTAGAGGCCATATGGATGGAGAAGTAGTGTTGAAAGCCGGAGTAATTTATTACAATCAGCTTGTTCCTGGAACAGGTGAGGTAAATCATTAGTTGCCAAGGACATCTCATGAGTGTGCAGAGAGTCAATACATTAACTGAGGAAAAAGCAGACAGTAGCTTTAATATTCTCTTGTCCCAAATATAGATGAGGAAGAGAGTGGTGCAAACAGGATACTCTGCCTCACAAGGACTAGGGAAGACATTGTGTTGGGTTTTTTGTTGTTGTGGCAAATGTATATTACTGTGAGCAGCTAAGTTTTATTTGACCTGCTAGTTGTCGCTGATACACAAATGAGCTCTTTGGAGTTTGTATCCCCTGTTTGTTCTTCAGACAAAGTTTTCTGCACCTGATTATAATCCTAAAACTTCAGAAGCTTGTGACTTCCCTTGTCCAAATTTTAAAACCAGCTGTTATTATACTTATTTGGACAGTAGAGCTGGTCGAATCTTTTTTCTGACAGTATTTTAGTGAAGCAGTATTTTTTTTATTAAGTATGTGGGATTTGATACTACAGCATTTTTTTAATGTTTCAGTTTTTCACAAGAAACAGCAACATTCATTATAGTTTTGAAAAAAGGTTTTAAATGGTTGATTTAGAATAGAGTACTTAATTTTATTTAAATCAGTCTGTACATCATATGAATGTGTTGTGTTTTGGAGTTTGTTTTGTCTTGTTTTTACCCCCTATGGAAATGATGAGATTCTCTTCTGGAAAATGGAAGCGATAGGTTTTTTTTCCTTTTGAAATAGAAAAATTAGGTGGTGCTGATGCAAGACTTGCAAGCTAAGGAATGTGGGAGATGGAAGTAAGGGATATGACAGAGTGGAGGCCACCCAGGAGAGTCATTACAAGTTTATTCTTTCTCTTTTGGAAACTGAGAAGGAAGTCTTGCAGAGTAAAGGGAATACAAAGAAGGCTGAGATGGAAGTATAGGTTAGTAGTCATCCTATGCCAAAGTACCAAACCTAGTGTATGCCTCATTATGGTTGCTTTTTGGGAGAGTTTGTTTCATATTACGGGAATTAAATAAAGCAGTGGCCTGCCATATAAACTGATACTATTATCCTTGCTGCATGTTTGAGCAGTGATAGCTAAATGCTATCAGATAAGAAAGTGACTATTTGACTTGCTTTAGATAACTGGAATCTTCTAAAGTACATCTACATGCTCTGTGTGTTTGTTTCTACCCTTAATGTCTGCATATCAATATTCCAGCATAAACTTGGGTCTTGGCATTGCGTGACTGGTGGTCTCTCTGCTGGCAACCTAAACCCCTTTTGATCATGATTTGTTGCAGTTGATTGCTTCCAGATCCTCTTCCAATCTGCGATGAACAATAGCAACTTTTTTCCCCTTTGTCTTCCTTCGTACACCCCAAACTAGGTCTCTGCTGCAGCTAGCACATACAATGCATCACACACAGTTTGCACAGAACTGTTCTTGTTATGTTCGTACAATTCTGAAATTAAATCAGACCTTGACTGCTGTACGGGATCTCGAATGATGAGATTTCCATCCCAATCAAATACTCTGGTTATAGCAATATTTCAAGTTATATTGCTAACTTTGTTTTTCTTCATACAGTCAAGCTGACTTCTGTAGGTGATGTGCAGAGAATCTCTACATGTTGCTTCTCATCTCAATGTTTCAGGAATTAGATTCTCCCATTTTATATACGCCAATTTGGATTGTTTGTTGCAAATGTTTATTGTTGGTGGTGACACGCTATGAAGGAGTGCAGCCCAACCTAAGAATGGTGCCTCTCTCAAGATTTCAGTTTGTCCAGCCAAGATGACAACCTTTTCTTGTTCAGGAGGCTATTTGGCAGAGTTTCAGGCCCTCTTTCCAACCTTTGCCCTTTCTATGTAGGGTGGCATACTTGGGAAGGGAGCTGACTGTTGGGTCCTCTTGGCCCTCTAAGAAATCTGTGCTGAGATAAGACAGCAGAGGATTTGTATCATTAGTCTAAGAACACTGATATTTGAATAACTGTGCCAATCAATTTAGTCTTTGTCATAGGAGAGGGGGATTTTTTTGTAACACTATTTTTATCATATTCTGTCTCTGTTGCCTCCTTTCTAGTTGTTTAATAAGGCACCCAGATGACTGAGTTAATAAATAATTTGCATCTTCCTCCTGCTCTGCATACTAATCCAGTTCTTTGTGACCACTGTGTCCAGTAGGCAGTTGTGATTGGCTCTTGGGTTTTTTTTTTTAAGCTACTTGGATCTCCTCTGAACTGCTCAGCCGGTGCTTTCCTGCTGCAGTGGAAGGGAGGAAATATAATCTCTGATTGGTGTTGAGGAGATGCAGTGTCCTGCTGAGGGCTCTGTCATTAGTCTCCCTCTGCGTCTTGAAATCAGAAGATTCTTTTCCTAGTGGTAAAATATCAGTGATTGGAATGCATGTATGGCAGCATAAAGAGGTAACATATGAAACAAGTCATCTCCTGATGATGAATTCAAGAAATGTGTCACAGATGGCAGAAGGGCTGCAACAGAGACAAATGGATGCAGTTAAATTCTATACTAAAAAAATAAAATCTTCTCAATAGCAGACTTGGTTGAACTCCTCATTGCCATGTATGTGAAAAAGCAAGGCATTTGGGAATGAAAATTGTTTCTTGAGTCTTAAAAACTGACACTAGGAATGTTTAGTGAAGTGGACATTGTTGGTTTTTTTTTTTTTTTTTTAAATTACTATTCTTTACTTTTAAGTGTTCCGGGTTTTATTAGAGAATTAAAACTGAAGGACAGTGATTGAAGTCCTGGAGCTGGAGTCAGGAAAATAGATACATAACTGCAGCTGGATGGGATGTTTAATATGTATTTGTCTGTGTAATGTGGGTTTATATGCACTTCTTTAATTTCTTTTGCACTACTTCAGTCCCAGGATTTCACAGAGTTAATCAGTGCACAGAACCATGCTATCATCTGCACAAGATTGTTCTGCACATCATGTGTTGGTTTTCCAACTAGAAGCAGCAGCTCTCAGAAGATAAGAAATTTTTGAGGATGGTAGAAGGAGGAATTAGTGTGGACCAGCCATTCATGGGAAACTTTCTGGGGAGAAATGGGTTATGTTCTGGTCTTGAACTAAGTGATCAATGTGAGAGGGAGTCAAGTGCCATTTAAAAAACCAACCAAACAACAAAAAAACCCCACCCCAAAACCACAGCATTAGTCAAGGTAGCATTATTGCAGGCGAGTGTTTTATTGCAGTAACTCTTAGATAGTTCTCATATTGTTTATAATTTAAAAGTACCAAGTTCAGTCAACAGTGAGTGGTTTGGGAGACTACTGGTAAAGAACTGACCTGCAAGCTAATGGAGATTTGCTGAATTTATTAGTCAATACCTGGATATCACCCAGGCTCCAGTTTAGCCTACAGGTTCTATGACCTGAGGTGGCAGGCTGAAAAATCTCTGGTTTGGTACTGAGTGTTGTGATACTTGTTAATGAGAATTATCTTTGTACCAGGTTAGCACTTGCTGCCATGCTGCTTTACAAACATGTTGAGGAGACTGGCGCTTGGACTTACCATCTGAATAGGCAAGATGAACTATGAAACGCAAAAAAAGGTGAAGGGTAGAGCTGATGAATATAAGAACTGGGACTAGATTTTTCCAGGTTGATAACCTGTCTTCAAAGCTATGCTGACTATTGATAAAGGGAAATGGGGACCTTTCTCCTAGCTACTCCTGTCCTTGGTTCAGCAGCCCTGCTGCGGTTTTCTTCTGGGAATCTTCTTTTAGGCTGATTCTTAATGTATGAAGCCTGATGGTTTGTCATGGGATATAGTCTGCATTTGGTGATCTGGTGCTGCCATTGTGCCAAGTGACTTAATTTTTTGTCTTGCTTGGAGTATACAGAAACAACACAAGAATTTTCCTGTTTCCCCCTTCAGGCACGTAGCAATGATGGCTGGATGAGCTGGCTGGCAGCCTCCCAGTTCCTATCTGCTGCTCCTTTTCACCCTGCAAACACTGTCTGTTTGATTCATGTTTCCAACCCTCTCAATGACAAAGCTATTTTTTGCACTTAGCAAATGTAAAGTGATTTTGGACTGTTATACACAGTATTTTCAGTGATAGAGTAACCTGAGCATAAATAAAATAGTATAATCGACAAAAATGCCTTTGTTATGTTTATGTTTTCAAGTAAGCAAAGACTTAGTAATCTCTCCCCAGAGATGAGAAGACAGTAGTTCTGTAAAACATAATTACAAACTACTTTGCTCTGTGCTGCTGTTGGCTTTTGTTTCCGATAAACAGCGTTTGGTTGGGTTTTTTTAACAACATTGTTGCTCAGTATCAATGGTTTCAAGTTAGTGTTTAATGTTGCAGCAGTTTGGGTATCATGGGAGTTGAGAAAGGGCCAGTTTATAGTTAATAAGTTTTTTGGTTTTCCAGCCAGTGCAGTCATATTTCTGAAGTAGAAAAGTATATACAAATCTAAATTAATATTTAGTTTAGCTGAATTAAGAGAGATTTATTTTCTTGTTCAAGAAAACTGTAGGTGAGTTTTGGAATAAATTAATCACTTTACAACAAAATGCTTTTCTTACAAAGTGGGAACAATTATTTTAGTAGGGCTTTGGATTTTTTTAATCTGTATTATCTCAGCAGTGATACTCTCAAGGCTGTGGGAATACTTTTTAATATTGCATGTGATAATTTTTTTTGTTCCTTTAATCTGTAGATTCTGTAATCTCTTGACCTAGATGCCTACTTAGTGAACTGAAAAATAAAAGTACTTGATTATGTAGAGGTCTTCATCAGTAGATCTCAAGTGTTTTATAATGGAAATAAGTGCCATTTGACAGGTGATGAAACTTATGAATAGTAGCAAAATAAATCACCTGAATGTGCTCATTAGATCAGTTGAAGATCTGGGAATAAACCACAATTTTCCTGTGCCACTCTCTTGTTTTCTTTCCAATAAAAAATTGTGCAGCCAGCTTTTTTCCTGAAATTTCATTTTTTTTCCTGAAAAGAATAGCTGGCGGTTCTGAAAATAGTAACAGGCAGCATATGTGTGTGCATATAGTGCTATATATAGTGCTTGCCTGCTCGTGGCTCTTTGCAAACACTAATTATTCTAATTATCTGCAAGGTTATATTTTTTAATATGTTATAAGTATCATTAATATTCCTAATTATATACAATGTTAATATAATTTTTAAATTCAATTGGACAACGCTGTCTTTTCTCCAATGACAGCATTAATCTCTATGGTTTAAAAGAATGAAAAAAAAAAAGGGGGGGGGAGATCTGGTTTACTGCATAAAGTGAGATTTATCTCTTTCTGTAAAGTTTTGTGGGTTTTGTTTTGGCTTGGGGTTTTTTTAAGATTGAGTAGAGGTCTCGGTATTGCCTTTTTGAAAAAGCTGTAAGACTGGTTATTCTTGGCCTCCAGCACACATCAAAGGAAAGTCATTCTGAAGTGGGATTAAACTTTTATTTCTATCCTTAACATAAATGCCCCATATGCATAAATTGGATTTATTTCAGCTGAAATGGAATATTTCCATTGTATATACCTTGCTGATCCATCATTGGATTGTATTTGCTTTTCCTGTGGGTGGTGGTGTCCTGCTGACACTCACAGTTAATTACAATTTGATGTATATATTCAGGTCTTTCCTCCTCTAATGTTTTGAATAAACTGACCTTGCCCTCTGAAGTGTTATAGCTGTCCCTTTTCCGTACAGTAATCCTTGAGATCATTCAGTTCTGTGTGAGACGGACCCTCCTGTGTGTTGGTGAACCTCCCCTGCTTTGTGATGTTCACAAATTCCACTTGCTCCTTTTTTTTCATGTCAGGCAAAATACTAAATAAGATCAGTCTTGGGACTGATCACTGAAGAACACCAGCAACAACCTTGTTTACATAGTTCCCTGTTCATTACAACCTAGCTATGTCTCTGACTGCTTTCAAATTCATGTACTAATCACCCTGCTGTCCCTGTAGGAAACTAGATGAATTTGATGTAAATATGGAGAAAATGTGAGACTGAACAGATGAGGTGCTAACAGTTCACCAGGACCAGATGCCATTCACCAAAGGGTACTGAAGGGACTCAACTGCAACATGCAAAATTGCTGAGCTGCCGGCCAAGTTGAGTAACATCCCATGTCAGATGGTCACCATGCAGATTGCCAGTATGGCTCCTATCTGCAAAAAGGGCTTAAGTGGCCACTCTGGAAACTAGGGACCAGTAAGTCTGACTTCTAGCCATGATACAAAGGTAGAGCCTATGATAAAGGATGTTGTGGTTTAACCATATCTTAAATTTAAACACCATCTTCCCAAAACTTCTTTTTAGTGACTGATGAAAATAATCCATTTTCTACCTCTTCCAGCAGCCACTAAGCCTTGCTGTTATTAGTTCCCTTTTTTCATTAATTTCTGTGTGGTAGATTAAGTTACTGAGATAACTGTCTATTTCTGGCTTCTTCAATAAAACCTTGTTCTTCACTCATAGCTTCAGATTTGTGTTTAAGATGAATTTGATACAGCAAAATTTTGGTGATGCTCTGTGTGAATGTTTGACTTGATGCATGCTGTGAGCAGCCCAGCAGTAGGAGTATGTTTATTATGGAAAGTTAAGCATAGTGTATAAGCCTTCGCAGGATCATATTTCTGGGTTCCTCTTCATCAGTTACTCAAATGCTTAAAGTAGGCTATGACTTGTTCTTTTGACTTCAAAGCTGCTTACCTTGTGTACATTTATGTGGGGCTTTTCTTTCCAAGATTGTGACAGAATAGAATAGGGTTGGAGAAAAGTTCCAAAGGACTGGAGGGGCTTTCAAAGGGTTATCTTCAAGAGCAAACATCAGGGCTTTACTTTTTTTATATTTCACTTACATGTTTTAAAAAATTAAATACAACAATGTGTGCTATAGACATCTGCTATAATTTCTTGAAAGGTTTTACATGTCATCATTTGACTTTCGTCTCTCACTATCAACTTGACATAAGATAAAACATTCTTTTTGTGTGGTTTAAAGTTTATTCTTTGTCAAAAAATTTCACTGGTAAAGGATGGATAGTGGGTTTTTTGGTAGGGAGCAACACAATGCCATTTTTGTATTGTATAAAAACATTGATTTATTTTTTCCTTTGTATTTCTTAATTTCCTTAGTTCAGTGTTTTAAGATATAATTTGCTTCTAAAAATATAAGCAGTAGTTTGAAAAGATGCATGAGTGAAATTCTCTGTGTAATTTGTCTAGCATTTTGTGGTTGCACTACATAATTTGGTAGGATACCAAATCAATTAATAACAGCCTTATAGTTAACATAGTGGCACCAGCAGGCAATTATTTGAAGTGTGACTTTTTTTTCAATACCCAAAAATTGTTGGTTGGTTTAATGAAACCTACAATAATAGTATAATGAAAAAAATTATGATAAAATATGCTTTTAATATATGAGTGTGCCTTGAAAAAACCTGATGTGGTCTATAGACAAAGCTTATGTTCTTGATGGAGGGGAAAATTTTAAAAAGCCTAAGAATACTTCAGAATATGTTGGATTGCTTTTAATAATAAAATAGGGGGAAGGTGTTCCTGGGCTTTAGGACAGTAACAGATCACGAGATCATCTAAACATCTTCATGTCACCGACCAAGGAATCTATCCCAATTTCACCTGTCTCTCTGTACTCTTGGAAATCTTTATCAAAGTACACGCTCATGCTGACTCCTCCGGAATAGCAGGTTGAGGCACAGACTTATGTGCCATTTAAACTATGCGTAAGCCTCTTAGTAAGTTTTTTGTTGGTGCCTGGGAGGTTGTGTGATCTCCTGCAGCCAGGTGAGTGTGGCTGTTCAGTTAAAGCTCGCAGGGAGTGCCAGGGGTCCTCTCCCCAGCCCCCTTCCCCTCCTGCTCCTGGCCCTGACTCTCCACTCGTGTCTTTCCCAGAAGAGTTGGGTGAGACGCGCTGTGACATGCGTTTCTGAAGGGCTGACTTTCAGCCTTGACAGATGGGCAGTAAATCGTAAATTCTGCTCGCATTCAGTGTTGCAGGGGCTGTCGTTCCAATGAAGGCAGTTAAAACTGTCAACACCTAACAGTGCTTGAAGATAATGAATGTAATATAAACCTGAGAAGCCCATGAACAGTGCTGGCTTCCCACATAGCAGATGAAATCCACTGGGTCTCTGCATTTAAAGAAAGCCTCTTAATCCTATTCAGGCATTCATAATAATACAGTACTTATGTAAAATATTCTGCTTGTTCAAAGAAGCATGTTAACAAAAAGAAGGTAAAAGTATTTAAGCATCCTATGTTTAATGTGTTCCAAAACCACTCCAGGATGTTGACAGCTGGTTATTAATTACAGTGCCATGGCTAAATATGCCATGATAATGCAGTACATAATTTTATGTAACTTATACACGTTTTCCAGCGCATGCTCAGTGTTCCCTTGGATTTCAGTAATAAAATATGATATGGTGGATTTTTGTGTTCTTCACTAGCTTAGCTGCTGTTAGTTGAGTGCAATGTAGAAGTGAATTTCATTATCAGTTAGTAATGTTCATGACATTTTTTTTTTTCTAGAAGAAAAGTCTTTGTATTTAAGTCATTTTCCTTTTTTGGGGGAGGAAGGTAGAAGGAATGAGCCCTTGGTAAGGCTCTTTCAGAAGGACTAAAAGCAGGGAACCTAATGATGGAAGAGGCCTGGCTTTCAGAATCCTTTGAAATTAAATAGAATACAAAGTATTGTAGCATAAAGTAATCCCCAAGGAAAGTAATTAAATGGAGAAATGAGCATGAAATGTGTGAAGTAATTGCTGAGAATCATGCATACAGAAATAATTTGTTTTCTGTCAGTGTGTGTGGCTTTAACTAGAATAGAGTATTGTTTGAAGACACTTACAGCTGCCACTAGCCGTAGAGTATTCTGTGTGATTTCCCTTTTATTTGACTATTGCAATTTAAGTGGCTTGAGCTTTTTAATTACATGACCCTATATGATAAGAGGGATTTAGAGTGATAATGTGTGACTTTTATTGTAGAAATCACATGGATGCTCTAGAAGTGTTCAGTAATAATTATTACAAACACTGATCCATACACATATCCACACACGCACATGATATTTACAGAACTATAAGATGATAGAGTTTCTGCCAAGAATCGATTTTACTGTAATAAATTACTTATCTGTGTTATCCTTAAACATCTTCATCTCCTTCAGAGAGGTGTGTGCTTTGTTGTCCATCCTCGGGTGGTGGAGTGTTTAGTATATTATTAGTTAAAACAGTAGAGCCAAATTTGACAATGGGATGCAAACTGAAATTCATCAGTAGCACGTGTGAACCCACTTGCTGAGCTTGCGATGGTCTTAGTAAGTCACATTGCTGTGGGAACACGTGAAAAAAGCAAATGAAGCTGGGGAGAATTTATACCAGCTATGAAGGCAATAACCATTTTATGTATTTCCTTGAAGGTGCAATTCAGAAAAGAATTTCACTTTCAACTTTCTGACATAGCAAGAGTGTCCAAATTAAATCTACATGGAGGGACAAGAACTCAGCTTGCCTCTCCCCAGATTACTCTGAGGGCAGAAAAGGCGGTAGTTACTGTGCCCTGAATAGTTATACACCATACAACAACCTGACTGATATTTTCTCATAGTCTCTCTGTGGAAGCTCATCATTGCTACTTCTATTTTTCTCTTTAATATTATTTCTACAGAAAGAAAAGACACCTTTTTTTGTACAAACTACAAGCATTTAATTCAAAATAAACAAATGACAACTGAAGCTGTACAGTAGAGCTCTGGCTTAATTAAAAATTAATACCAAAATATATACTTAGAATTGGAGATATGTGTTAAATGGTCCCAAGAAATGCTGTAGAACCTCCATGTAAAACTTTGCAAAATCCTGGGTGCATTTTGGCTATTACTTGCACATAAAATGGATTTCTTACAATTTGTATTATTTACTGCTTTGTAACGTAGAAAGAACAGTTCATTAGGAGGAGGGATGCATTGGCTTTTGGAAATTTGTAAGCAACTTACAGTGAAATACACCACTGTGGGAATGAATGTATCTATATCCTTCACTAGCTAAAGTTGCTCTGCACTGATAAAATGGATACACTGAGCAATTAACTGGCTTTGTAGAATAAGAGTCTATAAACACTAATGATGTTAGCTTAGTTTTATATAAGTGAGCTGTTCCACTCAAAGAAAAAGTACTTCTCACTCATGTCTGGAGTTAAGGAAACATTCAAATGTTTGAAGTATTAATCCCATGGAAGTTGTTTTCTGGAATGGGAGTCAGTATAAAACTGTCATTATTACTTTTTTGCATGTCCCACAAGAAAGACAATGCTTTCCTAAAGAGAAAGGAAGTTTTGACCAAGAGTTTGGGGGTTGGTTTTGGGGGGTGGTGGATTGTGGGTGGGTTGGGTTTGGGGTTTGGATTTTTTCTGATTTTTATGTGGTTTTTGTACTCTTCTTGTAAGCATCTCTCAGTTTAATGTGTTGCACATGCTTTACTGACATTTCTTTTTCATTCAAGCTTCAAGCCTCAGGCATTTTCCCTTTTGCTGTAGAGTGTTGTCCTAGTTTCGGCTAGGACAGAGTTAATTTTCTTCCTAGTAGCTGGTATAGTGCAATGTTTTGGGTTTAGTATGAGAATAATGTTGATAACATGCTGATGGTTTTAGTTGTTGCTAAGTAGTGTTTATACTAAGTCAAGGATTTTTCAGCTTCTCATGCCCAGCCAGCAAGAAGGCTGGAGGGGCACAAGAAGCTGGGAGGGGACACCGCCAGGACAGCTGACCCAAGCTGGCCAAAGGGATATTCCATACCATATGACATCATGCCCAGTATATAAACTGGGGGGAGTTGGCCAGGAGGGGCAGATCGCTGCTTGGGAACTAACTGGGCATCGGTTGGCGAGTGGTGAGCAATTGCACTGTGCATCACTTGTTTTGTATATTCTAATTCTTTTAGTATTATTGTCATATTATTATCATTTTTCCTTCCTTTCTGTCCTATTAAACTGTCTTTATCTCAGCCCATGAGGTTTTTCTTTTCGATTCTCTCCCTGATCCCACTGGGTGGGGGAAATGAGCGAGCGGCTGTGTGGTGCGAAGTTGCTGGCTGGAGTTAAACCATGACAAGTGTGATACCAAACTGAACAATATTAGTTAATCTCAATTTTTTTCCACTTTGATCTTGGGCCAATAACTGCATGCCATAGTCGGTGATCAGCTCAAGTTATGGAATAGAGCGTATTTTACATGAGTGTCTGATAAATGCATATATTTATTTCTAACTCCTGTTTCTGCAGTTCTTAAGCCGAAACACTACAGGGCTGCAGTGCACGTGAATGTGCACTACAGAATCAGGCTAGTAGTAATTTTTCCCACTGGAAGGGGCTATTGAGAGTCATGCAAAGAAACAAGTCAACCAGTTGGAAAAAAAGGAAAGATGGATTTTTCAGTTAGTTTCTCAAGTAATCTCCCCTGAATTTCTCAGGAGAATAAATATCAAAAGGCAAATTAGGTAAAGTGAATAAAAAAGGATTATTTCTGTAACTTACAGCTTTGGGAAGACTTCAAAATTTTATAAATATTAGTATTAACTTCAGATCAGAAATAAATGGGTTAAACTCTGCATTTAGATCTGGTTTCTACTTTCCAGCTTGTTCTGCCAAAAAGTCATTCCACTGGAACATTAGGAAGGAAATAAACTTTTAAACATAATTTAAGACCGGAAAAATCTTTTATGGTTGTATTTTGTATCATGACTTTCATAAAAATGACAACATTTATTATTTCAAAAATGAAAGTCTTTCAAATATGTGTAGGATAAAATAGTACATCCCTGGGACTAAATGTCAGGCATGTCACTGTTTTCTGTATTTGTTTTAATGATTCTAAGTGTTTAACATTCTTAGCAACTAGTTCATATACTAATGGCTTAATTCCATAAAATCCTCTAAGAATACAGAAATCTGTTCAGTCCCTGAAAAATCATTCTGGGGCTTGTTCAACAATGCAAGTGCTTACATAAGAGTGTGTGGGGTCTTCAGTTTTATTTAAATATTGTCCTAAAAGTATTTCCCTGTTGGGGTTTTTTTGAGGGACCTGTAACTCTGAAGCAGTTTGTTTATTCTTTTCAGACAGCATAGATGTTCTTCCTTTCTGTCTTTTTACTTAAAGCTATTGTTGCAGTAGAACTATACTTGATAGCATTATTTCCAATGAATAAGACCTTATCTTTGCATTATTTCCAAATTCCATGTATAAGCTGCTACTCATAAGAATAAGGATCTTGAAACTTCTAGAGAAGTCCTTCTAGAGAAACCAACGCAAGTAAGAAACACAATCTTTCATATAGTTTGAATAACTGTTTAGACTTATCGTGACTTGCAGAATTCCATAGCTTGTCTTCATTCTTGCAAGATCAACAAATTAGTCCAATGGTGGCAGTAATTCTCCCTCATTATTCCTTGGAAAGAACCTGCGTGCTTTGGGCAGCTCTCAGACCTTCTGTATATTCAATGAACGGGGAGATAATTATATATAGAAATTTGGTTTCCAAATTTTGGACAATGGGCACATATTCTGAAAGAAAAAAATCCTTGGTGACTATTATTGCTGTTTTCTCTTGAATGCTCATTGGATTGCCATTGAAAGCAAATCATGCTTGTGACTAAGTGTGAGCAAAGCAGGTGTAGGCTGGTGGCAGTGGTCTGCAGCTATGTGCCAGCTCCAGCCAACAGTGATGTGGGAGGCGTTGCGTTTATTAACAAAAAGGTATAATTTGTCAAATGTTAAAATTAACATTTAAAATCTTGACTAGACAAGGTGAACCACAGGCATATAGATGATTGAGACTTGTCCTTCTAGAGTCAAATGTACATGATAGAGGCCTCAAAGTCCATTGTGGGAAAAAAAAAATTAAAATGTCTGGTTTTTAAACTAGCTGATTGCATGTGCAGGGAGGGGATCATCTGGTACATATGAAGAGGGTAAAAACACAACTCCCAGTCTTATAGCTGAAACAATCTTCCAAGAATTGTACAGAGCCTATCATAAATAAAGTATTTTTTTAACTGAAGGTAAACCAAAGTGTTTTCAACCAAAATGGTAATTTTCAAAAGAGAGTTAATAAAACTGTCACTTGAGCTATAGCTGCAGTCAGTCTCATAATAACACTTAAATGTTACAGACATCCTTAATTCTTATAATTAGGAAGAAGGAGAAATAAAGACAAAATATCTTGCTTTGCGAGCACCTGCCTTAATAGTGGTTTCCTCATTTTATTTTATTTAACATGGTGCAGTTCTACCTACGTCGGCATGCCCCTATATAGTTACAATTTTGTTTCAAAAGCCATTGTGAGATGATACACTACCAGGCTTTCATTTCCATAGCTCCGTACTACATTTTAGCAAATCATATGCATCTGTGGATCCTTCCCTCCCAGTCTGGTGCCAGAAGCCTCACTAGGTCAAAAACTAGTATGCTGGTTTTGGCCGGGATAGAGTTAATTTTCTTCATAGTAGCTAGTATGGGGCTACGGTTTGGATTTGTGCTGGAAACAGTGTTGATACCACAGGGTTGTTTTAGTTACTGCTGAGCAGTGCTCACACAGAGTCAAGGCCTTCTCTGCTCCTCACCCCACCCCACCATCGAGGAGGCTGGGGGTGCACAAGAAGCTGGGAGGGGACACAGCCGGGACAGCTGACCCCAGCTGACCAAAGGGATATTCCATGCCATATGTCGCCATGCTCAGCATATAAAGCTGGGGGAACAAGAAGGAAGGGGGGGACATTGGGAGTGAAGGCGTTTGTCTTCCCAAGTCACTGTTACGCGTGATGGAGCCCTGCTTTCCTGGAGATGGCTGAACACCTGCCTGCCCATGGGGAGTGGTGAATGAATTCCTTCTTTTGCTTTGCTTGCATGCGCAGCTTTTGCTTTACCTGTTAAACTGTCTTTATCTCAACCCACAAGTTTTCACACTTTTCTGATTCTCTCCCCTATCCCACCGGGGGCAAGTGAGCAAGTGGCTGTGTGGTGCTTAGTTGCTGGCTGGGGTTAAACCATGGCAACTAGAAAATACTGAAACCTAAAAACCAACAAATACCAAAATTGAAAATATTTAGGTTTTTGGTTTTTTTTTTAAATAACCTGAAGAGTCTGTGCCCCTGAAAAAATGGCAGGCAAATGTATTCTATCAGCCTTCCAAATGGAAGGGGTAGAGAATGAGGGGAGGAGAGCCTGGAGAGTTGCATCTAAAAGCCCCAGAAATGAGAAGTATGGAAAGCAATAAGCAAAATAGCAAAACCCAAAGTATTCTCCATAAGGAGTGTGTTAAGGGGAGAAAATAGCTATGCATTCAATAAATTTGAACATGTGCTGAAGAATATATGAATTTATTTTGCTATCTAGTCAAATTACTGTTAATTGGAGTAGAAAATTAAAGTAACTTAGAAATAAATTCAGTCTCATTCAAATATTTGTTTCACATGCCATCTCCTTTCCCATCCCCTTCCAGTGTATGAAACAGATGAGAGGAAAAAAATCCAGCTGGAGAAACAAGTTGAAGCACTCCATGACAAATTGTAAAGAGTATGTAAACAGTAAGATGAGAATTTAATCAAAAAGATCTGAAACTTAGCACAGGGGGGTTTGCATGAGTTTAACTTGTTAATGTTCTCGAAATGCATGTATTAGGATGTGACTGATTTTTTTTTTTTTTTCTTTAAGTGACAGGCCTTGAGTTTGCATTTTTTACACCCTTCTGCTCCCATCCTGAAAATCCTTCCACTAGACTGGATGCTATTTTAAATAACCGAGATTAATCTTGCTTGTTCTATATTAGCCATACTAAGTACGTCCTTTACTAGCTAGATTAAATTCAAGTTTTTCAATTAAATTTATGAATTTGGTTTCTAAAACAAGTAACTTCTATAAATAACAAATTCTAATCACTTGGTTATATTAATTGATCAGAATTTGACTGTTTAATGAATTGTAAGCATAAAATAAACAGTTAAAATTTTTAGGTCTCTGTGGAAGTAGTAGTTATTTTGATGATTGTTAATAAAGATTTACAAATGTTACTGGATAGATTTTTTTCTTTTAAATATTTCAGAGAAAAATAATGTTTTGCACAATGCACTGGTTTACATAATCTTACGTCAGTGAGATAATTTAAGGTCTGGCCTCATACAAGTCAAAAAGCAGTCAAATATCATGCTACTATGTCTAATGTATTCTACTTGCTGTAAGAAGGTTAATTATAAAGGAGAAGCCTTGAACAAATTGTAAACGTGATTATCAATCACTTTTCAGGTTGCCTAGGGGCAGCGTGCATTTCTGTAATTAAGGGTGCGCATTTAACCAGCACAAACATGGGAAAAAAAAAGTATCGATGTCTTAATACTGTGTTTGTGAAGTTGTGTTCATTTCTTTCCTGAACTGGACTATATATATGAAGTTATTGTATCAAAATCAAATATCAAATAATCGTTGCTTACATTATTTTCAGTGGTTTTAATGAAAACAAACCAAACTTCTAAGGTAATGGAAGCATTTTATTTTTACAAAAAAGTTTCAGTGTAATTCTGTCTATAAATATTAGGCAAAAGATGATAGTCATTAAAGAACAGTTTCAGGTGGTGTTCAGGAACTGGGTCTTAGCTTTCTGGAGAAGAAAATGTTACTTTTGTTCAGATGTTAGATTACTAAAAGAAAAGTTTAAATACTGTATGCTGACCGTTCTTGAAAGTCTTCCCCTCCCCCACTCAATCCTTGCATCTCTCTACCCAGGTTTTGAATGAAATAAAATGGCATTTGTATGTCTTGGTTTGCTATGGTCTGTTTTTGATAAACCCAGAGGAGAGATTATCCAGTTTTGAGATTAACTCAACCACAGGGGCAGGTAGACTTGCTGGCAGTAGGCAGGGTGGGCTCTGCCACCCTGGGCTGCTGCTGGGGACTGCTCTGCACAGGTGTTGCAGGTGCCTCTCTGCTTTTCCATTTATGCCTTCCTATGTTGTGTAATCTCTCTTACATGAAGTAGCTTGATCTGGGGTTTTTTTCCTATGTTATTCATGATGTGAAAAACTCAGTAACCTACAAATGTAGGAAAAATAAAAGAAAAAAATGTGCATGACTCTCAACTTGAAACTAGAGTTTGTCAAAAAAAAAAAAAAAAAGAGTAAGTACAAAATGGAATATTCCATGGGGTTTTACCTTTCTGAAGATCTCTGTGCTCTCACTTCAAAAGGAAACTTTTGTGTGTTGGAGGTTCAGCCGTCCTAGCACCCAATGTTTATCATGAGACACCAGCTCTTACAAACCAATTGTGTAGCACAATTGGTATAATTAGATCTTTTCTCAGGCTCCTAGTCTATGTGAAGAACAGTTAAATTGGATTGTCTTTTGTTACTGTAGATCGTCCCTGTGTCTCACTGATCAAATTATGTGGTGTGGATACTGTACGCTTTCCTCTTCCATCATTTTACATTGCCCTTTTAGCTCCTCTACTTATTATATTGTTAACTGTATCTTTTCCTTTAGTTCATCCAGAAGTCACTTCTATATTTGCTGTCTGAAGACTTTATTCAGGCTCATAAGTTTTAATACCAAGTTGTGTCTGCTTCAATGGATACAACATCCAACCCTTTTGCTCTGTTTCCACTGAGTTGTAATACTGCAAATATTACAAATACATTCAAAAACACTCTAGTGGGTGTCTCTAACACTGTATTCCCCTGAACAAGCTCATCATAGTTCTTTGTTTTCTGTTAGTTTAAAAATGAGAGCAAATTTAATAGAAAATTGAAAACAAAATTGTGTGGTTGAATTTAAATCCATCCCAAAAAGCAAGATGCAGTTGAATGTGAAAACTGCAGTTGCCTACAATGTCATTCTGAAAGATATTAAACACAGTGGCTGAATATTCTCTACTTAAACTGATAAAAATAAAGTCTTTCCTACTTCAATCCTCCCCCTTGTGTGCACAGACAAAATATGTCAAGTGAAGAAAATTTAGTTGAACAATGACTTGGACTCTTTGCAAACCCTGTATTTTACTGCTTTTTGAACTGTACACTTCATTAAAAATCCAGGCAACAGCTTTGATAAAAGGGCCCTTTTTATATAATAAAAGAGAAAGCAAATGGAATGTCATGTCAAGTTGCAGCACAAAATGAATATAACGTGCATAGATGTATATTAAAACGATATGTCTAAAACAGAAGTTAATTTAAAATTCGCTTGTGCTGTGTACAAATAGCCCAGAACAGAGAGACCCTTGAGATCTGTACAGCAATATTAAGTAAATTATTGCAAAAATCAAATGCATCAAACTAATAGATCTATTAAATAGATGGTATTTCAAGAGATAATCTGTGCATTTGACAGCCCTTCACTATGTAAAGCAATCTGAAATACAGCTATTTACACAAAAGTCTGTGGTCTCTTATTTCTCACAGTATTTCAAAATGTTCTTCTTCCAGTCTGCCACTTGTCAGAATGTATTAGTTGGCATTTGCCTTTGTTAAAGACTTCCAAATCTTGCTAAGTTTAGTTTAAGGATTTGTTGGCAATAACTATTAGGGAAGCTTGCAATATAATTAATATTTTATTTCATGTTGTATTGTGATGCTTTACACGTTGTGTTGCTTAATAGTTAAATCTGAATTTTTAAGGAGAAAAAAGTTTGTTTCAGTGAAGTTAATAAAGAATGTTAATTTGGAAAACGAAAAACTGTGTTAAATGATTTAGTATGGTAATCCCATTATTTTCTTGGGATCAACAGTTGCTTGGGAATAAAACAGCTACTTAACATCTGCATCCGTTTAATAAGGGTAGATACATTAGAAACAAGGTACAGCTCATCAGGTTTTAATCTTCAAAAATTTTTTAACAGAACTTGAAAGATAACAAAATTACTTCTCCCTTCTTTTTCTTCTAATTGTTGAAAATCAATATGCTCTATAGTAGGAAATACTGTTTTGGAAGAGAGAGCTAGCACTTGCAAATGAGTTTCATTGGGAATTTGGGGGAAAAAATGTATGCGTGTACACTTGCAAGGATGCAATAGTGCATAGTTATATGCTTATGACTAATTTCCTTATGCTGACTGTAACTTGCTCTTCCTGAGGCTGTTTCAAAAATCTCTTGTTTTCAAAGTCAGGAGAAGGGGTGTAACATTGGCTAAGTTTTAAAATAGAAGCACTTTTGGCTGTTGTAAAACTTTTCTTGTTATTTCAATTTCCTATACAGCACAATGCTGATCAGCATGGAGAAGAGTCTGCCTTATGCCCCTTGCATTGAACTCCATGTTCCACAAAATAGTGTTATGGGAGGGTGAAGAGTTTGAAATGCTGACTAGTGAGGTAACGTGAACTAAGTGGTGGTGCAAAGGAATAGACTTTCTGGATCTGTGTGGACCCACATCCAAGTAGCATCAGGCTATGTCTCGTGCTGTAAGCCGTGCTCTGGGAAGCCTGGCATGTGGTCTGTACCGAAGTTGTTCTGCCCAGTGCCCAGAAATCGTCAGGCTGTTTTGAACTGCAACTGCTCAGGTAGCTAGCGTATTCGGAGCATGTTCCCTGGTGTGGTGTTCCCAAAAGAGGCTGCGTTCAGGTGATGCAAGTGCAGCACTCTTGGGTTCTTAATGGATTGCGCTTACTTTGGGTACATGAAAAGCTCCCTGAAACCTATGTGGTCCAGGTCAAACTTGGTTGTTTGGCAGGTCTAGAAAAGCAAGAGGGTAATTTGGAGAACAGTATAAAAGCATGTTTAGCTGCAGGAGGCATTGTTTTCCTAAGCTCCACTGTGATAAACTTCATTTGAACAATGTTTTCTTAAGAGTAATTTTTAATGTTTCTATCCTTAAAACATTTATTTGTTTTTACTGAGAAGCTGTTTCTTCATCTAACCCTCTTATGGCAGATTACACTGTTCCCATTTTCCCTTTATGTGCAAAGGTGAAGCAAGGGATTGTCAACAATAAGATAGAAAGTTTTTTAACCTCTAGGTCACAAGTTCAACTTTGTCCTATGTCAGTACTGGTAGATAGGGTCACATTTAAGGAACTGTAGGACATGGATGTGGGATCTCAGTGACATTTTTAGTAGCCTTCATCCATACAGTAAAAAAACCTAATCTCATTTCTCTTCATAGCCTAGGCATGATCCTTCTGCACTAGGATGGACTGAGTTTAAAAACATGGATCACTTGTCTACATTCTCTCTTTTCCCTGGATAAATAGACTGTTTTTAAAACTGCAAAAGCCACATCTTTTCTAAATACTAAATTAATTATTAGAAAAGATTTTTATGAGAACAAGAACAAACCCTTTACTTCCTTAGTTGTGAAATTTGCTTTTGACTCTTACACTAAAATACATCAGTAGATATGATTTCCCGTCAGTGCATTACTTCTAAAATTTCACAAACAGGAATCACTTCTAAAGTGATTTATAAGTGTGTAATAAGCGTACTGATTGGTTTGATTTTATTTCTAGGGATGAAGCAGAACACAGAAAACTACAGACCTTTGCTGAAAAATCCTTGTTCTTGTCCTTGTGTGTGCTAAAGGAATAAAGACAAGTCAAGGAAGAAAGTTGGGTTATGATGAAAGAAGTAGTGTTCGGTTACCCTTGATTATGTTTAGTTTGGCAGTGTTGCAAATGTAGACTCATGATGAGATATACGTTTTTCCACTTTCTGTTGCGTAGTGTGTATGTACATGTTTTCTTTGGAACTGATAGAGAAAAGTAAATGTCATAGGATACAGTGGGCATACTGGTGTTTAAGTGCACCCTTCTCTCCCTGTAAAACATGTTACTATGTTACTCAAAATGAGAACAAGTTGTTAAAAGTTCTACAAATGCTGTGTGCTTTTGTTATGTTTTAAGTGTAAAAAATGCAAATGCTTTTTTGTGGGTTGGGGTTTTTTTGAGTGCTTTTTTTAGGGATATTTTACAGAATAGAAAATGAAGCAGATGTTCCAACAGATGTCACAGGGGGCCTCTGGAGGGAATGGCTGTTCCATGCACCACCAGCATTAGAAAACTCCTGAAAGCAGGGGGAAATCTAGAGTTGTGTAGCCTGAGGTCCACTGAGCTAGAACTCAAAGGCTTTGAGATTGCAGCTATTAAAAGTGGCAGGTTCTACTTTTATTCTTGTGTCAGGACACAAATTCAGAAACCTTCGTCACAAACAGTATTTCTCCTCCTTTGGCAGCTGTGAAACTGTCTGCAAGGATTGCAGTGGCCCTCTGCAAGCTCTTGTGCAAAGTGCCCCATCTCTAAGAGGGAGTGGCAGAAGCAGATTCCCCTGCCTTGTGAGGAAAAACCTTACTCCGGCCACTGCAGAGATGAGTTGCCAGAAGGAAGTCAGGCACACCTATCTGGAAACATGTTTTCTGGGCTGGAGAAAACTGCTGAAGTGAAGAAAGGATGAAGAATAGAAATTAAAAGCAACTTTACAAAAAGGTAGATTGGGATACGAACTTTAGACTCTTGCTGCACAGTTAAGTGGTACCAGTTGCAGCATTTAGTCAGCTCTAAATTGAGACTAATTTAATTTCACAGCAAGGAAGAATTGCAGCAACCTCCACATCCTGTCTAGCAGTGCCTTGCTCAGGAAACAGCTTTCCTATCACCACTCCCCCCACCCCCACCCCCTGCCTTTTTTTTAATCAAAATGCCTTTCCTAGTTCTAATAACCATAACAAGAAAAAAAAGGTTGGAGTTAAGATTAGATGATAGGCAACTCAGTTATCTTTATTCCATAATATGCAAAAATGGTTTTTACACACTATGTGAATATTGGCTCCAGCAGTCCTGAGTCAGCATGGTTATTTGTAGGGTGTTCATGCCATGAATGTGGTATGCTTCATTCTGTAGATGCATTTTTGTGGAAAAATGTCATCTTGCTAATGAATACAAACATATATTGAGAAGAAAAAGGAAGACCCCATTTCATTTGGGAATAAAAGCTTTTGTCAGTGAGGCCTTGTAGCTTCCGAACATATCTGGATCTTCTGTCTGAATGACATAAAGCTACAGGGAAGATGAAGTGATAGGTCTTAGGAGTCAAGAAAACCTTTCGAAATGCAAAACAAGCCTTTGTCTTTTTAATTACCCGGAGTGGGCTGTTGAAAGGAGTGGGATGATGGAGAGGGCAAAGGTAAGGAAAGCAGCTCATGATTTCTCATAGAGCTGAACTTGCCCAAATCTGCAGAGGCAGGAAACGTAGTTTTCCAGTTCATTAAAGGCAGCAAGCTGTCAGTCAGGTGCTTATGAGCCAGCTCAGCTGAGAGAGGGCACATGCCTTGGTTGTTTACACAGAAATCCTATGACCACTGCACAAACGCTTTCGCAGCCACTGTTGGCAGCACTTAACACAGTGGCATGTTGCTTTGATTTCAGAAATGCTTCCCGGTTTGGACCTGCTTTCCCATGTCATCACAAATCAGCTCAGAGGGATACAGAGCACCCTAGATTTTTAAGTATTTCAGAACTAAAATTTACATGCTGTATTTTGCCTGGGATTGACTGTGTGTATCTATTCATTTAATCTGTGAGTTACTGCTTCTAAGAATAAATTATTGCAATAATTTATACAATGGGAATCTGTAGTACAGACACAGAATCATTTCTCTGTAAATCCTTCCTTTTCCCTGCTGCATGCTGCAATATGAAGAACAGCCATCGTCCTACTTCAGGGGGAAAAGGATTGCCAGGGCAGGAGGAAGAGAGAGATTAAAATTTTAAGAGGATTTAAGAATTCCTGAAAAAATGGGTTTTGCCTCGTGCTTCGCCAAAATGTGAGAAGCACAAAATGAAGGGGAGAAAAAAACCCAGAATTAAACAGAGCAAAACAAAACCTAGAAACATGAAGCTGCAAGAATGTATGAGGTGTTTTGTTGGGTTGGGGTTTTTTGTCTGGGGTTTGTTTGCATGTGTGATTTGAGGAGTATCTTTTGACTCTGGGCAGTACAGAGCTGCATGAACACCACTGTGTGTATGAGTGTAGAAAACACTAAAGAGCTCTAACGAGAGGAGTGGAGCAGGACCTGGGACCATCCTGGGCTACCATTCCCCAAACAGTGTGGTGTCCTACAGAGAGATGACATCAAATAGAAAACAATGGTTTGCTGAGAGGGAGAAAAATAGCCGAAGGTGGCAACACTCACCAATCCCTTATGATACAGCATATTATCATGGTTTAAGTGTCACAGCAGTTGAAGCAATACAATATTTTGGTGCAAGTATTGTGAAAGATTTACATGTATTATCTGCTACCTGAATGGAAAGAAATGTTCTGCCAAATTCTTAGTTGTGAAAATGTAAATGGCTGGAATTATATGCAAAAAGATGTCTTCTATTCCTTTTCATTATATCATTTAGTAGCTCCTGAAAAAAAGAGAATAGTTTTGCTGATTCAAGGGCCTTGGAGATGTTTGTTGCTATTTTCCCATGTACCGTAAATCTCATTATTTGTACTTCCAGCAGCAAGCTGATTTGCAGATGTAGAGACTGAAATTTATGGCAAGAAGTAGAGGACTCCAGTGGGTTTAATACTGTCCACAGCTGAATTGAAATAAATCCAGAGCAACTGCATTTAAATGTAATAGTTGCTTCAGAACTTTTTTATTGCAATACCTTTTCTCTCCAATGTGTTTTTGCCTTTATTTTTATTACTACTTATCAAGAATCATGTAACTTGAGACCATTAAAAAGGGAATCAGGAATTAAATCTTGGATATTTGTGACCCTTATTTGAACATCTGCTTTATTCCTAAAAGCCAACCTGTTGTGGTGGCAGGTTTTTTGGTGATGTGGTTTTTTTGTGTGTTTTTTTTTAAGTAATGCACAGTGAAAATATGCAAAGACAGACTCTTACATGGTGGAGATTAATCCAAAAGGAACTGAATCTATATTACACTGATGTATACATTTTCCTGATTTGATTTATGAGATCCAGTATAAGATACTCCATAATACAGCATACTGCAGAGCCATGAAAAATGCTGCTCTGTTTCAGGGAAGTGCTAATGCAGGCTGCCTTCCCCCTTGAAAATGAGAAACGCAAGCAGTAAAGAACCATAATTGTTACTTTTTATGATAGTTTTTAATATTTTCATGCATTTGTGATCTGAAGGTGGAGCAGGCGGTGAAAGTGTAGTTATACTTGATGTGCACATTAAGTGAACCCCGTGCATGGTGGAGATGTAGATGTGTTTTGTTTATGGTGCAGTTTTATTTATTTTCCATTGACATACCTTGACAGAAAGTCCCATGGAAAGACATGAGACTTTTGAGATAAGAATCCATTGCAGAGCAGTGACATTCTTTTTAAAGCTTTATTTATTGAAAACCATGAGGTAGTTGTTAAATGCCTGGGATACAGTACATATAAAGAAGTGAAAATATGGAAATGTGTATTACTTTTTAGCAGGGCAGGATTTGTTGGCCAGAACACAGTCAGAGAATTCATGCCATGAGGAGGATGATGTGAATGGGGGAGAAAGGATGCTATCCTTATTCCTTATTGATGGTGTTTCAGTTCCATTTTCCGTGGTCTCTTTGGGAACCAGGGACTGTGTAATGCCAATAAGTACAATTATGTTCCTTTAAAAAAAGAAGAAAAAAAGAAAAAGTATCACATATGTAGGCTTGTGTAATACATCTGCCTCTAAATGGTTGTGAACAACAGTATTGCTAAATCATCACATGCTCATAGCAGAAAATCTCAGTTGTGTTCTCAGGAATAGGAGTGCTGGTCCAGCAGTGGGCATGACTTAACCCAGTTCTGGGCAGTGGAAGGTATTTGCTGCAGAGGCCTGTTTAGATATCTGCACAAAGACCTGACTTGGTTCATCACCCTTATTCTTACCTACGAGGGACATAGTGGATTCTGCAGTAAATCTCTCTTTTGTGCTGGATGGGGTGAGGAGCTATCGTGTTTTTCCATCTGCACAAAGGACACATACTGGAGACTTTGATGCCATATTCACCTTGGCAGTACATGTCTTCTTCATGATGACTCCTAATTACTTCAACTGCTTCCTGACTGGGTTTAGGGCACTGCTGTCCACAGATCTTACTGAGAGTGCAGCAGCCCTTTATTTGCTCTTCCAGGCGATCACAGCTGTATTACCACCCAAAAAAGAAATAAGGAAATTGACTGAAAATGAGATCAATTCCGGTTCTTTCAGTTCTTCTGAAGTTAATTTTTGTCTGTTGTTTTTGCTTTTGTGCTTTTTAAGCTTTTCACCCAGCTACAAAGAACACATTATTAAAGAGTGGATGCTCATTGGATTGTCACTTAACCATATGCCTCAGGAAAAAAAAAAAAAGCACTGATAGCACTTCTGACAGTGTTGTAGAAATTGGCAACATGCTCATATCCTCTCTGTGTTCTTGACAGAGAAGGCAGGCTGACTTTGACACTTACATTTTGACACTCTAAATTATTTGGCTGACATGCATATTAAAAACAAAAAAACAAGAAAAAACCCACAAGCCCCTATTTTTCCACTACTAGTATCTAAACAAAGGAGTGAGGATCACATTTAAATATACTGGTGTCACAAGACTTTTGTTATGGTCAAGCACAGGTATAAAAACACATTGTCCCAGATTTCCCTCTTCCCACATAGTAGACCTCCAATCCTCAGTTTTGTGTTTCCAAATTGTTCAATCTTTTAAAATTTTTATTTTATGTGACCATTGCTTTCCCCTATATAAACTTCCTTTCCTTTCTTGTATATTCTATCATCATAAAAATTAGCCTCTCAAAACAAATAGATGTTTGTTGGATTGGTGAATTGGGTTTTATTGCACTTTCCTATTCTCAATACGGCATAATAATGCAAGCAATTTAAGGAGAGAGTGTTTTAATAATAATTAGTTCAGCTACAAGAGGTATTCCAATAACTTCAACTGTAGCGGTAACAATATTTTCTATCTACGTTTAAAAAAAAAAAAAAGGCCATTACAGAAAGCATTTGCAATAGTATCAAGGACATTTAGCTTTACCTTAATCTACTGGTTGACAGATCAGCTGTCATCTGCTGATGCTGACCAGTTACTAAAGGCTGAATGCAGTTATGTTTCAACATAGCTAGTTGTTCAAGTTTTCTCTCCTGATACTTCAGTTGAAGAGGGGAAAAAAAAGTCTCTTAATTGACTTAATCTGTACCACCCTAAATAACTACATAGTTTGATTTTTTTTTTTAAATGCCAAAAAATAGAAGGAAAAAGGGGAAGCTAAAGTACTATAGAGGTGCTACTTAAGTCACCAATGGTGTTCCTGTGCTGTTTGTTTAATTCTAGTAGTTTGGTTCAATACGTTCTCCTTTAAATTACTTTTCTGTTCAGTTAGGCTCTTCCATGCTCAGAAAATAGTCTACTTTCAGCTGATGTTTGCAATTTAAATGTATGATTTGGTAACTGTTATGTTAGGGATTTTGTGTGTGTGTGTGTCAAGTAAGCAGAATCATTGACTGTGTGTGATACTTTCTTAAATAGATATCAGGAGGAAAGGGTGTCAAATGCAGAGGAAAAAGCAATATGAAAAGTCACAATATAAGTTATGGATAAAGGTTATTTTTTGTTTTTAACCAGTTGATCCCACTTGGTCCATCTTTCTCCAGACACTTCCGTTATTAATGTAATGCAAACAATAAGTCATTCAATTTCTCTTAGTTCTCTTTATGCTTGTCAGACACATTTCTGTACAGACTATTTTGGCAGCAGCAGTGATGAAATACACTTATTGACTGCAGCCACAGCAATCTAAATAGATATCTGTCTTTCCCTAACACCATGTAATAGGAATTTGTGGGTTTTATCCCTGAAGTGAATCTACTTAGAGAATTTTTCCTACCATAGTTTTTAATGTTTGGTTTTGTCTAGAGTGTTTTTGTTAACCTTTGGAATACTTACAGAAGGCAGGAAGGTGGTTTCCCGTAACACAATGTTCCTTTGAACATATTTTGCTATATTTTGGACTTGTTTCTTAAAATGCATGTATAGAATTTCTTTCTTTTTCTGTCAATAAAAACAATCATTTACTGTTTTCTATAAATGTGGTATAAAAGAAGCCTGGAATAATGGTTTTTTTCCCTTCATTCCAGTGCATAACCCATCTCATTTTCTCTGATTCATTCTTCTTCTTTCCAAGTTATCCAGAGGACTGCTTCAACTAGTTCCAGTTGTTCTGGGAACTGTGCAATAAAATTAAAGCAAGTTGCTAAATCAAGTAGACAATTAGTTTTAATGGGGAAGTCCTCGGTATTGTGGTCTCTATTCTGCTACTTGTGTCTTTATTTTGTGTGAAACAGTAATTGGATAAAACAGATAATTCTGTTAGGAAAAGGTATTGGTTGGTAGAACAGTGGATGAATGCCTTTGTCACAGACTGTGGAGTTATTTACTTCCCTCCCACCCCCCGCCCTCTTGCTTTCTTTGTAACCCTAAGGAATTGTGTCATTGAACAGACAAGCATTGCAGAGTTCAGCAGGGGACAGAAAGTGCTCTAACTTGGTCTGGCCTATAATTTGATTATTAGCACATGCTTTTGGGAGGTGAGAGACATGGAAGGGTGGAGAGCGCAGAGATAGCACCAAGTTCTTCATCACTAGTTAAGGCTCTTCAATCACCTTTTTAACAGACCCAGGCTGGGAAGAAACTAGAAGATGGACCACGTATTACATATGAGTGGCAGGGAAGGGTATAGTTTTTGTGTGTGAGATCTCAGATGTCACAGGTCATCTACTGCCCATTCTACTCTCTAATGTTGCAAATATAACTGTATATTGACCTTTTTTCCACCAAAACAACACTTTCCTACCAAACCTTTATATTATTACTACCATTATTTGTTTTCAAGTTGTGCAAAAACTGAAACACTTCTGTATTGGGTTTGCGTGGCAAGGTTTTG
Organism: Gymnogyps californianus; assembly: GCF_018139145.2. Taxonomy (NCBI): domain Eukaryota; kingdom Metazoa; phylum Chordata; class Aves; order Accipitriformes; family Cathartidae; genus Gymnogyps; species Gymnogyps californianus. The sequence continues at coordinate 54,832,457 of NC_059473.1, forward strand.
GTGGCGGGGGGGACTACAGGAGTGGCTTCTGTGAGAAGCTGCTAGAAGCTTCCCCTATGTCCGATGCCAGCTGGCTCCAAGTTGGACCCGCTGCTGGCCAAGGCCAAGCCAATCAGCGATAGTGGTAGCGCCTCTGGGATAACATATCTAAGAAGGGGAAAAAAACTGTGCAACAGCAACTGCAGCTGGAGAGAGGAGTGAGAAGATGTGAGAGGAACAACTCTGCAGACACCAAGGTCACTGAAGAAGGAGGGGGAGGAGGTGCTCCAGGTGCCGGAGCAGATTCCCCTGCAGCCCGTGGTGAAGACCATGATGAGGCAGGCTGTCCCCCTGCAGCCCATGGAGGTCCACGGTGGAGCAGATATCCACCTGCAGCCTGTGGAGGACCCCACACCGGAGCAGGTGGATGCGCCCGAAGGATGCTGTGACCCCGTGGGAAGCCCACGCTGGAGCAGGCTCCTGGCACGACCTGCGGACCCGTGGAGAGAGGAGCCCACGCTGAAGCAGGTTTGCTGGCAGGACTTGTGACCCCGCGGGGGACCCACGCTGGAGCAGTCTGTTCCTGAAGGACTGCACCCCACGGAAGGGACCCATGCTGGAGCAGTTCATGAAGAACTGTAGCCCATGGGAAGGAGTCACATTGGAGAAGTTCGTGGAGGACTGTCTCCCGTGGGAGGGACCCCACGCTGGAGCAGAGGAAGAGTGTGAGTCCTCCTCCCCCTGAGGAGGAAGGAGCAGCAGAAACAACCTGTGATGAACTGACCCAAACCCCCATTCCCCGTCCCCCTGCACCGCTGTGGGGGAGGTGGTAGAGAAAATTGGGAGTAAAGTTAAGCCCAGGAAGAAGGGAGGGGTGGGGGGAAGGTGTTTTTAAGATTTGGGTTTATTTCACATTATCCTGCTCTGATTTGACTGGTAACAAATTAAATTAATTTTTTTTCCCCAAGTTGAGTCTGTTTTGCCTGTGACAGTAATTGGTGAGTGATCTCCCTGTCCTTATCTCGACCCACGAGCCTTTCGTTGTATTTTCTCTCCCCTATCCAGTTAAGGAGGGGAGCGATAGAGCGGCTTTGGTGGGCACCTGGCATCCAGCCAGGGTCAACCCACCACAACTTCCTTCTTCTCCATCTTTACCCAAGCGGTCTCTGAAGGCTTCTCTACACACTCCTCCTACTATCTACTCAGTTCTCGCTCTGCAGATTGCATTGCTGGTGAGATGTAATGTGTTTTGAAAGCACTGGGCTTATGGTACACACATGTGTGCAGCTATTTGGTAGGGCTGAAGTTAATGGCAAGTATCAGCTGAACTTACTTGATCAATATTCTGTTAAGAAACTTCTGATTTATCATTCAGCTGCAGAATTTTTAGGCATTTGTGAGAAGGAATTTGATAGTAATATCCAAGCATTACATTGCAGGTAAAATAAGCACCCTGAACAAAACTAACAATGACAAGTATCCTATATATTTAAGTGATAGTTTGACTTGAGTTGTAAATTAGATTTCTTTCCTGTTGTCATGTAGTCTATTATAATAATGTGACACACATTCATGAAGAGATTTCTTTGACTTCCTGGGCCAGAGTGAGTTGGGCATAAAGTGACGCAGTAGGATTTTAAACATCCTTGGTATCTCTTCCCCGCTGAGATTCTACCAGGCACCTCTGTGAATTTTTATTTAACTAAGTAGCTTTAGAATTTGATGTAGAGTGGTTTCTTTCAGTCTTGGGCTTTGCCAATACACCTAGTTTTCCAAAAATAAACAGCATGCAAAGACTTAATAAGCTAAAGAATTCAGGAAGAGAATATTATGGCTGCAGAAACAAGCACTCAGAATGGAGAAAATATCAAGATGTGGCTACCGGTGCAATTTTAACTTCTTTTACCCTTTCTCCTCTCCTTCCATGTGTGTGCTATTTCATAGATAATTTTTTTCCAGCTGGTCAAACTTTTTTCATCACATGGGACGTGTGATGTGCAAAATGTTACTTTTTCCTCACTATATCCCTAGTACGTTTTTGTATGCTAATTGAACTATATTTAATGCAAAATTATTCATTTCTCTGTGGGCTTCTAAGGTGGATGTCAGTGAAGCATCTTTGTGCTTCACAAAGTTCATTAATTTATTTTCACAATATCACTTGATGTACTATCTCCGTTATACATTTGGGTAACTTAGGCACAAAGAAGGAAAACTAGTATCAGAATTTTTAGCATATTTAACATCGTATAGACATACTGTCAGATTCAGCTATGATGACAGGAACATTCTGCAATGAGGTCTTTAGCTCACTGTTAGACAGTACTCTAAGCTGGCTGTCACACATTGTAGATGATTATGGTTCATATGAAATACCTCATTTAATTACAGTATTTCTTTTGTAGAAAGGGATATGCCCATCTTCTTGGTGAGACAAGACAAATAAGGTTATTCACAAACACTGCAGCCCTGTCATGGTTTTGCATAGGCTTCTCTTTGCTGTTGTGTATCGCTTGCATACCTTTATGATTTTAAATTAAGTAATACTCATAGGCTGCCTCATGATATATGTATCCCCTCACAGGCTTGGTGTTTATAATTGTTTTTCTCAGGTTCCCACGTCAGTGCCATACTTCAGAATCAAGAAACAGGTAAATGATTTTTAATAGCCTTTGTCTCCAGTGTTATATATGCTAGAGGCCAGAAATATAACTTCTTTCAGAGTTGCTCTGGATGTTCCCGTGGCACAGGTGGTCTTGTAAGTCAGTTACTAGTTAGCTAACATGTTCTAAAAACCTGAAGTTAATCATGCAGATGGGCATTTAGGAAGTCAGCATTTTCTCAGCTCTGTGGGTTGATGATTTTCTTTAGGACTAATTAGCAGGGTTACTAATCCAAACAATTAAATTCTCTTCTAATGCTACAGCTGTCTAATTAATGAATCTATTAATTAATCAGTAAGTTCTCCAGATGTCTAGTGAGATACTATCCCTTAAGCAGCAATGTTAGTTGTTGAATTTTTGTAAAGCAAGAACTAGAATCTTTCATTTGTTTGGTTGCGTATTAAACAGGAGCTGGATTTATTAAAGTACAAGAGTTGTATCTTTTCTTCTTTTCCTCTGAGTAAAAATCTATTTTTAATTATCATTGGTTATTTTTTCCATTCAGCCACCTGACATACTTGTGAATAGATAATGTGTGATTAAAATCTAAGGGGTTGTTATTCAAATGCCTCCCTTCCAGTGACCCAGAAAAAAGCTCTTGCAAAAATGAATGTTACCATATAAACATGCAAATAGCTTAATTACTTTCAATTTCAAAAATCTACTTACCTTGTGCCAGTAAGTCATGATCTTACCACAGTACTGCTGCTGAACTCTTGCATTTACTGGGATGTGTTTGGTATTTTCCTTACTACTGAATGGCAACATGCTTGCTGAGCCCAAGGTCGCTATTTTGTTAAAAACTTTTGAGTAATAAGCCATTACTAAAGATCTGGTGAACCTGCCTGCAGCCCTCCCACATGCTCATCTCTTCTCCCTTTCAAATTATACACATGCAAGGACGGGGAAAGTTCTTACACCTGCTTTCACCTAGAGATTAAGTGTTGGCCTTCTCGGTCTTTGGTGCAGGGAGACCAACCTGTGTGAAAGCGGTGTGCGTCTGTGTCATTCCCAAAGGTGTGTTCTTATCTGCAGCATGCTGCCTCACGGTGCAGCTTGAAAATGGGCTGTCGTTTGGGTCAAGTCTGGCAAAGTCATCCTGTCTGGTTTAATTTGACTGATACTGTTTATCCCACAGGAATGGAAAGTGCTTTGACCACACACTATGCATATCTTTATATGCACAGGTTTGACAAAAAAAAGTTTCTCTGCATACTGAAATATATAGGATATGCTGTGCATGTTTGTGCTGGTCTGCTTGGTTTTTGTAATTTCTTTTGAAAAAGTGGGGTTTCCAAAATTAAATATTAAATCTTGGTGTTTAGCATCTTTTGTTTCATGACTAAAACAGTTGTCAGTTTATTCAGTAATGAAATCTTAGTCATCTAGAAGTAATGAAACCGGTGATCATGCTTCCCTTTCTGTTCTGTAGAAGCCAAGGTATAAATTACATCGTCAGTTCTAATTATCGTACAACAGGCTATAATGTAACTGGTAAGCTGCCATGGCTGCATTTTTGTTAGCACATTGTCTCCCTCAGAGACAAGGACCTATTTTATTTCTCCTCTCACTCCTTCCTCTTAAAATTCCCTCCCTTTTCATTTATCAGGTACAAAAGAAGGTAAGGAGGAGGAATTTAAGCCTCAAGAAAATTGTATTCCTTTTAATTAAAATCCTAGAATGCAATCCACACCTCTTATATTCCTGTGTTGGTGTGCGTGAGACTCCAAATCTTGCCAGCCCACAGCTGCCAACGTTGCTGTATTATTGGAACATATGCAGAGTTGGCTGCTTTTCCCAGTGCCATGCGTCCATGCTGAGAAAGGTGCTGTACTGGGAAAGGACGGTGTCAGAGGAGCCCAGGGCATATGTTCTCAATTGGAGTTTGTCCGTAGTGACATTTTGCTGGAGGCTTGTGCTGTTTGGGAAGGTAGCTTTACTGAGGTGACAGGCTGGGTTTTGCCAGCTGGCATCAAACTTATGCAAACTATTGGCAACAAGAAACAACTACTTTGAATAAAACTTTGTAGGAGCTCAGACCTGAGTGAAACTGGCTTTACTCAGGAAACATCTTGTTCAGGTTCCTTCAGCTTGTCTATTTAATTTGGTGTTAACACGGATATTTTAGGGAGCTTTGAGATTACATTGGCTCAGTTTCCAGCTGAGTTCTGGGAACTGAAGACTGAGCAGGGGTATAATTCTGTTTCTAGCTATAGACTGAGCTAGAGATAACTGTTAAGTGTTTATTGTCTGGACTATGTTGTGCAGAAACCTACAGTTGCACTATATCAATAGCTGTCTGCGTGTGGCTAACCAAGCAAAGAGGACTAACTGGAAAATAGAAAGAATGCTGAACAACCAAGGAAATAAATCCTGAATCTATTAAAGGAAGAAAATAGAAAACCTAGCTTATAAAGCTCTTCTGAATTAGGAAAAGCCTCAATCTGCTTCAAGGGCAAAAGCTTTATTTAGCTCATCTTAAAGAATTTTCAGTATTCCTGTTCCTCTAAATTCTTTCGCTGGGATTTAAAAGACTAATTTGACCTATCATTAATTGAAAACCTTTCAGTGGCAGCTGAACAGGTAGTATTTTGGGGTTGTTTTTCTTGTAATTTATATAATAAGTTTGTATTCCTATGACTGTGAAAATAATTCCTTGATTTTTTTTAAATAAGTGTTTAAAAAAAACCCCAACAAACAACCCCTCTCCCCCCAAAAATCCTGACAACAAAACCTTAAACTATGTAAGCATTTAATAGAAAAGAGTAACCACCCCTAAAACAAATAGTGTTGTTGGAGAGCTTTGTATAGTTGCATCTTAAATATTTTCTCTGACTAAAGAATCTTTGGAATCTGGCTCATCAGAAACTGCAAAAAACAGTTTCTGTTTCTCTCACACACACCCACTCTCCCCCTTGCTTTCCTCTCCCCGCCCCCCCCAAGCTCAATTCATTACCTAGTTTTAGAATTTTACAGTCACTTGCTATTGTATTAGTCCTTGTATATTCTGTGGGTTTAAGGCAACTGTGCTAAGAATCGTTTGAGTAGTACAGTGAAGCGAGCAAAACTCACTGCCTACTTTTATCTTCACTTTCCACTGTGTCACAGTTTTTCATGCTGTGGTTCACTAGTTATTGGTGGTCTGGGAAGTATATGGCAAGTATTTGATCCTTAGAGAGCTAGCTAATCATATGGTTTTAACTGTCCTCTTCGTTTTCAATTTTAAAATTGCATTAAAAGGAAGACAAAACCACATTGCCAATATGTAAGGAATTTATATAGTCATTGAAAAGATACTATATGACTTGGAATGGAAAAGGAAAGTTGTCTGTGCCTATGAAAGGAAGGATATATGTTTAAGAAATATAAGACTATGTTAAGAAGTAGTCTGCAATATAAAAGCATTAGAGAAATCCTGCTATCCAACCTCAGCCTCAATGTTTTCGTGGATTCAAATTCAAGGATAACCAGCGAGGTCCAAAACCTGGGTCTAGAAGTTTTTGGAGGCAGAATTAAGATGTGCCCAAGTTCTGCTGATCTATAAGACAGTTTGGAGCATGTAATTGTATTTTATGCCTTTGAAATTGTTTCCGGGCAGTGAAATCAAAAGGTCCGTTTTTTTGTCTTGGCTCTATTAATGTCTTGGTTTCCCCTTTTTGTGTCCTAACCAAAGCTATATTTATAATATTTACTCCAGCCTCTTTAGCCTACTTACAAAAAAAGCACCACATAGCTATTACTGCTATATTATTCTGTATCTTACACTAGCGCTAATAAAGACTACTTTAATAAGACAGAACCTTTTCCCCATCTTGTGTACATCGATTCCCTATTATAGATTTCCATATTAAGTGCTGAAGAAATACGGTTTTATGATCTCCACAACTTAATGAGAAACTTCCTTCTAGAATGTACAAAGTAGGTAATTTGTTGCAATAAGCTCCACTTTTGGCTAGGGTTGAGAACTCCCTGAAGAGCATAGGTTAAAAGCATACCTCAAAGGTGAGGTTATTTCAAGAAATGGTAGGCTTTACCTCCCTGCCAAACTCTTCTATGTGCTTGAGTTTCTCACCACTCTGCTCTGTTTCATTCCTTTGACGTTAGCTATTTGTAGTGTTCAGAAACGCTTTCGCTTTGTCAGGATGGTCTCGAGTACAGTAGATTCTTGCTACACGAACAAGATCCTTTTGAAAGCTGGGAGACAGTGAAGTGCCAGCCAACTTTCCAAGCAAGTATAAATAAATTCCAAAGTAGATTTCACAGAAATGGATTTGTACCTTTGGTCCCATTTCTTCAAAGAGTAGGACAGCATGGAGGCTACACTATCTTTGGCAAAGACAGGTTTTTAAAGGCAACTTAGTTTGAACCTTCTGGTTTCTGATGTATGTGGTAAGGATCCTTGAAATATGAATAGATGTTTGTTCTTCCAGCCTACCTAAACACAACTCCTGGGATGTCAATCAGTTTTGAATGAAAGCGGAAGGGCCCCTTAGTCTCTTGTTTAGGCAGACTCTCTCAGTATATGGTGCATGACACTTCAGCACTTTAAACAAACATGCTGTGTCAGGCATACTTGATCAAAGGTAGCCTTCCACTTCTGATTAGGGCAGGTGTGCTTAGAGCCTGCCTTTTCAGAAGTGCTGAGCATCTACAAAGCTCTGAGTCACTTGGATTTGCAAAGACTCAGCATCTTTGGAAGTCACACCACTAGCAATGACAAAGTTGGAGTATCCAATTAGGTGATCTCATTATAAGTCCAGTTAAATTATAGATGTTAGTATACTTACAGATGCAGGTAATCATGTGAATGCTTACCTCCATTGAAATCAATAAATGTTAAATTACTCAGTGCTTTTGAAAATCCCATTAGGCACTGAGACAGCTGAATAACTTTAGAAATCTGATGTATGGGAACATTATTTTATATGTATGGCATCCATTATGCTAGGAGACTGTGCAAGAAAGCTGAGCTTTTTGGAGGGAGTAAAAGGAATTAATTGCCCAGTCAATGGGGCATTCAGTGGCTAACTGTCGTAAGCTGCTTTAAAGCCCCAGATTGCTGCCTCTGCTTCCAGAGGTTTATGGCCCATATGTGGGAGGAGAACAACTTGGCATGCGGCAACACTGAAGCCCAGCAGAATGTTTATAATATTCAACGCTCTGTTGCCCTTGGCAGAGAAGTCTAAATATTGACCCACTGCCATACTTTCTAACCACTCCTAGCCAAATTCTCTTGTCAGATATGTTCATGCAATGCCATTAAGTTCAGTGGATGGAACCTAATAAATGTCAAAAGGGGCGATATCTGGAAAAGCAGGAATTCTTTAGCGTTTATTATTTTTTTAATTTCAACATATTTCACTGGATTTTCTTTTTCTCCTGATCTTTGTGAAATATCAGAAAATAATATTTTCTATTTTGAAAAGCTTGTGTGTAAGAAAGGGTTATAATCTCTTATGGAGGGAAGGGGGAATTATGGATGATAATCAGAAAGCTTGAGTGGTAGAATTGCAGTTATAGTGTCAGTGAGGAGAAGAATAGATGCTTAGCCAGTATGAGTCAGACAAGATGATGCAAAGATATGCACTTTTACTTGTCTGACAGATGTTCAAAACCTTATTTCAAAGGCATGCCTAGAAGCCTTCAGTGAATATGAATGTATTAACAATGTTACTCTTTTTAATGTTTAAAAAAAAAAAACAAAACAAAAAACCCAACATTAAAGCTACCACTTGGCTATCTGCTCCCCCATGAACTTTCCCAAATGCCAGCCACAGATAATAGTAAGAAAGTTTGTTTCATGAGATATTATCAGAAAAGTCAAATTATGTCTTAGTTGCACTTTACTGAAACAAGTGGCATATAGAAAAGGATTGAAAACTCTGTTTGAAGTTTCCTTCAGTTGTGTGTTTGTTGTCTTGCTTTACCTTGACTAGTCTAGACAGCTTTTTGAAAATACATTTTTAACATCTTAAAATGTTAAGAGACTTTTATAATGAAAATTTTACAATGTGGTCAGTTAATCCATTTAGAAAAACAGTAAAAAAACATGTCTATGAAATGCGTTTACTTGGTTAAACTTTTGAATAGAGAAACTGCTAAAATGAAGGATTGAGTAACAATTTTGTATAGTCTGAATATATTTATGGTCTCATTTTGTGATAACAGCAGTAATCAAGCTATAAATTTTTACCTAAAAAGCATCTGGTGAAATGCAGCTATATTAGTGTTTATTCCTGCAATGCTATTCCCTTTTCTTGGGGCAGGGGGAAAGTGAGGAGGAGTAGGTTTGGGGACTTTTTGGGGGGTACTTTTTTGATGGGGACACACACGTGTTTTTATTGGGATAAATCTTGAGGATGGATATTTAGCAGAGCTTTCAGTCTTCACGTTTTTTAGTTCCCTTTCTGAAGATAAGGGTCTGGGTCAAAAAATATTGTACGTGCTTAGTGATGATAACATTTAATAGTGCTGCAAACAGACCTCTGTGAATGGATCGTTCTGCGTGACTCCTCCCTGTTGTGTGATGTTATAATTTAGTGTGTAATAATCCTCAGTAAATCCCTGTAGGTGGTTTTATTTTTTTTTTCCTTAATATGGCATGTATTTGGAGGTATGGTAATTTGCCATTGGTTGACTTGAGACAACTTTGTACCTCACCGGAATGACCTATGGGAGCCAAGACATAATATTCTTGATGGGACTGAGCACTACATTTGTATACACGTGTGTTTTAAATTTTCTGTTATAGTTGAATTTTTATTTTTAGTATTTTTAAAAGTTTTGGACAAAATGGTTGCACAGTTTCTGGAAATGAGATGAGGAGAAAAAATATTTTACATATTTAAAATAATTCCAGCAGCTTTTATTATTATTAGCTTTATCTACTGAGTTCCATAATTGGGAGCACAGCCTTGAAATTTAGGAGCAGGTGGCCTTTTTGTCAGGGGTATGTCTTTCATTGTTCGTTTGCCAAATTATAAACTTTTAAAGTTTGCTTGCATGGGCTGAATAGAGACAAAAGGGAGGTATTGAAAAAGGCTAATCTTCTCTGTAGTTAATGGCAGACAAGTTCTTCCAGGGCTGATTCAAAGGATCAAAGTTAGGTTCCCACTGAGTTGCTCTCTTCTTTCATTACTTCTGGAGGAAGTCAAGGGAGGGAAAACTCAGTTGACTGAAGTTAGCCTTGGTGAATACTCCTTTTAAGGTTTTCTGAATTCTCTGAAGTTGTGTGTGAGCGTTTTGCTGCACCTTTTAGTTCTGCTAGTGCTGACCAGTCTGTGCACATATCAACCCCCCTGAGATACTTAACATGCTTTAGCCTGGAGCTACATCATTAAAGTTGGATTCATTTTACTGCAATTGCTGCTCCTGGCTGAAGAACTAGCACTGAAACTGAAATCATAGCCCCTATCTTGCTGTGCTCTTGGTGAACCCTGTGCTGGCCCTGAGGCAACGCTGTGGAAGAAGCTGTCAGACAGGAGTGTGCAAAGCAAGAGGGAAGGAGCAGGGCTGAAGTGTTTCAGTGGCAGTGGAACAACAGCAGTGGGAGGAAAAAGAAATAGTAATCGTGATCATTCATATCTTTTTGTGACACAGGGGAAGACAGGGATTGGAGGAAAAACAAAACAAAACCCCAGCAAACATAAAAAAAGAACCACAAAACCCCAAGACCAACACAAACAAAAACCCCTTGGTTCTTCAACATGCCACTAAACCCCTTGCTTTTATGTGTTTTCTTTTGCTTTTTTCCTATATTGTTGCCCACTGCTTTTTAATTCCAGATTTCCATAATAAACCCGTTTATACTCAAATGTATGACAGAATGATGCTTTTGTGTGTTGAATGTGCTTTGACATAATTTATCTAGAACTTGACAGGGATGTCATCCTTGATGATTAAAAAGGCATTAATGAGATGGGTACTTGTCAAGACTAGATTATGGCCATCTCCATGTTAGTTAAATGGCAATGGAATGACTACTGGAAACAAATGTGAAGCACACATTTTTGCAATGAATTATTGATTGCTCTTGATAGAGGAAATAAGAAATTAGAATGACTGGGCAACAAAATATAAACACTCCTTGATATTTTAATCAGGCATATTATGACTTAGTCAATGTAAGATAAAAAGCTGCACATGATATGAAGTAATTTCTCTTTAAAGAAGCCTAATTCAGTTTAGACAGGAAAGAATGAACGCATGGGGTTTTCTTTTTTTGATTAAGCTATAATGCACTATGGTTTATGCAATAAGCAAATAGTTAGATTTCTTCAACATGTACATGGGAATTCTTAATTACCATTAGATAAACTGATAATAATTCAGCTAGATACTAAGCATATGGTTGATATTACATCTATAACAATTCTCTGAGCTTAAAAATTTAAGCATACACTAATGCTGATTTAATTTCTTAGCTGTTTAGTTATCTATTTTTGACAAACTGAAATAGGTGGCATCTTGGGGAACCAGACCAAAATCTGATGTGTACAGACTTATTATCTTTACAAAATGCTTTACAGACACTGCTTTGCTGTGAAAGTCTCTTCACAGATTTTTATCTTGTAATGTCAAAACAATTAATGGGAAAATAAGCATTTCAGGATGCTTCATCTTACTTGTCTAGTTTGTTAATGAGCTCATCTCTCTATATCTGGAAGTTTTTAATATGTATGCATGAGGAAAGATGTACTGCAGTGCTGCTGCTGCTTTATGGGGCAGTAAGGTTTCAAGAAAATTGTAACTGTGAATGAATATTCCTTCACACCCCCCCACCTAATCTCAGAAGTATGCAATGTGAGATACAGTAAACATTTCCTGCTCACCATAAATTTGTGTGTCTTCCAGCAAGAGATAAGAAAAACAGCGTATTAGGGTTTGGCATTTGCAGAATTTTGTCTAAACTTGTGGAGATATTTTTAGGGTATATTGGTCTCTAGAATTGGCAAAAAAAAAATATTTCTTTTCAGCCCTTTTTTTGCTATTCTTCTCATCATGCAATTGAAGAAAAATGCAGGAAAACAGTTTTAATCCCTTTTGATTCTGCAATACAAATTTTACTATTTCGCTTGTGTACATCACATAGGCAGTCTTTATCCACTTTCTTGTTCATTACTGTACCAGTGTATTTTCCTATTTGAAACCTCATAAATAATGGTAGCTTTAATTCCAAGACATGATGAATGAGTGTGTCTGGGCTTTTAACACTTGATATAAGAATTTTAAAAAGCCTTTATTTTCACATCTCATTTTCAAACATTATTTTAGTAAACTGCAACAAAGTAGTAGTTAGGAAGATCCAGCACTGATGTTAATATGTCTGGTCTTCTGGAAAACCAAGTGGTCCTCCATTCTGAGTTAGCCACCTACTTTTGTTGGCACTTTGGTTTTGGGTTGCAGCACAGGGATTACAGGATTACACTGTCCGCTAGGTTAGCAAATGATTCCTGCCTGGCTGCACGGCAAGTATGTAGCAAGGTGTACCTAAATTTTAGTTCTTCTTTTTAACCTTTTTGTTTCTTAATGACAATAACTTGGAAAACCGCTCCCCGTCTCCTCCATTATTTCTAGCTGTATGTGTTTTTTCATGACGGCAGGTAATTTCTCTTATAAATATCTAAACATAGATGTCTTGTAACACATTTATGGATGTAAGCATGCCAAAATACCCTAATTAGTTTACTAGGAAGTGTGATCATCATGTGTACAAACATTATCAAGCACATGATCACTTGTTGTGACTTCAACTTCCCCCATTTGGCAGTCACATGAGATAATCTGCCTCCTCTTAAGCAGTGCGAACTGTTTCCTGCACCCTGGCCAAGCAGCAACGCTGGCAGAGGGATCCACTTTGCTTTTCCCATGCTAGGATTACACCAGGAAGAATTTCCAAGCAAAGTCAGCCACCACATGGAAGGGGAAGGGGGTGGGTGAGTGCGTGTATGTGTGGTGGTGGGGTGGGGTGAGTAAAGACCACTTCACCAAGAGAAAAGTTTGGTCTGCTGGCTTTTTCAGCTAAATTAGCACTCAAGCTAATGGGAAGCAACTTAAATACCTGCTCAAGCTATAAAGTAACTGTTGGCAGAACAGCAAAGCACAGACATTTTCCTGGCTGGCTGGGTTGTGCCAGAATGTGAACAGCTACATTTTAGATATAATGTGTAGAATAAAACCCATTCACATTTGCGATGCACATTCACTTTTTCATTGTAAAAGGTAACTTTCAGAGTGTTGGGCTTTTTTCAAATTGTTTCCGTTAATATAAGGTTTCTGCATTTAGAGAGAAATACCCCTTTTTTCAGTTTTATGACGCTTGGGTGTTTTACCTTTATGAGAAGGTTTTTTAAAATAATGAGAGTATTTGGGGATTAAAATTCTCCTCTCACTGAAATCAGTAGGAAAAACTCATGAACTTGACTGGGAAGAGTATCAGGCCAATAATGGGTAGGAAAAAATGAACCGTGCTCTGACACCAAGCTAGTTCCACTTGTGCCCAAGCCCACGGCGTTTTCTCACACGATGACTGCTGGGAGGTTGTATGTGTCAGCCCCACGCTGGAGGCCCTGGGCTGACTGGAACTGCTCCAAACAGACCTAAATATCACCAGATACAGAGGAGTCTGTTGCATGTTCCCATTGTTCCTGCCCATAAGAAGCAACTCATGGGTAGGTGTGGGCAGGCTTAAAAAGTCTGGTTATCTTTAGGTTAGGTTGCAATGACAGTTTTACCAGGTCTGCCACAAAATTAGAATTTGAGAGAATGGTATGTCATAGCCAAACCTGTTACACCTCAGTGTGATTTCGTCCTTGCTGAGAATTTAGCCAATGTAGCAAGTTGTAAGGCTTTATGTCAGCATTCTGCAGCTGAATCAACACAAAACATTAGACTCACAAGAACTGCCCTTAATACAAGTCCAAGCATACAGTGAAAATTAAGTTTCCTATAGAAACTGTCTCAAAATATTAACACGATGATTCCACTATTATAAGTTGTTAGATCCTATTTAGTTGAAGAATATTGTGGGCATATAAGTAACTATTGAGTGGAGAGAGCTGTGAGAGAAAATAGGTTCTCTCCCCATCTGGTAGGTTTAAAAGAAAAATAACGCTAAATTAGAGGTTTATGTTATCATTTATTGATGGTATTTTTATGCTTCCATAACATCTTAAATTTGAAAATATCAGTGCCTCAGGAAGCTAACTGATTTCTCTGTAGGTGCTAAAATTTCCATAAATGTGTGGCGTGAAATCTGATAGATTTGTTTTTACTGAATTGAGATGTAACTGAGTTAACTCTATTAACTTGTTATAATCGCTCTGCTAAATTGAGTTCTGCATGTTTTCTCACTTTTAAGTTTCACTGTGCACTGTACATATTGCAAATATGTAACTCCGTAATTGACTGGGAATAGTTGTGAAGAGGTTGTTATGGTCTCTCTTGCGTACGTAATACATCTTTAGAAAACAGAATTAGGTCATTGGCACACACATTTAACAGTGATTTGACTCAAACAGAAGAACTGGAACCGTTTCTTTGCCCCCTGAGGAAAAGAGCAGTTCTCTATGTACTAAAGTCCTTCTGACTTTTCATCTTAGGCTACATGTTGTTATTACTGTCCTTCCTTTGGAGGACAATTAGGCCTTTTTGGTCAATGTTTTACTTTTTCTCCTGGTAAGTGAAGCACCAACAAGCTCTGCAGTATTGCTATGGCTGTACACTAAATCAGTAATGCAAGAGATAAGAAGTTCAGAAGTCTGGAGTGCCATATATTACTATTGAACTACTACTTCCTCCAGTACATCTAATTAAATAACATCTAACGATTAACTATACATCCAAAACTGGTAAGTGGTTTTAACAGTTTGTATGAGAACAGCTGACAAGCCTTACATTTTTAAAGGATCTCAGTGGCATGAAATTAGTTAAGAAAATCGGATGTGTTGCAGATGCAGGACATTGGCTGGCTGGAGTGGCGCTTGTCCACACGAGTTCGTCAGTGAAGGCTGGAGTTGCTCAGTCTGTGTGTGTGGTTGTGCCTCTGCTCTGCAGGAAGCACTGCATCAGCATAGCTGTGGAAAGCCACGTGCATAGACCTCAATGTTCTTCCTCCTCCCCACCCCCTGCTCTGGCTTCAGTGTGAAATGGCTGTACAGAATATTACATTGAAATCTCCTTTCTTTTGTCTACATGAGACCTGTTAAGGCCGGTTCTTACTTACTCAGGAACAGTTCTACACCACTTCCACATTTTAAAGAAGACTTCCCATGGCCTCAGGTTACATCCCCCACCAGTGGGGTATGCCTCACTGGTGAGCTGGAAATACACTGTCTGTGAGCTGCAGTGCAAAACATAAGCAGATAAACTTTGCTGAACTAGTTTTCTGCATGGTCAGTTTGTTATTTCAGTCCCTAAGTCTTGGTGCAGGAATTTTGTAGCCATGACAATTTCCCAAGAGCCATGGCTATGAAAAGTTTAGGAACAGTTATTCTGCACTGCTCCACAGTGTGAAAAAGTGTATAGGAGAATTTGTTTCCAAGTGTTAAAATCTCTTCATAGTTATGCTGGTCAAAACAGAACAGCTTCATTAAATCCAGGGTATATATTCTGGACTGGCATTCAGCGAATACAGCAGAATTGTAACTTTACTGCTTGAATATTTTGTTCCATGCTTAATACAATGTCCCTGACAGAGGAAAAATTTCTTTGTATTAAAAAAACACCCTGGACTGTGGTAGTAGATTGCATAAGAATCTCAGCACACTTTAAAAATAAATATATGAAGTAATGCTCTATGTAGCAACTGTCGTATGGTTTAATCACGGTTTAATCACAGTTTAATACAACCAAGTTCAGCCTGAGTCCAAGAGATAGTTATCCTATTAAAATCCAGTGTGATTACAGAGCTGTTTTCAGGAAAGAGGGGAAAAAGGGCTTGTCAGCTTTTGGCAGTGCTGAGGTGTTGGACTTTGATCAGAAACTTTGATTCCTGTGGCTTCTATTACACAGGAAAGGAACTAGTCTTGGCACATCTTCTAACAGGTTGTGAAAGATCTGTTGCTCATGCCCATTGGAAGAACTTTCTTGGCTATCGGACATCTTGGTTTCATTAAATAGTTTCAGAGAAGTCATGAATTAGAACTTGAGTATTCACAAAAATGGTTTTAATAATGAGTTTCCAGGCACCATATTTATGAATGCACACAGGCACTTCCCTGTCTGACAGATATCTGGAAGGAAAAGTTTATTGAAGGTTATGAGATGCTGTACTTAACTGGAGATTAAAACATGGTAAGGGAATGGAAGGTGAAAAGTCATTTGTAAATGACATTGGTATGAAAACTAGAAGCTACTGTATATGATTTATTTTAATAAGCATATAGAACAATACAAATGCTTGAGAATTTATATGTTTTCTTAGGTTCTGCATTTTCTATTTATAGTTTGTATGATTTCATTCCCCTCTTAAAGTCAATGTAGTGCTGTAAGTGGTCAGGTTTTTCTGTGTTTACCGCTCAAAAGCCACTGGAGGACTTGAAATAGGAACATGTACAATCCCAAAGAGTGTCAGTCAAAGGAGACTAAAGGGTGAAAAGAAACTGGCTGAATCCACCTTACTTCTATTTCTTTAACAAAGCTGAACACTACAAGCACTACACAGAGCTCCACAGATGAGGAATGGACCTATATGGAAATTCAGGCGCCCGTTTTGGAAAGCCTCTAGGCAGGCATGGATTTTCTAGAAGTGGACAAGCGTTGCTGCTTCCCCTGCACTGCCCCAACTTCCCCCATCTTGCCCATGTGAAGATGGGAAAGGCTGTGTAGGGTCTCCACTTACTGACGAGCCAGCCCACTTCCATGTCTGCAGATACAGCTGGCCACCTACTGCAATTTTCAGAGCTGTGGAGCTCCTGCTGGCTGATCTCAGTCATATCCCAGTTGTCAGCCACCTGAGGCCTCAATACTTCTGAAAATTCAGCCTTAGCTCCCCTTCCAAATGTTTCTCATTATAGCAAGTGCGAATTTAGAGTCTAATAGCTGTGTCTGATCAGCTCCACATCCAGACCCTAGGAATAGGAATGCCTGCGCCTGGAATTAATCAGAAACACTTTCATATATGGGTAGCCAAACTGGTTCATCCAAGGTGATGGAGACCAGGAAACACAGACTTCAGGTACTGTAAGTTCATGCTTGTAACATTAAGCTTTAGTTTACCTTTTTCTTTAAATGTAGCTGTTGTACTGGTGGTTGAACAGTGTGGACTGAGCACATGTCTGCAAGTATGTCCCACAGACCTGAGATGCCCTAAGGTTATCCCAGCCAGATGTGGAAAACTAGCCTTTCTTATGGGGAAACAGGGACTGCAGGAGGGGCACTGGAGGATTCTCAGTGTTATTTTATTTGTATTCTCTCTTCAAAATGGGCAAGTGCTAACTCAGTTTAAACTAGATCCTGGGCTCTAAGCCACACTGCCATCTGTGCTAGCTAGTCAGGATTCAAGATATCCAGACTCAAGTTAACCTTTTGTCTCTGTGGAGGTGAGGACGTTTCAGCCAAGATTCAGTAAAAACATTAAGCTACTGATAATACAAAAAGGACAGGGCTTATTTTTCATTAACTTTCTGGACTGAAATGGTTTGTTCTTGTATCTGTAGTTGGAGATAATACACAAACAAATTGCAGTCTTTAAAAGAAGCTTGGGGTAATGGTAAGTTCCCATACAAAATAATAATATTAAAAGAATAAAAACCTCAGGACCTGACAGGAATCAGTGTTTTTGTTTTTCTTCTTACCATTCTAAAGCAGAATTCTTCAGTTCAGCTCTGGGCTTGATTTTCATTTTGGATGATACAGCTCTTGCTTTATCTGAATAGCTAAAGCTGTCATGATGTTGTAATAGTTATTTAAGCCAAAGACATTATTTACAATTTTTTTAAATGTTCTCTGGTTCAGGAAAAAAAAGGAGAGTAAATTAAAAACATAAGGTTTTTTCCCCAAAATATATCCTTTCTATGTTCTGTATACCATAATTTCATGTTTAAACTTTTAACCAAAATCCAGCATACTTAGTGAAGTACAGCATGCAGATAGTGGTTTCCAATTTTCTGCTGTTTGTGAATCCGGTTCCAGCATCACAGCCTTTTTTCCAGTTGCTGCTTTGGTCTGTGAACCCTGATTTATTTGAGAATCACTGAGTTTGCAGAACCATGGCTATGGGAAACCTCAGTAATGAGGAATGAGCCCTTTGTTTGTGGGAATACCAGTTCCCAGTCCTGCCTTGGCTGGTGTCCTGGCTCTGACAGTGCATTTGACAGCATCAGATAACTGAAGTTGTAAAAATGGCACAGTAGGCAGATAATTTCTTCTTCACAACTGTTTTCACCCTGATTACAGATATTTAAAGACAAGTTTAAAACCATAAAACATGAGACTTTAATAGCCTTTCAAAATGTTATGTTGCTTTTACAAAATCTGAGTTTCCTTGACAGCTGTGCAAGTTATGCATGGCTGTCAAAAATTTAGATATATCCTTGCTCTTATGTTGAATTTTTTTTTTCTGTGAAACAATACTGATCACTTTTTTATTTCTGAATTTCTCTGCCTTCAGTTTCATTGTACGACTCCTTGTTCTTTTATTGCGAGACAGGGGACTCTGATTCTAACTTCTCTATGCAATTGCTATTTTACTTTTGTATGCTAGCTGTTCTTATTCTTCTTGTGCTTGAACAAAGGAAAAAGACTTAAAATCGCAGTCTCTTCAGTTTCACGCTACCAGATTTTCCCATTTGCCTAAATCAGAATGATAACGGTCAGGTTGGTGGATGGACCATGACAGATCATTGCACATTTCCCTGTATGTACGACCTCTCCCTTTTCCCCGTCACATTACTCCCAGCTGCATATGCCTCTTATTTGCCTCTGTGTTGTCCTCACTAGTTCTGTGATGTCCTCTCTATTTTAAAATATCATCTCAAACTTTTGGCCTTCTCTGGGCAAGAGGTGGAGCAGCTGGGTGGAGGAACATGTGCTCTGGCTGGACGAGTAATGGTGGTGGCTGGGAACTGCTGGGCCAGTCAGCTTCTGTCTCTTGCCTGTCAAGCACTTGTGGCAATTTACTCTTTCATGGTGTACTCATTTTCACAGCACAGATGTGATAGAGGGGTGATGGATTTAAACTGCTCTCCGGTAAGCCTGGATTGCATAACTAAGTATACTGGTATATTGTTGATATGTTTACTGTTTGAATATGCAGCTTCACTTTAGTAGGGAGCCATTGGAGGAAAAACAAGTAGTAATGAAAATGAGTATCAGAAAGTAAACTGCTTGAGAACTGTTGGTGGAGAGTGACAGGACAGGGAGAGGTGGCAATGTGGAGAGCTGAGGGAAGGGGCCTGCTTAGGAGAGAGTATGACTTCTTTTGGTGAGGGAAAGTGAAGAATCGAGCTAGGATGCTGGCTGGACTTGTCTGAGGCCTTTCCTAGATTACCTGCAGACAACAGTCGGTCTCTGCGTTATCAACAGTTTCACATAGAAATGCCTTTTTTTCTAGAGGCAATGTGAATGCTACTTGTGTTTTAAGACGGCTTTGCAGTCGGTCACTTGTCACAGAGGGCTGGAGGCCCAGCCTGACAGACCCAGCCGTGCCAGGGCCTGTCGGACGTGCACAGCGGGTAGGCTGGGAAGCGGCAAGGGCTCTGATGCGGGAGGCTTGCCGGGCTCTGCCGTAGGGCTTGTGAAGGCCGCAGGTCTCCAGGTCTAACTGGATCATCCCTCCAGGCAAAACTGAACTTTTCTGGAAGTGAGGGCCAGTGCTGCAGAGGCAGAGAGAAACGAGGGAGCTAGGGCAGGCTGGCTGCCTGGGAGGGCAGGGCTGGCTCTTTCTCCCCCAGGCAGGAGTCACTGCTGTGCCTTGCGCCCTTCCTCAGCATCACCGTCAGCCATCTGGCTCCTCAGAGGTCTGACATGGGAAAGCAGGTAGCAGGGACAGGACTATTCTCCTGCCCCCAGCAATCCGCTGCTGTAGGCAATCGTCTACTTCAGCTGCACACGTTAGAGGATCTTGTGCCGAGAAATCTGAACAGAGGCAGCCTTGCACTTTGGCAGCAGGTGAGTTCTGCCAAATGCCAACGTATTGGAAAACTGGATTTGAAGAGGGATGACATTTTATTGTATTTTGATTCAGGATGTCAGTACAGGTTCTTTTACATATATATATATATATATATATATATATATATGAAATAGTAATCAAGCCAAAGGGAAAAGCTGCACAGAAAGATGCTGGGACTGTCAGTTCATGGACCAAAGCAGACCAAAGAACTGTACCCCTTAGAAGAAGATGCAGAGGTATTCTATGTGATACTTTCTACCCTGTGTTGGGATAGGTGTCATTTTCCGAAGGTATAATTCTGTATGCCATTCTGGGTGTGGCATTTCTTTAGTAAGCGGAAGAAAACCAAGAGAAAGACTTTCTGAGCTTGCTAGCAATGAGGGTCTTTAACATGGGTCTGTTGAAGGGATGTGAAGTTATTTTGCAGGGCATTTATAAATCTTTTCTGTTCAGCTGGTATTTGCACCTTGTCCCATAACTTTTGATGAGAGCTGTGTTATACTCCATCTACACTTGTGATGAACCCCAGAAATCATCGGACTGAATTTTCTTGCAGGGTTGCAATGTACGTTTCAGTAAGTGTTCTTTATAGTAAAGACTGTGATAAAAGATCTGCTCTGATAGAATATGCATGGTTTTTCAAATGCTTTGCTCAGATTAATTTTTTATTCCCAGTGAGTCCAATAGCAACTTATAACTGGAGTTTTTTCATTAAGTTGTTGGAAATAACTGTACTGCAGCAAATGATAAATATGCTATATTATTCTGAAAATTCTGCACTGTAAAGCATGAACATAATTTTCTTACTTATAAGATACTTTCCATGCTGTGCACAAATCTCTTATTATGTGTCTTGTGTTGTGGTTGTCCTTATTTTCATTTAAATTTATTGCAGTGCTTTGTCTGAAGAAAATATTTTGATTGGTTAGTAAACATGCCACAGGGGGTAGGTAATTTACATGAACCGGCAATTCTGTTGAAATTGCTATTCAGCAGTTTGAACTACCTATTTCATCCTTGCTGTAGTTAAACGAGGGGAAAGAGCTCTCCAAAACATGACCTAGGACAGGGGGAAAAAAGAAAAACAGCAAAAAAACCCCCGCCAGTTCCAGAAATATGGAATAGGTGGTTGGTTTCTTTATTTATCTGTTTCTAATAAGGGAATAACTTTCTGGGAAAATAGTAGGAGCGTGGTGTGTTTGTGAACACCCCAGCAATGTGTTTCTATTGCAATAAGTTCCTGTAGCCATCGATGCTGCTCTTGTTCTGCTATAAAACTAGATGGGACTGAAGTTCATTACTAGTAGCTTGAGACAACTGAAGTTAATTTCTCAACTACTGCAATTAGCACTAAAAGATGCCTACAAAGTAGCAACTTCATTGACAAAATGAAGCAAATGAAAGCAAATGTCAGAGATCTGTAAGGTATGAAGAATGCTGTTTTCTCCAGAACATGAAGTTTCTTAAAAAGCTGTTGTTTGCTCTTGTTCTGATTATTATAAATCTGTTAAGGCATTATGAATTCTGTAAAACCACTTATACCTTAGACATCACCTGAGGATTGTTAAGGAAGGTTTAAGCTGTGAACAGCCTCCCAGTTCTGCTACAGGACTTTTGAAAGTTGTGCAGTCCTGGGCCTCCATTTCCCAGTCTTTTACAACTGTGTCAGGCTGCAAGTGAAAGCATTTGTGTTTGGGAACTGCATACAACCACTGTATGAAGCATACATAATGCTGAACACTTTAAATATGCAAAAGATTCTGCTCCGGGACGTGATGCAATGGAAGATGTCCTTCATTACTCTTGGACATTGTGGAGCATCTTGCACTCTGTACATACTTGTGAAGTGTTCACTGACAAACTGATTTCTGCTGCCTCGCTCTTTCTGTTTCCGTTTTCATGCATTCCAGTGAAGTACTGAGACCCAAGCCCCAGTGGGCCCAAAACTAGATAGAAAAAGAAATTTAGAAGCCTAAATATGTTCTCAAGATATGTCTAACCACACACATGTCTCAAGTCAATTAGTGCTCAGATTTTCATTATTAAAACTTTCTGAGAGCTGAAAGCTCTGTTTCTGCCTTGGCATTAAAGTGTCTGCCGTATCCGCATGATTATTCCTGTCATTTTGCTACTCTGAAAAAATCACAGTGGGGCTGCAAAAGAGGGAAGAAAAACCCACCCCAAAACATGAGGGGGGGCAGCCTCGTGTCTGTTTTAGAGAGCTCAGCAAGGATGTGAGAGATTGAAGATCATGTCTCTCTTCTATCTGGGAATGTGCTAGCCCAGACTCAGGAAAGTGTCCTGCCTTGCAGATGACATTCATCTAGGCTGAGGGACAGTCCTCAGTTGAAGCTGCTTTTTGCACACAAAAAGATGCGAGACTTACCTAAAAACAATAAACAAGAGTTTAGATGTTTAATGTTTATGCATCTAACTCTTGGACTACATTCAAAGCTGTTTAAATGGGCACTTTGCTGCTTGTGCTATAGGGGGAGTTGGGTTGAAGACACGCCATTAGGTTCCCCACTAGCATTCATGGTTCCCGTTGGCTGACTTCGGCATCTCCCTAGCCAGGTTGCTGGTTTCTGAGGGTGCCCTGTGAGGCACCTCCTTTCCCTGTGAATGCAGCACGCTGTGCACAGGTACACAGCTCAGGACTGTAAGGACAATGCCTAGAAATTTGACAGTGAAATCTAGGCAGGAGGTAGCTCAGCCACGCAGGGACTGTGTCTCTCCCCAGAGAAGGTATTTATCAAGTTGTATTCTCTGTCCAAGAGAAAATAACCTGTAAATTCCCTTCGTAAGTCAGGATTTGCAGCCTTCCTAAACATTTCAACTTCATGATTAGCGTTGGCCAGGCCATTTCCCCATCTGAAAACTGCAAAAAGTTAGTACTAGGACAAAGGAGGCAGCATGTGCAAAGCATGTCCACATATAACATGGTGGTTGAAGAGCCAAAGATTTTACTTTTTCCAGATAGTCTTCTCTAAACCATAGCAATGCTCTTAAATCCTGTACATCTGAAGAATTAACAGTAAATCTTGAGACCAGCTGTAACACATCTGAAGATTAAATGTGGTGATCTAGGGACAGAATAATTCATTCAATGCTGAGCCACAGATCTACAGCATCCCTTTCTGTTGTATTTCATGATGCCTGTGGATGGTTTAGTGTGTGAGATTGACTCACTACCCAGAGTATACAACAGAAGCTCATTAGCTTTTCACTCATTTTTCAAATACTTTTTGCACTGATAAAAGCAATGAACTAGAAATCAAAGCATTAAGATACTGTAATATTGCTTCTCATAACTACATGCAGGCAGTTTCTGTTTTTTCTTTTATTCCTTACTTAAGCTCTTCTGACTCAGTGACAATTCATTTATGTAAATATAGTTTATAAAATGTACCTCACAGTTCATTCCAATTTCTAAAACAGTTGAGTTTGGAATGCTATCTCTTTACTGCAGTTCTGTAATAGAAATACTTCACGTCATGCACACGAAGGCCAGGCTAAGCAGCAAGCTACACCAGAATTTTCCTGGCTTCAGCCTTAATAGGAAGTGGTCAGGAATTTCCTGCTTTGAAATGTTTTTGATAGAGTTTTGAAATTGTTGTGACATTCTAATTTAACACTATTTAAATGAAATAGTTCTGCTTTACTCTTTGGTGTTTATTTCAAAAGCTATAATAATTTACGGTAAAACAAAAAAATGCAGCCATCAAAATAAAACATTTTGATTGATTTAGGATTACTTTTGGCTTGAGACCATGTTTGGATTTTTGACGTTTTAGTCATAGTTAGAAAAAAAAAATTGAAATTTTGTGTGACAGCAAAACCGCGTCCATCTCGGTCTAGCATTGATATTGTGTTAAGCTAGCTTTTTGTATTGGAAATTATGAATGGAGGAAAAAAATATGGTAAGGCTATATTTCTTAGACATAAGAAGAAATCATTATGAATGACATGAAAAAACTGCTAACCTTCAATTGACAAAGTCAATGTCATAAATATATGAATATGTTTGTATATGCTCTAGCTTTAAAAATTTTGAAAGCAACAGCCACCACTCCACTTGAGCATTTTCTCATAGTTTAAATATCTCCCTGTTTTCCCTTTTTGCTCCTTTTGTGTTTCCTCGCTCATGCAGATGGGTTTGGTATTTGTAACATTACAGCTATTCTTGCTGCCCTGAAGTGTGCAAAAGCTCGGTAGCTGATGAATATACAGCATAATAACAATCATGATGATAATGAAGACTAATTTATTACTCTGTCCAAAGCCTAATCTGATGCAGTTGTCAATGTCGGATGCCTGTGAGGTGGTTGTTTTTTCCACATTACCAAGTTAGGAGCAAATTGGGGGCTGGCAAAAAATGGCAGGAACATTTTCACTCATAAATTGTTTTCAACCTTTGTGAAATACCTGTTGCCATTTGACCTTTTACTGTTGGGGTGATTTCTGCGAAGTTATGCTGGTACTGAAGTGGAGAAGAGGAACAACTGTCTACCCCAGAAACTACATGGTTGTTTTGAAATTTTGCATAGATTTTGGATGTGTGTATGATTTTATTGGAGAGCTAGTATGAACCAGTATAGCCATCAGAGTGGTAGAAAGCCTTTCAACCACCTCCTTTTTAGCTATATGCTAATATATTTTGAGGCATCTATTTTTGGGAACAGCCCATCCCGATGAATAACTTATTTCTGGGCAGTTAAACTTGAGTTACAGAAGCACAATTTTTTTTCCTTGTCTGCTTGTGGAGGGATTCGAAGCCCAGGCTGGAAGTGGGCGACAGCAAACCCCGTTAAAGACTGCATCTTGGCAAAAGTGTGACATAGTTATCACAAAGAACTAATGCCACTGATTATTTTACAGGCAGAAAACTAGTTATAGGCCAGAGCTGGGGACAGGGATGGAGGGGAAAGGAAGCATGCCAGGACTGCGAGAAAGAAATCACTTTTTGTTGAGCAAGCTTAAGATGTTCAAGGCAGCCTCCCAGGTCACGGGTGCATGGGTTATTTGCCCACCTGAGAAGCAGAAATACACCTGCTGGGGAAATACGCATGATGGAAACACTGACAATAGTACCTTGTTGTTAACTGTAGTCATTTTAAATGGCTTAGAAATAGTAGCCATTTAAAAAGCAAAGATATTTCAAGGTGGTTTAGAATCAGAGTAATTTAAGTTGGAAGGGACCTCTGGAGACCTAAGTCCAGCCCTCCACTCCAAGCAGGACCAACTACAGCAGGTTGCCCAGGGCCTCATCCAACCCAGTTTTGAGTATCTCCAAAGATGAGCATTCAACAACTTGCCTGGGCCCCTGTTCCAGTGCTTGACTGTTTCATTGTGAAAACTGATTTCCTAATACCTCACTGGAATTTCCTGTATTACAGCCCATGTCAGTGTCACTCATCCTGTCCTTGTGCGCTTCTGAGAAACGCCCCCCCCCACACCATTTAGCTAGCTTACGTTGCTATGTTATCATATCTATGCTGATTGTAATGGAAAGAAAGAACAAGTAGCCTTGTTTCCAAGAGGAGCTGTGCATTCTGACTCATATAGTTGTGCAGGGACCCAGAATGAGAAATTAAGAATACAAAACCAACATCTAAAGTGCAGTGTTTTGCTTATGTGTCATATTAAATATCAGTAGCAACAGAGTAATACTTTTCTATCTGATTTTTTTTCCTGGTTTAAAAAAATGCATATCTTAATGATATTTAAAATATAACCCACATCCAGATAGACTCTAAATCCTATTACTGATAGGAGTCTAGTGTACACCTTTCCTCCTTTTTACGATTTCCAGTCTAACTCTATGTTGATACTAGCTGATTAGATTTAATAATGACATGTCTTCAGTTCAAACGTAACTTTGTCTTCACATGCTCCTTGATACATATCATAGCAGAAAGAAGTGCCCTTTCTTGATCATCTTCTTAGGTAGTCCTTTGCCTGCCCCACTTCACTGCTGAGCAGCTGCTGTGATTTATAGGATAGTTTCTGTGCCGGTTACATAAAGTGTGGGGTGGCAAGTTCATGATTAGTAAAGAATATGTACAGCTGATCACAGTAAAAATTGATTATGCTAAATGTGATAAAATACAGTACAACACTGGTGCCAGTGTGGTGCTTTGATGAGCCAAGGACAAATGCCTGACATGTTTTTCATGTATAATGAGTTTCAAGTCACCTAAATCTAGCTGTCTGGACAGGCACCAGTCTTTAGCATCTCCACACTGATTTTTCTTGCCTACCTCCCAAGATGCTCTCTACCCTTTACTGTGATAAAACAAGAGTACGAGCTTGGATTTTTTTTTTTTTTTTAAACTGGCCAAAACTAGATAGATAAATCCTGCCCCTAAGCAGTATCTATCTCTTGTGTGATTCCCAACTTCATTTTCATAATAGTATAGTTCTTTTCGTACCTTCTACTTCTCCTTTGTGGATTTCAAAACACAGTGGAGACCAGTAGCAATATACCAGTTTCTGGGTGGGAAACTGAAGCATCATGAGCTGAGGTTGGAAGCAGATAACAAGAAAACCATGATTAGGATCTGTATTTTCAAATTCCAAATGTACTGCCCTAACCTCTAGGACAGACTGTAATGTGAGTCCTTTAGGGATTTTTTTTTTTCCCCCAGAAATGCTAGAGCTTGGAATTAGGTTATTATGTGATAACTTCCATTTCCTCTTTAAATTTTAATTAAACCCCCAGCTTGAAGATATAAGACTCAAAACTCTAAATGTGTAGAGAAAATAAAGGGCTTTACATACAGTCTCTAAAAGAAAGCCTATTTTTAAACATAATCTCCTGAGCTTTGAAGAGGGCCTTAGTCATGGCTCTCCCCTCTGCAAATGCCTAAGATTTCACTTTTTTACTCTCTCTTCTTATGTGTATGCATTTAGCCAGCACAGTGTGCTCTGTTTATGCAGTGAAGGTGGTAAATAGTGATAAATATATTGCAGAGTAGCAGGTCTTTGCACAGAGAGCTGTGGTAGTAGTCTAATCTGTCTAGTGCAAAGATGATTCAGTATTGAAAATCTGGGTGGTCTTGGAGGGGAAGGAAACAATAGCCTGTTTTAAGTAGCTATATTTTAAGCAGACCACCCCCTTGCTTTTTTTAGGGGGAAAAAAAAAGTAAAAGTGAAATAATTTGATCCGTCATCAAAAGCCAAGCAAGTCTGGAAGGGCTCCTTTTCAAAATCTATTACATTTTTTTTCAGTTTGAAAACAAAAAGAGAATCCTGTTGGAATTCTTTATTGAATTTTTGGGGTTTTGCATGTTTTTTGCATAACAATGCTGCTCAGATACAATGGTGGGAGTCTCTCCTGGATCGATGGCAACTTACAGTAAGGCCCTCCATCTGTTGGTGTGGAGTAATTAATAGGGAGCAGTGCAGGTGCTTACCCCTGAACTGAAGTCAATGAGACCTTTTGTGTTTTTAGAGCTGATTGCAATAAGTCTACATAGCAGGGCATTATATTGTAGGAAATACCTCTTAAACATTGAGGTTTGGTCCAATATGAAAGAATTTAGTAGTAAGGCTGATTAGGATTAATGAGTTATGTGGGTCAAAATTATTTCTCTGGATGATTATCTTAGACTAAAGATAATATAATTTTGCTAGTGGTTTTCAGTCACCTGCAAATAGGTAGAAGCTGGCTTTATGCCTAATACACTACGTGCTAATGTTCTGTATAGTGTTAAATAATGCTAATTTCCTAAACTTAACAAATATAAGTACAATAAATATGAAAAATGCATCATTCTGGTAACCTAGAATGGTGTTAAAAGGATATAGAAGGGAGTTCAGAGAGGTAAACGTTCACTCTGTGTGTGGTGTTCTGGGAAAAAAATCTAGTGAGGAATACATAACTACTTCAATGTGTGGGGGGGGATAAAATACATGTACTCTTGTTATCACCTCAGCATATGTATATGCTTCATTTCAGTAAAGTGAACTTACTGCTCATAATGCAGCAAAAATCACCATTAAGTGATATTTAAGAGAGTATTTTAATTAAATTTAAGCCTCTAAACAATGAATTTAATAGGTTGTGTTCCTTAATGGCCTCTAAATAAAAAAGGAACTTCTTTTGTTTTCTGTTGAAGAACAAATGGTTTTGTACATAATAAGCTGCTTCAGGACTTTTCCTTTCTAAACCTTTAAAAGCTGATTTGGTCTTTACAGAAGAAAATTCAATTGCAACTCCCACTTGTGTTGCCCTGCTGCCAACATACCTAGGGAACGATTAAGATGGTACTGCATGTTACTGTACAAGTTGAAGAAAACATAAGGTATTTTCAGTACTACTCACTATTTTGCATGTGCACGTATGCAAATGTTATATGGGTAAAAAAGTAAACACCAAGATTTCTAGCTGAAGGTGTTTGTAAGTGTTGATTAGCTACTTTTTTTTCCTAAATATATGGCTATATCTTTGTGTATATTTGGAGTCATTTTAGATACTGTTATTTATTTCCCTTCAGTAAATGTTGACTGTCTGCCTTCATTTCTCTATGTCTGTGCCTATGATAAGTTTCTGGACAAATAGTGCTATACTTTGGAATCATGCTGTTGTAACTCAAACGTTTTAGCAGAGACTTGAAAGGAGTATATTTACTATTTTTTTAACTAGACTGTAGCCTTTTGTAATTGGCAGTATACTTTACTTTGCCACATTACATCTATGAAATCAATTTAAAAAACTTTTTTTTTTCTACTTTTTTTTTAATTTGGCAGTCCTTGAAAAATATCTGGAACCATAACTATTCCTGTTTATTCCTTGCTTTTATATTTATTTCTTCCATTTCTTCTATTTCCCTTCCTCAAGGTTTGCTCACTCTTTTTTATGTACAATCTTTAGATTCAGTCCTTTGCTTGAAGTACAATCACTAAATTTTATGGTATCATAGTAAGCAAAGTGATGGACTACAGCCCTTGTTATACATTCAGTGCATGGCTCAGATTTGTTTCTTGAGACGGTGCAAACAACCCTCAGAAAAGGAGAATGGCTTCATGGGGAAGGGATAGAGATGTCCTTTTACAGCTGTCTGTCACTTACTTGAGTTGCTGGTAGGAAAACAAGAATAGAAACTGGACCTACAAAAGAAAGCAGCCCCACACCTAAGGAACTGCATAATACAGCACATATTTTCGGATGAGTTTGTGCTGTGCTCCCTTCAATGCAATGCATCAGAGGAGCATTAGGGAATGTATATTGCAACAATGCAGCCTCAGTACACTTTACTCTTTTCTGGAGCACGAGGAGGAGAGGAATACAAACTGAGTCAGTCTCCCTCTTAGACTGTTTCTGAGGCCGCAGAACTGTGTCCTATTTGCTTGTGACCTGCATTGACTGCAAATTTAGAAAAAATGCTATTTTAGGCACTTAACCGGGACCAGAGCAGTTTTATTTGCAGAACTCTCCTGCACAAGGCTATATTTTTAGTCCTAAGTAGTAAAGCTCGTGCGATTGAAAACGTGACATAACTGCTAATTGCAACAACACCCAGCTCCTAGCATTTGTAGCGCCTGTCCTCAGGAAATCTGAAAGCACTTCAGTGAGGTTACTGCCATTGGCCTTCATTTTGAAGATTGGGAAATTGAGGCACAAAGTGACAAAGTGATATGTCTAGGTCAGTGAGGCATTGGCAGGTCTTAGTGCCCCTAGTGTCAGCCCGACACACAGTACAATAGGCCATTAACTTCCGTTTGGCCCATCTGTTGTCAGCGAAAGTGTGATTGATTCAAGTGCTCTTTGGATACATAAGAGCACTGTGTGAATGGTCTGTTTGTTCCTATTATGTTATGAAAGATTTTTTTTTCTTTAATGCTGTTAAATATACATCCATATTCTGGAATCAGTTGTTGTCTTGTGCTTTTAGTCTTTCATTTGCATATTGTACCTGATCCATCTCTGTTTCTTCCTTATTTGTTAATTTTAAAACTTTTTTACAGTTTGACAAAGGTTTGATGGATTTCCATAATAGTCTTCATGCTTACACATTCTTAAGCTAAAATCAGTTTTCAATAATAAGAATATAAAAGCTTAATTTTCAAAGGTGGAGTAGAAGTTTCTATATATTGTGTGATTTTAAGCCATGGATAGCAGTGGCAAGCACAGTTGCTGCAGCTCAGACAAGAGGGAAGGTTTTTACCATGCAACACTGCTCAGGGATGGTAATCCAGGGATGTAATATTACACCCCACTACAGCCCTATGAACACACATTAAATAATTGCAGTACTTGAACAAGATTTTCAGAGATACTTCAAATGGGCATTTAGATTTATATGGCTTTGAAGGCAGGTGACATGTAATTGTTCTGAAACCGAATTGAAGTGGTGGGTATGATCTATGTGGGGATGGAGTTTATTTCAGTATGCTGCAAGAGGGTATGTGTGAGCAGTGGATGGGGGACTGGGAAACCATGTATTCTTCACTGATGTAAAAAAAAACCAAAACCCAAAACTAGTCTTATTGCTGCTCATCACGAGAATGCATTTCAAAAATCTTTAAGTCATTCCAAAATAAGTAAAAAGACTTTAATCTCTCATCATTTGTCCGTCAGCATAACTTTTGATCCAGGCTTACCTCTTATCTTCTCTTTTTGCAACGGTGTTTGTACCCTCTCTATCCACGCCTTCTCATGAGCTATGGAGAATCATTGACTTTAGTGGCAGCATGCATTTTACTAGTGAGACACCGTGGAGAAAAAAATAAATCGAAGAAGCATTATGTAGGCTTTTGGTATGTGGTTCATCTTTGTAATGAAGATCGAATAGGTGGTAAATGTCAGTTTTAAAACAATTTTACATTTGAGATACTGAAGTGGGGAGAAAAAAGCATCTGTATAATCCTTAAATTGGTGATAGATGATTTTTGTGCTTGGGTGTTTTTTGTGGTTTGTTTGGGTTTTTTTTTTGTTGGGGTCTTTTTTGGTTTTGATTTTTGTGGGTTGTTTTTTTTTTTAAATATGCAATTTTACAAGAATGATAAATACTCTCATAAATCATGGGAACAAATCAACCGTAAGAATTTTGTCCCAAAGGATGGCCTTCCTAAGAAAATGTGTGCAAATGCCTGACATAGGGACTTATGATAAAAATGACTTCTCAATCATAGCTATGACATTGTCCCTCCGATCCTAAAGTCTGTGTACTGGATGTAGCAAACAAGATCGGATTTTGTTTGGCTCTGGCAATACATTGCTGCCGTTACTGCTAATCCTTCATGCAGCTTGTTAGAGCAGTTACTCTGTTGTTCTCCCGCAGCATTAACTTAGCTCTAAGTAGACGGTATGCCTCCTGCTTACCTGCAAATTCCCAGTTAGAATGGATGCGGCATATTGTGCTTTTAACACAGAAGTTATCTTCGTATTGTCAAGTAATTGGCAAACCTTTACATGCTAGGATTGGCTTCGGCATTGCTAAAAATTAAATTGATACTATGCCAAATTCATTCATGCCATAACATCATTGACTTCAATGGCATTACACCAGATCTGAGTTTAGTCTATTGTGCTTCTGTTGCTTGGTTTTTCCAGGCACAGATACAGGAAGGAAGAGGGTGGATGTAGAATACTTGATATCTTCTTTGCCTTTCCCATGATTCATTTTCCTTGTAAATTAGTTTCATTGAAGGAAATGATATAACTTAGCAGATCCTTGGCACAGTTCTTCATACAAACAAAACATATTATGGAAAAAAAATCTTTGGCCATTATAATTTGACAGCATTGTGTTCACTAACCATGTCTGACATCTGAAAACATAATGGGGCCACTCCATCTGAAGCAAGGAAGGAACAAAAAAAGCATTTCAAATAGGATGGCAGTGACCAAATAACTTTTCAAAATATGGGGTTTTGTTTGCGTTCTTTTAGATGTTTTATAACGTTGTGGTAATCTTTACAAAGCCCAACCAAACCAAAGAGCTTACACAATAGTTTTGTTTGGAGTATTGTCAGTTAAAGTAGGACACAAAGTAGAAAAATAGGCAAATTTAGTCTATGCAGCAAATTTGGTCTAACCTGATGATTGTTACCATCATGTCTCATGGAAAGAAATTTAAGAAGAGGGAAAGCAGCTTAGTCCTGGATTCTGCCCTGTGGGCAAACAGTAAAGTGTGAATTGTGAATCTGAAAATGACATTTTGGGGAATATCTCTTCATATTTTACTTATTTGGTTTCCATTCATCATTTCTTCAACAGCTCTTGGAGTTGGCAGAAAAAAGGAGGACAAACTTAGTGTTCATCCTGTCTCTTCTGTAGACCCTCATCCTTCTCTTTGCCTTTGTAAATGAAGCTTGCTTGTCTTACCTCATTTCAGGTTGCTGCATGGTATGTCCTTTTCCTGGCCTGTTGCATTGAGTGTGCTGCTCTTTGAATCTATGCATTTGCTCCTTCTTTTCTACTACATAGATACTTGTCTTTGCTTGTTATTTGTGATCTGTTCCCTTCTGGCAGCAGCCTGCTCTTGCACTGGATAGGTCTAACATGAAACTGCTCTTGGGGACGTCATCTTCTCCCTTGCATCAGTCTATGATCTCTGTCTCCATTGCCTACTAAAGAGATACTCAAATGAGCACCCATTGCAGTTTCTTGCCTACAGCTTTCCATGCTTGGCTGGAGCTCATTGTGAAGATCTGCAGAACTACTTCCTTGCTCTCCATGTCCCTCCTTTAAACTGTCCTTCATCATGAAGCCTATGGAAAACAGACTTTGTAGGTGGCTGTTGGGCTGACCCAAACTGTTCCTGCTTTTACTAATAATATTTTAGTAAAAGGAAGGACTATCCTTTTGTTCTTCATTCTGGTTTCTACAACAGTGAGATCTTGATCCATGGCTAAGGCAGAAAGTAAGTCATCTTACTCATATTTGTTGGCATGTTGCATTAAGGACGGACACAATGGGAAGGATAAGGAGAACACCACTCAGAAAAAGTGCTAAATTAGAAAAGTGTCTGAGGTATCAGGACCAGTCCTTTTAGAACCAATGCCACATGGCACCGTTCCTTGCAATAGGATTTATTTTGGGACTGTTTTCCTTAATTGTTCTTTCAATTTCAGTGTCAGTACCCTGAAATATCTATCTCCAGCGCTCATGAGAGAAAATTCTTTTGTGGTTTAGAGTTGGCATGCAAATCTTAAAATTAAAACAGACTGGTAGTTAAGCAGCTCTTGAAAGCAGCACTGCTTTGAAGTAAAATTCTGTTCTTCCTGCAACCCTGTTCATTTAACATACAAGGACAGGTTTGTGCTCAGGAGAGACCAGCCACGATATATAGCAGTACAGATAAGCATTAGTGGGGTTTTCTTTGGGGTGGGAGAGATGGGGGAAGAGCAGCAGTGGGAGAAATTTTGATTATAGATTTGATTTATGCCCACTCTCCCCCTTGGCTGGTGTGGTTAACAGGAAACTGGTGGAACTCCCTTTAAAACTGTATTTTGGGGATGGGGCACCCCGTGTGCTTCTGAGGTTGCACAAAGCCCTTCACTAAAACCCTTCACTATCCTTTCTCCACTGGTCCCTCAATGAGAACTGCACATTCTTGCTGATTGCTGTTGTACTCTGAAGTAACTGTATGTATTATTTCTTGTGAGATTTATAGCTCTGGTTTTGTGGTTTTTTCCTATTTCCCTGGTGTTGTCTATATATGAGTATACATGATTACAGTGGTAGGCTCTTCCTTTACAGAGTGTCAATATCCACTCTGTTTGAACCTAACGTTACAATCATATATTAATTTTTAGGTGCGGTATTTAGGCGTGTTGGTTTTTAAATCCACTGGCAAATTTCACAACCCAGTGAAGTAGCACAAGTGTGTAGGAACTATTTTAACTATTCCAGCAAATGCCACAAGCCAAATCCTGTTCTGTTTTATACCAGTGTAACACAGAAGTTAAGGATTTGCTGGTCTAGCATGGATTTACACTAAAGTCGTAGATGCCTTTGGTTTTTTGGACTTTGCAAAATTATGCTGCTATTAAATTAAGCATACTAATAAAATAGAGCACAAAGCAGAAATAAAATCTCAGTATTTTTTACATTCTTTTCTAATAAGTGCAAATAATAGTGATGGGCCTGTTTTATGAAAAAAGGAAAAGTCACATGAAAACAATTCATGCATTTTCTTATTTTTTTAATCAAAATGTCTTTTCATAAAGCTTCATTGTGCTGACAGTGCTTCAGAAGTGAGGGGAAAAGTCCTAACAAAATACAGAACTCATCCTCTAGCTTATTTGTTATTTACTGCCTATGAAAATCAGGGATTAGAATATTTTTTGTGGTGGAGATAGAACTTAATGGTGCATGTAACATTGTGGTTTACAGGAGCTTAATTGTCAGAGGGACGATCTGTTGCTCATGTCAAGCAACGGGGCATTTGTTTAGTAGCAGGAGAGAATCCAGTGTAGCATCAGCTATGCCTTCCCCAACAGGTGGGCAGCCGAGAGGGCTGCTG
Source organism: Gymnogyps californianus (assembly GCF_018139145.2). Taxonomy (NCBI): domain Eukaryota; kingdom Metazoa; phylum Chordata; class Aves; order Accipitriformes; family Cathartidae; genus Gymnogyps; species Gymnogyps californianus. Next base: position 54,866,686 of record NC_059473.1, read on the forward strand.
AGTTTGCTCTTGGACTGTGACAGGTGAAAAATGCTATTTAATGAGTTTTCTTCCCAGTCAATTAGCAGACGGAGGGAGCTTTCCCATCTGTGCCTGACACAACCAGAGTTTGCCGGTTGCCACATTTGCTTTGTGGGAGTGATGGGCAATTCATAGAACGGGGTAATGACAATGACTTTGCTGGCTGCAGTCAGTCTCGCTAACTGCTCTGATCCATTTAATCTCAGGGTTTTTTTTATTAAATACATCCCACTAGTGAAAAAGGGCAATGTGGAAGAAGGGTTCTCCCTAGGACAGTGCAGTGCTGTACGTGGGCTACGGATGTCTCGCAGTAAAACAAAGAGAAAAACAACCAGCAACTCTCAGGCTGTACTTAACATTCTCATCTATACATGTAATGTATCAATAAGAGATGTATGTTTGTTTGGATTGCTTACGACCTGCAGGAGCTACTGGTAAATGTTGCCTTATTTTTGACTACTACTGACTTTCTTGAAGTACGTTATACCCACATCAGTAAAATATACATAAATCCTTCTGAAGTGTTTATTAATCTTTTCCCACCCTTTTCTTTTCAGGGTACCCTAGTAAAGAAAATTTCAGTCTGATACCAGAAAGCACAGAAAAATTCAGTAGATTACCATTCACATGAATGTAATGTGCCTTCCTCTCTGCAAATTCTCTTCTTAATTTAAACAGAATTTTCTAATAGCGTATTTTATTAATTCCTAGACTCTATTAATCTGCCTAATGCACAGACTTTAAATTTCTTCACACATCAGTTGTGCTGAAGTAGTGGAAATTAGAGCACATTAACATATCACATCCTACTGCTGATACATTATATTTACTTGCAGTGAAACATAGAATTTTCACAGAGGAAAGGGCAAGATAGGTAGCTATGCTTTCTGTACAGCAAATCAAAATCTCTTTGCAGGTTTTCCTGGAAAGTAAGGGTCTTATAAGTATGTAGCATTCGGCTAAGAATCTATATATTGGATGGCATTCAATTGCCTGGTAGCAGTATTATTCCTGTTACCTACACTTTTAGTATTTACTTTTCTCTTTCCAAAAACTATTTTTGTCTTAAAATCTACTTGAGCAATTTTATTTCATGTATTTTATTGTGGGTTTATAAACTAGTATAAATACTATTTTGAGTAGAGGGAGTTGCTTTGGTTTTCTTTTTCTGTTCTTTTATTTTAGATCTTCAATTCTGTGAAATATAGCCGCCTTGGGGATTCCTTTGAAAAACCTGATAATGAATGTAAGATGTGAGTGACTGGTGTGTGATTGTGTTGATGTTTTCCCTTCTCTTGAGCCCAGTTTGAAATTCAGCTCTGCACAGCAGGGATTGTCCTCAGCCACATATGACTATTTTGAGGATTGTGTGCTCGAGTAGCTGTGCAGGCTTTGGGCAACTGGCAGCAGTTTGTCATGGCTGCCTTTAGGCTAGTAAACCTTGGGGATTTTAATCCCTGTCCCTCTCTGTCAATCAAGTCTGTTTCACTTCTTAATGTAGTATTATATATTTTCAAACAAATGGTGTTCATTCTACAGTAGGTGCAAAAATACCAAAAGGCAAAATGCATAATGTAGGGGGTTTACCTTTTTCCCCCGGCTGTGTCACTGAAAATTATTTGCTCTGTGATATAATTGTTCATATTTAAATCGTCAAGCTCGCTTGCCTATTTTCTCATTGTTTTATTTTGATTGAGGACTTTGATGCTGTGAATCCTGGCTGCATTTAATTCATTATAATCATGTGAAACTAAACCCTGAATGGCTTCCAAATGAATATTATTTAATTTTCTTTGGCATTCACACAAGCAGCTTCTTTGCCAGCTGAGTAGTAAGTATAGACACGTTTTTCACTTCTGTGTGACATGGTCAGATTTTAGAGCTGTTCTTTTTTGCATTTCCAAAGTACTGAATATGCTGTTCTGAATATTATTATTAATAATTTTCCTTCCTTTTAGTCCCAAAATGTGAAAAGTAAAGAATAAATGGTGTTAACCATTTTTTCAGTGCTGTACAAGATGAAAAGGGAGTTTCTACATTTAATAGCCAGGTACTGTGCAAGATGATCACACATACTGAATGTCCAGGAAGAATAATTTGATGTTTATTTTTGACATATTTTAAAATATTATTATATAATATGGAAAAAAGAAAAAGACATTTGTATGGCTTTATATATATAGCCATGCTATTCAATTGCAAAACCTCCCATTGTAATGTTGACAGGACTTCCAACACTCCAAGTGAATTAGTTTTGATTTTCTTTTTGTCCCTTGTTCCTTCTTGGGCAAGTCAGTGAATGTGGTTCACAGTCTCTATAGGTAGCTCATACTAAAATGTTGAAATTTTGATTTCAACAAGTTAGTCATAGAAAACAAGTTAGAAACAAATTGTGCTCAAATATAAGTGATTTCAGGAGGAGGCTGAGGTATCATCTTTTATTGCCTGGTGTGGTAGGCAAATCAGTGTGGCTTTCAAAGACTTTTTTGATTGTTGAAATCATACAATTCTTTTCATGTCTGAAAGGAGCAGGCAGCCAAGAAGTCAAAGGTTGCTCACAGTAAGCTGATGGAGCTGCACTGCTAACTGTGGTGTGCTAGAAGCAAATCAACAAAACCCATCTTCTGCTGGCTTCTCCCAGTGGAAAGAGGCATGGAGTCTAAACTGTGGGGCTTTGCAGCATTTTTTTTGCAAAGAAAGGGCAGTGTAGTTCTGGTTCTGTGGCACCTCGATCATTTTCACAACCCATGAAGCTCACATACTTGGACTTTGGCCCCATTTTTTTTCCCACCTTTTGAGGATTGTTACCCTATTGTAGAAAGATGAGTTTGGGTTGTTTGGTTTTTTTTAATGAAATGCAGGATCATCAACTGAGGGATTTCCCTCCCCTACAGCAGATTATTTGATGAGCAACAGCTTTCATGATATGACGATAGGGCTAATGCCAGGTTGCCTGTCTCCTGCCTTCCTGTTGAGTCTGAGGATGGATAAGTCCCTGAAGCCATTGCTTAAAAGCGGGAAATGGTAAAAACCCTTCATAATGGACTTCACGTGGGAAAAAATCCAGAGACCTTGTTCAGAACACAGAGGTCATCCTTTAATGATGATTAACATGGGTCCTCTGGTCACCACAGTACATGTGCTCCTATAAGAGAATGTCTTCCATTCTACTCACTTAGTTTGGTTTTCTAATAGGGATTGAATACGTAAGAACTGCAGGCTGCATTGCATGTATTTGAGTAGTATGAACATCAGCCCAAAACAGGAATCAAATGGGAATCCAAAGAATCCAAAAATGAAGTGGCAGTCAGTCCTAATAGATGAACAGGAAAAAGGGAAATGGAGGAATGGCTTAAATCTCATGAGATGTTGGAGACAACTCTTGCATCCCCTTTCAATATGACAGTAAGGAGGTGTGTTAAATACTACATACCCTGCTTGCCCTTCTTGTGTTTTGCGAGTCTGACCAGACATTTGATTTTTAGAACTCTTGGTTCTGCTTGCTGGCTGAGGAACATGCTTAAAAGTGTCTACATTTCCTGTAGTCATATTTTTGGAAGCCTTTTTTCCCTTGTAATTTCCATGCTGTTATTACTCTGTTACCTACTCAGTCACCTAAACACTGTGCATTCTGCAAAACTTTGACCCAGTATTCATCAGGCTGTCAGACTCCCATGGTACAATTACAGAATGCATGAGGGAGGTTTAAAAATGATTTGGTCCCCTAGTTTTTAACAGTTTTACATATGATTAACTACTAACTGTCTGAAAATGCTGCTGTAAGCACCATCTTTATATTCCACCAGAGATGTGCTCTCGGGAGAACAATGAGACATTTATGGTATTTGGGTGGGAGGAGGATTAGAAAGTGTAAAATAATTTCTTACTCATAAACTCCCAGTAAATTATCTTTTCATTTTGTAATAAAACACTTAGTTTCAATAAAGATATACATTGGGGGATTGCCAGAAAATGGCACTATATTTCTAGTCCTTACTGAAGGGTAACAGTGAAATAATCAGATGGTTTTGGAAATTGTTTCTTACAAATCTTTGGATCTTTATTTGTGGGAATTCTAGTACTGAGCCCTTTCCTTTATATTCCCCTCTCATCATCTCACTTTCATTAACTCAGAACCTCAAGTTACTGAATTGTGAAGTCTGCTTTTGTTTTCATTTAAATTGCAGAACATTAAACAACAGTGATATGTTATACTCAGATGGCAGTGCCATTTTTCTCCTGAAAGTAGAAGACATACAGGCCAAGACCCAAATCTTCCTCTGCCACAAAAGAATAGATGGTCCCATAGAAAGACAGGGTCCCGCTCAGCCCTGGCTGCCTGCTTCCTTTACACTCTTGTGTTGTCTTACATGGAAGATACGGTCACAGTGTGTGACCGTGTCACTTTTTGTAACGTTCTAGGTGATGGCCCTTCTCTGTAGCCTACCTGGTCTTTGACATGCTTTTCTAAAGAGCTCCCTAGTCTGGATTAGTTTTATGTGTGGAAAAATAATGAGTGATGGATGCTATGGAAGTATTAGAGACTTCTTTCTATCTCTGAAATTTCACCTTTGATGCGTAAAGCTACATGGAGGTGAGATGATTTGGGCACAAGGATGTTAGGACAAGTCACAAGCTTATCCCGTGATTCAAATGATTGGCTTTTTTCCGGTTTTCTTTCTGGAGTAGAGCAGCTCACTCTTAGCTGGATCATCAGGCTGCAGCATCACATTTGCTCAAAACTTGCCTTGTGGATTTGAAATTCTTCAGGCTTAACCCTGGGAATGGAGGTAGAATTACCTATACAAATGACATCAAAGACACAAGGTAAAGAGTCTGAAGATCATGTCCTTGGGCACGGAGGTGATTCTAATTAAATCCCCATCTATGTACCATGCTTATATTATGGATCTTAGTCTTACACTCTGACCTTTGGAAAACCAGCCTGCAACACATCTGGTAACAATTGGTTAGAGATCTTCAATATCTATAAAGCATGCTTTTGCTATAGCTCCATACATTTGGATAATGTCTAATAGATAAACTGAGGTACAGGTGATATTCCCAGTGAATAATGAGCCTCCTTCATTCATTATAATCCTTATTTGTTTATTCTCTCTATTTTTAAAAATAAGAAAGAATTGCCATATTTACTGATATTATCACTGTTTAATTTTATTTAAAAAACTATACACAAATCCATTCTTATGCCTTCTAATTCTGCACTAAAGCAGAATGTTAGTAAGTTTAGTTTTCTAGATGGCTAGTCTTTGGCTTCAGACTTTTTCTTCCTCTCTGGTTGATTCAGGTTCCCGGTGTTTTCACTTAACATCCAGGATTCGACAGCCTAAACTAACGGACCTGTGTGTGTCTCTTCTGACAGCTCACATCAGTACCCAGTCAGCTGAGTGCTGAGCAGCTGGGGATTCTTTCACCAGTGACTCTGCCCGGTGTTTTTTGAGGGTGTGCAGTATCTGGCTGATCTGTGGATATCTTTTAAAATTGGGAACGTTTTAGATGGACAGAATAGATTTGACAAAATACATTCCGTTTTTCTAAGGGAAGTTCAACCAACTAATTTTTTTTTCTTGTATTTATGAATTTCAAAGTATATGGCCAGACTTCAAATAGCTCATCAGCTTGCTTGGTAGGAAGAACTTGCATAAAATTACAGTCATGTTTCTACGCTTGCTTCTTTCAATGCAATAGAAAATGAGAGATGCAGTATGTGGGTGGCATACTCAAAGCAATAGCTTGAGGAAATGGTCACAACTGAGCACTGTTGCATTTACCAGCCTTAGAAAGAAACCTAATACAATAATCAAGATGCGAGATGCTGTGGGCTTGCATGAGCATTGTAGCCATGTGGATTGATACAAAACAGCCCTATCTTCCTTCCTTCTCCCAATAACTCTGACAGCTCATTCTGCCTCCTTTTACTTGCACTAATGCCTCAGTTTGTAAGTCACAGAACTAAAAAAAAACAAAACCCAAACCAAAACAAAAATACCCCAAACCCACAACTGCTACATTCAATTACAAAGAACTAGAAACTATTTTGCTATACTATCTTTCCATACTTACATGAAAAGTAATTCTCTGTGGAATTATGTAATTATTTTTTTATTTTTAAATAAAGGATCGTACCAATTATGAGGTCTTCTATTCAGTTGTTTTCTTCATTTGTAATACAATACATATTTATAAACTAGTAATACATATTTATGGATTGCTTCTAAGACAGCAAGTGTTCTACAGCTTGTATAGAAAATGGTTCACAGGGCTCTACTATGTAATTTTCGGAGCTTGTGGAAAAATAACAGTATCTGTAACCTTCTTTTGAAGACATACGGCCTTAGCAGATTTCACTCTTAAATTAAAAAAATTTAGAGAATGCCTGTATAGCTACTAAGGCTTTGCTTTTGAAACATGGCAGGAATTCAATTGCCCCCAAATAGATTTTTTTTTCTTTTTTTTTCCTTTTTTTTTTTTTTTCTTTTTCCCCTGCCTCTCCAAAGTACAAGGAATTGAGAAGGAGTGAAGTAATGTAGGTAATCTGTAGCCTTCTCACTCACAATGTGTAGTACAATTTGTTGTGTTTGGGAGGAAGCCGGTGGACCAAACAGAAACATTGCTCTGGCTATTTTGGAGTATGAAGCTGTCCTCTGGTAGCTGGGGGGAAGGAGCTGATGTGAGTTACGGAGCATCCTCTAAGCAGTTTAATACATCGAGGAGACACAAAGGTGACTTTTGCTTCTTCATTCTCCTGGACTGAGTCTACTCTGCTGTACTTCTTAATTCACCCAGCACAGGATATAGCTGTTGATTTTTGTGGTCCCAATTAAACAGAACTAAGCTTGTGAATCAGAACCAGTCACTTTTGATACCTGTCTTTGTGGCTACTTTTTAAAATTAGCATATTTTAGAAAGAGTTGGACAAAAAATGACTGGAGAACAAAATACGCAAGTCCCTAGGAAATTGTTACGGGAGCGAGTTGTGCCTGCTTTTTAAAAGCAGATAGCAATGGGAAGGAGTAATTTCCTAGACTTAAAATGTTCTGCCTTCATAGCATAATATTACTGATCACTGTAACTTTTGTGTTTCACTTCAACAAGGCAAAAAATGGGGTTGTCTGATTCCTCAGCTGATTCATGCTTGTAGCATGATCATCTCTGCCTCAGGGCTTGGTTCAGTGGCCAACAGCATGTCTTCCACGTACATAGGAGTTAGTCAAAGATCTGAATTACTCTAGGTCTTAGTTGGTCAGAATACACATCTTCTGTCAAATGAATCTAAGTTCACATAGCACTTTAAAAACAGCTTTTCTGCTTGCAGGATGAGGAATATATTGCATACGTAACTTGGGGGAACTGGGCACTTCTGTTTGTGCTGAAGCTCACACTGAGTGAATGGAGAAAGATGAAAGCCTATTTCTTCACCTCTGCTCATCTCTAAATTATGAGTCTTGTAATGTCCCAGCTTCATGTTGGGACAAGTCTAGACCACACAGTAATTCCTACTACTCCTGTTGCCCTTTTCCGCCCCCCCCCCCCCCCCCCCCCCCCCCCCCCCCCCCCCCCCCCCCCCCCCCCCCCATCTTTTCCCTGCACCCACACATGCTCAGGTCGGGTGCCCTGCAGTTCAGACACAGTCTTTGTGACTAACAAGTCCCAGTGCTGATGGGAATCTCCAGCTGCCTTGTTACTGCAGCACCAAAGGAGCTAGCCATAAGACTACAAGGCATATTTTGTTATATATAGAGAGATTTTTATATTCTGAAAACCTGTATATCTGCTACATATTGAAAATTTTACCTTTTAAGCTCCATTTTTGTGATTTTTCTATATTCTTTTATTATTTTAATAATAAGTGCTTATATTAGTTTTGTGGAGGCTTTGCTACACTACTGCATAAACGTTCGAAGTGCAAAGAGAAATGCTTTAAAAGAGATCTGAAATTTACAGGTGCTTAGAATCCTTTTGGTAAGATAATTTTTATTCAACTTTATCAGAGTCCAGACTAGTGGGTTTGCAAGATCTTCCAGCTTTGAATGTTCTTAGCAGTATTAGAAAGCTAAGATTTTGGAGGCTGCTGCTATCCTACACTGTTTCAGTAAAAGTCACGTGTGGAGATCACTTTGCTTTGCTAATTTGGGAGGATAACTGAAGATACCATTGCAGTTTTGCCTTTGCACTGTGCAGTCCTCGTTGTCTAGATAGAAATAAGCAAGGACCTTCACGGTGAGGGGAAGGAGCTTTCTAATGAAAATTCCGGAGAACCACAGTCACTGTACTTTGTTCAGAGGACATAAGTGGAGATAATATTTCTTCCCAAAATTTACAGCCTATGTGGCTGATGATTGTAGACAAAAGTAAGAAACCACACAACAAACTAAAACTACATAATTTAATATCCTTGACTGCAGCAGTACCAATTTGATGGATCTGAAAATAGAATTTCCTGTCTCAGGGCTTGGCATGCAGTCTGGGAGCATAATGCCTGATACTAAAACTATGGCTACTAAACTGCATAAGGTAAACTAAGCTATGATTCTCAGCAGTGTTTCAGGTATCAGCATCCAGATGGGCAGAGAGCTGAAGGCTATCTTGAAGTAGGCATGTATACTTGCCAGTCAGCAAGGGAATTCATAGCAAGGCTGAGGCATTAAAGAGAAATATAGGTGGCAGATACTTTTTGTTTCCTATCACTTTTAGGGGAAAAAATACTGTTAATGTTTCAAATGGATCTGTACACAAGCTTGGTAGGTGTTTAGGTTCTCTTATTTCTTGCAGGCTATAATAAGGGATTTCTGCTTTTTGTCTCTTCCTTTCACTTTCTTAACTGAATCTGTTGCATGTAGCAAGAACGAAGAGTTTTATAGTACTAGAAAATGTACAACAAGTTTATGTTGCCAGTGCGTTCCAGGTAACCAGCCGATACAATCCTGTGCTGAGAATGATACTCTTTTGTTGCCACTGTGTTTTCTTAAGGCTTTATGACTGTCATAGTGGCAGTGCTACATGGAACTCATTTCCATTTTAAACGATTCACCTTAGTGTTGGTAATCCAGCAAGGTTAGTTAGTCTTAATGGCCGTAATAGTATATGGTCTCTCACCCTCCCTGCCCCCCCTCCAATTGATATTCACCAATGTTACGCATATTTTTTGCTTAGCGTGTTCTGTTTATGTTTTTGGGTGGGGATCCTGTGACCTAATCATGTGTGGTGTACACATCCACATGCGAATTCAGCTACCTTTGCAGTTCATAGAAGTGGCACTTGGAGAAAATGATTCACACATGCACCCTCTCACAGATGTCTAGAGCTGGTCAGGTGAATCACAGCCCAGAAATGCCCTTCTCTCATGGTGAGTCTAGGCAGCTAGCCAAGATGTGGATGTCTGCGTTGCAGAAGTCTGAAGCTGTGTCCTTAAAATGAAACGTCATTGCTTTCATTTCCTGAACAATGCAAGCTATGGCGTTCTAACACTATTAGGCTATTTAGATAATTGCCCAAAAAAAGTTTACTTTCAGAGTCTGAACTTTAAGAAAATCATTTAAAATGATGGTTGAGTAAGTTAAGTAGATGTGGAAGCGCATTTATTTAAAAAGATGGTTAAGTAATATTGGTATTTCCTTTATTTGTTTGATTTTTGTGAGAAAAGTAGGACTTGTACCTTATATAATATGCAAAAATTATTTTGCATATTATATGGAATATGTTGTAGGCACATAGAAACTTTATTTCAGCGACTGTAAAGGCAGATGCTCCCTCTAGTGCCTAAGACTGTTTTCTTGTAATGGCAATAGCTTTGTTGGGCTTTCTGCCATGTTTTACTGTCCAGTTGCTTGAGTCCCTCAGGTATCAATCTTAAAATGGGTAATATGAAACAGGGATAAAACCTTTAGTATTGCATGCCTCCTGCATCTTTCCTCTTGTGTGTAGCAGAGGGAGTCAGATAATGCATTAGGATAAAACATATGGGAAAGTTAATCTAAATATATTCTTTTAATTAATGTAAAGGTTTTTTTATAGCCTATCAGTAACCTGTTCCTCCAAATTAAACATCATCTGGCAAAACTGTGGTACTTGTGAACATCTCTGAACCTAAGAAGGGTTCATTGCGTACATGGAAGATGAGGGACTCAAAAAGTACCTGGACACTAATCTCAAATTCAGGTCATTGTTCCCTTTCTGATATTTTTGTTAGCTCATGTTTTTAATATGGCTGTTGAAGGTAGCAGACTAAAATTATATGACGTGTTCTAAACCAGTATATAACATCACTGTGTAGAAAGAAGAAATGCCTGAACTATCTAGACAGCCATATACACTGTTTAGTAAGAGGGTGTAAGCTATGAGCATCTATGCTAGCATCTGGGAGGAGGAGAGGGGAGAATGGAGTATATTTGTGTGTCACATGAGATGCCTGAGGATGCATATCCTCCTTGCTTGTGAGGCTGTGGCTAGATTCATCCCAGCACACAGTTCTTTCTGAAGGCAGCCTTTTGACGCTGTGTGCTTTCTAAAGTTTTTAAATGTTATTTTTAAAAATATGCCTTCTGTAGTTTTGTGTGTATCTGTAAATCATGCTTACAAATAAATTCTGTTAGAAATAGTATGTGTAGGGAAAAAATATGTATGAATCAATGTATATATTCCTAGCAACGTTCCATGATAAACTGTAAAATCCAAGGTTATGAATAGTACTGCAGTAATGCATTGCCTACACCATTATCAAGCTCTGGTAGATGTGACAGCAGAGGGTTTTAAGGGGATTTGAGGGAAGAGAGTAGGTAGGGCTTTCTGAAGAAATTTCCCCCAAGTATGATGGTGAGTGAATATCCTTGTGCTTTGTATTTATCCTGACTAAAAGCTGTCTGAGATGGTGAGCTTTTAGTTTGAGGGGTTTTCTGTTATTTCCATAGGTAGTCTGTGTGTCCCTTTTCCCTCCTTTTTCTTCCCCCAATCTTTCTCCCCACAAGGAAAACAAATGGAAAATCTGTTGTAAAGGCTCTGTGGACATCAGCATTCAAACCCAAGAAAAATGTGTACAAGTAAAATGCGTGTTCTACTGAGGTGCACTGGGAATATCAGTAATATTTTTCATTCTGTAGCTTGCATTTATACAGCTGAATGGAAGAGTGATACAGTGCAGTTTGAAATAGCAGCCAGCATCAGTCTCTCTTCTTTCCTGGATCCTTGAATCTTCCTCTTTCCCAGGGGGAGGGAGTGAGGAAGTGTCCATGTGTTTTAGCAATCTTTCTTATCAACATGTACCAATACGCAGTGTAAGAAAAAGTAACTTAAAGTAATCAACTATGCTTGATTACATTTTAAAGTAGTCTGAAACTAGAGCTGAGTAAAAAAAAAAATCCAGTAACTTGTTACAATTATAACTGATTGTCTATTAAAAGTTACCTTCTCAGCATTGCCATTTGCCTGCTGTAAAGATTCCTTTTCTCCTTGTGGTGGCACTTATCAGCATTAGTGGGTATGACAGTAAACAGCAAAATCATGTCATTTAAGAGCTAGACTCCACTACAGATAACCCCTCTATGAAAAGGATGCTTCTTAGATTACCTCTCTTAAATTCTGACAAGATACGTTTACATCCTATTTGATGTCTCCATATGCCTTTAACCACTTGGAAGTTTAAATGCTGTGCACTTACTCTTTTGTTTCCAGCTGTGCATTGTAGATTTTGTGCAGTAAAATGTTCCACTTATCTGCTTTAGAATTACTAGACAGGCTAAACCCTTAGCCACCTGAGTCTACATTTTATTGTGGTTTTTTGGGTGGTCAGTGACCTTCTCAAGAAGGGCACATCTTTCCTAGGAGGGGAACTTGGCCCCTAACTTTTTATTGTGTGCTACATGATTACCTTTGCTGAGGTTCTCTCAAGAGAAATGCTGTTTCTTGGCAATTGCAGTATTATGTCAGTAGAGACAAATATGGTTCAACAGAATCATATTCAGGAATTTTAAAGATCAGGTAACATGTCAACATCCTGAAATACAGTATGGAAGTGATAGTTCATGAGGATGCCATTTGCATGCGAATATCACATTTCTTTTCTTTGAGGAAATGGGAAGGAATTTATCCACCATGAGCATTTGCATTCCTGCTTCAAATAAAAGGTTTTTTCTTCAAGCTGTGTTGAGTCAGCAGGATGTGGCCCGTCCCTACAGTTCCCTCCTTGCTGCTTCTTCCCTCTAAGACTATAGCAATTAGCTGATAACCTGTTGGAATAGCAAATTATTACTCCCTCTCGTGCTGGCTCTGCTTAAGGAAGAAAAAAAGGAGGATAAGATTTTGGATATGAAATGCTGAATTATCTCCTTTTTTTAATCTGATGATCAGCCCTTGTGTATTCAAACTGAAGATATGGGTGCTATTTCAGAAATGTTTAATGAAGTAGACTTTTTATTGTAATCCATCCTTAATGTTATCTTATAACCATTGCTGTTGCAGAACCAAGATGCTCAGGCTTGTGATCTTAGGCCTGTTCCTGCTCTACTGCATGTGATTAGCTTCGTGCTTCTTAGTTAAAATTGTGATGTTCATTTAGAAATGACTAAGAACAGAAGTGCACAGCATGATGCTGCACTGATGCAGTTGTTATAATTTCTGTCTAAACATCAACTGCTACGGGATTCAAACTTTAACAAGATTTTTAGATTTATAGTTTTGGTTTTATTAGTAAAGGGTAAAGTCTGCCCTGCAACTCTGAAAAAATGCATTGGCTTTTGGTTTTTATGCTATATAGTGCTTTATCAGTTAAGGATAGGAGAATTTCATGTAGCTGAATATATATTTAAAAAATGACTGTTTCAGTAATTATTCCTTGGAGCTATTTTGTTTTTGTTTCCTCAGTCCTGGGGATGTCTGAGCAGTGGGGCACTGACCTGACCTGTAATTCTGTCATGAATTCAGGTCCCATCATAGCTATTCTGATTTATATCACTGCTGAAGTTCATCCAAGACCTCGACCATTTATATGTCATGTAGTGATTTTTTCATGTAGTTTTTCTTTTGTTCAAAAAAGGTGACTGTTGACTTTCTTTAAATTGTAGAATTCTTAATGTTTTCTGCCATTCCTGTTGTTCTGAGTTAGTCTTCCCCTGAATGCATTTGTACACTGTGTGAAAACTGATTTTTCTATGATGGAACACGAGGGCAGAACTTAGCTTGATTTCGTTTCATTCTAATAGTGACCTATTTCGCACAGTTTGCAGTTCGCCCTTTTATAGATATAAATTCATACCTCGTGTCTTATATCTTTGTATTTCATCTGGATTTTCTCAGGATAGACCTAGTGGAAAATGCTGTCTTTGGCAGAAAAGCTTTAGCATGCTAAAGCTACTGCCTGTATCAGACCTATATTTTCTGCAAAATAAGGCAGCCATAATAATGAAACAAAACCCCATCAAACCTTTAGCATTATCCTACATTCCTAACTTAAAACTATAAAATAAAGCCATTGCTATTTCTCTCAGTTTTCTTTTGTAGCAGTTTATCATATCAATAATCTCATTTACACCGTTCATCTGACATGTGCTACCAGGGGTTATCTTAAGTGTAAATCAAGCTTTTGGAAATATTCCAGAATATATCAGTGTGATATATGTCATTGTATAAACACGTTGGCCAAGCTTACCTCAGTGTGACTCTAGTGAATTGGAAGTATGAGCCACTGTGTTCATGCATTTCCAGTAGCTGTTTTTCCTTTTCACATTTTTGTGTGAAACTGCTTATCTTGTATTCTTTTCTCTGATTTGTATTCTCTTTCTCATTTTCCATCCGAGTGTTATAGTGCTGTATGCGTTTCCTGACAGCCAATTAATTGGCTAGCTCTTCACGCAGCCAAGAATAGAGGAAGCAGTTCTACATGGACCCCTCATGTCCATTGATGTGTACAGCAGACATCCTAAGAATGGGGACACATTTCCCTGGTCTTGTGGCTGCATGCTGTTCACATCAATTTCCCATTAAAAGGTAATTTAAAGGTATAGCCCCAGGCAGACTCAGGAGAGAGTTATAAAAAGAGTTTAATTAACAGTTCAGAGTAATATAATCTAAGGTTGAATAGTCTGTAACCAGCTCATTTTTTTGTTCACATTTGTCATTTCCTTTACTTGCAGATTAGAGGAGATTTCCTTGTTTGGTAAAGAATGCAGTGAAATAAGTCTTCGAAGAAGCTTTGTTGTACATGTCTTGGAGCTAGATCACTGCGTTATCACGAGCTTTAAACCTGCCACTGCTTATCTCCCCTCTGCATTAGCTCACCTCTTCTGGTCAACACGTTTTTAAGGGAAGAGATTGAAGTCACCTCACAGTTGGGCCCTCCATGCTTTTTGAAAGCTTTACTGCCATTCAAAAATGCATTTAGCCCAACTGGTTCCAAAATACTCTAAAGAAATAGCTATTTTTATGTGGAAAATATGGTAGAAAATGGGGTTAGAAGAGATATAGGAGGCTTTGTATTCAAAAGCAAGTACTGTTGTCTCTCTTTCCTGCCCTTGTTGGTTGTATTTTTGATAAAACTTTATTTGCGGGGGTTTTGTTTCTTGCTTTTTTCCTCCCCCCCCCGCCCCATGTGTTTTTGTGGTGTGCAGGTTTCTGCACACATCCAGCCGGGCTGACTATAGCAGAATGTGTTACTTTCATGACTCCTAACAGCCTTCAAATCAGAATGATTTTCTGTCACGCTGGCCTGACCTTTTCCTGGAAAAATTTATTACCTAAAAGGAGAAAAAAAAGACATGTAAGGGGATCTCAAGTACTCTCTTCCTTGAGGGCTAAAGATATACAGTACTTGTTGTCATTTAACCGTCCACCCACCTAATTCATTCTAAAATGCCAGCTACAAGTGCAACAATTTGTGGACATGACATATCTTGTGTGCTTGGTACATTAGGACTACAAGCCTGACAATTTTATTCTCCCACAGAAATCTGTCTTGCTTTCTTAGATCTGCCTCCTTTTCTCTTCTGGTGGAAATTATGTAGATTTCTTAAAAACTTTTGGTTTTTACATAGATCACCTCTGAGGAATAGAGTGGAAGCAGTGACTGGACTCTTGTTCTGCCCTGTGGCCTAGTATGTTAAAACATTCCACAATTAAATACGACTATGCTGGGACATATTCTGCACAAGTTAAATAACCCTGACTTGTCAAGTATTGAGTTTGTTTTGATGGCAGAGAAAATGAGATGAGGCATAGTTTGATCTTTATTCTTTTGTGTGCCAAGTTTTTAAGTATGTTATGACAATTTAGAAAAAAAAAAGAAGCAAAACAGGAATCTTTTCATATGATTGACAGAAAGACCCCTTAAGAAGTGCTTGAAGTGACTACCTCAGTGAAAATTGTTGTGGAGCTAAATCAGCTTTTGCAGTATCTAATTAACACTGCCACAACATCCAGATAGTTTGTTAATTACCATTCTGCTTCTCCCTCCAGTTGCTGTGTCAGGTAGGCACAAAAGTTAACATGCACCTCCATAGTATACATCAAATCCGTTAATTTTCATCATGCTTTCACAATGGAAAGCTGTAGAGGTGATCAAAATAAATTTTAACTATAGCCATTCTGAAGGCTTAGTAAGCTTATGAGGCAAATGTTAATTTACACGTCTATTTCAAACATATGGTGGGTTTATAATTATAATTGTGGAATGGTTTGGGGGGAGGGTTGTCTTGTAGAGCTGAGACTAAAAACAACGTTTTTCAGGCAAGCCTGAAAAACTCCCATGGTGCTGACAACAGGGATTTTCCAAAGTGAGCATAACCCAAGCAGGCTTGATGTTCAGTGCCAGGAAACTCTGACTTCAGGGGTCTCTAGCATTCATGAGTTCCAGGGAGTGGGTGAAGGAAATTAAAAGTAATTTTAAAATAGAGCTGTGTTTCTCAGCTGTAGTGCAGACATGCTGTCTCATGAAAATAGCCACTGTATTACTTTTTTTCTTTTTTTTCTCCACACCACCCCCCCCACCCCGCAGTGCCAGGCTCCTGATCTGTATCTGTCCTATACAACAGACCCTGTATATCCAAAGGCGTACTGTTTCTGTGCAGAGATGAGACCACTACAGTGAAAATGGACTTTACTGTCCTGTATGCATATAGAGCACTTCATTGCAGGATTGAGCACTGCTGCGGAAGAGGTCTAGTGCTTGACTTTTACCGCTGCTGAAG
The DNA here is from genome assembly GCF_018139145.2 of Gymnogyps californianus. Classification (NCBI taxonomy): domain Eukaryota; kingdom Metazoa; phylum Chordata; class Aves; order Accipitriformes; family Cathartidae; genus Gymnogyps; species Gymnogyps californianus. The sequence continues at coordinate 54,882,900 of NC_059473.1, forward strand.
GACGCCAGAGGTGTCGTGAGCAGGAACAAGCACATCAATAGCTGCATTTTATTCTTAGCTTTCTGTTTGCTCACAGGTAGTTGCTGACCTATACAAACAGCATATGTGCTACTCACTAAGCAAGCTTGGCTAGTATATGCAGCTGTCTGGAAACAAAGTTGTGCTTATCTGCAGTAACCATCTACTCTGAGAGGAATGAGGAGAAAGCAGTCCAAATTTCTCTTGTGATGTAGGCTTGAGGACTTGATAGCCCAGATAAAGATGAAAAGGAAGAGATGGGAAGCTTCTCGCTGGGTTGCATAGTGGAAATCACTGTCTAGCTGTAACTCGCATAGGCCTGAAACTACCAGTTTCCAAGAATGACAGTAAGATACATCTGTGTCAAACTGTCACTCCATCTTGTATTAGGATCTCCATCTTGTGTTACAGCAAGAACACATCTAGCCTTGCCCGAGACAGTGTACTGCAGACAGTTTACCTGCTGAGAGGGGCACTTGACAGCTTGTCCCTGAGAACCATTGCAAGGTGATCCTGGACATCAATTTGGCTTGTCTCTCAAAAGTTGGCCCAGCTAGCAGGGACAGTGAATTTTCTGTGGAAGCATCACTGAATAACTAATAATGTCTGACACTTCTCAGCCTTCCTACGTGGGAGAGAGAGAGACAGTGCATTCAAGGGTTTGTTGACCATCCCTGTGCAAAGATGACTGGAGAACAAGAAAACAAGAGACACTCTGCCTGCCTCAGAACATTAGAAATTTTGAGACTCAGGAAACAGTGAGATTAGACAAGAGTGGGCAAGCCCAGTATCTTTATTATTATGGTTTGAACTAGAATTTCCAAACCCTTTAGATTATAGTGGCTGTGATTAAATAATTCCCCTCTTTAGCCAGAACTGGTAAAACTAGGAACAAGAGGAGCCTGCAGTCAGGGTAAGAACTGAGGAAGAGTGAGTTCAAAGTGGCACCAAAATATTCAGAGGAGGTATACATCAGACCTGGAGAGAGTTGGATCTATTAAGAGCTAGTGGGTCTGTAGATGCTTTAACTGTTCAGCGGTGGACTGGGCCAAACTGTCGCATTGAACATCTTTTGATGGACATCCCTAACTGCCACAAATGCAATCAGGAGAAATTCAGCACGTCGCAGTTTTTAAATCTATTTGCAGTGCTCTTTCATTTCACCAGCTGTTCTGTCCTTACTTCGTAGTAGCTTCCAAAGTTTTAATTATTCTTGCCCATAGTTAAAATTATGCTTGTGTGGGTAAATGCAACTGCATTGTATCTAATGTCAGAGATAATTGCTGGCTGCCTCAAGAGACTTGATAGATTCATTACCTCTACATATGGTAGGAAGAAAACTGTCAGATTTTATTTAAGCTTTCAAGAGCCTTTAAAAAGGGTTAGAAATCATCACAGAAAGAGCATCAGTTTGCTAAACAAGGTCCCACACGTTGCTACATTAGTGCGGTATATTTAAGTTGATACATCTTTCCTATTTGTCTTAGAAAAAATAGTCTAGGAAACAAAAAATAAAGGATTTATGGCTCTTTCTGATGCCCATAGATCTTCCAAAATGAAAGCACTTCATGTTGGACTGTCAATTTGAATGTCTGTAGGAGGTCTGTCAAATATACTGAAGTATTTTCCAAGCAAAATCTGTGATGCACCTGATGCTATCACTTAGTAAGAATATGGCCAGTTCTGCAAACATTACAAGCGGCATGTTCACTTTGATGTCTTCTTATTTTATCTATTTTATTGGTTTTTTCCAGTGTGATTTGCACTTAATGGCCTCACTGAGTTTGAAGTTGTATTGTATGAATGCAGGTGAGACAAGTTCCTGTCTCAGAAAAGTAACTGAAGTTCTTGTAGCACCTAACGGGAATTTAAGTTGATCTGACTGCTGGCTGCATAGTCCCACTTTCCTCCTTCCTTTGCTGCATGGTCTCATCCCACTCGCTTGTGCCAGTTCTGGTATTCATCAAACCATTTCACCACAGCAACTCAGTAAAACACTGGTCCAAGTAGCCATTAGCTGGTTTGTTTAGCCTGCCATAGAGCCTCAGCCTGGAGGTGCAGTTACATGTTACAGCTGAGCTCATCAAGAGGTGTAAAGAGAAGTCCTCCCTTGCTCCTCCTGTCTGCTGCTAACCACATGGTTTTACCCATCTCCTTTGCCACAGCGTTGGCTCTCACCAACTTTTCATTTAATTTGTTTAACTTGCTTATTCAGCAGAAAGTTCTTCAGTTCCTTTTCTCAGGCTTCTTTTCTGATGAATGACTCTACCTGGTGCAAAATTGGACAAGCACTTGATGTGGTGCAAAGGAGGACGAGGGGCCCATGAAGTGACTGGGATCAAGGGGGGAAACGGTGGAAGAGTTGGCAACACTGGGAGCTCCTTCTTCAGTAGCAGCATACTTCACATCAGCTTGGGTCATAACGTGTCACTTCCCACCCAGCACCATAACCAGAGGAGCAGGTAAAGCCGAGGCCAGGAAACAGAGGTGCAGAGAAGCCAGTAGCAGCAGAGAGCTGGGAATTAGCTCAGGAACCCTGCACCCACCAGACTACGCAGTCATCATGCTTTTTTATGATCTTTGTGAACTTGTGGCAGGGTTTTGAAAATTACAGCTACTGCAGAAAAAAAGTGCAATAGATTTTACTGGCTGTTTTCCCATTTGAATCCCTCTGCCTTCCCTGAAATATTTACATGAACATAACAGATACTGATAAGCTGGTTTTTTATGCACTAGAAACATTACAGGCTAATTTCAGTGTGTGAATGAAGTATTTAAGTAATAAAAGGAGAGGAGTGTGTAGTGGTAAGAACAACAGGTACTTCAACTGACAGAGGAAATGTGAAGGCTGTAGGGCAGTGTGGTGGCCTAAGGAGGTTTTCCAGTGGCACTTGCTGGAATTCTCAAAAGCTTGAATCCTCCCTTTGTGCTTAGCTGTCATGGGTGTTTAAATCTGTCATGAGCAAGCAGGGAATTGATCAAAATATAGCATGCGTTTGACGTAATGGCAGCTACAGAAACAGGGATTAAATCTGTTACAGATGTTGACATATTGCAGTTAGCTCAAGTGGAAATCTAGCTTGTCTTAATTAACACACAGAAAGCTGGAATACATATAAAGAGGAAAGTTCTTCAGAGCAGATATGGGATCTTTCAGCTAGTTAGCTAGCTTGCTCTCATCTCAAATTCAGGACGACATACCTTTGGACAGAAGAGTTGGATGATGAAGCACAATTGTCTCATTTTTTCAGCTTTTAAGGTTAAGGAATCTGGTTATCCACAAAAAGCCCATTTATAAAAAAGTTGTTGTGCCTAATATCTGTAGCGAACTGTTGGGAAACTGTGGAAATCAAAATTGGTGAACAAACGGCAAGGAGATTCACAGCTTTTTCCAGTTTTGAAGTCTTTCCTTCCAGTCAGCAAAGCACCACACAAGTGTACTACTACCATATATGGATTACTCAGATATGAATTTTATATTAAAGTAGATGAGAAAGCACATAAAGTAGCTATATTACTATGCAGAATAATCTTATAAAGCAGTGAAAGCAGGTGTGAAATTTTCTTCTATGTTTGACACACCTGAGAAAGAGGGCTACTCTGCAGAGTGGCATGTAGGAAAGCAGTTAGTTCATGGTGTGATGTAATGTGCATAGAGAGTCATAAAACCCTTCTGTAGGGTTTTATTTGGAAGTAAAAGAGCATTTGTTGTTGTGTAAGCCTTGTTTGAGGGGAATTTGTATTGGTTCTTTTGTCCTCAATTTTGTCAGTGAAAAAATTTCTGTACATTCTGCACGTTTCTCTGTTTCTCTCTCTATGCTGCAATTTTCTCTGTTACTCTGGGGAAGAGACTTTTTGAGGCCGATAATTTAGAAATTTTGCAGATGTCATCCAGAAAGTGAAATTTATCTCTCTATTGTCTGAGCTGTAGGAATTAGCTTGTGAGGTTAACAGCAAAATAAAAAATGAGGTTTGGTGCGATCTTTATTGTTTGTGATTTATTTGTGGTAATAGCCTCTGTCATACAACTAATCACTTTACAAGTGTTCAAGAAGGATGTTCTTTGCTCTAGGGAACTCACAGCATAAGGAAAACTGGTCAAGGGAACGGGAGGACAGTGACAGGCAATTTAAAGCTTTGAAGGTGATGACAAGAAGCTTAAATTTGATGTGATAGAAGTGGAAGGCTTCAAAGAGGGAGTGACTTGACATGATCAAATTGACAGGTGAGGAAGATGGCTGTTGCAGCTGTGTTTTGCATGGAATGAGGGGACTCTCTTGGCAAGTCGAGGAACAGGATTTACCAGTGGTGAAGGTGGGATATTATGAGGGTCTGAGTAAGAGACTTGTCTATAGGAAACACAAGCTGGAGATATTAAGAATGAGGTAGCAGTAGAATTGGAGGGTGACTCAGCTGCATGGTAGAGGAAAAAGCAAAGTGAAAATTAACTCTGATATTGTAAGTATAAGCAATGGTGAAATCAGCTGAGTTGTCATCTTTCATAAGAAGTAGAAAAGCAGAAACAAAACGTTTACAAGGAAAGATGTGGATACTGTTGTGGCTGTGTTATATAATATCCATGTATTTTGTTACTGGACATTGAAAAATAAAATTGGAAGTGCAGTGTCTTTCACTTCAGTTTTCCAGGCTACAGCACAAAGACACAAGGCAAATCTTCCACTGTGTGGAAGTCATCAACAGTGCAGAGTAGAACTGTGTACACTGTGGAAAACACAGGAGGAGTTTAGAGGAAGAAAATTTAATTCACCATGAACTGGGTTAAAAACTTCTCAGAACAAAGCCACATGAATTTTACTGATGGGAAAAAGTTCGTTTCAAGTCTTGGAAGTCAGTGAGAAACAGAGAAGCTGTGTTCAAGTGAAATCTAGGCTCTCTGGCTGAAGAAGGGGCTATAGAAAACTCGAAGTCAAGCAAAACCATTTTAGTACCTCATGTCAAGTTTTAAAATATTTCAGCTGTCTTCCATGTGCAGCCAGAAGCATCCTTGTCTGAGGAGCAAGGCCTAACCAAACACAAAGAGCTGGCACAAATCACAGCAGCGTAGTAATTTTAAAAGGTTTTTTTTTTTTCTTGTTGCTTGTAGTTGGGGTTTTTTTAGGGGATTTTTTTTGTTTGGATGTGTGGAATCAAGGCTTAAGGAGATGTTTTTGGAAGCATCCTCATAGACTACTGGGATTCAAAGCCACAACTCTCTTATCAGGAGAGTTTTCTAACCAAATTACTTCAGAAGGGTTGTCTTTGGGTGGGCATCTAGTTATAAGACAGTACCTATGGAGAAGATGCCCATTTTATTAGTCTGTATCTCACCTCTTAGCTTCTCTGAAGTTTGAGGGACGATTTCTTCTTGGCTGATGTCAGAGGAATATTTGAAAATTATGAAGTGTTTGTTTTCTCTAGATTTCTCCATATACTTTTTTCCTGCTTGCTTAACTTACAGGATATGAAGTCTGTGAAAAAAAATTATTCTGTTGCAGGTTATAATTGTGCACATTATTAAAAAAAAGGTAAGAAAAAAAAGGAATTTACAAAAATCAAATTAACAGTCAGATAGCACTTAAAGATACTCTAAAATTGCTGCCAACATAAGAATATATGGAAAGCCAGGCACAGATGATTTTAACTAGTCTCACTGCATAACAAAAAATTATGATCTCCCAGCCTGTCTTTTTCGTTATTCTTTTCTTAGTCTTGAGCTTTATGAAACACATTTATTTTAATTTTATTTTATATTACTATCTGAATAACATGGTGGCTGAATGTCAGACTAGAGTGAAATATGCTCTCTTCTACTATGGGCTTTCACACAGGCTTTTAATTTCCCCTGTTATTGCAGAGTATCTCTTGTCCTAGCTCTCATAGTGAAATGTGCTGCAATTCTCTCTGGCTGTCTTGGGTGTTTATGGATTGCTGCTTTAAGAAGTAGAAAAGTTCACGTTACTTCACAAACATAACCCTTAAGGTGGTAGGGTAATGGAAGAGACGAGGTAGCCCCTTTGCTACTGTAATGGCACAAGCAGCATTACATTTCATGTTGCACTTGTTCGTGTTGACCAGCGTGCTAGGGGTTTTTTACAGGAATTAGTGGCTGGGGGACAGGACTAACAGAAAACCTACTTTAAGACAGAGTATCTGATGCATAAAGGCAGAGGGAAGAAAGAGAGGGATCATCATTGTCATGATAGAAATCACAGGCTTCCTGGGAGTCACTGGCAATGACTGCAAATAAAATTAGTGGGCAGGAGCTTTATTGACTTATGGCCAGTCTGAACATGAACAAGTTTGGTTGCATTTTTATTTTTATAAGGTTGCAGAGACTTTGCCAGCATTCATCAACTATGTTTTAAGGGGAAGTGGAGTTTAAAGCATTTACACAGATACACTGTGTGGTGATTTCTTTACTTTCAAACTTGCACAGTAAAGATTTCTAAGTATTAACTTGCTTGTTTTTTTCTTATCTCTCAGTGTAGCTACCTGATTACATAATCCAGCTTTCAGTTTACAAAGTCATGTTACTCAGTGACAATGTCTTTGTGGGGTTTATATTCCCTTTCCATGGAAGTATCTTGGAGAGGACAACATGGGAAGGGAAAACTCACAAGGAAATGGCTGTACATTCACAATAAAGTAAGTATCTATCTGTCATAATAAGTCAATAGCAAAGATCAGATATTATTATGATTTAAGAGAAAAACCCTTGGTATTTTAACTTCTCTGTCTATAAGAGTTACTGCTGTTAAGTGTATGGATGACCAGCTACAGATGTTCACCACATTATGAGTAAGGCAATCTTTTTTTACATATTATCTATGTCTTTCAGTGGCTATACACATATATACATAAATATATAAAATGTCACTGGATAATGAGATGGCTAAATGCTGTATGTATAGGAATTGTAAAAAAAAAAAACAAACAACAAAAAAGCCCCAAACAAACAAAAACCCACAAGGGATAGAAAACAGGAGGTGATATATTAGAAAGGACTTTAGAGATGTGGAAAATATGAAATCCAAATTATACAATGAGAAGTTATTCCATACAAGAAGGTCTGTCTCCCCAGACTTGCATCTTTATTCTCCATGTTAAATTCTAAAATCTCCAATTATTTGTGTATTTTGGTGAACACTTGACAGTTCCTCCTCTGTGTCCAAGCTAGTATTATTTGGATGGACTTAAGTAAGAGGCTGTAGTAAAAAGACCTTGAAAGAGAAAGGAATTTTACTTGCGATTATTCTGTTCCATCTTTTTATGTAGTAGTAGTCCGCAAATGTACAAAAAAAAGAGGAATAGCAGATGCACGACTTGGAAAAAAGTACACTTGCATGTGATAAACTGCAATATAGTAGTTACTGGTAACTTTTTAAGGCCATTGCTTTTAAAGTTTTAGCAAAAACAGTCTGTATAAAGAGAGACATTCAAGCAAAATTGTATACTGTATTTTTTCAGACATATATGCTTTTTTCAAATTGTTTATATGTTCTTGGAAGAGAAATTTAGCCGTATGTTTTGAGGAGATACTGTTTAGAAGGCTCTGTCCCAAATTCCCTAAAATACATGATCATGTGCTATACTCCAAGTATTAGAACTGACTTCTGAGTATTGAGAGTGGTAGCAAAAGATTAGCCATCTGTGGGCTTCCAAAGGTGAAAAGAAAGCTGGTTAGATTTTTTTTAAAATTTCCATTTCATGCTTTCATTTCACATCAGATAAATGTTAACAAAATCTTTGTTAGTTAAAAAAAAAAAAACAACCAACCAAATTCTTTATTCGGAGGCACAAAGAAAAGGCATATGGATATGTTGGTAAAGCATATGGAGACCCTTATGTAAAGACAAAACAAAAGCAAAATAAAGTTACTGGCCGGACCACCGAGGTGCAGCACATAAGAGCATTTGGTGGAATGTTGCCAATACTCTTTTCTTCTGAAGAACAGAAGTTCTTTTATATCCTAAAAAAGTAAAAACAATACAGACAGTATACATCTGGTAGCAGCAGAGAGTTGCATACTACTTGAATCTCTGTTTTTATACTGGTTATTTTCACTCAGTGCTCAGAAAGTAGTGACCTTAAAAAGTTTATGGCAATTACTGTATTACACTAGTTGGTTTATTCTACACAAGCGCAATGCACTTTTTTCGCAGGTTGTGTATCCACAATATATAAAGATTGCTACTGTAGGAACCTCCTTTCTGTTAACAAAGATCTTTACCCTGAAATGATGTTTTCCCACTGTAGTAAATTAACTACATTTGGAAATGAAACTTTACTGGCTGAGCTCAGAAACATAGTTTAGTGCACTTACTGTTTCTCTAAATTTTATGCAAATTTTTGGTAATTTTCACTTCTTTAGCAATGGTTCGTGTCTCCTGTTTTCATTTATGGCAGCCATTTAGACACACCAGCTGTGCAAAGATAAACATGTACTTAAAAAATTTAAAACATTTAACTTATGCTGAACATAGTATCTATTAATAGCTCACTCTGAACATATTTGAATCAACCTCTGGGATCTGCTATAACTGACACACACTGTCATTACTAAATTAAACATGCCAAGAACTGTTATGGCATTTCCATATACTCATAATACATTTTCACACTCTTTTCATGTCCTCCAAAGCAGAGGCAGCATGGCTGTAGGCAGACTGTCTATTAGGAACTAGTGTATACTAACCCCTGAACCGTGGCAGGAAATTGTTAGGGAGCACACTGGTCATCACAGCCCTAAAGCATATTCTAGTGATTTAATAGTAGAGACAACTAAGGTTTGGTACCCAGGAACATTCCTTGGCACAGTAAAATTTACTACTGTAGGCGTAACCAAGGAGTACTTCTAATAAGTCTTCTAGGCTACTGCTGTCTCTCTATACTGAGTTATTTTTAGAGAAGATTGCTTGGAAAAAGAGACCTCCTCATTGAGCGTTACCCCTTTTCAGAGCGCACACACAGACTAGAACTCGTGTATCACTGTGCACGTTGTTTTTAAAAAAAAAAAAGTCAGTCATCCTCTTTGGAGATTTTGAGCTATGAGAACTATCCAACATTGCTATCTAGTAGATGGCTAATGAATTTTTTTAAAGGACTCAGAGTGGAGTACTCAGCAGCAACCAGTAAAGATGCCTTGACAACTTCAGGTTCTTTTGACAATAATGGTCTCCATTTTTATGCTACCTTTTTATGATGTCCTTAAAACTATTAACTAAAACCCCCATAACAATTACTGCTGCAAATTAATAAAGTTTCTTTCTTGCAAAAGAGTAGAAGCTACACCCCAGCTCCCAATGTATAACTCAGGTTAAGTTCTGAAATGTGAAGAATGTACTTGGGAAAGCTGAATAGTTGCCATATTCTTCTACACTCAGATATTATGTCCTAAAATGTATCTTTAAATTACAGACCACAGTGAAGTAGGAGCATGCATGGACATGAGGGGGGAGAGAGGGTATTAGACCCCCAAGGAGAACTGCATACCAGAAGCAACATCACTCAGCTGTGGCTAAGACACGTAAGGTGTCTGCATGGGCACTGTGACCAGACCTCTGCAGCACCATTTCTACATCAGCTGCAAACTGTTTTAAATGCACAGCTTCATCTCAGTCCTGCCCAAACTAGTACATGTGAGATGTGCTTCTGTGTGCAGCTTCTCCCAAGCTAGGATGATATCCTGCAGGTTTGAAGGATGGCACTGGCCTTCCTTTCAGTCTGTGACCCCACATACCAGAGAGAGAAGCTCATACATCTGCCTCTTATCTTGGGGACTGCTGCACTGTACTGCAGCTGTGTGTGCTTCCTAGTGTAGCCCTGTGCTGAAGAACGTCCTGCTAGAAGGCTTCTTGTCTTCCCTCCCCACATTTGGAGAGGACTGGCACAGCCCATCTCCTCTTATGTGGCCAGAAGTACTCCTTGTGCACACCTCCACTGTGTGGGCCCACGTAAGAAGAGAAGTTTGGTCTCTCCCTGTAATGCATCTCAAGTTTCTGTAGTGTCTCCATTTTGGTTTTGGAGAAGGTGGATAAACTATGTTGTTAAACGTAATTCATTAGGAAGGCAGTTTACCATGGATAAGTGTGTCCAGCTGTTAGTGCGAAGCAAATAGACAAGCGATGCTTGGCCCCAAGCCGTGACTGAAAAGCAATTGGGCAACGCGTGCTACATGTCACAATTTGTGTTGTTATTTGTTGGATGTAATTCCTCTGATATGGAGAATTCATCTTCTACCCCCACCTCTCCTTTTTTAAATGGCAATCGAATTTAAATTGAGAACAGTTTCCCAGACAACCTTAGCATTCCTTAAATGCTAAAGACATTTCTACTGTTTACTGTAAATGGGGTGGAAAAAAAATCTTAAAAAGCCAAGCAAGCTATGTCCTAGTTTCAGTCATCTTAACAATTTGCTGTGATTAGATTCAAAATTCATAAATGATCTTTACTTTTATTGCCTATCAGTTACACCAAACAGGGTTGCATTTTTTGCCTCTGTAAGTGTTCTTAAATGTTGACCTGATAGAAACAAATGCAGAATATTTTTGTTCAGCAGGATGTACTAAAAAACTTTGAAAAGCAATGTTGAGAACATAGATGTAGTCTGGAGAGTGAAATTCTACTGCAGATAGAGCAATTTCTTCTGTTTTCTTTCACACCCCCTGATTCGGTCATGCTGATAAGGGTCTATGTTATGCTCCTGCATTAGAAGATTAAAATATTTTGGGGGAGCTTATGCAGGGTGTCCCTGCAAGGAACAGACCATCTTTTTAGATGTGTCTGTGCAGTCCCATAGAGGAGGGTTTGAGATGAAGGTCACAATAAGCAGAAGATCAGGAAAACTGGTAAGTCTGCTCCTACACAAATTTAGCAGCCATTCTACAGAGAGTCTGGGCATGGGAGAGACCAAGGGGCTGCTGCTCTGCGACACAGTTAAGGAAGGAAGATAACTTTCATCCTAGCTTTATTACTACCAAGTATTTCTGCTAATAAATGTTTTTGTCCCATGGCAGTTTAAATATGCCACATTATTAAAAGGCACGGAAGAGAAGAACAGAAAAGCTGGAAATTACAAGACTGTCTATGCGTGAAGGCAATTTTCCAGAACACTTACATTGCTAATACATTCAAATCTTTCTAATATGATGCTGCATTTGCTATTTTTTTTTTTAAACTTCTGCCAATTCAAATTCTTAGGATATTGTGATGAAAAAATGAAGACTGTTTCAGTGCCTGATGTTATCCCAAGCAGTAGGTAGCAGCAGTGTTTCCCCTACAGGTATATAAATAATTTCTGTTTAAGTCTTTGACCCTCAGGTAGACTTCAGCATAGGTTTAGTGAACAAAACCTTCCTGTTTCTGTAGTACAAGATGGCTACATCAATTTGAAGGCATATACTGTCACAGTATAGAGCTCCTTCTATTTGAATGCTCAGATAGTAGCTCTGAGTCCTGACCCATTGAGCTCCATATTTTGAACCTTCCCTCATGGTGCCTTAATACAAGTAGTTTGCATTGTTACTGCTTTGTTTGGTCTCAGTGGCATATGATGGTGATGAAGACTCCCTGCCTGTTAGTCCTCCATGGCAAGGAGGTACTTCTGTGATTTGGCCATGCTAGGTCCCCAGACTATTGCTGGTTCTTCAAAGACATTCTAGGTGTGCAAGCATCATCTTCAGAAGCTAATGATTCTCTGTTGTGCTTGTTATGGGAGATGAATTTTACTATTTAGACAACAGATGATGAATTCCAGGTACAGTGAGGCATTTTTTGACAGTTTGATAAATCAGCCAGAAGTTATCACTGGTACATACACGGTTTATTAGAATATTTGGTTCTACAAACACTCCTCAGACTATTTCCCAGTCTGCTGAGTGTGACCTACAGGTATCAGTTGGGTGGATTTATGCAGGGGAGGCCTAATATTGAAATAAAACATAACAGCAGATTAAAGGAAAAGAAATTGGAAGTCAGCAAAAGGTAGCCGTTTCTGTTGTTGAAGTACAAGATCAGCTGGAACAGCTGACATATCGCACCGAGTGGCACCACAGTCTGCCAGCATTGCATGTTCTACAGAAGGATTTTGAAAGGCTCAAACTAATTCTCTACGCAAGCAGGGTATGCGCTATCAGTTTTACTGAAGTAGAACATCTTGGTTACAATTTTTTGTCCTCTTTCACTAACCTCTATTAGGTTTTTTTGTAATTTTTCATATGACAGCAATAATAATTACAGCTAACTAAAGGTATGAATATGACGTAGTCCTACAGGTGTACTGAGATAATGGGGAAATACTATTTTATGTATTTTTAAATTTAATCATAAATGCTTTTTTTTTCCTTCCTTCAAATCAAAAAGGTGATAATTTCCATTGCTGAATTGCTTTTGTTGTATTAAATAATTTTAAAGTATACTTTAAGAATAACTGTAGGTCTTGAAAATTTCATTAGTAATTTGAATGATGGTAACAGTAATGGAAGTGCAAGTTTGGGATAATACGCTTGCCTTCAAAATCAAAGGCTTGATTTTAATCAGAATTAAAATAAGAAAACTTCCTGAAAGGGAGCTGTGGTATGTCTTCATTGGTGTACGTGTGGAGAGCCTGCTGATATCAGTGGTTCATGTACTGTGAATGGTCCCACGAGTTCTGGTAACTTGAGGGCTTCATCTCCCAGCGTGGTATCTTTAATTTCTGTTTTTGGGGGTATAAGTGTGTGCAGAGAGAAGAGGGACTAAATATTCAGTGAGCAATTTCCTCCTCCTTTCAAGGAAATTGATCTTTTTATCACCAAGTGATTTCTGAATTTCTCATTCTGTTAATCAAGCCGGTACATTATTTTTGCCTTTCAGAAAGATTCAGACATGTAGTCAACATTACAGTGTTGCTTTTCGGAATGGAAGTTGCATTTAGCACCTCTGGTTTCCTACATAGCACATTAGGAAGAGGTTTGTGTGTGTTTAGCAAAATGCACAATGTTGTTCAAGACTATTAATCCCAGGCTATCAAAATTATTTTTGACAGCCAGAATTGCAGATGATTTAATGTTCAGAAGCACCAAAATGCCAAGAGGGAAAATAAATGTAAAAAAAAAAAAATCTTAAGCATGAGAGTCATTTTGTAGAGCTAAGATGAGCTAGACCTTAGTCACACTAAATGCCCTTGAAAAGCTGAAGACTAGAGCTCTCTGCCTTCCTTCAACCTTCACATAGGTGCTGTCCAGGTATTATGAAGCATATCCTTATGACTGAAAAGTTGTCACGTCGTCCAGCCATGTAGTGCTCCCATTTACAAAGCTTCAGCAACATGAAGAAGATTAACTAAGTTTAACAAATTGAAGGGAGTTTGGGAGGAAGATTAGTAATAAAATTAACATATTTATAGCTCCTTCTTACCGCTAACGTGGTCGTGTGTGCATTTTATGCCTCTGACCTTGCAGCTTGATAAGAGGATGTTTACTTTAGGAATGTGTCATAAACCACGTATTTGTAAATTTTTATAAGTATTAGTTTTTGCGAAAAAAAATGGTAGTGCATTGTTTAAAATGAAAGCAATTCACTTTACATAGAAAAAGTCATTATCAGAGATGAGAATTACACTTGGTTGTTAGTTTACCGTAGATTTTTAAAGAAATTATAATAATCTAAACCATATGGAAATTTATAACCGTCTCCTATAAAACAGCTGCACTTTTCATAACTAGTAAAAATTATGCATATTTTATATTTGTCAGATTAAATGCTGGGTTTGGTTTTCGTCAGAGCTGCTGTTACAAGATAAGACACTAGGATTAAGTTTGTCTTTTTAAAGCTCACTGTTGTATCTATATAATATATAGTAGATATATCTATATATCTCACTCAGCTACTGTTACTATTCTTTCCTTTTTTTCCCCCCTTTTCCACTTCCTTATCTCACTGTAATCACTCCCACTCCATCTCCAAAGATCTTTTTTCAAACAGGCTTAAGTCTGTTGTTGAAATTGGTGTGAGTACACTGTTAAGAAGGTGATAGAGCGATGCTCCTGGGCCTTTGCAGTGGAGCAAAGTTATGAAGGAGTAAATGTTTGATATTGAAGAGTGTTTTAATTCCTATTTTTTTAACATTTCTCTGAATCCTTATCTTTCAGTGCTTATGCCCTGTCTACCCATTTTTTATGTCTTCCATGTTATTAACTCTGAAATAAGAGTGAGATTGCTTATCTGATTGCTTATTGTCCTGTAAGCAGTGGTGTTTTCCAAACACGAGAACAACACTATCGTGATTCATGATAGGACGCTGATTTCAGAGAGTTGTCTTTCATGTAGCTCTTTCAAGGAACCAGAGTTTGTCCTTTAGTTATACACAGAGCTGAGTGAAAGGTGTCTCACTAGGCTACACTGACTCCCCATAACCTCAGCCTCCTAGGTCCACTAGCTAGACAAATGTGCTGAGTGTCTGCACAGGGCATTAACTCTAGATCTTGCTCAGGAGCTTTGTGTATTATATCATCCTATGAAAAGCAAGCAGCTGATGCGGAGTAATAAACACCTCATTCCCACTTTGCAAAGGAGAGGTGGGAGTTCTCTGTTTTCTTCCTTTCTCTCTCTGCAGCTGCTCCCATTCTCCTCCATTTCAGACTGTGAAGATATATCTCCTCAAGTGCTGATGTTAGAATACTTGACCAGACGTTTCAGGTTTCTTCCATTTGTCTCTATTGATGTAGATTAAATTAATTTTGAATGATGAGCTATTTCAATTACACAGCCTTTTCTGCCTGCTTGTCTTTAGAAAGAATCCTTAACTGTCTTAGCTATACATACTGTAATTATTGTTTTCTACAAGCTTATTATTCATTGGTTTAAAATGGAAAATCCATTACTAAGGGCAGAAGAAATCTCAGTATGTCTACTGTTGATCTGGATATTTTTTCCCATCTGGTTTCCTAATAATGATAGGTTGTGAAAAAAGGATGTTTATATTTACAGCTGTAATGAACTGCATGATCACATGAAGAATTGGTAGGGGCCTGCTGGGGATAATTCAGGAAGGGGGAAGTGAGACGCAGAACATAAGTGCCGAACACTGTGTGTAATTAGAAAATCTGCAGCACATTCTTATGAACTGTGACCACTCATCTGCGCTGCATATTTGTCCTTAAAGGCCTGATCCTGTGAGATATTGACCATGATGCTTGCAGGGTACGGTTCTTGTTGGTATTAGTGGGAACTGAGGGCATATGTCACCTTGCATGAACATATGCTCAGAGGGGTAACATCAGTTACCTCCCACCATGTGAGTGCCAGCTTTGATCCATCACAGTGCAGTTTCCCAGATGTGTCCTGGGTCAGATCTCTGTGCTCAGCCAGTATTGTTCACCTAAAGGGTGAGTGTCCTATATTGCTTCTGTACCCCTTCCTGTCCCTGGGAGCCTATTTGAGCCAGCACAGCTCAATTACTGCAGTGACAGCCCTCAGGGTTTTGTGGGTGGGTCTCTGTGTGTGAGTGGTGATGGGGTGTTTACTTTTTACAAAGACGATGGCTGGTCAGAGGAAGAAAATACAAAACTTAATTCTCCTTCTGGAGGAACTGCAGGCTGATGGACTGTTTTATTCAACTCTGTTAAAAGTGCTCAAAATGTACTTACACTGCCTCATTGATTATCGTGACAAAAAAAAACGCAGGAGGAATTTTGCTGGAGGCAGACACAGCACCAGAATGTCTGGCAATTGTATTACCACTTAAAAAAATGATCTTAACCTCTGCTTTTAATCAGCATCTTTAGCAAAGTTGTTTGTTGAGGAGGTGTGTGTGTTTGTGTCTGTCTCTTCCTTCCCCTTCACTTTCCACATTGTAATGGAAATGCAGGATGCCTGTGTACAATCCTTCACCTCTGACAGCCTGTACTGCATACCGCACACAGCTGTCATGGTAATGACAAGTCTGGTACACCAGGATAATTGGGTACTTGAAGAAGATTCATAAGGCAGTATGCTGCACAGTACTGTGTTGTGCCCTGGGGCAAGGGGAAAGAGAGAGGGTACCAGGCAGAGTAGGGAGTCTATTTGTGAGAAATTATGATCTGGTAATGTGATTTTGTTTGCCTATGGTTTCCCTCATGCCCACTTGCCCCACCGAATTACATTAAGGGTTTCAAAGTTGGTTTGTACTATGTAGGAAATTGGGTTCCATTTTATAAGTAATGGAATTGAAATCTCCCAGTGGAGTGAAGGAGGTGAGTGTTGTCACAATGCTGTGGCTCTCCGTGAGAAGGAGTTTGGTGTCAAACCACACTATAATCCTGCCGTTTGACAGCTCGTTATTAAGAAACAACAAGAACTGACTTTATTACTGTAGACTATAGTGGGCTTATCTGCAGATTAGCATCTTTTGTTCCCTTGTGACAGATTCTGTCTGCTTTTCTGGCATCTGTCATGAGGTGTTAAAGGGGAGCATATTTTTAGATTTTAATGTGATAACAATTAACCTCTGATCTCTTTTTCTGATACATCTCCTTTTTCATTATTGTTGAAGTTACTTGTCTTGGAGTGAAGATGAAATGCTTGGAGACCATGTATTTATGCGCACTGATACTGATAGTCTGCGTAACGCACTATTAGATGTTTAACAGTTTACTCATTAAAATTTTTATGATGGCTTCTCTCCAGCAAAAGGAGAGGAAGTGTTGGTCACCATTAAAAGCAGGAACCTAGGATTCAAACCTTCCATCTGAATCTCTGATTTGTTTCTGCATCTTTCAACAAGTCATTTAATCTCTTGGTGTGATGGAAATAATAGCCATGGTACCTCATCAGCATGTTGAAAAACCTAATTAATTACTGTTTATATAGCACTTGGGTACCAGCGAATTACTTGTGGCAGAAATATGAAGTACTATTAGTAATAACAGGTTGGAAAAATTAAAAACTGCCAATATTGTTTTGCCTGGAGAGTTTTTTGTGGTATCATACAAACAGAATTTTCATCCAAAAAATAAGTCATTGAAAAATGAGATCTATAATGCAATTTATGCTGCAGATAATATAGATGATGATACCAGCATAACACAATACCAGCACTTGTAAACAAGAGCTGACTTGCAGTTATGTAGAGGAAGGTCATGTGTCATTTTCTAGCATCACCAATTTTGACTATTACAGAAAATGAAACATGTATCAGGGCATCCTTATCTTATTAAGAATAATGAGGTTGACACAGGCCACAGAGGAGTGCTGGAAGAAGCACTCCTTAACCGCCTAAATGGTGAATTAGGCTGAGCTTCCTTTTCATACATCTTTTTTTACAAAGAACTTTTTATAAAGAACACTTACTGTTTTGTAGATCTCACTCATTGGGAGCCCAAGTTTTTGGATACCCTTCAAGGAAATTAATTTGCTGAGTTTTTCATTTTGCAGTAACATATTTAAAAAGTAATCTAGAAGCCAGCATGCTGTCTCCAGATATTCTCTGAGACTATGTATTTTGAGTGTGTTTGGTCTTCATCTGAACAGATGCTTCCCTTCATTCCCCCTCATTCCTCTCATCAAAAAAGGATCTGAGCTTTTTCACTGCATCCCTATCCAAAGATGCCTTTGCATTTTAGCCATCCAAGGAGGACTGTCTTAGGGCAGTCCAGATCCCACTGGTTTTAAGTGAAACTTCCAGGTGTGATCCTGCAAGGTGCAGAGTGCTGCCACCTCACAGTGTCCTCAGTAGGAGAGAATGGCTCTTCATGCCCTCGAAAGGTTCGTGCTGCCTTGCAATGTATTATTATTATAATAATTGTATTAGAAATGGGTAAGTTAAAAGGCAGCATACAGGTGGAAGTCATGAACTATTTAGATGCTGAGTCACAGTGTTAGCTTTGCATTTTGATGTCTTCTGATTAAACCATTTTCATTTTTTTAGTATTGATTTGGGTAACCTTATACTAGTCCACACTTTACTGGCCTAACTAGCGTTGTACACAGCTCCCTCAGATAACTCATAATGTATATGCAAACCCTAAATACATAGGACCTTTGATCAACAGTGGACTGTCTTGGCCAAATTTTCCTGAGAATGGAATATAATTTGTTTTCACTCTAAATTATCTCTTTGTATGTTATTTTCAGTGCAGTGATGAAGCACAAAGGGTTATTTTTTGTGATAATACCTCTGAAATCTCTAATGCCCGGTCTTTATTATTTGTTAGCACTGAGATGATTCAGGCTATACTGTGTGGTAGTATGCCTCTGTCTTCTGACTTTTGAAGGCACATAATGCAGGAAAATTTCATTGCCCAACAGATAGTCCCATCTGGATATCTGGAAAGCTGTGAGGCTGGGATTTTTTGTTGTTGTTTGTTTCGCTTGTTTGTTTTTTTTTTTTTTTTAATTCAGTGTTCCTTCTTTAAATACAGCAAGACTCAACCTTAGGTTCACTTAGAAACAAATTATTTAGTTTTTCAATACGAAGATGAGTGCTAGCACAAATTAAATATATTATAAAGAACTTGACTTGTGTTACAGATGAAAGAAAAGGTCAAGTAAGGAATTAAATTTGTAGCAAATCAGGCACAAGTCCATTACACTATTTTCTATGCTGTGAACTAAGGAATAAGCTTCAGAAAGTATCATGGTTTGTCCTCTGAGGGCTTGTAAGGTTTTTCATTCTTGCCCCATTGGCTTTAGTTCACTTTAAAGGATCTTCCACAGGATTGTATCCATGCAACTGAAAGCTCATTTTACTCTGTTATTGCACAGAATGATAACCTGGGGCCTTAATTCATTTTGTGAATATGCTGCAGGTTGGTGATGACAGCAGGCAGATAACCAAAGTGTCGTGGTTTAACCCCATCCAGCAACTAAGCACCACGCAAGCCGCTCGCTCACTCTCCCCACCCCGTGGGATAGGGGAGAGAATCGAAAAAAAGTAAAACTTGTGGGTTGAGATAAAGACAGTTTAACAGGACAGAAAAAGAAAATAATACTAATGATGATAATAATAATAATAATATTACAATAATAATAATAAAAGAATTAGAATATACAGAACAAGTGATGCACAATGCAGTTGCTCACCACTTGCCGACTGATGCCCAGTCAGTTCCTGAGCAGCGGCCCCTGGCCAGCCTTCCCTCCAGTTTATACAGTGGGCATGACGTCATATGGTATGGAATATCCCTTTGGTCAGCTGGGGTCAGCTGTCCTGGCTGTGTCCCCTCCCAGCTTCTTGTGCCCCTCCAGCCTTCTTGCTGGCTGGGCATGAGAAGCTGAAAAATCCTTGACTTAGTATAAACACTACTTAGCAACAACTAAAACCATCAGTGTGTTATCAACATTATTCTCATACTAAACCCAAAACATTGCACTATACCAGCTACTAGGAAGAATATTCACTCTATCCCAGCTGAAACCAGGACACAAAGCCACTTACAAAAACATGTAAAGACAGTGTCCTGGATTTCTAGCTGCTCAAAAATGCTCGGCTGAAGCTCCTGATTTTGATGAAAGTGTGTGCCGATGTGAGCGTAGTACAGTCTTTTTTTGAGTCTGTTCTGTGTATAAATTGACTACAATACTTAGTAAAACAGAGCTCTTGTTTAATGTATTTGTTATAGTGGGTGATAGAGAGGTAAAGGTTAGATACGCCAGGTGGGAAAATCTGCCTACAGTCTGTCCATATTGACCTGCCAAAAAGGCAGGTTGTTGCATCTGAGGATATGACCCGGGTTATTTAAAGTAATAAGACTGAGCCTTGTGAAGCTATTGGGGTGTGAGTCCATATACTTGAAAGGGTGGAGAGCTGCAGTAGGTGGGGGAACTTTTCACATTTCAAATCTCATTTACAGGAAATATGCACGTTCCCCAAATGAATTTACACATCTGTCTCTTTAGTTTGAAGAATTGGGATTTTTCATCCTCACCTATTTGTACCATGTTAAGAAGCCTTTTGAACCTCAGGAAAAGCATATTCCAGTTCAATGATACCTAAAGGGTTAGACTTTGTTTGCTTTCCATAATTCTTGCTAATTATAAGTGCACGTGAAGAACTAAATTGTAGAACAAATAGAGACTAATACTTACAAATACTTTCACTCATTGAGTTCATTGCTGCTATTAACAGTCTTTACTCATAAAAAAATATGGATATAAAATCCTGCTATTCACAGAGGTTTATTTCTCTTATGAGATTTTTTGAGACCCATTAACCATATCAGCTAATAATTTTAAGGAAGTCCACATTCCCTAGTACTGAATGAAAAAATGTTAACTTTTAACTCTAAGCAGAGTGTATAAAACCACAGTAAAAATTATGTTTACACAACCAATAAAACACAGAATATACTGTTCAGTAACAGCCTGATGTTCGACATCTGAATTATAGAGTTTATACACATACCAAATTATCTAGAAATAATAATCTGTAATTAATGGTTTCATTTTAATATCAACTAAAGAGAATCATGAATGGTTGGAATGAGAGAACCTATTTTTAATAAGTGAGTACATCTTTTAAGTGCTAATTAATTCATTACTTGTTCATCTTTGACCATTCATCTCCTCTTTTTTCTTTTCTTTTGAAGACCATTGTTACAGCACCTTTTTGCTCAGTGCCTTGAGCTTATATGCAAAACTGTCAGATATTCAGATTGGCCTGCATTTCAAAAATTATGTCACGTTTATTTGAAGGAAGCTGTTCAGTCTTCCCTTGGTTTTGTTTATGTATTAAAAAAAAAACAATAAACAACGATCCTTGTTTCCCCACGCCACAGAAAAGCAGGTAACAAAGGAATTAAGGCCTTAAGGAAGGCAAGGAATTACCCTTAAGCTGCAAACACAGGTCTTCAGCATTATAGGCCAAGAAAATCTCTGAGAAAGTCTGTTTCCATTTTTGCAGAGCCTGTAGGATCCCTAGTAGGGACGACTTTTGTTGTTACTTTAGGGCCCTTCTCACCTTTTGCAGTCCCTTCCCCATGGTAGGCTGTTAGCAGCATCGGTAGGTGGGAGCCTCACAAAGTCTTTCCTGCTGCAGCTACTACGAGGTATAAGCCACCTGAGGGGCTCTTCGGCGTAATGAACTCTGATATCCATGGAAATCAGATGGTATATTTATTATGGTAACTGCTCCTTGGCTACTTCCATTCCTGTCCTAGACGTGCCCATGATTCACAAGGAATGTTAATATCACAAAGTAATGATAAAAGGTGCCTGAGGAAGGGCTCAAGCAGCAGTGGCTCCTCTACCTTTTGTCACTCTTACTTTACTCACACAGGTTTAGTTGATCTGGTGGCTTGCTTTCTCTTGAGTTCTTTTGTTGAGACCATTGGGATCAGTATCCAGAAAGTAACAGAATTGTAACTGAGGTATGAAAGTAATTTAATCATCAGTGCACATATGATGCTCTGATTCAGTCTTTTGTATCTGAGTGCTTTTTAGGATATATGGGAACAGGGCAGGAAAAGGTAGACAAGCACCTGTCCTGAGGCATTAGTTTAAATTTTGATTATATTTTTCAGGTGTGGTATGCTGTGGAAGAATAGAGAGTTACTCCTCAGGGGAACTAGCACATTCTTTTACGCAGGTTGAGGCCTAATGTGACCAGACTGACAATACTGAAGACACTATTTAAAAGAGAGACACAACAAAGCACCACATTGTTTAAAAACAATATTATTGGAAATAATGATGGTAAATGTGATTTGCTGGTGGTAAATTGAAATCACTGATTAAATTACATCTTTGGCTAATAAATTCACTGAGGGAACAGTACACAGCAAGTGCCAACATAGCACAGCCCTAAGGCATAAATAAAAGTTATCTAATTGATGGCAAAGATAAATCAGAATAGAAGCAAGTGGCTTGTTAATGTGCTTACACAGAATTCATTACAGCTGGTGGACAAAGCGCCTCCTCTCTGCATGCTTCACTGCACAAGGCAACCCTGGTGTTTGTCACTTTTACCCACCTGAATTTGTTACCTTTCAAGTTTCTCATGCATGTGGGATCTTTCGAGGGTGTACAACAGGTATCTGTGAGATACTCCATTCTTACTAGACTACATAGTTAAACTGATACTTGAGCTGTCTTTAACTGCTTTCGTAATTTTTCTCTGTTGCTTGAGAAGCCCTGAATATTTTACCAGGAGGTGTCTTCACTTTAGTTAGCGGAGTGAGTCAGGGTCCCAAGCTGATTTCAAACCCACCTCTCTCAATATAGCGAATGAATTCCTGAACAAGCTCTGGTGGGGAGCTACAGTTGTTTCTAGTCAGTGCAATTGCCTCTGCAATTGCAGAGGGAAGGGGATGCACTCTTCAAAGATGCTTTCCTGGAGTGGACATCAGATCAAAGTCAAGTTTCAGTCTGATGACTAAGCAGCCATTAAATGTCACTCAAAAAACGTGGTATCGAAATTATCCTTTCTTTGTAAAATACTATGTAGTATCCTTGATTGCTGCTTTGGGCGATATGATCATGTGGTTAGCAAATGAAGGCTTAAAAACATCCATTTATTGCATAAAAAAAGTGAGTCTGATTCTGCAGCCTTTGAGATTTATCTCTAGGAGAAGTCAATGGGAATTTGGATATCATAGTTCTTCAGACTTAGTTCTTCAGTTATGTACTAATACATCTTTTAGATTAGCGTTAACTCTAGCACAAACAGGTGAGCATCACTGCATATACTGTGCTGTCTCATCTGCTGCTATTTATGGTTGTGTTCTGATCTCAGTGTCACTGAGTAAGACTCTCAGGTAACTCTGCTGCATTTAGAGGAATAATAAATTCCTTACACATAGCTGAACAGAACTTGTCCTGCTACCTCAAGCTGACAATTAGTAAGGATCTAGTCACTTCACAGAGGTTATAATGTGCTGCTTCTTTGAGATGGGAATTTTGTGATTGATATTCACAGTGTTTCTGCAGCCATAAAGCTTAAACATAAATATGCATGTTCAAATAATGGCAGCAGACTTAAGCTTCAGTAGAAATCCCAGAAGCATTTTCAGTTGTGTAGTTAAAGGCAACCACAACCCACATAAGACAAAGTATAAAAGAATATAAAAGTGTTACAAATGCAAGTAACTGTAGCATTTGAAAAAAATAACAAAACGCAGTTTGAACCTGACCGTGATAAACCCTGAAAGACTTCATGGTCTTTCTACGCTAGCACTAGCAGTCTGGTTTTTCATTGTTCTTTGAAAGTTCAGAGCTGCAATTTAGTGGGAAAACAGAGTCGTCGTCTCTCTTTGAGGCAGAAGGGGTAATGGCTCAACTTTTCCTATCTCAGTAAGTTAAGAGGCAAAAATTGCCTTACTTGAAATGATTGTGTAGTTCTCCAGAGACAGAATGACTGAGCAATCATGATAACATTATTGACTTATTTTACCTGCCTTGTTGAATGGACACGTCATTCAAATGAATGCTAGTCAGCATTGCACAATCCTTTGAAGCATGTTGCTGATTTTTTTTGTCATCATGAAGTGCAACTTCAGGCACTGACGAGTTTGTAAAGAGAAGCAGGGTGAGTATCAGGAAAAATGATTGTAGTGAATGGGAGACTGGAGTGGGAGGAAACTGTTAAAAAAAACCATTTTGTATGTAAGTGGGACAAGCCTATGTTTTCATCTCCAGATGAAAAATTTTCTTTGCTGTTGCAGCATATTTCTCTCTAACCTAGCTCGCAGATATGTGTATCTACAGATTGTGGCCAATAATATTCAATTTTGAGTGCGAGGAACTAAAATTATATTGAAACAGCTAAAATAGATTTGTCCTGATGGAGGTTCCAGCAGCCTTTGCTAGAGCCGTTACTCAACAGTTTCTTTTGCAGGGATGGCTAATTGAAGCTGCTCAATTCTGAGGTAAAAATGGGTGTGTTTTTTATGTACACAGCCATTCATTCAGAGTCTTATGCTATATATACTACATGCATGTATATGCTGAAAGCTGTCCATAACTGGATATGGAAGGCTGTTTTTCCTGGTGGGTCCCATAGTGCTTGTACTCAGTGGCAGAGTGGTGGGTCCATGGCAGCCTCTGAATGTGGTATTGTCGTGGTTTAGGCCCAGCTGGCCACAAAGCACCACGCAGCTGCTCGCTCACTCCTCCCCCCGGCGGGATGGGGAGGAGAAAATATAACGAAAGGCTCCTGAGTCAAGACAAGGACAGGGAGGGATCACTCACCAATTATGGTCACAGGCAAAACAGACTCGACTTGGGGGGAAAAAAGAAATCAATTTAATTTGTTACCAATCAAATCAGAGTAGGATAATGAGAAATAAAACCAAATCTTAAAACACCTTCCCCTCACCCCTCCCTTCTTCCCAGGCTCAGCCTTGCTCCCGATGCCTATACCTCCTCCCCCCCAGCGGCACAGGGGGACAGGAATGGGGGTTGCGGTCAGTTCATCACACGTTGTTTCTGCTGCCCCTTCCTCCTCGGGGGGAGGACTCCTCACACTCTTCCCCTGCTCCAGCGTGGGGTCCCTCTCACAGGGGTGTCATGGTTTAACCCCAGCCAGCAACTAAGCACCACGCAGCCGCTTCCCCCTCCCCCTCCCAGTGGGGTGAGGAGGAGGAAAGCAAAGGAAAAAAAAGTAAAACTCGTGGGTTGAGATAAGAACAGTTTAATAACTAAAGTAAAATATAATACTAACAATAGTAATAATGAAAAATAATAATAATAGTAATGAAAAGGAATGCAACAAAAGAAGGGGGGGGGGGAAGAAAAAAAACCAGTGATGCACAATGCAATTGCTCACCACCCGCTGACCGATGCTCAGTTAGTTCCCGACTGGGCATGACGTTCCATGGTATGGAATACCTCTTTGGCTAGTTCAGGTCAGCTGCCCCGGCTCTGCTCCCTCCCAGCTCCTTGCCCACCTGCTTGCTGGCAGAGCATGGGAAACTGAAAAGTCCTTGGCTTAAGATAAGCGCTACTTAGCAACAGCTAAAACATCAGAGTGTTATCAACATCATTCTCACACTAAATCCAAAACACAGCACTGTACCAGCTACTAAAAAGAAAGTTAACTCTGTCCCAGCCGAAACCAGGACAAGGGGTCAGCCCTCCGCGAGCTTCTCCAATGCGAGTCCTTTCCACGCACTGCAGTCCTCCATGAACTGCTCCAGCGTGGGCTTTCCCATGGAGTCATGGTCTTCTCTGGGCCCAGCCCCCTGCTCTGGCGTGGGGTCCTCTACGGGCTGCAGGGGAATCTCTGCTCCACCGTTAACCCCCATGGGCTGCAGGGGCACAGCCTGCCTTCTCACCATGGGCTGCAGGGGAATCTCTGCTCTGGTGCACCTCCCTCTCCTTTTTCACTGACCTCAGTGTGTGCATGGTTGTTTCCCTCATGTCGCACTCCTCTCTCTGCTGCGGGTTTTTCAGCAGTCTTTTTCCCCTTCTTAAATATGCTGTCCTGGAGGTGCTACCACCATCGCTGGTGGGCTCAGCCTTGGCCAGAGGTGGGTCCAACTTGGAGCCAGGGAAGCTTCTAGCAGCTTCTCACAGGAGCCATCCCTGTAGCCCCTCCCCTGCTACCAAAACCCTGCCACACAAACCCAACACAGGTATAACAGAAGGAAGCTCTGGAGGTAAACTGAGTAAGAGGTAACTATCATTTTCTCCTCAGTCTAGAGGCTGAAGAAAAAGAGGTGATGAAGTGGCAGGGCCTTTGTGGAGGGCTACAGAGCCAGCTCCCACTTTGGAAATGGGCTCCATAACCTTGAAGGGCTTCATAATTCCTTGCCCAAAGCCAGCCGCTGCTGCTGCTCTTATGCATGGGGAGGAGCAGATTTCCCCTGTAATGAGTATAGCTGTCTCTTTAGCACTAAAATGCATTACTTATTATAAATGGCAGCAATGGAAAACCTCCTGAGATTATTGTCACGGCTACGTGCTATCACATGCCTTGACATCCCCATTCAAGGGATTAGAGGTACAAAGAGAATGCTCGATGAGCAGATTAAATCAAATAAACAGATTTTTAATTCTCATTAAAAAACATTAAATAGCTACTGCTTTTACCAACAGAGGGAAAAAAAAGCCTAATAAAAATCTGCTGCTGTAATTCAGAAAATTTAAGGCAGTGTTTGTATTACAGATATTGGGCAAATGTAAGTGTATCTTGCTGAATGTTGCAAACCTTTTGCATTATAAACAGCAAAAATGCCAAGGTACATTTTGTATTAATCAGTCAAAATGCAGAAAGTAAAATATAAAGCCTTGTAGAGCAGCAGAGGATATTCCTCAGGGGCTATTTCTGTGGAATTGCCTGACTTTTGCCACTGCACAATCCAGATATCCAGCTATTGATTTAAGTCTAATTATATGCTTTTTAGTAATGGTTTACATGTGTATTAGAACAGATTTCAGGAATGGAGTAAGGAGGTTGAGAAACAGAGGTAAAATGCAGGGGCAATCAGGAATTGAGGAAGATAAATTCAGAAATGTCTTTGAATTGTTGTGAAACAATTTTTTGCTTATATGATGGGAGAATCACATAATCAGAAAACCATTTTATTGCAGGCATAAACACGTTTTGTTTAGCATTTTTGCTATTATAAATGAACATTTATTTTGCTCACCATTTGGAGCCCTGTAAAAGCAGAATTAATATGTTCATTTAGTTTGCTTGTAAAATTGTAAAATGTACTGAAGAAGGGCAACTGATTTTCAGACTGGAACAGACAGAGAGACAGAAGGGAGGAAACAGGAAAAAAGAACTGGGAAGAATTAGATGAATACCATCTTGGCTTGTCCGTCTGGTTCCTTCTTTCCTTCATCCGTCTTCTTTTCATCCTCCTCTTGGCCATCTGCTTTGGTAGCAGTTCCCACAGGTGCTGGGAAGATGAGCACATACAGCGAAGTTTCCGTTTACTGGAACTGGGGGTTGTTCTCTCATTATAAAAATGCCAACCACTTTTTACCACCTTCTGAACCAAAATACTTCATTAAAAGTTCCATGGGAATTTAGCAAAAGAAAGTCTCCCAGTTCAAGCATAAGGTAGGCACCTCATGGTCACAGGCTTTTCTATAGTCCTCCAAGCAGCTGTGGCTTTAAAGTTGCTGCATTTGAAAGGTTCTTTATCAAATGAGAGTAACAAAACAAAGCAAAAAAAAAAAAGTGAAACAAAGCTCTTTCAAGGCTCTACTATATTACTATGAGGTTTCTTTAGATTGAATAATATGTGTAGTGCTGAACATAACTAACGGTACCTTGCAATTCTCTGTTTTGAGATTACTAAATTAGTGGTGAGAATGTTGAGGGCCCAAGTGAATAATGGTTATTCCTTGAGGGCCCATTCTAGCAAAACACTTAAGCACATACAATACTAAATATGCAAAAAGAAAGTAGTAGTCAAATAAATAAAAGTTAACGCACCTGGAATATATGTACAGCAAGAATGAAGACACACTGCATGCTTCACAGAACCCTTTGCTTGCTAATTTACACAATTTAGTAAGAACAATTAGAAATTTATTTGGATAATAGTTGAAAATCAATATTTGAAGGTAAACTTTTACAAGAAGGGTAAGTAGAGAACGGCAAAAAAGAGATAATATGTAGTTTCCTATCCTGTCATTACTATAATAATAAAAAGAACATTTTTTCTCTTTTTGATCAGATTCCTTAGTGATGATTTTCCTGAGTGAATTGATCCTGTTTCTTCATTTTCTCCTCATTCAGAGCGTGATTCATCACAAAAAATATTTGTTGTAAAAATAGTTGACTTCAGAAGTAGTCTGAAGTAGGAAGAGATCATATTTTCAGGGGGACTTGTTATCAAAGTTAGTCATTTTGAGAAGGTCCTGAGATACCTGTCTGTAGCAGTGAACACCCAAAGACCTTAACAATTCTGGTTGTGACTTATTTTGGAAAATAGTACAGTTTGAAAGTGGAGGCTAAATTACATAGCTTAAACCAGAATTTATTCAGTAGGATGACTATTTTAAGCATTTCCCACTCAGTACTATGAAGTGTGTCAGTATCTTTGCATGCACACAGTTTCCTTATCTTTTCCGAGCTTCCGCAAGACAGCAGCTGAACAGTTGTTTTATTTAATAAGTCTTTGGGTTGTATGGGCATCTGACCCTATTCCTAGATAATTTGATTGTACTTTTTTCCCCAGTAATTATCCCCACTGGAGTTAGACAGTCCCAAAATATTAGGAAATGAGTAATGGAAAGATACCATAGACTTTAAGTGACAAATGAGTCATGCAGATTCCATTTACAACTTGGGTGATATCCTTATCAAATTCTTCTTTTCTGAATCATCTGGTTAGCTAATTGTGTTTATTGTTCCCTATGGAAGAACACTGCAAGGTATTGCTCAGAAAACCTAGTGTGGACAGAGGTGATATATAGACTCTTAAATATTAACAGAACTTTTTTTCTGCCTTAATGTTTGTAAATTATCTGTTGTTTTTTTTTTTTCCCTTGTCAGTCTCACTCTAATTCTTCAGTCTATTTGGGAAAAAAAAAAAGAAAGGATAAATTATGTCTAAATTACTGTATGGAATTAAGATGTAACTGCAAAATAGGTGTATTTTTCTGACTCTCCCTTTCCCATTGCCTCCTGAATGATTAATTTGTGTTTATTTCTAATTAGAAAAGCCACATCAGACTAAGCCACAAAGCATGTCAAAGAGTATGCAAATAATGCAGAGTACTTGAAAACCTAGGGCACTTTGCCTTTAAATGCCCTGCGTGGTTTATTAAACTATAATTGTACTCTCTGAAATGTCGTATTGCAATTATATCCTGGGTTATTAATTAAAAGAAAAGAAACTATAAATGGTAAAAGATAATTTTGCCTGTGAAAAGCTTTATTGAGATTTTAGAGAACGGCATTCAGGCAAAAAGTCATTTGTGAGAAAAGCTCCCACTGAAAGAAAATTAGATGTTTTGATCACCTTCTGGGGAAGTGAACCTGAATCCATTCTCAGCAGGCTGGGAACTGTAGCTAAAATACAGTGAACCACAGAGGAAGAATTGTAGGTGATAATGACCAGATACTTATGCAAATTCATTAACACCAACCTATATAAGGAAGCTGTCATTTTCTCTAGTCATATCTTTGGGAAAAAAAATGGTTTGTTTTTTAAACATATGTTTACTTGTTGGAGTTACCAGAATATGGAAGTTGTTAATAATCTTTAAAAATAGATGCAGATGATGAAACTTCTGAGAGTATCACCAGCATTACCACCACCTCTAGTAGAAGCGGAGGTTATGTGCAAATCTTCACTATTTAGGAAACGGCACCTCAAAAGAATAAGTGTTTATGCACCTTATAGGAGTTTACTTCCATTTTCTATAGAATAATATGGCTTTTTTTAAAATGGAATTTAATTTTATGATATACGGAGCAGACCTAAAACGGCTGTCTGCTAAAGTAGGAAAGAAATCTTCTATAAGCCACAACTCGCTCTTGTATGATTTCTCTTTAGGAGTTTGTTTATGATTGAATCCATCCTGAAAATGAGGGATTTCAGTTTGGCCAGAGCTTTCTGGTACAAAAGGATCAATTTCCTGGGTCCTTTTGTGTGAGAATGCGTTTATACTCAGAAATCATTGTGCTGTTGGACTGTATGGCTGAGATGGAGTATACTGAAGCATTTGTTGGTTCTTCTTTTCTATTAAAGCGTTCGTCCTGTGCAAAGTGCACGCTCACACATTATTGCTTTACATCTGATGTCAGAAAATAAATCTGGCAAGGTGCAGTATGTGTTTCTGTCTACATGGATATTCTCAGTCAGACCATAAATAGACTATGTTTTTACCTCTCTCTATATAAGCGTGGGAATATTTTTTTCTTCACAGGAATCCTACAATTAGCTGTCTTTGGGAGAGGGGGAGGAACATCCATCAGATTACTTGGTAGGTTTGTCTCCAAAAACAATTTTTCTGTGCTTCTACATAGTAGCAGTAGGTCAGGATGTGTGCAATGCTTCTGAAAAGATGATACTGCAGTAGCTGTTTTTTCCTCTAAGCATTATTCTGTCAGTGCAAGTTGTAAGGTTGCTAACGTTGGAAGAGTGTTCAAGTTACGTGTTTTCAGCATATGGCTTTCATTTAATTCCAGAGAGACAGAGGAAGCTGGGTCAAGAGGTACTGGCAAAGGAGGGACCAAGAACAACTTTTAAAAGTCAGCTTTTGTGTTAGTCTTGCAGGTTTAAGTAATTCTTACAGTCAAAGGGGCTGCTGGAATTAATGGAAGAGGGTACAAATAATAAACTGCCCCTTAGACTGCACAGAAAGACAGCTTTTTATGATAAACAGGCTCTAGCTCCTATCTTTTTCTTTCAGCTGTTGAGAGGAGAATAAGCTCAGGGGGTTGGTTATTTTGTAGAATACTAATCAGAATATGCTTTTTGTTATATTGTGTCTTTTAATTGAGAGAACAAGAGGCAAAGAAAAGAAAGTAAATATTCTTAGAGGGATTTTTATGCATCGCAATGAATGAAGAAAAAGCAAATCCTCCCTTCCTGTTAGGGGGGGAAAAAACCCCAAAGCCCCACCACATAACTAGAGGCACAAAACTCTTTAAATTCACCTTTGTATAGTCTCTTTTGGAATGTGTCTGGCACAAACGCATTTAGGATAGTAAGAAAGTTTCACGGAATCTGGTGTCCCAGTTTGAGAATTGCTGGAGGAGAGGAATACTTCTTGGAGACATGCCACTGTTGAACCCGTTCC
The DNA here is from genome assembly GCF_018139145.2 of Gymnogyps californianus. Taxonomy (NCBI): domain Eukaryota; kingdom Metazoa; phylum Chordata; class Aves; order Accipitriformes; family Cathartidae; genus Gymnogyps; species Gymnogyps californianus. The sequence continues at coordinate 54,913,581 of NC_059473.1, forward strand.
TCTCATAGGAAAAATGGAACAAATATAATTTTTTTCCACAAAGCAAGTAACTGAAAAAAATAACCTGTCTGAATTGCCAGAAAGTGGAGTACATCCTGGAATGAATCAGGAACTCACCACTTCATTGTAGCCAGTGATCTTTGGCAAGCTCACAGATGTAAAATAGTAAAACATCTCTATCAGTATATAACCTTATCTGCTCTCTACTGATAGAGGCTGTATTTCACCTTCCATTTCTTCAATTACTTGTATTAGAGATACGTCAAATTCAGGAGCTCTTGGAAGTAGCTGGGGAGAATAGCTGAGAAGTTTGTTCTGAAGTAGAATATTTATTTTAAAAAAATACTGTAATCATCTAATTGTTCAAAACCTAAGTGATGGCAAGAAAATATTGTGCCTTTCAGCAACAGGCTATAAAGAATTGATAGCATGATGTTTGGTACCATTTACTTTTAAGGGAGAGAACGCTTAAACAAATCAAGAATTCTTAAACCTAAATACTTTCTTGGTACTAGGTATTACAGCTGTTTCATTAAAGCATGCTTAAAATAATATCAATATAAATGTAAAGTTAAAATCAAGTTCAATTTTGTTATTATTTTAACAGTACAATTTGGACTCATTAGCAGCTCATCAGTAGGCTCAGGATTTGAAAAGCTCAAAAAGTTTCATCTGTTGATTGCTGTGAACCTACGTTACCATTATTGTGAGGTTCTGAACCAAAGCATACGTTTAACTATTTAATTGAAGAGTATTAAGACAGCACTGAAGAGATTCTGCCATGAAGGTGTAATAAAAGTGAAGTTTTCGTACTGTAAAAGACTCATTTTGGCACTTTTACACTACTTTTAAATCCTTATAAAACTTTAGAAATAAATTTTTCAACTCTGTAAATAAAGGAGTAATGAAGAATTGGATTTACTACACTGTGAGGCTGCACTGAGTTTAAGCACAAGGAGCTGTGGACTGACTGGGTGAGAATGGGAATTACTGCATCTGAATTTCCAGAGCTTAATGCGCTCAGTTCTGGAGAACTGCATAGTTTATACCCCAGATTTCTGAGGAAATTTGCAAATAAGATTGTTGGTTTGGAATTAATAATTTTGAAGGAATCTACAATGACAGGAATAATATTGAAGCATAGCAAATTATTTTTAGAGAGGAATGACAAAAACTATTTACAAAACTGAGGAAGATGGGACTTAGTATGTGAAATACTAGGAAGTGGAAGAGCTGGCTAATGGGACATGACAGTGGATTGTATTGAAAAAGAAAATACTGGCTTGAGGGGGAAAAAGCAGTGGAATTTCCCAAAGATTAAGAAGTCAATGGAGTTAGTCGTATTTTCATTAATAATATTGTAGCAAGTTGTGCTCTGCTGTTGCAGTTGACACAAATTTAGGAGGGACTGTCAACAGAGAGAGAGGATTGAGATAGTGGGATATGAAGAACCAGATGAATTTGAAGATTGTAATAACAGAAATTTAATGAAATTCAGTTTTAGCAAATATATGATCATTCCTGTAGATTACATGTAGACTGCTAATAAAATGGAGAAAAGGTCATGAGATCAGGCAGAGACTACATATTGCACTGTTTAATTTTTAGCACGGTCACTAATTTTTAGCATGCTCCCTGATGTAGTTTTAGGCCATGCCAACTAGCCCTCTTCAAGACAATGGTCAGGTATGGCTCAGGGAATAGTGTGCTCCAAACACCATTCCTGACAGCCAGTTTGGACAAGACAATATCAGTGTTGGCACCACCTAACACTCACAGGCTTTGCACTTTCAAATGTTCCCATATGCTTTCATGCTGCGCCCTTGTGCTGCACATTATACATAACCTCCATTTTGTGGCGTAAAAATACTACAGCGGTGGGCTACAACATGGGGTTCTCGTTTCAGGTACTTTGAACTGAAACCCCCCACACACAACAACAATAGTAATAATACTAACAGAATCATAGACTGGTTTGTGTTGGAAGGGACCTTAAAGATCATCTAGTTCCAACCCCCCTGCCATGGGCAGGGACACCTTCCACTAGATCAGGTTGCTCAAAGCCCCATCCAACCTGGGCTTGAACACTTTCAGGGAGGGGGCATCCACAACTTCTCCGGGCAACCTGTTCCAGTTTGTCCAGAATAGTAACAATTATAGTCATTTTCATTGTCATCATTATCATGTCCTTAGGCCAAAGAGGTACAAAATATGCCCAATCTTAGACTCTAATGCTGTGTAGTGTGTACATGGCTTTAGGGATAGAGAAGTCCTGGAACTTGTTTTCTTTAGCCTTATAGCCTACCAGTTTCTGCACTGAGGTGCCCACTTCAATCACAAATTAACAAGTAAGAAAAAAGACCTCCTAGGACCCCATGTACCAGAGATATTTGCATGCTGAGTCCATAAATCAGGCTGTGGTATTACCCAGTGGGAAACAGTGCATTTTGGTAGAGCTAGGAGAGCATTCATGACATTGTACAGGACAGTGGAGAGACCTCACCTGACAGTTTTGTTCATGGAAAATGAATTTGAACTGGCACATCTGGGGCTGGGGTAATTAAGGAAATGGAAAGCTTGCTATGTGGAGCGGACAAGAAGAGCTTGGCTTGTTAAACGTAGTACAATTACGGCTGAGGAGTGTGATTACTCTTTCAGGGGCAGACACCAGAGAAGGAAGTGAAATAACTATTTCAGCTAAAGGGCAGTGGTAGCACAAGAGCAAAATGAATGTAACTGTCCCTGAATATATTTGGCTTGGGAGAAGATTTCTCACCATGAGACAGACAGTGTTCTGGAGCAACCTGCCAAGAGCAGCAGAGGGAGAAAAAAACTGGTTAGTTTTACAATGGATCAGTGGTGACTTGTGAAAGGATCGGTGATCAGCAAAAGTTTAAAAGATGGAGTTGCTTGCACTCCCTGGGCTGTCCCTTCCAACTTTATCATCTTATTTTTGTGTAGCAGAATGAGCAAAACTATTTGGCCATTCAGAGAAAAATAAGCTTGAACATCAAACACATTCAGGACAATACCAACAGTAGTCTTTAGTTTTCTTAGGTTAAGCTGTACTGGGAAGAAGCTGCAAACACTCCAGTGATCCTCTAGTGCTAAAGAATAAAAACTCTGTGTACATCAGGTTGAACAAATTATGTGAAAACAATACGAAGAACCTTTTTTTATATTTTACTTATTAATTAAATCTTTGTGATTTAAAAATCAAGTTTGAGTGACACAAAGTACCTTCTGTAAAATGCCAGTGTTTTCCCACTTTTATTGCCAACCTTTTTCGAAGATGAAAAGTAGTTTTGAAATAAATCTAGGCTTATTTGTTTTCATACCATGGGAAACCAGTCTTATCCCTAAGGACTCATGTTTCTTTCATTTTAACTTGGATATAGCATGAGCTTGTATTCCTAAAGAAAAATACAAATTCTTTGTGTGTTCACAGTGAAATTAATTGCATAAATCCTGTATGCTCTTAATTACAACTACAAAATGGTAATGCTTTTATAGGCTGTATGAGATCTATGATATAAATAAGCCACAATTTTCCAGTTTATTTTTTGTAAAAGTTGATTAATATTTTATGTATTTGTAACTAGAGTGTTCTTTTAAGAGAGCCTATTTGATACATAAGAATATTTAATGCTCTATTTTCCCCCTCACCTTTTTATTTAATCTTACAGTAGTTCTGGGGATTGTGATTTCTAAAGTTCATCCAGGTATAAAAAGAATAATATTAGGTTACCCAAAGTTTACCAAATAAAAGTATTTCCCAACTTTTAGTAGTGAGATAATACTCAACACCACAATTAATTTGGCAGTCTTATTTTGGGTGCTGCTACCTTTGGCAGCTCTTGGGGATATTATTCGGGAAGGGGAGAATTTAGGAACACTTGCTTTTAGAGAACTTGTGACCAGTTATGGTATCCTTTTCCTGTACAATGATCTGATGATAACTGGGCAAATTCTAGAGGGAGAAGGTCAGTAATAGAGTAAAACTGTATTGTTCCTCAGGAAAAAAAAAAGTTGCTATTATTTTTAAAAAGTTTGTTATTTTAGTGAGAGATACTTAAGAGTTTTCAGGGTAGCACCTCGGGTCTGGGGCTGTACATCCAATGTTACCAGTGGTGGAAAAGTTGATTCATTAGGGACCATGTCTGGACATCTACCAACCTGAGCTGTTATTTGTAGGATATGCTGCTGTAGTCTCAGTTGTTCATGACAGCCTAGTCTTGTTAAAATTTGTTTGTGCTATATTAAAAATACACATTCAAAGCATATTACGGGGGGGGTGCAATTTAAATATATCATGCAATTATTTGTATATATTGGCGTTCTCAAACATTATGTATGTCTAATAACTTTTCCTCTGAATAAAGAGACCCAATATATGCAAATGTATGAGGAGGCATCCATTGTTCGGCTGCTTTTGTGCCTGAGGGCACTTTATGAAGTGTCGGTGATTACAGGTGCTTTTGTTTCAAACAGCATTTCCCCTAAAATAGCAACAATCACCAGTAAGAGGAAAACAAAGCCTTGCCAATATCAGCAGCATAAATGAACTCAAGGGTGCTCAAGGGCCCTTCTAGCAAAGATAGCTGGTAGGGAGATGGTCTCCTCTTGGCATATTAAATGTGTTTTATTGGGGTTTTTTTGTAAGAGAGGAGAATTATACCTCTCAGAAACCCAGTGGGAGTGACACTGCAGTGTAACGGGGCTAACTTTTATGCCTCCACTTGAAGCACCTCATCACAGTAGTGAGAGATTCAGGGAATGGAGCTTCTAACCATTGCTTGCGTACAGTCCCCACTGTGCAAAGAAGCTGGAGAAAAGCTAATATATATTGCAAAGAATTGTAAATAAACTAAAATGCTCCCTTAGGAAAAATGTTATGGTATTGTTACAAATGCAGGGGTTTAGGCATTCTCCCACTCTCCCTGCTCACTAAGGACTCTCTGGCTGAGGCTGGTTGTTGGAAGGCATTTTGTTCTGAATGATTCCTTGAGTTATCTGTTGCCACATCAGCCACTGCAGCTCTGTGCAGGAGCCCTCCTGCCCTTGCCTCCTGCTTTTGACTACTGTACTTTGGTGTTGGGTACAGGTGATAGCTGTTCATTCCCCAGCTAACCATAGGTGCAGGTATGGAAGGATGAATAAAAAAAACATCCTTAAAGAAAGATGAATGTTCACATAAAATTAAGATGTTAATACTCAGACCATGGTAAATATATTATTGACACATGTATTAGAATTTGAGATCGCAAAATACAGGAAAATCAAGCTTGTATCTTCCTATTCTTTTGATTAACTCATTTGAAATACTTTTCTCTGCTACATCTTGTTACACATTGTTACGACACTTGCATGACATCACAGCTGGGATCCAGTCTTAATACAGACTCTTTCTCCTAAGCCTTTTTTGCTGAGTAGAGCCCTGATTTGAAGATGCACGTTTTGTTACGTGCCTAAACATGCCTAGGGTGCCAAGGATGCTGTTGCATTCTCTTCCTTCCATGGCTATTCTGCAGAAGAGGAAGAGAGTCATTCAGAATGCCTTACCAATATTCCTGAAGGACTACTGAATGCAATGTTTTAACTTCTAGAAATGCAAACCTGGATGTGGTATGAGGTTGTAATCTCACATCCAGGCAGGGAGAAGAATGTGCAACTAAGTCCCAACATTTTAGCAATGCCCTGCAGCAGCGTTAGCTGTTCTAAGAAAAACCCTTCCATCTGATTCACAGGCAGTAGCTCACAGCTCAGGTTGTTCATGCTCCGAGAGCTACATTTTCTGTACAAATGTAGACAGATAATGATTCTTTATGCAAGCATGCATTTAAATGAGAAAAATGCATCTGACTCATTACTAGCTCTTGAATGAAACTAGACTTAATGATAGCCATTCTGAAGAGAGAGTGTGTTTGGAAGAAATATTTTGGAAGAACATTTTTTCTATTAGCTGTATTTTGCTGGAGCAGCGGTATTTTGTTGGATACTGCTGCAATTATAAAATAGGAAAATAGGAGTTAAACGAGTATGTTCCTCTTGACATGAAACAAAATATTATAGGCATACTTAAAAACTCTTGAGTAGATTTTTAGGTTTTTATTTTTAATTAAGATTTACCGACCTTGTGTCCTGGTTTCGGCTAGGATAGAGTTAATTTTCTTCCTAGTAGCTGGTATAGTGCAGTGGTTTGGATTTAGTGTGAGAATAATGTTGATAAAACACTGATGTTTTTAGTTGTTGTTAAGTAGTATTTATACTAAGTCAAGGATTTTTCAGCTTCTCATGCCCAGCCAGCATGAAGGCTGGAGGGGCACAAGAAGTTGGGAGGGGACACAGCCAGGACAGCTGACCCAAGCTGGCCAAAGGGATATTCCATACCATAGGATGTCATGCCTAGTATATAAACTGGGGGGAGTTGGCCCGGGGGGGTGTGGATCACTGCTCAGGAACTAACTGGGCATTGGTCGGCAAATGGTGAGCAATTGTATTGTGAATCACTTGTTTTGTACATTCTAATTCTTTTAGTATTATTATTGTCATATTATTATCATCATTATTTTTCCTTCCTTTCTGTCCTATTAAACTGTCTTTATCTCAACCCATGAGGGTTTTTTTCTTTATTCTTTCCCCCATCCCACTGGGTGGGGGAGTGAGTGAGCGGCTGCATGGTGCTTAGTTGCTGGCTGGGGTTAAACCACGACACCTTGGTAAGAAAAAGGTTGATGTGAAAGTATAGCTGAAAATTATTAATAGATTTCACAGATGGAAATGATGCAGACTTGCACACTGGGAGATGAATGACTACATAAAGCAAAATCTAAATAGCAGAGAGCAAAAGAAATAGACGTGCCCAGCAACGTTTCAGTGTGCCAGGCTACTGTGAACTAAAATGTATGATAGCTCCAAAATCCATTTTGGGGAAATAAGGGATGAAAAAATCGTGGAAAATATGTTGGTTCCCCAAAAGACTCTTTAAAAAGCCATTTTCAATTTCTGGTGATGCATCAAAAGAAGGATAACATCATTTTCTATAGTGGTGCTCTTCTAAGGCAGAGCACACAAAGAGTTTCTATGACGAAACAGATGAAACACCAGACGCCATTAACTTGCATCTAACTCCTTAATTTTGCATAGCAGTAAATGCCATTAGCAAATCTGATCTTTCCTTTATGACAGAGTGTGTCGGGTCCTTTGTCTCATATTGGTGTCTGTATGGAGACCAATTAATTTCAGACTAGTTTTTACCGAGGTTCTCACTGAACCAGCTTCTATTATAATGCGTAGGACTTGCTGGAGAAAAAGAATGTCATATGGTTTTCAGTAGCAGCCTGACTCAATAGACTATAGTAAGTAATCCAGGTCCCAGTTGTCAAAGACTGATCCAAAAAAAAGTCCGCTATATGGATACAGTCTCCTTTCAACAGCATAAAATGCAGCGAGGTGCAGAGTAGACATGTAGAGGCCTTGCAGTATAAGGTATATGGAATACATGAAATAAATTAATTTGGAGAAATGTGTATTTTGCCAATAACCAAGTAGCTATCGGGTGTTTTGATTGTTTTCAGGTTTCTCGAAGGTCTTTTGGCATGCTGTATCATTAAATGTAAGTTTTACAAAAGTTCTACAAGCAGTTTTATACAGTAGTATACCATTTTAAAATAAACTAAGAAAAATCCTATAAAGCAATTATTATTAAAGACAAATAGTTCTAAAGTATGAAATTCCTTGTATGAGCTATGGACAAATACAGTATTTAAGGAGGCTTTTCAGTATTAGGTGAGTGAAACAGTTGTGGAGCACACACAGCCTATTTGCTTTGTAATTGAAATTGCCTGGGCATCTGAGCAGTCATATGACCCTAAAGAAGGGAATTAGTGATTGCAATCATATCTAGCTAATCAAGCCTTCTGCAGTGAGCCATACTTGAAAATTCTCCACGTACACAGGATGTTTCAATCGATTTCTAAATTTTTCTCACACATTTTCACAACAGTCCAATGTTGCATATTTGCTAATATTCCCTAACCTCATTAAACAGAGCATGGAAGATGGATAGTTGGTAGGGGAGGAGAATAATGTCAGACACTTCTGTGAGCAGAAGTTCATCTGCTGTGGCTGCTTTATAAGAACTCCTGTTCTGTTTGTTGCTCTGATGTGAGAATTGAGAAAGCTCTGAGGTGTAAAACCAACATTGCTTTTGAGTGAGGAACAATGCCTGATCCCCTAGAGAAATTCACAGGCTCTGTTTTTTCCTCAATTTATTTTTCATTTAATGAAAATCATGACAATGTGCTAGATGTCCCCAAATAATAATCTCATAAATAAAAATGTTCATTTTTATAGGCAGCATTCTTTATGAGACTTCTTTTTGAGACGTCTTAGCTCCAGCCTACAAAATCACAGTTTCTTCTATACCTACACTGTCGCTCATGTTCGCGTAGCAAATGAGTATTTTCTGCAGGTTCTGCCATAAAGAAGTGGTCTTATAAAATGATTTTACACAAGGAAAAAAACCAACCAAACAAAAAAACTAACCCTGAATTATTCAAACTATGACAGAGGTCTTTCTCCTGATTGGTTCCAAGCAGTAATTTAATGAGGTACTTTCCGTATGCATTTAATGTATGCCAGCTCTCTTTCCCATTTAAATTGTCTCACTGAAGGAAGCAGGATTTTGTCTGTCTTCGCTGGCTGAGCTACAGCTAAAGACAGCAGCACAGGGCAAGACTGTTTTATCTGCAGTACAACACTGGCTTTGAAGCAAATTTTCTATGCCTAGTTCTATAAATTAACAGGGAATTGAGCTTGAGGTCTGAAATCTTGAATTCCTGCATCCTAACAGCAGTTCTCTTGATTCTCACTGTCCAGCTTTGTACAGAGACGGTGGGAAGTGTAATGTCAGATTAGATGATCATAATGTCCTTTTCTGGCTTTAAAAATCTATGGATAAAGCATTTCAACCTCTCTGTTCCCCAGTCTCTCAATTTTTAAATTGAAATAATTCTTGCACACATAGGTTATGGGATATGCTAGGATTATTTAGTGTTTGTGGGTGCAGTGAAAATAGAAAGGCATATATATTTTTAATAGAAATACTCAAATATTGTTCGAGACTTTCTTTAAACATTTACCAAAGTATCATCTGTCTGTCAGAGTTAATCTAATATGATTAACAATTATATTATTGTGATATGTAATGCAGACATTCCAATACACATTCGCAAGGGACTGCTTCTGATTAATTTGTATGGTAATCCACAGTCATTTATTCTACTTTGTGCCTGTTTGTATGGGGTGGTTGTAGTCTGTGTTAAGGTGTTTGCGAGCCGGATAGGCAGCTGGATTCATGCTCATTAAGCCTCAAAGCCTCTCACTTTCTCCCCTGCTAGCATTGTTCAACGTGCTGTGGTTTTGTGATTTGGAAGTACAGCACTGAGAGAACCGAGTTGAAACCACCAGTCTAATTTCACTTTGGTCTTTTTTTCACTTGACTGATCAGAATGATTTTCAGTCACTCCAGTCAGGGCTGGAATCCCAGAGGTGAAAAGTCAGCGCGTAATCCATTTAGCCACCAGGTCCTCCAGGTGGAGCTTAGCAAACTATAACAATTATTTTATTCTCTTCTCTCTTATCGTAGCATGGTCATTGCTAATGTTGTGTTGGACCTTCCATTTTAAACCATGCTTTGCAGGAGGTGTAGAATTTGCTGTAAAAATTCCCTACGTGATGAATCCGGACACAAAAGGTTGCAATGCAAGAGCCATTTTTGGTGCCAATTTAAAGATGAGCTTCAGTGGCTTTTAATGAAAAATTGACTTTTTCATCCAGAATATTCTCCCCCAAAATCCATGCACAGAAGAAACCTTCTGTGAGGGGAAAAAGGGGTATTTGGTGAGATATGTGTCACCATTTCTCCCCAGCTGCTGCATAAGTTGCAGAGGGCCCCTCACTTCAGTATTGGAAGAAATATGGAATAGCAAAGGAATACCTATGGACTGACCCATTAGTTAAACATGATAAAATACATTTATTTATTTATTTGACCAGCGGCACCTCATTTTGTTACACCTAAAGTACCATTTAACCATAGAACTTGCTTTTCATGCTTTATGGTTTGGTTAAGCCCTTGCACTTCTTTCGGGTTGGAGAATACAGATCTGAGAAGTCACTTGTGTAAACAGGCAGTTTCAATTACCAGGTTTCCTGTACTTCAACATCTGGGAAGCAAATATCACAAAATTGTTTGGTTTAGTACAAAATGGTGGAATCAGGATGACTTTTTTTAATAAATGCATTTCTTGAATTCCTGTTGTAGAAAAAACTCGATTTCTTGATAAATTTAAATTAAATTAATGTTAAATTAAATTAATATCCATCCCTTTTAACATCATCTTGGCAAATCACATGTGTGTGTATATATATGATATATATATATATATTTTCTTACATATGAATTTTTAACTTCGAAAGTAACCTCTCTTGAAAACATGAAATGGTGAAAACCAGATGGAAGATGACAAGGTCATTGTTATTATTTTAAAAGTAACTGTTCTATAACCAATCTTATGTTTTGTGAGGCTTTACTGTTAAGGACTACAGACACTTGAAACTGAGGGAACTCATGAAGAGTTAAAAACACTCAAAGGAGATATTTCTGAACAGTACTCCATTTACTGTCATTTTTCCTGTTTGGGTTTGGTTTTTGGTCTCATATCCTTCTATTCCTCTCACTCCCAAGAAGAAAACATTTTAAGATTAATGGCCTTTCTGTTCCCAGGCAGGGAACAGGATTATACCCTTAACTCGTTACTGTTGTTAACCATGCAGATACTTTCCCAGACATTATTCTTCCGGTTTATCTCAAGTGCTGCCATTTCTCAGGATTCGATGGCTCCATGGAATCACATAAAAGCTTTTGGTAGATGCACAATTTATACTTTAGCCATCTCTTCGAAAATTCAGCCTCCAAAAAAATAATTGGGGGGAAAAAAACAAACAGAAAAAAAACCCTTCTATTTTGTGTTAATGACCTTTCATAGCTGCTGTGCAATCCTTATAATTTTATCCTAAATTTTCAGTAAATGATGTAACATTTAGCAGTATAACCAGGTCTTCTCTTAAATCCTTTGTATTTGGATCTACTTTTGTACATGGGAACAAGATGGTATGCATGTATTTTATGCAGTCAGGATATCCCAAGTGTTTTCTCTTTGAGAACTGAAAAATAGGGAAAATTATCAAATAAGAGGAAATATTTTGAATGAGTCTTTCAGTGTACAGAACACAATAGGAAAGCTGACAAAGCATTCCTGAATTGAAGATCCTTTGTTTATTACAAATCTTTAACAGTCTCTTGGCTGTTAGAAGCGAGATGGATTCAGTTATTTCAAAAGTGACAAACTCTAATCAATATTCAATTATTGGTATGTTAATTAGTAGATGATGCCTTGTCTCTATTATTAGCACAGGCAATTTGCTGCTGAACTTTTCTGTTTTGACTGCTCAGCCTCCAGTTAAGAGTCAGTATCACTACAGCAGCACAAGCAGTATAACAGTTGCCTTCTCGGAGCTTTAGGTTAGCATTTGGCCAATGACGTTCTCAAGAAACGTGAAATTTCTGTGAAGAAATTTTCTGTGGGATTATGTTGCATAAAACACTTTAAAGAGCTTTTACTCATTAATTAAACAAAGGCAAAACTGCAAGAGATGCTACAATATCTGCCTGTGCTTGTTTGGAAAGGGCAAGTGCATTGCTTTGGAGTCAGCTGCAAAACGTTCCTTGACTTCAGTGCAAGCTCGCTTGGATTATTAGTGTGCATTGCAATAGGGATGGTCTTTCTATGAAGCTAGCTACATATTAAATTCATGTCTGGACTCCACTTTCAAACTATTAGGCATTGTATGTACACTCGCATATATTGAAAGCACATTTCAATTTAGGGATCAGAGTGGGGAAAAACAGTCATAAAAGCCTAGAAACTTATATCCTATCAAATGGCTGAATTGTTGCTTACAAAAATAATTTAAAAAAATGCCACTAAAGTTAGGACACTTAATCTGTTGTCTGCTTCTGAAACTTAATTTATTTAGGGCAATAGAACATTAATGCAAAATGAAATGGTCTGAGTCAAGGATTATTAGTAGAGAGACAAAGTTGAATGCAAACTCACTTTAATCTGTGAGATGTCAGTAAGTACTGGAGCACTGCAGCAACATGCTTTTGGTGAGTCTACCCGTTCCTACAGAAGTTAGACTCCTAAAAAATTAAAGATAATACTGTATACTTTCCAAATGTATTAGGGTACATTGCTTTTGATTTTAGTGGGCAGCTAGATAGTTCTAGATGATTGGTGGTACTCTTGGAGTATTAATTGTGATACCTAAGGAAAACAGTGTACAATGCTAGTATTTAGCACATGCCAATCCTGGTCACTTCATTTAAAACACCCAGCAATTCTGCAAAAAATGTTTGAGTACCATTACTTTCCAACTGCAGTATAACACTGGCAGCTTTTCTCTATAATGGTTCCATCTGCCTTTATATATTTATTTTTTTTCCCCAGGACTTTCCTGCTGGGCTGCTAAATGCACATTGCACTACAGCTTTGTATCTTTTTTAAGTATTAAATATGAATTAGAACACATACAGTTCAGCCTTACTCATTTTTCCTTGTTTTATGATACTGTTTTTCTCCCTTTGTGTACGAGGGGGAGAAAATGAATGTTGCATGTTGAAAGGGACTATGTGGAGAGGAGTGAGAATGGGTGCTTTTGCTCATCAGAAACTGCCGATGTGTAACCCACTCTAGCTTCAGCATGTTTTCAGATACAGCATTTTGCCTGACCACTCTGTCTTGCCACCTCCGTGCAGAGCTGAAGTCCTCAGTATTCTTCCCACCTCCCAACGCTTTTCTCGGTGTGATTTAGCTGGGCAACACTTAATTAAACTCCATTTCCTCTCTTTACGCTTCAGGTATTATTATGCAGCTCCTTTCAAGAGGTAATTTGTAGGCTGTTTATCAAAGCTGTGAATTTAATAATATCAAAGCCATGCTATTGCGCTGTCACTGTAATAAGATGTATTGACATTTCTTATGAACAGAATTTTCTCTCCATAAGTGTGTTCCTCCTCTGCTGAATATTGTGGGCTTTCAAAATAAAAAAAAGCCACATCTATGTTATTTAGTCATATTATTCCATTACCCTCACCTCCTTCATAGTTAGATATTGCTATCTAAAAAACCAGAACTTCAGCACCATAGTACTTTGACTGCAGCAGGAAAACCATCCTGTGTTTTATCTAACAGTGTTACCTGCAGCACTCAACTAATATTTCTGATATGAGGCATGAGGGGAATGACAGCAGTGCCCTTTCAAACTGTTGTAGATACAGGTAGTCTCTGCTGTGGTTCCAGAGCAGCACTGATTATGTAATTCTAGAACTGGTCAAAACCACAGATTTTTGTTTCCTGTGGAAATTGTGTATTATTTGTTAAAAAGTCGGGGGGGGGGTAGGAGAGAGAGTTCTGAATAAAAAACGTAATTATTGTATAGACAGTAGATGCTTTCTTTGATATAATGGCAAGTTACTTTGTGATTTTTTTCTATATGATTTCACAATAATATGTAGTATGATTACCGAGTTTGTTCTTTCCTTAACTATTGTGTATAGCTCTGCTTTTTGTGTAGTTTGCTCTCCTTTCCGTAATTCTTTCGCCTGCATTCAGGAGGTCTGCTGAGATTGCATATCTAAAATATCCAAAATGCAAATACTAAAAAATGAGCATGGAAGGAGGTATAGAAAAGACCAAGAGCAAATAAAATTACCAAGTCTAACTCCTGATCCCTTTTTTTTTAGTTTTTCTTTACTTTAAATTTCAGGAAAGTAGTAGGATGGGAAAAGAAGCATCTTGTAGACATTATACAATCAGCAATGATTTAGGTTGTTTAAAATTTAAAGGTCAGAATATGCAATATATCCATGCATTAATGATAATGTCTATGGCAGCATTGTGGCAGCCCTGTGATATTTTTGAACGAAAATTATTCTTGAATATTCAATCCAAACTTTTTATAGCTTTTTATTTTAAACTTGTAGATTTTGTTGTTGCACTTCTATGTTTTTCAGCTATTTTTAATATTCCTTTTTTTTGGAGAAAGTATGAATTAATTCTTTTCTTAGCATTAAGAACCAATGACTGATGTTTCTGGTCCTCTATGTATATGGGCAACTGTATTGGGTTTGCGTGGCAAGGTTTTGGTAGCGGGGGGGCTACAGGGGTGGCTTCTGTGAGAAGCTGCTAGAAGCTTCCCCTATGTCCGATAAAGTTAATGCCAGCGGGTTCCAAGACGGACCCGCCGCTGGCCAAGGCCGAGCCCATCAGCAACAGTGGTAGCGCCTCTGTGATAACATATTTCAGAAAAGCAAAAGAAGTTACAGGGGAGTGGCAGTTGCAGCCAGAGAGAGCCGAGTGAGAAGATGTGAGAGGAACAACTCCGCAGACACCAAGGTCAGTGAAGAAGGAGGGGGAGGAGGTGCTCCAGGCGCCGGAGCAGAGATTCCCCTGCAGCCCGTGGTGAAGACCATGGTGAGGCAGGCTGTCCCCCTGCAGCCCATGGAGGTCCACGGTGGAGCAGATATCCACCTGCAGCCCATGGAGGACCCCACGGCGGAGCAGGTGGATGCCTGAAGGACGCTGTGACCCCGTGGGAAGCCCATGCTGGAGCAGGCTCCTGGCACGACCTGCGGACCCGTGGCCCCGTGGAGAGAGGAGCCCACGCTGAAGCAGGTTTGCTGGCAGGACTTGTGACCCCGCGGGGGACCCACGCTGGAGCAGTCTGTTCCTGAAGGACTGCACCCCGTGGAAGGGACCCATGCTGGAGCAGTTTGTGAAGAACTGTAGCCCGTGGGAAGGACTCACATTGGAGAAGTTCATGAAGGACTGTCTCCTGTGGGAGGGACCCCACGCTGGAGCAGGGGAAGAGTGTGAGTCCTCCTCCCCCTGAGGAGGAAGGAGCGGCAGAAACAACGTGTGATGAACTGACCCAAACCCCCATTCCCCGTCCCCCTGCACCGCTCGGGGGGGGAGGAGGTAGAGAAAATTGGGAGTAAAGTTAAGCCCAGGAAGAAGGGAGGGGTGGGGGGAAGGTGTTTTAAGATTTGGTTTTATTTCTCATTATCCTGCTCTAATTTGACTAGCAATAAATTAAACTAATTTTTCCCCAAGTTGAGTCTGTTTTGCCCATGACGGTAACTGGTGAGTGATCTCCCTGTCCTTATCTTGACCCACGAGCCTTTCATTTTATTTTCTCTCCCCTGTCCAGTTGAGGAGGGGGAGTGATAGAGCAGCTTTGGTGGGCACCTGGCATCTAGCCAGGGTCAACCCACTACAGCAACCCAATTCTTATATTGTTTCTTCTTTGAATGAATGTCGACAAAGATTCTGTATTTGGTTCATGTGTGACTCGTACCTGAGACTAGATTTATTTTGAGTACTACTGTAAATATTGTGGCCATGGATGCTACTTCTGTTGAAAATTCCTGGCATAAGATAACCCTTGATTATCTAAAAACGTGCTTTCTGTTGACAAAATACTTCCTCAGAGCAAATGCAGTTATGTGCTGGCTGCAGAATCGTTGATAAGATAGTCCTAGCTAGGCATTTTGACAGAAGGTACAGTGTCTCGGAAAGATCCTCAAAAAACTGGTCTGTACTCATCTGCACTATCCTATAATCTCATCTGCTACCTCAGTGACTGTAGGTGCTGGTATAATCACATAGTCAAATCCAGAGGACTTTTTCCTCAGCAGTCCTCTGTTCCTTTCCCCCTTTCCTTCTTGGTGATGCTGCCCTCAGCCTTCTCAGGCTGTGAAAAGGAACATATGCTGGGCATTGTGGAAGTGAACATCCAACATGAGAAGACAAATCTAAATCCAGAGATGGTCTTGGTTGCTGGAGATTGTGGAATTGCTGCACACCCTGCAGAAAATGTGCAGCATATCTTCAATGCATATATCTTCAAAGCATTGTCCAATGACTTCAGTCTCATGGTCAGAGAAGCTGAGGGCATATTTCAACCTCCCCAGGTCAGCTGTCCCAACACTAGTTAACAGAAAAAGGATCAAAATGGTCACCAGCTTTATCTGTTGGTTGCACTCTGCTCAGATCAGTAGCAAACAACAATGAAATCTGTCTTCTCACTTTTAAAGAGAATTCATTCTTTAGTTGTGAGGAAAAATACAGATCTGAGTTTCACTTCGCTTCACTTGAAGTACAATGATACTATACTTTTTGCATTTCTCCCTGAGTCTTGGATTCTGTACAGTCACCATATTCAACACCTTGAGCTGTTGGAGTAGCACAACCTGTGCTGGATTCTGGAGTTTCAGTGTCATGAACAACATGTCAAATGCTGAGGGCATGCTGAGATGTTCTTCAGTATTGGATGTGATCTAGGGTTTCATTTGCATTGGGCTGAGTACACATAGAAGATGGAAGTCTAGGATTCTCAAATGGGACTTTTGCTGCCAGTTACCTAAGCAACAAAAGAGGAGCTGGAGGTATTCGATCAGCTCAGGAGAGGAAGTTATGCAAAGACAGCATATTTAAAAGTAGTCCTGCAGGGGAGACTACAAAATATTTTAAGATGATCCTAAAATGCTCCTTTGAATTAACCCTGTTAAATCAATCTCAGTATATAGTAACCAGAGGCTTTGAGCTGAGAAAACAAATCAATTATGAGAATACTATAGTGTTTGTGGTGAACTATACATTCAGGAGAGAGAACTTCAAAGAGAATTAGTCACCACCTTTCAGTTGTGTTAATTTGCTTAGTTGACTTGTAACTGTGTTTGTTCCTCAAATGTCTGTCTGTTCTCACATGAATGTTCACAGAGACTGTGAAAGTACATCGCAGTGAAGAAATGGTTGTTGACCACAACAAAAGACCAACAAGTCAAGCTTAGTATGAGACCAAATGCTGGCTGTGTGCTTTCTCTCTTCTATGACAGAGCTTACTTGTGTGAAGGGCAGTTGCATTCTCATTTTGTGATCGGATTTTATTTCTCCTGTTCTTTGAGCTTCTATAAATTTGGTCTTTGGAAGGAAAAAAAATAACTTTACATTTATCTGTACACCTAGCTTCTCCCTACTGTCTGCCCTTTTCAAGAGGGCTTTAGTCATTGTGGCAGATCCCTAGTCCCCTGGCTTTTAGGCCTGCCTGCCGTGTTCTTCAGCACGCAAACACTCTTGTTGCTTCATCAGCTCTGGAGACAGTTGAACAATTAAACTATTGCTGCTAGAGGCTCCAAACCAACTGTTTCTGAGAAGCCAGGAAAAACTTCAAGATTGCTATTGTCAAGGGCTGTTGTTCTTGATCCTAGGCTCATTATTCCAAGACCTGTGCCTGTAAGCATGAATGTTTTCTTTGTCTCAAAGGATTACGATGCCTCTGGTGTTTTCCTCTCTGCAGCATCTCAGACACAGACACCTGTGATTTCCACAGGTTTAGTGTTAGCACCAGTCATCTCTCGTTAGGCCTCATAACTCAGCACTGAACATCTCATCACTGAAGCTGCGTAGGACGTTGGCCAAGGTTATGAGTTAGTTCAGTGTTGAAATCTGCACTACTAAACTTCATGAAAGATATGATATTCAGGTAGTTGCCAGCTCCAATTCCACTTAAAACAGCATGAGGTAAAATTGGCACTCTGCAGATCCAGGCCCTCAGTGGATGATTTTGTCTGTTTCATCTGTCTCTTTGAAAAGAAGCCAGGATACTCTCTCCAGTCACTTCTCCATCACAGATCTCATAGAAGGAGGCAATACATTGAGCCATTTTCAGAAGATGAAAAAAGGGACGTTTTCCTTACAGCAACAGATCATCTATTCTCACTGTCCTGTGTTCTTCAGGAGCCCTATAGGCCTTGGATGTCTAAGTCTCACTGGATCATGTATTTCTTTCTTTGAAAGTTCTTTTAAATGATCCTATCGTTCCAAGGTCTCTCTCAGAGCAACTGAAGTACATGGTTGCCTTTCGTACCTCTATTTTTTTGGTGTCAGTCACTAGAAGGCAAGGAATACTTCAGGAAGACCTCTTTTAATTATGGTGCCTCTCCAAATTTATGAGGCACTCCTCATCAGGTGCTTTCTACACTTGTTCTGCCTCCTAAGATATGGTTTAAGAACTTATCAAAGGATAAGTTGCAAAGATAAGTAATCATGGATAACTTGGGAGAGGTATCCCAACTTTTTTAATAACATACACGTAACAGCATTAGAAAAATTCATCCGTTGACAGAGTGCTCTAAGCACACTGAGGTCGTTGGGCACAATCTCACCTTCCCCAGAAAAAGGAGTAGAAAGTACTGCTAGGTCACAGCCAAGGAAAAAATCTTGGATGGTAAAATTTAAGGAATGACCCATACAGGGGGGACATGTGAAGGGTGTTACGGTTCAGCTGACCATGTGGCAAGTGGCTACGAAAGGAACAGTCTGTTTGCTCTCCTACCCCAACACTGTGTTCCCACTTCTCTACTTTGTGTTGGATCAAGGGATTTTATCACTAGAAGGTGAGTTGATATATCTTGATCCATCAGAAAACTTTCCTTCTATTTTTCTGTGTTGGCGGAGTTAGTTTTCCACAAGATGAGCCAACTGAACTAACTCACCATGTAGTCGCATAATTCACTAAATCTGACACAAGGCAGAGAGACAAGAATCCTTGACCCGAGAATGCAGAGAAACAGAATTGTTTTGGCTATAAAATCTATTCAAAGGCTAATATCCAAAAGTGAGGTAGCCAGTGCTCAAGGTCTCAGACTTTAAATCTGGGTTTCTCCTGGGAGCCCTTTAAAAAAGTTGAATTTGTAAAATAAATGTTATTAATATTGCATGCAAATAACGTGACACATAAATGAAAAAAAAATACCCTTTCTACTAAGTTGACTATGTAACACATTGTTATATAATGAACATTTTACACTTCGTACATATGAATTTTATTGCTGGTGCTCACCAGGATGCATCTCTTTTCTTCTTGGCTTGGATACCTCTCTTTTTTTTTTTTTTTTGCATGCTTGTTTTCTCCTAGTCATGCACACACAGACTGTATCACAGATCAGCTCCGTTTTGAACCAGCATCTTGAACTTATTTTTTTACATGTGTCCATTAATACTTACCTGAACTAAGTTATGAAAGGAAAGAATCCTAATGCTTTTCTGATGCAACTGTGCATTATATAGTCTCTTGTGGTGGTGCTAGTTACTCAAAAATGAGAATATAAAATCATTACAAGGAAAGACTCATTACATTTTTAGACCTCACTTTAGAAGCTGAAGGCTTATTTTTGAATGTGCTGCAGCTGTTCTACGATCTTCTGAATCAAATGCTAGGTTGCTGAAAATGAAATGAAGCAATTTGCTCCTTCTAGCCAACAAGAAATGAAATTAAGTCAAATGGCCCAACCTGTAAATATTCCTGTGCTTGTCCTTTGAATAAAGCAAAACAAACAAAGCAAAACCCAAACCCAAATTTCCTTCTGCTTGGCGTGTCATGTGTTTTAAGGCTACAGTGCCTTGTAGTCATGTACCGTGTTATAGCATTTGAAAGGGGTTTTTTCACATGTACTTAAAAGATTTAGCAGCAGAAACATATATTCTTCCTCAATTATACATAAGAAGGGAGATGAGAGGAAAGATGGGTATTTGCCATAGGTAAGTATGCATTTCTAGAAACATTGGAAACAATTCATGATCTGAAAAGCCTGTAAAAACCCCAAATTTATCCTTCATTTTGATGTTTTCCCTTTGTATAGTAGAAACTGAAATATGGAAATTGTTAAATGACAGTTGTAAACTCCTTACAGTAAGCGTAGCAAATTTTAACTCTCTCCCAGACCACAAGGTGAACTCTGGAATGTTGTGTTTTCTCTGAGCTGATCTCAAGGAACTTTGCTCAAGCTCTGAATTGGGAATGAGAATTGTGTGGGCAGCAGCATCTTACTCAAATAATTCTGAAAATATCTTCAGTTGTGTCTCTAGGAAATTATTCTCATCAGCCACATGAGAACAGCAGTTAAAATATAGCAGGACACTGCCCTCACAAGTTGTCCTTTTCCAAATTATGTCAGTGATGGTCAGTACAGTAAAAGCACTAACAAAAGTGAAAGCTCTTTTTCTTCCTTTAGTTTGGAAATCTGACAAGGACAGGGTGTGCTCTTGCCCATTAGTGTCGTGTCATGTTCCACAACTGGAAGACGACACCCTTATATTCAAATAAATTCTTTCTCTGTGTACACCAGAGGGTGTCCCCTTTTTGTTTTCTTTCTGTATCCCAAAATACTTTCTCTGTGGCTCACTCAGTAATGCCTGCTGAGTAATATGCATGCTACTTTATTTGCTCCCTGTTGTGTCCTACTGAATTTTTTGTTGCTTTAATTATCTGTGCCCCATGGGATATCACAGAATGTACTCCAGCATAGCATGGTGAGAGAAAGGCTCATTCAGCTTTTGTGTTCTTCTTGACTCTGCTACGAGATCTTTACTTTTCCTGAGTGATTCCTGTGGTGCCTTTCTTCTTTAGTGATGTAGCCACCATGTGAGTCACGTAAGGAAGAGAGTTAAATTCTAGCACATGGTAAGGGCAGGTAGGTGTAAGTACAAGCACGAAATTCAGGGATTATTCTGAAGTTTGCTAGAGGTGTTTGGTTTAGATTTGGGAGAACCAAAAAGTAGGAAAAATACATGATAATGTGAAAGTGGGATCATATCTTCAGAGTGTTAGGAAGAAATACTAATGGAAGAAAGGAAGGACTTGGACCATGCAGATGCTGAATAGGAGAAAAGGGATGTTCAGGAAAGACGCAGAGGGAGATTGAAATAGCTTTAGTGATAGGCACAGCAATTGCAACATAGGGAAATAATGGTAGTTGGAGGCAATAAAGGATTGCATAAGAAAGGAAAATAAGAAGAAAGGAAATAATATGGTTAGAATGGAGAAAGATTTCTAATAAGATAGACATAAAAAAGAAAAATAAATGGAACGTGCAGGAAATTAAACACAATTTTTTTTCCACATTTTATGTAAAAATAGTTTAATGAACAGCTCAACTATAATGGTGCTTAAGAAAAACAGAAAAAAGATTTTGGCAAGTTGAATTGGAATGCGTGGATACACGTAAAGACAATAAAAGCAGTGGCAGTATTTGTAGATGTGGAGCAGCTCTTCTGCATTGTCCAGTTTTAATTTCGATTCTAAACAAATTCTTCCACCTGCCAGGTGTTCAAGTTTGTCCTTGATAAAGTTGCATTTAAGGTCAAACCAAATGTGGAATCAGTGAGGTCTTCTTATCCAAAACTTCATTGCAAATGCTTTGGTAGAAGGTCCCTTCAGAGCTTGCACTATTGACTAGAAAAAGTCAAGGCAGAGAAAGGGCATAACATGCAAAAGGAACAGGATAATAGCAGACACAATATGTCACTGTGTGCGTGTACCACATGTCATGCTGTAATGTCTGTTTCAGGAGGAAGCGAGTGGGGGTGTGTTGTTTACTCCACGCTTGATTCTTTCCGTGTGGCCATATATTGGATTGTGTCAGCAGCCAAGTATCTAGTTGTACTGAGAACTTATCTTTTGGCCAGGCTTTTAATTAAACCAAGGATATTAATTAAGATCGGTCCATCATAAATGCATAAAGTGTTAGGATTTTAAAATCAAATTACTGGTTATGAAATGTTCCCAATGACTATTAAAATAAAGCACAGCAAGTCATTAAAACCACTTTTTACTGCCATGTAGAAGGTCGGTGCACTGTAGTAGCCAAACACAGCAATTTTTTTTGCTGCTCTGATAGCTCCTCTCTGTCTGCTGCCATCAGACATACAAATCAAAATATTGTAAGAACTCATCTTGCTATACTAGGATTAGGCAGACTCAGCTGTGTTATCAGCTTCAAGATTGCCCTGTGCTTTACGTAGGTAGCCATTGCATGGATGGTGAACAGCAAGCTCACTGCTTTAATAGCTGAGTGCTCAGACATTGGAAACTTCACGTCTTCTGTTTTTTCTAGATTTTGAAGGAGATTCATTGTCGGAAGTAGGCAAGGGGTCAGGCTTTTTTGGTCATAACACAAGATACTTATGGACAAGTTACTTCATTAATAAATAAATTAAAGCTCGTGTTGTGGCAAAACATCCTGTTCATGCTGCTGCCAGATATTGCTGCTAAAAAGAGATGGAAAACTGTTATCCTGTGATGTACTTTTGATCTTAATACTTAAAGGGAACATTTATACATTTAATTCAATAACATTTTCAGTTCCATTGAAGTTAATGGCAAAACTCCCTTCAAATCTTCATAGTTTTCACTGTCATATTTCTCAAATCTACTTTCTGTATTTTTGCTTATGTGTTTTTAAATTATTTTCAAAGCATGTGGTACCTTTGTAAGTGCAAAATGTACAAATATTTCATGTATCTCTCCTTTAAATCTCAAATCCATTTCCAGTTATTCACAGTGACTCTTTTCTCTATTCTCTTGGCTTGTCAGCATGAGGAAAACCTTTGGCAATTATTTCCTGGGGAGATCTGCCTTGGGCCGTAGGATTCTGAGACTGTGGTTCTCATCTATTCAATTCTCACTTAAAACCAGAAGGCTTTGGGTTTAACGGTGGAGTAGTACTTTTCTGGACTGCTTTTCTATTTGTACATTAAAATTAAAGATACAGTCTTTAAGGTAAATGTAGATTATATTTAAATTTAGATTGTTATAGATGCAGATTATAGTATACTTGAGTGTCTTTGTTAGGCTTTCCTAGAAAATGAAGAATTCAGAATTTGCTAATTTCTAGTGATTTTATGAAACTTCATATTTTGATAGTATTTCCTTCCATCTGATATTTTGTGTAGCTGCTTCATTCCTCAGCTGTAGGTACCTATCAGGCCTGAAGTTTCATTCCAGTTAAGTCCTTGGATTTGGAATAGGTACATATCTTCCATTGTATATTCAGTATTGGATTGAGCAAGAAAAGAAGGTGTTGAGATGGAAATTCATTCTCAAATAAATACAAGCAAAAATAAAATATGGCATACATTAACATACATTTACATATTTTAAAGATTGGTTCGTCAGAAAGTTTTCACTAATTTGGATCCTCTGTATGATATGACATACTCACAGTTTTGTCCACTGTCAACCCAAAGGTTTTGCTTGAGAGAAACTGTTACAAGATGTCTATTACTGGTGTAAGTAGCCTTGCTACTCCCCTAAAATTACTCCTTAGCCTATGGCGTTTTTTCTTTTTCTTCTTTTCTTCTTTTTTTAAAGTTTTTACTTCTGAGACATACTGATATGAAACACCATCTGTGTCTTTTTCAAGGCTTTTAGCACATATCTTTTGTAAAATCTTAAGAGTACAGGCAGGAACTGTTAGTTCATTTATGACTTTGCAACTGTTCGAGGTATCGGGTCTTTCAGAATCTGCTTCTAGTGAAGCTTTTCCATGAAACGTTACTTGAAAGATAAAAGCAATCATTACAGTACTTAAAAATGACAGTCTGTGCATTTTTTAGTGAAAACATGCAAAATTATGGTTCAGAGTTGACTATTTTCTAATAGCCTCTAATTACATTATTGTTTGCAAAAACAGGGCGGTGTTTATACTTGCAGCAATTTGAAAACTAAAATTTTCCTACATAATAGCCTTGTTGGAGTCAAAGGACAAAATTGACCCCAGCAAAGCGTCTAGCCTGGGGTAACTCCAGCATAGCACCTTTGAGTAAGAGTGAGGAGGAAGGAGGGTGTGTTCAGCTGCAGGCTGAGGCATGTCAAGGTTTGTTTGGAATTCAGAGCTCTCCTTTCAGTGATACTCAGTGTGTACTTAAGGTAGGAGCACATTCATCCTGGTCAATTTGAGAATTACTGTAATTTTCTTTTACTACGCTGCTCCATGCCTGGTAAATTGCTTTACAGTGCAAAAATAATGTAACACAATGCCTTTGTCACTTCCAGGAAGACTTTTGGTCCCTGAAAGACATGACTGACTGGCACTGAATAAATCCCACGATATTGCTAAAAGGACAGAATGCTAAAAAGTAGTCACTTGTCTCTCATCATAGCATCAGCTGAATTCTCTTTCTTGCTGTTAAATTTGACTAACGCAATAATGCTATTAAGAGCATGTCTGAGAAGCACTTAGATGTTTGGAGGATAATATTTTTGTATACTGGCCTATAGACTGTGAGAGTCCTCTTCCTTTTGCAACCCTTTCTCTGTTGCCTCTTCCAGGGCTGTTAAAATTCAGCTGCATATTCACACACAAGGTCTCTGCTGTCCTGTGTATTGTCCGAGAGGAGCTGTTTGGCAGGAACTTCTTAGTGGTTTTTTTTGATAAACCATAAAATGCTATACGCACAAAAAATGGCAGGTAGTAGCATGAATAGAAGTGATATAAGGTTTCTTGGATAGAAAGTCTAGAGAGATTTTAATCACCAGTATAATATAGGTGTCCAAGTATGGTATGATGAAGTGACTGTATCAGTGTCATTGTATCTTCCATAGCTCCTGTTGTTTCTGTGCAACTATAAAGGATAGCTGCAATATAACCAAAGATAGCGCAGTACGAATAAATGATGACCCTGCCTTCACTCTGTATAGATACAATACTTGTGATTATATGCATTACTGAAATATTGTCTTCTTTGAATCCCAATAAAATACACAACAAGGAACAGCTGTTGAGTATCTGAAGAACTTTTCTTTACTCCCCTCTGTGGTCTGGTCAAATGCCCAAAGAGACATTGTTCTTAGCAGAGAATATTTGACAAAATATTTCAGAATAGTGGGTTTTTGTTCAGCATGTCTTTTTCTCAGGCTTATGTTCGCTATGGGAAATCATTTTGACCTTTATTAACCCAAAGATTTGGACTATAATTTTCTGTAAGGTGCAATAAAATTTAATATGAACCTATGGATACTAATATTGGATGAAATATCAGCATATTTTGACTGCTACCAAATAATTTCTGGAGGATTTAGTGGTTTACAGATTAATTAAATGGTGGAACCAAACTGTTAGCTTCTCTCATAAGAAGTCTGATTATCCATCTGTATTATGACTGGGGTTCATCATTGCCTGGAAAAACTTCACATAGCTTCTTCAAAAATAGGAGTCATAGGACCAAATTCATTCATTCATAGGACCAAATTCTTTTCTAGACGTTGAGGTGTTTTTAAGCATGTATAACATATGGAACTGCAAAAGAAAATTTCCTGATCTTCTAATGTGGGCCTCAGCTTTAAGAAAGGATCCTGTGGAAGCAAGGATAAAATTTTTATGAGCTTGCTTTAAGAACGAAGAGTTAGTTTACCATTTATTTTTGCAATTGCATCTGAATTTGTCTGTGTTTGCTTATAGTTTTACCTAAGGAAGGATCAGAGGTTGAGAAATTCTTAGATATTAAGAAAGTTATGTTAAGTTGCCTGTCCTTCTGTCTGCCACTGCACCATTGTTCTCCACAGGCAGTTTTCCAGTGGTTTGTCTAATTTGCTTTTAAAAACCCAAAACAAATTGTGCTTTTGCCATTTCCTATGGCAATATGATATTCAATGGGTCTCAACAACCATATATATAATTTATTTCAATTATATATGATGTCATCGGAACTTTATCATCCAGATAAAATTCAATCAGAAAAAAATTTTTATTATATTTGTTCAGACAACTTCTGGCATTGTGGTGATGTGCTCTTTTTCATAGTGTAAATTTTATACCTCAGTGCACAGCAGCTGCCTATACTGCCATGTTCTACAGGAGACTTCCGAGGAGACAGATTTATATAATACAGTCATAATTTACAGTCATTAATATGAAGATGTTTTATCAATTACCTAAGCAAAAATACCCTGCAGAATTTATATCTTTTAGTTATTAAAAAGTGGTGACTATCCTAAATTAGTTACTGGAAATAAAGAATTCAGCAACAGAAATTAATCACTGTCACATCCTTGTGCATGTCTTACAGATGCTAGGCTGTGTAGAACATTTGTTTGGAAAAGGGAAAAATATTATTATGATACCCTTAATAGAAACAGACAATCAAACAAATCTTAATTTGAAAAGGTTTTTGCAGTCATAAATCATAATGGCACTGTGCTCTAATGGAGGAGAAACATCTTCATAACTGTATGACCTTGGTGCAGAGGGCCACATTCTGGGAGGGATATGCTCTCATCAGACATTTTATTTTTGCATTTCAAAGACAGATGACATTTTTGCCAAAACACAAAGTTAAAGACATGCATTGTAGCTGCTGGTAAAATCATGTTGTATTTATCCTTACATTTTGTGGCAATTAAATACATATCTCACCAGTGCGTTAAGATTCTCTCTCTCTGTGAATAGATACCTTATGGTCATTTGCAATGTCACTGAAGCCAGCACAAATTAAAGGTCAATATATGTTTAACATAGATATAAAGACCAATGTGCTGGTAACTCCCTGACTGTTAGGGTCATGAGTACTTGGGCTGAACAGAATGAAGTAAAAACAACAAAAAAAAACCTCCAAAAGGAAAAATGTGAAATATGGAACTTAGGCTGCACAAACATCAGTTGGGGATGTAATGTAGCTTAGCTGCCATTTAGGCAATCTGCCCATACCGTCAAAAGAGGATTTATTTTTACATACATATGTATATTAAAGATAGTAATCACATTTTCATTCCCATTGAAGGGGAGAAGATAGTAGAATATTGAGCAAATTAAAGGCTGAAATGATGAAGAAATTTATCTTCAGCCTAAGAAGAGATTAGTATGAATTTAAACTAATGAAGAACTGGATAGCAAATTAAGATAGATGAATTGTAGTTATTTACACAGTTTACTGTATTCTTTATTTATAAAAGCTGCTGTCATCTCACCTATTACATCAGCGGGAAGCAACTAGCATAGTTAAAAAAGATGAGGGAGATGTTTTGTGAATTAATATAGTTGAGATAACTTATATAGTTGATACAATTTATATAATTGAGGTAACTGCCTTTGGCCTACAAGGCCTGTTTATCTCCCTTAGTCATATCCCTGGATGCACCGAGAATGGCGCTCCAATGCCCGTATAGTGTACATATGTTTAGAAAAAGATGATCTCCCTGCCAAAGACCAGGGTAAAGGGTGTAAAGGGCATATGGTGTAAAGACAAGAGAGAATAAAGTGATGTGGACTGTGGAATTGAACCTATATCTGCTGAGCCCAGCTCTGATACCTGAGCCACATCTAGAATCATTCAACAGCCTGAGCTGGTTGTATTTTGAGATATGGTGGTGAATGTGAAAAAAAAAGTAAGATTTGATCTATATCGTCTGAAAAGGAAATAAAAATAGAATCATGGAATCATAGAATCATAGAATGGTTTGGGTTGGAAGGGACCTTTAAAGGTCATCTAGTCCAACCCCCCTGCAATGAGCAGGGACGTCTTCAACTAGATCAGGTTGCTCAGAGCCCCATCCAGCCTGGCCTTCAATGTTTCCAGGGATGGGGCATCTACCACCTCTCTGGGCATCCTGTTCCAGTGTTTCACCACCCTCATTGTAAAAGATGTCTTCCTTATATCTAGTCTGAATCTACCTTCCTTTAGTTTAAAGCCATTACCCCTCATCCTATCGCAACAGGCCCTACTAAAATGTGTCACTACTGAAGCAATGAAGGGCATAGCAAAAGGTTAGTGATATTGTTCCCTGGGAAATGTTTGTCGTCTATCAGTGTGTGAACTTGTACAGTGTCTGTGTCCTGGTTTCGGCTGGGACAGAGTTAATTCTCTTCTTAGTAGCTGGTACAGTGCTGTGTTTTGGATTTAGTGTGAGAATACTGTTGATAACACACTGATGTTTTAGTTGTTGCTAAGTAGCGCTTATCTTAAGCCAAGGACTTTTTCAGTTTCCCATGCTCTGCCAGCAAGCAGGTGTGCAAGGAGCTGGGAGGGAGCATAGCCGGGGCAGCCGACCTGAACTAGCCAAAGGGGTATTCCATACCATGGAACGTCATGCCCAGTATATAAACAGGGGGGAGTTGGCCGGGAGGCGCGGATCACAGCTCGGGATCTAACTGGGCATCGGTCAGCGGGTGGTGAGCAATTGCATTGTGCATCACTGGTTTTCCACACACACCCCTCCTTTTTTTTTGTTATATTCCTTTTCGTTACTATTATTATTATTATATTTCATTATTACTATTGTTAGTATTATATTTTACTTTAGTTATTAAACTGTTCTTATCTCAACCCACGAGTTTTACTCTTTTTCTTTCCTTTCCTCCTCCTCACCCCACTGGGAGGGGGGAGGGGGAAGCGGCTGCGTGGTGCTGAGTTGCTGACTGGGGTTAAACCACGACAGTCTGGCTTACGTCATTAATGTGCATGTCTACTGACCCTCTCTCTTTGTGTAATGGGATGCGCTTCCTGCAGATTTTCTCAAACACTGATTTTTGGAGTAACATTTTGGAGTAATTTTTGAGTGTGACAGGTTTTTTGCTGTAAAATGAACAGGCCCCATAATAAACAGCCCAGCAGTATCACATAATTTTTTTCAGGTCACCTTTAAAGACAGACATGGTGTTCCTACTGTGCTACATGCCCCCAACAAACTGCTTCCTTAGCAGGAGCTCTGTTGTTTTATTGATAGCACAACTAACTACAGATAAATCCTCTGATTTGGTAAGTCCCTCGTTATGTCCCTGATACAAGGCATCTCCTACTGTGTTTCCTAACTATCAGATGATCAAAAAACTGAACTGTGAAAACCATGAATCTTCCTTTCAGAGTTCAGTTTTTGAAATAAAAAAATCTTATAATAAATTTGTAGATGAATGAAATATATCTCATTAATATACATTATAGCAGTGAGAGAGAGCATGTTTTGCACTAATTAAGGAAATAGAGTAAGTTGGAGAGAGTTCAGCTTTGCTCTTTCACTAATGAGCTATATGGTGTGGACAGTTAGTCATTTAAATTACAGCGTGGTATGTGATTCAGAAGACACAATTGTAGATCCATAGAGTAGAAGAATAATGATTGTGTATGAGGTGGTGCATTATCCAGCTTATCTGTACACAGGATCGTGCTGTGATCTTGGAGTATTTTTCTGTTTGCTCTCACCAAAGAAGGCACTCACAAGGTTTCAGCACCCACTCTGAAAGGAGAATCTGGAAAAGTTACTGGCTTGATTGTATATATCAGTTATACATCAAAGCTTCACAACTTTGCTTTAGCAAATCTCTATTTTGGGATGTAGTTTAGTCATGAAATCTCACTGCCTAAAGCATACTGAATGTGTCTGGTATCCCAGACGCATGTCATGTGGCCCCATCAGAGGGATTTTAAGACTGTGGTCATAAATGAACGGCTTCCCAGATTGCACCTCCAGGAACTGTTCAGCTGTACTGCAGTATTTACTTAATAGAGGTAGGAACTAGCAGGTCAGAAATACCTTAAAGACATTAAGGGGGCTTTGACTCAGTCTTGGTAACAATCATATTAGATATTAAAAAGGCTGGTTAAGTCTCTGGAATAGCTGCTTTATTTTAAGAAAAGTGGGTAGTGGTTTGGGCTGTGGATTTGTATAAAACAGGTCTTGTTGTTGTTCATAGTTTTTGTATGGAGCTGTTAGCTAATAAAAGTGGCACTTGCTAGAATGCAAGCGTTGCCTTTCCTAGTATTAGTTCTGGAAGAATCTCAAACAATTTGAGTATGTTTGCAGAAATCTAGAGGATCATTCAGTCACTCAACATATTGACTCCACAAACCAGTCCAGCACAACTGAAAAGAAACCTTCTCTGCTTCTCATCAGTCTGACCGCAAGAACTGCGTTTTGTCTGATATTCCTGTGATCTGGAGATCATAGAAAAAGAAAATGCTGATGGAAAAAAACTAGCTAAGTTTTTCAAAGCTCAAAAAATGTTGTGTTTTTCAAAGCTCAAAAAATGACTGTGATTTGGATTTTGGATAAAGAGGCAGTGGAAAAAGAACATAGTTTCTGTTGTCAAGACTGGTTTTGCTGCTCATATGATTTCATGTTATTTCTGGATGTTATGTATTATGAAGATCTAAAGAGCAATGGGTTATACATCTCATATACATATATAGATATATAATCACCCCGTTTTTCTTTAGGAACCTAGATCTGCATTTTGTGTCTGACTTATAAAATATGACAATGTGAATGAATTTATTTAAAGAAAGAAGGTAGTATTCCCTGATTGTGGCTATAATTAGAGTACCAAGATTCTGTTTCAGAAACAGACATGTGCCTGAATCTTGAAATACAGAATAAAAACTCAAGAGTCAGTGTAATTGCATTTAGTGTGTTTTCTATACACTGAGAGTAAAGATGGAGAGATATGAGAAAGGAAGGGGTGGAAAAGTAAGTAATGTAAACCAAGAGGCTACTGAAACTTGTTAAAATGCAGTAACAGTGTAATGAGCACCTATGCAGGTATCCCCTGGGTAGTACCTTCCTGGACTTAGGACAAGGACAGGAGAACTTGTAGATTTTTCTCCAGTTGGAGAAAATCCTTTCTTGTTTTTTATTAATGAGGTGCTCTAGTGAAGCACAGGAGGTTGGAACTGTCACTTTGCTTACTTTATGATGGTAAAGGGCTCAACATAAAAGAGGTGCAAAATGCCAGTTTTTTTAATGTCTCACTTCATAAATGACCTTAAAAAAGAGGGCAGTCTCTTTTGGAAATAGAGGACCATACTGTCATCAATTGGACACTGTCATTGTAATCATATTACCTTTTCACTAAAAACAGTAACAATGATGGTTTAGGATCCAAAACCATAAAGTATCAAAAAAAAAAAAAAGGATCTTGTGCTCCTAGAAATCTTGTAAGAAACTTTCCAACTGTGTGGTATTCAAAACTGAAATTGTCCTGTGCCCCTAAGAAAGAGGGCAGAGAAGGCAGCTTTCATTATGCACTGATCTAAAAGCCTTTTTCTCCAAATTCCACAAGTTTATTTTATGATGAAACAAGTTTATTATGTTTTGATTATAGATAAGAAGCATATGGATAGCATATGATAGCTAGGACCTACATCTAGACTATTTTCTGCTAAGCAGAAAATTATCAAATGTATATCCAGTTCATAGAGTGTCTGAGGTTATCGCATCCTGGAGTTCAACACATACTGCAAACAGACGACATCCAGCGAAGACATCCACATTCTCTCTTTCTTGAGCACATACAGTCCAAATTTTCAAGAGTTTTGGCTCTAACTATAAAGATGTTTTTGATTCACAATGTTAGAGAAGGAATGTATAGGCTGCCTGAAAGTGACTTGTCGTTTTACAAATGCAAGGGAGATTGTTAATTGTTTGCACAAGATGTTATTTACAATAATAATTTCTGAACCAGGTAATGATCTTTTACACTTCGTGTAATGGTTTGGATATTGTATCGTGCTCCCAATGCATTTGGACTTATTACCAAGTCATTACAACAAGAGTAAAGTTTTCATAATTTATAGAAGTAATTATGCTGTGTAGTGTAGGAGCTGACTAAATAAATAATTGAAAATGGCATTTTTTCCTCAGTCCTCCTGCCACTAGCACATTTCTCCACTCTGACTATTAGAAAAGCTGTCCTGAGCTACTGTTCAGACAATACAGAACATGGTTAGAAGCATCTTCATTTCCATCAGTCTGAACGTGATATGTGCTTAATTCAATCATGTAAGCTTTGTATACTGGTAGTACTGTACTGATAATTTCTGCTGTAGAGAATGGAGTTTTATTTTTTGCTTTTCAGATGCTCAATGATTTCACTCCATCACTTTTTTTTAGTTACGTATGTTGTACAGATTGTCACAGCTTTAGTTCTGCAACCCATATCTCCTTAGGGCTTTTGCCTCAGGGCAAACCATAACTGTCAAGTTTCTTTGTTTAAATTAGCTTGTTTAAAGTCTGTGGCAGGAAGAGACTGAGTAATGAAATCCGTACCCTGACTGCATTTAAAAAAAACTTTTTTCTCATTGGAAGATCTGAACCTGTGTATTAATTTTGCGCTAGTTATAGAAAGGTGTGAAGCACCAATTCACGACTTGTGAGCAGTCCTACTTGCAAACTAAACCAAAAAGTGCTCCAGAGAGCAGCCTGGCTTCTGAAGGAGCAAAGTAGGGGTACAAATTTTAAGCTTGTATTTAATTCTCAGCTTTTTACAATTAAAATCTTAAGTGCATGTCACATGCAATCAGCTGCAAAAGCTTGAGAACAACATACCCATTGCCTGCTCCTGCTGGACAGCTGTGTCAACAGGCCATGTGAGAGTTCCTCCACCAGTGCAAAGTTAAGTGGTTTTATTTTATACTGTCATGGAAATGTGGCTTGGGCTAAGCTGCTGGATTTCACACTAAGTGGCTGAAGAATGCAGGTCAATGCAGTAACCTCCAGCACCAAGGCAGTAACACATTGCTGTGGAACAGCAGCATCTTCAATTACTGTGGGTGCTTGCTAGGCAAAATATACATCTGATCCTTAAAAATCTATATTCATTTAATGAAGACAAGGATTCATGACAGTCTTTGCCTGAGTTACAGTACATAGATTAATAATTGGATCTTTGAGTATGAGCTTGATTTTTTCTTTCCTTTTTTTAAAGAAGGGTTAGTTTTTGAAGTTACATTGTCTTTTTCTTTGCTCGTGTTATTAGGTTAGTGTATACGCATACTTTCAGAAATCTAGCTGCTCTAGAATGAGGATTTTAAGCACTCTGACAAGTGTTTTCCTTGACAGCTGATGTGTAGTTTTTCATACACAAGAGTGATGTGTTGATTGTAAGGGTTTATTTAGAAGTATAATATAAGATGAAGAAGGTAAAGAAGAAATTGGGAGGACTTCTTAAAACAGAAACCCAATCTTGAGAGCTCTTTCTGACCACACCAATATACTGAGTTACTGGCTTCTGTCGTACTCGTAAGACTGATACAGGGTTCTTCTTTGTTACTGGTTCTTCTAGAGAGTATCTTAAGATTTTCTATTTAAAAAAGCATAGCAAAAAGGAAGAGGATAGTGTATGCCACCCATCTGCAAGGTTCTCAATAAACTGTCCACAATCATGTGTTTGAGTAGGGAGCTGTATCAAGAAAGGATAAGAAAGAAAACACAATACTTTCCTTTAAAAGTTTTGAATCTTAGGTCAAGAAAACAACATTCTGAACAAAATCATTCAGTAATATGAAAAAGTAATACCCTGTTGTAATCAGAATGTGTCAGGTTGGTAAACTGCCATTTTATTTCAAGGGCTTAGCTCTGCATTGCTGCCTTCCCTTTGCAGCGTCATCTTCACTGTCTGTTGAGGTGGGTTACAGCAACAATTTTGTCACAGATGCTTGACAGCTAGTGGAGTGACAGGCTCCAAGCGGCCACTATGCAATAAAAGGCCTTTGACTGAAAGACATTTCCCTATTACAATGATAGTTTCTCATGTGTTAATCACTCTTTACAGAAAATAAAGGGGAATATGTATGTGTGGGTGTTTGAGGGAAGGCAATATGGAGAAGGCAAAGCCCTGA
Source organism: Gymnogyps californianus (assembly GCF_018139145.2). NCBI lineage: Eukaryota > Metazoa > Chordata > Aves > Accipitriformes > Cathartidae > Gymnogyps > Gymnogyps californianus. Next base: position 54,947,153 of record NC_059473.1, read on the forward strand.
AATTCTTCAGTGAGAAGTAATCATAGTTAGCCAGATCCTCATAGGCAGCCTTAGCTGCATAGCCCAATGAAACTCGTTAGCAAAGGAATCAGTGCCATATAAGGAGTATACTCTTTTCATGGCTCTTTGTCAGTCTGATAACTCTCCAGTATATTTTGTTCAGACAGAGGTGTTATAAAGTTAAGAAACTTGATTGATGAGACTCAATTCTTTGCCTTCTTGCCATGTTTCTCCAGGTGGTTTAGCGCATCTGCAGAGAAGTAGATTATGTAGGGGCAGTGTCTATGGGCAAGGACCCATCCCTTGCCCTAAGCTCAAGTGGCACAACAGAGTTCACACCCATATAGCTAACTTTTTCCCTCAAAAAAATATCTTGGCCTCATCCACACAGCTACAACCAGGACTGTTACCCAGTCACGCCAGTGCTATCTGATGTGAGCCAAAAGCACCAGACAAGGTATTAATTACAACTTTGACAATAAGTGATCACAAAGCAGTACTGGAGCCTATTCCCAGCCCTATTATCCATACATTTTGGGGGAATGTATCTAAATATCCAAAGTGACGAAGTAGGGGATACTCTGGCTGGACTTACAAAGATAACTGATCACCCTTGTTTCTGGGATGCCAGAAATAATAGTGCATTTGAGAGCTCTAGGACCACAAGATACCATTAGTCACTAGACAGACTCAGTGGGCTTTAGATCATGTGGGAGGCAACAGATATGGCCATGTGTTAGAGGCATGTCCATCCAAGAGAGGACTAACTAGGTCATTTCCATTTCTTTACAATAGCTTGCTTAAAAGCCTGTGCAAGTGCACAAGTGACGGAGAAAAGCTGAGAAGAAAGCCTTGATGAAGAAGATAAAGGAGGTATACTGCAGCTGCCACAGTGCCACTTCTTATTCATGTTCACATAATGAAAGGAGCAGGTTTACTCTTGCTTATGTAATGCTCTAAAATTGCGCTGACTGACGGTTCTTTCACTCAGTCTAATCTTCAATTGCAAATGACTGTAATGTAAAATGGAACAAACCTACAAGGTCATACAGTTACTGTAAGGATATGTTTGAAAGTTTTCAAAGGATTCAAAGTTGATATACAAAATTCACCCTCTGAGTAATCTTTAAGATGTAAAATGCAAGAAATATACATGTATGTCTGCATATAGGGTACCTTTGAGTTTCTAATGAGTGCTTGATTGTGGGGATTCTAATCTGAATTCTTACTTCTGGCATGGAATACTCTATCATAAAAAATAGACTGCATTCTTTTCAAGTATATTCACAGTAACTGTAGGGAAATGCATTTCATGGTTTTTCAATAGGACTTCAGGCTTCACAAAGCAACTGTATTGGGTTTTATGCATCCTTTCAGCATCTAAGTAACTTTATTCAGTAGTAATCATCAGTAAAAGGCATAGCACTCTCTTGAGATGTGAAGACATTGATTGTAAATCATAGTTTTGTAGTGGCTCACTACAGGAACTAGGAATATCAAACTATATGTATTATTTTTATTTAAGTGCCTGGAAGTAACCAGCATCTTTCAAGTAAATCACAAATAACCTGATGTAGCAGCAATGACTTTTGTTTAGGGGAATGCTTCAAGACTTGATCTAGTGAAAATCTCTCTCCCCCTTCAAAATCTGTAGGTGATTGCCCAAGCTCTGAGGCTGACTGAGGGGGTGGAGGGTAGAAACACTAAGCAGAGAGTGCAGAGAAGAGAGGAACTGCCCTCTTCAGAATCGGCATGGATGTAGATCGGTTTAAGAAAGTGCCAAGACCACAAGTGACATAGATGAGGGTGCTGGTTGCAGGCATGGGCTGACGTGGGCAGCTGCCTGCACATCCTTACTCTGGTTCTGCTCCTTGCTTCCTGGACTATATAGGGATTTTACACAAACCAGCCAGCAAATGTGCTCACTTTAATTGATGCTCTTCCTCCAGTTTTTCTAGTCTCTCAAGTTGGATCCCCCCCCCCAAGAGTGTTAGTACCTTTGCAAAAATTATATGCTGATTCAAGGGAAGGAGGGGAAACAGGAATGCAGATGTGTGGGGAGGGCAGGAGTGCTTCTTTGGGTGGCAGAGCAGATTTAACCAGGCATAGGTCATGAAGCTACACTGAATACATGTCTCCCCTTCCTCTTGTCAGAGTTGAGGACAAGGCTTGGTTGAGGTATGGGTTAAGAGTAGAGCAAGGTTAGTGCCTCTGCAATTTATATAACTATTATAATCACTATAGAGCAAACCACCTTATTCTGCAGCCTGGATTCCACTGTTAGAACAATGCCTCAATATCAATGTGAAAGCAATACATTTTTGGTCCATGTCTACAAAGGTAATCAGTCTTCTTTTGATTTGGATATTAGCTGATTTGGCCTTCAATCCTTCTGTGCTTCAAATCTTGAACTCTGCAACATGTATGCATATTTTCCTCACACTTCACAGGAGTCTTAAACAAGAAATATGTTAAAAACTGTGAAAATTCAAATAATGAAGCGTGAGAATGGCCCCATTATTGTTTTGCAGAAAGGATAAGAGACAGTGGTTGAATGGGGAACGTGGAAGATAAAAGGCACTGAGAAAATGTCAAAAAGGTAGAATATAATATATAGAAAGTAGAAGGACCATTCTGAAAGTCTGGGAGGCTCTGCCTGGAGGAGACTGTAACTTGCTGGGTTTACTTATATAAATATTTCACAGAATCTAACAATAATGATGACTTCTAAGATTCAACTGATAATAGCAAACCTGAAGCCAGATCATAGCTTGGTCCTTCCATGAATATACCGAAGCCTTTGCTCCAGTAGGAGCAGGCCAGCTGACCCAATTTAACAAAGCATATATCCCCCCTGATGCTTAAAACTGCAGGTTCTGTTGGCAGAACATTAGAAATTGTAATCGAGGCTGAATGTGCCAAATCTCAGAGCCTAAAGCCTTTAGAAAGACCCAGCACATCGGGAAGGTCTTTCAAAGGCTTTAGGAAAGGGTTGCAACAAACAAAACTGTAGCTCTTCTCTAAAATAGTTGTGCTAAAAAGCAGAAGGTGATTATTTCTGAACTTCTTATGGCAGTAAAATTTCTATAAATTACCTCAAAGAGGTACTTCTGTCATCTGGAAAGGTTAATACCTCACTATAGTCTCTATTTATCTCATTGGTTATTAATTTCCAGGAAGTGCCTGGTGCATCCAATAATGACTCCTCAGATAAATAAATAAATAAATAATGTAAACCAACTAAGCCTTAAACTTAAAGTATAACACACTGTTATTAAAAATTGTAGTCATGCGCAATAAATCAATTCAACAGTATTAGACAGTCAGCATCTAGTAACTCTCTCTCTTCGTGATTGATTTGCTCCGACTTCTCAGACACAGTTGCCAATAAATAAATACATTTCTGGATAACTTTCTCCTGTACTAATGTTGCCACATAGCCTGCTGAATCACTTCTGTCATTGAAGTTATAGACATTTTTTAAATGAATATCACCAATTTTTAATGGGAATAGGTTTTGCATGTGTTCTGCAGATAAACGTCCTTCAAGAATTGGAATTAGATAAACTGGTTTTAATGAAGACCTTCTGTTTGGACATTGAATAGTCATGCTGGCATTTTCTTATTGGGATACTTAGGTAAGCTATCTAAGTTCATATTTACACATCAGAAATAAACACTTAAGTTGATAGCCAAAGGTTCCAAATTGTAGAAATTTAATTAATTACATTTCTGTAAATCAGGCCGCTTCCATTTTTATACAACTTGGCCATCCAAATTTGAAAACACTGGCCAAACTTTTACATCATGCTAACAATGGTTTGGTGCTTTTTAGGAAAAAATGCAAAAAAAAATTTCATTTTTAATGCTTTTGGGTTTTTTTCTCAGTAAGAATGTCCTTTGTGCTCTCTATGGGTACATCAATACAGATAATAAAGAGGCCCAGGACATGATTTCGGCTAAAGGCCTCCACAGTGCTCCTAGGAACAGCCCCAGGCATTGTTTTGGCCTCATCAGTTAGCTCTGCCCCAGACACAGCTGCGGTGGAGGGCCCTGAGCAATGTGAACATGAATAGAGCAGTTTCTGGCCATCCTGTATTCAGCATCATGGACGGAACCTGTGTTTCCAATTCATCTGGTGCCTGTTTTAAGTCAGGATCCAGAAAGGAGGCCATCCTCTCCCTGAATATTCAGAGGGACCTGATCCACTGAGTGCCTCAGAAGATCCCAAAGAGGTGACGGCCAGTGGACCTCCTCACGAAGTGTGGCTGCAGCTATCACATGCTGCTGGTGGAGACCGGGCTACAGGTCTGTGTCATCTTCTGCCTTTCTACTGGTTGTCTTAGCCTTAGGAACCCATCCAGGAGCTGCAGGTCCAGGCTGACTTCCTTCTCAACATTTGGGCAGAGCTGTTCACCAGCAGCTTCCTTATATATTCTCATTTGTTCTCATTTTCATAAGCTGTAATTGGTTGAGCATCAGTTTAAGAGATTCTTGCCTGCTTCTGCCCTGCCAGCGGGGCCTTTTCCCTCGGCCCTGAGGAATGGCGCTGGGGCTGAGCCTGCCCAGCCAAGGGCGTGAGCAGCTGCTTTTTGTGGTGCCAGAGGCTTGGGCAGAAGCAGCCAAACTAGTGCAGGAGAGTCTCTCCCTTCTCACTGTCTTCTCTTCCCACTGGAAGTTTATGCCTGTTAGTTGTAATCTGTGGTTAATGCCCAATCAACTGCTGTTTCTGAACTTTTGATGCAACTGCTATCTATGGAGGTAGAAATCTCTACCCAGGAGAAGGGGCAGGGAAACAGCAATTATAATTTTTACAGTTTGTATTTACTGCTGGCCTTTTTTTCTGGTTATAACCGTTAAATAGTTGGCGCTCTGAGTTTTGAACTTACACTGAAGGCCTGAGGTGAGCATTTTGATCTTTGCAAGGTTCGGGGAGGCTCAGAAGGGGCCCCAGAGGACTGGTTGCCAGCGCTTTTGAGCTGAGCTCCAAGCTGTTTCCTTTGTTCTGCTTGGAGCCAGCATTGATTCTTATGAGTTGTGATGGTGGTTAGACATATTCATTTTTTTTCAGTGATTTCAGGTTTCAACATAGTTTAGGGATTTTTCTCCTTTATTATTTTCTCTAGAAGGATTAGGTATGTTAAAAAAATCAATGGATACATTATTCCAATCCAAATATGCAGGGGGAGGACTGTGACCCTTCCTCCCCTCCCCTGCAATCCTCCATATTCGACTGTTTCAAAAGAGACCTACCCTGGGTTTTGTTTTGCACCTAGTTTTAGGAAGTACTCTGCTGTGTGACTGGCCTTTCATCATTTTGAAGGAGTATTTCATACCCCATTGAGTGGTTTTGGTTTTATATAACTATATAGGACACAAATTGCAACATTTGTGAGTGAGAAGAGTACACAGACTTTACTTTACTTTGAAGTGCTGTTTCAGTTATAGCATGATTGTAGGCAATGGGAACAAGGTAGCCTGTGAAAATGTGCATTATGTTCATATTTGTTAGGTATGTGACTGCATTCTTCTGTTCTCATAATACACTGAAATGTGTTTATGCTTAGACTTGCAGTTTGGAGTAAAGATTACCATAACAGGAATGATATGTCGAGATTTAACTGCTCTGTGGATTGTAGTACAATAAAGCAGTAATCCGTCTCCCCTGTGATGGTTCTAATTTTTTATTCAGCTGTGGCATTCCGTACCATGCTGTTTATCTTGTACTTTCATTCACTCATGGATCTGATAGTTGTGAAATTGGCAGATGGTTTGTGATGCTTTGCTAGGAGTGGTTGTATCAATCCCAGTGATTAAAAGGCTTGCTGATTTGCTTACCCAAAAGGATTAATGGCAGGCAGCGAGGGCTTTGTTTGAAAAATCCATGCCCCATAATTCAACAAGGGGACAAAAAAGTAGACTGGAAGTAATCCAGTATTAGAACCGCTTTATGGAGAAGCTTTTTAAAAAACTTACTGACTCAGCAACCGGACATTTCCTGATGAGATGTAACTATCAAGGAAAAGTCAGCTTGACACTGTTTTCTCAGTCATTCCATGAGAATAAAGTTCAAGTTTTTAAGCAGGTCAGCAGCAGAACTGAATGACGTGTAAAACTTTGGAGAGCTGCCCTGCATATTTTGCTTCTGTATAAAATCAGAAATGCAAAGTACAGAAGTACGACCTTGACCCATCCTCTCTTACCTGTGTAATTTAAGCATTCATGAATTGCTGGTTTTTCGTTGGTATAGTCAAATGCTCAGGCAGACCAGACTGTGAGCACTTTAACCTGCTGCTTAGGCTTCTGTAAGTTATTGTGATGGTTTCCTAGGAAATTGTAGTTGCAAATTGCAACCTATAGTCTACTGTAATAGTAGGCTATTAAATTTAAAGTTAAATGTCAAGTACACAGCACACAGCCTAGTGAAGAGCAAACTCCTGTGGGAGTTCAGGATGCTGGTCCCTGTTCTCAAAACCATTTTTAAGGTGTATGCAATGATCCTTGAATGGGAACGGAGCTACTGTGTCAGCCTTTCTCACGCTCATTCTCTCTTCAGCCCTTCGCCTCTTCCATTCTCAGTTTCCCAGCTCTGAGAGGAGGTAGCTCCCTCTCAGTCCTGCCTCCTGTTGGATGAGCAGGGCACTCCTCAGTGGTGGATTCAAATACTTTCAGGCTGGGAATGCCTGGGTCAGCAACTGTGCTAACTACTGGATGCCCTACAGAGGCAGGCACGGCTTTGTCTGCCCAGTGTGAGCTTCCCATTTCAGTCAGTGCATGCTGCCTTAGTTATTTGTGAGTGATTTGTTCTAAACACATCTACTGATTTTATTTCTTTGGGGAGTTTAGGTGGAGGTAGGTACACCGGAGCTTAGACAACAGATAGACGCCTCTCCACAGACTAAGGTGCTTCTCCATATGCAAAGATACCTATTTTGTGGCTAGGAAATTGAAATAGAGGTGCTTCTTGACTGTGCATTTCTGAAAATGAAGAATGGGCATAAGAGTAAACAGTCCAAGCATGCCTATTTTGGGACCCTAATGGACTGTGGACAATTGGTGTACGGTGTCATACAGTCACAGTGCTGCCACCACTCCTTCTGTATGTCAGCTGATTCTGCATATTGGTATCTTTTCTTAAAAATAAATGGTATCCCTTGTATTTTTTTTTTCTTCATTACATTATCCTGATTTTGGCACTTTGTGCAAGCTTCAGGTATTATTAAATATATATTGAACCAGCTCCACTTGCTTTTTGCTTCCAGCCCTTCCTTGTGATACCTTTGCATTTTTAATCTTGCCTACAGGGTCAGAAACTTCAGCCTGGTCAACATCGGGGCTGTTGCTGGGAAAATGAGAATCACCTTGTAAAGGACTAATTCTAGGTCTTGAAATCTCCCTCTGAGATTGCTGTCCTGTAGTCTGATCAAGAGTTGGTGTTTTATCTTAGCTAATCCTCTGAGTTGCAAGCAGCTTTTCAGCCTTAGATCAGCCACAAACCTTTCTCAAGGTTTAATTTATCTTCTGTCCTCAAGCTTAAAACATATATGTTTTAAAACAAATGTGTCGGTCTTACATGAGGTATGACTCTCTGCAGCTATATGCAATGCACTTGCACAGTTAGCTTCCTCTGCATGACTGCCAACCAAAACACATCAAGAACACAGGAATCTGCTGCTATCAGACTATTCTCTGCATGTTTTTCTTTTCACCAGCACCTATTCCTTAAAATACAGGATGTAGTTCAGATCTCTTGCAGTTGCTTTCCATATATCCAGATGTTTCCATCTTTCCTGCTCAGATTATTTTTTTCTTCCTGGTGCTAGATGCTGTTCAGAAATCATTTTGGACCACAGTGCTTGAGAGAGAGACCCTTATTTAGGGGTGTATTTTCAGTCACTTCTGCTTAATGGAGCATGTCCTTCTTCATGAGATCTTCCTGGGTCTTCCAAAGAATGAGCAGAATTATGTAAAGCTCCACTTCTTCTATCACATAATATTTGTGATGATATCAGCCAGGTTACTCATCTACGTCTTGTCTACAGAATCTGAGACCCAGCTGGAAAACCTGTCTTATAGACCAAAGAGAAAATTGTCAAATGTGACCAAATAACCTAAGATCCTACCTGCAAAAGAGAAAAAAATACTTAGGATTCTAAATTTCATTGAAAGTACTCCTTCTACATTCTTTTGCATTCTTTGCTCTGCTAGATTTAAATCCAGGGATTTTAAATATGCATATTTTCCATATTGTCTCAGCATACTCTGGAGACGCTCTATGTAAGCTGTTTTTAATTAGATTTGTGTTAGAGACTGCCTTTATCCTAGTTGAGCAACTAGGCATATGTTGAATACTTTTAATGGCAGTCTCTCACGGCTCTAATTGTATGTGTGATTATTTATTATCTTTTTCCAAGTTATAAGAAGACAACCAAAATTAGCTTCAAGCAATAGAGGCATGACACTGATGTGATTCTGATCTCACAGGTAGTAGATGGGAATAAACTACTGATCCCAGAAACACCTGAAGAGTCAATGAACTTAAGATGCCCATTTACCTAAAACTTAGGATAGCCTCACCAATCAAATAATTCTCCTTTCAGTTGATTCCTCCATGTGTGGGCAGGGCACTTTTTAGTAGACATTCGCTTTAGACAAAATTTTTCTAGAGCTTTTGTTTTGTCTAAAAAGGATTAACATAATGAGGGAAAAAAGTCCTGCACATGAGTAGTTTTTGTTGCCATGAGGAAGAGTGAGCAGTTAAAGACATGTAAGGGAAGCAAATTCTTTTCTATTCATATGCTTGATGTATGGAAAAGGTTCTCAAGCAATCCAATTTTAGCTTTGACTCCACAAGTACCTAATATATTCCAGCATTTTGTTAACCTTCCACATAAGTTATTTGTCCAGCCAGAACAGCTTAGGTTATATCACTGTTTTCCTGTGTCCAGGAATAGTTGATTAGGCTGAGCACATGTGAACTTCCGTGTATCTGTGATTAAGCACATGTACATATCCCAGTGCTATAGAGTGGTTTTGGGGAAAAGAATCAGAGTATGTTGAACTGTATTGTGGAAGAGACTTGTATTTCTGTACAGATTTGTCATGTGCAATCTGATCATTTTATAAATACAGTATTTGCTGCAATGAACAAAAATGCAGCGTAAATGTGTTTTTGCATCATATGTAGTACATTTGCTATCTAAAGCCACTGTTACTACAGCTAGCTTCATCCTTCTCTGTGACTGGCTTCTGTCAGTGCTTTTCTCTCAACAGAGTGCCATACAAAGACGCATCTCACACTAAAAAAATAATACTAGGTCTTTCCAGTGGGGAAATTCATGCAGTTCCATCGTACCTTGGGTTAAGGAACAGTTAATTTTGTAACTTTGGACTTGAATAGATTTTTGTTCAGTCTATTGATGGGTTTTTTTTCGTAGTTAAAAAGGTATTGTCACATTTAGCCTGTGGAGTCCTCTGCTTCCTATTTGAAAACTGGACGTAAAATTGGTTAGGACAAGAGTAAGCACATTCTACTTTGCAAATCCTCATGTGAGCATAGGATACAAGCATTAATAACCTAATTTTCAACCTTTTTTTTAAAGGAAAAATGTTTTTCTTTTCCTTTCTGATTTGATTGCTAGGTGTTCATCTAATGAAGATCTGTAGAACCTACAGATTCAACTCTAATGGGGCATGCCCCTGATTTTAATCACAGTTTGTAGTCTTTAACCATAGGAAAAATATCTCTTTCAAAAGTCTGATCTTCCTAGTAACTCTCAGAATGACGTTACTTTAAGACTGTGTATAGTCTGTAACTATCAGATCCCGTTCCTTGGACCATAGAGTGATACTTTATTTCATCGTGCTACTTCTATTGTAGAAGGCATAAAAGACTCAACACTTTACTCTTCTGTGCTGAATAAATATTCTCCCTATTATAAAAAAGAATATGTTCCCTGGAGTGTAAATACTGTACTCCTAGGATGGAGTGATTGGCACAGGTGATCAAGTTAGATGACAGAAAAAATGGAACTATTGTCTTGTGGGGACCTTGAGAGAAGAAGCAGGTAGAGAGGCTGGATCTCACCCACAGTTTTCTCTAGGATTAGTATTAAGATTTTTTATCGTTTCCATAGAGTACTGGTCCTCCACAGTGTAAGCCTTATTGAAACTAAACCTTATTCAAAATCAGATTGCAGGTAAAGAAGAAAGTAGCAACCATTATGGAGGAAATTCAGAGAGAGCAATTACAGGGATGAATTAAAACATTGTGGTTTCATTCAACAATAACCTAAAGTCTTCTGCATGGACTTTTATATCTTTAAGATGTTTCAAGTAAAACAGTGAAAAATGTGTGTGTGCACATATACATATGTATGTGAAGCTGACAATTTTATATTAGTTTATACTCAAATCTGAGGCTTCAAAACTCAATATAAATAGTAATATTTATATACTGTGTTTTCCACCATTTCAGTGTGTAAGTACTGTTCAGTGCAAGTTTAAATGTACCTGATAAGAAGGAACTGTAAGCTAAGTGAAATTATCTTTGCCCAGTATAATTTTTTTTTTTGCAAAAAGTAAACAAACACATGAATATTGATAACACATCCTAAAAAGTAATAAAAATTGAATAGTTAGAAGTACCAGAAGGGAAAAAAAAAATCCTAGGTATGTTATTAGTAATAATTATCCCACTGTATCACTCAAAGACTTTGATGAAGAAAACATAGTGAGGAGTGTAAAGAGGCAAAAGAACAGTTCACAGTCTAAAGATTAAAAACAGATGGGGGCTAGAAAAAGAAAAAATCATAGAAGGAAATGAATTTGGGCAAAAAAAATGTCCTGGCTTTTTTAACTGTATGTCTACTTATTCTATTTCCTGACTGTAATTAAGTGCCGGATATGTTTTTATTTGTTGTGTTTTTTACATTTATTTTACTTACGTAAAGAACGAATAGGTCTTGCCACCTGCTTTGTTTGAGAGTCATTTGAACATATGGTTCAGAACAGGTCAGCATACCCTAGCACACAGATGTGTTTTTCCATTTGCACAGTATCGCTTTCCCAGATGAAAGTTTGGCTGTGTCTTGCTGGGTTACTACTGTTTTTGCCAATACTGGCTTTGGACCATGATCTATCTGGTATCTCTTTTGGATCTGTGTAATGCAATGATGAAGGAGAGAGAGGAATTGTTTCTTAGTGTTGTGGTTTAACCCCAGCCAGCAACTCAGCACCATGCAGCTGCTTCCCCCTCCCCGCTCCCAGTGGGGTGGGAAGGAGGAAAAAAAAAAGGTAAAACTCGTGGGTTGAGATAAGAACAGTTTAATAACTAAAGTAAAATAAAATACACTGCTAACTAAGAATAATAATAATATAATAATAATAATTGTAATGAAAAGGAATATAACAAAAAAAAAAAAGAAGTAACACCCAAGAAAAGACAAGTGATGCACAATGCAATTGCTCACCACCCGCTGACTGATGCCAGAGCAGTGATCCGCCCCTCCTGGCCAACTCCCCCCCGTTTATATACTGGGCATGATGTTCCGTGGTATGGAATACCCCTTTGGCTAGTTCAGGTCAGCTGCCCCGGCTCTGCTCCCTCCCAGCTTCTTGCACACCTGCTTGCTGGCAGAGCATGGGAAACTGAAAAGTCCTTGGCTTAAGATAAGTGCTACTTAGCAACAACTAAAACATCAGTGTGTTATCAACATCATTCTCACACTAAATCCAAAACACAGCACTGTACCAGCTACTAAGAAGAAAATTAACTCTATCCTAGCCAAAACCAGGACACTTAGCATTGACCTAATTCACTCTGCTTGTTTAATGACATGATAGCTTAATATGATGTCCGTAATGAAGCTAGTCTATGATGACTTCACTTGGGATGGAACCAGCCTTAGGCTACAAAATAAGTCCAGCCAGATATTTTTTTTTTTCTTAAATACCGTCAAAAATCTTGTGAGCTATCTTCAGCATCCTCCTGCAGTGATGTACTTTCTGCCTAACCTCTTTTCTGTGGCTGACTATATAACATTAAAAAAAATCCCAAACCCACAAAAAACCCTAGGGTTAATTCTCTAAATTGGATATTCAGAAATTGGGAATCTGCACTAAATTTGGAAACAAGGTGTTATGAGTGTATTTCAAGAGATGATTTTTCAATAACTGACGAAAATCAAAAGCTAGAATACCCTACCACTTACCAGTGAGAGACTGGGGATGTAGTGTTTTGAGAGATCTTCCAAATAGGGACTGAAGGTTAGTATAAGAAAACAAGAAATAAGAAGAATCCCACTTCTTTTTTCCTTTTTTTTTTTTCTGCAAATGAGATTCTGTTTGCAGATTTGATTAGCTAGCTGTAAATTTTTACCACTGTATGGAATAGTAGATTTGTATGAAACAAGAGATTTGTACTGCAGATAAAGATCAGAGAACTGGTGCAGCATAGGAAAGACAGGTGCATCAACTTCAGCCAAAGACAGTATGAATCTTTGTGTCTTATGCCATGTTCATGAAAAGGATGTATTTTTGTCCTGTTTCTAGAATTTTAGTGTCTCTCTTTCTTGCAGGTATAGGTATACCATTTGCAATAACAAGGAAGCCAAAAATAGACCTGTGTTTTTGGTTTTTGTTTTCTACTGGTTGTTGTGTGACATTTGCAAGCTCAGCAAGTCATATATTTTCGAAAGAATAGTTCTGTACCCTATTTAAATAATTTTTAAGAGCAGCGATGGCTTTAGTCTGATTTGGAGTGAGTGATCATGAGACTGAAAGGTGAATTTATTTTTTCTGTAAAAAACTACCATATGATAGATGAGTTTCAATCAAACAAACAAACCTATTAAACAAAGTTGCTGGCACAGGTGGTAACTGGTTTCTACCAGACATCCACAGAGACGGTGACTTTTGTCATCACAACATGATACAGAATAGGCTGCCCTGTGTGATTCCTTTGTGAAGGAGATAGGTGAACATCTTTGTAATACTGTTGAAGAAGAGCTTACATCTCCTCACGTGAATTGGTGGCTGTCATAAGGTTTTCTAAAAAGTACTACATAAATCTTACTTTTTGATGATTTCTGAGATTGAATTCAGTTGAGCTGAAGCCTTTATTGCATTGAATCGCAATGTGAGTCAAGGACCAATGGACGTGAATAAGAATTAAAGAGATGCAAGAAAATAGCCCTAATAAAAAAGCACAGCACTTGGATGCCACAGTTAGATTGAGTCCTGAATTGTCATTGATGGTTTTTTCAATCTTGTCAGTAATGATGGTCTCCCATGGTGCCAGCAAACTGCGAGCAATTTTCTGCAGTAGCTGCTGTGAGCAGATTGTATTAAGATGAAATGTTGTCATGAGACAAATATACAAAAGCTTCTACTTGCTTGTGTCTGATGCAAGGAAGAAAACCATCTTTCTCTGCTTGGTGAAGCATAGAGAACCCTTCTCAAATCAAGGCTGGAAGAAAATGTGTTGGTGTTTCAGTCACATGCCATTTATTGTGTCTTTATTAGAGACAACTTTTGTAACTGGAATAAAACGAGATTGTGTATGTACAGACTATTTTCAATATATTAAATATCATTTGGTCATTTATGTGGCTATATTATCTACAGTAATGTTTTCCTCATTTATTGCATAGTAGAACAAATGTTCTTTGCACGAAGAGTAACCTAACCTAGCATGAACATTTGTAGATAGCATTGCATTATGGCTAATGCATGTTTTCTGTACATAATTTAAATCTGTATTTCTTAGAAGTAACCCAGAGTAGTGGTGGTTGAATAGAATAGAATATTTCAGTTGGAAGGGACCTGCAACAATCATCTAGTCCAACTGCCTGAGCACTTCAGTTGCTGGTGAGACAGGAGAACAAAATTGTTTAGATGGGTTTATTGAGAAGCACTGACATAGATGACAGGTATCAACATCAGAGATATTCAGTTCTGTTAAATCCATTGCAGTCTTTCGTTTGAGGCCTTCAAGATGACAAAAGTTCACAACTAAACAGCTCTTTAATGGAAATTTAGCTATTATCAATTATAATTAAATATGAACCTAATTACGCCAAAGTCTGGAAACAACAGGATGTCATCATATCCAATTAAATTTAAGCAGGAATTCTTGGGAAGGATGCTGTTTAAGGTTTGTGTTCTTGTGGTTGCTTTTGCCAGTAGTGAAAGAGACATACTAGCAGGTACTGCATACAAACCAGTTTCTGGGCATAATCAGTAAATCAGAAAATTTCTATCTTTGGATAATTGAGAGGGATAGTACTTTCAATTGTAAGTGGATGAAGTACATAAGCAGACAGGTGCAGTTGAGAGAACGCAGAACAACAGCTCTAAATCCTTTAGACACATCATTAGCTGAAAATTACTTGTTTTGTTTTGTTTTTAAAAGGTGTTTATTCATTATTGTTGTGTAACTACAGCAGCCTATAATTCATCGCTGGTACCTGAGAATTGGAAGGTGGCAAAAGTGACACCAGTTTTTAAAAAGGCTTTCTGGGAAGTCAGTGTTAGTATAGACCTGTAATCTATACAGGTGTTAATCTGTAACAGACAAATATAATTTTCAGGGAAATGAATAAAAACTGTGGTAAAAATAGAAGTAATGGACATGTGGATAAATATGGTGAACATTCATGGTGGCTTTTTAAATGGAGTGCTTGACTCACAAAGGCACTGGAGTTCTTCAAAGTTGTCAGCAGTATGTGGGTAAAGGAGATTGTCAGAATTTCCAGGTGGCCTTCAAGACTTCTTTCCCAAAAGTTTTAAGGAAATTAAGTGACTAAAGGCTTACTGCCTATACAGTTCCTTGCATAGACAGGTAGTGGATCAGAAGACAGAAACCAAGGAATAGAAATAACTAGAATGAATATAGATGTGACCAAGTCTGTTGATGATATTAAAATTAACTCAGCATAGTAAAGACAAGGTTCATCAGTAACAAACCACAAGATGAATTTATAAGAATCAGTGACTGAGCAGTGAAATGGCAGATGAAATGCAGTGTAAATAGATACAAAGTGATGCACATAGAAAAAAGTCCAAACTTCACACAGAAAATGAAGGCATTGAGCTCACCATTAATACTCAGGAGAACCAGGAGTGGCCTGGACAGGCTGATCACTTCTTTCTCTGTAAGTAAGAGGGAGCTGAACTGAAGCTGGCAGAAGGCAGTTTTTCACCAGTCATGGAACTCCTTGACACAGAACAAAACTTTGCTCTGGCCCAAGGTCTTATGTGTTAAAGCCAAGGAGCTAAAATGGTCCTAAAAATTATTTCAAAGGTAGTTCTCTCTCTGATATTCCCAAAACATGGCTGATATTGGTACTAGCAGATGATAACAAATAATAACCTTCTTTGGCTGGCAGACAGAGCTTCTGAACTGTGCTGCTGCAAGCACCTTTCACAAGCAGTCACGTAGTAATACTGACAAACCTGTGATGTGTTGGTTCACTGGTACTGTTTTCAGTCTTGTGAAGATACAAAGGACAAATCCCACAGGTAGTATGCTGTCCTGGTTGAGAAAAAAACCTAAAACACTGAGGTTGAAGCACTCGTAGATGATGGGGACAGCTGAACGAACAGGACATTTTTGAAGTGGTGAAAGAGAGAAATTGCATTTCTGAACTCCTGGACCCAAAAGCTGAGTGTCGTGGTTTAACCCCAGTCAGCAACTAAGCACCACGCAGCCGCTTCCCCCTCCCCCTCCCAGTGGGGTGAGGAGGAGGAAAGCAAAGGAAAAAAAAAGTAAAACTCGTGGGTTGAGATAAGAACAGTTTAATAACTAAAGTAAAATATAATACTAACAATAGTAATAATGAAATATAATAATAATAGTAATGAAAAGGAATGCAACAAAAGAAGGGGGGGAAAGAAAAAAAATCAGTGATGCACAATGCAATTGCTCACCACCCGCTGACCGATGCTCAGTTAGTTCCCGAACCGCGATCCGCGCCTCCCGGCCAGCTCCCCCCTGTTTATATACTGGGCATGACGTTCCATGGTATGGAATACCTCTTTGGCTAGTTCAGGTCAGCTGCCCCGGCTCTGCTCCCTCCCAGCTCCTTGCCCACCTGCTTGCTGGCAGAGCACAGGAAGCTGAAAAGTCCTTGGCTTAAGATAAGCGCTACTTGGCAACAACTAAAACATCAGAGTGTTATCAACATCATTCTCACACTAAATCCAAAACACAGCACTGTACCAGCTACTAAAAAGAAAGTTAACTCTGTCCCAGCCGAAACCAGGACACTGAGACAGGATAAAGTGCAATGGAGGAGTTCAAAATATGAGAACACCAGCAAAGGTGATTGAGGTTGATGGATACCTGTGAGCAAAGTGCAATAATAGCTCTCTGCTAGAGAATCCCAGAAGCTGCCTGACTTATCAGGACTAACGCTATCTCAATTTCTGATTCATAGGCTCGAGTGAGACTTGAGTAACTTTTCAGACCTCTGCCAAAATGAGTACTTCCAAACATATTTTAGGTGTATTTGATTAAGTAGATTGGAAAATTTTTTTTCCAAAAAGTTTGTGAGGTTTTTTCCTTCTGATCAAGACAAGGATGTGACAGCTTTACAAGTGCACACCCAGAAGAGGAAAAAAACATAGTGCCTTTTCTTCCTTTTACTTTGTCAAGTCATTTCCTGTTAATTCAATGGAAATAAGTAGCTGATCTTTTCATATCAATATCACAGCGCATGTCTACTCTCTGGCAGGGCTTAAAACAATAATAAGTGCTTGTTGTGTAACGTTGCTTATCATGATCTTCTGAGATTGTTTTGAGTCCTTCAGTAATTTAAGTTGCAGCTTAGACAGGCAGTAAATATATACGCCAGTAATCAATTTGAGATGAGTATTTGGAGAGAGCCGTACATACTTAAGTGCTGTTAATATATCCTTTAGCCTGCAGGTGTACAGCATATGAAAAAAAAAGAATATAGCAGGTGGGAATACTAAAGACCTCTGGAAGTTGATGAAACTCATGGCTGTTCATCCTGAGAAAACATGTGGTTTCAACTACTGTTAAATATGTTTTCTTTATATGTTGCCTTGATTAATTATTTGCTTATTTAGGATGCTTAGATTGGTTAATGTTGGTTCTGCCATTTGTCATGGATGCAGGTAGTCTTTGTATCTCTGGTTGCCAACACTCATTTACTTCTCTCCGCTTATTGCATCTTTGGTTTAGCTTCTGATCTTTCTTGAGGCCCACTCAAATTCTTCATCTGTATCTTGTGTACCTTGGGCATCTGTCTTGAGGAGATAGTCAGTCTTTTGAAGTGGAAAAATCCCATCCAATGCTGATTCCTTGAATTTTCTTCCTTAAACTACCCATATTTTCCATACCATCCTTCTATCAATGGACCTTTCTTTTTATTAACCATTTTTTAAAAAAAACCTTCTACCAAGCATCTATTTCATTCCTCCTCAAGCTAAAATTCTCTTTTTCTATTGCCTGAAGCCTCCTGATATTCTTCCTCCAAATCATCCTTCACACCATCTCTAGATACTTTGCACTTCAAAATATCCCTCCCTATCTGCCTTCTGAGAGGTATACCCTTTCTTTATCCTCTCCTTCTTGCAAGCTCCTATGTCTTTCTTCTTTCCACATCTCATGGCTACCCAATATATATACCCCTCTTTTTCCCTCTTGTATGTATATTACTATATTTTAACTACTCAAGATCTCTTCTGTTGTAAAAATGATCTCCTTGCTTTGCTTCCATGCATTGCATCTGTAACCCTCTGCCTCATCTCACCAGGTTCTCTTTTCTAACCCTTGTATTCTTCTCCACGACTGAGGAGGCACTTATATTTTCTCCTCCTTTGAGAGACCCTCTAACTGTCTGTTAAGAATCCCTCTGCTAGCTCTTTTTTTAGATCTCACTCTCTTTTTTGCTTCCCCTCTCAGTCAGCCAGAATGTAAGCTATGGAAAATTATGTTTTTCACAGCAGTGCTATGAAAGTGAGACCACTGTTTCCTCTTTCTCCTTTGTGCCTTTCATATTCTGTATTGCTGGCACAAAAGGACATTCCTGATCTCTCTAGAAAGTGTAGGTGCCTGTTTAGGGCCTCACTATGAGTAGAACTGCACTTCTGAAAAGTCGGGGCTGTATATGGTGCAGTAAGTGCCCAGCCACAGGATCCACTCATGGCACAGAAGGTTAATTTTGACCGTTTCTTACTGTGAGATGAGTTCTTTGGATGTTGGCTAACCTCATTTATAAGTTGGAGCAAAATAATCTCTGTAAGCATTAATAAATAAAGCCTTTACAACAAAAAATTGCCACAGAAATGTTCTGATATTGCTTCCGACAGTGCACAACTAGAATGCTGAATCTGTAGGACAGGTAGACATAAAAATGATTGGCCAAGAGATTAAACTTCTCTGCCAGGTGCGCAAAAGATATTAGGGGCCTAACATCTAAAATATCAGCTGTCAAAACCCTTAAAATCCTGCTGCTTGAGCAGTATGATCTCCGAGCTGGGGTGGGAGGAAAGGTTATCGCATACAGGAGTCTGAGATGAATGTGTATTGTGCCCATTTCTTTCAATTCCTCCAGCTTTCACCAAGCTTTCTGTGTGCAAAAGGAGGAACAGATTAAAGTGGAAGACAAACTTTAAAATGGATGCTACCTCAGAATTTAATTCAATTTATAAACAGTCACAGTCCATTCCCCACCCACCCATCTGCATTTAGTTTTTTTCATAAAAATGCAGTGTTTTGTAACTTTTAATAAGACTGCAAACAACAGAAGCCTCATTCACAGTCTGTTCACCTAATAGATTTTAAATACATGCGTCTTTTTTTCTGAAAATATATCTAAATGGCTAATCAGAAAGGATTATTTCTTCCAGTGATAATGGCTCTGACTGAAAACAACTCTTCTAATGGGTAAATCTTTATAAGTCTTTAAACTTCTGTGGCATTTGTAGTTGGGTGAATCTAAAAGCACTTACTACGAGAGGGACAAATATAGAGAGGAAAAAATTGCTATCACAGTACTAATCTAGCAAGTATCTTCTATATTACATTGTCTAGATACGATTTAGGAATAGGTGTGTAAGTATTCTGTTTCTGAGGGGGAATATCCTTGGCTTTCGTGGTCATAATAGTTTGCACAATCTGCAGGCACATGGGAGGTGCTGGTGACTTGACTTGTCATGTACATGATGGTGCTGGAAGGTTACTGTTATATTTCCAGGGAATCTGTAAGGCAGATGCTGAATGTCTCACATTAATTATAGAAATACATAAACATGTTTTTCCCTTCATCTTTTATAGTCTTACATATTCCCAATCTATTTCATCCCACCTCAGGAATAAAATTTGAAAAGATGGCCTGTAAAACATTGCTAATTTTCAACTAGTTTTTCCCGTGTAAGATTTTTACCTGAACTTGGTCAATTAGCTGAACGGAGTCAGGCAACATCTGTTTCTCCAGAGCAGCTAATATTGAATCGCCTAATCATGAAAAGCAAGTGCGGATAGGTCCTGCAAACACACAGTGGCACTCTCCCAAGCTCCCCTCGCTGCTGCTTCCAGATTGAGATGCCATTCACTGGGCACAAACAGGAAGACCAAAGTGCCAGCCACCTGGGCTCACTGTGTGGTACCTGCACATACCTACGGTTAAAACGTCATGCCAGTTTCTCATGAGAACTGGCTGGCTCCAGCTCCAGCTATCCCTTTCTTCTTGCAGGGGCTAGCACTGGCCATTGCAACCTGACCCAGGGGATTTTCAGCAAAGCAGTCCAGTCTGTGTTCTTGCTTTTCATACAGGGCGGCAGAGAATACATGGGGGGGGTGCACCCCACCATTTGTGGGGTGAGCCTACCTGCAGAACTGCTGCGTGAGGCAGTGGCGCCTTTCAGGCATGGGATGGGATAGAGGCACTGGGGGAGGATAAGGAAAAAACAAAAAGCTGCTTATCTGATCATCCTGCAATCATTTTCTTGATGTGTGGTTTATATGGATCTGTTCTGAATATTTTACACAGAGATATCTTAACTGAATTATTTTTAAGAGTTGTCCCTGACATTTCTTCAGTTTCTGAAAATAATTTTTAGATTATTGATGCCAAATACATGTGAAATGCTCTCATGTCAATTTAGCACTGTGGTGAAGTCATTATTTCTGCTTAATACTCCTTGCTCATGCCCAAGGATTTTGTTAGTACTTCTTGTCATAACACCATCCTGGGAGTTCAGGTTCTCTCTGAATCTTTTTAAGCTTCACCATTTTCCAGGGTTCAAACCTTGTGTTCTGTTAGTGTGGCCTGTATTCTGGGTTCCTAGGTGTGCTTACCTTCCCAGTAACTGGTTTCTATGCACTACTACTTCTCCAAATCAGTCTTTGTGTAATTTGAAAAATCAGCAATGTTGTTTTTTTATTTACTCCTAGTTTATTTTAGAAAATGTTTAATGGGTTTGTCTCTAGTACTCAACATTACAAAATCGCACTTTCAGCATTTTGAGAATGATTCAGTATTAGATAATTCTAGATCACTTAGTATTCTGAATCTACACTTTACTGGTATCGTCCAGTGTTGTGCTATTTTCTAATTAGTAGTTAATGTGTTTCTAACTGAACCAATGCAAAATTCTAAGAATATCCCAACTTCGTAGTTACCAGTTTATAACCTCCTAAAATACTAGAACTAGGTATGGCTGCCAAGACTTTCATTATGTAACCCCAAATGTAGTGTTTAATTGTATTCCCATCCTCTAGAAACCAAATCTTTGGCAATCTTTTCTTTTACCATGCACAGCATTCATACTTCTTTGTTTGCCTTTGTTGCATACTGAAATGTTAGCATGCTTCCAAATTTCTTAAGTTTCCTATTATGAGGTTTATATAAAAACTGGTAATAGTGGTTGAAATATCTCTCCAACCATCTCCATAGAGCTTTGGAAGGTCATTATAAAAAAGAAGCTGATTTAGTAATCCTTATCGCTAGTACATGTTAGGTATTTATCCACTTATGTTACTTACTCACATGATGAAAAAATCTTTCATCATTCTCATGTGATGAGTACCACATTCTGCTTTTAGCAAATACAAGTATTATTTGAATACATGAGCCTCATCGGCATGTTATGAAGTTTTATCATTTCCATCTAAAATTGAAGTTTTTACTATTGCTAAGTCTTCTCTTGTTACTATATTTTAAAACCTTTTTTGTAATTGCTGTATACGTGCCATCTGTGACTTGATTCTGGTGGATCTTAGATCTCATCCCCATGTTTCTAATAACATCCATCCCACTGGTAATGATAGCTAAATAATTTCCCCCTTATTTTATCATTCTCCAAGCCAAAGTCTCTGGTGTGGATTTGGCATTAGCTACAGCCCTTGGGGAGGTGGGGGTAGAAAGGGAGAAATATCAACCAGTCAAATCCTATGATTCATTCCAGTTCAGTCCCTGTATAGTTGTGCTTGAATAAAGATCATCTTTGCTTATTTTTAGATTTACCAAAGCAGTGACATATTTAATATTTTGTTGTTTGCATAGAATTTTCTAATTAATATTAAATGAGCTCCTAAAAATCATGAGAGAAGCATCTCCAATAAATAATTCCAAAGTCAAGGATTTGTTTTTAATCTCAAAAATAGATGTAAAATAAAATTTAGCAAAGCAACCATATTTATCAGTTTAGCCAAAGAAATCACACGTTGCTTTTGCAGCTAGTTAAGGTCTGACATAGAAATTGCGTGTATCTTTTGAAATAAGCTTTTATTACCTTAAACTTCAGTGTAGTTAAATTGCTTCCATGTGCAAATCCTTTTCTAAATATGCCTGTATCAGTAGGGCAGGCATCACGTCGTGAATCAAAAATCATGTTGCTTTTTGCTCCCTCTGGAAGTCAGGTGTTGATATTTTCTAAGAAGCTCTTTGCTCTGTAGTTACTGTGCTGGGGCAAGTCTGAAGACATATTACCATGGAGCCTGCGGTTTTTTGAACGTAAATGGAACACCCCTCCAGCCTGCTGTGACAAATTTCCTGCACAGTCATGTCCTTGAATGATAAGCAATCAGTGAAGCATGGTTGCAGGAGACAATTCTGGGAAAGAAACCTGGGGGATAACTACATTTTAGAGGGACAAATGTAAGCAATAAAACTGTAGCTCTGATCCCACAATCAGCTCCAGGTTAATTCTTGAAATTACATGTGTTGAAGCTGCCACAGGATCTTGGTCTTGAAAAGGCACAGGTCTGTAGTAATGATTTCAGTCTTAAATGATACAAGAATTGTCCTACTAAATTAGAGATTCTTCCATTCTTTAATAGACATTGAATAAAAACCTACCTTCAGTTATTTTAAAAGCTGGTGAATGCCTTCAAAGAGAGCTGTTAGTTATTCATTCCAAAATGCCAAACCTCTTAGATACCTAAGTATAGATTTAGGAGTCTATCTTTAGGCACTCCTGTAAAGAAAATTCTGAGTGCTCTTCACGGCAAAAATCTCTATTCACTCTTCTGTCTTGGATAAATGGAACTAATGAAAACTAATAAAACAGATAAGGAAAGTAGAGTTAGCATCCTAGGTACAAAAATGCAATTCCATACATTTTTGTTAAGCTCCTCAAAAGGAACTTTTTGTAGGAATACAAGAGCTGATTGGATATTTTCTTGTTCTTATTTTCTTAAAATTCCAGCGAACTCCAAGCAAGAGGTTTATCTCAGCACCCATTCCCAACAAATTTCCATTTTGATAGGGATTCTTTATGAAATCCATTGGGAAAAGAAGAATTGAAAGTCAGTTTTTGATATATTGAAAATAACGTAACTGATAAGAAAAAAGAATCTCAAAAAGATAGACTCAACAGAAAACAAAATATTAACTATTGAAGTAGCAGACTACCACATTTTTTTTTTAGAACAGTTTATTTGGGATAGAAGATTGTTGTGGAAAGTAACTTTGAAAGTGCAATCTAACCTGAAATGCTGATACAATCTTTCTGTAACCCAAGCAGAAGTCTCTCAAATGCTCCTTTATTTTTATGTGTTCCTCCAAAAAATATTTGCCCAGTAGGCGATAAAAATCTTTTTAAGTGACATTGTAGTTTGTTAGTGTCCTAAATATTAATTATTAAAGCAGCTGTGTTGTCTTCTTTAAAGTAGTTATCCATCTGAATAATTGATAACATAATTGCTTGTGCTTATTCCTATTACCTAAGGGCTTGTCTATTTGCTGATTTAACATAGCTATCTGGAAGGAGGCTACTGATAATATGTAAAACATTTCTTAGTGCTTACTCAAGAGGATAAAAGGGTATTATACTGATTTTTGGTGAAGAAGTGCTACATATTTATACAAAATCTGTGCTGTATTAGTGTCTCAGGGAGGAAATGTCACTATGGTTCACCTGGGGATATTATAATATACAGTAGGCAGTCAGTACATTTTTGCATTCCTCTCATTTTCTTTCAGCCAGGCAGTTGCTGAACTCTATCCCTTATGCAGTAGCTTTGTTTAACAGCACCCGTAATCTCCTAGCACTCTGTTTCCCACATCTCAGATTAGACGGCAGCATGCAAAACAGCTTAAAACCAGCAGAATGGCTGTCAAGGGATCAGAGTGGCAAACTGGTAAGGCTATGAGGAGGGGAGGAAGGATGAAGAGGAACATGGACTGATCTCATGATCGTGTGTGACACATGGCAGCCATGCTTCGGTCTCTGGGTCCTTCAGACTTGGCAGATTTTTGGCTAATACTGTGAGAAAATTATAAATTGTGAATAGGATTTGTGTGGGCATTGTGTAAAATATTCATTGGTTATGCAGGAGGACTGGCTATTGAGCACCCGGGCAGTGAGCTGCACCCTGATTGCTGGGCCTCCAGCCCATACTGCAAAGTGGAGTTTTCTCTTAGGGCAATCCTACTATTGCATTAGACACCTGCAGGAGGCCAGATGTGGTTTTTTTCAGTTGCTACTGTAAACAGAAAGAAGAGCAGCCTCTCCAGTTATGTTCAGCTCCATTGATAGTCATAGGCATAGAAAACATCATAAATGGTTCATGATTCATTCTTTGGCTTACAGGGTCTTTGACCTGGGAAGGTGTGGTACGTAAAGGGAAGGAGCCATTTGCCTCATCATAAAAATTGCAAGTTGTCTCAGCATGGTTGTAAAAAATTATTAAGAATATGATGAAGGAAGACACAATCTCTGTGGAAAGAGTATGGTTTAATTGTGATGCTTCAGTAGGGGAGTAGTTGTACCAACAGCCTGAGAGCTTTCTCAGCTTCTATATTAGATTGCACAAAATGGATACAATATTATAGACTCTAGTTCTGTGATTAGTTTCATACTACATTTTTGTAAAGAGCTAAAGACCATGAGCTCTGGAGAAATTCTAGGTGGTTATTGCTTTGTAAAGCACTAGAGAACTAATTGCAAAAATTTTGTAAATGGAGATGCTTGCCTATTTTTACATGTTAACAAAAAGCAGCTACCACTTCTTCTCAGTTAGTGCCACGAAGAATTGACAAGTTTGCTCCCAAGACCTTGCTTTAAGCAACTGTCATGCCGCATTCATAACAATGTGTGTGTTGGCTGCCTCCCTACACTACTTTGTGACAGCAAAACAAGTACCCCTTCCATTCTTTGCCATAGCAGTGGAAAATAAACATCTGGCTATCTGTCTCTTCAGAAAATATAAAATGTACCTTCTGAGAGAGTGTCTACATACCAGAGCATTACTTTGTCAGAGAAATAATGCTTTATCTAAGAAAAAAAGCCCAAAAAACTTTAAAATCACAATGTACAGCATTAACATCTGGTTTAAAGTGTATTAAGAGCCAACAACTCAATGTCAATTTGGTCTGACTTTACAGTATTACTTGCTTCATTATGGCTCTCGCTGGGGGAGCTGAGCATTTCGATATCATCCAAAGCCCCTGAGAACGATTCAAACCAGCTGGTATTCTCTATATTACATAATTACGGTGCTGTTTGGCATACTGAAGAGGCACTGGGGGCCCACTTCTCAAAATATTTACAGCCTTTTATTCTTCTCTAAACAATCATTTGCATAGTAAAAGTGATATACAGCACACAAACATGCGGGTTTACTTTATTTTAACTTTCTCAAACTTACCTGGAAGTGGCTGTGTTTAGCAGTGAGTAGGCAGAAGGGAGATGGAGCCGGCAGGGATAAAGGCTGTAATGTTTCCAGGAAAAGCTTTATGTTGACTCGGTCAGTGAAAGATGAGGAATCTTTCAAAGAAAACCTGAAAGGTGTATAAAAGTTCTTTTGCCTATGTGAAAGCATAGCATGAAACATCTCCCCTGGAAGCGGAGAAGCTAGAAACCGGGAGAAGTTGCAAGTGAGCAAGCTGGTCGTGACAGGGTTGTTCATGTGTAGATGAGATGCAGCGGCTGCATCTTGGTAACGGGGGGGCGGGGGGTATATGTGTATGTCTTTGTTTTAAGTAACATATTTTTGATCGTGAGATCAGCTTCTTTCTAAGGCAAAGTTGCTAAAACTGTATTTTATCTAAAGTGAACAAAAAGAAGGAAAAAAGGAAACATCTGTTGGAGTTTCTATCATTATGTATTAGTCTGAGAGATTTAAAGTTACAAAGGGATAGGCGAATGGTTAATGGTGACTGTCTCTTTTCTCCCTACCACACCAGTAAAATATATACACTTCTTGTACACACACAACTCTCGAACTACAAACCTCTATCTGATCTTAACATGCACAACTTACCATCATGCCATGTATGGGAGGCATTGCACAATGTAGCTAAAATCCTTCAAAGCCCCAAATTCTTCTCAAGTTTTCGCTTATTAAATTCATGTTTGTCAAAAGGAATCACATACAACAATGTTAAATGATAGATTAATGAATTTTTAAAGGCTTTCGTGCTGTGTAGTACAGGTTTTCTCTCTGTTTTGTTTTGTTTTTAATTAAGAGATCATTTAAAGTACTTAGTTATGTTGTGTGTAGGGCTAAACCCCAAATCCTTTGTCTTTTTATCCACAAAGCTTCAAATCTGATTTGAACCAAACTTTTACAGCTTATAAAATGGTTTTGGGGAGGAAAAAATTATTAGCTGAAAGTGAGCATAGGCAAATTATTAGATACACTATAGGGAGCCTGGTATTTACATATTGTCCAGGTTCTGAATGGTTGGTACGAACAGATACGATTAGTTGTAAATCTCTGCACCCCTGCAGGAGGTGTTATCATTCAATTTCCACACAGCAAGGGTTACTGAAACTAATTTTTGGTGCCTGTTTGTTTCCCACTTTCAAGATGTTTTAATGCATTGCATAATTTGGACTGTAAGTGAAGGTATTGTAAGTGCAGAATCAAAATGAGAAATGTAATGGCAGTCTGAATGGACCATTGTAAGTGGTTTGCTGAGCACAGTGACACAGTATGGCAGGTGCCACTGTGTAGTTAAACCTGCAGACTGCAAACCTTACTGAATTCTGAACTATTTTTTGCCATCTGGTCCACTGCAGAATTTGACTGAGTGCCAGTGAGTTTCACAGCCAACTTCCTAAACCTGTCCAAGAGATAGGGCAAAGAAAGGATGCTTCTGTCACACAGAACAAGGAGACAAACACCTTCACCGTGCAATGTCATGTTAGATAACCAGACATAAGCAGACCATTAGATCTCCCATTGCACTATTTCTTAATTTAGGCAAACCACCAGAGTACCTGCCACAGGAGATGCTAGAAAAAAATTACCTTAAGCCTGCTGGACAGCTGGAGAAGAACTTGTCTATTGCCTTAGTTTCTCCAAGAAAATACCTGACTGCATTTTAATGTGTGCTCTTTCTGTAAGAGCTGCATGAATGCTCAAATAGGAAACCATACCACTAATTTGCTTTAGAATTCGTCTCGTTCTCTGGTTCTCATTCTTTATGATTCTGCTAGTTTTGCCTTGCAAACTTTCCTGAGCAGAGACAATATCGTGATGGAAAAAGGGGTGAACTGAAGGAAAAAAGACATTTGTTTATGACACGTGATCAATGAACCAACAAAGGAAAATACTCTGCTGGACCACATACTTACAAACAAGGAAGAATTTGTTGGGAATTTGAAGGCCAGGGGCAGTCTTGGCTGCAGTGATCATGAAATGGAGAAGTTCAGGATCCTGCAAGGAGGTAACAAGGCAAAAAGCAGGATCGCAACACTGGGCTTCAGGAGAACAGGCTTTCGCCTGTTGATAGACCTCCTTGGAAGGATCCCATGGGATATGGCCCTGGAGAGAAGAGGGGTCCAGGGGTGCTGGTTGATTTTCAAGGATCTCCTCTTCCAAGCTCCATAATGGTCCAGCCTGATGTGCAGAAAGTCAGGCAATGTTAGCAGCAGGCCTGCATGGATGAACAAGGAAGTCCTGACAGAACCCAAACATAAAAAAGGTAGCAGACAAGAGGTGGAAGCAGGGGTAGGTGACTCAGGAGGGATATAGAGGCACCATCCAAGTGCACAGTGATGGGTTTAGGAAAGCCAAAGCCGTGAGCAAAAGGCCATGTACGAAATAGGTGCTGATACAGACTAAAAGCTTGGCTCTTGGATCTCACAGACTGAGAATTTCTTTTCAGAAGTGGATCTGTGTATCCTGGAACCTGTTATCCCAATAACAGCCACAAAGCATAGAAGAAAATCCAGATTTTTTGTTGTTGTTGTTTTTGTGTCTTTTCTGTGTCATTTTTAGGCTTTTCTGAATGTTCTGCTCTCCTAAGGATAACACAGATTTAGGCACCCACTCAACTGAAATGCAAGCTTTTATCAGGCATCCAGTCTTCCAAACAAAATAAATTTTTGTTATATTCTGACACCTTTTAGGACCCTTCTTACTTCTCTAGTTACTCAATATAGTGGCAAAACCTAGTTCTATCTTGTATGACTGTGTAGATGCTATGGGTTTTACATGAGACAGGAAAGGAGGCTGCAATGCAGGGCAGAAATACTCCTGCATTTCTGATAATTTATTCAGAAATAGCAGAAACCTCCTGCACAGTAGGTCACTAAACTCCCAATGATACCATTCCCTCTTCTAATCCAGACAAATAGTGTTCCCAGTCTATAATACATACCTGAGAAGCGCCCCAGAAAGGTGGACAATTATGTCCATCTGCTCTCACTACAGAAAGAGAACAGTGAAAATAATGATGTATCTGGTGAAGTTTATATTGTTTTAACACCACTCATATTAACACTATGCTAACTTTTTCAAATGCCATGCACTGGAGCATCCTATTAGCATGTATATATTTTAACATAAAAATGCCCTTCGAGTTTGTATTTTGAGGTTGAATTTGGAAGTCTGCAGAGGCAGAAGCTTGGAGATTTCAGCTAAACACTCCTTTCCGTATACTCTCTGCTCATTCTGTCTGTGAAATCAAAGGAGAAGAAGGAGGGGCAACTGACTCATTGACATAATCAAATCTGGTAAAACAGATGATGGATTTAATGGAATTCCTCTGGAGCCTCAAAGTAAAATCCATAAATCAGCTATGAATAAATCAGCAAAAGTTTACCTACATGGATTTCAGATTTGTTGCCATAGCACACGACCTATTAAGGAAACTTGAATCAGTGTAAGAACATTTCACAATAAAAGTCTAATTTCTACTAATAAGATAGATCCCTCGAAGAAGGCTGCACACAGATCTCTAACCAGGCAATGGGTCCTTCCATGCTGCGGCTGGAAGGATGTTGTGGATTGAACACCCACTTTCCTGAATGGGCTCTGGTCTGCACACCAAAGAGGTACGGGCTTTGCCTTTCACCCTGATGCTTCAAACACATGTGCATGTAGATGAAAAGAGGATATTTGACAAGAGTTAAATTTAAAACAGATTTTTGTCCCCTTGCTTGTAGGTTTTGCTCAACAGTTAATGCAGCTTTCAAATAGACAGTCTTTCTCTTTGTCACATCTCCAAAATAGTATTCCTGTGCATTCTGACATCTTTTAGCACCTCTCTTACCTCTCCGGCTACTTTAATATAGCAGTGACACCTGGTTCCATCCTGTGTGATTATGTTGTTGTTTATGGAAAATGGAAAAAGCAGTTGTAGCTGGAAGCCTGTCTGCCTCGATATAGATAGACCTTACTAGTAGTTACTCAAGGCTGACTGAAAATTCCATTAATTACATGTGAGTATTTTTCTCTCCACAAACCTAAGATATTTTACAGTCTATTCTGTGTTCTAATCTGCTTCTGGAACAGAAACTTCAATGAAAAGTAGCCATAATCCTCTTTAATGTTACAGGCAGAGTGGATAGTGAATTGCATGTAGAACAGACAACATACCTTTCCAAATCTCTGTAAAACAGTGTCGATGCTTTGTTCTTTGCTAGGTTTAAATCCATTTTTTAGCTAGCAGATTCAATAGTCTGTGTGGTGCTACTACACAATTTAATGATTTTTAATGATTGCATTCAATACTATTATTAATAAAGTTCAACAAAAAGAACAGTGTTGTGGAAAAGCAATAATATCCCTTATGACAGCTCATATAAGGAAGTAACCATTATTCTATTGAGTATGTGTCGTATGCTGATATGATTAACTTTTATTCATATTGAAAAGACTTTTCACCTGTTACAAGAGAATAGGCTTTTCACACATGGTTCCATTTCTTTTACTGGCTTTAATAATTACATTTATCTGGTACTAATTTTTCTCCTTTGCAAAAACGTGCATAATAATTTTTGTGTGTATGTATATTAACTTGAATTGCCTAATTTCTTAACTCTGTAAAGCTGCACTTTAAAAGTCCCTACATCTTGCAACAGGAAAAGAACTTCTATTGTGCACAACTAGTGTCGAGGTATTCAAAGTGGATAATGCAGTTTGTGTTCTTCTGAATAGTATTTGTGCAACTTTTTAAACATTGATCTGTATGCCATTGTTATAAATCATAATCGAACCCTTATTTGCTGAAAGGTTCTAAGAAACATCACTAAAATGTCCCTTAAACCATTCAGCTGAAAGTGATACCTTTTTAAAATGCATGGCAGCTAGCATTTTGCTACTTGAAAAAAGAAAAAAACCTAAAGCTTAATGAAGCAAATGCATCAATTAGGTAATTAGCTTAAAAAGCAAAAGGGAATTTCATGTCACTTTTACTTACTAAACCTTAGGATGTCTTACTAATTTACACATTAGATTTTTCTCATAAAGAGATCAATAGATTGCGTGCTTGCAAATTCATTTATGTAGATGGTAAAAATAGCAGACATAGAAAAGGAAATTTGTAAAACTTGAAGAATGGTGCCTACTATGGAAGAGTAGTTTGCTCTAAAATAGGTCTCAGCAATAGGTGTCAGCATGTGAAATTAAAATGTTGATTAATAAAATCATGCTTTGATTTCTTTAATTCAGTTGCAGGAAGAACTTAAATAAGAATAGTGCACAGAGAGAATATTATGTCTTGAATGCTATGTTGCAGAACTGGTAATTATTCTTACAGCAGAACATTTTAGTTTCCCTCTGTTAGAAGCTGATTGCCTCTGTTAGGGAGGCAGAGTTTCCAACCTTTCTTTCTCTGCCTCTACCTTATGGGATCGAAACATGATTTCCCTGTTATGACTTATCTTTGCTTACTTGAACAGCTATGGGTCCTCACCATTGTACTGCAAATGCAGGATGAGGCAGGTGAAAAGAAAGGATTCTTGTAACTGTGTCCTGATTTGTAAGATGATGTGACCTCCTTTAAAACAGCCAATAATCCATATCCATTCCTAAAAAGCACCTAATACCTCCCCCCTCCTGTGAATTACATCTGCTGTTTTTTCGATGGGTGAGGGTTGTTCTTTTTTATACACACAGTATTTTCCAGCCACAGTGTTCTAAGAAACTTGTGCGAGACCACATTGGAAATGAAACAGAAAACTTTTCTGTTTTATCTATTTCGTAGTACTAATATGTAACCGATGAAGGCCCAAAGAAAGGGGCATCAGTATAATAGTTTTTAAACTATTTTAAACTAAAATAGCTTTTAAAACAATGAAATTACTGAGCGATGTTGCATATCTTTATAACCTGTTCTTGCAGGCTTTTGGTATAATCCTTAATCACTGAGTATCCTTAAATCTAAAGTTCCCTTGCATGAGGATTTTATAATCAAGTACTGTGTCAGTGCTGATACAGTTCCTGATACTCTCATTAGAAACTTCTTTCAGATCACACTGATCATTTCTAGACTTCTGTTATTGCTTTCTCACATTGGTTAGTATCCAAGGAAAATAGCTAATGAAAGAGATTCTACCTAGTTAAATCCCTGACCTTGAATTCTGACATCTGGTCTTTGCATGCAAGATCTACTCTTGGAGACTGATTGATAACTGACTTTTCTTTGAAGGCCTAGGTCTTACCTATTTTTCTAAGAAAGGGATTTTCAGAGGCTCGCCTAATTCTTCAAGGTTCTATAAAAATCCCAGATTAATTCTTGATTCATTTGGCTATTGTCTGCACAGCTCTTTTTCCATTATACTATTAACCTCTATCTTCAAATAAATTAAATTGTGTTTAACTGGATTTTATGGGTATCTTTCTTAGAGGTACTTGTAAGGGCTTTTAAAACTCAATTTATAACTATTCTACAAAGCTTAACTCTAACTCAAAATTGTAAATTCCTCAGACTGACCCAAAAAACTGAGTCATACCTACAGAGGAAAAGCTTACCATCAGGCTGTTCTGTAAGTTATCTTTCTGTAAGTAAGCTGCCATCCTGGCTCTGTTTGGGATGTATCTGTATGGCCACTATAAGCCAGCTGAGGGCTTCTGTGCTTCAGCAGAGGACCAATAGAAATGCAAGAATTTACTTGCCTGTACCAAATTTCTGTGTGAATTCCTGTAACCTAGTTGCAACCAAAACAAAATTTTTGACAATAAATCCTTATAAAATAGACCAACATGCTTCAAAAGTCAATTTGTACTTCCGTATATCATGAGGCAGTGTGCTTGAATTAAGGTCACTCAGATGCGATCAATCTATTTCAGTTCTCCATTTTACCTTTGCTTTCTCCTCTTTTTCCTCCTTCATTTTCTACCTCATGGTTCAACTACAGTCCAGAAAACTCTAGCACGGTCTGTGAGCCTGCACGGCTGCCGTTTGGCCTCCCTTCTGCTTAGGGACCATCTCGTCTCCACACCCGCTTTTACTGCCATTACCTGTACTGCCAGTCTGCATAGGCCAACAGGCGCAAAAGTAACTGGAATGTGCTTGAAGAGGTTCAATTAAGCTTTTTTTTTTTTCTTTATTTCCAGTTTCTCTTTATTTGTGCCAGATTGGCTTAGCCTGCGATCTTACTAAGCCTAGCAATGGCTTTTATCTAAGCAATGTTGCTGAGCGTGTCTAATTTCTCGCCCCATTGGCCTGCCAGCTCCAGTGGACTGGCTAAATGGTTGTGAACCTGTCAGCACTAAAGGACAAGAGGGCAATATTTTGTTGCACAGCTATAAAACCACTTCAGCAAAGCCGTAAGAATTGCAGAACGTTGTCATACTGGGATGCATAATATCATCTGAACCTTTCACAATATTGATACTAAAAAGTAAGAATCATGATACTGCAAAATACGTGATGCTGTGAAACTATTTAGGTTACATTTTAAGAGTCTGGGGGTCTCTCTCTCTCCTCACTAACACTGTCTTCCAGATGGTCTTGGTTTTATTGTGGACATGAGGACGTTTTTCTGGGAGATTTTGCCTTATATTATCAGCCATTTTGCTGCAGCTTGTGAGGACTCTCTCTCCCTCATCAGTGGCCCCCCAGCTTCCCTCCAGGTCCCTCCAGCAGCCCCTGACCCCACACATGGCATTTTGCTGGTAGAAGTCCCTTTTGCTGGCATGCACAAGCCATGCTTGCAGTACTGTCCCCAAGCTTGGCCCAGGCCGGGATGAGTTTGGCATAACAAAATGTAGTGGCTTAGCAAAGGGCCAGACCATGTGTGGGACTACAGAATGAGACACAGGTCTGGTACCACCAATACCACAGTAACATTAATATGTAATACCTTTGATAATACTAACAGGTTTCGGTTTATTGCTGTTCCAGGAAGAGGCTCCAAGCAATCAAGTTCATTCCTGACCCTTTGTCTATTACATGTATGCTCCTTATCTGCCCAGGATGATGGGTTATCTTGAAGGTGGAAGTATTTCAGGGAAAAAGGATATTAGAGGAGTTCATCAAGTGAACAATCTTATTTAATATTCTCCTTAATGACCTTGACTCACAAATGAAATTTGCTGATAAAGCAGAGATGGGGTCAATCTCAATGCAGAGGAAGAGTTGAATAACAAGTAGGATGAACTGGGTAATATCGAGAGCTGAAATGAATAAAAAGAGATAGATTGTAATAGTAGAAAAGACAAAGCCGTGCATCAGAAGCAAGTAATAATTTCTGAGATATTCTGAGCTCTCATCAGTTAGAATAAAAAAGACTTAAGTGTATTAGGCAGTTATAGGATGTTTATGAAATACTGATGAGATTTGGCTGTGCAAAACACAATAGCAAGAGGCATATGATAAGGTATTTCTAGCCCTTGTACGGAGTAGTATCAACTATTTAAAATGTTGATGGGGTTCCTTCTGAAATGCCATGGACATGTCTGTCTTCAAGAAGGATGAAAATTATATTGAAATCACTGCAAGTAAGGACTCCGAGGATTGCAGGTTATCAAGGAAAGGACGTGTTTGTTCAAGCACAAATAGATGTCAGCCAGTTGCGTGTACCTCTTGCCTAGAAAATTTCTGCAAGTACTGAGACAACCACTGCACTAGCTTTCCAGTGGGAATAGGAAATCTAACCAGATTTAAGATGACACTTGATAAAGTTATAAACAGGATTATGTGACACAACTGCTTGTCTGGTATAGCAGGGGACTAGATTTGGTGGCGTGCAATTTCTTCAAGTATACATTTTCCCTTGGAAGAGAGCTCTTAAGTTTTCAAGCATTGAAAATAAAATTTAATAATCCAGATCAGAGAGATGCATTCTCACAACTATTTAACCTCTACAAAAGAGGCAGTGAAGGATAGAGCTGTGAATTGCTCTTGCCAGAAATATTTACCTTTTTTTTTTCCATAAGGGATTCTGGATGGTTGTGTTTAAGTTTCTTTGTAACAGAAGGAGAGTTTTGCACAGTATTAACTCTTCCCAGCTGACTGGAAGAACCTTTTCTTCACAGAATCTGGGCCTCCCTGGTTTGGAAATAAAAATATTTATGTCCTGGAGTTTCATGATTTTTCATCATCCTAAAAGGAAGCTTGCCCTTCTGTGTTAGTTTCTCTGAGTCACCAGTCCTTCTTGAACTTTGCCATAGTGCAGACTGATTCCAGGCAATGCCTTTTTGTCCTCTTTTTTTTTTTTCTGTCTGCAACGTGTGTCTGGATTGTGACAGGAAACGCATAAGCAACTTGTTGATAAGGATAACATCTATGTGTAGTGACAGAATCTTTTGGCTGAAGACACTTTTCAGCTTTTTCATCATTTTTCCAGAAGGGCTCCCTTATTCTCAGCCCAAGTTTGGCTATTCTGAAAAAATATTCCTAGTTTTAGTTCAGATACCAAAGAAAAAATTTCCATTGCTTTTTTTCCTAATAATTTCTAAGTATTTGCTCTCAAGGAACTCCAGTTGCTTTGACAGTGACCAGATATAATGCTGGTTACTTTCCAAGTTCTCATTAAAGATCATTTCAAAGACCTCAGAAAACAGGCATCTAATGATTACAAGTGCCTAGATCTGAACAAAAAAGGTCAGTGGTTTTACCAGATCCGATAGGATTCGTGAGAATGAGAATAACAGAGTCTCTAGACAGTTCACAGGAAGGTAATAATTCAGTTACTATCAGAGTTTTAACAGATACCAATTCAGCACCCACAAGCAGTTTTCTCTCAGACTCATAGACATTCATATCTTGGGCTTCAGGACAAGAAACTGAGGGATTTACCTTCCAGGCAATAAGCATCTTTGTATTGCTCAGTCAACATTAGAAAATATACACATTTTTTTACTTCGTTCATTAAAGAACTTGACCTTTATTGTGATCCAGAAAGGACAAGATTTCAAAATTCAGCTGCGGAATACATTAGTGTTCCTGTATTGTTAATTATACCCATACCCTAGTTTTCTGAAGTTTTGGGTTTCAGTGGAAGAAGCATTCTTTAATTTTCCTTCCAGTTCTGGATCTTTTTCCCAGCATGTTCTAATTTTCCAAATTCTTAAACTAAGTCTGCAAGAATAAATATAGAGAATTCCAGCACAAAAATGTTGTACTTAATCATTTCACTGTCATTATTCCCTGAACCCTTGATAGTTTTACAGATGGGAGACTTTTTTAAAAAAGAAATTTCTATTAAAAAATTTCCTATTAGCAGTTATAGTGGGCCCATAGAGTTAGTATGTATTGACAGTTTATGCATCTGGAATCCTTATGTGTGCATTTTTCCTTTGCATACTGTGGCTGTCACGCGAAAAGCAGGATTTTCTATCCTCTAAAAAGTTTGGTTGGAATTAAAAAAACATCTACCTGTCTGTCTCTGTTCTAGGATTTTCACAACTGAACTAGCTGACTGCAGCTTTGGTTGATACAACCAAATTAATGCAACATTTATCACTGAAGAGAAAAATTATGGCTAGTAGGTACTACTAACCACTGTCCACTACTTTCAATCTATATACCTAAAACATTTCTGAGTGCATGTAATGCTTCATAAAAGGTTACCCTTGCTCACTTAAAGAGCAGGTCTGCTTCTCAGGCAAAGAGGAGCAATGTTTCAGTTTTATCAATTTGCTGCTTGGCTTCCATATTTTCAGTGCATTTCTGCGCTTGGCACTTTAGAAAAGGGAAGAGAAGGAGAAAGATACAAGTTGTTCAATAAATGGCACTATTACCTCCTCACAATCCCTGTCTTCCTGCCTCTGCTCTCCCAAACTTCTCCACCAGTTCTTCCTCTCTTCCAGCATTTGCTATCTTCCCAGCTGGGCAGGAGTCATCTGCTGCTGGGACTGGCTTTGAGTTCTGGACATACTGGTTGCTTATCCGATTTCTGCTGCTTAAAATGGGCAAAATGTTCTTTCTACCTCTACTTTCAGAAAAAAGGAGACACTTAAATGAGTCTTACTCCTCTACCCGGGTGATATATAAGAACTTCACTCCCTTTTAAAGCATGGTTAAAACATTTAAACATAGAATACTAAAACATTCAATCATATTTAAAGAGGTACAAAACAGAGGAAATAAAAAAAAACCCAAAAAACAGGGATCACATAAGGCTCTAACAAAAGCAAAAATCCATCCTTTTCCCTCATTTCTGTTTTTTTAGTCCAAGATGTAAGGTTTGACCCACTATAAAGGAGCACTATATGCACATTAGTGAAGGAAATACCCTTCCTTGTTCAGTATGCTTTTTAACAAGAGAATATCTAGAACAATTTGTTAAAGAATTATTAAAAATACTCCAGATGTATAGCTAACTGCGGGGAAAAAAATTCAAAGAGAATGAAATGGGTCCCATGGGAAGACCTGTTTAGCAGAACACGAAACACAGATCATTTTGACTTCTTAGATTTCACGGGAGGAGGGTTGATAATTTTGGTTGACCTGAACCTGAGATCTACAACACAAAACTATAAGATGTGAAAGACTGCAGAAGCAATCTTTGGGGAAGTAGTTTAGGGAAAAAGAAAATAATTGCAGGATGGCCAGAGAGATTGTTCTCAAAAATATCTTCTGTTTTGTCAGTAGAAGGGAGAAGGACTTAACGTCATTTAAAAATACAAGTACTGTCTGGCAGTCTGCTTTTAATAAATGTTTGCTGTTTGTTAGGATTTCCACAGGGCTGCTCTCGATTAGCTGATAGGAAAGTTGCTGAAGTATGAGAAATGTGTAGCCCTCCTTCAGCATAGTCTTCGTCTTCACCTTTGTCAAGGAGTGTCTTCTCCAGGTGAGATCTGTTCCCAGCAGGTGGAGGTGGCTGAATGCATGACAGGAAAATAGGTAATTTCTTGTCTTAGGAAGTATAAAATCTGATGGGCAAAAAGGACTCTGATATTTTTGGTACTGTAGTTCTTTTTGTATTAAGCGTGTCTGGGGAATTTTAAGACCCTCTTCTAACTTTAGAAAACATAAAGCGCCAATAGGTGTTATTCACTGAGAGTGTTTCAGATTATTCACTGCCATTTTAATCAATACTACTTTTCTCCTTTATTTTTCCATTGCTTTATTATCCCACTCAGAGTTCTTAACTCAAAATACTGTCTGTAGCTATTCCACCTTCAGGTAGGTGCCTTGAACAATTATCAGCTATGATTACCAGTTCCAGTGGAGAAAATATTGGGTGGCTTTTTTTTCTTTTTCTTCTTTCTCCTGCATGCCGCTTCAAAAGACACTGACACATGGTACTTCAGCCTTTGGACACAACAGTTGCCATGGGAATCTGAATGTTTACCCCCAGGTCCTTTGCAAAAGTACCCCTTCCTTGTGGCAAAGGTGTTTCTATGGTAACGTTTTACTGGAGGCCATAGGACTTATACGGGATGTGCCATAAGGCTTCTTTTGCACATTATCTGTCTTAAATATGTCGATATAGGTTTAGCTATATTAAGGCAGGTAATAGTGAGAAGAAATGTTTCCCTTGGAGACTAGACTCTCTAGGAGTTATTGAACACAATTCATCAGAATTTTACTTTATTCCAGGTTTTTATTCTGTGCTCTTTCATTATTTCTGATGTTGTGCCCTATTTTTTAGTGGTAGACATTCTCTGAATAATATTGGCTGATTGTATGATCTTCAAAGAAAATATTATATCAGTATCACTTCTGGTCCATCTTTAATAAACCTAGTAGGACTTTTGATTTCCAAGAAGATGTTGTTGGTGTTTTTCAACTTCCTAAGATGTCATTTTGATGTTTGTAAGGAAGTCACTATCTGTAGCAAATGTACTGGACTTGAGGGGTTAAGTATGGGCTTTTATTGTTTCTTTTGATTCACTATAGATCATTGTCACCTCTGATAATGGCTTTCACCTTAAAAAATGACATGACACTTCCCAAATTAAAATGGGCCATGTTTTCTCACTGAGAGTCATCCATTGATGTCGGCTTCCATTTGTAGCAGAGCCTGAGCAGGCAGCAGTGTTCTTGCCTTGTAATAAATAATTTTGGGTTATCATCATTGTTTTATTACTGTGCTATCAGCCTTTATATTTATTCCTATCCATCAGTGAAAGGACTCTTATTGCTGCCAGGTACATGGGCCCATTTTGTTTCCCTGCCTGTTTCAAAATGCTGGTCCTGGCTTTGCATCAGCCATTGCTTTGCTTTCACTATTGGGACTAGCTACAATATGGGTTATTATTAATGTCGATCATTCTCTGCTGGCAAGGATACAAAAGAAGGCTTTAGCCAACGCCGTGCTACTTTTAACAGGAGTCTTAATCATATCATCTTCCTTGGCCAGGGAAAGGTGTAGAAGAGAAAATGAGATCAGCTAAAAGAATTAGGACAAATCTCACATTTTGTGAATGCATTTGTGACAAATTAGCTCGGACTGCAAATAGATTGATTTGTTTGGGTGAAATGAATTGGTTCTCAGGAACGTAAGGATCAGACTCGTCAAGTTTAAGGTGAAGCAAGGTATATTTAGAACCAATGTTAGTTTTTCTTCTGGCATTAACCCTAAACTGAAAATAGAGTCTGAAGTTAACACTGTGGAAGCTTCTTATACAGTCTTGTTGGGTAAGGAGCAGCTGTTCTCACACAGAAGTTGGATAAAATGCAAATTCTGAAAGTGAGAAACAAACTGAGTCACACCCTGTAGAATTAATATGCCTGCCACTTTACACATATTGCCACCACGGAGGAGGGTGCCAGGATCCCTCGTGCTCACTTGCCAAGAAGACTACAGAGTCTTATTCACTGCTGGTGCACTTAGATTCACATCCACTTCAGATGAGTCCCATCAGTCTGATCAAACTAAGTACTCTGAGCTGTTTGCCAGCGTATGATTGATGCTAATTTTTATCTTTGCCATGTAAAAGCACAAAGAGGGGGAGAGGAAATTATTTCCATCCAACCTGTTGGCATTTGGATTATTTCATTCAAGACAGCATTACTTTATTCTGCTTTATAACATAGGTGCCATGAAATTAAAAGCTTTACATGTGAAAAATTCATGCACACATGACTTTATCTGGCAGTAAATCTTCTACTTGGAAAAATAAGCAATTCAATAAAATATGGAAGCCATATTTTCAGAAGGGTCTCAGTGAGGCATCTGAAATTATTCAAGTACTTTTTAACAAGCATTCATTGCCATGCATAAGTTAGGTGACTGTGTACACAATCATTTGATCCTTATGTGTACCATTTTGTGCTCAGTTTCAGACTGACTCAAAATTGGAACATTTGTTTACTTATCTGGATTGTTTAGAAAAGTGTTTTGCCAAGACTTTAAGCAAGCCAAATATTTAGAGATGCTGTTTGCTAAGGATTCTTCCTAGGATCAAATCTCCCGGACCCCAAGAGTTAATGTATTAAGCCAGTTTACCTGAAAGGGGATAAGAAATGCTCTGTGATGCTACCTGTTCCCCCTCCTGCATTTCTTTGGTTAATTTCCATCCATATATCTTTACTTCTCTGAAATAAATAATTTCTGTGTTCAAAATAATCAGTTTAACCCTTTTGTAATTGAATTGTGCCCAGCCAAATGAAGTCAGTTAATTCTAGTATCTTGGCCAAATCAAATTAATTAATGCTGGCCTCCACTCCTTCCTCAGGTCTTCTCTGCTGTTACACGAAACTGCACCCTGGATAAGTAGCAGGCCTTCAGGGCACCATTTATTTCTCTTTACTTAAGCCTGCTGCCCCCTCTTCCCAGCAGTTCAGAAACTATTTGATACTGCCTTTCCATGCCCACGAAGAAGGATGAGGCACAAAGGTTAGTATAAACCTTGTTCTCATCTTGTAGACTGTGAGAATATAGTTGCTTCCTCACGTCTTCCTTCTTCTCTTCCTTTAACTTCTATCTCTAGCAGCGTCTGTATTGCTCTTTTTTTGTACCTTGATTCTCTCTTCCTACCCATGCTTGTTGCTTTTGGAGTGCAGCCCACTGATGGAAGATAGAGATCATGTGAAAGGATAGCAAGGCATTTTAGTTTTTTCATGACTCGCAGGAAAAAGAAGTCTGGATGTTTTGTTTTGTGTTTTTTTCCATAGTGTTAGAAGACAATGATAAATAAGGGATGTGGTATGAAATCTGCAATTCGACATGCAGGGAATTCTCCCCTGAGATTGCACAGCTCCACCTGTGCTCCACCTGTGTCCTAGGAGCTGAGCAGTTTTACAGAAATGGAGGGAGAGAGGCCCTGGCGATAAGCCATATTCCTCTCCTTTTTATCTTAGCCAGTAGTAGGTTTTCCTTATCCCTTGAAGTACCAGAAGAGAACTGTCATTTTTATCCTGTCATGGGGGGGGAACTGGCACAGGGAGGCATACCTGTACCTGAGGAAAAGGGAGAATGTAGAGAGGGTCCTATAAGTGCTCTGGGCTGCAGCCTGCACCATGGGATCCTGACCTTTCCTGCAGGATTTAATTTGGACTAAGGGTCTAGTTTAAGGCAGAAAAGGAGATTCCTGTCTTTGCTCACCGTCTCCTCTAACCTCCTTGAAAATTTTTTTAATATTTCCATTTAATCCTTGTGGAATTTTATTGAGAAAGTTCAAACAATATCACCCTGGATATCACTGAGAGCCAGGATAACCCAAGTAATATTCCAATAATGAACCCTCTCTTGTGGCATCAGTATTTGCTCCATAATTAAAGTAGAAGTTTCCATTATAAGTTTGATTTTGGATCCTTCAGTGAATGAGAATTTCCATCAGCTTCAAAATGGGTTAGATTTCCTACTGGACTGAGAATTTCTCTCTTCCTTCCTTCCTCCCAAAAAAGGGACAGGAATTAGATAATATTTGCCTGAAGACGATATTCCTTAAGAAGAGGAGGATGTGTATTCATTTGTATCTAAACAAGAAAGAATAAAATAAAAATTGGGATTTCAGATAGGCTGATGTGGGAGAATGAGCATTTTTCTTGTTAAATACTTTTTAAGTATTTAATTTTTATAGTGGTAATTTATAAGCATGTGTTGTAATGCAGTAATTGATAAGAGTTAGCGCTGTAATTTGATGGTAAAATTTTCCATCAATGCATTTTTATTGTGACCATCCTTTCTTTTGTTTCTAGTTCTCATTTATGTGAAATAAGAGAGTGATGACATATATTGTTTAGGTGTGTTCAACAATTAATTGCTAGTTGTAATGAATATGGATATACTCATATGTACCTAGTAGCTTGGCAAAACTAATCATAAGCCTTTCAATATTTTCATGGCAGCATTCCTCTGACAAGTTAGGTAGAAAGTGGTCCCTAAACCCGCTGTTAATGCAATTACCTTGAAATCGCTCTAGACAGAGAGCAAATTAAATCCAGGACTCCTCCTTCCTGGGAAAATTCTCCAGCCACTAGGCTGAGACTTGCTACCACCTTTTCCCTTCCAAGTGCTTAAAGCAGGTAATTAAGCACAGCTGAAAGTTTGGAGCTTTTCCATTTCTTGCAGTGATGTTATTTGGGGGCAGGGCTTGGCTGGGGGGAGGGGGGGTGTCTGTCTCACCCCACCTAGCCAGCAATTTCAGTGTCACTTGTAATAAGATATGTAGGGTTCAGTAATACAGCACTCGATTATCGTTTGGATATCCTGTGCAGCTATGTTAAATGAAACTCTAGCAGTAGATCATGTGAACTCAGTTATGACTGACACAAGATTTTGAAAGAATTGTTGTGACTGTTTTTGCACTCTCTTAACTAGCAGCCAAGGTAGGAAATACCATTTTGGTTCTATAGGAGCAAAATAATTTAAAAACATATGAATGAACAGAATTTATTATTCTTTATTATACCAGATTCTTCTATAATGATTTTTGGCAGGAGGATCTAATTAAAGTAAATAGTAGTAAATGGTGACAGTAATACATGGAAGTATGTCAAATAAATAGATAGGTATCTTGAGAGATTTTATTGAATGTTTTTCATAGCCTGTTCAAGCTGTAATATTGTGCAGTGCTGCATTTTGCATGTTGTGTAGTGACTTGTTATTTTAAGAGATTTTTCTTTTTTTTGATGGTGGTTAACTATTTTTTGGGGGTACAATCACGTTCAGTCTAAACCAAAGCTTTACTTGTCATGTGCTTTCTTCCCAGTAAAACAACAATAGGGCCTGCCCTATTATTCAAGTGTAGCTGGTTGAGTCATCTTAGCTGTCATTTTCTTTTGGAAAATATAGATTCCGGGTTCTAATGCTTAGTACCATAATACTGATCTCTTTGTGTAAAGACATATGGAGTGGGTTCACTGTAATCTACTAAGAGAGAAGCAATTCTTTTAGAATTGCAGTGCTTGGAAATGTTCTCTTGGTTTTCTAAGTTTGTCATGAGCAGAGGCTGAATAAATTAGTAAGGAATCATATTACCACACTTAAAATCTTCAGATTGCAATTCAGTATCTTCTGTCTTTATGTGTTGGGGTCACTCCAGAATAGCACACCTGTAGGCAGAAGACATCATGTGAAAAACAACCTTATTTCAAAGGAGAGTTGAAAACTTCAGACTGGTTCTTGTAGGAGGAGCAGTCACGTCATCTAATGCTCCAGTTCAATTTAGCTGTTGCTAAAGGTTAGTGGGCACAGAGATGCAACTACCATTTTATTCAGATATTTTAATTCAAGGAATTCTAATAGTGTTAAAAAAAAAACTTTCTAGTCTTTTAGAGGCTAATTTTAACAAGATTCAGTCATAATTTCTTTCTGTGATTTTGGGTTTCAGTTATATAATACTGTGTTGCCAAAAAAAAGAAAAGTGATTAGGAGATTAGGATGTGAAAGGACTGTTGGGTTATCTTCTCTGTTATCTCAAACACATTGAGCACACTGGATAGGAGGCAACATCAAGTAGTAGGGATTCAGGGATTTATTTATTTTTTCAGCACTATTAACTTCGATTTTGCATAAATTCTATGTGCCTTAGGGGCCTGCTAGCTTGGACAGAGGTTAGCCAGTAACTGCTAACCTTGTCTGTGTTACTATTGATTCCGTCTTTCAGGCACAGTTAAAAAGACAACTTTCTAAATAAAAATTGTGTCACAGTCCATTGCAAAGTGTTTACCAAAGCAAGAGTAAAAAATATCTAAAATGTGCCCTTCTGTCTCCTCCTTAAACAGTGCGATTAATTTTAAATAAATGCAGATGCTTTAAATGTGCCCTATGATTAATATCGTCATTGGATATAGTGTTCTTTGATAAGCAGTAGAACTTTTTAGATGTTTGTTCATATTTATTGGTTAAATATTGAATTTTAAATCATGAAGGAAAGACAGGAGAGAGGTATGATGGATCTCCCTTTGACCTGGTCACCATTCCTTGGGTTTAGCGTTCTGGAGAGGATGCTGGAGAGGAGATTCTTCCTCCTTCCCAAGAGCCATCGAGCTTCCACTTTTGTCGCTCATGGCAGAGTAGAGCAGGTCAGCCAGCAGGAGCCTTCCGCTGTGGCACAGCTGGGGAGACCCAGGGAAAGCTTGGAGGCTGATGGGCACTGGGAAGCCCAGTCCCTGAGCTGATGAAGAGAAGAGAGGCTTTCCCGTGCCCTCTGATACGATGGCAAGGAATTTAAACCTAGACACGGAGAGTCACGGAGCTGAAGGCAAGGCAATAGTTTGCCTTCAAGCCCTTTTGTTTACTTTTTGTTACTCAGCAGTTCTGAATTTCTTTAGCTGCAATTATCTTTTTCTAGTAATTCTTCTGGGTTTAAAAAAAAAAAAGTCTTAGAGACTGCAAATCTCCAATTAAAGACTGCAAATATTTGGTGTCTTTAAGGATTCTTGAAAGAAAGAGGGAGGCAGTTGTGTCCCAGAGCTCCAGCTGACTTGACATGTCAGGTGTTTCTTCAGCCACTCTCTAGTTTGTGCCATTGACCTGAAATTCAAACCATCCTGACAGAAAAGGGTAGGGGGGTCAGGCAGGGAGACAGTAGTTGTCTTTGTGTCTCTTATCCCTCCAGTTTAGAGTTGCTCTTTAAATCACACATGCTGTAGTACGTTGTGTCACTTTGTCCAGTCTCCTGTTAGGAATCCCAAATGAAAATTTTCTTCCTATGATCTCCTTTCCTTAATGTCATCGTATTTTCATTTTTGTATCTCCTTTATAACACCTTAAGTACTCTATTCAGTCTACAGGCTGCTTTTATACCTTTTCAAATAATTTTAATAGAGATTGTTTTGTTGAAAGAGTTGGGTGTATTTGTTTACATTTAAATAATAAAAGTTTTATGCCAGTCTCCAGGTGTTTATTGGTGATACTGTAAAATCATAGCACCATTAAACCAATGTATCAAGATAGAACTTGGCCAGCTGTAGCCATTTGTTCCTGTGGCATTCCCCAAAAGTCACAAAAAGTGGTGAATGAAATCCTGTGGCCCAATGTCCACCAGCACATAACCACCTGCCTGCCTGCTTTTCATTTACATGGATGAGTGGTCTACTGTGAGAAGTCCTCCTTTTTACCCATTATTGGATAGAGTAGCATGAGGAAAGAGGTTATCGTCTGAGTGAGTCCCAAGATCTTTGACAGCGAGCTTTGCCTCACAAACAAACTAGTTCCAG
The DNA here is from genome assembly GCF_018139145.2 of Gymnogyps californianus. Taxonomy (NCBI): domain Eukaryota; kingdom Metazoa; phylum Chordata; class Aves; order Accipitriformes; family Cathartidae; genus Gymnogyps; species Gymnogyps californianus. The sequence continues at coordinate 54,991,864 of NC_059473.1, forward strand.
CACTTAAAATAAATATTTTGAATATTCACATATTTTCTGTAATAGCAAATGGTAAAGTTAGAGTGTTTTTATAAGTTGCTTCATAATAGTTTAATCACACATCACAGTTTCTGCTGTGCATTTTTCTCAGCTGTGTAATACGAGCAATGTGTACAGAGGGGCTTGGGCAACAACGTTAGGGGAGAAGTGGGATGGAGAAAGCTCGAGGGAATCAGTACCTCATCTTTCTACATGAAAATGGTGTTGCAGTAGTAGTGATATTGTTCTTACTGAAAGCTATTCTAAATAAATGAAATATTCCACTAGAGGAAACGGAAAGCAAATTTGTTTTGACTTCACAACATACCAATAAATATTGTATTTTCAGTGGTGTGAAAGGAAACCTTTGCTATAGCCAAAGGAATAACATATTTCTATTGTAAGAAATAGCCTTAAAAAGCAAAACGAACCATGCAATACTTTTCTTTTTCTTTTTCTTTAAACAAACAAAATGTCTTTAATGAGGAAATGGGGAAAAAAAAGTCATTATTTTCACTCGACAACTAATCATTATGCCCTTGCCTTGGTAAACATATATTTTTCTCAGTTTAGCTGCATTACATAATGAAATATTCTGGTTTCAGCAAGTGTGTTTTCTGCTGAGTGTTGTGAAATTTAATAGAGAAGTAATGTCTTATTGATGCTTAGTTTTTGTGACCTTTTCCGTCTTGTATTAGTGACATATTGGTCCTCTGTCTCCAGTACTATGGGATTCTAATGGATAGTATAGAATGGGTCAGATAATGAAAGTCCCTGGTACATTAACTTTCAATTTCATGAATGTCTGAATACTCCCTGGAAGATGAATAACAGGCATTTCCTTCCTTTTGCATTTTAACATTTATGACCTGGTTACGATTTTTTTTGACTATGTTACCTCACAACAGGTCCTATATTATCATATTAAACTGTGTACTTCTGCTTTTGGCAAAGATCAAATATTGTAATTTGCAGAGGGAGGTAGATAATGCCCAAACTCTGCTAAATTAAATAGTCTAATGCCCATTTTTTATTAGCAAATGCAAATTTTTTGCCCAAAGATATGTTCCTTGTTTAATAAGGTCTCACTCAGCTGGTTTAGGAAAGCAGTTAGACTTTGTTAGTGGCTGATCTGTGACTGAAAAAAATGGTAATTACTGTTATAAGCAGCATTTGAGCCTTGTAAGGTTGTAACAGTAGGCATGATATACGGAGGACAGCCAAGGATAGGGATTAACCAGTATTTATAGGATGTATGTAAGTGTACATAGGATACAATATTACATATATAATATACATATTATATTGTATAGACGATATAATGGGAAGCTGGAAGTTGTTAGATTTGATATTGCCAGTGTTAACAGAAAGAAGGAACTGTTAATGATAGGACCGAGGGTACAGCAAGGTGGGAACTCAATCAGTCTTCCACCTCTTCGTAATATATTAATATAACAGTTAGTCTTTTTGCAAAGTGCATAAGAACTGACCTGAAGCTTTCTAGGCAGGACTTTTAGACAATGTTTCAGAAGACATTACCCTGCAGGTCAGAACAGCCTCTTCTGCTGATTTCAAGAAGCCTGTGCAATGTCAAGTTGTATAGAAGGGGATCAGAAAATTTCTGAGAACACGTGTGATAATGATACCTAATGTTAAATAACGTCAGTGCAGCATCTTCAGAATCTTTCTGTCGAAAACACTGTAAAATATTTTCAGGGGAGGAGAACAGGATAAAGCCCACATTCCATGGAGTGTTCAGCAGCATTCAGAAACTGGAAGCAAAGTTATTAGTGTCAGTACTTGTTTCATCCATTGAGATTGATGGATATAGATGAATAGGGTGGTTAACAAGATGGGAATATAGCCAGTGCACTATGTCTAAATAGGAATTGGACTAGATTTCCTCATTAAAGTGAGGTCTGTGGTTTCTGTTCCAGATTTTAAACTGATCTGAGGTTGGGACTAGTGGGAAAAGGATGTTTCTCCCATGTTTGGAAGGAAGAAAATCCACAAACATCTTAGATTTAAGTGAGATTTCCTAGAGGGAGGTATGAAACATGATGCCGAAAGCAGGGTAGGTTACATCAGAATGTTTTATTGTTTTGTGGCTGCAACAGCTGAGTCAGTTCACAATGCATCTCGGAGACAAATTATATGTCAACGATTTTTCAATTCCCAGCATCAACTTTATTTATGATCCCAAAAGAAGAATTCAAAACATTCTGGAGCTGGATTGAATCTGCTGCCTAGGACCTCATTCTTTCTCTGAAACCATTTTATGTTGGAGTATTTCAGAAATGAACAGTGTGTGACACAATGTGAATTTAGCAGGGGTTCTGTGGAACGAATCGTAACACTCCTGCGGTTGTGTAGGCACTTTATAACTAACTAACAGTTTGATAGACATTCTTATTTTACATCCAAAATTGTTAAAAAAAAAAAAAGGTAATAAAGAAACAGCCCATGCTGATATTTTTGCTTTCTCCAAAGGTGTCATTTAAAGGCTAACTGTAATTTAATAGTGGAGTACTGTAATTTAATAGTGGAGTATGAATACCAAACACATATATTTTATTAAAAAAGGAAAAAGAAAGTTTTCTTGGGCAGGCTCTATGCAGGAAGACCAAAATTTAACTGCAAAGTAAGAATTGCAAAGTAACTTCTGTGTTGTACCTTTTGATTTGAAAAGTCTAAAAGGTGCCTTTTTAAAATAAGTATTTTTGGAGGAGGGATTCCTCAGCATGGGTCATGCTCACTGTCATTAGCAGTCCCATCTGTTGCAAGAGCAAGGACTTCTTTGTGAACAGCTGCTGATTATGCAGATGCTGCCTCTTTTACAGAGGTTCTGTCATGAAGTAAAACATAAGCGTATATACACATGGGGCATCTTTTACCTGGATTTAGAGGATTGCTTCATCTTTGGTAAAAAACATAGTTGCAAAGACTGTGCCCGACGTCTTGTTTAGCATTTGAGAGATACTACCTGACAGGCCATAAAAGCCTGTTCGTGTACCGGGCATGTGTAAAAATAGGCTGCCTCGTACAATAGCGTATTATAAATAGCCAGCTAACTGCTTTTCAGTTCTTGTCTGGTTCCAGCATCAAATGGGAAAGCTGGTGTTTGGAGGGTTGGTGCGTGTGCAAGTGTACAAAATAATTCATGTCTCAAGTTGTCCTCCTTCCATCCAGGTCTAGCTGCCTTTGGAAGATCACAGCTGGGGTGGTGGGGTTGCGGGGTTGCTGCCATCCCTTTCTGGACAGACCTTTGACTGTCACTGTAGTTGATGACATTGCCAAAAGCAGGCGTAATGGTATTTGGCCAGAGGTAAATTCTGCAAAGTACAGATGTCATCTACTTCCCTAGTTAAAAAGGATAGCCTACCATATTCAGTGTGAAGTAGAGCAAAACTGTGATACAAGGGAGAGATAGCGAATCAGGCTGCCATCTGGAAGGAACTTGATTTACTTGCACTTTAAAATGAACTGGATTGCATCAATTGGTTTTGGTCTACTGTTAAAATTTCATTTATTTTAATGCACAGACAATAAGGTATTGAAAGTCATCATTTCAAAGTGCAGACATAAAACATTATACAACATGTTTTTCCCAGATTTAAGAATGAATCAATAGAATCAAAAAGAGATGATCTGCAGTTTAATTTTATTACTTTTAAAGTATGTACAATACAGCCAAAGAAGATGTACACTTTGTAGCAGAGATGAGTATACAGTTCTTTAAAATGAATGAAATAAATCTGGTAAAATTAATTTAATATGCAATCTGACAATATATTTTAAACCAAGGCATGTGACTCTATGCATTACATGGCACATTCATGATTCAGACAAATCTTATAGGTCCCATTTTCAGTCTAAAGACTCTTGTCTGCCTGGTCATTGCATGAATTAAATGGGAAGTTTAATTTGTGTTGTGCTACACACAGATCTGAGTGACTTTTAAGATGACTGGGATTGCATTACTCTCCATTGTCTCACCAGGCCAGTGATCATCACAGCTTTCTTACAACGATGAAGAGAGTGACTTCTCTCTGTGTGGGGTAAACACTGTTTAACAGCCTTGTGAAAATCAGAGAGGAAGCACAAGGGGGTATTCTTGCACCAGCACATTTACACACATCCTAAGTATAAGACCTCTGTGCTTGAGGAAGGGGAGGTTTGTAAATAACTTTTTGTAAATAAACACGTTGTACTAAGAAAATGCCCCAGCTCAGGGCTGCATCAGGGTTTCTTTAAGTGAGAAGTGGCTCTGGAAGGCCCCTGGGTCTGGTCCTACTAAGCAAAGCGTCTACAATACTAAAATTTCAGTTATCACCAGTTCGATTCTCTATTAGGTCTAATCAAAAGTACATCCTGTTGAAGTGGTCCTGCTGCAGCCTTGCTAGGAAATGCTGCTCTGAAAAGGTATGGATGACCGTTCTGCAGAAATGTGTGTGCCTGACCTAGGGCAGAGGCTGGAACAGTGGCAGTGCGAATACAGCTGGTGTTTCTTAGAAAAGGCTAAGAAATTCTCTAAGACAGGAGAATTCTCATTAGAAAAAGAGGGTTGGTGGTGCTTGCAGACACAAAATGTAACTACATATTTTCAGGGTGAAAATCCAAGAGACCAGTGTGCTTGGGGAAAGCAAACTCAAGGGATGTGCTTTAGCTGGCAAAAACTGATTTCAGTTTCCAGTGATTACAGCTACAGCTTGATGGATTATTGGTAATAAATTCATCAAGTTCCATTTGAAAACTAATTAGAACAATTGCCTCCCTTGCTTATACAGACTAGTAATTTCCTTTTAATTCCCAGACTAAATTTATTTGTAGTTAGCTTATACTCAGTTTTTCTCTTGCCAACATGACCTGTTTGCTTTGATGTCTTTTGCTCTTCCCTAGTGCCTGTGCACCCAAGTGCCTCTCTGGTTCCTTATATTTTTTCTATGTCCGGTCTAGCTTCTACCCTCCTCATCTGGCAGAATTTTCCTTGACATAAACATATGTGCACATACCCTAATTCACAAAAAAACCCCCAATATAATTAATTACTGTGCTATTATCACTTACAATTAAATCCTCCTCTTTCCTACTTAACGCCATTTAAGATTTCTGAAATTATACGGCCCAATGTTAGGAACTCAGGTGAAAAACCTCTCCTCTCATGAAGCAATATAAAATGCTGATCTTTTAACATATTCCTCCTGCTCAATTCAATTAAAGCAGAACACATTAAAGGTGGAGATGACATTTAACTTCCATTCACCAAAACTGGGAAAAGTGCAACCAGGAAACCCTATGCAGTTATCATATTTCTCTCATTTTGTTGGAAAGTTCCCTTTAACCCATATTAACATCTTACACTAATTGAGAAGGAGACAATAAATTACTTCATGGATCGTTCAAAGTCTGATGATGCAGTGACATACAGAGGTTTTCTCTGAAGAGTCATTAACTGATTATTTAATCTTTGCCAGAGCCTGAAATTCTATATTTATTTCTAGGCTTTTTTGGAAGACTTAAGTGAAAGGTATGATGGTCATATCGTAGAGATGTGGTACCAGAAAATTAACAGTGAATGTACAATCAATGTTTCCAGCATCTATTGATTTATGTCAGTAATTACTTGTGAACCCATAATGCTGACTGTTGTCAAAGTAGCCTGCTCTTTATGGTGTAAAATACTAGTTGTGCCAAGGGATTCCCTATTTATCTCAATAAATTAAGTTTAATAGTGATAACTCTAAGCAAGTGTTTATATTATATGGCACCTTTGACACTGGCCAGAGAGTAATTCATTCAGAAGATTTCTAGGCATGAATTAGTAAAGAAAATAGTAATACCAGTCAGAGTCAGACAGCAAAACCCTTGGGGTGAGTCAGCCTGGGCAATGCTGGTGTAGAATATAGTTGAAATATAACAAGTCAGCTTTCCTGAAAACCTGCACAGATTCTGTTCTGGTTTGACACTTGTATTTGATTTTTTTTTAAACTAAGAAGCAACAGTCTAAGTTGTATTGCTGGGAAACTCTGGTTACACAATAAATTACAGCTTATGGAAATTGAAATACAGCACTGAATTTCTCTAAGTTAGTAGTTCATAAATGATTCTGAAAAAAAGAGGCCTGCAAATTTGCCAGTTACTTGCAACTCTGTTCCTGATGGTTTGTATTGAGCACTTCTAAAAACAGGAGCTTTAACTTGCAAACTACATAATGCTTTTTCAAGGTGTAAGGTGTTCCCAAATTCATCAAAATTCACAGGGAGCTGCAGAGGACTGGAGTCATGGATTTTCAGTAGCTTATATGTGTACTCAGCTCCTTTCAAAAACAAACCCACAGAAACTGTGGCTGTGTATCCTGGTAATTGAGGAGCAACATCGAGGAACAGTAGTTGGTACAATCACAATTCAGTTCAGTCCATCTTTGAATATTTACGGAGTGGCCTCAGCTTTATACCTGACTTGGTTGTAATGATGTTAATTATCACAGCGGTAATTCATGTCTTGAACCACTTGACTGTTCGAGTGTTCACCTGTTGCCTAAGTGTGTTCTTGTTTTGTGATAAACACCCTCCTTTCCTGGCTCCTTATTTTTGTGTTAAAATCACCAAGATTTTAAAGGAAAAGAAACCATAAAACCTCTTTTTTTTAAACTGAAAAGAACACTAAGAACATGGGCTCTGATTAATTTAGACGTGATGGCAAAGGCCATATGTTAGTGCTATCAGTACTGCATTACACTAAAGCTTAAAATGCTTAATGGAAGTTGTTAAACTTTATTTTTCCACCATTATTTAATATTGGCAAAAGATTTTTGCTGATTCGTACCACTTTAAGATTAATTGTTCAAATTAGCAGTGTAGTTTGTACAGTTGAAACTAAGCATAAGCGTATGAAAGGTCTTTTACCACAAAAGTCACCAAAGATACAAAAAACATTTTTATAGCAGAAATCCTCTGGATGAAAAATGCTTGTCCCTTATGTGTTTCCCCGATTTTTCTGAGTTAACAAATGCTAAAAAAGGTTTGGGTGTCTATTATCTATGTTTAATATTTCATTATATCTTAATGGTCGTCACATAACTTGGTTAAGTAACAATAATACTGTGACACACACTAAATCTATTAAATTAAAAGTTCAAGTGTAAAGCTATGGTGAATTAGAACAGTAGAAGACATTCCTCTGGTTTCTATTACATCTTCTCTTTAATAATTTCATTTAAGAATAAAACATCTAAAATGAGAATCTAAAAAGAAACTGTAGGTAGATTATGAGTAGTCTACATTACTGGAAATCAAAAGAAATAGTACAGAGATTAAAAATTCCCTTGAGTAGGACAACTGAAGACAAAGAAAATGTAAGAGCAAAGTCGAAAAACTTAGAGATGGATAAAAAGTATGTGCTGAATGTTTTACAGGCATGTTGGATACTCAAATTTAAGAGAAATTATAGGTTTTTTGTAAATTTATTACCCATGAACATCTGCAGTTTCTTAGTAAATAGTTTTACAAATTAAATGGCAATAGCATATGTTGTATAGAAGAATAGGATTAACAAACTTTGGAACCCAAAATGAGATCGTGAAGAAGAGAAAATTTGGGAATGGAGGAGCAACAAAACACATTTCTGCTGTTTGCATGTGAAATCCTAAACCTGCCACCTCGACTTGACTGCAGCAGAAAGCAGTCCTCCTTTGTGGTGCCAAGGTCTAGGTGCCAAAGTGAGCCTCAGATTGTGGGAACACGCCTGCTTGGGCAACCTCCAGAGGCAAGAGCTGCAGACATCAGTCCTCCGCTCTGGAGTTACCCTATTTGTTCCCTGTGGGACATAGCTGAAGCCATCCTCCGCTGATGCCCAGCTGCCATGCTGACCTTAAGGGAGAGGTAACTAAAAATTAAGCCTAGTAGAACAGCAATTTATAGGCTATTGGAAACCACAGTGAAGGATTCACCTATCACGTAACTACATCAGGAACACTAAAGAATAACAGCTGCTGCCAGCAGGGCTACATATCTCTTGGTTTTGCTGGTTTTATGCTTAAGTAAATAATACTTAAATTGTAAGAAGTTTATAAAGATAGCATTAATAAAAATTCTTATGTTTACCTAATCTGGAATAGACAGATATATCAGGAATTAAATTGTCCTATACAAGTTATCATTGTAATTCATTTTATCTGTAATTCTTATGAAGTTAAGATATAATTCTTTTTCTTTGGTTACATGATTTTGAATACATAATTTTGCATTCTGACATGAGATAAGAAAATCACAGGATATACTTTTCCTTTAAGTCTCTTAGCTTCTGATTTGTAATTCAAGAGTATATTTACCTTACTCGTCTCTATGATATGTTAGAACCTTGGATTTTGGTTGATGTTCATTTGCAATAGTTAGTATGATCAGAAATTAGAGAATGTCCTAGAAAAATTATACAAGTGCCTGACAAGAACAGGTGGATAAAAGAAGCAAGCAGTGTGTTCAGAGGATAATTGTTCAATAAAATTAATTGAACTAGGCAGAAGAGCTCCAGATAACTCCTCCTTCTCCAAAACTGTTCAATTATCCTAACAAAACTTTTGTGGATGGAATGTCAATCACATAGTCAGTCCCTTGAGGCTTGCGTGATTGCAAGTGAAAGGATTTTTTTTTCCCCGTTTGCTACAAAATTAGCGTAAGTGCAGGGTAGAAAGTAATTAACTATAATACGACCCCTAGCACCAGAGAAGAGTAATGCAAAATAATGTTTGGGAGGAGTTTTGAGTTTGTAGGAGGACCAGACAAAAAGTTAGAGGGTCTTCAGCTCCCTGCAGCACAACACTACATACCCACTTGGAGGAGTAGGGGCACGATTCCTCCAAGCTGGAGAGGCAGAGCAATGTTGGGGAGTTCCCTTCTTCACCCAGCATCAGTCCTCTCTCCAGAGACCATGGGAGCCTACAGTGTTTCTGCCTGTATCGGGATATGGTGTGTGGGTCTCCTCGAGCAGCTTTTGTGTTTCATCTTGAACAGCTTCATTTCTTTCCCACGCATAACAATTGGTGGCTGAGTATCATCTCTGACCCGCTCGGGATTTCGACAGACACATAATTCACGGGTGAGCTCTCCAGTGGATTTAACAGGAGGTTTCACTCTTTCTCATCCTGGAGCACATGGATGCTCAGCCTTGGTTTACAACTTTTCAGATTTCCTCTATCCAAATCAAGTAAAGGATGAGACATTGCTTCCTAATTTTGAGATCACTAGGTTTGTGATAAAAAAAATAAGTAAAGAAAGCAAGAAATCTTCCCTGCCAAAACTATAGTCTGTGAAGAACAGATTTGGATGTCTCCTTAAGAATGAGGAAATACGAAGCAATATCGTTTGATAGGTCACATCTACTGAAGTTAACAAAAGTAAATGCATATGATGTAGCGAGCTTCTGTCATTCAGCATTTCATTTGTGATTAGTAATGCTATAGTCAGCTCTTCTGCAGTCAAGGACTTAATTTAAAACCTTCATATTAACTTACATTATTAATACTTCAATAAGTTAACTAGCAAAAAAAATAATGTGCTGATAAAAGTTTTTTTCTGGATTACATTATAAAAGCATTGACTCTTTCCTTTTTGTCAGAAATGGGTGTTGTTAATATTTTAATTACTATGAACCTGTGGCGTGACCTGAGAGAAGCAGGGCTATGGAGTTAGCAAATAAGGAGGAGAGATAACATTGCAGCCTAATTTTAGGATTCTTTTTCATTCTGTTTTTATAGATATAACCTATTCATTATAGGAAAAAAAAACCAAAACCAACAACCCCCAAAATACTAAAACACCTCTAATAGCTCCAGAAAGGTTCAAGTTATAAAAACCCCCTTCTTTCTATGGTGCTTCAGTTTGTGACAGACACAGCTTTTAACAACCTTTCCCTTGCTGTCAGAAGCATTTCTGTGAAGGCTGCAGCTAGGCGAGTATTGCAGCCACAGCTGTGATCAGCAGATTCTGCTGCCACAGCTATTATGTAAGACTCTTCTTCAAAGAGAAAAGCATCTTTTTTGATGAAGAACTTAATACTTTGAGCTCTCAGCATGACACCTGAAGTCCCAGTTGCCTATGGAAAGAGTGAGATGGCAGCTCTCAAGAAGAGTTTGAATTCCCATCTGGTCCAGAAAAAGAAGTAAGCAAGAAATTCACTAGTCATCCGTCTGCCTGTACACCAAGGTTTCCATTCAGGCTGGAGATGAGGGGTTGCTATGGTTGTGTTTATATTTTGAAGGGATATGGTATCCTTTACAGGCAGATTTTTCCCTGCCTGGTGACTAATCTAATATATCTCTGTGTTTCTAAAGACCATGGGCTACACAACAATAATGTTTTTCTTGATCTTGAGGAAAAGCCCTGGTGACAGCTGTTCCTTTGTATTTTCTTCTGTTGTAATTCCCAGAAGTTAGCACCTCTAGCATTAGCAACTACTTTGAAATGTTTCTTCCAATGTAACTGATTTCTGAGTGTTGAATATATCTGAAATATATATACCTTCAAGATTTTACACCTTTGTTTTATCACCTCAGGTACGGCAAGTCCAAGGGCAATCTCTTTAATAAGTATAAAAGAGCTTTTAATACATGTGAAATCTGCTGGGTTACGAGAATCAAAAACAGAAAATACAAAATACAAAGGTTTTGTTGACAACCCAGACTGGGCTATGGAACGATTAAATCTTGTAGGGAAGGAAAGTTGATATTAGGACAAAGTGCTAATAGCTATCTGTAATCGTCGTGATGAGTGTAGAGTGAAGTACATAGCTAGCTGAACAGCTTACAAAAATAAGCTGCTGTTACTAAGACTGAAAGACAGGCCAAATCTTACTTTTGCCAGTGCAGTCTGGCTAGCTATGGCCTCGTATTCCATCAAAGGAGTCCTAGCAAATACATGCAATGCAGCATGCACATACTGTTTTTCTGAACTGAAACTGCAAAGCTCTAACTAGCATTGCTGTTGACTTTATTGAAGGTGTTAGCTAACTTGACAGTTTGACCTTTCTCTTCTGATGACAAACACTTGGGAATATGCACTAGAAGTTAGCTTGACTTGACTTTTTGTGCTTTATTTGGTGCTATTGCTGCTGCCTTTTGGCTTTTGTGAGGGAAATTGCCCTTTTCTTGCATTCTCAGCTCTAGCTGTAAAGCAGACTGCAATGAACAAACTTCTGCCCTGAAAACCTAATATATAAGATCTGCTTGCCAGCAGTCTGCTGGCTGCTAGTAAGCACAAAATCGGTGTCTTAGGGTATGATCAAGTTTTTACCTTAGCTGTATAAATATTCATTACCTTACATTTTCACTAATTGCTCTAGAGCAAGAGAAAATGTTAATTTTTAATCAATAATACAGCATCCTTGAGAACATTTTACAAATTAGGAGTTCATTTAAGTCCCAGCATATGTTGTTAATGTTGGTTGTTACATGCTAATTAGTTTGGATTTTTCTAATCAGGAGTAGCACTGGAAATGCAAGCTATGGAACTGGCATTGAGCAGAAATTTTCCGAGCAGAGGTCAAGTAAGAGCTCCCGTATAGAAGAAGCAGGATGTAGTTACTTGCTGTTTGAGCTTCCTACATGAAATCAGTTGATAAGGAAATTAACTCCTTTTCCTAATATAGGTTAACCAACTGTATGTGTAATGCTCAGGAATTTCTTCTGATTAGTGATTTCACCATTTTAAGGCACCATGATTATAAATTGATGGATTTTTTGAAGGTTAAGTATTTTAAAGCACACAGATTTATTCATGCAGACTATCAATTACTTTGATATCCTTTGAATTAGCATTAAAGTTAAGGGTCTTTGAACTGAAAGGATTTCATTAATTGCAGGCAAAATATATGGAGTCCATAATTCCTTTGGATGTAACTGTCATGAATCTTGAAATGTGGCAGGAAGAGTCATTAGCAGAGAGCCATTCACATTGGCTCATCAGAAAGGGAGTTTGATGTGATTGCCTCAAGCAGAGTACAGAAGGTCAGCACGGGCCAATACCCTCAGCTAACAGAAATGTAGAAAGTTCACAGAGCTGCATGACAGCTAGCTCCAGTAATCCTGACTTCTCTGTCTAGATGAGTTGTTTCTCTGGGAGAAACCTATTGTCAACTGCTCAAGGCTCTTGCTATTTAAATTCTTGAAGGGATTTTATTTTTTATTAGGTGACATTTCTATAATATTCTACATGACTTAACATTATTTTTAGGGGTAGTAGTAAGGTTCAATTGGAGATTAAGGATCAAGACAATGACCTACTCCCTATTTCTACATGTTTCGCTTCCAATTTTTCTCTGTGTTTAATGTTCTCCTACTATAGCTCTTGTGTAATTTCACATACTTATTAAATGCAAAAAGAAAATCTTGAATCTTTGCAGACTGAAAAGATATGTGACAGGTCAGGAAGGGACATTTCTCCATTTCATTTAGCAGAGCTTGGGCACAAAAAAGATGGATGTGTGAGAGAGCACCAATCACCAATTCTCAGTTCTTTTGTGCTTCAGCTTATTCTGCTGGTGCAGGACCAGGAGAGGAGGCACACTTGAATGACTGGAGGTATTTACCCTTCTCCCCCCTGCACCACTAACATGGACAGGCAGAATTCTGAGAGCGAATGAGGAGGTGCAGGGTGGCAGAGCCACCAGAGGCAATGAAACATCAGAGGTGTCCACAGGGTCTTTGTCCAATATAAGAAACTTAAAATTATGTTAGTAGGAAGTTTAGAGGAATATTCCTCTAAAATTCTGCTATTCATCTTATCCAGCATCAAAAATATGAGCTCTGGAGCTGTTTCAGCTCCTTCACTAGATTTCAATTACAAAAGTTTAAATCTTAACCAGTTCCATAGTGGACAACAAATACTTTACTCTTAATATGGCTCTTGAAATGATATATATGATTTCATGACTCCTGGTTGACTCTCAGAAGTCATTACAAGGGGTATCTGCCTAAGTCTTCCCTGCTTCTTAATCCTTCTACCACCCCATTGTCCCATGTTAATGTTAAGTGAATATTCCCCAAAATGAGATGTTGAGACATCAAATTGACCCAAGTGGCCTGGCTTTCTGGCTGACACAGATTGTGCGTGACTTCATGCCTACAGATAAGTAAAGAGAGGAGATTGATTTTTCTGAACCTCAGTTATTTCTGTTGCTTCTGCAGAACAGATACAGTTTCTTCATATGACACTTACTGGTGTCAGCCTCCAGAAGAAGGTTATTTGAGACTGGGATTGACTGAACAAACCACTTGATTCATAAACCTTTCAAATTACTAAGTTGATAAATCTGGAAGGGCAGGGGAAAGGATGAGAAAGGCCTGTATCTGACTGATGGGTAGCAAAAATTGGTCTCATGTAAAGATTACAGTGCAGAACAAGGTTCATTTTTTTTGCTTGAGGAGGGATAGGATTTCTGTGGTGGTTTTTACTGTGGTCGTTACTTATCTTTTTGTACAACCGCCTTTTAGGAAGTGTGTGAGATGCACTCGGTTCTGGTTGCATGAAAGTTCATGCTTAGCCTCTGGGGCTGTGAAAAGGTTCAGTTGATAGTTAAAATAAAAGGTAGGTCACTTACTGCTAGTCATATTTTAAATCTGGTGATACTTTTGGGGAGCTACTTTCCGTGCCATTACAAGCAAAGGCACTTTTTCCCCTTTTAATTGGCATTTCAGGTTGTAGCTATATTTTCTCTCATAGTCAAGTCTTGAGCTTTTATGTCTCCTGTCAAAGTGACAAAGTGTTAATGATTTCATTCAAGCAGTCAGTCAAATTAAAATCTCACACCATCTATATTGTTTATCTGTCTTGTCCTACTATCTTTCAATAATACTTTTGATCTCTAATGGTCAATGACTCTTAAACCTTGACCAAAGTATAAGTCCAAAAGGTTATTTGGGGGTTTTCTTCTTTATTATTTAATTAAGTATATTAGGTCTGTGCCCCATCACAGTATCTGCTTTACTTCAGTCAGATTCATAAGTTTTGGTGCCGTGTACACTCTCAGATTCAAGCCTGCCATGCAAGTTCCAGCCTTACTAGTCACCTCTAAATCAACAGCAGCCAGAAATGTTAGAAGCTGGAAAAATCATGAAGTCACAAATACTTGTATTTAAAGTAACAGCTTCCCAGATCTTCCACATACCTCCTGTTTTAGTCTCCCCTGGCATGTGAGCTACATTATTTTGACTCAGCTATAAGTACATGCAGTTTTCCTGGTAGTAAATGCTATGGTTTAAAAAAGTGGTAATGGGTGGCACTACTGCCAAACAACGGAGCTCCAGTATTTCTCAGTGTTTTTCATCCAAACTCAAACACATGCAGTATCTGGAAATACTACTATGCTGTAGGAGTTATTTACCACTTATGAGATGCTTTTTCTGGCAAAATACAGTCCTTTTAAAAAAACATTTAAATTTTGTAACTGGGGATGGTGACGTGGCCAATGGTGATACAGCTTTTTCATATGACTTCATTGCAGTCCAGTACGGAAGATGCAATAGCCCCATTTTGTGGGACCCAGAGATAATAGTATCATCATGAGGGAAGAAAGCAGAGCGTATAACGAGTTGGAGGGTTTATATATAACTGTGTCTGTGTGTGCATAGATATGCTTAAAGAGTAGACAAATCTGATAAGACCAATGAGTGGTTTAATTTGGTCTGATTTTCTAGTTATCCCAGAAAGCCATTGAGCAACCTTTTTTCAGATGTAGATTAAATCTAAACATAAATCCAAAGCAAGTTGCATATCCATTTATTCCACACAAGGGAAGAAAATGCATAAATAAGCTTAGAATCAGCTTAGAATTTTTTTGTTCACTTTATTACACATGCCCCCTGATAGTTATTTAATTTTAAATGGTTTGGGGTTTGAGTTATAGATTTTGAGCACATATCTCTTCAGATTATCAGTGCTGCTGCATTCCAAAATAAACTGTGATATAAATAAAGCAAAGTAAAAATGTTTCAGTAACAAAATTTAAATGTACTTAATGTTGTAGTTCACAAATCTCAGATAATTTTAAACACCATTCCTTTATTTTCTAGGTGTTTTCTTCAGTTTTTCATATTTAAAAATGTAATAAATAAGTAGAAGATAAACTATAAATGTAAATATATACAGTGCATTTAATAAAAATGTAATAAAATATTGCATACACTATATACATATTTTCACTTACTGTAAGCTGATTAAAAAAACTGCAAGTCAAATTCAAATAAAATTCCCAATATTCAGACCAGCTCACCTACTAATATGAGGCCTGCTTTGATCCAGACCTGTATAATTTGGTCTAAAATGGGGTTAGGAGGAAACGGCTTTGGTGTTAGTATAAGTTTATATGAAAATACATCCAACTGAGGTGATGCTATAGATGGAAATATTTCTATACAGCAACTATAATAGGGTACCTAAGTAACGTTTGCTTATATTTTTTTTTAATTTAGTCGTTGAAGGACAAAAATCAGCCAGGACTTTCTTTAAAATACATATTGCAAAACAAAAAAGAGAGAGAGACACACACAGACATGCAGAGAAACAGAGACACTAAACATACTGGGACATTAAACATTTTTCTAGCACAAACTCTTAATCAAGGTAATATATTGACTTGTCCTAGGGTGGCCCTCCACCTTTGCCTCGTGTTTCTTCAAGTACCCTCATTAGGACTTAGAGAACTCGTAGCATGCCTAGGAAGAGCCTCATTGGTGAAGAAAGAAATTAGCATGGAAGCACTCAAAATAGTTAGAAATGTCACTGCCTGACATTAATTTTAAAGTAAAGATCTCAGCAACATTGATTTTTTTTCAGATGTTTCAACATTTTCAAAGCCACAAAATGATCTCTCTCAGGCTATCAAAGGCTGCTTTAAGATTATGTGAGCTCTTTGTAAGAAGAGTCCTTGAGGATTCCCTGCCATTTTTGATCCGAATGTGTCGCTTTCATATTGATTGAATTGAAATTTTCATGAGAAGAAATCTTCTTGTAGCATCTTTCTCTCTTATACCTCTGGGTAAAGCTGTACTCCCCAGATCTCAATTAAATCAGCATTGACCTTGCAACTCCCAGTAGAAAACACAAGAGTTCATCTTGTCACTTTTTTCCCCTACTGTTTTCAAGAAGTAGTTGTGCCCTCCAGAATTGTAGGAGCAAACCTTCAAAAATATATCCAAAACACACCATGGAAGTATTTCAAATGCCATCTTTATATTAAAGGTAACCAATTACACAACTCAACGTGCTTTTTCTGGAAATAGTTAAAATAATACAGAAGTCCATCAAAATTAATTCTTCAGTCCTCATTTGCACCATTTGCTAACGTCAAGACTCCCTAAATTTCTGTCTAGGAAAGTGCTGTTCCAAGTGCCAAGCTGAATGTGGTAGTGGGGATTATTGGGATAGGGCAGAAGCAGTACAGATGGAGCAGGGTATATCATAAGTACGTTTTAACTGCCAGTTGAGGAAGCAGGTGTGCGTTTTATCAGTAGGCTCAGCCAAACTGAACAGCACACAGGTCAGCCGTCTTAAAACAACTAGTTGGTATAGAGGACAAGCTGTATAGCAGGTATATAAAGAGTGGGACCCTGAGAAAAGTGAACCCTGCAAAACTAATTTTTTTTTTCCTTGAACTCCGCAGAAGGGCTTGTGCGCATATGTAGCTTATACAAAACACAGAATATAGACCCACAGTGAAGCTGATTCCTGAATTCTAAAGATGGAGGGATATTTTTATAGAAGCGTAGATGTTCCTAAATAGGGAATGAATAATACAAAGACAGTTATAATTGATTTGAAGGCACTATATTTTCCATGTTATTCTCTACATTTTATTGAGCATTAACTCAAAGAGAAATTGCAGCGTATTTTGCATTGTGATTATTCTGACTTTTAAAAATAGACTTCTCCAGTAGTTTTAACAGCCTGTAATATTTTTTCATATGTCTAGAATATGGTACAGGTGTTTTATTTTTCTTCTCTTCCATTTTTCATACAGGAATTTTGAAAATCCTTTATTATGTATTGGAAGTTATGCCATGCTCTATTCCAAGAGTACAACAAACCAAACCCTAAAGACCGCTCTGTTAGGTTTGCTAACATTTATGCATTTTAACTATTGCCCGATTTTCAGCGCCATCTGTTCTATTACCTGAAGGGCTTTTTCCTCCTAAGAAGCAATTTTGTAAGGTTAGGTAATTCAGAGGCTTGTTAAACCCCTGGTCAGGGAGGACTGTTTGTCTGTTTTAAATTTCACTCTGTTTTGGATTTTTTCTCTGTTTTACTTTTGCATTTGGATAAGTACTAAAATCATGTTTGCTATGGATTTGGGGTATTTGCTAGCCTTCCCTGCTATGGGTTCTTCAGTAAAACATGTTTCTTCATGTGCTCTCCCCAAAACTACAGAAGTCGGCTCCAAATTCATTTGTCCCTTTCTATTTACGAACTAAGTAAGATGTTATGACTGGCTTTTTTTCATCTCTCTTGTGAGCATTTGGTGTATATAAGAGTGCAGGTTTTTTTGCTCAGCATTGTCTGTTATAATTATGTGTATTATAGTAGAGTTTGTGGGATCAAAGACAGAGAGACTTAATAAATTCTCTTCTCTGTGTACCCTAAACACTTATTTGTCTCCAGGCAGACTAGAATATGTATGTTGATTTTAATTTCTTCTACAGATGTTAAAGGGAGACAAGAAGAGTTGACATTTGTTTTTCATTTTACTAAAAATTTTGAGAGAGAACTGTGGCCTGGTAAAAGCAGGACAAAAAGAAACAGAAATAAGGTGTAATTGGGCTTAGAAAATCTGGGGCTCAGAAGTTGTCCAGTCATAGCCTGATCTGCTGTGCTTAACAGAAATAGGTCATGTATTCGGGGGAAGCAATATAAAAGTGGCAGGCATTTTTGCCAGTTTGGATCAGTTTGTTCAGGTGCTGTTAGCCAGTACAAAAAGACGTAGGATACAGGATATATGTAGCATAAAGTACAAAGTAATTATTGTCTAACTAGCACACAGAAGATAGGTAGGATTTAATGAGCTATTAGGCTGAGCATCAGTCCATAAGCATTAGCATTAGCTATTAGGCTAAGCATGCGGCACCTCCGGCCAGCATGAGCCCAGCGGGGAAGGGTCAGCCTCTGCAGCCCCCAGCACTGGCTCTGCAGCGCTGCTGAGCTGCCGTCTGCTACCAGCTCTGTTATCACTGCTGTCACTGGCAGCTCAGACCTGTGACCCGATGATTCCCAGCTCGCTTGACCAGCATCCGTGCCTTTTCCCTTTAGGATTTTATACCTTTCCCTGTTGGTGCGCCTTTCCCTCTTGAAAGTTGGCTTACCTTTCCCTCTTGAATCCTTGAGCTACTAACAAGCCCTATCTCAACAACTGTACCCCATTTGTAATTTTTCTTTTCTCGTCTTTCTACTCTTTCACACAGCTCTTTTTCGCAACTTAGTAAGAAACCGGAGGCACAGTTACACTGTTGGGCTAGATCTGAGCTGGGCCTCCACTCCTGCAAACACAGACGGCCAGGGCCCTAGGAGATGGAGGGGGCGCTTACGAAGCATCACTGTCTGTTTTTACTATAGCCTATTTTTTTTACTGTTAATGTTTAGCTTTATCAATTTTTGCCAACTAAAAAATTCTGAACATTCTGTTTGTGGAAGC
Organism: Gymnogyps californianus; assembly: GCF_018139145.2. Lineage (NCBI taxonomy): Eukaryota > Metazoa > Chordata > Aves > Accipitriformes > Cathartidae > Gymnogyps > Gymnogyps californianus. The sequence goes on from NC_059473.1 coordinate 55,010,554, forward strand.
ATAGCATTGCATCCTGCTTTCCTCCTTACATCAATATAGGCAATTGTTCTGTATTGACTCAATATTTCATCTTTCTACATTGACCTATATTTCTATATTGACCTATTTCATCTTTCACTACCTTTTTGAACCACTGACATTGTTTTCTTTTCACAACCACTTTCAGGTGCATAGCATATGCTGTAGGTTTATAATACAAATTCTGTAACCAGGAAATGTATGATGCATGCATTACAGAGGAAAGTAAGTCATATTTCCATGAAGGCATCTGTGCTTTCACTTCACAGCATAAGTATGTTATCTTGCTTTATTCATAGAAGCAGTCCTTATAAACTGATACTTAGGTAAATGCTGAAAAAAACAGACATCCAGTGAATTATTTTTTCCAGTATAGATTTACATTTGGTCCAAATTCCTTTCTTGAATGCAGATTGAAGATCTATGTTTTGAGTATCAAGGAAGAATACTCTCTATTTCAGTGGATTTTGTATACTTATGCAAATTACTACTCGAGTTATATAAATTTAGTTTGAGGTCATTATATGGATAATTTGTTACTTAGTAAAGTAGTTTGTCAGGTTATGAGACATTAATCCTCCGATAGGTCTTTAATTAGGAGAGATGAACTAAATAATTCATAGCAAGACTTGGCCTGAAAACATTTATACTACTCGATTATACCATTTTACATGCAATGACAAATTGTTTTGGTGTAGTCTGGAAATAGCGGGACTTAATTAATTACTTCCAAGGTTTTAGACATCTGTGATAGGTTCTTTAAATGCATTAGATTGGAAACTCATACAAAGGCTAAAAATAGAGTTCAAGTCCTTGGGGTTAAAAAGCTGAGATGAAAAGAGAGCATTCTGCTTGCAGAAAAGAGCAGGAAGCAGCTGGAAGAGGAGAGGAATGGCAGCTAACTAGCGTGTCCAATTCCCCAAATATTATTTTTGCAAAACTGAGCTGGAAATCATTATATACTGAAAATGACATGGTTTTAAATTTGAATAAAAAGAATGTGCTAATTACTTGAGTGTCTTTTACTCATCTGGCCAATTAGATGGAAGAGGTGGCTGAGAAAGGAGCCCTGAATAGTTTAAAGAGCCTACAAACAAATGAAAAACAGGTGAGATGTTTTTCTATTCTGAAATCACCTTGCAGATGAAATCAACTAAATGAGAATAATTTACTAGACTGGAAGGAGATATTCATTTTTTCAAAAAAACCATGAGAAATAAGCTGGATCTTGTAGTAACCCAAGGTTTAGTATATGTCATTAAGTGGTATCTTCAGATGATAAAGCGGTGAATCATGCTGTTGTTGCACTTACAGCTAGTGGGAAGAGCAAATAGGAAAAGGTTATAGTCATATGATCATATAAATCTAAGAAAAAAATTCATTTTTATAAGAATATTTACCAATTTATGCTGTGGAAGAGGGTATTTTTTACAAATTAGATACCTCGGAATACTTGAGTTGGGAACTCTAAAAGATTGAAATTCATAACCCCAAATCTGGAATTAATCCCTGAAAATTGTCCTTTTGAGCATGGACAAATACCTAATTTTTTCTTTTACACAGTCAAGTTGCTGACCTTTACATGTAGCCTTGCAGCTGGAGCACTCATCCAGTGCTCTCAAGTTCTGACTTCAGTTTCCTCTATGGCCTGAGAAGACTCAAATGCACATTGCTACCTCACAAGAGGACATCTGGGTTCGGTAAAAGGAGCTGCACCATTGTGCTGAATGCAGCTGTGGGAGACCAGAAAATGAGCAATCAAAAGGGAGAGTGATGGAAAAGATAAGTCATTTGCAGACTACATGACGGGAAATGGTAGTTTGAACACCACACAGACTGAAAAGACTGTTTTATCTATGACTGCTTTCTGACTTTTTGCTATAGATAACTACTACGTACCTACCAGGAGACCTTCAGCTTATGTCTGTTTAATTTATTGGTACGGATATGGCTTGTGGGGACAGCTGGAAGTTTGTGCAACATCCTCCGTGGATCCAGGCCACTGTCATCCACTTAAACTGCACATTAAGTGCCTCAGCACTTGTGCTGTTTTAGACCTTTGTCACTTGAGTTTCAGGTTATCTGTCTGTTTGTGAAAGTACTGAATTGAAAACCTGTTCTGACCAAAGCACTGGTATTAAGAACAGTGGCACTGAGGACAGCAACAGGTATGAAAACATGAGGTGGCTGAATGGAAATAAGAAGGGAAATAGCAGTAGCCACCCAGTAGCCACTACTGCTAGAGTGCACAATACCTAGCCTCATTCATAATAGATTTCACTACTAATTCTTTCTAGTGAGCCTAGGAAGTCTCAATATTTGCCATCTTTGGGATGATTCTAGACATCTGCAGAAAATTTTAAACAGGTCCATACTTAATGAAGAAAGAGTCTGACATCCACCTCAGAAGCAAAATATCCCAATGTATTATAAAGAAGTACTGATACTAGAGATGCAAGAGGCAGAAGAAAAGGGATGTGCAGGGTCTCAGCAAAACAATGTAGCTATATAAAGAAGGGTAAATAGCTGAAGAGTAGACTTACTGATTGTGTTTGTCCAATGCAGATACGTGGGTTAGGTTGAGGCTGAATTTTATGGGTTACGTGTGAGTAAGGAAATTGCATTTTACAGCTTCAAAGCAATTGCTTTATTTCATAACCATCCAAAATCAGATGAAATTTTCTTGTTCCATTTTTCAGTCAGAAACACATTTTTACAGAACCCACTTTTTAGCAAGTCAGGGCACTTAGCAGGAGCTGCAGCAAAATCTTTCAATTCATTTATCAAAGCATTTGCAGTGCCCATTATAAAGCAACAATAGATGTTAACAAAAGGAAGTTAATCTGTATTCTATAAATAAAAAGCTAGAGAACATCAAAGCTACTTGGAAAATCTTGTGTTTAAGTTTCATTCAATTTCCCCTCTTTGCATCCATGTGATGAAAGTTTATTTAAGTAGCCCAACTAAAATATTCAACACTGTAGAAAAAACAAAACAGCCTACATAAAGAGAAGTAAGAAAAGTGCAGCTGAGTGAGAAAGATGTCAGAAAACAGCTTAGCTGTCGGTAGCTGTCATGTCCCGCTGAGGCAAAGCCCTGCAGACAGGCTTTAGTTGGCTGCTGCCCTCCTCAGCGTGAGAGGTCAGCGCCCTGAGCAGCTCCAGCAGCACCGCTGGAAGGAATCACAGGAGCACACTCTCTCCCTCCAGCATCCACAGCCCCAGTGCCTGCCTGAAGCTGAGCCTGGGTTTCGAATTAGCTGATGCTGCCAGCATGGTTCCTCCTAGTCCACCCAAACAAAACATGAGCTGTTGGCCTTGCAGGGGCTGCTCTGCTTTCTGTGTGAAGCTTTGCGACCCTGCTGCAGTCCACTCTGCTCTTTTGAGTTTGTTCTGAAGGAACTCATTGATAGAAGTGATGGTTGCTCCTGTGCCTCTGGCAGTAGGAGCAGCACCAGTGGCTGTGGCATTAAAGCACACATGCCAAGATGGCACCGAAACAGTCTCTGTCTAAAGTCTTAAAATCAAAATAAACAAGAAAAAAAATGGTAAAGTGAGTCTCACAAGACAAATTGAAAGGTCAGTGGAGGAGTTTGAATATGGAGTCTAGCAGAACGGCATCCTCTGCCAAGATGACCTATTACATGTGAAGGATGCAGGGCAGAGGCAGCGGTGCCAGAAGAAGTCAGCATGATCTATCTCACTGGAGCCTGGCTGCTGAGAGCCAGTGTCAGGCAATGACAGACGCAGTCCAAGTTTCCTTCCCTACAACAGAGTCCATAAAACCTGAGACGGGTATCCTTCCAGGGCTAGATTGCCTCTGTCATTTTCTGAAGAGCTTTTCATTACAAAGCTTGTTGTGTATTAGCCTCGTGTTAATGCATCTCAGTTTGCTGCATAGATTTTTTGGGGGCAGAACAGGTGGTTGGTTTGCCTGGTTGGAGAAGCTACCAAGACAACAAATGGTAAAATCCTGTGCTGATGCCACTCAAAGAGGTTAATCTCTCCTTACATCATAGGTGAATTCAGCCTGTGAAATTGTTTCAAAGTAAGTTAAGCTGACTTGTATGATTTATGGTTTTTCAGAGCAATTCTTACAACTAGATAAAATAGATACCATTCAGTTATTTTACTTTGTCTTCAGAAAAAAAACCCCAACACCCAAACCAAAACCACAAGAGCCATCTGCAAAACGTTAGTCTGTGTTGTCATATATTTCTTAGTCATTCTTACTAAGAATGTTACTAAAATGAAGAATACTGACCATTTCTCAAGCTACTTAAATAATATTTTGCATTTCTCTTATTTTTCAAATCATTACGCAGATGCATACAACCATCCTAAGGGTACACTGCAGTTGTGAGATGGATCTTAAAACAAGGAGATACTGTATAACTCAAGCAGTGTTTGCATATTTGACTGTTTGCAAAAGCAGCTATTAAGTGCTGGGAGTTGCAAGAAATGTAAAATCTGGCAATGAGGGAAAAAAAAAAAGAGACAGGCTGTGACGTGCAGGAGCAGTCACACTGTGCTGAAGTGTACACGCTGTGCCACCTCTCCGGTGTGGCATTTCAGGTATGGGGGAGCGTTTGTGCAGTTTATGTCTTTGTTGGTGTTAGGTAATGGTAAAATCTTTCTTTCCCACGGCAAGGCGGATGAAATGCAGGACTTTTCTCCTGATGAGCTGATCCCTGGGGATCCTGAGAGCTGCTCCTGCCTGGCTGGCTATATTTCTGGCCGCACCTTCTCCCCGGTGAAAAGGCAGCGCAGACAGGCTCTGTGAATGCCCCTGCACACCCAGCCTTCCCTCAGCCGCCCCAGGGGCACGTTCAAGCAGAGGCACATGCCCTTCTCCTGCTATGTGTCTCCCATCTCTGGCGTCCTCAGAAGCGGCTGGTGCTGTAGCCCACCTCTGCTGGGGCCCACATGCAGAGAGGGGCTGGAGCGAAGCCCCCATGCTTTTGGGGTGGGGAGAGGCCGCAGCTGTGTCCTTGGGAAAGCTGGTTAAGTAGAAAGGATTAAAAATGTGCATTTGGGCTGGGGGGGGCGGGGGGGGCATTGTGGTAACGGGCCTGGCCTGTGGCTGGGAGGAGGGTGGCCTGGCCTGGCCTGGGGCAAGCATGTGGCCCTGCCTCAGGTGGTCAGCGGGACCTTGCTGGCCAGGCAGGCCGTGCTTCCCACGATGACCAGGAAGGGTGGCCCCAAAAAGTTAAGAGGGGGCGCAGGACATGTGCACTGGGCAGTGCCATGCTCCTCGTGTGCGTGACCGCTATGCGGGATGTTGACCTGACATGCATCTTTTGCACCTGCACTGTAGCTTGCTTGGTTTTTAGGGAGTCACTGCAAATATATGGCTTAAAGTTTGTTACATTGTATAGATGTGTACAAACACCTCCTGGGCATAGGGATTTGTGAAGCTTGTTTGTTTGTTTGCTTCGAAGACTGGGTCGGGAGGGAAGGTGCGCAATGGGGAGCAGGCAGCTGGGCAGGCAGCAGGCTCACCTCATTGGGAGCCCAGCGGCTGCCCTGCCTGCACCGCTGTCCCTGCCTGGTGTTCGCAGCTTCGTGGGGGTCCCTGTGCTGCTTTTGCGGCCTGTGTGTTGGGAAATACAAAAGTCAAATGAACATACTGCATTCAGGGATACGTGTATATTAATCTTTTAAAAGGAGCCATATCTTCCATCGAAAACTCTTCTGTATCTATGAATCAGAAACGGCTGAAAAATGAATCAGAAAAAGACTGAATTAGCAAATACACAGCCGTTGCCATTATCTGAACTGTGGTGTTTTCACTTCATCCTGGTTGTAGTGTGGAGAGCAGTTTGAAAGGTTGTGTCTCATACTTCCTTGCTATAACACTGCATTAACTTTTGGATAGAAATAAATCAAGTGCTAATGCTGCTTTTGTGGAAATACAGTATCTGTGATTACTGGTAGTTAAGGAAATTCACTCTATTCCAAAAACTCTTGACTCTGCCTTCATTTACTGCTGGTTGTCAAAGACAAGAGATACTGTGTAAAACACCTGCACAATAAAGTAATCTGGAAAACTAATGGTCATATTCAGAAGACGCATTCAGGATACTCATGTTCACATCATTAAGTCGCATATTGTAGCTCCTTGGCTCCGGATATGTGCTGAATTTGCTCACCAATATTCAGTGTTTTAAAAGCTTAATTAGAGTGGAAAACAGAGTTAATTTTTAAACTGCCTTCTGGTGCACTTGCAAAAATGTTTCAAAAGTGAAATAAGGCTTTCGAAGCCTGCCTGTACTGAGCCCCTCAAGGTGATGTTTCTTGATGGTTCCTGCCAAGACTTCTGCACAGCCAGATCATCTGGTGGATTAAACTTGGTCTGTAATTAGGCACAGTTACATTCCTGGTCTCTGCTACATGATGGCAGTCATCCAGTAGTGACTTTAACCTTTACAAAGCTTCCTGAACTTTGTTTAAAAAATTCAGGTGTAAAAACCAAACAACTAATGCCCTCTCTCCCCTTTACCCAAGTGCCAGTATCTTAGACCACCTTCTATGCACTGAGAGTTCTTCTTCAGTGCCTTTCAGTGTGCTCAAACTGCGTCTGAGATGGTGTCATCCATACAGACCTTCATGAGAATTCCCAGGAGAAGGAGTAAGGAATATTGGAAAAATGTACAGTAAAGACTTAATGGGAAGTCTTCTATGCTATCCATATCCTCTGCCCACCAGGAAAGCCATTTACCTCCCCTTTGATATGACCTTACCCCAGGTATTCTGACACTATAATTCTTCAGCCACTAATGTTTCTCTCCACAGTATTTGTTTATAACTTTGCATGGGGATCTTTTCTCCCTCTTTGGCCTCTGTCATTAAATACACTGTGAGGTGCTGGTGGAGGAAGCTCCGTGAAAATATTAGTTGGACATGAGGGGAGAGAGAGATTTGCTTCAGTCTGCAGAACAACCTCCTTTGACTGGCTTGTAAAATTTACTTTTTTTCAAAATGCAATTTAAAAAAAATTACTTTGAAACATCTAGGAACAAGAACTTATGAAACATTCAGCAGTCTTTGGTTTGAAATACATTCTGCAGCTCTCTTCAGGCCTGCATTGTTTGGGCTTCCTCCGTCTAAGTGGCGTGTGCCTGGGCCTAGTTTTGGTGAAAGCTCTCCCTATAAGCATAACTGTGTGAAATGTAGATTGAATTTGTCCCATGATAACATTAATATTGAGTGAAATTGCTATTTTTGTAACTTCTAATACTTCTTTAATAGTATATTCTATTGTAATATTCAAGTAATCCCTCTAAAATAACTTGTTATCATTTAGGCTACAAGACTATGTATGTAGATCTTTCTTATACTGATGTGTTTATTTTTATGCCTCTGTGATATTAATTCAATGGTACTGGAGAAATATCAGACGTTTGTGCGGTCAGAGCCAAAAGGCAGAAGTCCAATATGGCCTGGGATCCCTCACACGTGAGTAGGGCAGAGGCTTTTGTACAGAAGTCTGAAAGAGAAATAACCATGAAATCTGTGTGGGAGAAAGAAAGGAGCATGAGCAAGGAGCTGGGTTCACAGAAGACAGTCTTTAGCAGGTGACTTGGAAAACTGGCTGTGGTGTGTCTGCTGGAACCAGCTGTCAAAACCTAAAGAATATACTGGATTTGGTGTGGTAGCTTTTCTCTTTTAATGGTTCTTTTTATGTATTGCAGACTTTCCTGGGTGAATGCGAATAATTGTATTATATACTACACTGTGCTATTTTAAATACGGGTAAAAGGTGATAAATTTGTGGGAAAGGGAGGAGAACTGGTGAGATGCATTACATAATATATCACTTTCAGGTTTTGCAGATAGTAAATGCATGTAAAATGAAAATGTTTCCTTAGGTTTCACTACTTGTCAGTCAAAGCTCTGCCGTATATTCCATAACAGGAGGCAGGAAAAACCATGCTGGATCGCTTCCTTGAATATAACTTGTGAAGAATCTCTTAAATAGAAACCTCCATTCGACAAATGGTCCTTTGCTTATTACATCTTGGTAATAAAAGAAAAGCATGTTCACAAGTTGATTAGATAATTCTTATTATCAAAATGCTGTTTTCAATCAAAAATGACCTTTTCTTACATTTGTTGGGAAGCTAGCTTTCCAACTGAATTGAACTGAACAGTCCACATTGAACTGAAGCTTTTGTGCCGGCACAAGCTTGCTGTTCCATAAAGATGATCTTCAGTTTGCTTGCTCTCTGCAACCCTTATTACAGACAGCTGGCTGCTCGATAAGATTTTGGGGAGGGGAGGGCTCTCATATTTTGGCTCAGTCTTTCTGGTCTTTTAGTCTGTGCTGCATGTTATTAAGTCAGCTTTACAAAGCTTTCGCTTGGCTTAAATTCTGTGCATAAAGAAGGATGGATAAGAGGTTTTTTCAGGTAAAAGATTGTCCCATGAAGATTATGCAGCAGCCTTATTACATGGGGTACTGCATCAATGTTATCTTTAGATGTTCAATAAGATGATTTTGTTTGAATTAAGTTATTTTAGAGAACATAAACTTGCTATTTTCACGTTTGATTCTTATCTCCATTCTAGTTCTGTTACTAGCTGTTGTTTTCTAGTAATGGCATTTTTATATTAAATCAACTTCTGGCTCCTTTCTGAGCCTTTCTCATCCTGCTAAACAACATAGGGAGTACAAACAAGGATCTAACTATGTTGGCATTTGAAAGAGGGAGAAAGAAATTATAGGAGTTAGGTGCTATTTCAGAAATGCTTTCACCTGCTGTCTTTATGTTTCTTTTTTTCTGCTCAGTGATACGTTTTTCAGAGCAGAATTTTTATGCTTGTCCAACATTGCTTTTTTGTGGGTTTTTTTGTTAATGATCATGGTAAGGAGTTATTATCTTAGAATATTGGCTTTTGCTACAAACCATTTAATATTTCGTATTTTCCTGCAGCATTTGAAAGTACTTAAGCATCTGTTTTTTCTGTAGATCAGTTTCTTCTTTTTGTGTGAAAGTGGAAATAACACTCTTGTTGAAGGTGTTAGCTTTGGTTTTTTCAAGCTGTAGTTTTTCAATAATCAGTCATTGCAAGACTGCTTTCTGGACAAACCAAGTGTTTTGTATGTCAGAACCATGATATGTGAATTATGTTTCTCTACCTGTTGCTAAGCAAAGCGTTCAGTATATTTTATCCATATACTCTTCTGTATCATGTAACTTACAGCAATGCTAAACAGGACAGAGCTGCCTCATTGCTTTACACTGAGGGTAGGGTATATCTTACTTAACTTAAAACGTTCCCAACATAGGCATCCACATGTGAACTGGTGGTGTAGACCCCCCCCCTTTGTTGTCAGTGAAGAGAAAAAGGGCTTTCTAGGATGTGGTCAAGATCATCCTAAGGTTAGTGCCAAAAAATACAACACAAGTGTCTGTTTCTCTCCACTGAGACAATAAAAGTCATCTAGAAGTTGTCATTCTCTAGAAATGTGAAGTTAAGTGACAGTTCTATCAACCATTCCCTCAACTGTGGAAAGTGCACAAAGATACAGAGTTTGAGAGCATTGCTTGCTGGGGGTCAGTAACACCTCCATGTGTTCAAGTTAATTGCTGTGTGGTTTTTAAGTTCTTTTGGAAGAAAAATTGTGGGTTTTGAGAAAACAAGGATTTGCTTTTAGATGGGTGATAATTTTTATATAGTAGCTGTGCCTTATGGCTTGATACCTAGGGATGTCAGAAATAGGAGAGAGAGAGAGAGATGAATTTGTGGGCAGAGGGCAGGTGAAGATAGCCAGAGGTGCACAGTAAAAGCAATTTATCAAGTGGTTTTACTGCACAAAAAATGCAATTTATTCTGTAAGTAGTTACCACATAACATTTTTTGCTGTGATTCATCATAAGCTGTGCCTCTACCATGCCACTGCAGGTGGCACAGAGTAGACAGTGACTTTTGTTCTGTTCCTGTGGAGGAGACTGGCAGAGGCTCATAATTTTCCACACTGCTGCTCAGGAGGCTTTGTGGAGGATCTTGTTGGTGTCATGCTTTACCTAAGATTTTGTGGAATACCTCTGTCTGCAGTTTCAAAGAATTACAATAGATTTGGAGAACGTTTGTCTTTTATACCCTAGTTGCTTGATGACGCAACAGAAGAATGCAACCTTTCTGCTAATGTCAATGGTATACAAGCTTGGTGGAATTATAAAAGACAAGCTTCTGTGTTTGTTTAATGTGACAAAGCATCAAATGAAACTGTTTTTTTAAAAAAAACCTGTTTAAATTTGGTTGTGTGCAGATAAAAATCTCCTAGAAGACAGAGAAAAACTTTTTTAATAAAGAAAGAATCCTGATATGTATGTATTGGACTAACAGGCATAATACCTCCACAGGTAAATGTTTTAAATCATTTGAGGGGTAAATGGAGCACAAACTATGAACTATCTGTACTTTTCTACCATATAAAGTTACCCATACATATATAATATGAAAGTAGACTGGAATTCAGGCTGTATGTCTCAATGTTTTTACATAAGGAATTTGTTTTCAATGCAGTATAATTAGCCACAGTATCCTAAAATTAAAAGAGAACTTTTTGTCTGAGAGGCTGATGTGTTTTGTGGTGTTTGTGATACGGCTTCTTTACAGGAAAAATTACCAGATTACCTCTCACATAAAACATTGAATTTAGCTGATGTTATCATTACAGATACTACTGTCTCAAAGACTTAATTTAGGAAAATTTTGACAGAGACATGACGGAAGTCATAGCTTTACTTCAAGTATGTTTTACTTCTAAAAGCAATTAATATTGTGCAAGCTCTATAGTAAAAACTATTGCACTTTTTAGTTATGCCTTAAAAAAGAAAAATAGCAAAGAAAAGTTTTCATCAGTCATTCCAATGTACAAAAGGGAGCTACTAATCTTTGTATGCAGTGTCGTGTTCTAAACTACATGAGAGCTACTGGGACCAGTACTTATTAGTGGTGTTTGTAACCTCCTAGTGTATCATTTGAAGATTCTAGGGTGGCTCTCAACTTGAACATCACAACATGGATATAGAAGTTATATATAGTGTCAGTGAATTGTGTGAAGGAAGAGCAGCCTGATAGTAGTGTAATTTAACTCTGAGGAAAAAAATACAACACTCAGAAGATAGTTGTTTTCCTCCTTCAAATGCAAAGACCAAAGGAGAGTAAGAGTAGAAAAATACTTCAGTTTGCTCTTAACTTATTCAGATATGTGATTCCGTGAATGAGTGGGATAATTTGGTTATTTAGGTGAATTTCTGACTTTATGCAGATAAAAATTCAATGAGGCAGAAAATGGGAACTCCACGCTAAATAGAGGCTGTTCTTTTTACTCACAGTTAACTGATTGGAACAAGTGGAAATTAAAAGCAACCCTGGAATTTAGTGACCCGCTGATAAGATGCCTCAATTCAAGTAGCACAAGGGTGGGAGAAAAATTCATTGGGTTCAGGAAATAATATGCAAGGGTGCTGGTACCGGACAAAGAAGGATCAATTTTCAAACTGTGTGAACTTCATCAGGAGTTTCTCACAGACTTGCAACTACATTATATATATATATGAAAATACATATATAGTACATATATTGTAATGTATATTTTATATATAACAGATTTTTTTAAGCACATTCATTTTCAGATGGCATATTCATCTGCAAACCTTCTTTTGATCCCTCAGTAGTTCTTAAAAAAAAGGTTATTAATATTACATTCCTGGCTCCTTTAAGGTTTACAAGGAGTAGTTGTAATCTCCACAGTTGCATTCTGTGGGCATTACAAGCCATGGGAGGAAGCACATCTTTCTTACACGGTTGTTTCAGCAGAAGTACTAAAGTCATAGTTAAATACTTCCAGCATCTCTAGTGTGCAAATGCTTTTTAAAACTCAGTTCTGATCTACTGACACTATTTTTTTAATTTATACATTTTGTGATTATGTAAGTGCATCTCCAGAGAGGGGCTTTAAAATGAACAATTATTTGGGCTTTTCACTTGCTTTTTTGATAGACTTCTTTTTTCTCAGTTGTCTTTATATATGATTTCCCTTAAGTAATTATGTAACTGAGCATACTAACCTTCATTTAGTCTCTGCTGATCTTTCTCAAGCTAGAAACAGAGTCATAGATGGATGGTGAAATTTCTGTCTGACGACAAAAGTCTCAGTTGAAGTCGTAACAAAGGTTTCTAAAATCTGCACTAAAACCTAGACTTTCAAAATCCTTTTCTGGGTCTTATTTCTTAGTAGTGAAGCTAGCAAACTGATAGTGAGAGAATAGATTTTTAAAGGTGGCAATCATGACGCTTCCACACTTCCTCTCACCTCTTTAAATTAGCACTTTTTAGACTGTAGACATAGAAATAAAGTTGAAGGCTACAGGATTCAAAGTGGGGTTTTTTTGTTTGTTGGTTTGTTTCAAGTTTGGTTTGTAGCTAATGCTGAAATAATGCATCTGTATTTAAAAAGATGCCAGATGAGGTTATGAGAGTTACAGAATTCAGTTGAAAAAATTACAGAGAGATTTTCATTATAACTTCAGTTATACAGTTGCAACTGGCATTAATAAAAAAGTGTCTTCTGGTTAAGAGTTCCTACAGTATTTCTTTCTTCTGTAAGTATCTTTATGATTCCTTGTGGCAAAAGTTTGAAGATTGCATATCAGCACTTAACATCAACAAAACATATTGTTTATTTAAATTGGATTTATTCTTACTTTAGTAATGCCTTCAATGTGTACTGTTGCTTACAGACACTTGCTTCTTTCCTGTCAAAAGGAACAGAGACCACTGTGTCAATTCACATAAGCTCCACATGAAGCAGCCTAAGAGGTCCTTATTGCACTGTTTGGATTTGTTTTGTTTTGTTTTGAAGTGTCTGTATATATATGTCTACTTTGGGGTGAGTATTTTTGCCAAAAGACATGCTGAAGAGTCAGCTCTTTTCTGTGCTTAAAATGAATGTTGCCAATTTCAAAACACAATGGTAACCGTCTCCAGTATCACTTATAAAAACAGTATCTCCCCCTGGGAACGTAATGGATAAATTTTAGACCCATAGCATTAGAAAGACCATACTTCCTTCCTACCTTTGCTGTTGCAAGTGGCCAGGAGAGCTCTGTGTTCTCCCCGTGGCTCCATGATGGCCACAGTCCTCCCATTCTGCAGTTAGTGGGAAACATAAATTATCTTTCATGATGATGATATCACTAATTAGCACACTGCAGTCTATGCCGTGCAATAATGTTTCTACTTTCTGTAGGACAGTTTTGAGAGGGTTCAAGGGGTACTTATATGCCCTCATCATTCCCCTGCTTCTTGGTCAGTCTGGTTTTACTTTTGAAGCCAGACTTTTTCATGGGGAACTTACACCCATGGTGAAAGCCATGATATCAGGTAGTGCTGACAGTCCCCAACCTTGTTCCATAACAGTTCCTCCCTTCAGCTGCTGTCCTCCCGGGACCTGTAGTCATCTTGGTTTTCCCACTCTGCTCCAGCCCATGTTGGGAAGAGGAGTACGACTGGCTGGGAGAAAAATGCCTGACTAGGCCCTTTCCATGTATTGCTAGAGCAGGGAGCACATGTAGATAGTATTGCTTTACTTGGTAGAGAGAGAAAAGATATAAAAGCCAGGTTGCGTGAAGCCACAGCACTAGGTTGTGAGATTAGTATCAGCCTACTGGGGTTTTTTTGTTGGGTTTTTTTATTATTTAATGATGTGGTTTACCAGTTGTACATTACTAGTAAGAACTTGGCAGTGATATCACTTATCATTGAGTTCTATGAACCTTTACCTGTACATAAGTAACAACTTACGTATTTAAAAAAAAAAAATAAAGATTCAGCTTTTCGCCCTCTACGCTTCTGTATCTAACTTTCACTTAATTTAGAAGGGAGGTTTAACAGACAGTTGTCACTTGCTTATAATGTATGTAATCCATAAGATAATTTCCACGACCCAGAGAGCTGGGAAGGGTACTTCTGTTTTTACTCATATGCATTTCTAATACTGTCTTAGAAACCATGCTTCAGCCAACTATCAAATCTGCTATAGCTTTTCTAAGGTGGTAAGTGGAGAGGACATGCTCTGCAATTAAAGAAACTACTCGTGGAGTCTAGTTGATGAAAATTGGTGTGATAGTTTTCCTCACTTCACACACATCACCTGAGAAGTCTCATCCTTCCAGAGTTCTCTCTTTGAGCTTTTTCTCTGATGTGGAGGCACGAGGCCCTGGTAAAGGTTTGATGTTCGTGCTTTGCTTTCTGTTGTATTCGGTAGAACTTTTCAAGGAAATAGAATCAAATCCCTGTGAGTTTTCAGGGAAATATCATTTTGATGTTGAAGTGTAGAAATCTTCTCTGACCTAAATTTTCAGAAGTGACTAATGCTTCGGGGAATTGCATTTTCTAATGCTTGAGCTGAGGTTATGTAGGGAGACCTTTTATGGAGAATGAGTGCTAACAATTGGGGAATTGACAAATCTTAAGTGATCTAAACTGGTTGTCTGAATATTCATGCCTTAAAAATATATGGAATACAGTTCCTTCTCTCTAGTTGTATAACATAAATACATTTTTTCCAGTATTGCAAAATCTACTCAATTATTAACTGGTGCACAAAGATGTGTTAACATGAATCAAAGCAGGATTTTTTTTTTCTGTTCTGATTGAATTACTCCTCATATCTTTCCCTTTCTCTTTCTGATTCATTTTATGAAAGCTACATTAAATTTTATGAAAACAAACATTAGGTTATGGATAAAAATGTAAATCCACAGAGGTCAGGAAAATAAACAATACAGTCCTTGTGATCTCTGTCACTTTTACTGTCCTGTATAGATATGCGGTATTTTGTTACTGAGGTTTGCAGTGCTAAACGTACGGCGTAAGGGAGCTGCTGCTGGAAAAAATCTTTTTGTCTTTTGATTTTTGTGCGATTTTTGTGTTTTTTCAACAAGAGTTCTTCAAATTTTGTTTGTTTGTTTGTCTGTTTGTGTGTTTTTCTGGTTAATGTAAATTGTTTTCATTAAATTCCATTTGACCTTGGGAAGGAAATGTGAGCAAAGAGATACTTCATTTGGAAGAGGGATAGAGAGAGATGGATGTAAGATTTTTGTATCATCTGATGGGATAAAATTTGCAGGCTTGTGCCCACACTGACTGAGTGGCTTTGGGTGGTGGTCCAGCACATGCAAAGCAGCTTTCCTGTGCTGGTTGTAGCAAGTTTTTCATGCTGATGTTTAGAACTTCAAAGAAATATGTGCCAAGAAAGACTGTGTTCTCTTACACAGATAAAACAGTAGGGAATCACACTTCTTTAAAGATGGTCCAATGTCTTCATAACATTCCTGCATTAATTTGCATATGCTGTATAAAGTGTATAAATCTGTGCTTAGGAAAATGTATATCAATTTTGAAATGCAAATATCTGTTTGTCTTCTAAGTAGACAATCCATGTGTACCTTCAAAACAGGTGGCAATCTTCATCAATGTAATATAAAAAAATGTAAAAAAACTTACAGAAAAGAGATTTAGCGAGAGAAGCAAGTTATTCTGAAGTTACTTACATCTTCTTGCCTGTTACTGAGAATAGGCTGGAGTTTAGAGAAAAAATGGAAATGTAAACCATCAGAATTAAGGCTTGCTGATTTAGAGAGCTAGAAATGTGTCCTTGGTCTCCAAAACCTTTAACTTTCAATGGGTTTCATATTCGGTAGCTTTAGAAGTGCTGCTATACTACAACTGAAGTTAATTTGTTGTATATGAGAACTGACAATGTTTTTCGGTGCATTGTAG
Source organism: Gymnogyps californianus (assembly GCF_018139145.2). Lineage (NCBI taxonomy): Eukaryota > Metazoa > Chordata > Aves > Accipitriformes > Cathartidae > Gymnogyps > Gymnogyps californianus. The sequence goes on from NC_059473.1 coordinate 55,026,369, forward strand.
AGGAAACTGTTTTCCTGCTGAATTATAGGCAACTTCTAAAAACAGGCTGTTGACTACACTGGATGAAATTTAAGTCAGCTTTACTTGATTGAAATTTACACCCAGAAGGATTGTATATTTTAAGGGTCATCCTTTGATACTTAGCATTTCCATGTCCCTTCTTAAAAACTAGCTTAAGCAATTACGACAAGATTTCTAAATGTGTGGGGTGCCTAAAGATGCAGTGAACACCTGGCAGGATTTTGGAGTCACATGCATCTGAATGTTATTGATTTGTGGGGCAGCTCCTGAAACTCAATGTGGAGGGAAGAGTCTACATAAAGATGCAGCTACCTAACAATTTGACCATACTGTGACCTTAGGCACTCTGAAAGTGATGGGAACTTGCAGCTTTTAAGCCGTTTCTGTAACTTACAAAAATTTTCTCATTGTCTCGTACACTGAAAATTGTACTGAAATTTTGCACCTTTACATAAGATTTAATGGCAGATGATGGCAGAGAGGAAAATCTGGATAAAAAGAGAGGTACAAATACCATATGAACTGAACTCTCTCTGCCAGGGAAAAGAGAAGGGATGCCACAGTGGATGGTATTATTGCAAATTTAGTTTAGTTTAAGAAGCTTTTAAATCTGAAAAGCGAGTGCAGAATTCAGCTGCAAAATAGGTAGCCACAAAAGCAGCTGTTAGGATTTACCCCATAAGGTAATTTCTTGCTGTTGAATGCTGCATTCAGTATAATAGCTGGATACATCCTCACTGCACAATGTTTTCTCATCACTTTTTTTCAAAGTACATTTGTGTGATGAGCTCAAGAAGAATTTTCCTCCTCTTGAATCTTTTGCTCCTTCCCTGCGCAGAATTCCACAGCAAAGCTTTTGAAGACAAGATTCCTCGCTAAACATGCTTGAGGAGGGGGAAAGGGAGTTATTGTTATTAATTTATTCAACACATCAGCCTCACTGATCTCATAGGACTTAGTAGTCTTCTGCATTAGTAGATCACTTTTATGACCGCTGAAGTAATTATTTATTGTACCTTAAGTTGGCATGAGAAAGTTTCTTGTTTCTCTTGTGGATACTCTTGAGTATCCAGGCAGCTAATTTGGGGGATTAAAGCCAGCAACATCAGTGTAAGTTGTATATGCTCTTTTAGTTCTTCCATACTACTGTGTGAAAACAGCTCTTCGTACTTTGAAAGCCTCTTTTTTGGCTGCTGAGCACTAAGAGCAAGCTATAAGTAAGTTTGAACTGGAAAAGGCATAGAGTGGAAACTAGCGCATCTAATAGTAGGAGATTCTGATGGCCTGACTGAATCTTTGCTCAGGGCTATCAGGGGATACCTCCTACAGGATTTAATTCAGTTCACTGTGTTCAAAGAAACTGTACACAGATGCTAGTGGAAATGTTCTGAAGTAATGTTCATTAAGTTACCTTCAATAATAAGATACTGGTAATTTGTTGCAAGTATTACAGTAAAGCACCTTTAAAAGTCCTGGTTAAAAACACCTTTTCAGTTAAATCCTTGTTTTGAAGTGATGTTGAAACATTCATAACTTTTGTGAAATCCCTTTATGTCCATAGAACCAACAGAAAAGAATAAAATATGAGGGAAGCTAGACAGTTACATCAAAAATCCATTTGTGGAGGAAAATACCCAAATACATTTGAGCTGATAATAAAATTCTTTGTTTGCACCGTGCAACTGTTTAGATCTTTGGCTTATGAATTATACGTAAAGTATTAGTACAATTACATTATTCGTAATTAGCAAAACACCATCAGATGTTTTTCAGTATATGAGATAATGAATAAAGGTTGACTACATTTTCAACAATGAGATGTTACACCGTACAATGGATTTGTTGTAGAATAACTGTAATACTTTGCACACGCTTAATTTGACAATATTTGAGAATCTTCTTTCTTTCGTGCACTTCCTTCCTCATTCATTCATAAATGACTGTGTTTTATATAGCTGTATTAAGGACTACACACGTGTGCAGCTATGGATAGTTTTAAATTTCCTTTTGAAAACTGTATGGTTATACTTGAGTTTGTAGTTTCCTCCTGTATAATGTGAGCCATGGAAAGGACAGTCTAAGCTGCAGCAGCCTCCTTTATTATAGCACAACCACTGATCCTGTGAAAGGGCTGTGTCATGCTGCATTGTGTATGTGTATTATTTCTCAAAGAGAATCACCATTCAGAATAATTAATCATAATTAGCAGCAAAGCATGAACAAGGTCAAAATACTAACTCATTTTTTTCATTCATATCAATCCCACCTATTTATGGTGCAGTCAGAAAAAAAGTCATTTTTTAGAATGTGTGCTTTTGTAGTTTGGATCCAGCAGCAAAAGACATTAAAATGCAACTGTTACAGCTGAATTTATGCAGGTTTTTTTCACCTGAAAGAAAAAGTCCCCATTTAAGCACTCAAGTTAGGCAGTATTTCTTTTGTCATCCCTTAGGTATTCTAACTAGGATGTATTCATCCTTTTTGGGGCTGTAGGTTGTTGGGGGTTTTTTAGTTCCTTATAAGTATATTCCCGTCAGTGCTGGTGACATATATCAGCACCACAGAGTGAAATACAGAAATGAAAATAGAATTTGAGGCCAGCACATGTTTGCTAAAAGCACTGAAAGGTATGTCCTTAGCAATAAACAAGAAAATAAGAGGGTAGACCATGACAGGATTTTGTGCATGTCCTCCAAACATGCACTGATGCTATAAAGCTGTACAAATGGAAATAATAAAGGGAATGATTTTACCCCTAGGCTTGACTCCAATAACTGATAAAAAGTAAGAGGAGGGAACAATCTGATGACCTGTGCACTGAGGACTGAGGAACTGGAGAAAAGGTTATGATTGATTTGACCCTGGATACATTAGGAAATCAAGCTGAATGCAAGACCATTACAACACGATGCTGTATGCTAGTTATCCTTGTAGATAACAACCAACCGGTTGAAGGCATATTTGAAAGTAAGAACTCGAAGTTTTGTACTTAATGGGTCAAAGCACTCTGAAAATGTTAAATCAACTTAGTACTAGTTCAGTTGCGATGCTTCTACTTGAAGGACAAAAGGTTTGACAAGTGTAAATAAACCAACAAAATTCTTTCTATTCTTGAAAAGTTAATGAAAACAGATCTTAATCTTTGCCCCTTCCCTCTTTACATTTCCTTTTTTTTTTTTGTAAACAAAGAGAAATCACTCCTGACATAAAAGAATTATTCCTGACCCTAAAAACAATGTTTTAGGCACCATTTACATGTGCTACATCAGATGTTGTAACTACAAGTTTTGATAACTTGGAAGCATAGGTTTTTGAATGCAAATATATCAATGTGCTGGCTACTAAAGCTCAGGAGGGAGTACTGCTGGGACATATCACAAACTATTGAATCAAACCAGAGAACACAATGAATTGTTCCTTAAGTAACTGCAAATCATATGAGGAAAGGGAAATATTGTTGAAAGGCCTCAATTTGCAACAGGCATGCTAGAAATGGCATACAAACAACATTTTCTAGAATTGATAGTCGTGGTTTAACCCCAGCCAGCAACTAAGCACCACGCAGCCACTCGCTCTGTAACAGCTACTAAGAAGAAAATTAACTCTATTCTCGCCCAAAGCAGGACAGATAGAAAAGTTAACCTCTATAATTTTTTTAACCTAGTCAAGTTCTGTAAAATACCCTTTAGAAGTGACAGTGTTTCAGAAAGGAGGGGAAAAAATGTCAATAGGAAAATGCAGAAAAACCCCTCAAAGTACACCCTGAGTAACATATACTTGGGGATAGCATTTCAATGCCAGTGGACCCAAACAATTTAAGCTCCAAATTAGAGCTTGTGGAAGAAGTCTAATTACAGTGGATCTAAAGAGTGTGTTTCAGTGTACATGAATGCCACGTTACAGATTTGGCAATGAGATTTTTCATGAGAAATATTGATCTTTAAAGCTGGTAGAGGTGACAAGTGGCTCCCTATTTTTCCTTCTCCTTCCTAGTATCTCTTTTAGCTAGGCTGTTTTAATGATGATATTTTTACTTCGTTTTCCCCTCATGGAAGATCTGACATGAGATTTCTGAAATACATCCCAATTCTGTTCCCATTACGTCAATATCAAAGTGAAACAATATAGCACGTATTTTTTATATTTTATATACATTGTGAATATATATTATGAAATATTTAACAAAGAAGTACCAAATTAGGAAGAGTTTGTCCAGTTTCCTTTCTCTGAAGGAATACAAAGAGCTAAAGACTTGGCTCTATTCAGATCAAGCCAAGCTATCAGAAAACTGGGTAAGGCTGGAGGAAGTCATGTACTCATCACCGTTGCGTATTTTCTTGTATATTCATTTGACTAAGTTACTGGAAAACTTAGGAACCACTGAGGACAAGATTTTAGACAAGAAAATGTGGAAATGATTGGAATAACTAATTATGAGTGCTCTTGACTGGAGAACAGATGTGAACTGGAATGCCATTGTTTGAAGTGCTTGCAACCTTCTTATAAATTACTTCAGTGATTTTTTCCATTACTGTAGAAGAGTAATTGTTTATTACTGCTGCCCTCTGTTCCAAAGTGCTGCATCATTCTAGAGTGCTCTGCTGAAGGGATACTTCCCCAGCATCCTAAACATTGTGTTTTAATGAGCAGATATGTAAAGCATGCTATTTTTTTTTCCTGATAATTCCTTGCACATTAATGTTTCTGAGGTGGTTTCTAGAAGATGATTATAACAGATTGTTCAAAAGCAACAAATCTGAGCCACCAGGGCAAGATGGACTAACACAATTTAGATGAAAAGCATGAAGCCAGCTTTACGGTTGCTTTATTTTGCCTTAGCAGCCAATATGTCCTTGACTAGATAGGGTCTAACCATCTAGTACAAATTCTTATACTTGCTGCTCCAGTGGGTTTTGTTGAAGATACTGGCTTCTACTATATGAGTCAGCAGTGTTTATCAATTTTAATATTGTGCCTCAGGAATATTGCCACTTACACTTTAATATGACTTGGCTTGTCAATTCAAATCTTGGTTTTTTGCAATTTTAAACTCTCGTAAGGGCTCCATGATAATTCATAAAACTATGCCTCTTGGTTCTTAGATAAACAGTTTAGGAAGATGTGGCTTTTTATTCTTGCAATGAGCTGTTTTATTTGGCAGATTTTATTTACTATATTTAAAGGTGTAACATTGAGAAAATTCTAAATGCAAGTTTAGAAGTTCTTATTTGAATCACAGTGGGCATCTCAATTGGAAAACGCTTCTGTAGAGTCCATTCTGTAAAGATTTAATTCTTGTTGCTGATATGCCCTACGAAATTCTTTGTATAATCATGTTTTAAAATCACACCTTTTCTAAGCCTACTCATGTGGGAAATAATCATGTTCTGATATAAATTGATACCTTAATTCATTGTGCCAGCAGCTCCTAATACCCATCAGAAGAGCTGTGTTTCCCAGTATGTGCACAGCCCCGAAATCATGACTCCTTGATACAGCCTTTGGTGTAGAAATTTGCAGGCAATGCACCATGAGAATTTGGGGGATTTGCAGTGCTGTTCTCAGCTTTGTATGGCCTTTAGCAACTTACTTGCCTCCTCTTTGCTTTTAAGTTCCTTGAGTGAAGACAATAAACCTTCTTCTTGCTCACCCCACTCCATGTAGATACCTTAAATTAGTCATCAAGTGACTGGCATGTTAGAAGCCTGAACTGAGTTCCTGGCATAAATCGCTTTGTAAGCAGTGTGACGTTATGTGCTAACAGCATCTTCCTATGCAGGAAAGAATGTGTATTTCATTTCCTTGGCTTTTCAAAAATAGAGATAGGTTGTGTTATCTCTATCTTAAAAACCACTTACTCAGAATTTCAGTAGCAAAGCAGTTTTTCATTATTTATATAAAAGAACAATATATTTGATTAAAATAAACAATATCACTAATTTTGTATCATCTTTCATCCAAAAGTTGTACAAACATTTTTTTAAAAAGTTTTAAGACACATTTGTGAGGTGTCATGTAAAGACAAATTCTTCACGTGCATCAACTATTAGTAAAAGAAAGTTTGTTTTAAACATTTGCTGTGTATTATGATATAAAGCTGGAAGTATTTTAGTAGGAATAGTGTTGCCTGTGCATTGTGGGTACCTAAATACTATTTTTTGGTTTGCACTGGGACTTTTGTTTTGATGTTTGGAGATTCTTCAGTGTGAAAGGTCATGGGCTTGCCAAGCTGGTGAAGAGGGCTTTAAACTAAAGTTGCTGGGGGAGGGGAACCTTAATCCATCCCACTCCTACCAGGTTGATGCCAGTGCCAGCAATAGATGCCCAGAGCCTGGAGAAGGATCACAGGTCAGCAGGAGAGCACCTGAAGAGCAGCACAAAGGAATTCCAGCCAGTAAGTCAGCTTCATCGGGGGCCCAACTTAAATGCCTCTATGCAAACACACGTAGCATGGGGAATAAACAAGAGGAGTTAGAGGTGTGCACACGCTTGGAGGGCTATGATCTTATTGGCATCATGGAGACTTGGTGGGATGGCTTCTATGACTGGAGCATTGGAATGGAAGGATACAGGCTCTTCAGGAAGGACAGGCAGGGGAGACAAGAAGGGAGTGTCGCCCTCTATGTCAATGACCAGCTGGAGTGCACGGAGCTCCGCCTGGGGATGGATGAGGAGCCGACCAAGAGCCTATGGGTCAGGATTAAAGGGAGGGAAGGGAAAAGTGACATTATAGTGGGGGTCTGCTACAGGCCACCTGATCAGGAAGACCGAGCAGATGAGGCCCTCTAGAGACAGATAGGAGCAGCCTCACATTCACAAGCCCTGGTCCTCATGGGGGACTTCAACCACTCCTGTATCTGTTGGAGGGGCAACACAGCAGGGCATAAGCAATCCAGGAGGTTCCTGGAATGCGTTGATGACAACTTCCTTCTTCAAGTGATAGAGGAGCCAACAAGGAGAGGTGCTATGCTGGACCTTGTTCTCACCAACAAGGAGGGGCTGGTGGGGAATGTGAAGCTCAAGGGCAGCCTTGGCTGCAGTGACCATGAAATGGTGGAGTTCAAGATCCCTAGGGCAGCAAGGAGGGCACACAGCAAGCTCGCTACCCTGGACTTCAGGAGAGGAAACTTTGGCCTCTTCAGGGAGCTGCTTGGTAGAGTACCATGGGATACAGCCCTGGAGGGAAGAGGGGCCCAAGAAAGCTGGTTAATATTCAAGGATCACCTCCTCCAAGCTCAGGAGCAATGCATCCCAATGAAGAGGATGTCAGGCAAAACCGCCAGGAGGCCTGCATGGATGAACAAGGAGCTCCTGGACAAACTCAAACACAAAAAGGAAGCCTACAGAGGGTGGAAGCAAGGACAGGTAGCCTGGGAGGAATACAGAGAGATTGTCCAAGCAGCTAGGGATCAAGTTAGGAAAGCCAAAGCCCTGATAGAATTAAATCTGGCCAGGGACATCAAGGGCAACAGAAAACCTTCTATAGGTACGTCAATGATAAAAGGAAGACTAGGGAAAATGTGAGCCCTCTCTGGAAGGAAATGGAAGACCTGGTTACCCAGGACATGGAGAAGGCTGAGGTACTCGACAACTTTTTTGCCTCAGTCTTCACCGGCAAGTGCCCCAGCCACACCACCCAAGTCGCAGAAGGCAAAGGCAGGGACTGGGAGAATGAAGAATCGCTCATGGTAGGAGATCAGGTTCGACACCATCTAAGGAAGTTGAACGTGCACAAGTCCATGGGACCTGATGAGATACATCCGCAGGTCCTGAGGGAACTGGTGGATAAAGTGGCTAAGCCACTACCCATCCTATTTGAGAAGTTGTGGCAGTCCAGTGAAGTTCCCACTGACTGGAAAAGGGGAAACATAACCCCGATTTTTAAAAAGGGAAAAAAGGAAGACCTGGGGAACGACAGGCCAGTCAGTCTCACCTCTGTGCCCAGCAAGACCATGGAGCAGATCCTCCTGGAAACTATGCTAAGGCACATGGAAGATAAGGAGGTGATTGGTGACAGCCAACATGGCTTCATTAAGGGCAAATCATGCCCGACAAATTTGGTGGCCTTCTACGATGGGATTACAGCGTTGGTGGATTAGGGAAGAGCAACAGATGTCATCTACCTGAACTTGTGCAAAGCATTTGACACTGTCCCACATGACATTCCTGTCTTTAAATTGGAGATACATGGATTTGATGAATGGACCACTCAGTGGATAAGGAATTGGTTGGATGGTCGCACTCAAAGAGTTGCGGTCAATGGCTCGATGTCCGAGTGGAGATCAGTGACAAGTGGCATTCCTCATGGGTCGGTATTGGGTCTGGCGCTGTTTAACATCTTTGTCGGCAACACAGACAGTGGGATTGAGTGCACCCTTAGCAAGTTTGCTGACAATACCGTGGTCAACACGCTGGAGGGAAGGGATGCCACCCAGAGGGACCTTGACAGGCTTGAGAGGTGGGCCCATGCGAATCTCATGAAGTTCAACAAGGCCAAGTGCAAGGTCCTGCACATGGGTTGGCGCAATCCCAAGCACAAATACAGGCTGGGTGGAGAACGGATTGAGAGCAGCCCTGCAGAGAAGGACTTGGGGGTGTTAGTGGATGAAGAACTGATTATGAGCCAGCAATGTGCATTTGCAGCCCAGAAAGCCAACTGTATCCTGGGCTGCATCAAAAGAAGTGTGGCTAGCAGGTCAAGGGAGGTGATTCTGCCCCTCTACTCCCCTCTCGTGAGACCCCACCAGGAGTACTGTGTTCAGCTGTGGAGCCCCCAGCATAAGAAAGACATGGACCTACTCGAGCAGGTCCAGAGGAGGACCAGGGGGGCTGGAGCACCTCCCCTATGAGGACAGGCTGAGAGAGTTGGGGTTGTTTAGCCTGGAGAAGAGAAGGCTTTGGGGAGACCTTATAGCGGCTTTCCGGTACTTAAAGGGGGCCTACAGGAAAGATGGAGAGGGACTCTTTATCAGGGAGTGTAGTGATAGGACAAGAGGTAATGGCTTTAAACTGAAAGAGGGTAGATTTAGATTAGATACTAGGAAGAAGTTCTTCACTGTGAGGGTGGTGAGGCACTGGAACAGGTTGCCCAGAGAAGTGGTGGATGCCCCACTCCCTGGAAGTGTTCAAGGCCAGGCTGGATGGGGCTTTGAGCAACCTGATCTAGTAGAAGGTGTCCCTGGCCATGGCAGGGGGGTTGGAACTAGATGATCTTTAAGGTCCCTTCCAACCCAAACTATTCTATGATTCTGATTCTGTGAAATATGGTTGCAACACTGTACAGTTCCTCTTGTGTTTCCTTAGGCAAACCTTGCTGTCATTAACAAGGAAATTGCAGAGCAAACCCAACTATTTCCTTTATAGATGTTTTTGGCTCAGAGATGGGACAATGCAAACCAAAATCATGCTGAATGAACACTAAATCCCAAAAGTGTGCTGATAATTGAGTATACTGATGAATAGTAGCTTTCAACACGTTTGAGCCTTGATTATGGGGAGTGGTGGGGATGTGGCAAGGGTTTAGGGGGGGTTTGTTGTTGTTCTCTTACCCAGCATTTTATCAGCCCCATTTTTTTGTTTCCCTATTTTCTTGTCTGAAGCCCTCACTATTTGTACATCTGCAAGTTACTCGGTACACTTTTTTCTTATCCCTCCTGCCACAAAGGTACTTGTACCATTTCCAAAGTGATACTCCAGGTGCATAGATGATAACTGGTGGGTTAAAATCTTTATCAGCTGTAAAAGAATAGTTTAGGGAGGAGGTTTACTGTGAAGTATTAACCAACAAAGGTGGGCTCAAAACATCTGCTTTCAGAAAATAGTATTTCCAAAACATGTTGCTACTGTACTGACTGATAGAGAATTCATAGCCTCAATTTTTTGGTATTACAGTCTGCATGCATATGCTGACGGAATAAAGGAAAACAGAAGGAGCTCCAAGGATTTATAGTATATGCTACAGTTGTAAAATTGTATTCTTGTTTTATGTGTTTAGTTTTCTCTAAACTGAAGTTTATGGGGAAAAAAATATAATATATCCCTATGTATCGCTTTCCTTTATTCCAAATTTATGGCTTTAACAATCTTCAGTGAGAAGCTGTTTATCTCAGCTCTGTGCATTTTGACATACAGGACTCATGTGGCTTCATTTATTTAATCTAGAATGCTTTTGAAAGAAACACCAATTGCAACTGTGAATATTCAGAAACAGTGTGATTCTCTATAAAAGCAGGACATTTTCTTGACTGCATGGTCTCTTGATCTTTCAATATTTTTACTCTTTCATGAATAAAGTAAGCATTTAGGTATAATTTGTAGAAATTTAGTATAATTAATTTTAAAAAAATCAAAGTGAGGAAATGAAATAACTTTTTGTGGTTTTGTGTGTGTGTGTGTGTGTATATATGCATGCACACACTGATTTATTAAATACCGAGCTTCAATATATATAATACACTTACATTTACAGAGGATAACTTTAGTGGAGGTTCCTGACGATAAAACCTTAGAGTTGTGCAGGTTTTCTTCTGCAGACATCTGCCCTTTGCCATTCCACAAGCTGCGTTTTGGGTTCAACTAACAGTGTTTGGAGCATATTAAGACTACACAGAAGTTAGACAAAAGAAGGGAGCTGCAATACCTGTACGGGTTTCTGTAATTTATAATTTCTTATAGGTGCTTTCCATTTACATGCAGATTTATTGTTCTGAGAGTAGAGCTGAGGCAATTAATGAGCTGGTCCGTACTTCTAAATTGGGCAGGTGACAGAGGTGACAGGCTTGAGCTGTGGGAAAAGGAAATTTGTGATAGCTTTAGAGGTGCGTTTGGGGTCTTTTGTTTGTTTTTCCACAGTGCTCTTTCTTCGTGTCAGAGTCAGCTCTTCCTCCTTTTTCGTGATCTTCATTCCAGTCCCATTGCAAGAAACCATTTAAGTGATCTTTGTGATATTTACAGTGAAGCTCAATATTGCCCTCCTTAGATACACATTAAGCGTTGGTTCCATAAATTGGTCTGTTCCCTCTGGGCAGAGCTGTTACATCTGGGCCCACGCAGAGCTGAACAGGCATTTGTATTAATAGAGCGCTGTGTGGTCACTGCTGCTGTGGCTATCTGCTGTTTCACAGATAACGTCACAGTCTGATGTGATGTGTGTAAATAGCTCCCTGCACTGAAAACAATATTCTACTGATCCAGCCTTCCAGCTCTTTCCTGATCCTACCTACTGTGCTGTGTGGTTTCTCTCCTAGAGATTGAACTGTCTTCATTATGTAACTAACTGCTACGTTCTTGAATTTTCTGTCCTTATTTATATGCAAGGGACACTTACTATATGCAAGGGGCACTTGCATTCCTTCCTTCCTAAAGCTCTGTGTTTTGTTCCTCCCTCCAAACCCAATGTATCCTGGAAATATGTAATATTTCTGAGAGATTCAGTCTTCTCATCCACCTCCTTGTCTGTTTGTGCAACACCCTGTATCACTTCTAGACGCCTTTCTGACCCAGGTGTAGCTTTGTTTTCCCTTAGAAGACCCCCATGATTGAGTTTTAAATTAGGATAGTGTTGTGTTTTAACACCAGCCAGCAGCTCAGCTCCACACAGCCACTCGCTCACTTGCCCCCGGTGGGATGGGGGAGAGAATTAGAAGAAAACTCGTGGGTTGAGATAAAGAGGTAAGGCAAAAGCTGCGCATGCAAGCAAAGCAAAACAAGGAATTCATTCACCACTCCCCATGGGCAGGCAGGTGTTCAGCCATCTCCAGGAAAGCAGGGCTCCATCACGCGTAACAGTTACTTGGGAAGACAAACGCCTTCACTCCCAATGTCCCCCCCTTCCTCCTTCTTCCCCCAGCTTTATATGCTGAGCATGACGTCATATGGTATGGAATATCCCTTTGGTCAGCTGGGGTCAGCTGTCCCGGCTGTGTCCCCTCCCAACTTCTTGTGCCCCTCCAGCCTGCTCACTGGTGGGGCAGAGTGAGAAACAGGAATGCCTTGACTCTGTGTGAGCATTGCTCAGCGCTAGCTAAAACATCCCTGTGTTATCAACACTGTTTTTGTCACAAATCCAAAACATAGCACCGTACAAGCTATTATGAAGGAAATTAACTCTGTCCCAGTGAAAACCAGTGCAGATAATTAAATAAACTCTATGACCTATCACAAGAACAGTAAGGGGACATGTCCTTTAACAGCAATGGATGAAATTACTTAGGATGGCCGAAATTTTAAGTAGCTCCTGGTAGAGTGGTCAAGAGGAACTGCAACAGCAGAAGGCATGTCTGTCAGCTCCCCTGCCAAGCAAACATCTCCTGCCTTGGCTCTTGGGTAGATTATGGCTGTTAGGTCACTTCTAGCTTCCCTGTACAGACCAAACACCTGACTAGGTATTTCTATGTCTCTGTCCTGATCTAGTGAGTCGTTAGGAGACTCTGTCTTAAGTGTGATGGCCTTGACATATGGTAATGTTTTACCACATAGTAAACCCAGCATTTTGTGATGTTGCTTGTCCACTGTGTTTCTTTGTGATTTACCTATAGAGATTCACACTGTCCATTTTAATGGTCTAAGTATGTCTAAGTGGCTCCCGACCTTCTCTTCATGACTGTGCATCTATCACAATGAGGTGTAAATGAACTGAGACTGTCAGTAGCAACATGGAATTTTTTAGTAGCAATGTATAGCCCAGCTGATCGCTAATCAGACCCACAGCCTGTTTTACTCCTGTAGATGAGTGCAGAACCGCAGCAGTTAGCTGTAGCTATGAATTTTGATCAGAGTAAACACCAAGGGCTCATTTGTTATTGAGATAGGTGAGAGTATTGCAACAGGTGATGATGGAGGAAAGCAGGGCTGTGTGCTGCTAAGAAATGAGACAGGCAAATAATGTTATACTTCACAAATTTTCAGACACAAAATATAGTATGAGGGTTTACAAGGCTGGTATATAGCAAGTGCCTGGCATTATCTGGTAGCACTTGGAATGTGTTAGTACTGGCTAACTGAATGTCTGTGCCCACACTACTCAAATAAATCTTTCAGGCAATGCCTCTAATAAAAATTAGAGACAATTGAAAATGCTTTCAATAAAAGGCATTTACAAACTGTCTATAGGTGCACTCAGTCTACAGCTGTTAGCATATGTCAGAAGAACATCTGTGTTAAAATTGGCTGCTTCATCAAATGGAAATAGTATCTGATGTCCAGTTAGACGACGTTAATTTTGCTTGTCTGTAACATTTCCTTTGATTTCTCTTCCCACTCTTGGTGACATCATCTTGGGATTGTACAAATTCTGATGTTCTATCTAGCACATTGACATGGTCTATCAAAAGCAAGTGATCTCTTCTCTCCACCCTTCTATCATGTTTATTTTATTAGTTTGCTCACCTGCTTATGGTAAAGATATGCTAAAAGAAGGCATATGGGGACAGGTGGGACTGCATTCGAAACACAAGTGACAGTCAAGATCTGGGTTACACCGCTAACTGGTAAGCTCCTAAATATTGCAGGAAAAATTATTTTGTAACTCTAGGACCTTCATTTTCTTATCTTCAAGCAGCTCTCAGTTTTAGAGCACAGGACTTCTTGCGGTACTTAGCTTTAAGGAATGTTAAGATAATTGGAAAAGATACTGTTTTGTTCACTATTTGCACTGTACAGTATTTCTAAGGACCCAGGGAGCTAATACATTGCTACCTTTTAACCAAAAGTTGGTCCCTGCTTCTAAAGCTTTACAAAGTCTGTTTAAAAGAACATCGTGACATTGCAAAGTCAGGGGCTCAGAAGTTGAAGTGCAGCTGCCCAGGCTGCCCATGCAGCTTACAGCCAAATCCCTGGTCTGTGAGAATTATGGCATGCTGTTCCCTATTTTTCTTACTCCCCGAAAGCCACTGCCTCATCTAGTACTCAAGATCTTGATGAGTGCTATATAGAGAACTAATGCCATTGACTGTAGATCATCTGCCTTGTTTGTTCTCATATTTAGAAGTTTGACACCCCATATGCACAATTTTAATGCCTCCAATTGCACAACTACCTTGGGTATGTGTATGTATATGTATCTCCTCTTAGAAGTGTTCAAAGATAAGTTCCGCAGAGTTTGTACACCGCTCAGATTCTGCTGTGATTGAACAGTGTATAACTAACCATATACAATTTAACAATTCTGCCAGGATTTTGTTGGGGTGCCATAAATACAACTTGGGCTAACACACAGTTTCACAAAGATAAAGTCCGACTGTCCACTGAGCAGGTGCTGCACGGAGATAAAAGTTTTGGCATTGCACAACCAATACTGTTACCATTGTGAAATATATTTATTTATGCAAGTTTTATCTGCTTGGTATTTATTTTTGGTTTTCTATTTATATGTTTTAATAGGTCATTTAGGTGCCAAGATACCAGATGCAGAGAATTTACAAAGTTATGTTCAGTAACTTACTGAAGGCCTGTCAGTGAAGAGGAGAATTTTTATTTTAAAGAAGATATACACAGAACTAAAAGATTTCTCAAAGACAGGCAATGTTTGGCAGAGATTTTATGGTTAGCACAGACACAGTGTTTCAGTAGCATGGTTTTATGAATCAGGCATTAAGTGTTTTATGTAGTGACCAACTTTATATTGAAAGGGATTCACCCAACATTGAAATGAATTCTGTTCACACTGTCACTGAGTGAAGTACTGAGCAAAGCAGAAAAATGAGAAATTTGATTTTTATTGGAAGTAAATTTTCTCATATTTGTATGGAGGAATTGCAAAAATATGCCAGAACTAATATGCACAAGCCTATTTTATAAAATGGCTTACTATTTTATTAAAATAATACAGACGTCCCCCCCAACTTTACAAACTATTTCATAAAATCATAAGCAACGAGCATTGTTCTGGGAAACATGTTTTATACAGTATATGTTCTAGAAGTAGTTCATTCTCGATCACTGGGCCTTTGTCAATTTTTTCAGTGCCACAGTAGATATAGCTCTCAAAATATGATGAAATTGTATTTTATGCAGCATTTCTTTTCAGATTTTCTTTTTTGGCATTTGGTTGGTTTGGGTTTTTTTGAGAACACAGTGTCCTTGCCAGTGAGATGGTATACACAATAACTACATTATTTTAAATCTTTCTAACTTAACAAGGCATCAGAAGCTGAGCTGACATTATCTCCAGTGGCTGATTACATTTCCTGCTGGTGGATTACGGTTAGAGGTGAGGGAAGAAACTCTTGGTGGGACAGATAGAGTCTACCAATCAGTTCTGCTATAATTAATGTAGAATTTACAGCAGAAAATCCAGACTGTCAGTGATGTGTTCAGTAACTTGTGCCAAGGCCTTTTTATCTATAATGCTTATCTTTGGAAGGGGCATAGTAATTTCTTCAGTAGTCCATAAATTATTACAGAACTTACAAATCTGCTATAAAATCAATACAACTAATTGTAAATTAATAGATTTCTAAGTGTGAAGGAGCATGTAATAATGTAGATGAGTCCTTGAATGAGCATGCTAGTTCTGATGTCAGGGGTGGGAGCTTCCCACTGTTTTATGTGACATCTTCAAGTGTAAACACATTTCTTTTCCTTTCCCCAACTGATTTAGCTTGCTACCGTAGCAAGTAACATTTCCATTAGCCTCCTACCGTTAAATCGTGGAGTAACTATAATCACAAAAACATCCACCATGCAAGCAAACTAATAGAGCAGCAACTGTGGTCACAGCTTACCTCCATCTTACAGGCATTTTTTGTGAGTTCACCACAGCTGGTGCAGAAACAAATCCCTTTAAACTGAATCTAATGAAGGAGGATAAAAATGGATGGTTACAATACAGACTAAGGGTTTATAGATATTCTTGAGTACGCTTGCTAGAAAGAAAAACGTTGTTTGTGTTGTTTTCCTTATGTGCAGTACTTAGCAACAAGGCAGTGTCCTATGTGTTGATGCCTAGACTGCTTGGGATTGAAGTAGCAGAAGAGGAATAGTCTGACTTCAGGATATTTCAGATTTTATTTAAAATAAAATATATGTAGATGCTGACAGGTTTAGCTGTGTTACAGGCAGTAGAACAGAAACAATTTTAAGGCAAGAAAAACTTTCCTGTTTATTGCTTGCACTATTTTGGTTCCGGACTGAAACACGCTGTGTTTACATATGTGTAATAGGCATAACTTTCTGTGATTTAGCTTTCTTTTTAACTAGAATTAAATAAAAGATAGCTTTCATTGCATAGCATACTAAGCTTTTGTTTTTCTAAAATCTCAGTTTGGTAAAGCATGTAGACTTGAAGCTGAAGTGACTCTGAAGCAAGGTGAACTTTTACACACAAGTTTTTCTGATATGGGATTTCAAGGTGTCCTTATCTTCCTCTGAGACTGAAGTCTGGAAACTTGGCAGAAAGCCATTCATGCCAAAGGCTTATCTTTTGCAGCACAGCTTCTCTCTTCTGGATACAGCTATACCTGTTAGTATTAATGAATTTGATGGTAGCACCTTTAGTACCTATGCGCTGTGGGTTTGGTTTGTGGTTTTTTTTTTAAATAATGGAATCATGAATAGGATGATGGTACAAGGTCTCATAAAGAGTAGTCTATATGTTAAATATATGCAGTAATAGGACATTTTACGTAGGAGTAATATACATAGTGTGTCATAGTTTGGAGAGAGGACAGAACTACTAGAACTAAAATGTGTAGAAAGTAGATGCTTTTGGTTTTTTGCTTTTGTTAATTTTCTTATTTTAATTAAAAGTGAAATATGGGATTTTTCTAACAGCACATTAGGTGACCTAACAGCGAGGTGACGTGGAGGGGGAAAGCACAGCTCGCTGTGCGGCACTGCCCAGGAGGAGCAGCAGCAGCAGAATTGTGAGATAATTCCTAATTATATCAGATGCCACCCAACCCTTCTGACAGCCACCCAAGTTAAACATTTTGGTAACTCTTTCTGGGATTGCTGCTTACAGTTTAGTAACTGTTAATGCTTATATACATTTGTTAAAAGTCAACTGTTGTTCTGTGTTTCTAACTATCCTGTAGTGGTAAGATAGTGGTAGAAATAAGAGGTACCTTAGAAACAGTATCTGACCTGTGCTCAATGTCCCCAATCCTGTTTTGTCAAATGTATCGTGAATATGAATTTTCTTGTCCAAATATGAGCATTTGTTTAGGGCCCATTTTGAGTCCTTCCCTGCAGAGTGTCTGTTTGGGTGAAAGGACACAGAAAAGCAGTGTCTTAGCTATGAGTCATATGCAAACATTAAGTGAAAGGCTGAAGGGAAATGTATTTCTCAAAAGGTTTTAGTTGATGGTAGAGATGATACTAGTTTTAGAAGAAATGAGAGTTAACAAAAAGCTTTACATAGATTGACAGAGGGTTTTTTTGGTGTTGTGTCATCCTCATCGTGTTGTATCCCCCGCCTCCATCCTCCCCTCTCTCCCTTGGGATAAAGGAGGGGGTAACAGGTGAAATCTGCTGAATGCTGGGTATGAGTAGAAAACATCTACAGTGTGCCAGCATTGATCTGTACTCTCATGCCCAGCCAGGAGGTCCTGGTGGAGGAGCAGTCCGCTATGGAGCTGCTGAGCGAGTACCTCAGTCTGCCAAGGGTCTGGCAAGGGGAGCTCAGTCCCTCTGGACCAGGGGGTGGCACATCATCCATGTTTTCTCTGTAGCTTTATGATGAAAGGGGCTTTGCAACAATGCTGTGTGATACAGCCTTGTGCTAACTAGATGGCACCTCTGTCTCCAAAATAATAGGAACATTCTTGCTGTGTTAAAAAAAAAAAAAGGATGCACTTTCAATATATGTTGGAAGGGCACAACTGCATACAAACTATTTAAAATCTTCTGAGAATTAGGGGTTTATTATATAGTCAGCTATACTCTGTAGGAAATCCTTTGTTTCTCCCTAACAGGCTTTCAAAGTTCCTTATTTAAATGCACAACATCATGTTTTAAATGATTCAAATGCTTCCTATGATGGCAAATTTAGAAAAGGAGCAGTGCAGTTCAAAGGTGATATCAGTTGTAAATGAGCGGCTTTGTTCTCTTCCTTTTTCTCTCCTCCTAACCACTCTTTTAAGTGTCCTTATGCATTAAGCATTTCATGTGGTTAAACAGTGGTGTATTCTCAAGCTACCCCTTTGATAATACATGCTAGTAATTAGAAAGGTTTTGAATGTCTGTATACACGTTTACAGTGGAGACAATATGTTCTATTTTTTAAAATCCCATGTTCTAGTAACTTTCAGACACTACCTCATGTCAGATTTCACTAAATTTATATTTATTATCACAATTTTTGCTTACAAAGCTATTGAATTATGGAGGACGACTGATCTAACACCACTCCATTTATTAAGAACTATTTTATGTGAACTAGATTAAATACTATGCCAATTGTATAGTTGTTGGGTTTATAATTATGAATTTAGTTTTCACTTGCTTTCAAGTAAGACCACTGAAATCAATCAGCCCATTCAGAAGGGGTGGAGCTGCCTCAGGTGTGCTTTGACTGAGTGACCCTTTGCCTCTTGCTCCAGGCAGAAAGGTTAGTCCCCATGCAGCCCCAGGAGGGAGTGGGCAGGTGAGCTGGGGGGCTGGCCCCCTGGTCAGGGAATTGCCTGGAGCAGCCGTTTCATCTGTCCTTGCTAGATGGGGTTTGTCTCCCCACCTCAATTCTCCCTGTCACCCTGAATTATATATCCCTTTCCCAGTATTCTGAATTTCTGCACCATTTTGGATAAGAGACATATTGATGATGATGTGTGTTGATTAAATGTATGTGCTGGTTGTAGTACACATGCAGACTACTATAGTTTCTTATCCTCTGCAAAACGTCTCTTACCTTTTCTTGTGTGGAGGAGGGGGAAGAAGGGAGAGTCAAAACTGAATGAAGTAAAACTTCTTTCCCTCCCCTAAATGTCAGATCTGTAACATAGATTTCCTGATATATTATTTTAATCATCTTTTTTTTGTTTTAGGTAAGTGGAAGCTTTCTCTTCATGACTTGGGGAGGTGTTTAATTGCTGTGGTAAGTGTTCTCCATCACATGAATATAGGGATCAACTTTGTTTAAATTAACACCATAAACTGGCTTCACAAGTGGCAGTGGGTGGTTTCTAGAAGGCTGCATATATATACACATACTGCTTCTACTATGCAAGTTGTTGGTATTTTTGGATACAGAAAATTATCTGTCTTCTGCAGATCTGCTCAGTTGTACAGCTTGCAGGTATCCTCACTCAGTTCTGTTCATGTAACTGTGGCTTAGCATTAGCTTGTTATGTTGTGTTTGGTCTTACAATACAGAAGCTTGTTAGCTGAAGTGGTTTACCTGTGTTTCTGTTCTGGCTACTTGTCCTCCAAATTTCATGTGTTCAGTTGTAGTAATAAATGTTGTTTTCCTCATCTCCTTTAGCATTATTTCACACTGCTTTGCAGTAGCACAGTTCTGACTGTTAGTGGCTTGGACTTATTGCTGTATGCATTTTTTTAATTTCAAATTACTTTATAAATTGCATGTGTGTATGAAAGGAAAAAAAAATTGAACACCTAGCCATGAGTTCTTTCAGAGTGAAAATTAATGCTTGAATTTGCTTTTGTGCCCTAACTGTTCCTGATATACTATAGCTGGGTGAAAGTGAAGGACAGACTATTTTTTAGGAACTTGGTTTTCAGATGGTGAGGGGGGAATTTTCTATTTGGGGCATGCAAATTCCACAGGTTTTTTTGCCTAAGCAGGTGTATGATGAATGAGGCAGTGCACTGCAGGAGAGAGAAACCTCCTTTTGTGTTTCTGGTATTGTCCTGGGAATGGAAATACATGTCTAATCCTCCTGTTGAAAGGACTGTGATCTCACATTCTAGCATCATCTATTCAGTCATGGCTTTGAAATGAAATTTTATGACCCTGCTTGATTTTTGGTTTCTTTTTGAGGGGTTTGGCGGTTTTGTGACTGTAAATCTTTATCCTAGGTGTTTTTCATTTATATATTGGATTAAAGAATGCATTACTTATGGCGGTAGTATTTTAAGCATATCCAGTATGCTTAACCTTTGCCAACAGCATTATTTATATTGATGGTATTTTTGGATGCAAGTAAAGAAGGTTATGTTAGTGTAGAATAGCTCTTCACTTCATCAAAATGGCTTTTTTTCAGTGGGTTTTTTTAAGACATATGTAGTTTGTACACTATAACAGAAAAGTATAGTTCATCTTTTTAACCAAATGAGGTTGATTTATTTGTATTGTGATTATCTTTTGTTGCTGTATCAAAAAGATAACAATGGTGATACTTAATTTTTAAATAATCTGTTATTAAATATGAAAGTCATGGAGCTGTAATATGTCCTGCTTCAGAATGATCATACGAAGGCTTGGCACAGTCCATCTACATTGGCATGGCTATTTTCTGTGGAAAAAGATGATTGTATAGTTAAGCCTGTACTTGTAAAATTCAGGTTTTACTTAAGGCATTTGTGAATTAGCTGCAGGATACCCAGTTGTGCTTTTTTTTTTTTTTTTGGTTTGGGGTTTTTTTGCTTGCTTAAGGGAAACATTTACTCAATACTATACCTAGATCAAAATTGGATGTATATTTTTTTAAAGGCTATAGATTATTGCAACTGGAGAGCTAATACTGGGGTGAAGGAGAAGCTAGTACAGCAGACAAAATCACAACACGTGTGTGATTACGTACATATATAAATATATGAACTTTTTATTTAAAGATGTTGTGCAATGATTCAAAAGCCTTCCAGTGCTTGAAGTAACTTTAAAAAAAAAAAAAGAAAAAAAAAGACAAATTAAACAAACCTTTCTATAACATATAAGTCTTAAGTAGGTTGTATTCAAATGATTTTTTTTTATGGGATTCAGTGACCTGATAAAGAATGTTTACTTCTTGTTTCAAAAATTTTGATTTTAAAATAGGAAAGTACTTATTTGCTGCAAATGTCCTTTCCCCTCAACTACTTTTTTCACTGAATGCTTGCTAAAACATTTGATGTTTTTTTTTTTTTTGAGGTCTTACCAAAAAAAGATTAAATTTATTGTCCAAAGAGACAGGTAGAAAAATTCAAAATAACTAAAAAAAAAAAAAAAATCCAATCACCCCTTACCAATACAAATAATATTTTATTGACTGGTGATGTTGAGTAGAAAACTGGCAACTCTAAGAAGTAGAAAATGTCCAGATGGAAGAACATTTCATACCAAAGTTGAATAAACAAACTCATGGAAACGGTCATCCCTGTTGCTTTAGTTGAGCGTTGGCTGTGTGGTTAGAAAGACCAGAAACTATCCTGCCAGTAATACCCATTATCATGGGGGAAGGAAGCTGTGTGCATGTGTAACATTATATACAAACTATTTGCTGATGAGTTGCCAGTGGTCTATGTGTGAAGAAAACTGTGTGCTTGAGAACGTAGTTATACCAGTGTCAAGCCTAGTTACATATTATTTTTCAGCTTTTAAATTCTGTCTCCTTGTTGGGTAGAAACACTTAAAAATTAATTCCTGGCAGACAAATAATTTTTTCTTGAAATGTACTGAAGACAGCAGATTTTACTTTAGATACTACATCGAGGTCCATGCCCCATGCTGTTTCCAACCCTGTTATAGTTTTCTTTTCTATTAAAGAAAGATCAGAAAATAGAAAAATGGGAGGGTGAAGAAGGTCAGCTTTTGTGCTTGCGTACACTTTTTCATACTTGTGCTTTGAACCCTTTTAAGAATGACAAGGGCACACAAATCCAGATGTTGTTTGAAGAGCTACCTCAAAGGAGGTTGGTCAGAGCAAATAACACCAGTGTCAGGGCAAACCTGTGCTGTGGCTTTTCATGAACGTATACAGTCCAACAGCTTGACAGCTGCACCCCATTTCAAGTGTTCATGGTATACTGATAAGGTATACTGTCTTGTCTTCTGCATTTGATTTGAGGGTGCTCGTTCTTGACACCTGAAGTTGTTCACTGTAAAAGCTGCAGTTAATTATTTGTCATAGTTTTCTTTTTTTTTAATACTGCTTACCCCCAGTGATCCTCATTTGTACTCAGCATCATTATATATGAAGCTTTTTTTTTTTTTAAGTGATGATAGATATTCTTAGTTCACATTGTACTTCCACAATCTTCAAAATGTTAAGAACTGAATTTGGGATTAATGCAGATATTCAAAATTTTCCAATTCATTTTGCAGCTCAGGTGGCTTTCAAATTTCTGTAGAGAAACCTTAATAAAACAAAATAGTATTGTAGAAACTGGGAAAAGTAAGTCTTGAATCCTTTATAGACAGCAAACATTTTAATTAGTCCAGCTTTGCAGGCTTTCTTGGTCATCATTATGTTAGGTTGTAAATGTTTCTAGTGTTACTTTTCCATATTCAGTCACTTGTTACATTCTTACTGATCAAGTTTAGTTTAATTTTCAGAAATCAAATAACTTTTTTTTAAAACCTTTAGCTTCCAACTTCTATTACCATGTTGCTTGTTCTCTTGCAATTAATAGCTAAGTCAAAGGCTACAGTAAAGACATTAAAACATCAAAAGAAACAGCTGTGCCTTTTGCTGCTGCTCAAAGAAGACATCAAATGTAAAATTACACTATCAAAAACTTGCAAATGCTAAAAATCTTATGTTTCAAAATAGCTATTCAAAATAACAGTTTAAGTAATAAATGTTGGGTTTGGTAGTTGTAACAATTACTTCAGACCTGTGAAGTTTGCTACATATGTATGGGAGTGGAAAACATTTCCAAACAGCTCAGCAGGTTACTTCAGCTGAACATGATTTTGAGGCATGCGTGGAGTGCATGTGTTCCTAGGTGGATGAAGGCTATCATAAAGTTTCTCCGTCTGGCTAATGGGATAACTCTCCTTTCAGAAAGAATCCTGGATTGATGACCTTTTAGGGGTGGGGAGTGTTGGGGGTTTTTTATGGTGGTGTGTTGTTTTCTCGGGTTTTTTTCACTTACTACATTTCTCAAACTATTTTTTTAAATGTTTTTTGCTAGACTTTGCATATTTGTTAACAAAATTGATTTTTTAAATATTTGATTTCAGAAAGTGCTTTTTTAAGCTTATATCTTCAAGGATAAATCATTGCATTTCAAGATGTTTCATGAACAAGAATGAAGCAAATAATCTCAGTCTTCTGAAAGTACAATGTGGAACAAAAAAAAACCCCACCCCATCTTGTCTTTGGAACAGATGTGAAATTTGCAATGACAGATTGCTTCTAATAAGTTTCCTTCCACTGCATTAATCTGTTAAGTAACATCTAACTTTGCTTTTCATGATTATACTATTGAGATTTTCCTAAGGAGCCTTGTTTCTACAGCAGGCTGGTTAAGGTTATCTGAGAAGGTTAAGAATCTTCAACCTCCACTGAGAAAGACCCAGTGTCTTTCATTGAACTAAACCACTAAAATAATAATCTAAAAGTTTTGAAATGGTATACATGTGAATATATGTATGCATGTATGTGTAAACAAGTATGTAACAAAGCAAGTTTATAATACCAATCTAGCTAGATTATACTTCCCAATTTGTTGTTTTGATGATCAGAACTAAATTACTTTTCTGATTTTGTACGCAGCCATTCTGTATTGCATTGTGATCTCTTGTAGTCCATGACCTCACCTCTACCTTACCACGTTTTTGGTGGGATTAGTCTGAATCGCATTCCATAAAGCAAAAAGTGCATTAGCTGCATTAATTCAAAAGTCCAGTCAGGAGGGATTGAGGCCAGAAGCTTGTAATTGTACTTTTTAGTCTATTAAACTTAATTCAAAAGGCTTAATAATAAGCTTGTAGCTGCAGCTTTTTTTTGTCTTTTGGTTTCTTAATTTTGAAAGTGAGGGGCGAATTTGTATGGAAATAATCAGTATAGTCCCAGAAGATGCACACGATCCTCCATAGCAGGCTTTGTTTCTTTATGCTAGAGTGAGTGGAACCACTATGAGCAGCGATAATAGTGAGCTTCTGTGTGATATGGTTTGAGATTACTTGTTTTAATTGGCTTGCTCAATGTCCCTTGTACAAACCCAGTGTGCAGTAAGTTAGAGGTGATGCATTGTCTTGTTACATTGGAGCTCTCACATTTGACTGAGATCCTGTTGAGAGCACTTAGCTCAATGTTTACCTGCCCTTATTTATGCCAGTCAAAGCAGGACATTGAAACTAAGCATCTACTAGTTTACATGTTAATGGGGCAGTTGGCTAGCCTTAAACATTTTATGAAGCCTTGAAAATATCGTGATATTTTTGTGCTTTTTCCATCAGCTAGTGAGGACAAACTGAAAGTCAAACTGTATGGTGTTGTGTATCAAAATCAGATGTTAAAAAAGAATCGTAGTATTGTTTATGCAGCAGAATAACTCCAGAGTATTTAATTGCTGTAAACATGTGAAAATTAACAATCAGATCATGGATTACCACATAAGTATTGATCTATGCGTTTTACTACCATGAAATTTTTTTTGAAACAAAGTGGAATTTATGAACTGCAACTGAAATCCATATTTTTTTTGAAAATTATTTATGAAATATTTAAGTGAAACATTTGTTATTTTGTGATTATTATTTCAATGAGTACTTTCCTAATTATATGAAATATCTGTTTTCCTCAGGGTTTGCCTAACAGGAAACAGTAAAATGCTCTTTTATAGCTTGTTAGTAATGGCTTCTTTTTTTTTTTTTTTAAATATTTTGCCAGCTGTGAGGATTTCTCTCTCATTCTTCTATATTCAGAACTTAATTTTTCCTTTATGGAGAAGAGATGGGAAGAGAAACTTGTAAATATCTATAACAACACCAGAATGGAATGACAGCAGAGGTGTTGACAACAAATTGTTTTAACCTTTATTTACAAATGTAATTAAGAACTGAAAAGATAACCTTAAAATAAAATCATGGGGGAGAGTCTTATGCGTGGTAAAATCTGCTCTTTCATTACTGCACGCTTTCAGTGCTCATTTACATTGTTATTTCCCGAAGTCCCTGCAACTGTTAAATTATGCAAATCAAGCTACCATAATATTCAGTGCCAAAATGTTTTATTTAATAGCAGTCATTAATTTATTTCTCTAATCGAATCCACTAGGAAATCATTTTAAATGTATCATTTTGTTTTAAATAGGTCCCAGTTCAGCAGAACGAAAACCTGTTGGGCCTTACAATCATGGGGTTTTTTCAAAATATACATGGCAATTCAGCAGTGATGTCCCCCTTTTCCCTCCCATTTACCCAGTAATTTTGCATAATGGGAGAATCGGAGGTAACACCTCTGAGAGATGGTGAAGGAAATGCTAATGAGATTAAAAAAGAAAAAGAGGAGAAATTCTTGCGTAGCTCTGGGTCTCTGATTCACTTGATCTTTAGAATACAAGGACATCTTGAATGCTGCAATGAGGTAAGTTCAAGCAGTTTCTGGATCTCCCCAGGAAAGTGATTTTTTTTTTTTTTTCCCTAAGTCTTAGCAAGGGGAGGCAGGGGAATTTCCTGTTGATTCATTCTTCTGCCATGTGTATTTCAAATGTGCTATTTAGAGGATGGAGATTTTGAGGCACATGATTTGATTTACTGTGAGCACAAGAAGGAGCATGATTATGGAGTTAGAGCTGCCCTAGGCTTTGGGAGGGCTAAACATAATTTAAAGGTTCTGTGGTCTGAAAATACTACTCGAGTAATATACACAGAATTTCTTTTTGTCAGAGGAAGCTATTGCATTTGAAATACTGAATTTTAGGTATAAAATATAAAAATTTATGTGCACATATTTGTAAGCAAAACCTGGATACTGGATAGATTTTCTTTCCACTAAACTCTAAACCTTCGCACCCCCTGCCCCCATCCCAATACTTTTGTGCAGCTGTGGCAGGAAATTAAATTCAGTGCAGGACTGGAGATTGCAATCGTCTCTCCTCCTGTATCTGACACATTTTTACCTTGTTCCATTGCAGGGGAGTTCTGGCAACTTGTTTGAAAATGTGAGTGAAATATTTTTGCAGGGACAAATAAGGTTAACTTTGAACCATTTAAAAGCCACAGGGAGCAGAATATCCTGTTGTCTTTGAAAACGCGCAAATGAGATTCTTGTCTAATTGAAAAATAGGACATTTCTGGGTTAATTGCTGGAAATGACCAATTATCCAAACACCTCCAATAAAAGAAACACCACCACCCCTCTGCAATCTTTCTTCAAAGAAATTATCATCATCTTTAATCTGTGGCATATTCACCAGAAGACAACATGATTCTTATTACATCAGTCTTATTATTCAGCTTTGTGAGTAACTGGTAAGATTGTTACCCAGCTGCCTTATTTGCCTTTTGAAATTAAATGGAACAACAGTTCTGATGACAGTGCATTGCCTCAAACCTGTCAGTGTCCATCTTAGTTACAAGTTACAGGTCCTTAAGCACATGAAGTGATGTGAAAAAGTAGGTAGGTGGCCGTCACCTCGTATTTTCCCATCTTCCCTCTAGGCAATTTAATCCAGCCCTAAACAGGTTAATTCCTTCTACGTCTGTTCTTCCTTCTCAGCTTTGCTTCTAGAAGTGTTGCTGTAGGAAACAGAGGAATTAAAGGAGTGGAGAACCTGACCATTGTTCATATGGGGTGAAGGGCAAAACAAGGCTGCCCTGGTCTCATCATGCTTCCTCGCTCCCCCTCCCCAGCCCCTCTTCTGCGGGTAGGCTTCAGGAAGATCTGGCAACAAGGAAAAACATTCCTGGCTTTAATCTCTAAAGCAATCTATAAGTGTTTATAAGTTTCTTTATATACTTATTTAATATATGTTTTTCATGCAACCCCAACATAAAATAAATAACATGATGGGGTGTATGTGTCTTTTTGCCTAGTTAATGGTGCTTACCTGAGGTCACTTTGACTCTTTGTATGTAAAATATCAGGACTTAAGACATTAGAAGAATAAGTAGGTCTCTCGGAGAATTCTGCTTCTATTTCTTTGATTTGAAAACTAGGAAGTTCTTAATACTGAATAAACACTTATTTTCATGCTCAGGACAGGTTTTTTCCATAATTACTTTCTGAATCAATAACAAATTCAAAACAAGAATGGCACATAGAAAAAAGATATTAACATTAGCCAAAATAATGTAAACTGCCTTTGACTAATCTCCCCATATATAGATGTTATATTGTGGCAGAATTAAATATTCTATTTATTTTTAACTAAAATAAAACAATAAACAAAAGCAGCAAGCAAAATTGCTGACTATCTCCTCTTTTTCTCTTCCTCTTGACTTTGTTCTTGGCAGATTTCCCATCCGTGATTATATATTCCTACATTCCCAAGATATAAAGCTCTCTCCTGAATCTCAATGACAAGGAAAAGTCTCAGCAGGTTTATTCTTTAGCGATTTGACCTTTCCTCTGTCAACTTGTTTACTTATAAACAGTTCTGCATCTTTGATTCAACCTGCAGCTTACTGAAAAGCAAGAAGCAAAACTTCTGAGTCTGCCTCTCTACGTCTGTGGTCTGTAATTTCTGTTGCAGAATAAAAGTTTGGAAGATTAAAGGGAGTATTTTTTTTTCTTAGGAGCTCAGGGTTTCAGGCTTGGAATTTTGTAGGCGCTTTTTGCTATCTTGAAATGCTGTTTGCCTCACTGCAGTGTCGGATATTAATCTGATCAAATGGAGGCAACCAGCTGCTAACACTTCAACTCCTGTCGCTTCTACATAAAGATAAAAATGCAGTAGGTAAAATGCCAGCTCATCAGTCCTAGGCTTTTTCCAGTTTTCTGGTTGAATTCCTTGAGGCTGATCTAGAAATACTTTTACAAACTCACCAGTGTTAGAGAAGTCACTTGTGAGGGAAGGGTGGCTGTGGGCTTGAGGAACGAGGGAAGCCTCTGTCAAACCTCTCAGCATCTCACCTGTCAGCCTGAGCCTCGCTTTCAGGAATAATAGTTTTCATCTAGGTCTGCCTTCCCCTTTTATCTGTCCTAGTGACTAGACTCGTCTTAGCTAAACTGCATCTACCTAATCTATCTACCTCTAGCACTTCGTGTAAGCATATATGATTTTCTATCGGTTTTGCCGGCCATGGAAAATGTGTAGGTATTGGGGTTTTTTTAACCATAACAACATGGTAGAGACTGAACTAGGACATAGAAGTGGTTTTTGGTTTGTTTTTTTTTAAACCTAACAAAACTTCCTTAGCTGAAAACTATCCAAAGCTCAGAAGGCACATCTCCTTTTATTAGGATGTTTATTCTTGTCATATATCACAGTGTGTCCTATAAAACAATCTTGACTTTTCTTTCCCTCCTTCTCCTTTCAGGATTTGGTTGGTTGTACTGATGAGTGGGGATTTTTAAGGTAATAGGACACTGACTTAGAAGGTGTTTAGAAAGAGAAATGTTTGCTTAAACTACCTACCACTTTGGTCATCCTTTGTAGCTGTCCCTAGGCTTCTATTCCCCCAGATTTCCCTCTAGAAGAGCCTCTCTCTCCTCATGGCTTGGGAGGATGCTTGTGGACCTTCCCATTGCCTGGCAAGTGCTGGGCTCTGAGGGTGCCCGGGGTGGCAAGGTGGGCTTCTCTACCAGCATGCAGTGAAGACAGTTGGTAGTGAGGATTTTTTTCAGGAGTTCAGAAATTACTTCCCTGCTCATTTCCTGCGTCTGTTACCAATCAGGATTATCTACAAATAATGTGTTGGTTACTCATTAAAGCCCAGATTCTTGAAGTTGCTTAGATAACCAATTTCTGTGGGTTTCAGTATGGAAAAGTTGAATAAATGTTGTGGAAGATATAAGTGACTTCTCAAACATCTACAACCAGTTTGCACTCAGCTTCATTTCCTTGATAGCCATCTGCTATGCTGCTGCACGCTCTTACATGTAGAAAGTGGATAAGGGAGCTTAAAGGGTATTTGCAGATTGGTTGCTTTTAAGTTATTTCCATCAAGAAGATGGTGGCTAAGAGATTTCTTTTTCTTTTTTTTTTTTTTTTTTTTAAACCATGTGGTATGAAGCGCCTGAAGGTGTGCAAATGAAAATTAATACTTGTGGTTTTTACTGTGCATTTTTACTGGCAACTTTTACTGGTTTGTATCCTGCTGTATTGATCTTCATCATCAGAGATGTTTGTGTATCTACTTCTGAGTTTATTTTTACCAAGATATGATTAATTTGTATGGAAGCAGTCGTAAATGATTTAAATGTCCCTCCTTATCTGCAAAGATTGTTGTTCAAACTGTACAAAGGATCAATGTTAGTGATGGTTAGTGCCCTTTAATGACACCAGTTTCAAGTGCCAACTTTGAAGCCATTAGTACCTGTTAATAGTCTTTGGAGCTATCCACCTGAAATTTTGAAGAGGTTCAGTACTTTTAAATTTCATCAAGTACATAATTATATTGCTGTTATTCAAAGAAATCTATGTAAATTAAATATACTCTATACTTCCTCCTCCTTACAGAACTAAAATTGCAAATTTGAGAGGTTTTTTTTTTTAAGAGTAGGCTGAAATCTTGTGTAACTTGACAAGACAATCAATGTGAAAAGAATGCTGACTAAAAAGGACTAAGATATCTAACTAACCTTATTCTGAGTGAGTTAGTGATAGTGCTGGTACAGCTTATACTCTCTTTCAGGCAGAAATTTCACCTGTTTAGGTATCTGTTTGTCTTGGTCATATGACTTAGAATAAATCTTTCTTGAAACTATGCTGCCCCTTCTGATTTCAGTGAAGTAAAGATTCAGTCCTAAAAAAGCTTCTTGTGAATGCATTTGCTGGATGAGGCTGAAGCCTGACTATTGAACTAGTTTTTGCCTGCCACAGGAGTGTACTCAAAAAGAGATGGGAAAACTTGTATATTTGTAGGACTCAAATGTACAAGATTGTCAGCTCTTTTTTGTGACAGATTAAATTTTTTTGTTGTCAAGTTTTAATTATTAATAAGTAATAGATCTGTATTTTTAATAGAGTGAAACTATGTAGAGTTAGGGAAGTGATTTGAAATTAAATATGTCTTTGAAGGTTAATGAGCAATGCATTCTTAAAGTGATCTGAAGACCATTAAGAGTATGTTGTATAAGTAAAACATATGTCCTCTCTAAGCATATAGAGAATTTCATTTGAGAAGGGATCAAAGTCCTAATTCTAGCCTTAGCAGCCTGCATAAGATTTCTGACTATGCAAGATAGTAGAGCTCTTTCCACACGGAACGTGAACAAATGAATGATATTGGTAAACAGTAATACAATAAACTGAAGAGGCTAGAAAGCATGTAATGCTAATGCTTTGAATATTACTTCGTTTTGCTTCATAGGAGTTCTGGAAACTGCTCGGCAGGTTTATAAAGTTCACTCCTGAGGGAAACGCTCTGACCGACAGAAATGCAACAACAGCTAGAATGAATATGTATCTGTTTACATTTTGAGTTGTGTAGGAGTTGCGTAAAAGCTGTGTATCCTTTCAGCCTGTCTTCTACCTAGCTAGCTAAGGAAGGAAGATGCCTGTTTGCTGAGATTCTTCCTATTCTGTGTTTTAAGTATCATAAAACCCACTATTCTTTTCTAGTAAACTTTTTTCAAAAGAAAGCCAAATGTAGAAACAGCACAACATTTTGGCAATAAGGTATATATTATGTAATATGCTCAAAACCATAGTTTCTTTTCTGAGTCAAAGATGTTGGCCTTCAGTCAACTACATCATTGCTGCTAATAGACGCCACCAGAAAACTGATAACAAAACTCACCTTAATTAAATGTATTTGCTCAGCAGATGCATATCGCTGAAAATTAAGCTGTATTCATCGTTCACTCAGAAATCTAGGAAAATGATCTTTGGTGTGCTTTAGTCCTGCAAATTGAAGTGATAGCTGACTTAATCTTCTCTGTCAGACATTTATTTACATTTCTCGCAGGGAAATGCATTGCACATTTAGAAAGCCACTGGAATGTATTGCAAAAAAGAAAAAAATATTGTTTCGAAAAAGATTCATCTGTCATCGACATGGATGACATTTCATATAAGTGTGATGAATGCATATTTGTATAAGAAATGGGACATTGTGATGCTATTGCACATACATCTTTGCAATTACTGTTGTGCTTTCTTCTAAGAAGCAAGTTTGTTGCTGATAAATATTTTTGCCAAAGTGTGCTTTAGAATGCCATGGGTACTTGATGCTTTAGTAATCCCCAAGACAACCTGACAATCTGTTACACAGTGCAGAATTGTCCCTGGAAACAGCAGTAGATCCTAAAAACCACATGGATGATTTCTTAAGGTGGGCTAGTGGCCGTGGTAGGAGGATCCCAATTTCCACATACTTTGCCATGTTGGTGTGCCTTCGGCACTTTGTTGGACTCTGTACGTTGATGAAGTGGAATGCCTTTGGCATTACTTTGCCTCCTATGTGGCCATGGTGGCAGCTCCGGTATTAAAAGTCTGCTAATATATATGCCTGACGGAGATGTTTGTTTAACTATGCAACATGAACTTTCCCATCAGCTATTCATCATCTCCTCTAAAGGAAAGTAGTAGGTCACATAGCAGCGGGCCAGGTTGTTCTCACCCTTGCTCCCTTTGGGGTAAGGAACGTTAAAAGTAGAGCTTGAAACAGCAAAATTTGTGATACCAAACAGAAATGAAGTGGAAATATGAGATTGTTTTCCACTTTAAAGTCTGGTTGAAGTTTGTTTTATTAGATGTCTCTCATCTTGCTCAAAAAGAAAAAAAAAAAAAGGTAGGCAAGTTAGTCTCAGATAATTTTTTTTTTGTGATGTCTTAGGCTGGGATCTTAAAATATATTTTCTTGTGTATTTATAAAAGTATGATTGATATGTTAAATTAAGCTTAACGTATTACTTTGCTTGTTAAAAACAATAATGCACTGAACATCTCTAAAGTGCAAGCCTCCACTTTTGAAGCCCTCTCTCTGGTTAACCTGCTTTTCATATTTAGAATAATCACATCGTGTAATTTTAAATAAAGTGAAACTATAAGGAATGATATAAGATTCTGTAACAGAATAATCTGCTTTGGAGCTGATAATGTGTCAAATTGTAACATGATATGGAAATATAGAAAATTGTTGTAAATGTGTAAAAATAATTTGTTGTTTGAGAGCAGCAACATGTTTTCAGTGCTCTCAGATGCATTGTTTGATCATGGGAAAAGAAAGGAATATTTGTGGAAGATCAAACAAGATCATGTACAAGGTAGATTTTATGGTTCACATAAAGTCTGAGCCTTTTCTTCTAAAATACATCTGACACCTGTAGCTTCATCTGTGGGGGTTGGTGATTTTCAGCATAACATAATTTTGTTCTATAAAACATTCAGTGAAGTGACTGTACACAGTCAATAGGGACTGTTGTAGGGAATGTACAACTCTACATTTCATCAATAGGGAATCCATCGTCGCTGATAGCAGAACAGGAATACTTTAAAGGATGGTCAAATCTATACTTTTAAAAACATACATTGAAAATCTGTTAGTAATAATCAAGTTTATCAAATACATTAGAACCTGATCTTAAGGGTTATTTCACATTTCACTTCAATACCATTTGGAATATTAAATTTGAACAGTGTTATAGTTAATCCCACCTGTGGCCAGATAACTGTCTAGTCTGCATACAGCAGATCAATGGCACAGTACTTCTTGCACACACTTGAGAAGAATTTCTGTAAGCGTATGTGCATGTATATAACTGTTCGGTAGCTTAACATGTACCAGGCAAAATTTAACAAAAAAAACAAAAAAGAGCAAAACCCCCCGTGGTTTGCGTCAGTTGCTGTACATGCCAAATAGAATAGAAATTCCCTTGCTTAACTGTCAGTGAATAACATGATAATCTTTCAGCATTCCTGTATGTCTTCTCCTGGGGAAAAAAAAAATGTTTGAGATAAAAACAAATAAGAGTAAAGTCAAGGATGTATTTCTGTTCCAGTTGGCATTTTAAGTAGCAGACTCCTGATTTGTGGCATTCGGCTCAAGTAAGGGGGGATTCCTTTTGGAAGGGCAGAGGAGATACGCTCCCATGTACTGCAAATGCACCAGCAGAGGTGCCCTTCAGTGACCCTGCCACTTGTCCTGGGCTTTGCCTATGCCTCCCTCAGAGCATGGGCATCGTGACAGATCCTCAGCTCCTCCAGTTCCTTGGTCTGTCTTAAAGCCTGCAATACACTTGCACACCTATCTGAATCCAGAGAGAAGCCCTGTGCCAAGTATTTGATGTGAATGTAGTGTGTGGCTTCTTCAGTTCATGCTGCCCAGCCTTCCTCTGAACTGCTGATAAAGCTGCTTTTGCAGCTGGAAAATAGGGATGTAGAGTTTGCTGCTACCTGCTTGCCTGTTTTTCCTCTGCTGTGTTCTTCAGCTATCAGTCAGTGTGGTCTATTGTTAAAATGCCTGTTCAGCCACATCACCACCGTATTTGTTTATACTCCTCTGTTTGAACTCTGGCTTCTTCTAATTTCACTACAATTCATATTGGTATCATTACGTGTGGCAACCTGTTTCCTTATCAATGGGAATAAAATGGCAGAAAGCAACTCTGCCTTTTTTTCAAATGGCTTGCAACTGACCCAAGTGCTAGACTAAACCTTCTAGCAAGCTGAACCCTCAACATCTGTGTTTCAAACCATTTTTACTTTCTTTCTGTTTTGCATTGCACAGGCCTGCTCCTTCAAAATTACTGTTATTCTGTGTTTCAAATACCTGATCAGATCCCCCCCGAAAATCATGGCTCCACTGCAGACACAGTACTGTGTACTTCCTGGAGAGCAGAACCATGTGTGGTTCTTCCAAAGCTTTTTATATTGTGGGAGAGGCTGACGAAGGTCTGGGGAAAAGTGTGGCAGAACTGGATTCATAAGTCTGAGGAAGTAGTCTAGTAGATTTTCTATAATAATTATATTTTGTAAAATTGCATGCTACAGGGAACTTGATTCCTTGCTGTGTGTCCCATATCAGTTTGGGCCACTGCATGTAGCTGCTTTTTTCTTTTTAAACTTGTGTGGCATATCTTAAACTGTATATAAAATATGATATGGAGATTGTATCAATGGCATTTCTGAACATAGGATTTCTGGTTTCCTTTCCCTGCTTTGATGTCAGGGTTTTGACAACTGCCCTTTACTTGTGTGCCTACCTGCTGCAGTTGGGGGCCCAGCCTATACACTATATTCTGTCTTTAAAGGTACATTATTTTAACTTTGACATTTTTTTCTCTTTATTTTTTTTTACCCTCAAAGGTTTTTGTGTTTTCATGCTGTTTTTCTTTTATTCTATTTTTTTTTTTGTACTAATAGAAATGAGCCCAACCAGGTTCAGTACTTAGGGGTTGGGTTTTTTTGTTTTGTTTCTGTAGTTTTCCAGCTTCCCTGTTGTTCACAATGTTTGCATAGACATGCTACACTTCACAGACATTACACTGTAGTCTGGCATTACATTGTATAATCATTTGTAATCAAAATTGCTTCAGATGATTTAGCAAGTAACATTGAATGCAACTGCTAAGTATAGGAAGTATGGAAGTAGAGCCTGATTTAGAGCCTGCTCTTAGGTCTTAAAGCATAAAACTAATGGTGCTAAGATGGTAATGTGGAGACAACTATATGTTATCTGAGGCTGGCATGATAGAAGCCTAAATTACGTTATCACTGTACTGTAGCCTTCACATGTAACAAATACTGCTATGCATAAGCAGAGCACAGAGAGAAATAAAATCAGCTCTGTCTGTCAAAAGTAAATTCACAGATGCATCTGAAGAGGATGGGCAGCATATTTGTACAGTTCTATTCCTGACGGTTTCTTTGTTCTGAAACAGTGCAGTTCTGCTAAGGATTTTAAGATCAAAAGGGTTGTTTTGCTTCAAATTAAAATTGAGTCAGGGGACTTAGATTTTCTTATTTTTATTCTACTTTCTTCCATAGCAATAAAATACAAATACTAGATAAGTCTTTAAAAGCATAATAAAATGCTGCTGTGAATAATATGCTGTTCAGAGGATGCAGGTGTACTTTATTTCCTCTTGTGTATCATCTTGAAAAAGATTGTGTTAAAATTTTAATGGAAATATATTTTTGAACCTCAGTCTGAAGGACCTGTATACAGATACTAGGATATGAAGAGAAAAGTTCTGATTCCAGTTTTAAAACAAAGTTTTCTTTTTAAGATATAAGCAAGTTACTTGTTTTCTATAAATCTTAGTGTTACTATGCATTAAAAAAAATAATTAGGAAATCATGTTTGGACATGTCTGTGAGAAGCTAGGACATTGATGGTGTAAAAGAACCGCATCCAAGCTATGTTTTTCTAGCTATCCTTGTGGAAAACTGTTTGAGATGGCTTATTCTAGCAAATGGTTAATTTCTGAAGTGTTTGGGAAAAGTGAATGCAAATACTGACAAGGAGAAGAAAAAGGAAAGGAGCCTTCACCTTGAGGGAGGAAAGTTGAATTGGAACTCTGAAGCTATGAAAACTCCACTCCTGGCTTCTACTTGTATGGCATAGGTATTTCTGTTTCTTGGTCTACTATCCAAAAAAAGCCTTGTTCATAGTTTTCAACTCAACTGGTAAGAGCATGTGGTACGTATGACCAGGGTGTCTGAATGCGTTTACGGACAAAGAAACAACTGGGATAAGTGGAGAAGGTGAAGTACCTGCAATAGATGGGCTTGTTGGCTTTTACTTGCAAAGGCTAAGATGGGGGAAAAAGTGTTTCCCCTGGAAGAGAAAAATAATTCCTGTTGAAGATGCCAAGGAAAACAAAGCTGATGGGTATAAGTACGATTGCGTTTCATGGTGCAGAATGGTGAAGAGAAATATTTTTGCAGTCTGTGGTTGAAGAGGTTGGATATGATTTTTACTTCTGCGGGTGGTTATAAGCCTTATTTGTTAGCTTTCTCTAACACCATCTCTGTATTTAATTTACATAATTCGAAATTTAGCACTAACTTTAGTGGTGCTAGCATTGATTTGCAACAATTTCAGACAAGTACAGCTTAAATGGGTTTCTAACACAGGCTAACATGTTGTTCTATTGATGTGTTAATTAAGCTCTTAATTAGGTGGTGGTAGACTGACAATATTGTGTGATGTGGCGGCGTCCCCAAACTGTTCCTGAAAAGCTATGTGTTTAAAAAAAAGTGGGGGGTATTGCAGGTGGGATGTTCATTTCCACTAAAATGGTAATAATGCAGTTTTTAAAATCAAACATGTTTTGGTTTGCCCTGAAAAGATATGACTTCAGATTTATTCTTTTACTGCGCTTAACATTTTGATTTAGTAATCTAATTCTGAAAAGTTTTCTCTTAATATATATTTTTTTATATTTATTTATTGGCCTTTTCATTCCCTTGCAGTAGGTGTGTTTGCAATTTAATGGATTTTAATTTAATTTTTTTGAAGTCTTTAGAAACTGGAGGTTAGCACTGCTTCATATAGAAATGCCCAGGTACCAAATTCAGCACCCTCCTGGTGAACAGCACGGGAGACAGCAGTCTTCCCCAGCAGCATTTCGTTGGCCTGTGAAGACAGTGTCTTTTCAATTGAAGGAAATTTATTATTATGGAAAAATCAAAAGGCATTCAGCCTTTTGGTGATAAATTGTCTCGTTGCAGTCAGACAGTACTTCTTCCAAAGACAAAGGCGTTGATAAAATATTGATACTGAAAGGTGTAGCAGGCAAAGAAGTTGTGAGGTTCTAATTGGGAGGTTGCCAAGGCAGTTATGGTTTGGGTTTTTTTTAACTTGAGTGATCTGAAGGTGAAGCATAAGGATCTTATGGAATACATTAGTGAGTTAAGCCAGAGTCAGAAGCCACTGATGCTGTTGTTTCACTTATGGTGGCAAACATAGAAGTTGCAGTGTCAAGAGGTTTTTTTACAGCTGAGTGATGTAACCTATGCCTGGGCAATAGTATGGTAGTTAATGGTCAATAAAGTTAGAGAGGGTGAGGTGGTAACAGACAATTATGTTTTAAATACTCTGATTGTTATCCTGGTCCTTAACTACACTTGGATTTTTTTTTTTTTTAAATCTTTCCAATGTTATTTCTGTTTGCACAGTGTAATGGTGGGAGCACTGGTATCAAAAGACACAGCTGCCCTCTGAAGCTGTATACAGACACTGCAGTCTCAGTAGCTGCTCTGTACACTTCTACAACTGATACTTCCTAACAGGTGGTACAAACATTGGCTATCGCAGGAGAAGAAAAAAAATATGCTATTGTAAATACGATAATAGTATATCTGTATAGTATTTTTGATTCTGTAATTACCTACTAATGCTGTGAACTATAATTATTTCACTCACCCCCAGTTTACAATTTGATAACACTGCTATGTAAGCCTAGAATTATAACACTGGATAATTTCAGGCTTCAAAGCTCCCAGCGTAGATGTGTCCAGAAGTCCATTCTGCACTCTGAACTCTCTGTGGTTTTCGATTACTACACACAAAGGTCATGATTTCCAACCCTATTGTTCTGCTCTCCACTAGCTTTTCCAACCTCTGATTTAGTATAGTAGAGAGTGAGATAAGAGCCAGTAAGTTAAAGTGTGTATGTTTTGATGGGGGGTGGGATGGGAAGAGAGGCTACAAATCCTTTTAGTAAAACAGAATGGTCTCTTGGTGGCTGCTTTGCTGGGGTTTATTAGTTCACCTGCCTTCAAATGAGTCCTGCAGGTGCTTTGACAAATGGATTGAGAGATTGCCTAGTAAGTTCCTCTGCTTCTTGTAAGTACTTCTGTGTCCTATGTAGATGATTTGTAACTTCCTATGCCAAGATGTCTTAGTAAATCACACCAGAGACCCCTATGCCTTCCAAAGCCACAGTGTGGCTTGGGAGGTGAAAGGAATGAAAGCCAAAGAAAGATGCTGACAGAAAAAGTATTAATAGAATTTCAACACCTTAATTTTCTAAATGCATATTGAGGAAAGAGTTGTCTTTTTCCCTCGCTAGTTCTTCCCACTCATGGCAGTGTGTGTTGCTTCCACCTGGAGTTATAAGATCAGTTCTCTCTTCTGCCAAGTACCAGGGTCCCAATTTGAGTCTCCTCCTCATAAGTCTCATTTCTGTTGTGGCTTCTCCCTGCACTACTTTTGTTTCTCAAATGATACTTCAGGCTCTTGAGTTTGGCTCATCCCAACACCACTTCTGCATTGAAAGAGAAGTTTAGACTTGACATAGGGACTTGAATTACTCGCAACTCCTGTTGACATGGTAATGTATTCGATCTCTCCCAATATTTAGAGAAAAGATGAAAGTTGTGGGTGTTTCTGATGCATGAAGTGAGGAGATCATTTGAAAAAAAAAAAACCAAACCCAACAAACAATTACACAAGTAATAATCAATTTCATTTCACCCTGAATATACTTGAAAAGCATTTAGTTAATCTTGTATGCAGCTCTGAGATAGGCAAGTGTGATATTTGTACAGAGGGAAGAAGCGGGGAACACAGCATAAAGTTAAGTGTCATTTCCAAGGCTCAATCTCAGGAGCTGGAAATTCCAGAGTCCCCCATTTCAGTCCCCTCCCTGTTTATAAAGAGCTTTTTAGTTTTCTGTGAGATCCTGCCAGGTTGAAATTCAGGGCAGCAACCACAGGTGAAGGATATCTTGGTGGTACATAAGCTAAAATTACTTCTTAATTTTTTTTTTTTCATACTTCCAGAGCATGCTTTAAGTCAAATGTAAGATACCTGGCTCCATACTGGGATAACTGGGTCGAATTGAATTTGCTGTGATCTAGTAACACCTGACTGCTGCTGCTTCTTTGTGGGAACAACTTGTTAGGGACCTGATGGGTCACATTTGTTTGGGCTAAGGAAAAACTGTTTTATAGAACAGGTGTTTGGTTTTAATCAATTCTGGAAACCTTTCCTTCTCTATGTAAAATATTCCCATGCATATATATTTGTGTGTATGTATTAAGGCTGGGAACAGTACTCCTATAACGCACTATGTGAACTTCTTTGTAGCTATCCTTATCTTATAATTTCTTCTGAAGTGTTTACTGTCAAAGCTGGTCTCAACATTTTAAGATTGACCTATTAAATTATATCCAAAATGGATAGCATTTGAATGTCAAAGATACTGATGTTTTTTTCTAGCAGAAAAAAAGTTTCAGAAAGTAAGATTTTAAAGTTTTAAACATCTCATGCAGATTCTTTGGGTACTTTGTGTTCTGATTTCATGTAACAATCTGTGCTCTCTTATAGCAATACTTGATTCTGAAGTCAAACTGGAGAGAGATTATTTCTGAGAGAAAGAGCACATAAAGTTCACTAAAATCTTAGCTTGTTTTGTAATTGAGCAGGTTTTGGTGTCCTTTTTCTTATTTATGCAAATGGATGGCGTGGCAGGGGCTTTCTGTTTCTGCTTCCTTCCTAGAGGGTTAGCCTGTACTCTGGCTGGCCCTTGCTAATTTCTGTTTCAATTTTGGATCTGTATCTTTTTATCACCTATTAATTTCAGAAAAATTAGAGGGTTTGAGCAATTTTTTACCTGCAGTTACTGTTTCCTGTTGGTACAGGAGCCTAATTTGTGATCCCACTTGGAAAGTATAGGTCCCTCTTAATCAGCTGTATTTTCCTCTGTGTCCTCCAGCTAGGGAAAAAGAGTTTTCTGGTAAGTTGTTTTCAAAAATGTTGGTGTCACCTCTTAAAATTCCTGATGGAGAGAAATTAAGAAAGATTGGTAAGTTTTTAGAAATGCTATTTTACCTGCTGGGAAAGTTACAGTGCTTCAGCTGATGTAAGCGATAAATGCAATCCCAGGCGACCTACAGGTTAACAATTGATTGGCCATGGAAGCACATAAAGTCTTAATAACTGACTCCATACAGAGACAACTTGTAGCCCACTGTAGGTAGTAGTAACTGAGGGCCATTATAGTCTAATGGATATTTGGAGGCTTGTATAAAATGAGGTGGCTCTTTCAGGCTAAACTTGGGTTGGCAGATACCTATATCTCTATAGATTCTTTCATTGGCAAAGGCACAACTCAGCTAGGATTGTTCTAAATTGTCTTCATGTTAAGATCATAAATAAGGGCATACTTCATTCTTTGGCCAAACCAAATATTTCATGAATTTTTTTTTTGTTTTATTTTGTTTCAAATCAGGAATAAAAGATGAGAACTGATACAGGTATGAGTTCCAGAAAAATATTTCAAAAAATAGATATAGATCTGACTTGATCAGCGTTCATTAATAAAAGACAGAAGGGCCTTTCAGATTGGAATTTCAAATTATTGACCAGATTTTGTATTTAATTTGCTGAGTGTGAGGAAAATCTCTAATATATTCTAATTTTAAAGGGAAATTTCAAATGTCACTGCAGGCCAAATATAGAACTGGCACTCATAAAAGACCTCTACTTCTTTCTTTGTACACATATGCATACATACTTTCAATGTGCTTTCTTTTTTTCTCTTATGCAGTGTTTGCTAAGGAATGGACTAAGTTCTGTTTTCTGATGATGATTACCACACAGTGGGATACCTGGGCTCTGGGGACTTCCTCAGATTACTTTTTTTTCCTTCTCTTGTGTGAAGCTGAACTAATAAGATTGCCTTTCTTTGCACAAGAGAAGAAAAAATGTTCAGTATTTCAATTTATCAATGTTTTCATTTCTACAAGCTTGGGAGGTGGTAGAATTTAACAATAAGAGTAGTGTCTTTTTCTGAAGCATTTGTTAAGAGAATAAAGACAAGAGAAATATTGAGTCATAATTCTGAAAAGAGATATGGTGGAGCGCTGCTTACCTGTCTTGACGATCCTTCTTCAGCACTCTAACAGTGAAAATCTGAAAGCACAAAACCAGTCATCTCACTATAGAAATCAGCATATGATTTTATGGAGAAACTTCTAGATACTTTGAACAATCTAAGCTTTTGTTACAAATACTAACTAAAACTATTTCCCATTAAAAGAAATTGTTTTCCAGTGTGTACTTATATCCATTTTACTTAAATTTTTATTATCTTTTTGTTATTCAACTCTTTGCTGTAGGCACTGTCTTTTCCTATGCGGAAGAGAAAAAGTGTTCTATTAAATCATTCAGGTTACTGAAGGTGTTTAGGAATAACAGAATAAAATGCTTTTGAGTTTATTTAAAAAAAAACCAAAAACAATCAAATAAAACAAACTCACTCATGTTGACGTTTGTCTTAACAAATCTGTATGCATTAAGTGTAGTAACTTCGAAGTATACCTAACTAATGAGTTAAATTTTTGCTTCCACTCTGCATTTTCAGTGTCTAGTTTTGTACTGTGTGGGTATTTCAATGAGCCAGGCAGATTTAAAGTAAGGTGGGGATTGATAAGGTGGTGAATTTGGGTTTTGAGACAGTTTAGTACTAGATCAAAAACATCCCAACCATGTAAATGGTGAACAATCTGTTCCAGTTCCAATTTGTTTAAAAGCTCTGAAAGAATAGCTTTCTCCAAAGAAGATTCAGACTGTGTTGCGTGCTTTCTGGTTGCTTATGCTATTTGGTATTCAGGCAAACTTTATGCTGGAATAGCGCCTCTGTCTTGCTACAGCATAAACACTTGCATGCTCTCTAGTTAGATGGAAGGATGCACAAGCATATCTTCAGGCTTGATCCATTTCAAACTGGTACTATATGGTGTGGCATTAATGAGTACAGCATCATGGTATTAGAAGCCCATGTAAATAAACTGAACACCAACTCAGAAAACTTTTGTTGGAACCCTTAATATAAACCACAGCAAAGCCACCTTGGTCAGTAGAAGTAAAAATAGCAGTGTAGATGTCAGCACCACAGTATGAGCTGCCTATTGAAAAGGACTGAAAGCTATGGTTGTACTGGATGTTTTCTGGATTCTGCCTCAGCCTTTACAAATAGATCACAGCTGGAGGATTTTCAGAACTTCACATCATTGGGGCACGCTCAACACTTTTAGTATAGATCCATTTTTCCTTTTGCTGTCTCAAAAGGAATTGGAGTACAGGTCAAAAAGAGCATCTGACTGAAACTACCCAAGTCAAGATAGCAGGATAATTAAAACAGGAAGAAAAGGGGGAGGATAATAGCAGGACTTAAGCAATCACCAAAGCATGGTAACCTTCATAGCTGAGCCTGACCTCTTTGCCTTTCAACTCCCCTTGTCGTGCTTATATTTTGGGAACA
This sequence comes from Gymnogyps californianus, assembly GCF_018139145.2. NCBI lineage: Eukaryota > Metazoa > Chordata > Aves > Accipitriformes > Cathartidae > Gymnogyps > Gymnogyps californianus. The sequence continues at coordinate 55,068,539 of NC_059473.1, forward strand.
TGTTAACTGAAAAAAGAAGAAAAAGCAGACACTAATCTAAGAATACTAAAATAGCTCAACAAAATAGAATATTGGTATTGCAATCTGAATGCTATTTAAACATTGTTTTAAAAAGCTAATTTTTCATTTTTTTAATCTTTTTTCCTAACTGAGCACAGATATACCCGTGAAAAATGACACTTGGCATGCGGTGATTTGAAAATCGCTGTCTGCCCCTTGATGTCTTCATCTGACAACACCTATATGTTGCCATGTTGCCATGACAACTGAGTACAGTTGTAATTGCAACCCTGGAAGGGTAATTCTTTCACTCAAAATGTGGCATACGTTTAGCCTGTCTGAAGTTTCAACAAACCGTCTTTTAATGACAAGTATTTTGAAAGGCCTGAATGAGGTAGTTTCTTTGATGTCAATTTTTTTTATTATCTCATGTAGTTTAACTAGATAGATATGTTGGCTTTTATTCAGTGGAGTCTGTATTTTTTAACCTTTTTATGCTTTATTAAAGTTTGAAATATATCGGATCAACTGTGATTCTGAAATTAACATATGAAAGCAAAATACCACATAAAGTGTTCACTTACTTGTATTGGCAGTTCTGAAAGCAGAAGATCATGATACATTCCCCATATTTACCATCCTTTCGGTTAAATCAAATGAGTTTTGTTGTATGGCTGTGTCGTGGTTTAACCCCAGCCAGCAACTCAGCACCACGCAGCCGCTTCCGCCTCCCCCCTCCCAGTGGGGTGGGGAGGAGGAAAGGAAAAAAATTAAAACTCGTGGGTTGAGATAAGAACAGTTCAATAGCTAAAGTAAAATAAAATACACTGCTAACTAAGAATAATGATATAACGATTGTAATGAAAAGGAATATAACAAAAAAAAAAGAAATAACACCCAAGAAAAGACAAGTGATGCACAATGCAATTGCTCACCACCCGCTGACCGATGCCCCAGCAGCAATCCGCCCCTCCTGGCCAGTTCCCCCCCATTTATATATTGGGCATGACATTCTATGGTATGGAATATCCCTTTGGCTAGTTTGGGTCAGCTGCCCCGGCTATGCTCCCTCCCAGCTCCTTGCACACCTGCTTGCTGGCAGAGCATGGGAAACTGAAAAGTCCTTGGCTTAAGATAAGCACTACTTAGCAACAACTAAAACATCAGAGTGTTATCAACGTTATTCTCACACTAAATCCAAAACACAGCACTGTACCAGCTACTAAGAAGAGAGTTAACTCTGTCCCAGCCAAAACCAGGACAGGCTGACTGTATTTTCTTAAAAAAAAAAAAAGCCACCACCAACAAAGCACACCCATCAAAACCAAAAAATAACTGCAAGTGTTTCTGCTCAGCAGGCCGCACAGGCTTTATAGTAGCACAAAGGCTGTCTTAAGAATCAGCAAAACTGCAGTAATTCTAAGAAATCTCCACCTGATTTGTATGCCTGTGGGCAGGAAAAAAGAATCAGGGATTATGTGTGCATAGCTGAGCCTTATTATTCATCTACAATCCTGGATACTGAGAATTGGCCACATGTAGCTGCGTTTTACCCTGTTGAGAGCCTGACCTGTCTTCCCCATCTATGATGATGTACAGTCTCTCACCATCCATTTTCATTACACAGGGAAAGTAGCACAGTGGTCAACTACACCACTTTGTAGTAGTGGAAAAAACCACCTTCCTTGGATGTTTTGGTTGTCATTCAGGGCTAGAATATTGGGCTTTATACTCTCTGAGGGGTATAAACTAGCTCTGGAAAGTAAGAGTGAACGTAGTCCTAAGCTTTCAACATTCATTTCCTCAAACTGCAGTACTACTCCATGAGGACATGGTAGGAGCATTTCTGTAGGTTGCTGAGTTCTTGCTCACTAAATGATAGTACTGTCACTTGGGACTTCTGGGGTAAATCGGGCAACTTTAGTCTTTGAATCTGTTAGAGGTTCGGTGACAGCTGAACATAAATAGTGTGGGTTTAACTTCATATGGGATAAATGCCTGCATTTAGCTGCTTATTTGTCTCAGCAATCCACAACACTAAAATCGCCTTCCATAAGACACACACAGAGATGTTTGTGATTTTTTTTTTTTTTTTTTTCTGCCCTGAAAAACAAGAGCAGCGTGGGGCTTTGAATGTGTTTTGAAAATCAGGTTGATTTTGCGACAACAGCTTTGACTTTTCAGCATAAACTTCAACTGTCAGTTGAAAAATACTTTAAATGGATCGAGGCCATTCACACTCCTGATATATTTTATTTTTATAACAGAAGGTCTTCTTGCAAATCTAGACAGCTGTGATCAGTTCAGAAGGACAGGTCCTCTGAAACACTTGTGGCATTATGCCATCTGATTTTTTTTTTTTTTTTTTTTAATCTGTTCCTTTGTGCTTGAAATTATTCAAAACATTTCTCTTTGGCTTTTTTTCATTGCCTCCTAATGAACCAGAGGACAAAACCATGGTATCGCTCAGCAAAACAGAACTTGTATATTTTGAAACCAGTCACAGATGTGTCCCTAGAGATGTCATAAAGCTCATTTGACGAAAGTACTGAGGCTTTCAATATTCTAACACATAACACAGTGGTATAAACTCCAGAGAAAGAATCACGATTGTTTAATTTGAAATAATCCTTTTATCTTTGAGGCCTGTACTTGGCATAGATATGCTGTATCGTTTGAGCATTTTGTGTGATCTGTTCTAATTGTTTTTGCATATCACTAGTTTAAAAAGTGAGGCACACCTCCTACGCAGGGTAGAAAACAGCCATTCTGTGATAAAAAGACATTGAGCAGCAAGCACATAACCATACCAACTGGTAAGGCGAGTAGGAAAGGAACCACAGCACTCCTCAGTATCTCTCTGCGTATCTTACTCTTAATATTAATAGACAGAGATATTCTACTGCATGTGGATAAACATACCTAGGGTGTGCTGGCATAATTCAGCTCAGAATTTGCTGCTTAGTATATACAAAATATATAAAGTGTTTTATTTCAAAAGATAATTTTCTGCAATGTAAATGTAGATAGTAAGCCCTCATTTACTACTTTCTATAATCTTTAAATACTCACTTTAATACACAGGAAGATCAACTAGGGCCTTACATCTTGCTTTTTGGTTTATGCTGTATTCATTACTTTTCCTTTTCTGAAAGCATTGAGATCTAAAAGTTGGCCCAGTATTCTTGCAGGAAAATGGGTTGTATGTGTTTTGAAAGCTAGTTATGACCATGACATTGAGTTCTTATCCCAGTTGCCGCTGTTTCCTGGCAGAGGCACTATGTTGTGCCATCAAAGTTTAGGAGTTATCACAATCCTGTAGCAACTCCGCACTGTTGGAGTTTACCTACTGGACTGTTGTGCTCTGAATCTGCTCTTGGCATATGAAGCAACAGGGTTCTTTCTTCATTTGCCTTTTTTTCTTTTTTTTTTTTTTTTTTTAAATGTTTGAGTAAAAGTTCTTGCCTTCCCTTCATGAGAACTGTGCTTTCAGGCTGACCTGGAAATCACTTCCATGCTCTAGTACTCTGCCACCTGAATGCTCTGTATTTACAATTTATCTTTTCAGGGGTGCATGGTAGGCTGTAACATACAGATGTGCTCATGTTGCATAGGATTAGAATGTAACTTTTTCTTAACTTGCAGAAGAAATGCAAAAAATAGGAATCCCTTTAGTGTATCTTCTCAGTTGCCTCAAGGTCCTTCAGAACCCTTTTCCTTCTGTTTTAAACCCACTTGCTTTCACCCTTTGTCTGACCCTGTATTTAGGCAGGACTCTGCCTGATGAGAAAGCAGGCTTTTCGCTTTCGGTATTGTGCCAATGCTCTTTAGGGGCTCGGTTCCTTTATTGTACACTGGTGACCTTTTCATTGACCACTTCAGCACCCCTTTGCATAGAACCTTTGACAAACTGGTTGCCCACCTAGGCAGCTTGCTTAGCCTGCCCACTCTTGGGTCAGGGCAGCAATGTTAGAGTTAACCACTTCACCTGATCCTGCTTCCCACAGAGGCATGTTACAGTCCCCTTTCCCGCAGACACACGCTCCTTAAAGCAGTTACATGTCAACATTATAATGGTGCCAAGAATTCATAAATTATATATAGACTGCCTGTATCATCATATTTCTCCTTTGTCAAGGAAACCTTATTAGGACAGAGGTGAGCTAGTCCCTTGGTGCCTTTCTGATGTTCTGGCACCTCAGTCACAGCACACCTGCTTATAATCCTTATTAATTGAGACTTCCAGCATTCACTCTGTGTATGGCCCGCTGTCATGAAATTGTTTTAGGTCAGTTTTCATCTCCCTCAGTAAATCTCCTTTCTGGTTACATGGGGGAAAGCTGTACAGAAAGAAGCATTCATAGCTCCCACTTCTCCTTAAGTTCATTCATCCATGAAATCTGTTTTCACACATGAATATTAAAGAAAAGGATTTACATGAGGTAGATGTGAATTAACCTGTAGTGCTTTTGTGAACCTCTACATCTGTGTGATCATTGAGACAAATGGGTGATTGTGATGAGTTTATAGGAAAGAGAAGCCACTTATGTGCAGTTTTGCCATTGCTGTAGAGCCTTCTTGGAGAAGTTTGGAGTCCAGAGCATGTTTGTGTGCTCATCAGGTGGGACCTGTATTTAAAAGAGAGTAAAGACTACCTCTTTTCTGTTGCCTATTCAGTGTATATGAAGAAGTTAGTTGTTTCTCACATAGAAATGTGATATAGAGATACTGTCTTGCATACCCTGTAACAGTTCTGATTTTGAATATGCATACTGTGATTAATACAGTCCTTGCAGCTGTTGGTTATAAATGTGGAAACAGGTACGATCCATGCTTATAAATCTAAGGACCCATTTTGGCAATGAAAAACATGTTTGAAGGGAAAACAGTATTTAAATCAGAGGGTCACACAACATTTTCTTGAAATCATAATTCAATAAAGAAATTGATGCTAATTAGCGTTTAAATCTCTCATGTTGTCAGCTCTGTGTGCAGTGCTTTGTTTGAAGTGAAATGTTTTTTGACACAGCCTTCCTAATGCAAAATTTGTTTTCCTTATTTCTTTGATCTTGTTATTAAAGGGAAAGACATAAAAAAAAAGCTTCTCTTTAGCAATAGTAGTAAAGGAGGGGAATTGATTTGATATATTAAATTCTCTGGGGCTTTGCATATAAAGCATCAACAGCTCTGACCTATCTTTATCAAGAATAGAGAAAAATGATTTATTTTTTGTATTATAGTAGCACCTAGAGGTTCTTTCAAAATTGGCTTTATCATATGTGACGTTATACATGTTAATGAGCATCTGTCTTCCAAAAATTCACAAATAGGCCAGGCAAAGACTATAAGTAAAACCAGTGTTATGGTAAGCTGAAAGGAGGTAGCCTCAAGGTCATTCATAGATCCGATGCAGAGCTGGGAAAAAATGCAAGATGACAGAGGGTAGGACCCAGCACAGCACCCTCATCCCCACCAGTGTGCTAGTGCCAGCAGAGCAGCATTTGGGGGATTTCGGGATACCAGATCTCATAAACTCTGCTGGACTCCTTAGACCAAACTCTGCTCTGTCTGGATAGCTTTGTGGAAATGAATGGGGCAATGGCAGCAGCAGCTTGAGGTGAGCTGAAGGAGGAGAAAATGGTGACAGTAAAGGCTTCCTACAAGAGCATTGATACTATACTGAATTGCACTACTTCTACACTATATACTCTTAATGCAGTGTAGTATAAAAACACATGAGCTTGCTTTAAATGTTGTGATAGTACAGTGTGTTGTAATCTGCTGTTCATCTTTCACCTGGCAGATGCATAAGCCAAAATATTCCAGGTGTAAGTGAAACAAACAATAAAATATGTGCTATGAAATAATAATGTAAGGGTATGTTTGGGGAATGTATGTGTGTGTGTAGACATCATATAAGTTATAAATAAACCAAGATTATAAAATATCATACACAAAAGCAGTGTTAAAGTAGCCTTATTAAGGTCATTAAATTTAGCTTTCAGGAGCTAGGAGATGTTGCTGTGAAGGTTTTCTTCATGGTCTCCATTTAATCTTATTATGCATATACCTTGTAATTATATTGCATACACTATGTTTTTTCATCTTCAAATTCTTAATTCATTTGGGAAGGATTGTTCCTTTTTTCTTCCTCTCTCCTGTTCGTTCTCTGTGTACAATCCCTATACCTGCTTTACTGCATGTTATTCAAATCCTGTTCAAATAGAACAATTTATATCCTTGTGAGTTTTCTAAGATGTTTTATCATTACACAGTCCAAACATTTAAATGTTAATAGACCTATCAACAATACTATTGTGAAATGGTATTGGTATCATTATCCTCATTTAAAGATTAGTTTTTCCAGAGTTTTATCACAGGAAGCATCAAAACTACTGGTTTACGAGTAGTAGGAAGTCTAGAACTGAGGCAAATAGATTATGGTCAAAAACAGCAATTAAATTTATTTACCTGATCCAAGATATCTGGGATTGTGCTTCTCAGGGTACTGTTTGGTTCAAAATATAGCTCCTGCTTGGATCCACAGCTGAGAAGTTTGGACCTACATCACTTCTACAAATAAGAACCAGACTCCAGCTGAGAACCTAGACAATGTAAAACACAAATATTTAACCATCTGTGAATGTTAAGGTTCTGATTTGTCCAGTATTCCGCCTTCTCACACAGTGAATATGTAACTGCAGAATTAAATTCACCATGGCAACATCCTTAAGACATGACTTCTTTTTTTTTTTTTTTTTTTTTCCCCTCTGCAGTATCTATCCTGCTTTTGGGGGGGCGGGGGGGAACCCCAAGTCTGAAACAAATGACACAAGAATTTTGTGGGTGTTAGTAATCTTTATGCATCCCCAAGGGGAGGTACATGGTATCCACCCCATTTCACATATAGTGTGAAGAAAAACAGTATCTGGTCAATTTTAAAGATATATAATGCAGTTAGCAGCCAATGTGACACATCTTTATTATCTGCCTTATGTCATTGTCAGGAATGGAAACTGTAGGACTACACGCAAATGATGACTGAGTTAACAGAACACCCGACAGTAATGGAAAGTTTTTTCTCTTTAGGTCAAAGGGAAGATACTGAAGGATTGGTGGGGCTGGGTCTTGGTTTTGGGTTGGGGTTTTTTTTGGTTTGGTGTTTTTGTGGTGGTTTGGTTTGGTTTTTTTCTTCTTGAAGCACAGCACAGAAGACAGATGCTCATACAACCAGAAGTCTTTTTTGAATAGCATGTATCCTAATTTAATTTGTCTATATGAGCATATTGTCTTCCATTTTAAGAAGAAATCAAATTTTGGTAGCACATAATGAAAGTTTTAAAGCTTTTTCTCTGAAACTAAATATAACAGAAACACTAAAAAAAAAAAAAGTTATGTAAACTCTGAGTGTATCTTTTTTTTAATGAAGTATGATTACCAGATCTGAAAAATAGAAATCAACACTAAAATAGATTCTTCTTCTCTATACATAGCACAGAATTAGCTAGAATGTGGGATACATCTGAAAAATACTTCAAATGCTGTGTTTGTATTAAAGGATGTTTCATTTCCAGTTTTTTAAATAATAATCAATTGCATGAAACTTTAGATTTCTGGATGAATTGATTTATTCTGCCTATATTATTAATGATTAATTGCGGTTGCAATGTTTATTTATATTAATGATGCATCTTCAGTCAATAAACAGCTTCCAGCAAATATTTGAAAACAGCAATCAAATCTGTTGATATTTTCCATGGATTAATTTATATTGTATGACATCTGATTTTCTGCTCAGAAATTTCCTCTCAAAATAGCAATTATTATAATGTGAACTTTGTGTGGAATATCTTTTATTAAGAAACTTGATAATTATTGGCTTCCTTATGATATTAAATATTTTCCTTTATCAGCACTGTTATTTGTTAACTTGACAATTTGGAAATTTGTCACATTCTAAGGCAGCCCTAAATGTAGTGTGATAGTGCTGGAGAACAGCGAGTGTAGAGAAACCACCACATGGAGCTGTCTGAAAATCAATGATATTCAATAAAAATAAATTCTAATATATATATTGCTACTCCCAGGTATTTTCTTTCCTTGGATTAGGTTATGTTCCATTTGGGTGTTTCTTCCTTCTTTGCTTGCTGCATGCTGTAAACATGTTAAAGCGTTCAGGCTATTTTAATAATCTTTTGAAGTACTCCTAATATTGTTGGTTAGCTGATCTGCAGTGAAGCATTATTAGTCAAATGAGCCGTTTCCCCTGTTCTAGCAATAAGTGTAATATTTAGAGATTGCACCTTTCGTTTTGTGTGGGTGTTACACTGTTATTTCAGTATATGAGTAGCCTGGAAAGGCCGTAAGTCTCACTTCCATAGGAAGAAATTATTTTTCTGATCTCCAGGGCGCACCTCTGCCAGCAGTGTGCTTTGAGGGGAGTGCGCTCTTCTGTTGTTGGCTGGTTTTTCCTCTCGTGTCATGTATTTGTGTCTTTCGGTCTATGACTTCCACTTAGGTCAAGGGCAAGCTTTGACAAGGCTGTGCCTTTCTGTAACTGGAGCTAAAGGCTGTCTGTTCAGGCCTAAAGGAACTCATTTTATTGTTAATACGGTATGTCAAAACATTTGTACAGTCAGTATTCACAGAATCTTTAATATAGCACTTGCTTTTAGAGTTTCCCCAAAGTAAGCAACCACAGAAGATCACTGATTGTAACTGCACTTACCACCAGCACCGGCTGCCTACAGAGCCATATGAACACCCACTGTCTGCAGGAAACATACAGTTGTTCAGCTCTTGCTCTGCCCGATTCGAAAAGGTCATTTTGTCAGACTGAACACATCACTGTTAGTGTGACCGTTTAGATGGCAAGGAAATTTCCTCTTGTCATAGGGTAATATGTTAAATAGAAAATGTTAGTAATGTCAACCTTAAAATAAAAGGTTTTCTGTGTATTTTTTTTTCTATTATGTAGCAAAAGACCTGCCCCTTAAAGGTCAGGTAATCCTTGGTAGCATTTTGATAAGCAAACTTTTTGGTTACTGCAAGACCAGTTTATCTTAGTAGCTCCAAAAATACGGCTAACAATCCATCTCAGACCTTTCCCTGCATCTGTCATATTGCCACCAAGTGCTGCCCATTTCTGAATTAGTGAGAAAATTATGATTCTGCCAGAGCAGTCTAAAGATTTAGGAAGTGTAGCCGGGCGGGAGGGATATTCTAACAGCACTGGGGCTGCAGCAGAGAAATGCTTGTTCTCAGATTTATTTTTTGCAACGTATAGTTATGCTGAACGTCTGTGTGTATTGGCTTGCTCTACCTGTCTGACATCTATATGTAAAGCTATTTTGTGTCCATAGATAATTCCTTAGTATTTCATTTGCCTACAAGCATAAAAGCTTTAGGAACATGTTACTTTCCTCTTTGATAATGTTGGAAACATGGGTTCAGGGCTTTTAATCTCTGATAAAAGAAATTTTTTGCAGGAATGCCATGTGAATTTAGTCAATTGCATGTGGAGGATAAATCCGTATTCTAAACACAGCCCTCAAAGGCCCTAAGTTCAAAGGTACCCATGCTGTGCCTAGATAATTCAGACCAGTATCCTGTGTGGAATATGTATACTACCTTTTAAGCTAAAAACTCATGTACACTTAAAGCTAATATTGCTAGTGGCTGTGCAGGTAAGAAATAATTTAGCCTTTGTATTACATCAGTATGCTTTGTCGTGAAGAAATGAAATAGCTATCATTCTTCTATTCATGAGCAAAACTAGTAAATTCTATGACTTTTTTAATCAGTTCGTTGTTGATTTAGATTCCATAAAAAAATTTTAGGAGGCTCTTTTCTCATGTTGTCCATGTAATTCTAGTACTGACAATGTGACCTCTGGTTCACCTCTTCATTGAAAATGAGGCTAACAAAATATATCTAGATATTTAGATAGATAGATCTAGATATTACAAATATATATTATTACACATTCAATACATTTAAATGTAGAGGTAACTTTAAAATACTATTAATATGACTGACTATATGTATAGAAATGATATTGTGCTTCAGTATTTCTGAAATTTAGCTTACTGGGGGAAATGTTTTGCGCTCTGAAACTCAGAACACTTGCTCCTATCATTTAATGCTTTTGCTACTGAATTATATGAAGGAAAAAATAAAACTAAATGCACCTGAAGCAAGTATACAGAATTAAGAAATAATCGCAACATAATGCTGTAATGCTTTATTGTTTTGGGGGTTGTTGACCGTTTAACAATCATCAGTTTGAACCACTCCAGCCCAAGATAGCAAAGAATTTTGTAACCTGTCAGGCTATTCAATAATGAAGTGGAGGATTGGCCAACTCCCTTCGGTCCCCAACATTTCACTGGTAGCCTTAATACATTAAATCTTGAATTACATTTTTAACAGCTGGAGAGATATTTTTCTGAATTGGAATATGGTACCTTTGCTGTACTGTGTTTCATACTGACCTTGTCTCCTTTGGACAGAATGGTAAGGTGTGGAGTCATGGAAGGTTGGTGGTGGGCAAATGATACTGTATACAGATATTAATCTCAGTAAAATAACTTTTTTTCCCTTTGAAAATGGTCATTTTGTCTTTCTCCCACTTTATGGCCAATGCTGATGACATTTGTAGTTAGTAAACCTGTTGCCTAGCAAACCAGAAATTAGTTCAATTGCTCTTCAACTTGAAAACTGAATAAACTCATGAAAATGTTGTATCTGAGTATTCAGCAGGTAGAAAGAGGTCTCGATGCAGGGTTTAAATTTCAGACTTTCTGAAACTTTATTAAAAAAATAGATGTTTATTTTCTTCTGGGGATGGGTCTTTAATGTTTTGGGGTCTTTTCAGACAGTTTTTATGGCAACTATTTGGAGTTCAATCTGCTAGGTAAACAAGCAAAGGAGTTTAAAGGAAACTTGCCTTTTGATGTCTCAGGAGACTTCAAGATAATTTTCCTCTTTAACCCTCTCAGACTAAAGGAGCTAAAAATATGCATGGAATGGATGTCCTGGCATCCCAGAGAAGGAGAAAAGCTGCACTTCTTTCTTTTGTTAAGGAAACGCTCCTCTGTGGGCTGGAGGGAAGGAAGGTCAAGTGGAGAGAGTGCACTTGGCAGGAGGAAAGCAAATGTAGGCTTCTGCAGTTTTCTCCTTTGTCCACTGGTATAAGGCTTTGATTCGGAAGAGTACATCTGAAGGTGCCTTTACCTATGCAGTTATGGGTTGCAAATCAGAAGAAGGAGCAGCACAGATTTATATTCTTTGGGTAGATTGAATGAGGGAGATCCAAAGGCCCTGAAGCTTCAGTTAAAATTCCTGGAAGACAGAACAGAGTCTGGATCTCGTGTCTCTGAAAGCAGTTAGGGTAGCTCGTGAATAATTTTACATCAAATGATTTTTGAGAAAGCACAGTCCTCGGGCCCAAAGACTTTAAATCTTGATTAGATTCAGGCCTCATGGGTTGGGCTCGAAATAAATTTATGTATTCAGTGCTAGAAATTAAAAGAAATTGCTGTCTCTTGAAAAATGAAAGTCAGCATTTGTTGAAGAATCCCTTTAATTATATTTCTAGTCTACATTTTTAAAAAAAAAAAATCAATTCAGCATAATCTTCACTGCTGTCTCCAAAATAAAACTTGGTTTAGTTAATTGGCTGCTGAAAGTGAGCAGGCTCTTACGTAGTTGCAGCATGACTCTTTCAGTGATAAGATGGGGAGTGGGGTGTATCCTCTATGCAGAGCTATCAGGACATGCATATTGCTGCTGACAAGAGTTGCTGCATGTTTCATTATAATACTTGTTTTCCTTCTGTCTATATTCCAGGCAAGCACTGAATATTTGTATGTTTTCATGCACAGCTCTGTCAGCATATTTTGTCACTATGCAAGCCCCCCTTATTTCTTTGCAATAGCTGTTAAACATCAAGCAGCACAATTTTTTTTGCGATGAAGGTTAGATGACAGTGATTTTTCTGAAGCCACCAAATCAGTTTTTGGCTTTGGCCAGAAATGGATTTTTAAACTAGTTCATGGTGATAGACTGGCAGACTAAGTTGTACAGAAGAGTCATAGGTGATATTAAAGCAATAACTTCGTAATACTATTCTTGTTATTGGACTGCATATCAAATTGCAGTAGAAACTATGCTTAAAAATCATTTAAGAAATCTGTCATTAAACAGAATTAAAAGGCTGAGAAGTTCTGATCAAAATTAGTTGCATGATTTTAAATACTTCAGAATAACTTCACAATAACTTATTTAAGAAAAGATAGGTCCTTTGTGAAAAATGTTATTAGTGGAGTCCTTGAAGCAAGTGCTGGAAAATGGCTTTTCCATTACTTCAGAGGCAGCATTAAAGTACCATGAAATCCAGAGCTTCTGGTTTTATCACAGACATTTTTATACCAGTATTTAAGCATTTCCCGTATAGACCTTATATCTAACAGCTAGCATTTTAAGAGAACCGATATACCTGGAAGTGGATCACCAAGTGATCATTAAACAGCAAGTTATAAATCCATCAGATTTTCTAAGTGTTGTAGATACTCATATATCATTAACTGATATTACAGAACATATTTGAGTTTAATTAAAATTCTAGTATATATAGAACTTGCTTTTGTAAAAGGAAGTTGTAAATTTAGCCGACCTGAAGCCAGCTCTTGGATCTTTTTATTTATTATTTTTTCCCAGTTAGGTGGGCCTTTACAAGTGAAATGAGATTATTCATTTCTCATAAATTAATAAACTTCCAGAGATCATTCCAATTATTGTACTTGGTCACGATAGGAAATTTTCTTTCCTGTTGCAGTGTCACCTGCAGTCTATAGAAGAAAAGATTTGCATTTTATTCCTCCCTGAAGACAGGTTATAAGAAAAAAGAATTAGTACGTAAAACAGAGCAAGTCTGAAATAAAGCACTTGCGCTGACTGTCCACCCTACCATCAGCCTCCCCTTGCCAGCAAATTCATTGAAGCAGTATTTTTTCAGACCTGCAGATTATTTGAGGTAGCTGTGGCTGATGACTCCAAGAACACAGCTGCTAACACCTGGGTTATAAATAGGAGTAACTGCAGAGGAAGAGCAGATACATACCTATCTCCAAGCCAAAACATTTTGCTGAAGGCGCACTTTCAGAAAAAAAACAGACTAGGACAATGGGAACAGTTTCAAAGAAATATGCTTAAATGGCACTGTACCAGGGCAGGGCAAGAGGGGTTGCAAAATAAGAGCAAACACTTTGCCCTGTATCCAGAGCTATGGCTTACAGGAATCCAGAATGAAGGAGGAGCTGGGCAGCTCAAGAGGTTAGAGACACATTGCCATGTGTCTTGTTATGGCACTTTTTCTCTCTTAAATAAGGATAAAGGAACATGGTATTACAAGCCTCTTCCTTTTGTGAGATATTTGAGTGCCTGCCTAGTACATAAGCCAGATGTATTGTTCTTTTCTTCAATTACTGGTCAGAGGACTGCTCTTTGAATATTACTGGTCAGTGTTAACGTTAGAGAAAAATATACTATATTATAGCCATAGTGTTTTGTCGTCGTCTCTCACCGTCATAAAGGACAAGGCACAGTGAAGGCTGGTCAGTGCTTGGTTGCTAAATCTGTCAGGAGCTTGAGATGATTCATAGGACTGGTTGGTGAAGGCAAAGGGGGATAAATGATTGCGTTAAGAGAACATTACATAAAGTTTATTCTCTTGGAAAAGTTGTAAATCTGAGGTCTGATTACGTAAAGTTTTGACAATCTATTTCACCTTTCATAAGTTGCTTTTAGAAGTGACAACTAGTGATGTCTAGACCAAATTTGACTTTACGTAATTGTCCTCCGACTATGTTGCAGTTCTTGTAAAACAGTGTAATCACATCCTCTCCCTATGGTCTCGCTATGGTCTGGTGTTATTGCATTTTATAAAATAATTATTCCTTCTTCCCTAAAGCATATGTATTGAAGGGGAAATAGGCAAATTGCTTCTGACAGAATAATTTTAGGCCAACTATCAAGGAAATAAGGTTGCCTAATGCTTTCCATTATTAAAGCCTGCTTCCTGTAGCTTATAGTTTTACCAGACGTAAATTTCTGGTTTGGAGTTTTCCATGCTTGATCTCGGTCTTAGGACACTTTTTTCACCACATTAAAAATGAAACTTGAGACTGCGGGTATAAACTCTTTGCACTGAACAAGGTTTACAAGTATTACATACACCTATAATTATAAGACCGGATCATTGGAAATAAATTTGATTTGAATTGGTGACCTTACTGTTAAAATTTTGTGAACTCTTGCATGCTTTTAACAAGGTGAAGCATTTCAGTAAAATTAATGTGGCAGTCTTGTGTTTTGATAATGTAAGAAGTAACTGAGAACTGAGAAGTCACAAGTTACCAAATATTACATTATGTATAATGTTCTTTCCAGAAATTTAAAGTTAGTTCTTAGTATGATGAAGTCATAAGGTTGAAAGGAATTAATCTGTTCAGTCACCAACAAGCTAGGGGAACCACCCAGAGGAAGAGCAACGGCCTCTATTTCATGACATTCTTTCATTTGATCACATCATTGTAGTTAGGAGACAAAGTTATATGGATTTAATAAATTTTCATTTGCTATGAGATCATATGAAATGTCACTTGGAAATATATTTCCAATTGACTTAAATTTAAATACCCTTTGATGGATGAAAAACTGACAGCCAGTAACCCAAAACTACTGAATGATCAATGACAGTGCACTGACTACAGGAAGGAGGATCTATTGAGGGCGTCATGACCAACCACTGGTCATTGGTAGCCCTGCTTATGCTGAGTGAAGAGTTTCAGTAGTAATTTCTTGGGAAAAACACCACATATTTATAAAACATGTCCTAAACTGGAAGAGGAAGTGGAACACAAAGCAACCACTGATACACACAGGCAATAACAAATTTAGATTTGCTATATAAGGCATAGGTAAAAAAAAAATCAGATGCAGTTTTAGTTTAAAAAGAAATCTTGTCATGGTGGGGATATCTCTTTTTGTAGCAAGGATATAGTTTGGCACTATCAGAGTCTGGTGCAACAGCGTCAAAGCTGGACAGCTTGGTATTAGAAAGATGTGTGCTGAAAGAGGAAATCATGAGTTGAACCTACAATAGTAAATCATTGGTTAGAGACTGATCTCTGGCTTGCAGAATAAAGAGGTCTAGAGTGCCTCAAGTCCACAGCATTCACATTAATCCCCTCTAGACTGACTTGATGGTATTCCCACCATGGTCTCCCCTGGTCTACATGGGGCACCCCTGTCACTCCCAGACATACTTATATGAGCATTGAGTGTGGGACAGAAGGGGAGTTCAGTTTGTAATCGTAAATAGAGAGAAGGCTAAGTCACAGCCCACCAGAGAGGCGGTTTATGGCATAGTGTCAAGGGCATGACAGACAGCAGTAGTCTTCTCCAATAGGAGAGCTGGTCCTGGCAGAAGATGACATTAAGTGGTGCTGCCTTGTTCATACTGCCCCTTGGAAGGAGAAGCCAAAGCAAGTCCCCACAACCTCGCCTCAGTTGTGTCTGAGTGAGCATTTTCTCTTTCTTCAAAGAAAGAGACACAGATAGTCAGCGGGACATGACCAATGATCAAACTAGAAATCTGTGTTATTTGGTGGCATACATGTATCCTCACAATTGTTTGTGTTGGCTGGAATGACTTCATTTGAGTCTGATTGTTCTCTATAACAATATATAAATAGTGGCCTACAAAGAAAGATTAATAAATCTGCTAAATTAAGATAGAAAATCATGATAGCTTGTGCTGGAGTAGTTCCAAAAAACTTATAACCTGATGGGTCATTGGTCTTTTTTTTTTTTTTTAATATATATCCAATGTCTTCCACATCATTGAGACTAATAGTGTATGCTGTATGCCTTTAAAAAGCCAAGAGTGACTGTATTGGTAAAAAATTCCATCACTCTGATTATTATTGTTCTTCCCAAGCTAAAGCAGTTGATGACTGTTAACCTGAGAATTATTAGGTATGGAATCAATGATGTGTGCCATCTGTAACAATGAAATTGTAACTTTAAATGGCAGAAAGCATTAATGTCTAACACTGGGTATTAATGAAAAGGTTTGCATTAGAAATACTACAGTTGACAAAATCAAGGTACTAATGAGATTTCACATCTAGTTCTATTAATTTCAAACATCTAGGGTTTGTTTTAGAATCTAAAATAGAGATCTAAATCTAGATATATATTCCCAAGGGGGAGTATCAGTGCACGTGGTCAAATTTTAGCAAAGTAAAACTTACGAATGTTTTTACAAAACCAAGAAAGCTTCTTTGGGTTGGTTTTTGGTTTGTTTTTTTTCTTTTCATTTTTGTTTTTTAACCTCCACTGTATTTCCCATTTTTCTTTTAAGAGCAGAGCTGTTGCTGAAATTAGAAGCTATTATGGGATAAACAATAAATTCTTTGGATTTTCTATGGGTTTAGGATTGAATAAGGGTAGACATAAAAGTCTGTTAAGATCTTTGGTCAAAATTGCTACTGGAAAAGTATTTTGCATATATGAATATACTTGGCCATTTAATTTTTTTTTTTTTTTAATATGAATAGGTACTTACAAAACTAAAATACAAAATATACTGGTCATTAAGGTCTAGCATGTTGGTTATGGAAAATAATCTACAATTTGACGCCAACATATATGATATTACTGTATATTGAGGCAGATTTTCCAAGGTGAGAACTATTATTATGTGGCATTTTCTGTGATGTTTTCCTTTAAGATGCTACTTTGGTCTACATGCAGTTCCCAGTGAGTCCCTTGCTGCCATGTGAAAAATTTATAATAAATGTTGCCTGTGAATATGTTCACGTCAGTCACTTGTATGAAAACAGAAATTCCATCTGAGCAATGACCTGCAGAGAAAAGGGCAAAAGAATGAGCAGTAGGATCTATGCCAATAGTATGTCTTATATCTTGAGGAGAATGACTTTCTAAGATTAATTCATTTTAAGCAAGAGGAATCACCTTGTTTTACGACCAAGTAGTAATCTCAAGGTCTGTACATTAAGTTTTGTCATTATGAAAGGAGGATTCTGAAGTCATATAAAAAAACATGACCTGTTAGAAAAATCCAATGCACAAAGTCTATTTGCAAAGATTGTGTTATAAATCATGATTCATTGTGTGATTGTGATCAGCATGTAGTAGAAAAAATTCATCTTTTTCAGTGGCGTATTCTTTTTATGGCCTTCTTTTTATACAGTTAAATTGCTTTAGTGCTTTGTTCTTTATCTGAGTTTAAATAGTTTTTACATCTTTGCTTGTATATTTTTCACAGTATCTATTTTACAGCACTGAAACCTTTAGAAGAAAAAGGAGAGCTTTTTTTTTTCTTTCTTTTGTTCTTCATAGAATCTTACATTTGCATTCATGCATTAATGTTTCAAACACAAGTCTGGGCCCTTAATAGTGAGGTATCACCTTGCTCATGTTTGACCCAGATTGTGGCCAACGCCTATTGCCGGAGGAAGAATCATATAAAGCATCCCTAAGTCTTCTGCACCACTAGCCTGGGCTATAAGTTATAGCCCAGTGGGGAGCCAACCAGTGCTGCTAAGCATGGATGAGAAATGAGGTAGACACCCTTCCTCACTGCTCCTTTTCTGCTAGTCAGTGTACCTGAGCTGACACAGAGGTGGGAATGATCTGGACCACCATAAAGCTGTCACTGATTATGGCCCTTGCCTTTGAGTTACTGCCTGATACAACTGCAACTGTATGTTTCTCCCTTGTGTTTTGTATCAAAGGTAGAATTTAGTCCTTTATAAGCAAAGGATATAGGTGTTTGCAGTCTTTGTGAAAACTTCATTTTCACTGACTCTCAAATGATCTAAAAGTACAGTTCTGCTCTAAAACATGATGACATTACAGACTTGTAACTTTACTTTATGTGACATAAGCTCAATTTACACCCCAAGTTTTTTCATTCTTCTGTGTTTGAAGTACTTGAAAATATTTTTCTCTGCCAGCAAGTGCAGATAGCTTACAGATCCTCTGTATTTAAATAGCCCATGTATTTAAGAGGGTTGCCAGTTACCAAACTTCAACAGTGTAAGGAACAACAGATGGAGAGCATAATAACTTTACTATCTCGGTAGAAAGCCAAAAAGCATCAAACTGTCTGACACATGGGCCCAAGAGCACATAGAATGATACTTTTTTTTTTTTTTTTTTGCTAGAGAAATTGGAATCTAAGATCTCATTTGACCCACAAAGTGTGAGAGGTATGGTTGGACGTATACAGTTTTTAATATAAAAATGCATTTGCAGTAGCTTTCTTATTTACATTCAGATGATCACTCAAGGATCTATAACCATAATAATTTAAAAATAAGTAGTTATAATACTTCACTCTAAGAATCTTTGACGTAGAGTACTATATTATTGAACTGAGTAAGACTGTTATAAATCTTTCACTTGTATTGTTTTGTGTGCAGAATCTTGAACTCTTCTACTGCAGACTATTAAACCAAATGTCATTTCTTCTGCATACTATGATTAACAATGTGCAGGCCTTTGAAACTTTGAGCTAAGCTTTCCTAAACATATCAGTGCATGATTTTTCTTTCTTTTTATTCCAATGACATGACCCCTGAATCAAATCAAGCAAGGCTTGCCTTAGAATTAGTCTCTGTTGCTTTGAGAGCAAGCCAACAAGGGATGTGTAAATTATGCAGAGAGCAAATCCCAACTGTGTGCCGTTTACTTGCACAACAAGCTCAACTTTAATTAAGCCAGAGCCTAAGATCCTTTGCCAAGTTGCTTTCAATACTGATTTTACAGTTCATAGAGCAACATCCTCACCTATATGAAAGCGTTTTTAACCCTTCAAAAACCTGCCCTGTGGTAGAATGTACATGATAAGGGGCCCTCATAATTCAGTGGCTGACAGAAACGCTCTATGATAAATATAATAATTTTAGCAGATTGCAGACTTGAATTTAAAAATGCAGATTTTTAGACTTCTTTGGTGCAACAGGCTTAATGATTGACATGACCAGCCACTATAGTGTCAGTATTAAATCGAGATTATCACCTGCTAACATCAAACTGAAAGGATTAGAAAGAGGTGACCTAAAGGGCACACCCAGGATTTGGAAGTGAGATAAATTCTCATAGCTCAAGAACACTGAACCTCCTATGTGAACTGTGAAGGTATTTCCCAGTGAGTGGAATCCATTCTAGGGATGGTCATTACTCTGTGAATTCTTTCCTCCATGAGGAAATAAAATATTAATCCATTTTGCTTATATTCTACAGAGCTATATATTTCAGTTCTATTACAGCTGCCAGCTAGCAACTGTGACTGTTTCACTTCAGAGGGAATGTGGTTGCTGTAATTTATATTCTAGTGTGTTAAACATTATTTCTAAAAATTATAGGGTTTGATTTCCAGTACTAAAATTCAGTGTTGCACCTACCAATAAAGTCCATCTAAATCTCATTTTAACAAACAAGAAATTGAAAAAAATTGATCACCTTACAAAAATTAGTGATAATTAGGTGTGTATGGTTGAACTTGTGATGTGCTGTTAGTGGTTTGGACTTAATTCTAAGTATTGAAAGAAACTAATTTCACCAGATTAAAATAAATTATCAAGAAAATCAAAGAGAAAGAACTTTTAAAGAAGAAATACAAATAAAATTGGAAGGATTTTCTGATTTTTTTTTTTTTTGGTCATGCTTTTTAAAACCACTGTACTAGCTCTGATAAAGGACTTAGTGCCTTAAAGCATATGCAGAAGCAAAACTTAGAAGAAAAAAGGTTGTATAAAAACTAGTGGTTAGTTGGGGGGTGGGGCAGGGAGGAATGTGGGTTTTGTTCTTTTTTTGCTGTTTGGGGGAGGTATTTTTTGAAAATTAGACACCTCTCTAATGTGCAAGAGTTCTTTCTGACAGTCTCTAATGAGGTTCAACAGGTTCTCTTTGCTTACTCATTTCATTTCTAGTTTCTTTTAGACCTCTGATGAGGATGGGACTTTGGACTTTAATTAAGATTAAAGTGAAATTTTGGCTGTTGACAGTCTGTTCTAAAGATGCTACTGTATGTCAAATACAGCCAAATATGGGTCTGTCATTGGATTTCAAATCCTTTTATTTATTTACTAGCAATTTCAAAAATAGTTTAAGCTCCATTATGCCTCAGACCTTTTGAATGAAGCTGTCTGGGACTTGATGGTGAAGGTTAAAATTGCAAATTGCTGTGAGTCCTAGTCATTGAGCTTAAAGCCATTATCAAGTACTACTATTTCTAGCGCACTGATCATATACAGATCTAAGGCATGCCATGATATATTTTTATGTGAGGTATCCCTTTAGTACAATCTCTGGAAATATAAGTAATAATTTAATAGTAAAATGTAACCTCTGTGTGTAAATATTAATGCCTGGTTCAGATGATATCTTCAACATTATCTTATGTGCCAGCATTGTTTCTTCTCTGAGTTTTTTTAATTCCTGTAAGACACGCAATGGATTGTTTAAGGTATATATTTCTGTTGGTATTTTAAAAGCTCTGTATAGTACTGAACAGTAATAAATATTCTACTGGTTCCTTTTAATTTTCAACTTATGGTCATACAGTAACTGAGCAGATGTTAGTTCCCCACTAGGCACCCTCAGTTTTACTGAACTTTTCTCTATGTAGTTTTTTTTCTTCATAAGCTTGCCATTGGTGATCCTGTAAATGTTAGGCCTGGAAATATTGTAAAGATTCAATATTTAGTTATCAGATATACAGACACAGTCTCTACAGAGACCATACATTCTTCTTTCTTTCTGAAGGACTGCACACATTTCCACGTCTTTTCCCAATTCTAGATTTTCTAGGCTTTTCAGTAGCTTTTTTTATACCTTTGTTTCTAGTCATTATCTGATTCTGTCATGAAATCTACTGTAGTCTCATCATTGTGTGTTACTCATTAGCTTAAGCTTAGTCAAAAAAAATTGTCATGTTTTCCAGCCTTGTATAACTCTTGCTCCCCCCCCCGCCCCAATTTCATGCAATATTCTTCAATGTACTCACTATAACTTATGGCCCAACTCATCTTGACTTAGTGCATAGCAATTCCATAGTTCTCAGTCCTGTGATATTTTAGAAAATTACTGAGTTTTCATTCTTTCTGAAGACTGGTACTCGTTGTTGGATCTTGAAGCTTTGCACAAGTATTTTTTCAGTGAAGTCTACAGAGGAGTCCTAGCTCTTTTCAACTTCTGAGTGCTCTGGTTTTCTTGACGTTGCTGTTTCACTCCCAACAGTCGTCCTATTTGGTCTTCTTTGGGGAAGCATCTTCTTTTTTTCTGATATCCCTTCTTTTTGAGGTACTCCGTCCTTGTAAGGTAGTGTTTGAGTAAGGACTTCTAGTAGTTTATAGAAGTTTTGATAGAGATCAAACCTACTGTCTAGAGCACACGTCACATGTTGGAGAGCCTACAGCTTCCTGACTGTGGGTAACATAATTCCCATAGCTTTGTATGTCCAGATCACCAGAAGGGCAAGCTAGTTAAAAGGAATAAACAAAAGTATAGGTTAATAGTAGCAAATATAAATAAACCAAATATACATTATGGAAAATGTACCAAGCTTTTTAAAAGAAGCTCTATCTAGCATGTGCCACAGAAGACTTCCCAGCATTGCTAGCATTTAAAACGATCCCTTGCAGTTCTTAAAACATCAAAGCGCATGTTCAGTTGTATGTAGTCTACAATAACATCAGTCCCCCAAAAGAATAAAATTTAGGCAGGGAATATATGTAATCTTAACGTAGCTGTTACTTAAGATTCTGCAGAAAGATTCACTAGTTAAGGAGAGCAAACAGCTCTGCCTTTCAGGGCTCTGCTTCGGGGACACTGAATTTCAAAGTGAAACTTCGGAGGTATTTGCTGAGCAGAAGTCAGCCATGGCCTTGTTAATCACACTCCACTTCAAAGATGAAACAAAAATAATACTGAAAAGCTTAAAAAAGCAGAGGATGATTAAAATAGTTAGGGGTCTGGTGAGTATAACATAGGAAGAGAGGCTGAGAGAGGTAGGTTTTACAGCCTGAAGAAGAGAAAGATAATCAGGGATATAATTGCAATTTTCAGTTAACATGGCGGGGAGGAGGGTTTTAGAGAAAGAAATTGGATTCTTCTTGGAGGTGCACAGAGAAAGGACAAGTGGCAGCAGACACTTGGTTGGACATACCGGGGGGGAAAAAGTCTTCCCCGTGAGGGTTCAGCACTGGAACAGAAGTCCAGGGAGGTTGTCAGCTCTCCACCCTTAAAGATTTTCAAAACTTGCCTGTACAAGGCCCTTTGCAACTTGATCTAGCTTTGAAATTGCATCTAAACTTGAAAGTCATCCCTGCTTTGGGCACATGGTTGGACCAGGTCACCTTCAGAAGTTGTTGCCAGCCTAAATTATTTGGTGATTTTGAGATTCAGTATTAAATCTTCTACATGGCATTTGATTTGAAATCACGTGGTTAAAAGTTCAAAATTAATATTGTATACACAGAATAGGTTTAAAATTGCTAACCGGTGTGTGTAAACAGAGGATAATTCCCAAGGGAGTGTTTTCTAGTTGGATCTTGTAGGAAGTTATTCTTGTTCCATTGCTAATTAATATTTCTACCTTTCACCCCACTTTCTGCCCCAAAATAGAAAATATTCAATGGCTGGTGAGGAAAAAGAGAAAAGCATTTTCTTAGTTCATTTATTTTTCTTAGTAAATTAATGCACATAAATTGAAACAGTATTAAAATGGAAAAAAAAGTTCCTACTGTCAAAAATATGATGAATTGAAAGAAGAAAATATCAATTCCTGTAGTGTGAAGTAAAACTCACACCTTGTTTCTCATGAAATACCTTGTATAAACTGAGAATACAATATAGAGAATAGGAATGAAAAGATGTACAAAATCTTCTCCGTATATTTGAATTGCTGAAAGAGAACTCTAGTTTAAGGCAGACCTACTTATCTTTCAAAAATTATTATCCTTTCAGTAAACTTTTTTTAATCTTACTTTATTTTGCTGTCCTCATCACTGTTTAAATTTTCCATGAGGTGTTGGTCCATTCTTGCATCCAAAGTTGTAACCTGTCTCTTTTCCCACCTCCGAGGTCCCTCCTGCGCCCTGGACTAGGGAAGGCTGGGACTGGAAGTGAGCTTTGGGGCTGGATCGTGTTCCTTTCCTACTGTGGATGAGAACAAACATGTTGGTCTCATGGCAAAATATTCATGACCTTTAATTCAGTTCTGTTAGTTGTAATTTACTTTGTTGTTATGTGCAATAACTATATTGCCCTTAAGGGGAAGCTATGTTTAGAGAAGTTGTTTTAACCCCTTTGTAACTTCATTATCAAAAAAACCAGTAGGAATAGTGGGCTTATCCTAAAAGAAAAAAAAAGAAAAGAAAAAAAGTCCTGGGTCATTTATGAGCAAGGGATAGGGGACACCAGAGATCAAGGAAAGAGTGCAACTGAAGCGGGCCTGTCTCCAATATTTTGCTGAGGGAGGGAGTCTTCTAACTTCTGACTACGTCCTCTCTCTTTCCCTGCACCTCTTAATTATTTTTTGGTTTATAATTCAACCAGTAGGATTCTCATTTTAAGCTGTCAAACATTTATTTGAAAACTAGAATCAAGTTGTCAATTTTAATACTTTTTTTTCTCATTTATTTAACTCATCATAAAAAGGTAAAAGAAGGGGGAAAGAGAGAGGAAGAGAACACCCTGCCTGTAATGACTGGCAGAAAGGTCCTTAACATTTTTAAGTGAGCATTTTTATACTTTGCCATTACAATCTATAAAAGGAGAGTGAATTGATTCAGGACTGTTCGTTGAAGTGCAAGTCCTTGGATGAGCTGGGATAGACATTGGACAGACAAAATGCTGGCGTAGTTCTTGGTCCCTTTGCTGAGCTTGTATGATGGGGAACAGGTAGAGAGTTATCCAATACTCAGGTAATGTTAGCCATTTCTTACCTCATGCTCATATGCAGAATGGATTTGAATATGCCCTAAAGAGACTATCAGATATCTTTAGTACATTAGATTAAACCCAACTTAGGTCTCACAGGTATTACTAGCAAAAGGGGGGGGGGAACACACAAACCTTTGTAGGATTCTGCTTCTGTCAGCAAAAGAAACCTCCAAGAAACTGAGTTACGCCCAAGAAAGAATGCCAAATTTGTGCTATAGGGAAAAAAAAAATAATTAAAGTGGCATTATGTAGCAGGAATTTGTATTTGTTTTGTTTTTATTTGGTTTCATTTTTCATTCATGCATCACCCCTAACCTTTAGGGTAAAAGGTATTTCACATTAGCATAAATATTAAGCAGATGCCTTTTCTGCTACATAAAGAACTTTCAGCTAATCATTTTTCCATGCATTTAAATAGGAATATTAGAATGAGGGTAATTACTTCAGTTTTCCATGAGTGATCCATCAAGACATTGACTTTCACTGTATATTGTTGCACAGATTAGTAAGTGTAGAATTAAATTAGAAACCAGTGTTGGAATATTTGAAATGTTTTGACAAGTTTGATATTTTTTAGTTTTTAACAAAGTTAGGATTTTATTTTTAAAATGCATTCCCTTCTCACGAAGAGGTTATTTTGTCAGGAAAATGTGCGTCAGATTGGATGATAAGGGAAAATTTTAGGTTTAAGATATGACCAGTTATATAAAGCAATAACCTAGCAGGAGTGAAATAGAGACTGTGAACAAGTAAGTTAGAGAAGTTGCTTTAAATTTAAAGGTTCCAAATAATTATTGTTGTTGTTATTTTATTTTGCATCAAGAAGCTGGGAGGGAGCATAGCCAGGACAGCTGACCTGAACTAGCCACAGGGATATTCCATACCATAGAACATCATGCTCAGTACATAAACAGGGGGGAGTTGGCCAGGAGGGGCGGATCACTGCTGGGGCATTGGTCAGTGGGTGGTGAGCAATTGCGTTGTGCATCACTTGTCTTTTCTTGGGTGTTATTTCTCTTTCTTTTTTTGTTATATTCCTTTTCATTATGGTTATTATTATTATTATATTATTATTATTAGTTAGTAGTGTATTTTATTTTACTTTAGTTATTAAACTGTTCTTATCTCAACCCACAACTTTTACCTTTTTATTTTTTTCCGATCCTCCTCCCCATCCCACTGGGAAGGGGGAGAGGGAAGCGTCTGCGTGGTGCTGAGTTGCTGGCTGGGGTTAAACCACAACAGTATCTCTGGGAGTTTCAGATTTGGCTATTATCAAATAAGAAGA
Source organism: Gymnogyps californianus (assembly GCF_018139145.2). Taxonomy (NCBI): domain Eukaryota; kingdom Metazoa; phylum Chordata; class Aves; order Accipitriformes; family Cathartidae; genus Gymnogyps; species Gymnogyps californianus. The sequence continues at coordinate 55,093,869 of NC_059473.1, forward strand.
GCTTTTATTTGCTCTTCCAGTTTTTGGCCATTGTACCCAGATAAACTTTATTTTCCAAGTCTTTACAAGAGTATTCCACATTCAAAACATCACACTGAAAAATTTGTATTTTTATATACCAAGAGGCTAAGCAACTGTCTTACAAAATGTCTCACTAACCTAGGTTTGTAAGGAACTGCCAAGAATTACACACCATCAGGTACTATCCACCTTGCTGAAGTGCAGGAATGTACCATTCATCTCCTATCCATGTACAGAAGCAATGCTTTTTTGTGTGTCCCTCTCTGCTTGACTGTATGCTTGAAAGCTGATCATCGGCTAAGCAAGTGACGGGCCTTGGAAAGAAATTTACTTTTTGAGTAAAATAGATTGCATTGCCAGAATGAAGTATCAGAGGAACTGCTTATTGCATGATCACAGATCTGATATTAACAGGATGCTTTGTCAATGGTTGGAAAAATCCTAAGTAGGCATTGACTTCTCTTGCCAATATCAAGATTTATTGGCACAAGAGATATTGACTTCAGCAAATCCATGACATTACTATATCTCAAAGATTAATAAATCTTGTTACCAGCCAAAACCATAAGTCAATATAATTATGCTTGATGACGCATGTTTTCCCTGAAGATCTCAGCTTCATATTATACTTCCAAGAAACATCAAAATATCGAGAAAAAACAGCTAAGGGAGAAGTAAGTATAAATAGCCACATTCACATTATCATATGTCTCATAGTCTCTGGGTCTTTGTGAAAGGTACTTGCCTATTTCTGTGCTGTTTCGTATGCTTTTTGAAATGGGTTGTTTTCTCTTGAAAAGTCGGACTCCTTTTCAGCGATAGGATTTAATTTTTATTATTGAAAAATAACCAGATGACACATACATGTGTCCGCAGGAACTTCTGAATTCACAGATAGTCTTGTTTCCAAATTATATTCTAAAATACACAGGCCTAATGGGCTGCATAGGATTGTGGTCTGTTGAAGAGACCATGTTTTATAACGCCCAAAGAAAACAGTGCTCCAGTGTGCAATTTAGGTAAAAAATCAAAAACATGCTCCTTAATAACCTGATTTATTTTGAGCCCATTTGTTGGTTTGTGGAAAAAGTAATTTTTATTTTAAAAAGACCCTCTACCATTGATTATACCTAAGGTTTATTTTCATTGGGTTTTTGTCTTGGATTGTGTTCTTCAAAGCAGAAGGAAGGCGGGGGAGGCCCAGGAAGGCTGCGAGGCTGTCCCTCTGCCTGTGGTGGTGGGAGGGAGCCCCCCTCACCATTCCTCCTGGGGACAGCATGGGACCCAGCTGAGATCTGGCACATGGATGCTCCCTGTGCAGGGGGTGGACTGCAGAACTACTCCAGATTCACAATTTCTGCAGTGAATAGTTCAACACAGAAACAGCATTGCTTTGGACTGTGTTTGTAGTTGTACAGTGATTTCTGGTTCTCTGTGAAGTGTAGAGTATGTAACTAATGGTGCAGAAGCAGGGAACAGTCATGAAAATCCCTTTGCACTGGATTAGATTTGACTTCTTTCTGGATTTATAACTGATTTTACAAATTGGAAGAAGCTTCTGTCTGAAAAATATAAACACTCTTTTTTTATTTGGCAAACTATTGCATGATTTCAGATAGTTCTTTTAAATGATTCTCTTGCTGAGCTCTTCTTTGTTTTTCTCTCTTGACCATGGCATTTTCTTTACCTGTTGACATTATCAGCATTAATAGCTTTTCTTTCCAATTTACAAAGTAAGCGGCAATCATCTTATTGTGGAAGTTTTGGTTTAATCTGTTGACTTGGAAAAAAATATAACATCAAATGTATAAGCTAGTAAATTTCTGAAGAAAAATAGGAAGGTTCGCAAAATGCAGCCATATATTAAATTACATATTTGTATTTTTTTCAAAGAGGATTTTAAAAAAAAGTTGATCTGAAGACCTACAATTACACAGCAGTGGAGGTAATAGCTCTGCACAGGAGTTGAATTCAATTTTGTGACAAACCAGTTACTGAAAATGCATTTTAACAAAATGGAGATACTGATGGGATTGAGGAAGAAGATAAGTTTTAAGTTTGTCCTTTCTTCTCAACTGCTTTAATTTGAAATTTGTCACTAATCTGAGGTGAGAGGCCTTTAATAAAATATCAGAAGGTCACCTTTTTTCTGAGAAGTCTAAGCCATTTATCAAAGGAGGACGACAGCGTTAAAAAACAGGTGCTTTGTCACATCTGATATAGTTGGGGTTGCAAAACAGTTTCCATATAATGTGAGGGAATGTAAAGTATTAATGGCTCCATAAACTCAGGCAGCAAAATCCCTTCCCATAATCTTCCTTTTGCTCCCACAAATTAGTTGGAAGATTGCTTTACTTCAGAGCAAATAAGAATTGTCAAGCACTTCTCAAAAGCACAGATTAGATCAGGGAGATTTATCATGTTACAGGATTATATCAGTTGGTATTTTAATTTTTTTTTCCACACATGATGTGGTTTATATGTTATTCAAAAGTTGAGATAGTTGGTCTTACATGATTTGAAGCAATTTATAGAGATTAGGGTTGCAGCATAAAAGAATAACAAGAAGCTAAAAGTTAAAAAAAAAAAAAAAAAAGCTGCTTACAAATGCTTACAGAATTACAACAGCTTTTTAAACCCTGTCTGTCCTGTGCTATTAAGGAGGTTTCAGGGTGGCATGCCTCCTAGAACTGAGGTCTTCTGCTAATAGAGACAGTACTGGCACTGCAGGAAGAAAACAGTTGCCACGTCATCTATAGACTCAAACAGCATGTTTTTTTGGTGTGAATTAGTATATGTTCTCCAAACCAAATTTTGTTGGATATACCCTTTTTTAAGTATTCCAAATATAGTACTTCGCATTTTAAAGTCAGTTTCACAAATGTAGTTTCCCCCTCAATGTGGTATATTCTTCACAGCGCAGAGCATAGCACAGGCGATTATATTAAAAAGAAGAGGTAACAGAACCTATGGTAAATGAGCGTATAGTAAAGTCTAACTTGATCACTTCCTGTTTTGATAATCTTCCTCACTTTCCCTTCTGACTTGATGCACGCTCATCTTTTTTGAGCTGGTGATTCTCTGTGGCCTCCACAGTCCTTTGGTAGAGATCACATCTGCAAGTCTGCACGCTAATTTGGGGGGAATTTGTGGCAGTATTGCACTATCACATTGTGGTTGAGTGGACCATCGCTTTTTGGGGAAATGTGAACACATGGTTAGATTAACTGCCGTCTTCTCAGAAGGTCCTAGGAGTGCAAAGGAATGTGAAACTGTGTAGGAGGAGAGGGGGAAGCAACATCTATGGGAAAGGCATTGAGGAGAGTTTTGCGAGAAAAAGGGGAAAAGCACTATAATAAGTACAGATACAGTCAAAAAGTTATTCCTTTTTTGTGAAGGTAGTGGGGATTAAAAAAACCAAAACTATACAACGAGAGGGTTCCATGAAAATTAAAGACAAATGTTTATCTGTCTGGGGTGATAATGGGGAATTGTTTTCTCTGAGACTGCTTCAGCTTTTCTGCACTGCTCTGGGGTCTGTGTGTATCTCTGATGTAACCAAGACAGAACTGTGACTTACTGAGGTACACATGACACGTAAGAATTTCAGCCTTTTACAAAGCAGGTAGGTCAAACCTCTGTCCTAGTACAACTTCAATGCAAAGTCTCTAAACTGCTGAAATCTGTAGCTAGGCTGCATGTCTACAAGGAAATAATTTTTTGTATTTCTAGTAGTTGTTTATAGCAAACTTCACCAAGTCTTTTTAATTTTCCATTTCGAGTTCGTTATAATAAGGATAGCGTGGGATGGCTGAGACACTGTTATAATATTACATTATCTTAATTTTACTGACATATATTGCCTTTTCTAAGGTGAAACACAAGATTTCTCAGTAGGTCATGCAAAGGCGAAAGCAAATATGGCACCTGCCATTCTTTAAAGGCTTCAGAATAGCACGGCTGGAGCCAGTTTATACTACAAATACAAAACCACATGCTATGAATTTCCTGATGAATTTGTGACTTGTCATCTTGCTTATACCGTATGGATAGACCCAAAATACAAAATTCTGTACAATTTCCCTAATCTACTGATCAAATCATTTTGTTTACGAGCAATGTAAGATAATGGTATGTTGTACTGTGTGCATAACTGAGCTATAAACCTTTGCTGTCTGCTGTGGTAGGGGTTCAATTTGTAATCTTTGATTCAAGCCATTGCTCATTCTTTTATATTCTTCCCTCTCGGTTGGCTGAGTCCCAACACAGTTTGTTCTTTAAGCAAGCACTGGGAGCAATAACCATTAACCTTTTTAAAGTGGCTTTTTAGCATGTCATGAGTTTAGATGTCTTGCTTCTTTTCGCCATTAACCTTTCTGATGGGACAGTGCACTGTGTTTTGCTTACTTCAGCATGTCACGCACATTTTCACCCCTTGCCCATTTGCAGGCGCTGTATTTCATTACAAGAAGGATGGGGGAATGTGGTGGGGAAAGGACAAAGGCAGTGCATGCCATACCTTTTGCCTAGGTACAGGAGCAGCTAGCGTGACCCTAGTTAAGAAAAATAGCCCATTAAAGAGGTATCCTTGTTCAGGTGCAGAAGCAGTTCCTCTAACACTATCACTGGTGCTTGCCACAAGGCCTTAATTGTCAACCATGATAAGGCATTGCAACCAAAGCCCTCAAAACAAAAGCTGTTCATCTAAGGCCAACATCAGTGAAAGGTTCAGTTATTCTTGCTTTACTGAGCATGAAATGGAATTGAAAGGCAATATTAAATGGGTTATTAAACTTAAGACATGGTGTCTTGTGATCTTCTCTTGCAATTGCCCTTACCACATGCATATATAATGTGTGGAATATTCCTTATAGGGCTAGTCATTTGTATGGCCTTTAAGTTTCAAGAAATGTTAGCATTGCAATTATTCAGTCATTATTTTATGATAAACTAAAAATATGGTTCCTTTGGAAACTAAATGTCTGCTCTCTGGTTATTTTCATCCTCTCTATATGCAGGCAGGTATCTACCACAAAGAATGATTAAGAAGTGGAAAGAATATACTTATTTCTAGCACAATTTCTCTCCCTCTCAAAAATTCTCAAAGTGAGAAAGATGTACTTTTGTTTCTCTTCAACATAAACACTAGTCTCTCAAGCTTTTTGTTTATTTAACATAGCATTATGACTTCTCTCATGTCCCATTGAAATGGTTCTAGGACAACTGACGTATGTTTACTGAAAACAAACCAGGCATTTAAAAATGAATGCCATCATCTAGTAGCATTTTGATCAGAACCTTTTCTCACGTGAGCACTGAACAGTTGTTTCCACGGACTTTAGCTGGCTTGAGGGCAGGCCCAAGGGAATTGCATGAAAGCACATTTCTAGTGCTGGATTCAGTGTTTGTTCAGCTTGCCTAGAAACCATAAAGGGCTGGAACATTAAACAAAAGGAATTGATCTAAAGGGCATTTGCCAATTAAACCCAACAGCTAGTAAAGGTGCCTGGTAACATAGCATTTCCACTGTTTGCTCAAAAACTACAACCAAACTGGACTGGGAAGCTCCCTTGTAACTCTTGTCATTTGCCTGGCAACAAAAGTATTTTCTAGATATTAGCTATCTCCGTAACTAATTGAAAGACTTATCCAGACTGGTTAATTATCGTCAGACAGGACCATTCAGTATCACTTCAGTAGCATGAAGCAGAAGTTGGAGGAACTGACACTGTGCCTAACTGGCAATTAAGCAGAAGATAGAGCATCAGTTAATTTTGTTAACTGAAGCTTAGCTGATATCCCATTTGTGTTTAACCATATACCTGAGAGTTCTTGCTAAAGAATTGCAAAATTTAGAAGAAGGGGGGAAAAAAAAATCATTCCTTGTGAAATGAAAGAAATGTTAGAAGATCATTCCCAAAAGATATTGCTAGAAATGTAATCACTTCCACTAGGATTTGTCTGTCTTATTTTGACAGTTTATATTGGAAACAGCAACTTGACTTAGGAGTGGCTGAGAATCATGGTATAAATGGGTAATCTGTATTGGAATTTCTGGTGCCTATAGCTGCAAGGTATGAATCTATTTCTAAAACAGTAGTAAAGAAATTCACCTTTTCCTTTAATGATTCTGAAAATATTTTTAATTATTATCTCTTTAATACTTCACCTAACTCTGGAAGATCTGTCAAACAGCAAAAGAAAAAGAAGTGGTGATACAGTCAAAACACTCACAAATAGCCTTAGAGCAAGAATAAAATTGAATGGAATTAAAGATGCCACTGTGGAGGATTTTGGTTTAATCTAATGACTTGATTTGGTTTGTATCTGCTAACAGACAGGTCAACTGCCACAGCTTCATTTTAACACTTTACAAAATCATCTTGCAAATTGCTAGAAGCATGAAAAACATTTAAAGGCATCTTTCACCTGAAAATAAATTTCTGTATCAGAAGAAATGTAAGGCTAAAACTAAATGCTTCAGCAGATCAGGTTTGAGTTGCTTGGACCGATACAGATGCTGTAGTGCTACTCTAAAGATACTCTGAAATTAGGGTTCCATCTTATTCAGAACTAAAATTATTTAGTTTCAGATATTCAAGGTCCTACCAAATTTTGGTGTGTTTTATGCCTGGAATTTTGGCTTATCCTAATGGTTTTTCACAAGAACTATAGAATATGACTATGGGGCCATAGTGGGGCCCATTGTGGGGCCACCTCAGCCTGTATCTAAATCCTGGATGCACTATTCATAAATCACTTTTTGGTCATAGTATTTTATAGCTATACATGGGGACAAACAAGGATTCGTGCCAAAGATTTTGTGTATTTTCTTCTTTTTGTTTACAGTAATGAAATGCCAAGTTGTGTATTTTTCACGCCAGGCATTTCCTCCTCCTGCCATTAAATCTTCCGTTGTTCTTCGGCACAACCCCTGGAGTCCAGGGAAATGTACAGAATTGCTTTTTATTTCAAACACTAACACTACTGATCCTATTTTCTGTGTTAAGGAAATGAGTAAATCCATCCTTCCTGCATGGCTCAATCAATTTCCTTTTGAAAGGGAAAACCTGTTCTTCTTTTACCTTCAGACAATATGTCAGTATTTCTGCTGTGATATATAGGCAATGGATTTAGAGGGATTTTTTTCCCATAAACCACCCAGACCCACACAGGCTGTTTGCTCTGAAGTTCACGTTTGAGGCATGCATACTACAATTAATCCTTCAAGGACTGGTTTTAGCATTGCAGTTTGTGCTTCTGCCTACGTGAGGTTGGTTGTTCTCGCTACTTCTGCTCTCTTATTTCATAGTGATTCAAGGACCTGCCATATAGATTCGCACCAGTTGTGCAGTGCTCTATGCAACCGGTGATACTTGGTGTGTTGTGTCTTCCAGTGACTGCGTTGACATAGTAAAGAGCAAGTTTTGAGAGCTCTCCATAGTGATGCCAGTAGTCTCTGTGCCTGAGCTGCATGTCATTCACGTTTAGCTTGCTGAGGTCCAGTGAAAAAGCTGTAGTGCAATACACAAAGATGTACAAAAATCACAAAGCACTCCAATAATCTTTTGCAGTTTTATTAAGACATGAGATCTTAGAGGTTCGCTCTAAAACTGTCAGAAAAACAAAAGTTTGTGGGAAACTTCAGTTTGGACCTAAAATTTGCATTAGGTCAAATTGGGCTTGGATGCTTCAAATCCACTCTAGCTTCTCCGTCAAACATCAATTCACTATAGCAGGTGCAGGAAGCTCCAGCATCTTTCTCCCCACCCGGACCAGGGAAACCCGTAAGGAAGCCAGGCACACTTTCCTTAAACAGCCTTGTGTTCAAGAAACCCAAAACATAAAAAATAAACAAACAAAAATACAAACAACCCCCCCCGCCAAAAAAAAAACCCAAACAGTAAATAGACTATAAAGATTGACTTTTTAAAATTTCATTTTTGAAAGATAAGTTGTGCTTCCCTGAAAAATCTTCAGCCCAGTTCTGCTTGATGTGAATTGCAGCTCTCTGACACTGGCAAGGGCAGGGCCACAAAGAGGTGGAAGTACTGTCTTCATCATATGCAGAAACTTTATGGTGACATCTAAGAATTGAACACAGGCTTTTATTTTATTTTTCACTCCTACATCTTATACTTTATTTATCTGGTTTTCCTTTTATATTTTACAAAGCATATCTGTCCATCACACCGATAACAGATGAATAATTTGTACTTAGTCTAAATGCACATGGTTTTAAGACAACCTCAGTCTGGTGTTTGAAAACCTCCACTGGGAACAGAAGTAAAAGTACAAGTTTATGCTGGTTTTCAGGTCTAGGACAGTATTCCGAAGAATATGGGAGAGTATGGAAAAGAATATAAAAGAGTATGGCTGCCAATCCATCCTACCCCTCACTGCGTTCCTTGGTAGAACAGTGGCTTCTGTAACCTGTTAACATGTTCAGAGGCAGTTTAAGCTCAGCAGCTTTAAAAAGATTGGAAATGGTTTTCTTTTTTGTTGTTTTTGTTTGTTTGTTTCATTTTTTTTAAGGTATTTCTAAATCTCACTGGTGTCTGTTCTTACATGCAACAGGAATTCTTTTTAACTCCAAGGCAAGGCCTGAGGCTCTAATCTGTGTCTCCAGCTGACCTGCAGTTAAGGCTTGTCAGAATAATTACATCTTGCTGTGGACAGCATAAGCATTCTTTGTCTTTTTTAAGATTCTTCCCTGTAAACTACCTGACCTGAGCTGACTACCCTTCACAACAGGGGAGAGGAGCGTAAAGTAAAATTAGCTATGCATGTTCTGCTGTCAGCCTGAGATCTCCATTATTGACTTCTGTCAACCTCCTTGGCAGGAAAACAACCTATTCTGCCCGTGCTTTGCTTTACGAAAACAATGCATGCTCATTAAAATAAGGAAGAAGAAAAAAACCAAAACCCTTCATCATGTGTTTGTTTACATCAAATTGTCCCAGAAACAAAACCCCACATGTTTATTAAGATGTGTGTCCTTGTTGCTGTGACCACCTAGCATTGCCTTGAACTGCAAAGAACAGACAAGGAGTGATTGAGTGTGGATTTTTCCTCTTTATGTATTATACTTGAGTTTAGTCTCGGTCTGGCTCCTAAATAGAATAATCAATGCCATTATCTCTTCCTCCCTTATCTAAATCACATCAGGAGATCAATAGCTACAACAAAGACAGCCAGTGCTTTCTTTCCACTGGGACTCATTACTTTGCTGCCCAAGATGGGGGTATAGATATTCTCAGGAAGGTTATCTGGTGTTCCCTGGTAGTTAACAACAACTGTCAGTTATTAATGGTGCTCTGCAGCCTCACCTTTACAGTGCTGTGACTGATAACAGGACGTGTTTATAACAAAATGAATCTCTGCTGCCTTTTCTCCTCGCCCTCCCAATTCTTGTTCGTTCTGTAGTTTCCTTTCTCCCCTCCTGTCTGCTCTTGCAATCTGAGGCAGCATGTCTGAGAATATCAAATGTTGGGGGCCTTCTTATTGAGATTCTTCACAAGTGCAGGTTTGCTTTTATACAGGCTAACATCTGCTGCAGTATTACAAAGACTAATTAAAATAAATTCAGATCCTAAATTAGTCTTTTCAGTAACATTTATTACACAAGACACTGGGTGATAAAGTGTATAATACAGTTAAGCTGAAGCAAAAGTCGTATTTTGATTGGGTTTGCTTGCCAGTCAGGAGCAATCTCCCCAAAGAAGTTTACATTTGCAATACAGTACTTTCCACTAGACTAATAACGAAGACTACCACAATGTTCTCCTCATGTTTATTTATACATATCAACTAAATGTAAAAAATGATGCTTAAAAAAAAGAAAAATATATTTGTCCTGTCAGTTTGGACTACAATCCCAGTTTTTCTTGTCAAAAACAGACAGCCGGTTTGCAAATCCTAGGTGAATGGTATGACAGACAATTCACACATTAAGCCATCAAATCCTCAAAGGGGTAGTTAGCCACTAATTTAATGGCTTTACTTTCTGCAGTGGCACAGCCTCAGTGTAAGTGCAGATCCCACCTTACACTGTAATCCTGCCTTGGGGGGCCAGGCATAGAGCTTGGGTAACCCCAAATTTCTGTGGAGTGATGAGCAAAGAGAAGCAAGGCAATGGTACCTGAAGTACATTTTGTATATATCAAAAGTGTTTACAGCAGTTAGAAATACATGGATGACCAGGATTGTATTTATTCCTTATTACCTGCTTCAGAGAAGCAGAACAGGGTGCCCAAACAACAACATTGTCACTTTTCTGGCCTGCAAGGCTGTAAACGAATGAAAATGAGGGGAGAACAGTTGTGAAGCTGTGCCCTCCAGACACACTAAGCTAAGGAGCCAAAACATAAAGCAGTCGCGCTGCATCTTTTTTCTAATACAACAGCAGGATTTGCTTGTCAAATCTTATGGGCCTGACCTTATGCCAAGTGAAAATAATGGGATTTTAGTGGTTGGATTCAGGTAGGAACAAGAGTCACCTTTCTCTGCAGGAAAACTAAGGGTTTTCTGATGCATGGAGGAGAAAAGAAGGTGTGATGTTTCAGGCCTTCAGACCATCCATGAACACCACTATGATGTGAAATATGTAGCCATTAAAAAGGCTCATCTTAATAAGGAACTGAATTACTCATATTTCCAGTCATTTGTGCTGCTTTTTAGGAGAGGTTATTATGGTGGGGGTTTTTGTGGCTCTATGTTAATAATACCTTTTGGACTTTTTGCTGACTACTTTTATCTGCAGTCACTCCTCGTTTTCCATGACATAGAGTAAGAAAGAGCAGAAAACATTTTTACTTTTGTTTCAATTGTCTCTTAATGTACCTAAGAAAATATTCAGGAACATGGAGTGTGGGAGTATTGCTTTCCTTTGCCTGCACAGCATTTCAAGTGCAAGACATCTTGGCCTGGACCATCCTGCTTTTATTTCTTTATGCGTTTTAGGTGCTTTTTTTGGTCCTTTTTTTTTTTCTTTAAAGATCTTGAGGCCTTTTTTAATTAATAACTTGGCATCTGTCCTGCTATTCAAAGACTTTGTGCACCTTCCAGTGGATGGGAAATAAGTTAGTTGGAAAGAACATGCATTTCTTTGTGTATGAGAGAGAGCGCATTCTTACATATACTGTTTGCTTTGATAGTTTTTATTCAGGGCTAAAATATAACTTGATATATTTTCCAGTAGCTCTCCCTTGGCTATTTCATTTTTCTTACATGAAACAGCAAAACGTGCAGGAGTTAATAAAAGACAGGTCTGTAAAAAGGGGTATAATACGTTACAGACAACTCAGCACCGATATTTATGTTTTCTTTTACTCTGTCAGTCCCCAGATTATAATATACAGATTGAGTATTTCCAGGGACACCACAGGGAAACTTGTGGAGAAATCAAAATGGGATATGGTAGGGCATAATCAAAACAAATAAAAACTCTCAAAAAAAAATACCCTTGAAAATAACCAAGCTTCAGAGTAAGATAATCTCAGCAAAACACTTAAAAGGAACATAATGAATGAAAGAGGTGAGCAGCAGAAGTGACTGAAGCTGTCTTAAATTAGAAAGACACAAAGGAAATGGAATCGTCTGTGTCTGGATTTCTTGAGAAATCTGTGTAAAGTTCCTTTTTCTCTGATGGTTTCTTTTCATGGCGTAAATAAAATGACTTGTGTCTGGTTTGCTGCCTAAAATCAGTCTAGGAGAAAACATGAACTGGTGGTTAAATTCTGGGTTGGCTGATACCGACTTCTTGCATCTTTGTTACCTGGGTGACGTTGTATCTTCATATCACGTGATGGTGAAAGGCTTATATCTGTTAGAGTACACCATTCTTTTCTTCATCTGGCAATGTTTTTGAGCTTTTCTCCGCTGGTTTGGGGGCTTTCTGTGCACTAGTAGCCATCCACCATTGTCTCTGCATTACTATTGCTATCATTACTGTTCAAGACCAAGAAAAGATTAAAGCAAACGACTTACATCTTTAAATCAAAGTGTGATCATTAACTAACATGAACATGTATCTCTGCCATGTAAAACTGGGAAGCTATGTTAATGCACACCTTCACTTTTGCCATGCTGAAAAGCAGGTGGTGCTGGAATTTGGATTCAGTCTCACAGGAGCTCCTAAAATAGTGAAAGTTTAGTCATACAGTTTGCAGCATGATGTTTGGCTACAGTTCAGCAAAAAGGTGAGAAGGGAGGAGCGAGGCAGCAAGACAGGCACACCACGCAGGAGCGCTGATGCTGATGAGACGTTTCACTAAGATGATTAATGCCCATTTACAAAATTGGGCTATTTACAAAATTGAGCATGTAACTTAAAGACTGCCTGGGTTAAAAGGAAGTGTCCCTGCCCGCTGACACCGCTTTTATCCCGCACTGTTCCCTCTGTCCCATTGTGCCGTAATTACAGCTGAGCCTTGTGCAATGGACTGTCTCAGGTGGCATTAGTCCAGGTCCTGCTCGCTGCAACTGCTCCTGTCTCTCCTGGTGCGTTGTGCCAGGCTGCGGGAGCGAGGGGACGAGGGAGCACTTAATGGAAGGCGAGAGGTTTCCATTTATGGCTGTTATTCCACTCTGATTCTGGGGTAAGAGCCATTATAAGGGTGTTTCAGAGCACAACAGGGAAAAAAAACTACCATAACTAGGAGTAATGGGATAAGATTGAGCAAAAGCAAATGGAGGCCATTTCCTGACAGTGAGATCTATTAGACTGTGGAATAGATAAGTCTCCCAAGGGAAGTGGTAGAAGTCCAAACGCTTGAGTCATTTAAAACTACAGTGGACAAAGAGCTCAGGAGTATGTAATAGGGAATAATCTACCAGTGGCCACAGAATGACTGACATAATATGTCCTTCCATCTCTAATTTCTGGAATACGTGCAGACCAATTGAATCTTTCCAGTTTGTAGTTTCCTGCTAAACATTTTTCAGAAAGTCCAGGTCCTAGAGGAAGAGTAGTAGCTGCAGATGTCTTTTAAAGGAACTACTGCTGGTTTTAGAATGCTGTTCCACAACCATTTCTGTAGATGTCTCCTCTACAGGTGACAAGTTTCAGGCTTTTGCAGTTGAATGAAGTCCAGCTCAGGGGACAGCTTCCCTTTCAGAAACACCATTTTCCCTCCACCCTTGTTGTTCATCACACCCTGTACCCAAATATGCATAGCATTATTAATATTCATTTCAGGCTCTTGGATGCATTGTACCTTGTTTAACCATTTATATAAGTAACCTAAAACATAGAAATAAGGTTTCATCTCGGTGCTAGCCATCTCCTTCACCTTACAGCCATACGTTGGCATGATGGAGTGGGCCTTGTGGGAAGAGAAGTCCATGGTCCTACAGTTAAACTTAGGAAAGGCACCTCATACATGAGGGACAGTAAGAATGTGAAGCAAGAAGTACGTATGAGAAGCACAGCAAAGTCTAGAATTACTGAAAGAAGAAGAGATGGGGAATGATGTGGTGCCAGAGGAGAGCAGTCAGGGTAGGAGCAGCAGAGTTCTTAAGTGTGCTTGAGCATGAACATGATGCAGAGGAATAGTGATGAGAGCAATGAAGTGCCCTAGAGCAATAGACCTGAGACGCCAAGTTTTTGATAACTTGAAGGCAAAATTAAAGGTGTTGAACACAAGCCACTGGGGAGGGCAGAGAAACGTGTTAAATACTTCTGGTTTTGGAAATTCCACTGCCTCCAGTAGACAATATTGATCTTATGATGCGTTAAAAGCTGCATCTAACCTGTAGCTTTGTTCTTCTTTCACTGTTGCATGCATAACATAAGCTTAGATTAAACCACAGATTGCAGAATTCATGAGCAGGTTGTGCACTGTATCTGTGACTCACTCCTCTCAAGCTATACCCCTTAGTGGGTATTGGCAGAACAATACTACGAGCATAAGAATTGGCTTGATCTAGCCTGCAATGTTGTTTGTGCTAGAAAATGGAGAATAGTTATTGAAATGGATTATGTTCAAGAAGCCCTAAGGGTGGGCTAATATACTATGAAATCTTTAGCACCCTGTAATGATTTGCTGTCTTCAAGAGGTTAGTTTCTTTTTTTTCTGTGACTTATCGTTCTTTTAATGTTACAAGATTCATTTTTAACAAATCTGATCTGAACATTGTGTTGTTCGCTCCATATTTTTTACCTCCTTTCCCTGTTTTTTTTTAACATTTATATGTATCATATTTGCTATTTATGTCTAAGTACACATGCTTTGCTATCTGAAGATTCTCTTGTTAAAAGCCTTAGCTGAGAACCGAAACAAACACATTAACCCACTCTGAACTAGGTACATATCACATTAAGTCTTTTTTATGTTGGGCTGTGTAAATGCGTGGATCTTTGCCTTGTGCCTGGGTGGTGATCAGATAATTTTTTTAATTTTAACTAGCTACGATGGCTAATTCCAAAATTTTGACCTCTCACTGAGATGTTCATTTGGTCAGCACCTCCGTGTTTCCATTTCACTGACATGAAGACAATGTATTGTGGTACAATTTGTCGTGTCAAAAGAAATGACAAAATTGTTTATTGGTCTTTTTCTAATTCAAAACATCTGTTTTGCTTGATGTGTCATCTCCAATTAACAATAGCAGCTTAAGACAATTTTATGTTTTCTGTTGTCTATACTAAGCAGACAGATCTTCTGTTTCTTGCTATTCTGTTTTTTGCAGAGCAAATCCATAAGCTTTCTGTCTCAGAATTGATTTGTATAGGATAATAACAAAACTTAAGTATCAATATTGTACCACAATAGCTATTACTTTATATATATTTTATATTTATAATGCTCTTCCCTATTTAAAATAATAAAGAAATGCTAAAGGAGGAGCAAAATTCCAGTGACTATACTGGTATTTATGCACTAAATGAACACCTTTATGGTATCATTTAGGAGAAAGATAGGTATATTAAAAAGCATGTGTTACGGTAGGATACAGAGGATGTATGCATGCTATATACCGTCCAGTAGAAAGCTATGCTGAAACATGTAAATGGATGAACACAGCATATGTAACCATAGTCTATCAATATAGGTATTTCCATATTATTTCTTGTAAAGCATTTTCCAAGAGGGAAAAATAAGAGCATGTGAATGAAATACTGATTCCCCTGGTAATAATGGTATCTGATCTACAGAGACGGCTAGTAGATTCAAATCATTGTCAGCTCCTGCCTTCTAGGCAGCAATCTTTCAATGCAGGATTTACCATAAAGATCAGAAAAACAGCTGGCAACTAGCAACTTATTATATAAAAGACCTTTAAATGTCTTCTGCTATCTAGCTGTGATGTAGTGTGATTTACTTAAAAATGTAGCTATTGAATGCACAAAATTATTCAAGACCCAGAACTCCAATTAGCTGGTAAAATTCAGTTACAGCTTTAATTGTTTTAAGGTTTCTGTGGGGATATGAGTCTGTGAAGAGCTGAAAGGGGCTGGGGGGCAGGGATGAACTGTGTTCTGGAAATTCAGTTTCCTAACTGTGGCAGGAATGTTTCACTGGACACATTTGCACTGTCATTAGGGAGCAAGAAGCCACATGGCAAATATTAAAGAAGGATAAGATACAGCAAACTACAGAAAAATATAGTTGAAAGGAAAAAAAAAATTGGGGGGCTGAAGGACATGTTGGACACTTAAAGCAGGGGAATAACTGAGACAATGATATTCCCTGTCACTCGGAGCACCAGTGCAGGTGTACAGCCCATACAAACCCATGCACACTCTACACTGCTGGTGGGAATGATGTATCTGCACCGCAGTCACTACTGAGAGAATTGGATTGGGATGACTTTGAAGGTGGATTTTCAAGGCACCTTCTTTCCAAAGCAGAAAGCTATGAGAAAATGTAGTTGCCATCAGCAGGATTTTTATTTTTATTTCTATTTCTTTTGTAAGGTGCAAACTTGTTCTTCAGTCATCCATACTCACCCTTCCCCCCGATTCCTGGAGCTCTCTCTGTATTACCAAGTACCTAATTCAGGTTTCATATCTGTTTTAGCTATCTATCTCTCTGTTATAGCTACTATAGCTATATTTCAACAAGCCATCCTGCTAAAATATCCTGTCTGAAAACTCAGACCGACAGCTTAGAGAGTGAGTTTGGATGGATGGATAGATAAACGGTTATCCAGAATAGCTCTTAGAGCTGTCTATTTTAGCAAACTATTTAAGCTGTCAGCCTCTGTGTATTTATAGCCTACTTATCACACTAGTATCTGAACACCTATCAATTTAGCATTAGAAATCCAGTCCAAGTCTCAATCCAATTGTGGAGACTCACTAGCTGTTCCCTCCTTGCCTTAGATGAGTAGAATAAAAGATGTGATATCCAGCCATGCTTTGCTTTTTCCTTCCTGTTCTATTATCTGAAAGCTTGATCTAGGGCTTCCTAAACTGTCAAGAGAGGCTCTTTTTGGTGGTTCCTTATAAAAGGCAGTTTGTACTTGTTCAGAGCTCTTCTCTGAAAAAGGTTTATCTCTTTCTGAAAAGGAATTTTCATTTAAAAGTCTTGCAAAATTTCCAAACTAAAATTTTAATTTCCATTTTTCCCAAACTTTTCCTCCTTTTTTAGTATATTACCCTTTTCCATGTCTTGTCTTCTATCCATGAAGTTGTTTTTGTGTGCAGCCAGAGGCATGCCTGCTTTTGTTCAAGAAAGAGTGTTTGTTTCTCTTCAGGGGGAAGAAGCTTCCTCATGTGGTAGTCTCAAGGAGCAGAGGATTTCTTTTTTCTTTTTTGTCCTTGCTCAGCCATAGCTCTGAGGCATTTGAGACAGCAATCAGTCTGTAATATATGAGAATCCATCCCTTGGCCAAAGGGATTTGTGCCTGAGTTCAGAGTTTGCAGTTTCTTAGCCTTTGTTGCCAAATCACACATGGCCCATTTCTTCCATGTCAATGTTTCCATCCCATTTCCACTAGGGGAGGTCAAAAAGGAAAAAGCTTGGATTACACCGTTTAACTGAATTTGAAGTTCTGGTGCAGATAGGTGATTAATTCCCTGATTAATTCAGTATGGAACTTAACTGGAAGAGTACTGATGTATTTGGCTCTTCAGTTAAATGGGAGAGATCACAGGGCAATGTACTAGATGTTTTTGTAGACTCACTCAGCAGACTGCTTTCTGATGCAGTCAGGAACATGCATGTTTTTCTCCTTCCTTTTTTGTTAATTTTATTAAATTTTTTTCATATTAAATTAAAATGAAATGTGTTTGAAATACTAAAACACATGTTTTCAGGAAAACAAAAAAACCCAAAACATTTAACTTGTTGGAGAAATCCAAGTTAGAAATGGGAAAACATAGCAGAGCGTTGTCTGGATATCTGTTCTCCTGAAAGAGCTGAGGGAGAGGGCAACCAAAAGATGAGGATGCTGCAGGATGGATCTTTGTATTGGGTCTGGTTGGGATGGAGCTAATTTTCTTTGGAGCAGTCTGTATGGTGCTGTGCTTTAGATTTGTGGCCAAAACAGTGTGGATAACAACCAGTGTTTTAGCTATTGCTGAGCAGAGCTTGCACAGCTTCAAGGCCTTCTCTGTTTCTCGCTCTGCTGCCCCAGCGAGTAGGCTGGGAGGGGAGGCAGCTGGGACCACTGACCTGAACTGAGAAAAGAGATATTGCAGCCTATATAACATCATGCACAGCAATAATGTGGGGATGGGTAGTTTTTTCTGAAGTAGACATTGCTTGGAGGCTGGCTGGGCATCAGTCTGCTGGTGGGAGGTGGTGAGCGATTGCCTTTGTATCACTTGGTTTGGTTTTGGTGTTTTTTTCCTTCACTTCTTAGACTGTCTTTATCTAGACCAACAAGAGTGAGAGCAAGTTTTCCTTGCTTTTGCCCTTCCGATTTTCTCCCCCATCCCACTGTGGGGGAGTGAGTGAGTGGACTGGGTGCAAGCTTTAGCTGCCAGACAGCATCAGCCCACCACGTTCTGTGATGACCTAACTTTGGAAACAATGAAAAAGGCCAAGTCTCTCCTGTTGGAGATAAGAACTTGGTATCAGCTCCTCCCTGCTATGCAGCTATATTTACTACTAACATACTTATTGTATTCGTAGGTTGTTTGCAATAAAAATATAATGGGGAGAAAAGGACATGCATATAAATATAAATCTCTAGAGGTGTTAGTGACAAGTTGCTCTCAAAGGAAACAGCTGATCAATGTATGGGAAAGATGAAGGGGTGTGATCATGATCAGACAACAAGGTTAGCAATATCAGCCAGGTCTCCTAAAATAGATGGAGGAGTTGCAATTTCATGTCTTCAGCTACAACCTGGCCTTGTTTGCTGGTTTCAAATATAAAACAGCAATAAAGCATCCATCTACCTGTGACATTCTTTTATGTTCTGTTTCAATCATGGGCTGCAAAATGTTTCTTTTCAGGTTTACTCTGGTTTGGCAGCCCTGTTATTGCCTATCACTTTACAGAGTTGAAAGGCTGAGGATTGATTTCATTTTCTTTTAGCTCGCAAGCTTTTTTTATGTGGAATCTGCTTCTCACTTGGTTTGCATTTCATCTAGGATAATACTGGCTATCAGTGCTTGAATAATAATTGAACTGAAGCAAGCTGTTCAGCCTAAGGTCTCAAGCTGGGAAAGCTGTGTATGTCATGTGTGGGTATTTCAAAAGAATCTAACATTCCAAAATTAAGTTGCAAGTAAACACAAAGGTAGGGAAAATCTGTGCAGCTCTGACTACGCAGCTACACCACTGCCTTCAGTAGTTCCTCACTGTACCTGAGCTAGTCCTTCATGTTCTTTAACAATTTTCATCAATGGTATGTAGTAAAGCATTACAGCATTGAGAGGTGGAAAATGGCATCCTGGTAATTTTGAAACATGGATGAGCCTTGTGGAATTGTTTCTCCCGCCCCTTCATATGCTTAGCTTCTGTTGAATGGGCTTTTAATAGTTACCCTACTTGAAATTGCACTTTTATTTAGATACCATTAGTGCTGCTAAAATATAGATGCTGGTTGTAGCTTTTGTAATTATGTTGCTGCACCTTTAGTTTGCAGTAACGCTATACCATTATTGCTCCACCATCTGTAATCTCTGCTAATAAGAATTTGAAATTGTGGCTCAACTGGCAGGAGAAGCAAGCTTATTTTACAGTATCACTCTGTAAATGGATTGGTGATTACGCAGTTTGTAGATTGCTCATATTGAATGCCACAGTTTGACACATCCTACTTGAATTTGGCAGATGTTGGTAGTTGGAGATAAATGGTTTGGGGTTGCAGTTTGGGCTCACCTGCAGTGAGTGATGGGGTAAGCACCAAGTGCGCAGAAAGCTCCTTCTGTCTGCAACAGGCTTGGGCTGTGACTTGGGGGGGTAGGGTTTTAGTTGGGGGTAGAGGAGCAGAAAATTGTTCACTTCATGAAACTTAACAGACGTCTACAAAACTACAGAATGTTTTATCTTTTTTTCATTAGATTGCTGTTTGAATCATTCTAATCCTCTTTATAGTCTCCTATATAAACCATTTTTTCTTCAAGTTGGGGGAAAAATTACATTAATGGTCCAAATAGTAATTACGTCTTGTAAGTCACAATCTGATGGCTTGAAAACATGGGTTAATTAAAACTTCACAGACTGCTTTTGAAAAGCTTTAACCTTCTCCTACCCTATTTAATCCAGACATGGCACTGAAACTTCACCAATATATAAGCACTTCTACGTGTTTTACTAGCTATTCACATGCACAGTTACTGTGCTGCCAGTTAGACAATGTGATTTCTCTGTGCTCTGGAGATGAGAGACAAGGAAGGATGTGTTATTAAGAGGTCTTTCTACAAGAAATTCTGCCATTTGCATAAAAGATGCTACAAGACACAAAAGTGTGAGTTAATCACAGAGGTTAAACTATAAAAGAAAAAGTCATGCTTAGAGAGAGAGAGATTCCTGTTGTAGGTATCTATGAATTTATGATACTGCTGATGGATATCTTTTAAATTTCAGAATTAATGAGCACCCTGAGGACAATGAATGATAGTTGGTTAAAAAGGAATAGAAGAGTGAAGGGGCAGTATTGAATATAGGGGGTTTTGCTGTGCAGGGGTAGGGCATGCTAAAATCCTTTTGCTGATAAATATAAAATAATATATGTTGGGAAAAAATCATGCTTCAGCCAAATAAGAAATTGCACAAACAAGTTACAGTATAGCCCCTGCAGCTTAGTTCCCTTATAATGTAAAAGAAGAGACAGCTAAATAGCATAACTTAAAACAAAAACCCAGCTTTTTCTTTACCTTTGAAACGTCAAGGAGAAATGCCAAGCTTTCAAATGTCAGATCGTATCCAAACTGTTAGTGACTTCCTTTTTTAGAAGAGAAGAAAGGAATTGGGCTGCCTTGGGACTGTATTTTGCCGTGTACATAAAGTTAGGAGAGGAGTGTACACATTTGAAACATCCCTTCCTGAGCAGGTGCCTGCAGAATCCTATAGCATGTACATTTGCAGTCTTTCTGAACTGTTAAGACGTTGCAATTCAGTGCGAAGTACTTGCTTAGTATTTTCTTTCTTAGGTTTAAAGTGCTTCTCATCAGTTTTGAGCACTCCAAATCAGGGATGAGGTTTGCTACTTTCAGCACTGCTAATGCTGTTCCACATGATCTTGATGGGTTGATTGAGAGTCAGACGGGTATCAGACTGGCATCTCTCTCTCTCTCTCTTTTTTTTTTTTTTTTTTTTTTAAGAGTCCTGGTACAAAGTAAGAATGGTCACACATACAGCAAACCTCAAGAGGTATTCAGCTTTTCAAAAGGCTGCAGGCATTTGCACGGGCATCGCCTGGTGGTAGATGGTTAGTGTCGTGGTGGGGCTGTGGATTCAGCTTCCCTCTCTTGTGGGTACATGCTTTATTACCACCCTTGTGCAGGTCTTGGGTTGCACCTAGTCTCTTGCCTGGCTGTGCCAAACCAATGGTCATAAATTTGTCAGCAGCACGGCAGTAAGTAATTCTTTAGGTTGTGAATGCCACCCGCATTATGGAGGGAAGGGAGCCGTGTATTTTACAGAATTGTCTTGGTCTCCTAACATTGTGTTTTTTCTCCACACCAGATGCCTTCATCTTTGCTCCATTTGTAAAATATTTGGGCAATTGTCTGCAACTTCCAAGTTACATGGCATTTAATTGTGAAATTTGCTCATGTTTTTCCTTGCCTTTAGAAAAACTTTTCCTTTAGCCTTTAAACATCAGTTCAGCCATTTGTTGAAAAGCTCTGCATGGCTGACAAACTCCTTTTAATCCCACTTACCCCTCCATTCCTCTGTCTTGTCAGTCCTTTTCATGAAGAGCCCTCTTTCATAGGAGTATTTTGTCCTTATCAGGGCAGAGCGAGTGCCTTGCTGTTTAATATAAAGCCCCGAGACTTCCCTGTATGACGGGGTTAGACAAGTAATTTCACCTGTCCTCATACTTTTTGAGTCTCGGGCTGATCAGGTTTTCCTTTGCCAAAACAAACTTTTGATAGGTGAGCAAACCAAGGAATGTGTGACTGCAGTAAGTAGGACAAAATCTTCCCTCTCTTTGCAGAGGTGGAGTTCAAATGGTGAAGAGAAGGAACATAAGCGGTCCTCCTCTGGCTGGGGGATGTTATCTGGGGAAACAGCAATTCTGCATCTCTTAATCACAGCAGGTATCGGTTAAACATAATCTCCCAAGGCAGCAGTGAGGCTAATATGATCTGCGATCTGTGGATACTTACCAACTTTAGATTTTGAACTTGGTATAACTGCTGCTGGAGCACTGTGTCTAGTTCTGATGTCCCCGCTACAAGAAGGAAACCCGCACGTTGGGAAGGTCTCGGGTGAGAGCCTTGCAGTGGCTGACTAAAGGATCTTAACTGGTTCAGTTGGTCAAGAAAATGGTTGAGAAAGAACTAAATTATTAGTTTAGTAGTACTTACACAGAGAACAGAAGCGTAATGTTAGAGGGCTTTGCAATCCAGCTGACAAATGTATCCAACAACTGGAAGCTAGACAAAATCGAGAGAAATATAGTGCCTGATTTTAATAGCGATAAACACTGGCAAAATGTACCACAATCAAGGATGGATTTTCTAAACTATCTCAGTGGTGGAACATGACTCGATATTTTCTAATTCAAACAGGCATTAGTTCCAGGAATATCAGAGGTTCCTTCTAACCTCACATGAAAGTCTTTTAAAAATCATACGTAATACACCCTCCACCTTTCTCTTTAATTCTGTTACATGCATTCTTTATACTATGGAATAATGCCTTTTGCTGTATTTCCAGACTCTCCAGCAGTTTCTCTTTCTGCTAGGCACAGAGTCTGTACTGTATATTGGGAACAGTGATGTGAAGATCCTGACTGGGTTTGGTCTGAGTGCAGAAATAGCAATATAAAATGTGAGAGCAATTATTTGATTTTCCTGGGCTTTGAAACTGCTGCCTTAGAGGACAAAACAGAATAGAGGAACATGAGAGCATTTCTAATCTCTGGCCATCCTCATCCCTTTTTCAGACCTGTCACAGTTCCTACTTGATAAACAAGTCTATGCTAGTGTTAGGTTTGAAATGTTAGCATTAGACTGCCCTAGTAGTAACATAAAGGTAGATAAAGCCTTATGTTAAGCTTACTACCTTAATTAAATGTGGGGGTTTTTAGTAATCATTCCTGAAGCCCATCCCTTCACTCTACATTTCACTCACACTCCTTGCATGGATCTCTTGAAAATGAACCTTAGTTCTGCATCTCCTGAGCCTTCTCCAGGGCTGTGGATGGCAGATATGCTGTGTGATTTTTTTTTTTTTATTTTTTTTTTAATAAAGGTGGTTCAGTGCCTGCAGTACTTCATGCTCAGAATTGAGAAAATGGCAATGTGCTCCAAGCAAGCATCAGAATATTTAATCCCCAGGGGTAGAAGGTGTGGTGTTTATATCTGTATTTCTCAGGTGGTTTTAATGTCTTGGGTTCCTTTTACAAAATAGGGGTGCTTGCACTAAGGTTTTTTTTGATGATGATGAGAATACAGACAAGACAATAATAACTTCCATTTTCATTAGCTACATCTCTGCCTGTCCTGACATTTTTTGATGAATACCCCCTAGAATTTCAGCAGCAGCAATAGCAACAAAAAATACTGACTGCACTTGAGGTTTCTTAGCAGGTTGAGAAACAGGGAAGGAGAAAAAAGAATATTCCAAAAGTATATTGGCTGTGGCAGAATTTGGGTCTGCTTCCAAGTGATTAATATAACCAAAAATACACTTGAGAAATAAATGAGTAGGAAATTATTTATATCCTCAGAGGTACTCTCCCTTCAGCATATACTATTTGTGTATCGTCTCTCCCAGTTTTTAAAAATACTTTTCTAGGTAGCTAGTTTGCATGTTCTCCCCATGAAGCATGAAGCTTCTGAGAATGAGAGCCACTGTATTTTTAAAGCTTCATCTGCTCTCTGTGTAAATGGTATGGACCAGCTACAACTGGTGCCATTTGTTTTAAACACCCTGTTGAATGGAACTGTTTTATGGAGAGTTGGCTGACAAGTGGCTTCAACTAATGGCAGTGGCCAGGAGGGCAGCTATGCCTACAACTTTCTCAGCAGTGCTGAGTCGCTATTTGGTCTGAGTCCTCAAAATAAGTATGAGCAATTCTTGCAAAAAATTTAGTGGATAGACAAGCCCTTACCATTTAAAAAAAAGTATTTCCAAATTTGATCCGCACAATTATATATCTGTCCCAGTGTTTCTGTCTCCAGCAGTGGAGAGTATTAAATCTTGGAGAAAAGTGCTAAAACTCCCACAGTGGACGATTATGGAATAAGCTGCTCTAAGAGAAAGTTCCTTCCTAACCCCAGGATGCCTTGAAGTATTTCTTTTCTGTTTAATGTAATTGTAGATCTTCATATTAGTCCTATAAATGCCAAATCCCTTTATTAATCCTTCTGCAAGATTATTTCTTTTAAAAGTCAATTCTGCACAGTGGCTGTTCAAAAGAAGTAGAAATTCATCTTAAAAAAAAAAAAAAAGAGATTCTGTTTTCAAAGCAGGACAAGATCTAACTGATACATTTCTCTTCATAACTAGCCCAATACATTCCAGTTGAAAGACAAGAATGATTATTCACCCTGGTTGTAGGCAACTGAATAAATTATGTTACTGCTAGAATATTCTTGAGACTTCTTTTTGATGTTATTTCTTATTTACCTGTTCCAGTTATTCCTATAATTCTTTGTATAACACTTATTCCATAATCCTTTGAAAAATACCTCAGGTGGTCTTCAGAGCATCCTACACCTTTTTTTTTTTTTCTTCCCCTGCAGGTTCATGATCTCGGTTTTAAACATGTAATTCACTACTAATCTATGTAAGAAATAGGATCATAAATTCAGGTATTAAAAATAAATATTAGGTAAATTATAAGGCTGATGTGTTCCCAACTAAGTCATTTTCTGATAAGCATTGACATTTCTGGAAGACATTTAATTATTGATGTATGATATATCAGGAATGATTAATCAAAAGGGTATCGTAAGTTCAAATGGATATAAATTATATGTTTTATAATGCTCACATTATTTAATTTACTAGGATTTTAGTTTAGTGGTCATCTTGGATTAGACAATGTAGGGGCACACTGTGGGAATATTCATTTTTTTCTGACTTCTCACAGATTCGGAACTGGGCACAGTTTCCAAGGCTAAATCCTATGTAGAATTTCAATATGAATGCATGCCTGAAAGACTGTTTAACTTGTATAATGGTGTCAAACTCAAGCAATCTTTTAAAATAAAATTACATTGGCTTCACTTTCCCAGGACTGGGGTGGGGCATGGTGTTTAACCTTTTAATGACCTTACCAGCGAGACCTATGTTGTACCATAAGGTGGTGAAAAATACTGTCATCCATTTTTATCTAAGATTTAATATTCTAAGGTTACACTGAATAGTTTAGATGCTGTAGATTTGATTTGTCTTTCTAACACAAATTTTAATCTGATAGGGTAGTGCTGATACTGCTTTCTCATGAATATGTAACAGCATAAGGAAAGAACTGGACAGTATGTGTTCTATATTAAGAAATCTATTTTCTCTTCATTATAAAACACAAATATGTTCCTAACAGAGCTATCCATACTGTAAGTATGTTTAAATCAGCTGTTACACACTGGTCTTATGCAAAAATGCAGTTCTTTTATATTCAGCTTCTGAACATGCTGTCTATTGTGCAGGCTGTGTGCTATCTGACAGATTGATTGCTTGTAGGATTGGGTCTGTGGTGATGATTTCTCAGCCCTCAGAAGGTTGTATCAAGTTTGTGGCCTTTCAACTCTGAAATGAGTTTGCTTTTCAAAGTCAAAATCATCTCTAAAATGCCTTTTCCAGCTGAATAATCAGCTTACCAAAAATCTTCTATGGTAACACAGTACCAAAGTCATTGTGAATCTAAAGCTTTTAAAAAAAAAAAAAATAAAAACAAAACTAATGGAAACATTGTCATGGCCTTCAGGCAAAATCATGTTCAGCGAAAATCTGGATGCAGTTTTAACTAGAGAGTCTGTATTGGGAAATGTTGGCAGATAAGAATGTTCGAGCAGTTTGGTATTTTCTCTCAATCTGACTTGCTCAGTCATTCAAAGCAGATAGAAAGTCCATTGTTAGGGCCTTTGGTTATCAGGTCACTTAAGTGTATTGGGGTAACATTGCTCTTCCCACAGCTTCCATGGCAACTGAGGAATATTTAGAGGTTCAGTTCAGCAGCATGCATCAACGATAGTAGACAGTAACCTCTCTTCTCAGTTACCCTAGAGAGCAAGCTAATGGAAGAAGAAAAAGAAATACCCCATCTCTGCTACAGGTGAGAGCAGTCCTGGGTTTGCCTGCATCTTGTGCATGGAAGTATAGGTGACTTGTTAGGCCTTTTGCTTTCCCAACATAGCATTCAGCCATTACTGGAAGTCATGCAGACACATATCAATGTATTACTTTCTTGCTTTTTTTTCTTGAGAGAGATGACAATGTCAGCTGTACAGCCAATACTTTATTAAAAAAGGAAAAAAACATCATCTCCTTATTATGGCAGACTTCAGCCTTTATGATGATGCCATTGCTGAAAATTCATGCAATTTCTTTTTTGTTGCTACAATATCTGCACAAGGACTGTGATAGTATGTTTTGCTCAGTTTGGAACAGTTAAAGATCAAAATATCTTAGGTAGAATTTGCTGAAAGGCTTTTGATGGGTTTTGCCTATGGGCTAATCATTTTCAGTAAATTGTTTGTTTATAGTGGAGGGATGAATACTGCAGTAAGTCAGCTGTCCTTTTTCTTTTTCTTATATATCTCCACTGAAAGGAGGAATATGTTTCAGGGGTGGAGATCAGTGCAATTTTAAACAGTTGCATTAAATTGCATTTTTAGAAGAGACAGAGTTCTGTATCAAAAAAGAAAATGTCCAACAGCCTAAGTATTGAATCTGGCTATAAGTTATTTAATCAGCTGTAAGGTCATGACTGTGTAAGAAACCTTTCTGTTCTATAGCTATTGGCGTGGTTTTTAAAGAAATGTTTGGCTTCCACTACGCTCTCTTCAGGCTCGTTGTGCCTTTGAAAATACCGTGGTACAATAACATCATTTTGAGCCAGTGAGTTCTATACAAGTGCATGTATTTTAGAGATGTGTGAGGAAGATCGCCCTTGTGATCTTGCTCGCACATCTGTAGATGCCTTTATGGAGGTTCCCTGTTGTCTGCTCTGACTCCTCCATGCTCAGCGGGTCTGCTCCTGATGTCCGAAGTTGAGTGATTACCTTCATGAGTGGCCTTTTACTGTAGGCATTACTCGATTTTTCTGGTGTGTGCGCTGTTTTCCAAACTGTGTGTTTGAGCTACTTTGGTGCCGGTCATCATGACTGAGATTTTGTTCAGGATCTTAGCTTGATTTTGGATAAACAGTGATTTTTGTTAATAGCAAAACAATAATGTAAGCAAATACAATGGAGCTTTAAGTAAATGAACAAAGAATAGAGAAACATGATTCCCTCATGTGCATCGTGGTTCACCTGGCTATGAAAGGGCCGAATCCCAAGGAATCACTGAAGATGAAGGGTGAGGTGGTGCATGTGAGGGGCATTTTCTGCTTAGTGTCACCCCAAAGCAAGTTCTGATCCCTAGGGTTAAAGAATTCAACTGTCGTGATTAACTTAGGGCAAGGAAAGATTGGAAACAGCAAACAATACTTGGTGGAATAAATCTTGAGGGCTGCGTATATGTTTGTATAGAGTCATTTTAAAATTGCAAATTTTAATGCATGAAATGCTAAAATCAGTCTGTAACTTCAGAAGACACTGCAGAAATTGTCACAAGATAGTTTCTGTATTTTATAGAGTACATCTTTTCTTCTTTCCTGTTCATTAATTATAAGAACTTAGAAGCTTAAAGAAAAAAAAAATGTTCTTGGCTAATGAAATTATTGTTCTGTGGGGAGTGAACCTTGGATGACTAGAGCAAAAACCACAAGCTACACGTTGCATTTGGCCAAAGAGTTAACTTTAGTTTTTTGTTTAAGCTTCTCTCTGCCGGGGTCAGACAGTCACAGTATTCTGGAGTGGGTTGCATTTATCAAAAGGGTTTTTTCTATTTTCTTGTAAAAAGGCTTATGAGCACTGAGTCTACAGCATGAATTTGGAATGGGGAAAAATACAGAAAAGGAGGAGAAGAGTAAGCATTTTGCATTTGAGAGATATTGGTGTATTCAAGGAAGGTCTTATTTACCAGAAGAGATTTTCTACTTCCTTTGCTCTTACACACCATGAAATGTAGTTAATACTGTTGATCTATTGCATCAGTTTTATGGTGGCTACCCGCATGGTTAGGTGTGGGGGGCAGTGTGCCTATCTGAAGGCAATCTAGTAAGGACTCATTCTGCTGCTGCTGAGTTAAAATTAATCTGTTTAGGGAGAGAATTTATCTTACCACTGTTCTTTAAACAGACGAGAAAAGGCCTCTTCTGTGAGGGTTAGAGGCTTTTCAATAGTCAGAGTTGTCAGCTGAGTGAGTGCTCTGTTGGCTTTCCCTCTGCAGGAGCCTGTGTGCAAAGTGGAAATGCAAGGTTGAAATGGGATCTCTGCAATCATTTATGTGAAAGTTGTACAATGATGCCCGTAGATGAAAGAATGCATAAAAATTCATAAGATACATGAGGAGCAAATTTCATTAATATTTATCAGCCCTCTCCTTTGTGGAATATACAGATGTTAGCTCATTGTTGCATTTACATGCAGTATACTCAAGACAGGAAAGAAGTAATGGGCAGTAAATTTCAGTAACCTAATACTTCTGAGCATATCTGTACATGGCCACGCAGACAGAATGATAGTATCCCTGCTTTTAAAACAGCATTTTCAGCTACTCTTTTCCTCATGTGAGTTTGTGAAAATTAATCAACTTTATTGACTTCCCAAATTAAGGACTGCATTAAGGCAATTTGGTTTTTAAAGGTTGGCCTTCAGACTGTTCCAATTGCCTACCATCACAACCCCAGCAATACTGGAAAATTAAATTATGATGGTAAAACGCAATTTCTGTTAACATAGATGGTTTTCAATCTCTTGCACTCTTTCCGAGAGAGGACAAAAGTTCAGTCTGTAGCTCATGGTTTGATGCTGCTCCAGAAGTGTAGCTGAAGTGGAGAGGGTTATTTGGAGTTACAAATGTGCTAAAGCCTATCAAATTCTGCTGTGGCTACTCTTCTTCTCATGCTAGGGGATGATTACTTGGAACCAAGGTGCTTGGCAGATGTACTTTGTGCCATACCAGAAAATCAGGCTGAGCAGTGCAGTGTAATAAGCAGTATTGTATAACATGTTGTTCCAATTAGCTCATGCCAGGACCTATTAAGAGCACTTTCTCCCATTTTTATTTCCCAGCCAAACACAACAGTAATACCACTGGAAAACACAAGAAAACAGTTACAGTCAATCCATCAGTTCTAACTAAATGGCAATATATAATCTGTTACTTGAGGGGTCCTGCACTGTTTTGTGTTGACTGACAGCTCTACCCTGAAGTAAAACCAGAGTGTGAGCAGTCTTAACTGTGGTAATTCTGCTTGTGCCTCAAACTCAGTGGTTTCACCTGCTGTGGTTCTCACTGAGACTTTTTCGAGCAAAACAGCATCCTGCTCTTCTGGGATGTGGTAAAGATGCCACTGCCTACTTCTGTATAAAAAGTACCTATCTTGGTTGACAACTTCATGCGATGCCACCTACTTCTTGTGATGTCCTGCTATCTGTGGTCATAGTTTCCCCGTTGTAAATGCTTGTTGTTTTCATGGCAGCCTCCAGGACCCACATAGTATTGGCTTTTGCCTTCTCTCTCTCTTTAGCTGCTGCAAGTACTGGCTGGGTCTGATGTTGGTTTCCAGCAGTGCATGCCTTCTCCTTGCAGTCTTTGGTTGAGCAAAATGTAATAGCTATTGAGAGAGTTTCTCCTCAGCCCATGTTTTAGATCAGATATTTGTGCAGATCCAAGATATACTGAAGTGCCAGAAACATCTGTGTGAATTTCTGCTAAGTGGGCCCTCCAGTTTCACACTGCATTACTGTGAGAGTCAACTGTCAGCTATAAGATAGCAGCTAGACCCATGCATATTCTCCAGGCTATTCAACAGACTTCAGAGAATTACAGCATTAATCTCTGTGTCAAAGGTGGAAAAAAAATTTAAATAAAACAATCAAAATTGATGCAGTTCTCTCTGTGGTGGAGGCCAGCTCTAATGGACTGTCAGAGGCACACTGGTGTGGAACTGTGTGTGTCAGACCTGGGCAATGCTCACCACACAACAGGCTATTACACAAATGCTACCAGAGGAGCAGTTTCAAATGGCCCTGAAAAAAAAAATCAATGATCTAGAAAAACAGTTGAAGAAATGATGATAGGACTGTAAGAGTCCTGAAGGAATTGAGGGCTCTGACCCTGAGAGGATTTTAACTAAATGGCTACTTAGTTGATTGGATTTACTTGGGGACAGAGGGGTGGAGGGGCAGGGAGGAAAAAGCTTAAATGAAGCTGAATGGAGAAAAGGTTCTCTAATAGATCAGACTGAACAATAGTAAGAGCTTCATTACTGTCTTGTTAAAATTCCCCCAGCTGAACAGTTACTCAGTTATTGTGTTAAGATCCCACTACAACATGTTCCTAAGGGGTTTTTTCAGCCTCAGAGGTTGTTTCCGTGCCATAGTAGAAACAAGTCGGTAGTTCTCCAGCTTTTGTGCCAAGGGGAGGCTGTGAACCCCTTCCTTGTGGGACATCAGCAGAGCTGCACAGAGCTTATCAGCCCAACATGAGCCAGGTACAGACCATTTAGATCAGACTTTTGCAACTGCCTTTTCATCCAGGCCGTAGAGTGTGTCTTTTAATTTCTTGCTCTTGCCTACGTACAGCCAATTTGCTTCTTTTTGCTGCTATTAAAAAGTCAGTCCTTGGTTTTCCTTCACTGAATGGCATATGTCTGTGAGTCCTCCCAGCAACTCTTGTATCTTGTTTTTTAAATCTACTACTAGGAACTACTGCTTTGTATTATTCTGAATATATTCCACTGCTCCAAACATCAGAGTCTCCCTCCTCCCTCCTCGTCTTCTAAACACTTCACTTTGGCTGTAGCTCAAGATCATTCTGATCTTACAGTAGGGCACTTCAGCTCAAGTGATGGCTCTCCAGCTTCAATGACCTTTTGCTTTCTCCAGCCAGGAAAATATCTGGTAGAATCCCAAGAGTATGTGATTGACTGCACATGCACCAAGGCATTGCTAAAGGAGTACTTATTGCCATACTTCGTACATTGCCTACAGGCAGATTTGTGAAACTGTCATACTAGGTCTAGTAGGAGGGTGGTGTATTGGGTCTAGCTGAGATGGAGTTAATTTTCCCCACAGCAGCCCTCGTAGTGCTGTGCTCTGTATCGGTAGCTAGAACAGTGTTGATAACACACCAGTGTTTTGGCTACTGCTGAGCAGTGCTCACACAGCATCAAGGCTGTCTTTCCAACATTGCCCCCCCACCAGTAGGCTGGGGGTGGGCAAGATCTTGGGAGGGGACATAGCCAGGACAGCTGACCCAAACTGACCAAAGGGATATTCCATACCATATGATGTTTGCTCAGTATAAAAGCTAGGGGGAGGAGGAGGAAGTGGGGGGCATTTGTTTGTTTATGTTTGTCTTCTGGAGCAACCACTACGCGTACTGAAACCCTGCTTCCCTGGAAGTGGCCGAACATCGCCTGCTGATGTTTCTATACAAATGCAAAGATGAAATGTAGTTCAAAGGACAGTGTCAGATGAAAATGCGTCAGCAGATGGCAAGCTGCTGCTGCTGCTACTAGTACTACTGGTTTATTTGTTTCCATAGCAAAAAGTATGTAGGAAAAAACATCCTCGGTCAACTAACTGAGCACACAGCAAGCCTTGGGGGAGGCGGGGGGAAGTCTTTATCACTGATTTGCAAGAAAGATCATTTCTATCATGCAATTTCTGATACCACAGATTTGATCAAACTGTTCTTCATGGAAGAGGCTGCTAGGTCGGACCAAGTCCTTAGCTTGGTGTTGCAGGAATGGTGTTAGAGGACACACGTGTTGGGGACTTTCTCCTCCTGAGAACTGATTCCTGTGGCCCAGCTGTCTGAGGATTAGTAGCGACCCCTCAGACTGATAAAATGTGTCTTCCTCTAGAACACCATGTGGATTCTTTGGGCAACTTTTTATCTTTTGTTCTTCTACAAAGAATAACGATCAAAGTTCATGAACATAATGCTTTTCTTTGTAGTTTATTTTTCCTTGGGAGTCTAGCTTGTTCAAAAAGACAGGTCTCTGCTTTTGCTTCAAGCTCAGATAGTAACTTTATTTTAAGCAAGTAAAACAGGATCCAAATGTAGCACATCTCTGATCCATTTGTTATCCTGCTGTCATAAAGTGTCATGCTCAGCACTGCAGAGCGATTCCCAGCAGATCCCACTCAGGGTTCAGGTCTGAGTGACATCTACCCATGGACACCTGTTGTCAAGGGCAATGCCAGTCTGCTGCTTAGCAGGAGCCCATTTAAATTGCTTTGTAAATATGGAAACTAAAAACCACTTCATATAGAATTTTTGCTTTAAAAAAAAAAAAAAATTAGTCCCTAATCTTGTTGGGATTGTTTTTAGTCTTTGGGGTTTTTCAACAGCTGGATTAATGATGTATTTTCATACAGAGTTTGACTGACAGAGGTGCAACCCGAGCATGCCTCCTTATGAGAAGTATTTGCACCTTGCCTTGGTACTCCTGCTTGTTACTGACCCTCTGCATCTTACGTTATTTAAAAGCCTTGTTTTTGCAGACATTTCTGTATGCTCTTAATTTACTCACATAAGTAGTCTGTCCTTCAGAAAGGTGTTGTCTTATGCTTAAAAAAAAGCTGTTAAAGGCTAATCTTAGATAGGTTCCTAAATAAGTAGCGGGATCCTTCTTCAGTGTAGGAGCATCCCATGCTTTTAGTAAAAGCTGCTGAATGTTCCACATGTTTGAAAGTAAGACCTTTATTTTTATTAGTGTAAAAAGGTTCTCTTGTATGAGTGGATAGTTTTCTTCAAAATTTTGGACACATTTGCTAGATGAGGACATAACACTGGAAGCTTGGGGGGCAGGGGTGTGTTTTGGATGGGGTAGAACTAATAAACCTGCAAGGACATCCTTGTGTCCCACAGACACGGAGGAGTGAAAATTCTGAGGTCAGAAAGAGACCATATGGCAGAAAACATCAAAAATGTTTTCATGTTCATGCATTGATGCATGATGTTCAATGCCTACATGAAGGATGCATTGAAACAGGCTGATGTTAACCCATGATGAATTACAGCAGTATTAAATGTTGCAACCAACTGAGTACTGAAAGAGAGCGTCAGCATAAACATTAAATCAGTAAATACTAGGAAACAGAAATCAGTTGGAAATTGTTATGACAGGTAACTCTGTCTCAATAACACAACTACATTTTATTTATTAATCAGGAGGAATACAGAAGTTGTACAAAGAGGAGGATGGAAGTTGAGTATTTGTACAAACTTCTGTTATGTTGCGTTTAGATTTCTATCTCACCTGCAGTTTGCGTGGGACTTGGGTGAATGGTATGAACCGGTGCACCGATGGGATTACATGCATGGGAGGGGTTTCAGGCTCCGCAGAAGCCCTGCCTGTATCTCACCCAGGGCTAAGGCACCTTCAATCAGCTCATCAGCAGGCTCTAATGTGATTTTTGCTGTTTCTTAGGTATGATCTGCAGGGCATATTGGACTCCCGTCTCTCACAAAGGCAGGGTAGGCTTAATGTTAGCTTGAGGAAGAGAGAGGCATCCATCTTCCACTGAGTTCCTGCTGACGTTACAAATGCCTACAACTTTGGGGAAAAAATAATCATCTTCAAAATAAAAGGGCAGGGACGTAAAAAGACAGGAGGATGAATACTTCAGTGTTATGAACAGCTATGATAGTGTTAGAGAGCTCAAGGAATGATTTGCACTTTACATAAATGTAAACATTTAAAGAAAAAATTATGTGGTTTTAATAACAAAATCCTCCATTTTGGAGGAACCACTGGAGCTGTAGCCAAGTATGCTTAGGGACCTGGAACTTTTCTCAATTACATATTTATCTACTGTAGATTAGTTATCTAAATAATTACACATCAAGTAACGTTTGTGAGTTCAAAGGGGTAGCAGAACATGGTGCCTGCAAGTAAATTGCCTTTGTGCGTTTGGAAGGTAAAAGATTGAAATATGAGCCTTTTCTCAATGAAAATACAATTGGAATTTCTGACTGTACTGCTGCTCAGCCTACACCCTGATAAAGGGTGGGTTTGCTGTGCTGCTGGTGGTGTGTAAAATCCCTAGAAGATGTTCTGGGTTTAGACAGCTTGCTTTGAATATTCATCCAGATGATGGTTGTCACACTGTTTAGAAAACAGATTGGAAAATTATTTCTGTAGTTCTAGTAATGGTTAACCTTCAGCAGAAGAATAATAGAGGGACCTATGGAGTTATAGTGCATTTTTTAATTTTTCCATATTTTTACTGTGCCTTGTAGTTTATTAAATATAAGTACTTCTTACCTTGTAATATATAGGGAGTGTGATACTTAATAGTTGGTCTTTTACCCAGTTTGAAGTTACTGAGCAATTTTTAGAGTATATTCTGCTCAATAAAGGACACCAGCACAAATGATATCCTCCTTTTCATGACTTTTAAAAGAATAAAATCAGCATGAGTTCTGGTTATAAACTGAAATGCAGAATTTTGAGAAGAACCCAGAAGTTCTTGAATTATTGGTATGAAAAGAGGCATCAATCTGCCTTCCGAGGGGCAAAAAAGAAGTTTCTTTCTATTGGCTATTTTTCAATGTTTAAAATATTTGTGAGAATTGTGTATTGTTTAAATATGGTGGGAAAGTTTGGAAAAATATTTGTGTTATCCTGTTATCACAGACAAGTTGAATTTTTGCACATTTAATTTTGATCTGGCTATAATCACTTTGACTAAAGGCTCTTTGCTAAAGCTTCTTCTGCAACATTATCTATTTTAAGTCCTTTCAGGTTATTTTTTTCTTTTAATACAAATTTATCAAAATGTATTTCGACAATTATCAGTGACGTTTATACAAATGATGTCCTTGCATAATCTTCACAGCAGCGCTATGAAATTGTTGATTTCTTTTTAAAATATATCACATTTATAAACTTCTTATTCCTAAAATTACTAGTAGAAATTTTTCTGTGTTTGCTTTAGTGTTTTGCTGAATGCAGATGGACCATTATATTGAGAATTAGTTTACAAGACTTGTAAATATAGGGGTGAAGTCTGTGAATTTAAATACTGATACAGGAATTAAGCTTTCCTTCAACAAAGACAATTCATGATAGTTCTTTTGGAAATGCTGCAATCTGTTAAAGCTGAAATGACATTAAAATACACACATTAAATATGTATTAGATAGATCTTAAGCCTGAAATATGCAAATGTTGGAGCCTGTAATTGCATTTTTTGTTTTTCCTGATGTGTCTATTGATTTTTTTGATGACACCAAATTTTCCTATTCTGATCTTTTAACACTTAAAAAAAAAAAAAAAAAAAAATACAGCCGTACCAGGGTTAGTTGCATTATCATTGAATCCACAGTGGATTGCTCTGTTGAAATAGTGACTCACCTCATCTTCAGTATTTATAAAGTACATTTGGTACATCTTAGATATTAAAGGAAGTAAATAGCTATAGAAAATCAATTTCCAGTCAAATGCCATTTGAGAATTTGGAGTAAATATTGCATTATTGTATGCACTATCATTTGTTATTTACATGGAATAAAAATAAGACTTTGACCTTCAGTGATTCAGTTGTTTTCTAGGATACAATGAAGGTTTTACTAAATGTAATTTAATATCCTAGAACATGGGTAAAAAGATGTGCAGATACAAACTGTAAGGAAAATGTTAATTCTCTTAAATTTAATTACAGAAAAAGATCATGATGAGAATACATAAAACCACTTGAAATGCAGCCAAAGCATTTTCCAAAGAACATTAAAAATGATTGCTGTTTACTAATCACAGATGACGTAGACACAAAGCTGTGGTGAGAAAGATGTTTAAATTTCACCTCTGTGGGTTGCAGTGGAGGACCAGGGCCAGATGTAAAGTAAACTGGAACCTTAGTCTTATAAAAGAGTAATTTGTCTAAGGCTGAAGCAGAGCCTTCCCCATTACCTCCGAACTGTGCCAGCTGGACACATCAGCAGCCTCCATAAATGACAAATGTCTCCACACAGACTTCCTCATCCCTAAGTACCGACGCACACAAATTACATGATCTTTGTGAGGATTCCTGCAGCTTTCAATGGTCTCCTTTTGTGTTTAATGTGAAGTCTGAAGATGACAGGTAGGAAAGAAGTAATGGTTCACGACAGCAGCATTACCTACTCGATAATTGCAGGTGTTTAAGGATTACTGTCTCTTACATGCAGCTGGGAGCTTCCTTCATTGTGGCAAAGATGGAAAGTTTCACAATCCTGCACTTCCAGACAAGAAATATGTGTTAGCCAGGGATGAAGCAGAAAAGTCTGTTTATTGGAAGAATTGCTTGTGACTATTGATTTTGATCTGAGCAATCTGACTCCCAGTTCCTTTGAAAATACTGCTAATTTCTGACAAGCCTCGTTTTTTATATTGTTTTATGCCAAGCTGAATATTGCCTGTTCAGCCAAGCTGAATCCCAGAAAGCTAATTTTTGTTCCTAGTAAATGTAATATTTGAAACTTAGATAAGTTACTAAATTCAAACAAGTATTAGAACGTGCAAAATTATTGTTTCCTTTCAAAATTGTTTGACCTTTTTCCAGTTTTTTGCTTAGACCACTCCCTCCCTCCCCCCTTCCTCCAAGGAAACAAAGTGTAGGCAATTGGGCTGGCCGTTTGTCTGGCTGGCTTCCAGTTCTCTTCTCCTTAGTTTGAGGTGAATAGGCAGAAAAGACAACAAATAAAAGCATCCACAGAGACACACTAATGAAAATGGATCGCACTTCTCACTCCTCCTTAACATCCAGGTGGTTTGTATGAACCTTTATATTCCATAGAATACTACCGTTTCTCAGACTCCTAGGAAATCTGAACTTAAACTTCCCACATCTGAAGGTAGACAAGTACAAATTTTAAGGTAAGACAAAGGATAAATCTTCAGGTAATATAAGGACAATCCTGAGACAAGGGTTCAGGATCGTCTTCCTGATGGTCTGTAGCGTAGTACTTGAAAGTATCAACTCCCTCATCCTGCCCCCATCCTTTTTTATCGCCTTGATAAATGAATTAATTACTCCAGTGCCAATTAGTCTTAAAGTGAGAAGAGGAAAGAGGCCTGAGATACTGCAGGGGAGAAGGGAAGGACTGGAAAGGAAATAGAAGGGACCAGGAGTAGGGCAGAGCACGGGGTGAATGGGAATGCAGAGCAGTACAAGTGAGCCTTGGCCCCGAGTCCTGCACGTGCTTTCTGCTAACAGCGAGATCTGGCCTGTCGCTAACCTACCCCCTGACATCTGTTGAAAAACCAAATTGGAGAGTAATGAGGAGTCTGAAACATCACGCTCTGTCCCACAGACTGCAATTAGAAACCTCATGCAGCCTTGGCTGTGGATTTGGCATGCGTTTGCAAGCCGGTTTTGGGGAGGTTTTGTTCTGACCTCTCAGGCAGCGAGCACCATGAGCTGGCGTGGGGCTGGCCCCCGTGCCCGGGTGGGAACAAAGGGAGCTAGAGGAGCGAAACAAGCACCCGGCAGAGCCTCGGGAAGGCTGCTGGGCCTGGCATGTTCGGAGAGAAAGGCTTCATTATATTTTAGGCAAATCAGGAACACTGTGGCTCGTAGACCTTACAGGCTGCGCAACAGATGGTGTTGTTTTGGCTGGCGCAGGAGGCAGGTGTTAAAGCAACTTCCAGAGATAATGGAGCTGCAACCGGCAGAGTTGAAAAGAGTACAGAGAATTACAGGGCATAACATATTTATATGGAGAATAGGAGAAGAGGAGCTTTGAAACTGAACTCGGACTTTGGAGGCAGCCACCTGACTTCAGGTGAAGTCCCTGGTGACTGGAAAAAGGGAAACATTGCCCCCATTTTTAAAAAGGGTAGAAAGGAGGACCCTGGGAACTGCCAACCTGTCAGCCTCACCTCTGTGCCTGGGAAGATCATGGAACAGATCCTCCTAGAAGCTATGCTAAGGCACATGGAGGACAGGGAGGTGATTTGACACAGCCAGCATGGCTTCACCAAGGGAAGTCCTGCCTGACCAACCTAGTGGCCTTCTAGAGCTACGGATGTCATCTATCTGAACTTCTGTAAGGCCTTTGACACAGTCCCCCACAACATCCTTCTCTTAAATTGGTGTCCTGGTTTCAGCTGGGATAGAGTTAATTTTCTTCTTAGTAGCTGGTATACTGCTGTGTTTTGGATTTAGCGTGAGAATACTGTTGATAACACGCTGATGTTTTAGTTGATGATGTTGCTAAGTAGCGCTTATCTTAAGCCAAGGACTTTTCAGTTTCCCATGCTCTGCCAGCAAGCAGGTGTGCAAAGAAGCTGGGAGGGAGCAGAGCCGGGGCAGCTGACCTGAACTAGCCAAAGGGGTATTCCATACCATGGAACGTCATGCCCAGTATATGAACAGGGGGGAGTTGGTCAGGAGGGGCGGATCGTGGCTCAGGCATCAGTGGTGAGCAATTGCATTGTGCATCACTTGTCTTTTCTTGGGTGTTATTTCTTCTTTTTTTTTTTTCCTTGTTATATTCCTTTTCATTACAATTGTTATTATATTAGTAGTAGTAGTGTATTTTATTTTACTTTAGTTATTAAACTGTTCTTATCTCAGCCCACGAGTTTTACTTTTTTTTCCTCCTCCCCACCCCACTGGGAGGGCAGAGGGGGCAGCAGCTGCATGGTGCTTAGTTGCTGGCTGGGGTTAAACCACGACAATT
Organism: Gymnogyps californianus; assembly: GCF_018139145.2. Classification (NCBI taxonomy): domain Eukaryota; kingdom Metazoa; phylum Chordata; class Aves; order Accipitriformes; family Cathartidae; genus Gymnogyps; species Gymnogyps californianus. The sequence goes on from NC_059473.1 coordinate 55,132,424, forward strand.
GAAGAGATATGAATTTGATCGGTGGACTGTTCCGTGGATGAGGAATTGGTTGAGGGTAGTGGTCAACAGCTCGATGTCCAGATGGAGATCAGTGACAAGTGGTGTCCCTCAGGGGTCCTTATTGGGACCAGTACTGTTTAATATCTTCATCAATGACATAGTCAGTGGGATCAAGTGCACCCTCAGCAGGTTTGCAGATGACACCAAGCTGAGTGGTGCAGTTGACACGCCTGAGGGATGGGATGACATCCAGAGGGACCTGGACAAGCTCAAGAAGTGGGCGTATGTGAACCTCATGAGGTTCAACAAGGCCAAGTGCAAGGTCCTGCACCTGGGTCGGGGCAAACCCTGGTATCAATACAGGCTGGGGGATGAAGGGATTGAGAGCAGCCCTGCGGAGAAGGACTTGGGGGTACTGGTGGATGAAAAGCTGGACATGAGCGGACTATGTGCGCTCGCGGCCCAGAAGGCCAACCATATCCTGGGCTGCATCAAAAGAAACGTGGCCAGCAGGCTGAGGGAGGTGATTCTGCCCCTCTACTCCCCTCTCGTGAGACCCCAGCTGGAGTCCAGCTCTGGAGCCCTCAGCACAGGAAAGACATAGACCTGTTGGAGTGAGTCCAGAGGAGGGCCACAAAGATGATCAGAGAGGGATGGAGCACCTCTCCTATGAAGACAGGCTGAGAGAGCTGGGGTTGTTCAGCCTGGAGAAGAGAAGGCTCTGGGGAGACCTTATAGCAGCCTTCCAGTACCTAACGGGGGCCTACAAGAAAGCCAGAGAGGGACTTTACAAGGGCGTGTAGTGATAGGACAAGGGGTAATGGCTTTAAACTAAAGGAGGGTAGATTTAGACTAGATATAAGGAAGACATCTTTTACAATGAGGGTGGTGAAACACTGGAACAGGATGCCCAGAGAGGCGGTAGATGCCCCATCCCTGGAAACGTTCAAGGCCAGGCTGGATGGGGCTCTGAGCAACCTGATCTAGTTGAAGACGTCCCTGCTCATTGCAGGGGGGTTGGACTAGATGACCTTTAAAGGTCCCTTCCAACCCAAACTATTCGATGATTCTATGATTGTAGAAGGAAAGGAGATACGATGGCATGAGCTGTTTTGGGCTCCCACAGGAACAGTGTGAATTGCTGAAAATACGTAACCTTGTCAGGGGTGAGACATTGTAGTTATCATCTTTTATTGCTGATGTTTTCCATCCCCATGTATCAATGAAAGAAGAGATGTGCTGTCTGGGAGAAGTAAAAGTTGTGAAAAATGGGTGTGGATGGTCCCTGAGCCATGGTAGTATTTATCCACCAGAGCTGTCTGAGAGGAAAAAAAGCGTTCAGCCAGGGAACGAGTCTTCAGGCTGCAGAGGGTCTCGTCTTCAGCGATGAATCCCAACCTGTCAATTTCTGGATTTTGTTTCTGTAGCTGAATTTCAGATTCAGATTATAAGCCCTGGCTGGGCACACCTCTGCCAAGCTGCAAGTCCTGCTCTGACGGTGGGCCTGGCCTGATCTCTCTGGTATCCGCACTGCAGCTTCACCCCTCTGCCAGGGTGGCTGGGGTGGGTTGTAGACCTGCTGGGCTGCAAGCCCTGGGGGCAGGTGCCCGCACAGGGCTGGGCACTGCCTGGGGAGCCTGCTCTGGGACACACGCCGTTTAGACCATGCTCAGCCATTTGCTGCTGTGGCCAAATAGTGCTGGCTAGCTAATCGTACTGGCTTCCTGGTTCAGTTAATGCTCGCTTGACTACAACTACTTGTACTGCAACCTGGGCGGACATACCTCATATTCAAGTGAAATTCCAGAGGCTTGTGGTACACACTTAATAAAAGGGCAATATTAAATCTTATTAACCCTCTATTCATGTTAATTGCCCCTTGGCAAAGACCTGCTACCAGTCGTCCCAATTTATTTTGTGACTCGGGCATAATTTCCCACAAAGGGACACTTGAAATTAAAAAGAGGCTATTACACTGGCTGTGCAAGAGCAAAGAAATGATGGATGCACCTGCACAGTTTTCTTGCAGGTCAAATACAGATATTGCTGCAACCTCATCAGGTCAAGCAAACCTTAAAAGTGCAGAGACCAGCACGTGTGATGCACATACTGCTGTTGGTGTGCACCCAGCTTCAGAGCCCCTGACTGGGAGAATGACTTTTTAGGTATTGACTTTTTAAGTATTTCTTTCGAGCTGTAATTTCAGGGGTTTTTTCCCTCTATTTCTTCTCTATCTTATTTTAGCTATTTTTTTTTCTGTTTCATTGTGACATATTTCATCATTGTTACCATGAAAGTAAACAGTAGCACAATTGCTATAATAGTTACTGTATACAGATAATTAAAATAGAAAAATATTATTCTACTCATTTCCTTTCACTAACTTAATGAAGAGTCATTGAACATCTCAAATGCCACTTACTGTTTAAGATGTACTTCCTGATTGTGTTTACTGCTCACTTGGCAGATAGTATAAATAAGTACAAGCTATGTGTCCCAGTTAGAAAACTGTAATAATACCTAGGTTATTGTGTCATGGGGATCCTTTTCATCTAAGGATTAGTGTGAATAGATTTTGCAAAATATCTTAGACCTCTAAATCCCTAGAACTTTTTTTACAGATTTGTCAATCACTTGATCTGTTCTTGAAGGTATGTATGGATTATAACTGGTGTATACAGATGAACAGAATATAAAATAATCTTCTTGGAAATACAGTCTCTCGGTATGCTCATTTAGACTGCCGAGGTTAGTACTGAGTGTTAGTTATGATCTGCCAGGAAGACTGAGGCTCAAATTGTCTAAATAGGCAACTGGAAGTCTCCCTTTACAAAGAGAGCTACAAAGCTGCTCATTTTCCAGTGACTGTATGCTACAAATATGTATTATTCTTGAAGTACAGTTCTAGATTTTAAGTGATTTAGGGACTTAGCTTGCAATAGGACATTATGTCTAAATTATTATGTCTAAATACAGAAGTGTTGTGATATCATCCATGTTAAAATAGGGGCAGTACAAATTACCTCTTACATATGTCTGTGGGAGAGTGAGCGACACAATATCTGAACTGTCTCTGATCTGTGCATATTGTTCTTGGCTGTATGCTGCCTGGTAGTCTCAAACCCATAACTTTCAACATTTGAGGTTGACTTACCAAATGACAAAATAAACTCAACACCCACCCCGCCAAAAAAAATCTTGTGTAGAAACATAATGCGAAGAATATTTTAAATCTTTTGCAAGGCAAAATGCTTACAGATTTTTTTTTTTAAAGTGTCAGGCTGTATAAAAGCATAGGTTTTTATACTTTGTTTATCATTATCTAGTCAAGCAGATTTTCCCCTCTTTCAATTTGCATTTAATATAATGGGAGCTTTGAGAAACCTACTGTAATTTAATTTGACATGTAGTTTGTATAGGTTGCACAAATTTATAGTACATGGCACTTAAAACACACTAAAGGTCTCAATCTTACTGAATCTTGCTAGACAAAGAAAGATGAATAAAATAATCTCGTCGTGAGTCTTCGGAAAAGTCAATATGCATTCTTCCTTCCAAGTAGTGCATTTGTCTCGCCTGTTGGCCTAAGTTATCCATGTTCTCAATAAAATGTGAGATTTCGCATGGCAGTTGGTGTGAAGTTAGCAAGGTGCCTACTTTCTTGGCAAGTATTATGAACAAGAGATTTGAATATAAAATTGTACAGTTATCATTAATTTAGAAAATTTGGATTGTTTTAATATTCAAGAATAGATTGGTCTTATTTTCCTTTATTGCATTTTGAACATATCACAGCATAATTCAGGTTTGAAGAAAGATCAGGAGGCTTCTACTCCAACCTCCTGCTCGAAGTAAGGTGAGCTATGAGTTCAGATGAGGTTGCTCAGGGTTTCATCCAGTTGGTCTTGAAATCCTCCAAGGATGGAATCTGCACAGCCTCTCTGGGCAATCTGTTCCACTGCTTCACTGTCCAAGCAGTGCAAAAAACCTTTGTCTGATATCCAGTCTGGACTTCTCATTTCAACTTACGCCCATTGTCTCCCATTCTCCTGCCATGTACCACTGTGAAGAGCTGGCTCCATCTTCTCAATAACTTCCTTGTAGGTACCAGGAGCTGCTCTCAGGTCTTACTAAAGCTGTCTGTTCTCCAGGCTGAACAAGCCTAGCTCCCTCAGTCTCTCCTCACGAGGCAAGTGTTTCAGGCCCTGACATGTTGGTAGCTCTCTTCTGAAATTGGTTCAGTTTATCAGTGTCTTTTGTGTATTGGAGGGCCTAAAACTGTGGTCTAGGAAGTGCTGAGTAGAAGGGGGTTGTGGCCATGGGGCTCCTGTTCATGCAGCCCCCGGTGCCGCTGGCTGTCTTTGCTGCCAGGACCGCTCCTGGCTTCTGCTCAGCTCATGCCTGCTCACACCCACAGGACAATGTCCTCAGAGCTGCTCCCCAACCAGTATTGTAGGCGTTATTCCTCCCCAGGTGCAGGATTTTGCATTTGTCCTTGTTGAGTTTCATAAGGCTCCTGTCAGCTCTCTCCTTCAGCCTGTCTAGGTCCCCCTGAACAGTAGCTCTGCTCCCAAGCATATTGATGGCTCCCACCATTTTGGAGTGAGCTGCAGACCTGATGACAGTGAGCTCCACCACCTCCTCTGAGTCACTGATAAAGATGTTAACCAGGACAGGTCCCAGGACAGACCCCTGCAGTGCTCTGCTTGTAACCAGCCTCCGGGCAGAGCATGACCCATTGACCATCACCCTCTGAGCCCAACCAGCCAGTCAATTTTGTACCCACATAGGCTGTAACATCCTAACATGGATTCAAGAATAATGCGGGAGATGTGTTGAAAGCCTTGCTGAAGTCAAATGGGCCCACTTGTTTCCTTGTTTGGCCTTTTAATTCTAAGGTATCTGTACTGTTTCCCTTATTTTAAGTGCTTTTTGCTGACACTGTTTATCCCTGTTCTTTGGAAATTTTTTAAGTAGCTCCTTTGACTGACTGGACCAGAATCTTTTCTTTTAATGAGTGGCCTTTTGCTTTTGTTTTATTGAGTAAAAATCAGAATAAGTGATATTTGCCATTCAATAAAAGAAGTAGTGGAGACTATTAAGGAAAGGAATACTAAAATTTCATAGTTTGTTCAATAAGTAATAATTTGCTGTGCCAGACTCTCAGGCTTTTAAAAATGTATATCTGTAGTGGAAATGATTTCTATTATAAAGACGACTTATAATACAGTCTGGTGGAAATCTTTGTTTTCATAGCAGTATCTTTCAAAAAAGTCATCCTTCAGCCTCAGAAACTGCCTTCAGGCAGACTCTGTTTAGGCTGATTTTTAAATGCGTTCTTACAGATATCTTGTCCAGGTAAGTCCTATTAGAAAACAAAAGTTCATTTCTAAGTAGTTGCAGTCCTATCACAGTTTAGGGATCTGAATGTAATCTTTGCAGGTAAGAAATTCCACTATGTCTGTATGCATGTGCACAAAAACTTGTGTCTTTGAGAGCAAAATACTGAAGAACCTGAATTCCATTTTCCAATATGGCAGATACTGCAGGTCATGTTTCTAAAGCTGCCTAGGTACCAAAGAATTTATGCAAGCAGTGGAACGGTTAAAAGCATCTGGGTATCTATCTTCATCATACTTTACCTGTCTCAACTTTAGTCATCGTAAGCACATAGTCAAATAGAGTATTCTAGATTGCCCCAACCATCAGTAGAGAGAGACAGATCCACCACACAGTGAATTCTTCAGTGCAATCCAGATACCTCCGAGACAGCTTGTGCCCTGTACAATTTTAGATTGTGTATTGCTGCCATGATTAAATATATATTTATATTTGGGGCTAAATAACATGATGGTATCTACTTAATAATTTAATATCTAAGGCCTGAAAAATTAAACTCTTGAAAGCATTTATAAAATGGTGTTTAAGAATTTTTCAGCCCTGATTTTTATTGTCCATATTTATTGCAAAGCCCATAAGGCTGGCTTTTAAGTCTGAAAGACTTCGCAGACTGCTTTTTGCATGTAAAAGCAAAATGGAAAAATGAAAAGCATTCATAAATTATGTTAAAACATACTTCTATATATATTTTGGGAGGGGTCTTCCTTCTGCAGTATTTGTACAGCAGTTTTTGTGAAGGTAGCTATCTAGTTGTCCTCTGCTATGTATGCAAAGAAATGGGAGCTTGGGCACTTTTCACTTCAATGGTGAATGCTTAGACAGGTCAGAGGTAGTAAATGGAAATACTCCAGAGAAATATTTCATATTATACGGAAATCTTTGTGCATATAGTAAAAGACTGCATAAACAGTCTCCTTTTTATTCTGGGTGGTAAGTGGTAGTGAATTTCTTGTAGAAAGGTGTCTACCAGAAGCTATGGGACAGGATAAATTAGAGAAAGATCCTTGTTTGGGATTTGAGCTCGTCAAAACAACCAGATAGTGGGCTCTCAGTCTGCAGCCATTTTTCAGGGCACAGCACCTAAGGCTAGAAGGTAAACAGGAACTGCCTGTGTCAGCACGCAGTGCAGAGAGACAAGCAAGTACCCGGGTACCTCTGCTGTGAGCAGAGTTTGAAGCAGCAGCCCTGGCCAGGAGGGTAAGAGAGAAGGGGAGGGAGTGGGGACACACTAATGCGTACCTGGAGGCACACTGCAATCGGGATGAGCAGCCAGTTCTCAGGCTCCTCGGCTCTGCTACCCTTCAGCTCGAAAAGCTCTGGGCAAGAGATAAGTCAGTCAGTCAAACACATAATTATATTCCTTCAAAAGCCAGTGAAAGTGGCACATGTTCAACACGGATCTCCTCCCCCCCGTTCTTGATCATAACAGAAGATTTGGGCGGATTTCTTATTCAAAGGCAATCAGTGAGTGTGGAGAGCGAGGGATGCAGGATGCCCTGGCTGACCTTCAGAAGAATTATTGTTTCCTTCACTCATGGTTTCTCCCCCCATCTCCCTTGTACAAGGCTTGGGAGCTACAGAAGCTTTCTATTTAAAAACAGGTGCATAAGTGGAGCTGTCTGCTGCAGGGATGTAATTGATTCAGGACAACAGTGCCCCTAATCAGACAGCTGCTTTTGTCGTCTTGCCCTTTTGTATAAGGGAATAGGAAAACAGTTATCACTATGCATTTTAGTCAGGAAATATTCAGCAAATATTTGTCAAGTAACGTGTGTTTAGAATATTGCTTGAAATTATACATATATTTAACACTTTCCCCTCCTTTACTGCTCAAAACTGTCAGGCTTTAAAGGATACAATTTAATTAGCAATGGCATTTTAATACAGTTACTGGCATTGGTTGTGCTGTATGCAAATAATTTATTTCAGGGAAATTGTATTGGGATTGAAAACGTTTTTTCTTTCCCAAGAAGTATTATAATTCCTAATTGACTGAAGCTTTGCTGATTTAGAAATGCATTCAAAGAAACAAAGACACGAGTCAAGGGTATAGGGGGATTAAAGTTACTGTCACTCTTATGCAAATGTCTGTCACCCCGCACAAGGCTCACAAATTAAAATTGAAGTGCCGGTTTGCTGCCGCAGTCATGCTTTCAGAATAATCAGTGATGAATTCAACTGACATACCACAACTGTTTCCTAAAACCAGAGCATCATTCTTGTATAACACGGCACATTTATATTGTTAGAGAAGATTTATATCAATTTCATTCTGTGTTCAGATTTTTGAAAGTTGCTAGATATGAACCAAGTGCACTTGCTTGCCCTGAAGATGAGTTTTCCATGTGCAGCGCCATGCTTGTCATTACAGATTAGTGCATCGTTTAGAGGGAAAAGGGATAGACAGAATAGATAAAATATTTTGCATATGCATAATCAACACAATTGCAAATAAAGGCAAAAGTCTTGGGAGGCAAAACACAGCTGTAATGCTAATGCTGAGTGAATAATTTTCTTGATGAATTTAGCCTCTGTGTCTGCTCACCAAATGTCTTCAAACATATTGTAATTTCTGAAAATTTGGCTTTTCTTTAGAATTGCTGCACTGTTTTGGTTTTTTGTTTTATTTTTTACTCTTCAGATTGCATGCAATTTGTGATTATAAAATATTTTATATTCAGCCTGCAGGCTTTATTAGCTAGAAGTCATCGATCATATAAACATACCTCATTTCTATCTACTGGTTGGATTGGTGGAATTCCTTTAGGAATACCATCTGCAAACAGTTGGCCCATAGCAAAGTGTTAGAACTTTATCTGTGGTGTATTGTGGTATGTCTTAGAATCAGTTACTTTCTCTATGTAAGGGAAAATTTTAAAAGGTATATAGTTGCAGTCTTTGAAGGAAGGGCAAAAGATAAAATGGTGGTATGCTTCCCATGGGATATATATTCTTTTCTCATCACGTTTTCATCTACTTGGTCTGGTTGGACTTTTTCTTCTATTTTTCTGTGGAAGGGAATGTTGATTTGCTTTTTTTGTCTAATGTTTATCATTTCATTTATAAGCAAATTAATAATGATCACAAGCATTTTGAGAGAGGATCTGTAAGAATTTTCTATCTGAAAAGATTTAGAACCTCTTTCTAGTACAATATAAATAACTTATTAGCAAGGAATAAAGGAACAAGCATTATTTCAGAACAGTTATTGACCTTCTTAGAGAGATTAGACGATTGCTTTGCATTTTGTGGAAGGAAATATTTACTTTAGTGGTAGTAAGTTTTATTTCACTTTCTTATTCTAGTTATTGGAAACTGCTGCAGTGAATCCAATTAGGCAGTTCAGTATTGTCTTAATATATACACAGGCTGCCCAATGATTTGGGAATATTCTCTGTGATCGTGTTCTAATGGGTAGCAGACAGGTTATATCAAAAGCCATTACAGAAAGTATAAAGCTATAAAGCTTTTGAAGTATTTTCATACAGAAGTAAAATCTTGTGATTTCAAAAACAGTATATCAAGAATATAAATGTCCTTACAACTTGGGGGGGGGAGGAGGAAGACATTAAATGGACTTATATTAGTTCATGCAATTTAAAACTATTTAGATGTACAAGCACCAAACAACAGGCTGCTGCTTCCAGTAGGGTCTGTATTCTTGCATTTGCTTTTCCATAAATCCATTAGTCAGGCAGCACTCTTCAACAGCCTCTGTACTGTGTTTTACAAAGCATTACATTCAGTTATTCTAAAATCAGCAAGTTATATATACCAGAAGAAAATCACAAATACTGTATTTGTCAGTGGCTCTATATCGGTGGTAGGGTTGCAATCAAGCTCCCATACATGTGATATTGTTAATGGTTCTGATTGCGTAATCGTCACTGTCATCATAAAGGAGAATGAATGATTGCCCAAAGCAAAACAGTGTTTGCAAAGAGCTCATCATATGCCGTTTTCTTTCACGATATGTTTGATGACCAAGTACAAAACCTTACTAACTCCATAGCTATTATTCAGGAACATGATTTATTTATTTTGATGTGGGGAAGGAAGGTCAAATTCATTTAACAACACTGCATTTCCCCCTCCTGTGTTTTCACTATGTTTAGTGTCTAAATGTTGACTATCAAATCATGTTTTTCAAGGCCTTATTTGAGAAAATGATCTGGGTGCAGTTTTAATGTCTATGACATGCACTGCATTTTCAGGAATTACTAGAAGTAGATCAACTGGATGGATCCCTTTAGCACCTGTAGTTTTTCTTCTCCAGTTTGCGGCTTGCTGTCACCCCTACCCACAAGCATTCATCCCCGGTGAGGCAAGCAGTATTGCTGTTGGTCCGGTGGCTGTCTGGGGCCTGAGGGCTTTGCTCGGGGTTAAAGCTGTTCCTTTATAGGTCCTAACTTTGCAATTTATTAAAGCAGTACACCTCAGTGAGGCATATTGGCTATTGCTGTCCTTCCACATCATGAAGCGACAATTTACAAACTGGAACTACTTTTTCTTTTTCCCTCTGAAAGTAATTATTAGCTACAAAGCTGTAATAAATCAGAGCACTTAAAGATGGCCCAAGGGAGCTTTTATGTTCATAAAACCTTGCCAGTCAGGGTTTGATTTTGCAAAAACTCCTTGTTTCATTTTTACTTGAACTTTCAGAGCAATGAAGTTGAGAAGGTTTGGATTAAAGGTCCTCGTTCGGCTTTTTTTTTAATACTCTTATCAATGCTAATTCAGATATTAGATACAGTAAATCAGTTCTCTTTAACTCCCAGATTGCAAAACATTTAAGCTGGGATGAAGAAAAGATACACATTTTTATATCTTTCACAGATCTACCTATGTCTAGCCAGACAATTTAATTGCTTACATTACTCTTGAGCAGCAGAGTATTTGCCTTGAGGAGCGAGATTGCTTGCAGAAAAGGACACATCGTGCTCTCAGTGCAGGAGAGCTAACGCCACGCTAAGCCAGAGCACTGGCACTGGTGGTGTTCGAAGGGTGCACTTACTGTACTGGGAGCTGCAGACATTTTAGGTGCTCACAGAGGTTGCAAACGCGGGCATCTCAAGTCCTTGCTTTACATACTGCAGATGTATTTTGCATTGTGCACAATGTTATTGAAAGTGCCTTGAAGTACTTCTGGTAGAGGATACAAAATATCTCGTAAGATGGGGAGTTGGACTAGATGGTCTTTAACAATCGCTTCGAACCCGAACCATTCTATGATGACAGGACGATATGATGTGCAGGAAGAAATCTCTTGAAAGAGAAGTTAGTTCCAACATTGTCAAAGACTGTGCTGTTACAGTGATTTGGGCAAAGAAATATGGCAACTCTGCTCCTGCAAACGCTGAAAACTGAAATGATTTCTAAAACTATTCTAAGTACTGAGCCTTAAGTTTTATCTCAGTAAAATGGATTTCTTTTCTTAATAGAAAAGTCATTCCTTTTTTTACAGTGAATTAAGTCAGAGTTTCCAAAGTTGATATATATGCTCTTTTAACAAACTGAATGGAACTAACTTAATGGCAGTTTTTGGTAGGGCAGACAAGGTTAAAAGCATTAGCAGAGAGAGCAGAGACATAGGCTGTCTAGAGAATGTCTTTTGGAATAGTTGAGGTGGTTTTAGCAAGGAGAGTGTAGTTACAAATGGTTTTCTGTTTACTGTCTTTCTTCCAGACAGTAAATCTACTAACCGGTTAGTACTTGGAATGCAAAGAAATGGGGGGGGGGGGGGCAGGAAGAAGTGCTGATGCACTCATGAAGCTATATTGGGAATATCAGAGGTGTAAAGATGAATTGGCGCAACTGCAGAAGAAAGAGCACAGCCCCACAGCGTGGTTCCGGTGGGCACAGGCTGGAGCTGTTGATTTCTAATGTTTTAAGTCTTTCTTGTCTGTTGTCCCTCTGCTCCACTGCAGCAAAGGTAAAGAAGTCACAGGAAAAAAAAGTTATCTTCCAATGATGTATATTGTAAGCAACTTTTTATAGATTCCCCAATGTAGGAATGAAGCTGTTGCTGTAATTCTTACTGTATTTGTGGAGTAGATGCAGGCCTGATTAAAAAACAAACAAACAAATCCATAAAAAAACCAAACCCCCCAAAAGTGTCTTAAATGGGTGGGGACTGTTAAACTGCTGGATGGGTGAGTTGTGGTTTAACCCCAGCCGGCAACTAAGCGCCACAGAGCCACTCACTCACTCCCCCCTGGTGGGATGGGGGAGAGAATCAGAAGAGTAAAAGTGTGAAAACTCGTGGGTTGAGATAAAGACAGTTTAAAGAGGTAAAGCAAAAGCCAGGCACGCAAGCAAAGCAAAACAAGGAATTCATTCACTACTTCCCATGGGCAGGCAGGAGTTCAGCCATCTCCAGGAAAGCAGGGCTCCATCACGCGTAACGGTGACTTGGGAAGACAAACGCCATCACTCCCAATGTCCTCCCCTTCCTTCTTCTTCCCCCAGCTTTATATGCTGAGCATGACATCATATGGTATGGAATATCCCTTTGGTCAGTTGGGGTCAGCTGTCCCGGCTGTGTCCCCTCCCAGCTTCTTGTGCACCCCCAGCCTGCTCGCTGCTGGGGTGGGGTGAGAGGTAGAAAAGGCCTTGACTCTGTGTGAGCACTGCTCAGCAATAATTAAAACACCCCTGTGTTATCAACACTGTTTCCAGCACAAATCCAAAACATAGCACCATACTAGCTACTGTGAAGAAAATTAACTCTATCCCAGCCAAAACCAGCACAGGGTGGTTAGATGTATTTGAGAAATGCAAGTGTTACTTTAAGTAACAGTCTAGACCCGGGCATAGTGACAATGCATTGATACGCAGGGCCAGCTATCTAAAAACACGAGACCCCCATTAAAATAGACACTTTTAAAATTATTGTTAAAAAGTCATTGAAGTATGAAATGCAATGTTAGAAGAAAAATGAAAAAGGAAAATTAAAGAACTGCAAATAATTCTTCCATTTCGAACACTCTCCAATTAAATGCCTGTGTAATCTCTGCTAGTCATTAACTGAGATCAGCTAATGAAGAATGCACAAAACAGTTGGTCTGTAGCTCTGCTGTACAGTCAGTCCTGTGAATAAAATTGTTACCCAATAGTAACGGAGCTTTATTGAAGCTGATTGATAGTAAAACTCCAGCTGACTTTGACGGGGAAAGAGAGGAGCCAGGATCTTGCTCTCCATCTTTAGCTAATGGGGAGACTTTTAACATCATTGAAAAGGGAAATTCTGCTTCAACTTTTCACTGAAACACCTCCAATAAATAGGATTATACATTTGTAAGCTCTTCTGATCTAAAATAAACTTGGCAGACTAACAGGTGCATGCTCAAACAATTGAGTGGTCTGATTGCAGAGGGTGAACGGTAACTCTGAAATGAAGGCAATGTATGTAGAGTTAAATCATTCCCTCTTTAATTTCTCTACACATATATTGGGAGAATTAGTGAAAAAACTTGTTCTCAGCTGCCAATGATATAAAAGTATCACAAATCACACAAACAGTCCCACATACATTTAATGGCATGTTCCCAAATGACAGGAATCTTCATTTCACTTCAATCCACTTCTAACATGTTAAAATCTCTGCACGAAATGAGGCTGTGGGTGAAAAGGAGCAAACATAAAAGTGACACTGGATGAAAAGGTGAAACACTGAATAACTAAACCAAGATGTTACTTTGGTCTTACAGTCTCTATGAGCAGTGAGAAGCACGAGCTCCTTTTTGATACTCCACAAAACTTCAGTACCTTCCCCTCCCCTCCCCCTTAAAGCTTCAAGCTCTCTTGGAGATGTCACTCCTTCCTCCCTAATAAAGATTTGTGAGTCATGCACATATTAACTCCAGGCTCAGCAATCCTAATTTATAGGCTTTGTAGCTGCATGTGAAAATGCGGTAGAGCTCCCAGCTGGCAGACTGTCCGACTGCCCTCTGGGACAGCCCCTTGGACTGTGCTCATCCTGGGCTCCTTCCAGCAGCTTTACTCACCCCTTGCTAAACCTGCTAACAAGGATCTGTTGCCCATCTTTGTGTGGAGGGTGTAGTGGCAGCAGCAACAGCTTGTTAGTTTTAAGCTTGTTTACTCCTCTTTGGCAACCCCTTCCCCAATTCAGAGGGGCATCTGAGAGGTCGCAGTTGCAGCCCTTCTGCTTCCCTTCGCGGCTGCAGGCACGTGCATTCTCTGTTCACCTTGCTGTAACAAGGTGAATCTTTGAATCTTCCAGTTCAAAGCCAAAACCAGCGGAAGGGTGTTCAAAAGCAATAATTACTTTGCATTTCTTTATAACGTCATCGTCTTGAAAATTGTATTCATCAGTGAACCTGTGTGAGAAAGTCAAGAACATCTGGTCCCGGAAAGGCAAATATTAGGTGAATATCTGGTTTGATCGTTGTTCACCATGAAAAATGACTTTCCATCATAAGAAGATGATATTTACTTGGCATTGCTTTATATCCATAAATCTCAGCTCCTTTTACTTTTGCCAGAATAGTTTTTATTCTGAAGAGAAAATGTCAGAGAGTTGAGAACTTTAAGACTTTTGTCTAAAGTTGTTGCTGTTATATGGAAGATGTATGAAAGTTATAATGATGGGGAGAAATGTAAAAATCTTAAAATAAACTTTTTTTGGAACTGGAATGATCCAATGAAATTAGTAGAATTACTGTAGTATAAATCATGGTTTGGCCCAAAGTCTGAGTACTTCTGCAGTTTTTGGTAATTCCATGTAAGGCCCTTGTAATTTTGTCAACGTACAGCGTGTGCAGGCAGTGTTGCCATTGCCTTCAGGTTAGCCCTATTCACGCTTGTGTCCAGTATTTGCTAAATGTGCTTTTGAGGCTGAGCGGTAGCAGGTTTTTCCTTCACCTGTGAAGAAACACAGAGACAGGGAAAAGGATCCCATAATGCTTCCTTAAACTGGACTGTCAACAAATCTTAACTAGTTTCCAGAGAAAGCAAATATTCACTTACATTTTCATAGCACAGAAACCATCATCTCAAACCAGGAATAGTGCCAGCAAACTCTAATCCCTGAATAAGCAGTTTACTTGATTAAAGTCTTAGGCTGTATGGGAATCGGCACTTTTCTCCCCCACAAATACCTCTGTTACTTGAGATGAGTAGTCCAAGTCTTGCACATATTCATGAGCAAGGGTTCATACTTTGAATTTCAGCTGAGAGTTATTGCACGTAAAACCTGATACCTTCCCATCACTCAGCCTTTACTAGCTATTTAGAGTTGGTTAATAACAAGTTGCAACTACATGAGTAAGTGAATTTTTTACGTTTGTATGGGATTAGATAGGATCTAATCTGATGGGATTGGATCAAATTTGCTCTTTGATACATTTGGTGGGCCTAATTTCGGAAGTTCAAGTTTTTGGGTAGGCCCAGTACTGCTTGAAAGCTGCTGACTGGGAAGCTGTCAAAACCTAGGTCATAACCTAAATGCTAGTGTCAGTACAACATCCAGCATTAAGTTTCTTCAGGTCTAGCTTGGGCTGCTTCTAAAGTCATGAAGGAAGACGCTGAACAGTCTCAGGCACCAGGTCTGGGGGTATGTGTTCAGTCTCTTGCCTCCAAAGCAGCAGGAACAAGTGGAAGTGTCAGGGGGTCACCTGGCTGAGACCTCGTAATGAGCTTGTGGCACAGCTTGGCACACGCTGTTGTGGTTGGACCAGTGGCAGGCTGGAAGAGAAGTAGCCAGCGGTGTGTTTCATCAAGTGTGCTGTTAATAAGCTGTGTGCGCACTCCTCGTTGGTACTGTGTGGTTTCTTCTTTTTTTTGGTCAGTTTGCTTAGTTTCTTTATTGGCTTCCTGAAATTCTCCAAGGAGAACTGAAAAGCTTTAATAGGTAATAAAATTAAGCCTTTTACAGCAACAATAGTGAAAAAATGACATTAATTTCTCAAACTATGTGGTGCTTGGGGGTTTTATGTCGTATTTGGGGGGGAAGTGTCTTTTTCTTTTAATACTTTTTATTATTATTTCTTAAGCAATATCAGTATTCTGAGAGACACAGAATACTTATTGCAGAAGTGTGAGCACAGGAATCTCAGGTATGCTGAACCAAAACGATAGGAACTGGCAAGTCCAGGGTTGCAGGTTATTCCTGCTACAGGTGAAGGCACTGTAAGCACTCACAGACTTCGCAAAGGTGCAGAGACATCCGGGGTGATTTTCTCCTGAAAAAGAGTCAGAATTAGCTCTCTTAGTGCTTGTCTGCAGGGAAAATTTGCCAGTGTAATTAAACTCCTCAAGTTACACAGGTCTAACTCCTTGTTCGGTCACTCTTGTTTCAGGAGGAGCGCCCAGGCGGGGAGTTTGTCCCAGAGTAACCACGGCAGTGTGCTGCCATACGAGTACAGTGAGGCCATTTGCCAGCTGGTGCGTGCCAGGTGGCTGCCATCTGAGATGCTCAGGACAGCATTGCTCATGGTGGAAAAAAATTGCTGAGCTGTGCCAGGGCCTTAGGCAGGACACACATTCCCATCAACGCCCTGAAAATAAACATTTTAAGTCGTAAGTCAAATCATTTCCCTATGTATATAAGCTCCAGCTGCCTTTGAAAACCTCCTATCACAGCTTTCTTTCACAGTTCAGTTTGACAAAAAGATGAGTTTCACTGTTAATATTTAGCAGGATTCTGATGTTAGATCCTTAACCCAGTTTCTCACCACCCCACTTTCCTACCGCCCCTCTCTTTCTCCGCCCTGCTTCTGGCTGCAGAGTGATTCCTGACTGAGGGAAGGACTGGGAAAGGGATGAGGTGACTAGCTGGAAGCGTGGGTGACCTGGCTCCAAGTCCTTGCTTTGCTGCAGACTTGGGTAAGTGGGTAAGACAATCTCTCTGCGGTTTGATTTCTGCCCTGTGAAGGTGAGGAGCAGCACGTCTGCGACTCTGGGAAGAGTTGCAAGTTGTGATAACCACGTCAGAGCAGATGAGTTGCACAGGTTGGGCAGGCTGAGTGGTTGGGTCAGTATCTCAGGTGCATTGCATTTCCTGGGAGATAGGGACTGAAAAGTTGTTCGTTCCCCAGCCAGGCTGCCTTTCTGGAGCAAATCCACTTTGCCTTCCCTCCTCTTCCCTTACTGAGCAGTCTTCCAGAGCATTAACTGCCCAAAGCATGTTTCTGTTTGTCTTAATGCACTAAAAACTATCTTTCTGAACAGGGATAAATCCCCTTGAAGCCCCTCATGACCTCTGATTGTTACAACCTGAAGAAATAATTGATTTTAAAGCAGGAAGGTTCACGACAATTTGTCTTCCAAAGATGTGGCTGGAGAAAGACAAACCTCATTCAGAGACTTGTTCTAAAGAAGTTGACTTTTCAATGTACAAGATACCACAGTCCATTATGGGACAGGCTCTGCTATTACTGTCAATGTTTGCTAACAACAGGTTCAGAAAAATTGGCAGCACTGGATGTTAATGTTGGATACTGAAAAAGAGAAAAAGAAAAAAGCGGGGGGGGGGGAACATCATTAAATGTGAGCTAAAGCTAGGTTGCTCTTCATCTCTTCATCATCCACTTGTAGCCTCCCATGCTTGGCCTTCTCTGGACTGGAGTTGTTATTTGGTTAGTGTTTTTTGCAGGGTGTTCCTGAACTGCTGAATAGTTTATGCGTTCATCAGCTTGCATAATTTGCTCTTACTTGTCTTACACCAATCTCTGTCTGAAGGGGGAAAAAGCGCATATCTTATGTGGGAACTCTATTATACAGTTGTTAAAAGCAGCTGTTTGAATCCTAGTATTCAGTCTTTTCTTTACTTCATTTCAAATGGGACAATTCAGATTGTGAGCTTAGCTCAAGGGTATACAATGAGGGTAATCAAACGTCTTTATATAGCCTCAAATTTGTGTCATAAAGAACTGCAAAAAAGGCATCCAAATGTAACATTGAAAGTTAGATGACAATTTATTTCTACAGTGTAATCTGGCAGTCATTTCCCTGGCCTACAACAGGCTTGAAAGTGCTCTGCTGTGGTTTGTAGACTCTAGAAAGAAAGAGGTCCTCATGAACATACACATACATGCTGATGTTAAATGTACCTTCTGTGTTTCAGAATTTGTGTTTACTTGTGTAACTGTAGGCATACAATGTCCCTGATGTAAAAATGAAGGGATAGGCTAATATTTTACCTGTAGTTGTCTGTGTTCCCTCTTCCAGCCATACCACTTTTTCAGCATTACATGTCTGGTCATGGGAGAGACAAGCCGTAGCTTTTTAACAGTAAAGGGATCGCACTAGCTCTCTAGTCTGATCCTTGGTCAGAATAGTGAACGGGGTGATGGAGATGTGCTTGGTGAGTTGGAACTGCGGGGTCCAGTCCCTTTCCTTATCCAGGCTTTGGCCGGCTTTCCCTCCTTCCCCAGGTTAGTGAGCAGCTCGGGGAGGCAGCATGCAGCTGAAATTCACCCACTTCTGTTTTCTCTTAAAAGCTGTCTCTGGTTGAGTATCCCTTTCTTTTTTATTTTTTTTTTCCTTACTCTGCAGAGAATTATTTTCATCAGAAATAGTTCATTCTTCTTGTTTCTTTCAACGTGCAAAGCAAACCAGTGTCCTTTCAGATCACTGATGGATCTTTGTTGCTTTTTTGTGAGGAGGAAACCCAGGGTGGCAAAGTCAGACTGGGCCTCCAATCCAATAGGCACTATTCAAATGTATATAAAATCTGAGATGCTGTTGCAATCATAGCTATTTAGGGGAAAGCGCACAATGTATTCAATGCTTCGTCGGATTTGTCTCTATGCAATTTCATTGGTGATGGAGCTTGCTTGCCTGGTCTCTGTGTCAGGCTAAACAGCGACAGTGGGGACGTTTTGTTCAAAACTTGCTTTGCTAAATTAAAAAAAAAAAAACCAAACACGGTATTTCTACAGCCGTATCGGGTATAAATAATTATCTTTGAGACCACTGGTAAGTTTTGTAGCAAGTTTTACCCAAACGTATCCTCTGCGGAAATGACTACGTATACTCAATCTACTGTTCCTGTAAACTTGGGGAGGAGTTGATCCAGTAACGACTGCCCAAAAAGGTCCTGCCAGGGCAGCGCCCCGGGCAGCGCCCCGCAGCCCGTCCGCGCTCGGCAGCGGGGCGGCCGCCCGCCGCCCTCACCGCCGTGCCGCCGGGCGCCTTCACGAGCGCGGGCTGCCACCTAGCGGCCGCCGCCGGGCGCCGCGCCGGGGCCGGGACCGGGACCGGGACCGGGGCCGGGGCGGGCTTGGCGGGGCCGGGGCGGGGGGGACCCGGCGCTGGCCGAGGTGCCCGCCCGGGGTCGGGCGCCCGCTGGGTTTCGCTCTGCCGGTGCCCAGGGCGTTCGTGCCGCTGGCGGTTGTAGCACACCTCGTCACTTTAATTAAAACAAACAAACAAACAAACCCCCACCAAACCTAAACCAAACCTCATCCCCCCTCCCAAAGAAAAGAAAAGAAAAGAAAAGGGGGAAAAAAAAAAAGAAAAAAAGAAGAAAACCTACAAAGTGTCCCTTGCATTTAAACGGTAGGGTGCTTGGGCTGTGATTGGGTTGGGGGGGTCTTCGTTATTAATTGCCTGGGGAGGGGAAGGCCCGTAGAGTACTGAATACTCCAGCTGCACAGCATTTCCCCGGGCACGTGTGCGTGCTTGCTTGGGTTCGGCACAGCCCGCGTTGCAGCTCTCGGGTCCGTGGGTGCAGTGGGGAGGGTGTAGGGGTGTGCTCTCTGGGCCGCCCGGAGCAGCCGGCTGCCTACTGTGGGGTGTGACCAGGGGCTTTTGGGGGCTCCCGCAACATCAGTAACAGGGGAGGAATTGGCATTGTCATTTGCTTTTGTGTTTCAAAAGAAGTAAACCTTTGCTGAAGGAATACCCTGTGTCTGCTGAAAAAGCCCGTGCCAAACAGCCTCGAGCCTGCCCAAACCCAGACAAAATGAAGGAAAAAGGAAGAAAACCATAGGACAACTTAAACAGGCCAAAGAAGAAGGGAAAGCATAATTTGCTTATGTACAAGATCACAACTTAAACGTGTTATAAAGAAAAGAGCTGATATTTTGTCCTGATTTAATAATCATAATTTTACTTGCAATTTTTTTTCCAAAAATGAAATACTTCTGATAAGTGTGATGATGTGGCTTAAACAATTTAGCCATTCAAACTGTTCTTTCGAATTATCTGGCATCTATTCATTGAAATGAAGTTATGCCTTTGGCTTTTTTTCAAGGCCTAGAATTGAAACCACAGATTTATTTGCTATTTACAGCCACTTCATATCAAAAATCACTACTGTAAGGTTGCTAGTATTTGTATTGTATTTTGGTATTAACCACTGCAAGATCCCTAGTCTGTTTATAGCACAGAAAAGTTGTTTCATTGTGTGGTTTCCTGCTATGCCACACTACCTTTCTGAAATCAATGGAGTCAAGCACATTGGAAGAGAGAGGAAATTTTGGGTTGTTTATGATATTCTGGACAGAAATAGATGAGGCAACTGAGTCCATTGTGTTTTATGATAGAGAACTGTGGATACAAACAACATGCTAAGGGATTCCACTGGTGCTAAAAGATTTTGATTTCCCCATTGCTAATGCCAGATATTTTAAAAAGCAGTTTTATTTACCTTATTACACTTATATCTTTTAGGCATCAGAATTTATGTCCCTTCTCTGTGACCCTGAGTACTTAAAACGTCATGATATTCTTCATGAAAAGTGAGCTTCTCATAAATAACATGATTCCAGGAGCTGAAGCTTTAAAAAGAAAGCTGTGGTTATATACCTTTGAGAAAGCTCAAAGTTATGAAAGTTATGTTAATTAAATGATAGTATTGTTTGGGGGTTTTGTGTGTCATTTTCAGTTATCAAAGCATCTGTGGATATTATATATAGATAATCAGGAATGAGACAGACCAACAATACTGCTAAATATTGTTCTATTAAAGCCAGATGCTGGGGGAGGGATGGGGATACAACCACCACTTTTGCTAAGAGCCAGGTCGGGACTATACTGACTTCTAGACTTGGACATTTTTTTCCCATCAACTATCAAACCCTGACTTATCCTTCATATAGTACTGTGAAGTAGTTTGATAAGTATCTTGCTGGTTATTTATATGCTTTATATAATTCTGGCTTATTTTTGACAGGTAATCATATCAGTCTTTGCTGCAACCTAGCTTGGGCTATAAATGTTTTTCTCATGCTGCCAGGTTGCTGTGTTAAGTTGAACACAGGGACTGTCTGCCGTAGATGGAGAGAAAATGATGCTGCATGAGAAAATGATGTTTAAAAATCTCTGTTTGCAAGTCTGAACGGGAAAGAGGAAGAGTATTGTTTACTGGGGGACTTTATACAAGAACAAATCAACTTCTTTTTGTTTCCAGTCAAGATCTGTTGACTGAAAACTACTTTAGCTTCTAGGATTTAGGATAGTAACTCTAGTAATTGGTAGCAGCCTCCTAATAATGGGTAAGAAATTTGTGTAGGAAGCCAGCAACGTAAACAACGTAATTTACAGAGCTGCTGGAAAGTTCAGAGTAAGACGACTTTTTCCTCTCTCTTTCTGTCTTTTTTGGTACATGAGATGGTAACTTTTTTTAAAATCAGTATCAACCTTTACTGCATTGTTTCCAAAAAACACATAATGTTCATGTGTGGGTAAGCCTGACTGAACAAATAGCATCAGTGGCTTTCTGTCCTACCTTCTAGCACGGGCAAATTGTAGAATAATGTGCTGTATAAGAAATTCATGTATGCATAAATCTACTTTTCACAGAGATTGCTGGCATCAGTCCTGCGGAGGTAGCAGAGCTGCCTAATGGTTTTCTCTTCCCCCTCTGGAGTGGCAGAGCTGTGTGTACATTGTCTGCAACATACAGCACAGCATATATTGTCAACAACCTAAGTACACAAAATTGAGGTCAGATGAAAATAAGGCAGCTAGCAGACAGCAAGTATTTTCAAAAGAAGTTTTTTTTGCTCTGGTTTGGTTTGGTTTGGTCTGGTCTTTAACTAAGCTTAAAGTTGCTGTTGTCAGTCTGTCCAAGCTGGTGAACTCTGCTAAGGAAGAAATACTGAGCCACTCCCTTGGAAGGTAGCTAAAAATGCATTTTTAAAACAGTGAATATTTTATTGTGCACTCCTTCATTTCATGCAAACCCTTGCTTTACTTGTGTTAGTGTCCAAGTGTCATGATTTGTGCATGGGACGTGCGTGCACAGATAAACGTCTTGAATTAGACTGGCTCCAGATGGAGAGCAACGCCATCTGCTACCTCTAACTCGCAGCCCCAAAGACTGTAGATCTGATCCAGGGGAATGACTTTGTGCTCCTCTGCTTGCAGTATTTCTTAAATGTTTCTCACACCTCACATAGGAGTTGATCTTGATGTCCCAGCTTTGTTTCAGAAGTGAAAGGACACCTGCTACTGCAAATTTTTATTCATACCATAGTTTTCTGCTACAGGATCTATAAAGAGGAAAAGAGCAATGGGAATTCTTCCTGTCAGCACCCTGATTTCAAAAAGCAGCATTGTTCCTGCAAGGAGGAGGAAGGAGAGGGAAAAAAGCATAAATAGAAAACTAAAAGCAGCATTTCCCTAATCCTCCATTTTGGCAGAAGTATCTGGGAACGTGACAAAGTTTCAGTACTCGTTGATGCTGAAGACCTGTGTGCGGGTTCCTGGAGGGTGAAGAAGCTGACCTCTGCTTTGAATTCCCAAACCCGCCATGAACTTTACCGTCCTCACTTAGTGTCCCAACTCTTCTGAAGACTCCATGCTCTTACTGTGTTGTAAATTAATGAAAATGAGGACTGAAGAAAATGCAGTAAAGGGGTGATAAAGTTTTTCCTAGCCAAATTTTGTCCTGATCCTTACAAATCTGTGTAGTATATCAAGCAAGGACAACTGGTAAAATTTAAGGTTCCCTTAGAGCAGCTATGTTCAGATTTACTAATTAACTATATAGTTTGCATTTGGAGTCACTGTTAGAGATGTTGGAGACCTTTCTGCCCCATTTCCCCTTTATTTTATCAATTACCAGAGTCCTTTGTGTTGTATTCTCATGTACTGCTCTGTAATAAACAGGAAAAAGAATTCCTCTCACCCCTCAGACTTTGTACTTAGAACTGTTACCATTTCACGTAATAATTCTCAACTGTAAAATTGAATCCAGTATTAGGGAGTTTACTTAGCGCAGAACTGTAGGATTTTATGATCAAAACTCTCTTGGTATTTTGTGACCCAGAGAGTATTTTGGAGTGTCAAAGGAGATCATGTGCACAGATAACAGTGGGGATTTATAGCAGGGTTGTGTTTGACCACTTAGCTTTGTCACAAACAATCCAAAACAATTATTTTCAAGGATCTTCTGCTGTGGTACATAGTGAGTGTACAATAATTTTTAATATCCAAGGTCCAGAACCACCATTGCTGCTTATGCCTCTACTACACTTCTAGTTAGTCTCTTATATTTTAACTTGCTGAGTCTGATCCAAATTCCATTGGCATTAATGAAGAACACATATTGACTTCAATAATCTTTGAATTACATCTAGTATCAACTACATTAACATAATCAAGTGAGAGGCAATTGTTATGGATGCATTATTTAGCACTGATTGGGGAGGGACTGTCACCTCCCAGTGTCAGCTGGTGTTAGATGTTATTTTATAAGGGCTTGATTATTAAATTACTATTGCAGGTTATGAATCTTTCAGTTGTGCTTTCACTTCTAACTGTGCAATGTTCTGTATTTATGTTATAGTTCCAAAGTGTACGTTGGAAGGGTTCAGGCACTTTATATAATTTCCAAATCTGTAGTCTCTTCTTCTATGAGGTGGCATTTCTTACAAACCTGAGTGAAGTGAGGGCCACAACGTGCCTCACATTCCTCTCTGCATCACGTAGTGAGACGCACCCTGCGTTGCTGCAGATAAGGCTTTGACCTGACAGCACTCGTTTGTGCATAAAGTGGGAGGAGTATGCCAGGTTTCTGATGCTGCTAATTCGAGTCAGGCTCCTGGTTCGCAGTGCTCCTTAGCTTGAAAGTCGCTGAAGGCCTTTAAAACAAAGAATATCAAACTACTGATGCCGCATCCTGGAATAACTTCATCAAGCCCTGTTCAGGGGGTATGATCAGCAGTCACAAAATAGGCAGCTGCAAGTAGGAAGCGAGATGCTGGCAGGTCACGCGCGTATGGCAAAGCTCTGGTCCAGCTAGTGTTAGTGACAGTGTCAGGTGTTGCCCTGTCTACCAGAGGCTCTGCCTGTGCCCAGGACATGAGCATGGTTGGGTTGGTACATGCAATAAAGTGTGTTTTTAAGTTTTTTAAAATCAGTATTCAGCTTGACTGAATCTAGACATATTCGTGGTGCCATTTGCCACCAGTTTAAAAGCCATACTTGATCACAACTTGAGTGAGCAAGTTCAGAGGCCACAGTGGTGTAGGAATAGGAGACAGGATACTTTCTACAGTGATAATCTCAGTTTTGTTAATACTTATGGGGCAGTTAAAAATAGTTTTGTTGGTGATCAGGGTTTTTCTCCAAAGAGCCACAGGGGACGTAGACCTCTGCTGCAAGTCAGCTGCTTGCCTTCCAGGAGCACGTAATTTGCTTTTAGTGAAGTCCAAAATGATTAACTGTCATATTAACCAATGCATATACTTGTGTCAGTGGTTAGAAGAATTTCACTTTAGATCCTAACCTTCAGGCTGATGGACTTCTGTGCCAGTGTAAGACTTCATCAGTCAGTAGAAGTCCATCTGCAACCTTGTTTCATGTTGCAAAAGCCAGACCTCACCCAGTAAACCAGATGTGAAATTTTCCTCTGCCTTGTCAGATTGGAGTGAAGATGCTGGAGAATAATGTGGTTTAAATTTTGGGACAAAGAAACGTGTGCATGTTGTATTGGGCACAGTAGTGTCACAGTGGGCTGTCTTAATCACCCACAGGATAAGGGCAACCTGCAGTGTTACACCAGTAGGTAAAGAAGACCTCTCGCTGGGGTGAATTGCTGCGCTTCCACAACTGAGAGAGAAGAAATGGCCCATTAGTGTGTGACTGCGGTACCGAGGTCTGCTTCGGAAATAGGTCATTAAAAACAGAGTATACTTGCACTTGCTATGGGAACCAAACCTCAGAAATCTTTCTCACACATCAAAGCAGGTAAAGTGTGCTGAAGCACTAACGGAAAATATTTATAAGAAATTAGTACAAGTACATGATTTTAACATGTAGCTATTTACATAGGTATTGAAATTAAAATATAAAGTTGGGGGGTGGGTTCTGCCTGGTGCAGGCAGAAGCATGGAGCTAGATGATGGACATGTGAAAATGTTCACACTATGTTTTCGGGGGGGGATCAATATAAAAGAACTTCAGGAAGGGTACATAAAGGTGATTTACTTTTCACCTTTTTCTGGCTTACTGCAGAAAAATGTAATTGAACTTCAACTGGTCTCTGAATTATTTGGCCTTCTGTTAAGGCAGCAGACAAAGATCTTTGATAGATGTTTATTATGATCCTGATGGAACATTTTATGCTGTGTAGCATGAGAATCAAGGGAGAAAAAAAGAAAAAAAATAGACTTTTAAAGATGGTTTCTACTGTGTGCCTTTCACCTCTGTGGTTTTCCTTGCCATCTCTATCCCGAGTTCCTGCTTATAGGATCCAGTAGTGCACAAGCTGCCATCACTTGCCCTTTGCTCTTCTTTTTCACCCTCCCCCTCCAAATATCAGTTCAAAACCAAGAACTCAGTCACTTCGCGTTTTCACCGCAGTTTTTCACCACAGTATTTCTGTTGAAATTGTTTTCTAGTTTTTGAAATAACTAATCTAAGATGAGGTAATTTTCCATGTAAATTAAATTTTGTAACACAAATTCAAATGCTCCCCAAAATAAAATTACTAAGTAAATGAAGAAACATTATCATGGTAAAGTAACGGATCTTCAAAAATTCCTCAGAGCTTACAGTGGAGCTCAGCAACAGGACATATTTCCAACCCACTGGGTTCAATGTACATGGTTCAAAACAACAGATAAAGTATTGGAGACATCCTGGTTGTAACTGGAAAGCCCAGAGGGTTAAGGATCCTTTGCAATAGCACAAAGATGTCTGTGTTCCACAAAATGCCAAAAGAATTATATTCATTTGCCAAGTTGCAGGATTCACAGAATAAAGCAGGAAAAACATACATGCCGATAAGGAACAGTTTGCTAGTTTTTGCAAATCAAAGAGCTTGAAAAGCACTAATAATAGATTTATTGCTGAACAACATCCTTTGTAATTATTTATTTCTGGACAGATACAGGATGATCAGCATCCTGTTTTATTTCATTTTGTTTGTATAAGTAGAACACTGAAGTGATTAACTGGGAATAAGTGCTGATTAAAGGTGCATCTAAATTTATCCCGCATTGTTTGGGGATGACATAGACCTGGGAAATCTGAAATCAGATCATTGGATTGTAAATGTCGATCAGTGTGTTAAATAGCGCGAGTATATCCCAGGCCAAAGCGTGCAGTCAGAGTCCGGTACGGATGTTTCACTAGCCTGGGAGACTCTCTTGGGTGTAAACATGGCATTTTTATTCTCCTTTTCATTTCGTCCCACTGATCTGATTAAATGCTGTCTGAAAGCGCCCAACTGGTTCAGGCTATCATAGGGTAGATATTACGCTATTGTACGTATATTATATTAGTAGGTATAATAGAGAGAGAGAGAGAGGTAGAACTTCCTAAGCTGTAAGAAGGTGGTAGGCTTTTCCTGGGTTTTTAATGATTTAACGGGGCGATAGCCTTACTACTGTCTTACCCAGCGAAAACCTCCGGGTAGGTGTTCAGCTGCTGAGGGGTCCCTCCGGCCGTGAGCAGGAACGGCCCGGCCCGGCCCGGCCCGGCCGCGTCCCGCCGCTGCGGCGGCCCGGCCCCAGCAGAGGGTGCTCGGGCTCCCCCGGGAACCGCTCCCCGCTTCGTCCACGGTCTTCCGTGGTTTTTGCCTGTCCACTTCTCGTCGCTGCACGAAGAGCCCGCAGGCACAGCAAGGGCGTCAGAGGAAGATGTTAAAGATAGGAGCTTGGCAGACAACGTAAGCTTTTAAATACTGAAACTTGGAGCTGTGGAGAGCATTGATCTAGATTGTCTCAGCAGTTTCCAAGGCAGTCAGGGCTGCGGCACGCGCAGTGGTCCCAGCTCATTAGGAAATGTCAAGAGGTGTAGAGCGAACACTACCTCAGACCACAATGTGTCAGAAAAAGCAAAAGCTTGCAAAGAAAAAAAGGTTATCTGATTAATCTGGTGAGGGCTTGATGGTCATGTAAAGGTCTGCAACAGCATTTATTTGCTTGGAGTGGTATTTTTAGCGTGGGACTTGAAAGATTTTGAACCTTCACAAGGTTTACCTCTGAAAGTAGCTGACTGAAAGCTTTAAAGACAGGCAGATGAAATAAATGACAAATCTTGCACTGGAGTCTCCCAACTAATAGGCGGTCATTGGGTTGTTACATATTTCCCCCCTTTTCAATTTACTGCAGAGAGTTGTTACTAAACTCCTCAGCCTCTCTTCTTGGGGCACAAACAGGTCTGCGTGTCTATGGAAAAGAAGACGCAGCATTTAGATTGTCCCTGGATCTTGTTATCCCCATTTCTCAAAAAATGCACTGCAAATTCTTCTGTGCTTTTCTTGGAGTTTGGGGGGGGGGTTTAATAGTTAAAAGTGGCAATTATAAGTGCATTTAAATATGTTTTTGTAACTTCTTCCTATCACAATAGTTTTGTGCATTAATCCAGTAAT
Organism: Gymnogyps californianus; assembly: GCF_018139145.2. Lineage (NCBI taxonomy): Eukaryota > Metazoa > Chordata > Aves > Accipitriformes > Cathartidae > Gymnogyps > Gymnogyps californianus. The sequence goes on from NC_059473.1 coordinate 55,159,614, forward strand.
GCATTGTGGCAGACTAGATGTTTTTAATGTGTGGCTTATGATGAACTTTATGATATTTATATACGTAGCAAGCAGGAATCCACAGTTATGTTCCATACACAGAATGTAACTTCATACACCTTAGGGACTTACACTTCAGAGACTTTTAAATACAAGCCTCTGGCTTGGAGCTATCTTTCTCTTGGCTGCACATAGCACCCAGTAAAAGTTTGTATCTGGCACGTCATTTTTGAGGTGTGGCAGAGTTATAGATGGTAATACGAGTTGAAGTTTTACAAATGATTATGTTGGAGACATGTATGAATCCTTGAGTTCCTTTATTATACGTTGTGCAAGCATTCAGTTAGCTGAGGCATACTTCACTTTTGAATCATAAGGAAAATGCCACTACCCAGCTTGCTTGCAAACTCGTTTGCTTAGAAGCCTCGTTGCATCAGCGAAAACAACAGTGCGTGTTTAGAGTGCTCTGTGGAGCACAATGTTTCCTTTTCTTCGTTCAGTAATTTAAATGATTGGAGCAATACTTTTGACAAGGAAGACATAATTTCATTGCTATGGATCATTTTTCAAGGGAAACTGAGTTTTGGAATAAAGTGATGGTGAGTAAACCATGTGAGTGGGGAAGCAGGGATTATTTTTGTTCCGAGTTTTATTCAGCAGTTTCTGAAAACCAAGATGGAAGTGATTTTGGTATTCTGACTGCAGGGTTATATGTTTTTTATTAAGTGGAAAACATAACATAATGATTAAAGAAGGGGTGAGACTGTAACAGGCACGCTTGCTGTCGTGTTCCATGGGAAAGTGGAATGTGATTTCTCTTTTAATGTCGAGATACAAATCTGATTCACAGTTAGTTCATCTGACTTCTTCTGAAAGGGAAGCAAGTCAGCTTATTAAATAGATGCATTTTGTCTAAGCAGCTGCTTTTAACATAACAGTTACCTACATTTTCAAAATCATTTGTGGTATTGCTATCTAGATATTAAAAGAGGGGTTTTTTAAAAAAAGAAAAAATAAAATCAAAACCTAATTTTATTTCAGATGGGGGAAAAATTTTAAATTACTAATTATGATTGTTCTCTTTCTGGGAACTGCATTCTCTGTATTAACTGTATTCTGCATGTTCTGTAAGTAGCCATTTTCTTTTGTTTCTTTTTTCTCTTTTTTGCTATCAAAATGCAAATAATACTTCAGTCATTGAATTATCGATTTCATCCAAAGAGAGAGGGTGGTTTTTTCAAGTCCAAGTTTTGCCCATAAGAGCAAAAAGGCCAGACAAAATAATGCTGCTTAAGTATAGGGAGGTAACCGTACACATAGCTGCAGGTTAGGACAAGTAAACTTTATTGTGCCTTCTCTTGTTGCTGATGGTAATCGGGACAGACATATTAGCCTGATGAAAAGAAAAAATCAACCGGAGGTTTTCTAAAGTAACTTAAGGAACACTTTTTCTCTGAGGGAGAGAGGCGTGATCTAGCTGGTAAAGTATATAGTCAGTGTGTCTGGCTTATTGTCTCAGGCACTGCCACAGGCAGTCTTAGATGAGTTTGAGAAAGCCACTGTACAACTAATTTTACTACACTTGCTTACAAAGTGAATTGTACTTTGTTCTTGTAGTAAGGTACCCCCACAAAATCTTTCGGTTTCCATATTTTTAAAATACCAGTAATTTTTGTCTCCTTCACAGGGCTGCTATGATTCTTACTCCATTGGTGTATTTAGTTTTTGGTGACACCGTTTCAGCCATCTCTAGGTCTTTCCTCCATAGGCAGCACTGCAGTTGGGAGTGAGTGATTAATATAAAACTTGTTCAAATTTGTGAGGACTTAATTGTATTTTCTTGTTTTAAAAAAGGCAGCTTAAGTAACCGTTTGGCTGTCCAACTGCTGAAAATACAGGCGTACATAAAGAACCTGCATTTTAGAGATGTATGAGTTAAGCTAATCTTTTCCCATATAATTTAGTTCAAGTTTGCAAGCTGTGAAGTTCTTCATTTTGCTATCTTGTATACGTGATTTGTACAAACGTCATTAGCTCATGACAGCAGGTTTGCAAGTAGCAATAATCGTTCTGTTGAACCTTTAGGCCGTGATCATGCAATCTGGTTGTAAACCAAGAGTTTTGTGGGTAAAGACAACCTCTGTGGTTGTCTGAACATATATATTGAGTGGGTTCCCATGCATGGAAGTTACCTTTGCAATTCAGTTATTTCAGGTGAGCTTGTGTCCAGTGACAGCTTTGGGAATGTGTCTCCTTCATGATTTGCTAACTGGTTTAAATATTTCTTAAAAAATAAAACTAAGAGAGCAGCTCAGTTTGGGGTTTTTTTGCAGTGACTGGGTTTTTTTACTGCCTTTCTCCCAGAATAGTAGCACTTCCATCTTCACCTGACTGTACTCTCCTCTCGGGTGAGCTCTCTCTGCCAAGCGCAGAGCCCTGCGCTCAGAGCTGAGCTTTGTAAACACTACAGGAAGAAGATGCAATGAAAACTTCTGTCTATGGGATTTCCCATCTCTTGAAATCAAATTTTCAAATAAGTCCATGTGTCCTAATGTTTTCCTGTCACAGAGCATTGTTTGTAGGACAATGCAATTTTCTTCATTGTTTTTCGCACTTGAACACAGCTTAATAATTTAAAATGTCCAAAGGAGCAAAAATGATTTTTGAAAAATAGGGCTATGGTTGTGTGAACACTGTAATTTTCAGGAAGGATTTTAAAAGAAAGGTGCCTGGAAATATCAGTTGTAATTTCAAAATAAAACAGAAAATGCGTTGCATTCCTGTGGAAGAAGCCAGCTGATTGTCACAAAGAAGATATGCTGGTGTCCACATTGTTAGTGAGGTTTGCAGTACCACTGCTGTGCTGAACTGACATCTGGAGGGGATTCTCAAGTCACTTGGCAGAGTATTTGAAGAGTATCTGGAAGCTGGCAAGCTGGTTCCCCATGTGTCTTGAGGATGGGGTTATCTAGCCAGCTTGGTGAGAGTGAGTCAGGACAGCTGGTCCGTATTGGATCATTGGACTGAGCCACGTCCCCTGTCAAAGATAAGAAAACACTTTGAGGCATGCTAATGCTTCAAAGACAGTAGTGGACTCATTCTCCTGATCACAGGCATTTTGCTTACCTCAGTTCCAGTTTTGAGTTTTGGTAAAGAAATACATGATAACCAGACAGTGGCTAATGATGTCAGGATAGAAAGTGTAACAGTGGTAGAAAAGTGTTTAATCCTATAGTCATCTTACATTGAAAACTGGGGAGTGGGAGGGAGGTCATTAGAGCAAAATGGCTGTTTGATGCAGGGCAATCAAGTCCTGTGGAAAGATGGGGGTTTTTTTCCTCAGTTCCTGTTAGACACTGATTTGCTGCCTCTTTTTGTATCTGTGGGTCAGGTTTGAACTGTGACTCTCAACAAGGGCTGATGAATATGGAAGGTCTCTTGACTTCCCTTCGTGGCTGCTGGCGTCCTGAGCCCGGGCATCACTCTTGCAGGCTCAGGAGTGTCCTGCCGTCCTTATCGTCTGCTGGATCATTTCATTTGGGGTGCAGCTAGTCACCAACAAAATCTCTTAGTGAAGGGGGTTTTCTTCGTACAAATTCAGAACTGCTGTGGTGTGCCAGTTGGTGTCAATGCAGCGTTCGAAAGAGGCTGAGAGAAAGAGTGTGACAGAAGAACTGTTAATTGCCAGGTCACGGGTTCAGAGGTTCTGTCTAACCATAGGAATAGGATGTGCCAGTGTTTGCTACTGGCAAGCGCAGTGTCACTCTGCTAAGATTTTTGGGATGTAGTTCAGAAACTGGGCTCTGCAAAACTGTAAGTTAACTGTGTGTGTTGCCAGCTTCACCATACAATGGAAAGAGTGATCACGCTTTCCTTTAATTGAAGTGCTTAAAGTAAAAAGATAAGCTAAAATGTGCTTTAGCAATAACGTAAATAAAAGCACTAGTAGGTTTTAAACATGAACACTGAAGAAATCATCATTTAAAAAGAAAGCAACCCTTCTTCTGAACTCAACAGGTCTTCTGCAGTCTCAGGTGTAGAGGAGAGAAAGCCTGATTTGTAAGCTCGGGAGCAGCAAGCAAGCAAGCATCTTCTCCTTGTTCCAAGTTCTGGAAACGCTGATTGTAGCCAGCTTCCCTTGCCAAGCAGAGGTCCCGCCATTTTTGAGGCCTGCTCTTGTCTGCATACAATCCACCAACATCTGAAATGCTTTACCCATCACTGACCAGGTGGAAAGTTCAAATTCACATGCGTGAAGAAACTGCTGATCCATTTGCATGATATGCCACAGTCCCGCTGTTTTTTATGTAGTTAGGTAGTAGATAGCAAAAGATACTGAAATCTATTTTTCCGGATTAGTTGCATATAGAATGTCTTTTTTCTCCCTTCCTCCTGATTTTCACTCCCATTTTACTACCTCGATTTGTATTTTGCGTTTCTTTTTCATCCTATCTATGGAACTGAAAGCACTGTATCTACTGCACACCTGCATTTGTTTTCTGTCAAGTCATCCAAATTCTAAAAATCCAAACCCAATATTTACAGGTAATCTGCTCATCTGGAAGCCAATAATTTTTTTAGAATCAGGTTGAAGGCTATATGCTTCCTCAGAGAAGAGACACATATATTGATGTGTTTATGCTTTGCAATAATAATATTTGTCCATGTGAGAAAGTGTGAAGTGGTTTTTTTTCTGCCACACCATATGGCTTATAACTATTTACAATCCAAACAATAACAGCTGCTGCTGAGTAAGAGAATCCATTCCTCTGAGCTGGAGATGCGCTGAGTAGCGAATGACAAAGTATATGTCCACAGATGTATTCCAAATATCCTCATTTACCATTCAACATCCTGTCTATCATTCTCTTCTTGGAAACTGTTGGAGCTTTTTTTTTATATGCTTAGCTAATGGGGAGAGCTTTGACAGCTTCGTTTGGGAGTTTGGGAGCAGATAGAGAAGCTGTGTCCGATGACAGCTATCCAAATGGGAGAAGGGAAGGACATTCTGGTTGGGTGCTCAGCAAAATGAAAATGTGAATCATGCTCTTAACCCCTTTCAAAGAAAAATCCGTTGACTCTCTTAATCAATAAGTTAGAAGTTTCTAGTTGGAAGAATAAACGAAGTAATCTTTAGACCTTTAAAATGTGGGTCACTTCATGCCTTTCATTGATGGCATGCTTTAAGTTTGGAATTCCCTATTACAAAGATACATTTTGCATTTCTCAGCTACTGTCAGTCATTTTAGGCTCCTATCAGTTGCCTGTTTGAGCCTCTTTTTTTCTGCAGTTTTCTGCTGGCCATTTTGATAATTCCTGAATTTTTGTATCAGACATTGTAAGAGGTGACTTACCATTGTCAGTCATTCCTGTCAACAGCAAGAGGACAATTTCCAGATATTATACAATTGGGCTACATGCCTGGCCTTTACCTATAGTGCTCTGATTGGAAATGGCATTTAAACCATGTCCGTGCCTGTCAGCAGGTTCTCTCATATTTGCACCGAGTTGTTCGTGTACCTGCTCTTTCCCAATAGGTTAGACAATTGGCACGTTATATTTATTATGACTTATCTCGCAAAAGCATATTCCAGGGAGGATGAAATGTTCGGGGGGAGGGTATTCCCTGGGTGTATTCTTCCTGTCACACAATAATCTAACAATGCTCATTAGCAAAAAAGAATTGCAGGTTTCTTGCAGTTGACGCTTTATGTGCCATGAAGCTTTGCTGGTAAATAAAACTCACTGGATTTCATCCGACTTCAGAGTGCATTGAAAGGTGGCTATGAATAGAAGTGATCACACTTTCTAACAGCGTTTTCTGTTACAGTGGAGCCTTCTCATTGAAAAGCCACAAAATTAAGCCAGATTAATTCCTTGACAGCATATAATGAGTTCTATCATTTACATTTTATTTTTTTAAATGTATCTGTAGTACTCCTGTGCCACTGGGAATTTTCCATGTCAGAGCTACAGCTACCATAGAAACAAAAGGACTGAGAGGAACCTTCTGAGCTTTACTGGTAGTTAGGCTGGCAGCCCCGAACCTCACTGCTTCAACAACCCTTTAATTTGCATGCCCTTGTGGTCATCTTACAGAGAGATGTTTTTAACTTAAATAGTTTTCTTCCCTCTGCTTGGTGTGAGCAGGTCTCCATCTCAGACTCTGCTTTACTAAGGTCAACAGCCTCTCCTCCTCTCCTCACGTACGATAGATGCTCTGTTGCCATGATTACGCTGGCTGCTTGCAATTTATCTTTCATGACTGTGCAGTGACCAGAAGGGTTTCGAAGAAGGGACCCCACAGAAATGAATAGGCACTTGTGATCACTGAGAACGACCTGTAGGGCACATCCCATGTGCCAGTTCAGCAAATAAATAAAGTGGGGCTCCAGGTAGGTACAGGTCAAATCCCTTTATTGTAAAGCCCAAGCAATGCTGCTTATAGTTAATGAAAAATCTCCTTTATAAATCTAAGGGCTGTGATATGGCACCACGTAGTTGTGATTCCATAATTCATGTGCTGAGTCAGCTCGTTCCCATGTGAAGGAAGGAGTTACTTGAGAACATGCGCCTCGGTGTGAATTTCATCTCACTTGCCAGAGGTAAAATGGAATTACCAGAAATATTTGTATGAAAAGCCATAAGTACAGGCTTAATGTACATCAGTGCTACAGGAAAGAGCTTCTAACATATTCCTACCAGAAAAATGGTGATAGGTACCGTCTCCTGCCCCATTTCTGCTTCACTAGAAGAGACAAATTACTTCAGCTTTCTTGGATCAATGCAGCTGTGCCCGGGTTAAACTTGGAACTGCATGGAGAGAAATCAATATAAAACAACTGACAACAAAAATGGCAGATGGGAAAAATTGTTCTGTATAAACTAAGGCTACGTTTTGTCGTGGCCTTTGCCTGCCAAAGCTGTTCTGTGAGCAGTAACAATGGGTTGCATAAACAAATTTAAGGGATTGATGGAATTTGATTTCATGCTTTGTTCTTGCTAGCTGTCTGCTATGTTAAGCAGAGAATCCATTTCAATACCCACTATGTAAAATTCTAGAAACAGCTGTGAGTATTTACTTCTAGGGTGCTGCCTAGGGATAGCTGGGCTTGTTGGCAACTCTGTGTTAGAGCAATCAGTGTCAAGAAATCACCTAGTGAATAAAATTGTTTTGCTGACCTGTGACATGATTTGATGCCATTAATACCAGATGTTGAAGCCTCTGCTCCTCCTCCAGTCCTGCTCTTAGTTCATACAACACTGAGATGAGAATTTGTTATTGAAAGCTGTCTCTGCTTCCTAAGCAGGGAATCCATGAGCTTCATCTGTAGAGGAAAGCCGCTGTATTGGCTTAACTAAGGGAACATCCAAATGGACTGCTGACTTCATAAAAACAAAAAGCATATTGTCACACTGTCCAAATGCAGAGACTGAATTTACACCCATCCCCTCCTGCTGCCCCGTGGCTTTGGAAACACTATAGAAATAAGTTGCAGAGGGTCTGTACTTTGCTATCAGCTTTGCAAGCCGGTGAAATTGAGCCTCTCCTGCACAGAGGCAGCCTTGCATACTGAAATTGCTTAGCTTTGGGACTTCATAGGTGTTGTCTGTGTTTTGGCTTCAGACCAACAAGCTAGAATCTAAGAGAGTAATCTCTCAAATCCCATACACTGCTTTAGCATAGCAAGTTAGAGCAAGAAGCTGTGTTTGGACAGCATCCCAGTGAGACAGCGTGGAAAGTATGGAACCAATTAATGTCAGAAACCTGTACCTTGATGTGAATCCTAGTGTCCTGGAGTTGCTGAAGCACACCTCTGAGAAGCCTCCTCCTGGAAGTTAGACTCGCTGATTTGCCCAGAGACCTTTGCCAGGACCCAGCTGAGTGATCTGAATGCGCTTACACAATAACCTTGCGAAAGTGCGTCCATTAGCATCAGGCAAGCACCTCCAACAGTGATTGTTCGTATGGTTTTTACCTGGCGTGCCAGAAAACGTTGAGCAAGGGATGAGGTGAGAGGGAATTTGGGGAGGTCTTCTCTCCATCCTACTCAAAAGTAAAGAAGAAAATCCTGCTCCTTCCATCTCCTGTCTGTAAGAGATCTTGTTTTCTGCATTTCCACAAGCTGATGATATGGGGGTTCATTTTGTTGGAAAAGACAAGGTAGAGATACCAAGACAATGCAACAGCAGAATCTTGTAAGAGAAGAATTAAAGTGCAAATCCTGTGTCTTCCTCCTTTCCCCTCCAGAAATGCCCCATTTCTTAGCTCTGCCAAAAAGCAGGGATGCCAGCAGCAGGGAAAGCTCAGCAACACTGGGACTCCGAGATCATTGGGGGAGCCTCAGGCCCCGCTGTACCACAGGAAAAGCATTTTGGGCCATTCCCCCCTGCGTGGCTGTCACTCCATATCTTGAGAACGCAAAACAGTCAATCAGTGCCCCAAGCGAGGCTCTGACAGGCTGGGAGCTGTGCACGGGCAGAAGGGTTTGCAAGGCTTCAAGCATCTGCGTGATCTGCTTTAACGCAGGCTATTTTAGATTTAAAATGTGCTTGAACTATCATCCTAGACTAATTCCTGCAACATGAATTGCACTTTATAGTGTCATTGATCTCATTACTTCTGCAATTTCATTCCTTTTATTCTGAGTTTTATCTGAAAAAAAAAAAAAAACCCAACCCCAAACAATTTACTGTTCACCACTTTCTGCTGTCACAGGATGAACCTACTTTCCCCAATACCTTTACTAAACTGGCGGTGCAGATCCCCTGTGAAAAACTTGCAGCTGTTACAAGAATTTCTAATGTGTATCTTTGAAATCCATCTTTTGCCTCTTGATTTAATAGCCTTCTAAGCCATTACTTCAAAAGGGGATGTTGCCTATTTTTTATTTCTTGGGTTCAGTAGTTAGTGATAAATGAATCTCAAGAGAGAAAATAACTGAAGATGATGAATAGAAGAAAAATGTTCATTATTAGCTCAGGCAGAAAATGAATCCCTTTTCAGAAATTCAGTTGATAATAGTGGATTTTTTTTTTATAGATGATTAGCCTCATGACGAATCTATCACTTTGCCTTCTCAAACAAGTATGATATGTTTTGTCTTTTTTTCCTCTTGACAAGGGAATTCATGACATAATGTCACCCTGTTGGAAAATGTGTATGTTTCTGGTAATTACTGGAAAATGATGGTGTTCTTAATTTCCTTATTACGCAGGGTGGTTGTGATTAAAAGGTTAGACGTTGACATGCAGGAAAATGCTGGGATAAGTCAGTTAATTTCTTCTAGCTGCAGCAGACATTTCTCTGTGAGAAGACATACTACCATTTGCATGTGCTTTTTTTTTAACTGTTTAACAGCAGTCCCTGTACAAAGCAGAGCTGCGATCCCACACAGATGCTGAATGTCTGTGCTATCTTCAGTGAAGGTACCCCATCCCTCATGTAAATTTTTACCTCATTGGGAACTCTGCGATACCTTTTATTATTGCCACACAAAGCAAAAAAGAAAGAACTGTCGTCTTATCCATTTCTAGGTCTATATGTATTATTTTCAGAGATGCAGAGGTGAAACTTCATCTAAGCACCCATCCCCCTACAGTGATGTACTGCATTTGAAACTCAAGCAGAGAACAAGATGTCATGCTATCCTTCTTATCTGTAAATTAAAATAGTATCTCTGCCTTCTTAGACGTACCCTGCCTTTGGACTTCATTTAGTATTTCTCTCCAAATTGTTCTGTTAGGAAGTCAAAGCCAAGGGTGACAGAACCACTCTGTCACCACACATACTGGTCGCTCCTCACTGTTGGCTTAATGAGTGAAGTCACAGCTTGTATTAAATCTTGCCCAGCCCTTTATAACTCCTCAGCCGCATTTAACATGTCACATCTGGCCACCCTTAGGCGTGGTTGGCATCTTTAGTCGAAAGATGTGATGGCATGCTTACCTAAAACATATGCCAAACCGAAGGACCGAAGCAAAGCCAAGGCTTAGGGTTCCCTTGGGAAATGGAAAGAGAAGCCGGCAGTGTGGTCCCCGAGGGGTCCTTCCAAAAACCGCTGGGAGAGAAGTACTCAGTAAAGAGGGGGAATCAGAAGAAGGGCTGATCCTCTTACCAGTACCCCAAAATAAGGCAAGGTTTGCATTAATGGGTTGCTGCAACACAGGCGTGCCCTTAGAGCTTTCTGAACTTAGAAAGGGTTTTTTCTCACTGGTCATGGTAGAGAAGTAAGCCTTTAATGCAGTGAGAATTTATAGTATTTCAACATATTTTTCATTCTCAAAGTAGGATGGAAAGCCTAAATTCTGGGAAGCGTCATAAATTCACAAACTAAAAATAATTAAATAAAAAATGAATTGCAATATCTCTTTTTTATTCTGTCCCTTTCCCTCCCATTTTGCACCTTGTTTTGCCAGTTTTTTTGGTCTAAAACTACTAATCCTTCAAAACAACAAAAAAATACTGCCACGGAAAATACAAATTTTTGCAACCAGTTTTGTTGTTGGCAAATTAAAATCTTTTATAAAGATAGGATGTGTCTATTGAAAAAATATGCAGTTGACTCGACTCTTGAAAGTAGTCCCTTCAAATCCATGCAAAATGCAGATAAATCCCCCTCAGTAGTCCCTTCCCCTGGACTATGGTTAAGGAGTCTGGGTCCCATGGGCTCAGGACGCAAGGTGAAAACCTGTTATGTTGACTAGACTACAGTATAATCTGAGTTGAGCAATGGCATCGATTTGTATAGCATGTGGCGCAAAGTCTTCTAAATTCCCTCTCTGAAGGGAAAGGAAGAGGAAAGAAACCTTGTGTTAAGTGCCTAGATTAAATTCCAATAATCTCACTGTGTTATAATTCAATGATTGATGAAGGAATAGCACACTAAAATGATGTGAAAAAGATGAATACCGTTCAACAAGATTAATATGCTAATAAAGGGGATTTTTAGCTCTGAACTAATTATAAAATCCACCTCCTGCAAACAGCTGAATAGGCTCAAGTTGCTTCTTCCTAACATTTCTTTGCCATTGGTTATCTTTTAGCGATAAAGTTCATTATTTGGAATGTAACGATATAATGAAAAGTAAGAGAAGAAATTGTCATCAGTTCAAGAGGGTTTGGGTTTTTTTCATCTTTACAGGCTTTCTGGCAGTTTCATTTAGCTTTCAAACATCCAGAAAGCTGTATTGAAATTTTAGATCTTGGATGCAGTGTACAAAAATTTCAAGCAGATGTTTTTAGCCTGAGCACCGGTCAAGCAGAGTGGAGCCCTGCACATATGCTCTGGAAGCTGACGTGTGGTGTTCCCTGCCTGTGCTCCAGTGAGATGTGTGCTGGATCGCTTTGGCTTATTGGAAAGGTTTTGTCACGTGCAACTGACAAAAAAAGGGCCTTTCTGATGTGATTCCTGTGGAACACAGGGAGCTGTCAGGGTGGAGATGATGGAAACACAGGATAGTTAAGCTCTCTGCCAGAGGAAAACAAAGACTCTCCATCTACTCCTTTGCTAGCAGTTGTAGGAGGTGGTAGTAGGAAGCAGGTGGTTCTACATAAACAGGACAGACGTGTGGCAACTCTCTCAAAAGATTTCTCTTTCTCCTGCAAGACCCTCATTTTCAAAGTCGCCTTGCTTTCGCACAGCTTTTGTCTGATCTCACCTCTCTCATCTAGCATCAGAGGCCTTTTGGTCCTACCAAAGGCTGCCTAAAACTTTTGCTGCCTGAAAGGAGCCCTCCTTTATCTTTCTGAAGCATCTGTTCACCATCTAATTTCAAAGCATAGCTGAAAATCTGTTTTGTTGGGTTTTTTCTTTTTCCCCATGCCAGTGCTTTTAAATTTCTTAATCACTTTGTTGTTGTTGTTTAATTCGTAAATTTTTAGATGTGGTCCCTTTTTTTCTTTTAAGAGCAAAAATATCGCCTCAGATTGCTGTATCACAACACATACCAGAAATTTATTAGGTAATAATACTTTAAAAAACAAAAACAAAACCCACAACATCCTCATTCTGTTTAAATGAGTGTAATGATTTGGACCTGTTTTGTTTCACCAAACAAAAAAGCACAAGGAAGAAATCGGCTCTTAGACTGAGAAGATGAAATAGTTAACCCTGATGGATTTTTACGCATCAGTTTTGGTCAATTTTTTATGTTTTTTTTCCCCTAATACTGTAAGTCTCTTGTCTGATGCTGGGATGCTTGCCATGACACTATAATTCCTGACTTACGGAGATTGTATGTGCTCCTTGGTGCATGCAAGGATAACTTCAGTTTTCCTTTCCCATCCCTTACTCCCCTCTTCCCCCCCAGCTTTTTTTCCTCATCCATATTTATACCAATAGTGATGAAAAAAGGAGGGAGAGCTACCTCCTACCATTTCCTTCAAGGCCTAAGAAATTGGGGTACATATCCAGCTGGGTTACACTTTTCAGTTTATGTGGATTTTTTTATTCTCTCGATTTATAGACTGAAGCCAGGAAATGCCTTCCTCTTACAGCCAGCCACAATCTGAGGCTCTTAGAGAAGAAAGAGGAGGGACCCTGAGAACTTTTTCTCTCCCTTCCCTCTCCCCCCACCTCTTCCCCCTTGAAATCACTGGTCCAGACAGTCTCATCTCAGCCAAACACACCTCTTAAACTGCATGGATGTGTTCCTTTCAGAGCTTTTAAAACTCATTTTTCAAGGAAAAGGAGTGGGAAATTCGCAGTCCTTAAGTGTGGGTGGGAAAAGCCTTGAGAAAAATAGATCCAAACACACCATGCTGAGCTTATGACGGAGGCTGCTTCCCCTGAGCGCCTTCTGAGCTGCGTTACTTGAGTCTGCTCAATGAGAAAACTGCGTTACTTGAGTCTGCTCAGTGAGAAAACATCACACAGGGCATTTTCACCAGTGCAGCTTTGCTAAACATTTCGCCGTGTGGTTGGCCTGCATGCTGCTCCACTATGTATGTTTGAAATCTGAGACTTAGAAAAGACAAAAATCTTTTTTTCACCAGAAAACTGAAAGTTGCATCTTATTGCTCCTTAAATAATATATTGATACCAAATATTTTTCTTCTCTTGCTAGGTATTTGGGGATAAAAACTCTTTTAAAGAAATGGTAGAAATTATGAAAATAACATTTAGGTTTTCATAGTTGTCCAAAATGTTTGAACTCTGGAAAATTCATCCTCCAAGAACAAGAAATACAGATGATATGAGTCTAGAAAGTAAAAGTAATTGGAGCTGTAAAGGTATGAAAATCAAGAGGATCCACTAGAGGTATTCGTGCAACGTGATAGTTACTATTCTTCCCTCTGTAATAGATGCCTATGGCTGAATCCACGGGTTTAGATATATACACTCAGTTACTGTAAAACTGGTCCTACTGAATCCAGAAATCCTGAGAACTCAATTGGGAGGTTTTAAAAAAATCTGTGAACGTTGAGTTACAGCTGTAGCAAATAAGAGTTCTGCATCTATCATCAGTGCCATAGTTTGGTGTGGGGGGAAATCTCATCTAAAAGCAGGTACAACGAGTATGATTTGCCTGAGTTTCTCCTTTGAACTTAGAGAAAAATGTTCTCCACCTAGGTGAGCAAAAGCCAGATGCTTTCTTGCTTATACACATACATGTCTGGTCCTGTAGAGTGGGCAGAAACTGAGCTGAGGCACTGAGCAAGTGTAATTTAAATAACAGGTTTAATTACAGTCCTAGAACTGGAGTGTCAAGTTTGTGACAAACGTGTAGTAATTTCCACTGCACTTCATGGAGTCAGCAAATGTTGATCAACAGGTACTGCCTACTATGTCTTTCTGAAGTTTTGATTTAAAATAACCGAGATCAAACCAGTTCTAAGAACAAGATATGCATGCATTGGATTCTTAAAGTGTATTCATTTTACCAGTTCAGTTTTTTTCATGGTACGTATTCTCAGTAGCAATAGACATTGCAAAACAACTGCTACAACAAGATAATAGGGTTTTAAAAGTCAATACTGTTGAGTGCTGGAAAAAGAATTAGAGAAGTGAGTAGCTCTTGTACAGACTTAGAATTTGTGTGCGGTGACAGTTGTTTTCCTGGATATCAGTGGTATGTCAATAAACACATCCTATTCAGGGGATATGTCATCAAACCATTCTAAAGGCTACTAACTATACATTTTTCATTAAATCAGTCAGAGCTGTATTCCCACAGCATTTGGAAAATCTTCCCTTAAATCTTCCTTTTAGTTTTAGAGTATGAATGAAGCCCTTTATATTAAAATTATTTTGCCTCTGGTTAACAGAGAACAGTGTTGTTAACGCAAAAAAAGTAGAAAATGGTGCACAAGCACTTTATTTTTAGAAGCCATTTTCTAAATATTTAGTTTGTTTTATGTCCATTACCTACACTAAAAATGAATGCCAAAGTGGGAATTATATTTTAGAAAGAAACCTTTTTTCCTCTTTAAAATATACTTTGTGCCTTTTTGTGAGGCTCTCTGGAGAATGAAAGCAAACAGTTGATTCTCAGGAGGACTTTCATTTGCTTAAAAGTGAGGATTTTTCATTTTTATTTTTTTACAGCAAGTGTTAGTATAAAAGAAGTTATTCAAGCCAAATGGGTTGTTGGTTTCCTGTTTTTTTGTTTTTCCCAGTGTCTGTTGCTTTTCCAGAAGACTCCCAAAAAACACCTCCATGTATTTGAATGTTTGTTTGTTACTGTTAAATCAGTGTTTAGAAATAAATAAATTACTCCAGAAGATATTTTAAAATTCAAAATCTGTCAATTTTATTTTGTCCCTTTTAATTCAGGCACATTTATTCTGTTCCTATCAGGAATCTGGGCCCCTTGATTTTTCTTTCCTCTGCCCCTCCCCTAAACCTTTGCAGCATTTCAGTCAAATACGTTGACAACTGTAGGATTTTTGTCTTGTTTCTATGCTCCAATATTTGAATTCAAGAAATAGGTTGTATCTAATCTGTTCAATTTTGATACCTCTGATGTCAAAACCCAAGTAGGATGCACTGAACACCACCTTGGTCTCTTCAAGATGAGAAGCCAATTTTGTGTTGTCTTATATCTGCCCCTATGTTTTCTATAATGCATGATTAATAGAAAACAAAAGGGCTCATCCCCTGTAGTTTTAAATTGATCAGTTCTGTTTTCAAAAAACCATTTGCTGAGCAAAAATATTTACCATGTGTTAACTCTCTACTCTTTGGCAAATTTTAGACCACCTTGCCAAGTTCAATCATACTTGAAAAATAATATTTTGGTTTTATTTTTCCAGTTATGTTTTTCAAGACCTGTGAAATAACTGAATAGAAAACATATATTCATTTACATATGAGCAGATTTTTGCTTTGCTATTTGCAACATGAGGATAAGCAATTCCATTAATCAGCTATTGAATACAGGGCCAGAGAGCAAGACAGATAATGGGAGCTTCATGAGCCCTACTGGATGTGAGCCATTCCAGGTAATGGTGGTGAAAGAGCTGTGGGTCCCATTATGCAGTCCCCCAGCCTGGTTCCCTTATCTTTATACCTTTCCATCTGAAAATTCCCATCCTTGGAAAGTGTCTTGGCATCCATAACTGACAAAATTGTGCACTGTCTTTCAGTGCATTGGTTCCAACCATCCCCTACTCCACCCTCCTGAAGGGACCACCCTAAGAAGATTTATGTCAGTTCTGCCCTAGAGTATCCTGTGTGAAAGTGAGGCCTGAACTTTTCCCCATGCATAAAATGTTGTGAACCTGTCCCAAGACGTGACAATTGCTGCTTCTTAGTGTGATATGACACCTTGACTCCATGAATAGGGACCCCTCAAGTCCTCCTCTTCTCAGGACGCCTCCAGAAAGAGAAGTTGCAGTTCATGCCACTCCACCACAGGGAGAAGGGAACGATGCACGTTCCCTCCAGGCTTTCTGCTTCTCCTTAAGGCATTAATCAAAAAGCTGCCTTGGCACCAGAAGACTTGGGGGATGACGCTGTAGAGGTGTTCATGACTTCTTGTTGCAAAGTGGAGGAAAGATCTTCAAGAAGGAGTCACAGCAGAACTATCTGTGCTGGTTTTGCACTCAAATGATATTCATGTTCCTCCTCAAGTGCTGATGAAAGCAATAACTCCATTAGAGTTGGTGGTCTCTTTCTGTTACTTATCTCAGTCTTGTTAGGTGCTATTGTTCATCCAGAAGCAATCCAAAGAAAGGCAGGCTGATTAAGAAAGAGCCGGTTGTCTGGTGTTATAAATACTGGCCTATGGTTTTGCCCATAGGCAAATCTCTTAGTGACCAAAGAGGTACCATAGGTTGAATTTTTATTAGCAGTACTTCCCCAATAAAGCTGTTTTCCCTCAAACATCACATTTTAAATTGATTATGCACCATGTCATTTTAAATGTACGCAGTTGCTCTTTGATTTATATGGTCAGACTGCCTGCCAACTCAGCAATTTCCATCCTAAAATAACAGATCCAAAAAAACCCCAAGCCCTGCAGTCGGCTGCTTTATGTTGTAATGAGTCAGCTGCAGATCTGTGCAACCATTAATTTCAGCCCATTTGTCCAAAGGGACAAGCAAAAACATGCAATTTTCTAGCAGTTACAATCAGTGAAGAACTCTACATGGAAATGGTCGGCAGAAATATCAGGAAAAGAATTTAGACCAGGAAGCATTTTCTGCTGTTTTCTGCACACGCTCGCTCTCTCTACATATACATATATATGTTTCCAGTAAACAATTAAACGACAATCACAGACCTTGTTGGCCAGTTTTAGGAAAAGAAAAGGAAGGGAAAAAATCAAACCAAAACCAACCAACCAAAAACCCCCAAACCTGGCAAAGTCAATGAAGTTGCTAGAGGTTTGCAACTAAGTGCGTACTTGCTGTGGTTTAACCCTGGCCAGCAACTAAGCACCACAGAGCTGCTCGCTCACTCCCAGCCGGTGGGATGGGGGAGAGAATCAGAAGAGTAAAAAATGAGAAAACTAGTGGGTTGAGACAAAGATGGGATACTCTGCCATTGAACAGCACACAGACTAACAGAGAGCAGTAGTATGTATGGCAAATACAAGTGTGTGGTCATATCTAAAAGCAAGAAAAAATAGGGAGGCAGCCCACAAAGCTTAATAATGCTGGTACACTCTTCATGTGTATAATATGCATCTTGTTATTATTTAGGAAAGAGCAAGGAAGAAATTAGTCTACTTCTAGTAGTTCAAGATACAGAGCTTGCTGATCTCTTCACGATATTGTGATAGACACACCTTGTCTTGACCACTTAAAACCCACTGTACCATAGTGCTACAGTCCTTTCTTTGTGACTGGGACATGAAAAGCTGTAGGGTAAATTCAGGGTAAGAAATGGCATTCTCAGAGTTCTCTAGTGGTAGCAGGAAACAAAAAAAATTCAACCCATGTAGTATGGCATCTGGGAAACAGGGAGCCCATCTCCGTTATCTTCTCTTTTGGCACTACGAAGGTCACCAGGAATACAGATATCCTTTTTGATGTGGAAGAGCGAACAAGCATCTGACAATCAGTGCGGATGCCAGCTTTTATCAGTCCAATCACTTATGACCATAATCATGTGTGACTTTGTCGTTTTAAGGTGATCTATAGAGCCTCGTACTTAAATTGTGTATTGTTTCTGTTAATGATGCATAGTTAAGCCCAGAGCAATAATGTAATGAGACGAATCCAGTAGAGTTCATTTGCGGGGCCTGTGAAAGGAACAACTTTAACAGACCTTGCATTTAATGAGAATATGGTAGTGATTAAATTAGACCCACAATGGCATAAACAATAACACTGAATTTCCAAAGCATGCTCTGATTGAACTACTATTTCAGATTTAGGCTCTAGGGTTAGAAATGGGGTGAATGCATATCCATAAATAGTCTTTGCATGGTATCAGTACTAATTAGTGTAATTATATCCCAATGTCATTTGCTTAATTTATGAGTTGGCACCATGGCTGAAAGTAGGGGTTTTTTCTTGCCTTTTCTGTTTAGAATTTTGTTATTAGGATGAGGTCGTTAGTTTACAATTAAGTCACTTTATTTCCTCTAGCACTAATATTAATGGAACACTTCATCACTGGAGCCCATATCTTGCCTTTCTGGTAAACAGAGGGAGGAACTCCTATGGGGTTTAGCTTCCCACTCTGTCATTAAAGCTGCAGGAGGAATTTCTTACATGTCTTATATGAGACAATGAGGCAATTTCTTATGAAGTCATTTTTGTGCACACATTCCAATCTTCATGGTTCCAGTGGGCTCTTTGGATCTTCCCCCATCCCTCTGCCAGCACAGTCCATCAGTTCAGATGTGGAAGAAGGCTTTGCTTTGCAGGGGGAAAAAAATGTGAAACCTAGCTTTAATTACAGAGTTTTACCAACCCAAATCAGCCCTAAACATTCAATTCTAGGATGTGTGTCTGGCAGCAGTTGACATCAGGTCCTTCTGATGAAGGCTTTCTCCTCCTTGGAAGGAGGATAAGCGGGGAGACCCGTTCTTTGGACCACTCTAAACTATCAGTGTGCCACATAAATAAAACCCTATTGTTATCACCATGTGATGCTTAAAAACAAACAAAAAAACAAGAACATAAAAAATAAAAAAAATGTAGGAGAGAGTCCTTTTTTCCCACCTGTATTAAAAAAAAAAAGAAAAATTGGCTCGGGGCTTTTTATTATTTGTCATAGCATGATCTGTTTTAACAATCTGTCTCTCTCTCTTCATACCGTTCCCCTCTAGTGGTGGATCAGAGGAGGAGTGCTGCTGCATACCCGCAGAAGCTGCTGCAGAGCAGAGCGAGCTCCTTGCTTATGGAACAGGGCAGCAAATGTTTGAGTCACATTTTAGGATGCAACTTTATAAGCAGTTGTTCCTGTTGTTTTAAATACTGTATTTTCCAGTCATGTAGTCATATCTTTTCATAGGTTTTCTTTTTTTCCCCTGAAACTAAATGACCTACAGCTATATACCACTGCCATAAAGCACATACTTCCCTTTTATGGCCCTCTTTGCCAGCAGTATCTGCTCAGAGCACAAGGCATGCTGTTATAATAAAATACTGTATTTTAATCCCAATTTACTATTTTGTCTTGTATCCTTCTGAGTCATTCTAGATATGTTTTAGAAGAATCCCAAATCTAAACGTACCTGAGAATGTGTGCTATGGCTTTTTAACAGTGGAGCTGTGTTTCATGTACACACAGGGACACATGTTGCTGCATATAAACTTTACGCCTGAACCTTCTGAACTGAGTATCTTGAGTTCATTGAAAAATTCCCTCTGCGTGGTGCTTAGTTGCTGGCTGGGGTTAAACCACGACAGTGCGGTTTCTAATGGCAGCCTTGGGTGGTTGCTTTGCAGTGGGTGACCATCTGAGGATGTGTCAGAGCGGGGCTCTGGCCAAGGCTGGCCTCCTTCCACCCTCTGTGTTTGCCCATCGGCCTCTGGAGAAAGGTGCGCACTGAAGAGCTCTGCCCCTTGACAGGAGGATTAGCTGTATTCCCAGTTTGCTGGGGGGGGGGTGGTGCAGAAGGGCTGAAGCTGAGCAGCTGGCAGGGCTCTGAAAGCTGTTAAATGGAGAGCTGGGGGTATTGCCTGAGAGTGGAAGTCCTGTCCTGGCATTCGTTCATCCATCCCACATTCCAGCCTCCGGCATTCATCTCAGATGTCTTCCAGAAACCTTCCCAGGAGAAACAGCTGCCTCATGCTTAAGAGAGGAAATACTGAAAGCTCCTGAGGTTTTAAATCTGGGGGATTGATGCAATTTCTCCCCTTTGGCAACACAAACAGTGTTTAACTCATCTCTTGCCACAGTCAGGGGCTGAAGAACTGCCCTAAAATTTTTTGTTTGCTTGAGTAAAGGATGGTACCTTGTGCGGGCTCTCAATGGTCTTAGAAGTAGACAGCTCTTTGGTGTTAAATCATATAGCTTAACAGGATTTGAAAAGCTATGTTGAGAAAAGGAAGGAAGTGATGTGATATTGGCACGTGGGCTCAGATTTTAAAATGTAAGGCACCTTAAGCCTGTTCATCTAAAGGTGGCTCTTTAGTGGCGTTTTTGAAGTGTCCACCAATAGTTAGGAGAATAGATAGATCATTTAGCAAATCTCATTTTTTGCCCCTTTGAGACCCTAAATAGCTATAAAAATAAGAAGTGTGGGGCTTTCTCTCCTACAATGGCTGAAGTTCTTACTATAATGCCTTTGGAAGGGACAGTCAAAAATTAGTCTGGTATAGGGCTGACTCCTAGTGATTACTCACAGACAGAAGCAGCAGCCTTACAGGAGTCTGGCAGAGAGGCTGAAGTCTGAATGTCCACACGCATGGATACGTTCATGCATGTATTGATGTAAACAGGCAACTTCTGAGTTAGACTTGCAGCAGATTAATGTTAATTGTTAAATAAAGTGTTGGGTAGGTATTTTGAGTCATAGGCATATTTTACCATTCCTGTAAGAGTGTGGTTCAGCTTGTGTTAACACTTGCAGTGCTGTAAATCCGGAGTAACTCCCTTGAGACAGTGGCTTTAGCATAGATTTTACCAGACTGTAAAGGGGAACAGGTACCTGAAGAAGGGCGGTTAAGATGTGGAAGAGAAATTAATTGCTGTGATATAAGCAGTAATTTTTCTAGATAAACAGAGGAGGTAGAGATGACATTCATACTCTTTAGAAAAAGAAACAGCAATTCTTCATAAAAATAGAAGCCAAAGTTTCTGTAACTGAATGGATATGAAGTACTTTTTCTTCTATTCATTTCTTCTAACTTGCTTGCTTCACACATTTGACAGCATTTTGAGGATAGCTGTGTTTGCTGTATCCCCTAGCATATCATTGAATCAGTTTTCAGTGTTGTGCCCGGGTCGCTGCTGTTAAGTGTTTGCAGGAGTGCCAGCTGTATGCTTGGCACTGTCTAAGCACTTGAGGATGGCAGCTTGGACAACTGGTAAGGCAAAAAGAAATAATATTGCTCTGCGCAGCTTAAAAATCAATCTATTTTCATAAGCAGCATGTCGCAAGTGGATCTGCCAGGTTCAGATAAAGCAGGGCTTTTGGGGAAATTTGAACAGAAGAGGTGATATGGGGCAAAAGACAAGGCAACTCTGAAAACCTGGTAGGCAGGAGGGCTGGGAGGAAAGGGGTGGGGGGGAAGAAGTTAAGCTAAAGCTTAACAAGGGGAAGATAAATTAAAAGGACCCAGAATTACATAGAGCTTGGAAGGTGCTGACATCTGTTATGATTTTGGAGGGAAGCCAACAGTGAAGCTAAGAAAGGGATGGGGGGAGAGGAAGGAAAAGAGGTGATCAAACTTCCAGGCAAGAAACACATGTTTATTTGGCAGCACTTTGATTTGTATGCCTTTGTGCACACGGGAAGCCAGAAAGGAGGAATGGAGGCTGCAGTAATCAAAATGGGATACGTGTGAAAGATGGAGCAAAAGATTGCACTCTAAGGATGGAGATGAAAGGGTGGATTTTGAAGAGGCTGAAGAGATAAGTGTCGTGACTTGGAGGTGGTTTGGATGTGGCTAAGGGGAAAGGAGTCAAACACAACCCCCAACTGTGGGCTGGAGTGATAGAAAGAGGAGTGGTATTGTCAACAGCACTAGAAAAGTTTTGTGGGGAAAGGTAAATTTGTTTTGGCCATAATCCATCAAAAATGACAAAGAATTACAGATTTTCTTGGATAGGTAATTCATACTTAAACAATGATTTTTTTTCATGGAATTAATACAGTGTTAACTCCCAGCAAATTAAAACAGTTGCCAGCTAATTTAAACCACTCTTACATAGATCTGTAAAAGGCCTCATGTTTCATGACATAGCTCTGTTGAAATGGTTGTTAGTTCTTGGATTATATAGGTCTTTCAGATAACAGTGGGGTAGGAGAAATGCATGTATTTTCAAGGGAAAGTGTAACTGGAAGATCCCAGAAGTTGGCAAGGAAATGTAAGGCAAAATGTTAGTACCTTAAGTAGATAGTCTGTATGTGGATATGCCTATACTCCCTCTTTGGGTGACTAGATAGGCGTATCTCTTGAATTTCCATGGATGTCAATCTTTCTCTCTGTCTTGCTCTTTTTTTATTTCACTAGCACAAACAAATGTAGTATCAACTTGTAACTAATCAAATATGATGGCTAGTATTACTCTTGATGCCTTCCTGGACCACAGTTCAGTAAAAAGGTGTTTCTCAGCCACTATTGATATAGCTACACAGAGCTGTTTATTCCAAGAATCTTTACAGTAACACAAAAGTTACCAGTTTTAGTCTACACAACTGAAAGTCATGGCTGTTTCTTTCAGGACAGACAACAAAGTTTGTTTCTCTGGCAGCTGTCAGGTCCAGGGCACCCACAAGAAGTTGTCTCCTAATGAACCATTATGGACTACCCAAGTGGGAGAGCCTGACGGTTGTTTGACAGACACGCATCAATATCATGGCAGCAGCATGACTCGGCTGGTAGACAGCATCGAAACTAGGAGTTGCCAATATTATCATGGCATTCACAAAACCAAGAAATCAGTGTATTACGCATTTCTCCCCCTCTCGGTGCCTCTTCTTTTGCTGTCCTCTGCCTCCAAAGTGGCATGGAGCTACCAATACCAACCTGGCTGTTCCTTCTGGGGAGGTGAGGGCAGCCCCCACTCCTGAGGGAGATTTGAGGGCAGCCACACTTTCCTTCCATTCGCTCTGTTCAGGGGCACCGCTTTCTGTTCCCAGTAAAATGCCAGAGCACACCCACATCAGTGAGGTTAGTGGCGCAGATCCTGAGGACCTGCAGGGGGGTGAAAGAGGAGGCTCCAGCATCGTTCTGCATTTCAGGCCCCATGCAGAGTGAAGTCCCCCAGGGACACTCCTGGGCTCCCAGCAAAAGCACGTCATTTAAGAAGCAGAGGAGTTAGCACAGGAAGGAAATTCCTGATGCCAGTGGGATACTCATAGAAACCGGTGTACTGTGTGACAGTACAGATCTAAATCCTTGAGGAATGTGGTGCCTTTTGTCTTATTTCAACATACAGATGAACATACTGGTTCTTTTCAGTGTCTTGGTGCAAAAGAGAGGCTGTAGTGCAGTTGAGTTTAAAATGCTAAAATGTATTTATAAACCTAATGCTTCCTCCAACTGGGAGCTGGAGCAATTCCTGTAGTTTCTTGTTAGCTACCCAAGGACAGTTGTGTCTGGTTTGTGATAAGAGAAAATTATTCATGCGATCTGTCTGGAATACAGATTGCATCCTTTATTTTTAAACTATTAGAGGAAGGACATGCACAGGAGAGGTGGAAGGAAATAAAAATGTAAAAGTTTTAGGAAAGTCAGGCCATCTCCTGCCCCTCCCCTCAGCAAATGTTTCCTTGTGCAACATCAGGAGTTTTGCTGTCCTTGACATTGCTATGTGCTATCATCATCTTACAGCATCCATTATTATTACTGAAGAAAGCTGAGCTGGAAACCTCCCATTTTTAAACCAAGCATTGTTTGCTAATCAGGGTATTATATTTCATTTAAGGAAATCACAGTCTAATTTCCTGCTAAGCAATCTATTATATTGGGGTGGGGAGGGAGCTGTAACTGCTGCTGCTGCTACTGTTGTTTTAAAGTGCTTGTCTGCATTTGCTGTAGATAAAGTTTGGGGTTGCCTGTTTCACATGTATGTAACGAGGCGCTTTAGAAAGCTTTGATGACTTTCCTCCTGAACCAGACTGTGCTGTCGCACACCTTGCTGGCCACCTCCTGGGACACTGTGCAGGATTTGTGGCGGTCAAAAGACCAGAGAGCAAATAAAAGTGACAGCTGTGGAGAAGCGCCAGCAGCAAAGGTCTGCCCTTACCCCTTCAGCCCCAGGTTGAAAGTTACTCAGACCATGATAGCTGAACATTTCCTTTGTAGCAATTACTCTTAACATAAGCTTCCTCTGGATATAATTGGGTCACTTGCAGTGGGTTTTGCTATCTGTCTGCTATGAAGTCTTGCTTGAAATGCATAAATGGCTCAAGAACATTAAAATCTGTGGGGAACTGTTTTCAGGGTTAGATCAGGATTTGTGTGTACATGCTCGCAGAGGCAGGGCTTAAGGCATGTAGCCCTGCATACATAGACTGCCTGCTGGCAGAGGGGAGGTCTGTGCGTACTAAGATAGATCGACTTCTTTCCACTTGGACAGTAACAAGAATACAGAAGCATGCTAGGGTAGCCATAATAAATTGAAGCTAGATTACTCTATACTTGCTGCTGAGAAATGCAGAACAAGAGCATCTCCATTCACATAACATTTCTCCACTTAGGCATTCGACTAAGGAGGCATGAGGGAGTGCAGCTTTACTCTTGCTAGAAATAAAACAGCCCTAGCCCACATGTCCCGACTTAAAAACAGTGCTCTGTGGCAGTATTTCTTCTGCTTGGCTGGAGCGATAGCTCCTGTCTTGTTTCCTTCCAGTTTTAGTATTCCTCATATAAATATAGCTTTGCTTATCACAGTCATCTAATCCTTTACAAGAACAAGGCTGGTATTTTTTTAAGGGAAATAATTATCTAAAGCTGTTCTATTTCAAAGCTCAGACCATCAAACTCATTGATTTCTTCTCTTGCTGCATTTCCAGGTTGACTTGTCAGATCACTTCCAAACATTGTGTTGGGGGATATTTGGGAACCAGAGCTTCATTTGCACCTGCAGTGTCCAGGATCAGAGCTGAATGATCCAGTCAAGTCTTAACCACTACCTCTATCTCTAGTGTGACCTTTAGCTGTCACACTGCAGCCTGTGCTCTGCTTTGATTGCCTCCACTGTTCAGCTCCATGTTGTCCTCTCATTGCAGTGACTCAGCTTCCAGCATGGTTCTAGGGCACAGATTTTAATGCCAGAGAACCACTGGTATCGCCTGCACAATACAGTGCCAGGGATTTTGGCATGGAGCCCGTTCAACCTATCATTTATGTTGGATCGGTGCTAGGGATCCCAGATGCAGTCTGGTGGAGAGGGTTCACCTTTATCTGTCCCTTAAGCTATGGAGGGACAGTTGTGAAACCATAAATAGCTTGACTTCAGGACTTTGATTGCATTGGTTAATAAAGTCTGAAGTGGACAAAGATGAAGAGGAAGGCTAGGGGGAAGGCAGCACATTCATCATCCTCCAGGCGGAATCCATCAAGAGTTACATTTAGGATGCCTGAGCAATAGTGACTGCCTTGGCCAGCTCTGTCTCCTTCCTGTGTGCATGCACACGTATGTATGTGCGAGCACGTACACCAACGCATACACACCCTCAGTCTTTGATACAATAGAATTTGTGATGCTTGCTTGGCTCCTTTACCTACGTATCAGTCCTTCCAGGTATAACATATGCTTCTGGGGAGCACAGTAACATCACTATGCCAGCTGAGATCTGTGAGCAGTTGTCCTCCTCTGCTAAAGCAAACAAGCTCTTTGTTCTGATGAGATGCCATTTCTCGTTTACATCAGCCCTCTTGCAGTACTGCATCCCTCAGGCTGGGGTCCTAGGAGGGTAAAGGAAGAAGGATGGCTTCAGCAGAGGTTATGGCTCATTTCAAATTGGCTTCTGAATGCCCAGGTATTATCTCAGTAGAAATGTAACCCGTTCTAGTATCCACGTCTGCCGGTATAGATTCCATTACTCAGGATGTGCCTGAAAATTTTGTGTATATTCACCATAAAAGCAAGAGATGCTTTAAAAAAATAGAAATGTGACTTGCTTGTGTGATTTGTATAGTGAAGTAAGTGAACATGAGCACTAATGAGCAAAGTGTGAAGCATGGCTTGGAAAGCATGCAAATCCAATGAAAAGTATGTTGGATTTCAGATGAGACAAAGAAGAGGGAACACAGGTGTGAGAGGGAGTTTTCCCTTAAGCCAATATTGTTACTGTGCTTGCTGAAAAGGAGGAACTGCTCTGAAATGCTGAAGCAGTCCAGACCCAAATGCATTCATTCCAAGTTCAAAGACTATCACAAACCAATCCAGGGTTGGTGGTGTTTGGTTTTATTTTTTGTGATCCACCTGCACATCAGGGGTAAATCCTTCTTGCGTTCTTAACAGTTGCTCCTTCTCCCACTGGCGATGCCATGGAGAAGCAGAAGGCTGTGCTTGGGTTCACTGAGCTGGAACAGCATATTGATATAAACAGACCTGGGACCTGCTGAAAGAGATGCCTGCTTGGCAGTAACACCACCTTGAGTTCAGACGGGATGTACATCTGTGCCTCATTGATAATGTAATAACCTTCATTACATTTTTGGCTGAGAGCACCTGTGCACAGCCCGAGACATCAGCCCAGGGCAACCATTTTGATTGAGGTGATATTAACAGCTCTCATTAAAACTGATGACTATAGCAGTGCCCAATAGCACTGCTGTACTAAAGCGTCTGTCAGCATTTCTATTACAGAGCTCTATTTTCAGGAGTTAATAACTTGGCCATAAAAGTTTGCCTACCTCTGAGCTGAAACTTGAATATAAAATATCAGACTGGGGTTTCTTCAAAGCAACATAACTATTACAGGCTAGCTTTCACTTTTTTTCTGAGGCTATCTTGTGCTTTATTAACAGTGCAATGGCAATTATCTGGCAATCATAAGATGCCAAAAAAGTCATGTGTCTTCCTAGGCCGGAATGGGAGAGCTGGAAACGCCTGAAAAGACTTGGGAGTCCAATGGAGGAGGTGTCCTCCATCTGCCCTGAGAGGAACTAAATCAGGCTTTCAAGCTTTAAAATTGGGCATTGTTCTAAAATGTAGTAATATGATTATCTTATTTGTAATTGAACTTTGGCTTTTTTTGCTTGAATTGCATGTATAGGCTGTACAGTAGTTTTATCTGTCTGGATAATAACTGTCTCAGTAATAATTAAGGAATAATTATTCCAGATAAAATATTCCTTGTTAACTTTCTGCAGGTAGACATGCTTATTTCAAAGTAAGAATATAATCTTCATACTAAGTTTTCATACTTTGGAGAGTGCGTTTAAGTAATTTCCAAAACTTAGGTATTCTCATTTTGGAATACAAATTTTTCTACTGAGTTATTCCTGAATCATGTTCAATTTAAATATACTTGCCAGTGGGGACAGGCCCTAAAAGACACTTAGATTCATTTAAACATGTAAAGCTAATGCATAAATACAGACACTGAAAATGTCATCTTTCCCATGCTTAACTTTACTGGCAAGTAACATTAATGTGTTTGAAGGGTTTAAATCACAATATTTGATTATGCAATTCCTTACGGACACAAAATGACCAGCTAAATCAGTGGGACCGCAAGACTGCAAATACGTGTCAGCAAAGAAGAATGTGGATAAATAGCAATTATGACACAGATCTGACAAGTAAAGAATCCAGCTGAGCTCTAGAAGTTTATATTTTGGCATCTGGCTCTTTGTCAACACCAATGTTTCATACTTGACACCTTACATGGACAGTGTGTACTTTTGAGAATATTCTTAGACAATTATGTGCATCTTGGCGAGCCAATGTCCCCCTTAGGGAAAGGAGGGGGTGGGAGAGAGAGAGAGAGAGGAGAGAGCAAATAATGGGAACATTAATGATGCCTCTTATTAGTCATAAATTATAGAATCACATAATAATTTAAGTTGACAGGGGTTTATTGAGACCATCTAGTCCCAGCCGCCTGCTTGAAGCAGGGCTAACTTCAAAGGTAGATCAGGTCCTGTCAACTTTTGACTGTCTTCAGGGATGCTAATTCTGCTAACTCCCTGGGCACCCCTTCCAGTGCTGAACTGCTCTCGCTGTGAATAATTTTGTCCTTGTCTCTAATCAGAATTTCTCTTGTTGCAATTTGTGACTGTTGACTCTTGTCCTGTTGTCACGCATCTCTGAGAAAAGTTTGGCTCTGTCTTCTCTACGACCCTGCTTTTGGTAGGTGAAGACTGATTGGGTTGCCCTTCTGCCTTCTTTTCGCCAGGGTAAGCAAACGTGGCAGCGTTTGGGTTGGTCCAGCCTCACGACTCTTTGGCCTCTGCTGCATTTCTCTCTCATTTATCAGTATTTCTCTTGTGCTGGGTGGCCAAAGTGGGCACAGTGCTTTGAATGTGGTTTCAGGTGCTGGAGAAAAGAGAAAAAACTTTTCCCTAGACCTGCTGGTTATTATCTTACTCATGCAACCTGTATACAGCTAGTCTCCATCACTGCAAGGGTGCATTTCTGGCCCACGTTCAACTTGATGTCCAACAGGAGCCCCCAGTGCTTTTCTGCAAGGCTGCTAGCTAGCTGGGCAGGTGAGGCTGTATCAGTGCCGCCTTTGATCTCTCAGTATATTGATGGGTGATTTTTTAGGTTTTGGGTTTTTTTTTAAAAAAGGAAACATTCTGAGATTTTCACGTACTTTTATTTAAGAAGCAATGGAGACATGAGAATAGACAGGAAAATTAGTTCCCATAGTCTATGGAATTATTGCGATCAGTGGAAGAAGGTAACTTCACCTGTAAGTCGTATTCATTGTCTGTATAACTGTTTAACACATTTGTATAAAGTTTCATCATCCATAAAATTCGTCTTTTATACAGATGACTAAAACATGCTAAGCATCCTTTCCACATATGTTACCTAAAGCACAGCACAGGGGTATGCTAATTAAGCATTCCTCCAAATGCTTCAGCAAGGTAGGGGAATAAACATTATGACCACCGTATAGGGGATAGGAAAACTGAGACACAATGGTTCAGCTTTTTCCAGAGGTCCATGTAGTAAGTCATTAAGTGAGCCAAAAGGAAAACTCTCTACTCCTTCTCCTTAGCAGTGTAGCCATCTCAGTCACCTAAGCTATGCTATAAGTGTATTTTAAATCTAGTATCTTTACACTTTTAGTAAAAATGATTTGAAGACTATTTGAGGAATGCATGAGTGTTTTGCATATTTAAGTTATGAGTTAACCAAATGGTTCCTATTTCTGCCTTTAAAAAAACATTTAGGACAGGATATACCTATAAATTGCCAGAAAATCAAAAAATGTTTTCCATTTCCACAAATGAAAGTAGGATTTGGCTCTCAGTGTTAGAATGACTACAATTTACAGGAACAAAAAAACCTCAAAAGTATATTAAAAAAAAATCAAACAGCAGTAAAATGAGCAGTAAATCTAAAGTTAGAAGACTGCAAGAAAGCGGCTATGATTTGAGGAATGTGGTCCTCAGAATGCATAGATAGATCCTTAAATCTTCACTTTCTGGGAAAATTGATCTAAATAATGCCTTTGTGATCAGTCCTTCCCAGAGCAAGTAGACTGCGCTCAGTGTATTGAGTGTTTTAGATGAATTCACATGGGGTCTACCCGGCAAACAGGAGAGGTAGGAAAGCAGATCAGTTGCTTGGCACTCCTCTGTGGCTGAGCTCGGCCAACAAGCTGTTCATGATGGCAGCAGATGTTCCTGCCAAAGGAACAAAGGCAAAGCCTTATGCCAAAGTTCACTGTATGGACTTAGTTTGTGGGCAATTCCTCCCAGCTGCAAATTCCAGTGCAGGCAAAAGCCTTTCAAAGTAGAAAAATTGGATGCTGGGGCATCAAGACCTAGCACTAGTCAGTGTTTTCAAAAAGGCAAATGATGGAATAACAGTAATCTGCAATGTAACAATGAGGATATCGGCATTGCTTTCTTTTCCACTCTTTGGTCCAGTGCCATTCTCTTTTGTGTCAGTGCATAAACACTGAGGTTTTTGTGGCTGGACCACATTAAAATTTGCACCTCGCAAAGTCCATGTTTCCTTTGACGTAGGCTGTGAATGTTTGGGGACAAGGTCCCTCAAGGCCATGATCCAGCCCTGTGGAACAAATGCTAGCATGGATTTGCACAAGCAAATAATAATATAAGAAGATTTTTTATTTATACTTCTTTTATCCAGAGAAATCCTGGTTTTGCTGATGAAGGGCTTCACAAATAGCAAATTTAAGACTAAGGCCAGCTCTGGTGCAGAGGAGACTATCTCAAGAAGGAAGGAAACTTTGTCACGTGCATCAGCGAGTAAGATACAAGTGCAAACTCTTTCCTTCTGGAAGCTCTGCATCCCCTCTGAGCCTCTGAGAAGCGAGCATGTCTTGAAGCCATCTGGTGAGCATGCGTGTAGCCTGCTCCTGCCTTCGATGGGGAGCGAGGCTGCGCTGGCTGCAGCAGGGCTCCACCCAGAGAGACGTGGCTCAGGCTGCGGGGCTGAAGCCTGCGCTCCGGAGGGAACGCGGCTTCAAAAACCACAGTCTTAAGTAAAGAGATCAGAAGTCCTTTTCAACTTGGGGGTTTGGGGGTGTTTGTTTTTTTAAGAAAAAGAACTGGGTGGCACTTTGCTCATAATTTCAGAATAAATAGGTCATTTTTTCAATTACTCGTGTAATCTTGCTCTGATAAATACATTGATTGTTTTACTTCTAAGCATGGGAAGTCAATTAAATGGCTAGTTTTGTAATGCTGATTTTTTACATATTAGAGAAAGACAAATGGACCCATCTTCAATTTTATATTCCTTTTTGTGTGTTTTTTATCAGTATATACCAGTTATTAGTAATTGGTCTATTTTGCTTTTCAAAAATCAGAAAGTATTATGCAACATTTCAAAAGTTCTGATCGTTTTTCACAAAACTTTTTTTTTTTACACATATTTTACCGTGAGGCATGCTGACTATTCCTATAGCGGAGGAGGGCAGAAAGCACACATGGATGCTCTTGCAGAAGTACGACGTCAGTATTTGTATATTTATTACTGCAAGGGCATTTTTAAATATATAACACTTTTAAGTTTTCATAAATGGGAATTTTGGAGCCATTGGCTTTTATCGAAGAGAGAAACCTAAGAGTGGTTATACTGCTGAACAGGATTTCAGTACCTTTGGAGCTCTGTTCCTGATTTTCAAAACTCAGGCAGTTAATGTTTAAATTGATTTTGAAAATGGGACTTAGGTTACAAGACCATATAACTGCTTCAGAAATCTGTTGCCTTTCAACTACACTACAACAGAATCACAGCATCTGGTTAGAACACGTTTAAAATGTATAGCGTGGCTGGCACCTAATGGCAGAGCTTAACATTTTGTTTATTTCTTAAGAGGTTATTGCAAACACCATCTTTTTTCTTTAAAATTGGTTAGTTAGATAAGCCTTAATTTTTCCACATGCTTACTGACAGTTTGATGGAATCCTAAGTAAGCCTCGGGAATCAATTCCTCTGTTTTATACACCATGCTAAGAGTGATTTGATTATCCCTGTGGCTGCAAAAAAATAGCCTGCATCTGTCCTGAATTGAAAACAGATCCGCATTAGAGAGCATTACATCAGTATTGTTGATACGCTAGAAATGAGTCAGTTGGGAAGTACATTTTCAAGTAAAATATGATGGAATTACAAGCAATTAACTTCTTCCTTGGAGTCACAGAGATATACAAGATAGGCGTTCTGTTCTTTAAAAATACCTCCCATTGTTAGTTAGAGACTAAGATAGGAATAATGTGCTTAAAGAGTGGACTACACAGGTAGCAAGGAAATACGTGCTGCATAGCATCGGGGACTGTTCGCTTCAGCCTCACCCATGTAAGCCGTAGATGCTCAGTCAGTTAAATGGTCATCGTTGCTTCCTCCTTCAGCTGAAAATATGGCCTAATGTCTCTAATCATGCTGGTGCCTCCTTAGCCTCGTATCAGGCTCTAATACGTGTTTCAGATTTGCTCTTACTGTGCAAGAGACTACAGCTCTGTAGAGCCAACACATATTTGTAATTCATACCGTACAGTTCCTACTCAGATTGATCTGTCTTTGGTACAAACCAAAAAATTACTTACATCGTGGGCATTTTTACCTCTCTCTTGTAATGAGGAGAACACAGTAGTCAGTACTGCTTCTTGGTAACAACCAAAATTTGTTAAAAAAATCCAGTCACAAGGTAGGTTTTTCATAACCCTTTCCATCTTAAACATATGTGTGATTGATCTGAATTTTTTTCACCAGAGAAAACCTCATTTCAGCAAATTAAAATGCAATATGTCAGTATCTGAAAATTTAAAAACTGTATAAAGCATACTATAATTATCTAAGTGCTCTGGCTTTTCTACTTCTTCATTTATTTTGCTTCTCAGCAGTTTGATGTATTTAAGGACTAGCTTATGGCAGAGGTGACTGAGCAAAGCATGGAGCATTTTGCTGTAGCTAGTCATTCACTTTGAAGCTGCCCTTGACTGTTTCACCTCCCTTAAAAAAAGTTAATGAATAAAGTTACGCTGCTTTGCTATTTTAGTTCATTGTTTTGGCGTTTGCATGTAAAATGAAGTCTCTTCTTGGCATCTGGGACAACAGTGACAAAAATTAAAATTCAATCATCTAGATATATGTTGAGTTCAAGTAGCAGATAGCATGAAGAGAGATGGGACAACGGCTTTGTTGATTGCTTTTGGACTGTCTGCTTCGGACAGGACAAGACCGTGGGAGGCAATAGGCCCAATTTTTAAGGAAATGAGGCTGTGAATCAAAGATTGACTCCCTGCAGGAGGTATGAGTTACATCCAGTGACTAAAACCATGTGAAGGATAGGGAGCCAAATAGCTGACAGAAGTGGAAAGAAGGATTTTTGTTGATTCATTATAGGAGAAATAATGAAAGCTAAAAAGATTTTGGAAAGCTGGGCTAAGAGTCACTGGGAAACTTTCCTCCTTCCTTTCTTTCAGAACTGTCGGAAAAGTGGGAGCAAAATCTGATCTAGTCAGCTACCACTTTCTTTTTTCTAAGTCCATTGATCATAAATATTGTGATGGTGTTAAGAGAATTTATGTTACACGAGATTCCCATAATTGAAGTAACGATATATTGGCCAGGAGGTGATGTTTTCTTTAGAGGATCCAAAATTTTGTTGTGTTTTGAGAACCTGCCAGCATCCTTTAAATGATGTCAGATTTTCGTGTATGCCAAAAATGACTGCAGACTGCCATGGGACCCATCTTTGCCTTACGATCAGCCAGATTTTTAATTTGGTTTTTTTGGTGGCTTATTTGTCTTCACCTAACACTGAAGGACCAAAAAAGTTGATTGGTAGAATTAACAGATTACTAATAGCTCAAACCATTTGAGTAATGGGTCATTGAGAGTCAGTTAAGGAAGTAGAATAGTGGATAGCTCTTCCATCTCTGAAAATCCAGATCACTCCAGATCAATAGGAATGGAAAGTTATCTTTTGATGGTTGTATTCATCTTGTCCTTCAATTCATTTTTGATCAAAGTTAAGCACACATTCCTTGTTTTTGACTCATTGGCACTGCTGCTGACAATCTCATCATGGCAGAGGAGCACAAAGGACAGAGCGCGCTGTCTTGGGGGTGAGATAGGGACGTGCTGTTTGCACTCTGATAAGTCTTTCTGCGTTACTTATGTAAAAGGAAGAAAACTGTTACTGGGTTTTCAAAGAAAACCTACTGCACCGTGATTATTAATTTAGGCTTAGGTGTATGCTATTACTGAAGAAACATGACAGCATTTGTGAGAAAAAAATCAACTAATCTCTCTACATTGATTTTGTTTGTTTTCTCTCTACAGTTAACTTGTGTGTGTGTGTGTAATATTACCTGATATTCACAGAATTTGACTTAAAATATTTGCAAAATCCCCGAAATGTCACAAGTTACTCCTGGCCTTGCATGCTTTGCAGATTGTCATCAAGCATTAGTCATCTCTATTCTGTAATCAGAGAGCAGGAGAAATAGTCAGCAGACGAATAGCCAAAAGTGTAAGTATTATTTTACTAAATTATTCAGGTACGAATTATTAACATGAAATATGTTCTCATTAACAGACCAAATGAAGATGCCATATAGATTAGTGGAGGAAGAAAGAACAATGCAACGATGTGGCTGCTGTGCCACCACGTGCACCAGTGTTACTGGGTATCTGTAAGATCAGAGAAGGGCACTGTCTTGTTAGCTTCTCCCTGAGAAATCTACATTTGTCATCTATTAGATTAGATAATGAAGCTTTTGTGTGGAAAAATACATCAACTTTTACAGAATTCTTGCATAGTGGTAGTGAGCTGGCTGCACTGGCTGTGCCCAGGGCACAGTGGTGAACGGCCTAGTGCAAGGCCTGATAAATCTGCCGTGGATGCTACCAGCTGATTTGCTCAGTGTTACACCACGTACTCAAGTGACTCTTACTTCCTGTTCTACCATAACTAGAGCACAATCTT
This sequence comes from Gymnogyps californianus, assembly GCF_018139145.2. NCBI lineage: Eukaryota > Metazoa > Chordata > Aves > Accipitriformes > Cathartidae > Gymnogyps > Gymnogyps californianus. Next base: position 55,193,781 of record NC_059473.1, read on the forward strand.
GCAAGATGCGGCATTTAAGCATGAGTTTAATTGTAATCGCATAAATAGCTGAAGTGAGATGACCCACATTTTTATTCTTAGATATGTGTATAATTGTCCTGTTGGACCAACACCCCAGCACTTTCCAGCATCTTGTCAGAACAAGACATTGTTTTATTATTCTGCAAAACGAAGTAACATAAACCGTGTATGGGTATGTCTACACTACACTTGTAACCATATCGGGACATCCAGCTGTAAGACTACTGGTTTTGTCCACCATTATGGGGCGTCTGTTTCTTGTTTGGTGGGTTGGCTGGTTGAAGGATTTTTTGTTTCATGCGTGTTGAACCACCATTACAGTGGCTGAGGAATATCCCTGTTGTTTAATTCTGTTTGTAACCGTCCTCAACGATGAGGTTCTTTCTACAGCCAAAGGTAACGTTGCCAGTACTAACAACGTACATTCTCTCAACTTTTCAAAAAGTTGATACTCAGCAAAGAGTAGCTTTCTAGTTTTGACTGGGGAATGTAACATAGAAGAATAAGGATAATAAACCAGATCATGACTTTTTATTGACCATATCACCAAAACTTTCTATATCCTGTATATCAGTGCATATCCATATCTGGAATACTGATTTGATTATCGAAGTTTTTTCTGAAAAAATAACATCCTAATTTTCAATGGGAAATATTTATTTTATATTAAGACATATGGTCTGTGTGCTTATTTTGTCATGCATTAACTTCAGGAATAGACATTTATTTTATTTATAATTTTTGAAGGATTTCTATCATCTCAGCATTTCTAAAGGGAAATGGATTATGTGTATTGATTAATACTCTATATGTTTTTATTAGTTAGCAGCTATGCCAAATGATTTGCAAGCAGGTTAGTACCTTAGAGGCAGCTATCAAAAAGGTTTTCTTCATTTATTCAGTTAGAGACCATATGACATAAAGGACAAATAAGTGTCAAGAAATCAGGTGTAAATTATACACTCTGTTGTATTCTGTAATGCTTTAAGAGTCTTATATTTTAAACTTCTGCTTGCTTGGCAATACTCCAGTTTTTTAAAGTTCAGAATGTACGTACATTTGGGCATGCACATAGAAGATAATAAGTTGCATTTATTCTCTCTCTTACCATTATTGTGAGCATCATTGCAATTACTGCTTTGTCAAAACCAAAAATTCTCTGGTCTGCAAGAGATGTAATCTTTTTCAGACTATCAAACCCAAGGGGAATTTAAATTTGAGAGGTTTCAAAGGAATTACTGGTGACATTTTAAAGTTTATGACAGAAAGACAGATAATAAAGTGCTATCTAATGGGAAGGCACCAAAATGAGGCGCTGTCTTTGCCTTTTCACAGTCTCTGGAATGGCAGCCTCTGGTCAGGAGGGTCCAGCGGCAGCGCTAACAACGTCGAGATCACTTCCGACAATTCTCTGGCTTCCTTAGGGTAAATTTCAACCTGAACTAGCTTGTTTGAAAACATGCAATTTATCTAAGTAGTCAGTAACCTCTTCTTGTTCCTAATCTGACCTGAATTCTCACCCCTTTGTCACTCATCTTAATGGTGTTAGACACCTGATAACAGTTAACATTGTTAGTGAAACAGAAACAACAAAATCTTTAAATGCATTAGCAGTCTCTGTAGTGCACGTTTGCTTTACGTTCCTCTAGAACTGTGGATCAAAGTGTTTCCTGGTCCCTACAGTTAATCTACTGTACTTTGTTGTTAGGCTCCGAACACAGGAAGTTTACAGCTTGGGTTGCACTTTGATTCGAGTATAAGATATGTAAGTACAGGGAAGGTATTTGCCCAGTCTTAAGCCAGTAATTATTCCATAGAGTAATTTACATTTTGACTGATGCGTCTCTGAATCTTACTTAAAAAAAATACAGCTTTTCACTTTCGCCCGGTATACATGATTATTTACTGTTGTTCTTCACATGTCAAAGTTCATCTGGCAAGATAATTTTATAAAGGTATTCTGTAAGGAATCCAGGAAAAAACATGGTTTCTTTTTGAAATGGTTGATACTCCCCTTTATTCTTAGAGGACTGGAAATTATATCTCTAAGAAAAAAATCCCCTTTTGAACAGTTGTTCCTACCCGTTGTGCAAAAATGCAGTGGACTAACTTGGCTACTGCAGTAGTTTTCTAAGCCAGCAGATCTTCTGTCAGTCACGTAAGGTTGTGCAAGCACTCAGAGCAAACCTCACTGGAGAAGCACTGCCCCACACTGTCAGGAAAATATTGCTGAATTCCATTATATGAAAAGTTAAGTGTTCTTCATGCATGAAGACCTCTTTGCAAATGTTTTCCATTATCTAAACTGTTGGCCCAGATCCACTGGCAAGAGCAATAGTGGGAGTGTAGAACAAGTGGTGAATATTGTTGTCTCTTTTCGTTTTATTAGATTTCTCATGATATTTGGTATTTTTGCTAATCCCTAGTTACTGTATATAGTGATTACATGAGAAAGACAGCTTTCATTAAAATAAAATACATCAGAAGTTGCATCAGTGGTAAAATTCAGCCCTTGCTGTTGCAAAGACTTTGAAAACATATACTCTGGAGGTGCAAAACTCCGAATGGAAAAAGAGCCCTGAAATCTGCCTCTTAAACATGAATTTAAGCCACTGTAGGGCATTGGGGAGTGCCAGCTACACTATTTGAGAGTGGGATGTCCACGATCTAGGGTATATGCATTACAGACCAATTGTTCCTTGCTAGCTTCCGAGAGCAGCACATAAAACAGTAGTAGCCAACTCACTGCGTCTATGCAAAACCTCTTTTGCCCAGTGAGGTGGGAACAGATGAAGTCGCTGGGGGACCAGGCACTTCCAGATAATACCAGATGCATGTTAAGTGATATGCAGCATCCTCCTGCTCTTTTAAAATAGCTTTGAAAATCAGAAGGTGGTGGGTTTTCAGAAGTGGAAGAATTCAAACTCCTAAATGTTAAGCTGGTAAGATTTAGATGGGACGATAATGTAGTTGAGGTCATATCTGTTTGCATTGCTAGGACTAAAACAAGACCAAAAAATAAATCTTAAAATGCAAGCTCAATGCAGTGAGCGGTGTGGGTGAGCATGGCCAGTTTGCGAGCAAGGCAATTTCAAAAACCCAGCTGAATTCTTCAAGAAATGGCGTGGCTCTGAAACTGAGCAGGAATTACCGGCCCGCAGCAGGGAGCAGGAATCCCCCTGGGCAGCGATATTCCTCTGTCCCAGTTCTGAACTCGTGCTCCAGGGGGCCCTGCGCGGCCAAAAGTGCTGCTCCCTCCCGCTCACCATCTGCAAGCGGGGGGGTTGTGCTGCCGCTAGCACTGCGAAACCACGCTCTGCGGCCCCGCATTAGGGAAAGTATTGCAGGGGTAGCTACCTCCTGCCCAAGTCCTGCACACTTCCAAGCGGTCGCTGCTTGCTTTTACCTCCGTGCTGATCGGGGCCAGCGTGATGGTGCTCCGGCTGGGAAAGAGTTGCAGCGTTCTGCCCCGGAGAGGATTAGGTTTCAGTGCTGAATGCAGCGGCCTCACTATCATACATAAATGTCAGTTTATATGTCATCTTTAAACTCCTTCAGAAGTCCTTAAATGCTACAACAAATCAAAGATTATCGTAGGAGTGATGGTTTATTTAGAGGGAAGTATTTTATTTCCAAATAAGAAGAGAGCCAACACATGAAGAGCAATGAATTTTGTGTGTGTTGTGTTTGCATGCTTGTGATTGTTTCCAGACTAAAAAAAAATCAAGTTAAAAATTACCCAGCAGGACCTTGCAGTGCTTGTGAATTGTTTTCTGTTTGTGAACTGTGGCAGGAGGAGGAAAGCAAGAATTTAGTTCTTTGGGTTTATATGGTCTTGTTGCTTAACAGGTTTCAAAACAGTTGTAGTACACCTCTTAGAGGACTTCTGATCTGCCACGTTAGGGTACCTATCTCTGCTGCTCTCCTGTTCCCATAGTCTTCCAGGTCCCATCTGCAAAACTGATACATGTTGCAAAGGGTGAGAGCAGCCAATTCAGTTAGTTGTAAAATGTTTGGGCTGTCTAACACCTCTTGCTTCCCTTAAATAAAGTGTGCTTCCATATCACAAATGAACGGAAGTTTGGACTTCCGCCTTTTCTTTTTGTTGCTTAGGTTTCAGCTGTACTTGGTCATGTGGCATCTGACACTCTACAAGAAAAGCACCTTGTCCTTTTAACAGTTCCTGTCATTGAGACAGCCCTTCTTCAAGGAGATACCGGGAATTTTTAGCCAGCAGTATTCCCCATGGTGGGAGAAGAGGCTTGAAATGAAGCTTCTTGGAGCTTGGCTAACCTCAGGAGTCACAGGCAGCCTTACTCCTGATAAGCTTTAGTTATTTCAAAAACCAGGGATTTGCAAGTTGAGGTTTTAGAGCTGGAGGTAAAGATTTTTTCTTTCTTTGGCAGTCTCTAGTTTTTCTGTACATAGCAGTAGACAGAAGACAGTTTTCTGGAGTAAAGGGAGGGAATGCAATGAGTCAGGCTTGCCTGTTACATGTAGTTGTTTTTCTGTATTAAGATTAATAGTAACCGCGATAGGTCATGGAGCACGCCTCAACTTCTTCAGTTTCCTACAGATTTATATAAAATGCTTACCTAGTTTTGTCTCATTGATGGCTGGAGTTTAAAAGATATAGAACTGCCTAGTCTTAACAACAGTGACCATTCTTGCTTCAAAGCCCTTCAACAGTATCAGTGTGACAGACTTGGGACGCCGCTTAAAGATGCAGTTAGAAACTGCTGTGGTTGTAATCATGGCCTGTTTCCACAGGGCACTATTACCAAGCTTATAAAAACGGTGCCTAGCTTTATTTAGCTTTACAAGGCTTTGACTTCATTCTAGCAGAACCACATAAGCCTGTTTCCCCCCACACCCCCGTGAGAAGGAGGGAAATTTTAAAAAGGGGGCCCAGCTATTCCTAATGAATGCCTGAACTGTGCACACAAATCCTACTTCTCGGGGACGTAGGAGAGTGCTTTGGCTGTGGCTCCACATCCAGGAGCAGCACTGTTTGAATAACACCTCCCATAAAGCGGCCTTCCTTCTTTCCTCTGTCCTACCCCAGGCTGTGCCAACAAAAGTGTTCATGTGGCTTCCTGACGTACCTGATCACAGAAGTGATCTGGCTGGGAAGATAGCCTAGAATTTTATTTCAGGTTTCTTTTCTCCCCGCCCGGATCAGCTCCTTGATACATTTCACCACACAGCTGCATAAATAGTTGGCTTTGGCAGAGCACAGGGAGAGGAGTGGGGTGGGCACCCATGTCCAAAGAAGGGGAGCCAGGGCTGTTTAAACTATCTTTGCCATCAGAGAAGTGCTCCAAGAACCATAGTCCCAGCTGCATGAAGTGCAAAAGCACAGGTCTAGATTGCCAGCTGTTTTCTGTGTGTGCATGAAGAACCTCTACAAAATTGCAAAGCCATTGCATACAAATATGAGACTCACCCTGCTCTGTTTCTTTTGTGCGGGCTATTCTCAGTGTGCCATTGCTATGAACCACGCTGGTTATAGTTGTTCAACATTATCTTGTTGGATACCATCCAGAAGTAGGTTCGTGCCTCTAAAAAAGCAACCTCCAGATGTAAATAAAAGCGACCATTGGAATGAGTGGTGCTAGCACTGTGGTCCCACAGACATCCATCCTGCTTACCTACCTTGCCATTAAGGTCAGGTCTGTGCAACACCAGATCCAGATCAACTGGCAACATAGACGTGTCACAAATCAGACTTGGGCACATGGTTACTCAATTAGCCCAAGCCTGAAAAACAGCATGTATTTCAGACTTCTGTTTATGCTGGATTCAGAGGACAGACAGTTCCTAGTCAGGAGTCACGCCTACCAGAACAAAAGTTATCCTTCAGAAGTACTTTAAAACAAATTAGAACCAGAAATGTAGCTTTGGGCAGGTTCAGTGTTTTATGTCAAATGGCTAGATTTTATTTTATTTGGTACTATGTGCCCTAGAACCAGAGTTACCACATCGTGTGACAACAACCTGATAATCTGCACAAGAGCTACAAAAGGAATGGGAAAAAAAAAAAAAGAATCTCCTCAGCTAAATCCAGTTGGTTAAAATCCAGCTAACAAACTCTAAACCACCAGTAGCTCATGCGGTCTAGCATGCAGTTTTCTCTACTTTTTTTAATGCCTCAGACTTACAAAACTGTTCTGAGGCAGCTGAATGAAAAGTAATAAGAGTTTCTTGTTTTGTTTTCGTGGTGGTCCTCTTTTACAGAGGGGGAGATGGTTAATTTTGGTAGCTATAGCAACTGAGAGCAGCGTCCCTATATCTTAATGAGTCGGTGGGGGGGTGTATTTTTTAGGTACCCAAGAAAAAGCTTTTTACACAATGAGTTAAGCTGTTTGCAGTTTGAGGTTTTTGAAGCCATCTATGGAGGTGGTTGTACTGCAGTCTGTGTGGAGGTACTACTGGACTGAATACCTGCCAGGTGGCTGCATCCAACTGAACAGGGCGTTTTGCAGAACCCTTCTGGAAGGAAAACTGGCTACAGAGGTCCATTTGAACACTTGGAATGTGACAGAAAGGAACAGACTAAATCTTTATGGAGTACCATCCTACAGGTCACAGAAAGCAATTTGCAAACGTTGGAGAAATGTCAGGGAAAAGAGAGGCAACAAGGTCCATCCAGCTCCGAAAGCATCTGTGAAAAATTCCATAGCCCAGATGGCTGAAATGGTTTTCACATTCATTGCACATGTAGTCTGGTTTTAGCTATCTCCAGTGCAGTCGTTCTGCTGATCTATGGTAGTTATTCCCCCCTCAGTGCATGAGCATGTTTCCCATTCACATAAGTAAGAGTTATGTCTTTGTATTCAGAGGAGGGGGATTTTATTTCTCTAGTGCCGAAGCAGCTTCTCACAGGACTGTTTTCCTCCCACACACTCGGTTTTGTTCAGCTCTCCTGACCTGTGTTTTCTTTGTTTTGAACTGTTTGGACTTTTATATTTTAGGTAATAAATGTTAGTAAACTATTGGAGAAGGTGACATGGCTAGAAATGGAGTCCTTAGTGGGTTCAGCCATCTAAGTAATGCAACCTAAAATATGAGAGGGAGCTAGAAAGAGAGAAAAAAATCTTGAAAGTTTTGCAGCCTAGAAGTAATTTTATTTTATGTGATGATATCACCACATTTTTCCCCTCTCCTTTCCCCCATTACCTATCCGTGAGAGTCTTGCTTTGCTATATGTGGGAAAGCTTGCTCTTATTTACAGGGCTTTTGTGTTATTTAGCTATCTTTTGTCAATTGCTTTTAAAATCTTTGTCACAAGGTACTATTCAAGCAGTACCAGTGAAGACTATGGCTATCACTGCTAACAAGCTTCTAAGCCATGGAGCGTGGGTTTCTTTTGTATATGAGTTTAGGTTGTTTAATTAATGGAGTGCAATACCGATGACCAAGGTACCTTGGGCCTTACAGACACTGGTGCTATACTAGCAACCACAGGGTCTCCTTTGACACCTCTGTTTATTGTCCAAGACTGTTGCTGGGAAGGTGGATCCAGTGATGTTCACTCAACATTAGGTTTGATGTACCAGGGTTCTCTGGAGCAAAGGTTCATCAGGTTGGAATAGTCAATTTTTGCCATTTGTTCTCCCCTCTGTGCAGTTCACTTGGTTACAGCCATGCTGCGACGACGAGGTTAGGTGCACTCCCCTCCCTGTGAGCTTCTGGAACTGTTGCTGATGTGTCTGCTTCTCTCCCTCTCATTTTTTCTGGGGGGAGAGGGGAGAGATGGGAGAAGAGGAGGAGAGACGACAACAAAACTTTAATTTTTATTTTATTTTTTAATTTTTTTTCTTTTCATTCTTCTGCTACTGTTACAGACCAGGCCCTCCACCCACTCCAACCTGTCTCCTTTTGTGTGGCAGAAGCTGTCATCTGACTTTCTGATGATGCTATTTCTTTTTACGTTTTTTGTCTCTTCTCCTTGCAGTCCACAATTTTCCTACCCTGCTCACTGCCTGGTTAATCAAACAAATTGGCATGCAGCCATCTTGGGAAACAATTGTATAACTGAAGATACCAAGGAGAAGGCAGGGGAGGTTTCAGCAGCGTAAAGTCAGTAGCAATGTGGGAGGAATGAGCTCCTGGATAGCACTGCATGCCTGCTAGCGTCCCCTCGGCTGGCTCCTGCGTAAATTGGGGTCAGCTAAAACCACTGTGGGGGGGTTGTACTTGTACTTTAAGCAAGTGCTCCGCAGGGTGCTCCGTCACCGTAGCTCTAGGATAACTTTGCATTGGGCTATGGACAGATCCTGCTCTTTTGCATCCTCTGCGCTGACAAAAGGCGGTTTTGCCTCAGCTCCTTGTGGCACTGGGCGAGCACGCTGTTTGTCTGGCCGCTCCCCAGGGTTATTGGGGCTGCAGGAGAAGCAGATTAGGGCCATTCACACCAGCAGTTTCCTTAGTGCCTTTGCGAGACTGATAACTTCTGGCAGAGAGGCAGTGACGCCAGCGGGCAGTAATCTTTTCCCCAGGGAGAGCTGCCTGCTCTGTGTGTGTTTATCCCCACAGGTGTGGCTCCCGGTTCCTGGAAACCCTGTTGCTCCTTCTGGCTTTTGGTGCCTGCAATAGTATCCCAGGCCGGTCACCACAGCTTGTCCAGCTTCAGCAGTCCTCCCCCGGGAGCCGCTTCTGGACAAGATTTTGTGGAAGTGTTGCTTAACAGCAGCCTCGTCCTTCATAGGTGCCATTACGGCCCTGCTGAGAGGGTACGTGCTGAGTCAGTCTGGCTGTGGCAGATCATGGCCTTCACCCCTATTTCCTCCCTGCTGCCTGGCAGCCTGTGGGGAAAGGTGTCGGCTTGTGAAAACAAGATGGGCTAGGTGAGGGAACAAGAAGAGGCATGAGACTAGCTGAGTTTAATTCCAGGCCTTTGCATTTCAGTGCTGCCAGTCAAAAGGCAGGGCGCAGCCTGAACAGCCCAGGATGGGTGGCAGGGGAACATGCCCACCCCGGGTGTGCGGCCAGCATGCAACGTGCTGCCGCAAGAATGTGCTGCGAGCACAACCGCGGTTGTGCGAGGCAAACGCCTTCTGAGCAACAGCACGGTACGGGCGGGCTACTGGCCCAACTTGCTGCGCCTCGCTGAGTCCCTTTACACAAAGGCAGCGCTAAGTACGGGCATGCCCTTAATGTTGATTTCCTCTCCTCACCTTCGGGGGAGTTACGAAAGCAAAGTCCTACTTTGTTTGAGCATTTTTAAACACGGCTGTGAATGTATATTAGCTTGCTTGGCCCAGGATATAGTGAGCTACTGAGAAGGAGTGTTTACTGAAGTGTACCCTGGCATCCTTATCCTTCCTTTGCAGCTGCTATTTACCAGACAGCATTTGTGGTGAATGTAGCTGGCAGGAAACATCGTCTAGGAATGAACTGGATGAGTTAAAGAAATTTTCACACTAACATTGTCACAGGCATTTGAAAATACTTCACATGAAGGCGTATTTTTGTAACACTGAATTAAAATAACATTGCATGAAGCTGGCTCAACTAAATCGAATTTACCATCAAAACGTTTGGTGTTTTTGTTTTGGGTCCCTGCCTTATTTACAGCTCCGCTGTGTTACGCTCTGTGTTGCAGAGAGAGCATCTCCATCCACTCTATTGACGCGTTGTTTCACAAACGTGGCAGCAGCACAGCTAATCCATCAGCGCTGGGGGGGGGAGATTTAGACTTTTTTTGGCAATTAAAAAAACTGATTATGAAAATGCTCTTATTCCTGTTTTAGTCAAAATGGTCTGCTATCACGCTATTTCTTTAAGAAGCTCAGATTGCTTAACTAGAATGATAATGTCTTCTTTAAAAATTATCAGAATAAAGTAGCAGGATCGTTCCTTCCACAGGCTGTTCTGAGATTCAGAAATCGCTTTGTCCATTCTGGGATTTAACTTGCCCGTCAGATGTAATTATTCTCCTTGCAGTTTTGTAACCTATGACTGGAACTTTTTTTTTTTTAATCATCATTCCAGAAACTGAGAAAACTGCTTAAAAATAGATTTTAGAAGAGATCAGAACCCACAAAAACAAAAATACAAAGCCATTAATATGCATGTCAGTCCACTGTGCTGATTCTTTCTCTGTAGGTTGTGCAATCTACCCCTTCCTTTACCCATTGTCTTTGTTTTCTTATTTAGATCCTTGTTTAGATTCCTTGTAGGACTGTAACTCTCTGTTTTGTTTAGAAAGTTCATAGCAGATTGTGGTTGCTATAGCTATATGGGAACGGACTATTTTTGTTGAGTTATTTATTTGAATTGGGACTCTCTAAAACCCCCTCCTTGTCATCAATCTAATAGAGACGTTCCGACAGTGTATTAGTCATTACGGGGGTGACATGAAGCAGAGTATAGTGTTTGGAGACGCCCTACCAGTGAAAGACAGTGAGGTTTAAGCCTCTTCACAGATGTGCAGAGCTGTACTAGCCATGCCTAACTCCCTTGCATGCTTAATAGGCTTTTTGCCTATAAATCCCCATGTGCCATTGAGAGATTGGCTCTTTGTAGAAGGGCTGGATTTGATGGGAAGCCTGGATGTCTCCGATTTATCTCACAGCTCCCGTCCTCAGCATTGCTTCTGGGGGTGGGTGGAGTATGCTGCTCAAACACCAACTTCTGTTGCCACCCGGGTAAAAGCAGCACAGGGGGAAGATCTCCCTGCCCAGCACCCAGAAGCAGGCTCAGAGCTGGGGCTTTGTCTCCAGAGCTTTGACAGCAGCATGGCCATGAAACCGCTGAAGTAAACAAACCAACAATACAGGCATTTTTGTACAGAATAGATCCATTATTCTTCCTGACAGCATGACTTGGATTTTGAGTTCTCATTCTTTGTATTGTTCCTTATTTAAAAAGAAAGAGAAAGCAGAACAAGGAATAATACAAATGAGACAGCCTAGGGCTTGTGCTTGCCTATAGGATACTATTAAGGTCCTGTCGGCGCTACAAATTGGAACCATTTTGTAACCAGGTCCCTGAACCCAGCTGTATTTTTAAAGCAGTTGGGCCCCAAAGTCTTACGTGCTTGCTTGATCGATTTGCCCAGGACTGTTACACAGGCTAATAACCAAGAGGCAATAAGCAATCACTTACCAAGACCGATTCATTGATCATTCAATGTGCAGAGTTTTCCTTAGCCGGACAATGGGGCTCGCACAGCCATATAGAGTAGTGCATGTGTGTGCATGTGTGTATTTACTGCCCTCTCCATTTCAGCCCTAGGTGGGATTTAGGCCAGAAGATGCTCGGTGGGCTGCAGCAGGGATGCACGCTGCTGCGCCTCGGCGTGCTAAGCAGTGAGCCCTGTCTGTGGCGGGCTGCCAGGCTGGGTTCTGCCCTGGCCTTCCCTGCCAGGCAGAGTGGCCTGGAGGGAGCCCATGGCCGGAGGGCTGCTGGAAAGGTGCACAAAGCTGTCAGCGCTTTCGGACAGCGGTTTGTTGCAAGGCTCACACTCAGTAAGGCTTCAAAAAGTTTGCGTTAGATAAATTCCAGTCCTTTCTGGTCATTTGGACTTGAAATCCATCCTGTCTGCTGGACACAGAAAAGCCAGCATGGATTCTGGGAAATAACCTTTTTCTCCTTACTGCAGCAGAGGCTGGCTATGCCTGAGAAACAGCCCTTGAGCTTGCTGAAGCATCAAAGGTGGAGACATTTCCCAGCTACATCAAGAGAATATGGATTTATGCACTCCTAAAAGCACACAAACTCCCTGCCAAGGGGTAATGAGTTTGTCTGGTCTGCATGGTAACCTCCTCGCCTGGCCGAGGAAGACTTCTGGGACGTTCCTCCGGCTGCGGGAGGTATGGCTGCGGGGAAGCCCTGCCTGTGGGAGAGGTGAGGGAGGGTCTATTGAAACCCTGATGCTCTCCTCACGCTGACTTTTTCGGATCTGGGCAGCCATAGCAAGGGACAAGCAATAAAGCCATCATCGATGAAATAAGATGCACTGTTATCATTATCAAAGTAGCTATCCTGAGCCTGCTCCTGGAAAGGGCACATCAGGAACATCAGGTAGAAAATTGCTGTATGTTTAAAAATTGTTAGTTACTGATTGCGTGTGTTAGAGACATAATTTCTTGGGTTGTTCCATGCCATTTTTGTCTTAATCTCTGCACTTGTGATTTTCCAGGGGGACACATGGAGTAAATCCTTATTCCATTTTCAAGACTGAGTGTAAACCCCATTTTAATTGGGCAGTCTGGAAGATCTTTCATTCAACTAGACGCTGTTTCTGTTTACCCATCTGTAGCATTTAAACATTGCAGGATTGTTTAAATGCATTTAACATTTAATGCATTTATGTTTATGTTTAAATGCATAAACAATGCATAAATTTATGTTTAAATGCATAAACATTGCATGACCACCTGAATTCATGGTCTTAAAAATAAATAATTGGGGTTTTTGGCCTGAAGCAAGCAAACTGACAGTGGAGGAATTGAAGGGAACCACAGAACATCTCTCCATTACTGACAGGTAATAGATAACAGAATAATTTTATTGACAGATAAATAAGTAAGTGGCTGAGAATCGTATCCATTAACGGCAACCAGCAAACCAGCTTCCCCACTTACTCTCCTGATACAGTTTGAGAAGCCAATGCCCAGAAACCCAGGAGTGCTGTTCTGTTGCAGCGGAAGGTGGGAAAATGGAGAGGACAAGCAGTGGGGAGAACAGGGTGCATGAGGGAAGGAAGAGGCATGAGGAACTCTGGTAGGCGAGTCAGATGCATTAAAAAATCTTTGACTGAGAGACATGGAAAAATGTGGAAGCGAGAGCTGACAGAGGCATCCAGCAAGAGAGGTAAATGGGAACAGACAGAGGTCCTGGTACAGGAGGGCATTAAAGCGTCCTGGTCAGGAGATGTGGAGGGGGAAGATGAGGGGACACACAAATGTGGTATCCGGAACAGGCTGTGGCATCCAGTGAGGGTCAAGGGATGGAGGCACAACAGAGGGAAAGGGGTCACACATGGGTTAATGTCTCGTGCTTACAGACCCAGGTACGTGGGACCCAGGGACGCAGATGGCATGGAGGGATTAGAGAAGCCCACACTGGGAGGACATGGGGTACACGCAGAATTGCTGGCACGGGGACACCGTGGTCAGCTGCAGAAACGTCTTGTGTGGCCCTGGGAGAAGCTCAGGCCCATTCTCCCCACATCTTTATTGTTCAATGCATAGCAGAGGCAGCATATGCAGTGAGACTGTCCTCAGCAGTGCACTTCACAAGATTGACAGCAATAAAATTTCCTCAGGAAACATATTGTGCATCTGTTATTTTCAATGGGTATAAGGTGGGAGAAACAGCCCAAGGTAATTCGCTGGCTTACTCCCTGCTCATACTTTAAATTTGGAAGCTTAAGATTTTTTTCTGGCATTGCGGCTGTTCAGCAGAGGTTGTAAAGCTCTGCTTTCAGTGGGGAAATCGATCAACTTGAAGACCAAAAATTCTCCCTATCTGACACTGTCTTGCGAATTCTGCAGCATATACTGTCTTTTTGTCCCTTTTCTGCTATTGATTTCCTAGTGTGGGGTAGTTGTGCCATGTTTTTGAATGCATGCATATGTCTAATTGGACATTTGTCGTTAAACATATATAAAATTCACACACACACACATTAAGTGTATGGAAGTCTTGTTAAGAAGGATTTATTCCCTTTGTGGCCATATACAAACATTTGAAATACTTGAATCAGACTGAATCATGAGGTTAAAAATAGATCGGTAAAGTCCTCATATTTACTTTCTAAATTTTAAACCCTGTGGAGGCGTAAGGAAGCATTTAAAGTTCTCTCACTTTAATCTTTTTCTCTGATACCAGAAGGAGTAAACAGGGGGTTTTCTTTCCTTTTAATGAAAACAGGAGATTCTCAAGACTTGAAATGAAATCACGAGAATAGGCGACAGCATGTTTCCTGCTTCCTTCCCGTGTTGTTCCTGCCAGGGATCCTCAGCTGTTGGGTACAGCCCCCAACCCTCCTGCACCCCCCTTCAGCCCACCCTCTGTCCTTTCCCTCAGTGCTTCTGCCTCTCGCCCTCCTTGGACAGCTGGTGGTGTGCTCAGATGGGCTAAGGCTGCTCCCACTCACTTTGGCCCTAAGGCCACTGCCACTGGGTGTAAATGTGGGTGTAAATCCTTGTCCCAGAGCCTGAGGATTGTGGCTGTTTGTTATATGCATCTCAGTCTCAGTCCTCATTCCTCTTTCCACAGCAGCAGGGATGGTTGGTGGGGTCGGGATGGTGTGCAGCTCTAGCCTGCACTGTTTGTCCCTGTAATATTGAGGTCAGGCCCTCTTTCTCCTCCTGGGAGTGTAGGAGAACCAGACCCTCCAGGAATTGCCCGATTTAATAGCTACAGATGGAAATGCCACCTATAGCAACTGCAAAGAGCTGCTGCTGCTGCTGCCAGAGCACAGCTTTGCTTTGCAAATGCAGGAATAGCTGAGCTGCAAAGGTGAGCTAAAGAAAGTAATGGAGTGTGGGGAAATTATTTAAAATCACCACCATCACCATCATCTGTAGAAAATGGTTTTCTGCCCTTCCAATACTCCAGAACAGCAATGCCATTTTTGCTCATATGAGAAAGAAATCAAGACATTTTTAACCTGAAAAGGGAAAGTCTAAGAACATCAGTGACTTAGAACAGTGTGGAGGGACTTGATATATGGCACTCCATCTCAGAATTATTTTACCCCTTTTGAACTCATAGGGATGTATGTCTTTGATAGAGTATTTTATTTTTAAATTTGCTTCCAAATAGAACTAAAAAGGTATTTTAGAAAATTACATGCAGGGACTTTTCTAAGGCCTAACACTTAAAATCTTCTGTGAATGTGTGCGTGCATATGTCTAAGAGAAATGTGTGTGTGTATATATAGGAACAAGTCACAATTTTCAACACATTTGCTTGCTTTCTGCGCTCCAAGTTCACTTTCATTTGCACAGGTACAAAGCTTTTGCTGTATTTAGTCCTAGATAAGATTCAGAGGGCCACAACAAACTGGCGGTACAATCCTTATCAGCGGTTTTCATAACCGGCAGGACTCGGGTTGGTCCAGGCTGGAGGGAAAGCTGCGAAGGGACCAGCCTGGGCTGGGCACCGGGGCCAAGACCACGACCTCGGGGTGAGGGGTACCCTCAGGGTGATGCCGGGGTGATGCCGCTCCCCTTGCAAGCTGGAGAGCCCTTGCGTTCCGGGCGCAGCCCTGACGCACCGGTGCTTTGGCAGTCGGCGTTAGCGGGTAGCTGGCGCGCAGCGGTGGAAATGACACACGTCTAGCAGAAAGGGAAAAAGGTGTTTGTCAAAGGAAAGCCAGCAGCTGGACAACTGCAGCTGGGTGGCTCTGCCTTTGTTTGAAATGTAGTGCCGGCGAGTCAGCAAGGCCTTTGGCTCAGCTCCTCTGAGCCTTTGTATGTACCTGTCAATATACTTTTAAATATTTTAGGGAGTAGTTACCCACCGTTTTTAGGAGGCATGGCTCTTCTTCAGGAGTTGCACTGTTTGGCTTGCTGATACTTTTCATCTGGAGTATAAAGTGCTGTTTTGATGGCTGATGGGGTTTTTCCCCTTGCTGGGTCTGGAAGTTGGTGCAGAAGTGAGTGGCACAGATGCTTTGGAGAATAGCGTAGGCTGTAAAGAAGAATTAACTTAATAATCCCTATTGAGAAAGTTGCTATTCATTGATGTCAGATGGTAAGTCATTTAAATCACTCCATCCTCATATATTTCTATAGCTATTTACCTGTATTTCCAAACTACATTCAGATTACATTGATGCTTTTTACAGAGCTATCATGTGGTTAATTATAGCTGAATTTAATAGTTACTAGCATTGCATATTTAATTGAAAATAAATAGTTACTTTCAAACTGGTTTCACCCTGAGAAATAGAAGCATTACTTCTGATATTACTGTTTGTGAACAGTTCTGCTGCTTGCTCTTTTCCCATCACAGAAAGGTAAGAAATGAAATTAGACAGTGAGTTATAATTACAGGTAAGATTTTAGTGTTGGTTTATATTTTTAATTTCTCCCTTTAAATAAAATTTGTGGATAAATATGAAGGTGAGGAATGTTTAAATTGAAAGGAAAGAGACCAATAAATACAAATGTGGAGCAGCAGCGTGTGGATAAAGGTTAGTCTTGGTTTTTTTTTTTCCTTTCTCTGCTTTAAATACTAGGGAAAACTTGCTTCTTGAATTTAGCTTGAATTCAGATTGTTTCTCACTTGCTAAATCCTCTAATTACTCACCTTTTCACATTGTTCTAGAGCCAACAGAAACTAAATGTTGCTCCTGTGTATTCACTTGGTCTAGATAAAATTTTCTGTCCAGGGCACCCTTATAAGAGAACATAAAACTTCAGTGATTCATTGGGTGACTGAAGCTGTTAGTACTTCCCAGGGATGGCACAAGAAATGAAAACTCAATTAAGAGTGACTTTCCCTTACAAAGTAAAGCCTTTGAATCAGAGCGTACCTCTGAGCCTTTTGTCTGCCAAATGGGTGGGGGTGATTCAGTTGAGAAAATGCAGTCAAGATGTGAAAAAAAAAGTGCCCGGGGGCATGCAAGGCCTGTTTCCAGTGATGCACGGATGTTAGCAACATGCTGAGCGCTAAGATCCCAGAGGCAATAAGGCAGAATATTCCCTTCTCACTCTCTGGGAATTAAATTAGGTGTCAAACCAAAGAGCTTTAGGAAAATAAAATCAGAAAATGTTTGGGTTTCAGTTGGAACTTTTACGTGACTTACAAATTTTCTGTGTGTGAAAGCTTGCAAAAATATGGTTCTTTGTTGGCACTGAAATGAGGAGTTGTCACTTTTTTAGTGTCAGTGCCTTTTATATAAGCGAGTTGTAACTTTAACTCAGAAGCTATTCAATTATATGCCTAGTTTCCAAAAAAATTGCAGACTACGCTTCAGCAAAATGAATTCTAAAAATTTTAAAAGTATAAAGTATGCTTCATAGTATATAGTACTTTACAGTATGTACACTTTATAGTAGATGGTATTAAATCAAGCTTAAGATTATTAATTCCTAGAATTATGTGTAGAACTGAACCAAGTTATTTTAAAAGTTCCAGTAGAGACTCTTGTTCCAACTAAATAAGCAGGTTTCCACAAGTGTAATCATCTCACATATTGTGGTATTAAACTAGTACATAAGAATTTAAAATGGAAGAAAAAAAATCTGGACTGTTCAGTTTCACTGTTCCTTCAGTGGTGATAAATACAGAATGCATCCCCATCGAGAAGTACTGAAAATGTATTTTCAAAGTCCCTACACTTTCAGAAGACTCATTAGGGAAAACAATGTTGACAAAAATAGAACTTGAGTCATTCTGGTTGGTGAAGACTTAGCTATTGGCATCCCTCGCTGTATCGGTGGGAACTTCTGCACCCTAAAGGGACTGAAGCTAAATCTGTATTTCTCTGAACAGAGAAAGTAGACGAAGTAAATAAAAAGGAAATACAATGTAGTGGCACTATACATTTGGTTTAAATGAATTTGAAAGATATCACTTGAACATTGTATGAAGATATCACTATGGAGGGAGGATTATAGATCTCTAAGTGCAGATTGTCTATTTTAAGAGAAAATAATAAAAAATTTAAAGAAACTGGGCTTTATTCTCTTTTCTTCATAAAATATGAAGAACATCTTTTTTTAATGCTTCCAATTTTCTTCCTCTTATAGTATGTTGTCAATAGGCAGTATTCTTGATCTCAGCTGCTCAAGCTTAGGTTAGGCTTCCTGAATAATGAGAAGTCTTCTTTAAGCAATTCTCCCCAATACATTTTTGGTATCTTTTTATGCCAGGTGAGGTTTTTTCAGTATTTGAAATATGCTGAAATTGTATTTTCATCCACTGTAAAATTAAGAGGGTTAAAAATCCCTACTTTCTTCTCCTAATCTCCATTTTCACTAAAAAAAAAAAATATTTTGTGTCCACATAACTTCACGTGTTTGTGCAAGGGCAAGGAAATGCCAGCTGTCATAAATTTTAGGTTGAAGATCTTCCAACTAAGCTAGCACTAACTCCCAGGCAGCTGCTTTTTTTGAAGGACATGTTTTGTAGACTTAATAACTAGGCCTCTAGGTTATTTAAGGTGTTCTCCTCTGGACTCTTCTTAATTGATTCAGATCTTTTTTGAAGTGCAGTGTCAGCAATGAGTCTCATAGCCCAGCTGATGGAGGTCTTGCAATGCTGAAGAGAGCAAAAGATTTATTTTACATGCTGCCTGTTAGTAAATCTTTATATAATGGTTGCTTTTCTATGACAGCAAGAAAGAAGTTGACTCATGTTCAGCCTGCCGCCTGCAGATCCTTTTGTGAGAACTGCCACAGAGCCAGCTGTCTCCCATCTCCTGCTCGTCCTCCTAACTTATGTCTTCCCAAGTGAAGTATTTTGCAACAATATGTCCTTTTTGCATATTGCCTCCTGTTTGTCTTAGCCCATTTCTCCAATTTCCATATCCATCTGTGTATCTAATCATGCTCTCCGATATGCCTGCAGCTCCTTCTAGCTTTGTGCAATCTGAAAACTTAGAAATCAGGTTGCATCATCCACATCAGAGGCTAGCCTATGACATGGTCCTCTCTTACTCATTCATGATTTTCAGCACTTTCTGTTGGCCTCTGCAGGCTCAGGCACTTCTTGCAGGTTGCTGCTGAGCATCGTGATCTGGAGGGGATGGTTACTGGCCCTGGAAGAGCCTCAAAATGGACGTCTTGGTCACAACTCTCAAAATGCGAACAGCCCCTAAACAAGTACACTGTAAAAACATTGAATAGTGTCAAAATGTCTTGATGCATCTTTCCAATTTGATGAGGAACCACTGATAAATACTCTTTGATATGGTTTCCCTTTCATACACTGACATGCACTGACAATTTCATGCAGAGTGTTCTCTTCATGAATATGCCATGTGAAGCAGCATTGGGAACGACATGAAAATGGAGATATATTTCATCTGCTTCCTTCTTATTTGTAAGGTATATCATTGTACTATTGAACAAAAATTAGCTTTATTTGACAGTAATTTATGTTGTTTCTTACAAAGGCAGATGACCTTGAAATCTTTACGTGCTTACAAATAGTGTGTGTGATTCTTTGTTCCCAAGCATTTTTTCCCGTAAATTTAGGTCAGACTGAAAGGTCAGTGGGGCCCCTGTGAAACCTACTTTTGGCTAATAAAGATGAGCATTTACTTGCCTTTTTTCTGTCTTCTGCAACATTAACCATCTGTATTTTTGTGCCTGGATCTATGCTATTGGCCTCACCAGACTTCTGCGCCAGGAAGATTTCGGTGTCTGCGGCTGAGGCAGCCGGAGGGCAGAGGCGGCGTGGGGCAGGACAGCTGTGTGGGGCAGCCCTGCAAGGGGCCGGCGAGCCTGTGGGCACCCCGACCGCTCAGGTGACCTCTCTGGGGGTGGGTAGGGCTCAGTTTCTCTCCCTCTTTCACACCCAGGCTGCATCTGCCGTGACTACCTCTAGCCACTTTCTCTCACCTACATACCAAACATACGCTTAGTGGCCTGTGGGGTTTGTGTCTCAGCAGCATTTGGGTAGTTAGGTCTTTCTGCTTACCAGCAGGTCCTGCTTTGTGTGATACTATTCACAAATAATCCTTATTCAACCTGCTTTATACCTGATGTAGTCATCTATAGTAGGTGTTCAACAGTAGCAGACCTTTTGTTATTTTTCCCTCTTATTTTTCCCCAAAAGTCTGAACAGGGCTTTCTGCTCTGTCTTTCCAGAGTTTGGGACAAGCATAGGTTACCTTTGAAATGCAAATGCAGGCCTCTCCCTTGCCTATCATTCCCAAACAAGCTGTACCTTTTCTGTGTTAGTATTTCAGTTGTGTGAATTCTCAGCAAGTTGCTGTTATGCCAGTTAAATCTCACACTTTACTATGCATTAAGATTTCCTGTTATTCCTATACATTCCTCCTGTTTTATTCCTCATAGCTCTTTTATTAGCACACAGGCTATTAATACATTTGCCAGACTGAGCTGCTATTTGTTCCTGTGCCTCTTGTGACCTTACAGTGAACCCCAGTATCTCTCTTCCCCCCTTCCCCTCTTCAGAGTTTGTGCTCTTTTTTTTTCCTCCTTTCCATCACTTCCCTGGGTTTTGACCGTTGACTGCATTGTTTTGGTTGAGAGGGGAGAATTTAGTTCACTTTGTTGTTTTCTGTCTTTCTTCACTAGATGGATAACAGCAGAATAGCAGGGAATCTGTCGTGGAGCCATTATCCCATGATCAAATAAGTCAAAGCACTCTTGGCTGTATCCTGTGCACAGCCTCTGCATCCAGCCCCAACGTGTGTGTGTGCACGTATGCACGCACGTCCATGTATGCCCCTCTCCTCTGCCTGGTCTTTTACACTAGTTTGGTAGGGTCTAAGGTGATGCTTAGGGAGCCCCTGCGCCTTCTCCCTTAGCCCAATTGTTGTCTAAATTTGTCCCACTTTCCCTAGGAATCCATGGGTTTGTTTCTGTGCATTTCCTGCTCCATTTTTTAAAGTAAGAGAAGCTTTTTGCCCCTCCTGAAAGAGGCCAGAACTATGGATGGAGGGAGGTCACTAAGGTACTTAAACACCTGCAGAGGAGCGGGAGCGCTTCCCACTCGGGCTGGGGGTGCCTGGGCTCCTGATAAATTGAAGGGCAAACAACAGGCAAAGGAAGAGGCTCAGGACCCTAACAAAGGGAAACAAACTTCTAAATAGTTTTTTTAAAAAACTTGGGAGAGAAATACTGCATACCTAAGGGCTTAGATGTCTTAAAAGAGAGTTTGTCATTTCCTTGAAAACATTGCGGCCACCTCCTCTTCTTGATTGCTTCTTCCTCCTTCCTTTAAAGACTGTGCAGTTTAGTGCAGTGTACGTGTATTTGAGGGCCTCTATGCTACTTAGTCACCTAACTGCTACGACTTTGCCATGTTGAACTGACTACTAAACTGCCCCAGAATAACTAATTATCCCACATACTTTTTGCTTGCAACAGTTCCTACACATTACCTGTGGCTTCCATTAGTACATACCATCATTTAATGGCATATTCTGCATGTTCAACCATTGATCTGGTACCATAACTTCTCTAGTTAGTTTCAGACTCTGTTTGAAACTCAGCAAAAGTAATTTGCAACCTTTCTGTATTCCTAAAGATGTCTAGGCGTAGATGCAAATTGGTGTGGTGAATTTAAGGCTACTAAAAATTAAGAAATTTTCTTAATTGTTTTATAAGGACTTCATTAAGATACTTAGTATGGCCTCAGAACTCCATGAACCACAAGCTGAAAACCACAGCTTCAGAAAAAAAGTATTAGGAATTAATGGTGAATTCACAGTGTTTGTTACCTGTGTTGCTGCTAGTAAATAAGAGGAAGGCATCTGCTATCTATTTAAGCAGTGAAGATTAGCAGTAGAGGTTTCAAAAGCAATTAGTTTACTCCACTGATATCGATATGGAAAGGACTTCAGGAGCTAGATTATTCTAAATGTCTCATTTCTCTTTCTCCCCTTTCACCATATTGGCATATAGTTTTCAATATGGGGAGGTAACATGAAATCCAGAAAGATGCAAGAGCCTGAAATGAAGAGAGATAAAACTATCGCTGTAATTCTTATAAATCTAGAGTAGTGCGGTTGTAATTGAATACTCTCTGATTCTTCATCTTTAGTACTGTGTCAGCAAATGACGACCATGGGTCACTATGATATAGTGTCTGCTACTTCTATAATTATCATTAATATAATTTTACATGGAAAATACAATTGAAATATGACTGCCTGTCCCTGTGCTACCTTCCAGAAAGATCATGGTGCTGATAAAGTTCTCCAGATGACTGTAATGCTTTTAGTTCTAAGATATCAAGTTTCCTTGCAAAAAGACTTGACTTTAAAAATATTTGATATTTCAGTTCAGTTTCTTGTGAAACTGCATTTTGCAAGCACTTTGTAGTACAGAAGTATTACTTTCCAGCAAACACTCCCACGTCTTCGCATGGTTTGGGACTTTATTACAGAGCATTTCCCCTTCCCAGTTACAAGAGTAAGTGTCTGCTTACAGCTGCATATTTTCTGTGGTTGTTGCTGTAATGTTTTTAACAGGTTTATTTCTGTTATGCTTCATTGTATAAAAGGTGTCCAGCAAAACAGATCATTTCCTAAGATATCTTTGCTTTCTTAGAGTCATGGAGCATGTGATGTGCAGCCTGGACTGGTGCATGATTATTTACAGCATGAGTACGGTGTGGTCCCGTCGGCAGTGCCCTGGACTGCAACTCAGGAAGACCCTGATTTCCTTTTTGGCTCTATTACTTATATGCTGTGTTTTCCAGTGCAAATAACTTCATCTTTGTGCATCTTCACCCTCTATTTCTGACTCAGATGTAGAGTGAAAACGCCCTTCATCTATATGGAGTGTTTAGTACAATAAGAAAGATGTTGTTCTTTAGGTGAGGTGTTTAGATGTTTCTGTAATAAACACTAAATACATACTAAATGCTAAATAATATTTGAAGAAGTAACAAAACATGTTCAGAAACTGGAACAACATAAAAGATCTATTTGGGCAAAGACTTGTCAGGAAAATTTTCGTCATGGTCCCGCTACCTGTCATTTCCTGGTCCTGAATTTATTCCTGCATTATTTATTTCTAGACTTCCAGAACCTTATGTGTAGACAAAAGCTCCCATTTTACTTCATATGTTCCTCTGACTTTGGTAACTCTAACTTTGGTAACATTGTCACTCATTGTTACTGCAAGTATTATAATATCTTGAATTGTGGAGGGATGGCATCGTGGCAGTTCAGGCAGTAAGAGCAAGTTGTTTAGAAAAGAGGGAGCTCCCTTTTGCAATTGCCAAGGTAATTGGCAGCTATGATAAAGTCCAAGCACTGATGATTTTATATTGAGTTTGTTTTTTAACGCAGAAGATAGTCATACCAAGGAAAAAAAGCTCTTTTCAGAAGCTGTGGTTATTGCTTTATATCCATGTCAACGTTCATTTTCTGGGTTTTGTGCAAATTGGATTAGTTTTCAGACATTTTAAAGCAAGCATAAGCGGCTAATGCAGAGAGGCTGCAGGAAGGGAGCGCTGGGATTTCAGGGGAGGCCTTGTCGCTGTTCAGTGCAACAGGGAGAACGGACTGGTTCTCCCCGGTCCTGCCTGGATTATGAAGAAGAAAGGAAACTTCTTGCTACTCCTTTCCAGAAAATGCTCTTTTTCCAGGGGAAGTGAGTGGGAGATTTACGATTGGCATTGTACCTTCTGCAATGTGCGAACCTAGAATTTACTAGGAACGAGTTTAGACCCTTCTGGCAGGAAAATGAGATACTTAGTGTAAGTTGCCGACTTCATTCCTCTTCCAACATTTGTATTTGAGGGGAGGGAGTGTTTTCCCACCAGCGGAGTCTTTAGCTACAGTTATTGCATCTTCAAAGTTACCACAAAACTCACTCTGACTTTTGTGGTAAGGCACTTAGTGTGGAAAGGGTATGTATATGTTTTCTCTTTTTTCACCCTCTGATATAAAATACCACTGCAAAAAGTATTCCAAACGTTTCCAAAGGACTTTTGCTGTGGAAAACACTAGTACAAAGAGTCCTTTGTTTCACAGGAGTATCCAAACCTGTGGTAAACTCTTGCTAATTTTTCCCTCCCCAGACAGGTGCCATGAAGCTCTTTGACATTTGTAGAGCAGATGGGATGCCATTTTACTGTTGTATCTAATTGACAGAACCTTACTAACTCTCTCCATGCATCCTGCCTCGGAAAGTGTGGGCTGTGGAGTCTGAGAGAGCACTTTTTGCTCATCAGCAACTTGCTTAACTCACTGCCGAGTGAAGAGTGAGAGCGATAACTTGCTAACTGGCCTGTGAAGCCTCTTGGGAATTCATAACCCAGGGAAATGATTTCTTGCTGCTGAATTTGCCATTTTGGCTGGCTGATCACTTGCTGTTGACTTGGCTACCATACATTGTATTATGTATATCTGCAGCCACAGATGTTATTGTGTGCATATATTTTAATGTAAATAGCAGTGTTGTCTGTCTATGCAATCACATAATGACATACGTAATTGAATATGTGTAGAATACATGAAGATGACTGTGAAATGCTGTCTCTGGGGATGTGTGAATGCACACGTCTCTCCATGCCTCCTCCCCCTCTCAGGCTCCCAAAGGAGGGATTTTGCGAATGTCCAGCTTTGGGATTCCAGACACGGTGAGGGTCTGATTTCCAAAAGGCTGGTGCCTGTGAACGTCTCAGAGAAGAACATAGCTGTCCCAGTCATTTCTGCTAATCTTGGCATGCCACCATCATGCTCAGTTCTTGCACATATGTATGTCTCATATGAAAAACACAGAATAACTGTTTTGAGTGTAACTTCTGCTAAAGGTTGTACACTCCTTGGCAGGTCTGGTTTACGCAAGAAAACCACATTTGCAATGTGCTGCCAGCATTTAAATCCTGATAGACACATATGCTTCCCCAGAAATTGCTTCTTTGAAGAAAGCAGGCGATGATTTCACTTTTGGAAAGGTAGCTAGGCTGTATTTTATGGTGATTGTCACTGGATGTGACCAAGAGGGGTAGGGATACCCAAACAAATATTTAATGCATTTCAGTTGGAGTATAAATGAACTAACAAACCCCTTGCCCTTGAGCAGCTGTAATTTTTAGGATTATTCTTATGAAGCGTATTGAGTTTGAGATTCTTGGCTTCCTTGTGCAGCAGCCTGTCTCTCTGGCAACTGTCATCCTCAGTCGTATCAGTTACATGCTGCCACAGCCACTCAAACATCTTGTGCAAATGTTAATATTAAAAGCAGGCCAGGTGGTAGCAAACTCTGGGATAGATCTTCAGGTCACTATCAAAATCACAGGATTTACAAATAACCTGTATAAAAATTCTCCATTTCTCTAGGTGTCAATAGTTGCTTCTGGGACACTGGCACTTCAATGCCCTTTGTGGTATCCTTGATACCTGTAAGCTCTAATTCTAACTTGCAGCATGGTATGTTGGCCTTTTGGCATGAATGCCCTTCAGATATCCTTTTGAATAAATGCTGGCTGCTCTACATAGGGCTTTCACAGTCTGGTTTTAAAGAATTAAAACACAAAAAAGTATTTAAAAAAAAAGACTGGAAAGAATCTTAAGAGGCTGTTTAGCCAACCCCAAGCCCCAGAGCAGAATCAGTTGTACCAAAATAATGGGATGTTGGGAGGCTCTCAAGAACAGGTTAGACAGTGATGAAGGCACCGCACTGACCCCAGGCAATCAATTCCACCACTTTTGTGAACCTTGCAGTTAGAAAGCTTTTTCTAGTGTTTAACCCATCATCACCCCTGCTGCAATTAAACCTGTTCATTCTTGCCCTATCCTCAGTAGATAGAGAAGTTTATTTTTCTTAGTGAAGCAAAGCTTATACATATTTGAAAATTATTATCCTATTCTCTGGCAATCTTCTTTTGTCTTGCATAAAGCATCCTCGTCCTTTCAATCTCTGCTCGTAAACATCTCATTCATGTAGTTGTCTTCTACGTTTTCTCCCATTAGTCGATGTCTGTCTTGAGGTCTAGGGCATGCTGGGTCAAAATACAACCCAGTACTCCAGCTGCGGGCTTGGGCTTGGTGAGCAGCGTATAGATTGCTACATGTCTTGCATGTGGTTGTGTATCCTACTGGCTGTACTGAGTATGTCCTACTATGAAACTTGCTGCTCTGTAACAAGATGACTTGTTTGATTCATGTTCAGTAGTTATTTTCAAGCTCTCTGAGCTTTCTGTCATCTGTAAATTTAGCGAGCATATTCTCTATTCTACCAGCCAAGCTGTTAATTAAAATATTGAAGAACAGATCCCTGCAAAACCCCACTCAATATATTCTTTCACTTTGGCCACTAACCACTGAAAAGCAATCTCTGAAAGTGTTTTTTTCAACCAGTTGTGTACCACTTTATAATGGTATCAGCTGACTGTGTTGAATAAGGTAGAAACCTTATTAAATTCAATATGTATTCCATCTGCTGCTACTTCTTATCCTCCAAGGAAGGAAATTAGATTGATTTGACACCATTAATTCTTGACAAATCCATTTGGCTGTTTTAAACTCTTACAGGATAATAGGGTGGAAAAAGAAACATTATATAACTCGTCCATGTATCTTTCCAGCCCCGTGCTTGCCCTCCCTTAGCCTTCCTGAACTCTCCTCTTCATGAGTCCTCATTTGTAATTACCATGGTGCAGGAGTGAGAATAAGAGATGGAGGCAGCAGTCATTATTACTGCCAAAATCTTTGTATCTTAAAGCCAAGCCTGGGCATTCTTGGACAAACGTGAACAGGTTAAGCTTTTTTGAAACCACCAGGCACACTAAGTAGCCTGTAATACTGTTTAGCCCTTTGACACTGCCATGAATCGTCTGTCATATGTGGAGCCTGTTACAGTCTTTTCTCATGCATCCATATAAAAACAATTCAGCTATTTAACCTCTGTTACCTATATATATACACACACACTACTTTGGGAAATAGTAGGTGCTAAAATATTTTAAAACTGTTTCTCCCTTGCCAAAATCTTTGGATGCATTTGAACCTGTTAGAGATCAGGATAATACTGTGCATGTTTGGGGGTGCTGTGAATAACTAGGTCCTTTGAATTCCTTTCTGGTTGCAGACAAACATGAACAGTAGCTGGGCAAGTACAGGCAATAGAAGGCATAAGTTTAAATCACATTTGATACATTGAAAGCTGCTTTAAGTAACTACCCAAGAGAACAATTGTATTTCCTTTCTAACCTAAGAAGTCCATGTCTGTTAGTATAATGTTACCTGGAAAATGCTAGGAGATAAAAAGGTGTCATGACATTTGGAGAATGCTTTTAGGAGGTAAGGAGTTTGTCTTTTTGACAAGTCAAAATGCAGTCTTTTCTTAGCTCTGTCTGCTCATGCAGTTTACATATACAAATATAAATAAATAACAATAAACAATAAATGTAATAATTATTTTTATCTCCAGAAGCTTTAAATTTCTATATAAAAACCTGAAAATTGGCAAGTAATGAAAATTGTCTAAATGAGGCCCAATACCTTGCTGGCATCTTCCCACATGCTTATGTATTCCCTAAATGCCACATGTGTAATCATGGGGAACCTAAGTGCCACATAGGCTTTTCAGACTTCTTAGGCAATTGCCCAGGTAGCATACCACTTACAATTATCTATTAAAAACACCCAAAATAATTCATGTAGCTGCAAGCCATGTGAAATTAAGTCATGGATTGTATCTAGCCCAGAGCCTTGTGGGCTCACCACCCGCCTCTGCTGCTGCCTCCTCAGTGGAGATGGCAGATAATGTAAAGTGACTCCAGAAGGTCACCTGGCTTGCCCCCAAGATACAGAGTTACTGCTGCTATTTCTCATATTTTCCTCACCAATATAGCAAATTTCTTTTAGTCCACTTTCACATATTTTGTCCTCAATAACAAATAGCAATGACTTCTGAAATGACCAGAGCTTCTTTTGTATACACAAATAATGTCATCGTTTTAGGAGCCAATATTTCAGGGCTTAAAAACACATACATTTATCTCATTGCCCCGAGTTACACCCTCTTGAGCTTTCTTCAGCAATCTGACTTTCCCCTTGGTGTTTACACACCCTTCATGCTTTCAGATAATCACTGTATCCTTTCCAGTCCCTTTAACTTTCATCTAGCCAAGCAACAGTTGTTTGTTTAAATTTATTCTCGTAAATCACATCTTCCCACAGAAGTCAAAAGGAACGTGTGATGCACTTCTGGGATCAAGTGTATTAGTAACTTTCAAAAACCCAAATCTCAATTACTTTTTGTTAGGCATATGTTGCTACAGGATACACATTGTACTGAAGAAGCATTTTTGGCCATCTTCAAACAGAATTGCCTAATTTTTAAATCCTTGCAAATGAAGATTCATTTTTCTGAGAACTAGAGATACCAGCCTAGTCTACATATACTTAAACAAAATGACTTATAAAACTTCATCAACATGGAGCCGATGCAGTTAGCTCATTGCCCTCGAGGGCTGTTGTATCATCATCGATGCAGTTGGTTGAGTTGCGGAGGGTAAATTCCTCCCACTCACACCACCACAGTCACAATAATCCTTCTGTTCACAAACTTCCCAAAATATTTATTGAGAGAATAGCTTGGAGGTATGTTTTCAGCAATGCTTAAGCCTGTTTTCACTTGTCTCTCTTGCTTGCCTTTTTTTTTTTTTTTAATTACATTTTGGGAGTGGGTTGGCCAGTGCTTAAAAGCTGGAGTTTCAGATAGATGGCTTCTCCTTGCTTTAATTAGTTTGACAGGCACCTCTGCTTTCCAGCTGAGTTGCCCTAACTGGAAGCAGCTGCTCTTTGGAATTACTCCCCCTCCTTGCTGTGTTACAGAAGTAGTAAGTGTCTCGTGCCCCTTCAATGAATTTATGGATGTAAAATGCACAGTTCCAGGGCTTCAGGTGTGCCTGGCTGCAGAGAGATGTTTCTCTCCTTTCTCTATTACTTAATGAAGTTTTATGAAATGAAACATGTCATTAACAATATAGGGAAAATGAAACGTACAGATCGGATATGATTCTCCACTTCCTTGTTAACTCTTGTTAGTGAGCGTAGAGCAGGTTTTAATGTATTTTTCCATGGCAATTTGAAACGCTGATTTGAGAGAGAGAGAGTCTTGAATGATTGTACAGCTCGCAAGGCAGTGAAGAGTAAGGCTTCTCCAGAAGAGCACAGGCTCTGTGAATCAAGCTCATGCCTGTGTTTACAGCCACAGCTGAAATGAATACTTATCATCTTGACTACATTGTCACAGTCTTGTGACTGCTCCTGATTTCATCACGAACTTGATGATTTATTTAACATTCTACTACCAGGAGCCAAGTGATGTAAAAATCTCAATTTGCTGCTGTTTTTTTAATACTGGAAATGTAAATTCTGGCTTTTATTTTCGAATAAACGTATGAAAATGTGACCTAAGTGCACCCTGATGACTCAGACAATTGAAGCTGAAGCACTCCAAAAGTCTTATTTTAAAAATTCTGTTATATTTAAATGCAAATGTAATTTCCAGGTGCCTGACGTCTGTGAGTTTTGAACACTTATCATTACAGCAGAAATTGCAACACCACATGTAACACATCTGCTTGCCTACTGCTTGCTAGACAACTGCTGTTTGTTTTTCCATAAATTATCTCTTAATGTACGTGTCTGGGCTTGCTGGGTGGTGCACAGGTCAGGTAACCCAGGGGCGCAACTCTGAGACAGGGAAGGACACCCGTGTTTTGGTCTGATCTGGTACTCTGGGGAATGGGCAGGAAGCATTTAAAAGGAAAGGCAGGGCAGCTGTTTGGAAAGTGAAAGAAGACTGGGTGCTCTGCATCCATCAGAGCCTGCTGATGAGAGCTGTTTCCAGGGATGGAGACGAGAGGAGAAGCTCTGGCGATGGAGCAGGAGTTATCCCAGCAGAAACTGATCTGAAAGAAGAGGTTGAAGCCAGTATGATCTTCTCAAGTGGCTGCAGTAGGGAGAATTGACCCTAGGCTGACATGATCTGCATGCAAACATCAAATAATCACATCTGGTCTATTATCTTCACCTGTGGCTAGCTGAGATCATCAGGCAGGTTTCTTTGTTTGGTTGGCTTCTGCATTAAGTAGGCCCACCTACTCCTTCACTAATAATATATCTATGTGACTTGGGACACAGGCTTAAAAAGTGCAAAGTCTGAGCTTGGTACTGAATCCTTGCGGGACTGAAAGTCAGGCTTTGGTAGGGTCTGTTTGCTGCTTGTTCAGAAGGGTGGAGTATGAACTTTTAAAGAAACAGCTGAGGAAATAATTTGTGTTATGTTGTGGGCCAATATTTCATTGGTAAATTGGGGAGCGGGTGTTAGGTGGAGTGTGGAGGAGGTGACTTTTGGGTGGAAGTGGTCTGTTCTGGGAGAGAAGCTAAGCAACTCTTCCTCTTTTGTTTTCTTGCAAGTCTCTACCATTGGCATGTTTGTGTCACGTGTACTTTGCTGTAATATTTTGCCAAGGGCAGCTCTGTGAATTTTTATCTCTCCATTGATAGCAAGCAGATGATAACTTTTTTTTTTAAGATCTACATTTGGATTTCATAATTGGCAGCTTTTGCAAAGATACAATTAATGAAAGCTCTTGGGTTTCTTTTTCCTGAAAGTATTACTTTTAGGAAAGATATTTTCCCTTTCAAAGGGAGATGCAATAAACATCTCTGAGGTGTATCCATTCTTATTTTAAAAATTTGGGCTGGTCATGAAGTGAGTAGTAATAAAACAGTCACTGTGTGAGCTTGGCCATCTCTCTTGGTGCTCCTCCCACCTTACTACAGCCAACTTGGCATGATATTTACGTCAGTGCTGAGCATCTCTGAAATAGACGGCTATCACACGCTACTAAGTTGTACCTTATTCTTGGCCGGTTTTATGATGTGCTTTGGGATGAGATCATCAGACTCCTTTTCATTAGTAATTTACTAAGAGTTTCAACAAAGGAATCAAAAGACACCGCGTTGAGAAAAAGGAGATGCTGAAGTCCTATTCCCAGTTCTGAGGCTTGCTTTTCGCCTTTTTCACTTCCCCAGTTCTAAAATTATTTGGGATAAGAGCAGCCAAAGGACACTGAGCTAAATAGTTCTGTCTCTGTGGATTTTGTAAGTCTCTTACAGAAAAGATTTGTATGCATCCTTTCTAGCAGACGCTTATGAAAAGAATATAAAAAGTTGAGCAAGCTCCTGTGAATGACAGTGTAGAGACTACCCCTAGACATCCCAAAGGATGCTGAACTCCTGTCTGAAAAATTAATTAAGGTTTATAAAACATTTTGTAAAAAGTGCTGCAGAAAACTAACAGAAAATGAATGCAAACTATCTGAATGTTGAAAGGAAATAACAAAGCATCAAAGCTGGCTTTCCCATGCAGCTAGAGGTGGAGAAGGCAGAAGTAAGTAACGTGAAGAAGCAACAGTCTTAGAAAATTTTGGAAATTGTCCAGACAGTGCCTGACATTACAGGAGGCAGATGGAGTCCTGATCTGGGGGTGGTTTTGAAGCGGTGTGCTGTGCACCTAAGCAGGATCGCGGCTGTGGTGTCCCCAGGGATGTGTGCTCCTCACTGGTCACGCTCTGGCTCCCGGAGCCCCTCCGCTGGCTGAGCTAGTGCTGCTGCCTCCCAGTTAAGAAACGCAGTGCTGTCCTCCACGGTGGGGAGGGGAACTGGGCAGGATATGAGAGGCCTTTGTGGAGCACATCTGCGGGCAGGAAGGGAGGATACAAACCTTTCCTTTCTCCTTATGAGTCAAAAGGTATCCTTCCAGAAGGGCTGTGATACTTGCTGTGTTTAGATTTCTTTTCCTTATATGATTTGTCATGCAAAGTCACAGCCACCGTATTTTAACTGAAGCCTGCCAAGCTTAGCAGTATTTGTATGTCTACCGAGTGTGGTGCTAGCCCGAAGCATTAAGACTACTGGAATGATTTTTCTGGGCATGTGTGTCTCCCTCCTTCTTATTTTTTAATCTAGTAGGGTACTGATATCCAGGGGAATGATGGATCGGGTGTAATGTGGAGAGTTCAGACTTTTATCAGAATAAAGCAATTCGTTGTTCCTAACTGCTTTCTACTGATAGAATTAAACAGACTTAACTCCATCTGGTTTGTGTGGGGCATATTAGTGTCCTGCTCTTGCTGTGATCCGATACTCTAGTCATGAGGCTGGCAATAAGAACAGGAGCTGACAGCTAAACCTCTAAAAGAATAAATAATGATTTCTGACCATACAGCAAAGACTATATGGTCTAAATACTGTCTGTTTTAAAGCCACTGGATAAGTATTGTTTGCATCGCTTTTAAAATGAGGAATATTTTCTGTAGTTATCTAACTGGCAGAGGATGCTGAAACTTGATCATTTCAGGAATATATAGCAGTCTGATGTGCAAATGCACATGATGGATCTAGCGCTTTCTTATAGTTTGTGCCTGTACATACTAGGAGCATCCGAGACAGAGCGACAGCCTGTTTGGCAGAATGGCTGATGGGTTGGGTGTGTGGGTCCCCATCCTGTCCCACGCTAGAGGCTTTCTGGAGTGGCTGCTGGCACGTCTGCTTTCTGCTGGAGAGCAGCTGCCAGCTCCTTTGACTGATATGGGTGATGCAGAGAACCCCGCTCCAAGGGACCTCGTTACCAGAAGTAATAATCAAACTGAAGTAATTCTTATGGAAAATACTTTAAAAATGAAGTAACAGGTGAGAATTAAAAGAAATTATGTTTTAGGAGGACTTTCCAAAAAATGTAGCGAGGGCAATGAGATAATGATCCATCTTGGAACAATTTTATAAGTTGATGGGAGGGAGCCTGCAACCGGTACAGTTCCAATCAAAGGCTGTGATGTGAACTCTGCATGTTTCAATTTTATGACCTCCACCAAGGGGAAAGAGGGAGAGAGCTGAAAGGAGATACAATTGCTGCTAATAGTGTGTTGCATTGTAATTTGCTTGTGTTAAGAGTTTTAGGGCTTTTGCGGGTCACCTGTAGGGGCTAGCTGGAATTTTTATTTCTCCCTTCCCCTGCACCCTCTGTGCATACAATGGCTTGCTTATTTATTTCTCTGAAGCTTTGATGTTCTGATTTAGACTTGATATACTGGGCAGGGTGTTGTTAGTGATGTTGAGAAACCTCATGTGTTTTGTTCACGCATGCAGAGTTGACTGCCAGGCCTCTTGAGCAGGAAGCCATTTCCCTCAGGTCATCTCTCAAGAGCCCATGAAGTTTGGTGTCCATTACACTGTGGGGCACAATCCATTTCCCAAGGCAACCTGATCTCTCCCAGCCTCTTGCATGTAGTTTAAAATTGATATCAAAGTGCTCGGGGTTCTTTGTGGCATAGATTTCTTGGATTAAATGCCTTTTATGTGGTTGCCAGCAGTTGTTATAGTTGTGATAGTCTGGTTCTGATGGCGCACATCAGCTTTTGCAGTTTATTTTGATGCATATTTCAATTTTTCACTATTAAATGCTTTGTTGAAACCATTGTGTCACTTTTGTGTGACGCTGTGGTGAGATTATACACGCTACTTTGGGACAGAAAGATTGTCATCTTCTGTCTTAATGACTCAGAGGTTTGTGTTTGAGGTTTGTGCTTTTCACAGAGACTGAGTTTGGCCTGGTGAAGGTGATCTCCCTAAACCCTCAGTAAAGAAAGGAGAAAGATGATCTTCTCTATGGCCACCTTAACCTGGAGCTAGGATCCTGCTCTGAGTATCCCTCTAGAATAAAGCCGTCTCTCTTGAATACACTCTCCAAGTTGGTTAATCCTGCCTGGTGTGTAGATGTGGGAAACTCTTGTTAACTGCACGCCCACATGTAGCTGATGGTGCGATAGGAGGATACACTCACATGCACAGTGCATCTGCCATAACTGGGCGAAACTAGATTCACCGCATACATGTTGATTGTTTCCATCTCCTGTGTAGAGGTTTGCAGGAGAACAACCATGGGCAACTTCGTAGCTGCTCTGTGGAGGGACTTTCCATCCAGAGTGCACTGGAGTCTATGTGAGAGCAACCATGAGCCCACGCGCTGCAGGTGTGACACACTGGGGAATCGTATCAGGATCGCTGCCCTACTGCTGCCCTGTAGGTGCACATTGACCATTTTCCAAGATTTCCAAATGTTAAGCACCTGGTCAGAGCTCCTGTGAGATGTCCCAAAAATCTCAGAAAATTGACCAGATTTATTTCTTCCCAGTAGCGTACAGAGGTCCAGTACAACACGCTTCTAGAAACACAGTCTTTTGTGGACGCTTGAGTTATCATCTAGACAAGTACAGATAAAAATGCAAACAAAAATTGTATTCTAACATGCTAAATTTCAGTTAATTTGTAATTCTGTACTAGCAGTTGTAACACAAACCAAATACTGCAGTCATAGCTGGGCTTCAAAACCCTTGTAAGATCTGAGTTTCTGCTTGTTCTAAAACTCCCATACTCTTGTTGCAGCTGTTTTTTGTAAAATGCCCCTGGGATTTATTACTGCAGGACATTGGCATCATTAAAATAGAGGAAACCTGTGATATCTAGATGGAGGGGTGTCTGTTTGAGGGAAGGAGAGCAAGGAAGGTTTTAGCATGTCATAGTCATTGGATGTCTTGGGAAAATGGCATCTTGTGAATGTCTGAAGTTGAATAGAAACTATAATTGCAAGACCATACAAGATGGTAGCTATTGTAAACTGCCATGGATTTGTTGCGATTCTCTCATGTCAATTTGTTTCTTAAAGCAACTGCTCCTGGAGTCAAGTGATTTTGCAAGATCTGTTTTTCCTTATCTCCCTTTTTTAAAATCAAAGGCTCTGTGTCTCAGATTAATTAAAGTCAACTGGCTGAGGGGAAGACTGCCGCAGCCATGCATCATGTTCCTCTGATGAAAGTTGCTGCCTCCACAAAAGGGGTGACATCATGGCTCAGGAAGCAGCTCTTGGACCACCACAGTTTATAATCTAGTTTCTGTTACCTGGACTGCAAGGCTGAAAAGTGCAGATATTCAGGACCTGCTTCTGTAAGTTGTAAGTGTAGTCATCGTTGCACAGGAGCAATGACCTCCATCAACAGGGAGGGGCAAGGCAAGTGGGAGTGCCGCCCCTTGCACCTATTTGATCCCGAGATCAACAGTGTGCCTTGTTCAGATATTTTGAAAGTAGGTTGACATTACTATTGTAAGTGGTTCAACATGAATTTCAGAGGGTCACTAAGTAAATTACCCCTGACTAATTAAACCAGTTTTGAGTTATGCAAGCCATCTGAGTACTGAGAGAGTTCACTGGCACACCTTTATCCTCATACTTCATAGGCTTATAGTTGCATACAATTTAAAGGTCAATTAGTAGAGATTTTATACCTGGTTTGGGCCTTTCATTATTTCTCATTACTAGTCAATAATATGATGAATTACATAGTGTGTGTCCTACGTGTGCATCCTAAAGAAGGGTCAATAAAAATGTGCTTATTTCTACATCATTGGTGGTTTCTTCACCACTTTCTCTTAGAAAAACTGAAAGAGAATTATGCTACCTGGGCCCCCCACCTCCTTTTCTCTGTTGCGTATGTGCTATTCACCACTCCCTGCAGTAACACAGTGCTTAGAAAAGTCTCGTCCCTTTCTTTGCATACCAGTTGCTGAGAAAGGAAGTGTTTTGACCAGCTTTTCTCCCTGGTGCTAGCCTACAAAGTAAAATAAGCAATCTTAGCTTTGAGGACAGAAAAAGAGCATCGCTGGAAATGTGGAGAGAAGATGAGGAGTGCAGTCACCCCACTTCTGCTTTATGCCTTCTCCCAAAACTATTTTTAGCCCTGTTAGCAAATGGTATCATTTGTTGCTCCAGCCCTCCCAGGCTGCTGGTGCCGCGCAATCGGTGTGAGCCTTGTCAGCTGTGGGGCTAGCCACGGGGCTGGGGGGAGCCTGGTGCCGGGAGACCCTGGGGCTGAACAGGGAGCCTGGGGGGAGCACAGGTGCCAGGCCAGGCCCTGGGTTGTGTTTGGGTGGTGCAACATCCAGCCTTGCAGCAAGCAGAGCTGGTGGGATGCTAGAGAAGCTACTATCTGCTCAAAGATGTGAACTCTTAAAATGCTTGGCTAGTGCATGACAGCTGCATATCCATCAAATACATCACTTCCCTCCCCCCCCTCTGTGCAGACAGGTGCTTCCAATAAACAACAGCTTGGAACAGTAGCTTTTCAAGATGCATCTAACTATTTCAAAGCTTAATGACAAGCACTAAGACCAAGAGGAGTAAAGGCTTTCCTTGCTGCTGGTCCCAGCCGAAGCCTGGTGTGAGGTGGTGGGCAGGCCAGGAGAAGCACCGCACCCCTTTGGGTTATCCTCCTGCCCTGGCTCCTGCTGACCTCTCCTGCTCCTTCCATCCCACGGGCAGTGGGGTTTGGCCACCGTTATTTAATGTACCTTTCCCAGTAAGTGTGCTCGAGTGTGTGTGCATGGGCACTCAGCTGTTTCCTAGGAGGTGGGAGCATCCCTACTGCTACCTGTAATTAGTGATTATTTAATTTCATAATAATATGGGGGGGAGGTGGTAAAGTAATAGGAAGCAGGAGGTATAGAAGGAGGAAGCGTTTCCACACTGCTTCCCCAAAGAGAGCTTTGCCTTTTACGATACACTCAGTGACAGACCTCTCCTCTCAGGAGAACGATGGGGTCCTAGTACTTAAACTAAAAATCTGAATTAACTGGGCGCCTCTTCCCGTGCCGGCCACGTAACGAGGGCGGCTGGTACCGTCTCCCAGCTAATCTTTCCGCGGTGTTAAGAAAACGCTGCTGACTTTGCCGCCGGAGCTCCCGGCAGTCAGGTGAGGCACCGGCACGGGGGGGAGCCCGGTCAGCAACAAGCCCTCCCCCGCCGGCCACACGTCCCCCGCCGGCCCCGGCCCCAGCTCTCGGCTTTTGGGGTGGGCGAAGCCGCCGGGGGCCGAGACCCCGCCGGGGCGGCGCCGGGGCCCTTTGTTGCCGCCCCGGGGCGGCCACGTGCGCCGGGCGAGCCCACGGGCAGGCGGGGGGTGTGGGGCCGGCGGCGGGGGGAGGAGGAGAGGTTTTGCCGCCGCCCCGCCGCCGGGTGGGCGCCCCCGCCGCGCCGCAGTGGCACCGCCGCGCCGCCGGCCGCCTTGTCGCTGGGCCGAAAGTTTGAGGGGCGGCGGCGGCGGCAGGGACGGCCCGCGGTGTCCCGGGGCGGGCCGGGCCGGGAGCGGGGCGGGGGAGGCATGGCGGGGCGGGGCGGGCCGGCGGTGGCGGCGGGGAGCCGGCGCTGATCCGGCGGCCGGGCCGGGGCATGGAGGGGGAGCGGGCGGGCGGCCCCGCCGCCCCGGCGGAGAGCGGCACGTCGGAGGCGTTCGCCCAGCTGTGGGCCGACGTGATGGGCATCCTGGTGAGTGCGGCCGGGACGGGGGCTGGGGGCCGGGGCGGCATCGGGCGCGGGGGGAGCCTGCCGCGGGACGGGGTGGGCTGCGGAGCGCCGTTCCCCGGCGTTGCTTCCCCCCTCGGGGGGGTCGCGGGCGGCGAAGCTCTCGCCGGGGCGCCGGGTCTCCCCGGCACCTGCTGCGGAGTTTGCCCGAGTTGGAGAGCGTCCTCGCCGTGCGGTCTCGTACCTCCCAGAAAAACTAATTCCGTGGGCAAAACCAAGTATTGTGTCGGCGACCGCTTTCGTCACAGTTTTGGAGTAAAGTTTTCTCGGCTGTCATTGTAGGAGAGACGGGAACACAGCGCTGAGCACCGCCGAAGAGCTGGGCTTGGGCTTGGGGTTGTTTACCGGAGCGGACCAGACCCTGCATCTGTTTACACACCCAGAAGCGCTTGTTTAGGCTCATCAATGGGCGCATTGTTTCCTGTTGCTCCGGCGTGCTGGCGGATTCAGTTAAATTTGGGGCGAAAGGCTGGTTTGTTGCTGCCTTTACATTCCACGCACGTGTTTCGGCGTCCCCGCGCCAGGCTCGGGTGAAGCGTCGCGCGTGGGGGGCGCTGCGGAGGGGCGCTGCCTGCCCGTGGGCCCCCTGTACCCGGGGCACGGCCGCCCGTCCAGCAGCGTTGCCCGGTGCCCTGTTGCACTCCCGGGTGCCGGTTTTGGAGCTCTTATTCCCGATAGTTTTTTGGAAACGAGTTGCTCGATTACGGCCCGTGGGGTTTCTGCGCCGGTGATCTTCCGAGGAGGCACTAATCCTCGTAATTCACTGGTTACAAACAAAAGAGATGGCCCCGGTGACAAGGGCTCAGGAAATTATATTTAGTGGGCACGTAGCGTACTGACAGGACGGACTGGATGGCAAACAGTAAAAATACAGGAAGTCAATTCTTTATTTCTACTTGCAGTGAGAGAATATTTACTTTAGGTGCAAGATGATAATTACCACAGAGGACTGCCACTCAAAAAAAAAAAACCAAATACTAATGTTATATATGTACTGGAGCTGCCAGTTTTCCAGTGATACAGGAATGTGGTAATCAACAGTGGAGTGCCTGTTTATTCATTTTAAAAGCAAATGAATAGGCTTGATGCGTATTAATTTTTGTTGTTAACATTTAACGAACGGACATTAAAGAATATTATGAGAAATACCTTTTGGAAAACTGCTGTGGAACGTCATGAATGGTAAACCTGTAGGATCTAATTCAGAAGCGTTATAGAATTGAACAGAGAACTTAATTGGCATTTTATGCTGCGATTTTTTTTTTTCCACATGGACTTTATTGCTAATACTCAAAGTAAGATTAAAAAACCTGCCTCATTCCTTTTCTTCATAGAAATTCTCCATTGACATGGCATTCAGTTTAATAGCACCCGGCTGCGTACACTCTTTCACTGTTAACGATTTTAATCTAAGAATGCAAGCAGAGTCAGTTCTGCCAGTTTGTAGGGAGCACACAGTTGGTACTTTATGAACAGTCTCTTTCTCTCTCTTTCTGGCAGGTTTCAGTACTGCATTTAGTAAGAGCAAAGTGCTATTGGATGCCCGGGAAGGGGTGTTTGAGGAGGCCAAACCAACAGCCTAGCATGCTGGAGCTCAGTGCAGAAAAAGATCTGATTCTCACAGAACTGATAGTTTGAATAGGTTTCTTCTGGCCATACAAGCTACTTTCCTTCCTGGGAAAACAGCTATTTAATTACTATTTGTCTTCTAATAAAACTAAGCTCAAGTCACTTGTCTTAGAGTTGGTCTGCTTTACAGAAAGGAATCATCTTGTAACTATGAAGTTGCTGGTTTGTATCCGTTGCAAACATCACCCAGCACTATTGTCTTTACTTACTGCAGTGTTTTGTGTTGCAACACAGTTATGAATATGAAAAGATACCCTTGTGTTGGGTCTCAAATAACCACCTGTCTGAGGGAAGACAGAAGCTCTTCTTACTGCAAGCTTTCAGCTTTCTTCAGATTTAGGTTTTTAAAGAGTTTCTAGTCTTTGCGGCTGCAAAATATGTCTTAATATGAACTGAGTATAAACTTTAGTGCTCTGTCCTTGTCTGAAGGCAAGGAAGAGGTAGCTCCAGTGCCTTTTTCATTGCTCATCTTCGTGGTACATAGAGCTTTGTCCCTTTCAAACCTGTGCTGCGACAGGCAAACAGTAAACTAGATTTGTGGCTTCCAAATGGAAGTCTGTAGATGGTTGCTTATGGTCCGTGAGGCCGCAACAGTGGCCTGCATAGCTGGCTGGCTTCTTTCGTGTTGTCAATTAAGTGAGAGTATGGGCCTTAAATTCCTGGCGTTTACAGTAATTCATGATCCAAAATGTCTAGGGAGCACAGAGGTAGACACTGGAGTGATTCACTGGGAACGGCTCTATGAACCAAGAAGTTGGTGAAGTGATAGGCTGGCTAGGTTGGCCCTGCAACAGCTTGAAAGCTACCAAAGGAATGCACTAGCAGGGGGGAAGAGGCAGGAGAGAAGAGCCAGGATCTTGGGAGGGGAAAACTAGAATGAAATGAAGGAAGGAGGTGATCATCAAAAGTTTGTTGATCAAATGAGAGAGAGAAAATTGCATTCTTAAGCAATGATCGTAGGATGATGCAGGTTAGAAAGGACCTCAGGCGGCATCTAGCCCGACCTCGAGCTGAAGCAAGGAGAGCTCTGAGGCCAGGTGAGGTGGCTTGGGGCTTTATCCAGTCGGGTCTTGAAAACCTCCAGGGACAGAAACTGCACAACCTCTCTGTGCAGCCTGTTCCACCGCTTCTCTGTCCTTATGGTGAAAAAGATGTTCTTCATAAAAATGATGAAATGCCTGATTCTGTCCTCCTTATGCTGAGGAGTTACAGCAGTGGGGAGGAGGAGGGGAAGGTGTCGCCTTCCTCCCACTGGCCCTGCTGTGGAAGCCTTGTGGGGCATGGTGGTGCCCGTGGTGGTGTCTCCTCTAGGTGCAGGTTTAGGAGGAGAGGCCATGGAAGTCAGCCCAGCTGGTATTCGGTGCTGCAGTTATTTAAAATACAAATAGAGCCCCTCTCACTCAGTGGATAAAATATTTCATTGTTTGTGTACATTTAGTTAGGTTCCTTAAAATAGGACCTCGTTAGCAGGAACCTGTGATGGCAGATCCCAGGTCCAGAGGGGAAGCAAATACTTTTCAAGTGCTGCTTGTAAGCAGCATATTTTATGGACTTTGAAGTCACATAATATTTGCCAAGTATAGAGTGAGTTATTGAGCGTACTTGCAGCTGTACTGGGATTTTGCTGAAGTAAATGTGACTTTTCCCTTTTGCACTTATTCTAATGAAATATTCCATAGGTGCAGCTGTGGTATAAGCACCTCAAAGCCATTTGTGCTGTTAATGGAGCTCACTAGATAACATAATTATACTTAAAAGCTTTTGCTTAGTCTGTAGCAAGCACATATTGGAATGTAGTGGTTAATTACAATTTGCAGTGTCTCAAAGCAACAATGGATGGTGGAAGTGTATTAAGGTTTTAAAGAGAGATTGCAGTAGGTGGATCATGAGTAGTAATATAGAAATTCTCTGCATCCCCAAAACTCAACACCCTAAAAAGGGATATTTTTGGCATAGAATCGTGCATTGATGTGGTGATAGCAAACTCTTTGTTGCTAAGAGTCTGAAGGTTTGTATGTGGTCAGATCTGAGAACAAATCGTAATATGAAGTGAAAATCATGTACTTTATTCTTTTAAAGATGTGCTTTCAAAACATGGGCTATTGACCTTAGTACAGGGAAGACACTCCAGTGTCTCTCTTGTTTATGGGATGTTCTTTCTTCTCGCATAGCACAGCTGGAACGGGTGTCTGGGTCAAATCCTCACATTAATGAAATGACTGGCAAAACTCTGATCAGTTTTGATAGAGCAGGGATTTCACTGAAGAAAGCATCTATTTGTATGAGGAGTTTTTGTCTTCAACGGCCAAGATGCAAAAGATACAGAGGAACTTGCAAGAAATGCAATGAAATTAGAAGTCTTTCCGGCTTTTTATTTCAAAGTGATGGCTAGTTTCTTGTTTCAAACTATTGAATCAATTATAAGAGCTGGAAAAAAAAGAAAATTCTTTATTTTTTTGATAATATTTTGCATTTATGCTAAGAGAAAACCAGTGCTTTCCCACTATCTGCTGTTAGCTAAAGAGAACAGTATTTTGAGGACAATAAGGCTCACTTGGGTTTGTACTGGGAGCCCTAATATTTACATATATACTTTATCTTGCTCTCTGTGTTTCAGTGACTATTTGAATTTCTTATCAAAGTAATAAAGAAACAAACCGAAAGAGAGAAAGATGCCAGCTGATAATACTACTGTGATAACATGTAATTACATACTGGCTAACATACTTTGGGGAGAGGAATTTGATGTTAAGCCAGGCAGCCTGGATATCTGGAGAGATCGGGGAAGTAGATCCCCAACCGGTAAAAGCAGTCGGAGGACTGCCAGGAGGAGTTGTGGCAGCTCACATCAGCTGCAGATTTCTCCCAGGATTGCTTTTCCTTAAACCATCGTGAGTTCGCTGTGACCTCCTGTGGAAATCTCTCTACTCCATTGCTCTCCCAGTATCTCGTTTGAGTGACTCCATTTCTCTGCTGTCTGCTTGGCACCAAGAGGCCACTCCAGCTGAAGCCATCGGTGCTCAGCATGGCTCTACGGAAAAGCGCAGGCAACCGAGTAGCTGCTCCAGGTAGAATGTGTTTTTGAAAATGCAATATACTCATTTTTTCTGATTTTTATTGACATGTTGGCAAAATGGCTGTGGCACTGTGTAATTAGCTCAAAAAGGACTTTGGGACATTCTGATTCAAAACATTTTTGTTCCGGCTTCTACTTTGGAATGCATTTTTAAAGCATATCCCGGTTGCAACAGTAAGGATAAACCCAGAAGGCCTGGCCTCTGCTTTTCAAACTCGCAGGTATTGTTTTTTCTATTTCACAAAACCGTGAAAAAAGTATTTTGCTTTCAAATAAAGTAATCAAAATAGAGAGTAACTGACTGTCAGTTTAGGTGTTGGATTCAATTTTATATTTTATATTTTAAACTTAACCTTTTGCATCTCCTTTCCCTGTCGTCTCCATGCAATGTTACGCCTAACAATACTAATCCCTTTATGAAGAAAGACAGCTCATAGAGATAACCTTTGGTCTAGGCTTTTTCTTGCACGTCAGGTCACATAAAACAGATGTCTCCATCAGAGAGTTTAGTCCCCACAAGACCCTACGTAGTCAGGAATGATAAGAGGTTTTGGTTCTGGTGCCGTCTTCGTTCTTTCTTGAAAGCAAACTCCAAGTTTCCCTGGCCTTTGAATTGCAGAGGAAAAAGTAGGGAAGATTTTTATATACCTGTTCTTTGTCTGCTATGAACTGGTGTTTACTAGAGAATAACTATAAATTTCAGGTAAACTTGAATCTTGGTGCTAAAATTTTATTTTCCAGTGTGTTGCTGTTTTGCTGTGAATACTAGCTCCATTATCAATATTTGGAAGTATTTTTTTCCTCATATTTTTTTGCATTTTAAAAGTCAGTCAACCAAGTGCGCTCTGTCTTTTAAGAGCAGCGGAATACCAGATTGCCAGAACTTGCCTGTAATGATGCCCCCTTCCTTTTGTGGATATGAAAAAGTGACAGTCTCTAAACAGAAAGAAAATGTGAAAATTGGTGTGGAAAATGAAAAAGTGTTGCACATGCAGGACAATGAGCACTTAAAGGAATTTTATTATGTGGAATGCAATGTATTGTGCTATATGTGCTGGTTACCATTTTCTATAGTCAGGTGAAAAACTCTTATTTTTAGTGTATCTCAGAGCAAATGACATGTGACAGAAGTAGATAATGATTAATCTAACTTATTCTGATGCTGCCTAGAAATCAATGTAAATTAGTGCTGATTGCACGAGATGCTGTGCGAACAGAGCAGCAGAGAGGTTATGCTGCGTGAGCTGAGCGGGGGGACTGGGGTGCGGCAGAGCGGGGTCACTGCTGGACGTGGCGCAAGGCTGAGGGACGGACAAAACGGGCAGTGCCCAGGGCAAGGGAGTTTGAGTCAGGGGAGGAGAGGGGAGAAAGGACTTCCCTCTTCTTCCACACCCCGGTGGAACAGCTCCAGCTTTGGCCCTGGGCTTGGCTCCTTCAGGACTTTTTTCCCCTCCAGAGGTGCCATGGTGGAGGAGAGGATGCTGGTGCACCCAGCCCTGCTGCCTGTGCCTTCCCGGGTCTCCCTCTGTCATTTGGAGTCTCTGGTTGTAGCTTTTCCTTCATGCAGCAGCACAGGCTTTCTCCTTTTCCACTTACCCCATTGTCATGGTATTAATGGTTGTAGAGCACATGTTGTGCTTAGACTTTAGGAGGTTCAGTAACACAAGATGAATAAGAATTACTTCATAATGACCCAGCAAAGTGATTTGTCACAATACCTATTCTAACATAAAGTGCTGCTAATAATTTTCCTCTTTGCGATTGCATGATGCAGGCGATTACTAATGAACCTGCCGCTTTGTGTGTTGCCATTACTGGTGGTGAGAGGAGGAGAAAGGTGGTGGTTGTGACTGCGGGAATGCTGAGGTGGCTTTGCAAGAATTTGGATTCCAGGTTTTTCGTGAGGAAATGAACAAAGAGAAGGAACTGGGTTTAATATGTGCAAATCTGTAAAAATTAAGTTTCTACTGTAAAAGCATATTCTCCATTAAAGAAGTATGTAGACATGTCTTGTGTGATTAAATAAAGAGATATGAAGGGCTTCTATTTCTCACTGTCGTCAAGAGACTTAACTATCCTATTGGCACGAAAAAACTACAACACAGTTCACTGAAACACATTCGAACCCAGGAGTTCACAACACAGATTTCCATTATGGAAAATAACTACTCTAAAAATAAAAGGAGCTGCCCCCACCACACTGCAGTAGCTGCGGTGTGGGTCAGGTGTGGGCACGCCAGCTCTGCTTTGATCTTCTTGAGGTGAGGGGAACATTTTTCCTGGCTTACGGTAATAGCAGACCTTTCTTGTCTACTGCCATGTTTTGAAGCACAAAGTTATAATGTACTATTCTTATGTGAACTAAGATTAGTATAATAAAATACTTAATGGTTTAAGTTTTAATGACACGTGGATAAGCATTTTTGAGCTACGTACTAGTTTTAGAGGCACATTTCCTACGAAGAGTTTGAAATTGAGAGTGGGGATTGTATAACCTATCTGGAAAACAGTTTTAAGC
Organism: Gymnogyps californianus; assembly: GCF_018139145.2. Taxonomy (NCBI): domain Eukaryota; kingdom Metazoa; phylum Chordata; class Aves; order Accipitriformes; family Cathartidae; genus Gymnogyps; species Gymnogyps californianus. The sequence goes on from NC_059473.1 coordinate 55,238,074, forward strand.
AGGGTTTAAGTGGAAAATTAGATGGACAAGCTTAAGAATATAATACAATAATGATTTATAAATCACACTTTCGGCTTTTTTATGGGAAGTTGTATGATAAATTGGAGAACTGGTTCCTAATACCCATGTCGCGATCTGGTTGGAGCGCTGTTGCAGGTCTGCTCTACTACAAGCCCATTAGATTTGCTGATTTGACTTCCCTGTGGCCCTGCATGAATACAGGGGTATGCTATTGAGATCAGTTTACATGATCAGGCCCCCAGATGGAAAAAATATGGTTGTTCTTATGTGCATGGGTAAACACACACATTGAAGCTTACAAGCATGGTAATATAATTATCAGGAATATAAATACATCCTTTTCTGTTTCATTATTGTCACTGTATTTACAATGATATACAGTGCTTTTTGCTCTTTGGTAACAGCATACTAAAATTTTATATCACAATGTTCTCCACCTTCAGTGTATTCTCTGTGTGTGGGAGTGTGTGTATGAAGGAAATTAGGTAACTATTTAATATGATAATAAAAGCAGTACTTTGAAAGCTTTGCAATGAGCGTAACTAGAGTCAACAGAAGGTAGTGAAAACCATACCATGCTTGTTACAATATTAAATCAAGAGTATATGAGCAGTCTCTTGATTGCGGGACGCTCCTAACCCTCTTGCTTGCAACTGGAGATGCTTTGTGCAGTGCTGATGGGTATGATGGAAACAAAAGGTAAAGAAAAGAACAAAAGATAAAGGGTCTAATTTCTGCCCTGTTTACATAAAAACTTAATGAGCCTAAGGCACAAAGTTTATTTATACTGGAGCAGTGTGTGGCCTGTAGGTTTTCAACAAGAAAGGAAAAAGCAACTTTTGTCATTCCTTCGCAAGTTCAGATGAATTGAGCCTCCTGGTCCTTTCAATGCCAGCACCAAATCGACCCTGCTGTGCAGAGCTTGCTCTCTGCTCAACTATAACCCCAGCCTAACTTGACGGAGGAAAAAATGGATTTGAGACCACTTATGAGAGCTCGTTGCACCACGGTGGCACTGTTAAAAGTTCTTTCAGTGAGTGTACATCCACAGCTGGAGCTTGGGTGAAAACACGTGCTAGGGCTGATTGCATAGCATTACATTGCACTTCGGGGGAAAAAGGCATTTTAGGCTTTTAAGGTATTTTGCTTGCCAGAATAATATCTTACTGATCATAATATATACCTCTAGAAGTGATATGTCATTACTGTAGAATCTGTGGGTTTTATGCACTTAAAACTGGGGAGATGTTTGGATGTTTGTGTTCGGTCTATGTTTATTATCTCTGTTTATCTGTATCTGTTACAGTTCTGAACACATTCATCCTCTTCAGATTTTGTGCTTGCAGGCTTCCTGTGTATTCCAACTCAGCTGAAAGGTTTTTTTTACACCAGAAATTTCTAGTGCAATCCTAGGGATGGAGTGCAAATTGAAGATACTTATTTTCTACTGCTAAATTGAGGCTCACCTCTTTTCACCGTCCCTGTTAGACATATTTCATATTGTTATCAATATCACTGCATAGACTTAAATGTAGCCTTCAGAATAGTTATACACGTAGTTATACAGAATAATTTTAAATACTTGTGAGTTTCGGAGCTTTCAGTGGTTGGCCGGCTTAGTGCAGTAGCTCTGAAAGCTGACGATAAATGCTTTGCATTTAAACTGAAACGTATACTTTGTGAGGATGAAAATAAGAAAAATCCTGTTTTATACATAAGTGTATTTGTATTCATACATAATATGCACCACAGCTTGCAGGTTGTGATTTCCAGTCCATTATTAGGCTTCTTTCCCACCTTAGAATTCATAAATAACCATTGTAAAACGGGAAAAGGCGGGGGCAGACTGCACATTGTATGTCAGTCATGGTTTCTGTCTTCAGGTTTCCATCTTCAAGATGATTATATGTTTACGCTTCAAAAACTCGATGCTTCAGAGTGTGTTGTGGGAATATGTCATGTTTTATACAAAAGTTGGGGAGAACAGATTTCCACACGCAACATTTTACCAGAGGACAAATGAAGATACTGTATTTCAAAATCAAAAAAACTGGTAAGGTGAGGAAATTTCTAGTTGAGCAATCAATCAAAAGCTCATGGTCAGCTGTTGCATTGGGGATACCAAGAAATACAGCAGTTGATGGGCAGTGGAACAGGGATGCTAGTGCCTGTGGCACTAAGCCATGTTGGCTGGTTTCTGACCTGTTCTTCGTTGGATTTACATGATGCTTCGTGTCAGACTGAGGACTAATTAGGCTCAGAATAGGTCTTTGCTTTTTGCTGTATCTCTGGCATATAAATGTTTTGGGTTTTTTTCAGCACAGCAAAACACAGTGGGGGATCTCCACCACAGAAGCTGTTTGTGTTCCTGCTTTCCCTGAGGTCAATTGCGATTTGCCACTGATTTTGGTGGAAGTAAGAGCAGGCTGCGCGCAGGCTGCTTATATCCCTTGAAAAATGTTGACAGCAGAGGTAGCTCCAGGTACCGCAGTGAAGGTGCGCAGGCATTGACGTCCCTGTGCAGCTGGAGCACTGGTGTGGCTGCAGTAGTAGGCATCTCTCTCTTCCTCCACCGCATGTGCTTCCTTAGGTCTGTCTGTTTTCATTTCACTGGAGAAAAAGGGCGGAGTAAAGGCAGATTTCCCGCTGACAAGGCATGTTGTGAATCTTCCTACATGGCAAATTCTTTGGACGTTTTTCTCTGTGTTTTTACATACCATACTTCTCTAAAGTTTCTCTGAGGTCGTGTTTTCCTTATAGAGGAAAATGGCAAATTTCCGGTGTCTCCTCTTAATTATCTAAATTTGTCTGTCAGTGTTCCAGCTTGTATGTGGAAGTTCCCACCTTGCTTGCTGTGCACTGTACAAACAAAAATTGAAAGATGCATATTTTTCATTATATTTTATTTTGTGATGATGTGTCCCATTCATTGTTTGGAGAGGTTTGGGGGAAAGGTCTATTTTATTTCTTGTTTCATTAGTGGAGACTGCTCGGTTGTAGGTAGTGCAAAATGGTTGTCAGTCCTTAAAAATTCTGTTTTCCTCTTTAATTACGGCTACCTTTATTCTGAGCGTTTTGCAATGAGGCATGAAATGGAGTCTAATGCTGTGTCATCCCTCTCCACTGTGGTGACATGTTCTATTCTGTACCGAATTGAAGGGATACTGGGACCTGTTGGCTCAGTGAGATGTATTGTTTCTTGCTCAGCTCAGATGGATAAACTTTGTAAAACCTAGGCTTTGCATGATAGCTGCCTACACTCAGGAAGTTAACAGAGAACATAAGGTCAAGGACTTAATCAAAATAGTGGCGTGACAATGAAGAATAGCTTCATACCACATATAGTGTTCATGCATAAATAAGAAGGGAAAGGGATGCTTCTGCATATCCTTGTTACAGACCTAGTCATGATGAGTCTCATTGGGTTTGGTTGGTGTGGAGATTGAGTTCCTAATTACCAAAATTGAGAGAAAAGAAAGAGGTGGATGTTCTCAATGTTGCTTTTCTCTCTGACAGAACGGTACATTCGAGTAATCTTTGCCAAGTTACTTGTGGTTTTTAATCCTCTTCTCAAATGTACTTAGAATACAAAAGATTGTACAAATTTTCATTTTTCATATGCCAAACCTAATTACAACTACTGCAAAATGCTTACAGATAGTTATTTATTTTGTAAACTGCCATGAAAAAGAGAGGGGGAGGGGAATAAAAAGGTATGTTAGTGCCTCTCTGTCCCTTCTGCCTTTCTTAGGTAGATCTGTTGCTGTGTGGGCTTGAGCAGTTTAAAAAAAAATGTAAAAAAAACAAAGCAATGAGGTTTTTTTCTCCAGACTCATGCCTCTCTTAGGAAAATACCTCTCATATAAAGAGGAAACGGAGGATGATGAGGGAGGGAGGTGCAGTGACTCAGTATCCAGAATCATATTTCTGTGGCTAGAAAAGTGAAAAGAGAGTCCCAGCTGAGAAGGGTAACTTGCAACTGCTAGGGAGAGGGATTTAGGAGGATCATGTGAAAGGAAGAATTGCCGCCTTCATGGCAGGAAATGGCTGGAGCACGCACTGGGACCTTGGCAGGGGAAGGTCAGCGTGCAGGCTGGGTTCGGGGAGGCTCGGAGGAGGTGGCTGAACGGTGTGGACAGGCAGGGAGCGTGTGGGAAGTAAATAATGGCGACTTAAGCCTGGTTGAGAAATGACAGGGCTCATTTCAGGCGCTGAGTAGGGATATCAGAGAGCAAAGTAAGCCTTCGTGTCTAGTTGCTTGCACCTTGTTTTGTTTTTGCTTAAAGACAAATGCAGACTATAGGTGGGTAACCGTTGATGTGCGTATGAGCCGTGTAAAATTATGCCATTCAGGTATTGCCAGCAGATTTTGAATGGGTAATTTGTAGCAGAGGGCTGGTTAGCTAAAACAGGCTGAGGATGAGAGTGCGATTTACTGTTTTGCTAGAGACAGTCTGATGCCCTGACTCCGTGTTAACATGTAACTTGTTCTGAACCAGCCTTTGCATTTCGGGTTGTACCTCTCAAGCTTTGAAGAGATCGCCATATCTGAAAACATGTGATTCTCCTTTGTCCTTGAGAGAGTCATACAGCAAAATCTTTGTTTCCCTTCGAGTCCTGATTCTTCATGTGTGAGGCAGCTTATTTACTATACGTCCTTTGATTTGAAACTGATAATGGTGCATACTGTGAAAGGTGGTGTAACACCTTCCTTTTGCTCAGAGAGCTCCCTGCTGTTTTTGTGGTGCTTCAGATGCATCCTGGTACATAGGTTGTCCTGCTGCTCTTGCTGGGTTCATGGTTTGGTATTCCCCAAGACTGCAGTCTCTTCTTTCATCCCAGAAGCAGAGTCTGTGAGGAAGCTCCTTCTGTCTGAGACTTTCTTCTCAGTCGCTTTTACAACTAGGTGAGATGTTTTTCTTTGGCATGACAACTCTCCTGACAAATGCTTAGTTAGCGGGATGCTCTCCTTTTGATGTTCAAGTTGCTATGCATAGAGAAGTTGCTCAAGTGAGAACTTAGCTTACCCTCCAAGTCCAAGTGTCTTTTAACCTGTAGTTCAGGGCCTAGGGTTGGTCAGAACCAGCTACTGGGTTTTGTAGAGACACACAATTTTTTTGCAGGCTTTATTGACACTGGGGTTCTGCCAGCTTCTGCTTTTTATGATCTCTTTAGCCACAAGGGGTTCTTCAGATTGTTTCATGCTTCAGTTCGAGGTCCATCTCTAATGTGCAACACTTCAGTAATGCATTCAGTCTCCAGTAAAAGCAACGTAGAATCGTAGAATATCTTGAGTTGGAAGGGACCCATAAGGATCATCGAGTCCAACTCCCTGCTCCTCGGAGGACTACCTAACACTAAATTATATGACTAAGAGCATCGTCCAGATGCTCCTTGAACTCTGACAGGCTTGGTGCTGTGACCACTTCCCTGGGGAGCCTGTTCCAGTGACCGACCACCCTCTCAGTGAAGAACCTTTTCCTAATGTCCCATCTGAACTTCCCCTGATGCAGCTTCATTCCGTGTCCTTATGTCTGTTAGCAGTGGGCAGAGCCGCTGGACTGACAGCACCCACGGGCTTAAGCACTTCCTTGAAACAAGCGCATAGCATCCTGCTTGTTGGGGAGCTCCTGTAAGTAATAAAGTGTGTGTTGCCCCTCCAGAGAAATATGTGCTTGAAACACCTGGGAGATATGGCAACCACACAGTTACTCGAGCCCAGACTCTAGGATTTGCTCTGTAGGTACGCAGAAATATTTCTCTCTTATTTGGGTAAGAGGCCTATTTAGCCTAATTAGGAAGCGCTTTGGCAATGATGAAGCAATATGAGCACACAGGAACGCAAAAAGCCCATCTTCACTGTACACAGATAAAGGGAAATGAGCAAATAAAATACGAGATCCCAGAGTAGAAAGGATTATAAGCTGGCAAGAGGTAGAGTTCTTATTGCTAGGTTGATATCCCTAATTGATATAAACATGAAGCCCTGTGCAATCTGTTGTAGTTAAAAGATACGCATCTAAATAATATTTAAATAGATTCCTGCATTTTTAAGACCCACTGGAGTGTAATTGTATTCAACTTAATTAAATGAACTGAAACCCCCTGATAACTGTGCATTACTGCTCCTAAATAAAACACTCTCCAAAGAGACTTCAAGATGCTTAGTTAAGGTGATAAAAAACCTGAGCCCAGCGCCATCAAGTTTTGCATGAGCAGCTTTATATTTAGTTCATCTGTATGCTACCTGCAGTGGTTGAGAGTGTGTGTTAACAGTGCTGTACCTCTGCTGGAGTTAAAAGCTGAGGCTTCACTGAAGTGCTTCAGGGCAGAGTCGTCTTTCTGGTTTTACATTATTCGTATGAATGCGGGGTGTCTATTTAAGCTAGCTTATTAATGGCACCAAAGAGGGGGAACCCCTTTGCGCCTGTGCCAGCGGTGGGCACCCGGTCCCTGCAGAAGTGAGGGTTTGCCAGGGGAGCACCGTCAGGCGGGATGGGCGGCATCGGTGAGGGGGAGCCTGGGCACAGCTTGCTTACGGGAGCTACAGGAAACCATTTCTTCTGCTGCTAAGATTACATGGGGAAACATGGATTGCTGCCATGCTCAATTACAGTTGTTTCCTTTCCTGGTAAAGGATGGCCTGTCAGGAAGCGGTAGGAGTGAAGGCGAGGTTAGTCCCTGGGTACGCAGAAGTGTTGGGTGTATCCTCCAAGCTGCAAGCTGCTGAGTTTCTAGCAGGAAAATGTAGAAGAATAGCAGAGTTTGAGAAAGCAGTTTAAATGTCGACATTCTGGTTTTCCACAGCTGACGGCTAGGCTGCCCTCTGCGCTTGCAGCAGTAAATCAAGGGCTGCGTCTCTGGGACGCACAGTACCCTGTACTGCTGGGCACAGCAACCAGGATAACTAATTTCCATATCTACTCCCAAAACAGAGGAGAGACCCTGTTGTGCCTTGGTGTGCAGAAAAGTATTTTTTCACGCTTTGTAAAACTGGATTTTGGGGTGAAGGCAGATACTCCAACATTCCCTTTTCCCCCTTTCCAAAACCTTCACGTGGATAGCAGGAAAGTGCCTGTCTCTTGGAAGTAAGCCTCTTAAATGGCACATGGAGGAATAAGTAATTGTGCTTACTGTCACACCCAACTTCATAATAGCATAGTAGCATTTCTAAACGTTGGGATGCTCGTCGCTGAGCTGGGTGCTGCGTGAATAAAGGCGCAGTGCTGCCCTGTAGCTCTTGCCATGTAAGTGCAGATGAGGTGATAGGCTCATCCAGCCAGAAGAAACCTGGGGCAACTGCATGCCCACCGGGCTTTCCCGGGCACTGGCTTCCCTGCAGAGCGGGAGAGGGCTGTGCTCTCTCCTCCGCGCTCTCGTAATTGTAGCTGGGGGGAAGGTCCCATGCAGGATTTGACTGCTGAGGTGGTGAGAAATTAGGGAAGGCATGGAAGGCTCTCCTCCTTTATTGGTGTATCCTCGAAGCCAGTACTGCCGGGTTTCAGTGGGCTGGGGGAAGCTGCGGTCCATAGGGAGGGCCAGAAAGGAGACCTGTTCAGGATCTTGGGCCTGGCTCTCGAAAAGGGTGGGGGGAAAAACCCCAAACCCAGAGAAGCAGAAATAAACGGGTGAGGAGTGCACAGTGGTACACTGAAGTAGCAAGGGAAAGGGGCAGGGGGAACAGAGAAAGGATGACAAGAAGGTTTTTTTGAGTGAACTTTCCTTTTTCTGGGCAAGGTATGCCCTGCTTGTGCCAAACTATCCTGGTGAAAAGCATAGCAAAGTTTAAAATGGTTATTCTCTACTACTGTGACGCTTGGAAAAATATATGAGGAGAGAGGAACAAAGGTCAGAGTAGGTACTTGTCGCTGTCACTGGGGTTTTTATACAGCTCCTAGCACAAGGCAGAATGAAATACCATTTCGACCACAAAGAAATTACAGATTGTAAGAGCTTCTTAGTGTTGGGGAAAAAAGAAAAATAAACATTTCATAGGCCAAAACAAATTTAGTGCGTTTATTTGGAGAAACTATTTAAGGACCACCAAATTGGATAAAGAATTATTTTACTAAACAAGCAATTGTTTTGCCTTGGGTAGCGTGGTGACAATTATATTTAATATTATTGTTATGCCCCTTATGCATATACCTGTTGGGAACCTGTGTATATTGTGTCTCAGGCAAGAATTAACTTGAGCAGTAAATGTGTAGGGTATAGGGTGCTATAAAGGTTTTACTGCCATGTGTTGATGCAATAGAGATTCACAAATCCAAAGTTTAGTAAGTGCTTTCCTTACTGTTTTATGATGTTGACAAGATACTTCATTTACAGGATAAAAGGATCAGGTTAGAATAAAATCCCGTATAGGAGCAGAATATTAGTGTACCAGTAGATGGTATTAATATTCTGGATATTGTTCATGTATAGAGGTTGACTTACAGACAAATAGAGTTGCAAAAACAGGAGAAAAATAATTGCCTATTCCTAAAATAAAGTCTCCCTTCAAATACTTCTCAGCATACTCCTAAGAGTATGTTCATAGTGAAACCCTTCTTTTACAGTAGTATCTGACTTTTTTTTTCCCCCCAGTTGAAAATGAAACCAGAATTTCATACAGCAGAATCATTGTTACATAGGATCTCAATGCCTTTTGGCTCATCGACTTAGATTAGCACATTTTATTGTTTTATTGTGTCTCACCAATATGTCCATCTATATACCGGTAATCACTAAAGGGCATTCCCTTAAAGTAGAAATCAGTTTTGACTATGCTTTCTGTAGTAAAACTTGGGCAGAAACATGACCAAAATTTGCTTTCTCTGGACCTACCATGCAACTTTAACACCTTGGGAAATACTGTAAACCAGACTTGCTGAGCTTATGCAGTTGTCCTGAGATACTGTTGTCTTTTCAGTTTGTTTTGTCTTTAAATATCCAAATTGGTTTTTTTTTTCTTTACATGTTTTCTGTTTGGTTTTTTTCAGGCTACTATTTTAATGATTTGCTCACACCTCAGTTATGTAGACCCAAATGTCACAGAAGATTTGTTTTTGTCATACTGTGTTACTACTAAATATAAAGAAAAGATAAGAATTTTGATGAGACCTCCTTCACTATTGCAATTGATACAGCCAGCTCACTGAGATAAAGATTTATATCTACTAGATTGCATATCTATTTCATTAGACTCTAACTTAACTCAAACATGAAGCCACCCCATAACATATGCTAAACTTCCCGATTCTGAAACAGAAATTCATCTCCAGCTCCTTAATGGTGCCTTAATCACATATATGTTCATTTCTTCATTCTTGCCATTCTTCTGTTTACCATTTGTTTCTGCTCCAAGTGTCAGGATAGAAGCCCACCGCAGCTGGTGTGCATGAAGAGACACATTTCCACTCAGTTTGAGAAAAAGTCTCAGCAAACACAGTGTGCAAAAGGAGGAGGCAGCGAGAGCAAGGGAAACAAAACTCATAAGAGGTGATGTCAGGTGCAGCTATTACACGGCTTAAGGAGTTGTTAACTTACTCTGCTTTACAAGCTGGCAATGATAACCTGTGCCTGACTGCTGACCAGCCTGGTGGGTAGTGGTGGCCTGGGAGGTATCAGAGCAGACAAGAGTTTTGAGTTACATTTTGATGAGCTTAGCGCAGATCACCTCGGGGAAAGGAGGATAGAAGATAATATACTGTTATTAGGGAAGCTGGACATTAACGGTGCTTTGAACTAACTTTTCATGAATAAAATTTGCATGTAATCTTGTCTGTCAAGATAATGAGCATGTGAAAGAGCTGGTTCTGCTTGTGGTAAATACTTTTTAAGTATGTTGGACTGTACATTTGCATAGATATAACTTTTTCGTTAGCATGCGTATATATATACACACACACATATTTTTATTTTTTTACATAGGGGACTTCCTTGGTTGCATGCCACAGAGAGGGATCTCAGTAGTGTGCTTTCAAATTGATTTTAACTTACAAAGGGAAAAATGTAAATCGCATTCAGAATGCCTTTCCAGAGACGCTTTGTTATACCTTCTTGTCAAAGACTTCAGGGCTTTACAGTGAAAAGTAAGGGGAAACAGATTATGGTGCTGATGGTTAAGGAAACACTTTATTTGCAGAGTTTTGAAAAGAGGAAGAGTTTGGTTTGATGTAAAGATAGGGCAAGGTTTCATGTATATTAGAAAAAGCTTACAGAGCTCTGTGGTTTAATATAAAGTTTCTGGGTCTAGAGTGACTGTGCTCTGAACTCAGTGGGCTGTATCAGTTATTTCAGATAACTGCTGCAAGAGCTTTTATATCAAACTCTACCATTGTGCATTCTGCTTATTGTACAGAATCTAGAACTGTTTTAACCATGCTGCAGAGAGCTTGACACAGTTTTATCAGATCTATTTTTGTAACTCTGTCTGTAAAGCTGCATAGCTTAGTGACTCAATCCTCAGATGCCATAAAAATTAATGGAAAGTCTTCTATTGAATCGGTCCGATCTGTATGTTCTCTTTGTTCTTGCAGTGTCCTGCTATAGAGAGGTCAAGGGAACCATGACAACCCTTCAGCATCCTCTAAAATAGCTGTTCTCAATATAAAAATGTCATGACTTCTACACTGAGTATTTTATGCCTTCCCCTGCATATCAAGGCAAGCGCTGGACTGCCTGGCCTCACGCTTCTGTCTCATTCACATTTCTGACCCCGCTGACTGTCAAGACAGACTTTGAACCTGTCACTTTATGGATAGTGGAATTGTTAGTTCTGCTGAATGGAAGATTGTCCTTTCCGAGCCCTAGGAAAAGAAGGGAACATTTCTCTAGCAGCTTGTTGGGTTTATTTTTAATGGCAACTATTTTGAAGCTAAGCCAGGAGGCAAAACATCAGCCTTATTCTGGCAGAAATGCATTGCTAGCAAGGCACAGGTAAGAGGGTCAGAAATGTGTAACAGATACAATTATTGTGAAGCTCTGCAGGTTTTCCTACAGATGCCTGTCCTCATCGTGTGAGTCTGTATTACTGTAGCAAATTGAGACGCAAGCCCTAGCCAGAGAGGTGCACACAGGTTTAACTCTTCTGTTTTGAAAAGGTTTGGGTCTGATTTAAATCTGCCTCCTTAGAAAGAACTGTGGAGGAACGTGAAATACCGTGTCTCTCAGATAATCACCTGTAGCCTGAATTCATGTATTAGTATATTTTGCAGTGCAGGGAGCTACACTGGTTGCCTAGGGAAGGATGCACAAGTTTCTCGAGCTTCTATGAGCCTGCATTAGGAAAAATATCTAAAAAGGACTGGTATCTTATTCAAAGTTGTCCCATGAAAATCTGAGCATCCCTTGCTTTCTAGGTAAGCTAGCTCTGCTTAACTTTAAACATCTTGTAGGATGTGTGCTATGTAGATGAATTCCTGTTGAAAACAATGTGTTTGTTAGACACAAACATGTTTCCCTTCAGCAGATGTTCTCATTTCACCACTTTTTTGGTCCCTCCTCCCTCTTACCCCTCTCCCCTCCTCAAACCAACCTGTTTGCTCTGGCCCATGTTCTGGCTTTCATTTATGTGTTTCTTACAGCTATCCAAACCAAAGGTATTATTGAAATGCAAGGTCGTGTTCCACAAATTTTTGGTAGGCGTCCCTGTTAAGATCCAACTGCCAGAAATAAGCTGGTAATGTTTACAGTGACTCTCCACACAGTAGTCCTGTGTTTCAGGCACGGAAATGGATTTTTCTCATCTTGGGCTGTGAAGGTCAAAAACATGCCTTTGCCAGGGCATGATTGCAGAGCATTGTGAAAGAGCATCTTCCCTTCGTCTGTGCCCTTTCCACACACATTTATACATTAAGAGGAAAAAGTCAGATTTTTTTCCTCCCAGTTTCTGACCTATTCCTAGCCTCCCAGTTCATGCACGTGCTGTGGCCGTAGCTGGAGTGGTTTTTAAGTTAGGAACTTGTATAGTTGCATTGTGTGCTGTAGTCTGCATTGCCATGTGCAGATGGAGACCCATCTGTCTTGCTGACCAAACGGGCTTGTAGCATGCACATCTTTTTTACATTTTTGAGATTCATGCAGTTACATGAATTTCACCCAGTGGCTTGGAGAGTGAGCACATATATCTGATAATCAAGACCTCTTTCCTGACATTCCTAACATCTGCCAGAATAGGAGGAAGATATGCTGGAATATGCAGTTTTGTAATACATTTTTCAGAATCTGAGATAGAAAAGTACAAACTCAAATAGTTGTATTTTTGGTAGCTTTTTCTAAAACTCTTATTCTGCATGGAAATTTATGCAGAAAGTATGTATGCTGTGCCAGTGCCTAGTATTTAGGTTCATATGCAGGTTCATGAAATGTGTGTATTACTTAGCAAAGTCCATTATTCTTCCTTAGCTAATAGTGTTTTTATTTTATTACTATTATTAAAATATGAGTGTATTTTTACTTAATTTTATTGCCAGCAGAGCTCTCTGACAAAACATTTTTCTCCTTTACACTTTCAGATGTCAAATACAAAGGATTCTGCCAGTGCGTTAAACTAACTGATGTTCAGTGACCGATAAATCCTAACTTTATAATAAGTGTCAAATCGTTCCAACTTTTCTTTGTAGTCACTCCATTAACAGGAATCCCGATGGATTCCTTTGGTATTCACATGCATATCAGAACTAATTCTCTGGGAATTCCAGGGCAATTCATCATTTACTCTGTTTTATGATGCCAAAAAATGTTGCATGCATACATTATAAGATGGAAATTTAGGAACATATTTGACAACCAAAAATAGAAATCTGAGATAACTTATGTTTTCATTAGAATATTTCATTAAATCTTCATTTTACATTTAACCCTTTAAAACTAGCGGGTTGTTTACTTTGCTGACTATCAGGCTATTTTATGGAATGGTCTCAGGCATTAGTGAAGCCTTAGGAGAAACATGCTGTAACTTTTTACAAATAAATTAAAGCATTTCAGGAATGGTATTTCTGCTCAATATTTGTGTTGCTTACAAATTTTTTCCACCAGAGAAGGTCTGTGGGATTATATAGCTGGAACATTGCAGTTTGTATGGCAATAAACACAACTGGTGCAAAGCAATCTTCATGGCAGGGCTTTGCTTAACTGTTAAATTTGTAACAAAATGAGAAAGAGTTTATTATGAGGTCCTGGTTTTAAAAATATTACTGACCTAAAGCAGTTAAGAGCACATCAGTGGCCACTGAATTACAGATATATCAGTAGGAATAAATTCGAAGTCTATGTCTTTTTTCATTACTCACATAAGCTGTTTCAAATATGGGACCTGTCTATGTCTAAATGGGACATAGTGGCACATAACTGAAGGCTTATTATAAATTGCATTGGCTTATTACTTTTGGTATCAAATAGCTGTATGCTTTTTCCTACCTGTGAAACTAAAAGGGCAGTCCATGTTTGTTTAGACCCTGTTGTATTAGTATTGGAATCAAGCCCACAATGTAGGGCTATTAGTAAGGAAGAAGAGGAATGAACAAACTGATGGGTTTAGACTTTTATTTCTATTACCTTAAAAATCCTCTAGGTTTTGGCTTGCATATGAAAGCAAGAAAGTAAAAGGAACTTATGAAAATTAACATTGGCTCTTATTCTTTATGCCTCAGAGTGAAATATTTTTAAAATATTATTAGTTATGGATGTTTTTATTGTTCTATTTTATTAATGCTAGGGATTTTTTTTTTTAAAACGTTTCGGACAATTCCTTTGACTCTCTTTGTAAGGGACTGAGTGACTTCTCAAGCTGGAGCTAATGTGTTGCATATGAATATTTTTAAAATACTCAACTTGAAAACAAAATAGAAATACAAAACACACTGGTGGTGATTTTGTATGAGACAGTTTAGAACTGTTTGGAGAAGTTGGGGGGTTAATTTAATGAATAGACAGACAAAATGCCATAGTTCAAAATTCATCTTCTGATTAGTTGTACTTGCAGTTTGATATCTAAAGTAGGTCCTCTCGGCCATCGTCAGTGCAGTAGAAAAATGAAGCATTTTCTCTTTTTTAGTTTTGTCGTGTTTTTAATAGTACTTAAAGAATAAAGGAGGAGGATGGAGATAACTATACGTAGGGATAAAATCTGAGGTAATATAAATCAGATATACAATCCTTTCTTAAGTTATGACATTATTTCCTTACATGTAACATGAGAGGATGCTGCGGAGTGTGAAATACTTGCTGTCTTTGGCTTGGGTTGATTTGTGTATCTGTGTTTCTTTCAACAAAAGCAATGCTCTCTGGATACCCGCATGCATAAACTCATAAAAGAAGCTCTTTGCCACAGAGACAAATGATTCAATCGGCATCTTCCACTACAACTTCCTGGCAAGCTGAGATGTAAATGCAAATGTTTGTATTTTTGTTCTCATTTTTCGAAGCTAGAGACTTCAAACCCCAAAGCTGTCCGCATCTAGTTAGGAGGTTGCATGCTCCTTTTGTGGAGTGGCTAACTCGTAAAGCTGGCTGCCCTCGGTCTGGTAACCTAGCAAAAGTGTATGGGAGGGTTGCAATGAGTATATGTTTCAGTTATCAGTTCTCCTCTCTAAGATCTTGTGGTTTTTCTGTTCCTTCATAAGGATAGCCTGCTTTCACGCAGGACTAGTCTTCCCTGGAGAGCTGGCACGAGCTGTATTTGGAGCACAGCCCCTAATGTGGGTCCCGAGCATTGACAACAATCCCTTCTGTCAGTCAGGCAGGCTGGTGCCTGCAGCTCAGCTTCTCTGGATGTTGCGGCACTGGCGGACTGGGTCGCTTGTGAATAGGCCTTTCTTTGCAGCCACGTGCTCGCTGGCGGTGGGGCCACCCATCTTCTGCGGGCTTTAATTGGGGTGCTGCAATCGAGCTAATTTTGCTCTAGGGACAGTCGCAAGCCTTCAGCCTTGTAGAGACCACCTTTAAAAAAAAAAAAGGCACAGTGAACTGCATGCCAACATAAGTGAAGAATGGGCACTTGTTCAGCTTTGTTTGATCCGTTGTGCAGCGCCATTGCTATCCTCCGAGCAGTCTGTGACCGTGGACCTGAGGAGGTGTGAAAAGGCGCACAGAGGAGTGCTGGAGCGTGCTGCAATCCTCACCTCAGCTCCACCCGGCTCTCAGCTAAGCTGAAGTTCACGTGATATGTTTGGATTTGGAGTATATCGCTCAGTTTCAGAGTCATGACTTTACCTTCACAAATTACACCTATTTCTGAGAAGGTTTACTTTATGAAATCTGTTGCCAGAATTGAGAGAGGAGATGGACTGATAAAGTAAATAGGCAGATTTCATCTTGTTCTAATAAAATGAAGGTTTCCCATCTTGCCTTTCTATCATTACTGTTTCCAGCTCCTGTACTCTTAACTGGCAGAGCTTATCAAGGAATAAACAGACTCTGGCTGGGGAAGATACTCCAAAGTGGGAATTTTTGGAAACCATTAGAGAGGGATGTTTGTTATGATGGAGTGGCTGGGATACAGATGTCATGTCATCTCTTTAGAAGTCATACAGTTTTTTTTTATTGCCTGCAACAGTGAGCAAATGAAGATTAAGTTTTGGGGTTGCTTTTTCTCTTTGGTGTTCATTTTTCTCCCCAGCACTGCAGCACTAGTTATCCCTACTGAGTGTGCAAACCTTGTGAAAGCAGCTTGTTGTGCGCATGGGATCAGCAAGTGCGGCCTCAGCCACCGAAGGAGTGTCCAGCTGCACAAGCAGATGTGTGGAGCTTGTGGCATAGGCAGGGAGTCAAAGTTTCTTCCCCAGCTTGTTGGGAAGTGATGGATGGCAAGGAGGTGGCTGGAGGAAGACATATGCTCGCTGCCCGCTGAGCGAGTAGCGCTGCTGCTCCGGTAGAAAGGCAGGGTAGCACTGTGGCGCTCTCAGAGATGCCATTGTTTTGTCCTTGTAAACTATACACTTGCTTAGCAGTGTGGAAAGTTGTTTGTTCAAAGTTCTGGAAAGTCTGAAGCTCCCAGAAGTGTATTTGCACTAAGGAACCTGATCTTTTAATGTTGGAAACGTCTCCTGTTTGAGATCTTAGGCAGGTTGAGAGATAGGAAATACAGTAAAAAACACATAGGTATGTATAGAGGAGGGTGTGCGTATAGATATATATTTAGTGTAGTTATTTTGCTTCTGCTGCTCCAACAAGTGACATACAAGTTATTTTCCACCTGTACTGTGCACAGTAGTTTTAAGAAACTGCAAGCTGTTTTGAATTTCGGGAATGTGAGCTACAAAACTTCCTGTGGAATTTGAGATACTTGTTGTGCATGTGGAATTGCACTTTAAAAAAGTAGAGAGTGTGTTTCACAGAGTCTGAGGTTTAATAGGCTTTCACTTTAATTTAAACTGGAATGTTTTTTTCAATTCTCTGGAAGTGATACTTCATTAGAAGAGATCTGCCTCTTCAGCATAGTCAGGAACCATGAGAGCAGGACCACATGCTTATTTCCAAATGGCAACAGCTTCAGTAAGGTGTGGTTTCTAATTAAAATATTTCCTCCTAGTTTGTATGCTAAAACTCTGCATTGCAACTTATGTATATTATTAGCATAATTATTTTTAAATTATTTCTCGATTGCTTAATTTTTTCTTAATATTCAAGACAGTTTTATATTTGGGTTGCATCTATTAACAGCAACAATGAAATAACTCTGCAGTGTATCTTGTTCTTCTCTCAGAATATGCACGAAGTGTAGATTGTTAACCTTTTAAAGAATGTATGCAATAACATATATGCTCCTTCATAAATTAGACAAATAGAGAAACAAAATTACGCCATCCCATCTTTTGGACCTATTTTAAGTGTGTGCGTATAGTACCAAAACCATTGTTAATTCACCCTGCCCACCCCCTCGCCCGGCCCTCTATGGCATACATATCTGAAGTTTAGAAGGATTTCTCATGCCACTTAAAATCCAGCCTGGTTTTTGTTTTGTTTTGAGTTTTTTTTCCTTATTTATCCATCATTTTAAAAGTATGAATTTTGACTGTAATTAATAGATGATTACAATTAGATTCCTGGCTATAGCCATTTTATTAACAGAGTAGCAATCCTGCCTAGCAAAGCAGACATTTGCGACTGAGCAAACCATGTTTCCACCTCCAGTATATCTTAAGAGACCAACTGGCAGAGTGTCTTTGTGGGTGGCATAAACGCACCTGTTAAAGTCATTTGGCTGGAATTGTTTGCAGTCTGGCTGATTGTGCTTATAAGCAAGAAGTTTAATGTTTTAAATTGCTGTTAGTCATTGTCAAGGAAAGCAGGGCTACTCCCAAGTAAATAAGGTCAGTGAAACGTACGTAATGACTGGTTATTGGATGAGTGGGCAGCTGCTTGGGAGAACCAGATGGAATATGAATATATGTGGGTGGGAGGGAGTTGAGGCAGATCGTGCCTGGGGATATGTTGTTCCACTGCTGTGCCTTGCTGCCCCTGCCTTCTCTCTCTGTGTAGGAATTAGCAAGGTCCCACCTGTTTCTGAGGAGCTACTGTGGTACTGCAGTTCCCAGCTGTTCTTGCATGTTAGCATGCTCGGGTCTAGGGATTGAGAGGATGACCCAAGAGCTGTGTGCTGGATGTGCTGCAGGATGGGGGTCTCCCTCAGAGTTGTGGTGTCACCTTTAAATCAGAATTTTAAAATTGATTAACCTCTTTTTCTTTTTCTTTGTCTCCACCATAGGATGGGTCACTGGGAAATATTGATGACCTGGCACAGCAGTATGCAGACTACTATAACACCTGCTTCACAGATGTGTGTGAGAGGATGGAAGAGCTGCGCAAACGGAGGGTTTCCCAAGATCTTGATATGGTACGTAGAGAAGTTATGACTTTATTAACAAATGATTGCCATTCATGCCCCAGATGAAGAATCAACATTTCAGCTTGAAGAGTTCTACCCAGGGAAATAACTATATGTGATTGTGTTCACACACACAAACATTTCAACCGACTCAATAAACACTTGGAAATTAGCAGGATTAGTTTTTTTTCTAGGTATTTGTTATGATTCATTAAGCCTTGGAGTCTGCATTTCTTAGTTCTTCTTTAATTAGAGTACTTTTTGCTTGTGCACATTTGCTTGCAAACCTCAACTCTTGGAGGCAAGATAGTGTCTGATGAAAGCATCGTTTCCTTGCTACAAGATGCTCCCAGTGTGAGCACAACGCAACTGTGTGCTGTTTTTCAGTTGCACTGTACAAACTGTTAAAGTACTGGAGTTCTCAGAACTCCAAGGTGTAAATACTGGTTTCAGGCTCCCAAATGTAAGCAGTCTTCAATTTTGTGAACCCTTTTCCATTATTACACGTTAGAGAACCTTTAGTGGGGGACATTGAGTCACTGAGTCCTTCAAACAGGAAGGGACCTCAGGAGGTCTGTAATCCAACCTTCAGCTCAAAGAAGTGTCAACACTGAATTCAAACGAGGTTGCTCAGGGCTTTATCTGATTGGGTTTGAAGACCTCCAAGGATGGAGGCTTTGCAGCCTCTCTGAGCAACCTATTGTACTGCTTCACTGTCTTCACTATGAACTTTTCTTTTTTTCCTGATACTCTGAGATACCTCCCATGGCAGTTTATACCTGTTGTCTCTCATTCTCATGCCATGCACCACTGTGAAGAACCAGGCTCCATCTTTTTGATAACCTCCCTATAGGTACCAGCAGGCTGCCAGTAGGTCTCCTCGAAGCTGTCTTTTCTCCAAGCTGAATCTCCCAGCTCTTCTTGCAGGGTAAGGGCTCAAGTCCTTGAGCACCTTGATGGCCCTCTCCCAGACTTATTCAAGTTTATCAAGGCCAGCCGAGCACACAGGACTGCAGAGCCAGAGGTGGTGGTCCAAGAATGGCCTGACGGGTGCCAGGGAAAGGGGAAGAATCGCTTCCCTTGATCTCCTGGCTACGCTGCTGTTGACATGGTGTGGGATGCTACTGGCTGTCATTGCTGCCCGGGCATGCTGCTGGCTTATGCTAAGTCTACTGTCCCCCAGGCCCTTCCTGCAGAGCAGGCTGGCCCAGTCAGTCTCCAGCCTGTGCCGGTGCGTGGGCCTGCTCCTCCTCAGGAGCTGGACTTTGCATTTGTCCAAGTTGAATTTCATGAGGTTCCTGCCAGGCCACTCTGAATGGCACCCCTGCCCTCAAGCATATTGACTGCAGCCTGAGGTGGGCATCATCCATTACCTTGACGAGTGTGCCCTCTGTTTCCTCCTCAGGTATCTAACAAGATAGGCCCCTGCACTACTCTGCTTGTAACTGACCTCCAAGTATGGCACATTAAACACTACTCTTAAAGCCCAACTAGCCAGTTTTTCACCCATTCAGTTGCGTAGACTCCCTGGGGAGTCCCACTTTAGCCAAAACTAATCTCAATGCAGGTCATCTCCATACCTCATTTTTGTTAGGTTTAAGAAGGAGCCTCTTAGGAGGCCTATCACAAAAACATCGCTTGTTGGACAATTTCCTTACTGTCCTGTAACAGTAGTAAATGTTTGTCATTACTTAGGGTGTGTATGTATGTATTACTGATTGCTGTGCTTTTTTCATTGTAAACTTCTTTGTTAGTTTTCGTAACATTCATAAAGATCATCTGTGATAGAGAAAAAAGCTTTTAGGTCTGCTTTGTTAGGTCTTCAGTGTTAAGTTTGTGTTTCCCAACAGTATCGTATGTTTTTACATACAGACTTACAGATACTTCCTTCAAGTCTTGTCTCACAGAAAAACAGGTTACCGAAGGAATTATTTTTTTGTCACTTACGGTTTTGCTGTGATGGTAACTTTTGTATAACAAATACAGAAACTCATAACCAAAGTATGGTTAATACCTCTACTGAGGCACAGCGCTGTGGCAGAGCCAGCATGGGATCTGAGCACAGTTCTGCAGTTCCTCTACAAGATCAAATCCTTTAAGACAGATTTGGGAGCTGAAGTTGTGTAATTGTGTCTTCTACCTTTGCTTCCCCAGATCCTAGCACTGACTAGCAGCAGGGAGTGGTTTGCGTCCTTTCTCTAGCAGCTGTACCTGATGACATGAATTACTTAAGGCTACTTTCTTTCTTCTTGGGATTCCAATTTAGCAACTGAGAGGCTTCCAGGGCTTGTATGGACTACAAACTTCAGTTACACAATGAACAGCTGCAGGATCAAGGCAGAGAGAGTCATCTCCTCTGCCCCACTGAAGTTTGCTAGTTCCTTCTTTATTTTTAACTGAAAAAAAATCAAATGTATTTTGCAGATCTGTTGCTGCCAAGAAGTTCCAAGTGTTAAAAGAAAGGTTATTGCAGGAAATCCCTTTGTAGACAGACCCTTGAGGCTTCTGTGCAAAGAAGCTGATGGCACAGAATCGTGGTTCTCGTGAAAACCCCCACGCTTGGCATGCCTGGTATTCTGGGTAGCTGTTGGCAGCAACAAAACCCCCTTTCCTGGCGCTCTTGGAAGGCAGCTCCTCTGCTGGGTAATGAAGTGTGCCTTATGGCGGGAGAGGACTCCCTTCCATTTAGACAGATGGGCCTAATTTGGTTCCCTTAACTTCCGAAGCTGCAGAAGCCAGGCTGGGGAAAGTCATGTGAGCTTAATTAACTCACATCAAAGGTGCAGAGCTTCACGCTGGTTTAAATAGATGTGAGCTAACCCAAGACAGACCAGCGAGTGATTCACTAGCTCATTCTGCTTCAGAGAAGCTATAGTCAGAGAAGGTGGCTGTGTGAAAAGACATCCTGGAGATTCCTCTTCAGTGGCTCTCATATTGAGTTTGCTCACTCTAGTAGTCCAGTGATGACTTCTTGAACTGTCAGGTCAGAGAGAAGATATTGCAACTGAAAATGAAATTAGTGCTAAATTTTTGCTACATCCTTCACCACTATAATACAGTTTCTGGACATCGGATAGCCATTCTGCTGATAATACGTGAGACTATAGATATTAGCTCACTTCCACAACAACAGCATCCAGACAGCACTGACTGCAGCTGAAATGTGCTCTCATCAATAAGTAGGCAGGCTTGACTTAGGTACACAGGGAGTGGCAAATGGCCATGTTGACTAGAATGCATTTTCAGTGTGATAGAGTAGCATGCCTGTCTATAATCTGCTGTAGAAACAGGAGTTGGTTTAAACAGCGGAGCTGCCGAAGTGACTGCAAAAGTATTCAGGTGAAAGAACAGAAGAGCAACTCATTAGTTGTGATGTTTTTCCTCTCTTTACAGCTTGAGGAAGGGTAGCATATTTGCAGAGGTTTTGGAATAGTGAATGGGGAGTAATTCTGGGGGAAATGCCAGCTTCATAGTGTATCCCAGATGTGCTATGATAGCAAAATATAGGCACCAGAGAGCAAATATATGCAGCCCCAAAATTATGATGCACCAACGTTACTGGGCTGCTAGTCTAGCCTGGCTTTGCTCTGCTGTACATTGCTCTCCTAGCAGGGGTGAGGAAGGATAGTGCTGTCTATATACCCTCTCTTCCCAGCAGTGGGGTCGTGCCAGAGCTGGAGGTGGACAGTACTTCCACTCTTCCACTGCCCCCTCCCCCCATGCCCCCCCGCCCCAATGGTGGTCATCTCTTTAGCAAAGTGCTAGAACAGAGCAGAGCTGATATGCATGTAGTGCTAGTGCAAATTTCCAGGGGTTTGCTGGAGGAGTGAAGGTTACTGAATCATGAGAAGGGGGTACCACAGGATAAACCCAACCCCTGCACTCAGATCAGGTCTAAATGAGGAATAAGATGGCGGGAGGGAGAGTCTCTGTTGACAGCTGTCTCAAAGCTACAGATCCCATGTGCAAAAAATTTCATAAAGCAAATGGTATTGGGATACATCTTTAGATTTTGTAATCATGAAAGATCAGGCAATCAGCAGCTGTGATATAGCTGGGATACTGCAGCTTGATTTTTGGATGGCAGTTCTGATGTCTTCCTCTGAAATGCAGTATGAGTGATAAATAATACGTAGCAGAAACACAAAAGGCCAAAATTAGGTTTGGAGCTGCTTTTACTGAATGCTCTGAACAAAGAGAAAGAGTGGGTCACCCCAGGAGTCAAGGCATCCTCTAAAAGTTGCACAGAGAGGCTGTGTCAGGAGGAGCAGCATAATAACAAAGAAGTGCCTGAGCTGGCAGAGCTTTGCCAGGAACATGTATTTAGCATGGGCTCGCCCAGATTGCCCTTTGTAGCGTGTCCACTGGAAGGACAGAAATATGAACTGTTTATTGCTGCTTCTGTACACTTTGAAATAATTTAAGCTGTTTGGGAGCAAGTGTTGATATCTTGATTGTATATTGTACTTTCTAATCAGCTCTCCAACCTTTCCTATCAGACCATGACCGTTTCAGTCTAGATATCCTGCTCTGGAGTTGAATTTTTAAAAAAAATCACTTGTTAAAATTGTTTGGGAGAGCAGCATATCTTGTAACAAAACAGTAGCTGCAGATGGAGCTGAACACAGAGTATTTTTCCAAGTGGTAGTGCCGTCAAGGATTGTTAGTTGTCCCTAACCACGATAACTGCTTTTTGCATTTGGAATTTTGCCTCTGTTTTTGTAATGGAGAATGTGCTTGGGTTTGGACATTAATGTTTGTGAACAGCATGGGAGTTGCCCACATTTCCTAGCATTTGGCCTATTCCTGTGCACCATGTGGTTTTTTTGGCTGAGGAAGAACTGCAGTCAGAGTAGATATAGTGGATTTTCAGGCCCGTAATGGATGTATCACTGGTAATATTGAGCTGGACATCTGCTAAAATGCAGTTATGGCCAGAAAAGTGACTTTGTGAGGATGGCACCTTGTTACTGCTTGTATCTGCTTCCTTTGTGTCTTCGGGATCATATCTGCCTGGCTCACTGACAAAACCAGGTTTGCCTTGCCTGTCAGCAGGGCAGGATGGCATTGATATAGCTGTGAAAGAGCTAACTGCATTCTGTTGTCTCATCCATCACTGACAGCGGCCAGCTAACTGCTGCTGCCAAGGTCTGTATTGTTGCTGATGATCTTGAAGTCAAAGAACAGCTTGAGGTTTTTTGATGGACTCTGACAGCTACGGTTGTGGCACTGAGAAGTTGCACTAATCTTTTGACTTGTAAATTACATACATTTAAAATGAATGCCACTGGAAAGCTATAAGGCACATGAGTATACCTTCCCCCTGCACCGCCACCCATTTAATTCATTTCGATGTGTAAGAGGGGAAGTGTTCAGAATCTTTCTGTATACATGGTGGTAAAGTACAGTGCATGTTTTTGATGAATTGACTTGCCTAATCCTGTATGTTTTTGCAGTACCTGCACATGTACACATGCGAAGTCAGAAAATAGCAATGAATGTAAAACCAACATAAGTTTCTTGCCTTGCTGCCCAACATGTATGTAGTCCTCATAAGTCTTTGGCTGTGCATGGTTTTGAAAGATGTTCAGCAACCAGTGGTTTGATTACAAATGGAGTTGACCATCTAGATAACGTCATCACATATAAATGATACGTGTCCAGCAAGGCAGAGTGGAGGAAAAGTGGCAAAGTAGAGTAATTAGTAATTTGAGTGGTAGCATAATTAGGCTTTAACCTTTTTAGAGGTGTATTTGGCTGATATGGTACTGGTGGTTGGCGATATCATAAGACTACTTGAGAAACTAGCCAACCTTCACTGAAGGAGACTAAAATATCCAGAACTGTTGCAGTCAGTGACTGATGTGTATTTAAGAAATCTCCGTGGGAGTTAGCTACTGAAGTTGGAGTTAGGGTGCTGAACATCTTTGTGGAGTCTGCCTGTGCCTGCTCTATAGCTGGCTCTAGCCACGTCCGCTATTCTTTGCATCTTACATCCATTAAAATCTCAGGATCCTAAAATAGACTGCTTATTGCCTGCCATGAAATGATCAGCTCTGTTTTGCAAATGCAATACTGGCTGCTTTTACCTTTGTCTTTAGAGGACACCTCTGTATCTTGCTGGAACAGGATCCCACTGTTTTGTTTTGTCTTGCTGGCTGCAAGAGGCTCTCCAAAGTATAAACAACATCTGAGTTAGATTAAAAAGGTATCTACAGCACAAAAAAAGAGCCAGAGAACACACAGATAAGAATTGTAAATTTTGGAGAGTTTCCAGGCCTTATCAGACAGACACACAAAAGAAAAAGTAGCAGTAAAAGACATGGACTTTCAAGCGTTTTGGTGTTGTTTTTTTTTTTTTTTCTCCAGTACAGCTTGAAATAGAGGGGGGTTTGCCTGAATGTGAGGTGCATAAAGTAGACTTACATAGAAAATATATAATGGAGATTTACTATGTGTGCAGTCTCAGTCTCTCGACATTTTGGGCTTTATCTTTGTAAGTTAAATTCATAGTAATTTTTTCATCATTAATGGAGCTTTTCAAAGGTAGACACAATGGAAATTCTGGAACAGATGGACTATTTTTAGTGTCTCATGTATCACACACCAAGACAGCAAAGGCATTTAAATACAGAGCTAGCATTAAGCATGAAAATAAAGCAAGGCTTGTTCCCTATACAGCAAAGTGAATACCGTTCTTAAACAGTTCTTAGTCCACTTAGTACGAGCAGACTAAGTAAAAATCTCTCAACTTTCTGTAAGCTAATGATCTCCTGCAGTCTCACCACTGTTTTTATTGGAAGCCCATTTATGAATAATCCCTTAAGCAAAATCTATTTATAGGCAGAGTTTATAGGCTGGAGACTCAGCAGACTGCACAGCTATGGTGGTTTGGGTGACCTTATCTTCTTTTCATACTTTCAGAGGATCATTGCTTTTTGGAGCAGGATCTTCAGTTTAACACTTCTGGTCTTCTGAAAATGTTTGTATTTTTGGCAATGTCAGTGTTATGGGAAGAACAGGTTGTCAAAGGTAATTGTTATTTTTTCTGAACTGGTAATACTGTTATGAATAAAATAATATTTATGTTATAAATAGAAAAGATAACTCACTTGTGGTAATTTGACTGGTAATTGTGGAAGGGAGAAATTCTCCTTAGCATTATAAATGTTTTTCTAGCTATTCTTAATCTTTTAGCATCATCTGTAGTGACTTTCTTGTCCCTTTATATTCAGCGGGACTTTTACTTTGAACCTAAGATCAGTTGAATATATTCTTACTGTGCTGTTCTTTTATCCTAGAAGCAGCGCGTATCTGCTGGAACTGACAGACTAGATTTGTATTAACTCTGTAATTTAATCTCATTGGAGCCTGAGGACTTTGGGGGGAGGCGAGAATTGATTGACTAACTTCAGCTCCCTTTGTGTATTTTTTTTTTTCCTTTGTCCCCTCTGAATTTAAAAATGACAGCAAAAATGGAAATGTACAGCGTCATGCTATCTGGACCATTAGGTAAATTTCATTGCAATGGATACAATTGTTAAAAAAGAAAGCAAATTAAATTGTCATTTAAGGTGCATATCTGAGGAAAAAAAACAACAGAAAAAACAAAACCAACAAACAAAAAAACCCAACACAAAACCCCGAAACACCCAAACTCTGTGGTGAACAGTTTCTGTGGCGTGCAGCCCATCTTGCCATTCACGTATTACTAGAAGGATTCCAAAATACCCATCTGAGTGGCATTACTCTGGCAAGGACAGTGATGTGTATTGGCTGGGTCAGAAAAGTGTCAGACTTTTGTAACATGGTAGCAGCTAATCCAACAGAAGAACGAACCTAGAAGGTGTAATGTCTTGTATTTAGATTACTTCTCTTTGTCCTTGTATAGCTTCAGCTTGACTCCTTAGGCAGCCTCTGTGTACTCTCCTTCCATCCCCCAGCCACTGCTCTCCAGTCCATGTACGCGTGCTAAAGACTGCTGACAGCAACTTCAGAGGTCAACTAATTGTTGCGCTAGCTTGCACTTCTTCTAAGTCCTCGGGTAGAGGAACACCACCACGGGTCCTCGACGAATAGTAAGGATATTGCTCAAGACAAAAGTCTTGAAGTTAGTGAGGTATTCAAAAACTGCACTTGTAAGAATCGTAACAGCCTTGCAGGTCATCAGGGAAAACAAGCAGGTCTTAATAAGAATAAATCAAGAGCTTGTTGTGATGAGAATGAGAAGCACATCACGAGTATTTGTGCACATCTGGATGTGCTTTGGAACGTCTGTTTCTCCGCAGCAGAAGGATGCTCCTCCAACAAAGATGCCCAGAGGAAGGCAGGCCTCCATCTGCGAATTCAAAGGGGCTGGTTTCTTTCTGGTTTTGCCAGCCTGGCCCTGCTCTTCATGATGTAGGTTCTGATGCTGCACAGCTACTCTCCTTTGATCTCTCCATGCTTTATCTTCTCTCAAAGTTGTGTAGGTTTCCTGTTTCAGCAGTGTCGCCTGAAGCACGCAGAGAAATGCTCCATTTCAAACAAGATGGTCTGTGAATTTTGTGTTTGAAGGGGAATTCAAGCAGTTGGAAGAGATGTGATTTCTTTGGTGATTGATCAATCTGTTTTCCACAAAATAATGAAAAGGAATGGCTATCAGCTGGAAACCCCTCTTCCTGACTCCCATATGTCATATCCCTCTTGATTTATATTTGTAAGTTTTCTCCAACGGTTTAGATTGCAGCTGTATCTTACATAAGGGAACAAAATAATTTGGGATTGCTACATCCAGATTTTCCCTGACTCTAAGTCTTTTTTGGCTGTTCAAGCAAATTGAGTTGCGGAAAGCAATAATCCTGTAAAAATATATGTATGAAAATGAATGGGTAATATTTTGCAAAAGGATTCAATTTCACTACCTTATCAGAGGGATGAATTTCTTGTGTTGCTAGGCATGATGAATAAAATTAGTCATGGATTAGAAACTAATTAAAGAAGAAAGACTTGAAATGATTAGCAAAATTTGGAATTCATAACTTCCTTACGAAACACATACTGGTAATTTTTTGTTAATGTCTGTGTCTTTTGGCTGTTGCTGTTGAAGTTGCTGATAAGACTACAATTATAATAATTTGGTTTAGGCTCCATGTGAAAGTAGTGGCAGTATGCTTGTGTACCCAGGCTCATTTAAGGATGTAAAGAAGGCAGTGTTTGCAAGAATAATGTCTTATTATCAGTGGATATAGCTGTGGAAAAACAGACAAGCTTTTCATCGTATAAGGCTTTATTCATAAGCCATCCAGATAAATTGGGAAGATAAAAAAGCTAGCAAAAGAAAAATCAGAATTTGGAAGCTTCCTTTAAGACAAACTAGGCTGATAAATTAAACAGTATTTGAAAGAAGTCCATCTCTTCTTCACCTCCAAGGGGCACACGTTTCAGGCTTCAGTCAGCTTTCTGTCTTGGTGCATCCACAGACCCGTTCGGGTTTCTCCTCGTTCTGGTATCCCAGCAAAGGTTAAGCCATAGTTCAAGTCCATTTTGACAGAATAGAGAGCTTTTAAAGTTTTGCAGCATGTGGGAGGTGCTGAAAGTCATGCAAATGAGAAGTAAGGAGGAAGTCAGTCATCAGAGTAGCTTTATTACGTTCATGTGGTTAACTATTGAAAGCCATATAATTGGAGCCTTCAGTTGCTAGCCTACACAGAAGCTCACAAAATAGTTTTATTTCTCCTTTGTGTAGCACTTTCCACCCTCAAAACCCTTTAAAAACATTAATTAGCCTTTGTTGCATCCTTTGAGGTTGGTAATTTTAGTACCGTTATCCCTGTTTAGGCCTTGCCTCCCTGAGATTCAGCTGCTGGTGAAGATTTATCTATGTAATTCCCTAATTCCTCCTCTGTAACAAAGTTTGCAACAGAGTAGCATGAAACTTACAGTAAGTTCAGAACAATTTAATAGCAGACAATGGCATTAGTCTGGGTCTACCCCAGTGTAGCTGTAAACAAATACTGGCCACAAGAGCTAATTAAGCAGTGCATGGGCAGTGCGTGACGGACAAGCTAGGTGACCTGCAGCTCAAGCCTAAAGTCCAGTCCACGAGACAACACTTCAAAAAAACAAAAGTCAGATGTATCTTAAAATTGTGCCAGACTATTACAGTGTTCCTGATCTAGCATCTTTCAGGGAACTGTCCTATTTTCCTTTGGCGTATGGAGGTCTGGTGAAGAGTCTAGCTCTACTGGTCAGTGGCTCACTGCCAGCCATCCCTTCTTCCCGCCATCCTGCCTCTACTTTAAATAATTGTCTGACGTATGGCAGGGATAATGGTAATATAAATGCAGAGGCAGAGAGCTGTGTTACTTCACTGTGGAGCAGGCTCTCATTTCTTCAACAGTGCATTAGTGTCACTGGAATAATGCCAGTTGGTGATGGCTGAAAAAAATGCTATTTCATTAAGCCCCAAACTAAATATTTCATTTTGAACACCTGTGGGAAAGTGTGAGAAATGAAGGGCATGATGTGCAAAGTAGTAGGAGGTGGTGGTTTGATCCAGTGGTGTAGAAAACCAAAGTTTGGTTCTCTCCTTTGCCTGAGGAAACTTGAACTCTTATCTCCTATCTTGAAGCAGAGTGCTCTGCAATTTAATATTCTGTAGTCGTCTTAACCTTATCTGTTGATCAGCCCTATTCACATATATAAACAGTTCCTGGTGTAGCAATGGGAATACCAGTGTCTCATCTTCCAGGTGGGCATCTTCTCTACAAAGTTAGTGAATCTTTTCTTCTTTGCTTGCAGGTTAAGTAATTTAAATATTTTAAACAGGGTTCAACAGCTTTATTAGGAAAGGAGTAGGAATATGAATCTCAGCCTAATGGTTTTTGGCTCCTTTTTTATTATTTTACGTGTTTTGGTTACTTCACATTGGAATGATACTCTAAAAAGGAGCCAAGCTGCTGACCCTTTAGCAAAATTCAAGTTTATTTTTCTTGATTGCTGTTTTTGACTCCATAACTAGTTTGGATAACTCTTTGTTTGTAGGATAGACAATAGCAGGCAAATTATTTCCCTTGATCTCTTTGTTTATGAGTAGCCTCCCAAGTTAACAGCAAGACTCGAATTTAGCTTAATACTAGGCTGGATGAGCATTTTGGGGGACTTGATAACTTTATTTGTTTTTCCTCCTTTGAACTGAGTTATGTTTAGCCTTAGTGGATTAGTTTTGTTGTGGCTACTGAATTGCAGGTGGTACCTGTAAACTTACACCTTTGCTCTTGAAATATACAGATGTCTCGTAGCAGTCATCCTAATTTGCTAAGAATTGTTAATGTTCTTCAAAATTTCTTTAAACAGTGGAAATGGAAAAACACCATGATTTGCATCAACTCTTAGACTTATCTGGTAATGTGGAAATATGAAGTACCTCAGGAAGCTTTCCATGACTGAATGACAAGGGGTAGTTAGACATGGAACACATGTTGTTAAAAACATGTAGAAAAACAAATTAAGTACATTCTTTCAGTGTTTTACAGTTTGGCTAAGGTGAACAGTTATTACAGAAGCTAAGTAGCCAGGAATTTTTCTCACCGAATTTTTGGTCCAAAAGAGATTAGGAGGAGAGAAGGGTGAACATAAATTTTGGCAATTGGACATGCTCTTTGGTGCTTCCTGCTCAATTTTTCCACTCTTATAGGTTTTGTTGGGATACTTAGACTTTTCAGGCACAGGAGGTGATGAGTGCTGAAGGAAGGAGCCTCAGTTTTGGGGTAGTGAAGGAGGAGTAAGGAGTCCAAGAGAGTCTGGAGCAGGTGCCCCAGGAACTGGGACCTCTCACTGCGTTTGTCAGGCGGAAGAAGAGGAAAGAAGGGAATTTGGTCATTGCTTTCTTACAGGGGTGAGGAGTGAAATGCTGGAAGGTTCAGTGAGTAGGTCACTAGAAGACTAAGATGGAGTAAAGAAAAACAGGTCATGCACTCTGATGGCTGCTGGTAAAAAAAAAAAAAAAAAAAAGGCCACAAAGCAGTGAGCTATTTTTGCTTATGTGAGCCCTGAACTGTCTGCATTGATCAGGATACCATAATAGTATAACATATTTTAAAATATGATAACAAGTAATAACCAAAAAAACCCAGTAACGTAGCACAACTTTGGTTATTTTAAAGCACTGTCGTGGTTTAACCCCAGTCAGCAACTCAGCACCATGCAGCCGAAACCAGGACAAGCACTTTTAAAAAATGTTTCAATTCTGTTAAGAGTTGGAGCTAGAATGGATGCCATGGCTTGCCAGAAACATCATCACTCAGCGGCACACTCTTTTTCTGTGAATCTGTCATGGTCACTGGCCATAATGCAGGCTCAATTTGATGAGGTATGAGGTCAGAGGAGGAGATTCTGAATAGCAGTTTTGACCTTTTCATTTTAGGTATTGCAGGAGAAGTGGTGAGCCACAGTCAAGGCTCTGATTCCCACTACGATAGGTTGCTCTGAAACTTTGCAAGCTCCAAGATGAAATGAATGAGAAAAGAGAAATGAAAGGATTGAAAAAGAGAGTTAGGGAGGGGTTGAACAGTTTCTTCATAGAGTTTTTTATACACCTGAAAGCATCTAGGGGGAAAAAAAAAATTGAAGTTAGCCGTATCTTAGTCCAGCTTCACAAAATGACAGGAGGACTTAAAACTGTTAACTTTTAAGAAGAAACTGCACAAGTTTGGTGAAAACCTAAGAAGATCCTGGAATACAAAAGGTATTTATTGCATTATAGCCTCATTTGGAGCAATGACAGGGCATGAATATCCCTAGGGTTTACATCTTTAATGCATTTCTTCTACTCTTAAAAATTACAAAAATAGCAATGTCTTCCTGACCATAGTTCAGGCAGCGAATGCAGAAGAAAGCAGGAAGACATTTTAGCTGAGTGAGTGATATTGAAAATCTAAGGTCTGTAATGAAGTTTAAGGAGATGGGCATTTTGCCAAAAGTCACTTTCATGGGAAGCATAGCAAAGTATGGTAGGAAACAGTCTTTGTGTTTTCTTCTATGTCCATGCTACGTGGAACAGGAAATACTTATTGTTTTCTCTAAATAGTGCAAACACAATTGATCTTCTCTTCTTAGTAGTGATGCATTGAGATTCTTCTGACAGAAATTATTCAGATTTCTAAAACAAGAATTATTCAATAGTGGACTTTGACAGTAAAAGGAGTATAGTTAGGGCAAGACATTGCATTTGGGTCTCAAGATAATTTGGCTTATAGCAAACTACCTGTTGTGTTTCCTTTCAGCCTTTGACATAAATGGCTTCTTTAATTCTTCTCTATTGAATCTTGGGGTCCTCCTAGCACTGAAGAATGTTTTATCATTATCTTTGAGATAGTTTGAGGTAATTCCTTCGAAAGCTCTTGAACTGTTTTTCAAATATGAAAGCTTTCATTAGAGACTATTATAGATTTTTCAAATCTCTACCTATAAGGTTATAGACTCTCCTAAAAAGTTAGCATTCTTGAAATCTTTTTCATGATCTCTGGGGTGTGGGGTTTTGTTTTGTTTTGTTTTACACCCATTTCCCTTTATCATTTTATGACCACAGTCCTTTTTCACCCTCTAACAGACTTGAAAACAGGAGTATAGTATTTTCTGTATGAGATCACAACAGTTTGCCAGGACCTGAGGCCTAACAGTTTCCTTCTTAAAAAAAAAAAAAAAAATTAAAAAAAAATCTGAATTTAATCTTATACACAAAACAGGGCCATTCTGTTTCTTACTGCTACTGCAATTCCCTCTGGTTGATCTCTGTTACCTGAGGGACACCTTGAAAGTTATCAGCTTCATTTACTTGCAGGGAGAGACACTTTGTCAGTGAGTAAAACGTAAAAATTTGGTGGCAACGTTCACGTAATTCCTTTTCTATAGGAACACATATTCTATCCTGGCAATGCTTTACGTAACGTAACACTTGTAACATAGAAATGCTGACCCCATAGCACGTAGAAGCTTGCATTATTCATACCCCAAACCAACCCAAAATGCAATGATACAAGATGAGCTGCATCTGTCTCACCTCTTTAACTGGAGGCAAATGGCACATTTCACTTAACAGCTAATAGAAACACCAAAGGAGATTTGGAAAGCTAAAAGGGTGTCTTATATAAATTGGTCTTTCAGCTATCTGAAAAGTAGAATGAAAATGAAATTGAGGCTTCTTGTGAACAAATGTGACTCAAGAGTATTTAATGTAATTTTAATAGCTCTTTTTATTAAAAGTGGCCTATTAGAAGTTTTTAAGGAACCTATTGACTGTCTGTCTCTCCAGCTTTGGAGTTTCGTATCTATAATAAGGTGTGCAAAAATTCATCTTACGTATCATATTAAGTAAATTAACTTTACTTGGCATGATTCACACAGCTTATCCTGGTGTCAGTAGCTGCTGTTGCTCATCTGAGGACTGGATAGGTGAGCAAGGCTTACAGAAGTTGGACCTGTTTCTTAACCTAGTTCATTACCTTCAGAACATGGTAAACCCTTTTCAGTAAGAATTTTTAAGCCTGCAGAAAGGGATTGCACAAAAAAAAAAAAAGTTTCTTGAAACATAAGCATGTCAGTCTTTGTACCCCTTCTGTTACCAGCAGCTTCAGAGCGACTTGAATGCAGTTATGTTGAGTGGCAAATATGTGTTTTAAAAAAAAAAAAAAAAAAAGTTCATATTGGAGAATGTCATGGACTATTAGCATGTGTTAGGCATTTATATTGTTCTAATGGTTTTTGTCTCTGGGTTTGACCATAAGACTTTTATTTCCACTGCTGTTACAGAGCTGCTAAGTGGTAGATGAAAGGTTTTGATTACCGACACTGGATTTGTCAGCCCCTTTCCCAGAGTGGATGTAGGATAAAATACCTGAGCAAGCTGTGTTGTTCCAGAATTACCACATGTCTATCCCTCAGCGATAGTTCAGATAGTGCCTCTGTACTGCCTTGTTACAGGAGACTCAAAGCTATGGGAGGAGCCTCCATCTTTTATCTGTAATAACTCCTTCCATGACACCATCTTTATTCTCAAGGCTGTTCTTCTTACGAGTCCCTATCATCTTCCTCTTCCATCTCTTCCCTTAGTAGCTCAGGGTATGCCCTCCTGCCTTCCTCATTTCACTCCACCCAGGCATCTCTTCAAAGCTTCACAACCTTTTCTCTCTTCAGTACTCAGAGTAGAAGAGTCCTTGCAGCACCCTTTCTCCATTCACTTTGTCCCACGTGTTTTCTTTTCTCTTTTCCTTGAGTGCCTCCTGCACCATGCTTTATGGTATTCCTTATTCTTTCTCATATGTACCTCCCTGAGTTGGATGTTGTTACCTCATGGAGAGCAGGAGCTTTGTGAAAGCAGCTATGCTACTTCTGCAGAATAGCAATAGAAGGAATGTAAAAGATCAGAAATCTATGCAAAAAGATTCCCTTGAAGACTCATGAGTTGAGTATGGTGCAAAAGTAAAATGTCTCTTGAAACACAAAATAAATGAAAAGTTAAGCTGGTGTATTTAGCTTCTTTTCTTCCAGTTTTGGATTAGATATCACCATAAGCAGTCTGCATCTCAACCACACCAGATTAAGGCTGCAACACCTGCTTTGGGGTAAAGTTGCCTGTTATTGCAAATGGAGGAATGGAAATTCTCTTTGTAGTTATGTGTGAAATGTATAAACCAGAAGGGACACACAATTATAGCAAGATCTGATTTTTTTTGTTGTGGTTGAAGATGGGTTACCAAATGTATTCTATTTTTTAATACTGTTGTACTTCATGGAATTTACCTTGGCTTCATTTTATAATTTTGAGAAATCAGCTGGTCCATCCTTTGCCCCAAGACAGATTCAGCTCTGCTTATCGTTCTTGACATATGTTGATCTCACCTGTCCTTAAAACTGTCCCGGCATGTTAATTCCACTGTCTCCCTAGGCAAACTATTCTAGTGTGCATACTCCTTACCACTGAGTGTTTTTATTGGTATCTTACAGACATCTCTCTTTAACTTCTGCTGTCTTCCATGGATGCCGAAAATGTTCTTTACAGCAACTTTTTTTTATATTTATGAAGGGCATTATTTTCTCCCCCCCCCCCCCCCCCCCCCCCCCCCCTTTTTCCCCCCTCCTTTTTTCTCCCCACAGGTTAAACTGTGAACTTCCAACACCACCTTTTTTTAGAGCATTCACAAATATCACTGTTTCTTTTCTGGACTCTGATCAATTTGCTGCCTCTTTTTTGAACAACACTACCAAAAACTGAGCATGTGATTGCACCTGAGGTCTTAGCAGGACTGACTAGAGCACAAGGGTTTGGTAGCACACCATTTTCTTGTTTATGTTTGTAATACAATGGTGGTTCTTTACGCAACAGCATGACACTTAAGACTCATGCTTTGTTTATGATTAACAGTAATCCCTACATCCTTTTCTGCCAACCTGTTAGCTCTCCAGATGTTCCCCAGCCTGGATCTCTTTGTCTGGGTAATTCTGTTTAAATGCAGTACCTTTCAGTTCTCCATATCGAATAGCATCTGATTTCCAAACATTAGGCCAGAATAACCTGCTTTTTCATCAGTTATTTCCCTAGCAGTGATGGTGGATTGACATGTTTGTTTTTCTAGAATGGAGCCTTATATGAAAACAACCTTTGTCTACATAATGCATAATGACAGTACCTTCCAGCCCTTTGCTCCTTGGTAATAGAAGTAGACAACAGTCTCTCTTTGCACCTTTCTCGTTTGATCTATCAGCAGAGATCAAGCATATATTTATTGATCTAATATGTATATGTGTGTGTGTATATATCAGAAATACATATGTGTATTTTTATATAGATCACGCTAGCTTTGGCAAAAATTAGGCAAGGTTCTGGGGTGGCAGTTTTTAATTGAGCAGTCCCATTACATGCTCTCTTAGTCTTCTTAATTGATGTAGGTATTTTTTCAACTCTTCCTGAAAAGCACATGCCACTGTGGATGTTTGTAGGAAAGGGTCAGTCTGTAAGTAAGAGTGACAGTGAAGGGTCCAGAGAACCCCCTGTATTTACATGTGACCTTGCAAAAAGATGGGAGAGAACTTAACCTGTCTCAACCCTGAGGTCATGTGCAAAATGTTACATAGTTTATTCAATGCAAATTATATTCCATGGATTGATTTGGTATATACTTACTATGTAGAAAAATTCTGCCATCCTCACAAGTGGAGTTACCAGTATTATGTTTTATTGATAATGCCTTCTTTAGTCACTATTTATTGATTTCTGTAGTGGAGCCTTCCATAAATTTAGTAATGAATTACTTGATCTTGAACCCTGAAGGCCTTATGTATTGCTTGCTACAGTAAAGAAAAAACAAGAGGTCAACTCAGGCTGTAACACAACTGCTATCCAACCCTCCTTTCAATAGAACTGAGCTGTAAAAATAAGTGTTTATTGGGTTTTTGCAATTTTATGTAATATTAATACCTGCTATTTTGTATATGTTTTTAAATTTTCCTGAGATATTTGCAAAATAAACACAGTTGCATTCCTCCTGTGCCTGA
Source organism: Gymnogyps californianus (assembly GCF_018139145.2). Lineage (NCBI taxonomy): Eukaryota > Metazoa > Chordata > Aves > Accipitriformes > Cathartidae > Gymnogyps > Gymnogyps californianus. Next base: position 55,273,439 of record NC_059473.1, read on the forward strand.
TGACTTTGAAATCAAATGACAAACTATATTGCATAGATTTACAATTATATAATTGCTTTGTGAGACAAAGTTATTTGTGTAACTTCTTTCCCATTGTCGGACATTCTGTTGTTCTACGGAATTGTATTTTAAAATCCTGATGTAGTTTTTATTGTTTCAAAAACAATATCCTGAACATGTCTTATGATGGGGATAACTATTGTTTTTAATATAGGTGTTTGTCTGCCACTTTCTTAGTTCACAGACTATTTTATGAGCTGGTTTTCATTAATATGAAATAGTACCCCATTCACAAACACTCCTGCTGAAATTACTTTCATGTTGTCATGCCCCCCCCGCCCCCGTCCCGGCCCTGCTTTCCTTTTCTGTGGAAAATACCATTCTTCATCAAAAAGGTTTAAAACCGTGCAGGAAGGGAGACTTCTGCAGTGCTCACTTGATTTGTCTGTAAAAAATCATTTTAGAAGTGTAAGGGCGTATCATGTAAAAATAGCTTCAGTCCTTTGCCAACATCATGACATCTCTTTCTGAAAACACATTTTCAGGTAGTGGATTATGACTGCCCTGAAGAAGACAGACTGTATCTACAGTGAGGAGTTAATTTCATTGTGCCATGGTATTACTGTGTATGCAGACAAATTATTGTTACATATGATTTGCATCTGTGCATTGCACAAAGGTGGATACTAAAATACCCATTTTGCAGATAGTTAAACAGAGGCATACAGAAGTTAAATAATTTGTTGGAAGTATTTGGTTTTGATCCGGCGCCTATTGACAAAGTCTGTTCTCTTGATGGGGTGTGGATCAAGCCCATGATGGGACAGTGACCAGATTTGACTAATGACAAGTGATGCCTCTTCAGTGACATGGAGAAATAACACAGCAAACGGGTGTTCCTGGTGTTTGGCATACAGGATGTTCTGCTGCTTTTGGTTTCCACGGTTTTTTGCCAGTTGGCTGTGGGCCATTTCTGGATTTTCATTTGCCAAGATAAATTTTCTCAAAATTGCAAGAAAATAAATTAAGCTTCGAAGTGTGGAATGTAGCAATGTTCATTCTCTGAACTTGATGAAAGTTTCAGGACATTCATTCAGATATATGTGAAAGGCTCTCCAAGTGCAGAAAGCAACCATCACCAAAGGAACATAAATTAGCATTTGAAGGAGTTGCAACAAAAATTAAGAACATTCTGTTTGAAGAGATGCTAGGTCAGAAGAAGAAGGGGAAAAAAAAATATATTCATAATGCTGTCCCTTTAAATAATCTAGAAAAGGTAAAATTCTTGTGCAGTCAGGAGAGATTTTTTCTGGAGGAGCAGAAGGCTCTCTGTGAATGGTTCCCATTTCTCATTAATACGTGGCAGACAGAGCTTAAGTCTCCTTTGCATTGCTAGATGAGGACCTTATTTTAAGCAGTCAGCAAGGCAGTGCTGATAATATGAAAACATTTGCGTATACTGTGAAACTGGCATATAGAAACAATTACTTTATGGCTGCGGAGAGAATTTATGGAGACCATAAATATGTTGGTTTAATTAGGGGCACAGTGCTAACTGCTGACACATTCTCCTCAAAGTCTGCTTTCGGAGCACAATTACTAAATGTTTTTTTCAAAACGGGAAGTTTGAGGAGGAAAATTAAGTTGGATAATTCAGTTGGGGTTTTTTTATGTGAGTGGTGGAAGTATAGTCACAGTCCATGAAGTCTGCAGGGCTGCTCGTGTGTGTGTGTATCCAGAATCAGAGCCAGAGTTGACAAAGAGCAAATCATGAGTTGCTACATAGATCAAAATTATAACAGTAAGAGATGTTATGTCAACTTGGCACGCACGATTTTAATAAAGCAGGGCAAATTGAGAAGAATGAGTTTTCGGGGAATTGGATTGTCATAAAAAAGCAGTTATACTCTTTTGGTTCCCCCCCCCCTTTATTTTTTCAAAATGGTTATTTACTCTAAAAATTAAGGACCTGACAATAGCCATGCAGTTACATAAGGTAGGGTGAACTATTTAACTTACTCAACGAGACTTTATCTATTTGCTGGGGCCTTTGCCAACTTTGCTTTCACAAAGGCTATTTGTAAAATAGCTCCTCTCTGTTTATGGTGTCTCCTTCTGCTTTCTTGGACCTCTAGAGATAGCTACCCCTGCCTTTAGTGATCAAGTCTAATTAAAATCTAGTGTGTCTAATAAAAAATACGCAGGCAGAAACACTGTATACACATGCCTATAAGAATATGGAGAGAGAGGTTTGTCTGGGACTGAGTGGGAGACAGTCACAGAGTGTTTAGTGGTTATTTTCTCAGACTATCATCTTGCTGATGGTTTTCAAGGCCGGTTTTGGCAATGGGGTGGTTGCAGTAGCAGAGTCCTCTTTGGGCAGGCGGCTGTGCGCCATGGTCTGCATTGAGACTGCATGTGTTGATGGGCATCAGCTGCAAACGCAGGGCACCAAGGAAAGGAGATGCATGCTGTATTTCCAGTTATTTATACCTCCGTATGTCTTTTCTGAGATGTCCAGGGAGCTTCACAAAAACTTTGACAAAGCTGTGAAGTACAGTAGGTAAGAATTTTTGTTTCCAGACAAATATATTGAGACTCAAAGGGTTTAAGTAACTCCCTTGACGTAATATAGAAGGCCAGTAGCAGAACTTGAAGAGGGACTATTTTTAATGTCTAGATTTCTCTCTTACTATTTTGGGAATGCCATTCACAGAAGGTGAGAAGGGAAACACAAGTTTCTGTGCTGCGTTTGTGGTGGGTTTGGGTTTTTTTGTTTGGGCTCCCGCCCCCCAGAGGACGTGCTTTTTATCTTTGTAACAAACGGTTCTCCAGTTGTCTTTGGGCATTGTAGGACGCATGTTATGAAATGTTTTTGGCAATTTGAGGCAGAACATGCACCAGCGATAGCTACCTTTTACTTTTTTTTTTTTATCTGATAGCCTGGGTCATTCCAGTTCAGGCTCCTAAATCCTAGAGAGGCTTGTTCAGAGTATTTGCAGCCAGAGCATGTGAAAGTAACAAAGAGGAATTTTTTTTCTTTGTAGGTTCACTGGATGAACCTACCATAGAGTCACTCAGCACTGCATTGAGCTAGTTTATTGCAGGAGGAGCAGTAGGTGTAGGAGCCTTGCTGTCCATTGGAAGACCACAGCAGCCTGAGTAATGTCAAGGGTAATATCTACAGATAAAGCAGCACTGTGCTGCTGATTTTGTCTCAAGCTGTTTCTGCCCAAGGAGCACCATCTTCTGAAGTAGTCTCCTGTGTGTTTGGGCTTTGCGCAGTGTTCTCTTCTGACCATCACACCATGCTTTTCCCAGTTTTGCCTGTAGAGCTGCTGATATGCTTTTCAGCACTACAAATGAGAGAGTTCAAAGCAGTATGACAGACGTGAACCCAGTGGCTGACCTGGTGGGAGGTATAGTTTCAAGGCTGAGTAGGTTTTGGTTTAGTTTTTTCTTCCTGGGAATAGCAGTGCATTGTGTGTTTCATGGTCATCACATAAATCACTTCTCGAAGTGTGGTAGCTGTGGAAAAATCCCATGGGAGCAGGTCCCACAGAGACTAGGACAGTGTATAGTAAAAACAGCTCAAAAAAGCAAATATTTCGCTTGAGGCAGTACAAAATGCAAAATATGCAGAAGAAAACTCTGGAGGAGACTTTTTTCCTCTTTGAAGAGTTTTACTTCCCCTTTCCCTGGTGTGGAGGACATCAAAATTTATGGCTTGCAGTACACCCAGAATTAGAGAGATGGGAGATGCAGTTGGAAAGAGAGAAACAGGCTCAAATTAGCCTTGCATGCCAGCCTCTAAAATTGCAGTGGTCATCTTTCTGTAACTTCTCCTGTTTTACATGGACTGCTAACCAAAACAGTTTCATTATTTTCAAGCTTGTTGAAAGTAATGATTAAAAGCATATTTATAGCTACCAAGAAACTGATTTTCAAGATATTAAAGCAAACAGATCATTCATTTTTCATTCTGGCCAGCTACCATTTTTCTTTTTTTTTCAGTGAACTGCAAAATGTCTTTTTGTCCTCTAACACTTGAAGTGATAGAAAGGGATGGTATAAAAGATGAGCATTTGCCAGTGCTAGAGAAGCCAAGGACGTGCAAAGAAAACAGATTAATTTACTAGCAAATAGGCAAAGGCCATGAAGAACAGTTTTTACAGCAGATATCTTGCATAGCCAGCAAAGGGACTGGAGTGGGAGTGATCTACTGAGATAACCTCACATTTTAGTACCTAAACAACAGTAGCAGCATTTTGAATCTTTGCAGGCACTTCAAGGCCTTGTCGAGGGGGGCAGCTGCAGAAGAGTTGTGAGAATCCATTCAGTCCACACCTTCTGAAATGTGCAACATTGTGTTGTTAAAGTTGTTTCTTAATTAGATTTGAAGGGTACTGAAGGAGTGAGCAAACAAAATTGTTAATCTAAAAGGCTAATAATTGAGTTTGTGTAATTAATAGTGTCTAATTCAAGCTGACAGCTGGGAGGCAATTTAGTTATTGTTTAAAAAGTGTAAAGATAAAGATCATGTCAAATCAATGCTATCACCTTATTTAAACTTAAATGTTGGCATTTTAAAGTTCTAGCCAGCTACATGTGATTTGAAAACAGGCCTCTGTTTCAGTATAAACACTTGCCATGCATTTTTTACAAGGAGCTAGAATTGAGTACTTGTCAAGGACAGGGAAACACAAGAAAGAAATGAAATCAGTTATGAATGCAAGTATAACTTATCTGGTCTAGTGTCATCATGTACTTTGGAAAAAGTTAACAGCAAACAGTTGGTGGATTGATTTTCAGGGTTTTTTTTCTTCTCTATTTGAAGCATTGCTTCAAATCAGAAATGAATCTGGTTTTGGCATTGCAATTTCATCAAGATTTGGAGCTTGTTTTCAGAAATGCAGAGTACCAGTAGGTCTTTGATGTCTAAGGAATTCTGCTACATCCACTTCTGCAATTTAGCAGTCATAGGAGCCCTCACAGAATTTCGATGCGTGAGGAGTATACCTGGGTGTGAGGATTTGCGTGCATTTATGAGGAATGGTGAATAATGAAACTGGCTTCAGGTAATCTCCCTGTCATTGCTGCAGCCCCCACTCTTTCCTAGCCGCTGACCAGTTTCCACCCTCTTGTCTTCTTTCCTCATGTGATCCGATGAACTGACAAAGATCAGCCTCTGGATGTGCTTGGACAGTGAGTGATTTACTCTTTTTCCAGATTTAAAAAGATCTATCTGTCCTCTAAGGGGTTGGTTAGTTGTGTAGAAACTGCAACTTTCCTGTTTCACAATGCATAAGCTGCAGTTTCTACAGGAACTGCAATCCCGTGCAATGAAAAATGAAGGTATCCTGTATTATTTACTGACTTCTCTTATTGCTTGTACCCTGTCCTGTGGGATCAGGACTCCATCCAGTAAAGCACGCAAAAACATGCCAAAGTTTAAACACATGAGTACTGTTGCCAGGCATGTGCTTGAATACTTTGTTGTCCTAACCCCTCAATTTCTCTGAAAGATGATATTAAAATATATATATGAATGATCATAGATTAAGCTAAATGAAGAGCAGACTAGAAAGACAGGGAAGGTAACTCGATGCTGATGAACTGCACTGTGTGTGTCTCTCTGGTTTGAAAGCCAGTGGAAGTACACAAAACCATAGTTTCTTTATAGAAGTAAGTAGCGCCCTGAGCACATTGCAATACACTTATCTAATTCGTATAGCGGGACCTGTTGGTATCTGTGAAGGCCTAGTGTAGCATAGGGAGATTGTTCTGTAGTTTCAGCTAGATTTACTAATGTACTATTTTTATTTCACTTGTTTTTAACAAAATCTTGTGTAAATGAAAACCCATTCTGTATCCATTGGCATGCACTTATTCACAGAGTGCCCATAACCTTGAATAAGACACAATGTTATTGAGGAGCAGTTTGTTAGAACTGGATCTGAAAGAAGAAAAACTTTTAAAGAAATGGTGTATGCACTGATGAGAGCTTCAGGCTGTTGTAACTAAACCCTGTTAGGGCCATAACCTGGAAGAAAACTGAAGGCACTAAGGGGAGTCTGAGCAGAAAAAAATGAAGCTTTTGGTCAAGACATTTTGTTGCTGTCGTGATTAGAGCAGACTTGTTTTCAAGGAGCTAGGGCAGCTTTCCCTTCTGAAGACAGTTAAGCAGAGGAATTTGTACCATGGACACTCCCATAACAGTGGCAGCACCTGCCCAAACAAGCAGGTCTTGGCTGCAAAAACCCAGGCATTTAGAAACTCTTGCAGGTGTTTGTACAGCTTAAATTTTACTTTGCTCAGATTTTCCTTACTACAGTAAATTAATTTAGTTGGAGGGCCTACCAGCAAACTGAGTCATAATGCTTACACAAAGACATTTGCAAAGACCGTGTGTTTGGTCATTTGTTCGCTTGGTTTTGCATGCGTAATTTATATTTGCTGGAGGGAAGAGGAGACAAGACACAGCACGCTCCCTTCCTGCAGCAAACCCTGTGCTTGCTGCAGGCAGGCAGCTTGCAGTGCGCTTGCTCCGTGGGCTTGCCAGCAATGACAAAGCAGCACTGAAAGCGCTTGGCAGCAAATTAACTGAAATGATTTGACTTCAATAGATTTTTCCCCAGTCTAAAGCTTTTGACTGCCATTTGGTTTGGATTGAAATTGAGAGTTGTTATCACTCATACCAATACTGCAATGTCATTAAGAGGCACCAGGGTCTCTGGACTTGTAGGTCTGATTTACTAGATGTTTGTGAGTTTTATGTTTCTTTTGTACATTTGCTACTGCCTTTGAGGGGTTTGTGCAATTGGTTGGGTTTTTTAATGGTTTTGCTGATGATTCTTTATTCCAGACATTTTATCTGTCTCCAGGATGAGGTCTGGTCCAACACTTCTTACCTTGAGGACTGCAGTGTACAGTCTGCTTTACTCTTTCTCTTACTACACATGCGTCCCAGCTGTCAACATTTTCTTTGTCGCTTCTAATCTTGTTATTTCATTGCCCATAATATTTCATTTATCCCCTGGGTTTTTGTTTGGTTGGTTTTGGTCTGTTTCTGTTCAATGTACACACCTATTTAGAAGGGAAGGCTTAGTTATATGAAGTAGGAGTCATGATGAAGCCCCAAGTTTCTGCAGCAAGACGGTAAAAGATGGGCTTTATATTGTCCTTAAATCATCTGGGCTTAATGTGGAGCATGCTTGCTCTAGCTGGCCTCCAGGGTTGCAAAGGCATTTCTTGCATTTACAGTTGTAAGTGCTCTCCTTCCAATTATTTAGTTTTACAATTCTGCTGAGGGATGTGGAGTGCTGAACCTCCTCTTCAGCAGTACAGATGAGGCATACTCACTTAATTCGCTAGTTTTACGTAGTTCATCAGGACATCCCTGTAACTTATGGCCAACTCTTGTGCTGCTGAAGAGTCTGCATAAGCGCACTGTTCAGTGCGATTAGCAAAGGGGCTGCGTTTTGAATGGACCTGCGAACAAAAATAGTTATTGGTTGCTGAGGGCTCTGTTTCTCTTTATAACTTGTCTTCCAAACATACATAAAAATTCAAAGCAATGCAGGCCAGCATTTTTAATGCCATAATTTGATTACCTGTGACTGCAATACTCCTTTAATAGTAAAATATGGTGCTGAGTGGATAGGGTGAATAAGAAGGTGCATGAGGGAGTGCAAAGCTGTACAGGCTTTGCTGGAATGAAGCGTATGTGCTACTTGTACACACTGTGTCACTGAAAAACTGTGGGTGGCTCTTGGAGTACAAGTCTGCTCTGCACTTGTGCTTCTTTTCTGCATTGTCAATTCTGTGTATCCTTCTTATAGTCGAGTGTGACCCACAGTCTGGTGGAGAGAAAGGCTGAAGTTGCAAGTGGAACTTGGGAAGCAGCTCATTGTAGTTGCCACTTCAGGAATAAAATGGTCTAAGCAGCTGAATTGTGAGCATGTAGTCCAACTGCGCAGGGAGAAAATGTTACATGAGAGAATCATTTGTAAGGCTTTACTGGAGCGCTCTTAATTCTCTGGTGAATAGTTGTGGATTATGATTGCAGATGATCTGCTTGGAGCCACGGTGGCAGCTTTCTTTGCAGATTCTTCAGGTCTGAGTTTACTGTGATTACTGAAGGACGGCTGTTTGCTGAGGTTCAAACGCTTTGTCTGTAAGCAGCATGTAACAGTGCCATAATTATTTTTTCTCTATAGACGTTCTGGTACTAGGTTTGTTCATTGTTCAGCAATTGGCCTTTTGTTAGGAAAAGACCCTGACTCAGTCTGTGATGGGATAACCACGTGTTGAGTAAAAACACAACAAGGCAAAGCAAAATTGTGCTTCGCTGTCCTGTGCTAGCCTGAAAGCTGTGCGATGCCCCAGGGCTGGAGGGAGTGGGAGTCAGCCCCAGGGATCGCACAAGCCTGATCTCACCAGGAGGCTGCTGTGTTCCGGTCCCTACTGTCCTCTCCTGGGGAAAATCTCTGATCCTCCTGCTTTGAACAAAGGAAGGGATGAGCGTTTTACAGCTATTTGACGGATCCTCAGAATTCGGATTTGTTGCCCTTTAGATTTAAGAATCACTGAAACCTGTATTAACCACTTTTCTGCCGTCTGGCCGGTGTGCCAGGACAAAACCCACCTTCTATCCCAAGTGCTGGTTATGTGGCAGGAGCCCACTTGTGCCTTTTCAGCAGAACAGCTGAGCTTTGCAAGAACTGGCTGGAGCTCCGCAGCTGGGCTGGAGCCCAGCCCAACAGCGGGAGCTGTTAATGGTGCGATTGAAGCCTTTAATTTAACCCCTTACCAGTAGTTGTGCTGATTAGTATTGGAGCTGTCGGCTGTCACTGTCGCACCATTACCCTTCAAAGCAAAACTTGCTGCAACAGTAATCTCATAGAGCATGGCTTCCATTTGCCGCACCACCACTTGGGGCCGTTACTGTTAACTACTCCATCTATGGCATAAGAGTTTCTAGTCCAGTCTTACTTTAAATGCAAATAGAGGATGAAGAATATTTCTATCAGTGGTTCTGTAGGCACAGATTTCTATCATGAATGTGTAGAAGGCAACAATTACTTCTTAATATTATCAAACAAGGATGCTGTGTATCTTCTTTGTAAATACACAGAATTGTGCCAAATGGTATAATGGCCTTCAATAATAATAATTTTTCCCTCTGACAGGAACAATCTTCCATGTTGTCTCTGGGCCTAAAAAGTACGATACAATGCATCAGAGTTGATTTGAAATTCAGTTTGATAATAATCATCATATGATGGCCAGTAATGAAGACTTAAATATAAGTAAGGATCTAGCCCAAAGCATCCATCAAACGTAGGCTTCAATTTCAAAGGTAAAGAGAGAATGGCTAATTTAAAAGTCTCTTTATCAAAGGCAGTTTTTATAGCGGGGAGGATGTATAAATACAGACTAGCAATTTGTGGGCTAATCCTTTTTTGCATTAATATGGTTAATTTGTTTTCAGTTCTCTTGTTCAAGAAATTAATTTCTCCCTCGCTTTCTAGGAGACTTTGAAGTTAGCATCCAGCTATCAACCTTTGTCTCTCTTCCCTCACCCCCTCACATTCCTGGAGTGCATTTACACAGGTTGAGAGTGAGCAGTTCAGTGCCTAGCTCTAGGGAATGAATTCGTATTATCCATCTTAATTTTCAGGTGTTCAGTTTCACATACTTACATAGTAAACAAAACCAGTTTGATTTCAAGTTAAACATTGATTCTGCTTTTTAAATGCTTATAAAAGTTGGATTTAAAAAAAAAATATATATATTAAAACTTTTCCCAGTATGACCAGTTTCTTTCCTGCTTCAAGTATGCCTTCTTAAAAAGGATCCTGAAAGAAACTGCTTCTTCAGAATAAGTTTATTGTAATAAAAAATGCTAGCAAAGAGTCAGTTCCACATATGCTGACACAAATTTGTCTGATATAAAGTTTTTTCAAAACCTTTTCTCATCTATATTCCTGCTGTTTCCACTGTCAGAGCGGCTGAAATGGGGGTCAGACCCCACGAGCCCTCCATGTTTCTTAAGTCATGAAATATACTCATGTTGTTATAGCATATAGCATATCTCATGTTGTTACAGCTTTCCGACCGGGGTCTTCTCATCGAATAAAGAACATAGGAGTCACTAAGGGGGAACAAAAGTGGATTAAAAGTATTAAACTGAAAGTGCAAATCAGCAGAAAAGGCCTACCAAGTCTAAAACACTGAGGATAGATGGACTGAAAGCTAGGGCTGCAAGGCTTTCTGCCGACGAAGACCTGAGTTCAGGATGTCTGCATTTTTGAGCTTGCAGCTGTTGATGTTTTTAAACCCCTGAACGAGGAAAAAAGAGGTACGGTTTTACTGTCAGTGGGAAAGCAAGAATCCATTTTGCCCAAATGTTTAAAGTTTTGACATAATTCTTTTTGCATGAAAGGATGCAACAGGAGACTGTTTGAATTTCTTCATGGGAAGATGAGAAAACCAGAAAATGTGCATGGGGGCACAGCCTCATGATAAGACTACTTGCCAGGGATGTGTGATAATGTGGCTTAGGTCCTGGCTCAGCTCAACTCTCCATTACATGGTTCTGTTGCCTCTTTTGCCTTTTTTTTACTGGATTCTTTCACTTCTCTGACAATTTAAAAGAAAAATCCATTTCCTGAGCAGTAGCACCTAAAACTTTCAGGAATTCTGTGCTAGGTGTGAGAAAGTCTTGAATCTGGTAGATTTTCTTGAATTAAATAAAGGCTTTAGTCCTGTTCTGAAAGGTTCAATTTCACATTTAAAACACAGAGTAGGTATATGCGCCTCTATACATACAGACTTTTTAAAATTGGAAACTTGGATACAGGTGCAGATTTTCCTGTAGGCTTATGAAGCCGAGAGGAGGTCATGAGCTCTGAAGAGCATGACCTGGTAGCAGCAACAGGCAGCCCAAAGGGCAGCAGTTGTAGAAACAAGGGCGGTGCCAGATTTCTTGTGAATTGGTGCTTTTCTTCCACTGCCCACGATGCTGTCGAGTTCTGAACTTTGGTTTTGCCCACCATGGCTAAAGGATCCAACAGAAAGAGTCGGATCTCTTACATATAAATTTGGTTTTTGTTTTGAGTCTCTGTAATGTGAGGTGTCTCAAGTAAAAGAAATGGAGAGAACTGTCTAATTTTACTGCAGTAGCCAATCTGCGCATTACAGTGACTGTAATGATGGAAGTTTCTAACAGAAAATGCATTGCAGGTTATCAGCTTGACATAAATTAGAAAAAAAAAATTAAAAAGGTGGGGGGGAAGTTTTAAACTAAAATATCCTTTGTTTTCCACTAGGTAACTTTTGTAACTTTTTTTTTAATCTGTCTCCTTTTTAAAAAAGTAAAACAAATCACTGCTTTCCCAGAATGAAGTTAATGCAAAGTATTATTCCCCCCCAAAATAAGGGACTTCATTGCTGGTACCCATGCATCTGTGGTAATATAAAAAAAACCTTTGTAGATTTCTTAATGAGTAGTGCTTTCTTCTGATTTACCTACTCTGAATTTCACCAGGGTTTTTAAGGCCCTAGTAACTCAAAGTCAACTGTAGTTTGTGTTTTCTGCTACAGATCTTCTAAATAATTCATTGGTAACTTTTATTGTTTGGTACAACATAAAGTGAAAACAATGTAGAGCTTTTAAATGTTAGCTAGCACAATAAATAATGATGTGAAAGGGAGTATACTTGCAAAAATTCATCAGTATTACAGTAAGAACCCATTCCACAAGAATCCCTGAGCCTTGAGTGTATTGATTGATTCAGCGCGAAAGCTTCCATTCATTTGCAGTATAGATAATCTGAAATTTCATGTGCTGGAGGCAGGGATATTGGTGTGTAGGTGCACAAATACAGTATCAATACAAATATGACATACAGTGGACTTGTGTTAGCCTATGTTTCCATGGTGCATCTGAAAGGATTTATAGCATGGCTGTAGAAGTTTCCTGGAGGCATTGGTCTTAGCCTGGACTTCCCCTTCTCTTTCCTTGCTGCTTTTCAAAAAGAAAATACATCTTTTGTTGTTCTTGAAAATATTGAAGAGAAATGGCAAATAAGCTTAATACAGATGTAGTACAGCTTTGTGTACATGAAAATGAAAAATTGGTAAGATCTGAAAAGCGTTTCACTAGAGGGAAATGGAGAACATCACTGACCCTGAGGAATGGGTATCCTGAATTTGAAGAACACGTAAAAACAGATCAGGGCCGTCGATATTCAGAAAGAAGTTTGGCATATTCTGCCATGGCTTTCAAGGCGAGGGGCTGCTTGTGATTATTTTCATCTTATCGGTGATGCTGTGAGCGCTTCACTTCAAAACCCCTCTAAATTCCTGGCCCCGCAGTTAGAGGAAAGCAAGGTGCAGGGTGGTGGGGGGGATAGGTTTTTCACAGAGGTGCTGACTTCGTCATTATTTGAGGGTATCTGTTCAGGTGGTGACTGAGGCCGAGGTACCTGCACGCTGCCATAGCTGTCCTCGCCGGAGGACCAGCAGCTGGGCAAGGAGCCTGTACTTGTCTGACGAGACTGTTCCTACCCCAAAGTACACTGTAACAAACTGTTGTTTGTTTATTCATTTATTTTCTCCCTTCCTTGTGTCCTTTTCCCACAGGCCAAAACCCTCTCCCTGGGGGAAGTGGTGACTCTTCCCTGGGCCCCCTGTCAGCTCCTGCACAAGAAAGGCCCCTTGCTTTGGGCAGTGTCCAGTTGGGCTTTGCCTCGTGCCTCCCTTGCCTGCATTACATCCTGAGCCCCTTCTGGCTTCACATTTAGCCATTCTTGATGTGGTTGGTTTGGTTTTTTTCATCCCTCTGAAACATTACAGCTCTTCCCGATGCCACAAACGCCCTCGCTATCTTAAAGTCCTCCCTGGAAACCCACGTCTTTCGCTGTATTTTCCATCATTATTTCTCCTCACAAAAGTTCTTTTTGGCCTTACCTGTACAATATAAGTTGATGCTGACAGACCTGAGGAGTTTTAGGCAAAGATGGGCAGGTCTTGCTCATCCTGTTTATACCAGCAAGAGCTCTGGTATAGATGCAGTTATGCCAACGCAAGAGCGCTTTACTATTTTACTATTTGGGTAATGGGTGTAAAATACATCAATCAAAGACCTGCTGTGTCCCAGTCCCATATATACACCTTTATATTCGTATGTGTTTAGCACAGAGACAGCTACCATAGTTGTGGGCTTGCTTCATCTTGTTTGGAAAATTGATCAGAAGGTATTTGATTTCCCCGCTGCAGAATGCTGTGTTCCCGTATCGACTTTCCTTTCTCTGAAGCCCGTTGCTGTTGTTTTTTTGTCTTTGTGCCGTAATTTCATTGGATTCAGCCTCTGTTACAAGTGGATTTATGAGTTAGCACTGCCTCGCTTTTCATTGTTGCAGGGCTTTACAAAAGCTGCAGTTTCTTTGTAATTGCTAATGAATTATGTTTTTCAAAAATCACCGTGGAATGTTTTTCAGCCCCTATGGCTTCCAGCCTTAGTATTGAATGCAATGTATTTGAGAGGACAAAAAAACCCTTCTGTTTTTATTGTTGGCAGCGGGTAGAGTGTCAAACGCTTCCCCCTGTGACATGTTACGTTCGATAGATTCCAGCATTTGCATCAAGCTGAGAGGCATGATTTTTCTTCCATACCTAATACTAAAAGCAGACATGTGAGCGCTGTAGCAGCGTGTTCTCTCTGAAGCTGCGTTTCATCAGTAGTTAAGCTAAGTGTTTACCTATGTCTGCACTGCTGTACGAGGCACCGAGACACTTGGACTGTTATTTCATGTGTAGAAGTATTTATTGTTTGAAATCCCATTTTTTTAACCATTCCTCCTGCATAGCTCATTTCTTTGATCCAGAGTTTTGCTGCTGCTGCAGGATGTTATAATTTAGCATGTGTGAGCTCTGGCTCTAACGTGCAAGAGTAATGGAGCAGAAAGTCTTCACTCTTCACTGAAATGGCTAAGGGGATGGTCCAGAGGTTGCAGTTTGAGACTCAGAATGGGACTTTTACTAATCTGTACCACTGGAAACTCACTGAGCTGGTTAATTCCCTCAAACACTTGCTGAGGTGGTTGCCACAGGGATAAGTCTTTTTTATTTCTTTATTCTGATCTGTGACCCATAGCTAGTGACTTGTAGGCAATTTCCATTACACACCTGCGTACCTGCGCTGTCTCTGCACAGGGGCTTCCCTTCACCAGAACCTCTGCAGAGCCTGAAATACGGTGTGTGGTGGAGGACTCCGGGCAGAACGATTGCTTTCAAAATCAAACAAACTCTTAGAGACCTTCGGTGCCCTGGCTATCTTTCAGATGTAGCTTTGTTTAATTATTTCAGAAGCTAGACTAGAACATACAGTGCCTGTTTGGAGCAAAGGGGCAAAATGTTTGGGGGAAGAGACTGGCAGAATTTTCTCACAGAAGTTTTCTGCTTTAGGTGCCTTATTTGTACCTGCTGAAATGGTTTCATAAAATTTTTTATAAATTCATGAGCATTTTAGCCATCTCCTTTTCCACTGGTGATGTCACTGAATTTTCCCAGCACTCATCTGGGTCTCACTTTGCACAGTTGCTGTCTGCACAGTGAGATTAATCCTGTCTTGGGATCCGCAGAAGAGTGTTTAAATTTGTGATTCAAATGGGTACAGCTCCTGTGGCAGAAACTGTGAAGAGGTTCATGAATTTCCAATTAGAAGGGATTCATTCAATGAATATAATTTCCTAAACTAAGTTGTGGTGTGGAGCATAGATGAAGCTTAATGTTTAGGTAATTAAAATATGCGCATTCCCCCTAGAACGTGCGAGCCTTACACTGGGTAACCAGGTTTCCTTTTGGATGCTCTTCTCTACCATGCTCATGTGTTTCAGGAGCAGAACAGCAACGCCTTCAGATAGGTGGAGATGTCCCTTATCTGTTATGTTACATACAGAGCAACTGAACTGAAGTTACCACAGGAGGAAAAGTGCCTCATGAATTCAAAACCTGCCGTTCCAGTCAGGAAATGGGTTTCCAGCTTCTTCCTCATGTATTTTGTGCTTTGTACTTTCTTCCTGTATGCGTTTTTCAGGCTTAGCTCATAAATGATTGTAAAACTGTTTTCAAGATTTTTACGAGGAAAGTAGTATATAAAACCAAAATCACAATATTTAGGAGCCTGCAATAATTTGAAAAGACAAAATGATCACATGAATCAGTGTACAAAGTAAGGAGAAAAGCTACCTGTGAAGGAAGCTTCTTTCCTGAGCCCTGAGGCAAACAACTTAAGGCTTGAAGCATAAGCCACAAATCCTGCTTGTTAAGCTTACAACACGCGTTTTCTTTCAAAATGAGGCATTTGTAAAAAGCACTTTGCTGATTCGCACTTCTGCACCAGAGCACCCAAGCCTTATCAGTTCGGCTCCGCAGTCGCTTTCTGCAGTGCCCGCAGTGCAGAAGGGTTGGTGATACCAGGCAGTACCTGGGCAGCGTGGCACCTGCGGACCTTCCCTTTCTCGAGCTGCTGGATCACAGCTTCAGCCAGGACATTGGGGCCTTGTCCTGCGGCCATCCTCTTGATGGCATCAGCTTTGAGTGAAGGAGGAGACAGGAAGGAAATAGGACTGCTAAGAATATGGCTTCAAAGCTGGGAGGACAAAATGTTTCTGCAAGTTGAGATTGTTTTAAATCGGCTGTAGGTGAATTGACGGAGGAATCCCTAGTTTAAATTCAGTGAGCTTCACTCTACAGGATATTAGCATTACTAATTTTTAACAGCTCCCTCTGGCTTTATTGTCAGTATTTGAGATTCTGTGCTGTGCTACCCTTGGACCTCGAGGGGAGCGGGACAAGCTGTTGCTAAGCCACTGTTTGCCCTACCTCTTACGTGTTCCCGGGGGTTGGATACAATTGATGAATATCTCCATTTCTCCAGAATCTTCAGATCTTAGTTGCTGTGATTTAAGAGTGTATTGGACGTGTGCAATATGCACCAACAGTGTCTGGGTACAGGATGGGTGACTTACGCAGGGCCCCTTAAATCCAGAAACCATGCAAGTAAATCAGACACTTTTGGGAAACACTGGATTTAATCACATAGCTTAAGGAGTCTACACTTGATCGGGTACTTTCTCAGATCATTGGGTTTCTTGCACCAACACTACATAGTGTGTAGGTGGTGTGAATGTCTGGTACACCTCAGACAAGCTGGGCACACATGGAGGGCAGTTATCTGGGGCAGCAGACTGCTAGGACAGAAAATACCTGTCGTTCTGATGCCTGCTTTGTCTAGACAAGAGTCCTGGAAATGCAGGCTAGGGATGTCTGTTACTGCAGCTGCTGTTTCTATAAACCCAAGCTCTCCGCTGTTTCATTTTTAAGGTTTGGTTCAGAAGGGTGAAAGATGTACTTTCATGAAAGTAATCTTTGAAAATATTTTTTGAAAAGATGGTATAGCGTGCTTGAGAGCATGCCAATGGTACAACATTTGCTCAACCTTCTAAAATTAGCCTTTGGTATAAAAAAAGGCGCTGATCCTGCTGGATTAAAGTCAAAACAACCTGTGGATTTTAATGTGGGGTTTAACGTGAGGTTTAATGGCTTTTAACCTAAATAAATAGAATTGCTTGAGGCTGATAAAAGTTCTGTGATCTGTGATACAGATCTATGCCAGAAGTTCAGTCGAGAGTAGTATTTTCCTAAGTATTTTCCTTTGGTTTCTTGTCTAAATAGCAATAGGAAAAATATCATTCTGCTGGAAAGGCAGGTAGGAATATTAATCATAACAGTAGAGGACTACCGGGTGTTTTGCATTCCAGCATTGCAAAGTAGAGCTTTAGAGGAGGGAGAGGAGAGTTGTCCTTGCTTCTGTCCTCCACAGTCATCTTGATCCCATAAAACTGGTCCTGTTCTAACAGGGTGGGCTTGACAGTAAATGAGAAAAAAGAAAGCAAATACAGTCAGCTTTTTTAGGATTTTGTTACACGGGATGCAGCTGGCTAGTCAGCTGAATAGTTTTAGGCTGAAAGTAGTAACTTTCTATCTAATTGCAATCTCGGGCTACAGCTTCACGAGCAACTGCGCAAGCAAAAGACTTCTGTAAAGCCTTGGGAACCCAGATAGCATCTTGTGAATGATAGTTTACAAAAACTAGCGTATTTTTAAAAAAAAAAAAAAAAAACACTTGCAGCAAGCAGCTTTTTAGGGCAACAGATAAATCATCGGGAAGTTGGGATCTGAAGGCATGTTGGGGACACAGTAGATTCTCCTGACTGGCCTATTGAAACTTTAAGATGGGATAGCTGATAAAATGCTCCTTTTTTCATCTGTGCAGCAGTGTGTGGACAAATGAGGCGCTCATGAATGGGAAGCGTTTGGACAATGGGGCTTGTCTTTCCCTCCCTCCTTGTGGACTGCTAGGCAGGGGTGGGATAGTGCCCGAGGAGGATTTGCAGCAATGTGCCTGCAGTCTTTTCCAGACGCAAAACTTACTTGGATTCTATTTTGACAGAGCTAATGGAGAAAGAGAGGGATGCCTGGTGCCAAATAGTTAATTTCACTTTCCTGATCCGTGAACATCTGTGGAATTTCCCTGGGCTCGGTCCAGCTTCTGCTTGACTAGAGGAGTCCTGTTGGATCGTGGTGGCCTTTTCATGCCGACTTCCACTCAAGGACTTCATTTCCCTTTTCTTGCTATGAAATTGGCAAAAGCAGATACGCAGACCATACATGGTCAGGCAAAATGCCCCAGCTGGGCAATGACCCTGTGTCAGCCTTGTTTACTAGCAGGCACATGGCCATGAGCCATCCTGTGCCCTCCTGGTTGCCATGGCCAGCAGTGCAAGCTGACTCAGTTGTGTGATGGCAGAGGAGGCTCCTCTCTACTCTAGATCTTGCAAACTTTCTGGCCAGGCTAATCCAACACCACTTTGTGGCAATCAGTGGTAATTTCCTGTTTAGTATTAAAATGCTGCATTTCCAGAAAATTGTGTCTGGTTTTCTTTTTTTGTATTAAATCTGAAAAACATTTTGTCACCCTTTCTGTAAACAAAGGGCATAGGAAGTACAATTTCAGAGAGATAAGAGATTTACATGAAGGCTGAGGAATGCGTGAACAAAAGGCCTCCAGCATTGAGAAATAAATCCATGTCCCTTTTTTTTTTTTTTTTTTTTTTGAGCATTTATACTACTGTGGTTGCTTACTCAGCTATGATGGCCTTTTGGTTACAGTACTCGCTTTGCAATAACTTCACTAGGGGTAGGACTGGCTGAGAATAAAATAGCCATAAGTGGGTTCCCCCATGGTTTCACATGCAGATCAACTGCCAAAATGTAGTTCTCAGTACTGACAACTATAATTTCTTCCTCCATTCTAATTGGAGTTTTCCCACTGACTTCAGCTAGACTCATTGTTAATAGGATGTGCCTTTTAGGCAGCTGGCTTGCAATCTTAGATACCACCAGTGGGACTTGCCTCATCTAACTTGAGGCAGCTGAAACCCATCGGGTGAGTTGTTCCGTAAGAGTTCCTGTCTCTCCCCATCGACTGCAAAGGGAGCCTGGATGACCAAGTCCTGGAGTAGATGGTTATATCTTAGATGTTTGAAGGAAGGTGATTTGGACTCCGTCCTGTTGACAAATTTCTGTGCAAGAAACTGGCCTTGCTGAAATGCATTGGAATCCTCTCAGTATTTTTAGCTTAGAGAATGCTCTTTTAATGCCAGATTCTCCCTGTATATTCTTCCTGAAGGTAAATTTTGGGAAATTGCACTTGAACTTATCTAACAAATTGTGTGATGATCTAGTGAAAATAACACATTCCTCTTTCTATTTTGTTTTGAATCACTTCTGTCTGGCAATTTTACTTTCTTCTATATTCTCCAGTGATAAGGATGAAATTAGCTGTTTTACTGGAGTAGTTCAGAATTTATCCTGAAAGTGGTTCCTTCTGGAGAGATTAATGTCTCCCATTTGGACGGTTTTGAGGTAGTCCTAGGTTCTGTTACCCTGTTTCTTCTTCCCTTTTTCTCCCCTTCAGATTTCTTCTTTCTAGTGTTTGGATATTTCATTAACCTGACATTTGTTCTGTTTTAGGAGAAACCTGATGCCAGCCCCACATCTCTACAGCTGCGATCCCAGATTGAGGTAAGCACTTTGATTTTTATCATCCATTTTTGTTTGTTTGTTCTTTAATTTGATATTCTGCATAAATTGGGCAAAGGCTGCTCTCATATCTGCTCTCACTGCTACGTGTCTTCTCTTGCAGGAGTCACTTGGTCTCAGCAGCACCGCATCAACACCTGACACTGAAAGAAAGTAAGTGAAGGCACAGGAGATGAGAAAGGAGGGAGGGGGAATTCGGTACATTTTCTTTCTCCTTGGAGTAAATTCATTTTAGATTGTATTGGTGTTTCAAGAGTTCAGATCCAGCCGCTATTAATGAAACCCGTTTTGGAACCTGCTCCTTCTCTTGTTCTCTTTTGGCCTTTTATTATTTTGCTTTTAGATCAAGGGAGGGTTATCTTTTCTCCCCTCAGTGAGCACTTGGGGTGTGCATACACCAAGACGACTGGTAGTCATTTTTGAGGAACATCACTGATTTCACATTCTCTGCAAATTAAACCTGTTTATAAAATAACTTTCTGTGACCAGACCTAAATGCAGCCAAAAAGAGATAGGCGAGGGGAAGAGAGAGTTACAAACTTAAATCACTTTCCTTTTCCTGTGCACTCCTGGGTTTGTAACTGTGCTTTTGAAGAAGGTGCCAAGGGAATGAAGTATTTAAAACCAAGTTAAAAGGAGCTTTAATTTTAGCAGTCCTTAATAAAAACCTCTCTGTGAGGATTGAGAGGGTTTCTGTTTACTGTCACCTCCTGCTGCAATGTGTGTGCTTGTTTTCTGCGCCTCCTTCCTTTGATCCCAAGATCTTGGATCCCTACTGCTAAGGGTAACGTGCAGCAGTGCATGAAGACAACTGACACTGTACTTCCAATTGCCTGCACTTCGTGGGATAGTGCCAGCTGGACTGGTTCAGAAGGAGTGCGTGGAATCCAGTTGTGATGTGATGCACTTCTGTAAGGTTTTACAGTCCTGCCTTTGAATGTCTTCCAGTGTTTCAGCACTGGACGGTAATAGGGAGGTTGTAAGAAATTGCCGCCCTTGCTCTTGCTAGTTCGGTAGAAGGAGTGTCAGTCCCAGAGGGAGCTGTGGTGGATGTGGGGTATGGGCCTCGCCTGAGCACCAGCCATGTAGAAGTCAGTTGTACTGTAGGGAACAGCTGTTTATGGGCTTCCTGTGGGATCATCTGAAAGCTGGTTCATGCTAAAGATCTTGGAAAGTGATAAATTATCTTTTAGAGGTGCCTTGTCTCTCTTCATCACTCAGAGAGAAAGCAGTGATGGTTTGCTTGAGGTAGATGCTCATTTTCAAAACAGCTTAAGACAGATAAGGTGAATTTTACCTTGGGTACATCACTGCCCCCATGTTACATGCTGTTAAGAGAGAAAGGTTAGAAAGCTTAGAGTTTAAAAGTGGTGCTTCAGATATTGAAACATGGAAAAGTTTTCTTCAAGGATACCTCCCTGTCTAACAGTATAATGAAACCAGAAGTGCCAAGTGGATGGGAACATTATGAGAAGTATAATCTGGGAAGTAAGTCTCCAAGGTTATCCTATAATCATAATACTTTTCTCTCAGTCTCAAAGCACTTTCCCCATGGGTAAATATCATCATCGCACCTCAGGTAATAATGAGATAAAGATCTTGCAGGAGGACAGCACAAAATTGGGAATAAACTCCTCTTACAAGTTCTAGCCAGCTTCCTAAATTGTGTCTCTGTGTAGGTGTTGTACCACAAATAACTGAGTGAGAAGACAGTATCTACAAAACCATCTTCTGAGTGACTCTATTCTGAGAGAGCCCATTTACCTCACTGAAAGGAAATTAACCTCTTTATCTTAGTTCAGATGGAAGGGACCTGCGATTTTTGTGGACCTTTCAAGAATGGAAGTGTCCTGTTTGACGATTTGTCTGTCAGTTGAAGGGCGTACGTGATTAACCTGATCGGATATATGAAACTGGTGCAGGGCAGGTTGTGTCAAATATTTGCACAATAAGAAATAAGGCAACGTGATGCATGCTAATTGGGCAAGGTGTTGAAAATAATAAATATCTACTCAATACCATACAAATTATTCAAAACTGAAATTATACGGGCCTGTGCCTATTGGTGACAGCCTGCCACATCAATGCTGGTTTCATCCCTCTAGTTTGGACGTCTGAATTGTCACGGGAATGCCTTTTCCAGGGAAGCAGAGTTTATAAAATTGATCTGCAGGAAAATGACCACTTCAAGTCCATCTGATACGTCTATACTTGGTACTAACATGTTGAATTTGATGTTTTTTGGGGGGAGGATGGCATGTTGGCCCTAGAGGGGGTTTTTTGGGGATCAGTGTTTAGTTTATGGCTTTCATCTGAATTTGCTGTGTGGGCGTGCTACAAGACAGGAAAGCTTGTCCCTTTGGGGATGGTGCTTTTGTGGCTCCCTCATGCTGCATGGAAGATCTGGGGTGAACCTTTTACAAAACTTCTTTTGTTGTTAGAAGACTCCAGTTTGTCAAACCTGAAACTCAATGCAGATGTGCATTGGTTTCTCATATTCACAAAGAGATTTGAAGGGCAAAAGGGAAGATTTGTCCCAAAACAGCTATCGAGATTTTCAGGAGCTGAAAAATCTGTTGTTGTGAGTACTCTTCCAAAGCCCAAGTAAAAGCTTGCCCAAGAAGTTACATTTCTACATATTGAAAATACAAACGTTTTCCCAGGGTGAGGTGAGCCGACTTGTTTCTGGTCTGGTGTTCTGAGCAGGTTGCTTCAGAAAGTAAAAGCAGTCCCAAGGAAAAACTTGTGCTGGGATAGGCAGGAGAGAGCAAGCGGCCGGCTGGAACGTGGTCGCTCTCCATAGCTCCCTTGCCCAGCACTGCTGCCTGCACACCCTGCAACTTAATGCTACCAACGTCTAAAGTTTTAAAATAACACACCTGGATGGTTGTTTAATTTGCCAGAGTTGAGAGATTCCAGACAGAAAGAGGCTTTGAGGGAGTCTGGAAGAAGCTATGTTTGTTTTAACCTGGTTTGGTTTTCCTTTCCTGTGGTGCCCAACTGAAGAGAGCGCCTGACAGGCTCCGCTGTACACCGCACTGAAAATGGATTAGCCTTGGTACTCCGTGGTAGGAAAAAATCCTGTTTGTGTGGACGAGCAGTGTATGTTCAGTCTTGCCTTGAGTCTTACTAACCCTGCTGCCCAGTCTGTTCAAAGCCAGCGTGAAATTAGTTGGTGCCCTCAGTCCAGCAAGTTGCTCAACAACTGTCTAGTGCGTGATGTGCTGTAACACAGAAGAGCAGCCGTAGTGCCTGGAGGGAGGCAAAAGGGGTTAAACAAGCCTGGAGGCAAAGCTGCTTGTCAGTTCAAGTCATTTTCCCTCCAAAAGGCATTTGGAGCAATACTACCTTCCTCTGTTGCTGACAACACTGTTCGTGTTAATTAGATGAAGCTACAAAAAAGACTGCACATATGAACCTGCTCTATGCATTATAAATGCCCTACCAAAGATGGTTTTCATTCGAATGACTCTGACAAAGAGAGAAAAATCTTTGCTGTAGCAAAGGCCTCTGAGATTTATGTGGATAACGGCAAGGGTACTGATGTGGCCTGAAAAGCTATCCGTAAACAACAGAAAACAAAGTCATGTTTGTTCAAGCTTTGCCTCACAATTGCTCTGATTTTTTGGCCATACTGGAGTTTCTTCTGTAAGTTGAAACAGTCAGTCAGGCTTCTGAGTCTCATAATATTCAGCAAATAACGCAAAGCATGGAATGAGAGGTTTGTACCTTTCTTCTCTTAATAATAAATTTCATTTCCCTCTGCCCTTTCCAAGATTCCCATCTTTTAAATTGCAGTCTTGCTGTCAGTTGTGGTGCTAGTGTAACTTTGCAGATTCTCAGCATGCCTTCGGCAAAGTGGCAACAGCATCTTTAACAGTGATATTATTCATTTTAAACAAAAATCTCCCCAGAACTGCAGAGGCTCTTACATAGACACACTGACTTCTGCTTTTGCTAGAAGAATCATCAATGTAACAAATATGCAGTAAATGTGTTCTTAGGAGTTACTATTGCTTCTTTGTCCCCATACCATGTTGATCTGGGGATGTATTGTATATACAATCCCTATTATTTCCAAGTGATGGCAACACCCCAAGGATGTTTACTCAGGCAGGGGACTGAGCAGGGTTTTCTCATAATTGTAAACAGAGCATTTAAAACAATGTAATCCAACTTTTAGCCTGTTCCCATTTTTGAGCATTCAAGTCTACATGACAGACTGATGAGCTCTGCATGTTTGCCAGGAAATCCAGGTTAAACCTAGTCCCCTGAACTCAAACTTCTGCATCCTGACACTCATCCTGTTTTTAGAAGAACTGGGGATGTTGCAGAGGGGAAGTTGTGTATTTTCCCTCTTGGGAAATAGATCTGTTTGCTGTCACTGTTTGCTCCAGCAGCCTCTGGGCAAGTTTCAAATGTGTATCAGAGAACTGCCAGGAAAGAGAAGGAAGTGGGTGAGAGACCCAAGAGCACTGCATACAGATAGGATGAGGTACAGTCACTCGTGTATACTCATCTTTTTCTTTGCAGCTGCTAGAGAAAGGGAGGACGAAAAACAACGCATGAGGTGACAGTTGTGGCTGTATCTGGTGTTTCTCAGGCATTCCCCCCACCTTCGCGTGGCAGTGGGTGTTATGAATTGTCACCTCCTACGTGAATCACCTGCTGTTTCTTGAACTGTACCACTCAAGCACACTCCTGACCAAGTAAATGGTCATACTTCATATTAAGCGCCACAATTCATCCTGCTGTACTCCTCAGCCTGCGGCACAGTGCAATTTAAGTGTTCTCAACCCTGTGATCCTCAGGACCTAAATCCCAGACTCTGCCAGAGCAGGGAGCTGAGCAGAAACAGACTTGTCGAGCGGAAGGTGCTGGAGAAAAGCACGCACGTGTGGGGTACAGGCAGCACAGGGCAGCATTGCTCAGGGGCTTTGCATTCCCCTGGCGTGGGGGAGCTGCTGTGCCTCTGGCAGCTGTGTCCTCAACTCCCTGCTTCAGCTGCTCCTGAGAGTGAATGTCTTTGTCATCCTCTCTATGCGTGCAGGACGTACATCTTAAACTGAGCCCCTCGCACGTTGAGTTCATACAGTTTGGCCAGATCTCTGATGGCTTATTGGGAATGTCAGAGGAGGAGTTGTAGGCTGCTCGGGCGTTACGGCTTTCTCTGAGGTTGTTAGCAGGCAACCAGTGAGGCCACAACACAAGTGGCTGCTATCTGCATGCTGTTGTCTCTGCAGGAGAGACTATTGACTGAATCTGTTTTTAAGGATTTTCTGCAATGGATGTGCCATAGTAAAGCCAATCACTGTCCTGTGGTATAAACTTGAACTCCAAATCAGCCTAAGGCTGGGAGAGTGCCTGCAGTTCAGTGTTCCCATCTTCTACAGTGATTCAGTGAAAGCAGCAGTCTCTAACGGCTTTCATTTTGCAAAAGGGTTCATGTAAGCCTCAATTCTGCCCCCTTTGCTACACTAATCTACTGGCCTTTGCCAGTAGTTTTTAATGCTAGATTTCCTAATCCTCCTCCCCTGCAGCATCCAAACTGCAGGTCAAGCTTTGAATGCAGGAGGTTATTAAATCATCCCTCCAGGTCATGGATGGGGGGGCTTAAATTCTATTACATTTGATTCTGGGAACTTCTCAAGGTGCCCAAATTAACTTTGGCAGGTATTTGTAAGCTCATCTGCAAAGAAACAGGAGCGCGGGTCTGACAGAGGATGAGAGGCAGAGAGGGCAGAAACTGAGAAGAACAAAGCAGAAAACAAACAAATTCCCCAAACCGAGGATGCTAAAGGCTGCACTTAATTACTAACAGAATAAATTGTTCCTTTTGCGTAGTTTAAAAATGGAAAGGAATACTAGACGAAAAAGAAGAGCTTGCTGTACTTGAGATGTCTGCATTTAAGATACTTTTTTTTTTTTTTTAAATACCCTGTGCTTGCAGGAATTGAAAAGAATCAGTGAATGTGTATGGCCCTGTTTTCACTTGTTTGAGACCTGATTTAGTCAAAGCCAAATTATTCATGCTGCCTTTAAACAGCCTCCTCAAGAGAAGTAGGGCAGGAAACTCCCACAATAACCCGCACAATGGGAGCGAGAGGCCAGCCAAACGCCGCCTGGGACACGTGAGGAGGGAAACCAGTGCGCCTCTGAGCAGCTGGAAGAAGATTTCAAGCCTGGTAATTTTGTACGAGGAAGCATGAAGGGCGCCTTTCACGAGCAAGTCCGACTTGTCGCAGCTAGTCGACAGAGCACGTAGTGAGCAATGGACACAGAACAGGGATGCATTGCGTGCAGTACGTTGGGCCCTGCTCTTTGCTGTCGAAGAGTTTTTAGCTGGCAATTATCTGCCTCCTGGCTGGGACCAACCGGTCGGTTGTTAAATACATGACGTAGCCCCATCTGCCTGCTGCCAGTCACTGGACTGAGCCCATGGGACCAACGTGGTGGCTTCCATGCTGGTGATGGTAGAAAATACACATACGCACACAAGGCCCACAAGCAGCTCAGTGTTTGTTTCCACTGAGAAAGTTTTGACCTGCTTAAAGAGCCATTGCTATGGAAACCTAATGAGAAGATAATTGAATGAAACATCTTTGCTTTCCATCCCTTTCTCACACTGGTGCCAGCAAGGTCAGAACCTTGCAGGCCTGCTTTCTCTTCAGGTTCATGCAAATTTGATAAAAATACCAAAGGCCCATTTTCTTCCCTGTGCCAGCTCCGGTTAGATAAATTATCTTCTATTCAGTCAGGAGCAGTTACAAGTCTGTCAGTTTTTCATACTAATTATGTGACTGGGACATTTCTAATGCACGCGGATAACCAAATGGCTTTGTGGCAGAGCCAGCGTGGGTTTTTGCATTGGTTTATTCACCGCTATGAATGTGCATAATATTTGTCGATTGAAAATCCTATCCAAAGCATTTTCCTCAATGGGCTATAAATAGTCATTGGGAAGGAATAAGAGGGCCACTATCAGTTTATTGAAGATCATAATGGTAGTGGTTTCATTATCAGATGGTGCTATGCACCTGTGGATTTTATGGTCCATAAATGAGATGCGGCCATGTGTTAAAGCACATCTGCATTTAAAATACTTGGTGTTGAAACAAAAACCCATCAGAAATCCTGTCATTCTCAGTTCCCATGTTTGTTCTGTTTCAAGAATGATGAGCTTTCAAAAATCAACAGGCGCATTCATGAAAGCAGCACATGGTGTAATTTGTTTCCTTTCCCAGTTCTGTGGTGTACCAGCACATTCACATCTCGGGGCACGTAGGACCGTGTCTCTTGTAAAATCAACTGCTCTGTATGTGAGATAAGCCCCGGCATTTTTCTGTCTGAGATCAGAATCAGTCCAGAGTTAACAGGGAAAGCTGTAGCCTAGTAGCTCAATG
This sequence comes from Gymnogyps californianus, assembly GCF_018139145.2. Lineage (NCBI taxonomy): Eukaryota > Metazoa > Chordata > Aves > Accipitriformes > Cathartidae > Gymnogyps > Gymnogyps californianus. The sequence goes on from NC_059473.1 coordinate 55,300,015, forward strand.
CAGCCTAGTTAAAACCCGTCTTAATAATCAGATACAATCTCAGTTGGCTTGTGATGTAGATGTGAGCATTGGTTCTTCCTTGCGCTCCGAGTTTTGGAGCCTACCTCCAGGTTTCAAGGGTTAATTTATAAAAGGGTGGGATTGCTTAGGTATAGCAAGGTCATCGGCACTGCAGCACTTTCATGGAAAGACAGATTCAAAGACCGTTTTGGCTGCCTGGCTTTGCCATTGTTCATACAAAACACACAGGCTGCAAAAGAAGAACCAGAAGTGCCCTCCAGAGGCAGTCCTCATGTCCACATCTTTGTTGTCAGAGGCGTCTGGTCTCTATCTTTCAAGCACCCTCTTAAAAGCAGTTAATTAGTTTTTAAAGCTGCCCTCCCTTTCTCTACCTAATGTTGGAAGTTTGTCCAAATAGTTAAAAAATGTTAACTCCTCTTTTCTGATTTTTTCCAGCTTATGTCTACTTGTTCTTGTGCCTGATTTATTAATAGGCATTAAATTAATCTTCTTGCAGCTTTCAATTTGACAGACCAAACAGGCAAAACTTTTCTAGTTTTCTCTCGTAAGATAAGCTGTCTGGTTCCCTGACTATTCTAACAGCTTTTCTCTTTGCCGCTTCTGGTTTGAATTCATCTTTCTTGAGCATGAGTAATGACGGTTGCACAGCTATTCCCATATATATTCATTCTTTGTACTGCCATTGGAATTTCCCATCCTTATGCCTTTTAGGATTAACGTGTTGGGTTTTCCTCAGTCATCTTTTTTCAGCTGGTATCCCCAGGTACTCTGTTATTTGCAAACTTCCAGTGTTTGGAACGCTGACTTTTGTGTCAGTCCTGTTTGTGTACTTGCACATTCTAGCGTTGAATGTAAACTCATTTCTGTTAAGCTAGTCTTTCTAATCAGCTAGTTCCTGATCCAGGTTCTCCACTCCGGCTACTGCTACTAAATTTTGTGTCACTGATCACTGAGTGGTCTGATATAATTTACTAAACTCTGCTGAAACCCATTATCTCTCTAAGGCGGTAATACTTGGTTACTCCCCAAAGTAGCTCCATTTTTAGATTATCTGTTGTGCTTTCCCCCCCCTCCCCATTTGGTTATTTCAGCAGTTTGGCTCCAAGAGGCCCGAAGTATTGGCCTAGAGATGGTTTTGAATTTGTGAAACTAATGGATTAAAGTTTTGACCCCTTCTGCAGCCCGCTTCCAGAGATTATGGGTTGATAAGAAAGTACTCCTTCCCTTCGGCCATAAATCTTTTTTTCTTCCTTCTTGTCTGAACATATACCCATACATTTCATCCGCTATATGCTATGACAGAGTACATTTCATGTGAAAGCTTGCTAATGAAGTTGTACATCAGACCACAACAAAAATGAAGGCCTCCACGGTGGAGTAATGGCATTTGGCTCCCTTTCAGACACGCAGTGCTGAAACTTCTGCCAAGTGTCACTGCATCATTAACTTTCAGTACAAGTTATCAGTCTATGAATGGAAGAACACAAATCACTTTCAGTGCACGTTCACAGAGGAGCTGCAGATTTAACAGAGTAAGGGAGTGTAATTGGCAAATCAAACATACAGTGACTCTGAGGTACTCCGGAATTTTTCACCAGACATCTAGGAAGTAAAACACTTGATTGATTTCACTGAGGATTTTTAAGCGTCAGAGTTGTCGGGTGGAACTAAAAAGCGAGTGCCTTATTGGGCTCTATGTGGTAAGTTTTGTCGGCATTTCCATCTCCTCAGACCAGCTGTTAGCATTTTCAAGGTCAGCCCAGGCATGGAAGATTTCTTCTTTAGGGAATGCATGAAATGATAATTGGAATTTGCATCCTCTGATGAAGCTCAGCATAGTTCTTAAATCAGTTATAACTGAGAAGGTGGTCTGCTTGCTGTGGATCCTACTCTTCTCCTCATCCCCTCTAGCTCAGGCACGTCAGAAGTTTGCTCCTACTGTTCTTCCCTTTCTTTGGAGGCCAGTGTGTGACAAGGTGGTGGCCTCAGGCTAATTCCCAGTGAACAGATGTCCACATCACAAATATTGCCACTACACCTGCTACTTACTTGCATGGTTGTTGGCAACTGCGCAAGAGAAGAAAAGGATTAAAATGGATTTGGAGGCTGAAGAGCACAAGAATCTGCCTCTCCATTTTGAGGTTGATTTCACTAGTGAGGCAGAGTTCTGATCATTAACAGATTTCATTTTCTGAGGACGGTGATTTGGTGCATTTCATGGGTACTAAATTCATTTATGATAAATAGAACAACTGCTTGATGGATGAGGTCTATGCTCTATGCAAAACATGTAGTGGATTAATTCTGTCAGTTCCAACAGAACTTGGCTTTCTTTTTACTTGGTTTTCCCCATATACAAGTCCACATAGTTTTTATCTGATTTACCTTTATTTAGAAAAATACTTGCTGGCAACTTTACTTTTAAGTGTCTAGATGAAATCCTGGCCCTGTTGAAAGTCTTTAAATTTTGACACTGGCTTTTCTGGAGTTTTTGCCCGGAAAGTATGGGGTTTGTATTTTTCTCCTGCATTTGTTATTCAGGCTTCTTAAAAACTAAGCATTTGGTGGCATATCACCTGTATCATTAACTTTTCCCCTTCAAGGGTAAGCTTTATCAGCAAGGAAAACACTGAATGTCTCCCTCCGCCTGGTGCACTACAAATCTGAAATTTGGTTACTTCAATTAGTTTGCAATTTGTGCTGGATTAAATTTCTAATCAGTCTGAGGTTGAAGGTTACATTTCAGAGCTTCGCTGTGCTAAACCCTCCTTGTCTAGATGAACTACTAAATCAAACTGAGGCTTCATACTGTCTCATTTCCCCTTTAATGATGTCTTTGCAAATTGATGAGCATGTTTTTCATGCTTACAAAACGTTGGCCAGTAATTGCTTACATCTTCTAAACTCTGAACTGGCCTTAACTAAAATTTTCCTTCAAGTGGTTTACTGAATTGATCAAAAACTCTTCATTGCCCTCTTCTGGGGGTCTAAGAAAACGCAAGGAGCCTGTGCAAACACTGTGGACAGCAACAAGAGTATGGCATGCATGTATTATTATATGGCCTCACTCAAAGAACGATTTGGCTTGAGGTCGTCTTGGTATGCTGGCGTACGCATGTTTCCATTCTGCATGGCTGCAGTACAGCCACCGCACAATAGGGCATTGTCATGTCGTGGGGCTGAGCTCTCGGCAAAGACACTGCAGTAATGCTTTGCACTTGGAGACTCCAGCAAAGCCATTGAAGCTGGCAGAAGTCGTTTCACTGGCTTGGTGCAGTGTGGTTACATAGCAATTCCCGTAGGAAGGCTTCAAAGAATAGCACAAGATTTGGTAATTTCTATTAGCTCCATTTATACAGACAGAAAAAAAAGGCAATGAAGCAGGGTGACGTTGTCTCATCAGAGATCCCACAATGAACTGTTGGCACCGAGTTGAAATCCATTATGGAAAAGTGGTTCAATGAACATAAAGACTGAGAACAAAAGATTTACTTACTATTTTAGTGGGTTGTTTGTAAAGTCCATGTTCTGTTAAAATAAGTCTCCAGCTAGCTTTTGAGGAAGGGAGTATACGCTGGTGGGAAAGCACACAGAAGGGACTCAGGAGAAAGAAGCTGTAGTCTCCAGTCATCTGTGGTTGCACTTCATAGGGTCTGGACAAGCTTTCATCACCTTGTCTTTAAATCTCTACTCCTCTGTTCCACATAGTGGCTTCTGAAAGTTTAATGAGTGCATATTTATAAAGCATTTTCAGATAAAAAACAAATACGCTGAAAACTGTTATACAGCTAAACAAATACAGCATCCCAGTGCTGCACTTCCTAAGGCAGCCAAATTACTCTTTTACCAAACGGAAAGGGGGAAAGTATGGGAAAAAGTGTTTTTCTGAGGGATCCCTAGACTCCTTTGCCTCAACCATAGGTTTCTGTTAGTATATATTTTTCTGTGCTGGTCACAAAAGCCGTGTTTAAGAGAGGAACTCAGTTACTGTGGTCAGACCAGTGGGTTCAGTTTTTGTTTCCAACTTGCTGTATTGGGAAGAAAAGGGAAGAGAAACAGCTCATGATATATTGTTTTGGAAGCTATAATTTACTGTAATCAGACAGCTCCCATGAAATGTGAGAAGCCTGCATCAGTAAGTCCATTTCTCTTTTTTTGTCCTAGGCTCTCCATTCATAAATCAAGTTCGGAAGAAGGTTCTGTAGGTCAGTATATTTCATTTTATTTGATACTCCTATGGAATTCTTAAACAGGTTTTGAGTTTTGCTTGTGCTGGGATGTGAAGAGCTGAGGAAACACAATGCTGGCAGAAGTCGACAGCATTGGCGGGGGGGGCGGGGGGGGAAAGAGCGAATCTCAGCAGCTTTAAGTTAGACGCTGGGTGTTTCAGTGATCACTGTGACTGCCCAGCCAGCATTGTCATGTGATAAATATGCATCTTTTGACTTGTTATATTGAATTTCAAATGTCTGTGCGTTAGATCACTGCTAGCCTATCCGTTTGTATTCTGAAAATTACCCCCACCAGTGAATAACTGGTTTTTTTGTTGTTTTTGTTCATGTCACGCCAGAGTCTCTTCCTTTGTTTCTGAAACATTTTACATTCTTAAATATGTATTTGTTTTCCATTGTCTTTCACTTTTTAAAAAAAAAAAAAACAACTTACTATAATTAGTTCATATTGCTATCCTAACTTATTAGTCGAGCTGATACAATTCTGGAAGAATTTTATTTTGCTCATTGGAGAGGAAGAGGAAAAACTGGGAGGTTTTTTTGTTTGTTTCTTTTTAATGTTTTTCTAGGGACATTTCCACACAGTCTAAACTTAAGCTGTGTTTCAGAGAGCCAGTAAACCTAGCTCTAGGTCTTCTAGGGCGAGGTCCGAAATACTGTAGTCACATGCTGAAACTCAGTGGCACAGTAAAAACTCTGTTCCTTTAAATTTTTCAAAAGCAGAGGGATGAAGTAGCTCTTCATCAGTAGCATTTCTGCCAGATCAGGCACAGTATGTTCTCTTGCAGGTGACAAACTTTATAGCATGTGCCCTGGTTAATTCAACAGAACACCATTATATGCCCTACCTTGAGCCAGATCCCGTTTCTTTTTTAGAACAAATTATTTACTTCTGGGTCATCAAGCTGTATGCAGATCTGATATTAATGGACATGGAGACCCAGCCTTGTACAGCCCAGGCATACAGAGAGCAAGAGTCAGATGTAGCTGATGGTCTCATAAAATTTCTCATGCCAAGTAGCAGAATGTGTGTGTGTTTGTGCATATGTGCGTGCATGTGTGTGTGCATTTATATATATGTAAAGTATTTCTTTTCTGTATAGACATGCACACACATATTAGAAAATTACTTATCTGAGTTGTGGCTTAGGCTGCGTAATTGTGGTTCAGTTAAAGAGAATAAACCAGCAAAATAATTCAAAAACACTTCCAGACTTGACATTAACAACTGAACAGTTATCAAAATGAATGTAAAATATTTTCTGTTTATAATTCAAAATATGTAAGTTACTGGCTTATCTCAGTCCTCTATAGCATTGGCAATTGTAAAAGAATACGCGTTTCCCTGAAATAGCTATGTCAGCATAGTTCTAGTAAAGAATAAATCAAGAAAAACAGAAGATTTGAGATTTTTTTTTATTCTTGTTTTTGACTTAGAAAATACAACTTAATGCTTGAAAGCTTCTCTAGCATTTACTAACTAATGTTTCTTTCTGAAATTCTTTTTCCCTTTCCCCTCATCCTCCCTCCCCACTTTCCTTTTAGGGAAAGCAGACTGGAAAAAGAAAAATAAGTTTTTTTGGCAGAATTTCCGAAAGAACCAGAAAGGACTAATGAGGCAGACTTCAAAAGGTAAATCTTTTTTAAGGACACATAACCTATCCATATAAAATAGAAGGAGCCAGCATCACAGAGGAGTAAAATTCATTTGCAACAGTGTGGCAGTTGGGGGTCTGTGGGTCTGGAAGTGTCGCAGGTTTGGTTCATCATGACAGGGCTCAGAAAGACGAGTCATTTTCTGTGAGACTGCAGACAGATGGCTGGGATGCCTTTGGTCCTGACTGTCAGTGATGGCACACGTGCAAAGTGATGTGGTTAATACATATTTATAAGTAATATCTGTAAATGAACAAGGTGCTTTTTTTTCCTGATCCTGACTTGATGAGAGAAATGCTGATCTGTTTTAATTAGAAAGAAGTTTCTCCTTTCTTTGGCATTTGGTTACTTTGACCTGTTTGCTTTAGGCTTGAATCCAGCCTCTCATTGTAGGAGAAGACACTACAAGGAGTAGTAAAAGTACATCTGGTGACTAGTGCAAATGTAGGATTGATTCCACTTAAACTGTCAGGTGTCTTTCTCTAGTTCTTCTCCAAAAGATGCAGCTGTCCATTGCTTTAAGTATTTCTCTTCACACAGAAAATTTCTGTTTCCCCATGTGTATCTGTTAGATCGTTGTGTTGCAAACAGGTGCTTCTCCACGTCACTATGTCTGTGTTCAGACAGATTGTGAAAGATGACAGGAACCCACTTAGGCGGTCGAAAAAGGGCACATTTGCACTCAGTTAAGCATGGGTCCTTGCTGGCTCTTGAGGCAAGTTCTGATTGTCCATGCTGACATGCCAAGCACATACCAAAAGGAGAGGTCCTGGAGTTGAGTGCCCCAATACATTCAGGACCATGTACCAGCTCAGTGGCCGATTAGGTAGCCTGGATAGATCGAGGGATGTAGCCAGTCTGCAGCAGAGTGCTGCAAGGGCCTAGCACACTGTTCCTGAAGAGGCTCCCCGTCCACTCTGGCAGCTGACTACAGTATTCCTCAGAGCTGAGTGCAGGACTTTTCTGGCATTAGCACTTTCTCTTTTGATTCTTGTCTTTCAGGGTCAATAACTGTGTGATGACAGTCACTTTTTATTTCTCCTCGTCATGCTCTTTTGCTTTCAGTGTCAAAGTAGACTTAGTTTTCTAGCCCTAATTTACTTCCGTTTCTTGCTCAGTTACTTCCAAATCATTCAGTCCTTTGAAATCATACTGTGAGCCCGCTCTGGGGACGGTCTGTTTCTGGCCAGCCAGATCCACATGGCAACCAGATTTCAGAGCACTGGGTAAAATCCAGTTTCAGTGTACCCTGCTCTGTGCATGACCTCTTACACATTGTTGTTATCTGTGTGCTTTTTCTTGCAGGAGAGGATGTAGGGTACGTGGCCAGTGAGATCACGATGAGTGATGAGGAACGGATCCAGCTGATGATGATGGTCAAAGAGAAGATGATCACCATTGAGGAAGCACTTGCTAGGGTATGATATGTACATACTTCAGTTGCCTTGAGAAACATGTTTTAGGATGTAGGATATACCAATTTGGAGTTTTCATTTGCTCAGAAAACATAGGAGAAGAGGGAGAAAGCCTGCCTGTTTGTCCCATCGCACTAGATAGCATAAATTAGATAGCAATTCCTTTGTTTATGGGGAAAAGTGAAATTTAGCTCAACCAAAAATAGATGTACAGTGCATGGTAAATTAATCTAGTCCTAAAACCATTTGCTTCTCTCCATTGGCAATAAAGGGTGCTAATCAGAGAAAAACTCTAGTGTAGATATTTTCATTGCAGCTGTCTAAAGTAAAGGAGAGGAATCTCACCTGTACTAGCTCTTATTTACCATGTATGTTCATAGGTTTGTTTAAGTACTAAAAGGAATGCTTCAGATTTTGCTGAGCTTGCCTTATTTGTTTCAGAATGCATATATTTCTTAATATTTTCCTCCTGCTAATGGCTGAAGGGTAGTTTGATTGAAGGCTTCCATTTTCAGCAATTAAAACTTAAAAAATACTAACGTTTAAGCTAAAATTTCTTCTGTTTGTTTCTTAGCCAAAAAGGTGATGTTTTGTTTTAATAGCCTTCAAGAAAACATATTCAGCCATTTTTGGCATTTGACATTAAAATCAACACAGATGTATTTTTTGATAAGTACAGTGGCTGTCACAAGTGTTTCTTTACAAAATCTAAATGTTAATAAACCACAGGAAAAATAAGTGTAAGGTATTGTATTTGTGCAGCAATAGGGCTGAGATTTTAATTGCTCAGGAGCCAAAAGGTCAGTGTTAAAGTTTCCACACCACTTTTGATTTTGTACCCTTGTGCAAAATACCGTGGTGGAACACAGGTTGTTCTGAATGGGCTCCATTAGAGGTGCAGAAAAGATGATTTAGGTCATGAATTGGCACTCAGATAAATTTCTATACTGACGTACTACATCTTGAAATAGATTATCCTAGAATATAAAGTTATGTTATTGTCTGAGGAAAATATTGCTTTGCTGGGAATCATATAATGAAAAAAAATGCAAAATTTTAAAATTACCAAGTGGTAATATTGGGAAATCTTTCAATTCTCTGCTGTTAAAAATTTTGTGGGGGGAGGGTTGTACCTAATCTGTATGGTTCATATATGTCCTGCTACTGTTTCCCTCTAGTGGTCTGAGCTACTAGCAGCAACTATTCTTTTTTTAATATTATCAGTTCCTGATGATCCTCTCAACAGTTTGACTCCAGTAGGATTGGGTTTATGTCTTAAGCCTTTTATTGGAAAATGGGAAGGATGGTCTTTTGTTTTAAAATTATAAAAGATGGTTCCTAGTTTTACTGCGGAGCATTTTCTTTATGAAGGAAATTGACAGGCTATTGTGATTTAGTCTGTCCACTGTAAACTGTGCCTCTGAGATGGGGATGCGTAATTTATATTTTACCAATGACAGTTCATCAAAATTCAGTATTTACAGATCACTTCCTTTTAAGAAAAAAAACCTCATTAAAACTACTGATTCTGAAACAATTTATTTTAAACAAGTGAGACATGCAATGCAGAAGTTCTGATTTACCCAGTTCCACAATGATATGGGGGAAAAAAACCTGAAAGGACATTAACTCTTGCTATTTTGATGAAGACTGATAGCTGCTTCTCACTGGAAAATGTTCTCTCTTTTCAAATTTCAGCTGAAGGAGTATGAAGCCCAGCACAGGCAATCGAGCACTGTAGATGCTACAGAATGGGCTGATGGTTCTTACTCAACATTTGATGGGTCTTCCAATTGTAATGTAGGTACCTGTCATTCCGATATAGCTCCCCAGTATCATTTAATATTTAAATTCTTTTGTTGCAGTACAGAAACATCCTGATTTACCTGGTGATTTCCTTAATAGCAAATATATCATTTGACCTTGTGATGCTATGTGCTGTCTGCAGAAAATCTTTAACATGGATTTTAAATCTTCAAGGTCTGTTGTAGACTTTAATGGTCTTACTGTATAATCTCTCGTCTTTCTTTTTTCTTTTTTTTAATCTGGCCCTTAGTCACTGAACTTTTGAAGCACAAGTGATCCCAGGCAAAAATGGCCATGTTCCAAAATGTACAGAAAAGGTTTTTAGAGGGAACTGTTTCACTTTGCTGATTCACAGTAACTGAGAAGTAGAGTTTCTCAGGCCTTGTAGCCCTTGTTGATACAGTCTAGATGAGGGTCTGGCTGAGTCCTAGCTGCATGCTGCTTGCAAACAGTTCTATCTCTGCATTTGCTAACTCTCAGCCCAGAGAGTCTGCAGCTTTTGCCAGACCCATAAGCAGTAAGGCAGCTTTCCTCCCTCATTTTTACTTCTGAGCTGTGTAGCTTCTGTTTTTATGGGCACCAGACAGTCTTTGTGTCATGCCATACTGAATCAATTAATTTTTCCTTCCAAATATCTTCTTTTTCACTGAGTAGTTTATTCCACTTCATTTCTCTAATTGAAAGTTCACAGATAAATCTTAGAGGAAAAACACATTCGGCTGTCAAATCCAAGCTCTTTGTAACCCATATAATTGAATAATAGGCTTTTGAGACCATTGATTGATTGATTGATTTTATTGTCAATGGAATTTCCTGCTAACTGCAGCAGACAGCTTCTCCTCCCTAAATGAGAAGAGGAATGCTATGTCATTTTATGAGATGTTTAAAATATTTTGTGGTGAAGAAAGATTTTCTTGTTTGTATTAAAAAAAAAAAATGTCTATCTTTAGTTAGATGGGAGCAGAGGGGGATGGATGTTGCCTTATACTCCGTTCTCATGTATCAGAAATGTGCAAAGAATAGCGAAGGAAGGATCCTGACTCTTCTGCATTGATTGTCTGGGTGGCTGAAAGATGTCTTGATCTTTTCATCATTAGTATTTATAGCCTGAACTTTCCCTTCTTAAGGCCTTTGGCTAAGGTGCCTATAGCATAAAAGCCTCAAAACTCTCATTTACTGTGGTCAAATCTCAGAAGGATACTGAATTTCTCTCTCAAATCTTCTGATAGCGGTTTACACTTGTGTTGAAGTTACTGAAAGCTGTGTATGCCTCTCAGTACTGAACATGACTCAGTATTTCCTCCCTGATGGAACGACTTGGCACCTTTTCTCTAAAATTGTTTTCCTAAGCCATCTTTGCTCTTTGAGCCAAGAACTCCGTTGCCTCTCTCTGCTGTTTTGGTAGGATTTGAACCATCTTCCTGCTAACTTCAATGAGGGATCTCTATTCCATCGTTGTAGATACTTCTCAAGATTTTTGCCCTTGCTCCTAGTTTTTATCCTGGTTACATTTAACAGAAGCTGTGAAACTGCTTGCCTTCAAGGGAAAAGCAGATCATCTGCAGAAACAAAACTTCATGTTAGAACAAAAGTCAGCTTGGCTTCTTTTTTTGTGGACAAGAAAGAAACTAGGGTTAACTGGGGTGAAAGACTTTGGGCTACAGTTGACATGCAAGAGGGAAAAACAGTGCAAAGTATCAGATATGTCTAAAGATAGGATGTGTGTTCACCCAGACTGTATTGCCAAAGGACATCTCTATTAATCCAAAATGACCAGCTTTTGAGACGTGCAAAGATGATTCTGTTTTCAAGCCCTTTCTTTGCCAAATGGTTTGACTTTCAGTGCCATTTGTGTGATTTGTACTCTGCGAATTTGGAATCTCAACTTAAAACTACCCTACTCATTTTATAGAGGCCATGAAGCAAAGATGTTTTTCCATATATTAAAAACATTCTGTTAGGTAGCCCACTGCCTTCTAACCTCAGAAAGTAATTGAAAATATGAGTCACTGAAATTGAAGTTTATGCTTTGAATTAAAACTCCCTAGGCAATGGCTCTTCTGGCTCTGTTGGCATTTTTTCTGAATTCTTTTTCTTTTTTCAGTCTCATAGCCAAATTGTTACTAGGCAGTTTTTAATGGAACATTGTGATCATACTTGATCGTTTTGTAAACATTTTGTACACACAAATGATAAAAGTGAATTGCAGGATAATTGCAGATTGAGGAAATTTAGGAAAGGAATAATTTTAGTTTACTTGCAATATATTTGTTTGGTAACCTTGGGGATTTAAGAGATATCAACACACTAGTATAATGCCTTTTTTTTTTTAATTTCTCATTTTATCTTCGCAGGCAGAGAGACCTGCTGGTAGTTAGGCGGACTTGGGAGGATGGGTCACTAGGTTTTTGTGGAGAATCTTGGTCTAGCTTTGCCCAATGACTGCATTTCAGGAAGAAGAAAAAAAAAAAGGTAGAATCTAAGCAATCAGAGAATCTAAAAATGAAGGCAGAATGTCTGGAGTGTTCTAAGGGTTTCACTACTGCATTGCTTTCAAGTCAGCTCTGCCCACAGCATAAGAACAGCCACCTACAAAATAACATCTAAAGGGCAAATATCATTAATTGTTGTTTTCCTTTTTAGGAAAAAAAAAAGACCACTTTTTTTTTTAAAACTTGTATAACTATCATGTGTTTATGACTAACATCACTGGTGTTGATCCTTAACTCATTTTAAAGATTGATTTAAGGATTCTTTTCCCAGCTGCTCCTCTTTTAAATTACTGTACCAAGAAATGGAAGCTTGCATTTTGTACCCTTACAAAACTAAACCCTAAAGATGAACCACAAAGGATTGAAGGGTTGAAGGGTCATAATCTCAGCATCCGAAGGGAGGCAGCCCGATTTCATTGCTGTACTGTTAATTGTATGTCCTGTTTGTTTGCTCTTAAGAAACAAACAAACAAAGGCCTTGCCAAGTCAGTAGGTGACTTGGTTCTCTGCCACTTTAGAGCAGTTTGTAGCTTTCAGTCTCACTACTGTGATCCCTTTGTTTCACAACAAAGTATGTGTGTTATTTATTTGCTAATGTGGGAATGCAGTTGAAACTGTTTTTCTTTTTAGTCGGATGTATCAAAAATCTAAAACGCCACATCATTTTTTTACAGATTTATTTCTGGATATTTATGTTTCGTCTCTATTGGAATGAAGGCTGCTAACAGTAACACTAGACAGGCTTTCATTGCCTTGTGCCAAGCATTGGGATGTAAAGCAGGTGCAGATTACAAATGGATCCCTTTCTGGATTTCAGATAAGGGCCTATTTGTCCTCAGGAGTCAGAAAGTCCAGGGAAAGAGACGACTTCAAAATTGTATCACATTCTTTCTTTACACTGAGGTGCCTTTTATGCTTCTTAAAGATAGAAGCTCATTTGATAACTTTTGGGGGCTGAAATTCTCAGTTCATCTAAACCAGGGCTGCTTCATCCCCAGAGCCCCGCTGGTATGGCTCCAGCCCAGCTTGCAGGACCAGCATTAGGAGAAATCAGTATAAATCCTTTCCTGTGCCCTCTGCTGAAAGACTGCTGATTGGTACCAGTTGCCATGTTTGATGCAGGAGTGGGGGAAAGGAGAGAAACAGGAGGGAGGTTGTGACAGAAGTGTGTATCATACGTGTGGTGCCACTGAAACAAACCACTAATTAACTTCGCTGACAGTTTCTGTAGATGCAAGTTAAATGAAGTTGTAATTATCTGTGGACTGAACTGTTTTGTTGGTCTCGTCAGGCTTCTGTGTTTCGGTTTTGATCAGCGGATGATGGTCAGCCATCCAGAGCTCATTAACGCAAGCTTCCAGGTAGCGTACCCGGCCTTTGTGTGAAGGGTGCCGCAGTGAGCTGTGCCGTGCTCCCCCGAGACCTCCCCGCCTGCCACATGTGGCCTTAGCAGCCTCAGGAGAGAGGCCATAAAATTTATGAGCGGGGAGAACAAAAACGACATCTCCCTCCAACAGTATGGCCTGCAGGTGGGCAGTGGGAAGCCCGCAGTGCTGTTTTACCTCCCTGCCCTCCCAACACTTCTTTACCCAGGACTGTCAGCGTGGCGCCATTACCAGTAGGAAACTGGCACCCTGTTTGTTTTTGCTGAGGAGAGTGGCAGCAGCTGTGCAGACCTGGAGGCGTGCTGTGCACGTCTGCATCTGCCATGAGGCCGATGCTGGGGAAAACTCCCCCTTGCGTTGCCACTCTTTTCCATCTTCTATCGATCTGCTTTGTAACAGACGGCAGCAAATCGAGTCCACGCAGCAACAGCTCTAGCTGGAGTGAGATAATCTTCTGTTGCTCCTGTTCTTTGTATTATTTCCTGGGGATGTTTTCATTTACCAAGTCATTAAATGGGGCTAAAAGCTGAAAGGGTGTGTAGTATTGGGTTTGTGTCTACTACCAGTGTCAAAGGCAGAATAACAGATGAGAATGGACTTTGGGTCGTATTCGTTTCAATCCGAGAGATGGTGAAGCTGTTGGATTAGGATTGTATTACCTGTGGTACAAAGCTGACTCTGACAAAAGATGAAGTTGGGGGGTGGAACTAGATGATCTTTAAGATCCCTTCCAACCCAAACTGTTCTATGATTCTATGAAGTCTGATAGAATTATCTCTGACTCACGACAGTCATTACTGTGTTGTTTGATAAGTGCAAAGAGTAGGAAGAAAGGCAATAATTACAGTATAACTTCTGTAGCACCAATTACCTCGAGAGTAAATCTGAGTGTAACAGCAGCAAGTGCACATTATTCAGGGTTATACTGTATTTCAGTGGTTCAGATTGTGGATGCTTTCTAAATACAGCAAGTTTTAAACTGATTTTTATTCATATTACTGATGGATTCTTAAAATGTTTAACTATTTGTTAACATTATTGCTCATACTACAGGACTGTTACAGTAAACAGGATAAAGCCCTTTTGACTTGTCAGTTTAACTTGTTAGCACTAAGCTCAAAGTCGAAGCACATTGGGAATCGGCATTGGATATCAATGGAGACTAGGGTATGATGAGGGTTTTTTTAATTTAAACAGTAGTGTTTAAGCAGAAGCAACATGGATACTTTGAGTATTTTGAAAGCTATGTACTATGTTAGCCCCGTTTTTGCTGTTATGACAGGACTTACCATTTTTTGTAAGGCTTTTTTTTTTCCAGGAAAGGCTAAAGGGTGGAAGAGGATGTTTCAATGTTTCAGTTCTTCTTGGAGAGCTTGTTGCCACCTCCCAGGCCCTGCGTGCTCTTTGAAGTAACGGAGGGGAGCTGATGCTGAGCATGGCTATGAATGAATGCAGAGCTTTCATCTTTGCTCTGAAGAGTCTAGTGACCCAATTTCTGTTAAGATTTCCTGAAAGGCACTGATGTGCCTTGTTGTATTGGATGGTATATTTGTTATTACTATCCAAGTTCCTGTAATACTATCAGTGCTTAGTAACAGTTATGATGAAGAAAGAGCCTATAATAAGACATGGCTTCAAAATGATAGTGCTAAATTCCCACGCTGTGTGCCTAACACAGGGACCTGTCCTGGGAGGTGCTGCCTGCCCTCCTTTTCCACTGATCTCAGGGATGGTGTCCAGCACCTCTCGGTGAAAGCTAGTAGCAGAAGAATTACAGCATATGTTGTTACGAACTTCCCCCCTGCCTCTGTCCATGCATAAAAGCAGGGTTTCCCATGGGTATAGTAATACAAAAACCTTCATGAGAGAAATGCAAATCGTCATTACGGTTCCCAGGACACAACACAAAAGTTTTAAGTAAGGTCAGTGCTGTGGAGTGATGATAGCGGAGCAAGAGACCATCAATGTGTTTATATTTGGTTTTGTAGAACACTAAGGAGTTTTTTACCTATGTGGTCTGAAATTTTCCAGAACACTTTAGAATTTGCAGGAGAAACGCATTGATTTAGGAATAAAACTATATCACTTCTTTTAGTATTATTTATCATGCAAGACCTGCCCATGTTGTCATCAGATATAACTTGAGTAGGTATGTGTCCCTAGTGGGACGAAACATTGTCACAACAGGATTGTACTGAGCAGTTGGCAGTAATGTAGCCCAAGTAAACCTCCTGCTCACTGCCAGTAGGAGTTGCTCCTGTGGATGTGAAGACTGGATGTAATTAGTCTGTCGTAAGGTCTCTGAGAAAAATCTTCCTGCTATCATGACTCAGAGAAGGGGGCTTACAGTAACATGCAGGCAGTGACTGTAATTAAGCGTGTTCATAACCACTTCTGTTTTGACTGCATTCAGACAAGCCCTGTTGACTGACTTTACCACAAAATGTTTGGCCACATATTTGGGGAGGGTGGGAGGTGGGAAGGCAAATTAATTTAATATTCATTCTAACACATTACTTGGCTTTTTGATACCTTTTTGCCCTTGGGCAGCTGCCTAATTTCTCTGCTTATTACCTAGAGAGTCAGGGACGGTGGAAACAGCTTTTTCCTATTCTCCCTGCATGCATCAGCCAGCAGGAGATGCTGTAATCCATAATGTGATTTCCCTGCCCCCATCTTTTCTGAGACCAAGCCCATTAATTTGGAACAAAGCCTTGCTCAGTTCAAGAATTAGGAATCTCAAAAGCCATGTGTTTCACTGCCCTATTTGGCAGACCCAGGCTGAATAATCTTTACTTGTGGTACAATAGAAAATTTTAATTACGCTCCTGTCGGTTACCACTTGCCCCTCCTCCCCGCTGCTGGTGTTTCCTTCCTCACACTTAGCACGGTAACATTAATAGTTTGATTGTTTGAAAATACTATAAGAATGTAATTTAAATTACTACACCCTTCACTAAAGGGCTCTCATTCTCTTTTTTTTTCTTTTTTTTTTCCTTGTTTTTTTCTTGGGGTTTTTTTTTTCTCTGATAGGAATTTCACTGTATTTCATGTGTTGCTGTTCCACCCTTGGTTTTTCAAAATGCAGGGAGGTTGGTTTCCAGCGTCAGTGGTGTACGCCATTCATTAATAGTACAGGCTACACAAAAGAATAGGGATTCTCCCCAGGCCCTCTTAGCCTTGCCAAAACACAAGATGCAGTTGAGAGCGCCTTGTTAGAGACTCTCTTTCCCATGTGTAGAGGAGTCTGCAGGAGAATTGGAAAGGAATGCCGTATTGTAACAGATACGGAATAATGTAATGCAGAGCTTCATTCTGCCACGTATACCTATGACAAGTGGTACATGAGTACAGTTGTAATGTCATTAAAATTAATTATGCTAATCAGTGAGAGAAACACTTCGCCGTGAGGAAGTGTGTCTGGCTTGCAGATGCAAACATCGGCAATGTGCTTCTCAAAATTATTTAACTAAAACCTGGAAACAGTTAACATCTAGGAATTTGCCTAAGCAGCTATTCTAGTATCAAGACAGACCTCCTGGGAGAATTAAATTTTTGTGCTCTCATTACTTATGACAAATATTTCCCACTAATTTCAGCAAGCAGTGTCGTCACCAGCTAATGTGTAATACATCTTTCACCAAAGTAGCCGTTGGATGCTCCTTTGATTTCCTTGTAAGTAATGAACCCAGACTGAACCCAGACATGGTTACCTGGGGGGCTGACACTTCCACTGCACGTTTTAGACTTACACAGCCCTTGCAATTCATGCTCTTGCAGTTAATTTTGTGAAGTGGCAAAAACATTTATGACCTCTGTTAATTTTCTTAAAAATTTTGGAGGCCTTTATTTGTAACTTCAGGATGTGAAGCGGATTGTCACATCTGAGCTCCACACAGTTTTCTATAAACAGCCTCTGCAAGGATTAGAGGTTTGCGAAACTTTCTTAATGAAACCCAAAACCTTCAAAACTCAAGTTGCAAAGCCCCAAACTTAGATCCGTTTCACTCATGGCCATGAACTTTTAAGGGAATCTGGGATACATTTCAAGGAAGTTGCTGTCATGTTTCACTTGATGTGGGCTGGTATGTTATTGAAATTGGAGAACACTAGCTGGTTTTATCTGAAGCTTAGAATTTTCCATAGGGTTTTACATCAGAGTTTTGGGGCTGAAGTAATTCAAGGGTAAGAACCCAGCTACAACACACCAGTAAATCTAGTTTACATGACCGCTAGGGAGCTGAAAGGCTGTGTACGGTCACTAGTACAAAGATGGAGAAATTGAAAAAGGATATTTGGCTAGGTGGCTCATGAAAATCAGCCAGTCATCAAAGGAAGTAGATGTTTAGTCCCGCTGTGATTTCACTGTGTGATGAATCTGTGGTGAATCCAGATTAACTGGCCATTGATGGTATGGTCCTGAGTAAGGGGAATCTTTTCTTGGCTTAAAGAGGGTGCTGTTGTGGTATGCCTTTGCTACTGCTTTCCACCACTGGATAGCAGTGCTCCTAATTAATAGAGGTTTTGGTCTGTGTTTTCTTGTTGTCTGAGAAGAGTTGTCCAAATTCTGGGTTTGTCCCAAGGTTTGGGATTAGGTATGGTTGACTATAAGAGGAGTACCAATTTGCTTGAGCATCTCAGAGTCTGTTTCTTAGGAAGGGAGGTCTGAGCCCAGCCTAGGAGAAGTTGGAAGTCACGCTACAATGCTTCATAAAGCCGCAACGTGGCTAATTCTAGACCAGTTTGAGATTTCTGAATTAAATGTAATTTGCCTTTCTAGTTCTTAGTGATGTTCTTTTTTATAGCGCTGAAACCAAGGGAAAAGAAAAAAAAAAGTAAGTTCACTAATTTAAAAAACATTAAGCAAGGTTTATTTTTCTGTCAAATTAGCCCTTTATAAAGGGAAATTCTCGGGGGCTTTTTGTCAAAAGAATTAAAAAGTGAAAATAAAAAAAGCCTGGTAAAGGGCTTAAGTTATATTTCCTATAGACACAGCCTCCACTCTAGCAGTCGTGTTTGAGGGTCAGTCTTCGTCCTGGCTTTGCAGAGATTCTCTGTATTTTTTTCTTTCACTGAAATTCCATAGACAGTAATTAAGGAACTGGAGGCCAGCAAGAGGTCAGCAAGCCTTCGTCAGTGAAAACAGGGATTGTTTGCCATGTACAACACTCCCTTTTTTCCTTGTGGTGAATAGAAGATTTGCTTAGAGCTGATGACTTATGCCTTTCTTGCAAGTTATGCAGTTAGCGACTAACTGGGGGAATCAATCAGTGAGCAGAAAACAGCTAATTGAGTCCAGCATCATGCTTTTTTCTTCTTTACATATTCAGTGCTGGAATCGGAGCCAGTTTGGTGTCTGATAATGTAACTCCAGAGAAGAGGCATTTTGTGTGCAGGATTCGGAGCGAATACAATACTTGAGAAGAAGGATCTGCTCCTAAATTTTAGGGTTACGAAGCTGACAGCAGTTGAGGACTCAGGGGGAATTACTCGAAACTGAGCTTTAGGCCTATAAATGCCGAAGCTGGTAAGTCACTGAGCATGTAGCGTGATGTGGAGAGGATGTGCCTCCTGTTTCAGAGAGGGAGAAAGAGAAAAGGCTTTTGTGGTTATTCTTAGGCACAGCACAGCATGCATAGCTTTTCTCAGTTCTCCTCTTCTTTTCCTTAGGCTTTTAAGTTCTTTTCTGTTCTGTTTTCCTGTCTCTGACTTTATCCAGGCATCTTTAATAAAAATTTTTAGAAAGTTAGAATGGTTGCGTTTTTTGGCAGATGTAAAACGTGTTAGAGAGAAAGAAGAACGGACACGTGTAGCCACGTCTCCTAAAGGGAACAGCAAAATCTTTTTGCATTTACTATAGAGCTCGTAGTTCTGAAGTGAGCTAGCCAGGGCTGAGGGATGTGATGTGATATGCCCACAAGTCTGAACATGTTTTTTTGCTCCACTTTGCTGAACAAGAATTGTCTGATAGCCAAAAAAAATTGCAGTTTGGGCTTAATCAGATATTAAGAGATTTCCTTGTTTCTTAGATGGGAGGCTTCCTAGAGATTTCAGTTTGGGGCTGAACTATTACTCGGCATAAAGTGAATTGTAGAGTTGTAACATCTCTCTAAATGGCTTCACACAGCTCATGTAAAAGTCATGTATGTTTTTGTTTATGGAGCTGAAACAGATTAATCAGTTTATGATAGCTTTACCTGGATATTGTCCTAGTGTTTCTTAAACATTTTTATTAGGACCTGGCTAGCAGGCTTTGCCTATCTTGTGTTTTTTAAGGGCTGCTGATATAACCATGAAGTGTTTCCAAACATAGTCCTGCCGAAAGCTAGCTACTTACTTCTGGTTTACATTTTGCCAATTAATTCCAAGTACCCTAATAAATGTTAGTTTTCTGTGTGTGTGTGTGTGTGCGCGCGCGCGTGTGAAGCACTAATTCAAAGGGGGAGGTTAGGTTTGTTATTTCTATGGCGTGTGAAATGGGCTGGATGTTAGAGAGCAGCAGAGCAAGGCGTGTGCCCTGCCTCCAGAGCAGGCAGCAGCAAAGAGCCTGTGTGAGAAAAGCGGGAGAGAAAGCAAAGAGGGCGCCGGGAGCAGAACTGTAGAGAGCTCCTTGAATATCAAAGTACATGTGCTATTTCCTGTTTGTTCCTGAACGTAAGGCTTTTTACTTTGATCTTACATACGAGATGATGCAAAGCGTGGCCTTGAGGTGCACGAGTAGGAAAAGTTTTCCAAGCAGAAGAGACGCTAGAGGTGGCAGAGGGAATTGATCTCTCCTGGATTTGAGAGCATCTTCATAGGTTTGTGGCCACGTTTGTTAGCAGCAAAGTGCTGGGTGGTGGGGATGGGCCTTGGCCTCTCCATATTTTTCCAGCCATGTGGTACGTGGTGGCTGCAGTCCTCTGCATGCAGTCCTTGGTATTTCCAGATGCTGTTAATTTAGTCCCTGTTTCCCTGTAGTCCTTCGCGCGTTTGTGCAGCCGAGCTCTCCAAGCTGGCGGGTTTCCGCACCGTGAGAGCATTGCAGATGTGTCGGGGCTGCACTTGCTCCAAGCGGTGCGGGGAAAGGCGGCTCCGCCCGGCCAGCCCCACCAAGGGGGCCCCGCAGGCTTCACCGGGTCCCCGGCAGCCCGGCCGAGCCCTCCGCTCTCTTTAAAGCAAGCGCGATTTTTGTGCATTGGCTTTGGCCAATTTGTTATGCTTTAAGGCTGTGGAGCCAGCTGTCTGCAGTCTGATGTAATGTTGCCCTGGAAACCAGAAATGAAACACTTAAGCATTCACCACAGAATTACTACATACAGCATTAGCCAAAATAATTAAAAGTTGAGCCATATGGGCTTTCGGATGGAAAAATTTGGAGCGGAGGAGATGGAAGTTAAGTTGTTCCTATTTGCAGTACTGCAAATCCGTTTGTTTTCCCCTTGGAGCACGAGGAGAGGCCTGCTCCGGCGGTGCGCGGGGGGGATGGGGAGATGGAGGGGCCCCGGCTGTTTTACCGGCGCGTTAACAACACCGAGGCTTGGCCTAATGGGACGGCCGTGTGCCAGGGGCCGGGAGGCGTTGGCGGAGGGAGGTGCAGCATGGCCGCCTCCTGTGCCGGAGAGCCTCTGGCCTAGCCTCTTGCAGACGCATCGTTCCCTCTTTAACAGGCTGTGTCTACCCTTCTGCAGTGCTGCAGCACACTGAAGTGCTTGTTAAGGGGGAAGAGGGTGAGGCAGGGGCTGGCAGCCAGCTGCGTCAAAGCCCTGTGCCAAGGCCTGGCTGCTAGAGCTGTCCAGGAAGCCATTTGCCCAGCCCGCCACGTGTTGGGGAGATTGGGGTGATTTTCCCATCTGAAGTCAGGGACAGCCACCAAAAAAAGCAATTCAGTCACCCTGGAAGCGGGGAGGGTAGAGGGGGTCAGGGAATTCAAAGCATCGAAGTTCAGTGATTTCCAAATATGTCGCTTACGGCCTGAATGCTTTACATTTCTGTTTTCTGTTTAATATTAGCTGTAAAAGAAAGCATTGCCTGAGCTGGAAAATTAAGCTCTGTTTCCCATGTGCAAAAATGGAAACTTTTGATAATTTTAAGGCCTTTTTTTAAAAAAATTGTTTCAAAACCAGGAAGCAAATCAAAAGTAACCCTTTTTCAAAATGGTTTCATTTTCAAGGAGTCAGCAGTATTTGACAAGAAAGCTTCCTGAGCGGCACCACTGGCGTAGTCACCGACGTTTTTAGGCCTTTTTGCATAAACTTGTTAGCCATCCTTTTCCTTTACAGAAGATTTTCCGTGCCACATGCTACCCGATATGATAGGAAATAGGCTGCTGGAGAGAGACTGTTTTTACTCAACCCGTTATCCAGTGTCTCCTGTTGTTAAACACGAGCTGTTCTCACCTCTCTTGGCCGAGCACCGGCGCTAGGAAGGGTCTGTTGCTGCCTGTGGCGGACCCCGGCTCAAAGGGTGCCGTGAGTCCTGAAGCAGTGGGGAAAACCAGCTGGCACTTGATTACGATGGGACGTTACTCATTTTGAAGTGTGCTGGGGACCCCCTGTACCGCCCAGTCGGGGTTGATGTCAGTACCTTGTGCTGAGGCTATTTTTGCACTCGCTTTCGCGGTGATAGTCATGAATGCAAATGTCAGACATCGTAAAAGCTTTTGTTGTCGTTGTTGAGTCTTTGTAACCCTGAGGGGGACAGTTCTTTATCAGATACCAGTGGTGCAAAAGGAAGACTAGTTGTTTATTCTTTGATGAAATCTTGGGCGGGAGGACCAGGTATGAGCCATTCTCTGTCTTACAGAGCTCACAGTTTTACAAACAGTAGTCTTGCAAACCAAGGGTGTACGAAAAGTAAGGAAGGAAAGCAATGACTTACAGTAATTGCATTTAAAATAAACGTATCTTGAGTGCAGGGTATGCATGATGGTTGCTTGCCAAGATGCGCTTAATGGCCTAAGAAGTCTTGACTGAACTTCTTGATTATGGTCAATAATCCATTTGTCATCTTATCTAAATATGTCTGTCTTGTTGTTTGACATGTCACTAAGTTGTCCCAGCCATAATCTCTGAATTAATGCTCATCTTGCTGCTTAATTTATCTTGATATAAACAAGCCCGATACTCCTCTTTACAGCCCTGTTTTTCCCAAAGGAAGATTATTAATTACCTAGCCAGCCTGTACCCATAATAAACGCATTCCTGCGGCGCTCAGATGGCAGAATGGTAATTCCTACTGCCATATGTGGTCCATTTGGTATTCCGTCTTGTTTTGGAGTAACACGAAGTTTGTGAGAAATCAGTAATTGACAGCGCCCTTGCAGAAAGTGGCTCAAGTTTGCTCTGGTGTGGTTCTGCTGGCCTTGTGAAGTGCGTGCCTGCGAGGTAGGCTTTCAGAGCTGCCCCAGCTCCTTCAGGCACTGTTTGTGCCTTTGAAAGTGTACCGGTGCAACTGCTAATTGGTGTCCTGCCCCAGGGCATCTACCGTTATTACCACATCCTGATATTTAAGTGTATTAGAAAAGCAGAAAAAGGTTTTGTATTTGGCCTGTCTTTTATTCAGCCTCCAGATAAGCAGACAGCATTTTTGCTGGGGAAGAGGAAAGGGTGGCCTTTTTTTTTTTTTTTTCCTTTCCCCACTTTGGCTTGCATTTGTTGGGGATTTTTCTTTTTTTAAAAGTTTAATTAAGGAGAAGGAGAAAAAAGGATGAGCACGCTGTGGAAACCCAGATAGCTGCGCCGACAGGAAGTTGCATGAGGGTTTTTAGAGCCAACCATTAGGAATGCAGCGAATTGACTGGGACCGCGGGTGAAAACAAAGTAAGGTATACGATCCATACCACGCTCCAGCTGGAGCCCGCGCTGCGCACAGGAATGTGCAGTGGCGCACGGTGCCAGGGCTGTCCTGGCTGAGCCAGAAAGCCCTGCTGGCCTTCTCTCCTCTCCCCTTCCCTTCCCTTCCCCCCGCCGCCTTCCACATTCTGAACTGATTAAAACAGAGGAAGTAGCACATTGAACGTTGGATCTGGCTCGAAAATCGAAGTCGTCTTTTCGTTCACAAGGAATGGATTGTTTCAGCTTGTTGTGTCACTGCTGCTGGAGAGAGGGGAATTTTTTTTTGTCTCTGTAATGTTTGATACTTGAGGGAAAACAGCTGGAACTGAGCATACTGGATCAGATGCAAAACGAAACGGGATGCTGGGGAATATGGACTGCACTGTATATCTGAAAAGGTCAGAGTTTTCCCTTGGTCAGTGCTGGAGGAATGCTGTGTCCGTCTTAATTCCAGCCTCGAGAGCCTTCAGGAGGAGTGTAGGGAGCAGGGAGGAGGAAAGGAATATTTTGTAACTGTGGCAGTTCGTGAGCGAGGCAGATGAGGTCTCCTCCTTCCTTTTCCTTCCCGTCCCTTTCTTGTGCTGCTGGTTTTGATTTTCTGGGAAGACTGGGGGGAAAAAAAAAGAGAAGTCGTCAATGACAGAGCATCAGTTTGGAGAAGCTGTTTATAACCAGGTTTAAACAGCAAGTTCTGAGATGCCAGACAGACCAGTGACTGACCCAAACCACAGGAGCATAACTGGTATGGTAAGAGCAGCCCTGGGAAAGAGCCCTGCCTGAAACGTACTGAGAGAGGACGTGGAAGTAGTTATTACACAATGCATGGGAAGAAAGACAAGGGCAGGAATGCATTTCAATGCCTAGGATCTTACGTTACACAGATTTAGAAATCAAAATGGTATGTCACGCTTTCAGAAAAAGAAAAAGAAAAAAGAAAACCCTCAGTAATTTAAATGTTTCTGTCTGACCTGGGCTGAAAATATAACACCAGTTACAGAGCTGCATTGACGCAGCGCAGCAGATGAGCTGGGTTAACTTGACTTGAAGGAGCAAGCCATGGAACTACAACTTTATTAATATTCCCTTTGTTTCTTTGCCAGTCAAGAGAACAATCTGATGATGAAACAGAGGAGTCGGTGAAGTTTAAGAGATTGCACAAGCTGGTGAATTCTACTCGCAGAGTCAGGAAGAAACTCATAAGAGTGGAAGAAATGAAAAAACCCAGCACAGAAGGTAAAAGACAACGTGCATATGGTTACAACTGTGTGTGTGGATACATATTTCTGTTGAGAGGGGACAGAAAGTGAACGGCTGGAGGAGGGAGGGGTAGAGTGTTCTTAACGGACGGTAGGAAAGACTGCCTTGTCTATGGTGCATGCCTTACCCAAGTAATTGCATTTTGAGACTGTGGAAGGAGGAAAGTGACAGGCTAGGATGTGGTTACTGCTGATCTCCTGATATTCCCAGAGCAGCGCTGGAGAGCCCCTCATTAAGAGATTAGAACTTGGTTTATGTTTTATGCCTCATGCTGGGGAGGGAATGAGACTAGGAGCAATCCTAGCTGGCTGCCCCACAGGCTCAGCAAGGAGGTAAGCAGAGCCGCCACCACGTTGCTCCCTCCTCTGAGGCCTGGGACGGCACACAGGTGAAGCTATTGCTAGTTTTGGGAAGGTGGTGGCTGGTTGGTGGTACAGTTATGCCACATGGCATCATCCTGTGGCAAAAGTACAGAAACTCTATCAGACATTCCTGTGGGATTAACTCCTACTGCTGGGGGAGCCTGCTTGCAGTTTGGCTCCTGAATAAGCTGTGTTGCTGAGAGAGGGGGAGAGAAGGGAGGAGGAGGAGGGTGGGGAAACGGGAAGCAGAGTTCAGCCCCTGGGAAAGCAATACTGCAGAATTAACTCCAGATGACCTGTATCCATGTGTGAGCACCCAGATTAACGGAGCCTGAGCCTCAGGAGCCTCTCTGCACAGCCCTGCTTGAGTCCTCACTGGAATTGTGGGCACCCCTCTGTTAGTGGCCTTACCGGGGTCATATACCGATTCCCCTCAGCTTTGCAGTGAGCTGAGCCGTATTATGATTCCTTCCTAGTGCATTTAAGGAGAACGTGTGCATCTTCTTGAGTATGTGGCAGGAAGCTGTTGGCAGATTTATGATCTAGCCTGCCTCTCTCCTGTGTGATGATGGTGTTACTGGCTGGCGTGAAAGGCACGGCCGGTCTAGAGCCCTGAACCGGGCAGCTGTCTTGGTCTGAAAAGGTTTTGTCACCTTATAGGGTGAGCATAAAGCAGGGTTACCTTGGAAGCAAAAACATGGTTTATGAGAAAGGGCAAACAAAACAGGGCTATTTTTCCCCTGCTCTGGGGAAGGGACCCCAGAGAGGCCTTTCCTACCCCCTCCCTCCCTCCCTGTGGGCCTGGGAAAAGCTGCAGGGAGCCATCAGCCAGAGGCTCCAGGGGTGGGAGCAGCTGCAGAAGCAGGCAGCCCAGGGGCCGCTGGGCGTGCAGATGCCTTCCTGCAGTTTGACCAGACTTTCTCTTCAGCATGTTAACTGTCTGTTTTGCTCTCGATTCCCTCTCTTACAGTGCTTCATCTCCTTGTTTCCTTTTCTCCTTCAGTCTTTCACTTAAGTGTCCTAGTTCCTTCCAGGTTTTTTTCCCACAGTTTTCCACCCCTGCCCCCCACAGAAAAATCACTGAATTAACAATTGTCTGCAAGAAAAACTTGCTCTGCTTCCTTCTTTCTCCATCTCCTGCCTGTCTTCTCTGTTTTAACTCCAGGCTTTTCTGAATAAGTTATCTGTAACTCTGAGTATGTACTTTATCTAGCACTCTGGAGTTCCTTTGTAGATTGGCTTTTAGGAAACTGTAGCAGAACCAATTATTGCTAAATAACAACATGAATTACTTCTGCATAACTTCTACATAAGTAGAAGGCCCCTTAAGTAGCCAAGTCTACGTTAGGAGTAGATATCTATGACTTTTCTTTCAGTAAATTCTCCCCACACCCAAGTTTTCATGTGGCAAATTAAAAGTGCTTCATAAATGCTGTCCATGCCCATATCTCATAATGTAGGTCTGTATTTCCATTTCGATATGTCAGAGGGCTCTGCAAGATCACAAAAAATACTGTGGTCAGATTTGGGGATTGCTGTCTGGTCTTCCAAGTTACCTGTGGTTGACTGGATCGGTTCTTGAGCTGTTTGCTGCTGTTGCTTAAATCTGTGTTATGAATGTGACGTAATGTGAAATCCTAGGTGGCTAGGTTTTGGGGAGTTGGCTACAAAATTTGATTGAGTAACATCAGTAAAATTTCAATAAATTCATCAGTGTTAAGAGCCTTTAAAGTGTGAGAGTAGGCTCGGTTTGAAAACTGACGTGCAGTTCCCTAGAAGAAAGATTCCTCATAATCCTTCTCAAAAATTTCTTCACAAAGAACAACTTTGCGAAGTTTTCCTTATACGTTCGTTTTCTTAAACAAAAGTACGCTGATCCCAGATCCTTCTCCCACATTTGTACTGTTGACTCTGTTATCACACTAAATATACATCTGGATGATCTGATACTCGCTAGAATGTGCCAGTATCTGAATCCGTGTGTATTTTGTGTTAGTTTACTCCTAGTGAGCTAAATAACTGAAGCTTCCTGATTCCTGGGCATCATTCCTATATAGCATTTAAAAACAAATCACGTCTACATCTGTGTCATTATGGCTTTGTGTCATGGACTCACTCCAAATAACATCTGTTACAGTGTTGACACACAATGCATATTTTACAAGCTGTTTAAAAACATATTTACTCAGTGGACTAAAATTGTTTATCAGCACATATTCAGTCCCAGGAGAATGTCTATTTTCTGTTCAAATTGAGAAGGAGAGGGGAAAAAGAGCAAGTTGGACAGTCCAGTGAAAGTGGTGTCAAAATCAGACTGCAATCTACAGACCTACCCCGGAAAAGCTCTCAAGAGTGAAAGTTATGTGTCAGATGTGATCTGCTATCCCTTCACTGTCGCAGCGAGTTTTATCTTGGTAAAATAGCATCTTAGGTTTCAGCAAATATATGTCAAATATGTTTTGCCAATAGAGTGAACTGAAGGTGAGACAGAAAGCCTGCACAGGGCAACTAATCTTCTTTCACTTTGAAATGTGTCCCCTGTTATTGAATGAGTGAGTTTAGTAAATCATAGGTATTTTGGTAATGGTTCAAATTTAGCTCTCCTGTAACACTGTGGAAGCAATCAACGATGAAGGCAAAGTTGGGTCAGGCAAGAAATTTATTTTGGCAAGAAATAAATACAGTTACATTTCTCTGTGTGTTTCTGATACATACCTGTGCAGGACTGAGGAGGATCTGTAGTCTTGTTTGACTCTTTCCTTGTTACTGTATCTAATACCTGAGCCTATACTTTACTCAGAAGAAAACACCAGAGAAAAGTTTCTTAAATGATAAATGTGAAAAGGAATTGCAATTTCAGGTCCTTTATTCCCTTCTCTCCACTCCAAAAAGGAGACCTGGCTGTTTGCCCATCTCCAGTACTTGTGTTGCAAAAAGTCTTCTTCCCTTTCTGTGAAATATGTATTTGGTGAAAACCAAGTGATTCTGTCATTACCAGGACACTGTTGAAATTGGCACACCTGCAATTTGACCTACTTTTTTTTTCTTTGCATCTGTTTAAGTAAATTCTGTGTGATTAAAATTGGTGCCTCTTCCCCCGTCGAAAACCCCAAACTTTTAATTTCATCCTAGAGCTCAGCTCCATAACTTTCTGGCAAAAATACTGCTTTCTGCAGCAGCAGCAGCACTGGGTATTGGAAAACTGGACCTGAGAGATACTTGTTTGGTTTTTAAAACCTGGGTATACTTCTGACCTATTGTAATCTCACTAGAGCTGAGCATCATATGCAAGTATCAGAAGAAAAATGTGAGAAACAGATCCCAGTTCCAGCTTTTAAGGGGTTCTTAGTGAGAGCATCTGCGGTCTTACTTAGCTGCAGATGCAAGAGAGAAACTTAAAATAACGATGAGTTTACTTACAGGATGCTGTCATCTGTCTACTGTTAACTCATCCCAGAACTCTCACTTCACAAATGGAAGGAACTGCTTCAGATTTATCCAGTCGCAAATACCTTCTGGGCTGCTTATATCAGGAAGAGTTTTCTTCCGTTTTAAGTTGGTGATATCTTAAATAAGTACAATAACGCTCTACAGGGAAGCATCTTAGAGAATTATGAACGATGACATGCGTTGTGCTGCTTTTGTCCCCGTAGGTGTGGAAGAGCACTCACTTGACAACTCTCCTATACTGGATGACAGATCTGCACTTTACTCTGGAGTTCACAAGAAGCAATTCTACTTTGATGGCTCCTGCGAAAAGCAGCCAGAGGATGACTCGGACTCACTTACTACTTCTCCCTCATCCAGCAGTCTTGATACGTGGGGAGCTAACCGGAAGCTAGTGAAGACCTTCAGCAAAACTGATAGCCGTGGCCTTATCAAGCCTCCCAAGAAACTGGGGACATTTTTCTCTTACCCAGAAGAGGAGAAGACCCAGAAAGTTTGCCGCTCCTTGACAGATGGGGAAATGAAGAAGAGCCTCGGCTCGCTGAGCCATGGGGTAAGTACAGAAAGCATTTGCTTTTATGACAGCAACAGGCACAAGCACCATCTTCTGGTGTCCCTGGAGGAGATTCAGAGTGTAAGGAAGCAGATCCGATTGAAGAAAATGGATACTAACTATTCCTGTTCCAGAGCTTTTCTTTGCCAGCGCCCTGCTAGGAAAGGAGCATCCCCCGCAACTTGCGACCTACAATTACTGCGGCACAAAACGAAAGGGGGTGGAGGTTGTGGCTTCCCAAACAGAAGGCTACGAGGGCGCACTTCTGTCAGCGAGTTCAATATTACCTATGTGGTGGAGAGAAGCCTGTACAGTCACCTCAACCTCTCACAGCTGGTGCGTCCCGTTACTGACAGGACCCTGAGCAAGGCCGAGAAGCAGGACCTGAGGAGATGCCTGCTGGAGGAGGATGAGGAGGCCAAGAGGAAGTGGGCTGCCACAGTGGATCGCTGTACTAAAAGGGTTCTCTTGAGAATCCACCAAAAGTCTGTGAGTCAAAGAGTTGCCATGAAGGTGGTCTTCCAGTTTCTGTGAGGTTGCAGTCAACACTTTCTGCTTTATACTTTTACCTAAAATTCGGTGCTGCTGCTTTCCTTGCCATTAGAAACTCTTAAGCGCTGTAATTCAGCTGTAAGGGAAGAGTTTGATATAATCCCATCAGAGAAGAGTTTTGTTGAGTCTGTAGTTTCTATGTGTACAGAATAACTCAATGAGAGAGAGCAAATATGACAAAATGCTGCTTCTAAAATTCACCTAGTGCAGAAGTTGAGATTACTGGTGAACAGAGGAGCTTTGAGATGCTATAAACATGTTCTTTGTGATGCTTTGGGAGTCAGTATTCTCTTAAAGGGATACCGAGAGATGAACAGAATTTTCAGAGGATTAGAACATCCTTAGTCAACTGTGCTCTGTTTCTCTCCTGCTGTCATTGCCTCGTATTGGCCCTCCCCTTCTCATTTTGCATCTCATCAGTTCACCCACCCAGGTCTGCATTCTCCGTTACACACACAGCTGCAGAAAAACAGGGGAGTTTTACATTGTCTAGACACTGCCCTCCTGCTTGCTGCTTACCACCACCAGAAGTGCCCCTTCTGCTCTGTCCCTGGCCACTGCTGCTTCTTTCTAGCACGGGGTGAAGGTGGCACCTTCCCACAGGGCGTTGTGGAAGGGAAACAAGGGGTGGCCAAAAAAGGAAATTGTGCTGTACAATGGGAAATTAAGTGATTTGAGCACTCCAGACAGGTCCAAAGCTGCTTCCTGATTATATGACCCAGTTTTGACAGTTCCCTTAACCATGATGCTGAGTTTCCTAGGAACTTGCCTTTGGGGCCAGCCAGATCTCCAAAGCTGAGCCAGCTAGTCTGTTGTCTAGTTGACAATGTAGATATGTTCCCTACTTCAGTGGGTGGAAACAGCAGTGCACCCATAACATTAAGCAAGATATTCCAGTGAACAATACAGTAGAAACAGCTTTTCTTCTTGAACTACAGATTATATTTTGAGAGGTCTCTGCTTCATTTCTTCAGGTGTGAGGTATTCTTGATATAAGAGTCGCAGCCTTGGTCTCCTTGAATAACCTGTAGGAGGTGACCAAGCCTTCATGGTTCACTTTTCACTCTTCAGCCACAAAATAGATAGGTTTTTTCTACCCAATACCATGAATGTTCTCTCTTGGCAGCTTCCCTATTTCTTCTGCAATGACTGCTTACCCTGCCACTCACAGGGTACTGTTTATTTTCATAGACATTGTACTCAAAAGACATTGTTTTCCCATAAGGATATTACAATGATAAGAGAAATCTTACTCGTCCGTCTGTGGGTTGAATAATAGGGGTATCTCAGGCAAAAGAGCATACTCGTATGTGCTAGAGATGCCCCATAGTTAAAAATACCCTCTAAAACTGTCTTTGTAAATACAGATGACAGAAACAAGCTTTTCAGTTCTAATAAGTAGTCTCGCTATAGTAATTTCATTATGAAAACCATCTGGACTGACTTCTGCTTATTCACAGAGATACAGACAGAGGAGAAATGGATAGCATTTTGTTGTTGTTGTTGAGGAACTCCTCAGTCAACTGCTCCTCCAGCCTCGTTTGAATAGGATAAATGGTGGAGACACGCTGCTCTTACTAGCTTTTTCAGCACACTTCTTCCTGAAACCGCAAAAAGCTGGCAAACTTCAACTAATGCCACTCCTTCTTCCTAGAAGCACTTAATGTTTGTTTGCTGCAACCTCAGGGAAATTGCAATGCCTATGTATTCAGTGGAACTGGTCACTCTGTCTTGCCTTGCCATTCATTTTTGTCATTTATATTTGTTTCAGTGACCTGGACATGCATGAAATTTTCAAATCGCATCAGTTTTTCTTTTCTCCCAAAACAATAATACTTTTGATTGCATGGCCATTCCATTGAATATCCCTCTCCTCATCCACAGACCTTTTGTTTGGTACAGTATTGCCAGAGTTGCTACTGGAATCTGAAGGCGGAAGTCAAATGTTGAATGTATGGGGAGGTCCGTAATGAAACAATAAGCATTGTTAATATGGTACAATTATTCAGAAGCTTTTAACCAAGAGACGTTTTGCTCTCTGAGAAGACTGCTTTTGGAGGAGCTCTGGCTGGTTTGACATACAAGTTTGCTCAGAGCAGTTCCAGATGTCCTCTCTTCATTGCTGGGATTACCATACGCTGTAGGATTAGTTAGAATGGACTCTTCACAGAAGGACGACATTACTCATAGCTAAACGTGCTGTGCTTTAAAAACTGATCTTATTACTTGTGGTTGGTCTCAAATGCTTTCCAAAAACAGTTTTTAAAAGCTGTGCCATAGTCACACTTCCTTCTGGAAAAAAAACACTTAACAAAAATTCTACATCACAGCACTAGACAAAGCTGGCTTTGAGTTCTAGTAGAGTTGTGGTGGGTACAAAAACTGTCATCCAAGCACTGTAGGTACACAGCACCCAACATAAAAGCTAGAAAAGAAAACTTTTTAAAAAGCTATTAATACAGCATATAGATTAGCAGTGAACAGGGCAGGAAGAATGTTTACTTTAATAGAACTGATTGATATAATTGTTTATTAAGTGGCACAGTTTATAGAGCTTGCTTCTTCCTAACAGAGTGTCAAAGCAGACTGGTAGTTTTCAGGTGGTGGGTCTTCACAGACTCCCAAGTACACACTCACAGTACTGACTGGGCAATCCTTTGTAGGTCTGATCTGATGCTTAGCTGAGTCTTAAGGTGTCTTTGAAGTTACTCTGTTGGGTAGTTCAGGCCCTAAGAACTTATAGTTCGCAAGTGGTTGATCTTCTGCTTCCTGTTTGTCTCTAACTCTGAAGAGAATACTTATAATAGACATCTGCATGTCTCGCAACCCACACTCAGAGCCCAGAGTTGAAGTTGTGCAAGTAAATTTTAACTGCCATGCCTTTGTTTCTCTGGATTGCCCTGTGAGACTTCTGACAGGACCAGGTACTTGAGTACTGTGCAGCTGGATGTTCGGTGGCCAAATGAAATGTCAAAGGTTTTACCTTTTGGATTGCAAAGCAAAAGCTGGATTCTCTCTGAGCCCCCTCAGTGTCTGGTCTTTTTTCAAGTGATACCAGAGCTTTAGCAGAGACTCGTCTGCCACAGTTAAACAATGGTTGGCTGTGGAAATGCAACTGTATGGAGTTCGATTGCCTTCCCCTTTTGGGAGGGAAGTAGTGTCATAGTGCTGATTTTCTTTTTTTATTCAGGATGATTATGCTAAACTGCATCTGTGCATTCAGCCAAAACTGAGTCACTCCACTAGGAGATTGTGGCACTGTAAACATAGCGTACTTTCTCCCAGAAGTAGCAGAGCTGCCCCGTATCACCACAGGTGTGATGGTCAGTACCTAATCTGGAATCAGGGCTTGCTGAGCTCTGGGGGGACAGTGCTTGTGGATAGCTGGACTGTTTTTTCCCTCCTCTTACCAAGGGCTTGCCCTGCAAGGCCTCTAGTGTTTCCCTGTATTTCAGTGGAAATGGAGTCTGTGCAGCGATTCCCAGAAGGTAGGTTATTCAGTGCTTTAAAAGATTGGTGGTTCTCTGTTTCAGTGCTACTGTGGACTTATTTATGAAGGCAGATGGGAGTGCTGAGGTGGAGTTGCCAGCACCCTGGAAAACTTGATGCATAAGATCAACAGTTTCCTCGGACCAAAAAGTCTTTTTTCTTTTTAAAAAGAAGAGTAGGCAATAGATGACTCAACAGCAGCGGACCTTAGGCCAAGGAGTTGTCTCTGGAAAAGACAAATGACTCAAATTGCTTTATAACAGATTTCTTGATTTATAATCTCCCATCCTTTTGTTTGTTTGTTTGTTTGTTTCCATTTTTGCAGACATTTGTGTTTTCACTGGTGTTCTCCAAATCACAGATGTTTTGAGTGAGCTGATCATTGTGATAGAACTGTATCCATCCTTTTTTTTTTTTTTTTGCAGAGAACCTGTAGCTTTGGAGGGTTTGACTTGACAAATCGTTCCCTTCATATTGGAAACAGTTCTGACCAAATGGTGAGTTTAAGACAAGAAGGCGCAGACTTGAAATAGCATAAAATGAAATGCGCAATAGAGTTATAATAGACTGAAGTGTAATTTAGGTCTGTAATAACAGTTTGGGGATCCAAGAAAGCAGAGTATCTTTGTTAACCTCAAACTTCCTTAGCTTTGAGAATAACATACCCACCCATATCCATGTGTGTATAAGTATTTATATACCATATGTGTAAAGAGGCAGGAACAAGTGATCAAAGCGCAGATCTGGGGGCACATCTGTGGGCTATTCTTACGTCTGACTTCCTCAGAGCATCACCCCAGGCAAAACATATGATTACTTTCTTGGTAAAAATATTTACTATTTGGAATGATGAGGCAAACTTTCATTCGCAGAAGATCTGCAAGTTATTTGGGTGGAAGTCATTATGTAAGAGATTTATCATTTGTTTTCTCATTGTATCTAAGAGCTCTGGAGTAGACCAGGATCCCATTGTGCTGGGTGCTGCGCAATTGATCTCAGAGCTCTTCATGTTTAAAAAAAAAAAACCAACCACCTCCCCTGAGAATTAATTCCATTTTATGTTACTCATGTTGATCCCAGTGTTACTGTTGGTCAGCCTGCGGCCAAAAATAACAGAACAGAAATGAGCCAGAACGTTATATCAAATGAAATTGCCGACATATTTTTTCCTTTTGCCCATATATGTTTTTCTTTTCTGTTTCAACATTGGCTCTGATAACTTCTCTGTTCACTTAAATCAGGTCTAAATTGTGAAACATTTTATATGCCAGCATTATATTATTTTTTATGTCAGTTGGGGTTTTTGGGATAGTTTTTGTTTTTCTGATTATTTTTTTAACACCATAAACTACTCCTAAATTGGCCAAAACTGTGGGTGATTATTTTATTCATCAATTTTCAACTCAGTAAAAAAGTTAACTTCCAAACTTTATCTTTAAACATAGATACTTTGGCATATTTTGTTCAGATTGGTGTTGATATAGGAAAGCGTGAAATCTGGATGTTACATTTTTCCTTACTAGCATCAGTAGTGGGGGAGATGCAGTGCACCAGAATAATGTATGCAGATCAAGATTTTTTTCTTGAAGACATTTAAGTCCATTAAGTGGAAGGTTTTTCCCCCAAAAAGATAAGGCAAAGAGCTGTCCTTAATTTCTGCTAAAAGACCAGAAGTTAGCAAAGAAGTTGTAATCACAAACAACTTGTAAAGGAAAAAATACAGAATTGTCAGAAACGAAGTATCAGCTGAATTTCAGAAAAACTTTTTGGGAAAACATTAGCAAAGTAGCAAACATACATGAATTTAGAAAAAAAGATAGATCTTTTCTGTAGAATGTAGGTTACACTTATTTTAGGGTTTGTTATCTTATGTACCTAAATTGTCCTCAGAAGGATTATTGAACCGAGTCAGAGACCAACTTCAGTAGTCAATCTATTTGGCCAAACAGATTTTGGTCCTTTTTGTGTTGTGATTTTTGGTGCACCCTTGCCAATGGAAGGTGCTGGTAGTAGCTCTAATAGAGCTGCCTTGCTGTGGCTTCTGACATACTGTGCAACGAAAGACCGTGTTTAACATGCCGCCTGGACAATCTGAGTAAGGGCTGAGTCATACAAGTAAGCCTGGCAAAATGTCAACTGATCCATGTTAATTCTTTGCGTGTGCTTGTGGCATAAGTAAATGCTAGGTATCTTGTGCTGGTTTAGAAAAGGTTAAATGCATTCAAAGCAGCTGGCCTTTGCCATCCGCTATATACGAACCAGCTAATTTAGTTCGGCAGTACCCTGTTGTGTGTCTTAAGAATAGCTGTCCAAGTGTAACCTTCTACCATGGTTGATGGATTTAGTAGCTTTTTTTGCATTTTTTTTATAAACAATCCACAGTAAAACCACAGAGACAGTCATCAGGAGAGGTTAACTGAATGCCTGTCTGAAAATAAAAAGTAAATTTGGGTAGCCAAATGTAGGTATCCATATATATACACACGCAGATATATATTTGGCTAGGATCTCAGAGGTACCTTTTTTCCTGTTAAACTGTACGTAGTATTGACCAACATGAGCCACAACTACTGTTGTATGTCCTGTCAGGAGGGCTTAGCCTGAAACCGTGGAGTTTTCTGTCAGGTCAAATGCTTACCTGAAACTCAAAGGGATAGAGGCATCCTAACAGACCCCAACACATCTATACACAGTACCTGCAGTAAAGGTTACAAACCAGGCCTTAGGATTAAGGTACAGTGGACGGCTACAGTGATTTGCACAAGGTCTCAACAGTGAATTTCGAGCAGTAAACAGGACACCATGCTGCCGTCCTGTGTCTGCCTGGATACCTCTGCAATGACTGCTGACTGAGGAAAAAAACGGCTCTTGTATTTTATAGGCTTAAACCCTGTTTTATTTTGCAGGGCAAAGAAGGAGACTTTGTTTATAAAGAAGTGATCAAATCACCATCTGCCTCCCGTATATCTCTGGGCAAAAAGGTGAAGTCTGTAAAAGAAACCATGAAGAAAAGGATGTCTAAAAAATATAGCAGCTCTCTGTCTGAGCAGGTATGTAAGGTCTGCAATGGAATCCACTTAGTAGTGGAGAAGTGATAATCAATATTGATTCCCATGCTTCAAGGCATCTCTGCAGAAATTTCTAACAAGATTGTGTGGTGTGGTTTATTCCTATGTTCTTATAAAATCCCTCACTGTGAAATGGCTTCCTATAGATGCCAAACCATGAAAATGCATTTTCAGATTTTCATTCAAGTAGATCATCAGCAGAAGCCTGTGGTTGATGGCATTCCACATCTCACTCTGTATTTCCATTATCTCGTTCTATATTTCCATTTCTTTATCTGTCATCATTATTTATTAGGGGAACCGGTCTGTGACACAGGGTCACAGTAATATATTTAATCTGCAATTTACACCTTAGTTTAAATTCCCAGCATAACTTCACATACGTGGTTCCTCTTTGCTATTGCAGATCTTTTCTCCATCATAGCTTGCCCTCTGCAGCAGCCTGTTCAAACAGATGCACAATGTAGTCAGAAAGGGGCATCCCACAGAAGATTATCCTATTATTCTTTCATTACAGATTTTTATAGCTTATTCTTAAAGGCAAACCTGAAGTACATTAGTTGTAAATTAGGCTTTGAATTTCAGTGGCCTAGGAACAATTGCTGTCTTTTTCCCTTTTGGTGTACTTCGGGTTCCGTGCTGTGGCGGAGTGTCAAAAATTCTTCGGCATTTGTTTAAAACCAATCTTGCCACGTGAAATGTGCAAGTGATAGCTTAGAAAGCCGCCGGGAGAGCCGAGCTCTCTCTGGCTGACATCGCCCCCAAGTGGCCTGGTACCGGCTGCAGGGTCGCCGCGGGTGCTCGCAGCCCTAGAGAGATGGAAGGGGAGTCGTGCCCCACCCCATCTGCCTTTTGGTATTAAAGCAAAGCGTTAGTGCCTGGAAAAGGAGCAGTTCGTAACATTCAAAATCACAGCCCCGAAGCGCAGAATCTGGAGGCAACGTAGAGAGGCAGAAGCATGACCAGTTTTATGCAATGCTTTGCAACATTAGAACCCCTTTCCTGTAGGACTATTAGCCA
Organism: Gymnogyps californianus; assembly: GCF_018139145.2. Classification (NCBI taxonomy): domain Eukaryota; kingdom Metazoa; phylum Chordata; class Aves; order Accipitriformes; family Cathartidae; genus Gymnogyps; species Gymnogyps californianus. The sequence goes on from NC_059473.1 coordinate 55,336,585, forward strand.
TACTTATTCATAACCAGGGGCAGTGCTACAGTTACAGTTATTTAATTTAGATTTACAATTAAAACGTTTTAAGGTCTAACATGATTTGATATTGATAAGAAGATGCTTTGATGTCTGACTGGCCTTACAGTGCCCCTCTGCAAAGTCTGCCTAAGAAAGGGATACTTTGAGAAATCAGTTTACAGTGAATTAGCAATACTTCTGCTCTCTAGCTCTCTCCAAGATTCACTTAACCTCTGAAGTCATGTGCTGGGATGACTTTTTTTTCTGATGATTCTGCAGCATGCAAATAATAGCTTTCATCTAAAAGTTTTATGACCACACATCTCCACAAAAACTCCTCTTGTATGCAAGCTACAGTTCTTTTGTTTTCAAACTTTTTGGCACAGTTGTTTTAGAATATTTGTACCTTTCTGGTATCATGACTCAAACTATGTGCCAGTATCTCTTTCTGCATTCAAAAAAAAAGCAAAAGCTATTCTGGCCACAAGTATCTGCTGCTTTGCTTTAACTGTGCTTCATAGAGGCTGACAGAATTTCAATTTAGGAAAGACCCTTTTCGATTTCCTGTAATGCTTCACTGAATGAAAAGACAAATTGCCTCACCTATTGCACATGTAGCAAAATCTTTTTATATTTATGCATTTATTTTTATGGGTATTTATGCTATGCACAGGCTGCATTTTCTGGTTAATTATTTTTTTTTTTCTTCAAGGTAAATGAGCAAATATATCAACAATTCACTGAAAAAAAATGTACGTTGCTGTGTGTCTCACTTGCATTGTCTGATTTGTTTGTATTCCTCTTTGTACAAAATCGTGATTCAGAAAGCTGAATTTGGTCTTAGCTGTTTTGCAAGTACTGCTGGCAAAAATGTCATGTGACATTAAAACCTTTGAATTGGGAGTTTTGTGTAATGCTTCTTTCTACTTACAATGCTAGCTTTTTCAGACTGGACTGTTTGCTCCTGTCCCCGCTATCATGCCTCATAAAGTGGGGTTTCTGCCACAGCTGAGTACCACTAAATAAGTAGATAAACATAGAAGGTTCCATCCTGTCTGGTAAAGAGCAGGAAAACAGGATCTCTTTCCTTGGAGGTGAATGAGCAGCTCCTGTCAGTGCCTGTGTTCGTTTACCAAACTGAAATGGTTCAATCCCTTTCAGGAGTCCAGCCCTGGGGTCATGCCGGGTTCTCCGCAGTCGCCGCCGCCAGACACTGACTCCCTGGACAAACCCAAGCTGAAAGCCGGTGGCTCAGTAGAGAGCCTGAGGAGTTCCTTAAGCGGTCAGAGCTCAATGAGTAAGTTCGGTTGTAATTGCGTTGCTCCATTTCTGTGGCTTCAGGGAGCAGAGATCTCTACAGTAAGCAGAATCAGAGAAAGTCAAAGCAGAAGCAGTGGTTAAAAAGTAGAAAGGCTGATGGGTTAGTCATTAAGGGTTTACAAAGAACCGTAAGCTCTTTAGTGCAGAGACAGTCTTTTTTGCTTTGTGTTTATACAGAGCCCTGAAAAAGTGAAATCCTGCTTTCTGGCTGGGTCTGCTGGGTCCTGCTATTATAATATAAATTATTGGAGTGAGAATTACAGTCCTTAGCCAGTAGTAAACAGGCTCATCTTTACACTAGATTTCTCCTGGGCACTCCTGATGGGCTTCCCACCCACCCCCTCCTCCCCCCCCCCGAGAGACCTTGAGGTTCTCTCATGAACTGTTTAGAGGAGTATTATTTAAGACCTCTCTGGTTAAGATTGTCTCTACACAAAACAGCTTAAGTGGAACACAGATGGTGTGAACTTGCTTCACTATGAATTACTGACCAAGAGAAACCAACAACATATTGGGAAAAAGAAATTGAAGAGAAAGCTCCATTTTTAAATAACTGAAAGTGCGTTCTGAAAATCATCTGCGCTTTTTTTTTTTTTTTTGGTAATATCAATACAAAGTGTGGCCGTAAAACCAAATTTCTGGACATGAGGGGGATTCTGGAACCCTCATGCAGGATTCAGAGCTTATTTTCCTCACACCACTGTGCTTTTTTGTGGGCAAAGCTTCCCAGAAAGGTGACATCTCCTGTGATGTACCATAGATGAGACACTAGTTAAACAGCTTCTCAGTTAAATATTGAGGAGCTGAATTTGGGAAAACAGGAGTGCAAAGCAGATTAACTAACTCAACCATCACGTGCGTATATAAGAAATAGTAGCATTTAAGGATTTTTAACTTGGATTACCATGATTTGTAGAAAAAAGACCCATTTTCTGTCTTGCCTCTGTTTCTGAACCTTCTTCACAAAGAGATTCTTTTTTGTGGACTGATACTATGTTTCTCACACAGGTGGTCAGACGGTGAGCACAACAGATTCCTCAACCAGCAACAGGGAGAGCGTGAAATCAGAAGATGGTGATGATGAAGAGCCTCCTTACAGAGGACCTTTTTGTGGAAGAGCCAGGGTTCACACTGATTTTACTCCAAGTCCTTATGATACAGACTCTCTGAAGCTCAAGGTACCAGCTAGATCTGTTTTTAAGGGGTCAAACATTTATTTTGGCAAAATTCTTAATTAAGAGCTCTTTGCCAGAAGTATACGATTCTTAGTCTTTTAATGAGTTTACATGTGTTTTTTGAAGCCCTTTAACCTGTCTTATTCTGATACATTTAAGATTTGCTTGAATTTATAGCAAAATGTTATAGAACGTAAGTATTAGTATTTCTCCACATCCAGGGAAAGACACTTGCGTCTTTAGTTTCCAGAAAAATAAAAATGTGCCACAAATTCATTTCCATTTTGCAAGAATTTTGTTTGAAAGATTGGAAAAATACATTGTCTGCCACAATGAATTAATCCATCAATGGAAAAATTTTGAAAATCCTTGGAAGAAACGTGGATGCACCTGCACATAGTGTCTCTTAAAGGCATTTCAGTAAATATAACTTGTTCTGAGTTAATACTGAATTACTTTGCTGACTGTGAGTTGTCACCCCCCTTTAATTTTTCTGGGTATCAGCTTTTATTATTTTCACTTGTGCTGTATTTGATTCAAACTATCTGGCTCCTTACATTTATTACTTAAAATTCCAAGGGCAGCTAATTCCTGTTAAAGCAGATATATGTAAGGTAATCTCTTTAAGGATACAAAAAACCGTTATGTGTCCGTTTCTTTGTTATGGTCAGGAGCACATTAGGAAAAGCAAGCGTTGCACGATTCCTTCTGCATACGCCTCCTTTCTTCAGGAGATCTGATGTGAGATTGTGCCCATATACACTGAGCATGTTCTTATTTGCACCAATTTCAGATAGTTGCACAGCTTAGAGACATTTTGTACAAAACAGCAGTGATGCACTACTGGGGTGTAAGCAGGTTTGTGAATCTGGACAGTTGGGGTCCATTCCAGGTTCTTTTGTTGACTTGCTCTGTGGTCTTAGGCATGTCACTTAATTCCCTTCTCTTCCACTTGTAAAACAAGTATAATCAGACATTTTTGCAAGAGCTGTGGTTAACCTTTTGAAAACTAAAGAGTGTTGTCCATTCTGTGTGTACATGAAAATCTAAGAGAAAGTAGGTGTGTTTGCTTGAATATCCATGAGAAAGCATGCCTAAATGGCTTTCTTGCTTCTTTGGTCTGCAGAAAGGTGACATCATTGATATAATCAGCAAACCCCCCATGGGGACTTGGATGGGCCTGTTGAACAACAAAGTTGGCACTTTCAAATTTATCTATGTGGATGTGTTAAATGAAGAGGAAGAGAAGCCAAAGCGGCCCACCAGGAGACGCCGGAAAAGCAGACCACCGCAGCCCAAGTCAGTTGAGGATCTCTTGGATCGCATCAACTTAAAGGTCCAAATGCTTTCTTTCTGTTTGCCTTTCAGTTTTGCTTGTGGGAAGGGGGCCACACCTATGGAGTTGTTAGTTTTGAAAGCTGCACAGCAGATTCATAATCCTAGGGATCGTGACACCACTTAGCAGAATCGGGTCTTAGCTGCAGAGTGAAAATAGCTGAGGCCAGGCAGAACTGCCTGTCAGGCTTGATGAAGTGCTGCAGGCTGCACTGGGAGACCATAAATCGTTGCATAGTGTGGCTACTAGCTAACACACTTCAAAAGCAAGCAAAAAGTGTAAAATAACAGTAGTTACTGTGTCTTTAAAGAGGAAGTTTTTTTCCACATTTCTGTTCAGAAGAGCTAGGGATAAACTGGTGTGGCTGTCATTCACCCTTTATACTTCTCCCTTCATACAGAGCTGTGCCATGTTGTGCGTCCAGGTAGCATGCTACCCAGGCCATTTAATACAGTGCATTCCAAATACAAAAATATGTGGAGTATTCTAGTTCTGGCACAGCTACGTCCCTGAACTGTGAGCGGTGTTTATACAGGCTATAATCCTATAATTTTGCTGTTATATAGTGGTTTGCATTTGCTAAGCTACTGCTTTTTTTGCTGGTTGTGAAAATCTCATCTAGTATCTTTATTGACAAATAAGTTGAATGAACATGTTCTTACAGCTTTTTTTTTTTTTTTTTTAAATGCAGGAGCACATGCCCACTTTTCTGTTCAATGGTTATGAAGATCTGGATACCTTTAAGCTTTTAGAAGAAGAAGATTTGGATGAACTGAATATCCGAGATCCTGAGCACAGAGCTGTTCTCCTCACAGCAGTGGAACTTCTACAGGAGTATGATAGTACGTGGGATGTTTGCGGTTTTCAGTTTTACTGGAGCTCTGCCAAGAACCTTGTGAACCCCTTAAAGCAGAAAACTGGTTCAAAGATTTTGATCTTTTTTTTTCCCTAATCTAGTTATTTCCAGAGTAATCCTGTGTAACAACACGTAGATTTTTGAGGAGTGACTTAAGACTTGCATTTGTTCTGCCAGAATTCTTTTGTTCATGTAAGCCCTGCTACCCAACTTATTCAAGTGATGTCAAGTGTACAACACATACCCTTTAGAATACTGTTGTTCAGGAATAAATCCTGAGGTAACCTACTCAAAATAAGAAGCTGAGGCATGGAGAATAGGAAAGAAAAAACTTCTAGACTAGAGGGAAGAGATTGAGGTTATCAAGGGTAAAAAAAAGATCAAAGCCCAGAGGGTTGTGGAGAAGGGTAACGTGAATTAAACTTTCTCTTATTTTACCTGCACATGCCTATGATTCTTGGACTATGAATTGCAGGATTGTACAGGTAGCTTCAGGTTGTACATGTGACAACACAGTGATTTTCAAAGGGAAAAAATGTATCAGTCAAGCGCAAAGAGTGAAAGACAGTGACCCAGCTGTCTAAGGTGCAGCAATGCAATTCTGCCCGTTGTACAGATGGTGTCAGGCAAGTGGTTGCAAAGATGAGGGAAAGCAGAGTAAGCCATGGCAGTGAAATTCGCTGGCGTCTTTGCTGCACAGGAGGAAGCAGGGCTGTACCATCTATGCAGTGTCATGGTAGAGTAGAATCATTTGAAAAGCAAGTGTACCTTGAGATAGGAATTTAGATGCGCTCAATACCTTGTTGCAGCAACCTAAGACAGTACTGAATTTCCCCTTTGTCCCTAAGTATCAGCAGAAGTTTAGCATCCCACCAAGCAGAATCAGTGGAGTGGATTGTGTGAGGGCTTTCTTAGCTGCTTCTGTGCAAAATCCTGTTTTAGCTTAAACTGCCATAGCAGCAATTTAAACAGCTGCTTATTAAGTGGGCAGTGCTTAATTCTGTTATAGATAGATGTGTGGTAGGTATCTCTAGACAGTGCTGTGTGGCCTGAGCTTTCACCGACATGTAGCTTTCTTGTTCATTTCATTTCCCAAAGATGCATCCACGCTTTCTCCGCCCTCCTCTACCCCGCAGTAAAACTGCAGTTGCGGAATTAGATTCTTTTCGCTTATATCAGAGTTGCTTTTCATCACCTAATATGAGCTTGTCTTCATTATTTGCAGACCTATTTAGAATGCTCACTTCCCTGAAGTAATAATTTTTTTTTAGGGCCCTTCAATTTTGGTTTTAAAACTTGAAGAACTATGTGATGTGGTGGTTGGAAAGTATAAATTCCAGCTCCAAGTCAGGGTGATGAGGAGAAAGAGCAGTGGGGACCAGACAGCTGGAACTTGGGAGGGGCAACAGCCCTTAGTTCCACCCCATAATTACCTTTCATGTGCTGAGAATAGGAATTGGAACAGCCTTTTGTGACATTTTATTTCAGGGAAAAAAAACACAGCATAAACTGTATCCTGGCATCACAAAGTTGGTTTTCTATATCTTCAGCTCCAGATTTAGTTTCTTTATATGATTTCTGACCAAACGTTCTGGGTAGATTCCTGGAATCCAGCCTATGCAGCCTGGATGGACCACACTTGAGTGTTGGCTCTTTGCACAGACCAAGGAAGGAAGGAATTTTTACCACTAGTCTCTCCCTTGTCCCTTCCCCCTTCATTAGGGGACAGTATCTAACTTTGCCAGACCCACTCCTGATCCTTTCTCTTGGTCCCTTCTGGAAAGTAGGTCAAGGTTAGGATTTTGTTCTTTTTTGCTTCATTTGGTTCTTTTCAGTGCTTTTTGCTTTTGTTTTGGGTTTTTTTAAGTCTTAGAAAGAACTTTGACACCATCATTTTAAACAAATTTCTACAGTTGTAAGTTGCAGGACTTGGCCTCAAGGCAGCTGAGGCGCATGCGCGGTCCATTCTGCTTTCATTATGTACCACACTGCTCCCTCATACTCATGCTGAGGCTGCTGCTTAATCCTTTACCAAACGGGATGAATGTTTCCAACATCTGTGATGGCTGTTCCTAATGCTCACTCTTTTCTAAAACAGTGATCTGATACAATTAATATAACAGGGAAGATCATAGAATCATAGAATCATTTAGGTTGGAAAAGACCTTTAAGATCATCGAGTCCAACCATTAACCTAGCACTGCCAAGTCCACCACTAAACCATGTCCCTAAGCGCCACATCTACACATCCTTTAAATACCTCCAGGGATGGTGACTCAACCACTTCCCTGGGCAGCCTGTTCCAATGCTTGACAACCCTTTCGGTGAAGAAATTTTTCCTTATATCCAATCTAAACCTCCCATGGCACAACTTGAGGCCACTTCCTCTCATCCTATCGCTTGTCACTTGGGAGAAGAGACCGACACCCACCTCGCTCCAGCCTCCTTTCAGGTAGTTGTAGAGAGCGATACGGTCTCCCCTGAGCCTCCGTTTCTCCAGGGTAAACAGTAAACCAGTAAACAACCCCAGTTCCCTCAGCCACTCCTCATAAGACTTGTGCTCTAGACCCTTCGCCAGCTTCATTGCCCTTCTTTGGACATGCAAGATAATGGTGTTGGAAATGGAAGGTTGAGAAGTTCAGCCGGATTTTCTGTTTGCCTGTTTTTCACTGTATTCTCGCATCCTCTAGGTAACAGCGACCAGTCAGGATCTCAGGAGAAACTTCTCATTGAAGGCCAAGGCCTAACCGGATGCTCTCCTCGGGATTCTGGCTGCTACGAAAGCAGTGAAAACCTGGAGAATGGTAATGGTGACAGCAATGAGCCTTATAATCCCTGCAGCCTTTTTTCAGTAGATAACTTCATATACTTTCTGCTCCTGTTCCTAGCTAACACAAGCTGCTTCATACTTGACTTTCTTCTTTGCTCTGACTCCCTCTTTCCCTCTTGGCTTGAGCCACTGGTTTTCATTGCTACTGTTTCTAATTTATTTATTTGCATTGGTAAGAAACAGATCACGTTTCACAAATCATGTTTCTTTTGTGATCCTAAGGCAACAGGCACTCTCACTGCCATTCCCTGCCTTCTCCACTCCCTATCATATTCTCATGCTACCATGCCTCATGAGGCTTGCACTCATTACACTCCGACAGCCCATGTCTAAGGGACCACTGGTAGTGGAGAAGTCACTGAACTCCACTGAGATTAGGAGGATTTCTTCTAAACCCATACAAAAACTGTTTAGAAAAAATGTTCTCTGTTTTAGACCATATTTTTATGTTTGCTTAGGTTGCATGTTGCATTCTCCTCTGATCAGAAGCCAACTGCAGAGATTTAGGACTTTTTAGTTTATGAACACTAGCAAGTTAAATTAATTGAGAAAATGGCAAGGAAATAAACTATGAAAAAAAGATGCTTATGATATCAATTCTCATTACCTTATCTTGCATCAGTGGAAGTTGATGCACTGAAAAATTATCAAGACAGATGATAACAGAGATTGCTCTGTCTGTTCTGAAGAAATCAGGTGGTTGTGCTGACTGAGCATGCTTTACTTGAGGGATGATGTAAACCTGTCGTTAGGGATGCAATATTACAACAGATAAATTGGTTTGAGTTTGGCATTATCACTCCAAGCATTTGAGCCATGGCTTGAACTCAGACTGCCTGGTTTCATCACTAACATCCAGCATAAACAGGAAACCAAGAACAGAATAAATAGAGATACTGTACGCCCCTTGTAGTGACCGTTTGTCCAATTTAAAATATGAGTTAAAGATCTTTCTCTTAGTATGTGCATTTTCTGTCAGTCTGCCACTCAGAAATAACCATTTATTGAAGAAAATAGCAATTTGCTTTGAAGCTGAATGCCTGAAATCGGCAATATACTAAATTCCTGAAAGCAGAGAGAATTTTTTTCTTGAATATGAATCCCCATACAGTAGGCATGCTGGAATATAATCATAGCTAAATATATGGCCTATGTGACAATTTTCTTTCCTTTTTATCTCTAAGTGCTATCATAATGATAGCTGTGGCACTCAAGTTAAATTGCTGCCTGTACATTTTCCTTATTTTAACAACATAATAAAATCTAATCTTCAGAAAGCAATTGTCATTGCCTGTCTACTTAGATACTTACTATTACATTTAAACTAATATTTCTATCTGAGTTTTGCAGAATGTGAAATACCACTGATTATATTGCTTTTCAGGTATGGCTTGCTGCATTTCTGTGTCATTTTTGCTCACAAATGCATTTAGTGCTTGTTTTGAAAACCATTATGAAAAGAACATTTGGTGTGGGATTCATTCAGAGATTTTGTCAAGGCTGGTTAATCTGAAATGTGCTCCACCTTCTTTGCAAAGTTCATGGACCATAGTTGTTTATATGAATCTTGTTTTCAAAATATGCTGGACTCTCATCTGTTAAAATAAGGATAATAATTTGTCTAGTATAAACATCATAATGTGCAGATCAGCAACAATAACCTGCACTTCATAAAGGGGAAATGTGTTCTGAGAAGAAATCAGTCTTCAGATTTTCTGGGGAATGGTTACACATAGTATTTTGATGACTAGTAGAGTGTCCTGTTCTGGGCTGATATTGGACCTTTTGGCATGAGCGCAAGATTTCAGAGCTGCTCTTACCTTTTGGCTAGAAAATGGTTTGCTATGCACTATGGCAGCGGTACAGATGTATCTTTTATAGTTACTTCTCGGAGTCCCACTGCAGAAATATTTGGGTATTCTCATAGGTATCCACAATGTACTTACAGCAGCATTGTGATTTTATTCCAATTTACAGAGAGCAAGGAACATACAGTTTGTGACCTATTCAGTGTTAGACAGGAAGAGCATAAGAGCAGAAAGCAACCATCCATGATCAGACCATTAGTCCATATAGTCCAGTCCTCAGTTTGAAACAAGGCAGAGAGAGCAAGCTCTCCTTCAGACTTCTGACAACGGTGCAGTTATTGGGCAAGTTTTGCGTGCAGGTGTCATCTGTCTGAGATGCACTTGGAAACTGTGTTGGAAGTCTAGTTCTCACAGGACTGGCCAAAAGCAGATAGCTAGAAAACAGTATAGGAACAGAGCAAGCATATTTGATGCTTCCCAGGGTACTCTTGGGGAATGAATCATTTAAGGACTTAAGGACTTCAAAAATTGGGTACTGTCTCGTGGCATTCATCCATTTTCCTGAAATTGTTTCTTTTTATGAACATCCCTGGTCTTCCTTAGAACCTCCATACCTAACAGTGTCTGTGTATAGACTTCTGTCATACTCCTTCCCAAGTCATCTCTTTTCTAGTCTGAGAAGGCCTGTTAATTATTCCTTATAGGTCATTCATGTCCCTGATCATGCCTGGCTTCTTTGAACCTTTTCTTGCGGTGCTGTATAGCTTTTTTAAGGAGAGAGGGGATGTGAAGAGATTAGAATTGCACATGCAATGCGCAGAGCTGAAGAAGCAAACCAACCATGGCTTTATCAGGTGGGATAAAGATGTTCTCTGATTTGTTCAGAAGCTGAAGCCCAGATTTCCATAGTGCCAAGTAGGCATCCTAAGCACTTAAGCGTTCAGTGCTAATTAGTCGGAAAAGGAAGCAAGAGAACAGGTGGCCGCATTGCCTAATGTAATGTGCATTTCTACTAGTTTGTAATCAGTAACAAAAGCAATGAGGCTAGGATTGTGTACCGTGGCATCATCTTCGTTGTGTCAACAGAGCTGTTTGAAATGCACGCAAAATATAGCCACAGAAAGCAATGCCAAAATGAAGTTAATAAAATCTGGGATCTGGACAGGCCACTGAATGCATTCTGGGTCTGGTTTTGAGTACTTAAATTTCTGAGGACGATCTTCCATACAGACGAAGGTACTAAGAGAAACACTGAAATTTGTTGCTGTAGCTCTGGTGCCTCTGGAAATACTCCCCAAGATAATCTCCTTTCTTCTGAGGCAGATGATGGCAGGGAATTGAAAAGTTCCTTCTCTCTATATTCTAATAACAACAGTATCATGAGAGGTGGACAGTGCTTCGTCTAACAAAAACTGCACTATAACATTAAACAAAAGAGTTGAAGTATGCCTGTAGCTTGAACTGAACCTGGAAACAATATAAACTTTCCATTCGTTTTGTGTAAGGACCACCTTTGTTATCTTAGTTTTCACCCAGACACCTGTGTCCTTCTGCCCACATTTCAATCAGAGATGCTACTGTGGTTGACAGCACTATGGAAGGCTTTAGACTGCTTAACTGTGGCAGGGAATTATAAGAGTGAATTATTATCAAAAATGCTAACGTTAAAAATGTGTTTTAAACCTTGCTAGCTATACACTTTTTAACCCTTGTAGGATTTTTCATCTTTTTTTCTGAGATAGGGAGGGAGTGTTACATTTGTGGACATTGTTTATATAGCTCTCCACCTTATGAAAACAACTTAAAAACATATTTAAAAGTCTGTTTTCAGGAAATACTACCTTCCTTTCTTAATGTCTCAGAAGCATAATGAAGTTACACCTGGCAGTCAGGAGGAGGGAAGGAATAGCTAGAAAAAGAGAAATCACAGCTGCCCTCCTGACACTGCTCTTGACTTAAGATCTATGTAAGAGAAATTACATTCTGAACCCCTGTCCTTTGTACAAAACAGTAGCATTGAACTCAGCACTTTTTTTAAACCATTTTGAAGCAGAGACCTTAAGATTGCATGTTTGGGTATATATTTTATAGACAAAATGTTTTGAATTTCCTCCCATTCTCTCCACATTTGTATTTTTATGTAAAACAGGGCTGGAATGAACTAAAGATTTGATTCTACTTTCCCAAAATTTTTCTCTTCTTGTTTTTCTTGGGTTTTGCTTCTTCCTTTTCCTATTCCCCATTTCTTCTTTTTTCCATTCCCAGGCTACTGTCTTTACACAGACATATCCCATTTCTAAAGAAATGAAATGTTGTTTACTAGATACCCTTATGGCCTCAGTAGGAGCTTATGTTGCACAGTAGTAGCATTTCTCACAGCTTTTCTTTCAATGTTGAGGTTCCTGAGTGTGCTTTCCTAAAACCAGTATAACCCTTGATCAATATTTCGGCTTGAAAAGAAGGTACGTGGATTTTGTTATGTGAGCTGTGACAACAAGCCCCAGACAATATGGTGAATTACTGTAGAAGTCAGACATGTACTAGCAAATATGAATAATGAAAAGAGAACACTCCTTTCCATACTCATTACATACTGACATTAGTGCCTGAAGGCACTAAAAAAATGAATGTAACATTCATTACACATGTTTTTTTAATGTGGTTCGAAGTTATTTTCAGAAGACAGTGGCCTAGCTTCATGGAAAGGTGCAGGCAGAGAAGTCTTTCTGCTACTTCGCTGAGCTACCTGAACTCAAGGTAGTAGCAAGGGAGCCAACTTAATGTGTGATGTGTCTTTGTTGGCATTTTGGGGAAATGGTAATATTTAGCTTGAGTTGAACTGTGAACCGTACAGCTTCTGAGAAAGGAGTTCCTGTATGCTTGCATTCATCCTTGTAGGCACATCTTGATTTTAGATAGAATAACTTTGCTGGCATGCCAGTAAATGCAACCAACTTTTTTTGAGGGGAATGTTTTCCTTATTCTCTTTAAATGTAACCTCCATTTTCTTTGCTAGTTTTCTGGATACTTTGTTTTTTAAACTCCTTGAGCAGAGAAAGAGGCAAGAGAAAAGAGAGAAAGCAGGCTATTTCTCTTTTAGGTTAAACAGGTCCTTTCATTGCTATTCAAAGCAAGCAGTGTATATTATTCAAAAGCCAAGCATTGAGCTTCTTTCAGGATAAAGCTTTGAAGGCAAGCTGTATGAGAAGAAAGCATCTATTGCTTAAAAGTACACCAGATTAATTTAGTTCCAATGAAGTAGCAAACCTTCTCAGATCTCTAAAACTAACTGGTCCTTTAATTGGCACCTATTGATTGCCTATTATTACCGACTTCTGATGCCATTTAGCCAAATCTGTTGGTTTGGGTTTTTTGGTTGCCCCCCCCCCCCCCCCCCCCCCCCGGAAAAGAAATTTCCAGCTTTATCTATCTATCCTGATTTTAGAAAGCTTACTGTACATGGGGGAAGGTATCCCTGTCACCCTGAAAACAATAACTCCTCAGGATGTGCTGTCATTCTGAGAGGTCGTCTGCTTTGAGACAAATTTACTTCTGTCTTGTTAAAAATTAAAAAAAAAAAAAAAATCTATGCAGTATTTGAGAAATGACCTTGCATTTCATACTAATGAATACTCTAATGAGCTCAGTCCCTTTGATCAGAATTTTTCTGTCAAGCAGATTTGATGAACTTCACTGTTTAAAATCAGTGGCGCATGTCTCATAAAAATACAAAATAAAGCTTACAAAGAACATGTAGTTCATATTGATTCATGTCATCTCGTCTTAAGTGGTTATAATAAAACACCACATCTCTAAGACCTTCCACTTCGATAAAACACTATGACATGAGAATAATACTAAGATTAGTCGCACTTGAAACTCCCTTTTGAAACACTTCTCCATCTCATAGTATAAGACCTTTTTCCATAAAACTCTGCTGGCCCCAAAAGTAACTTTACAAGGGCCTGGTGCAAAACCAGTCTTCCAACACTTCTTTGCTCTCTGGTTTGCCATTGCAAGTAGTTTGCTGCTCATTTAGAAGATGAAATAACACTATTGGCACACTTTGCAATTAAAATGAATAAATAGAATCTTTTTTAAAAAAAAAAAAAAAAAGCTTTCCTGAGCAATCTAGTAAGATTGGTGAACATAATTATCAATATCCTAAACAAATTAGAAAAGTAGAAAAAAATGGTGGGTCGTTTGAGTTATTTCTGTGTGGGGTCAAACCAGTTCAGAAAATGGGTATAGTGTATCAGTTCTAACTGTAGGATATTTCTACACTGAAAAAGATTTACATGAGCTAAACCTCAAATCTCTGCAAATTGGGGAGTGGGAAGGATATTAAGTATTTTAAATGTATTTTCCTTACGTGGTCACATTTACCAGTTCTTCATTAATAAAGCTGAAGCTCACAAATTCGTATGCTTAAAATGGCACTGAGTTCTTGTACATTTACAGTTAACAAAAAGAGAGTAAATCATTTTGTTTCAAAGGCATTTAGAAGTGATCTGTTATTTACACTGCAGATTTTTTTTTTTTTTAATGGTGGATTGTGATTTATTTGCTTCTAGGTAAAACTCGAAGGACCTGTCTTCTGCCCTCAAAATCAGCAAGTGAGCATAGCTTTAAGGACTTCAGCAGAAACCAGCTATCAAATTATCCTACGCTTCCACTGACCAAGTCAATAGAAACTCTACAGCAAGGGGAAAAAGAAAGCCGGTTGAGTTGTGCGCATCGTGCTCTGAAGAGCTCTGTCAAACCTCCAGCTGTTACGGGTCTGAAGAAGAACCGTAGAAGTTTACCGGTTGCCGTCTGTCGGAGCTGTGAAACTCTGGATGGCCCCCAGGGTGTAGATACATGGCCAAGATCTCACTCACTGGATGATCTCCAGGGAGAATCCAATACTAACCTACAGGACGCTAGCAAGGAAGTAGGTTCTTTTCCTCAGGATTCACTGGATATAGCAAAAAAGGCAACTGGCTCTGCCCTGCCGCCTCAGTCTCACGGAGGCAGCTGTATGGTAGATGACTTGATGGCTAAGCAGGGTAAAGGAGCTGCTACTTCTCAGAAGGGAAGAGCTAAGGAATTGGACTGCTCTGTAATGGAGAGTGCAGGTGGAAAACCTGCTCCGTTCCCCCTGAAAAACTGTGAAGCTCAGCCTGCCTTAGTGATGCATCTTGCAACAAGGACGCCTCTGGAAATACAAAGTAAAGGCTTTCATGACCTTGCACGGGCTGATTATGCTCCAGTCCTCAAGGGAGGTCTAGAAGCTGAGCAAAAAGGCACAAATGAGGCAAGAATGCAACCAAAAAATCCTTCTCAGCCGCCACCTGTCCCTGCCAAAAAATGCCGAGAACGCCTTTCTAATGGATTATATCATTCTCCCATGACCGCAAGTGGGAACCACTCAAGTCTAGAAGCACCATGTTTGCCAGTAAAAAAGACTAGCTCATCCACTCCCATTGATTGTCACGGAGTACCTGTCCATAGGACATCTTCTGAACAGGAGCCCAGTACCCCTCCTAGCCCACTGCCACCCTGGCTGTCGGAGCTCCCAGAGACTGCTAGTGTTCAGCAGCATGTGGTAAAGCTAGGTCCTGCTTCAGCGAGGAAAGTCTCTTGTACCAGGGGAATGGATCTGGAAATGGTAATAGAAAACAAGTTGCAGTCTGAAGACATTGATCTTACTGAAGAACCATACTCTGACAAGGTGAGTGGAGGACATGGCTTCAACGTTTTTATTCTACTAGCATTCCAAGGGATAGTCTTTCATTTATTGTATTTGTTGTATTTTTCTCACCGACCTAGATAAACCATAAATCATTGGGACGTTAGACATTCTATGACTGTGTTTGTCTTTACTGTCAGGCCTTATGCCGAAAGTAACTCTTGTGTTGTGAGGGGACTGAGAAATGCTAGACTTACTCTGAACCTTCATCTTTTCAGGCCACTAGTACCTTGGTGGCACTGGGCACAGAAATGTCTCTTTCTCTGCTAGTGTGGGGAAGTAGAGCTGAAAAAGGAAGTCATGATTAGATTTTATGCTTCCAAGAAAATTTGAATTGACAGCATAGTGATTAGGACATCTTTTTGGGAAGGAAGGAGTCCTAAGGTCCAGTCCTTCCTTTAGGGATTGCTTTTTCAGTTTTCATGGAATCTTGAGGAAAGCTCCTTCCTGCTGCCATCCTGCGCTTCTCTTTATGTTTGCATTGATTGTTCTGTATTGGTACACTTCATTCATCTGTCCTCTCTCCTTTGTGTCTGGCTTGGAACATTCAGCACGGTCGCTGTGGCATTCCTGAGGCTTTGGTACAGCGGTACTCTGAAGACTTAGACCAGCCTGAAAAGGATGTTGCCACAAACATGGACCAAATCCGGGTAAAGCAGCTGAGGAAGCAGCATCGCATGGCAGTGAGTATTTCCATAAAACCAGTTTTCTTATTTATGACCAGACTTTTAAAGAAGACTGACTGCTGGTAAAGGGAGATACCTGCAAAGTCCTGGTACAAAAGTGCTGCCTGTGTTCACCGAGCAGGTACAACATCGGCAGGGGTACTACAGGGGCAGGAGGTACCTCCTCCTGTCCCAAAGGACGACAGTTAATAGTTCAAAGGAGAGTGGATAGCCCTCTCTCTTAACTGAGTAATAGTCTTGAAAGTCTAAGCAGACTGCAAGCAGTAGTAACAGAGACTTGCTCACTAAGGGTGGCACGTATTAAATGCTTCTGTATTGAAACCTGAAAGGTTTTACACTCCTTTTTCATTTCTTAAACTATACTATTGTCCGCTCCTCCTTAGCAAAAGCAGGAGGGGGAAACCGGCAAAAGCTTTCATGGCTTTTATAAGAGAACTTGGTCTGTCTGAGGAGGTAATAGGCAAAATTGGTATTCTCTTGCCTTACTGAGAAATTAAATGGATCACCCTGGAAAGTCTTGTCACTGGGTATTTTTTACTGATCTCAGACTAATTCAGAATGGCATGTGACTGTCGCCCAAGCAGCTGGATGCTGCCCACTGCATCTGCATTGCCAAAATTGTTGCTGTTGCTCCTGTGCCAAGTGATCTTAGCCTTTCAACCCACACTGCTCTGATACTGACAAATGTGACATGAGAGAAGTTGAAACATCTGCTATGAAATTCTACCAGTTTGGAAGAAAAAACAAAAGAAGACTTGCTGTAAAACAAGCAGTTGTGTTTAACGTTAAGGGTTCTTTCCTTTTTTTTTTTCTTTACTGTCCAGATTCCAAGTGGAGGGCTCACTGAAATTTGCCGAAAACCTGTATCCCCAGGACTTATCACCTCTGTATCTGACTGGCTGATTTCCATTGGTCTACCTATGTATTCCAGCCTGCTCACAGAAGCAGGATTCAACACACTGAGCAAAGTGCCTTCTCTGTCACAAACTTGCCTTCACGAAGCTGGCATCACAGAGGAAAGGCACATAAGCAAGCTCCTGGCAGCGGCAAGACTCTTCAAACCTCTTGATCCAGAAGCAATTTAACATGCTCCATAGTGTGGCATTGCCTGGTCGAGAATCCACTGCTTCTTCCTGCACCAATATTGCTCTAATTTCTTCACATACCTAAAGGGATCAAGGAAGTGGCTCCCAAGGATAGGCAGGTATCTTCTTCAAAGGATATGAAATGTTTCTATTGCTGTCTTTGGCAACTGAAGGAGAAGAGAAGCAACCACCAAGTAACGTAGATGTGGTACTTCCCTCCCCCCTCGCTCCCCTGTAAAGTATTCTTATTTCATAAAGTGCACAGGGTTGGCCTGAGAATCAGACAGCTTCACAGAATTAAGGGACCCTTGCACATTTTCCTCAAGTTTGTGAAAGTAATACTAGTGATACGCCCCATTTCTATGGAGAGCTCCTTAGGTTGGGGGTCTTCTGTACATCTAGGTTCCAGGTACCTGGAGTCAGTCCTGAAGAACAGGTAACAAGCCAAGGTGCAAATTCCAGTAGAAGCTGTTTGGCAAATGCCTTTTGTTTATTTTAGCAGTCTAGAGCTGAACACAAAACCCCCCAGTCATCTTTGCTGTTGCTTGGTATAGGTCCCAATATGCCACAAAGCCTTTAGCTAGGCCAAAGTTAATGGACTGGAATTAGTTTTCTATATGGTCCATCTCTGTCACTCCAATGCAACTAACCCGCGGAGAGTCAGAAAGCTTCTTTTTATTTGTACAGAGCTGAGGTCATTTTTATAACTGCTTTCTAGCAATCAGCTTTTTATTTGCCTTAAAATAAGCTTTTAAGCAGTTACCTAGTGTTCACTTACCTGTATTCATGTTTCCCAAGCCTTGTTTCAACCTGTCACCCTTAAGCTGCACTTAGGGTGATTTCCAGCTGAAGTAGCGTCTATAAAATGCCTCATCCTAACACCTTCTGTGTTGTAGAGATGCTTTTACAAATGCAGGGTTATGCTAGGTTTTGGTTGTCAGGCTAACTTCTTGTTCACTACAGTCTGCATTTACTGTTGTTACTAAACTGTTCCAAGATATACTGCCTTGTATATATGTAACTGCTTTTCATTTTAATCATGTTCTGTGTACTGTGTTATATTGTCAATCATTATGCTGCAGCTTTGACTTGGTATCCTGACCATATCGATTCCAAACAGTGGGTTTCTGCAAATGCAAATTCACTTGTGGGAGATAAAATGCATCGAAAAAGCAAATTGTGTCCCGTAGAAATCATCAGATCCATTGCATGGACAAAAAAAATCCTATCTAGTCTTATGAATTACACTGTGATTTTACAACATTTGGTATCCCTCATGACTGTGTTAATGTTACCTCTCACTGGAAGAGAGCATTGTTCTGGCATATGTGGTGAACCATTTTTCCATGATGTAATGATATTTTTCTGCCTAAATCCATGTAAAACGTTCCATTCGCATACGTGGCTAATGACAGATTTATTTTTCTATATGCGTACACATTTTATATACCAAATACAGATTATCATGAATAGCACATAACTAGCTTTTTCTTTGGGGTCTATATATGGTGTGTCCTTCAGCTTCTTGTAATGCAAACACTCCATGGAAGACAGAGCAAGCTTACTCTGGCAGGTAAGGGGAGATAGTATAGAAACCTGGGCACAGGCCAGGATGTGTGGCTGTTTCCAAGATCAGTTCTGACGTCAGTTTAGTGTATAAAACCAGACAAGGCACTTCACTGTTTGGTGCCTCAGTTATCCCAGCCTCATATTGAGCTAATGACATGTTTCCTGATAAAACGCTGTCAGACTGATGAATGAAAAATTGTGGTTGCTCCATTATTCCTTACTATATATGGTCCTTTCATGGTCATGTTTTAAGTCAGTTGAACTATGCGTTTTACTTCAGATGATAATTAATTTGGCTCCTGGTAGAACTGATAAGTGTTAGGTTTACTTTCCTCATTTCATATTTCACCACTGTCTGCTGCACACCGTCATGTGACAGCAACTAATTCACTGATGAAACTTGAAATTGTTCTCAAGCAGAGCTCCTCCGGATCTGTTTCTGTAATGTTCTCCTTGGTGTGTGGATAATCAGCATGTCCTAATGTGACAGCATCGGGAAACATACAGCATAGGTGTTTTGCACAGCTGGTGAAAATCTAAAAAAAAGAAAAAAATGGTAAAAAAAAATTGTCTTTTTAATAATGGTGATTTGTCTATCGTTCCTCTCTGAGGCTTACACGGCGACTATCAGTAAGCAGGAGATGGAAAGAGTAGTGAGACTTCCTGGGATTGCTGGCAGGGGCCAGAACTGAGTAGAAGTAAGTAGACAGCAGCTATATTGGAGCAAGGGAAAAGTCCAAGCTGGCTATATGCAATAAAAAAGGAAACAAATTTCCTCGTGTTGCAGGGAAGGCAAGTCACGTAATAAAGCTCTCCCGTATTAATTACTTTTCCATCTCTTAATAACTGAAGGAGAATTATGGGAATAAGCTGAACCTGTGTGCCAAACAATCTTTGTAAATCCATAATTTTTAAATGATTATGTAGCCCAGGGAAACCAGATCACACCCATCAGGACTAGAGTGAGCAGTTTGAGATCTGTGAATTTTAATAGTTGCTTTGGTTTTCTTTTTAAGACTGTGCTCTGTGGTCTTACTTGAATTACATTTTTAGTTTATATTTTAATCTAAAAAAGCCTTAAGCTTCTCAGTGTTTGAGCTTCCCTGCTGTGGTTTGAGTGACCTGTGGCGTTCCCCGAGCAGGTGAGGCGGTGCGGTATGAGAGCCATAACCTCTTTCTTGCAACCATTCAGTGCTCTAAGCAAAAGTTCGCTCGTTAACTCTTGGGAAGCACGGAAGAAACCTGCTGCTGGAATCCTCATCCGCTCTGCTCAGGCTAACGATGTTAAGTATCTATCCATTGTACCGTTGTAACTCAGACAGCTATTTAACGATAGAAGCAGCAAGCCCAAAATATTACCGAATGCCATCATAACCGTAAGCTTCGATCGATAACCCTCTGTTACTACCCAGGTGGCGATGACGCCCATAGTTCCCTGGGCTCTCTCTTATGAGCCTGGCTTTGAATGCGAACTGGGAGCATGATCGGAAGCATTAAACATTGCATTATTCGAACAGGTCATCATCTCTAAGAGCAGCAATAGTGGTCGATTCACCAAGTCACAGCTGTGCAGTTGTACTGTATTATTTTTAGAATAAATAATACGTTTGGTCCAAGATACTTTTATCTTTAATTGACACCCTCTGGGGAATCAAAACTGTCAAGCAAGTTATGTAACAACTAACAAAGTTGCACTTTCTGTATATGAAATCAATATTTAAATAACTTATTTTTCTCCATTTGCTGTTCTTAAATGATGTAAGTAGCTGTAATATACCAGTACTCAATATGTCCTGCAGTTTGCTTCAACCCAAGAAAGCTGTGTATTGTAAAGAAAAAAAAAAGAAAAAACAAAATATGAATGTGTAAAGATTATTGTGCTGTTTCATTTAGCAAAAAAAAAGGTTGACAAAAGGGTTTTCCTGTGTATCAAAACTTGTCTATAATTATATGTCATACTGTTCATAGATAAAAAGTAAATAAATTTCCTTGGTCTCTCTCTTTTTCTGGTTGTTTTTAATTTAGCTAACAGATTGTCTATTTACTGGTCTGGTAGCAGCATCCAGCTATTTAATTTCTTTGCTTGTATCCCAGGCCCTCTCTCTCCAGCTTACCAAGCCTGTAGTTCCTCACCTTGTAAACATTCTCAATGCATGTCTACAGCAGGAGAAAAAGGTTAAAAAAAGATTAAAAGCCCTGATAATCCAGGACTAAAAGCAGCCCTCAAAATGTGATTGCGTGGGACATGGATCATCACTGTCCAAACTTTGTCTCTTTATGAATGTCCGCCTGCTGGGCTCAGAGAGGTGTGTGCGAGAGGTCTCCCAGGTCTCCCCGTGGGAGCTTTTCCACTTTGCAATGGAATAATTAAAAATTGGTGGAACCAGAAAAAGGGTATACGAGTATAATGCTCTGGAGTTGTAGTTACAGCTCCTGCCTGCAAGAAGGGATTTCAAACCTGTTTTTCAAATGCAGCTCCGCTTCATTGGGCTGGCGAGGGTGCCGCATTCTGGAGAGGGCGGCTGTGACCCCTGAGCAGTCAGGTAGTCTCTGCAGCCTGTAATGAGATGCCAATGTCCAGGTTTTAGGGCAAAGGAGCCTGAGGACATGACTCTTGGCACTTCCTTCTTGCTCGCTTGAGTGACTTCTTGCTTAGTCTGTTGTATTTGCTGGTCTAGTTAAATTGGCTGTGTAATTAATGGGTATGCTTAGCTACCTAACAGAGTGCTGGCAGGTCCACATGGCAACAGTGCACCATAGCTAGAAGTTAATCCTTTGTGGATTTAGCCCTAAGTAACAAGGGTGGACTGGGCCTGCGTTAGTTGTTGTTAACCAGAAGCTTAACTCTGGCAATGACATGAAGAGAAAACAAACAAAAAATCTGTCGTTTGGGTTGGATCCAGACAGCTGAATCTTCGCTTCCCCTCAGGCAACGCTCCCATCAGAACTGTACAACGTGGCAAACAGTTCATGGGAATGAGGTGGTGTGTCAGCTGTGAACTTTTAATTTTTCTCCTCTATTAATATCTTTCGGTTCAGCTGAGGACCAGGCCGCTGCTGTGCTTGTGCACCAGAGGGCACTGCTCTGCTGGCTGGAGGAGAGCCTTCAGCCAGCCCCCAGGGACTGCAGCTGGCTCAAACACAGGCCGTTTCCAAGAGTCTCTCAAGTAACAAAACAGAAATAAAAACAAAACAAACACTGCACAACATGAAAAGCCAGAGCGCTTGCCATTTCTGCAGCTGGAAGGAGTACTGCTTCCCTTTCAAGACTGCTGTGGTCCAGGATTGCTTTGGGAGCAGCTGAAACACAAAGCCCCCGTCTATTGCTCTCAGCATTTTGCTGATGTGTTTGATCCAAACGTGCGCTAACCACCACAGCCACTGCCAAAACCAACCACCACCACCCCCCGAACACATACATACCTATCCTTATTCTAAAAGTTCTCTCTCTCCACAAGGAAGTGTTTGCACCAGAAAAAGAGGCATGGGAGAAACGTGTTAAAATTCTTGCTACTAATACTTAGAAACTTTATGCCTGAGCAGAAGGTTCACATGTAAACCCACAGAGACTTAAAAGCTATGAATGTAATGTTACACATACCACCAGAGCTACCTCATGAGACTACAAAAGGTTAATCATTTAACATTCAGGAAGTAATATAAAGCAAAAGTCTTATTAGCTCTTAAGCTTGCCCTTTTGCAGCTACTGCAATCTTTCATTGCATGAATGGACATAATTATTTTTTTCCTTCAATTCTGCAACATAATTAGTTTATGCTGAACTTAGGCCTGTGCTTACAGATGTAAGTGTACTGGTGATGTTCAAGCCCTGACCCCACCCCAAAGCTCTAATATTACTGAGATTCTATCATTTCCAGTGGGTTTGGGCCTGTCTCCATGCAAAAGAAAAGTTTTTACACACATAAATGAACTTACAATATTCTACACACAAAAAAACCCCCACCCCTCTTTAAAAACTTTTCAGGACATTTATGATGGAATTAGTATGCTTCCAAAAAGAGTCAGACTAGAACAAAGTCATAGGTCTTATTTCAAGGGAACCTTGTTGCTTAGGCTGCTGTGGTTGGAGTTCATAAAAACGCTAGGTGCCTAAGGTCAAACAGAAAGATGCCTGGTGGGATTAGTTGCTTCCAAGACTAGACAGGTTTAAGTAGGAGAGAAACGTGAGTTGAGATTACAATTTTGCACTTCAAACAGCTTTGTTGTTTATTGAATCCAGCCTTTTAACTTCACCATCTCTGAGATGAGTCCTGCATAGGCTTGGAGGTTCTAGACTTGGCTCTTCCAAGGCAGATCCCACCCCAGGTAGGCAGAGCGCTTTACATCCCTGACAAGTTCTACATTCATTATATTGGCATATGCTATTCTGAAAGTTCCATGAGTTGCATTTCTCCATTTAGCCACAAAAAGCATATACAGCTGTGCAAGTTTATGAAAACACGGCCCATATTTATGTCCACAAATCCTGCCTTAAGGGGACACACTTGAGAATTAGACTACCAGTCTGCCACTATTTCTTTTGCTCTTTGGCTCCACTGACTCCTATGATACTGAATATATACTCTCCAGGTATTAAAAATGAAAGTTACAATTTTGTATGTTTACCAAAGCATGGGTGAGTTGTTGTCTAATACTAGCATTCACTTTTAAAGTTCTGATTTAAGCGGCTCATTTGCAGTTAGCAAAACAAAAACCCCACCACCTATGACCAGTTCTCTGCCTCAGAGTGAAACTGAATCTTGCAAGTTCAATGTTGATTAAAAACAAAATGCAATGCCACCTCAACCATACGGTGAGCCATTCCTGTACAGTACTAGCAGTGTTACAATAACCTGTCTTTCACTTTGATGACCGTATGCCAGGGTCCCCACTGGAACTAGCTTGGTACCGAGAGCTGAGGTTAGTTCAACTTTCAGGTCTTAGCAATTCTACAAAGCCACAAAAAGAAAAGAATTGGCAATATTGTGGACCACCTACTACACCCTGAGGTGTAAGCAGGTTTATAGGTTACAGTGCCTGTCTGAAAGCAAGATTAGTGATGCTGCTGAGCACACTAAAACTACAGGCCAACACTACATACCTTTTTGTTTTCTTTTAGCAGCACTGAATTACCTGCCATCCCCAGGAGCTGCTGCATGAGGAAGACCGTATTTGCTGATAGTGACAATGCCCTCCCACCTCCCACCGCGATGCCCACCCACCACTTCAGGTCTGCTGCTGTTACAGAGTGGCACAGGCTGCACTTCCTTGTGAGCATCAAAATATCAGCATCATAGAAGGTGCTTTGGATTTGGAGCAGTGCAGTTTCTGAAGAGCAGAAGAATGGCTTAGATTAATTCAATTACACAAATAAGCACTTATGTGCTTAATAAAGTCATCTAATGAAATGAGATGAGAGATGAGAGGCTCTCTCAACTCATTAAGCCTCTTCCCTTTGAGAGAGACTTTTTTTATCCCCCAAGAGCTGGATTTAGAACGTGCCTTGGGACCAACTGCTGCCTTCTCAGTTTTCTCCTCCACAACCTGATGACAAAGTGGGAGAGGGTTTCAGCCTACTTTCTAATGTACGTGCGAGTGTGAGGCAAAAATCTGCCTTTTGGCACATAGCAAAACCTCTGGAAGGTGCTCAAAAACTTACTTTTTCTTTCCTGTGTATTTTGGCAATTTGGTCAGTTGTGTCTTGCTTCAGGAATATGGGAGGCTTCTACCTGAGTCTATCAGGGTTCATGCAAGTTAACATTAAAAGCGATGGCCCACGGTCCCATGCAATACCTGTCAGTGTGTAGATATGCCTCCCCTGGAGCAGACAAGTGTCTGCAACACACAGTGTTTAACCTTGCAGGCAAAGCTTCCCAACCATAGATGTTTCATGCCCAGGAACACATAAAAGAAACACATTTGTCCGTGCTTGTCTGCATAGATAGTAGGCCAAGATTCAGCCTCGCTCCTTGCATCTTTGCAAGCTGCATCCTACTGCATCACACTGTCGTGTTAGTTGTTCAGCCTGTGAGAAGACCAAAGCCAAGGTTTTGTCAAGTTCTGGTCTCCAGCTCATCGTTTGGTGCTCACTTAGGTGTGTGCAAGAACAAAAGTGGCTCCGTGATCCCTCGTGCAAGCAGGACCAGAGGTGTAAAGCGTTATGGGGAAAATGCAGCTAACACGACACTGATTTGGTGATGCTTCGTCAGGGCCTCACAAAAATCCCACATTCAAATGGGAAACAGAGGTGAGAAAACAAACCAAACAGCCGGAGGCCCTCCAGGCTGGTAACTATTTCTGCTCATTTTTCCAGGTGTATCTACTTTGCTGAGCACTTGTGTAAAGTTCTGTGAAGTCAAGATGCTATTTGGAGAAGAGAAATTCAGTTCAGTCATGTAACTGAGAGAAGCATCCAGGCCAGATGCATTCTTTAATTCTGAGTAATGTTGTTTTTACCATGAGCGTTGGGTCCTGAGGCACAAGCAATGAGAGGCCCAGGAGAGCAGGAAGGTACGGTGAATAGCAGCGAGCTCCCACAGATGCCGTCTCCTTGACAGAAGTGAAGTAAATCTAGATAAATCCTATTTAGAGCAAACTGCAAAGGTCTGTCAGGTTGCACCCTGAGGCTTGTGCAAGGTTTGCACAGTGCCAGAGTAGGAAACATTTGATGTCTGTTATTTGTTTTCTATTATTTCCAATATCCTCCCCAATACTGTTCCTTACCTCTGTTGAATCCTGCGTCTGCAGTGGGAATAACATTTATGGGCTGCACCTCTCTTCTTCCTTCGTGCCTGTCAAGGTGTGCCTGAGTTGCCCAAGCACGGCAGTCCCTCCGAGCAGCCCAGGCAAACAACCGGCTCCAGAGTATTCCTGGCATGTGTTTGCTCTGACTGCGTTAGGGGCACAGGAGGAAGGAAAATGGATCAACCAGTTCATGGAACAGCTGAGGTGGTAGTGAGGATTACTGGGAGAGAGAGGAGGGAAAGAAGGAAGGGCCAGATGAAGAAACTAGTGGAAAGCTGATGAATGTCATAAAAATAAGAGCAGCATTTCTACCTTCTGGGAACACAGAGGTCTCGCATTCTCAGATGTATATTTGGTGTGTATTGGACAAGGCTGTGCCATGCTTTTAATAAGTTAAAGAAGATGTTTTTCAAAGAGGAACCGCCTGAAAATATATAAAGAATTGAAGAAAAAGAAGAAAGTTCTCATTTATTTCTAAACACTTGTGGGAACTACATGCTGTTATCGCCCAGAACAGGCATCTCATGGCTCAGGACAATTACTACTGGACAAGGAGAGACATCAGGCTTTCAGCATGGACCGCTGTTCTCTGTTTCTATGTTGTTCTGAGCTGGCTGTCACTAACTCCGAATCACAACAGCGTCTGATTCATCCTTTCTCACACATAGCAGTGGGAACATAAAATAGATTGTTAGTTTTCCCAGACATATAGTTTCTGCCCACTGGCTTGACTTATAAAGAAAGAAGCAACTACGAGGTTTGTCATCACCATTGTGTTAACTACCTCTAAAACCCAAGGGCTTTTTAAAAACCAAACAAACAAAATCCAAACGATGAGAGCACACCAAATCAGCAGCCCACACTTGTTGCTAATGAGCCAACGAGCCAAAAAACAGCGTGAACATCTCTGAACCACATTCACACAGAAACTCTGCCACTTGGTGCCGTTATCTGCATCCCATGCAAACCTATAGTTTGCTTCCAGCTCCTCTTTGATCCAAAGTGGAATGCTGTCATGGTTTAACCCCAGCCAGCAACTCAGCACCACGCAGCTGCTTCCCCCTCCCCCCTGCCCCCTCCCAGTGGGATGGGGAGGAGGATTGAAAAAGTAAAACTCGTGGGTTGAGATAAGAACCGTTTAATAACTAAAATAAAATAAAATACACTAATAATAATAATAATAATAATATTTGTAATGAAAAGGAATATAACAAAAAAAAAAAGATAAATAAAACCCAAGAAAGGACAAGTGATGCACAATGCAATTGCTCACCACCTGCTGACCAATGCCCCAGCAGCGATCCGCCCCTCCCAGCCAACCCCCCTGTTTATATACTGGGCATGACGTTCCATGGTATGGAATATCCCTTTGGCTAGTTCGGGTCAGGTGTCCTGGCTCTGCTCCCTCCCAGCTCCTTGCACACCTGCTTGCTGGCAGAGCATGGGAAACTGAAAAGTCCTTGGCTTAAGATAAGCGCTACTTAGCAACAACTAAAACATCGGAGTGTTATCAACATCATTCTCACACTAAATCCAAAACACAGCACTATACCAGCTACTAAGAAGAAAATTAACTCTATCCCAGCCAAAACCAGGACAAATGCAAACAGTAATTGATGTTGTTACAAGGCTCTGAAAACGTAAACTGTTCTGCAAGTGCTGCTGCTTTCATCTCTGTTACAGAAGGGTGAAATATTTGACAAAAGGCCATTTTTGCCTCTATCAATCTATATTTTTAGCAATCACAAAGCTTCCAAACAAATGTATAAATGAAACAATGAAGAAAACCTATGAGGACTTAGAGATGGGAAAGGTTATTTAATATTAGGAAAATGCACTTGAATCTCTATTGATTCGCTGCCTTCCCTTCACTTTGTTGCTTACTGACTTGTCGCCGTTTTTCACAGAAGGACGTGTCCTACCTCTCTTCGGGTAACCTAGCCGGACTACGGCTCTCCCTGCCTGTGCAGCCCTGAGCCGGGACACATCTGTGGGATGATGAGGAGCACTTCAGCCATCGCTGTGTCACGCAATGCACAGCTGGTGCCAAACCCCCTGACCTCCCTTTGGGTGCCCCTAAATCCATACCTCCCCCAGCTCCCTGCTCTGGAGGGAAATACAACCACTCTCACCCACCCCAAACTCTGCTGAAGGCTCTGGTGACCTGGGCACGTGGGATAGGTGAATAGCTAGGCTATCAGCTGAGGCAGGGTCCATGGCAAATCTGACATATTCTGTGGGTTTGATCTTACAGCGACAATCCCAGAAACGGCCCTGGAGCAATGTGAACAAGCAGAAAAGGCACAGACACTCATATGGCACACAGCCACGGTCTGGAGAGAAGGTCAAACAGAAGGGAGAGGATTCAGGGAGTTCTGTGCAATTTCTTCTCAAACACAAGAAATGGATTTACACCACTCCAAGAGTAAGTAAAATTCCAAACGAGTAGACACCAAAATTCACATTTTTACGTCCCAAGTCTTCTAAAAACATCAGTGTAAGAGACTGTCATCACTAATACAACCAGCAGCCTTTAAAGACATTAAAATCTTCCCCTTTGCTGAAAGGCACTGCCATTTCCACACACACTTCTCAGGTCTTATTTGTTCTGGTGTTGTCTCATGCTGGCCAGCAATATAATAAAACACCAGTCAAATGATTCACTTGGATAACGTTCGCAGTCCAAAGTTGCACTTAGAATATATAACTAAAACCCCCACGGACTTGTATACAGAGAAGTCTCTTCACATGATTGTTTTATTGGCCAAGTACTGGATTGCCATCTACTGGAGAGTAAAGAAATAAAATCCAATAAACAGATAATTGCATAGTAAGGGAACTATGTTGCCTGTGCATTTTTGGCTTTAACTTTCCCTGCTCCTATACAATTAACCCAAGTCTGTGATGGCCTATAAAATTGTTTCTCGGTTATGGTAAACAACTTCTGGTCTTCACTGTCTTCAAAGTTAGACCGTATAAATACTACTTCTAGAGTGAGGCACTTCAAAAATTAAAAAAAATGAGTTTCTTCAAAATGAGCATATATTGTCCATTTAGAGCTGGCATTGCTAGATAAGCAGCCAGAAAAAAATGTTGCTAAGGATTAAAGCTTTCTTAGTCCTGGACTTCTGAATTTGTGTGACCTTTGTGGTCTGACAGTTCTAAGAATGGCTACTGGATAGCTAAATAGTATTACTACTGAGTGATAAAATTACTACTAGCAGAACTTATGCCAAAGGCAAATTAAAACTAAATATCTAAAGCTTTCTCCCTCTGCCCATCT
The DNA here is from genome assembly GCF_018139145.2 of Gymnogyps californianus. Classification (NCBI taxonomy): domain Eukaryota; kingdom Metazoa; phylum Chordata; class Aves; order Accipitriformes; family Cathartidae; genus Gymnogyps; species Gymnogyps californianus. The sequence continues at coordinate 55,365,011 of NC_059473.1, forward strand.
CCTTTTGCCTGTGTAATGAATCTGTGTATTTAAGCCTATTAATATACAGTAATCTCTTGCTGCCTTCCAATTATTTTTTTTTAAAAGACCATAAAGTCAAATGTTCTTAGAAGATAGGAAGAAGAAGAACTAAAATCAGTGGTACAGCCTCATCTCACCCTACCAAGTGCTCTACAACTGCCTTTGATGAGCCGAACATGTTTCCTACACGATGCTGCTCTCAACCGCTGCAGAACCTGACTCTGCATTAAGAGACTGTCCAGGTGGCAGTTTTAAAAGAAGGGGGGAGGGAATCTATAGGACTCTGGACTGCATTACTAAGGAAGTTTGGGGCAGATATCAAATGAGGCAGATATGTACAGTAACAGAAAGAATGGTTTCGTGGCTGTGTCAGTTGAGGCTGGTTTGAGTCATGCCTGTAACATAGAAAATACGAAAATACTAGATACTTTGTTTAAAAATACAGATGAAGATTATTGCAAGGTTGGCTGTGTTTCAAGAAGCACATGCTCCAGCCACCACAGCTCTTCGGAGTCCTTCTGCCCACCTGCACCCCTGCCTCCTCCCCATCTTCCTTTACATCTGTCTTGTGCCAGTCTCATATTTTCACTCTCACTTTTCTCCTCATCACCTCTCCTTGCTTACCTTGTCGTTAGATCGTCTATTGAGGTGCTTGTTCTAGCCTATTCCTCTCTGCTGAATACCACAGCCACGAGTATTTCACTCAAGACAACTTATTCACCCATGGCTGCTGAGGCTCAGCTGGTGCAGCAGGAGGAAGGCATTTCGGGGAACGTCCCGTTCAGATCCTGCAGCGTTACGGCAAATCTGCTGAACAGCCTCGCATGGTGCACAGTGGCTGCAGCCAGCATTAAGACTCGCTTTAGACTGGACCATTTCCAGCGCAAAACAAAAAAATCTTCTCATCATTTAACTGTTAGATTTTAGCAAGTAAACAAAAATCACAGAAGTGATGAGACCCAGGCTTTGCCAGTAGCCGTGATCCCAAAGCAATGAGGCAGCAAGTGCTCAATGACAAAAGAGGAATAAGTAGTTGAGGGGTTATTGTTGTTGTTGTTGTTATTATATCATTTTCCTTAATTTTTTTTCTTAAATGGTTGAATGATTTTTCTTAGAGGAGAAAACAGATCAGTCTGCAGCATAACCGGGGGAGTCCAGCCTCCTAGGGCTGGACACTAATACTTATTAGAATAGTGTTTATCACATTAATTTGGGGGTTTCCTTTTCAGGAGAAAGTACATTTCTGCTAATCTCCTTTCCTTGAAAACAAAGCACATCATTGGTTTTATTCTCTGCCTCTCATACAGGGCATGCTATATCTCTCTGAAGAAAATCTCCCACACCATCTGACTTTGATCGTATTCCATGTTGTAGCAACCCTTAAGACAGAGGCAAATCTCAGTGCTAAGCAATGTATGACTGAGAGGAAAAAAAAATGACTTTGCTATTGGTATAGTTATCCTCCAGGCTCCAAGTCAGGAGATCAGTCTATTGGTTCAATTTTCTGTGCAGCAGTTTGGATATTTTTCCATTTTGATGAGACTATATTTCTTGAAAACAAAGAGAAAAAGCCAAACAGGGCGGGGAGCTGGGGAAGTTTCCAAGCAGAGCTCTGAGAGAAGGTGTGCAAGAGACAGAAACTTCAGAAATAATAGTATATTTCTTTTGTCCAATAAATTTTCTGAGCGGCATCAAAAGAAAAAAGCTCTGCAATTCTCTGTCATTCAATAAGATTTCATGTAGCTCTGTGCCGTGCCCTTTTATTTGCTTCTTGTAGCTCCTACAAGAACCGATACCACGTGTTAGCCAGCCATGCACCCCCACAGTCCCACCGCCTGTGCCACATGGGTGCCACTGCGACCCCTTCCCACCCGGGTGTCCAGGCGAGGGGTGTGCCACAGCCGGCAGCTCTCCCCCTGCCCACCGGTGTTCGTGGCTCAGCCAGAGACCAGTCAGCCACCAGGTTTGACGGGCAGATGCAAAACTGGGGAAAGTCCCGTGTCTGCTGGGACACTTCTCTGTCCTCGGATCTCAAAATCTGGGCTTAACAGCAAATTATCACTGTCTTGATTCTGTGTCTTGCTGCCAGTGGCTACTTTATATTTGTTTGAAAATGAGTGTTAGTGGTCCCATTGCCTCATCCTGAGCCAGCTCATACCTCCATCTGTGGTATAGATAGCAAAGCAATTAGCCTGGATAGCCAGCTATGTCTTGTAGAAGCTGAAGCCTTTTGCAGAGGGAGTGGGAGAATAAGAAGTCTGTGAACTATTTTTTGCAAAACCTTTTCATAATCTTATTCAGCGACTACAGCCAAGCTTACATGTTATTTCTTTAAGTTTTGTCACTTTCTCTTTACAACAACAAAACATAGTGATATTCTGCAATATACTTCCACGGACTGCCCTGAACTAAGGCACTTACTTCTGCCCATCTTGATTCATCAGAATGATAAACCAACACATTGCTGGCCCTGGTGCCATAATGAAGTCTAGCATACAGCTTGATATAATCACCCAACCATGGTTTTGTGTATTTATTTATTTATTCTGTGCATCCTTTGCCTTCAGTGGTGTGTCCTGAGGACAAAAAGACAGACTTTTCCTACCCAAAATATGCATATTCAGCCTTCCTTATCCACAAACACAGTACTTCCCTGTATGCTGTCCTCGTCTAATTCTTCCAGGGGCTCCAATGACCCTAGCCACTTTCTTTTCTGCTACTAACATTACCCCCTCCCTCAGTACTTTCCCTTCACAATATTAGCCATATTTTAGCCTCCACTGTCTTAAAAATTAACCGCCCGAAGCTCCTACCCCTGATGATAACTGCCCCTCTTCTTCCCCCTCCATAGCACTAGCCCTACCAAGCAGGCTGCCCCCGCCTGTCTCGTGCCGTTGGAGGGGCACCTCTTTAGGGTGGCACGTGTTTTGGGCAAACCTCGCTCTGTGCTAGGGCAAGTCTAGGGGTGCCTTGGCACAATCGGAAGGGTCCAAGAGGGCACTTCTGGACTTGCTGTAAGGCAAACGTGGGTCCCAGCGAAGCAGGGAGGACTCTGTTATTTCAGTGCAGTTATCTGAGTTAGTAATATTTAACTGAATAACTTCCTTCCTAACTTAATAGCTGTGGAGTTTATGTGTTTATCTATATCTTACCTACTGGATGTCATTAAGGTCACTGCTATCTCAGAAAACGATGTGTTAGAATTATATGCAGTACAGGATGAGGACTGGGATGTTCAGTGCGGCACAGCTTTCTTATGAAGAGAGACTAACTAACTCTGAGGTCTGAGCTGAGGGAGAGACTGAGGCAGGATAGGATGAAGGCCAGTGAAATGATGATGGCCAGGGAAAATGTGAATGGAGAAGAGTTTGCTCAGGGTCTTCACAACACAGTGAACCACTGATATTAAATCAGCAAGAGGAACTAATTGTTCATGACCGTGTAGTTAAATTCTGGCGTTCCTTACAGCAAACTGCTTCAGAGGCCACAAGAATTAAGGAATTGGAGAGATTGTGGAATATAGCTTCATTTATGGCTGCTATAAAGATTATGGTGTGAATGCAGGCTTTACATCAGGACACATTTAAACCACAGGCAGCTGGGAGAGTGTACGGGGGAAAAGGTCTCATACTCTTTCCACAAACATAGTTTAGGATGCATCTGAAGGAAAGATACTAAGATGAATAAACCCTTAGTCTGACCTAACAAAACTGTTCCTATGTTAACACGTTTGGGAGATTTACTGGTAGACTGGAAGGTGCAGCTTCTGCTTTCCTCCCTGTATCTCATTTTTTCCATAGTCCGGGCTAGCAGTAATAACATGGATTTAGCCACAGTGGTCAAATATGAGATGGCTTTTCTTTTGGCTAAGAGCAATCTGCAGTACCTCAAACCCCAGTTTAATTGCCCAGAAGCCTGTGAGAATTCAAACGAAATAGGAAAGGGCCTTTCCATTAAAAACTGAGTAGCTCACTACTGTGTTACTCCATAGGACTTCTCAAACTTCAACTGATGCCAACAGCAGCAGCTGAGGAATGATCTCTCCTGGCTGACACTCCATTTTCATATGCAATTTATGGAGCTTAGTATTAATATATGACCTTAAACAGATGCTGCTTTTCTCCTTGCATGTGATAATGAAGCTTGTGACAAAGCCAGGAGTACCTGATGAGAAGGAAAGGAAGCAGAAGTGTTTTCATTGCAAGGGTCACCACGGGGAGACTTGGGCGAATTAAGCAGCTGTGCAGTGGGTGACATAAACGTGGCTCAGGCGCTATCTTTGCCCTCCTGTCCCTTCCTTCCAGCTCTCCACTAATGCCTCGCAAAGTGGGAAGCAGAGAAACTATCCTTCCCATTCAGTCCAGACAAATTCCAGACATCTACTTTCTCACTGTTATTCCAATTACTAATTTTTCAAGGTCGAAGCGACTGCACAAACCAGAGAAACAACCGCGGCAGCCACTGCCAGACCTCCAGTGCCTGTCTCTCGGAGAGGCTGAGGGCTGCCACGGCCCGGGGCGGGGGGAACCTGGCGGAGCATCCCCGGCGCCGGCGGCCACCCTGTAGTGCTCGCTGGCCCGTGCTCCAGCAAGTCCTCCCGGCACACGCTCCTCCGGGCTCCGCTTTACTGCTGTTCCCAACAGATAAACGGCTCTTTGCGACGCACAAAGCCCACGTTCACCACCCACAGCCTGCGCACTGAAGTCTGCTCCCGGCCATTGTTTTCTACAGGAAAGTGGCTAAAAATCCCTCCGTCGGTGCCATGTTTTTCCACGAACAGGGCCTGTCGTGATTAAGTATGTGCGCATGAGGGAGCTTTCCAAGCTTGAGCAATCCATCTGGCAGCAGTACACAACGCTATAAGATTTGTTTCAGCAGTACGGGACCTAGAGCTGATTTAATTGCATTAGTCACCAAGCAGCAGTACCGCTGATCTTGGACCCAGAGCACTGGCTGGCCAGCAAGTCTCATGGTTACTTTAACTTTGTTTGTTTGATGTTTTCAGTGGTCCGGACACCTCGAGGAGCTGAAGAATGCTTCATCCCCCCACTGTCGCCTCTGAAACGCAGAGCAGCTGGGGCCAAGCGTTAGGCTAAATATCAGGATGCAGAGGCTGAGTAATAGTTCGTCTTCATGGGGGAAAAGTCTGCCTCTTACTGATTGACTTTAAAGAACCCAGTTTTTAAATAGCGACTGAATTCGATGGGAAAGAAGGAAATGGAGCTGGCTGCTGTTTATTGCTCTGAAGATCATTAAACATTTCTGTCTTTTATTTATTAGCTGTGAGATTTCTTTATAGGCAAATAAATTCACAGATCTGTAGAACAGAACCAAAACCTGACATTTAGACCCAGATTCAAGTTTTCCCAAAGTTTGTGGGTGTTCGACTCATGCTATCCACTGATTCAAGCAGGATAAAAAGAAAGAAGCTGAAAAAGTTATGTCCTAAGGGAAAGTTTTCAAAGTCCAGCAGGGCTCTCTCTTTCAGGTAGATCATTTAAAGATACCTATTGTGTATCTAATACCGTTACTTGCTGCAATTCCTGTTACTGTAGACAAAGCATTGCACAAGTTTAAGTAAGTCTCCAAATAATATTTCTAAAAAGCTGTTTACTGCCAGACCATTATTTTTTTAACCTCTTGAGCCAAACTCTCTCAAACTGCACAGCATCTGGGGAGGAAATTATTGCTCAAATTGCCAGTGTCAGGACAGATGCCAGACAAACTGTTCCGTAGCAGTGATATCTCACTCATTGCTGTCTGAACAACACACTTGTGCCTTGGAGTCCTGCACTCTTCAGCTTTCAGGGGAGCACTTGTCAAAGCTGAGCTGATGCAAGAATTTGTATGTGAGGAACCATAACACAACTTGCCTTTGACTCCTCTCATCAGCCGGATTACTCCTGCGTGGCAGATTCAGAAAGAAGAGAAAAGCTAGAAGGAATTTTGCACCAAATAATCTGTAAAACTGTGATACTAACAGATGAGTGCTGTGGTTTAACAACACTTCATATATAATGACATTTCATATAGAAATAAGGATGAAACAATATATAAAATTTATTATATGATACTTGATATTATGGAACTCCATACCCTATGAAGTCTGAAAGACCTCCAGAAAAAACATAAACTTGATAGCCCAAAACAGTTGAATCGTAACAAGCTACCACAAGAATCAGATCTCTGTTTTAATAATCTTTATCTCACAAGATCTTGGTAAAATTTGACAATGTATTCTTTTTAAAAGATCTCACACCCCTGAGTTTTGAGGATGACAAAGATGATCTAAACATGCTAACAGGTTATTTGTGCGCACTCCAACACTGAGCTCTCAGGTTGACGCTCCCAAAGTTGGAATAGTTTCCCCCCAGGGCAAGGCTGCTTTTAGCTGGAAATACTTTACTATTTGAAACTTCCTGATTGGGATTCTGTAAATAGCTGGGGAGGAAGACATCTGTGTCCAGATAAAAGACGTTCGTGGATTTGCTGTCGGAGACGTGCAGCTCCCAGAGCAGCATTACCAGCAATCCCCATGAGCCAAAGGAGACGATTGTGAAAACGATGCCTCGGGTAACACAGAGAGTGAGAGGGACAAATGGACGGCCACACGCGGACACTGGCTCTGGAGGTCAGTTAGGACTCTGGTAGATTATCGAGTGAAATTTTCAATAGGAAGAAAGATAACATTTAAATTCCTCCAGATTTATTTTTGCTCAGTTTTACTCTGACCAGGGAGTCAGGGCAAGCAGCTGTGTTTTCAAAATCCACTTTTATGGTGTGAAATTGCTTTACAATCTAAGGGGAAGGGAGGGAGCTGAGGCTTGGTTTTAGCAGAAAGTTAACATTTCAGACTAAACTTCTTTTAGCCACCTAAAACATGATAACCTTTCTTCCTGTACTGCCACATAAACATATACGGTATGGCTCCGTCCCAGCTTCTGAGGTTAAGAGCTCCAACTCCAGCTCTACTCTGAAAAGATACTCTGTAAAAAAAACACATCCGTATTTATGGGTTCTCAGTCACTCAAACCTCAAATCTGCTCATTTAAAAATAAAAAAGATGTTTTTTCTAGCTGCCAGTGCTTAAACTGCACCTGGTTCACAAATCATCTCTCATAGACTTCAGCTGCACCTTAACTGCGCCTGCGAGGCATCTCGCTGGGCTGGGATTATGGATGAGGCCATCAGCGCCAGGAAGAACACAGCTTGTCTTTCACAGCCCTGAGAGGGTGTGCAGGGCTGGCAGCCTTATAAAACATCTTTTCTTTACTTACAAGCTGAATGCATTCAATCCACTGGTCAGCTGAAACATTCCACAAATCACCTGAGGTTGTGCTGAATACCCCAAAAGCAGAGGTGAGAGGTGGTGCATGTTCATCATGTAGTTAATGGAAAAGGTCACTATTCTTCCTTTAATGAGGTGGGCCAGCTTCCTCACAACATTTCTCTCCAACATGCTTCTCGGGAGGGACAGCGCAGTTATGTTACATTGTCGTGGTTTAACCCCAGCCAGCAACTCAGCACCACGCAGCCGCTTCCCCCTCCCAGTGGGGTGGGGAGGAGGAAAAAAAAGAAGGTAAAACTTGTGGGTTGAGATAAGAACCGTTTAATAACTAAAGTAAAATAAAATACAATACTAAATAATAATAATAATATAATGATTGTAATGAAAAGGAATGTAACAAAAAAAAAGAAATAACACCCAAGAAAAGACAAGTGATGCACAACACAATTGCTCACCACCCGCTGACCGATGCCCAAGCAGCGATCCACCCCTCCTGGCCAACTCCCCCCTGTTTATATACTGGGCATGACGTTCCATGGTATGGAATACCCCTTTGGCTAGTTCAGGTCAGCTGCCCTGGCTCTGCTCCCTCCCAGCTCCTTGCACACCTGCTTGCTGGCAGAGCATGGGAAACTGAAAAGTCCTTGGCTTAAGATAAGCGCTACTTAGCAACAACTAAAACATCGGACTGTTATCAACAGTATTCTCACACTAAATCCAAAACACAGCACTGCACCAGCTACCAGGAAGAAAATTAACTCTATCCCAGCCAAAACCAGGACATACCTGAACTGCAAAATCCTACCAGAGGGAAGAAATGGTCTGCATGTGTAATGTAACTGACTCTATTTTTTTTTTTTAATGTGGTTTCATAAACTTATAATTGGAAGTCATCTCAGAAGACAAATTCCTCATAGCTTTCTAGAGCACCAGGAAAACACGAGGACCCTGCAGGGCAGCGTGGCTCCCGGGGGAACTGCTGAGCCCACTGCTGTGGCCATGGGGAGGATGTGCTATCGTGGCCGTGGGGAGGACGTGCTATCGAGGGAGCTGCCAGCCCGGCCCAAACGCCGCCAACCACTGGGCCTATCTGCAGGAAATGCTCGGGCTCTGCCACTGGAGAGGTTGGGGCTGGGGAGACACTAAAAACTCCATGGGGAATGCCAGCCCCACGGTGGATGCAGAGGCAGGAGCACAGAGCAGCGGGGGTGAAGGCTGTAGCAAGCCCCAGGAGCCAAGCAGAGCGGCACAAGTGTAGCTGCACCTGTAGCTAGGCTGGGCTCAGTTTAAAAAAAAAAAAAGAGAGATAAGGAAAAAAAAAAGGGGGGGGGGCAGGAATGGCTCATCTGATAATTGCCAATTAGCTCTTGCTTGCAGGGAACTTGGAGGCTCTGTCAGAAATAGGGAGGGAGCCCTGGGTTGGTTTTGCTAAGGTAAGCGCTGCACCAGTATTCAAACCTGCAGTCTAACCTAGTGCAGAGGCTGTGCAATGGGGGCCTCTGCTTTGAGGCAGGGTGAGCACCGTAAGGGGGGCAGGCATGTGATGTGACTCAAAAGCAGCCACGTCTGGGTCATGCTAAATCTTCTTTCCCACACTGAATGTTCCCCAGGTGTTCACCAACTGCTGTGGCTGCAGGAGCAGTGGTTATCCATGCTCAGTTGTATTTCTTGGGGAAACTTTTGTATTTTACCCTTGAAAAAATGAAATTGTGTTTTGTCAGGAAGCAAAGGGTGAGCCAAGGGAGTGTGTGAGCCGTCGTTGTCTAAACGTGCTTGATGTAAGTTGTGCCATCAGGGGTAACTGATTGCTGGCTCCCCTCCCTGTGGGTGAGTCCTCAACCTGTGTCTCCAGAAGGATCATTCCTTCCCTTTTTCTCCCTTTTCTGTTTTTATAGGTTTCCCTCCCACCCTGTCCTTTGACTCCTTAGGCTAACGGATTATTATTCAGCTTCAAAGTCTTTGAGCTTTAGCTAAAAGCTTTCATTGCAATTTAACTTCTCCTGGTTGTCCAAGCAGTGGTGGAGAGCTCTTAGCATTTTTTCCTCTCTCTTTGCAACTTGTTTATATTTCTCTTGTGTAATTCTCTGAATGGTCTCTTCCTCTTGTCTATGCTCTCTCCTACTAAGTTTCTACCTTCCAGATCTGCTTTCCCCTTCAGTGGCATTTTTTCTCTCTCATCTATGTATGTGACTCTGCATATACTAATAACAGGGTTCAGTGCTTTGCAACACAAGGTAATTTTCCTTGCATTACAAACATGCATAGGTGTTCCTATTCTGAACCAGTTTGATCTGTGCTCTCACTTAGCAGAATGATAAGAAATTATTTTGCTGAGTAACCGCCCATCTATTTTCAAGCAGCCCACTTTAAAGAGGAAAAAAATTGGCAGGTGTTTCATTTATTAAATCAATGTCAGTGCAGTTATGCTTTTAAATGGGTGAGGTCTTTTATTGGAGGGGGCGAAATCTGCCTAGTATAGGCCATCAGAGTGTCGTCACAAATTGTTTTTAAGTGGCAAAGCTGATATAAAGAATCACTGTGTGACTAATAAACGCATTATCATCTTTAAGCTATAAAAACTAAACCATTCCTTCCTCCCTTAGGAAGGAAGGTATCATTTATTAACCACTACAGCTTCAGGGTCTAAGAGTTCAGGATGGTCTGTGGTGATGTAAGCACACTTTTTGCACAATGCTGAACCTGTAGGGAGTTATTTCGTTTTCACTTTGATGCTAAGAGGCAACTGAACCTTTATCACAGGTCTAAGGAATACACATACACGTATATTGTTTCCAGTTCCCTTAAATCTCAGTAAACAGGGTAATGCTTACAACAATAAAAATAATTTTGGCAGCTATGGCAGAAGGCAAGAGAGACTAGGATAGTTCACACCACTAAGGTAAGATAATGCCTTCTAATTAGGATAAAGCACATGGCTGTGAGGTGTGGGGGACCAGCCTCTCGTTTACCTGCACACGGGGAGAAGCGGTTTAGTTCCCACCAACTGCCAGCAGCTAATTCTCTCTGTGCTGTGGAAATCAGAGGGAGGGGTTTTTCAGAGGGGGGGGCGAGGGTTGGGGTGGAATGAATGTCACAAAATGGATGAAGACTACGCTACTCGCTGGTGGTGTTTTATGACTGTCGTAGCTCCAGGGAGCACAAGAACATTGACTTCAGCCTAACCTGAGCTATTGGTGGCTGTAATTTCTACCATCCCTTATCTTAGGAAGATTTACCAGAGCATCATTTCTCTAAGTCACTGCACAGAAGTGACAGCACTTGTAAACAGATGATGATGAACTACCTGTGGGAATTATTCCTCCTACATATAGTGCTGTTGGAGGGTAATATCTGCCTGGTAGCAGGCAGCTGCAGGAATCCAGCGAGAGCAGAGGGACTAGAGACTAATTGTCAACCCACTCTTCCTGCCCTGCAACAGCTTGACTTTTGGTGGGACAGCTTTGGGGCTAGTATAGCAAACATGTGCTGTTTGCATTGCCCTTTCAGTGATATGCTTAAACACCGCATTTGCTGAAACAAGAGGCTGCGACATAAGAAGGGAATAAAAAAGGGGGGAACTGTAGCGCTCTCCTATGCAGAAGTATCAGTGCCGTACGCTCACTCTGTTCCCCTCTGCAACACTGACTGTATCTCCAAAGCTCTCCAGCAAATACGCTCCTCCAATGCCGCCTACATTTACCTTTTCACAAAAGCGTCTATCAAGGTCTGATTAAAACCAGAATATGCTGCTTGACAAGACCTGGTCTAGGACATGAAAGGATCAGTCTGGTAGAGCCAGAATGCTCTCTGGAGATGGAGTCCTCTGGGAATGGAGCTGTATGCAGCTTTGACTTCTGCCAGCACTCACAGATGCTATCCCCACCAACAGTCAAGCCTCACATGTGCTGCCAACTACCTGGATAGACAGCGCTTCAGCTGCTCCAGTGATGCCCCACTCTCATACAGTACTATGCACCCCATCCTGCCTGCCAGCACTCTTCAGGACTTGCTCAACAGCCTCAATGCTGGGAACCTATTTAACACATTTTAAGAAGATAGTTCTTTAAAAATAGAAGGGAAAGCAGGTTTCTTTTTTTTTTTTTTAAAAACGGAAACAAAGTCCCTCCTCCCATATGGGCATGTTGAGTAAAGAACTGTGTAAAAACGATGCTCTCTTCTCCCCTCGCTTTCAACTCTAACATACTTGCTCAGAATTTAATCTGGCCAGAAAAAGCCAAAAGTATCAAAGATTTCTTTCCCACCTCAGGAAAGTGCAATCTTCTACTGGCAACCAACAAGTTCATTCATCTGTTGCTTATCACGTTTCATGAACTTTATGACATTTCAAGCACCTCTTTTTATGGAATGCAGAACAGACCTAGTGAATTTTCTGTATTGCTTACTGAAGATTTCAGACACACACAATAAGCCAACACACAACAGTTTTCATTTAGTTATTTCTATGAAAGAGTATTTTATTCATTTTCTGCATTGTGAAAAAATCCTTTCATAAGAAAACAGAAGACATATAACGTTCTTCTAGTATTAAGATATGAAATGTACATGTCTTGGCTTGGAGTTTATTGAAGCATGGAATCATGCTTGGTGGAGTTTTGGGGTTGGGGTTTTTTTTGTTGTTTTTTAAGTGCACATGTTAGTAACAAAGGGCATAACACCAGGAGGACAGACTCCTGTAATATCTAGAAGCTAGTCGGTATCCATTTGAATAATCAGGTGTTTTCTAGCATGTTTCATGGTCCTCTCCTTCCACCAGGGTCTGACAGAAGAATGCGAGACGCTGTGTCTGTGTACCATGTATGTACTACGTCTAAGTGATTTCCGAACACAGCTCCCTCTACCCCACCCAGAGTAAGAGAGACTGGCATGATGAAAAAGCATGGATAATAGCGAGAGCATTTTGCACAGGCAGGCATCCAGGAGGCTTTGTTAGGAGGATGGCTGGCACTGAACGGCGGGTGATGAGCCCTACAAGCGGGCACCCTGGTGCTTAGCCTGGCCCCATGGCTGGGGTGCAGAGCTGCTCAGGTTGCTCTATGCTGTGCTGCTGTGACATCCCCAGAGGGCTCACCGGCTGGGACGCTCAGCATCCTGCCCTGACAGGCTCCGGAGAGTCACGCCATGCTCTGCACCACAGCAGGAGCCTCCTCAGAGCTGGAAAGCTGAGCAAAGCACAGCAAAGCTGTCATCCCAGAGCACTGGGCAAGCTGTTTGGCTCCGGTCTGACTCTGCACTGGACGTAACAGCTCCTGGCTGAGTCCTGACCTGAGCTACTGGGTTGTTTCTGTGTCATGCTCCCAAGTCTCTGTGTTGTGCTGGTAACTTTTTTGCCCAGGACTCTTGCCCAGGGCCTCTCCAAAGCCGAGCAGTGCTCTGTTAGTGGGGCGCTTGGAGGGAATGACACCATCCATAACTTAGATATGGAAAACCACAGGAATTCGGTCTTTAGGGCATTGACTGCTACTCTTCTAAAAGTACTGAACTGTCTGTTATGATCATACTGACTTTTCATCTTGATACCAGACTCAAGCCCTCTGGGAATTTATGAATTTTTGAATATATAGATCAATATATATACACATTAAATGGTGGTGTCGTGACCCGTTGCCCAGATTTCACAGGGTAGAACTCAACTATGAAATGTCTGCATGTTACTCGATTTGCACATCTAATGCATAGTTTCTGTAATGCTTATAATCGTGTGCTGGATATAATAGAGTTTGAGGGACCATATTCAAAAGTTAACGACATATACAAGATACCATACAGTATAGCAAACTGAACAAGAGATTTAATCCATGATCTTTATCATGTGATGTACCTGAGCACTGGAGCCTACATGTAGAGACCGAAACACTAATCGTGATATTTTCAGATTGATGTTTGCAAGTGTCCATCTTTACCCTTCTTGACTGCTAGTTCTACATTGTAAATGCTGGAAGAATTCCCTTGGGGTTCCCACATGATCCAGCATTTGCTGGAGGCCAGTCCTCTCTTCCCCTTACCTGAGTAAATGCTTTATACACTCTGTGAAAGAAGAGGTGTAGAAACAGACTCCCAGCTCAGGGAAAACCACACATTTGGGTCCCCTGAGAAGAGGTCCTTCATCCCCAGTACCGCTGTATCTAGATAAAGAGAGATGGTGGAGCAATATTGCAATGCAAATCCAGATCACCATGTCCAATATTTGAAAATGAATCTACTCAGATACATTGTTGATTAAACATGCCCTTGTAAAAAGGCAAAACATCTGCAGAGTATATTTCATTTGGATCGAATTGAGGGGAATACCACTGAGGTTGCAGAGTTTTGTATGCTGTATAGGAGTAAAGCCAGATTCAAAGCCAGGTTGTTGGATTTGTTTTTCTCCCAGTGGAAAAGCAGATAAGGGCTCAGGATAACTAGCAGCATGCTAGCTTTAACGAAAATAATGCAGGAAAACCTATGGAGTAGGATGACAAATAGAGTTGCTGTGAGTACTACCTGTTGGCCTGGTTTATGTCTAGATCCTTTTCTGAAAAGATCTTTCTGTTTTATTGTGGCTGAGTGTTTCTCCCATCCCCATTTAAAACTTGAGACAGACCTTAAAAAAAATATAAAAATCAATAACATGCAAATAAAAAGCTGACATAGGGGTCTAGCACACTTTTGTAACTAGCAACTTTTTTCATTAGAAAGGAGATGGCATAGTCTAATATAGACTACATATATACTATATGCATACTATACATATACATTCCTACATGTAGTTTGGCACGCTAAGTTTGGATAATTTTCCATTAATGACCTAGGCAACTTACGTAAGCTCCACCTCCCATATGTGCCTTACTGCTTCTTGGTATGTCTACATTTTCTTCGTCACTGAAGCTCACAGTATATACTAAAACATCTGTTGCCAAGAGAAATAATGTTCCTCATGGTGTTTTTAGCGACAAAAATGTTTTTTTAAGCCTCAAGTGCTAATGCCAAACTCATTTACAGTTACTTTTGGCATTGTAAGCAATAGGGCTGTGCATTCTGTTCAGAAAGTATGTGACAACTTAGGTTAAGTAAACAAAAAATGCTTTTGCATTCTTTTTTATTAAACCTTCTATGTAGGAAGGACGTAGCCTGCAGACAAAGTGTTGGAAACTTATTTCAAAGGCAGGTCATAGATTATTGAGGAGAGACCCAGTAAAATCTGGGATGAATGATCTGTGCCAAAGCCAAAAGAATTTGAAGGAAAAAACTTAACCAGTTGGAAGAAAACGACAGATGATTTTGTCAGCTTGAATCAAGGAGAAGAGTGAAACCCAATTTCCTGGGAATTCATGAAAAGAGGTATTTCAAAAAAAGAAATAAAGTAAGGATGCTGTATCCAGATGGTCAAAATCACACAGTGAAAAACTGTCTTCAGCAGGTGGAGACTGCCAGCCTTTTTAAGTGGTGATGTCAAGTCTCATCAGCTAAAGAACTGCAGATGCGAGCAGTAGCTGGGCAGGAGGCATCAGAAAAACGTGTGAGCACCATGTTTCTCCCAGTAACTCGCTAGTTGTCTTTTCCCACTCAGGACAGAGCACATGCTCTGTCTCAGTGCTGAAAGGTGCCATTTTCAGAGTGAAATACTAAAACTGAGCTGCTGACCTCCACAGCAATCCAAGAGAGATTACTGCCATTTTTGCATAACTAAGAGTGGCGATTTCCACCCAGCCTTTTTTTTTTTTTTTCCTTTTTTCCTCCCCTTACATTTCCAGGAGGACAGAATGTCTTACAAATTTTGAAAACTATAATATAGAAGTAAATGTTGGCACTGATATCTCTGAGTTGGAGAGGACAACGGAGCTAGCT
Source organism: Gymnogyps californianus (assembly GCF_018139145.2). Lineage (NCBI taxonomy): Eukaryota > Metazoa > Chordata > Aves > Accipitriformes > Cathartidae > Gymnogyps > Gymnogyps californianus. The sequence goes on from NC_059473.1 coordinate 55,380,165, forward strand.
CAGGAGTCCTGGCTCCAACTCGTTCAGGTTCTGGATGCCCTCTGGAGAAAACCGCATGTGGTGCTGCCATTCTGCTGTGGGATGAAGCATTAGGAGCCCAGCAGTCAAGGAAGGGGGACTGCTGGCCACAAAAGTGCCAGCCATCTAAAGCTTTACTACCTTAAAAAGTAAAGGTCTAAGCACAGGTCTTATGGCTGCATTACTGGGTCTTCAGGTACTGGTTTTGACCACTCGCACTGTTGCTGCTGGTTCAAAATTCCAGGTGGAAACTTTTCACTTCTGCACTCTCTCCTTAATCTCCCATCTGGTCCTCTCTTGTATCAATGTTTTTTTCACATAAACCCTAAACATTTACCTAGCATTCTACATTTGTAATTCTGGGTCAATAACAACAAGATGTTACGCTTGCACTCCTCTGCCTAAACTGTTGATGTGAAGACTGAAGTACTCTGGGTGTGGGGTTTGGTTTGGTGGGTTTTTTTCTGCGGTTTTCATGGGCAAAGTCTTCTTCCTGTCTTCTGTGCATACCACCATAATTTGGGAAGGAGAGGCCCAGCCATGGGGGAGCAACAGGTTAGGAGCTATTTTGACTGATATCGACTGTATTGAAATCCATGGACCAGCTGATTCACACAAGAGTACTGACTAAATAATAATAAACCTTAAAAAAAAAAAAAAAATCACCTTCATTTTGGGATAGATGAATCAATTTTCAGCTCCTGACTCTAGAATTTTTTTTCTAGATTGCCTTGAAAAATTGTTGAGCTCATCACAAATATACAAAAAAGAATAATTTATGAACGTATTTTTGTCAGATTTACTTCTGTTCAGAAATACCAAGTACAATCAGTTTGATTGTACAATCAGGCTGATTCAGTGCTCTAAGTGGAACATAAACGTATTCTTATCTTCAAGTATATTTTCTGTATTAGCTAACTAAAATGATCAGCAGTAAAACAGTTAACAATGTTAACATTTAGTCTGTCATCTTCAGATTTCAGAGCCAGTACTGTATAGGGATGAACAGGTCATACCAGCTGAAAATTATTCTTTTGATTGTCTTTGGTCTCTTGAAGATAAGACTGCATCAGTTCTGTTTGATTCATGTCTTCAAGGATTTCTTCACAGCCATGACTCTGAGGAACATAGTTTTATTTTAAATGGGATGTGACACTTCAGAGCACCAGCTTGATAACAAATTTAATAACGACATAAAGTCTTGTGTGAATGCAGCACAAGAAATTTCAGAAGCACAAGAATTCAACTGAACATGCCCTTCTTCCTTCTACCTTCTTGCTTTCTCCCTGCCATACTTAAGTTCAGGTTGGTGTTTGTTTACATAGCACGCAGTAAGCTAATGCTAGCTATCATCTCTCAACTCCTCCTGCCTGTTTATTTCCATCTCCGTGAAGTATTTATTGCTGTTTCTTATATTCTTCTATCCTGAGGGGTATGGCTTTTGTTTACATCTTAATGGAATTAAGTAGCCGGATGTGTTTGCACAAGCCTTACAGGCATGCTCCTGCTTGGTCTGCTCAGGTATTAACTAAAGCTGCTTGTGAGGGACTTGAAAACTGAAGTTTTGTAAGCGAAGGTCTATGTTTCTGGTAGAACAGAAAGTGTTTTACATTACATAACAAAAGAAAATGTGTAATTTTGGGACCATTCACCCAGCTGAGCAGTTTATTTCCCTGCAGTAATAAATGTATTTTGTATCTTTCTACTCTTGATGTGATTCACAATTCTGTATGTTTACCTGTAACAACGCATGGATACAACCTAATCATTTGCCAAAGGGTTTGCCAGTTTAAAATCTGTTTGCCTGTCCCTAGATCTACTGCCAAACAATTTCTTATTCATAGTTAAATTTACAAAAGGATGTAGTGGTCTTAACACTGCAACACTTGATTTACAGGTGGTGTAGGAGACGAGTGTTGAGTCTTCCTCTTGCCTTAAACAATTTAAACTCAGATCTGCCACTTTTCTGCAAAGCTCCGTCCTTCAGAGGAGGACCTCTGCTGGTCTCTGCTCCTGGGCCCAGGGACCTTCAAGTCTTTATGCGAAATGGAGCACCTCTAAAGAGGGCCAGCGTGGGACTGTCTGCCCCTGCCCAGTAGGTCCCGGGGTAGTACACTCACCCATGGGTGAAAGGGAGCTGAGCCCTCATGTCCTGTTTTGTCTGTGCGCTGAACAGGTAGAAACTGTCAGTGGAAACAAAACCTCTTTGCATGTCTATCTGGCACCTGAGAGCTCTGAGGAAGTTATCATCAGTCGACTTCTGTGGCAAGAAAATGGATATTTATTACAATCCAATTTAAACTACACCCACAAACTGTGCATACTGTGACATACTTTTTCCCTAGAAGTACTGAGAGGATTATGTCTACACCCACAAACCGTGCATACTGTGACATACTTTTTCCCTAGAAGTACTGAGAGGATTATGTGTGTGAAATTGTATTTACAATTAAATAACTCTTCTTAGCTGCTTCTGAGCAAGCCTCATCGGGTATGCCTGTACTGCTAAATAAACCATGGCAGGAAGCAATACATGGCTGAGTGGTGCAAGATGCGTCCTGTTGGTCCTCCCAGTGCCTGGCTCCCCTCTGAGCAGAAAGTGCCCGTATGTCCTGCACGGTGCTCAGCCCTGCGCCTCCTTGGGGCCTCAGCTGCTGCACTGAGGCCCTAGGAGGTGATAGTTAGGTTTTTGGGAGTTTTGGATTCGGGCTTTTTTTCCATTTCAGAGCACCTGAAGCAATCTGGGCTGCATTACAGCCCACAATATTGATGGTTTTACAGCATGAAACTGAGGGTATTGTCACATGTCGTGGTGTCACGTGGGAAACATTTTGTAGTACAAAGCCTGCTAGAATAATGTCAGAAAACTGTGCAAGGTGAAGGAAGCCAAACTTGGGGCAGCCGTGTCCATATTGCCCTTTGGGAACAATCCATGGAGTGAAATATTCCCAGAACTGCACCCACTCACCTCCTGAAGAAGGTTATCAGGTGTAGCTCACAACGGGGAGCTCTCTAGCAACTGAGCAATATACCTCACCCGAGCTGCGGTACTAATGCTTGCTGCATGGCCTTTTTTTTTTAATTTAGCAGTAGGGATGTGCTCAATGAATCTCAGTGGAGTCCAGGAGCTACAGTTTCTGTCCTTGCAGAGGGAGACTGTAATGAGGGAAAACAGACTCCAGGAGGCATTTTGCTTCCCAGCTTAGGTAAGGGGTTTATTTGAGCCATAGGATGCTATTGGCTTGGAAAAGAGAAACAGAGACGACTTGCAACTTTTTAAAAATATGTACATTTAATATGGCTTTAATGGTCAAGAGAAATAAAATACATCTGGGGAATATCTGTCTCTCAAAAAAAAAATCAATGAATAACAACAAAACAAATTGAGACTGGAGCAGGACATACAAAGAAGAATTAGCAGGTAAACATGCATTAAAATATGTAAACATCCATTAAACATAATGTAAATATACATTAAAATAAACATTTTATTTCAGCTTTTACATTGTCATTTAGATCTGGGCCACATTTTCAAAAGCAGATTTCAAAAAACTAATCTAATAACCTTTCATAGATAATTAAGCTCCTAAATCACTCCAGTGTTGCAGAAAGTAATACCCCCTCCTATTTTCTAATTAACTTATTAACTTTCTTACAAAAGAACAGCTTAGTTAAAGAAGACCTTAAGTTAAAGGTTTGTGTCATGGTTCAACCCCAGCCAGCAACTAAGCACCATGCAGCTGCTCGCTCACTCCTCCTTCCCCCTCCCAGTGGGATGGGAGGAGAATCAGAAAAAAAAGTAAAACTCATGGGTTGAGATAAGAGCAGTTTAATAACTAAACTAAAATATAATAATAACAACAATAATAAAATATAATAATAGTAGTAATAATAATAATTGTAATGAAAAGGAATATAACAAAAAAAAAGAAATAAAATCCAAGAAAAGACAAGTGATGCACAATGCAGTTGCTCACCATCCACTGACTGATGCCCAAGCAGTGATCTGCCCCTCCCGGCCAACTCCTCCCTGTTTGTATACTGGGCATGACATTCCGTGGTATGGAATACCCCTTTGGCTAGTTCAGGTCAGCTGCCCCGGCTCTGCTCCCTCCCAGCTTCTTGCACACCTGCTTGCTGGCAGAGCATGGGAAACTGAAAAGTCCTTGGCTTAAGATAAGCGCTACTTAGCAACAACTAAAACATCAGCGTGTTATCAACAGTATTCTCACACTAAATCCAAAACACAGCACTGCACCAGCTACTAGGAAGAAAATTAATTCTATCCCAACCAAAACCAGGACAGTTTGCATAGTCTGTCATTTGTTGTAGGGAATAAGAAAGGTTCCCGAAGAAGTCAGAACTATGATTAATACCCCTGTATCTGTAAGAGAAAAGAATTTAGACTTCTTTTGTTACATTTCAGGGAAAATGCTAGTTGGAAGATTATTGGTTGGTGTCCAACTTTCAAAGATAATTCTCTTAATTAGGACTCTCGCTTCATCACTTTGTCATTCCCATTATCTGTGAAAATGAGAAGTTTGGATCCCAGAGAGCAGACTTAAATGGCGAAAGGTAGAACTGCCTGCCTTGGTGAGTGATCGTCAAACCATAGCACTGCCTCTGCTTTTCAGGACTGCGTATAAATAGAGTACATATAAAAAGGGTATTAAACAACTGAAGAGTCATGGACAGCAACAGCAGTGAGCAGAGCTTGAGGAAATATGTGACCAGTGACAAAAGTCACAGGAATTTGGTTTGTTTAGCTTGGAGAAAAGGTGACTTAGAAATATGGTAATAACAATCCTCAGAAATGCTACAGGCCACCAGAAAAAAAAAAAAAAAATAAATAAAACTGTTCCGTGACCTCTGTGAATAGGACAAAAAGTAATGATCTCAAACTGCATCAAGTGAGATGTAGCTGAGACGTCACTGGTCAGAATAGCAAAGGACTGGAATTGTGTGTCCGGTGAGGTGGTAGGCTCTTTGTTGTCAGAGGTTTTAAGAACGTCTCTTCAGATGTTTAAGTACAAACATCTGTTGAGGTAGTCTAGGCATAGCTGGCATAGCCGGCGTAGCCAGTTCTACCTTGGGAGAGGTGGATGTGCTAAATTACCTACCAAGGTCCCTTGTGGACCTACTTTCATAATTCTACTACTCTTAAAACAAAACAAAACACAGCACTTTAGCTACTATATAGTATTACACTTGTAAAAAAAAAAAAAAATCCCTTTTTTGTTTTCTAATGCTGTTCTCCCCTGAGGTCACAAATGATGTAGGGATCCTCATACTGTAAGGCTTTTGAGCAATGGTTTAGCCAAATGTTGTCTGGATGCATAATTTCTACCCCTTCCCACACTCTACATAGTCCTAGAAAATTGCTTTACATTTGAGGGGGGGGGGGGGAATCTCTTGACGCTCCGTCTTCACCACAGTAACTTGGAAAGAGAGGTGTTTTACATGAGCAAAAACATGCCTTCCTTTTTGGAAAGTGTTTTTCATGTTTATGATCTTGGCTGCAGAAGCAAAAAGTGAATGATATATAGCTGTACCCGTTGCATATAGGGTTTTTTTCACTGAAGGTAATGGCAGAAACCACAACTACAGCACAGCCTTTTTCTGTTATGGCCTTCGGATTCCATAATTGGCTGGGATTGTTCCTGGAGTCAGTCCACACCACCTTCAAGCTTATTCAAAGAGGTGAAAACTTTTTTTACCTCTGTAATTAAAGCCTCTTGGCCTTTCATGTTAAAGTCTATAGGAGAGAAGTTTTTAAAGTAATGAGATGGGTATCTATTCAGCAAAATGCGTACACGTTTTTTGAAATCCATTTAGTTCTTGATACCTGAACACACTCAGGCATGAGCCTTGCTGAATCACAACTGCAATGCCGTTAGACTTTGCTGGTTCATAATTATGGAGCTGAGAAGTGTAACGCTCCCTGGCAAAACCTGAATACTTCCTAAGTGTAGAAAATAATGTGAAAATGCACAGTACAGAGAACAGCAGCTTTATTTTTTTCCAATCTACTTATATACCTCCAGTCTGAACTCTTTTCTCTTTCTGGTCCTGCTATGCTTATTGCAGGCTGCCTGGTCCAGCTAAGTCACTTATATTTGGAAGATCTTCTGTTAACCACTAGTGACTTTCAATTCATCATTCAGTACATCATCTCCTCTGCCATACTGTCCCCTTCTTAATTTCCGTGTCCTTGATGGTCCTCTTTGATTCTGTGATTCCTTCTCATTTCAGATCATCTTTGATTAAGATCAAAGCTTTTAAATGTCCTCTCTATCTATCTCAGTCCATATCATACCCACAGCTTGCTTCTGTCCCTTGAAATGTCTATTCTTTAGTAAGTGCACAGACAGGCACCCTTTTTACTTTTGTTATTGTTGCTGGTTTTCACTTATGCCTTTTGCTGTTCAAGTTGTTTATTAATATATATCAGACTCAATCACCTCCTCACACTGTTATACTCTCCAGGGTTTTAAATTTGAGGCTTCAGTAGGATCAGAAACTCCACAATGAGGGCAAAAGGACACTTAAAAAAGTACCAACTCAGATCTTGGCCACAGAAAGGCATATATCTCCCAAATGCTATGCTTGGAAAGTGTGACCAGGAAAGATCGACAGCATTATGCACCAGAGCTCTGACCAGGGTTAAAACTAGTAATTGGGCCATGAAGCTTGTGAGATGAGCAAACCGTACTCCGTCTGAGCATTTCATTAGGACTGCTGAGCACTGATGGGACCCTGGGTCTCACATGGAGCTCTGGCCCACCCAAAGGGAAGTCTCTTGGGGCAGAGTCCTGCTTGCCCTATGACTAAAAGTAAAAGTCTAAAAATTAGTATTTTGTTTCAACAGATTTCATTTCTGGTCTTCTTTCCAAAAGTTCTTTCTTTCCTTGTCTCCCGTTAGCTTATATTTCCAAAGGGACAAAAATGAACTTAACTCCATAGTTAATGCCTCCCCCCATGTTCTGCTTAAGCTGTGATTAGAGCAGGACAGAGAAATAAATATTACCAAAACTGAGATGCAAAATAAGTGCCTGGAGCAGCTGAAGCTGAATGAATGGGCAGGCAGAGTAGGTTACAGTGAATTGCTTATGTTTAGATATAGCCTGGTTTGTAGAATGGGGGAGAGGTGCAACTCAGAGGTAACACCCAGATGTCAGGGCTGAGAGACTGGCAGGATGGCTAAAAGCATGAAAAAGAAAATAGAAAAAGAACATGTAGAGGAAGACTGAGTTCTTCTTCTACTATATTAACAGCTAAAGATCCATGAAGTGCAAGGGAGATGGGCTGCTGCATTAGCTTGGACAGGAGACAGATTTGAAGTGAATCTGCAAGACAACAAACCGACAATAACTGCATTTGTGTTCATAGTTCTTATTGCCCAGAAATAAGGTGTGGAGGGAGAAGAGAATGACAGTGCCCACAGAAAGCTGGGGAGGACAGCAAGGCTCCTCTGAAGGAGAGGGCAGGAGGGAGAGGAAGGAACCAAAGCCAGTTGTGGAAGCCGGGGAGGACCTGGCTTCAGGCAGTCAGCAGCGCGCACAGCACCCGACTGGTCACTGAGGAAGAAGTTCTGCACCCAGCTTTGGATAAAGGCAATGGACATCTGAAACCTTGACAAGAGCAGCCTGCCTGTTCTGTAAGCAAGAACCTAGGTTTTCTAAACTTTTAAAGGAACATTTAGTGTTTCTAAATCACTTCTAACCCCCACAGGAAAGGCCCCATGTCAAAGCTAAGTATTACAGTTTAATCTGCATCCCTGACTAATGTATAAGACAAGTTTTGCTTATCACCTATTAATCTGTTCATTCTTCCTATGTTCAGAAACCTTTTACATGATAGGTATATCTGTAACATCAAAACACCAAAGGAACTGTACTCCTGTAAGCTGATATATCTTTAATCAGCTAGATTATATTCAACTATGCATTATCTGAAAGGGAGAATTGATAAACTAAAAGGGGATAAATAGGCCACCTTTTTGTAGTGTAGAGGGAATTAAAACGCAATGCATAATATTTATATGTCCATCATGTATAAAACTGCTCTGCTTCCAAAACACTAACTCTGCAACTTGAGTTAGAAAAATCCATCCAGTCATTCAGCTACATTAATATTATACAATGAATAGATGACATAAAACACTATTGTCTCATTCCTCTTCCCTTTTTGCTTCTATTATTAATAATAGTAAGAAGTAAGAAAAACTTATTATGCAAGGTAAGTTATTCAGTAAGCTAGTTATAATTCATATGGAAAGAGAATATTGATTTTTATGGAAAGGCTGAAATGAGAAGATATAAAGCATCCTTTTGTCAGATAGGTTTCAGCGGCTAACTACTTCAACCACGTTCAGAAACAAAAACTGCACTTCTAAAAAGAGAAATATCTTGATAATCAGACTGCAAGACAATGACACATTTATCTAAGTAATAAAATTTCTCTCATGGAAATGACAATGGATAGAAAAAAAGAACATTTGTAGCGGGCAGAATGATCCATTGGAAGAAAATAATAGATGCAAGTTTCAGTCTAACTTCTTTTTTTTCCATGGAAAAATCAATGACCTATGGTGTATAGTAAATTAGTTAATTATGTAAAATGTCAAACCCCGTAAATGATGTAAGATTTGATTTTACAAATCAGTTCTGCCTGTGAGAAGTTTTGCAATAGTAAGTACTAGTGATTAAAATGTCAGCATGAGGGACTGCTGCAGATTCTACCACTGTAATAACAGAATGTAATAATTACATGCTTGGAAAGTCCACATAATAACAAATACAAAGTTCAAATTATTTTAAAGAGTGGTTTCAACTGAAAATTAAAGAGCAGCACTAAGGTACAGCAAGGTGGTCTCCATATGTGGCCAGAACATACTCTACAGCTGCCTTTGCAGCACATTTACCACCCTCCCAGCCAGAGGAGCCATGTTTGGGGACAGTGTCAGATGGTCTGTGTCTGACTTCTGCAAAAATTGCACATATTCTGAACACGATGCATTTGCAATTTCTTAAAACACTCTCCTATTCTCAGTTATTTGCATTCTTCATTTCCCAGCCAGCCAAATCCCAACAGGACTTGACAGTCTCAATGACAGCAGTTTCTTCTCACTTTCTAGAGCATAACATAAAGAAAACACAGCAGAATTCCTATAGGCTTTACCTTACCTCTTAATGTACCACTTGCTTTCAATATAAGATCCAGTCTTTCATTCCTGGCAAGTCTAGTACTACTATTTTTAAGTGTGAAAGGCATGTGCTGCATCACACAGTAGTCACAGCTCAAAACTGAACTCTGCAGTGGCAGTTTAGGTTTATTTGATAGGCAATGTCTTCTTTAAAAGATAAAGTGACATTATGTGTATTTCACATTTACCAAAATATAGACTGTTGGAAAATAGTGGCAATGGAAAATTTTTTTGAGCTCTGAATTTGGAAATTTCCCTACTGTAATTTTTTTTTTGCATTCTTTTCCTGTTTAGCATCTCCTTCCTATAGTTTGCTTTCATTCAACTAGAACTGTATCTGCTTGCAAGAATACAGCTTGTCCCATTTTGTTGTTACAGATCTGTTCTGCACACTTCAAGACTTCTGATATTTTTTGCATCTTAGCTTTCTCAAAAACTTTTCTTTGAAGCATTGCTGTCCCTGGAGCAACTTCTTTAACTATTCCTTCTAGTTGGACGCACTGCCAAAGCAGGTATGTGATTATTCCTTTCGGAGACTATGTTACAAAGCATGCTCAAAGTGCAAACATCTGGCAGCCTCTCCGAAGCAAAGAACTGAGCTGTACACAGTACGTTCAGCGTCCCATCTCAGCTTCTCACTGCAGACATCCCCAAAGCATTAACATGTTTTCATATTCACTTAGTAAAGGACAGTTAGAGTTTAAATTAGGAGACACTGGACAAACTTTGGGAATTCTCACCTTGCTATCATCAGCTAATCCTTGCCTCTCCGCAAGTTAGTGTGCAGTGCCGCAGGAGGGAGTAGATTTCTACTCACAGTAGAAATCACACTATGAGTAATTTCCCTTGAAAAACATAAGACAATGATGTAAATGTTATAAAATGTTTCGCAGTCTCTCTGCCAAACTTCTTTGGGATCTTCCAGCCCTGCTTTAATTTACAAAAGTCTTGAGCTATGCAGAAAAACAGCACGTGGGGTACTCATGTGCCTTCACTGTTCCCCATTTAGTAAGTCCCACTATTAAGCAGTTATCCAAACCCTTCTGAAATTATATTGATTTGTTTGCTTCTCAGAGTTTTCCCAGCCATAGAACTCCTGTAAAATGACTACCATCACCCCCTCCTAGTTTTGGTTGGTTATCGTTATTCCATCTATTGGATGGAAAAGACCTTTAAAGCAGAGCCAGGGGATGAGAAGTAGAGGCATCCTAAGGGTTGCAGGTCGCGTAGGGGAATGATTTGGATTTTTGTTTAGCCACCTTTCATTTATCAAACAAAACCCAGTGGAAGGAACATCCGTCTGGTTGAGATACAGGAACTATCTGGGACTGTCTTCAGGTGAGTTGTGCCCCAACAGCAAATGGGTTCCCCGAGGAAAGGGAAAGACTTGGGAAAGCAGCCTATGAAGCTCATAAGCCAGGATTCACTTTTCTGTAGACTTGTCGGAAGGGGATATCCTTTCAAATATTTGCAAATAAAGGAAAGACCTGGAGGCTCATACTATGAGGACATTTGGTAGCTCATTTTTGCAGAGGCTGGAAAGAAACTTATATGAGAAGATTCATTAATTAACTGTGCCACCCAAGATTTTGGCTTGCTGTATATCATCAGGAGACAGGTGTGGCTATTAGGAGAGGGAGGCGCGCTGCTTCCTTACAACCTGAGTGCAACAGGAGTCCTGACTTTCAGTACGCACGGCAATAAAACCGGGCTTCAGAAGTCAAAAGATGCAGGAGCAGGGAGGGAGACTGTAAGCTGGAAATATTCTAAAAAGAACCTTTAAAGAGCATGGAGACCACCAGACCAAGTCTCTTCTTTAATTGACTCATGCTGTAGATGACACACTAAACTCATGCACTGAATCCTCACTATTCTTGGTTTTAGATATATAAAAAGTGATATATAAATAATAAAACTTACAGCTTGCTGTTTCAACACTATGGGAAATACCTCGGCTTGTAGTTCTTGTGCATCCAAACCACATGGAAAATGGGTTTAGACTTCCATGTCCACAAGCTCAGAGAAGTTGAAGTCTCAGCTATAATATAAGAAGGGTTGCAGTTACAAGAACCTCAGCTGCCTATTAGTATTAGAAAATTCAATTGGTAATTAATAGGTAATAAAAGTCTTTTACTCATCTTATATTCCCTTAAGAATTCAGAGAACGTAAGTGAAAAGCCTTTTTAAAAAGAGAAAATACAGTGAGTTGCAAAAGGGGTATAGGAGAGAATGTATCCTCTGTAATAAGAGATGAATGTTTGTCATTAGTTTAATGAAGGGGCCCCAGAAACATCCTGCAGCCCCCCATTAGTCTAACAGTTAGTCCATTGTATACATATACAATACACAGTCATTTGTCCTTGTGGGGGATCACGTCTGGGGTAAGTCTAATGGCTAAAAATGAAGCCATTTCCACATTTCTGAAGCTTAGATTTAAAGCATCAGGAATTTTTAAAAAAAAAACAATCACAAACTTTTGACATCCCTATTTTTCTAAAATAGTATCTCACCACTACAACAAACTTTCTCCTTTGGTTTTGACTGAGGGCTTGGTCTAATAATGATTTATTTCCATCTAATATTTATGTTTCTGGTTAAAAGGAGAAGAATTTTCAAAACATCGGTGTTCAGTTTTGCACCTACGTCCCCTGGCCTGAACAAACATACTACATTTGTGAAGACAGAGACATTTTGGTCACTTGTGTGAGCGACACATGCAGCAATGAAGAGTGGGAAAATTTTAGCTTTCCATCTTGAGAAGAGTTAGAGGTACAAGGCTGTCATTTGGAAGGGGAGCTTGAATGAGGACAAAAGGTGCAGTTTATCCTCAAACTGCTATGATCCATAACTATATGGATGCTGATGGTGTAATGCTCAAGTGAGTAACAATTGAAGTAACTGTTAAAATGTCCTCTTGGGGTGAAGTTCAACTCTTGCAGAGACCAACAAGCCAATCAAATCTCTGAATTCAGTGGGAGAATCACACTTTTGACCCTGTATCATAATTTCTTCCACAGCACTTGCATTTCATACATTTGCAGCACAATGCTGTAGTTTTTTCCTGACCTGGGATCAGACACAGATGATTGCAGGAGGAATAATTCTTCATCACACTGTGCTTGGCACAAGAAACATAGGCTGAGGTCCAGAAGAGTGGAGGTGCAGATGGTGCAATGTGCAGATTTTGGAGCAATAGACTTGTCCTGCCACCCTTCTCTTGTTATCTGTCCTAAAGGAAAGAGGGATTTACATACCACATGACCTCCATATGTATTTGGGGGGTTCCATTATGCAATTCAGAGTGAGATTTCCCACCAGATGCACATCTGTCATCTCCCATTCTTCAGCCAGCATAAGACTCTACAAACATAAGAGGTCTGTAACTTATCTGAGGGTGTAAGCAAGGACTGCCATACACAGTCCTTGTAACAGTCTTCTGTCCATGGATAAACATAGTTGTGAAATAAAAAGGCAAGGCTGGGGAGAAGGCAATATGACCTTTCTTTTACAGTAAATTAACAATCATTTTTCATAAAGTTACAGACATACAGCCTTTTTACTTTATGCTGTTTGAATATGAAAAAGCAACGCTTTAAGCAGATCTTCAAAAGACACAGTGTACTGTTCTCTTAAATGCAACTGACATATGGTTGAGCCTGCTTGTGTTAACCTGAGATAAAAAGAAAGGGAAAAAAGGTGACATCTTTTGAAAGAGCCTCCCATAAGGGCAATAGGAGCTGCCTTTACAAGGTGTGATGTTAAAGTCTGGCTTAGCTCAATCAGCAGCACACACAGAGTCCCACTGAAACAGCTAAGGTCGCTGCAGCAAGAGGCAGGGAAGTAAAATATAGCGGAGACAAAATAATAGCAGCAGCAACAACAGAGTCAATTTTTATTTCATCAAGCAACAGAAATCAGACCAGTTGATCATAATTGTTGCTCTGGTTTTTAAACTCAAGTCTCTCAATCAGGAGATTACTCAGTTGAAGGCCCAGTATAATGAGAATATATGCTTTCTTTTTCCACAAGAATTGGAAATAGTATGATGTAAGACTGACAACCCCAGCATCTGGGAGCGCTTAAAGCAATTCATAGTTTGGCTCCAGTCACGTGGCTCTGGACAAAGACTGCACAAAAATCAAATTGGTCCAGAGGAAGCCTTGATGTTGAGTAAAACTCAATAAATTGAGCAAAGATCCTTTGATATATTTGCCTTAATTCATTATAAATGACTGACGTTCTTTTTCCTCTTGCAAATGCTTGGCTGCTATTTTTGTGTAAACATTCATGACTATGTTAATTGCATTGCATCGTTTTATATTCATTCTATAGATTTTATTGCTATACTTTAGAGGTCCTAAATAATTGATTTATATAGTCTACTTTTTCAACAGGCATTTTCGCAGGCATTATCTTCCAGATGTATTTTGTATAGGTTTAAAAGAAATGCTTACCGCATTCCAGAAATACTGTTGCCAAAAAATCTAATTTAAAAGTGGGGGGAAATAGTTTATGATATGCAGATCTACTTGCTGCTTTGCATATTTCACATTTTAACAGCAACATGAAACTGCAAGAGTAACAAGAACAAATTACTTAAATGAGATATATTCTTACTGAATTAAAAAATTAAAAGGTTCCATATTTCCCACAGTTATTCTGCAAGCTGACACTGAATAAAACTCCTAATCTGACTGTATAGAATCAAAATGAAACTTCACATACAGCTTAAAAACTTTCAGGTTTATATGTGCATGTGTCAAGGAAATGATAGGAAGCCAAGGTTATGTATGTAACTGTCTGGGAAATGAGTCAAAACTAAGTTAGAAAAAGAGCTCTCTGAGCTGTTGCAATAAGCTGCCTGAACTAGTCTAAGTCAGCATTTTACACCTATAGCTACCTCATACGTGTGTGTGCATACTTGTATACAGGACAGCGTTTTCACCTTTGGTGCACTACTCTTTTCCAGTCCCTCATATGAGGGGAGAATTATCAGGTATTGTTCTAGCAATTTACATATTACTCTGTTGGCTTGAAGTTTTTAAATTTTGACCTTCCATTTCAGTTCTCAGCAATGCATCACCACTCTACAGTTAAAAGTTTGCTGATAAAACTGAGTGCCGAAAAGACCACGTTAGCTATACAGCAAAGGCAAACAGTTCTGAAGGACATTCCTGCCGCTGTAGCTCACGAGTAAAGTTTGTATCATGTGAAATACGGTGTACTTCTGTTTTGGGGTTGGAAGCTGCAGGGCATTGGTAGCTGAAGGAAGAGCAAAGGCAGTTTCATGCAGCACATGCACTGTGGGGCCACCACTCATGTGGGAGGTTAGAAGATGAAGTGACCTGATTTACAGTCAGGTAAACACAGTAAACTTTATCTTGTGGGTCAGTCCCTTTTTTGTACATTGCTTTTTCCAAAATTTGACCTAACATATGTAATGACATGCCTGTGGCAAATTATACAAAAGCAGCCAACACATAAGTCTCATTTTTGGTGAATACCACTTTACCAAGAGAGGGATCCATGCTAAAGAGCTTGACATTTGCTGGCTTTTTGATATGTGAACAAACAGTTTTTCTGAAATACTTTGATTACATGCAATCTGTCTATGAATAATTCAGTAAAGTAACTTTTAGCTTGTGAATTGTTTCACATATAAGGTCTGAGATGAGCTGAAAAAACACAGAGCCAAATTTACTGAGGGATTTAGACCCCCCAGTTGTTCAGACAGCTGCTCTTGAAAATCCCACCTGGAGTCTGAGACTGCTAAACATTAAATGCACCACACTGGGTGCTGTTTTCCCCACCCCACTAGGAAGGGATTTTCTTCTTCTCCCCTGTACGTACAAATCACCTCTCCACCTTGCACGCCACCCTAGGTGTAGGAACTTGTCTGTCTTTACCTTTGATGCACTACTCTTTTCCAGTCCCTCATATGAACCTGCTTCCCACTTCTTAACTTCTTTTCACTTTGGCTTTTCACCTTCCTTCTCCCTCACTTCCCCCCCCCAACCCTAAAACCCCAAACCAAACAAGTTGGAGAGTCTTCTCCCACTGGTTGGAACCCTCACCTGTGGGAAAGAGAGACTTTGTTTGCACTCCTGCCTTATAGGAGTAGTTTCAGAGATGTGGATTGAGGTTTCTTATAGACTAGACTAGATGACTGTTTCATCCTCCCGTAGTGTTCCCAGCTGCAACACCTATGCACCTCTTAGCGTGTTAGCTTACTTCTCCCTGAAGTTTTTCCCTATGCTACAGAATGCGGTGCACTACGGGGAGCTGTAAAATGTCTCTGGGACTGGCCAAGGTAAACCAGTGCCAGGATGACTCTCTGCCCACCCTGGCTAATTCTGCTGAGAGCCTTGTGCTAACCTGGCTCTGCTGCTCCCCGGTATTACAATGGCATAGCTCTGCATGGGGTTGCGTGCATGCACCAGCTATTTTGGAGGTAGCTGGGTGTTTCTAACATATTTTTGCATTTCCTGGATTTAGACATAAGTGCCTAACTATCTACTTTAATTAGTGCCTAATTAGCACCAGTACTGTATTTCCCCCATGTGACTGTCTCCATCTTTACGTGTCTAAATCTGTCCGGTACATCATATGGTGTTACTCTGTTAACTGTCTAAACAAATGTAGCTTTTAATGGGTCTGCTGTGTGAAAACTCATGTTTACACATTGAAACTTCTGCCTTTCTATTAGTAGTTTCTGCAGACAAACGCAGGAATTAGACTGCCATTGGAAAATCAATACAAAGAGGACACAAAGGCAAAGGGAACTCAGTTGGGGGGTTCTGAGTGGATATTTATGAGAGGAAAGGATTGATCATCAAGACTATACATTATACAACATCCTCTTGTACCTCTAGCTTCAATTGCATCTTCTGTATGATACGCATGCTGATTAAAAAGGAAAGCGTCCTGGTTGAATTCTCTTGTTACCCATTTTCTGAGAAAATTAAGCAAACAAATAAAAACAGTGGTATCAGGAGTTAGAATAGCCCTGTGAGTAGCACTTTGCTGGAGATAGCCAGCAATGCCAAGGGATTAATAAAAATTTATTTTGATAAATCCATCGCACTCTAAGTGATGTCGATAGAACATGCTCATGTAATTCCAAGTACCATTTCAATTACAAATTATAAATACCTCTTCTGAAGTGAGCCTGCTCCATCAGAGTGTCACTAAGTTGTAGCCATCTGGCACACAAGCTCATTTCCCAGTCTTCAGATATTTGGTGTCATATTTTTCCCAGGGATATATTCCTGAACCTTCCACAAAGGACAGAAATGAATACAACCAGCCAGCACAGGGCTGCAATTCCAGTTCAGTCAAGGCAGATTAAACTTGCAAGCATTCCATGTGCATGAAATGAAAGGGTATGGTGCACCCTTATTTCATCTCCATCAAATTATCAACTGTTGCTGAATAAAGCAAAATAAAGCCTGCACAGTTGCCATCAATTACTCTGCTATGCTCTAAACTCTTTCTGAATTGCAGAGAGTGCTGGAGGAATCTAAAGCTGTGATCTTTCACGGGTGCTTCTGAGATGACATTACATTATGTTATTCTGTTATACCAGTGAACCTTTACTCAGTGAAGCCTTGCATCTAAATTTCCTGTGTCCTTACTGTCTTATGAAAATTAGGGCCCAGGCTATATCTTTTCCCTTTCTAGTTATTTATAACTTTGCAAACTGTCTATTCTGAAATATGCCAGCTGGGGAATTTTGCTTAATATGAGAACTTATTTAGAAAATTTCAACAAAAAATGTTCAGATGTTTCTAAGAATAAGGGAAAGATGTTTTGCCTATGTTAGAAACAAAATCCTACCACTGCAAAAATGGGAAATCGTAGTGCATCTGTTCCTTGGAGCATTGGTGTTTGTTTTTTGGGCATGTGGTTCTTGCTGTTCCCATGGAAGACTAGAGATCTCTCTGTAACCTCAGATGATGTGTGCTCAGTAACAGATTGCTGCAGCACCTCAGCAGCCTGGCGCAGACATTCCCAAACAAGATACTAGAGATGCAGGCCCCGAATCATGAGCGCACAGCCCAGACAGCATGATGTTACGTCCAGGCTGGCTGAGCAGCAGAACTGACTAGCCGGTGCGTAACCCATGCTGATGTGGCCAAACAAGCCTCTCTGCTGAGTACTGCCAGACACACAACCTCCATGCGTTCTTTATCTCACTCATCGAACTTGTTTCTGAATCCATGCATTTGGAGTTACGAATCAGCTCAGGAATCTCTAGCACAGCACCAATGTGGACCCACTTGGAAATTTTCGGCAGCTATGTTCTCCACTCCTTTGATTGTACGGAGCATCCTCTTCCAGCCCTGGGGAAGTGCCTCTGTGCTCGCAATGTCTTTCTTGCTGGAACCATTGCAGCTGGGAGGGGGATTCAGTTTGAGCAAAAGCTGGACCTAGACTCAATGAGGTCATGGAAGGAAACAGATTTCGACAAAGATCCTGGAGCTGAGACTAGATCTAGGAGAGGAGGAAAAAGAAGAGTGGGACAAGGTCAAGGCAGGCAGAGGATGGGGACTGCTGCAGTTAATACGGCTCTGAAAATGGTTGATTCTGTGTCTGCTAGCACCAGAGCACTCCTATATGATGTCAGGCAGATTACTTGAACTACAGGTGGCCACCGAGTGCTCTTTTTATGCTTGGTTTTTGGTTTGAGAGCCTGGGGTCTGATTTGTAGAAGTAGTTAGCATTCACAGCTGCGTCTGAAGTCAAAGGGAGCTGTGCTTCGAACATACAAAGTGCTGCATAATGCTAACTATTTCACCAAGGCAAATCCCAGTCATATCAAGGCCGGCAACCAAAATTAATAGATGCATTTAACCTTAATCTCTCTGTGTCTCATTTCGCAATCAGTAAAATGGTGATATTAGCTACATCTCATGAAAGTAATTCATAAGCATTCATCATATGCTCAAGGTATTGTAACAATGAATGCTGTAGAAAAGCCTGCTATGACGTTAATAATTCCACATTATAAGCAGGATTTAAATAGCTTTAAACAAAGCCTGAGGACATATGTTGAACAAAGAGATTAAAAATAAACTGAAAAGCTGCACATTCAGTGAACAGCGTCTGTCCCATGCACTGTACAAGGCAGCGGTCCTCTGAGCAAAACAGTATCATCACTCAGTTAAAGGCTAAATTGTAAGTCATACCCTCTACAAGTCAAAACAAGTTTGTCTGAAAAGTCTTACCCTTGGATTATCCTAAAGTGTCAACACTTGGCTTTTCAACCATAATATTCCTTTAATGTGGGGTTTGTGTTTTGGGTTCTTTGGGTTTTTTTGTGTGAATGGGAATGTAATAATTTAAGGATGTATATATGTTTTAATTGCTTTATGCTGTGCATGGAAAATCATATTGTTTTCATTAAAGTAGATGAGTAACAGGGGAATTAAAAATAGGAAAACAGTTGCACTGTATCAAGCTATAGCACAAAGTAAATAGTATTTATTTTCCTGCTCATTGCCCTAGTTTGATTTACTCATTCTAATTGATAGCATAACGTAGGTGTGATTGATAGTTCATATATGTGAAAGTAACTGATTTTACAGCTAATTTATACATTTAAGTATATGTTCCAGCAACAAAGATTTCTATTTCTTCTTCCCCCCCAGAGAATTTTTTACCTGTCAATGCTTAGAAATACGGCAAGAACTCTCTCAACAGTACAGTCTTCCCACTTAAATTTTACTCCATTGATTGGTCTGTTTTTTCATCTTTTCTTTTTTTTTGAAAAAAAATCTCTTCCTAGAGATCAAAGACATTCTTTGCAACCAGAAAAATAAAGATTTATTGATTCACCTTACAGGTGTTGTCTGTCTTCTCATCAAAGCATCCATTTTTCTCAAACATTCAGTGTCAGTTCTTACCTGTTTCTCATATACAACAGCAACTAGCACTATTAAACACATCTGCAGTGTGGTCATTCAGACAATCCAGTAGATACAGAAGTATTCAAAAGAATATAAAACAATGTAAAACATCCATGGCAGCAGCGCATGTTAAGTAAGCCCTCAATACTTCCTAAGTGTTTCAAAGCAACATTCATGAGAATTAAGAAGTGGTAGTTTAACCGTGCAATTAGAGTTATGACTTCATTTGGTGAAACATGTTGGATATTTCTGTTTAAATTGAACTGCAGTCCTAAAGATTTACCTTTTGCTGTTTCTTTTTTTTTTTTGGTGCCTAAACACCAGCCCGACGTGGCCTTATTTTTTGTATCCTATTACTTTGTAAAAAATGAGGTGTCATTTCTAACTTTGTCTTTGTTACAGGTTTTGTGTAAGATTGTGAAGGATCTGTGCAGTGATGCCGTAGAACTGTGTGACTAAACCCAGGAGATTCCTCTCCAAACTATCTAAAAAGGTCTGCTCTTTCAGCCAGTATGTGGATATTTTTTATCAAGGAATGCAATGGGATTGGTTATTTATTGTCAGATTCTGGCTTTGTGCTCTTGTCCACACCAGCAAGATTAATTTCCATATTTCAGCAGATGCCCTTTGCTGCTGGGTGCCAGCAACAAAACGAAGCCAGTAGTGTAGGTAAGATTCAGGCATTTACCTAAGCCTTTCAGTGTAAGTGGCAAAAATATCTGAATGCAGTCTCCTGAGCAAAATTTCCAGCTGCAAGCGCGCAAGGATTATGAGTCAGGCCCCCTAAATCAGGATGCATTTTTTAAGCCTAAAAAGGAAAAGGGTGATTGCTTTTTAATTTCTGACCTGGCGAGTTGCACTTGGGTCATGATTTCCTACTTTCCTCCCAAACCACAGTGGACAGAACTTGCTATTGCTTAGAAATGAAGAGTCTCGTATGATCCCATGAGCAGGATCTTGGCCCTTCCAGCCAGGTCCATAAAATGAAACGGTGAACTGGCAGTACCACCCCAAGCCCTCCTCCCTCCCCTGCTGCGCTGGCAACACAGCTGCATGAGGGAATGAAATGTATTTCTACTTCAGACAATGCCCAAGGACAAGAATAGCTCCAAATAAGCCATCAGGACATACTGGGGACATATGTTGTATAAAGAGGATGAAGCTATTAAACAGCTCAGCGCTGAGTGAACGCCATTCACCCTACGCATGGTAGGAAGTGGTTCTCTAGGAAAAACAGCATGATCAGGTAATTAGAGGCTGTATCATAAGCCATATGTACAACGGGGTCAAATTAAGGTTGCCTGAGCAATCTTAATTTTGTAATTTCTGTACTTGTCTAAAGCTTTGTCCCCAGTAGACAACACCCCTGCTTTAATCATCCCAGCAAAGCCACGATGAGAAGAGTGATCCCTCTCTCACCCCACGAATGATGTTACACAACTATAAAGGCGCCGGATCTTAATGCTGCGTTAGACTTGTCTAAGTCCCCATAACATTAAACCTTTTTACTGCTATCATTACCATAAGGAAAGATATGGCAGTCCTAACGTAGTATGTGTGGGCCACTGGGGCCCTGGCGAGATGAGACCCCTCGTCCAGGCCTCGGAGAGGTGTCCTGAGGCCTGCCCCAGCGGGCGAGGCGCGGGCAGGGGGCCATGGCGGTGTTCAGGGCAAGTCAGGCCCGACCGCTGCTCCCCGCGGGGTTGGCTGCGAGGGCAAGATCCCTGCGGCCGCGGACAGCGAGAAGCCCCGTCACAGCCCCTGCCCCACGGGTATCGGCCCCGAGGGGCAGCCGGCGGCGGCAGGGGCGGGCCGGGGCAGGTGGGTTAGGTCGGCCGGGGCGGGCCGGGCCCCGCCGCAGCCATACCGGTGGGGCGGCGGCGCCCGCAGGGGTCGCTCGCGCGGAGGCAACGGGCGCGTCGCGGGGACCGGAGGCCAGGGCGGGCCGGGGAGGGCGGGCGGCGGGGCCGGGCGGCGCGCACAAGTCGGCCGCGAGTTGCAGGCGGTCGGCGGCGGAGCACTGGCTGTAACTTGACACCGGAGCGAGAGGCCGAGCGGAGAGAGGGAGCGAGAGCGGCGGCGGAGGAGGAGAGGAGCCCCAGGGAGCGGGATGGTGACCACCTCCTTCCCCTCCCCTTAGCGGCGCTCCGCAGCAGCAGCAGCCGTCGCCGCAGCGCCGGGGACTCTCGCCTGCCGCCGGGCCGGGGGCAGCCGGCGATGGGGACGGGACGGGTCCCCTGAGCTCCCGGGAACTTTCCCCGCCGCGGGCAGCCGGAGCCGAGCAGGCGGATGGAGGATGCGCTTTCCCCGGAGGGTTGCGTGACCCGGCGGCGGCGAAGGGGAGGATGAAGAAGAAGCAGCAGCACGGCGGCGGGGACTGCCCGGCGCCCCGGCCCCCCGCGGCGGCGGCGGCGGCGGCGGCGGCGGCGGGAGGGGCCCGGGCCCGGGCCCGGGCCAGGGCGGGGGCTGGAAGAGGCGGCGGCCCCTCTCTCTGCTGCCCTTCCTCTCGCTGCGCGACTACGGCTTCTGCATGGCCGCCCTGCTGCTCTTCTGCCTGGGCTCCCTCTTCTACCAGCTCAACGGGGGGCCCCCGCACTTTCTGCTGGACCTGCGGCACTATCTGGGTAAGGGCGGCTGGCGGCGGCGGGGACTTGTTGCGGCTCCTCCTTGCCCCCCGTGGCGGCTGGGCTAGGGCCTCCCTCCGGCGCCGGGGGCGGGGGGCGGCCGCGGGGCCCCCCGGCTTCCCGGGCGGTGGGAGCGGGGCCGGGGGCGGCGGGAGGCCGGGGCTGCCCGGGAGGGGTGGGCAGGCAGGCGGGTCGCGGGGCGGTGAGGTCTGACACCGAGGTGGGAAGGGCCGACGGCGCCCTGGCAGCAGGACGTGGGGGTGCGCCCTCTCAGAAGTTCACTTTGGTGAAAGGTAGAGTCCCCGTGAGAGCCTTCCTCGGACCCGAGACAGATCGGTGGCCGGGGGCGGCTCTTTGTCTGCCCGGTGACCGTCGCAGAGCGCGGTCTGCCGGCTACCTCTTGCCGTCAGGTCGGCCCTGAGGCGGCAGCGGAGGGGAGGGCAGCGCTCGCTGCCCGCAGGTCGCGCAGCGGGGGAGCTGGGGCGTGGCAGCCCTGTCAGCGCCTCCCCGCCCCGCTCAGGTGCGCGCAGGGGGCGTGCTGTGCCCGGTGGGGGAGGAACGGGGTTACAAACGGCAGAAGATGCTGTTGTAAAAAAAAAAAAAAAAACGAACAAAAAACCCAAACACAGATACTTCGTGAACCAAGCATCCATCCGTGTGCAGCTGATTTGCTTCTGGAGAGAGAGGTGTGCTAGCAGGGTCAGAGCAGCAGCACTCGCACGCTTGAGCTCGCTCTGGTGCTTTGCCACAGCCGGCGTGACCCCGAAGGAGGTGCCCCGGCGGAGCAGGTACTAGCCCTGCGCTGTGGCCTGTAGTCCTCATCCTCGTGTTGACCACAAGTTTGCACATGTTTTTTCTTTGTGCCTAGTTTCCACATCGCTCAATGTCGCTTCCCTGCTTAACAGAGAAGTTGTGAAAAAGAGAGTGTATCGAGGTCGTGTAAGTGCCTCAGACTGGCAGGACTAGTTCAAATAGGGAACAAAAACTAAGGGTTTCTCTGTATGGGAGGATTACTACAGAATAATTTGCAGTGTGAGTTTTTACCACATTAGCTACTCTGTGTTACTTGTCTGTGAAGGTAAGCCTTTGGTAGTACACACTGCAGAAGGGCAATCCATAACAGACAGTGTTAGGTTGCAAACAAAAATGCAGTACTTGTATTTCGGAAAAATAAGGTGAAAATCCATATCTGTGTGTACTTATTTTATGAACATTTTGGGAATACAATTCTGTGTGTGTTGCTTTTCTTTACAGGAAAACTATCCCATGTCTTCAGTTAACTGATGAGAGGGTATGGGGAGGACATAGGCTCTCCTGGGAGGTGTACGGCAGTAGGACAAGAGGCAACAGATACAAGTTGCAACAAGGGAAATTCCAATGAGATATTAGGAAAAAAATTTCCAACGTGAGGGTGGTCGGATGTTGGAACAGGCTGCCCAGGGAGGTTGGGATGTCCTTGCAGATATTCAGAACTCAGCTGGACAAGGCCCTGAGCAACCCAAGTCAATTTTGTCCCTGTTTTGTTGTGGGAACAGGGTCAGGTGAACAGAAGTCGCTTCCAGTTCGTGTTATTCTGTGATTCTACTGTAACTAGAGAAAAAGAAATCAGTGAAAATTCAAGTGAAAACAGGAGAAGAAGAAACACTTTGAATATTACTTCCCAAACACAAGACAGTATTGCCTTTTTGGTTTGAGTTTTAATGACTTTTTTTTTTTTTCTTCCTTTGATGTTACAATTAGGAAGAAATTCCTCCACTGAAGAGGAAATGGACAAATTTTCCACCAAGGTAGAAGCAGATTTTGCTTACAATTGATTGGCTTTTTAATGGGATCAAGCACAGATCTCTAGTTTTCAGAGGAAAGGTGATGTTAATTTTTTAAATTTTAGTCTTCATAAAAGGTGAACGTTGCTTGGCTTGTGTGGGAATAGACTGCGAAAAACACAGGGTTACGCAGCTTCTCACTTGTGGCCTTTGACTGCTTTGACTGCTAGGATCTACTAGCCTAACCACTCTAGCCAGTAGTTGTGTCTCTGCTGGAAGATCTTCTGAGGCCTGCAGATGAAAGGCTTGGAAACCACCGTGTCTTGGTGAATGGGTCATGATAATTTTTGTGAAGTGCTCAGCAAGTGCAGAAAAGCCTTTATTGTGTATGCCTGAACATGATGAGCCTCTGGGGAAGGAGTGCAGTCTTACTTGAAAATGGTTTAGCGTTTTTTTAAAGTGTTGGATTTTCTCAGGAGAAAGTAGACAGATCTATTAATATCTATCCGTTAATGAACTTCTGCACTTGTTATATCAAGTAGCATAGGAATTTCCTCTCGGTGGCTGGGATGTTGAGGAGACAAGGACTTCTTTAATATCCTGCAGCAGGCTGGTGGCTGAGAGGGAAGCAGAGTCCTCGGGGCTGGAGTCCTAGTACCCACTAAGCAAGCTGTGCTGCTGCCTCTGCAGAGAGGTGGAACATACTTTGTCTGGATGCTAAGGTGCCTGTTTGCATGCTACTTTCTAAAGTTATTTTACACTTCCTTGATGTACAGTTTCACTGGGGTTGTCCAAGTTGATCCATGTGGATGACACTGCTAAAGATTTTTTTTTTTTTTTGTACTGAGTGTAGGTTTTGCAAGAGTAGTGCATACTCCTTGAGGTATCCAACAGGAAGGTGTGCAAATTATGAACAATTTTTTTATAACCAATAGTCTTTTCTTCCAGGGAACTGACAGAACTGCTTGGAGAAATAGGTATTGGACATTCAATTCTGCTAACTACCAAAGGCCTACATATGTACGTGTGTGTTTTATACAACAGTTGGACTAGTCAAGTCTCATGACATTAAAAAAATTAAACTTTTTTTTTTTCCCACAGATCCAGTGTACAAGCAACTCTTTCCTTCCAGTCCTCCCAACCCACAATTTATGGTGTTAAAATTTAAATCCCCGAACAAAAAGGAGCAGTTAGTGTGCAAACCATGTTTGCAATGTGTGAACTTTGCAGTTGCCCTTATTGCATTTAAATCTACAAGAACCAAGAAGGACTAGCCTAAAGGGAAAATTTATTTCTCTGTTTAACTACTTTGTGGCCTCCACAGCGTGGGGAGGGGTCATCTTGTCTGGCTTTAGGTTTTTTATTTGCATTGCAGGTTTCAGTGCGTTGCTTGTGGTTAGTTATGTTACTCTGGAGGGAATGCTTGGATGTTTTTTACCTTAGGACTTGAAAGGAACAAAACTTCCATAGTGATCAGGATAGAAATCACACCTGCATCAGACAGGTGTGTGCATAAAAGAAAATCAAGGCAGTGTGAAAACACCGGCGTTGAAAATCTTTCATGTTGTTCTTAGGCCTGCATCATACACTGTGGAGGAGGAGGAGGTGTAAGTTTATTTTCAAGGGAATTAAGTGTGAAGATTTGGTAGTTCTATGAACTTTCCTTTGGTGGTGGTGAGGATGAGTGTATTTTCAGAATATTCAGACTATTAGTAAATTTTTTCTCTCCCAGACCAGCTTATCTGGTGTCTTGTCCATATGCGTCTCCCTTTTTGTTTGATTGCCATACTGACCGGGGAGAATCTTGGAAAAACATTATGGCAGTTTGTGGGAGAGAAGGTAACTATATTCAGTATTTCCACTTTGCATCACCGTCTCTTCTCTTTTATAAAACTCTACCAGAGTCATATGGAGCAAATGAGAGTAGAGTAGTAGATACAAGGCTGTGCTTCATTATTTATCCTTTTCTGACTTCAAGCTCATAATAATTCAGAGGACAGAAAGGCCTGTGGAAAGCTAATGGCTTCTGCTGTCTGTTCTGGCTGTGGTTCACGATAACACGGCTCAAGTTTCACACTGTAGTCATCCCATCAGGATGGATCTAGAGCCCTGGTTTTCAGCATGTAATTGGTGGGGGCATGGACATTAGTGGGTTATTTCTAAAGAATCTGTGGAAGATACTTAGAAGCACATCTGTTGCCAGTAGGCTTGAATTTGCTGTATGGGGGTGCATACCACTCCTGGACCATCCATGAGCTCCAAAAAACAAAAAAGTTTAAAAACTGCCAGGCTTTCCAGTAATAAACTGGAGTATTGGGATTTGCACAAATGAGGTCTTGCTTGTTGATTCTGCCAAGGTAATCCTGGCTCGCTAATCAAAAACCAACTCCAGCAGTGGGAGGAAGTGAGAAGAGTCTTGCCTTAGATGACTAAGACAGAAATCGTAAATCTTGGACAGCCCCGTGGCTTTTGGGGAATGCACTGGGGACTCCATTCCCCTGCAACTGTGGTGGTTTTGCATTGCTTTATTCTTCCCTGCTTTGGCTTGTGATATATATGCTTCAAAATACAGAAATGAGTATTTCCAAGGGCTGGTAGCAACCCTCTAATGGCCAATAAAAAAAATAAAATCTTTTGATCTTCAGTATTTGCAGTGCAAACTTGTTGTTCATGTCAGTTAAAGCATTTCCCCTGTTGAACTCCCCAGGAGCTTCCAAACAAGTATACTGGTTTGATTGCATGTGGAAGTTGCCTGTGCTGTGGCTTCCTATGCAAGACAAAAGACTTAAGTGGCCAGTTGTGTTCTTCAAACAATCTCTAAATTGCTCCCTACTCTCACTCTTCATGCCACTGGAAGCTTTCAGGTATTTTGGCCAGATGTGCTCGATAGGCTTAAAGTTGTCACAACAACAGTTATGTTTGTTTTGGACACGTGGGAATATAACCATAGTTTTGTCAAACAGAAAGAAATAAATCTGAGTATTTGGGGAGGTGGTAACAAAAATTTTCAAAATATTTAAAACTAACTGCAAAGTGAAACTTTTTTTTTAAATTGAGGTAGTATGAATTGGCTTTATTTCAGTAGGGTGTTTTGGGATTGTTTGGTTTTGTTTGTTTGTTTTTTTCTTCTGAAGTGTCTGGCTTTTTCCTGTTAACATGTTGAGAGAGGGACAAAAAAGAAAAACTGACTATTCAAAGCAAACAATGAAAGTGACGGAAAGTGTTTTGTATACAAATTTTATTCCTAAACTGTAGAAGGGGGAGGGGGACAACAGTTGGGTTTTTTTGTGGGGGGTTGGTTTGGGTTTTTTATTCTGGTAATACTGCATTTATTTCTAAAATGATGTAAAGCCCAGAATTCTTCAGGGCAAGCTTGTCTAAACAATAAAAGCACCTAGCAGGCTCCGTTGTAGGTGGACAGCATGCTGCTTTTTTGTGGCCAAAAAGGGTTGTTTCATCCAGGTTTGTTTTGCACATGGATCATGAATCCTTTACAGTTTTGAAGGCCCTTCAGGTGTGTGAATAGGAGAGACACAGTCAAGGAAAGACAGTCAGGTCTATGATGAGGTTTACTTTATGGTGACACAATACCTGTTTCTGAAATGAATATGCTTTTAACAAGGGCCTGGTTATGTTCTTAGTGACATTTTTTTCTTATTGTTTTCAAGAACGTGTAGTGTTCTCAAAAGAGCTCTTTTGTACTTCAAAGCATTTTGATTTTTCTCTGGCTTTTCAGTGGATTGTTTAATTCCATTGCACTTGGAATTTATTACATTTTAAAATTCCTTAACATTGTAAGGAACTGAAAGGTCAGCTTAGAAGCTGTTTCCTAAAGTCTTGAAAAGAGATGGTCTGAACTAAAATGACAAGTCTGTAGCTATATCTTTCTTAATTAACTTTTCCGTCCTCTTTGGACTTCCTCATTTTGCTGCTGCTCATTGTGAATGTGATACATATTATCTTTTAGATAAAATATGTTTGGACTTCCACTTATTTGCTAAGCTCTCAAGTTATAAGTGAGCTTTTTTGGAAGACAAAAGATGTGCCTCGTCTCCAAGAAGCTTTTGTTAAAAGGCTGCATGATTTGCTCGTCACTCACAGCTTGTCTGTAAGATTAACAAAGCTCTGCCTAACGCATGATGCTGTCAAGGAATACTCTTCGGAGAACCAGAATGCACCTTGTTTTATGACCGACTTGAGCCTTTTCCTTTCAAAAAGATGAAGTGGTCACTGGACTACATTATCCTGGCTGGCCATAAACCACTGTGTACGGTGAAGTCATAGCAAAAAATGTTTAAGACTGTGTGAATGTGTTTTGATGATATTCTAAATATATTTGGAAAATTGGACAGCATTTATTCAGAGACGTATTTTCTGCTTTCAAAATCAGACTCCACTTTGGGAATCAGGTATTGCATATATACAGCTGTGTACATTTTTGTGTTTCATATTGTCAACTTTATCTGTTGACAGGGGGTTTAAAGGATTAATTCAGTTCCTGATGAGAGGGAATATTACTACAGCTTTTTCAAAAAGGTATTTGGTTTTGGTTTACTTTCAGGTTATATGACAGTGTGATATATACACCTGTGAGAGGATGAGTTTACTGGTTAAATGGGGTGCTCCACTTGGGCTTGGGGAGATGAGGGAGGCTTCAGTTCCCTGCCCTGACAGACTTCATGTGATGTTGAACAAGTTGTGTTAATTCTGTCTGCATTTAACCCCCTTTTGTCCAAAGGACATTTTGAAGATAAATGTGCAACAAAATATGATATTCTCAGATATTGCAGTGATCATAGCCATAGAAATACTTCAAGGAAAAAGATACTTGTGATAAATCCTTTTGTTGTGGAGGGATTTTGGCCATGTCAAAGAGATAAGGCAGATAGAGAGTGTTAGAAGGGAGCTCCTGTGTAGGCTGAGGCAAAGTCAGTGGTCCAGCTACTTTTCTTTTAAGGGTGTTGCCACTGTTCATTAATACAGTCTCTGTGCAGTTTTACTTCAGGAGTTATTGCTGTAATTGGTTTCCAGAGTCTCATCAAAGGGCATCAGTTTTTATATGTGTCCTCATATAGAAGACTTCATGTCCAGGAGAGTGTAACTGGGTCACTTATTTCTTGTTTCCGGTGGTGCTGCTTAGACTTGATTTGGAAAAATGAAAGTAAAAATACAGTTTCTTGAAGCTTCGTTCACCCGAAGTGAATGGCCAGCACTTTGTGCTCTGTCAGAGAATACTCAGCCAAAATGAATCGTGGCTGTCATGGGAGGAAAAAAGTGGTTGATGCAGTGGTTCTCATATTTTCGTATGAAATTAGGGAGGAGGAAGATTGCTTTTGCTTAGGGTTTGACAAAGAACGATAAGCATTGAAGGCTGCCAGAAACGGAGACTCTCTAGCAAAAGTAACTTATACAAAAGCTTCAACACTTAATGCTCTGTGGGGGAAATAAAGGCTGATTATTTTTTTTCCCTTAACTCTAGTAAAGGATCTGCGATTAACATCTGTGCTAGCTCTACTGCACTGATTCCTGATAAAACTATTTTGAAATCAATAGCACATGTCAAAATCAGCAGTGACAGTAAGTGGAAGTTTTTAATTTAAGTATAGGTCTATATTGTCAAAATTTGTAGAATGTATGATGAAGGTATAACAGAGGGACTTGATTTTGATGTGATTTTTGGTGGGAATGCTGTAAAATGGTTGAACAGGTCAAGTAAGGTCCTAGGACTGTTCTGACACAAAAGCTTGAAACAGTAAATACAATGGGATAAAAAGAACAATTCATTTATTTTTTATATCTCATATTTTTCCAGTATCCTCTTCTACTCCCTGTTTCCAGCTGGTAATCAATTCTTTCTCCCCCATCCTCTTCTTCTGATCCCATAATTTAAATTCCGATATTAATAACAAGAGATAGTTTCTAGTGTCTTTTGTGTCTAGCAAGAAACTGGAATTACTGAAATTGGTTGAGTGTGTTTTGTATGATAATCACCCCATTTTTTGGGGCATAAATTTTGGGCACTTAAGAGACCTCTTCTTTCTGGGTTGTTGTGTTAACCTTGTGTGAAAGTACTTGCACGTTGTTAGCTTCTGGCTCCTGTAACCCATTCAAGAAGAGCACTGCTGGTTATTTTGGTCTTGTAGTTGTCCCTCTGTGCAAAGACAAGTTTGCAGGTGAGATGTAAGAGTTTATGTTTTCATCTTGGACTGGACAAAAAAGTCTGTTTATAGTTTTTTTGGAAGTTGTGACTGCACCTGCTGCTGACCCCCTGCGAGCGTGGTTTTAAATTGCAGCGCTGTGAAAGGAAGCCCTGTGTGCTTCCGCTGTTACGAGTACAGCCAAGGGAGTGAATAGCCACTCTGTGTGCTCATGCGAGTGTGTATGAACACACAAAATAAACTACTGCAGTGTTATTCAGGACAGATACTTTTTAAGGATCCGTTTACAGCCCTTTCTAATTGGATTGTCTTTCCTGAAGAACTGGGTGGATGGGGGAGGTCCCCCTGCCCCCTTTCTGTGCTGTTGTGCTTTTGGAGCAGTAAGTTTTGGAGCCAGGGCTTGCAAGAGTCTAGGGGCTGCTCATTCTTACCATGGGGGCAAGAAAGGGACGAGAATCCTTTTGAAATTGGTGAGAATGAGGTTCCTCTTTGGATCTCACTGTAAGATTCATATCACTCTCAGGTATTTATCTGGGTTTCCTGTCTTATCAGTGAGGGGAGAGAGCCACTTCCAGGTCATTACAGCTTACGATAGACATATGATGCAAGGAGGATCAGCCCTTTTCAGAGATGTCAGTTGTCTGTAGTCTGTTGCCATTGACTTGGAAAGGAACACCAGGCTTGAGTACGCTGCTGCTGCCTTAGCTGCTGCCGCCTTTCCCTGGGCAGCGGAATGCTTGCCTGTAAGACCTAATCTGACCGGTGCAGCAGTGACTCAAAAGCATAAGCTAAAAGTGTGTGTGGGGTTTTTTTTTAATTATTATTTTTTTAACTTTCAAATGAAAGCTGTGGAAAATGATGACACATGACTTTTCACCAAGGAAAGTTTCCCCATCGTTATTGGTGAGCAGGCAAGTAGATTTTCAAACATAACTTATGTTTATATAATGAGGCATTTGTTTTTCTTTGTTTTCAAATCTGGGTTAGAGGATGTTTGGAGACTGGAGGGGTGGATAGGAAGTGGAGAGCAGTTATTTGACTGAAATTTATTTTACTCTTGCTCTTTAGAGCTGCACTGAGGGAAGCAGCCCTCTTGTGTGGAAAATAGATGTTTGGCTTTGTTTGTAAGTGTGGAAGCACGATGATTAGGTTTGTATTATGGTTTGAGTACTAATGCTTTAGAAACAGACATTTGGATGCTTGCCAAAGCTTGCTTCTTATCACACTTAATGATTCAGGGTAGAAGTCATCAGGAGGCTGGGATGGAGATCATGGAGCACATGGCAGTTTGAGTAAAGAAGCAGTGCCTCTCTGCCATATATGAATAGTATGTTTTAGCACCCCTGGGAAGGTTTATTTTAAAAACCTCTACTGGTCAAGTGGATCGTTGGTTCAGTTTAATGTATCTGCCCCAGAGGGAGGATGCCAACATAACATTGTACTTGTACAAGGTCACTAAACTGCTATCAAGTGACAAATCTGTGAGATGAGCTGCCAATGGCTGGATTAAAAGTTGCTAGTCAAGGGGATTTGACTTACTATTTCCACTTTTTATTTTCAATATGGAAAGTCCTGGACATCTGGGGAGGAGGAGGTGCTCCTTACAGCTGTCCTCGTAGTTTAACAATAGGTGTTTCTAAAATACGTACAACAAATTTGTAACAAATAAGTGAATGTTTCATAGCTTTTGCCTAATTACTGCTAGGGACTATTGTGAAGTCTCTGTTGTTGCTTGGCTTTTGATCAGAATGGCAGGTTGCTTTGGAGGAAGGTATGATCATCTCAAATATTTTTACATGACCTTTCAGCCCAGAAGTCAAAGCTTGCTCTTGAAATCTAAATCGTAGTTATGTGTCTTTTTACCTTGTCAGATCTCCTAAACTTTGTTTGGGAATTATTGTGCAGATTTAAACTTGCATTGTTTTTCTGAATAGATTTTTTTTTTTTAATTGTCTATTCAGCATATGAAGTTGTACACTTTTGCTCCATGGCAGTGACTTGTGTTGAAACGGACACGAGACCTGAAGGAGTTGGGGCAGATGGGGAGATGTGAGAAGAAACCAAGCCTTGTGATGTTGTTTCACAAAGCGTTTGAGAATTGTCTCACAATATACCAATTTCAGCTTCAATTTCAGATGACACAGTAATTTTGTGAATGCCTACAGTAATTGGTTAGTGTTATTATGACTATTTATCTCATAGCAATTAGCAGGAGATAGCATTATGTACGGCCACTTTTTTGGACTTTTTTTTTTTTTGTATCAGAAAGGAGTTAAATACAGTACCAATGTAGTCTTTTTCTTCAGTCCATTTTCTCTCATCTGTTTTCTTATTGCCTTCCAAGATGTGAGCACATCCTTTTCCTTCCACTCCTCTTGTATTTACAGGTAGTTGCCCAGTCCTCTTGTTAATCTGTTCCTGTGCAACACCAGGCCATGTTTAGCAGCTGGTGGTTTCCAAATCATGTCTTGCTGGTGGTCCTACTTCCTTCAGCCAAGTTCTCTTTCCTCAGTGGCTTGCATTGTAAAGCAAATACTCTTGCCTCTTTTTGTCTGGCCTACATCTAGAGAAGAGCCATCTGAATCTGTATATTGAAAATCAGAAGTAAGTGGGATCTTAGAAGAAGTGTCCCATGAGTAGCCCATGCCTTTGCATTCTTAAAAGGTAAGGAAAAATGCTAATGAGGTACTTTGAAATACACAGAAAGATCTTGGAGATGGGATGTTTGTAGACCTCTTCTGTACAAATCTGATGAGATTACAGGTAGAAATTGCATTCAGATTGGGCAGTACAGTGCCAAGAAGAGATTTTTAAGTGGGAGAGAACTAGTGGGGGAAGAGGGGACAGACAGGTGTCTTGATGATCAGAAAAAGTTACATGAGATTTAGATTGTGTATGGTTTGTCTATAAGGCCCTGAATCCTTCTTTCAGAGGTTCCCTCTGAAGTCAGCAGGGAGAGGCGGAGGTATCTCCAAAGAGCAACTCAGGTTACCTGTGTCTTTATGACAGCAGAGCCCCTGACTTGTGCACAGAGAAATGCTTGAAGTTTGGTGGGAAGAATCTGGGTCGTCATGGTATTTACTCTTAGAAACATTGGTTGACAACCAGTGGAAGGCTTCCAAAGAGGAGGAGGGGGGAGAGGAGCCTGGAAGTTACTCTAGCAAGATTTTTAGATGGATAGGTCACTTCAAGTCAGTGGGTCATTGAAACCTGAGTGCTTAGGATGCCTAAAAATATAGACTACATAAAGCACTGGAAAAATAGCACTGCAGGGGATATCTGTCCCTGCTTGATGGGAGGATTTGATGCCATATTTGGTTCTCCCTAAGTCTTGCAGTTCCATGAAAAGGGTGTGCGACAACAGCTTTGATATAATCTGAAATGTTGCAGCAGATATTGTAAGGCAGAGGCTGTGAAATTGCTGACTTTTCAGTTCCTTTCATATCTGCAGCTGATTGTTCTTTCCTGGCGGAACTCCCCATACAAATGTACAGATTTCTTTTGTGTTGCCCATTGGGAGATATCACAATAAGTAAATTAGGATGAATAACAAAATAGCAGGGCCTAAACCTTACCACCTGTGGTTGTTTGAGTTGGGGCGTGGGGTGTTGAGTTTTGGTTCGGTTCCCCCCCCCCCCCCCCCCCATTGTGTCATTTTGGTCATCACTGCATCTGTGCAACAGGCAAATAGAGGTAGCTGTATATATAAGTGAATAGTAGTAAATGTATTGGCTACCGTTAGGAACAGGCTTGGAGGCAGGAGAGACTGAGTGTTAGCCGCAATCTGAGAATGCGTTGCCACTTACTGGCTGAAGAAATGTTGAAACCAGAGGCAATTTGGGAGGAAAGAGAAGTTTGATGTTTTATGAAAATCGAGGAGTAGCTGCTGTAGATACACATCCCCTGGTTGTTGAGTATTTCCCAACCAGTATTGGTCCACCCCCTGTGTTCAAGGAGGGCCACCTAGGGCTGGTTGCCCAGGACCATGTCCAGGTGGCTTTTGAATATCTCCAAGGATGGAGACTCCACAACCTTCATGGGCAACCTGTGCCAGCACTTGGTCACCCTCACAGTAAAGTGTTTCCTGATGTTCAGAGACAGCCTCCTGTGTTTCAGTTTGTGCCCACTGCCTCTAATCCTGTCACTGGGCACCACTGAAAAGAGCCTGGCTCTGCCTTCTTCTCCCTTCAGGTATTTATATACATTGATAAGATATCTCTGAGCCTTCTCACCTCCAGGCTGAATGGTCCCAGCTCTCTCAGCCTTTCCTCATATGGGAGGTGCTCCAGTCCCTTCATCATCTTCGTGGCCTTTTGCTGGACTCTCTCCAGAATGTCCATGTCTCTTGTACTGAGGAGCCCAGAACTGGAGACAGAGTACTCCAGGTGCGGCCTCACCTTCTGGGCAAAGGAATGTGATTTGAGAATGTGCAAGGGAAGTCCTTTGCAAAGCAGGGGCTTCTTAGGAGGTCTTTTTCAGCACGGATAAGAGGGAGAGAAGAATCCGAGTAAATACCGTGTACTTGCATATTGTCTTTCTGTTGCAGATTTGTTTCTTAAATCACTTTTGAGCTGATGGAAGTTCATGTTAAGAACTGGATAATATTACCATTCTCTTGCATGTGAAGTAGCCATTCTCAGAAGTGTGATTAAATGAAAGCTGAAGTAGTAACTGCTTCTTTCTCTAACTGCGAGCTCTCTACATTGTCTCACTAATAATGAGCAAAACCAGTCACTTACTTTCACCCATTCAAGAATATTTTTCTGGCAAGTCAGTCAAATTCAGCGTGAGTTATTTAATCTTCTGATAAACAGCCTTACTCTGTTAAGCCTGTTGCATTTTCCCCTCTCTAGTTTTGAATCTGATACTTGTCTCATCTAATCAATGAGGCAAATTTTGGCAAAGCTCTGGGATTCTTTATAGTTCAGCAGTTGTCTGGTTTTTGCACTATGCTACATGGAAACAGCTGACAGCTTCAGGTTTTTTTCCCTGGAACGTTTTTGGTTATGAATGTTAGAAG
Organism: Gymnogyps californianus; assembly: GCF_018139145.2. NCBI lineage: Eukaryota > Metazoa > Chordata > Aves > Accipitriformes > Cathartidae > Gymnogyps > Gymnogyps californianus. The sequence goes on from NC_059473.1 coordinate 55,414,861, forward strand.
TTGAAAGATTTTTAAATAGCATGTGGTGTCTTTCACCTTCTGACCCCAGCTCAAATACAGCTGAGGTTGACAATAGCTGGATCTTATTACTGTGCTGAGGTGTTCAGTGACTCGCGTGCAGTAAGTTCATTGTGTAAGTTGTTGTGATACCATTGCCGGCACTGCCACTTTCCTCCTCACTATGCTGGCTCAAGGATACGGTGTGTCAGGCCAGCATGGGAGCATATAGTGGCAGTGGAGGATCCAATGGGTTTTATCTGGTGGGGATCGCAATGGGCTGGTGCACTTTTGTCCCCGTTTGTGTGCTGTGGTGCTGGGCTTGGTGCTGGCGTATGTGCTGCCCATGCTTAGTGCAAGAGGCAAATGAGTTTCAGAAAGATGTTACTGAGGGTTATAAAGCTTGCGGGGGGCATGGACCCAACTGTCCCCAAGGTAAGACCTGTGCCTGTATAGTGGATTTCTTTGTACTACCCTGCTCCATAGTTAGAGGTGTTTGTTTGGAGCTATTGTATCAATGATAAATTTATTCCTTAAAAAAAAAAAGCAAGCTTGGAATTTTCTGCTAGGTGTCATAGACCAAGAAATCTTTCCATCTTCTGCAAAAGAAACTGCTAAGTGTGCTCCTTGCTTCCTCTTCTCTCTCTGTTACTACTGACCGGAGAGTACGACTGTCTGGTTTTTAGCCTCATACAGCAGGTTCCATCTAGCAGGTCAAAGAGGAAGGTAAATATTAACACTTTTTTTATTTAAAGGGCACAGAGAGGCCATGTGCCTTGCTTGGTGTCATTTGGCTGATCAAGAGCAGTATCAAGAATAGGGCCATGGTTCCCTGCATTCTTAGAAGGGCAGAGGTTTGCCCGGAAACATGTGCAGCGTGTCTGACAAAACACTGATGCTCAGCAATAGGGAAACTCTGCTGCTTGCCCTTATCTCAGCACTTACCTGCCTCTCCTGGCTGGGGTGACTTGAGTTTGTACAATCTGTGGGGCTTGTATCTGCACAACGTTCCTGAAAAGTAGTGAAGTTGTTTTTCTGATGGGGCTTCTGAAGCACAAGATGGTTCAGGGAAGTGTGAAACCAGGTCTACCAAACTGTGGAGCAGCTTTTACCCAGCAGAGCCTCCATCCAGCATAGATGTGGAAACTCACATTTTCCTGTCCACGAGCAGCAACTTTTTTGAGTCTTTCCTCACCCTGTTCCCATCGGCAGGGAAGCCGGCTACTGCAGAGCTGTATGTTAGGCTTGGGACTCTCAAAATGACAGGGAAGCGTGTGGGAGGGAGTGATAGCTGGGAGAGGAAGAAGTGGGGCGAGAGAAGGACAGGTTGCTGGGTAAAACTTTCTCGATTTAAGCTAGAACAGCATACCTTTTAATGTATTCTGCTTAAAATGAGCCTGTGAGAGACAGGAATAGTACTAGGGGAGCAGATAAGTGATAAATGGCATGTTAAGGAGCCTATTCCCACTGAAAAGTATTACGTGCTGCTTTCTGCAGCTGTCTTCAACACCTCTGTGGAATTTGCTCACCAAAGCCTCTACTGTGGGTGGAAAAAGTTGTATTTGCACGGGTAGATGTTAAAACAGCTGCTTTATGTAGCCAACACAGCTTAAAAGCTGTATAGTCAGCTTCAGAAATGTTTCCTTAACTTATTTATTCTGAAGACAGAAATATTTTTAATACAAAGGAGCTCATAATGCGAGGGAGTTGATGAGAGGCTCATGCAGATTTTATCCATCTGTTAGGCCCTCTGGCTATTTTTGGCTAAAATTTTACACCCATAGATTTCCTTAATTCTGAGGTAATGGTTGCATTGTATGAGAAAAATGACCAGAGAACTTGTTTTCTCATTGTAACAGAACCATTACTGTGTCACGAGCACAAAATAATTATGAAAATTTAAGGTAGATCAGTTGAACGGCTTATGCTCTAGCTCTTTGTTCTTGCAGCATGATTGTGTTTTGGCTCACAAGTATGAAAATTTTCTGTTTTCAGGCAGAGTACTCTGGATCCTCATTCAAGCTTGAAATTTCATTTCTGTAAGAAATAAATGTGGTGGTCTCAGACTATTCCTTTGTGAATATGGTCAACATCAAAGAAAATAAGAAACCCACAGTGATTCAATATATAGTTAAGTCTGAGTTAAAAATGACAGGTTTAGCTATTCAGTCATAATATGGCCCTGGTTAAAAATATTTCCTTACTCATACTCTATAAATAACATCATAAGTATGGTTTACACTCTTTTTCTCCAAACACCCATGCTTCACTTCTGTTCTAGACTGTTTGCACTCCTGATCTCTCACTGCCCTGGGTCCTGCTTACTGGCCAGGCATCTCTCTTATTTTCAGTAAATCTCTTTTATTTGCTTTAGTGGCATGCTGGTGCAGGGAATGGTACGTGGATTGCAGAACCGAGGACTTTTAGTTCCTGATGTCACATGACTAGGTAGATTTTTTAGTACAAACCTCTGTATTGCATTTGGTCATATAGCACAGAGGCTTGTAATACCATGCCGGTCACACGTGTAGTTTGGCAAATGTTCCTGCTCAACTGGGAAAGAAGGTTGGAGGGAAGAACAAGGAAGAGGAAAATTGTAAGCATTCTTTCTCTTTCCTTCCTTCACTGTGTTTTTGGACACTTATAACAAAGGGATGTTAGCACTAATGTGAGACTTAATGTGTTGTGACTCCTGCAGCTGTACTTTGTGAACCACAAAGAACAGTTTATAGAAAGTATAAACTTGTGAGATGTTCTTTTGTGTGCTCTTGAATGCATTGCAATTTCTTTGACAAAAAAAAAAAAAAAAAAAAAATTGCTTTACCAGCCTAAAAATCTTGGAAAGAAAAGGAGCTTAGAATTGGGAAAGTTTGTATTAGGCAACTAATAAGTCAGAGTTTGCATTAATGGTTCTTATGTGAGTCTTACCAGCTTCAGTCTGTCTGTGACACAAAAGTTAGGTTCCTGCTGAGAGTTACAGTTCAGTAGGGCGTGATATTTATTTTCTTTAACTAGAAATAACATAGGGTGTGTGACCAAAGTAGGTTTATTATACTGGCATATATTGAAATTTCTTAGAATTTACATTTCATTATTTAATATTATTTTATTTATGCAACTCTATCTTCAGTTTGTTTTATTTGGAGTTCAGTCTATAGTGCCATATTTTCTTTTTTAGGAGGAAGGTCTGCTAGATTTGTTTCTTCAATAGTAAATTTTTTCCTGCGTGTTTTTGAGTGTAGAGGTGGTGCAAAGGTTAGATACTGGGTTACAGGACTTTTTCCATAATAGAAATAAGACATAATCTGCTTCTGGAAAAAACAAGATTAATAATACATGTGTGTGAATATATGTATGAAAATAGAAATCATATTCTAGGTTACACACATTTAGGTTTAATCAACATGAAAAGGATGCCACTGTTCATGCACAACATAAAGCTGAAGTATGTGTAATACGTAGTTTAAACCCGTGCTTTCTTCTTTGCCTTGCTGCTTGTCAGTATTTGTGTCCTCCCTCTGAGGTAAAAATGAATAAGGAATGGATATAAAGAATTAAAACACTTATCATTCGATCTCCTTTATCCATGAGGTTCAGGTGAGACATGTTTGATGATGTATCCCCTACACCTGTGGTAATAGATAGCTGGTATTAAGGAAGGATTGAAGTAGTTAATAAGTTTTGTGTACAAGAAGGGTTAAATAACCCAGTAGATTGATCCCAAATACTCTCTATATTTATCTGTTTCATACAAATTCTTCTTAAGATGAAAATGGCCAGGTTGCCTGTGAATGTAGATACCAATGTGCCTATGAAGAAATTGGTCTGAGGTGCTGTTGAAAGTAACTTTGGTTTGTCTGGGTGCTCTCCTCTTGGAATTCAGGAGCTTAGACAGCAATGAGTGTGTCTTGCTCCTGCAAAAAGGTGCTTTATACTTCAGACTTCTTAAATATTTTCATAAGTTACTGCACGTGAACTCACTGATCACTTTCTGATAAGATCGGTATTGAATTCTTCCTAGGAGGAGTACAGAGAAACTGTTTGAGCATGCAGGGATGGGGTTAGGAAAGCCAAAGCCCACCTGCAGTTGAATCTAGTGAAAGATGTGAAGGGGAACAAGACGGGCTCCTACAGGCATATCAGCAGCAAAAGGAAGAGCTGGGAAGATGAGGGCCTGCTGCTGAATGGGGACAGAAAAGGCTGAAGTACTTAGAGCCATCTTCACCTCAGCCTTTACTGGTGAGATTTGCCTTCAGGAATCCCAGGCAAGGAAGACTTGCCCTCGGATGCGGAAGATCAGGTTAGGGAACACTAAAACAAACTGGACATACACGAGTCCATGGGGCCTGATGGGATGTACCCATGAGTGCTGAGGGAGCTGGCCGGTGTCACTGCAAGGCCACTCTCGGTTATCTTTTGAAAGGTTGTGGTGCTTGAGGGAGCTTCCTGAGCGCTGGAAGAAGCAAAAGTCAATCCTATCTTTAAGAAAGACAAGAACAGCCAGTCAGCCTCACCTTGATGCCTGTGATAGAGCAAATAATCCTGCAAACTGTTTCCAAACGTGAAGGACAAGAAGGTGATTTGGAATAGTCAGCATCAATTTATGAAGGGGAAATCATGCCTGACCAACTTGATGGCTTTCTGCAGTGAGGTGACTGTGTCAGTGGATGAGGGGAGAGCAGTGGATGCTGTTTGTCTCAGCATTGGCAGGGCTTTTGACTCGTCTCCCCTGGCATCCTGATAGACAAACTGATGAAGTGTCAACAGTGAGGTTGACTGGCAACTGGCTGAACTGCCAGGCTCAAAGGGTTGTGGTCAGCAGCACGAAGTCCAGACAGAGGCAGTCACTAGTGGTGTATCCCAGGATCACCAGCACTGTTCAAGATCTTCATTAATGACCTGGGTGATGGGAAAGAGTGTACCTTCAGCAAGTACAAGAAAGGAATGGGCTTAGTGGAGCAAGTCTGGTGTAGGGCCACTAAGATGATCACGAGACTGGAGCATGTGTCATGTGAGGAGAGGCTGAGAGAGCTGGGACTGTTCAGCCTGGAGAAGATCTTACCAATGTGTACAAATGCCTCGTGGGGGGAGTAAAGAAGATGGGAGCCAGACTCTTCCCAGTAATACCCAGTGACAGGACAAGAGGCAGTAGGCACAGACTGAAATACAGGAAATTCCATTTAAACATAAGAAAACACTTTTTTATGTGAGGGTGATTGAACACTGGCACACATTGCCCTGAGATACTCAAAACCAATCCCTGAGCACCCTGCTCCAGCTGGCCCCACTCTGAGCAGGGGGTCAGAGCGGATGAGAGGCTCTGCTGAGGTGCCTTCCCACCCCACTGTGCTGTGGGGCTGTGCTCCTGGAATCTAACGGTGTGTGCTGACCCTTCAGAAACTTGGTTAGGAGTAGGAGTGAAAAGTCAGCTCTAGCGTGAAGCGTGGAGAAAATGCTTCTTCTCTGGTGCTAGGAAATGAAAGGGCATAGAAAAAGCATTCATCATACTACTCTACTCTCACTGTAGATGAGATTTTGTAAAGTTAAGACTTTGAACACTGTGAGAAGGGAGTACAGTCCATGTAGCCAGTTTTCATTATTTGTGGTACCATGCTTTATGTGGAGCTGTTCACACTCTAATGTAGGCGTGCTTTAAGGAAGATGGATGATAGACATGTTGCTGATTAGTGGCAGGTCTAGGAACAGAGCTTGGGTCCTAGTATCAGTCTCAGCCTAAAGGAGATTGATATGTCAAAATTGCATGTCACATTCATGAATAGCTTCCAAGACTCGAATTTTTTTTCAGGATTGGAAAATTATTTTCTAGGAATTGATTAAATGAACATAGAAGAATGTAATTTTTGTGTTGCAGATGGAAGGATGGACTACTTGACTGTGAACTACTTAACTTAAGACACTTTGAATCTTACTTACTCATTCTTTTAAGCTGGAAGGTGGAATATGGTGCTGCAAACTTTTCTTGATCATGGTGTTCCTTGCATAGATTTCTTTTAATAGCTGTGTGAAATCTACCTGTCATCTTGCATCATGTCATTCTCAAAGAAGGATAGAGCGAATGATTAACGAGAAAAATAAGTAGTGACTTTGGTAATAAACTTACACACAGTTAAATATCCAGTTGGACTGGAGCCTAGGAATCAAAATAAAATAATTTAGACCTATAGTTTACTGTAGCTGAAAACATTTTAGAAGTACTGTTTGATTAGCTTCTGTATGTATTGTACAAAATTAAGTTTTTCCGAAAAAAGAGTCTTAGATAATGTGTGTGTCTGAGTGTGAGGGAGAAAGAGAATGGATAGGAAGTCCAAGAGAGGATGTATATAATCATGTTGGGAAGGGAATGCTCCTTAGCAATTCCAGTTATCATTTACCACTTTTAGCGCAATCACTTTTTTTTCCCTTCTTTGTGTGTTTTTCCTCTTGGGTCAGTAGGAGAGCAGTTTCTTAGAATGGGGAAGTAGTACAGTAAATCCATTGTGCCTCTAGGACGTATTAACTTCAAAAGATATGATGGTTCAGTCTCCTAGCTGAAGTCAGACAGAATCTAGCCTGCTTGTTTTTGTTTCTCTGACTCCAGTGTGATTCTATCTTGCAAAGGCATGGTCTAATTCTTTCAAGTGAAAAATATTGAAGCAGATTTGTTTCAATGAAATTGATACCTCTGGCAAGTTGGATCTAATTCAGATGGCTGCGCCAAGGATGGGAGTCTTGAAGTTTAAGGAGACAAAAGAAAACAAAATTTTTTCAATTATGGTTTAATTTTTAAAAAATTATAGCAAGCTTAGCTTAAAATTACATGTGGATTGAAAGCAGAATTGCTATTGCGTTAATATGTTTAGTGAGATGAGCAGTAATATTCTGAGATTTTCCTTCACACCCATGACATTCATAATTGGCGCTGGTAAGCATTCCTATCTGAAGGAATTTTTCTTGGTTTTTTGCAGCACTTTTTCTGTTTCCTGGAGTGAAGGAAGAGCAATTTGAGTACTTTTGCATCCGTTTCCCTACAGTCCCCCTGTAATTGCATGTGTTAACTAGATCTGGTTAACTGGCTAAGAGATTTTGAGGAAGTTTTAAAGGAAACCTTTAAAGGGTCAAGACTGAAAGAATCAGTGCTGTTTCATCAGGGCAGGCTCTGATATCTGTGCAGAGGTTCGATGGATGCAGTGATGTTGCAAGTTGACAAAGAATTCATTTGAATAATTCAAATGATAGTATTGAGGCGTATAATTGCATTTAATTGATTTTTCTTCCTTTTTTGCCCACTTCCTTTTCCTCAAATGTCTTAATAGATTGTAGAAGTCTTTCTTGTGATGTTCTCCATTTAAACAGATACCGAGTACTTTCCTCTTTTAAAAGGCTTTGCTTTCTCTCCTTATTCTCCATAGCTCTCCCCACTGGATTGCCTAACACTCTGAACATCTGAGTTAGAGTAGCAGGAAAAGGACAAACCAGCTAACAGTGACTTCTCAGCCTTTAACATGGAGTCTGCTACTGAATCATCATTGGGTGAGAGGTGAAGGACACTTCCAAAAAACCCCAACACCCCAAAACTAGGAAACAAAGGAAAATAAAAAGGATTGAATACTTAAAAGACAACTTGTGACCTTTGTGGAAGGGTACCTGTCTGTTAAAATTTTAATTACTCAAGTAAATAAAACAAGAGGGCAGCAATTCTCAGATAACAGGCCTGTGTAACTGTCCCTTAAAACTGGCAAACACTTTGCTGCTCTAGAAACGGGGACGTGCCCTGTTAGTTGCAGGCCATGCAGAAGTTCTGTTTCCTTTAGTGTGGTGGGTTGGCTTGTTTAAGAAAGAAATGAAAAGCTTTTCTGCTGTTTCATTGTCACTTCAGCTGACTCTCTGATGTAAACAGGACTCAATTACATTGTTGTTGGACGCTAGCACCAGGACTGCAAGCGCAAGCCAGGTGAGAGGGTCTTCTTGAGAGGGAAGGGGGACTGCGGTACTGCAGCACTGACCAGCGCTCATTTACAGCTGATGGTTCTCTGCTCTGAGAAATAAACTGTGGCAATAAAGAGAGTTGAGAATACGGATAAGCATTGATACTGTAAAGTGAATATTCAGTCCTGCTTTATTATGGTAGACTCGTATGCCATTTTTACAAAGCTATATTTTGTTGCTCTGTGGAACTGTACATGCTGTTGCAAGGAATAGTAAATTTCCCTTAAGTAACCTTTGGGTAAGAGTGGTTTCTCAGCCTTTTGTGAGGTGGCAACTTTATGATACGCTGGCAGCCAGCATTCCCTCACCCACTGTGTTTGCTCTTCCAGTCTACCTTTTCTTGGAAAGGCAGGAGTGTAAGCAATAGCACAAAGAATTTCTTCTGAAGTTGCATTGGAAATTAAAATTTATCTCTTTAAAATACATACAATACCTTACAGTGTGACTTAGTTTTACTATTTGGAAAAATGATTATGTGATTTCTTGTTCTTACGTGTAGGAGACTCATATTTTTTTAATTTTTTTTTTTTTTAAGTTGTGCCCCATTTGGATTGTAATTTCCTTACTAACTAAAGGGAGAAGTTTTGAAGTTAAATATCTAGATAATCAGAGCAAGGCTGTAGAAACAGTACCTATCAGAAACCAACACTAAAAACCCAGCACAGATACCTTAAAAAGAATGTTTGAGACCAGAAAGAGGAAACAGTCTAGGAGATGATGTTCGTTGTTATTAAATACAAAGTAAACTTCATGAAATACAAACTTTGATTTAGATAGACAAGAAGTTACAAAGAAGGAGCCTTTTATAACTATAGGGAGGAATGAGAAATTACTAAAGTTTTAAGCTTTTTTCTGTCAGTGTGCCATTCTCTGCATCACATGAACAAGTATCTAGAAACAACCAGGAATCAGATGGTATTCCAGAAAGTTAGTGGTGTTTTAAGCTTCAAGGAGGAATGTTTGAAGTTGCAGGAACTTCTGAATATCTCTTTTGCTTTCCTCTTAAAGAAAGAACTTGGATGTGCGTTTGAATCTGGCTTTCTGAAAGTGAATATCAATATGGTCTATGAATTTTGAAATATATTGTAATTGTCATCACATAGCTGACATTTACTACTAACAGTTAAGAAAACCCCACGATCTAAAGAGAACAAATAACCACTGCTTACTGTTGGACTTGCATCAAAATCCTTCTCTCTCTCTCAGAAAAATGCAGCCGGCTGTAGCTGCCAGCTAATGTACAAACAGAACCGAGAGAGGGAACAGCTGTGCTCTGAAAAATAGCACAGCTCAAAGGCAGCAGCGCCTGCCTCGGCTCCTCTGGTGTTTGGTTTCAGGCTAGAATTATATATTTTGGTATAATTTTACATATGGAAGTAAGCTTTTCTAGGTGATCTGTAGGGTTAAAGATTTCTCAACTTAAACCCAACATATTGTTACTTTTTTTTTTTTTTTTTAGAGTAACTTCATCCTGTTTTTTCTTACCTTTGTGCTTCTAGCATTTCTTATACATTTCTGTGACAGTCAGTTTTTGTCGGATAGTGATTGTAGGTCCAGTATTCTGCAGTCAGCATCTCTGAAGCTACTTGGTGAGCGCATGTTGGCCAAAAAGGCCTTATGCCTGATTCACCTGGATTATGACGAATATCATCTAGAAATAGGTGGCGGTGGCCTAATAAAATATTTCTACTTGGTGGGCTTCTGCGTTGCGGGAAGTGTGACCCCTTCATTAAGGAGCAAATAGTGTATGTCACGTTTCAGTCAAGACTGCAGCTGAATCTGCACATGGCAGATGTAAAACAAGAGAGTAAGCTGTGACTAAAATTAGGGAAACTACACTATCAGAAAAAATTGAAGCGGTGAGTATAAAGAGTGGTAAGTATGAAGGTGTGCATTCGTGCAGCTTTTTGTGTGCATCATGGTGTGCCAAATATCACTCTGTATCTCACTGAAGGGTACTTAGAGCTTGTCGTATGGAAGGAAGTTTTTTACAAACTAGAAACTCTTGACTAACCATCTTCTAGTGAATATAAATTCAACACTGCTGTAAAATCTGACTTCCAATGATTTCTTTAAGTGACTCCAACTTTTTATATAGTATTATGTCCATCAGTTATTACTGAGAACTGACAGCATTTTGTCTTCATCGCTGTTGTGTGTTTTGTTCCAGATGCCACAGGATACAGTATCTCATTTTTGAACTCCACAAAAGTAAGCTTAATGCTTTATTTGCTCCAAGCCAAAAGAGCATTTATTTCCTGTTTGTTATGTTTTAGCCAATGCGCTGTATTTTAGAAAGGGTGTAACACTGGCATTTTCTAGGTAGTGTGAATATAATTTGTCATGCGGAAAAAATTTCTGTAGATTGTCTTAATTTCCGAAGAGGTAACTTGTTTCTGGGTTCATGCTACAAATTTCAGGTTTACTGAGGGAGTAGGGTTTACTCCTCCCAGGAGCATATGGCGTTTTGTTTTCTGCGTAAAACCTGGTAATTTTCAAGGGCAAGACAATTGCAACTTGTTTGCTGTTTTTAGAAACTTGGGTGCTGCTGTTGCCAAGCATACAAAGTAATGTTTTAACATTGGTTTTTGACAGGGACATAACATGCAGCCAGGATTGGTGTGTTTGCTCCTTCACTGACGCCTTGCTCCTGGAAGGTCTTTCCTCGCTGGGAAGGTGGCAGGCAGAATCTGTCCCCGGCCTCACTGCCTTGCGGTCTGTCACCTCACCTGGCTGTGGGGCACTCTCTGGTCAGAATCGTGGCCCTCATCACTGGGTGTAGTTTTGACCACGATTTGTCTGACGTACCAACATAAATGTTGCCCAGTTGATGGAGAAATAGTGCTAACATGGCCCTTGGTAACAAATCTTGTAAAGGACATGGCAAAATAGGCATCTGAGTTTAGTAACAGCTTCTGTGAACGTTAGGATACATTAATATACTAATTCAAAGTGTATTTCAATTGATAGTGTCCTAAGTGATTCTTGTGGGGTCACGTTAGGTAGTTTGGAACAAAATGAATACTCAAAGTAAACTTATTTTTAATTAACGCCATCTTTGGTGGTTGCAATAACATTGTTTTTGCAACGTCTCACAGTTTAGGAAGAGAGGAGAAAAACGGTTATGGAAGGCACAAAACTATTGATTTGTTTTTAGTTTTATAGCTCATATGAGATTTATTCCATAAATAGAGAAGTTGCTTCTCTGAAGAATGAAGGTGAGTCACTTTTTTCTTTTTTTATTCTAGTCGCAGGGGAAAAAAAAAAGAGCCTGACACTTACTGGCCACTTTTAGTTTTCTGTGAAAAGCGTTTAAAAATGTTCTAATGGCAAGTATGGTTGTGGCGGCGGCACACAAGCAAGGTTGAAGAAAAGAGAAAGAGAACATTGGCAGTAGCAAGATAAAGCTTTGAAGGTTTTTCAGAAATTGTAGCATTTTAGCTTTGTTCATATTTTAGTTCACAATTTTTTTTCTGTTGCTTCAGAGTTCTGGAACCGTAGTAGTTCATGCATTTTGTCTGTACTTGGGTTTTAGCATGCACTCAGTTGTTTCTTCTGACATTCTGGAAAACTTATGGCTCCTGGGATAGGCACATCTTTGACAAATTAGAAAGCTCTTCAGTTTTGTGAAATTATATCAAGAATGTAATACAGATTTTTGTATTAAAGCTTCTAGTAATACTGAACAGCTGGAAAAAATTATGAATGTTTAAAAACCAAAATAAACAGAACAGATGCAGGAGAATATTGTTTTGGACATGCCGTAGCCATGTCTTCTGGTAATTGCAGGGCATGTCCTGGTCATGTTGGCTGATGAACGTCTACTGTAGAGCTGGAAGTGGAATGAGGGGTGCGAAGGAAAGCCAGCTTCCCTCGGGGTATGCCAGTAGTGTGTGTTGGGCTGGGGAGGTCACCTTGCCAGAGCTGTGATTTTCTGGTAGTGCCAATGACTTACTTAGGAGTAGTGTAGTCAGTATTATCTGTTAAAATATTGAATTATATTAGCTGAGTAATACTAGTTGGGTGGATGCTGAATCATCTATGCTGACCATTGCAGAAGGACAGGAGATGCCTTTGTAGGCTGTGTGTAGCTCTTACACTGTTGAATGATACCATCAACATTGAAAACGGCTTGAAGGTTGTGGGAGTAAACACACGAGGGCTTTGTGGCTTGTTGACCAGAAGGTGTTCATTCAGTCTTAACAACAGGGGACCTAAGCTATGTACAAAATCCTTGCCTTCCTCCGAAAAGCATGAACCCGCCTCTGCAAGGTTCCCAGTCTGCTCTGGGCTCTGACTGAGGGGCTAGATGGCCAGCTAATACTTCTTGCAATGGCACTGACTGCATTTGGACCAGCACCCCATAGCTCTACATTAGCTTTTTTTAGGGTGTGTTAGAATAAGTTGTGTATTGCAGTGAATCTAGAAGCTGTGGACAAGGCCATGGGGGTGCGGAGGTTGAAGAGAGTGCTGTTTCGTGCAACACCTGGGTGCCTGCACTGGTCCTGAAGCACACCCATAGGCATGTGTTCTCTCTTCCCATCCTGAGTCATGGAGCTACCAGCGGCGAACTGATAAACTGAACAAATTCGCTGGTTTACTTTGTGAGATATGGAAATAAACTGTGTATTGGCTAAATTAAGAATATCTATGTTTACTTATGTTTATCCTTAACTTTGTCTTTGGATTTAGATGTAAATGTTGGGAGGCTGCACTTGTGAATTTTCTAAAAAATTAATCTCGTGCCTGTCAAAAGGGGCACTCTGGCCTTGATTATAATTCCAGATCCCATCTGTCCTAGCTGGTTTCATCATGCTGCTTCAAATTGTGTTAACACTTGAATGGAAAAGTAAATGTTTGCTAGTTTTTGTGTGATGATAATAAAACTGGGAATTTGAAATTCAAGAAACTAGTTATGGTAAATGAGCCCTTTCTGCAGATCTTGGAGAATGGCATTTACAAAAGCTGGATCTGGTAAACTGGATTAGATTTTGGAGATGCTTTTTAGGTCTGTTGAAAACTGATTGCAGCAAACTTCTCGATTTGAACACTGCCAGGTTCTCTGGGAGTGCTGTCTTTGTCTTTTGAACTTCGCAGATGTCAGACGTTTCTTTAGTGCATTATATAGAAGCGTTGAAAACACGTGCATCAAGTGGTAGCTTTATGGAAGCATTTGTAGCATAAAGCTAAGAGTGAAAACACTGTTCTGTCATGTGTGTCTTCCCCAGATGCCAAGAACCTTTGCAATACTGTGGTTAAGATGTTTTGTTTCAATTTTTTCCTGTATGTTAGAGCTGTTGACATTTTAGGAATTTTTGTGGGAACAATTGAGCAGAGGAAAACATGATTAGAGGCTTGGGATGGGGAGACAACCCACATTCTATATATGCTTCTACTACTGGATATATTTGGTATGTTGTTTAAAATAGCTTACCTTTATTTTCCCTTTCGATAAGCATATGGGCTAAGCTGTTTGTTTTTGAATAGTAAGCCACACCGTGGTGGTTCTGGATGTGTAATTACTGGAAACACTCTGAACATAAACCTGCTCTTTTGGCGTTGTCTGAGTTGGACCGAAATAAGCAGCTTTAAATAGCACATATCAGCAAACCTGCCTGTTTAGAAGTTGCTGACTTTATCTCTTACACTTGAATTTTAAAATTCAACTGAAACGTCAAGATGATACGGCATAATTTGCTGAAAACATGAGGGTGGTGTTTTTTCTGTTTGTTAGCTCTTGTTGCATTGTCAAGAGTGGAAAGTTGCAAATAAGCCAAAAAAAAAAAAAATCTGATGCTGAACCACTTCCAAATTTGATTTGTATGTTCAGCGGCATAAAGGAGGTGCCGTGTTTGAAGAGACATTCCACTCCTCTTGTGGGGATGCTGGCCATCAGCAACAGAGTGCAGAAGCCGCCGTTTGCCAGAAGTCCGCAGTGAAGAAATTCAGTTCCTCTATTGAGTGTTTGTGGATTAAGCCCCATTATTAGAAATGGTCTAGCTTGTAATGTTTTCTTCTTACAAGCGATTATTTTTTTTTAATGCAGATCACCATACATCATTTGCTACAGATTGAAAAGAATAAAGAGGAAGTGCAAGTTAAAGAGAACAAAAATTGGTGGTGAATGTTTTGGAAGTATCTGAAGTAGATTTTATTGAAATGAAGATTAGTGTCTCTAGCTCTCAGGTAGCTGTGGCTCTGCAGTGCATTTCGTACCAGTTGATGCCTCTTTGTGTTGATTGAGCTGTAAGGGGAAGGGCTGGATTTATGTGGGGAATGATCTTGTGCTGAATCCCTGCTCTGTCTGTTTAGACGTGTTACGGGAGCAGTAAGCTGTGAACACAAGTGGCAACAGTAATAATATTGAAACTTTTGGATGCATGTCTTTCAACTCCTATGGTTAGCTGAGGTAAGAACTGTCCCCTCCTTCCTAGCAAATATTTTCTTCTAATCATGGATCACTAATTTTTTAGATGGCTGAGCTTGCAAATAGGTTTGAAACTGCAGAGGGATGTTTTTAAGATAATGTACTGAGGCATCCTTAAAGATTCAGCTCTAGGAACATGAGCTAAGGGCTGAGCACTGTTCTTGGGCATCCTGCTTCAGTGCACTTTCTCCTTCATGTTCTCTCTGCCTCCAGGGTCGCTTTGAAAGCTTACCTCCTTTTGGAGAGTTCCTGATCCCAACCTGCATACTCTGGCGTGGAGGGAGTTGGAGGGGGTGGGTGTTTGCCCAGCAGCTGAAATCCCTACCCTTGTGTTTTCTTCTAAGAATATGCATGAATCCATAAACAAATAAAGATTACAGGTTTGTTCATAAATGCTGTGTTCAAGGACGCTTTTATGGACACCAGCTATACTGGGGAAAAAATAACCGATAATATCAGCTAGGTTGTCAGGCTGCCAAACTGTAAGGAGAAAATTGCAGAACGCTACCTGAAGAAATCTCAAGTGCTCTTTTCTTTCTCTTGAGCAGAGCTAGAGAGTTGTGAGCTATGTAATACAGAAATCAAAGCTAGGAATACAGGAGGGAAGGACCCTACAATCCAATCCCCTGCTACTGTAAGCAACTACCTCCTATAATCCGTTTAAAAAAAGTTTTAAAACTAGTTAGGTTTGTTTACTTTTGCATTCCTTCTGAAAGCTTGTTACCAAACAACACTGCTCTGATGTTTAGAAAATTCCTCTCATTTCCAGCTGAAACTTTTCACTCTGGCATCTTTGTTCATCTTTGTTCTTGTGCCACAGTCTCTTTGTAGTTTAAATAGTTGTTGTTCCTCTGAGCCTGGAAAAGCTAATGTAGCCCTTTCAAATAAAGGAAAAACAGCACTTTTTAGTTTCTGACAGGACTCCCTCTTTTCCTCTGATGGTACTAGTAACACTTCTTGCACCTGTTATGGCGTGAATTACTCTTCCTGGAACAAAATGGACAAGAATGGTACACCGTATTTTATATACAGTCTCATGCAAGACTTTCTTCAGAGGTGTTACTTCTTCCTTTCCTCCACTGGGCATAACTTTCCTGATGCACACAATGCTTCATTTGCCTTTCTTAACATTCATTATAGTCTTTTTATAGATATGGACACATTAATCGATATCCATTGTTTCCAAGTGAAAAGCTCCTGTCCTATTAGAGAAGGTCCCTCAGTATGTGGGTTTGTACTAATTTAGTTTCACTTCATTTCTGTTGTTCTAATCCTCAGCATCACCACAGTTCTCCATAGACCAAGTTGTAATCCTCCTCTGATGACAGTTCCGTCCAGCTTCATGTCGCCAGGAAGCTTCATTATAGCTCTTCTAACCTTTTTCCCAAAGTAATTACCAAAATTATGCCATTCTGATTATAGACTGCAGCATGTCCTAAGTAAGGTTTGTGCAACTTTTGGTTCTTATTATACAGTTACAAACTTCTTTTCTGTCTTTCTCGGGCAGAAATGATGAAGTTCAGAGCAGAGGGCCAAATTCTGTTGTGTTTTGGTTTGGTGTTGGATCTGCAGTCATTATGTGAAACTGTAACAACTCTGCATTTCTTCAAGTATGTAAGATCAAACAACCCCTTGCCTCTGAATTTGCCATTTCAGTTCCTTATAACTTCAAATGTATTTGTAAAATATGAAAACACAATTGGAAATTATAAGAGTCTGAGGTGGATGGTAGCAGGGAACACTCTAAGATTCCTAAGTAGAACTGGATAACTGTTACTGTTACTTTTCCCATCTATTTCATGTGTATGTTCTGCCCTGTACCCGAAGATGCTCTGTGGCAGCTTATGTGTAAGGTCCAGTGAGTTCCTTCCACGACCCTGGCAGAACTCGCAGGAGCCCAAATACAAGATAAAAGGATGCGATTAATGCATGGGTAATTGCTCTGACTGGGTCTTAAAAGACTTGTCAAGTCATTAGTTATTTATTTCTTGAGTAGTAACATCAGATATTTGGAAATTCCCAACATTGTTATTTTTTTATTGGAGAAATCTAATAAATCACTGAACTACAGGTATTTAATATTTTTTCTAATTCAATTTAAAAAATATTAAAGTGATATTTTTGACAAATCTCTGTTGAAGGCAGCTTAGTTTTGTAGTCCATAATCTTACAAGATCATGATAAAGAATAAGATTGGTGAACTAACTTAATGTAAGTAATTCTTTTCTGTCATGGCGGTTTCTATGTATGTGGTTTGGGTTTAGAGATAGGGTTGAAAAGTTTTGTACCGTAGTGTGCTGAAAAGTCTTCTTGGCGGTATGGAGCCATTTCAACAGTTGCTATAAGATCTGTGAATTTATTGATTTATTTTATGAATAGATACCACAAGTAAAATCTTAGTGTGTTAGGTGTAAGCTGCTTATCTTTCCCTTTCCATGGGATATGGGTATAATGTATCCAACTCTGGATATTATTGGCTGCCTTCAGAAGACTTTCTTTTCAGAAAAACATATGGAGTCATTTATGTGAGATATCAAAGTATCTTTCTTTCCATCATTTAAAAAATGTGATATACTTCTAACTGTTAACCTCTGTCTCCTCCTATATTTTTGTATGTCTGCTAAAGCAGAGGATAGATGTTTCTACCTCGTAAAACCTGTGAGATCTGATCTATTAAGCAAAAGAAGGACTGCACGTCTGCAGGAGAAACTTTGTGTAGAGCTTTAATGTGTGGGTGGTCTGTTTTCCCTCTTGGAGTTTTCCAGGGTTGCCAAAGTACCTGAGTGTTTTATTGCAAAGGAAAGCTTTCTGATGTTTTCTTGTGCTGGAAATAGGCAGCATTTGCCCCTGAAATTGGAGATAGAGGGAGAACTAGGGTGAGTTTCACGCTGGGGCAAGAAAGCCCTGCTAAAAAGACTTGCAAATAGGTTTTGTGCAAGATTGGCCTAAATCGCCCTAATAGGGATGTAGCCCTGGAGTGGCTGTATCAGCTCTTGTTCCTCCTATTGAATTAAGCAATTGATAACATGGCGATGAGCTGCTTGGAAAGTAACATCTGCTGTTTGAAAACTTTCTAAAATGCCTTAAGTATATTGGTTTTGCTTTCTTACAGCAATTGTTTCTATCTGTTAAACAACACAAAGGTTGTCTAGATGCTCAGAAGTGCACTAAGTGTTTTGAAATACTCAAGCCATCTGCTCAGTACTGCTGAACTGAGTGGTGGTTAGACCACCAGGTCTCAGGTGGTTAGACCAGCTGGTAGTGTCTTAGCTGATGCAGGGAATTTTGTTAGTAAGTTAGTCTAGGCCATTTTGAAAGAAGTAGCAGCTTACAGGAACAATCAGTATTCCTAACATGATCATGGATGCGTAGGAAAGCGAATGTCGGACAAATGTTTTTTGGAAGATACAGAATTCAAGAAGCAACTTGTTTGTGAGAATCTAATCGCAATGGGACCTATATGTACATCCAGTGTGATGGATGGCGCTTGGTGTATTTAGCCTCTGGAAATCCAATCCTCGTTTGCCAGGAGTTCCAGTGAGTGGATTCCCACTTCAGTTCTGTACTGTTCCCCCTCAGTGATGAGGGTTGGAGGGGATTTGAGTTTGGTTTTAGTCTAATGCCCTGGATTTTGATTATTGTTGCCTTTGTGTTCTGCTGCTGCAGTGCAGTAGAGCCCCGTGCCAGGACTCCCTCTAAGAGGCTGAGCGGAGTAAAGCAGGTCCACGAAGTAAAGGGAGGATAGCGTGTGTTAATACCACGGCCTTTTTATTCTCTCTGGTTATCTTTTCAACTTTTGCTGTGCATGGATGGCCATCGAGTGCCTGCCTTGAACAGAATGGGTGCCAGATCGAGACTCAAGGTGGAATAGAAATTAGAGGAGTGGTCCTGCCCTACAGTGAGCTTCCTTAGCGTTGGTGGATTTTGCTGACACTCCTGGGTAAATGTATTTCCATCTAAAATGGCTTAATATGTAGTTGACTTGTTAAGCAATGCAGGAGAGGCCAGCCATCTTCTATGTGAAATTCTTCATTTTATTCTAGCCTGAAACTGATAGAGCTAAACAAACTGTGAAAAATGGCACTGTGTCATACTTCAAACTATGTTATTTGAAGTTTCATTGAAGTAGAATTCCAGTAACTTTCATGATATTTCTCAAAGCTCAGAGCTGAGGGGAGTAAAAGTGTTACAGTTCCTCACTAAGAAACTCAACTGACATTTTTGCTGCTCAGTACAGCACTGGAGGACAAGTCAGCTTCTTGCCTCTTCGCCTAACCTTATGAAGAGTATAGTTTATTCCCAAATAATGTGTCGTTGCTTTATAATACAATAGGACATTGGGTTAACGCTTTAGACAGTAACAGTTCGTCCTCTTTGATATACCTGATTAATTGGCCTGTGAAGGATTAAGATGCAGTAGAATATCAAGAAATCAGACAGAGGCAGTCCTTTCTCAGGGAGAGTCATGTGCTCAAAATGTGTGGTAAGGTTAATGGAAAACAGTAACTGAGAAAATACTTAGTCTAGAGACTTTTCCCTCAGCTAGGTTAGTAAAAACAGTGAGAGGCCTGTATTTTCCCTTGTATTTAAATTTTGCTTAGAGGATTTAATGGGGAGAGATATGAACAGACTGTGTTAGACATCAGAACTTCAGGAGTACAAGACAGAGGAGATGGTTCCACGGCTTAAACCATAAGAACCAGGGAGAGTCACTGTTTTACTAATTAACTGGTAGGACAGACAGAGGAAAACAGTGTTTTTTATTGCATTTAGTTTCATATCCCAATGCAGAAGTAAGAAGGCTAAACTGAAGAAGGTTGGAGAGCAGACAACCCCATCTGTATGCATCTTTCAGGATGCATCTGAATCAAAACCTGTTGATATCTTTAATGCTTAAGGTTAACAAAAATGACTGAAACAGTGGGAAATTCAGGATAGGATCTGCTGGTTTTTAGATCTCATGTTGTCATGTGTATGGCATATGACTCAGGTGATCACATGCATCTCACACTCAACATGTATGGGTGGATTTTGAGGAATTGCCAAGACAGCCTTCCTTATGCAGTGGTGACTCTGCAATTTTAGCTCATGGGGAAACGGATAATTTTGTTGATTGATGAAGCTGGATGGAAAGCTTTGTTCCAGTACTTGCAGGCACTGTGGGTGTCTAAACTTGCAAGTTCAGACAGAAATATTGTAAAGCTGTGTGGTTCATAGCATGTTGCAAGGAAGACTTAGGCATGCAGTGCAAGTGAGAGAAAGTAATAGCAAGATCCTGGGTTTAAAGGGTCTACAAGGAGATCCACTGTCATTCAGGAAAGGGAAAAAACATGGCTGTACTGGTCTGAATATGGGCAAGTATGTTTGTTATGTAAAAAGCTTACTGGAGTGGCAGAATGCTACAATTCTACTGAAGATGAGAAGAATAAGAGAATAATCTGTAGTCTCCTTAAGCTTTCTTTAGTTAATTTAGTAATTCATGTACTAATCAGGATAATGAGCTCAAGCAGAGTACTGTGCTAGTGCAGTGAGACTGATACAATATCAGAGTGGCTTGTTTCCAGGAGTAGCTGGATGTCTCCTGCAGGACTTCACAGGGCAGTGCAAATGTGACCTGAGAGCTTTCTGGTTGTCTGGCCAGGCTACATCTCAGTTCTGGTGAGTGCAGCAATCATCGCATAGGAAAAAACAGTATTGTGTTTAGTTTGTCCTAGGTACAGTCTGCCTTTCTTTGGCTGTGTATTGGGTTTGTGTGGCAAGGTTTTGGTAGCAGGGGGGGCTACAGGGGTGGCTTCTGTGAGAAGCTGCTAGAAGCTTCCCCTATGTCCGATAAAGTTAATGCCAGCGGGTTCCAAGACGGACCCGCCGCTGGCCAAGGCCAAGCCAATCAGCAACAGTGGTGGCACCTCTGTGATAGCATATTTAAAAAAAAGGGAAAAGAAGTTACAGGGGAGTTGCAGTTTCAGTTGCAGCCAGAGAGAGCGGAGTGAGAAGATGTGAGAGGAACAACTCCGCAGACACCAAGGTCAGTGAAGAAGGAGGGGGAGGAGGTGCTCCAGGCGCCGGAGCAGAGATTCCCCTGCAGCCCGTGGTGAAGACCATGGTGAGGCAGGCTGTCCCCCTGCAGCCCATGGAGGTCCACGGTGGAGCAGATATCCACCTGCAGCCCGTGGAGGACCCCACGCCAGAGCAGGCAGATGCCTGAAGGAGGCTGTGACCCTGTGGGAAGCCTGTGCTGGAGCAGGCTCCTGGCAGGACCTGCGGACCTGTGGCCCCATGGAGAGAGGAGCCCATGCTGGCGCAGGTTTGCTGGCAGGACTTGTGACCCCGCGGGGGACCCACGCTGGAGCAGTCTGTTCCTGAAGGACTGCACCCCGTGGATAGGACCCATGCTGGAGCAGTTCATGAAGAACTGTAGCCTGTGGGAAGGAGAAGTTCGTGAAGGACTGTCTCCTGTGGGAGGGACCCCATGCTGGAGCAGGGGAAGAGTGTGAGTCCTCCTCCCCCTGAGGAGGAAGGAGCAGCAGAAACAACGTGTGATGAACTGACCCAAACCCCCATTCCCCGTCCCCCTGCGCCGCTCGGGGAGGAGGTAGAGAAAATAAGGAGTAAAGTTAAGCCTGGGAAGAAGGGAGGGGTGGGGGGAAGGTGTTTTTAAGATTTGGTTTTATTTCTCATTATCCTGCTCTAATTTGACTAGCAATAAATTAAACTAATTATTCCCCAAGTCGAGTCTGTTTTGCCCGTGACAATAATTGGTGAGTGATCTCCCTGTCCTTATCTTGACCCACGAGCCTTTCGTTTTATTTTCTCTCCCCCTGTCCAGCTGAGGAGGGGAGTGATAGAGCGGCTTTGGTGGGCACCTGGCATCCGGCCAGGATCAACCCACTACAGGCTGTATGTTTGATTTTGCTGGAATGAGGAATATCTTTATCACGGCCATAGTCTGCAAATCCAGCCTTCATGATGGCTAATGGGAGTGGCTGTTCGGATCTCTCTGTGTAGCTCATTCAATTAAAGGGAACGATGGAAAGCAGTTGAGTTTTTTAGCATTTATCCACTGCTTGTCCTTGGAAAGAGCCTGTGATCCTAGATCCTTCTCCCTCACATCAAATAGTTCTCCCTCAGACCAGATAGCACTTATCATGCAAAAAAACTTGAAAGTTTTCCATATCTGTATTCATGACAGACGAATTAACATTAAAAAATTAATATAGGTGGATTTACTCATATTTGCAGAAATTGGTACTCCAGTAGGTAGAAAGCACAGTAGAGATTTACTCCTTGTTGTAACAATCTTTAAAGTGTTTGAGCATATGCAACTTCTGCTTTTGCATTCTTTCTTCCTTACATGCAGGGAGGATTTAAACAGCAGTGAATCTGCATCAGAGGTGATGCTTCTGTCAAACAGGTGAAGGCCTCCTCTCTTGAAACAAGATTTGTTCTCTTTGAAAATTGTTATTTCTTCTTAATTAGTTTTTCTTGTTTCGAGTGGCATGTTTATCCCAGAAAATGGGGGGCTTTGAGTGCAATTACCTTTACTGCTGTTTCTCTGGAAATTATTACTGTACGAAGCCAGCAGAAAGCTTTTCTGCTATTAGTGTGCTGGTTGCAGTTGTTTGTGAAGTAGGTCAAAGGGGCTTGAAGATACACAAAAAGATGAGAGATGTATGTTGGGCTTTTCATAGTTAGGTGGTTAACTAAGAGAGTTAAAATAGCAAGAGAGAGGCAATAAACTGTGGTGCGTGCTGGAATCCCCAGGCTGTGGAATTTCATGCATGTACTTGAAGGTCTTATTGTAGATTCAAATAATTTGCCTAAAACATAGGGATTATATAATAATGAAAGATATTACTTCAGTTAATGTTTCCTACGAGGAAGAAAAATTTGAATCCTTTATTTAGGGAATACCTATTTCAATAATAATGCTGTCAAAGTCTTGTATTCGGGAGGTGGGAGGAAGAGGAGGTTGAATTGGCTGTTGCAGGAGAGAGCTCACACAGATGTGGAAGGAGATGCCAGGAGACTGAGCAGCGGAGAATGTGATACTTGCAGCTATGGCAGGTCCTCTAAGGAGGTGTAGTACCTTCCTTCCCTTCCCACACCTCCTGCCTACACTCTTTGTTTACATGAGTAATTTTACTCGCAGTGACAGAGTTACTTTGAGGGCTGTGGTGGTGGTTGTCTCATGGCCACTACTATTCTAGAGGTACAGGCTCTGGGGAAGCATGTGAGTGGTTTTAGCCATTGGAAATGGTTAGGAATAGTTATAAAACAGACACTTTCTGTTTGGATGAATGGAAAAGGAGATGGTAGATAATAACCTGAGAAATAGAGAGGAAAGAGAAGCCTTTACAGTTGTCCCATCCTTTCTTGTATAAGCCAAAAGATGAGAGAGGAGAAATGATCAGTTGAAGTCGAGAAAGAAATGACCTTTTGAACTTTCTAATTTTGCCTTCTTCACCAAAAAAAAAAAAGGTCTTAGAAAAGCAATTGATAGATTTGCAAGTGAAGACAAGTTGAGCCTTTTGATATTTTCACCACAGATATCTCAAGTCCCTTGTCTGAGAGGTGCTGAGAGTTTTCTGTGTACGCTCCAGTCAGCTCTGGAGGCAGTGAGAGCCCCTCGATGCAGGCTGGCAAATGCTGTGGCAGGAAGGAGCTGGGTACGTTTGTCACATTGGCTTCTGGCTGCTGCCTTTGAGTCGCTTGTCTTGTTATAGATATGTCTTTGCATACCTTCTTTAAAAAGGTATGCACATTTATAACTGTTAGAAACTGGGTGCTCGGGGTCATACCACAGATTTAGATACTCTTTGGTTTTAAGTTTTGCTTTCTCTGCTAGATGCTTCATGTGTACACACATTCTTGTTAGACTTCAGAGACCAGAATGCTTATATTAAAAAATAAAAATACAAATGCATAAGTGTTGAAATGATTTTTGTTTGCAAATCTGAAAGATACTGTGTCTCATATCTTGTACTGTCTTAACTGTGGATACTGTATCAAAGCGAGTTGCCCTGGAAATGAAAGGGGTGAAATCCATAGTGCTCTGCTGAGATTGATGTCAGGTAGAAGCCATGTGTTTGTGCATCAGTGACACTTCTTCCATGTTCAGGCAGAAGTACTGGAACTGTTCTGCCTTCAAGAGATGAAAAAAATGTTCCATTTCTGCCACAGGATCAATGAAGCTCAGCATTATGGAAAGAGGGCTAAGGTTTGTTTTTATAAGATAATGGTTGCAACTGGGGGAAAAAAACATGAACTTCTCTATAAAAAGTGTTTGCTAGCTGAGATGACGAGTTTGTGAGAGCAGGATTTCTTATTAGCTCTGCAGATGAACTCAATATTTCTCTTCTCCAGTATCTCAGCAATCCTGTTTTCTTTGCTCTGCAGCTTGTACGTAACCCACTTATTTAATGCACAGAGTCGGTAGGGTACTACACCTAACAGTATGTCCTGGCTTGCTCTCATGAAGCGTGTGCACACCTCAGTAAGATTTATGCCGTCTACCACTGGCAGTTCTTCACGATGAGGTAGACAAGTACTTTCTCTCTCAGGTAGCCATTAATTGCTATTGCTTGCTTATTTGATAAGAGGAGACTTCCTTTTTGCATACGTCAAGTGTTACTTCCTGAAAGCCTACAGCACAAGACAAAGGTTTGATGTGGAAAATACTGGTCGAAATGACCAAAGCTCTTTTAGTTTCTAAGCAAGTGGAAATGGGACCTTACGACAGGAGGTGAGTGCCGCCGTTGGTAGCAGGTGGAGCTAACAGTCTGTCCCCAGCTGCTGTTGCTGCAATGCTGAGGGAGACCAGCTGAAGGCCACGTGGCAGCCTCCTCCAGTCAGACCCAAGCGGTGGTACAAGGCCACGTCTGCAGTGCTGGGACACCACTAAGCACGCAGAGATGTCCATGCCTGGCGAGGGCAGGCGTCCCCCGTGTATGGGACCAGGGCAGCAGGAGTGTGTCACTGGACAAGGCCATGACATCAGCAGCGTGGCACGCCCTAGTGCACTCCGGCTCTATAGCATTTTAGTCTTGAGTGCCAGCCCGCCATCGAGGTGATATGCTCTTTCTGTTTCCAGGTGTGGCTTTGCTATCTGAACCACCCACTGTGGGTCACAGAGGTGTCCACAGTTTCATGCTTTCATGTTGTCATCAGTGCACATTTTGGCAAAATCTAGAAATGAATATGTTTAAGTGTTTTCTTGCTTTCCACCAGCTTTATGGCCAGCTCTAATGATAGTCATCATTTATTATGAGAGGAACTTGTCAACATGAGGATGGTTCAACAGATGCAGGAAAGAAATGCTGTTTTGAAGAAAGAACTTCTAATGGAAATGGAATATGAAAAATAACTACTGGAGACCTCTGGAAAAAATGTTTTTCTTGTTTCTGGTACTAGCAGAGCTTCAAGATTTAAAGGTCTACCAGCAGATCAGTGAGGAACTGGTGCTTGCAGACACATATGCTAACATTTGGAGAGATTTAGATGTGAAATTGCTAGTTCAAATTCACTTGATCTGTATTTAAGAATAATCTGAAATATAAAATCTGTGATACTTAAATACAAAGGGGGAACTGAAAGACCTAAGAACCTTCTAAAAAATATTTGGGCATCGTCTTTGTTGTTTATGTGTTGAAAGGGCAGATGCTAAGTATTTATAGTTCTTGCCTCGTTTTAAAAGCTAAGGCCAGGAGAAGGCAGGAAGTGCCTGTGCTTTTCTGCGTGCATCTGTCTAAATCAACATGATAGTGTAGGAAATTGCCTCTACTTACGGAAAAAAGAGGGGGGAAAAATCTACAGAATGCTCAAAAAAATTATATACAACAAATAAAGTTCTTTTGGGTTTTAGACA
Source organism: Gymnogyps californianus (assembly GCF_018139145.2). Lineage (NCBI taxonomy): Eukaryota > Metazoa > Chordata > Aves > Accipitriformes > Cathartidae > Gymnogyps > Gymnogyps californianus. The sequence continues at coordinate 55,440,135 of NC_059473.1, forward strand.
TTGTAGCCTTTTTGGCTATGTCCAGTCAAATATTTCCTCCATGAGAAAGAAAGACTTCAAAAATCGTGAAGATAAATTCTGCAGAAATTTAAATATATATGTATGGGGGGAAGACATCCAGTCCTTCTGTAAAACAGTGTTTTCATACAGGCATCATGTTTTGTATGATGAGCAAAGATGATAACAGATTTCATTAGAAGTCGCACTTTGACTTCTGCTGCTGTAGACTTCATTTTCTGAATGTAGATGTGCTGTTTCGCTTCAGAAATACTTAATGACAGTGACCAACATGAGGTATAGTTCAATGGCTATTGACAAAATAGCAGCTTTAAATTATAGCTATTATTAACTTGCTACAGAGATATGTTGCTGGTGTCTATTTAGAATCTGTCAGTACCTGCTGTGTTTTTGACTAAAATATTTGAAGTTAAGTATTGTGTCTGTGACCAAGTGGAAATTAGTCCCAATCCATAGTTTAATAAACGGCATTGTCCTGTTCAGCTTTTCTTGGCTATTAGTGTTGCCAGTATCAGGTGTAGTCATTTAAGGAGCAAAACTTGTTTTGGTGGTTAAAATCTGAAAAATCCTCTCAGTCTTTTATATACCAGTATTTTATATATTTAAATATCTGTTAATTTTGGCCTAAGCAGCAGCCACTACATCACTAGTATAATGTTTGTGCCATCCAGATTTGGAATCCTTGCAAATACTTAAATACATAAAATTACCCAATTGTGTAGGTCAATATTCAAGTTTAAGCTTGTGTTATATATAATTTTCTTTTTCCTATGTATCAACATGCCTTTCAGACTGATACTGCGGTAATGAAGGAATGCTTTGCTCCTGATACATGTGAACAGAAGAACAGTGAGATGACATTTATCTCTGTGCATAGTACAGTTTTGAACAGCCACATTTTTTAGGAGGAAAAAACAAATTGGAGAGAGTATTGGAAAAAAAATGCAAAAATTATTTGAGGACTGGAAAAAATACCTTGCAATGTGAAACTTGGTGTTGGTTTAGCATAAAGATGACTGGGACATAGCTTGATCACAGCAGTCAAGTACCTTTACAGGGAGAAAATACCAAGGAAGTTAGAGTACATGAGAAAGTCATAACAGGAAGCAATAGCTGGAAACTGCAGTCAGATAAATTTGAATTGGAAATAGCAATGATAATGTGATTATGTGGAGAACTGGGGACAACCATAAGATATGTGAAGAGAAAAATCTGTTGTGGAGAATCTGGCTGTAACAAGGTCAGTATCAGTAGCAAGTTCGTTAAAAGTTACATTGTGAGAAACATTTTGGCTTTCCTATGCTGTTTGTGTAGAAGCTGTGGAAAAAGCCCAGATTTTTTAATTAAGGGAGGAGAAAAATGTTCTGGGAGTTTATCAAAAATGTAGGACAAAAACATTTCTTGTGGCAAGGACTCAGAGATATGTCTTTTCTGGGGAAAAAAAAAAAGAAAAAAAGAAAATGTTCTGCTGATTTTTTTTGGCAAATGCTAGAGTTGTAATACTCAGCACTCCAAAAATAAGTCAGTTTTTTACAACCTCATTGTGGCACTTTAGTTTTGAAATAAAACTGGCTGTAACAGTCTTTGTCAAAATGGACTTGAGCTGTTTTGAGCAGTATCAACTGCTTTGCTTCTGCCTTCAAAAATGGCAGCTCTCACTGAAAGCAGGCGGACTCTGTAAATACTTTGCAAATACTCTACGGGTGGGAGAACTGGGCAGTAATTGAGGGGTAAAATTTCCTAACCTGTTGTACAGGACCGTGATGTGAGAATAACCTCTTCTGGCATTTTGGAGGGGAGAGAAGAGAGATGCTTTCTGATTTCAGGAAAGAATCTGAACTTTATGCGGCATTTTTGGCTGTGTTTGTTTGTTCTACATACTTTGCCCAAGGGTTAAACTCTGTGTGCTTGAGCTGGATACTTGTTCCTTTACAAAATACGGGCACTGTGAGGCTTGGTTTTATAAACAAGTGCGGATAATAGCTTACTCGTGACACGGCCTTGAACAAGTAGCTTGTGTGGGAGCCAGAGACGAGGGCTCCTGGGCTCTAGCAGACTTTGTCACCAGCAGACCTACAAAGTTGTCGTGGAAAGGAGTTCCCTGTGAGCTCTCCGAACAAGCTATGTAAGTTTTCACTGAGCAAGTTTTTCAACAAGAGTGGTTTCCTCTCTGGTTTTTGTCCCGCACGATTCCCCTTCAAGGTCATTATCCCTATTGACTGCAAGGGAGGAAGAAAGGTTGCGGGCGTAACATGACTTGGGAGACACGGGGGCAAGGGAGGATGCTTCACTGAGCCTGATGGAGCCAGGTTGCGTTTTGCAAATACAGGCAGAGGGAGGAAGCGGGCTGGGGAGGAGGCAGCGAGAGCCAGGGAGGCTGGCAGAGGTGCTGCAGAGCACAGCCAGCAAGCAAGGGCTGCCTTCGGCCACACCAGCCAGCCAGCTCTCACAGCTGACAGTGGCAGTGGAGCGGGACTGTCCCAGAAGCGGAGCTAAGCGACCAGTGAAACAATCATAGCTGCTCCTGGGAATTTTTTGTACATGCCAGCAGAAAGCTTTGCTTGTGCTTTTCTTGGATCTCTGTCTTGAGCTTTTCATAGAAAACAGCAAGAGGGTTAGCATCAGATTGAATTTGGAGTTTGACCTCCTGAAAAAGTGAAGTTGGAAATCAAAAAGCAAAGCACATGAATTCTTGTGGTTTAAGAGCAGGTGTCCAGTTTAATATTACATACCTCCCCGAAATACTGCATATTTCCAAACAATTCTAAACCAGTGCCAAATATCAACATCAATGTTAGTACCCTGTTTCTGCATTGGCCTTGCAATACTGGGGCTCACTTCAAACGGATGGCAGTCAGTCTTTTCTCCTAACGGTGGCTGAGCCTTTTATACTTCTGTTCTTCATGTTTTGAACAACAGGACTAAAAATGCTGAGTGATGATTCTTTCCTATATTCCTTAGTGTAACATAGTAGGAAAAGTAGAAGACTAGCCCTCTGTCATAACTGAATAATCCCAGGTGCTCTTCCTCAGTATTGCAGTTAGTCTTAGGCTTTCACGTGTCAGGAGTAACGTGCATATGCCCAGCATTACCGGTGTTAGCTGCGAGCTGGTAATCTGCTTGAAGATAGACTAGAAGAGTGCTTTTGCTTGGGATCACCACCAGAATGTCACTAAACAAGCTAATTTTATATGTAGAATGGCTTTTAGAAAAACAAACGTTCTTGTGAATATGCTAAGTCAGATGTGATAGGTAGCAATTTGGAAAGAATTGTTTTGTCATTGGAAACTGTGTGACCCAAGGCACAGAAATGATTTTTCTGAACTTATAGATGACAGTTGTTTCTCACACAAGAAATGGTATAGTGTCTCTTCCCAGCTTTACAGGGAAGTTAATGATGTTCTGTAGTGCTTCATAGTCTCATTTGAATGTGCGTGCTTTGGTTACAGAGAGCATGAACTAGTTTCTCAAATTTGAATCTGTTTATTTTGAAACCAACATTTGCTACTTTGGAGAAGAAATAATGCCTCAAAATTAGGGTTGGGTTTACCATGGCTGATAGGTATTGTGATATTGTTGTGTGGTTTGAGTGTATTGTTGTGGGCTTTGTGATGTTTTTACAGTTTCACGGGGGACTCACAGGTCACAAGATGCACATCCCCACCCTTGTAACAACCCAGTCTTTTATTCCCATAAAGCTGGAGATCTAATAGGATGACCAGTTTATTAATCCAAGGAAACTTGCCATGTTAAAGCTGGAGGAAAGAGAGGCATAAATGCCTGCATTTAAATAATAGGATACTACAAATGAGGCTGGATTTAGTAACTTTTATTGGACAGTGTAGAGACAACAAAAGAAGCTAATGGGCTCAAGCTGTGCAAAGGAAGGTATTCACGTGGACAGTGCTGGAAGGCTTCTTGCTCTCACCCTCTGCTTGCTGAGATCTGTACTTTTGTCTCAGCTCTTGTTTTTGAACAAATACTTCTGGAAAAGAGGGTGGATCTGGTGCAAACAAATCTTTTGATATATTTTTGTCAGACATTAGAAAGGAGAATGGTGAATTTTTTTTCTTTTTATAAGAATAGAATAGTCATCGCTCCAGTGCTGTGCAGGGCACAGCAGCCTGAGACATCTCTGTATGTACAGCCTCTGGAAGAGGAAGGATCTCATGATGCAGAATATTATATAGCACGTCAGCCAGGGTAGCACCCCTAAAGAGGCTGGCAGAAGAGTCTGTTGTGATCGGTTAACAAACTAATCAGTGTCTGAAAATGTCTGAAGTGGATATTTTACCTGTATTGAATGGCTTGACTGTATCAGCAGCTAAAATCCACACCCCCTCCCCAAACTGCTTCTCTCTCTTATTGGTAGTAGCAGCCTGCCTCCATTTTAATATATTTTAGCAAGACTATTCCATCTTTCTCCCATGTGCTGTGTCTAATAGTGCTGTGGGGTTTTGTGGGCGTTCAGGATTTCATGGCTTTCAGTGCATGTTCTCACAGACCTAATAGACTGCTCCTCTCCTCAGTGTCTTGTAACAGCAACGCTCTGTCCCGGGTGTGATCGGGACCGGGATCCACTGGGATCATGGCAGGTGTTGGAGGGGAGTTGTGTAAGTTTGGATGGTCATTCACACCTCTTAAAGGGAGGCAAAGGAAGCCTCCTCTAGGTCAAGTCCAGCCTATAGGTTGCCTATGAGACATACTTCAAAAAAAATTGGAAAGTTGACACGAGGGCTGTGCTTCCAGAGAAACCCAAATTGTCATGAGTGACAGCAGAAAGAAGCTTCTGACTATTTCTGTGTTGTTGCGTCAGAACTCTCTGTGTATCAATCTCTGCATATCAGGTGTGAAACAATATCTGGAAATATTAGGCAAAAAAGAACTCTTAATTACATGCATTTTTCAAGTTTACTGATTTATTTGAGTGGCCTTTATATTACCAGGAACAAAAAGAATCTTAAGTCTATCTTCTGAAGAAAAGTCATTAAAATGAGACAGTTGGGAACAAATTAGCACATCATCTGTATGCTCAAGACTTTGAGGATAAACAACTACCAAAATTCAGTATATATGAATTAATAATGGCATGACTGTTGCACATCTCACTACAGTATTTCAATGTGATCACATTCCATGTTTATTTTGCACACAGCTTTTCCTAAGGAGCCGTAATTTGGATTATGCTTTTACCATCCCATCATCCTGACATTCAGCAATAATGAGTTCACATAGTTAAATTTTCAGTACTTAAAATAACAAAAGAAAAGCACTAAAAAAAAAAAAAAATGCAACCCCCAAAACAAAACTTCTGTTAATTGAATTCAGATGTCTTGTCTGGAGAACATTCAATTAAACACAAAAATAGGATACTTTTTGGTTCAGCAAAAAGGGTTTTTTAGTTTTAATTTCTTTGTTTCTTGTTGTATAATTGTGTTTCTTATGTGTACTGAAAACTGTCTGGATAGTGCAGTATCAAGCTTTTGTCTGTATGTATTGTCTTGCTTTCCTTTTTTTCTGCTCAGTAAAAAACGAAGTTGTGTTTCCAGCTGTAATTTCTATGTCTAGCTTGAGAGTCTGTTTCAAAATAGATGTTCCCTGTTTCTACAAGTCTTTGTAAATTATAAGGCTTTAGAAGGAAAATGCTCAAAGTTGTTCACACATTCTGCAGTCTTTATATTGCAGAAAATAACGTCATTTATAAAAATTCACTTTAACCTTGTTTTTAACATGACTTGATGCCAGAAATGATATCGCATTATGAAAACAATGGTTTGGCTGGGGGAAGGAGGTGAGTAAAAGTGAGTGTGTGTAGTTGTAATAGTGCCATGTGAAGCTGCAGACATCTGATAGTTAAAATATTGGTGGTTTCCCGTACCATTTTCAGGAAAAGTAGTCACCCTTCTTAATTAGTCGTTCTGTTGTCAACCTGGGAAGGTCAACAAGAGCAGGAGATCTCCTGTGCCCACCCAGGCAGTCACTGGGCAGCATGGTGTGCCGTCAGGACCAAGAAAGGAAAATCAGGAGACAGCATATGTTGAAAGTGTTGGTGATAGATGCCAAGGAGCGTAAGTAGAGAAGCTGGAGAATAGGTGCAGAACTCTGTGTCGCATCACTGATGCGGGGAGGCAGGCTGCCCTCAGCTTCGTCAGGTGCCAGTGTAAGACTGGTCCCAAATGAGGCAGAAAGTGGCAGGGTGGGAGAGGAAAGCCTCCCGCCGGCAGCACCAGTGCCCCGCTGGTGGCTGGCATTCATTCGTTCTTGCCTCTGCAGCGGGCACTCTGATGGGCAGCTTGGTTAGTTCAACATGTTTGCAGGTGATTGCAAACTGAGTATTCCTTGTCTTCTGGACACCAAAAGGAAGATGTTTTGGTCAGATTTCTGGAAGCTTTAGGTGCGCAGATGACACCAGCTATGGCTCAGGCAGGACGCTTGTCTGCCCTGTGTGTGGGGAGATTATTTTATGGACTACTCCATAACTCCAGCAGCTGCTGTGTACATGTATTACATGCTCGCTAATGCTTTTCAGTGGCATGTGTTCCTTGGCCTGTCCTACTAGCAAGAGGGCTTGTTGCCCTGAAGAGCCCTCCTCAGATTAATTACTACTGTGGCTGCCTGTGTGGCTGTGGCAAACTCACCATGGCCGCAGGTCTGAGAGTTACTGTAGGACCGTGGTGCCTCCGTGTGAGGCAGAAATTCCTGCCGGCTGCCTGTGGGCGTGGGGAACATTAGGTTTTCCATGGTGGCCTTGCACGAGGATCGCTCACGGCCAGACTTGCAAAATGCTGCTGTGGGGCCAGACGGGGTCCCGCAGGGTTTGGCTTGCACGGGAGCCGGTAGAGCAGCTGTAACAGGCCCTTTGGAGGAGAGCGTGATGGCTCAGCTCAGCCGGGGACTTCAGTTTCTCCGTTGAGTAGGGTGGCAGTTGAAGTGCTGATGGGACTGTAAGGCTGAATCGATGCCCACCTGGCTTGTGTTGTACATTTGCCATGACTTGTGGCAACAGGCTGTCGGGAGGTTTAGCTTGGTTTGTATCGCAAGTGAAGTGTATCTGTAGTGCTTGAGCGAAAGCTGTCATTCTTAAATATTGTATGGTTGGAGTTGTGGTTCGGGGCTTTTCTTTGTTGTTATTGCATTAAAACAGCATTCCTAACAGTTGAAGCAGGTGCAGAATTGTCGTGGTTAAAGTGTTTACAGGAAATGTAAACATGTGATATGTGAGTATACTGAAAGAGCAATTTAGCTGGCCTTCTGTTTAATCTGGCAAAATCTCAAGTATCATTGAGTGGTAGTGGGTTATTCACCTGTTGCTTTAAATGTTTTCTCTGTCTGTACTGTTTTCCCCTGTTGCTGATCAGGTGAATAACCGAATCAGGAGGAGTTTAGGAAGAAGCAGATCAGCAGCAGTAGCCAGCTCTCCCACTGTTCGCTATGGGATGCTCTTGTCACACAAGAAGTAAATTTTTTTTTTTTTTAAGTATTTTGCAGAATGGGGATTTCTGCTAAAGTAAAAGCAAGAGATTAAATGAAAGTATGAATGTACTTGAGTTTTTCTAAAAGCAGCAGTAGGAAGAGAAAGCAAACAGGTTTCAGTTTCCATAGAAACAAAGAGAGGAAAAAAGAATTATCTCAAAACAGCTTCTAATGCCTGTGTTAAAGCGAGAAAGGAGACACTTAACCAGAACTCTCTGAAGTAACCAGCTTATTGGGGGTCCTGCTTCCAAAATGCACGGTTTCAATTCAAGGCTGCTAGAAACAAAAATACAGTAAAGAATTGTATCTCAGTGAATAATTCCATATGTGCCACATTGTAGATTTGGAGCATTCAAAGCTGCATTTGCTGATTCAGTCATAAATTAATTCAAGTTTAAAAACACCATCGTGTGTAGTGTCACACAGTTTGCTATCAGCCATAAAAACGTTACTGTTCAAGTGGTTTACACAATGTGTGGAGAAGCTGGAGGGTGACTCCTGCGGGCTGGGAACAACGGTCTTGCTGCAGTGGTCCAGCGCTCAGAGGTCCTGTTGAAAGCCACTCGCAGAGCAGGTGGTGCGACACTTCCTGGTCCTGCTCGGAAGGGAAGGCGGCACCGCTGAGGTGCGGCTCGGGTCCGGCCACCACGGCTGGGTGAGGCAGAGGGAGGCTGCTGCCAGGGCATCAGTTTGGGCGCTGCGGGGTGGCACCGGGGGCTCAGTGGTGCAGGTGCCACATTTGCACCCATGTATAGCTCAGGACAGGTTTGCAGAAGGCAGAGACATGATCATGTGCTGGTCGCGATGGTCTCTTGCAGGTGCTGGGGATGCTGCTGGTTTGGAATAGGGTCTGGTTGCTGGATGTGGTTGTGTGTCATTTAGGGTGTGCTAGGGTGCAACACTGCAATTATAATCAGAAACCTGATAGAGTTTTACAGAAGCAAATTTTCTTTACTTCATTTAACCTGCACTCTCCATTAGCACATATTCTTTATTGATGAGAATAATAGTAATAATATTTTTCATATACCATGGTGCTAAGCTATAATGGCATATGTACATGTTAAGGAAGGTGTCTATTAAGGATCAGTACTCTGGGTTTGTGCAATGTCTGCTTTAATGCTTAGAAAGTGGAGAGTTAACATTTTGATTATATTTGCAGATGATTCTGAAGTAAAGATATTGTAAAAGCCAGTAAGGGCAGAGATACATTTCAGAACAATCTAGAAAAATTAGGTTGATAGTAAATAACAGGTCAGTTGAGGAAAAATATGGAACTGGCATAATTACAGAAAAATAGTTAAAATGCCAAAATTACATAAAGTTCTGAGTACTAAATAGCATACTAACAATGGAAGTCAAGTCAAAAACAGGTTGTGTGCCAGATTGCAAAGAAATAAAAAAGACTATAATTTCAGCTGTGTGAAAACAGTGTTGTGTTAGACGTAAAGATACTCTTCCATTTGTAATGGCAGAAATTTTCTAATCACTGAAGACATTGTAACTGGGTTTCTGACATTTCTGTGCTGCCTTTATGAGTTTCCTGAAAAGTGTGAACTGCCTTCACTTATTTCTGTACTGAAAACAAATTTTGAAACTGTAAAATGCCTGTTTCTCCGTGATTGTTTTAACAGAAACTGTAGCTCCTCCAGGATATTGGTCAGTGGCTGGGAGGAGTAAAACTGCTTTCCCCTTTGTGATCTTTGAGTGACTAAATTATTCCTAAATCTTAGTTACACTATGAAATCACATTTCCCAACCTACCCTAACTACTTCTGACATACATTGCTGTCCTGTTCTGTCTGGGCGAAGCCACTGCTGACTAGCAATGTCATATGGAATAATATAAACACGTTAAATTTCTTGAAGCTTCTGTGTTGCTTTTTATTTGTGTGTTGTGCACTTATGGATGGATGCATGCATGCTTTGGAAAGGATGCCTTGACTGACTGGTATTTTTGTGTTAATATTGTCGGAATATTGCAAGGAAAGTTAAGTGTCAGAAATGTACACCTTATAACAGCTTGGGTCTGTGCAGGAAATCCCTCTTTCCTTCAGAGGAGAAACTATTCTGCGTAACCAAAACTTAAGTAGCTGGAAGTTTCCACTGATTTCAGCACTGGCTTCCAGCAGAAATTATTTTGAAAGTTCATTTGGGTTCTGATGACCCGAGTATCTGTTTTGCAGAATGGTTGAGAAATGAACATCAGGAGTCCCCAGGTAAACGGTGGTTTGGTTTCGTTTTGTCTTTTTGTTTTGTTTTTTTTTTCTTGTGGTTTGTGGCTAGAGCACCATTATCTAACGTGATGATATAACCTATTTGCTTCTTATGCATCGTCTGCCTTAGCCCCAGCAATGGTACTGATGTCGGTCAACGTATTGGGTCGGCTCTGTTTAATCCACAAGTTGGAGAAACAACTACAGAAGACCAAAAACTCCTTAACAACTGTTCAGCTTACTCATATTTGTTTTCCAGTTCATATTTGGTAAAAGAAGAGAGGGATCCACCTGACACTGTAATGTTTCGCTCCACATTTCTTGGGACTCATCCGCACTGCCCTTTTTCTGTGTTAGCTCCCACAGTAACTTTGAGTGTGTTTACACTCAAACATGTCCAAATTACACGTCCAAAAAAGAGCAACGAAGCTGGTTGCTTCGTTGGGAAGTGATTGTCCCCCTGTACTCGGCACTGGTGAGGCCACACCTCGAATACTGTGTTCAGTTTTGGGCCCCTCACTACAAGAAAGACATTGAGGTGCTGGAGCGTGTCCAAAGAAGGGCAACGAAGCTGGTGAAGGGTCTAGAGCACAAGTCTTATGAGGAGTGGCTGAGGGAACTGGGGTTGTTTAGCCTGGAGAAAAGGAGGCTGAGGGGAGACCGTATTGCTCTCTACGACTACCTGAAAGGAGGTTGGAGTGAGGTGGGTGTCTGTCTCTTCTCCCAAGTAGCAAGCAATAGGACGAGAGGAAATGGCCTCCAGTTGCGCTAGGGGAGGTTTAGATTGGATATAAGGAAAAATTTCTTCACCAAAAGGGTTGTCAAGCATTGGAACAGGCTGCCCAGGGAAGTGGTTGAGTCACCATCTGTCCTGGTTTTGGCTGGGACAGAGTTAACTCTCTTCTTAGTAGCTGGTACAGTGCTGTGTTTTGGATTTAGTGTGAGAATAATGTTGATAACACGCTGACATTTTAATTGTTGCTAAGTAGCGCTTATCTTAAGCCAAGGACTTTTCAGTTTCCCATGCTCTGCCAGCAAGCAGGTGTGCAAGAAGCTGGGAGGGAGCATAGCCGGGGCAGCTGACCTGAACTAGCCAAAGGGGTATTCCATACCATGGAGCGTCATGCCCAGTATATAAACGGGGGGGGAGTTGGCTGGGAGGCGCGGATCGCTGCTGGGGCATCGGTCAGCGGGTGGTGAGCAATTGCATTGTGCATCACTTGTCCTTTCTTGGGTGTTATTTCTTTTTTTTTTTTTTTTTTTTGGTTGTTGTTGTTGTATTCCTTTTCATTACAATTATTATTATTCTTAGTTAGCAGTGTATTTTTATTTTTACTTTAGTTATTAAGCTGTTCTTATCTCAACCCACAAGTTTTACTTTTTTTCCTTTCCTCCTCCCCACCCTGCTGGGAGGGGGAAGTGGCTGTGTGGTGCTTAGTTGCTGACTGGGGTTAAACCACGACACCATCCCTGGAGGTATTTAAAAGACGTGTAGGTGTGGCACTTGGGGACATGGTTTAGTGGTGGACTTGGCAGTGTTAGGTTTACGGTTGGACTTGACGATCTTAAAGGTCTTTTCCAACCTGAATGATTCTATGATTCTACAGCCTAAACCAAGGCTTGTGATTCCCGGGAGCTGTGGACGTTGGCAGTTGTGAACACTGTCTCTCAGACTCTGTAGACATTTAACTTAAAAGAACTGGTCCCACTGTTGGTGGTAGCGCTCCCAGCTTGAGCAGTGATGGTAGAAGAGGTTGAGGATGTGGCCCAACCCCTTGAAGTAAGGCTGGCATTTTGCATGGGGTCTGGGCTTTTCCTTGGGTCCGTGTACCTGCAGCAGCCCAGCTGCCAGAGTAGCCCAGGAGGCTGCAGTGTAGGGCTGAGACTTTGCAGTGTCAGTGATGAGGTGCTGATATCCATGTTTCTGTTTGTTTGTTTTTAATTCTCCTGAGGAATTCATAAGGGATGACTTCTGTTAGTTAATAGCTTTCAGTCGTGGTACTTAAAATTTGGCTAAACATTCAGCAAGTGCCATGAGAATACATGGTGAAAATGTATCCTGTCATTCAGCTGTGTTATGAAGAGGGAGAGTATCGTCAGAGCTAGTGTTTGCTGAGTGCTAGAAAGAAGCAGAAGGCCCTGAAATCTTTTCCGTGACTGAAGGTGGTGGAAGAGGGTATGCTGAGCCTGCTGGCATCCTTCCCAGCCCAAGCAGAAATATAGTAGCTTAATATGACATGATAAATCAAATACGAAGTTGCTTTTCTTCCCATGGAGATTATATTTAGAATAATCTATGATTCCATTACAATAAAGACACACTTCTAAAATAGCAAGTGAGGGGGAAGGAGAGAAGCAATGAGCAAATCAAAACCAAAAAGGATATATGAGGGCAAAGCTGGCCGTCCTGGTTCTGCTGTTGAGCTTTAGGCTTTTTGGTTTTACTGGGGGGGGAGTGGGGGGGGTGTGCACTAGTTTCCTGCTGTGATTCATGCGCCAGGCCATTTGTTTTTTAAAAAAAAAAAAACAAACAAACACAACCCGACTACCCTGGTTTCCACTCAGAGTGGTATGTGGGAATCTCTGTCTTGCTGTAAAATTGTGTAGTTTTATATAAGCCTCGCATAGCTGCCTGTGCAAAATCCTGTTTGTGCTCACTCGCCGCATGTTCCAGCTGACGGCACCGTATTTATGCCTCTTCCTTTAAGCTTCCGTGAACTAAAATGGCAGCATATTTCAGGGTTTCTTAGGAGCTAAATGCAATGCTTGTTTACATCCCAAAGAAAGAGTAAAAAGTGTAAGAGTATGTGAAGTCCTGGACTTAAATAAATGAATAATAAACTCTTAAGGATGTTGGAAACTTGATGTGTTTTAGTTAACTGTGAAGTTAGTGAGTGCTGGGCCCTACATGAGCATGTCAGAAGGCTGTATCTTCTTTCCAAAGAGGTGCTAATTTGAAGGCTCAATCCTGCAAGCGTTACTGGTGTAAAACTTACTTCATCAGTTGCTCTCATGGCTTTCCATGTACTACTGTACTACTACTACTGTACTAAAGTAACCCTTTGCAGGGCTTTTAGATCAGTTTACTTCTATAATGGCTCTTACAAAATATGTCAAACAATGATTTGGATTTTAAAATGACTCTGAAGAAAAAATTGCTGTTAGAGATGTTTGAGGTGACACTGTTTTATTTTACTTTAAGGAAGGATTGCAAAGAAGGGAGGAAAACTGCCTGGCATGGGAGTAGGAGCTCTGGGCCCAGTTGAGTCATTTGAAGCACTTTATTGCTTGTGCCTTGGCTGCGAACTCACATTTCAGCCTGAGTAAATACACTGGTGTCTTCTGAAATACGAATATTGGTAATCCCGGTGCCAGGGCATTTTGTCAAGGTTTCTACCCCAGTTTTACCTCCTTAAGGTCCCATTTTCAGCCTCCTAATTTTCAACAGTTTGGGCTGGTATATTTTCAGTGCCAGAAGTCTGTCTTAGGCTGATTTTTTTTTTTCTTTTTCTTTTTCTTAAATATTTATTTTAATTTGAGTAAAAAATAATGTGCTATTTTTGAGAAGGCAGCTGGGGGAATTACATTGTTTCTTAGAGTTTGACAAAAATAAGTTCTGGAGGGCTCTTGATTGGTAAATAATGTAATACAGTGGAAACTGCTGTGGGAAACGAGAAGAAAACAGTGGAGACCTCTTAAACGGCTTGTGTGAAGTTGCAGCGGCAGCGGAGAGGACGTATTTTCACAGCTGTATTTTGTTTGGAGTTAGGGGAGCTGAGGAGCTGACACTCTGGCTGACCATAGCAGGAGAGCTGCTGATAGCAGATTCATAAGGACGTCAAGACCTGGAACAAAATGACTTGCGGTAGGAAGTCTGAGATGAATTTTTGAGGGCTAGAGAGGAAAATAACGTCACAGAAGTCCTGACACGTGTCCCAAAGCCTAGAGCGTTGTCAGGCCAAAGACACTGAAGCCTCGAGCAATATGCTACAACCGTTGCTGAAAGGTTGTTTCACGTTCATAGCAGGGTAGCAAATTTAGTGTGCCTGCTGGTGTGGCAGTGCAGTTCGGTCAAATGTGCTCCTTTAAATTGTGAAGACTGCATTCAGATTGAAACAAATTTGGTGTTGGCATTATACTGATTTTTGGGTGTTGTTTAAAATAGAATCCCTTTCCCACAAGAGTCCATTCGAAGGAGAATTCAGTATTCACCAGAAAGTACCTTCTGTCTTTGGATCAGAGGTCAGGACAATCCACAGCAGTGTTAAATTCTCCATGAGTAACTAATATTGGTACTGCAGGCACCATCCACATAGTTGTCTGTCTGTCCTGGTGATTTTTACACTGCAGACCATTGTTTCTATGTCTGGAGATGCTAGGTTCCTTAATTTTTAGGTACTTGGCTTCAGAAAAATCTGAGCATTTACCCTCTGAAAATGGCCTCTTTCAAGATGCAAGGTATCTAATTTGTTAGATGGCTTTAAAAGGTAAGCATTTAAAAAAAACCAAAAACCAAAAAAAAACCAAACCCGTGAGCAGTGAACACTTCAATATGTGGAATGAGATTTGATTTTGTTTCTGTGGTGCTTGTGTGAACACATTTCCATTATACATCTCTTGAGTAAAGACTGTCAGTCATGCTAAATGGGGTTCACTTAGGAGAAGTGAGTTTTGTGATATGTTGCTGACTGGGGAACTCAATAATTTAACTTCAGAATTACTGTACTTAGAGAACCTCTGCTGTAAAGGGACAGAAATCCCACATGAAGAAAGACAAAGCCATAAGAAAATTAATGAGTGAGATCTGGATGACATTGTCTTGTAAGAATGTTTTTACTTAAGGAGACATATAGCATGTAAGAGTAAACTGAGCTATAATTATGTGTAAGTTAGCATTTAAGCTTCTAATACACAGAAAACCACAACTCTAAACTTTGTAATAGGGGAGAAGATACTTCCTATGTATTACATAAGAATTGCATTTTTCATGTATCTGAATGTTCATTTCAGTATGCTGCAATTTCTTTACTCTGTATCTCAGTCAAGCTCAATAGAAATTTGTAGAAATGAAATACTGTCGCTGAAATGACCCTGTGAAATGTGGTAGAATTACACCACTCTGCCTACTATATGATTAGAACAAAAAGCCTATTCTCGCCTTTCAGCAAAAGTTTAAAAGTATTACCATAAAGCTCTGGCATTAAAAAAGCATTGTTACTCTTACAAAGAAGGCTAATGGGTGTGTCCTAAAAATAATACACCACCTAGTAATATAATGCAATAATACATCTAAGTTACAGTGTCCTGTAATATGTGCCAATATGAATACATTTAACTTTTTTAAACAACTAATTTCTTATTGGTTAGGAGTCTGCCAACCATTCAAGTGAAGCAGAGATTGTTGCTGATATATATTTATATAGTTATATGTAGATACAGTAAAAAAATTCTCTTAATGCATGTGTACACTGAGAAGCTGAATTTAGTTAATGGCTACTATATCGTGATAGTCTACATGGCACAGAAGTTTTTAATATATTTTAAGAGGTCTCTTGTAAGAAGCATGGTCTGCAGGAGGGCTGGTGAGTGGCAGTTAGAGATCTATTAAACTACCACATCTTAGTGGTGACATCCTGATGTGGTTCTCCAAGCTAAATAAAACACAGGAAAATGATATAAAAAGAAAGAGCACGCCTAGGTAATTGTTACCAGTAGTGAATGTTTGCATTTCAGAGTTTGTAAGTGCGGTCAAAGCACCCAAGAGCAGTCCTAAATAAACAGTTACCCAAGTGAGTCAAAATGCATTTTAGACTTTCTTAGTACCTTCATCAAGTTGAACTCCTCACCAGTTAGGTTAGTAGTATATATAGAAAGTGCAGATCTTTCTGGGACAGGTAGGGAGCACGAGAGAAATAATGCCAATTTGAAGACTTCTGCTGAGGTTGATGAAACTTGGACTGCTTGTGTGGTTGTATGACACTGCAATCCAGTGTAGTTACCTTTTTAACATAAAGATGTTAATGCAGAACCTGTCATTGCTGACATATTTGAGACACTATTTTGGTCATTGGAGAGCTTAAGGCTGCAAGAATTAATCAATACATCTGAAAACTCTTCATGTGTCTGTTGTGTTACAAATGTTTTCACTCAAACTTTTGAAAATTGAAAGCATACTAAATGCTTGATAATTGATAGCCAAATCTTTGCTGTTTACAATCTAGGAAAAACCATCGGTACATATTTATATTTACTGCTGGATATGTTTATGAGTTGATGAAAGTCATGAGGGTTGTGTTGTCTCTTTCATACAGGTAAGCCTTGTGTATGCATTGTGTAGGTCTCAGGCTTCAGTAATAAGGACAGCATTAGATTTTGGAGAGCAAAAGTTTTTCTAACAATACATTCAATTCTTTTTTTCATAGGGCATCCTACAGAATGTTTACGACTAACAAATCATGCGCTCGTACAAAAATGAGTATGAATCTTGTTTAAGATCGTGAGAAATGAGGCAGAAGGCAGGAAAAGTCATCTTTCTAGAAATCATGATGTTTGTGCTGGGCACTTGCAGTGCTTTGTAGAAGAAGAAAATTCTTTCAGAAACATTGAGTTTTAAGTTATCTCTTCCATGTACTAAAATGACACTTTTCTCAGTAAAGGCTGAAATCTGAAGTAGAAGGTGTGTATTGCAAGGGGTTGGAATGACAGGAATGGGGTTAATCCCGTCCTTTTACAGTTGCAGGAGATTAAAGGGTGCTGAAATAGAAAGGCAGGTTTAAGCCAAGTCCAATGCTCTGTGGTTGCTAAATCTTGCCTCTTATTTTTAAACATGCAATTTCTATATACAAGTTCCTAAAATACAAAACACTTGCACTGAGAAGTCTTTTTGTTACTCAAATGCATCTGTTTGAGACAGGAGTAGAAAGGAGTTAAAATGTCTTCATGAACAGAAGCCAGTAGCTGGAGAGTGTGAAAATTGAGCAGTTTGGCCAAAGCATTTATAGTAATGGAAAATACTTGTATTAAATCATATTGAAGTCTAGAAAACCATCTGAAGCTTTAGTATTTTTTGTAATAGAGATTAATAAAACTTTATGCTAATGTGTCATAAAGAAGAAATAGCTCATTTAGGTACAGTATGTTCCTTATCTGATCTACTTATATATTCTGTTTTGCAGTTATAGGCTTTTAACAGACCTTGGCAGGAAATGCTACTTCCAATTTTGTGCCTGTTAAGCCTTTTGAGGATGGGAAGCTAATAATGGTTAAACAATTTGTAATTTTTTTTAAAATTTTATCTTCAGAGAAGAAAGCAATACGAAGATAGCCACTTCTTACATAGAGTGCTGTTGCTTTTCAAGAGATACGTAAGTATAGGGAAGAGTTTTACAGTTATTCTCTCGTGGCACAAAAAAAAGGGTAGAGAGGAGGAAAAGGAGAAAGACTTGTAAACAGGCTCTTTTTTTATTTTCAGTTGTACTTTTTGAGATCAGATAGAAAGAGAACCTGAACTGTGAAGAAAGTGGAAAACCGTACAGACATACAACTCAATCCTGCAGGCTACCTCGTGGGGGTCCATTATCCTAAATGCAGCTGCCTCTGTAAAGAAGTGTGACAAAATCATAGCAACCGTATGACTCGAGAGATGTTGTGAAAAGCATATGCAAGGAAAACTCATTTGGCTTTAGCACAATAAAAATATGAGTAATTCTTTAGAGCTTTATGTGACCAATTGTCTGTGAAGCGTGTTCGTTTCTTCTCCGCTAGGAAGGTGCTGCTGGGGTCAGACCACAGACCTAGGCAGCTTCTCGGAAATGTGCCTCCAGGGACAGGAACTTAAACCAAACGCCCAACAAACAACCCATTCTGGACAGCATTTGTAGCGTAGTACTTAATAATACTAATAATAGTAATAAAAGTCTTCCTTGAATAACTTGGTGACTTTCCAGCTGGGTGTTCTCCAAAGTTCATTGACTTGCTGTTTTCCAAGATTGCCTATGCAGGCAGAAAAGAGAGAGGTGTGTCTGAAAATATCTGCATAAATGCAATGGACAGGAATAAAGCTTGCAAGTTGAGTTAAGTTTAAATAATAAAATCCTTGTCTCTGGAAAAACGTCATGCAAAAGAGCAGAGCTGATGTCTGGTATTGTTGTAATAGGAAACTCTTGAGAGTGGTATCATCTGAGAAGGTGTCTGGTCAGATACAGATTCCCTGGAGTTTGTAGCCTGAATGGCAGAGTGAAGTGAGACTAAGAGGCCTCGGACGTGACAGTGTCTTCATTGAAGCTTCATCATTATGTCCTTTGTGCAGCCCTAAACCCCACTTTTAAATTGTCGTCACTTTGGTAAGAAGAGCCTTGCAGAGAGAAGGCTTATCTGTGGAGTTGCAGTCCTGTACTTCAGATGTGCGGAGTGAGGTCTCCTGCGTTTGGTGTGCTGCCCTCCATGCAGGGGAGAGCATGCACATTGAAACGGGAAGTGTCATGGCCCTGCCACCATCTTTTGTCCCACAGAGCTTCTTCCTATGCGTCATGCATTCTGCAGGGTAGAGGTAAAAAAGTTTTCTCTGATGAAGGCAAATGGCCTGCAAATATTCCCGCACCTATGTATCACTCAGGAGGGAAAGAGGGAAACAGAGTAACCCTAAGCCTTAAAAAGTTTCTTCATATGACAATCAATTAACAGACTTCTTGCCAAGCTAGTGAAACTATCACTGTACGTTCAGCTGGAGTGGAAAGATCTTCCTGAAAAGTTTTCATGGAGTGCTCAAAGAGATCCAAAAGAAGGGAATTGGTATTCACCTCCAATCATCTCTCCCCACGCTCTTTTCTGCAATTTCCCCTTTGTTTCCGTTCTGCTTTTATGAAGTTGTTGCTCTTATCTGAGTTGAAATTTTTATGCTTGTTTTTACTGAATTGCATCTGGTGTTTTCAGACCATTTCTTTAACTGATCAGTATCCTTCTGTGTTCACCCTGGAGTTTCAGCAGATGTCAAATCCCTTCATTTGGTATTGTTATCAAATTTAATACCAGTGCTTTTTAATGCATTTTTTCAAGTCATGAATGAGAATATTGAGTGATAGGACCCAAAACAACACCCAGGGGAAGTTTGCTTGAATTAAGAAAAAAAAATAAAGAAATAGGGCTGGAATAGGAGCTGGTTTAATTTGCCTGTCGGTTCTAAAGCAGCATGGCAACACCTGGGTCGTTCCTAGCAGATGCCTGCCTAATCTGCTCTTGGAGCTCTGCAGTGGTGACCAGTCCACATCCCCCTGACTTACTGCAACATTTTTATGCTTCCAGTGTTGGTTTTGGTAACTACTTTCAGAGTATTATCTTTCAGCCAGATTTTCACTCATTTATTCTCTGTTAATTCTCAAAGATAGTTGTTAATGCAGCCTGCCACAGACAGTTTCGGAAGTATGCTACCTGAATGTCATTAAGTCTAGCTCATTTCCAATGTCAGATGTTTGTAACTACTCTCTTAACTTGCTAGTTTCTGTGCTACACTGATCCTTTTTGTATTCAGCCATAGTAATTTGACACAGTTTCCACTATTCTTCTCATGTTAGCCAGTTAGGAAATGAAGTAGGAGACCAATCTTTGTGTGATTTCAGTGGGTGGCAGTTTAGATGTTGAACTGTGAGCTTTTCCCAACTTGCCCCTTCAGTTTTGAACAGCTTCGTTTGTAGTTGCCTAGCTTTAAGTATTGCTTGACCACACATTTTGGGCAGAGAATTTTTCCCAGGGACACCCCAAAGGCACCAAGAAGCATAGTACTGTGTGTATTTATAGAACTGACTCTGCATTTTTGTTAAGGTAAATCTTGCTAAGGAAATTAAGAAAAGAATAGAAGTCATTACAAAATATCTGGCACACTTTGTAACAGAAGATAGGATAAAAATCTTCTTGGGGGGGGGGGAACCCCAACAAACCAAAAACCCCCCATATTTAATCAGTGTCCACTTGCTATGTGATACCAGAAAGCAGAATTTGAGACCAGCTGAAAAGCAGAGTGAAGATGAAGAACAGATTAATGAGGCTTTGAAGTGCCTTTAGTAGAGAGCTACCTGGCTGCAGAGATAGATCGCAGTCTTTGTTCTCATAGTGAAACGCATTCAAATAAAATCAAAATAGTTTGGCTTTATGTCACCTTATTGTTTTGGTCATTAGGTTTTCTCTACACTGTCTTTATCGATAGAGAGCTGTGTATCTGCTTTTCCTTTGAGTGCAGGAAAATACCCGTTGGGGCTGGTTTTATTACTCGATTTGATTTTGTTTTTTTTTCCCCTCTCCCTGCCCCCAGTAGTAATAAAGCAGTTTATTGACAAAACAAACAATAAAATGAGACACCTGTCTGTACATTTTGAAATGCTTGTTATCTTTCTGTATAAGGTGTGTTGAAGCAAGGCTTAAACACACAATTCGGAGAGGATCTGTGATTTCAGAGTAGCTTTGCCTTCTGGAGTCTCCTCTCTTTGCAGGAGGGGGGCCATGCCTAGCATGCACCTTCCCCTGTCCTGCCCGCACCTCTCTGCTGCACGTGCCAAAACCAGGAGGACAGCAGTGACCCTCTCACCAGGGGTAACTGGGCAGGCAGTGTGCCACTGTTGGGTGCAGAAAGGATGACTGAACCTGCAAAGATCTTAGAGAAGGGTGAGGAGGATCTCAGAAGAGTAGGAAGGGGCTGAGAACTAGCAATGCAGAGGATAAGACTGCTGTTTGTAGGTACGTTGGGCTGGGGCCAGTATATACTGGGCTATGAAGACTTCTGGGTGCTAAAGGCCAGTACAAGAAAAGAGTTGGTGTGAACTGGTCATGGAGGAGTTCCAGAGTAAAGATTAGATGCAAATGTCTAACAATTGGGGGTTAGGAAAAGTCTCCCAGCAAGAGTTTCGGAGCAAAATATTCAACTGCTTGATCTGTATATAGGACAAATACACAATGCGGGTGCTTGTGGTAAGAAGATTATGAACTTTCTGTGTCAGACCACCTAGGTCTGTCTTTGTGAGTTTGTAAGATGGAAGGATTTTTCTCTTTATTTGAGAGCAGTTTTAGCCAAGAGTTTTCATTATTGAATATTCAGATTCAATTTCATCTAGCCAGCATTTCTAAACGTTCATTAAAATGGGTCTTTCATCTTGTAGAATTATAGGCTGGAAAGTCTGTCATTAGAGGGTAGAAGCAAAAGCAAAAAGCACCAGGAATATCACCGATAAACCCAATGTCTGCGATATTTCCATTGTAGTGCTGGCTGTAGATCACATAATTTGGATAGATGGGGTCATATCAGAACTTTGATTTTTTAATTTTTTTTTATTTGAACTAAACCACTGAAAGTTTTGAATTTCTTGTTTATGAATTATATATTTCAGTATGTGTGAATGTAACAAATACAGTTAATGTGGACATTTTTCCATGGAACAAGTTAGCACTCTAGTCTTGAGTATGTTAAAAGGCAAGCATATAAATATAAACACTAATAGATTTGGACAAACTGATCAGTATACAGAAAGTTAGTATTCTTAATATTTGTTTTCATAAAGGTATTTTTCTTCATTTAGAATCTTTCTCTGATGTATATTCTGCATTGGTTTAGAACCTACCATTATCCAAACTCTTTGTATCTGTATTCCAGTGGTACTTTCTTATATATTACATATGCAGAATTACCAGTAAGTTTTCAAAAACTGTACTTAAGTGTGCCAGTTTCGCTCCTGATTGTGTTAGAAGTATAAAACTGGTAGGTAAAAAAATCTGAATTGTATCTTAATGACGTTTCCAGGGTTCAGTTCACTGGGTAATAAAGCCAAATAGGTATTTTTATCATGTTGCAGCTTCTTTGCTTCATTGCGTGCAGTGATGTAGAGTGAATTAAATGTATGGGTTTGGTGTTGGGTTTTTTGGTATTTATGATTTAAAAAATGAGGAATAACCAAAATGTTTTGAAAGGCAAGAAAGGAAGCAGAAAAATCCATTTTGGAATGTTTTAAAAAAAATAATGCTTACTCTACATTCTTTTCATGGTCAAAATGAAAATTTTGACAGGATGTTAGTCTTGCACAGAGGAAACCAGTTGTAGGTACAGAGCCTTTTACATACGATGGAAGAAATTGCAGTAAGTCACTTTGCATTCCAGTGCAGACTCGTCAGTGGGGTTTTGCTATGTTAATCTTCTCTGCACACCTCTGAAAAAGTTCCCCCTGTTAACGCTGGTAGGGCTATGCTGACCTCAGCAATAGCAGGGTTTTCGGTTTAGGTTGGATTTGAGCTAAGCAATGTCATTCTGCTGAGCTGCTGGTTTTCAAGTTGCAGTCCCTAGCCCCCTTCCTGCCTTTGGACAACAAAGGGCTCCATGACATGATGACTAAGAATATCTTATTATTTCAAATATGTAAAAATCTATGAAATTTCTAAGGATGTCCACTGCTCCACTAGGAGGAAAAAAAATAAGGGAAAAAACCAAAAAAAGAGACACACCTATAAAATGCAGGAGGCTGAGAATAAACTGCAGAACCACCCCCAGTCTATTGTTTCTGGCAGTCCTGTCTGGCCTGGGTACGTGCTGCCAGCCACGGGTGTCCTGTTCGGGTTAACGTTCCTACTGGTGGAGCCTCCCCAGTGTTCTCTGTAGCGGGGAAATTTTTCATGGTGGAAAGAAAAGAGCAAGGAAATTGCATAGAATAAAATGATAACTGGCACTGGGGAGTCATGAACTGATTTTGATTGTGGGTGGCATTCCAGTTTCTTGTTTAAATAATTTTTTGTCTGGAAGCAGAGCAGAACTGATTCTCTTCTCATTACTCACTGGCACTTTCGTTTATTTTGAAGGTGCAGTTCTTAATGATTAGGGGTGCTTGGTGGGGGAGTCATTCTTCAAAGCCTTGATTTCCAGACCAGAAGACTCATCAGACAACTATTAAACTGTTCCTTTCCTTTTGAAGTCAGATGATTTAAGGGATGATATGCCAGTAAAGGTTGTATTGGCGCCTGGAAGTTTGAGGTGGTGACCAAGTGAAGAGAACAAAGCAGGATTTTCACAAGACACATTAAATTTGGCAGTAGCTGGATCCCAGCTCCCTTAGACTGCTGCTTGTGATTCCCACTAAGGGAAAACCCTGCTCCAGGAAAATAGTCAAAACTCCACATTTTCCATGTTGGCTTTCTCCCTTCATCTCTACTCAGTTCTTTCCGCATGATATCTAAATTGTTCAAATGGAGTGATCCTGTTGCAGTTGCTATCAAAGGGTCTTCAGTTCATACATAAGCCCATTTACTACCTCTTCCCATACTCCCCAGTCATTTTTTTTAAAGGTTTTTTTCAGGATTGCAGTTATCCTTGTTTTCTGTGGTTCTGAACTGGACACAGTAATATTTGTCCTTAATCCTGGTGACTGACCATCTTTCTGTATAAACTTGGCTTGCTTCAGGCAAAACCCCCACACTTCAGTGATTCCAAGAAAAAAGGAACATAACCACAAGGTTTCCCTGAAGATTTTGCATACAGCTGATTCACTTAACCTCAAAGATAATAAATTATGGAAAAATTTGGACTGCTTCCATGTATTCACCATCTTCTGTAATAAAGCTGAATTCTTTTTTTTTTTCTTTTTTTTTTTTTTCCCGACAGAAACTGGAGGGGACTGTTCAGTCAGCTCAAGTGTGCTATTGAGCATGTTTGTGGAAGGCATAATACCACTGTTTTGAGACTTGATTATTCTGTCTGACTTGTTTCTAATGCCTTAGACTTTCACGCTATTACAGGAAGGCAGAATATATTATAAGGCAGAAAATTTAATTTTTAAAAAGTAAATACTCCTCTCCAGGAAAAAAAAAATAGATCTAGAAGGGTCTTGTCTGTTGCCCGACAAGAACAATGATGTCTTTATTAAAGACTTCAGAGAACTCATCCTAATAATTTAGGGACATAGAATCATAGAATACCTCGAGTTGGAAGGGACCCATAAGGATCATCGAGTCCAACTCCCTGCTCCTCACAGGACTACCTAGCACTAAGTCATATGACTAAGAACATCGTCCAGACACTCCTTGAACTCTGACAGGCTTGGTGCTGTGGGGAGCCTGTTCCAGTGATTGACCACCCCTTTCAGTGAAGAACCTTTTTGTAATGTCCAATCTGAACTTCCTCTGAAACAGCTTCATTGCATTGCCTCGTGTCCTATCGCTGGTCACCAGAGAGGGGAGATCGCCACCTCGTCCTCCACTGCCCCCCTTGAGGAAGACACAGGTTGCTTCAGGACAATGGACTAGATTCTTTATGAGGAAAGATGACCTCCTCTTCTATCGCTTTATCATTTCCACCACAGAAAGCCTCTTCTCTTCTTGTGGCACTCAGTGATGTCAAACACTTGCTGTCTGTGCCAGAGCATATAAAAGCCGCATAATAATGTTCTCCATCTTAGATAAGCTTGTCGTGTTGATGTAGTTACAGTACACACTTGAGCTTATGAGTAGTGGTTTCAGTGTTTATGTTATTCATTCTTAGGTCCCTGATTTTTGATGTGCAACTCTCCTTTTTGTACTACTTTGTCATCTCTTAGTAGACAATAGTTTATAGATTGGCTTTACCTTGGTATTTCTCCATTGTTGCAATATTTATAATGCTGAATTTTTCTTTTGTTTTTAAACTAACCTAGTCTGACATGTATTCTCAGAAGAGCGGCCCTACGTGTGAAAGCGGCATCCTGTCTTAAGTTCATAAAATTTGTAAATACCCAACTCGGGACTCAGGCTTAATAAGCTTTTCATGGCCTCTTCTTGTGTTAGAAAGTCATCTTTCCTGCAGGTTTTCTGCAGAAATATTCTGACCTAGGTGCACGTTTTTCAGGTTATTTCTGCATGCATTAAGGCTCCTGTAGTGTGGCCCCTGTTTTGCAAGGAGAATGAAAGCAAGCCCAATTCTATGATACGATGATCAGTGAGAGCACGTGCAGGGCTTCGCAGGGTTAAGGAACTGGCTGGCGTACCCCAGAGCCTGCCTGCTCCACTCCATCGCAGCTGGATTTGTTGAGTTATTTTAGTGTTTTTTACTTAAGGTATGGTATGAATCATGCAGCAAAAGGTTTCACTTTTATTACTGAAAACAAATACTCATTTTAAACTTGAACCCAAAAGAATTCAGGCTATTGAATTGATGTGGCATGCTGTGGATGCTGAGATTGGCTCTGGTTCATATGCCTGAGGAGCAGAAATAGGAGATCTGGCAGGAGAAGGGAGCTAGCTCAGCACGTGGCATTTGGGGCAGTGTAAGGGAGCGGGGAATATCTGTAGCTTTCCTTCCTCTGTTCTTAATTTGTAAGTTATTCTGACTAGGTTTCAAATCAGTACTCTTAATTTCCTTGATCACTTGTGTCTGTCTGGCAATTAGTTTCTATCACTGTTAGTTGCTTCTGGATTTGAGCAAGCAACTGCCATGAAAAAGACCTTTATAAAATGGGCTAAAATTGTACTGTTGTCTTTTAAGTGGATACAGTAGTAAATAGACTGTGCTGTAAAAAAAACAACATTCTGAGAACAGAAGTCAAACCTACAGGACATATGTTCAAAGCCAGGGATATTTTGGTGTAATTTTAATCATTAAAAATTACAAAAGAAGGAAAATGCAGTATGCTTACTAAGAACATAGATTACGGATACAGAAAGGTGAAATTGGTGGCTCCTTAATTTTAAAGAATATCTCAAAAAGGTTTCCTTGTAGCTCACGCTCTTGACGCTGCTCTATAAGATACTGTATAAACTATGACTGTAATGATCTATTTTCTCAAGAGAAGGTGGTAATTCAAATCCTTCTCTACAGCAAAATGGGCCATGATAGGTGATTGCTAAAGATACGGTTAATATATATGTAGTTAATACTCATTTGGGTAAGCATAAACTACCTATGTTTTGGGGAGGTGAGAAATACATATGACTATTCATGTATCCTTCTTAATACCAATTATAAAACTCAAAATTTTGTTACTCTTGATTTTGAACAAGTTAGTGTTTTTCATATAATGTTTATGGCATTTTTAATGTGTTAACTTGTTTAGACAACAAAAATGCTTTTTAGCAAACATCACCTGTTTCAGCATAGATCAAAAGGAAACATTTTTCCTAACACAATGAGAAAACCATAAGAGTTATTTTTATCAACAACAGTGGCAGTCTTTCAGCTTAATTAATTACAAAGAGGAGAAAGTTGCGATGAACCACGTAGTAAGAGCCTGATCCTACAGGAAAGTTAAATCCTAAACGAGTGTGGAAGGAGAGGCACTAACAGAGCTTCCTTGCCCCCCTCCCAGGGGTAACCCTGGGTTTACCTGAAATGCTTATTTTCAAGTCCATCTCACTGGACACGGAGTAGCTACTTTATTGGAAAGCCATACACAACTCTGTTACCAGTCTGTGAACTGAATTACTTTCCTGGCAATTAGAGTCATATCAGAGGAATGGATAATAGAAATTATCCTGAATATAGGTAGTCAGCCAAATTATGGTATTGAAGTAATCAACTGGGTCATTCAAAGGATGGGTATTTGTGTCAAATGTATAGAAAGATGAGTTTCTGGTATGCTCCAGAAGATGATTCAGTTGACCATAGAAAAATAACTGTTCAGGCTTTTGTAGCTGTGCGAACTTTTGCAGATCAAGGTACATACAAGAACAAATTTGGGGTATTAGGACTAACTTTTAGATGAGTTGGAAGCCTTTTGACTCAAGTTTTCATAACTTCATAACCTATGCTGGAAAAGCATAGAAAAAACAGAAAGCAAAATACTTCTGCCAAGTAATCCTGACTTTTTATTGTACATGGAAATTTATCACACTCACTCACACACAAACTTCTCCTTCCTGCCTCGTGGATCCAGAAATCTGTTTTTTCTGGCACTCCGAACAACAG
The DNA here is from genome assembly GCF_018139145.2 of Gymnogyps californianus. NCBI lineage: Eukaryota > Metazoa > Chordata > Aves > Accipitriformes > Cathartidae > Gymnogyps > Gymnogyps californianus. The sequence continues at coordinate 55,466,742 of NC_059473.1, forward strand.
TGTGACACCGTGTCCTTTTGGCCAGATTGACAAGAGAAGAGCTCTTTGGTGCCAAATTATGTTTTACTCCCACTAGCCTGCGTTGCCCCAGAGGCAGTATCTATCTGCTGCCTGTTCAACACCCCAGGAGCAGAGATGCTCATGAGTGGGACATGCTTTTTACAGTGCTCCTCCATGTGACATTTGGATGTCTAGTAGGCACTTGTAAAAATGATTTTCATACTCCGTACTGATGTAAGGTTAGAGCAGAGGTATTTTTGCTGTCTTTGCTACAAGGATGACTGGGAGGAGAGACGTGTGGCCCGAGGGGAACTTTTAGACTTGCTGCAGGGTTTCATCTTCTGCTGGGACATGTTGGGAAAGCTCCTGATTAATCCTTTGGGAGAAGGGTTCAGGAAGGATAGTTGCAGGGAAGACAGCCTATGGGTGTGTGGGGGAGGGTGTATTTTGTTTATCAGTGTGTAAGTAATGGGTAAAAAGTCTGAAATTGTTGCCTTTTTTATTGTAGCTCCCTAAGAAGGGAACACTTAAAAATTTTTGAAGCTTTTTTTTTTTCTGAAGCTTTTGATCTGAATTAAAAGAGCATCTTGAAGGGGCAGGTGTAATTACATCAGAATACAACTCCCATTCAATCGATACTGTTCAGGAACAAAAGAGTAGCTTGGAGGCTGGGGAAAATCCATGTTAGAAGAGAGATAAGTGAATGCTTATCGCCTCCATTAGACCAAAATCTGATGAAGGCCTTTGATACTTTGTTATTTAAGAAATTTGTTTGAAGTTAACTGTGCTCACTTGCTTAAAATGTGCAAGGATGCAGCTGACAGTTTTTGTCATGCAAATAATTGAATGTCATGATTATTTAATTAAAGCTGCCTTGGCCCATTTAGTTTTATGCTAAAATGACAATGTGCATCTAATCTTTTATCACAAATGTAGCCAAACCAAATTAGTTTTGTTTTTCTCGTTAATCAAAAATTAAAGCAGAGGGTATTTATTTTCCCTGAGTTATTTGACACCACAGAACCAGCAGGATAGGTATACACTGATTCCATGAATTGTCAAGTTTTGAAGTTGTATTGGATGACTTTTGTTTATCTCCATCCTTCTTCTTTTTGTAGGAAATTCCACTTATTTGGATGACCACGGACCACCCCCTCAGAAGGTGAGCTGCTGTTGTTTTGCATTTGCTTTCTTCTTGCTTTTTTGGTTTTGTTTTTTAACTAGTTGTGTGTTTACATCAACAGCACTTGGCCCTTCTGACTTTCCCCCCCCAGTGTTTTTAGGCATTTGTAAGTAACTTGGGTTAAATCTCTGTGTGATTAAACTAATGGAATTTTTGTCACTGAGTCAAGGGAAGGCAGGGTTTTAGCGATGTTTTGTCTGTCAGCACATTCATGCAAAAATAAGACACTGCAGTTGGAGCTAATAAGGCAAGTGAAGATGGCCTTTTTGCTGGCAGCAGTTCCTAGAACATGGGCTCTGCTGCGGGTGCAATGCTTTCAAACAGCAGTAGGATATATTTAATGAATGTGCGTAATGAGTCCTTTTGTAGGGATAGGCTACACTGTTCCCATCACGTATGACTGTGCAGCATTGACTTTTTCCTCACCATCATCATGGCACCTCATGACATTTCATGTGAGGACTAGCATCGTGATGGTTTCTTCAAGAGGAAAAAGTGGAAGCAGGCATTTAGAGTCTCTTGTTTTGTTTTGTTTTACCCTGTCTTGGTTTATTCTCTAAGACATGATTTGGTACTATCTTGTGTCTGTCTTTCCAGACAAGAAGGCTATTATAACTCCTTTTGTATAGCAGTTATTTAAAAAATAAAAAAAAAAAAAAAGACAACAGTTCTCTTGCCACGTTCTAATTGCTCCAGACTCACTTTATTTCTGTAGGTGCAGTGGGGTATCTTATTGAGGTATTTGGGTAGAACTAACTGTGGTTTTGAAGTCTTTATGCTGTGCAGTTGGAACACTTGAAGGTGCAGCTTTTCTGAAAGTTTCCTTTCCAAATTATGTAGAATTCTCACTGTTACTTGTAAAACACCAAAGCAGAAAGGGAGTGGGAGATACTGTGATTATGTATATAATAATAATTAGTCATAGGCTAATTTATATAGTATAGCCTATGGCTTTCTTTAATATTAAACTTTTCAAGTAGTATTGTTTTAATGGAACTTAGATGCCTGAATGCTTTTGTAAGCCCTATTGGTATTTAAGTAGAAATTTTACCTGTTTTAAGAAGTCCCCATGAAAGAGTGAGATTCCATGGTCATTTCTAGCCAAAATGGTGGAGCCTGCTGATGAAAGGATTGTTTTTTCCTCAGCAGTGCAGGATTCCCACGGGGCTGATGTCGGTGAGCTAGAGCAGTTACCTGAAAACGTGTTGTCGTGGTTTAACCCCAGTCAGCAACTAAGCACCACGCAGCCGCTGCCCCCTCCCAGTGGAGTGAGGAGGAAGAAAGGAAAGAAAAAGTAAAACTTGTGGGTTGAGATAAGAGCAGTTTAATAACTAAAGTAAAATATAATACTAGCAATAGTAATAATGAAATATAATAATAATAATAGTAATGAAAAGGAATATAACAAAAAAAAGGAAGGGGGGGGGGGGGGGGAAGTGATGCACTATGCAGTTGCTCACCACCCGCTGACCGATGCCAGAGCCACAATCCGCACCTCCCGGCCAACTGCCCCCTGTTTATATACTGGGCATGACATTCCATGGTATGGAATACCCCTTTGGCTAGTTCAGGTCAGCTGCCCCGGCTCTGCTCCCTCCCAGCTTCTTGCACACCTGCTTGCTGGCAGAGCATGGGAAACTGAAAAGTCCTTGGCTTAAGATAAGCGCTACTTAGCAACAACTAAAATGTCAGAGTGTTATCAACATCATTCTCACACTAAATCCAAAACACAGCACTGTACCAGCTACTAAGAAGAGAGTTAACTCTATCCCAGCCGAAACCAGGACACGTGTCTGTCTTCTGGTTTAGTTTTCAGACAGATTATTTCGCCGATGTGGCCCACCGTGAATGCTAGTGCAGCAGGTGAGAGTGAGTAGTTAGAGATGGGGTGGAGGTGAACCACCACTATCTCTGATGGTAGTCCTCACTCATCTCTGTTCAAACTGACCATGAAGTCGCATCCTGAGCCACCAGGCCTTGACTTTAAATACTCAGTCATGTGTGTCCATCAGTGTGGTGAAACAGTTGGCTTTTGGTCAGTAGAAGGAGGGTAATGTGGAAAGTGATTCGATTTAGCTTAGTTATCAGTGAAAGCAAGCTACAATAATCTGGGTTTCTTCACCTTTTTGCTGCAAACTCTGTGTGCACAGGAGATCTGTAATTGTCAGCTGATACGTGGAAATATGTTACACTCTTAAAGTTCAGACAGCTCACCTAGAGGAATGATGTACACCTGATTTTCTTGCCCTCAACACAAATTGCTCACTTTTTCTGCATGCACAGTTACAAAAACAAATGGATGTGGACAGAAGTGACAAAATCAACCTGTTAAGTTTATCATTACTGAGATGGGACGGGGGGGAATCTAAGGCTAAACAAATGTTTCACACTTAAAATTTATTTAGTAACCTCTTGTGCTCTTGAAAGATATTTTTTTGTTATTTGGGTAGCATCTACTTCTCTTGCCCAGAAGTATGGCAGCTTGCATGGAGTAAAGCATTATGTTTTTCAGGTCTCCACAGTGAACACTCAGCTTGGAAGAGTAAAGCAATGCTTATTCCGGACCTGTACTTTTCATGCTTGCGTTAGCATTCAGAAATGCCTAGACGTGCCAATAAGGAAAAGGCTGTAATCTAGATAAGAGTTTTTAACCTTGAAAACTTTATTCAGATTTTGGTTCTTCTGCTTCACGAATTTTGTGTTACCAATTAATGGTGCTGTGGATGGGAACTATACTCCAATGGGAGTAGCATTTGAAGAGATTTATCCAACCCAGACACTTTTCTGTTTACATTATGAACATTTCTTTTGCCTATCTAACCATGTAATTTTGGGCTGTGTTCACACAGCTTCATCCAGCTGCAGCTCAGCTGTCTGTAGAAAGGCCAGCTGATTAGGTACCTACATGATTGATTGATTGGTTCTGTAGGTACTCTTTGATTAGCTACTTACAGTCAGTCAGTAAAGTTTTTGGGCTTCCTCTGTAATCATCCTCACTCCTGAAAGCTTGGTGAATAGCTCAGCGGAATAACAGGCTATAGCCTTGTATAAGTTACAGGTATTTTGCTTTTTGAAGTACTTGCCTGTGTTTAGAAACATTGATAAAAGATGGATGCACACATTTTGATCATCCCTTGGACAACATGTGGGCAAGCCTGCTTGTTTTTGGGTAGGGTTTTTTGGTTTGTTTTTCATTGTTCTAATCAAACATGAGCAGGGATTGGTAAAAGGGCAGATAATTCCTGGTATTTGCTTAGGGTCGTGTTTTGCACGGAGATGCTCTTGCTTTGTAAATCTCACGCGTTGCATTATTGGCTAAGTGCAATTATTTACCCTCCTACAGCTTCAGCTCTGAACTGTGAACTCTGCCTGTGTGAAACTAAATTCACTGTAATTGTCATTATTTTTCAGGTAGCCTCTATTCATATGACTAGATAACTGTCTACATTTAAATTACTAGATGGTTGAGGTCAAGGAATGGTTTAATTTGACATATAAAAAGGTGTCAGAAGAAATTAATCTTGAATCCAACATTTAAAATATTTCATTACAAATAGTATTTTCAGTTGTGATCCTCACAAAGCACAGATGACATGATGCGCCTTTCTTTAGTAGCACATGTAATGTACAGACGAAAAAGCCCTCGATTTGTTTCTTTCAATCCTGGCAGTCACTTACCGTGGAAAGCACACCTTTGTCGTCCTGCATTCAACTGTGGTCAGTCCTACGTGGCACTATGATGTGAAGCTCTCCAGCGTTTTCCTAATGCCCACTGTATTCATCAGAGGGAATTACAGCACGCCCTGAATGAGATGAAAACATGAGAGGGGGATTTGGTAGGTTTAGGAAGTAAGTTTTAGAGTCAAAAGGATTCTAATTTTATGTGTCTACTTAAAAATGCTTAAAAACTAGAAATTGAGATAATAAACAACAATCCATTGCCCGGGGTTGAAATGACTGATAGCTAATATTGGCAGTATGTAGTTAGCTGTAGTGGAAGGCCACCAACAGTTGATATGCACTGGACTGTAGCTGTTTTGCAGAGTACATTCCAGTGTTTTGTTGGAAATCATATTAGTTTTGGCTTTTTGTCATGGCTAGGTGCCAAAACTTCGGGTTTTTTAAATACTATGTGTGTTTTTTTCCCAGTGGAAGAACTGAAAATAGCACTTGTTCTCTGAATAAGCAATAGCATCATCACGTTTCAGGAGATCAGGGTACTGGGCTATTTTTTTCAGATAAGGGTGGCAGCAGCAATTTTCTCAGTGCAAGCAGAGAAGGAAAGCTTTGCTCGCCGCTGTACATGAACATTGCTGGTGTGGTTCTGGTTCTCACTTTAAGGCCAGTTGAGCCAGCTTTTCAAGTCTTCCCCCAGTAAAGGTTTACTTGACTGTTAAAGATTAGCAGTGGTTACCCTTGCCAGTGGCATGAAGGTTGCCATACCAGTGATATGAAGGTAATGTGTCTGGCATAGGCCACTCTTCTTTGGTCCTTAGGCACCAAAGACTTGACCAGAGATTGACTAATCCTAGATTTTCACAAGTTCTAAGACAGATCTGTGTGTGCTTCTCTGCAGGTAGATGCAACCTCCGGTAACCCTAGCACACCTCTGGTCTTGCTGGTGTTAGTATGTGACAGATAAAAAGGGAATATAGTTGAACCAAACGTAACCTCCTACTCTGTCAGTAAAAATTAACTCCTCATGTTAAAGCACTTGAATTGCCTAGTTCAAATCTCTATCTCACTACCTTCTGGGTTTTTTAATTCGCATCTGAAAATATCAGTTTTAAGGTTTTTGCAAAGTGATCATTTGTTTATCCTTTCTCTGTAGATTGGAGTCTAAGTGATGCCTATAGATGATGGTAGCCTTGTTTTAAAAAACACCTGTGAAATTGATGTTCATTAGTGACTGATGGTGTTCAGTTGATACATTTCATGTCTGAGCATTTCAGTGAATAAAACGGGTGTATTTTGTTCTAGTATTTGGGCTGTTTCCTTAGAAAAACTTCCTGAGGTTTTTCCCTCCATCCAAGATGGTGAAGCTGACCTTTGAGGACAAATGATGCCATCTTTATCAAACCTACTGTTGTTATTAATTGAAAGCCTTTCCCCTGAGAACTTGGCAAGAGCATCAGGATATGTCCCTCTTTTGATGCAGCTGATATATATGTGTAAAGGAGCTGTGCACATAGTTGACATATAAATTACATTCAAGTGGTCTATTATCCTTTTCTTGACAGTTTTCCCATGGGATACCTGTCATGGACCCAATGTCTTTTGGCAGCTGTGTAGGTGTCAGCAAAGCCCTATGCTTAGCATGCGTGTGACAGTGCTTCAAAGCTTTAAGTGAATACAAAACCGGATGTGGGTCAGGATGAGGTCAAAATGAAAAGAAATAAAATAAAATGCATGCACAAAATAAGTTTGATCTGATTTTATTGGTTTGAAGCGGGAAGTGGATAAATACCTTTTTCACCATTCTTTCAGTTCTTACCTAGTACTTATGTGATAATTGTTCATGTTTTCCTTATGGATCAAGACTATGGGAAAAGGTAGCAGAATCCTTGAGTGACCTTTGGTACATACGTACTGTACCCAGTCCTTGTCACCCTCCGTTGTCAAGTAGATTTTTTTTATTATTATTTTATTTGACTTTAAATCTTACTAAAAGTTGATGTCAGCATTGCCTCCATTACATTGAGTTTTTATGTTCATCAGGTTTGTGTCAGCTTTATTTTTTCAAATTCTTTTGATAACAGTACTAAGATAACAGTCAAGAGCTGTGCATTTTTCTTTTAGTTTTGATTTTTTTTTTTTTTTTTTTAGTGGTTACTTCCTGTTTCATTTGAACTTGTGTTTTAGTTCTAGCCGTCTTTTTTGAGAACATGGTTTTACCCCTTCAGCACTCTACACTCTTAAGTGATTGATTTGTTATGGATGGAGTGCTTGATTTTAAAAAAAGAAAACCAAAAAACAAGCAAGATTTGCTTCCTTTTAGGTACATGCTTATTAGGGATTTTAAGAGCATGAGTAGTAGTATGTGTGGTTCTGATAGAGGTGAAATTCTCTGTTTAGCTGTTCTAAAACAAATGGTGGATAATCTTTGAAGCAACGCATGCAGGGTGGGAAGAGATTTCAGTGATTAAAAAAGCCCTATCCTGCTTGTAAAATGAAGAGTTGTTTATGAGATGATCGTGCAGTGTGAAAGTTTTCAGCTAGCAAAAATTGTCAGAATTTAGAAATGCTAAAGTAGAGTAACTAACTTCCTGTGGTTACCAGACTCAATACCTGGCTGATAAAATCAAAATATTAAAAGAGAATTCAGTAAGTGCCTTAACCACAAAGATCCCCTTTATAGTCTGAAGTACTGTTTTACTGTATAACTGAGCTTTTGAGCCTAGTACGGTCAATAAAATACTGCAATTTTAAAAAACATAAAATTTTTCTCCACTTCCTTCAGTTTATTAAAGGCTGTGTAAAACAATTGTAGAAATATTGGGAAAAAATATTTTATGTTCTTTTTAAATTGTGTTCTCCTTCCATATAAATGACAGTCTCTCAAGGGAAGAAAAATCTGATTTTTCCAGAAAATTTCGCCCTTGTCTGTTATTTGTAAACAGCTGGAATCCTGCTGAAGCTACAGGTGGTGAGTGATATAGCACACTAGTATTACAGAGATATTGCCAAAAGCTAGAATTGAATCTGTACTATTAAGTGTGAATTGGGTCATAAAAAATAGTACTGGAGTACTAATTTCTGTTTGTTTTGTTCATATTAATTTATTGATCAAGAATCTTCAGGACAAGAAATAATTTTTTTATGTTATTTACCAAAATAGAGAAGATGATTACTTATTTTTTAATACTTTTTCAGTTTATAGTGTATCAGAAAGGTGTTGATATGGAGAGGCTGACTGATAGTAAATGGACAGTACAAAGGGACTTGGGAAATTAAAGCCAGATTGCCTGTCAGAAGAGGATAAATCCATGAAGGATACTGTGCATGCTAACATCTTGCAAAAGTTTCAACAGTAGTGAATTGACTTTTTACTAAGCGTGACATTTTCAGCCTCTCAATTTTGAAAGACTTTGAGAGACAACAGGGATGCAGGTTTTGTGAATGACAGTAGTCTGTAGTTCTCATTCATCTAATTTCAAAGATACTTGGAAAGTATTTCATCTTTTGGTTTGTACTTTGTCAGGCTGTGTGCATAGTTAAAGGTGAATTTTGCTTGCCTCTGGCATTAACACAGCAGTCTACCCACTGTTACACAAAATAGAAAAATTCTGATATCACCAATTTTACAGCCTGTAGGTTTTGTTCTATGTCACATACCATAGCTAAAAAACTACCCAAGGCATTAGCTAGTAGAGCTCTGTCTTTTCACTGAAATTTAGGACATAATCCATTCTGAGTTGATTTTTGTTCACCTGCAAAGCATCCATGCAGATTATTTCACAGCACATGAATATCTCTTAGAGATTACAGTTTTAAATTTGCAGCTGTTGAATACATTCCCCTCTTCTTCCCCTTCTTCCCATGATAGGAAGGTGTTCATAAACTAACATAGCGTAGGAGGAGGTCATAACCACTCAATCATATCCACTCAATCATGGCCACTTTCATTATCTGTTTATTAGGAAGTGCTGGATTATAATACTGAAGTCCAATTACTTCAGTCCAGACCCAGTCAAGTCTGGGTCTGGATGACCTGAGCCTTCAGTGGAAAAACAAAAATTTGCCATTCTGGGCAGGGGTAGCATGACAGGGTATCTTTTGAAAGACACAAACTGATTTGGTTGATGTTGCTAAGCCTTGTGACTCAGTTGAGTAACACTCATGATTTTACCATGAGTCTTATATTTGTTGATGCTGTTGATTAAACAGTTCTGAAAGGATCTCAGTTGACCTGAAAAAAGGTTTTTTTCTAGCTACAATGTTTGAAGAAAAAAACCTTGAAAACCCACAACTTAGGATGCTGTAGAGGCTTGCAAAACTGAAAAAAAAAAACCCAAACAAAAACAAACCCCAAACAAATAAGAATTCTAGTATTATTTTGAAATCCTCATGATTTTGAAGACGAGCTGGTAGGTCTTGGCAGCTTCTACTTGGGCTTTACAAAACTATAAAGTGTAGTTCAGGAAACAGTAAATAGTGGTGAAGTACTCTAATAAGGGCCATGAGCTTTAATCAAAAATGAGATTGTGAACTCGCCTATGAGTGGTCAACAGTAGAGTGAAAACATCAAGCAAAGAGGACAGGGTGTCTTGACTGGGCTGAAGGGGTCTGTGTGAGAGTGGTGGTATCATGGTAATTCAGGTGAAGGAGGAGTTTGGGCGAGTAATGTAAGGGCAGGGCAGTGCAGGTATGAATAGGTAATTCTCAGAACAGCACCCATGACACCCCAGTGTCCTGGGGAAGCGTGGAGGCCTTTGCTGCTGGCACCATTGGAGATTTTGAGTAGATGCAGGGAGAAGCTCCCTCCACTGAAAGGGAAAGGAGTCCTGTCTTGGTCAGCAAGAATGAGGTTTGGTTTGCCTGAGCAAGCCGGATTAATCATTTCAGATTGCAGAAAGGTGAAACGGGAGCACTTGATCCTGGGCCTTGTCCATTATTGCCTCTGACATGTGGTACCTCCAACACCACAGGATCCACTTGTGACTCAGACATGGACCGTGGTCAGTTGGGGACGGTATTCTTGGCTTTTGAGTAATTTTAGGTGACACTGGGATTTCTGCTGTGTTCTGGCTCTGCTGGAAGAGTTGGCCAGCAGCACATTGTCCTTCCTGTAGGTGCTTCTTGGTGTTGTTCCTTCCAGGTGGTGACATATTGTCATGAACTAGATTTGAATCTGTTACCTGCAGAAGCTGTGATGGAAATTCAGTCCCTTTGAGTTCCTCTGAGCATGTGCAGCAGCAGCACCTTGGAGCCAGCTCGTCAGTAACGAGCGTGTGGCTTACAGTCCAGCAGAACTGGCCTGTTTTACAGATTAAAATCCAGTTATAGCTATAAACAACCTTTATTTCATACTGCAGTTGACTTTTAAAGTCCCTGCGCAAAGTGCAGCGGAAAAGACAAGTATGCTGGAGACGTTAAAATAAAATGTGAAACTACTGAAGGGGGCCTAAAATAAAGGGCAGGAGGGCAAACTGAAACACGGTATGACAGATCCTTGGCAATGGTGAAACCATGAGTTGTTGCACTAGCTGCAGCCTAATAGTTAACCACAATAGGTACAAAAGGGTTAAACCTTAATGTGAAGAAAGACAAGTGCATACAGAGGAATAAATTATTTAGTCTACCACTCACCACATTCAAATCCAATATTAGTGGCTCCTGGGGTGAATTTGTGAATATTGCATTGGAAGGATAGAAACTACTGTAAGGTAGTTAGGTTACTTAAGGGAACAGCAGTGCTGTGATGTATTATAAAAAGTTTTAAAACCAGGCTTAGCTACTTAATTTCTCTCATTTTGTAAGTATCCAGTATAAACATGTGGGTTGGATGTGATAAGATTTACTACTTAAACAGAGAATAACTGTGCCAGTCTGTTCTGAGCACATCACAGAATGTACAAAACCCTGGGCTCAGGAGGAAAAACAGTAGTTTTAAACTTTAAAGTTCCAAGATACATATACATATAATGTGAAGCGTCTCTGAAGTTAAAATCTGGCTTACACAAATTCTGCAGCTTAAGAGTTTTTTGATATTACATGGAAAACCTTCCAGTGGAAGACTGGGTAATTAAAATGATGCCAAAATTCTTAACCTACCTGAATTCATGCTAGTTCCCTCAATGAATTACCAGCACCGGTGAACCATGTCCTTACATCGTTTATCTCCTTTATCTTGTTATGAGGTAGGTGCATACCAGTGAGATGACTTCCACAATGTGATGAACTTCAGAAGTAAGAGGTGAAAATACTGCTTTTCACAAGAAAACTAATGAGGGTCTTCCTGTTCTTTTTCTGTTGTAATCTGCATAGGGTAATCTCATGTAGGGTAAAAATGAAAGAGTGATGGCTTTATGTTCTGCACCCCTTTCTATACCAGTGACAGTCCCATATGCTTTGATTCTTCTAAATGCCATCCTGAGATGTATTAAAAAGAGATGTCTGCAAGATATGAAGGATAACTGTTTAGTTCTCTTTGGCACTAGATACAGCACTATATCTAATTTTGGTCCCAGAAGAAGTGAACAAGTTGCAAACTGCAGAGGAAAGCAAGAAGAATGAAGAGGACATTGAAGGGCATGCTGTGTTAAGAAAGGGTGAAAGAAAAAGATTTGGTTAATCTAGCAGGTGTTGTTTGTACCCTCTTCCCTGTTTGGTAGGGTGATTCCCTCTCACCTGCTTCATCCCTGAGAGGAACCAGAGCTGCCATCACTTGCGTACAGCAAGTGTTGCTGAGTGATGAGAGCCAGGAGTCCTGCTCACACCTCCAGAGGCTGCCTAACGTCAGTGACCACCTGAAACTGCTGAGTGAACAGAGCATCTACTCTTTACCAACCTGTTTGACTCTTTGTATACATATGCTGGATTTGAAAGTTGCTGTAACTTCACATACGTGAAATAAACCTGGTTCTGCACTCTGCTTGGTGGGGAATCTTGTGCAGCAGATTGCAGAAGTAGAGGTTTTGCTCAGCTGCGGGCTGCTGTTATAGGAAGGTAAATCAGGTGTAAGGTATAAAAGGAGCAAAATGAAATGTGTTGACAGGATGCAGCCAAAACTTTGAAAACTTGATCTTTGACCTGTTCTTTGTAACTTTCCCAGGTTGCTATTGATATTATCATAGTTTCAATTTGCCTTATGTGTAGCCATAGTATCTTGTAATAGGACCTGATCTGAGACTTAACAGGGAGACTTCACTATGCTTCGGACTGAGCTCTTTTTAGATTTGTAAGGGTGCAGTACTTCTTCACAGAAAAATTACTGGAAGTTTTGATACTGGCTATACAGATCTGTTTTGTGGGACACATCAGGAACCATTAGCTTTGGCGGACACTTCATAGTAATGCTTTTCTTTAGTCTTAATAAGTTTGAGGACTATGTCTACAACCAGTCTCCTTTTGCTGCTTGTGCTCCATGCTTATGTTTTCAATTTATTTTGGTACTTAGGGATGCTGAATCATTAGGGAACACATTTTAACTTATTCTTCCAAATATGTCAGCTGCCAAACAGATGAAGTGCATTGTTTGGGGCGGGGGAGAAGTCATCCTTTTTCAATTATATTAGTTGCTTAATGAAAATACAACAGAAGAATCTTCTGTTTCTTCCTCTACCTTATTTTCAGTGCTCCACTGCAGCTATATGGCTTTCAAACTTTGAAAACAAACAAACTTCACCTTTACCTTTCTTGTGGTTTCTAGTGTGTTTTCAGTGACCCATCGAGAAGGTCATGCTGTCTGGTCTGCTTTAGAGTTAGTTAATTCCGAAAGCTTTTCTCTGTCCAGTGTCCCTACACTCTACAGGTGGATCTTGACATAACTGGATCTGTGTGGTTTAGCTGGGGAAGAAGGAGGCTAACTAGTAATTTATTTTGTTTTCTCTTTTTCATGTTTCAGTCATGTTTTCTGCTGATGTATCTTTGTGTTAGCAATTCTTCATTGTACTTGCTTTAAAAGTGAGTAAGAATAAGGTGATATTTGTTTGGAATGAGAGTTTGTGCAGCAATTCCTGAAGTTAGGTTTGGAATATGTTATCTTTTAGTGGCCTTAGAGTTTGTCTTTGAATAGGCCATGGCAGGCTTGTGACAAACCTCAATTAAAAAGAGGTATCCGATGGATCTAAGAAGATCTCAAAGCTGGTGACTGAATTATCTGATCTGTCTTCATGAAACCAACAATGTGAGAATGGGTATTCTCTGGAAATGGTAGAAGATGAACTAAAAATGAAATGCATGGTGGGTAACAAAATTCTGCAATTTGTTGGTATAGCAGGTTGTGTAAGAAATTCTTCAGGCAACAGGCAAGGATGTGCCTTCTAGCATCCCATGTGCAATCTTTGGGGGCACTGGAGGAGGAGGAGAGATACTGGAGAGAAATGGACTGCTGACAGTGCTCAGGTTTGCAGGTGCCTAATGAGCGTCTTCCACCACTGAGCCAAATGGGCCATTGCTTTGACCCAGTAAGCCATTCTTTAGATTCTTATAATTCTGTCTCAGTTGGACGGGAAAACAAAGGGAGAGGTTGCACTGGGAAGATGTGATGCTATGTAGAGATGTGTGACGTCAGCAAATGTTGCATTGCTTTCACGATCTTACAAGTTTTGTCTGTGTGTGTTGGTCTCATTCACCTGATAAACATGGAGCACTATCTGACAACGGGTTAGTGTCTGCTCAGAAAGGAGAAGAGAGTTCTGGCACCCACTTCTGGCCCCTCTCATGAGTAAGGACAGGGGTCGCTTACTTGCAGAAGTTGTGAAGATAATGGACTGCTTTCTGGGAACATGTGTCTCGTGACATGAGTTACTTGTCTGGGCAAATTGTACCTGCTCTGGGAAATTTTTGGCAAATGGGCAAAATTATACTGGATTTGGCTCGGTAAAAGTGGAATGATTTAGGCCTTTGGGTGGATCCCTAAATTGTTGACACTGCAAGTAATTATCCAGCCTAATTTTTTTTAAATAGTGCAAAGGTTTACCTGGAGATAAAGCCAGCACTGAAGATGGAAGCCTGGGCATTTGTCAGGCTATCTGAGAAATAGATCCCCTCCAGAGACTGACAGACCTAACCTGCAGAGCTACTTGACAGTCATTGTCCATAATGCAAATTCATTTTGGGTTAAACTTGCTTTTTCTTCTCCTCTATTTCATTCACAGTGGTTCTTGACATCTTCTTTAACTGTGGAACATAAGGAAAAAAACTCAGTTTGAACTGACAAGTAAATTGTTATATAACTTTCCGCACCCTTGGAGAGAGCTGTTCTAATTATACTGTGGGTTTTACTTTTTTATAGCTGTAAGTACTAATTCATGTAACTCCAAAGTGAATTACATGTTTGAATTGTTTATATTACCTCTGGGCTTTGATGCAGTGCTCAGTAAAGTCACTCTGTAATTATTTTGAAGTTGTGTATATTGTTACATGAATATCATGTTGCCAGAGCATCACCTCAGTAGTTAGTCGGTCTACATGATACATGCTCTCATTGTAAAATAAAATGTAATCCAATTAGCATTTTGTAAATCTCTAACTGCTGGTTTCCATCTTGTTTCTGCTAATATAATAAGAGCCTTCTTTTCAAGTGCCTCCTCTGCCACCATCTCTTATATGTCTGAGTCTGTTGTGAGTATCGTGAGGGGAAAAGAAAGAAGTTTCTCTCTGAAGAAGTTTTCAATTTCTTGCATTTCTAGATCTGCCTGATACAAACTCAGGTTTCTGGAAGAAGTATTTCTTCTTCTAAGAAGTAACTTAGACATTTTCTAAAATGCAGAAAGCAGATTTGCAGCGTCCTAAGGGAACTGGTCACATTAAACAAATACTTGCTTATGTACTAAAAGCCTTTGTACTGCATGGCTTTGTGTAGTGGGCACACTCTCTGGTGCATTTAGGTGTGTAAGTGGAATGGTGACATAAGCAGACGAAACATGAGCAAAGCTTCAGCAGTGCATCCCTAAAGCTAGCCACATTCAGCAGTGCTGGAAGTTGAAGTTTTGATTACTGTTAATGACTGTGTTCTTCTGAAATGAGCTTTGAGCTGTAGCATTTATCTTGAATCTTGTCCGATTTTACCTAAGTGCATTCAGATGTTTACTGAATCAAGGCATTGATATATTTTATCCTTTAAGCATCCTTTAAGCTAAACAGTTGTCTGAAAATAATAGCCCTTTATTTCAGTTTTTTCTATCTGCAGTGGGTATGTGCTTATGGTTTCTTTTTGGGGGTTGCCATGGTTATCATCTGTGTGCAGAACAGAATTGTGCTACGTAGGAAGGTGAGTTTCAGAAACAAAGGTGAGAACTGGACAAACTTGGTAGCAGCTGTCGAGTTTTTAGCTGGTAAAGTTGTTTGCACTTAGAATAGAGACTTTACAAAGGCCTGGTTTAATTTTTTTCATTTTTAAAGAGGGATATTATTAAGATTCACCCAAAGTTACTGGCTAATCAAGTCAGGGATTTAACTAGAACTTAAATGTAACCTGGGTGCAGCAAAATTCCACTTGAAATGAATGAAGTACCAATGAAGAAAAAAGTTTGCTCCCTATATTGCGAAGTGCAACTTTGCTATGAAAATCAAAACAGTTAATAATTACAAAGCCTTTTTAAACATTTCAGTAGCCCTACAAACTCTCATAATTTATCACATTTCCAGGATGCTAGGCAAGCACATGCTGTATGTGCTCTTCCTTCTTCACTGGCACTCATCAGCATCTACTTAGCATTTCTCTAGAAGACTTTCACATACTTGCACAGCAAAGTATGCCAAAAGTGTATGTCTGAGCAGAGGAGAAACTCCCATTCCATAAGTTACAGTGTTGCTGTGTGGATAGTGCTGCAGGGCCATGGCAAATACCGATGCTGGGTTTTGTTATGCAAAGAAATGAATCAAAAAGGTGACAATCCAGAATACAGCTCGTGTGTGTTCTTGCATAAGAGAAACTTGAATGATGGTGTCCCTGGTGTTACAATCAACATAATAAAATGTGTTCAAATATTAACCTTTCAGACATCATTAGCAGTTGTTTTGGAAAAGGTTAGCTACAGCTGTAGCACAGAGATGTTAAATTCATCACCTTGGGAGTTCTCTAATCATTGAGGCTGGGATTTTGCATTTCATAGGAAGCAAGGCTTCTGAAGGAAAGATTGATAAGGAATAAGGGGGCTAGGTTTCTCATAGAAAACTATAAAAATGTTACAAAATAGTAAGACTTGGTGTGTTATGTGGGTTTTGTATGAGCCTTGGGAGGCCCATGTTTACTTGCAGAATCAGCAGGTGTGATGTCCTGGAACTTGGAAAGCTTAACTGAGGCCATGATCACCAAATACCTACCCCTTCCCCAGGTAATTTGGAAAATGACGGCTTCCGTGTTTATGTTGCAGTGAAGGATATCCTAAACATTGCAACCAGTAACAACAGTAATGTTCTTTTGGTCATGAAGTCTAACGTTGATAGCAAAATGCCCGTATGTTCCCTTTATATGTAAGGGAATCCAGATTTTTCCTTTTATTTTTTTTATTTTTTTTCCCTAGTTTGCAGTCCTCTTTGAAAGTAATCTGAAGGATTTCCTGAGGAATCATTTTGCTTCCCTAATGAAGATCTATTAGCTGTTCAAATACCATGAGAAGTGCCAGAAGCCCATATGCCTCATCTGACTGCTTTTATGTTAGAAATCCTTCTGCTGGGAGAACGTGATTGCATCAACAGCAGAAGTAACTATAAGTTGATACACACCATCACTTTGGCACGTGAGCTGTTCCTTGCGCTGAACACATCGCCTGGAACCCAGGTGCAGGCCTCGTGTCGGGAAACATTTTGTGCCATCATCTTAATGGAAAAATGAGCTTTCCATAAGTGAGTGCTGTATATGCACTGCTGTGGATGAAACTGTGAGCTCCTGACTATGTTAGCCAATTTAAAAGGCTTGAAAACAGTTGCTTCTTGGCCTGTATTATCAGATGTTGCTGCTATATGCTATAGACCAAATACTTGTCTAGTGCGATAGTGTGACTTCAGAATGCCTTTTACTGAAAGAATAGCCCATGGACATCGTCCAGGAGCAAAACAAGGCTGCATCCAATGTACTTCAAGACAGTGAATTACTACTTGCTTGTTCTGGTTTCCCAGGGAGGAGAGCATGGTGCAAGAGTTAGCATGGGCTGGAGACCATTCCCAGTGGGCAGGTTGGATGTGGCTGTTCTGTTTTGAGGTTTAGTGAACATTACCTGTACAGAGGTGATCAGACTGTGCCAGTTGGCCTCCAGGCCACCTGTGGCCCCAGCGTTGTTTATTCCGCAAGTAGATACCTAGCCACTGGCATGATTTGTTCTCTGAGTGTCTTTGGAAGATTCATGTTTATATTTGAAATGGAAACAGTTGATTAATTTTAGCTCTATACAACTGGTGGTTGTTTGGGGTTTTTTCTTTTTAAGCTGAAGTTTTGCAATTCGAGCATTCCTCTTGCATTATGTCAACTTCACTTTGAGTTGCCAAACTGTAGTGCAAATTCACTCCTCTTCATTCTTTGTATGGGAGGCGATCAACTAAAGCTGACTATTTGCATTGAGGTTACAAGCAGCAAGCTTAAGCCCATCATCATCTTCACTAGAAGATACCAGCAGTAGCTTAGTGTTTCTGGAGTAGCTACCAATCTGCACTATTACATTAAACTGGATCATGAGGGGGAAATCTCAGCTTGCCACCTCCTGAGCCATGTGTTTCTATTCTAAAGAGCTTCTAGCTTGCTGGTGGAAGTGAATGCTTCTGACCTGGGCAGGGCCCTAGAAACTCTCCTGTACATATCTGTTGGCTTACAGTCAAAACATGCTGTGATTCAGAGGTACACAGAAACAAAAATACCAATATACTGACTCAATTTTTTTCAATCTTTATTTAGGTACTTCCTTTCCCCAGCCAGGTGGTCTACAACAGAGTTGGAAAGTGTGGGAGTCGAACTGTGGTTTTGCTTTTGAGAATTTTATCAGAGAAACATGGATTCAACCTAGTTACATCTGACATCCATAACAAAACAAGACTGACCAAAAATGAACAGGTAAGTTACTCCTGCTCATTTTAGATCCTGTTTTCTTATTAGGTTTGTGAAACTGAGAAACAAAGGCATATGCTAGTAGAAATCGTATTGAAAAGGTGTACTGCTACTTTGACCTGAGTAATCAGCTAGAATTCATCATCCTCTAAGTGGCTTCAGTTGATAGGAGAAATGGATGGTAGAGCCAAGAGCAACAGGATATGGAAGCTAACCAGAAAAACTAACTTCCAGTGAGCCAGCTCTTGAATTTAGTCAGCATAGCAGTCCAGCAGCGAGGCAAGAAGCGTTAGTACAAGTGAAGTTAGGTGCTAACAGCTTCTGGGACCTGTATTAATGTATCTGCAGGGCACAGCCATTTATCATATAAGCAGGCCAGCTTATTCAAACCTAGCTTGGGTCTCCTTAAGCAGAGCAGGAGTAAATAATAGCCAACAGGGGGTTTTTTGCTCACTTTCTTAATTCACTTCTAGTAATGACTTGCTTCAAAAAGCCATGCTAATCCATGTTGCTGTAATCTGACACACCTTTGATCCTATCTCAGCCTCTCACTCATCTGCCTTTTTCATGTTATCGCACAACCCTCGCTAAAGCAAGTAAAAATACCACATGAAACCTCTTTACCCAGACACCCCTTTTCATGTTCCCTTAAAGTCGTAGAGGGCATTATTTTTGCAGCTTTGATCCCACAAAAGATCCAGTTATTTAAATTCCCTTGTATTTAGGGTAACCATGTGCCCTCTGTGAGTATCACTGCCATCAGTAGGTATTGATGCAAGTAATACAAAAAAACTCAGACTCCAAAGTGTACAGATGTAGTCAGATGCCGTACACAAAACTTGCACACATTGCCCACAGCTGCTATTTTGATCTGCTGATCAGGTGAATGCTGCAATAACTGCCTGCGTCACTCCTAGGAATAGCAGCCTGCAAACCACAAAAGGATGTATGCGATGATCAAAATACAGACATGGGCCTGCCAATGGCATTGTGCTGTGATTGGGGGTGATTTATTTGTAGCCTGCTTATAAGCATAAGTTTGTTATTTTAGATACAGCAGTTCATTCCAACTGCTGTGGATATTGCTCCTGCAGGTCCCACCTTCCTCCCTTCCAAGGTGGCCATCAGGGTCCCACTGGCAGCTGGCTCACCTCACCCCACACGGTGCTCAAATTCAGCCCAAGGCAGGGACCAGCTGGCCAGGGCTGCCATGCCAGCCCAAAGGCTTCTGTGCACGGCTGGGTGTGACACCCCAGTGAAAGGCTGTGGGGGGAAGACGGTGTCCCTCACTGCCCCCGCCTGTGGCCGAGGGAAGGGGCAGAGCCCTGGGCTGCAGCTATTGCTACATATCCCATATCCCTCTGTATATCCCACCGGCAGAACCACGGAGCCTGGGGAGTTCGCAAAATGGTCCTATCAGGTCAAGGTCAAACTATCCTGTGCTACGGAGCCTGCCTGGTTAGTTTTTCTGCTTAACTGTTGGATATGGGATAGGGGATTTCTGTGGGTATGACTGCTTTTGTGTTTCGGGTTGTTTGGGTTTTGTTTTGACTATGTCCTTCATTGAGTTTCATTGCTGATTGGAAGATGCATCATAAAACCTAAAAACCTTTTGGGTATTAACAATCACCAGCTTTCACCCTCATCATCTACTTCATTTCAGTTCTGTTCTGCCTTTCTCTGCTAGGTGGATTGTCCTTTGTTAAACATGATACAAGATCACATCTCAACAGTCTTCTGTGCTTTAGTCCAGCATGCGGAGATTCCAGAGAGGCCCAGACTTACTTTTGATGCAACCAATACACTGACAGAGGATAAACATCTGCATTACTTTTTGCACTCCAGAAGCTGTTAGGTTACTAGACAGCAAATGTGCTGGAACCCAGATGGTGCTGGATGTATTGCTACAGAGCTGATGATTTACTCTATAGATTGCCCTACTATAACTTGAGTCTCTTTATTTTAATTTATGGCTAATTTACATAGTTACAATAGGTTCATAATTTAATGAGTACTTTTGCTGAAAAGTGCCTTTGATCACCAGGAAACATGCCCGGAGACAGTAACTGTTCTGTTGTTCAGGGTATTTTTAGTTGTCTTCTGATTTTTTATGAGGAGAATATGAAACAATAAATTATTTCTCCCACCTTTAATGTGGTGTACATAAGGGGAAGTTAAGAGAATGGATGGTCTCAGGCTCCAGGCGTTGGAACAAGAGAAAAGAGAGCTGGGCTGGGCTGTAAGCTCCCAGCTTGAGCATGGGCTTCTCGCTCAAGATGATACGTCTCTCTTCCTTCTGTCATTTGTCTGCCCTGTGTTTGGTTAAAGCCCTGATCCAGCCAAGACACTTCTGTAAATATTTAGCTTATGCAGTCTGCTGTTGTTAAATAAAGTTAAGCACGTAGGTGTTCTTGATGACTGCGGGGATTGCACTTAACTGGAATCCATATTCTCATTGCCTTTTCCAGTCTCCTTCCTACTAAGAAATTCTCCCAAACTATGTCTGCCTGCCAGCAATTGGAAGTGCAGCCTTTGAACATCTGTGGGCATAAGGGAGTGAGTTCTGGAAACAGATGAGTTAATCTGTGCCTTACCATTTGCTATAATGTTTCCAAGTAAATTAAATACAGAAAATAATATGTAGTATTCATGTATACAAAATCAATCTAATTGATGTGGCTTTTAAATGACACACGAATGAAGGAATTCTTCCCCTTCCCTGACTTCCTCCCCCACCCCCATTTTTTTGCATTTGGAGAAGTAAGAATGAGTATGCTTATAGATATACAAATACCAATCACATACGGGAGTAATTGATAGTTTATCCTCATATCGTTTCCTTCTACCACCCATCCTTATGGCTGTGCAGACAGCTTTATATATAATTCGAGTTTAACACACTAAAAATCCATCACTAATTTTTCTTAAATGCTTTTAAAGACAGAAAATTGGTCATAGTAGCTTGGGGAGCTGAAGAAATTCTTGAAACCATTCCAAATTTTTGAGAGCTGAAAATGAAGATCTGGTCTCATTCCTAGGAGTTGTGAGTTGTTTATGGAAATAAATACCAAGATGAAAGTGATATACCAATACCTGTAGATACTTGTGCCTCTTGGACCCTACATGCCTTCAGTAGAGACTGAAAACAGTAGAAGGTAAAGAACTCACAAGAAAGACAGATAGGGATTTTTTTTGCCCTATTTATATCAATGTTAGTGGAGACCATAGTGTGATCCAGCTGACCTCACTTGGAAAATCCCAGTTGTCTCACCATTTTTATACATTTTGACCTCGAATTCTCCCAGTGAAATACAGCAGCTTAAAAAAATGTAGTAACATTTTGGCTGTTGTTTGGGCAGGATTATTATCTGATTGCTTCTTTTTGTTCCCAGTAGAATTTACCTATTGCAAATCTCGAACCAAATGGGACTGCTGTGAGCAGTCAGCGTGGGGGGCTGGCTGTTTCCAGAAGAGAGAAAGAAGGTGTCCTCTCTCACAAGCCTGAGTTGAGTTTTTGTGCAGGAACAATGCTGTGGCTGGAGCAAAGCCATCCTCCACGTTTCTCCCCTTCCGGGGAGGGCCCCATCCAGTCTCTCTCAGAGTCATTTCGCTGTGCCATCTGCTGGATTGTTATTTACAATGCAGCAACAGTTGAGTACAAATACATGGATGATGCTGGGCCATTAAGGTTTGATTTCTTCAGTATGGCCAACTGAGATCCTACAGTGGTAGTGTAGGACAGTAGACTAAGGAAAAACCTTTCCCCTTGGAGTATTGCCTCTTGGTGTTCTTGCTCAGGTGGGCTTTAAGATTAAAAAATAGGTTGTGATTTATAGGATTGCCTCTTTTTGCGGATCTGGTCTTCTTTAAAGGTCCTGTTTAAAAGTCAGTGCAGAAAATGAATTTTGGAGAAAAATTTAGCATAAAAGCTTAAGCAAGGAGTCACACTGGTAGAAAGGTGTTATGCTAGGGAGCAAATCCGCATTTAGCCTAAAGGCTCTGTTTGAGGGGAGGGGTGGAATGACAGCAAATGTGTGTTGACCACACCACAGAGGTCTTTGCAACCGCTTGCTGTGGTTTAGCATCTCTGCAGACTCCTGCCGTGCGGTGTGCATGCTCCCCTTTCCTCAGGGAGCACAGCGCACCCAGTGCTTTTGGTTCGCTTTTGCCCAGCAGTCGAGCTGATGTGGCTGGGCCATGCTGTGGGCTCCACTGGTGGACGAGAGCACGTGGGCGTGGGGTGCCACCGCCTGCCTCTCCCCACACACTCTTTGTGTCCTGGCATTTCCCTCTCCCTGGATCCTTGTTTAGCAGCATTAACTCTCTGGTGCAACTTAGTTAATTTCAAAAGCAAATTACTATCTTTTTCAGCACTGTTTCACTGAAACAGCCTAACTCCCACAGGAGAGCTCGGGGCAGCAGCGAGAAAGAGGAATGGCTCTTTATGGGCCCTTATCCTAGTGTGCATGTACTCCGTTCAGGCTTCCTCCGGATATTTTTGCAGCTTCTCCCTCCAAACATGGATGTGTTCTGGTTCATCTCTCCCCTAACGGTGTGTGCCAGGGTAGTTTATCTTCTGCTCCTTGTGCCTTTTCATCTCTTCTCAAACTTAGGTTGGTTTAAGACCATCTCCTAGATCATCTGTGCTTGTAGGTATCTCTCTCTCCTTTGTCACTCCTTCCATCCAAAGGTACTTGCTTTCCTCAGCTCTTATCCTCTGCTGACTCTTCCTCTCTGTGGGTCCTCTACACTAATCATCTTGTAAAAAAAAAAAAAAAAAAAAAAAGAAGGCCCAGAAAACCCCAAAACAAACAAACAAAACCCAACCAACCAACCAACAACAACAAAAAAAACCACTGGAGACCTTACTCTACTGGGAGACATGGGAGGTTTTTGTTTTGGGTTGGTTTTTTTTTTTCTTTAACATCATCTTAAAAGGAGGGGCGGATCACTAGGTATTCCTGAGCAATACCTTTGGCTTGTTAGACTGAAATCAGTTCAGCACAGTGGGATCAGAGAGAGAGGCCCATGGGAAATATGGCCACAATTTGCATGTGGCTGTGAGCCATTACAGTTATTTATTTTTCCCTCCTGACATCTGTGTGTTGTTTCTGTTGAGCCTTGCTTACCCTTTTGGCAGGGTTTTTAAAAGAATGGTTTTTTGCTTGTTTGTTCATATGCACGTTGTAGCTTTATCCACATCTGCTTACAAGTCCAGTTGATCGTTAAGTGTCTAAATATGAAGGTACTTTAAATCAAAACAAAATTCTGTGTCTGCTTTGGAGTAAGCTATTATCATAGCTCAAGAGATGGAGTTTGTTAGCAAGAGATTAAACAAAAGCCAGGAGCCAGATGCTGTCCTGCTCTTTGTGCATCTTTCCAGACTGCCTTTGCTCCTGAGGCAGAAGTGCCTGTGCTAGTCCAGCAGCAGGTTGACACGACACTGACATCAGGTGAAGTGCAATGGGAAACACGGTGGTGGTGTGATGCGAATCCGCCTGGTGCTAGCAAATTGGTACCAGCCCCAGGGAGAGCTGAGGGGCAAGGGAGGCTTGCGTGGTACTTTGTAACACTCACATATACCCACACACATGTTATCTAGCGGTATTATATTAAAGCTGCCTGTCTTTTTAAACTCAGTGGGATTACTTTGTATGGGTATACTATCTTTACATCTCCATATTTATACTCTAATGATGGTTTTTCATTTATTCCAAGATGGAATTACAGTGGTGACCGTAGTGGCATGAATAGAGTTTTTATCCCATATCAATAACTTCCTTCTGCCATCTTCCTTCTTTCATTCATGCAGATAGAGTAACACAGGTAGAATGCCAATATAACATAAAGCTTCATACTGTTCTGAGAATTTCACTTCTCCTGTAACTTGTCTGGGTACAAACAAAAAAAGAAGCCAATTGAGACATCTGCCTCTAGAGTCTTCCCTTGTTTCATTCTGCAAGGTGAATGAATATAATTTTTTGGCAGAGCGAGTTACTAGTCCTAAAGAAATGTTGGCTTGTTTGGTTTGCTAGGAAAGCCTTTGTCTCTTCAGAGCATTAACAAACAATACTCAGTTACTTTATGCCAATTATTGCAAAGTTTCCTGGGCTTTCTAATTCTGGTCTGGGCAACCTCTGCTCTTCGGATCTATGAATTTCTTGCTCATAGCATTTATATTGTGCTGAAGGAGCTCTATAAAGACCTGTTTGTACTTGAATCAAACAGTCCAGAGTCCATATATGACTAACTAAAGTAGGGGGGCTATTCCCTTCCTGCCTCTTTATTTATTTATTTATCTATTTATTAAATCATGCATCTTCTCTCTGTTTTCTCTTGTTTCTCTTTTCCTTTCATATTGTCTTTCTTTTGGTGGTCTCCTCTTCTTTATGTTCCATTCCCTTGGGTTTACAACCTTTCTCAGATCTGGTATACCTTTATATACTAATACACCTTGATATACTTTCTGAGACCTAATGTGCCTTGATCTACAAGGTCTATACCTAATATGCCTTGATGTACTCGAGCTAGTTTGACAGGAGAAGGCCCATCCTGAGAAGACGTACAAACTGAAATGTTTGCTTCAGTGCTCATCGTATATGTATGTGTATAAAATCATTGAAGGCAGAGGAAATGTAGGGAAAACCATATTAGTGTGTGCACTTTTTTATTCGGTCCTAGAAGTTAAATGGCTATAGCTTGTGTCATCTGAAAGAAGAAGGCAGGTTATGTGTCCTAAGAAAAAACAGAGAATGAAAGATGGATGAGAAGCAGTAAAAAGTGACACACAGTGTAAAAACCATGGCAAAATATCATCGAAACTGGGAAATGGAAGGAAAATAATTGACAACTGCTGTCCCTTAAATGTGGTTTCATATTTGTTATGGTATGGACATCATTTTCCACCGTGCTCTTCAGACTTTTAGTGCAGTAACTCATCACATGCCAGTCAGTTTATCTTGACCACATAACAGGCTGGACCCCATGTTTTTCCTTATTTTGTCTATGTCAGCTATAGCATTCAAGTTTTAAGAAATAGATTTTTTTTTTTTAATTAATTTCTCCTTAATGGTGTTTAAATTTAGTACATGAGTTGATATGACTCAAACCAGAATGTTTGGTTCACCTTCTCTTATCTCTTTTTTTCCCCCCCCCCCAGTTTATGAATTTCTGTTACTTTCTGTATTACTTTGTACTACTCAGTTTGTAAAATCAATAAACCTATCATTTCAAATGCATTTGTGTTCAGTCTCCGTCATATAGCCTGCATTTGAGCACAGAACAGAAAATCTGAAAATAAATCTTGGGAAATTAATAGAAAGGAAGCAAAATTAACCAGGATGTCTCGACTCTCTAGCATGATGCTCCACTAGACACTTTCAGTTTCCCCTAGATCATAGCTAGAGCTCCGCTTAGACAACATAGATATTCATATCCATGGTGCACAGTCTTCAATAGATGCTGTTTACATTATTTTAATTATCTGAAAATTTAAATAATTTATTTAAAAAAAAAATTAAAATGGTGTGAATGTGCCTGAACTAGAACTTAGCATCATCTTTCTAAAAGTGCCCATTTAATTTGTACTCTTAATTTGCTGTAATAGTAAAAGGAATGCCAAGTGCTAATTTCTATATTTAAACAGGTGAATCAATCAATGTTTTGGCAATGTCGGCAATTTTTATTGTTATATGAAAATGGTCATTGGCTCAGCTCCCACTTTCTGTTACAGTTTCAGACATTTTACATTTTGGTATTCTGGTGAATAGAGCCACTGTCTTCAGAGCGCAGCTGCCACTTGCAAAGCGCTAGTGTAGATTCAGGTAGGGTTTAGATTTTTCCTTTAGTTTATGCCTTTCCTTAAAGTGATACCCACTTTTGGAAGTACGTAAGCTCCATGATAGCAAGATGGTGTCTGCAGCTTAACCTTTCTTGCTTAGGCATGAAATAGGAGTTGTGCTATCTTGATGACAGTGTTTGGGAGGGATAGTGGGGAAGGAGTTCTGGAGTAATTCAGTCTTGAAAATTACATCATTGTGTGTTGTTTGAGAGTTATATTTGTCTCAAAATGTGCATTGACGTAACATGGAAAATTTGATTTGTTAATTCTTTTTAGATGGAATTGATTAAAAACATAAGCACTGCTGAGCAACCCTATTTATTCACTAGACACGTTCATTTCCTCAATTTCTCAAGGTAAGGCATTTTTTCAGTTAAAAGTCTTTTTCATTGATTTCTATTAATTGTAATACATAGAACATTTTCCCTCCTTTTTTACATACAAACAATACAATGTACTTCCCCCCCCCCCTTTCTGGCACTGGAAGTCACATTCAGAAGTTGGGTTATGTTTTTTTCCGTGTTCTCTTTGCTACAGAATAGTTATGTACAGTATGTTTGTGAAAAGCCAGGGTGCTGTTGCATGCCTTTGCCTCTGAGATGATCTTGGTTTACAACATTTCCAGCCAGCATATATGAGATGGTAACTTGGGTCTTTAAACTGTGCACTCGTGTTTTAAAAGTGGCAGCACACTGCTGTGAATGTTTCATCTCTGTATAGCCAGATACCAATACAAGACTGAAAGCTCCACTGAGTTCATTAATTTTGTACCTGGAATGACTGTTCACCAGTTTAACCAATTTAATTTTGTTCTGACAAAATAGTCTCCATTCCACAGGATACAGAAGTATTTATAAACCATTCAAATGGATTATGCTCTGTATCATGGGAATGCAGTCCCTTCTGGCAGCTATTTAAAAGTATGCAGCAAGACTCGAGACATTTATAGCACAGAATGTGAAGAAAATTGAATTTGGATGAAACTTTTGAGGAATTTTTGGAAGGTCACAAATGAGTGATGCCAGTTAGCATTTAGCCAGGACACAGAGGTTAAAGCTGACTGCAGATGGTTATTGCCCAGGCTGTAAATTTAATTTGGAAATTATATTCAGGAACCTGTGCCAGGACTTGGACTCCTTGCATTTAGATAAAAAAATTTCTGTAGAAGTGTGAATTTTCTGCAGATCTTTGCAAGAGCTTGCCTAACTTCCCAGCATTTTGTTTACATGGTAATGTCAGTGCATGTCTTTTGAATGTATGGCTTCAGGCATGGGTAGACAGTGTAGTAAGAAATGATAAAATTGGAGGGGGGAGCTGTTGTTTAGTTTTGGTTTTTTTAGAAAATAAAATATTTTGAGCAATTAGAAATTCACTTGATATATCAGCTTAACTATGGGCATGATTTCGTTACATGAAAACAAGAAGAGGTAAATAAAACTCCGATCTTCTGTGTTCTCTATTCTGATTCCATGAGAGTTCCATTTGTAATGTATTATCTTTAAAGAATAAAACTCATTAGAATAGACTTCACATCTTTGGTAAATGATCTCTCCTCTCTGCTGAAATGCAAGATCAAACAAGTAGTCATGCCTGAGGGTCAAAGGGATGTTTCTTGATTAAACTGATTTTTCAGAGATGGTATGCAACATTAGGTATGTAAGAAAAAGATTAACATTGTTACCTCTTGCTCCTCCCAAGATCCCATTTTCTATACATACGGCACATCCTTGCCACATAGGTAACATGTTTCTTCTATAATGTATCCATGAGATGAAATCTCTCTACATTTTTCTTTCAATACAAATTTGTGAAAATATATAAAAATTATGTAAGATGTTTAAAAGTATTTGCAGCTTCCTTTTTCGCTGTTCCTTGCAAACCTGAAAAACATGTTTTTTGTTTTGAGAGGACACTTGGTTTAACTAGTAGCTGTAGAGTAGTGAAAAGGCTGATGAGTCTTTTAAATGAGACATCATTGAAGTGCATCAACATTGCATCAGCATTGGTTTAGCATTTCCTAGTGTTTTCTGATAAATTAAACATTTTTGAGAGTTTTAGTCTTTAGTTTTGAAATTTATTGGTAGTGTTACACCTAACAGTGAAGTAGCATGTTGAATATTTTCTCTGTTCCTTAATTCCAGGGTGGTTTTTTTTGAACTGATTTCATTAGGAACTGGAGTGTCAAGTATTGATTTTCCAGAAATTTCAAGAATATGATTTAAATACACATTATAAGTATTACAGTATTGTGAAAGTGTTTTAGTTTTGCTTGATTTTTTTAAACTACTCCTTTATAGACCATCTCTAGTGGATAGCTGAACTCAAATTGTCTATGGGATATGGTTCTTCCCGTTTGCCCCAGCTTTTCTGCCAGCTCAACGTAAAAGCCATGCAATACCCCAGAAACTAAAAGAATGAGGGTCAAAGTATCGATGTGATGTTTTCTGGCTGACAGCTGAAGACCTTAGACAGCAGCTTGCCGTGAGCAGCCAGTGCAGTGGGGAGCGGGACGGATGCGCAGGGACATGTAGGAGACAACCAACTCCTGACTGCAGGCTTAGAGCAGCTTCAGAGCCATGAAAGCTCAAAGTTCAGCTTGAAGATTGAAGAACCCTACTTTGGTGAAACCCCTTGCTCCTTCCCAAGGAAGGGGATGAGGCTTTCTACATGCCATTGTAGCAGAGCTGTTAGTGGAAATCATGAATTTTTGCAGGGGCAGCCATTCTGGGCATTAGTCCAGTGACCAAACTCACTTCTCTTGTTTGGCATTTTATACCTTTGAAAGCAAGCTTTTGTTTGCAGGAAGGGATAAGGAATGCTTTATTCTCTTTCCTTCTGTGTGTATCGAGCTGGCAGACAGGTAGGAGATAGAAGGCATGTTATCTTTGCTACGCTTTTGGTCAGCTTGAAGGTCACTGTTGGGACAAAAGGAGTCTCTTCCACTTGCCTTGCACTTCTCTGCTTGAGTGCTTTCAAGATCTGTAGGGATTGCATTAAGCCGTTTGGAGCGTATCACCAAGGTACTAGAGAAGCAGAGAAAATGTAAGCAGAGGCGTGCAAAACAGGAGCCTGCTTTGCTTTCACTTATTGGTGCTTTTCAGCTGCCCAAACAGTAGTAAGAAAAATAAATTTGATTTTTGTTTAACATCACTGATGTGAATAGCAGCAATGACAAATCACTTTGGATTTCCCTCCTTTGCACCCTGCACCTGCTTATAAACCTGTCAGCACTTAAAGCTCTCTGATTATTCAGAAAAGCATCATGGCATTTACTTATGATTGTTTCCAACTGGAAAGAAAAGGGACTATATCTTCTTTCCAGAAAAAATCTCTAGTGGAAGTGAGCTAAGCCTTCAGTGGTAAATTTGAGCACATGCATGTTTCTGAGGCACCATTAGTTTTGCTGAAGGAAGTTCTAAAAACTTGAAAATCTCATCCTGACCTGAAAGCTTGCCAGGGCCGTTTGCCCCTCGTTTTTGAACAGTGGTTTAAGAGTGCCTGCTGGTTCGGCTGAGTAAACGTATCCTTGTTTACTCTCCTACGTCTTTATCTTTTAGTTAGTACTATCTTTTCTCAATCCAAAGTAGTGCAAAGAGGCAGACAAAAAGACAAATCTTAAAAGGATGCATTAAAGCAAGTCTTAATGTGAATTTTTACAGACATAAATCTAATTAATTGCAGCTTCAAACAGAAGATAAAAAACTAAGTTTCTTGCTCTTCTTTGATGTGAGTGAATTTCTGCATAGCACTTGTCACAGGAAAAGCTTTTATTCCCAGTGGTTTGCAGCTTCTGTTCCCAGTCTCTCCAGTGCAGCTAAGGCTAGCTTTAGGAGACAACCCAGTGCCTCGGGAGGGTGGCTGCTCCATCCAGTCCATTTTGGTACCATTTCTTTTGGGGAAGGTGGTGCTGTTTATTGAATTCTCCTTTACTTGTGATTCCTGGGTGAGGCTTTTCATTATGGCTCTGTGGTCATCGTCCTGCTCGTTTCATCCTAAATGCTGGACTGACCTCTCCATACCTGGCTTTCTTCTAATAACCCTACTTGGAAATGTTCTTACACACAGAGGTAAACTTTTAGGTGCTTTTTGGTTTCGTACTGGCTGTTGCTACTGGGGCTAGCCTAGCATGGGATTTTCTTGCTCTTGATTGGAAAAAGAGTGTATTCCTCAGAAGTCTTCCATGAAAGCATCCAGGCTGCATTTGAAGGCATCGTGTTACGCCACCTCTGCCACTTCCTTGGGCACTTCGTTCCAGTTGTCTGTCAGCTTTACTGTCAAATTATTGTGGCTAATTTCTAATGTGAATTTCTCTGGCTTTTGCTCCTTATTGACTGAAATGCTTTTTTTGTTCCCTGATGTTTCTCCCCGTGCATCTATCTGCCACTGCTGTCTCCAAACACCTTTCACTCTTCCTTTTGATCACAGGTACTCTCAAACCTCTTGCCAGCAGGTGCTTTCCTCATCCATTTAATAACTCTGTGACTCTTCTCTGAAACTTCTCCAGTAGTTCCGTAGTCTTTATTAAGTGTACGCATCAAAACTGTACTCTGGACCTGTATCAGCTTCACTAATGCTGTATGTTGTAGAAAAAAAACCTCTGTGCAGTCACCATGCTTACACCTTCTAAAGCTACAGTTGCGCCAGAGCAATCTGGGCTTTCAGGGGGAGTTGTTTTTCCAGTGTTTTTCCTAGATCCTTTCCTAGTCACTGTTTACCAGGCTGCCATTTCCCATTCTGTAGAAATGGCCTTCATTCCTTATTCTTAAATGTGTTAACCAAGGGGAAAAAAGCATGAAGCATGCAGAATTACTAGCTGCTGTCCTACTGCAGTGGATGTTGTGAGGCAGAAAATTCTTAGAATAAAAAAAAAAAAAAGAAAAAAAAAAAAGATGATCTCCCTTGATATTTATGTGTACTCTCAGAATGCTGAGATCTGTTGGCCTATGTTAAAAAAAACCACAAGAAAAAATAAAGAACTTTTTTTCTCATGTGCCCAAGGAGCTCTAGAAGTTGCCAGTCATAATCTGTGCTGTGGTCTGCAGTGCACGGGACAGAGGCACCCACGTCCACTTGTGCGGAACTCAGGAATTCAGGAGGTTTGCCTCCGCACAGGGATGTGCGCCCGAAAAGGGCACGTTGCAGGACCAGGATGACAGCTGTCACTTATCTTTGTCATATTCCAATTCCTTTTCAAAGTCAATGCTACATGTATTTAAAAAGAATTGTCAGAGCCATTAAATTAGTAAAAATACTGATTTTTTTTTTTCTTTTCCTGAGTTCAAGTTTGCATACTAATGTTGCTGAGAAAAGCATCCAAAATGTTAATCAGAAGCAAATACTAAAGAATGTCTCTAAGCAAGTAAAGGTTTATATGCTGATACATTTGCTGAGATTGTAGGTGTTATTGGTAGATCCAAGCAGTACAGTATTAGAGTACAGAAGCTGTGAAGAACTAGAATAACCTGCAGAGAGACAAAAAGCTATTTCAGGATAGCTACAGGTTGTTCGCTGTGCTTTATCATAAATACCGCTTGTCATCTATTTATTTAGCCTGAGAAGAAATGAAGCCGGAAGAAGCTTCAAGTTTGTGGAAAAGCCCCACTTGACCTCTTAGTAATCTTCTGCTGAATTAAGTAACTGTAACAGTCTTTGGGCAGCTACTCAAGATGCTTGGCGTGTGCTCCAAGTGTCACAGATTTCAGAGAAGCAGAAAGAACATTTGCAGGAACACACAGGGGGTGGTGAGGCCACGGTTTTGGGTCAGGATGAGTCAGGGATGGGAGAATTGCGCAACTCCCATTTTGGACACAGGAAGGCAGCTTTCCTCCCTCCGACACCAACTGTTATCTTCCGAGCACGCACGTACGGACCCCGGTTCGGGCAGAGCAGGAAGCTTGGCCTCTCCCTCCTGTCTCGGGGTAAATGAACATTTCAGGGTAATGTGTAAAAACCTGAAGACGTGCCTCTGTCAGTGACTGGTAGGTGACTTTTGCTTGTTTAAAGGCTGGCTGGTTAGGTCAGGGTAAAGTCATAGGAGGGAGAAGCATTAAAAAGACCACCCAGAGAGAGAAACAGGCTTTTTCATGTCTCACTGGAGCCATGTATTCTTTACTTTCTGCAGTAGTTGTAGGCCACTGGGGAATGATCTCCTTTAAAATTTCCTATGATGTGGTAAGGAGATGCAGAGATAAAGCATGGACTCAGTTTAATCTTACATTTTAATTAGCCCTTACAGTTCAGTTCAGTATGTCTTACTTGTTCAAAGCCAGGATGAATTTATCACCCAGCATTAGTATGTGAGGAGTCATCCTTTCTGCGCTGTCGGGCTGCTGCCCTCTTCTTCCTTTCAGCTGCCGTTTAAAATCTGTGGCGTGTATTTAGCATATGTGTGGATGTGCTCGAGGGGAGGGGACACCACTTTCCTTTTAGCATAATTTTCTAAGGAAATAAGACTCATACAACAGTTCCAGCTGTTCTGCATGTCTTCCAGTTTCCCCCCACGCCTCATTCCTAAATAATTTCTGAACTCACTGGCCAGTTTCAGACCAAATTTGGAAGGCCAGTAGAAGACTCAGAGACAACCACGCTGCTGCAGGTACATCTGCTGAAGGGAAGGCCAAGCAAAACAGCGCTGCTGGGCCACAGCCAGCAGCCACCTCCCTGTGCCCTGCTTGGATGCCAGCCCAGCTCTGCTGTGTCCCTCTTGCTTGGTGCATGAGGGGTGTGGGGGGACAGGTTTTGAGGAGAGAAACGTCTGTTGGGTCTTCTGCTTAGGAAGGTACTTGCCTTTAGTACCTGGAATCAACATAAGAAATGTTTCTGGATTTCTGTTATTCATTAACAGAGTTAATGTGTAAAGTTGTTGTTTTTCTTGAAAAAGTCTTTTTTGGTAGACAGTCTGTATGAGCATTACTGATAGTTGTTTTTTTTTTTTTTTTAAATATTACTTTTTTGAACAGACACAATGGCCAACACTAACTAATAAAAATGAGTAAATCAGGCTGCTGTAGCGGCAGACAGTGTCACATGCAGCAGTGCCGATCAGTTTGGACACTTTCCTTCAACTCTGACCTGAATTCTGAATTACAGGTAGCAGTAAATCACATGCTGTATGAAGGCAGAGATAGACAAAGAGATTCAGTCTGGATAAGCCCCAAACTAGACTTAGTTTCTGAATATTTTTCAGGGTTTTTTGTTATTCATCAGTTTTGTGTTGTTTCTCATGCAGAAGCAGCTCTAAAAATTGCAGTTTAACACAGCAATTTGACATTACAGCATTCCCTGTTCTTGGGCTCTGTAAAATATGTCCGTAGCCAACAAACAAAAAGGCGGTAAATCTTGAAGAATTAATGTGACTACGTCATGTGAATAAGCTGCATGTTTGAAAGCAGGAGCACACTCTGTGCTGACATCGTGGTGGTTGAAAGCCTTGCATGTTAGCTTGTTGATCGTTTGTAAGGGTTGGATGATACATTTACAGTTTTTTATGGCAAATAAATATCTTGCTTTGCCATGAGTTAACCTATGTACATGTCTTTGGTCCATTGATTTGGAAATAGAATTTCACTTTTAAATTTTTTTTATAGACTGGTAAGAGGTCAGTAAAACCAGGGTGATTCTGTGATGCTGTTTTCATTGACTTAAAACAGAGTCATGGGATATTTGTCACAACACTCAGATTTATTAATAAACTTGAGGATTCTTGTTTCTCCCTTTCTCTGGAATAAGTAATACCACACAGAGCATTTGCAGAACGTGGCTATTACGTGTTTCAACCGTGCTCCAATAGCTTTTGAAAATAGTGTGCTGGGCAAATGCGTGGAGCTGGCATAACAAGATGCTGAATGTCCGTGACCTTTGCTTTGAATGCAAACTCAGGTATACTTTGTATGAACGGCAGTAGTTCAGTCAGCTGTCACTGACTCTGTACAGCTCAGCTGTGGGAGGGATTGGGCTCTTTGAATGCCTCCTTGAATCAACATCTTGAAACAATGATTGCAGCCTAAGATTATCTGTTAAAGTAGTTTCATGTTGTGGATTTTTTCTCCTTTAAAAAAAACCCATACACACCTAGGAAATGTCATTAAAAATATGGTAACAAAAAAATTATTACCCTCTGGGTAAGCTCTTAAAAGTAGGGAAATGTCAGCTAAACTTATGTGCACGGCCTTAACACTGTGTCTTTATGTGTGTTCGTTATAATCTATACTTTTTGCTAACACATCATGAAACACTTTCTACCGTCATGTGAGGTCTGCCTTGTAAAGTACACATTTCATGAATGGCCACATGGTGCTGTAATCCCTCCTACATCTTTTTTCCTTTTTTATACTACATTTTTTTAATGATGTGAGTGTGTAATGATGTTTTTTAACTGTGACTTGATGGAAGGCTAAGCACAAATCTAACGTGCAGTTTGACCTTTGTATGGTCTAAGTGGTTTCTTCGGGTTTATTTTTTTAAACAACATTGCTCTATGGTGAGTTTTTCTACAGGTTTTAAGATTATCTGATTTAAAATTTATTTCCCTAGATTTCCTGTGTTCTTTGCATAATAGACTTTTTAGCTTTCATTCAGCTGGTAATACGATATTCTCAGAATGGAGATGGTTGCTTGAAATTTAGTTACTGAAGGTGGGATCAGGCATAACACCTAAATTATCCTTTTTTTACTGT
This sequence comes from Gymnogyps californianus, assembly GCF_018139145.2. Classification (NCBI taxonomy): domain Eukaryota; kingdom Metazoa; phylum Chordata; class Aves; order Accipitriformes; family Cathartidae; genus Gymnogyps; species Gymnogyps californianus. The sequence goes on from NC_059473.1 coordinate 55,501,145, forward strand.
TGTTTGGTTTCTGTGCTCACATTCACAGTGTAGATTATATTACCAGTTCGGGAGTAACTTAATTTAAGAAAGATGTTGATTACTCTGAAAGAGTCCAAAATAGAATAAAGAGAATGATCAGACATATAAATAATTGACCTGTGAGGAAAGATTGAAAGGGCAGAGAAAGAAAGAAAAATAGAGAAGCCTGGGAAAGAGGGGACTGCGATAACACTTTTGAATTTTATATTTAAAAGGTTCTGCAGAGATAAAGGGACTATACGGTTCTTTATGAGTAATGATAGCAGAAGTGGTGGTCTTAAATTGCATCGACAGAGTTCTAGATCAGACATTTAGGAAAAAGCATGAACAACAAGGGCAGCGAAGCAACAGAATCGACTGTACTTGAGGATTTTGGAGCTGGTAGTGGCAATTATAGAGCTGATCCTGCCTTCAGGCAAAAAGATGAATTGTGGCAGTCCCAAGTAATTTCTAGTCTTTCTCACCCTTGTGTAGTGCATGGTACAGACTATTTAGGTTTGAACCTAAAACCTTCATCTTGCAGGAAGGAAATTTAAGTCTTGATTCAAAATCACCAATACTGGAGAATCTGCTGCCCTTGGTAAATTCTTCCAATACTGAATTGTTCTCTCAGATTGTAAATTGTGAGTTATTTTTCCTCTTAATTTTTCTGAGAAATCAAATTGACTCCTTTTCCTTGGATCTCAGAGTACATTTGCCCACTATGTAAAGACTCCTTTTATCAAATTTTTCCTCTATGTAAGCTTTTGTATGTAATTTCTTACATGCCGTGGCGCAGTCACTTCTCAGCCTTCTCTGTATTTTTTTCCCATCTCCTTTTCAAGCTGAAGGTTTTCAGTTTCTTGACATTTTTCAATTGCAAGACATTTTTTTTTTCATCCTTCTTGTGACTCTGTAGTGAACTTTGTGCATGCTTTGCTTAAAATGGACTCTGTTAGTGGTCATGTCAGTGACCAGCTGTGGCATGTCTTTGCTCCTCTCTGCTCCTGCTTCTCAGAAAAAGAGAAACTAGGATTATTCTGGCCTGTAAGGTCTCACACACTGCTGATAATCTGTGGAGGCATGCAAGTCCTTGCCAGAACTGCTTCTTCCCTGTGAGTGTCCTCTGCTTCTGGTTCTAGATGCTTTGGGTTTCATTTGCCCGTACTACAGCGCATGATGTTTGCTTATGTCTTGCCCTGTGGCTCAAATGGCTCTTTATCAGCAAACCGCTCCCTTCATTATTCTCTCCTTTTGCAACTTTATCTGAAAATGTTATCAGTAGTTTTGCACTTATCTTCTGAATCACGGATTATCATGTTAAACTGTGTAGATTCAAAGCTCCCTCTGTTTGATGGTGATTACACAGAATTTCACATCTGGGTCAGGGCAGCCATGTTTTCAATTTCAGTTACATTGATTTTTATATTCTGTACATTGTATACACGATATATACCACCAAGTTACAGTGATTTTTTTTATTATACCCAATTTACTGTATTTCAGTTTCCATATGGACATTCCTAGCATTATCTGGAGTAGCTTCCTGTGACAGCCATTTCCACAGGACAGCTGGAATCACCAATGACAGTCTTGATAAATGTATTCATATGAGAAGTTGAATATGCAGTGCCAAGCGCATTGCAACATCCTTTGCATTATAACCTTCCTAAGAAGTCAAGCCCCAAGATTTTATGTGAACATAACTATCTCAGCCAAATCTGTGGTCTCATCCAATTTTGAAGATGTATCTTTTCTACACACCACGTTTGTTGATTTAATACTTTCCAAAGAGCTGTATCAACTGTTCTACTATTTGCTGGAAATTTATTGTAATAATTTGTAATTAGTTTTTCTGTTCCTCTATATAATGTGTGACATTTGCATCTCTGAATGATAATGAAATGTTAATCAGAGGTACAGAGAGATCCTGAGCCAGACCTTTGGAAAGTCTTGAATACAAGGTATCTGGAATTAAGTGATTTTAAATAATGCAGAGTTTGACTATAGCTGCTTAGTGTTTTGTGGAGAATTAGTGTTTTCTCTCTTACTTGTTTCCAGATGTAACTTTGCATTACATAAATGAAAACACAGTTAGTATTTCCGTCTCAGGTGTTGCCTTTACTTGAGTTGGGGATTCTGTACAGACCCAGGCAGGATTTGTATCAGTGTTGGTGCTGTTCATTATGAATTTATATATTAAACTACTTTGATATCCTCAGCATAATGAAAGGCATAGGAAAAAAACCTTATTGTTTAGCATGCATGAATGTAAAAGACTGAGAAAAATACAATATAAAATATTCTGGGAGATTTGCAGGATAGTGAAATAGAGAAATATAAGGCTTTATAGTGTAATTTTTTAGCCATTCGCTGGTCTGAGGCAGTTTACTAAGCAATTCCCAGAGGACTCAGTTGTGATTTTTACAGTGACATTACCCAGACACATCACTTAAGAAGCTGAAATTTCTACTATTGAAATCACAGCTCCAGAAAGGGTAATTAATGAGTGGAGTGTTGCCAGTTTGCACTATTTTACTGTTAACCTTGAACCACTGGGCACTTTGGATCCCCAGACACACCTCCCATTCAAGGCCAGGCCAGCCAAGGATGCAGTTTTGAAACAAAAAGATTTATCTCAACTCACTTTCCTTTTTTCCCTCCTAATTCCAAAGAAAAGCTTGAAAACATGAGCACAGCGTAGGGTGAAGGCACAAAAGCTGGAAGCGAGGCACTACAGACAAAAGCAAGAAGATAAACTTTGGAGGCTGGCAAGACCATATAGTCCCAGGCAGGCAGTACCTCAGCCCACTCCTCTGGGAATCTTTGCAGCTCGTCCTTGAGGAGGGTCACTGGAACACCCAGAGGTGCCTGGTGCCTTGTGTGCAGAATAGGGTTGCTTTGTCACAAGTGCATGCTAATACAAGATGTTATAGTAACTTTTCATTTCAAGATACCTTTTTCAGAAGATAGATTTTGATGTAACTGCGTCTTATTTAAGTCCTAAAAAGGTGAAAGTAGTACCTTAGTGCTTTTACGTGACCTCCCCGTGAAGCTGTGCTGCAGAGCAGGTAATGGAGCTGCGACATAATTGATGAGTAAAGCTTGCTGGGCAATTGTGCTCTCGGCATGTGATTCTCAGTTGTATGAAGCTGTAAAAGGAGACTGCTTCCTTTCTAAGGACACAATACGACTGTCACTATTAATATTAGGTGACTGTCAGTTCTTGTTTGCTTCTGTTATATTGAATTTCTAGCAACGAACTCATTTGTTTAAGGGGAGACGTTTTACATTAAAAGAGTAAGAGGAAGCCAGCATTCTTATAGAGAATAGGTTGGGAGTCTTCCTCAAGGAGTGTGGTTTGCCTGCAGGGATAAAGAAGCCTACTTCTGCTTGTGCAAAGAGTTTTGTGCTGAACAGAAATGCAGCAGCCTCCTGAAGTGAAGTGAAATGAAAAATAATAGAGACTGAGACATCCTCCATTTTAAAGCCAAGCAAATCACTTTGGTTGAATTTTTTAAATTCTTTTTTTTTTTAAACTTATAAGGGATTTGTAAATGGTTTTGAACAAAGATTTTGCTCATGTAAATAATAAAATTGGAATTCATCAGAGACATTTTTCTAAGGGGCGGACTTGCAACATCTGGCTTGTCAGGCTTTTTTTTTTTCACTTTTATTAAAAAAGGGATGGGGGAATGTATTATTAATGAACGTAAGTATCATTGATTGAAGCTTGCAAATATTCTAGTTATTTTGATGAGGAATCCAAAAATATTCCTGTCACAACAGAGCAGTTAAAACTAATGGGATTTAATAGTATATACTAAATAAATCAGGAGAAGTTAAGTACAGGAAGAGCACTGCAGAGGATCGGTGTATACATTTTCAGTGCTCCGCTGGAGTAGTGGTGTCCTCGCCCACTCTACCCAGTTGCGGCAAAGTGCTGCTGGGCGTGAGAATGATCAGGTACCTTTATCATGCAGGATCCAATCTTGATCCCGCTCAGAGAAGGTAAGCCTTCTGCTCAGGCCTAGAAAAATGTGATTGTATCCCTTTTTGAATCCTTCACGATAGGTATTTGAGTATAAATAAGGTGACATAATGTATAATGAGAGCACAATATGTTATTGTTTGCAAGAGCACTTTCATGTGAGTGGTGTTAATTTGAAAAGTTTCACTCTGGAGAGCTAAGTAATATTTAATATGTTGTGATTGATAGGTACCTAAAAATATGCAGAACATACTTGAACAAATGGAGCATTGATTTGCCCTTTTTTTTTCTCTAGTAGCTTAAGGTTATTGATTTTTTTAACCAATAGGATTTTTTATGCCATGCGAGTGCTGCTTAGCTTCAATGAAAGAGTCTCAGTACAGTCCACAGAAACAAATGGTTGGAATATGAAGTATTATAAACTATTTTTTTTTAAAAATGCAGATTTGAATAAGAGCCAGAACAGACTTAATTTTTCTAAAAATTCCCTGCTTGTTGCCTGGTGGAGGAACTGCAGCTGGGTGTATACCAGGCTGGTTATGGTGTGCAGAAAATCAGAAATTCAAGCTGTCCTGTGGGGGGGCACAGTCTCCATTTCAGAAATGCGAAGTTCCTCTGTAGCTGTTTGTGAAAGAGTGGCGTCCTATCTCAGGTGTCCTCTTGGGACAGATGAGCTTGCATGTGCCTCTTCTCTCAGAGCTCTTGGTACTGAATTTACAGTTCATGTGTTCAGGGACATGACCATACCAGCAAAAGGATGGGCTCTGACACTTCGGTGGGTTGGTTATGCAATCTGACCCCGCCTTTTACTTTAGAAAAGACAGTATGTGTTGAATATTTGTATCTAGACAACTAATAGCTGCCTGCATGTGATTTTTCTCTCTTCTGAGGAACATTTAGGCTTAGCATCCTCTACAAAACCCGGGGCAGGATATCCCTGCTCTCTTGCTTCTCTGAATCTTGTAATCTTTCTGTCTCTGTCTTATGACAACTTGCTGCTGTCATCACTTCTTACTGTCTTCATTGCTTCCCCTTTCCTTTGCTCTTCTCCACTCTCTTCTGTCTTTAGATCATTGCTGTTCTGCATCAAGCAGCAGGAAGATAATGTGTTCAGTAATTTAGATGCGACCTATTCTTGCCAGCCATTTCACTTGAAAAATTTAGTTTTCATGGCTACCAGCCATGGCATTCACCAGCAGCTTTCTATTTGAATAAATATTGTCAAAGCTTTATGCCCTCATTGTACTATGGTATTTGCAGGAATGCCTTTTTTTAATGTAGGTTTTATTTCTGTATAAAGACAAAAAGCGGCAAAGACAAGCTCAGAGAAGAATTCAGGATACTGAATTCAGGATACTTCCCTTGCACACCCATGTCCAAACTGGGCTATGCACTAATCAGGAAGCAAGGAGCACCTGCCTTCTTAATGGGAGTGTTTTAAAGTTTTATGCTGTCTGTGCAGTTTCAAATTATGGCAGTGATCCTGTGACATTGAGGTCAATGGAATTACTGATATGCATAGTTATTCATGAGACAAGCCTTTGCAGACTGTATTTAGTGGTCTGGGGTATCGCAGAATAAAAATCAAGTTGAAACTGTATGGGATTTTTCTCTTGTCTTTTACTAGAATTCATATTTTTAAACAATTTTGCTGGCTTCTCAATATTTATGAGGAGCCCTGATCTTTTATTATACATATTCAATTATTCATCTGACTCCAAAGATGAAGAGAAGCCAAGAGGGGTTTTTTAATATAAAGGATGTCTTCAGTTTTCTCTCTTCTAATATTTTACATTTTAAAAGAGAATATATAAATTGTGACTCAGAAAATCATCAGAACAGCATTTAAATACTTAAATATGGCTATGTCCTCAAGCTCCCAAAATAAAGCATAAGCTAGTGCTTAAGTAAGAATTGTTCTCCTAAATTGGGGAAACAGAAGGGAGAAACGTAATCCATGTTCTTGGGCAAATTCCAATTTGAATTTATCCTATGAACTTCTCAATCCAGAAAGGTTTTATTTTGTTCTTTATCTCACAGCATATGTAGTCCATAAGTCTGTTCCATAGCATAAATGTCCATTCTTCAATTTTGACCACAGAAGAGTGTAAGCAACTTTCCTTTTTTTCTTCCAGTTAGGCCTGTTCTCCTCATGCTGTGTATTGATGTAAAATATGCAGTCAATATTTTAACACTGTGAAAATACAGTATAATCACAGACCTTCTCAAACTCCCTTTTCCTCCTTTCCTCTTTTTGTATCCCACCTATTAAACTGAAGATGTTAGTCATGAAGTACCAGGAGGAGGCGTACAAGAGGGTAAAGTTGAGCTGATGAGGTTGCTCTGGTTTATCTTCTCAGCTCTAAATTGCAGGTACCTGTGCTGCACTTTGCTTTTGTGCAGAGCCTGATCACAGCTGGTTTTACCCTTTCCTTTTCCTTGGACTCATGTGTACTCGAAATTGATAATTTCTTTTTTGAAGCAGGAATTTTCATATTGACTTTTTTAAAAAAAATCTTCATGAAGTGCAGTACAAGGATAAGGCGTTGCATAACCACGAAATAACTTCAAATCCAGCCGGTGGTGCAGGTTGGGGGTGAGGGGAGGAAGATCTGCACAAGTTCCAGCAAATATAAAGATGGAAATACCATGCATATCTGTCAGTTCATCCAAAGGAAGCCTTTTGAAATAAGGTTGAATGTTGCAAAATCCTTTGCACGTTACTACACTTAATGTACAGGTGAAAGTGATCCAAGGCTGCCTTATGGCAGTTAGTGTTAGGCGGTGCCTGCTCTGACATGACTTCCCAGATGGGAAACGTATTGAGAAGAAGAAATGCTCATTCTTGGATTCATCTGAAAACAGCAAGGAGAAAACTCAAGAAGCAAAACTATTGACACAGTGGAAAAAATGGTCTTAAACTAAAATGTTTATAGTACACAGGTAGCTTAAGGTGATAGCGTATTTACTGTTCATCCTAAAGAGATCTTACATGCTTTTACAAAGTTTTGGTAACTAGTTGTAAGCTTCTCAGTTTCACTCCTAACTTTGTAAAAGCTCTGAACTTCTGTAGAGAGTAATTTGAAAACATTCAGATGAAAGATGGATACGTGTGCCTGTGTGGAACCTTCTGATGAGATTCACCCATTTTTCTTCCCACCAGGTTTGGAGGAGACCAGCCGGTGTACATCAATATTATTAGAGATCCTGTCAATCGATTTTTATCCAATTATTTTTTTCGACGTTTCGGAGACTGGAGAGGAGAACAGAATCACATGATCCGTACCCCCAGCATGAGGCAGGAGGAAAGATATCTGGTATGTTTAAATAAAAGGCTTTGATTACCGATTTCCCAGCATCATTACATAATGCTAATGTTCAGACTGGATGCTTGAAAAGTAGGAGACTGAGGCATCTTCCATCTTGCATTTTTTCTTCTGTCTTTGTCTTGCCTGGTCCTTAGTTTGGTCAGCTTTAGTATGTAGTGTTGCTGATGAATTCAGCGATCCAGTTTGATCTTGTATAAGCTGACAGCAAGTCCCAGATTGCCGCTGTTGAATTACAGTCCTTTCACTGAGTTGGATTTGCACTGTATAGTGGTTAAGCATAATAATTCTGCCTGTGTTTATCACTGTGAATATTCAGACAGATTTTTAGGTTGAAACTATGTCTGTAACTGTGCAGCCTCAGAGGAAAATTGGGAAACGGAGCAATTCAGTGAGCCCAAGCCTCTAATGTTCTTGCTGGTAAGTTGTGCATAGTGTTCTTTATACCAGGGCTCTGATCTCAGTTCTTGGTTTGGTTTTGTTGCCCTTTTTGGATTAAGAAGGTGGCAATAATGCTGGATAAGCTGTTCATAAGTTTCAGTTTTGCGCAACTGCTGAACTGTCATAATGTCTGTCAGCCTTTGTCACAGACCAAGGTCCTGTGGCAGTAAGTGTTCTACAAATGCTGAATGAGAAACACAGAAGCTAGGGAGGTGGTCGGTTTGTTTGATACTGACCTCTTTGCATGCACACCAACACCTCCCTAAGACGACAAAATGGTGGAATTAATTGTTACCCTCTCTATAATGAAGATCCAGTTTGATTGAACTCAGCCTTCAGCCACACTTGAATGTGCAGAGGGTTCAGTGACACAGCGGTGACAGGACAGCTTGATGGTCTGCAGTGAGATGTTGCAGGCCAGACATAAAGTCAAAACAAGAGAGGGCTGTGGCTTTTGGAGAACAAAGAGAGAGGATGTTTTGACGATGTTTTGGAGGGGCAGAAGAGTACAAGATGTGATGTGGATGAGCCATAGAGAACACAGCTCTGAACAACTGCCACACAACACGTTTCAGTCCTAGCTGAGGTCAGATGGATCCAAGGAGGGCTGAGGTTTTTTTTCTGTATGACGGGGCTGTGTTGATTTCTTTCGTACTTCACTACTGTTATTTGTCATGCATAGCCCTGTGAACAGATAAGCTTATAAATTATGAGTAATTGAAGAGGGAGGGTATCAGTGTAACTGTGTATAGCCTTAAACTTTAATGACATCTGCTATACAGATATAAAGTCATTTAAATAATGTTGCAAAAGGTTTCTTATTTGCTGTATGTCTAGAGATACCGAAGAGGTCCCTGCGTCAGCTGAGCAGGTTTTGACCTTCTGGTGTACAGAGTTGGAAGGCAGTCGCGACAGCTTTGCATGCTGTGTGCATGGACTTTTGTTTCCTCATCTGTGAATGGGACAGAGCTTGCAGAAATGAATGCAGGGTGGGTTTTTTTTACTACATTATTATTTTGTTAGCGCTGTCATGTTTTCTTTTTTGAAAATGTTAAAAATGAGCGGTACAGTCTGTACTTCACTCTGAGTGCCTCTACTACTCATTTGAAGTGGAACATGCAGTGATTGGCACCTCTCACAACTGACTGACTCTGTAAAAGCTGGTATTAATTCAGTACCGCCTGTGCTGTTTAAGATATGATATGTACAGCCAGTGAAATTTTACTTGAAGCAGAACTGACATGAATAGATCTAATTGCTGTTGTGTTGATTTAAAAGCTAATAGAAAGAAATCACCTTGCATTTTCGTTTGCATTGGGGTGTTCTTTAAGAAATTATTTGTATGCACACGCACATATGTACACATACACAGATCAGTACAAAAGCTGTAATGAAGAGGAAATAAAAAGCGGCCATCTGAGGTCAGTAGTCATTTTGTTCAAAAGGCAGTTTGTCAGTCTGAGGCACCATCAGCATCCTTTATAAAAACTATTTTTGGTTTTTCATTTTGATCTTCTCTGTTGGTAATTCAGTGTTAGAATCCTGAAAATGTTTTTGGAATCTGTCCTCCATCCCTCCTTGGCAGACTTTGGCCATCACTTGCACTGCTCAAAGAAGGCAGTTGCTCCTGTCACAGTAACGTATAGGCCTCCTGCCAGTGAAATTCATTTTAACAAAAGCCACTCATTCCGCATGTTAAGCGTTTTTAAGACTTGTGCTATCCAACCTCATAGTATATTGCATGACTGCATTTTAATCTTTTCCTCGGTGGTGCAAGGAAATCTGCTGGCATATTTTTTAAAACTCAGGTAATGGATTTTATGGAATGGTAGCTTCAGAGGTCTGCTAAATCAATTGCCTGATCTAGCTGTGAAGAAAGTAAGCAGCCAGTTTTACCTCTGAGCGTGAGCCAGTGCGGCCCTTTAGCACAGTACTGATGGCTGGCCTGATTGCTGGCCTCATACCTTTTGCAATTCTTCCCTAGTATTTTTTTTCTTTTTTTTTAATTGAAAACTCACCTTAAAGAATTGCTTTTTTACAGGGGACTATTTGAATGATAAGTTTAGATTTAGTGTATTAAATAGTTTCTATATTGATCACAGTATTAAACCCAAGTCATTTGGGATGAGGTGTGCCTGACTGTGAGCCGATACATGAAAGCGGGGGGAGGATACGAGAAGCTTTTACTTCTCTTCTTCCGTCATGCCTCAGATAACAGCTAGGAAAATAAAAAACTGCTGATTGCTCCACAACGTTGAGCTCATTGCTGAAGAGCCTGAGAAGCCTTGTGTTGACAGCAGTTACTGACTTACAAAATGGACTGGAGAAGCTGTAAATGTAACTCCTCTGTTTTACCAGGAGAGACAGGTTTGCCTGCAGAAAGATGTACATCTTTTGAAACTGGGGTATTAGACGATAATTGTGCTTTTCTCAACCATGATGTTCCTGTCTTCCCATCTCTTGGAAGGTGGTGTGGGCAGCTGGGAACCTTCCCAGGCCATCCTGGCATCTTCGTCAATAGCTGCCAACACTGGCCTTCTCCCTTGAAGAGCTGAGGGCAGCGTGCATTTTCTCTCAGAAACTGAAGTGTGAAAGTGTGGGACCTCAGCACCTCTACAAAGCCAGCTCTTAAGGGAGGAAAAGCGTTTTAAGATCAGGTTTTGTGTCTGATGAGCTGCTGCTTGGCTATCGGGTTGTGATATCCTTAATGGAGACGTTCCCTCGCCTCAATTCTAATCCTTAAGGAAAAAAGGGGGGTGAAAAAAAAACCCAGCCTTGAAGTCTTCTAGTACCTTGGGCGCTGTTTTTTTAGCTCTGAAAATTTGAACTGCTGACATTGCAAAGATCAGAAACGGAGACAGAAATTTCCAGCGTTCACTGATCTATTTTCTCTGAATAGAGCTTCAGGCTTTGAATCTGTTCCAGAGAAAACAACCGTTCATTCAGGAGTCAGATAGATTGTTTTAAATGTTTCAGTAAATGTCTGTGTTTACCAAAATTTAATTGAAAGCCAGGATAGAAAACAAGCCCTTTATTCACGAGTCAGATACGGCAGAGGCAGCTGCTGCAATGTGAGACTTTCCACCCGGATCAGCCAGCTCCTTGCCCGGACCCGGCGCTTTTTCTGCTAGAGTGAGTTACTGTCAGTCACCTTAAGAGATCACTTCCAAGCTTCCCCAAAATAAATAGTGGCAACGTGTTAGCGTGAAATATGGTAGAGAGGTGATGGTCTGAAACGGTGGTGAGCGCCTCAGGTCGAGTCTCAAGTGCACTCATGTGAGAGTCGCCCTACCTTATGGTCCTGTAAGATGAGATAAATTCACAAAAGTTAATTTAAGTCCATCGTAGTGAATGTGTTTCAGGTTAAAATGGAGTTCTTAAAGTAAATATGCTTCAATAAAGCAAGTAACCCCTTATCAGTGCAGCTGTGAGTGCTGCTGGTACCAAGCAAAAGAAAAAATACGCACTAGATGATTTAGTTTAAGGGTTGAAAGTGCAGAAGGTAGGAAGCACTCCTGATAAAGAGAGGGACTACCATAAATATTTGAAAGCTTTGTATTAAAATTGTCCTTTCCAGAAGGTTTGTTAGTAATTACCTAGTATTTATTACAACTACAGCATGAGACATCAAATATAAAAGGTATGTATGGGTTTTTCGTCTGTCCTTAATACTTGCTAAAACTTTGATCTAAGACAGCTAAGGCTGAATGAGTGTGTGAAGCGGCGTGGGTTGTGTATTGTTACCTGAATTGCAGGAAATCTGGTTATATGCGATTCTGATCCCTGTTAGGCTCACCAATAGCATGGCGCCTCACTCACTCAAGTACAAGATCTAAACATCTTTGAGCTAATTTGTCAGAAGAGAGAGGTTTTGTGTAAAAAAGAGCGTTCAGTAAATTAAGAACTTGTCACTTTCCTATAGGACGTTTCAGATTTTTGTTATAATTAGTGGTTAAGTTTGCACCGCATCTCTGTCAGGCTCAGCGTAGTCTTTCAACTTCATCTCTGAAAATAAATATGCTTTTCTCAGCTAAAAATAGAAATATTCCAACAATGTTCAGCCTCAGTTATGCTAAAGATTACTCATGCAAGTAATTCCATAAAGGAGCATCTGTCTTTTTGTCTTTTAAATTAAATGTTAAAATATTTGTAAAAATTGTGTTAGGATTACTGCAAAGGAGGGAAGTAAAATTCAAAGAACGTCAGGGAACTTTCAAGTCAAATTTCTTACAGTAGAGACTTCTCCTGTGCCAAAGATTGGCTTTTCTTGCTAAATACTTAAAACAATGTTGTTTAGGTTATTTCATAAAGTTTAAACAAAATTATAGAAAAAGCTGAACGGGTTAAACTCCATAGAACAAGTTTTTGTGTTCCTGAATTTTGAGAATTTCCTTTTATGACTACATTGTTTTTCATTAACATAAGAATATTCACTAAATACGTTTAGATAATTTTATTATTTATATCCCCAAATTTCTGTCTACAATGAAAAATATTCTTTTACCTATTGCATTGGTTTTCTGACAGCAGCTAGCTGTCTTAGTTCCTGTCGTTATCTGGATAATAGAAATATTTAACCATGACTAATTGTATTGTGAATTGTCATCAGTAGTAACACATTGAGCTTTCTCCTTCGTGACTTTAGATATGTTTCTTGAAGCTTTTCAGTCTGCCAGGGACATGGCCTTCAGGAGAGACCATGGTATGGAGCCCATGCCTCCACCTCCTGACTGTCACTCTCATGAGTGTGTTTCTGTATAAAAAAGGCAGTGGGAGAGTTGCCTGCCTGCAGGTTTGGTGGAGGGCAGAGTAGAGGGTTCATTTCTATATGGGATTTTTCTGCTGAGGACTTCACAAGGGGCTACACGTGTCTGTTGATTGAACCTTGGAACTTCTGGGGAGGGTCTGGTGAACTTGGTTAACATTGTTTAGATTGGAAATCTGAGGCATGCAGAGGTTAAAATGATTTGCCTCCGTCTCTGCAGTGCATACCAGATATTAGGGAGTTAAATATATAAATGAAAAAGTACATTTTCAGTTACTGGGTTCTGAGCTGTGGTTAAGAGACTAAACATTTTATGCACCCTCAGTGTTTTCCCTAACTTACCCCCATACATATAGTAGTCATTTTGCTCCTTGTGTTATGTATCAGTGCTGAGGTGGTTTGAATTGGTCATTGGACGTCCCACAACATGTCCTGAGCTGCAGCCCAGCTTTGCAGCTGTAGATCTGGTTCGAGGATCACACAGTAGCGTCGATCGCTGCTGCTGGGACTGGGCTGCAGGGAGGGCACTGCTGAATAACAGCCACCTGTCAGCTGACCCAGTTAGAACAGTTTGCTGCTTCTTCCCTCTAATGACTGCTTTTAATAGCCTCCAGCTGTTCCCTTTTACCGCATTAACTCTTCACAGCAAAATATCTGGCCCGTTTTTGTAACTCTTCATCTGCTGTGTATGCTCTAAAGCACCATCTTTCCCTTAGATTCTCCCATTTTGTATTAATAATTTATTGAACCGCAAAGTTAATGATAATTCAGACCTCAGCTGGAGGAGGGACTGATTAAACAACTTACAAAATGGAATATTAAAGGAAATGTTTTCATGGCTGACATTTACTTTTCAGTGACTTTAATTTACAAACCAATATTTTTTAATGTTCCCCTGTGGAGTTTGCAGTCCAAACATTGCAGCATTATGCAATTATACAAGAGCAAGAAAATGTGCCTTCCTAATCTGTTTTCATTTACTAGTCTGAGTCAATTGCACATAGTAAATTAGCAATATACCATTGGTTAAGATTGCAGCACTAAAATCTTTCATGTAATTCAAAATACATACTTACATTAATAGCAAAGATATAAAGATCTGGATTTTATTAATACCATGCTTTTATTTTAATGATACCAGTCTGTATTGCATTCCATTTTGTGGAGGCAGGATACAGGATAACCACAATATTTTGCTTCAGAATGTAAAAACGTGAGGTATTTTTTCATGCAATATTGTACTAGTCTGAAAATTTCTGGCCGTTGCAAATGTTAAGAAACTACACAAGAAACCAGAAGCCAAGTAGCAGAAGAGTCCCAAGCACTAAGTACCCACAGTCTTAAACTTAACATTTTTACGGGGTCTGAGCACCACCGATAAGCAGTCTATGGTATTTAAGACATTAGTATATATAGAAATTTATGTTCTTTTATTTAAGGACCTAGCTGTAGTAAGTAAGTTGAGAATGATGAATCTTCATGTTTGTGGTGATTTTGCCAAGTTTGTTATTTGTGCCTTTCTGAGCATGAATACAGGATAGCTCTTGATGTTCTCTTTTGTGTTCTTTTTTGTTTTTTATGTGTTGTGGTAGCCTGGGGAACTAGTTTTCTCCAGCTTCTCTATAGAAAGCTATTGTTTGTAGAGTAGAAATTCCCAAATGCAAAACAAAGAGTCTAATACATTGATGCTGGCCTTCTAAGGCCATGTAAACTGTATAAGAGAAGAGGGTATGTCCATGTTAAATTTTCAGGAGATACATTTTTGGAGATTGAAACAAGAACAGAAAGGAGCATTCCTGTGTAGCCCAAGGATAAAAGCCGGCCTTGCCTTCAGCGAAGGTTTGGGGGGGATGATCCTTATTTCACATAGAAAAAGATGGGTTCTCAGCAGACTGTTACCAGTCAGGAAAGAAATCTTGTGTGTGTGGTGGGTGGTTCTACCATAGCATCAGCTTGGTTCTCAGTAGCAGTCAAAAAAAAGGCAAATCAAGAGCAATAGAGAACAAAACAAAGAACCTCATTGCATAGAAATCTGTAGCGTGGCTGCATTTGACTTCCTTCATTTGACATTTGTGACCTCCCATTCCCAAAATGCATTTGGAAGAACTGGAAAATACTCAGAAATGGGTCAGAGCAACAATGAAAGGATGGAATAATTTCCATACAAGGACTGACAAAGATTAGGACTCTTCAGATGGGGAAGAAGTAAACAAGGGAAAGGATAGGAGAAGTCAGATTCGCAGGAGGCATGGAAAAGTTGTATCAAAGACGATTGCTTGTGGGATGTTTCAGTGCAAGATCTAGAAAATCCCAGCTGGAACAGGCAGTTGCCAGATCCACGAAAGAGCAGAAAGATGCAATGGTTCGAACAATGTGTAATTAAGCAGTGGAAGTCCTTGCTGGACATTGTTGTAGATAACAGAATTTTATATGTATTCAAAAAGGAAACATTTTAGGAAACATTTCTTTACGGAGGGGGTGGTCAAACACTGGAACAGGCTTCCTAGAGAAGTGGTCGATGCCCCAAGCCTGTCAGTGTTTAAGAGGCATTTGGACAATGTCCTTAAATAACATGCTTTAACTTTTGGTCAGCCCTGAATTGGTCGGGCAGTTGGACGAGATGATCATTGTAGGTCCCTTCCAACTGAAATACTCTATTCTACTCTACTCTATTTTAAAAGAGTAAATATGTAGCCCTCAAGGGCTATTAATTACCAAAACAAGATCTCTTCATCAGAAAATCTCTGGTAAGTACATAACTAGAGCCTCAGGGGTACCCAGAGAAGGGTCCTGTGCATACAGTAGATGTTCCTCATAGCCCATACTGATTTTCTGAAATGAGTGACTGCTCTGGGTAACTCAAAAGCAAACTTTGTAATTACATGCTTGCAAATGAATTCTACTACTAGGTGATTTATAGAAGATAGTTACCATTATAGACATCTCCACTTGAATGTATTGTATCTTGACTTTAAAGCAATTGAGTGTTCTTGGGTTTATGCCATAGTGGCTAACGTTTTGTTGTCTTACAGCTGTGCTGATCAAATGAATTTTTGTAATTTCCAAACTGGCAGTGAAGCTCTTAATTGTTAATGCTGTCATGACTATTCTCAAATTTATCTTAAAAAAGCCAAGATACGAATAGATTTAAAGTATGAAATGCATCCACAACTTTACGTTATGCACTGCTAATAGTAACAGTACCAAAACAGAAGATGTGAAAATCCTGAAGATAGTGGGTTTAAACATTTTTTTTCAGTGCATGCTTTCCAGAAAGTAGAAGTATCTTGGTTTTGATGTACAGTAGATTCAGTATGGGTGAGTTTCAGGTGTTTTGATAATTTTTGTAAGTATCAATTTGAGTATTTGCGTTTTCAGTTCTCATGTATTTTGTTAATGTGAAAGCAACAGGAAGACACATCTAAGGAGACAATGCTTAAATGGTTCCCAGTAAGTGATAACTTAACAATAATTAGCTGGCAAGTAACCATTGCAGCTGAATGGAAACAAGAGAATCTGTGTGTGATGTGAGTGTTATCTTCAGTGCGTAGTCCAACATTTTGTGCGTTGTGAAGCGAGGGGGCCATCTTTAGTAGTCATCAAATAAAACTAATTATTGATTGATACTTTGTTTGTCTAGAGTTGGAATAGAATGATTTTTAGAACTGCAATGTTTTATCATCTAGAAGAAAAGAATGCCTCCAATTTCCATTTCTGTTAGTATAAATTTGAAAATTAATGTTTTTAAAGTTACATTTTATACATGGCCTAAATAACAGAGATGGGGCATTGACCAGCAAATAGTCTGTTTTAAAAATATGATGTAATCATATATATGTGTGTGTGTGTGTGTATTTAGAAGTCTGACTTTTTGAAATGTTTAGTATTGTATTCATGTTTAATTAAAAAGTGTTTTGAAGTCTAGTTTAATGAAATCATGGTAGCCTTCCCTAGAAAACCCTACTAAATAGCCTCCTAAGTACACTCCTTGCTAGGAGCAGACCTGTTTCCTTTTCTTGGTTGCTTTATGCTCTAACCACCTTAAATGAAAACTGTTTTATTGGCAGTGTGATGGGGAAGGAAACTGCAGAACCTTTTAGTCCTCTTGATAGAGGAAGGGCAGAGAGAGGCAGCCCTCCCCTTACTGACAATATATTGAACGTGTTCAGGCCGTGGCGTGATAATGTAATTTCAAGGAGTCAGATATTCGCCTCACTCTGTAGGTGTCAAAACCTGCAGGAACTGACAACCTGTGAGTACAAAACTGAATTTATTAGCCCGTTTTATTCTTTGTCTGTCATTCTCCTTCCTCTTTCCTTTTTGTGGTTTATACATAAGTTTTCTGGCTGTCAGCACTGCCAGCGAAGTGAAATAAACTGAAATCCTGGTCTCTAAAACTTATTAGCTAAAGCAAAGCTGAAGCTCTGAGGTGGTGGATGGCAGGGAGAATTCTGGATGGTGGGGTTAGGAGAACCGCCTGCCGATGGCACGCAGCTGACGTTGTGAGGTATAGCCGTGTTTTTATGAGGGCATCCAAGGCTGTCCTGGGCTTTAGGTGT
This sequence comes from Gymnogyps californianus, assembly GCF_018139145.2. Lineage (NCBI taxonomy): Eukaryota > Metazoa > Chordata > Aves > Accipitriformes > Cathartidae > Gymnogyps > Gymnogyps californianus. Next base: position 55,518,227 of record NC_059473.1, read on the forward strand.
TTGTCGTCGACAAAATACTTTCCTATCATGTAATTTTTTAGTGGTGGTGCGGACTCTTCTGTTGACTGCAGAATGGCTGGGTCACACTTGTGAATTCTGTATTTTTAAGACTCTGAAGTAGTTTATGTTGAAACCACATGGAAGTGGAGATGGCATGTTGCAGAAAAAAGGGACATTCAGTGCCCAGGCATACTCAAGACTTAGTTTATCCTAGTTCTTCTGAAGTCTCTAGGGTTTATTCTAGGCCACAGAGTAGAATTCTGTGCCTGGTCCTGGTCCCAGCTCGCATGGATCCCACAGCCTGTTGGAGCACAGGGTGCTCCTTTCTGGTCAGCAACCAGGCTCACGTACTTGGAGCCAGGGCACACATGGGGTGCCTGAATGTCTCATGGGACACAGCCGGGGTGCATGTCCATGCTGGGGAGGTGGGAGGCACTTCCCAGCCAGCCCACCAGGCAGAGCCTGCCGAGCCTCCACAGCTTCTTGCCTTGCTGCCTTCCCCAGCGACTGCATGGTGTCTCAGCTGCCTCCGCACGCACCCTCCCAGCAGGTACTGGTGGTGAAGGGTCACTGCCAACATTTCTTTCAGATGCTAAAGCTGATATATTACTGTCTGCCCAGGCTATAAATAAAACCACTACTGCCTGTGACCAATAGGTCTTCTGCTGGGGCAACCCCTATCCAGTACTGTCTGTCTGGACAGTGTCAGACCATGGCTTTAAGGTTTCGCTTCTCAATAAAGAACAGTCAGAGCGCCATGGAAAAGATGATGCCAGCCCTGCTTAGTTTGACAGTGTAATCTTTAAAATTAAGGATATCATGTGAATTTAGGACCAAGAAGAACAAGAAGGAGCTGGAGGAGTGGATGGAGAAGAGGGGGAGCTGCTGGTGGGAAGGGGAGGGGAAGTCTCAAATCCATGTCCTCAGTGCAGGGATGACAGTGTTTTCCAGGATGGCATTGCTATTTGTTCAGATCTTTCTAGTTAAATGGAGGAAGGGATGAAAAAAAGAAAGGCTACTTGAATTAAAAGGACTGATGTCAACAATCACAGCAGGAGTGTCTGATTCAACAATAAAAATCTTATCATGAGATTTGAGGGCATCTGTAGCCACTGTTCAGACTTTCTTGTCCTCTTAGAGAAGCACTTCCTATTTTAGAGCACACAGTCTTTACCCCGAGTATCACACTGGAAACGGTCAGGACAGGGAGTGTTTCCCTGTGCAAGACACACCTCTCTGCACTGCTGTGATCAGCCCCCTCTGTCTCTCATAAGTAGAGAAGGACAGGCATGGGTTTCTCTGCAGTGTCAGGTATCAGCATCCTCCTTTGTTGAATGAAGACTATGTAGTGTTAGTGGTAAGTAAATGTAACGAAAAAAATTTAAATTGTAAGGGTCTTGCATTCACAACATTATGACTACAATGCATTGCATGCTGAGTAGTGTCTCTTCTTTTTTTTCATTTAAAAATAAAATTTACTATAATTCTTGACTGACTAAACACATGCAAATAAAGGAAAGAACCCGTTGTACAACAGTGAAAATGAAGCACAGAGGTGTGAATTTAGTTTTTGTTTCTGTCTCATTACAGAATGAACAGATCTGAGCTGGGGAATAGTTTTCCCAAAAAACAGGTGCTGGCTGTCTAGTCTTGCTCTGTTTGCTTCAGTATGCTCCTGTGATGCAGAAATGTGCATTTGTGTTTCTACAAAACAACCACCAAATGCCATAGGTTTGTGTTGGCAACTCTGTTGATGTTCTCTCCGATTGCTTGGCCCTGCCTGGCAAGTGGCTGGTGTACTTTCCCACAGGACCACTCTTCAGGTGCCAGATATTCCAGAAATCAAATTTCCATCTTGGCATAAAGGGTGTTGCTACAGACCTTTTTCTTTTTTTTTTTTTTTTTCCCTTAGAGGTTTGGTTTTGGTTGTTTTTTTTTTTTTTTTTTTTGCAAGAGTGTAATTTGTGTTACGAGGTTATCAGCATACTAATAGCTTCAGTTAAATGAACTTTCTTAGTATGGAGGCTCCAGACTCGTATTAGGTGTCCTCCATTCTCATTTTTTTTCTGAAGGGATATGAAAGGATGAGGGACTTCAGAAAATGAGGTGACAGATTGGCTTCTTTGCCAGACTGATAAGCAGTTGCAATCAAAAGAGCACTTGGCAAGTTTTGCTGCTTAGTGCAGTAGCTTTGGGAAGACTAATGGCCTCTGTGCCCTCAGATGAGGACAGATTCAAAGCACATGATCTAAGGCATCTTGACACCTTAATGAAATGGAAACCCAATGGAAATAAACCCAGGCACCTGAGGGATACTGATGGTCACAGGGAGTCCTTCAGAAAGTTATACCCACTCTGATTCCTTCAGCCTTTTTGTGGTGTATTTTACTTGAATTCAAAAGAAAAAATAAAAGCAGTTTTTCATAACTTGGTGAGATGATGTTGCCAGAAGAAAATGTGAGGGAACAGGCTGACAAACTGCAAACCTGTATTTGTTGACATCGAGTTGGGGTTTGGGGCATTTGGCCATTGTTTCCTTATAGTGGGTCAAGTAAGGAAGGGTATTGCTGCCAGGAGCTCATTTTTTTGTCTTTCTTATAATTCCACCTTACTTAAAGAAAGAAGTGAGATAAAACAAGAAACAGGCATCAGTTGTTTCAAATGCGCTTCCCCACCCCCCCTTAAGATGCCTATTTAAAGTCAAATAACCTTATTAAAAAATACATGCGTCCTTCACCAGTTGGCTGATGACGTTGCATGGTCATGAGCTATTACCAGGGGGGTGGGGGCCTGTCTTGAATGAAAAGGTAATTCCATCTTTCAGAATAAGCAGTAGACCTTCTGTGTCAGTTGAGAAAATACATTGCCCATGAACAAGGTAGGAAAATTCTCCTTTGAAGTAAAAGCAGTGTTCACTTTTTCTGATTTTTCTTCTAAGCGTTCTCTTCTTTTTTTTCTTGTTGACTAGTATTTTCAAAGCTCCTCTATCCCTTGTAACTATAGTTGCTTTACATAAAATCAAAAACAAAACACCAAAAAAACCCCAACAAAGGATGTTTAGCTGATTATTTGTTGTTCCAGACTCTGGAAAATGGACTGCCATTGTTTCAGCAAAGCTGACTACTGCTCAGTGAATTATTGAAACACAGTCTAGTCAGGTTACCTTGAACACAACTTTTTCCTATGAACTCTGATCCAAGGAAAGCCAGTCACTATTCATAACTGAGCTTGTCAAGAGTAATTTCCTTTTGCTTGGGGAAAAATCCACTAACCGGTGGCAAATAGGAGACTTTCCATGGTGAATATGGATTGCTAAATGAGATTTTTTTTTTTTTTAGAAATTAATTTTATTTTCTCTTTAAAAGGAAAAAACAAAACTAAAGTGCTCATCAGTGGTTGAAGGAAAAAAATAAAATTTCTTCAGAATGTAATCCAAAGAGATGATGTCTTTGATAAATAGGAAGAAAAAAAGCAGATTTTACACTTTTCCCGTCCTTCTAGCAGGGTTATTGACCTCCGTGATTTTATAATTGATCTTGTTACTTGCTGTGCTTTTTGAAGCCATAGCACCTGAAATGAGAGGATTGAGAGATTCTGGGTTTCTGTGCGGGGAGGGAGGCATGGTTTTGTTTTTCATAGTTGTAGAAAAGAACTTCAGCAGATGACTCAAGGTTCAAAAAATAAAAGAAGAGGCAAATAGGAATGTTAATTATGCCTCTGAACCTTCTAATTTTAGGAGTTTTTAAATACTTGGAGTTGTCAATACAGTGATAGTCTTGTTAAACTGAAAAATGGAATCAATGTGTTTGTTCCATTTTGTGGCTGCTATTCGGAATAGCAGTACTACGAATGATGCAAAGTATTAGTAATTTTCCAGAAAAGCATTAGAGCTGTTCAGCAGGGGGAAGATTATAACTAGGGAAATTAGATAGGGACAGCAGAGCAGAAGCCATCCCCAGTTGCAGCAGTAGGGAAGCCACATACAGAAGCAGGGTAGTTTTCTTTGCTCTGCAGCTCCTTTTGCGTTTCAGCCCTGAGAGATGAAGGGAGAGATTCGAAGTCAGTTGACGCTGGACAGAAGGCTGATGAGAAAGCCGAAGTAGCACACAACTCGCACTTGTAGCTCTTTGGGCTAGAAGGTCTCGCACTTCTAGCTCTTTTAGGCTAGAAGCTCTTCTAGCACTTCTAGGCTTGTGGTAAAGTGCCACCACAAATGTGGTAGGTCGAGGGAATATAAAAGACATTTAGACTTTGCTGCTAGGAGGAAGCCGGTCATTTTTTCTTAGAAGTCAGTACTGTGCTTTTAAGATTTATTATCTAACTTTAAAAAATGGGCAAAACCAAAGAAATGTATAACCTGTACTGTATGATGATCATCATACATTTTCTCTTTTTTTTAATGGAGAGGTCAGCAGCAGATTTCTTTTTCTTTTTTGCTAGGCAGCGTATGTGATGTGACTGGATTATTTCAGGTGCACATCACGAGCTGTTGGATACAGTCCCTCTTCCTTTAGCATCAGTGAAAGGGAATTGTATCACTGGAATTCATGACAGCAGATAGTCTAAGCTGTAACTGAGCAGGATGTTGAAATAAAACTTTTAAGATGCATCAGCTAGCCAGTGTTCATTTCCTTTAGTGAAAATTTTGCTACATCTGCAGATGAGACAAGCTTAATAATGAACAGAAATACTGCTTTCCTGAAGCCTGCAATAATTTTTTTAGATTTATTGTGACATATCTTCCCTTCTCCATGTATGTACTCTTTTATTTTGAAGATTTATATTGAAGAAAGTAAGCATTTTCCTCCCTAATTCTTGTCACGTGAAGTTCTGTAAAAATATATGCAAATGAAATGATCTCTTTTGTTTGTTTTGCCTCTGTCTTGATGGGATGTATGAGAGCAATAATATTTAATGCTCATTGCTAGTGAAATTAATTTTCTTTTGGCTCATGGATTCCTTGATGTCTCTGATGACATCTTTAACATTCAGAACTCTGATATTTGTTTTAATAAGCCTCTTTTAAACTTTTGCATTGTTAAAACTATTTTTTGTGGACCTCTACTAAAAACAGTGTAATGCTAGCTTCAGGATGTGGCATTCATAGAACTGAAATGTGTTTCTGTTAGTATATGCGTTTTTGAGGTTTGGGCTAAAAACTGCTAAGCATAATTTCTGTGCATACAGTCAAGCTTTAAAGGAATGAGAACATTTGACCGGGGAAAGACAATGTGAGAAATATGTGAACTACAGAAGTGTCTCGTTATTAAAGTAGGCTTTCCTGTACTGTAGCAACAAAGCAATATTTTGAAACATTTAAATCCCGTGATATCTGTGCAAATGACGTTGTGTCATATGTAAAGGTATGAACTTTCTGCCATAAGCCCTTCTTGAGCCATGAGCACCATCCAGCCCAGCTGGGGAAGACAGTACAAGCTGGGGACAGGCTGAAGGGTTGTTTCCCCTCCAGTGTCCTCCCAGCTTCTGACATTCTTCAGCTTACCAATTTCCGGAGCCAGACGTTGCTTCCATATCTGTGTTTAATAGCCCTTGATAGACCTTTCTTCTATGAATATATCTTTTTTTTATTTTCTTTTTTTTAATTATTCTTTAGGGTTGTTTTTTTTTTAAACCCAGTTACACCTTTGTCATCCAGAGTATCCTGTTGCAAGGACCTATGCATTTACCAGCACTGAATTTCTTCTAGTGTTTTATTGCCTAATCAGCATTATAGGGTCCTTCGATAACTCCTTGAGGTCAGGTTTCTTACCTGCTGTCATTAATACTCCCTGAAAAGTTTGCTACTTCACAGTTAATACTTCTTTGTTGTGCAGAAGAGATGTCTCAGCACAGATGCTGTGCGACCTTACTCAGTGTCTCGTTTCACTGAGAAAACTAGCCATTTTATTCCTGTCCTTAGCTTCCTGTCCTGTATCAGCCTCTCCTCTATTTTTTTTTTCCCCTGAGAATTTAGCAACACAGAACTGCATTTATCACATCTTTAGTGACTGAATCAAAGACCTGTTGGAAGTTGGAGAGGCATAGCTTTCTCTGCTGACGTTGATTTTTCCCCTTGCTGGTTGTGTTCTTCATTATAGTGTTGTCTAATACTAGCTGGTTCTGGCAATCTTCTGTTCATTTTATCCATTTTTTCTAAAGCATCTTTGACTGTCACTTCAGTTCAAGACTTTTTTTTTCCTGACCTACGTCCTCTCTAGAGGGCCCTTTTCGGTATGTGAAAGCATCCCAGATGTCCTATGGTATTCTTCGTGACATGGTTTTTCATTCTGAGCAATCTGTAATGCATATCACTGCTCAGCTGTGAGCAGGACTTGCTCTCAATCCAGGACACACTGAGTCTTAGTATTATAACGTGCTTGGCTGGACAGCGAGCCTTTCAACATTAACAGAGTAATGGATTAGAGAGGTGATGATCTGCAGTGTTATATGATGATTTTCTCTGTATCTTCTCCAATTTGGTTTTTAAAAAATGTGTAGCACAAATGGTTTCTGGGATCCAGCATTTCAAGTCAAACAGAAGATGCTGGGTTCCAGGAGCCAGAGACATGCAATTATTTCTTAATTCCCTCCATGGCACTCACTTGTTCAGATGAGAACTTGTGTAAGGCACCGGCAGGGTCTTTTCTGCTTTTCTTGGAGCTGAAAAAGCCTAAGTTAAAAAGTGTTGTGTTTTAGGACTTCTAAGAAATTGAAGAGAGTCCAGAAGACGATCTTAAAGAGGAAATACTGTAGGGAAATTTAAGTCTTCAGATGAATAAGAATCTGCTATGAAGCTGATGTTCTGCAGTTATTCCTTGTGTTAATCAAGATTAAGACAAAAAGGAGTTTCCTTAAATTATGTTAAGGTGTTTTCATATCAGATACTGGTAAAGGTTTTCTGACAGTAGGAGCAATAAAGCACTGATAAGAATTAGAGTGGATATGAACATTTTTATGAACAGATTGGACAAATGGCAACCCTTGTTTAGATGAAGTTGGTTCTCCCTGAGCAAAGGATGGGCTAAAATGCTTCTCGACGCCCTGGGTCTTCTGTAGCAGCCGTTCTTGCTGGGACGGGCAGCAGCCAGGGCTGCGCTGCATCGCCAGGTATGATGAGACCACCCTGCCAGGAGGACCCTCACCCACCAGCTGCATTTCTGTCCACTTCCAGCCCACTGACTTCAGTCTCGTAGACAGCTCCAGGCTGAGGCTGTCATCTGTCAGAGAATAACTTTATCTGTGCTCCAGAACTACCTTTTGTGAGCGTAAATTGCTGGATCTATCTGTTGACTCGATGCTTTTGTCACAGGCATCTGTTGGCTAGGGTCCAGCAGCACTGCATTAGGGAGGGCTGAGAAATCCTTGAGGTTGGGGGTATTTCCTGCTAAGCATTTGCAGAATTGAATATATGCCATACCTAATTGACTTTATTAAGGGTCATCATCTGAGCAGACTAATTTTCCAGGTTCTTTTATGAAAAGGTGTTAGTAAACAGAATTAACAGATGTACTGTCTCCCTGCTGTTAGTTGCTACTGGGATTCATTCTTGATTGCAGTATAATGGTCTGTATTTTTGGTCTTCCCTGGATCTGTGCCCTCTGTAACAGGATGGTTATTTAATGCTTATACACTTCTTCCAGCTGGCAGGCACTCTCCCTTTTTTTGGCATAATTTCTTTCTATTTTTTTCATATATTTCCCATACTAAGATGGTTCGAGGTGAAAAATACAAAAGCGATGGAAAAGAAAGATATGAGAAGGTGCCTACTTACAACTACGAAGTGATGTCATTCTGCTTGGTAAAACTGGTCTCTGAACAAATTACTAATATGATTTCTGGTAACAGAGAAGAGAGAAATATATCCACCTACATATTTTCTCCATGTTGTACATCATTATAAGTTAGAAAATTGGGATCTGCAAATGTGTTTAATGTTTGTCACATCTAAATAGTAGCGTTGTGGGCATAGTTCATCACCTCTGCTATGTTAATGCCAGCAAAAGTTTGTATATGAATGAATAATTTATGCCTGCACTAAATGAAAATGTAGACGGTTAGCAGAAGACGCTGTTTTGTTAGCTGCTGCTTCACTTGCTAAGATGCCAGGAAGAAGCGCTGAATACATTGTTGGCAGAAAAGCCAGGCAAATTAGCCCAGCCAAAACAGTCCGTCAGAAAGAAAAAAGTGGGAATGAAACTTGGCAGCCTATCTGCTTATGTGGTCTGGGGGAAAAAATGAAAAACATGCATTTTGCCAGAAAAAAGTGGAAAGTCAATTCAAAGAAAACCCAGAATTATCCTCTCAAAAAAAAAAAACCCAAACAAAAAAACCCAACAAACCACCAAGGAAATCTATGCTGATGTAAGGACCGCACAAATTGAATCTAAGCAAGCCATAGGCTACCATAGGCTAGCTTTAAAAAGTCAAGTTTCCTCATTAGAGCACAATTAAAAGAAGACTTAACTGAACCAGCCTTCATATCCTAACATATGAAAGTATTTTTATCTTTTTCTCCAGATTTTCGTAATAGAATTTTCTCTTGAATAATTGTACTCTTACAGTACAGGCTTTTTTAATTAAAGAAAAAATATACTATGAAACAAAATGAAGTTTCATTAACTTGCAAGTGTAAATGTCTAGCCTACCGATGCAGTTACTCAGGAAAAGTATCAAGCTTTGAGGAGAGGAATAGAAGATGTATATGTTACTTAATATACTATCTTTGCTGATATTTAGGGTTGATGTCAAGTCATTAATAGTTGCCAAGGATTCTGTAAACTTCCCATCCCCTCTCTCAAATGCAGCATTAATGTGCTACCCTGGAGCATGTGAAATAGAAATATTTAGTATAAGTCTGTAAGCTGTGCTTGTAACCATAGGTGAAGAAGGAAGGCTTAGTAGAAAGCTATGGGGAGTTACAGCATTGCTGCTGCTCAGTGGTGCAGTGTGGTGGTATGCTTTGCACACCCCAAAGAAATGGGGCAGCAAGGAGGTGACCGTACATGTTGTCTAGATTAAAGCCATTTTTGTCGGTGAGAACAGCATTCATACTAAACATACATAACAGCAGACATATCTACTCAAACCTTTAAGTTTGAATGCTGTTTTGGGAACAGAGGTAGGTTCAGTTTCGATCTAAACATGTTAATTGGTGAAAACTCATTCCCTGGAGATGAAACTAAAAAAAAAAAAAAACAACCAACCAACTATTTCTAGGCTTTCCAAAGTTTTATCACAAGTACCATAAATACTTCTAAATTTTATTTTCTCAAGTCAACTAAGTACTTGCAGGCAGCTCTCTCCACCCTTTCTCGAGGTGGCTGGTGGACTACCCCCTGCCTGGAGGGAAGGAGAGCTGTCTGGCCTGTCTTCTCCATCCATTGGGTCTCTGAGCTGGAGACTCAGAAAAGGAAACTGTAGCAGTCCTGCTCATGAGAAAGTGTGCCATGCTAGAGAATGAACAAAAATGGTTATTTTTCTTTAATTTTATTTAGATTAAACATTGGAGAACTAGGGGTTTTTTCAAGTTTCTAAAGTGCATTTTCTTTAAAGAAAGATTTTTTCAAAGCAGAGACCTTTATGTTCCCCACTTTTTTTAATGTATTTTTTTTCTTGTATACATGGTTGACTGGCTTCAAGCCAACACATTGTGTGACTTGCTACCCAGACCAGTAATGCCAGAGAGGGAGCTCACTCTCAGAGAGGGAACAAAATGTGTTTGGAGCTTTCTAGCTTGCAGTAGCCTAGCTAGACGGCCGATACGGAGAAGAGCTGAAGTGTGGGCACTTGAATGTTGCCTCTGTCCGTAGCTGGCTGTTGTTTCCCCAGAACAACTGTGTATGCGGTAACTTTTCATAAGAGTCCTTTCAAAAATGGCCCAGTGAATAACCAGAAAAACATAGCAGGGTCCAGACCTCCCAGTTGTCCTCATTGTTTCCTGGGGACTCCCCAGGGGCTTTCTGCAAGACACCAGGTTGGCCTTTGCAGCCCCTGGCTACTGACAGCGTGCTGCCACCACCCCTCAGTCCCCGGGACTTCTGTTTGCCTGCAGGAAAGCCAGTCATCCACAAGAGAGAGACATTATTGTAGCTCGTAGGTAAACACCCCCACGTGTCAAAGCGAATGGTTGACTAATGATTTGCTGACAGAAGTGTTGGTTGTAGGAAGCATCTGAAGAATTGGAAAAGAGGAGAAGGGAAGAGAGTCTGTTTCCAGATAATAAGAAGTGAAAAATTATTTGGGGGGAAAAAAGCCCAACACATTCATAAGAGCACATTGCTTTGTTTTACAGGACAGCTTCTGTTTTGAACTAACCTTTAAATAAGATGGCTGGAGGACAGCAGCTTGAATCAAATGAGCTGGCTCTACAGGGTGCTTTTGCTCATGCAACGCGCTGCTGCTACGAGTCCCTGAAACTTTCTAAAGGATATTCTTCTGATCTTCTGCGTAGGCTGTTACACTGTCTCCTTCTCTAGCAGTTCACTGGGCCTTACAGAAGTATGGGTGATGAGAGGGCTCTTTTCTTCTCTTCATTCTCCAGTTGCTTTTGCTGCTGCTTTTTATCAAATACATGATTTAGCTGAAGGCAAAGAGCAGTTTGTTGAAGAAATGATAATGAGGGTTTTCTGGGAATTAAAGAGATCAAGGATTTTTTTTTTTAAAAAGCGTATTTCAACTCCTGACAAGTACGCAGAGGAAAGGAACTTGAATACCTGCAAAGGTGTGAAATGTCTGTGCAGCCTTTCAAGAGCTGTACAAAAGCGTTCAGAAGTGTATCTCTTCAAAAACAGAAGCGCCAAGCGAGAAAGAGTTAAAAGGAATATTATCTGTGACTGAAAACTAGTTTTAAAATGCAAACCTTAGCTCAGCTTTCAAATGTACTGTTTGTCGAAGGTAAAGCGACATACCTCTTGACCTTTAAGTAGGAAAGCAATGGTTAAAGCCAGCTAGAAGAGGTCATCTTTGGAGAGCACAGCCCGAGCTGTTTGGTGCCCCAGGGGCTTCCCTGTTTCATGCTCCAGTCCTCAAAATCCTGTCACTGGTCTCCGTCTGCTGTAGCATCTGTTTTCACAGGGCAGACCTAAATCTGTTGCGTGGACCCACCGGAGGGTTACCCTTACTGGATGTCTCTCATAGCTGTAGTCTTCTCTTTCGCAGCAATTGAGATCCTCTTCAGGATGAAACGCGAGGCCCACATGGGCTGTCTCATCAGTAACTATGCCAGATCTACCAGGTAGCTAAAAAGAGAGGAGAAGTCCCTGGCATCTGTGGATTTCACGGTGCCACAGAAGAAGATGCTGGGAGCATGGGTGGCTCTTGTGGCGACAGCATTATTTGGGCATAGGGGGACAGTCAGTGCTGGGGTGAAACAGCCATGTGCTCTCGTGACTGTTTCCCAGTCGTTGCAATGACTGCACTGGCAAAATGACTAAAAGAAATGGACATGGCAACTGAATTCATTAGATGTGGCCTGCGTCGCTCTGAGGGGGACATGCCCTGCACAGCTGGAGTACGGTGGTGCTACGGTGGCATTGTGGCATTTCCGTGAGCAAACCCCACGTTGTTCACTCTTCTGGTAGAAGACCAGAAGGCAACGGAGGGAAAGAAATGGGTTTCTGTTGCTTTTTGAGCTAGTGGAGCCTGCACAGGAGTGAAGGGGCAATCACAGCTGGTGCAGGGGGGTGTTTGGGGACAGAAACGCGCATTTCAGTTAGCTAGTTCAGCTCTGTCATCTCGTGGAGCTTCTCTCCGAAGTGCCCACTGCTCGCTCTGCAGCATGCCACTGGTGTCCCAATAGACTTGTCCAGCTTGCTGTTGTCTCCAGAGGACCATCATCCCACCCAGTTTGGCACAGTCCACCCCGCGTGGCAGCCCTCCTTGGAGGGGCTCGGTACCACAATAGCACAGGCTGGGAAACACTTGGCTTCGGCTGTGTTGGCAGTGCTGGTTTGGGAAGCGATGCCTAGTACCTGCCCACCCCGCAGCAATTTGCTGCCAGTGCTGTTAGCATAGATGCACGAACAAGTACCAGATGCCTCCAGAATTTGAAAGAAACAGGTCATCTTGCTGCTGTGTGGCTCTAGTTATCCAAATACTTGATTGAGATTGAATAGAAACATTAAATATCACCTGATGAAGTAAAAACCTCTCTAATTAGGGTTAAAAATCTGTTGCATTATAGTTTATTTTCCATAAAAATATGTAAATAATTTGTGCTCCTAAATAAGATTTAGTAAGTCATGTTACATTTATATTTGAAAACCTTTATGCCAACTATAGCTTGACTTTTCAATGTCTTTCTGCAGCCTTACAAAGCAGGAAATTGTGCTTTTCCTTCTTTCATTTCATATTTACACTTGTGAGCCCTTTTCTGAGCCGTCATGTTTACATTTTCTTTGCCATCACTCTATGGCCACCCAGAGCTCCTTAGCTGGGGTCAGAGAAAGCAGCGGATTTTTTTCTTTTTTCAGCATGGTTGTATTTAGTTCATATGATGTAACGTTGTCCTCAGGATGTAACGGTCAGTTTGACCTCTTTACAAACACCAAGCAAGTATGTGAGAAAACATCTTATAAGCTGCAAGAGGATTCTTGGGGGCTCTCAGCAGAGCAGAAGATTTTTCCTTGGCTGGCGACGGTGAGGACTAGACTGTGCCGCTGACTGTAGCAGCATAAGAAGAACAGCCTTGTAATCAGGAGAGGTCACCGTAGACTGGGCTCACTCACCAGTTTTCCACATCGTTTTATTTCATTTCCTTTTATGGAAACTTGGAAGTTATTTATTTAGGTCGATGCTTCTTCTGTAGCCTTCATGACACACCTCAACTTCACATTTGCAACCTTCAGACTTAAGTAAGGAGCATGCACCATGGCTGGGCTGGAAGCAGGGTCTCCTGGTTTCACAGAAGTTGCAGTATCCCATGAGGGCAGGGCATGGAAAGACAACATCTTGTATTTTTCATTTTGATTGTGAGAGAAAGGCCATTTTTATGGCTTCCCGTAGATTAATGGATGATTAATGGAAAAATATTTGCAAGCCATGTATGTATTTGAGTTATGATTCCTCATTTTAAATTGTTAGGGATACTAAGAATTGCCGTGCATCCATGGCAGAATCTGGTGTTTCTGTAATTTTTGGTTGGGACACTGAGGATCAAGAAATAGGGAATGCTCTGAAGCCCAAGAATTACTTATTTTTTAAAAAAACTTAGGTGTTCCTTCTACTGGACAAAAAAAGTTATTATTTCCCCCAGTACTCTTGGGATTTTATATTAGGAGGAAAAAAAAATCAACCTCTCAAATCTAAGGTCGCATCTTTTTGTATATGGTACAGTATTTACCATGAGTTAAAGACATTAACTTAAGTAAATTGTTTATTGTTCTACAAAAAATACTTTAAAGTTTTCTGGTTTTGTGATAGCATTAAAATTCCCAAAAGAATTTCGTATCCATGAAATATTTTTAATTGTGCCGACTTCGTCATATGACATGTATGAACTCACTATGGCAAATAAACCAGTTTGTTTGTTATTAACTTTTAAAAATATATTAATAACATACCTTTGCTATATTTCTGATAGATCAGTAGTCTGGCTCGTTGACAGATTAATAGATTAGGGCATGTTGTGATTTTTATATGAAAAACAATTTTACAGAAGAAGGGAGTAGACATTACCAGTTTACCGTTTCAGCCAAAATTGTAACAACAATAGAAAAATATAGTACTATTAAAAAGGAAGATGGTTTCTGTTGTTACTTGCAGCCCCAGGGCTGGTTCCCGGGCGTCCCTCTGCCCTGCTGGAGACAGAAGCCCAGCGGGATGCGAGCAGTGTGGATTGTAGCTGGGAGCTGAGGAATAAAATAAAATTCCTCTTTCTTTATTGTGGAGGGATATGATCAAAGTAGCTGTGTGTGTGTTTCTGTATCTTTCCTGGCTGTGTTAGAATAATTTTTTTTACAAGGCTCCTCCAGTGATTTAAATGAGCAAGGCTGTCATCTGTCACCTTGCAATTTTTTTGTCTCACATAAAAAGCTTTCTGCCCTGGAAGATCTGTGTCCTGCTGGGAAAACATGCTCTTACTGGGAAATGCGGCATTAATGTTGCTTAGGATAACAGAGTAACACTGCCTAGAATAATGTCATTTCACCTTAGCTTTCCGTGCTCAGAAAAAAACGAGAAGTTCCTGTAAGTCCTGCCAACAACCAAAGAGCAGCTTCCTGTAGGTGTGTTTAAGCTTTGTCATGACTAGCACACCTCAGGCCGACCTTTCTTTCGCCTCACCTCTTGGTTAAAAACTGTGATTTCACATCTCATGGAACTGCATAATTATCATCAAGTAAAATCTCCTCTGAGCGGGTGGATGGTAGCTGGTGATTTATTTCACGGATTATGAATACAGTAAAACAGGAAAGGCGAGCAGGTGCTGCAAATGCATCAGGACTCTCCAGCAGCTGTAATACAGACCACAGTGGTGGTGGTAAACAGAGACTGGAAAGGGGCAGTGCTTTTACTGCTGAGAAAACCTGGTGCTTCTGATGTCAGGAACATGAAATGTGTGCCGTTGTGTGGCAAACAATTGTAGGTTCGTATGAAAGCATACCTGGCCTTTATCTTAAACCTTGAGCGTGTCAACAAGGAGGGGGGAAGATTTTTCTCTCTCATCCTTTTGCATTCCTTCCACAAATCAAATTCGAAGGGAATTGCCACACGATAGTTTAGATTAGTGCCATCCCGGTTGTTTCAGTGATCCTACAGCAGTTTACCCTAAAAAGGAATACTAAAAATCTCTTTTTGACTAAATATAAGCTGTTCACTTGTTAAAGCTGCAGGATTTTCCGTGTGAATTTACGTTGCTTTTATTGTATGGTTGTTTCTCCGTCCATATTAACCAAATATTGATTTCAGAATGACAAGAAGGTCCCTGTTACACTTTTGTGTTGGGTATTGGTAATTATTTATCTCAGGGAATATTTTCTGACTCACTGTATTAATTATTCTTGCAAAGAAACGATAAGTTTCTTTTGTTGTGAGTTAATGTCCGTTCACCTTTGTATGGGAGTGAGAAAAGAGGAATGGTTCTCGGTTGGGTGTTACTAATGATTTTTAAATCTTATGTAGGTGTTCTTGCCTTTGAATTAATCCATCAGTCAAGTGTAGGCTGGCTTGAACATGATTTAAAGCATTGTCAGGACAATATTTCAGATTTTTTAAAATCAAAGCAATTTATTAATTCATTGCAAGTCTCTGCAGGTTCTTATGGAAACTGAAAATATGTGTTCTTGAAAATATCTCTGGTGATGTCTATAGTAAAAGCACAATAAACCTTTAAAGAACTGCAATTTTTAATTCACGTTAAAAAAACCCTATTGGGATGATAGGAGGGACACATTGCTTGTGCCACCTTACTGTGCCGCCAGTAGATTTCTTAGTAATATTCATAGCATTGAGAATGGGTGGCTGGTTAGCTTCAGCTCAGAGCCTTGAATGTCAAAATTCAGGTCATGACCATATATCTTTTGTTATGTATTTAAGGCAAGCCCGTCTCAGTATGCTTGAATACACTGGAGGGAGCAGGGGAGACGGGTTGTTTGTATCCCAATTGGCAATTTTTATGTTGTTTTCTTTGATGGTTCCTCACCATGTGATTTACTTCCCAGCCCAGGATCTTCTGATGTGCTTATAAAATCTGATTTACGTAAGTGTAAGACAGAGGAGGAAACAGGAATGTACTTTAAAAGACTTACGGACCCAAATGTGACACTAATGAAGTTAGACATGAGGGCTGAAGTTCTGTGAAGAGCTTTTCTGCGCTGAGGTCTCAGAAGCGGATGCTGCGGCTGGAGGCCTGTACCCCATGCTGCCCCAGGAGAGCAGGGGATGCTCTCCATGTCTCCCATGCTGCCGAGCACTTCTGTCTTGCGGAGGGCGTGTTGCCCGCTGAAGTGTTCTGTATCGTGTTTTATTTACTTGATGAAGTATGGATTTGATTAGTCATTGGTTTGATATTGATGTGTATCAAGCCTATTGCGTTATAAAAGCACGCATCTTTAAATAAGAATGAAGATTGGTTTTGCAAAGATGAGATCCTTTCATCTTTGCTTATGTTGTCTTGCACTTTTTTTTTGCCCTGTACGTCTCTTTGGAGTCAGTGGGTCTGCTTGCAGAGTAAGGGTCTATTAGACTAGATAAGTATAGTGGAATTGAATCCCACTTGCAGGTACGTTTATTATTGCGCTAGAGTAAAGCTAGAAATGGAATACAGTTCCTCAGGGTTCAGTAACTATGCCTAGTCTTTGAAAAATGATAAATAGCTCCTGATTAGGTGAACGATAAATCAGGAAAATGATAAATACTTTGTAATAAGCCCTTTTCTCAGTGGGGGTTTACACAATAGGCTCAATTCTGAACATCTGAGGAATGTACAGAATTGTAATCAAAAGTGATGTATGTTTTTATATCAAGAGTAAGCTGTGCGAATTACAGCTTATGTTTGTTCATTCCAGTCATTGAATGAAGCAGAATAAAAAGAAAATAAAATAATTGATGTCTCAATTTGATTTATTCTGGCTACTTCAGGTTTCTCCCAGGGTGTATTTAGAAGAAGGAAGAGTCTGAAAATAATCTCCTGAATATTTTAAATATAACTCAATATGAAAGTTGATCCATGTGTCCCGCTTTGAATCATGCAGTAATCTAAATATAATAATTGTGTTATTTGCAGCAAGGAAAAAAAAAATGTGTTTTTTGCATTCTAGGACAAAATCACTTCCCCCCCCCCGCCCCAAACCCCATCCTGAAACTTTCTAATGATATTTAGAAGTAGTTAAATGGACTAGTAGATAACTTTTAAGGTATTTGGTATAGCCTCAGCACAATTCTTTGAGATGACTGTATAAAGTATAAGATAAAACACTTGTTAATAAGGAAAAGAAAATGCAGTATTCAACCTCTTTCTTTTTTTTTTTTTTCTGTCCTCCCCCACAGGACATTAATGTATGTATCCTTGAAAACTACCCTGAATGTTCCAATCCCAGGTTATTTTACATCATACCATATTTCTGTGGACAGCATCCAAGATGCAGGTAAATATATACAAGGTATCCCAATTTGTTCAGCAATAGCTATTGCCAACATTTTGTCAGAAACTGGTAATAGAGAGGCAACAGTTATTTGAAGTACAAGAGAAAAGTGTAAATACTGTGTCGCGCTGTATGTGGTAACTGCATGCATATATTTTGGAGTAAGGAGGGTAATGCAAATGTAGTACTATTCTTTTTCCTTGATTTAATACTTGAATCAAATCAAATCTGGATGTATTTATGTGGATTTTTTTTCTGGGTTGGCAAGGTGAGAATGGCAGTGACCATATGTGCTCATTATTTGTTTTACCGGCACTGTAATTTTGTAATATACATTTTAGTTCTGCTCAGATGCTCGTATCAGGTCTGTATGTGAGGAATTCCAGGTTTCTATGTCCATGTAAAAAATAGCAATCATGCTTAAAACTATGTAAAGTGCAGCCTTCTACTGCTGTAATTGAGCTAGCTCATTTTTAATGTGTCTGTCTATGCCATTCTCATATTGCTGTATTACTGATACTGCATAGTAAACTTTTAAGCAATAATATGTGAATAATTTTAAATACCTTCTTGTTTTCAGGTATTTTTGTATTGTTGGTCACAGCATGTTCTTTATTAGGTTTGTTCAACTTCAAGGTATTCTATTTATTTATTGTTACCACTTCTCCATAGTGGAACAACTGCACATGTTTTCAAAAATTTCTTTCAAAAGCCATACTTTTTTGTAGCAGTAATAACAAGTGAAAATGTGTTCCTTCTTATGTCTCAGTTTCTAAGTATCTTTGCTGTAAAATCCTGCTTTAGTTTTTTGGCATAAGTGAAGTTATGATTAAGAAACAAAACAAATTCATGACTTCATTTTCATTACACATTTTTTTGTTAATGTATTTTGGCCTCATGTGCAAATACTTATGGTTGCACATGTAACTTGTGTGCATGAGTAATCCCATTAACAAGTCACATACCTGAATACTTTCACAACATATCTCTATGAGGTTCCCAAGCAGTATATTGAAGTATGGGTTTGTAGCTTGTTATAGATCTGTCTCCTGTCATGCCCTTGCACTTCCTTCCACTACTTCTTAGTCTCACAAGGAGCTGCAAAAAGGAGGCTCATAGTATTTGTTAGGACACTCTGCTCTTCCAGAAAATGGATCAGTGCACAGAAGGTGATAGGGAATGAAAAACCTGCTCCTAGTCTGCTCTAGTAGGAGTGTAAAGCAATAAGCTTTTCCACATATCATCAAAAGAGCTTCTGACAAATGTTGTTAAATTCACTATCGCGCAGAGTTTGCAATAGCCTAATGGAGTCAGGGAGGAGGTGTGATCTCCAGCCACTCTCAGGTAGCATATGTGACTCAGATGTTCATCATACCAGCTGGACCCTGTGAAAAAGCCGATTTCCTTAGTTTGGGACACTGGCATTGTATCCCCTAGCAATATGAATGCTGACTGCTGCTCCCAGGACATAATTAATATGAGTTAGTCTAAGGGATTTAGGATTCATATGCTTGTCTAAGCAAATTGAGCTTCCAGGAAACTATGAGAGAAGCATAAAGATGTACTGGTGCCCTGCCAGCTTCTCCCACTGGGGGAAAAGATAGAATAACCCTAAACTGATTTTCAAAACCAATATCAGACAGAGCAAACAAATGCGAATCCTGTAGCAGAGCCGCAGGGCAGTCAGGGGTAATGGCAGGGAAAGGGAAGCTCATGGAGACTTTGGCAGAAGTTAAAATGAAGGACAAGGTGGGAAACGGGCTGGTAGCCTCCTGTGTGGTATTCACTGGTTAACAGCAGGCAGTGGTTGCTCACAGCAGTTCTCCTGATGTGGTTCAGGGACACCGCCACCCCTTAGCACCCTTCATCACCCAGGGAAGTCGTTCCTCCTGTGAGATGGGTCATGTTTCCGAGTCGAAATACAGGAGTTCACAGGTCTGAACTTACAAACAACTTGGCGAAAGATGTCTTCAGAACGGAGTACTTCCACACAGTGATTAACCTCCTTTTAATGTGATCGTGTTTTTACATGCCAAACCAATTCTAGATGTTGTGCAGAAAAGCTCAGTAAGCCACTCAGGTTTGGTGGGGGGTTTTTTATGTTCTGTTGGAAGTACAGCACTGAATATTTTTTGATTCAGTTGTGTTCTTGGCTTGAATTTCTGAAGTAAATGCATATTTAAACTTTTTTTTCCCTCTCCTCCCTCTCTCTCCCTCCCTTAATTTCATACAGGGAGCCGGGTGAATGGGCCCTTGAAAGAGCAAAGCTGAACGTTAATGAAAATTTTCTGCTTGTGGGCATTCTGGAGGAGCTGGAGGATGTGCTGCTTTTATTAGAAAGATTCTTACCTCATTATTTCAAGGATGTGCTTAGCATCTACAAAAACCCAGGTAACTTTTTCCATTAAAAAGCTATTGTTACAGAAACTTTGGCAAAATCTGCATGGCTGCTGAAAGATACGTGTTTATGTCTTGTTTAGTCAATGAAGAGATTTATCTCCCTTTTAGGGAACAGATCTGATTGATGGGGAAGGGTACATATTCTGCTTTTATTCTCAATTTACTGTGTGGTTTTCATTGCTGGGCAAGCACTTGGTGCTCCAGTGATCCTGCCACATGCCAGAAAGCTTCCTGTTTACCACTGGAGTGGCTTTTTCTTCTTTTAATTCTGTCATACACAGCTCTCAAATAATACTGTCAAAATATTCTCAAGGTGGTGTCAGCAATATCTACCTAAGTAAACCTTCAAGAAATGGTTTGGGGAGCTGGACACTTTGGAGATTTTCCAGTACCAGGGTATTTATTTTCCCTCAACTTTGACTATGAGTTGAAATGAAATGAACCTTTCAGTTAAACCTGAGTTTAGGTGAAGTACAAATAAGAACGTGTATTTACAGCACTTTAAGTACAAAGCATGCTGAGGGAAAAGACTTAGGAGACTTGAGTAGAGAAATGAAAATGGAGAGCACTTAATCTACCCCTTAATTTGCACCCCACAGTCAGTCTGAAAGGGTTCTGTCTTCTCTGCGTCAGCCCATCCTTCCCAACGCTTATTTATTGCTAGCTTCTTTAGAAGACAGTCTTGTGTCCTACGCCTAAACCAAGAAATACGATGCTTCTGTGGGGCTGTGCATGTCATTCTGGCAGAACTGATTTCCTGCTTACATTTGGCTGGGCCATCAACTTCATATGAACCAGGAAGGGGAAAAACTTGCCATCTTGCTTGGTGATTCGGTTGCATTCATGTCGCTGTGAAATACCTACAGCCACTGAAATGTGTGTTTTGGACCAAGTTGTATATTAAAACCACATGGATCAAAGATTGAATTTTGTCTGTAATGCATGCAGCTGATGGCTGACATTTTACTGAGAGCAGCTATCACAGTAATCAGTCACTTTAGAGAAATTATGGGTTTCTGTCCATAACCAGGAATTATGCGTGACTGTCCAGCAATCCTTGCTTCCAGGATGCATCTTTGAAAATTTTTTATTTAGCAACGATACAGATATTACAGGGAAAGTGTGGCATTCTTCCTCTGAAGATGATTTCAGTGGGTCATTATCTGCTTGTAATAAGGCAGTTAAGGCAGCTATTTAGAAGGTGTGTTACTTTGTTGTGGTGCTATATCGAGCCATAGAGCTATTTTGCTCAGTAACAGACATGAGAAGAGCATGGTGTGGTATTGACATGAGAGCAGTGCCCAGTTTTGGATCAGTTATTTCTCTTTTCTTTGTAAATTGAAAAACAAAAAGACCTACTTTTGTAGTATGTCGAAGTCTTCCTAAAGGTTTGCACAATTCAGTCTCTGAGGTTTTCCCATGGGGATGTTAGATGAGAGGGAGGCGGGGGATCAATAGAAGGATGCTCTCTTTGCAATGAGCAGACTTTTCTTTGGGAATCTGTAGGACTTCCTCAGCTGTTCTGTGCAGCATAGATTTTCACTTCTGTTACAATGGGGGAAGCTAACAAACAGCATGCAGGGTCTCGATTTTCATCGGGGTGCCCTAGAAATTGTCAGATGTGAAATAAGCAATCTCCCAGAATGGTTAAGTGCTGGATAATCTTTCTCTTCTCTGTGTATATTCCAGTATCTGGGGGAGATTTGATCCCCTATTTCAGGACAGTGATTTCCTCTGGGATTTCATGTGTAAGACTGGTCTTGTGTAATGTCTGAAGATTCACTTCTTTCCTTCAGTATTCCCCATGTGGATTTTTTTTTTATTATTTTTTGCATTCACTTATTGACAAGGAAGAATAGAAAGGAAACAGTTTCATTGTGTTAACTCTCTCCTCCTCTTTTCAAACATGCATTTGTTTGGGTTTTTTTCCAATCATAATTATTTTCAGGTTATTTCTGAGTTGGTGCTAATATTTACAAAAAACTTAACAGAATCAGCCAGAAATAAAGAAAAAAAAAATCCAAGTGCTGTGTAAGAAATCCTACATCGTTCTCCTCAGTGCACTGTAGACCTGATCTGCAACACCCTCTGCTGTTGCATCATGAAGTGCTGGGCGGAAGAGATGTTATTCTGCCCAGCTGTGTGGTGGTCCCACAAAGCAGCAGATACTTTGGGCCAAAACTGACCTTTTGTTGTAACTAACACTTGCAGATTAAATCTATACAATTTACAGTTTTCTCTGCTGACTTGCTGCTCCACCTGAGATACTCTTATGGCAGTCTTTCCTCTTTTCATGTAAAGAAAGTAAAGCCTTGCCAGAACTTATCTTTTATCAGTTGAATATATTGAGATGAGAAAAACATGGTGAAGGACCGTGTACAGGAAGGTGATTCACTTCCAGGTCAGTGAATCTCTGCACCAGAGTCCATTGCAAAGTGGTTCTGGATTAGACACAATTCAAAAACTGGATTTGTAGAGCTGCTTTGAAGCAGAAAGTAACTGAAGGCAGGCAATTTCCATCCAGTGTTGCTTTAGTGGATTACATAGATTAGAAAGTAGAGTAGGAAATTGGCAATTGCTGTCCCACCAACATCATAATCTAAACCAAATTAAAAGCACCTACCTCTTGCTGTAGGAAGCAAACTGCTGAATGTTATCAAACCCATGAAATCACATGTGCATTTAAGATACATTTGCAGGAGTTCTGGGTTAAATCTCTTCTTCTTCCCAAAGTTGGGACCCTCCTCCCTCGTTACAGGTGCTTTGGGGGGGCACCAGATCACTACAGCTCCCATCCAAGCAAATTTCTTATTATCGGGAGCCTTCAGTATAGGTTGATGCTAATAGAAATCAGGAAATTTGGAAACTTTTTCTCCTCTCTGTTTCTTTTAACCGTGCAAGCCATATTCAAGCTTCTTTGTTTCTTCTGTGTCTGTAGTAAAACTCCTCATCTGAGACAGCATGTAACAACATTTATTAAGGAACTCTTGCTCAGTGTCCTCCTAGCTAGAAAACAATGCCTGTAGCCTTTTTACCTTCAAAAATACTTTGCTGCTATTGTTCTGAAGCAGAAGATCAGTAAAACTGTAGCTCTATTGATCAGATAGATAGTGGGACATTTACATTGGAGAGCACAGAAACCTGAGTGCGGGTGTCTGTATATGTAATGACACAGATAACTGCTTAGTGCAATATGACTTGAGTGCTTTTGTCGGTGATGCTAATGATTTGTTTTACATAAGCTGGCACAAGGAAACTGTGAAGAAAGGTAAAATATAAAAAAACCAAGAGTGAAATACAGTTGACTTGTTCAGACACTATCACTAACAGTTGGTTATTGAGATTTTTAATATATTTTGCTTGCCAGCTGCTGTGTATTTGTTCTGTGCTGGCTTATTCTTTTCTTTTTGACGGTGTCACATTTTGAAATGTACACCAATTTTTCTCCAATTTTATGAGTTTAAAAAGTTGGCAGTTCTGCATGACAGGAAATTTTAGTGTCAGAGGACACTAGGAGGATAATTTTCTTATTACATTAATAAAAGTGTTGCCTTCAGTTAGGCAGCTGAGGCAGATGATGAAGCCTTTTTTGATGAAGTTAGGAAAAGGGTGGAATCAACCCCAGAAGTCTTTGCGCCGTGCTGAAGATTGCTCCTGTGCCAAGGCAGCACTGAAGGTGGGGCATGCCTTCAGATGGTTCCTGTGCTGGAAGTGGAAAAGAGCATTTTCCCACTCCTTGTCAAAATAAAACTCTTTGCAAGTGGAGAAGGCTGAGAGGGGCTTTTCTTTCTTTCCTTATCCCACCTGCCAGGGCATCACTTTGTTAGCAGTGCTCCCCATAGTCTGACTGATACCTTTAGTACTAAATTCTTGTGGCAGCCTTTCTCCCACCCTGTTCTTGAGCTGCTCTGGCAAGATGTGGATGCTATGCATTTGGAAATGTTCCAGAACTGAGGGTCATTGCTGGAAAAGCTGCTGTGATATGAAGAAAGCAAAGGGAGGGCAGAAAGATCCCACTGTTCTTTTTTCCCTCTGAGAAACTGGAATGGATGTCTTTGCAGGCACAACCTCCAAGAGCAAAAACTCTGGGTAAGAAAAGTTGAAAGAAGTCTGATGGAAGGAGGCAGTGCTTTTTGTGCAGTGTCCTTAAATAGTGATCATCTTATATTCTGCCTTTGTTCAGCACAAAATGAAAGGAAAGAAAAAATCAGGACAAGTGATCTGCAGCTTCTAATAGTCTGCCTGCTTCTCATGAGCTGTACTTTCTGGAGAGGGTTGTGACTGGTATGTGGAAACGGAATGTATGGGCTCATCTCTTGTGCACAAATGCACAACCCTTCTCTCTCCTACAAGGATCTGCACTCTTGATGTGAGAATAAAAGCAGCTTGGATTAGATTCAGTTTAAATGCTGAGATTTTTCTGCATCACTTCTTTGCATCTGCTACTTTCTTAAAACAGAATTTGGGAAAACTTTTGAACACGTTCAAATGTTCAAAAACTTTGGAGACTCCAAACATGCTGTCTTTTCTTTTGCCTCACACTCTAAAACAGTTTTGTGCTTTCCCTAAATGATACTCTCAAGAGGAATCGCTGTGTATGAAAGTTTTCTACAGGAGAGGAAAATTCTAAATTTTGTGTGGAGGTAACACATGAGGTTGGACTTGGGAAGTAACTAACTGCGTAATGCTTCCATGGCACGTTCTCATCCATTATGTGAAGCGAACTGTATGTGCGACTTAAAAAGTTTTGTCCAGAAGGTGGTGTAATCTCCCTGCTTGTTCAGGACTTCCAGGGGACTTGAACATCATGCCAGTGCTAATAGCACATGTGAATTTACATTCTGCCTGGGTGGCGTTTTCTTCTTTATCACCCAACATCCTGTTCTGAAAATAGAAAATAAAAATAGGAAATGTGAACAAACCATTCCTTTCTTCTCCCTCTGAAGTCTGAACTTTCAAAATTACATAGAAGAACGCTCTAAAACAATGTGTATGCTAAAACAGGCAGTTTAAGCTCTAGGAAGAGTGTTTAATTGTGGTTTTGTTTCTTGTAAAACAAATTCCCAGTTCACTGCATTCAAGAAAGGCGGGGAAAGAGGAAGAGTCACAGTGCATATCCCGGAGGACTTTTGTTCCCAATTAGGATGATAGCATCTAGGACATTCTGCACAACGAATCTGCTCCTTGGTTTGTTTTATAAAGCTGAAGGTATTATCAAAAGCTGTAGATACATTATTTAGCTCTTCAGCCATAAAAATACAAGGTTTGGAGAGCAGGGACAAAAACAGAGGCCTGATCTGGGATGCCTTGAAGTTAGTGGATGCACCAATCAGTGATAAGCACAATCAGTGGAAATATCCTTTCTTTTTCCAATTCCATAAAAGGAAAATATGTTGTTTTCTGTCTTTCAGAGGTTTCAAATCCCATTGTGAATAAACTAAGCAGTTTTAAGAATAGGAGCTCTTGGAAGGATTTGAGCAGTTCTGGGCTTTCTCATGACTGTGTTTTTCAAAAGATCCGCTAGGTCTTTGGAAGATTTGTCTCAGCAGCTAAACTTCTCTGTGGCAAGTTCTGCAGTGAAGATTGGCAGCTCATAACAGCTGTGGTTCTTGTTCTGCTGAGGAAGGTGAAGCCATGCCAGACTATGTGTGTGTTGCATGAGAGACATAAATGTGGCACCAAAAGATTTATCCAAGGTAGTATCAGTCTCACTGCTAAAATACGAGCAACAGTAAAGGTGTGGCAAGAGAGTTTGGCGTGGCTTTCCAAGCCCACATGGAGCTTGTATGCATCCAGGCTCAAGTCTCCTGTATTTACTGTTCCCTGCCAGTGTGTACTTGTTAGATTGGAGTTAGCTCATATGTGCATGGTTACGCAGCAGAGCATTTGCCTATAAATACATCTTGGGGCCCAAAATGAATGGCACGTTTTGAGACAAAAAGTGAGGTAGCTGACAGCCTGACATGACAATGACACTCACTCTGGGTAAATCTGCTCCCTGAGCTTACGGTGCAGGGAAGTGCGATTTACAGGTCCGTCTGCCAAACATATTGCTATGGTTCTGCTTTCTCCTAGAGTCAAGATGAGTGGTTGACGTTGTAAGTACAGCAGCACCAACAATAATCACTTAGATCAGGTGAGAAATTGAGGTATTTCATATTGGCAGGTTGGGATGGTGGGCATGGTTCATGAACTGGAGGAATGAGGAGGGCCAGTGTTGATCCACAGTGCCCCTGCCCCGTGCTTCTGGCATTCGAGGAGGTTGGCCGCCTTCCAGGTCTCACCACTGAATATGGCAAAGCAGGATATGGTTTCTCTGCTTGCCAGTTACAATGTGGATTTTTAAATCCTTATTTTAGGCTTGGATTTTCATGGGAGTTTAATTTGTAAAGGCTCTGCTCAGAATGAGTTGTAGTGGAAGGTGAAGTCCATGTACCCTTAAATCATTCTTTGTAAAACCTAGATCAAATGTTTCTCTTCTACTAAAGTTTCTGTACACGTGAGCTCATAGACTGGCTCTGACAACTTACAATGTATTGTAGACTTAGGCTAAGTATTTTTCCATAGAATTACTGCATCTTTCCTTTCTTTGTGCTGTAATACACGTTGTATATACAGAGCTTGTGCTCTGCAGTCTGCTACCTTTTTCCTATTCCTCTCCACCACCTTTTTCGTATTGCTCTTTCCCAGCAACTGGCAAGGTCTTTACCTGAAGCCAAACACACTTTACTTTTTTGCATGCGCTTGTCTGAGCCTCTCCATCATGAGCAGTTTCCCCTCTAAACTTTCTGTATAATGCATTTATACCTGTAGGATTATGAAGGCTGAGACCACCTACAGCATCATCTTCATCTTTTAGTGCAATTCCAAAAGACTTCAGCCTCCAGATTTTGCATGTCATCCCACATCTTCATGATGCTTGCATTGTTTCAATTTCCTTTTGTCAGATCTATTGACGGGCTGTCTGGTTTTGGACTAAACCCACACAGATATAATTTCATACTTTGTTGCAGTAAAAACAAAACTTATTTGTGGTCTAAATCCCAAGGGGCCAGTCAGCCAAACCCTTGCATCCCACATATCAAGAATTCATGTGTAATTTTTTGTGTGTCACGAGATCATTTTGAAGGGTTGGTGCTGGTATCTTTCAAGCAACTGTCATGTTTATCTAATGAGCGTATCAGTCACTAAAGATGTTATGGTTTATAACAGTGCTCCTGCTAGTCATCTGAGGTTGATTCCCTGATGCATCTTTTCAATGTTTCCTGTTCCTAGTATAACAAAATGAAAAACCCATGGACAAGCAGCTTTGTTAAGCTTTGGCACAGAGGGAAGGCTGCATTAGCTATATCTCATAAATAATCCAGGGTCAAAACACCACAAACATTTTAATGACAGACAATTAAAGCTTGCAACGGCAGTTCATTCCTTCTTGACTAACTTACTAAATAAAATCATAATGCTATTTTAATCAGTAACATTCCAGTTAAACCTCTGTTACTGCTTCTGCTTTAAAAATAGCATTTGAATAAAAATTATAGCAGTAACAGATTATGCAAATTGCTTCTTTGACAACTTTGACCTCTATTCAGGCAACAGAAGGCATAGAGGAGGAGGCGGACAGCCATTAAATCCCAGTTAATAGGCCTACTTCTGTTCCCAGCTGCAGCTCCAGTACATTTGCACAGGTCTTCATTTCACCTACTTGGAGACAAGGAAGTTGTACAAGGTGGCTGAGGCTGGAATCTGAAGAACTTTTGTTAATAATAGGACCAAAACAACGGAGAATTTAGCTCGATTATTCCCACAGTATGTTTCCAGGGTCAGTGTTTGGGAAGAAACATCTTTTAAGTGAAAACTGAGCATATTTGGCATTGAAGACACAGGAACGGTATGGAGCATAACACAGAGCTGACTATTCACTTTGCTTTTAGGAGCATAATCATATTTTCAGTTGTCCTGGTTTCGGCTGGGACAGAGTTAACTTTCTTTTTAGTAGCTGGTACAGTGCTGTGTTTTGGATTTAGTGTGAGAATGATGTTGATAACACTCTGATGTTTTAGTTGTTGCCAAGTAGCGCTTATCTTAAGCCAAGGACTTTTCAGTTTCCCATGCTCTGCCAGCAAGCAGGTGTGCAAGGAGCTGGGAGGGAGCAGAGCCAGGGCAGCTGACCTGAACTAGCCAAAGGGGTATTCCATACCATGGAACGTCATGCCCAGTATATAAACGGGGGGGAGTTGGCCAGGAGGCGCGGATCGCGGCTCGGGAACTAACTGGGCATCGGTCAGCGGGTGGTGAGCAATTGCATTGTGCATCACTTGTTTTTTTTCTTTCCCTCCCCTTCCTTTTTTTGTTATATTCCTTTTCATTACTATTATTATTATATTTCATTATTACTATTGTTAGTATTATATTTTACTTTAGTTATTAAACTGTTCTTATCTCAACCCACGAGTTTTACTTTTTTCCTTCTCCTCACCCCACTGGGAGGGGGCAGGAGGAAGCGGCTGCGTGGTGCTTAGTTGCTGAC
The DNA here is from genome assembly GCF_018139145.2 of Gymnogyps californianus. Classification (NCBI taxonomy): domain Eukaryota; kingdom Metazoa; phylum Chordata; class Aves; order Accipitriformes; family Cathartidae; genus Gymnogyps; species Gymnogyps californianus. Next base: position 55,546,235 of record NC_059473.1, read on the forward strand.
TGGGGTTAAACCACAACATCAGTCTTCAGAGAAGGCTATTGTATTTTTCCCTCAGACTAATTGTAAGTCTTGGCCTTTGTATCAGTGACAGAATAGGCTACAGGTTAAACAGATTATTCTTATCCCTGAGGCATGTTGCAAGAGCAACAAAGACAGTATCTTTGATGGCTCAGAAATGTTTTAAAAAATATTAAAGGTAAAGTAACTACAGAAAAGAAATTTAATTATAAAAACGCTTTTAACCTGTAATTTTTGTACAGTAGAGATGAGCAGCCATTCCTGAGGAATTACTTGGGTTTTCACATAAACATTGCAATTTAAAATAAAGTTTTTACAGTGATACAAATGAGCTGCTATAATAATTAAAATGCTGTAATAATTAAAATGAGAAGAACATGAAAGAGCATAAATTCTGACAAGGTAGGTGTGAAATTATAGCAAGGCACTTTCTGGAATGCAGCTTGCTAAAGGTATTAAAGCTAATACCAAAAGGTTTTTTTCAACCATATCAGAACTAGGTGGCCCACCAGAGAGTTGGGGAGAGGGAGGCAGTGGGTAGCTGGGAGAGGTGGCAGGGAGGCACTCTCAGGGAAGAGACATCCCCAAAGCGCATGTGTAAATAGACCAGTTACTCCCAGGGGACACAGTTTATTGCGCTCTAAGTTATCTTAAGACCACTGTTATTACAATTAGAAAAGAAGGGAAAGAATTAGTAGAATAAATTTCAGCAAAGTGCAAGGGCATCAAGCATCTTGATTACAAAGTTATAAGAATTAAAATGAAGGAAATATATTAGCAGTGTAGCTCTCAGCTGCTACACAGGAGTCCTTTTGGTATGTCTCCTAGCCATCACTCCTGAGGGGATAATCTGTTCTCTTGAGCGTAGCTTCACACCATGCCTGTGCCCCTTCCTCTGAGCCCCTTTGCTTTTCCTGCCCTGGAGGCAGCTTGTGGTGCTGGCGAGCTGACCCCTTGCTTTTCCAAGAGTGAGTCTTTCTTGGAGTTTATGCTCCCTACTTCCTTTCCCAGTTGGAATTTCCCAGCCTTTTTGATCTGTCCCTCTTGAAAACTTGCTCTCCGAGAAACTATAGCAAGAGAAGAGGGGTTTACTAAATATGGCTAGGAAGTTTCCTTTTTTGCTCTTTTTCTCTGTTCTTGGAGTGCAATCACAAATTTACAAATGTAGTAAGAAAGAGCATCCTCCCTTCCGCTGCTCTCTAGGCTCATCTTCCGTATCTCCTCCCTTTCTTCCAAATTGCATTCCCATTGTGTTCTTTAACTAGTATCTTCTTTCCAGTTGGGCTGCTTTTCTTATCTCCAACATTTGCACAATTGTTACTGCACTTTGTAAATCCCATCTTTTGAGTTGTACTGTTTGGACTCAATTTGAATAACTTTTCAGTTACTTACAGATGCCATCTGTAATACAGATTTGGTATTAGGGTGTGGCATTTTTTTCTCTACAGCTATCTTTACTCCTTGGCAGTGTCAGGAGTGCTGCTGTCAGAGCTAGTATTCACCAAGGATCTCTGAAGCTGAAATTGCCAACTCTGCGGTGTGTCCTATCATTCAGTCAGCAGCTATTTTGGAAGAATGGAAGGTAGTTAACATGAATCCAAGCTTTTAAAGGGCTGCAGTGGTCACCTGGACAGCAACAGATGAAAGAATCCAATATATGTACTGGTAGGAACTATAATAAAGAATGGGATTAACACACAGTTGGGAAAAGTCAGTATGGCATTTGTAGAGCCTCACAAATTGACTAGTTCCTTGAAAGAGTCAGCAAGCACGGGGATATGAGATGGTACAGGTGTGATTTTCAGCAGGATCTCTGTCCAAAAGCTCTTAAAGAAAGTAAGTTGTCAGGATATGAGAGAGAATGTTCTCCTGCAGGATAAAATCGGTTAAAGAGGCAGACATTAATTGTTCGGTAGTCTCCCCTTACATTAAACAAGCAGGGGAGTCCCGCAGGGACTGTGCTCCAGTCTGGGATAAACGTTCTCTTAAAAAGATGAGACTGAGGTGAGAGAGGTCACTGCCAATATGAAATTACCAGGAAGCAACAAGAACAACACCAAAGTGTTTTAGTGATCATAACAAAGCAACGCATTAAAATTCAGCTTATGTGCAGTTAAGAAGGTCTGTCCTTGGCACTCAGGACTGCAGTCCGCTGATGCTCTAGGTCCTGGTCTGTGTCCAGGTTGGTAGGAAAGTGCACAGATTGTCAGATGGGTGGGTATTTTTTTCTGCGCAGGGAAGCAGTCCCCTACAGAAGAAATTTTTATGCGAAGCTAGATCAAACCATGGCTCAGTTTTTCCAGATGGCGGAAAATGATGACGCAGGGCAGAAGGGCTAAATCCTGGCTAAATCTCAAGAGCAGCTGAAGGAAAGACATTCACATTTGAGGTGCTGCCCAAGCTGCAAAGCAGGGAGTTCATACAGCTGTAGTTCTGATCTACATTTAATTGTAGGTGATTCAGGAGCACCAGTACATACCTGCTGTTGCTCCGATTTATCCGTTGTCTTTCAAGTCTGTGTTCTGGGTAGGCAAAAGGTGGCAAGGGTGACAGTGAAGCCAAGTGAAGGTAATTTTCTGTAGAAACACCAGGCCTCATTTGCCAGCTAGACTTACCAGAGGAAGAAAGAAACTGTTGAGTTGGGTTCTGGTTTTCTAGCAGTGAGCAGCAGCTGTTTTGGTAGCAGTAGCAGCAGCTCATATAACAAATGTTTCATGATGAATGCAAACAAAAGCCAGCCCTGAAATTCCAGCTCCACTATGTACGCATAAAATATAAAACCAGTTCAAAATAACATAACTACTCAACTTAAGGGATTTTTCCCCCCTCTAAATAAATTCCATATGAGCATTAGTGTTTGGTCTGCTCGATTCTCCAAGGCTCACCCAGAAAACATTTTATCATACAGGCTGAGGGCAAAAAGTGAGCATAAAAACAGACCAAGAAAAAAATATTTAAAAAAAAAAATGCACGTGCAAAGAGGTGTGTGGTTGGGGGGAGGGTTTTGAGAATACCAAACATGCTTACTGGATTGAAATTACTGCTGATGTTTGTGAGTTGGCTGAATTCACTTGCCTCCAAAATAGGTCTTGGAGGAATTCTTCCTGCACCTCCGTGCAATTTGGTTTCTGAAGATGACTTGTGGTTTTAAAGGCATCTACATGTTAGAAGAGTGTTATGCCCTCTAGCATGAACATCTTTCCAGATAGCTAGTGGGAGGATTTCTGGGGAATGCAAGTTGCTGATGAGTGCATACTCAGGGGAAATGAGGGTATTGAAGAGAAAGAAAAATATAATAATTGGAGACTCAGGAGAAATAGAAGAGCTATCCAGGGGGCAGTGCCTTAAATTGTCATCTTCCTCCAACTGCTGAAGTTAAAACAAGTAAACCCCAGCATTTACCCATCCCTCCCTGCTTTGCTGCTGCTTGCTGAAAGTCTGGAGCAGCATCTGTTGTCTGCCCACACAAGCGCTCCCACTCTGTTCTCAGGCCCCGAAATATTCTCTCTTCACAATCAATTTGCTTTCCCCATGGCTTTCTTGGACTCCTCTGGTGTGGCTTCCCTGTAACTATGGGATTAATCAGCTCTGTGCATGAACCATAGGAAGAAACCTTATTTCTTGTGTTCTGCTAGATCAATGATAAAACAACATACCCTATTCCTGTGCCTTTTGTAGTATGATTCCATCGAATACTTTTTGTGTAGTGAAAATCTTAAACGAGGTAATTGTAGTGGTCTGTCTTCTTCCCTAGTGTTTCTTTCAGTTGAGTTCTGGAGCGTTTATGAAGTTGTGTTACTGTGTGTTGTATTGCTATACACACGTACCTGTAACTCATTATGAGTATTACATCTTTGATGTTACACAGCATGCAAATACAGGGCTTAGAAGAAAACCTGTGTGCTTGTCTCGGTCTTTGCTCCTCCTGCTGCTTGACTGCTTTGACTCATTTCCAGACAATCAGCTACATTATTTGATTTCTTGCTTTTCGTGGAGTGGAAGGGGGAAAAGGAGATGGATAAAAAGCACTGTTGGACCTAGCAAAAAAAGATGAGAGAGAGGGTGAGTTGTTTCGTTATTTGCTTGGTTCTAGCCAGAAGGAAGTGCAGCACAAGTTGCTGGAAGAGCCCAGTGGCTGGTTTTGTTGGGCCTGTGTTGAGGGAGGATGTGGAGCATGCTGGTGTTGCTGCAGCAGAGTACTTGGTGCATGCCTGCCTTACAAGGAACATGTGTGTGCACAGTCTGGCCAGAGCCCCCGGTGCTTTGCAGAGCTGCGCTCTCAGGGCTTTTGGGATGTTAGCAAGTTTGGAGGTTTACTGCTTGGGCAAGAACATGTGCTTTTTCTGTTACATAAAATGAGAGTGTGGGATTAATGTGTGGCAGATACATAATATACATCTCCTAAAAGCTAGTGGAAATTGGACAGGACGGGAATGAGAGCGTAGCCAAAACAAATTTATTTAAAATGTTGAATGAAAATATTCACAGAAAACTTTGTCTTAACCTGAATACCACTAAATGTTTTGCTGGGCATTGAAGTCTTATTTTTATTTTTTAAGTTTTGTTCTGCTCTCCACTGTCCCTGTAAGTGCTCCGCCAATTTCACAGTAGCTGTGACAGATCTTTGAAGGGTCTTCAGGCAGCCCACAAACCTGGTTTTGGGTATTTGTCAATACCCAAAACTGGGTATTGACATTACTTAATGTCAGGTGCTTAAATTGTGTACCAGGGAAACGGAACTCTCTGCACCATCAGTGAAGAGAGGTAAATGGCTGTTTATCTCTCTGGGGGTTTGTTTGGTGCCCTGAGTGGCTGCCTGGAGTTCAGCAGCAGGAATATTTCTCACTCGTGCTGTATACTGGTATACAGCTGGGTAGACATGGATGTTGTCAAGCAGTTGGCATGCAGTAGTGTTTGTAGGAGCAAGGATGAAGTATGCATATAAAAACAAAGTTTATATCATGCCTTCTTAGTGCTCTCCTTGTCTGTCCAATAGATAGTTCTGTGCATCATTGAGTGCTATTTGAGCTAAGCTTTTGGTGGAATTGTTGGGGGGGGGTGGAGGGTGGGGTTTGTTTGGGGTTTTTTTAGCATCCTTGGTAGTATCTTTTCCTGCAGCGTTTCCAGGAGCAAAGTCTATGACCTAGTTCCCTGTGGGGCAAAGAAGCACAGCAGAAGCCCAGGACTTCCTTGCCAAGAGCAAAGGAGATGAATGAAGAGGAAGATCTGTTCTAGTAAATTCTCAAGAAACCCATGGTTGGTGACCAAAGCAGCTGCTAGAAGAGTGCTTAGAGTGAATGAACTGCAGAAGACAGGAAACCTGGGGAAGGAGTTTGGATAGTAAAACTATGAAGGGATCTTGAAGAGGGTGAAGCATGGCAGGACCAGCTGGGGTAGGGGGTGATGGTCAAACAAACCTGCTCAGGTATTTGGCAGCAAGGTAATTTTACCAGTTGCTTCCTCCGTGTTCTCTCCAACGTTTTTTGGATGCAGCACGTGTGAGATGCATCTCTGGTCTTGCACTGTCCATAGCTTATGTTTCAGTGTTTGAGAAGTCCTCAATCTGTTTTTCTGCACTGAATCCTGGTTCATAGGGACTAGTGTTTGTCCAGTTTCACCATAAAGGTATCAGGTAATAGTGCTTTCCATGTCTTCCTTAGGGTTATTTTTTCAGGATTTGTGGATCTTTCAGGCATGGGGTTTTTTTCCCTCTAGATTCTTATCCTATCAATTCCCATTCTTAATTTAGTTCAGTAAGTGGTAAATTCAGTGGTATATTTTGAGTGCCTGTGATGGCAATTAAAAGCCATTAGAGACAGGGTATAATCTGGGAATCCTGGATGCCAAATAGCACTTTGAAGAGGTCATGGTCTTTCCTGGTTTTGGGTAGTTAGTTTAGCTGATGATTTTGTGTGTTAAACCAATTGATTTTCTTTAATGACCAGGTGAGATGCTTAGCATGGAGGATGTATACTCTTTTTAAGCACAATGAAACAGATTTCTCTTGTTAAGATTTTTTTTGTTTTGTTTGCAAATGGCAAATTGTTCTTTCCAGTCAGCATGGTGAAAAAGGGTGAGATGAGTGCTGTTGGTGTCCAAGCCCTTGAAAGAAAGACATTATCCTGATAGGCATATATATATGTACACACATATATACACACATCCTGATATACATATATATACATCCTGATATACCAAGAACAGCTCCCGTGGCACTGCAAACCCTTTTCGTAGTCAACTGTTTTCAGCTCTTATTAGCTGAAAATAACAAGAACAAATTGCAGCTTGTACAACTTCGCCTGTTTGGTGCAGCTATGCCTATGCAGGTGGCTGATAGCAAGAAACCTCAGTCTGTCATCTTTTACTTTAGCAAACAGCTTACCAAAAATGTCAGTCCAGTTCATCTAGAACTTTTACTAAGAGAAGAGCAGTGAAATTGCAAAGCATATTTGTCTGTATATTGAATTTCAGCATTTACTTGGCACTGCCTTGTGCTGCTGGTGGAATATGGCATGGGGTCCCTGGCAGGCTCCAGTACTTTGTGCAGTTGCAGAACACATTATTTAGCATATTTTAAGGGCAGACTCACCACTTAGCCAAAGGTTCTGCTTTGAATCGCTGAAAATTATTTTTCTTGGTGCATGTTTTTGCAAGCTACTTGTAGAAATCAATGGTTTGAGTTCCTACTTAATTGAGCTATTCAGTTCACAGGCTGCTTCTGTTATCCTTCCAGACCACATCTTGGTGTACATCCCACTTGTTCAACAGGTTTTGTTTTAACAGAAATAAAAAGTTAGCGCATAGACACTTTGTATCTCATATGCAGAAAGGGAAAATCTTCAAGTCCCACACATCTTTTCATGTTGTATACACATGTGTGAGTAATTTTGTGAAGAAATGGCACATGATACATTGGTATATTTTATTAGCAATTGGCAATGCCAGACCAACATTTTGATTTCAAAGTAGTGGCAGAACTTACACAGATTGACACTAAAATCAAAGGACGAATCTAGCACTGCATCCCTGCTTCTAAGTCTTAGCAGACAGAGTGAATAATCAGAGGCAAAAGAGATACAACAAGAGTATTTTGATAAACAGATGTCACCCACTTTAAAGTGTTGAATCTCAGTTTAATTTTTCCCATGCTACATAAATAGTCCCTTCACTTCCTTCAGCCTTGTGGTTTTTCATTTCCCGCTGTTATTCAGACCAAATGAAAAAAAAAAAAAGTGGTTATATTTATGAGGACTCTATATTTGCTCAGTTTAGGGGTTTTCATTTCTTCAATAAATGTACTTAAAATTAAATGCTCTGGGAATGTGCCAGAAATACTGTCAACCACTGTGGCAAGCAGATGGATGAAGTTTCAGCTGAACGTGATATGCCCGGGTTACCGCGTTTGTTTAGAAACTGATGACCCTAGTCACTGGCCACACCAGAGTGGCCTGTGAGGAATGTATTTTTAAAGAGCTTGGAGCCACAATTTCATATTCCCAGCACCTGCGGGCTTACAGGAGAACTTGGCCTCCATGTAGACACTGACCTGGGTTCTGGGACCCATATACTCAGCACTAAGACAAAACCTGTTTGCATGCATTGGTCTCCCAATGAGTGTTGAGCCTAGGTCACAACATGCACCTTCGGGCCCTGTTGCCATGTGTAAGTGCATATACGCATCCAGCGCAGTAGGTGTCCCTTCTATGTAAACGTACACCAAGCCTCCCAGAGATGAATTTTTGATTTTCTGGACAGACCTTTACAAAGCTCCCTTGATTTCCATCCCCCCCCCCATTGTTTTGGTTACTGTGGAAACCCTGAATGTACCATTCTCTCAGACAACTTTTTCATCATGTTTTCCACATAACTTCATTAAAATATTCTGTTAAAAAAAAAAAAGAATATATTCAGTGGTGCATTCTGTCTGCAGATTTTAAAAAGCTGATCATTTATGGTTTCAGGATTTCTTTGAACTGTTGGGCAGGAGTGAAATTTAGGCATTTATTCTTCTGGTAAGCTTAGCAAATTGAATTGGATTTCGTAGATTCAGAATCAGATTCATTGTTTTGAGGAATATCTGTTGAAACTGGGCACTGAAATGTTAACTCTTGGTTCTTGGTGATATTTTCTATGTTACTTTACCAGATAAGTTAAATTTACTTCTAGGTTCCCCTCTTGCTTTTAGAATTAGCCTATGAAGTTGAAGAAATCTCTTGCCCTGAATTGCCTTTTTTGTTAAAGTGAAAGAAGTATTCTCAGTCTGTGCTTTGGGACAAGCAACAGTTCAAATCTGTGGTAAAGGCACATAGGTTATCATTTACTTCTGATTCTTAAATATGAAAAAAGTTAAAATTAGTTATGTTGTATGGCTTTTTAACCACAAATTGCAGCGTTTTCCATTAATTATTTGTAGCTCTAATCACGCAATCTCAAAAAGGATCTAATGAAATTAGAAAAGGTACAAAGCAGGAGCAAGGGAGATAGTCAGGGATGTGGAATGGCTTTCATAGGAAAAGAAATTTAATAAATAGACCTCTGAGTCTGGAAAAGAGACAACTGAAGTGGGATATGCTAGAAAGAAAAAATGAACCATGCAAAGAGATTGAATGCAGAATGATTAGTCTTGGTTTCTCAGGGAGAATCAGTTTTTAAAAGTTTAAAATAGACATACAGGGTTGGGTGGTGTTGGTTGTGGTTTGGGGTTTTTAAACCAACAAATAATTATAGTGTGGAACTCCCTGCAACACACCATGCTGATGACCAAAACCTTGGTCAGATTGCAAAACCGCTGCATTCATGGAGAAGTTCTTTGTGTTACTACATTTAGTATCCATCCATGCAGCTTCTGGCTCGAGGGGTGCATAGCTGCTGAGCACCAAAAGCTGCGAGACGGCACTGGGGGAAGACACCCTCTGTGCCTCTGCCACTCCTCCTTCAAGCATCCACTACTGGCCACCATTCAAATACTCAGTGTAGTAACTAAGTGGGTACTTCATCTGATCCATTGTGCCTGTTATATGCATTATGTATGTATTTTTGTGCGTATTTTAAATTCCCTAGAGACAGGTGTGACAGGTTTGCCCACACCTGACAGCAGCCATTTTTACTCTGCTGGCTCTGGATGGGTTCGAGCTAACTTTCTTTATAGCAGCCTATATAATGCTGTGTTTTGGATTTGTGACTAAAACAAAGCTGACAACACACCAGTATTTTGGCTGTTGCTGAGCAGAGCTCACACAGCGTCAAGGCCAACTCTGCTTCTCGCTCTGCCCCCTCTATCAGTAGGCTGGGGATGGGCAAGACGTTGGGAGGGGAGACAGCCAGGACGGCTGACCCAAATTGGTCAAAGGGATAGTCCATACCGTATAACGTCATGCTCAGCAATAAAAGTAGGGGTGGAGGAGGAAGAATGGGGTTTTTGGCTTCCAAGGTGGCCATTGCTCAGAGACTGGCTAGGCATTAGTCTGTCTGTTGGAGGTGGTGAAGGATTTCCTTTGCATTGCCTTTTTTCCCCCCACCTATTAAACTGTCCTTATCTCTACCCACGACTTTTCTCGCTTTCGTTCTTCCTGTTCTCTCCCTCGCCCCATTGTGGGGGCAGGGGGAGTGAGCAAGCAGCTGCATGGGTGCTTGGCTGCTGGCTGGGGTCAACCCACCACAAGAGGGTTTCTCTCTTTATCTTGATGCAGCTCTTAACGTTGCATGTCTTGTGAATAATGTTGGGGGCCTTTATTTCGCCACTCCTGAAGACCGCAATGTAGAAAATTGCAATATTCTTCAACAAAAGCCTGGTTTGTTGCAGGTTTAGTGTTCTTTTTAGTAACCTCACTCCCTCCAAAAATTGATTTTTCTTGAAGAGCTGTTCCTAATTGCAGTCACATCCTTCCTGGTTTCTGTCCCATTTTATCCTCATTCAGAGGTGTTAATGTTTACGTGTGCCCATAAATACTGAAATGGAAAAAGGCAGCAAGTCATTTTATCTCCTGTTTTCTTAAGCATAAGGCAAGGTTTTGTGCAGCATAACCTTGAAGCACGGTAGTCATTATGTCAGGGCTAGTATTGTCATTAAATCAAAACACTGCAGTCATCCTGGAAACTTTGATACTAGCCAGTCTCTCTTAACACTGGAATGAAACTACTGATTGAAACACTGCAGACGTAAGACAATTTGCAGGACTAAGTGCAGGAACAGTGGCTTTTCATACCCTATAAATCTCCTGTTCTGATTCATGGGTGTTTTCACAGTACTCAGCTAATTCCTTTAACCTGCGATAGAGTTAAGGCTACTGAGAATATACTTCCTGTAAACAAGGTGATAGATGGCAGAACGATGTGCCCGTGTGTCTCTTCCCTGTCAGCACAGTAGTGCTAAATGCGAGTTGAATTAAAATGGATCGTTGAACAAACTCTGTTTCCTCAATGGATTGCTTTTGATGCTGACGCACGAGTGAGAACAGTCAAGGTGTGCTGGAGCTGATCACGTAAGTCACTGAAGACAGATGAGAGGTACTACGGGGGAGGCTGTCTTTGCTATGGGCTGGTGCAGATGTACGGGGTGCATAGGGAGGCCTTCGTCTGCAAAGATCTTGGTCTCATAAGTATGCGTCAGAAATGCCATTTGCCCCTTCCTTCAGGAAGAAAATCTGTTGCCTGGAATACAGAGCGAATACATGCATGTGTAAATCTCGATGGTGTTTGAACAGCATCTAAGCACCTAAAAATTTCCTATGTTCATTTATTAACCCGAGCAGATTAAAATCACACATCTTGAATTGAGGCCTGCTTCCGAAAACTCTCAGACATATAAATAATTGCTAGGGGAAGTCTCCTGCCACAGCTCACTGAGACACTACGTCCTGTGATACAGCCTCTGAGGTAGCTCACCTCAACCAAGCGCTTCGGTGCTCAGAATCAAACAGGTCATGCCAGACCTAGGGATTTTCTTCTACCTTTTTCAAGTCTTCATCCCTCGCCTGTGGCTGTGCTGCTAAGGAAGTGCTGAGGGTGGCATGAAGAGCCACTGCGTCTCTGTGTAACCTTTGCAACAGCATCTGCCTCGGAGGTTTCACCGAGGGGCACGACCTCTCAACTTGCAGCAAACCCCAAGTGTCCCAAGTTCCCCATCGCAGACCAGGGCTGCAGGCTCTGTTACAGAGATGGCAAAAAGCCCAGGTGTGAATTCACCTTGACTTGGGTTTAATGACTTTGTAGAAATCCAGCAGGAGCCTCGGTCTCTGTGAAGTCCTGAGATAGCTAAATGTTTGGCTTATCTATCTGTCAGACTCTTGAAGGTCTGCTAGGTGCATAGAAATTTCTGTCTTTCTATGAGTAAGGACACTCGTCCTTCACGCGAGCTTATTAGTGCAGGCATGGAAGGGAGCACTGGGTCGCCTGGGGCTTCCTGGAAGGAGGAAAGATGCATTCTTGTTTCTCCTTCATAGTAACCTTGGGGGATGCAAAGACCCTGGCAGCCTTAGGGCTTAGCCCTGTTGAGACATACTTTGCCTTCTAGCCTGAACGGTAGAGAATCAAGACATTGCCTCTCCAGGAAAAGCATGGGGTGAGAATTGCATTAGCCACACTAGGAGATTACTCTCCTCTCCCAGGACTTCCAGTTAATATAATTCCCCTTCTTTTTAGTTTTTTCTCTTGCTGAAACAAGTCTGCCTGTGTTAAACAACAGACCCTTTTCCTCGCTTTTGGCCAGAGGAGGAAGCCTTTGTCCCGATTCCCTGGCAGCTAGCCAAGGCAGTCGGGCTGTGGGCCAGGAGGGGGTGAACTTGAAAGGAACAGTGTGTTGTTTCTGCTCTGGTAGCATTCTTCCTTCTTCACCAGTGCCTCAGCCCCTGGCCGCCTTCAGTTGCTCATTACACACAAAAGAACCTAAGGGCAAAAGAGAGAATTTTCTCTTGACCGCCTGTAAATTGCAATAATAAGAAATAAAGCAATTTCAGGGCTTTCAGTTGTCTGTGTGCAGACATAGTTGGGAGAAAATCTTCATAGAACTAGCAACTTTCTCACAAGGGAGAAGAGAACTGATATCTTTTTCTTTTTTCCTCCATTTTAATAGCAGCTTTCATACAGTAATGTGCATCTTCCAGTCCTGTATACCCTATCAGTAGAGGTTTTACCTTGGCAGTGCATAAATTTTATTATTGGCCATTACTTTAGTCCTAGTTAGTATTTTTGCTTTCGTTTCTCATTTCAGTAGTTATTCTTATATAAAGCAATAAGCAGTCATATGTATGCTCTAGGAAGACAGGAGGAGGCAGCACTTAGAATTAATAATTTTTTAAGGCCATGTTCTCAAACTTTTTTAAAAAACTGTAGTGTTACTTCACATTCCTGCAAGGCCTGATACTGCAAGGTGGTGACCACTAGGTTTGAACAGCCAACGACTGGAAAAGGTAACAAATCAGGTGTTCAAACATCTCCCAAAAATGCCATTCACACTGAGGTATTTCAAAGGCACTGACAAAAAGGCTTTCACAAGTGGTGCTCCCAACTTGGAAGCTAACACATGCAAGACGTTTGGAACTTGCATCTATGAAAGACTTAAATGGACCACTGGGTCGTTCAGCTTGACTTCTTGTGTGCTACAGGCCACGCAGTTTCTCTTAGTTCTGCACAGAGATCAGTAACTGGAGTTGGTTAAGTTATCCAGCATTGATGTGAAAATATTAAGTGATAGCAAATCAACTCTTTTTGGTTTGTTGTAGTGATTAATCACCTTCGCCACTTTAAAAAGCTGTGCCTTACTTCCAGTCCGCATTTCTCTGGTTTCTGCTTCCAGCCCTTCAGTATCCATAGTTTTCTCACTGTGAAAATATGCAGATGCTGTAAACAAGTCACCTCTCAATCTTCTTTCTTTGGTAAGCTGACCAGAATGAATTTATCATCTTTCTCTAAAGTGTCCCTTCCAACCCCAGTATTCATTCTGAGGCTGTTTTCATACCCTGTCTGATTTAGGATGTGGTTACAAAACTGGATGCTATATGCCAGTGTTGCACTCATCAATACTATATATGGAAATAAAGACACCTCCACCTCACTCCATCCCTCTTAGAGATCTTAAGCTTGCACAGCACGCCTCTTCCATCGCTTCCTTTTTGTGGACAAAAATCACAGATAGCAGCCTACTGTGACTTGAAGCACAAAGGCAAAATCCCTGCTCTAGGTTCTCAAGTCCCAGGCTATATCTCTGCAGATTTTCTGCATAACATACCTGTGGTGAAGCTTTTCCTGTTCGTGAGTGCTGCTGAAATTTGTCTCGATCACTGCAACTTTCTCTTCTCTCTGCAAAAAAGTAATAATGTTAGTATCTGCATAACCTACTATGCAACACTGTTCACAAGTGATCTGTAAGAACCTATTTTTAAATTGTGGTTTTGTCAGATGCAGATTTGACTGGATCCCTTCCATAATACTTATACAGCTATAAAAGATATGTTAGAAATTGCATATGAACTGCAACCATAGCAATTCTTTCGGCAACTCGAACTAGAGAATCCTGGCATTTCCTCTGCAGATAACTTTGGTTTTGGCATCTCCAACTCTGTCTAGTTCAACTTAGAAGTTGCTTAACAGCAATAAAAGTACCTGACCGCATTCTCCTAAGAATCCGCCTTTTCGCTCTACCAATGTGGGTTAATTTTCAGCTTTTTTTTTTCCTTCTGTGTTAACTTACCTTAACTGGGAATGCAACATTAAAGTGCACCAAATAAAGGAGTGTCTTAGAAGATCCTGTTGAGATTTGTTATCTGATCACGTGTGAGATACAGCACGTTTCCAGACTGGGGCAGCAGCAGAGGCAGTGTGTTGTACAGGAGGGTTGGCTGAGGTGTCCCATGCAGCTGGAAATCCACATTGTTGGATCCACAGCTCTGAACTGGTAGGAGCAAACACATAACACCGTGAAGTTTCCAAGAGGAGAGTTGGGGATTTCATGATAAATACTTACTGGCTGGAGAAGAGACCTCAGAGAGTGGTAGCTGTTTACAAAGTATGGAGAAAGTTATATATTTACATTGCTGAGTGTGTTGTAAGGCAAGTGTTTCATAATAATGATAAATGCCTTTAATAGCTTAAGTAGTATTTCAGAGCACTGTTGAATGCATATCACTGTTACATTGTCCAGTTGACAGCCAGACCAGTGCAGTGTTGACCTCTGCAATATATTCCCAATGTGTGTTACTTGCATACTGTAGGAGGATGTTTCTTTTGTTATTTTCAGCCTTATTGGCCCAAGGTATTTCTTACATTTATCACTAACATTATTCTTTCCTTTTTTTTTTTTTTTTTTTTTTGGTCATGTTTCTTCCTTGTTCTGATTTTGTGCCATGCCTCCTTGGTGTTTACATCCTTGCGCGTTAGTAGTTGTTTGATTATGTGTCTTTCAGATTATCTCCGTGAGCTCTTCCTGGCTAATCTCTGTTTTGGCATCCCTCTGTTTTTCTCTGCCAGGTTATCATTCTTTTAGCTCCCTGCATTTTGTCCATGTTAATAATGAAATTATATTAGGTTAACAGTGACATTATTCTTCCCTCTGGTTTCCTTATTCATTGTAGTGGTAAGAAAGAAGAAAGAGCATTGCTGTAACTGTCTCACCTAGTTCAGTCTCTGTCATTGGCAGCCATCGTTTCGCAGTGTCTGTGCTAATTACAGTCTGGTGTTATTTGCTCCCAAGATCCCTGTTTGATAAATAGGACATCTGATTTGCCTGGGATTGCAGGTCTCTGGAGTTCTGGGTGTTTCCATGACCCCTGGAGAGCTGTCTTTTCAGAGAGATCCGTATCTGACCTTCAGGAGACGGGACATTGCTGTGTGCCAGTGGGCTAGAGTTCTCCTAATCCCCTGGAGTTACAAGTCGTTCCATGTCATCAAAGCAGCACAATAATTCAGGACAGAAATTCTAAAACAAAGCAAGCATTGCTAGTGAGCCTAGCGTAACTGTCCTCAGTATGCACATGAGTGTCTGATCTTTATCTACATGTTGTTAAAACTTACATCTTATTTTGTTGATGTGAATAACTGAGAAGAGAGTAAACTAGCAGTAAGGAGGTTAATAATTGGGATTCATAGTGTTTCAGACAGACAAAGCTAGTAGATGCTATGGGACAAATTACCACTTACTTTTTCATCGGCTTTGGTTTTTAATACATTTCTTCCTGGTCAGTGACTCTGTTAGGTTTTCTCCACCGTCCCTGCTTTCCTTTAGCAAACATGAGCCTACGCGAGGGGCTCAGTCGCACAGTACGGCCACGGTGCACCATCCCTCCTCCCGCCTGGGAGCTGGGGCCTGCCCTGGGCCCGGCACGCTCCTGAGCAGTCGCAGCCCTGCGGCCGTCCAAAAGACAGCACGCGAGCCAAACACATCGGTGTCTCGTCTGTTCTCCCAAAACCATCCTTTCCCAGATATCCTTCAAGAGCCCAGCTAAAAATTTCAAGTTTGAAAAGCGGATCAATTGTGCCAGAAAATTTTCTGCTGAGCTGCAGTTAGATATTCTGGGGGGAGATCATTTCTAGCATAGCCATCAGAGCCCTGTTTTAGCGCCGCAGCAATCATTTGAGTGGCATATCAAGCAGAGGCCCTCGCTGATTCGTACGTCACATCTAACCACAGTGACATACATTTATTTCCATTTAAAACTGTGGAGAAGTAGGTATGTGCTGCAGCTCAGCTGCGTACGATTGAAACGCGGGGCCTCCCCATGTAGTTCCAGGAAATGAGTTTACTATATCTGTGACAGCCATCGTGTTCACATAGCCTTAGAGCAGCAGAGCTCAGCGTGGGGTTTTTCCACCACGAGCGTTAGCCAGGCAAGCCCACGGTTACGCTCGCCTGCAGCCGTCCTGCACTGGATCCAGCCTGGCTCACCTCTCCCCGCCGGATCCCCGAGGATGCTGGGCTCCCTGTGGCTTCATCCAGGAGCAGCGGAGCAGTGCTGCGGAGCAGGCCTCTGCATCGCACCCGCCGAAACGGTGGGGCACTGGGGAGAGCTTCACTCTGAAATTCTCTTCTGAGGTGGAGAATGCCTTTAGGATCGTTTTGTCTAAATATGGCAATCCAAGGTTTTTTGAGCCACAAAGTATAAAAACCACTTTTCCCTATGGTTTGGATTGCTGCCGTGAGTAATGCCGATTTCTTAGTTTAAAAAAAAAAAAAAAAAAAAGAAAAAAGTGAGAGTGGGGAAAGTAACAGTAAATATTCATCACCTGGTAACCCAAAAGAATTTAATTTTCTCCATCCATATTTGCATACCAATTTAGTCTTAATTCAAGGCATGAGCAGGCTGCACTGGGAGGTTGGGTTATACCTGTACTGTATAGTACCTTCTTTTTAGTAATTTAAAAGAATGCCAAAGCAAACACAGTTTAAAAAAAATAACCCTAAAAAGTAAATGGTGTAGTTTGTTGCCTTCCATATGGTTAGCTGTCTCAAAGGTCATAAAATGGGGGTCCTTTGGTGGGACAGCTGGGTTTATGTAGCATATGCAGATTGTTATTTTGGCTCTAAGCCAGATCTGCCTAATTTTTCCATTTTGCTTCTATGATGAGAGGTGGTTAAGGTGACTTCAAGGGGCAGTTCTGTGATTTCATTCATATTTGTATTAAAGAGCCTTTTAAGAGCGTTTAAGATTAGAAACCAGTCTAAATAAAACTTGAGTGCAAAAAAAGCGAAGTTCACTTGTTTTATCAAAAGGCTGAGCCTGCAGCCAGGCACGGCCCCAGCTCGTGCCATCTGACAACCAGCACCTCACAGCTATTTATGCACTGCAGTTACTGATGATTATACTGTGAGGCGAACTAACAGAAGCCAGAAAATCTACATTGCTCCTGTAGCCTTCCAGAGTGTAGATGTTTCTATCTGTACGTATGTATACACCTATAGAGGTAGGTGTGTGCATAGAGCAAAGAAAAATTGCACACATCCAGGAATCCTCTGTGCCATGACTACTGCAAATTCAGAGGAGGAGTATATTTTGCTGCTTTCTCGCTGCCTGCCGCGAGGGTGGCATGCAGCACCTGGCTGCTTTGGCCCATCGGGTGCCGGCGGGCTGCTCCCTGCCTGGCACACCACCAGTAAATTCCCCTTTGGCTGGTCCTGCCCCACACTGGCCACCCCCCCAAGAAAACAGTCTAGCGCTTTTCACCTTGTCATCGTTGGCAGCGCTCCTGGGCTGAACACAAATGCCTCTCTCTGCTGGGGGGAGCAGCCACCAAAGGGAGCTGGAGCTGTAAGAAGTGGCTTTTCCCGCTTAGAGTCCTGGAGGGACCGTATAAGTAAAGAGCTTTTTCCAGCGAGGTAAATGGAGTTTTCTGTAACAGAAATAACGTATGTAAAATAAAAATGAAGTTGGCAAGCAGTATAAAGGCTTAAGCTTAATAAATGCAATATTTAGTAGTGTATATTTGCTGCTGAGTTTGTAAAGAAAACCAGACTGCAAAGCTGGCGGGAGCTACCAACTAAGCACCAGAAAGAGGAATGTCTTGAAGTGCTCAGTAATCCTAAGGCAGCGGTTGCCTTCTCACCCAAGGACAGACTGTGTCCTTCCTGGAGTGTATTCGTCTAATACCCATCAATGGCAGCTTGAACAACGGCCTGAGAATTTAAGAAGATGAGACATTTATTAGTCTATTCCGGTCTATGGGTAAAGGTGGTGTAGAAGAGAATAAGCTCTTGGGGAACCCAAATATTTTCACCAAAAGTATTTCACACCATTCGCTAGCTACCGTTAGTGCTTTCTATGCTAACACCTATTTTAAATGCAAGCATTTCATGATCCTTCCTCTACACTTTTCTTAGCTAGACAGCACATTAAAGATCACTTCTTTATTTTTAATTCAGGTTTTGTATATTTTAATCATTTTACTCCTATCTAAATAAAACTATACAAATTGATAAACTAAACAGTAAGTATAGAGCATATAACACTGTACATCACTGTAATTAAAGAACAAAGAACTCTGTGTAGTAAGTTGTTTAATTACTTAGATATATGAGTAGAGACAGAGATTTCAGTGTAAAGAACTACGAAGTTTGGTGTAAAAGCTCCATTTAATTACAGAGCAGCATGTTTTAATTGTTACCAACAAATGAAAACCATTCTTCCTTTAGAGAAGGAATTGAAAGTACAAATGCAAAATAGAATTAATGCTTTAAATAATTTTTATGTGATTTAGAACAGCATTACATTTGGTAAGCTAGTCAACCTATTCTCTCTTTGTGTCATACTCTTCCTACATTTCAAATTACTCTGCTGTAATTGGTAAGCAAAACTGAGAGGGAGAATACCTCTTTCAGATATAACTTTTTTCTTCTGCACCAGATGTGTGTGATGCAATGAAGTCAAATGAATATGAGAATGTCCAGCCCAGCAGCACTTGCTGTCTCATGTAGTATTATTAAATAATACTATTAAACGTTTAAATAAAACGGTTTTCAGTTAATTCCTTTATTCTGAAGTAGGAAAATGTGTGTCCGTTGTCTGAAAATTAAAATGTGTTTATAGGTGTGGATACCCTAAGCTATATGAACATTAATCTTTTAAAATATAAAGAAAACAGTTCATCTTCACATAGCTGTGCTATACCCTTCTGTTTTACTTTTCAAGATTTAAATCTTGCACAATACCAACTTTTTGTCTAAAGCTCATTGCTGTTGTGTTAGCTAGCTGGACTTTCTCATCTTGTATTACCTGTTGAAATAAATGGGTTTGCCTTTGCTTAAAATCCCTCTCTTCCATAAAAAGTTACTCTTGATTATTTCTCTTGGATGAACATACTGCTTGTGGAATCCCAAGAACAACTCACTTTTCCTACTAGGAACTGTTAATCCATCCCTTAGCCTTACGTGTAAGCGATTGTGAAAACGTGTTTCTCTGTAGAGCTGCTAAGCATGTGTTTAGCTTTGCTGGCAGGTGCTTCAGAAGACCTCAGTTTGGACTCCTCACGTGAGCAAAACTCTGCCTGTGATAAAATCCTGTTTTGATTCAGGGACTCCCTCTGGAAGTGACGGTGGTCACTGCTACTGGGACCTGGTTGGAAACATGAAATGTTCTTTGTTGTCTGCTTCCTCCTTCTAAGTTTTTTCTTTGCCATGCTTCGTGGCCCAACCCTTTTGAATTCCTCCAACTTGCAGAACTGCTGTTACAGTAAGGATTAGGTTTCCACATCAAAATCCAGCTCTTCTTCACTGCAACAGTTTATCTATGTAGTCATGTAGAATATGGGGATTTCTGTTTGGCATTTGAGGCAGCACAAATAGAGGATATAAACATTAAGGAAAGAATGAGCAGCAGAAGCCAAGACATTATCCTGGAACAAAAAAAAACCAGTTCTCATGCAGACCTTGCTGTAGTAGCAAAGAGCAAGGAAGTGAAGTAAGGACTGACAAGACTAAAATTAATCTGTTGGTTTTAGAGTCATGGAAAATGGCCTTAAGGTGTCCCCTAGTCAAGTGGCTTCCCTCAGGAGAGAATAGAGTAATCTGCTCTTAAAATCCTCCAGAGGTACAGCTTTTGTAACTTGTACGCTCTGCTGCACTGCCTAACTATCCTTGCCATGAAAAAGGTTTTTTACTAATGTCTAACTGGCATCTCCTTGCTTCCATGCATCTTTCCTTTCATCTTGCCGTGTCTGGACCCAGGTGTGTTCTGAGGCTATTACAGTCATTTCCATGGGCATCGCGTTCTCTCAGAGTAACATGGGAGGCTTACTGGATTGGAACACTGAGCTTTCAGAAAACCTAATTATAGAAGTGTCCTGGTTTCAGGTGGGATAGAGTTAATTTTCTTCCTAGTAGCTGGTACAGTGCTGTGTTTTGGATTTAGTGTGAGAATGATGTTGATAACACTCCGATGTTTTAGTTGTTGCTAAGTAGCGCTTATCTTAAGCCAAGGACTTTTCAGTTTCCCATGCTCTGCCAGCAAGCAGGTGTGCAAGAAGCTGGGAGGGAGCAGAGCCGGGGCAGCTGACCCCAACTAGCCAAAGGGGTATTCCATACCATGGAACGTCATGCCCAGTATATGAACAGGGGGGAGTTGGCCAGGAGGGGTGGATCGCTGCTGGGGCATCGGTCAGCGGGTGGTGAGCAATTGCATTGTCCATCACTGGCGTTTTTTTCTTGGGTTTTATTTCTTTTTCTTTTTCCTTTTTTTTTTTTATATTCCTTTTCATTACTAGTATTATTATTTTTTAGTAGTAGCAGTAGTAGTATTGTATTTTATTTTACTTTAGTTATTAAACTGTTCTTATCTCAACCCACGAGTTTTACTTTTTCCCGATTCTCCTCCCCATCCCACTGGGAGCGGGGAGGAGCAAGCGAGCAGCTGCATGGTGCTTAGCTGCTGGCTGGGGTTAAACCACGACAAGAAGCTAGTACTTCATCAGTGTAACATTAATCTCCATTTCTCCGAAAGAAAGTTGCAGTTGTTAGGGGGGATACAGTGATGCTACAGGTCAGTACTTGCAGCTTTTTCTGTTCTCTTCTTCGCAGTTGACTTTCAGTTACATTTCTGTCTTGGAGAAGAAGAAAATACTTAGGATGCTCTGGCAGCCTGTTGCCATCTGGTAGAAAACAGCAAAATGATTGCCTTGAGAGTTTGCTTTACACCTTGTTCAAATACATTCATCTCCAATGGTAGAATAATCTATTGAGAGAGGAGGCAAAGAGGCAATTCAATATTTTTGTTAGTAACTCTAATTCTTTATCAACAATAAAGGTGTTTTATTTCAGTTTTCAAAGCAAAAGTTGTCAGGTGAAGAAAAACATACTGAAATCTTCCAGTCCCAGGGCACGACCGGAAGATGAGTCTAGTTTAATTAACAGGTATAACAGGACGAGAAAGTCAGCAGGCCCATTTGGTCTTGAGGTGTCATGTGGTGATGCCAACAATGCTTCGGTGCTAGCATGAGATGGATTCAGGTTGATAAATATCTGTTTAGATTTGAACAATAATTAAGCACAACTGAGACATGACATAGTATGCCACATAGGAAATAATTGATTAGTTCAGCTCAGCTGTGTGCTGGATATATACTTCACATGCATCAGGCAAAATTTCCAAAGCTAGGCAAGATTATGGGTTTCTCTACATGTAGTTTATGCTCATAATTGGTATGACCTAATTTGCATTTTCAGATAACCATTGCCAATTAAGATCCTCGGTGACTACACGCAATGCCAAATGCCATGTGTGAACTAGCCATATTTAAACATGCAAGTCTAACTTCAAGCATCTCTATTTTTTTTCATCTCTTGTTAAAAGTAAACCCATTATTAAGGAGATAGATTGAGCTCATTTGTTTCAGTAATGCAGTAGGGCCATGCCTTAATCTTTAAAAAAAAAAAAGTGTAGGTCTGTTCTCATTAATCAGCACCCACCATGTTGCTTGCTTGGTTTTTTTTTACAGAACATAGGAAACTTGGCAATCTGACTGTGACAGTGAAAAAGACCGTCCCTTCTCCAGAAGCAATACAGATCCTCTACCAACGCATGAGATATGAATACGAGTTTTATTACTATGTCAAAGAACAGTTCCACCTGCTGAAGCGCAAGTTTGGACTGAAGTCTCATATCAGGAAACCACGTCCCAGACCCGAGTTCTTCATTCCTTCTGCCCTGGAAACAGAGGAACCAATAGATGATGAGGAAGAAGATGATGAAAAGTGGCTAGAGGATATCTATAAAAGGTGATGGGTGGAAGAGCTATCCTTTCTCTTCTGGTGACCCCTCCAGCTTTCTTAAGATATTTTTAATTATTATTAAAAGTAAATCCTTAACGAACTGAGTTAATGCGCAGCAGCATTTGAAACAGAACGGAAGAGACCATTCCCACATGCTGGGGCCATCAGGAGATACCTGGTTTTGCAGGTTTGATTCACTATACCGTGTTGGCTCTATAGCATCCTTGCTATAGCATAGTTCAAGAGAAAAGTATCTACTGTCTATCGCAAAATAACTTTTGAGTACACAGTAGTCCTCTGGGAACCTGCAAAACATAAAAGAATAGATTAGGCGGTCTTGAAAAGTAAATTTTACAGACTCTCATCTCTCTCTTTCTCCAGAAACAAGTCTTCATTGCATAACACTGTGGCATTAACTACCGGCAATGTGAACTACGGGCAGTGAGCCATTTAGGAAGAGTGCTTCTTTCTGCCCAGAGCACACTGGTATCCCAGTGGTACGGTCAGAGCCATTGCCGTGTCTGTGCAGATCCAAGGATAACAGGCGTAGAAAGGGGCTAGATAATGCCTTCTGAATTACCCTGTGCAGGAGGACTGAGGCTGCTATTCTGGCAAATTAATATTAGTGGACAGAAGGCAAGTTACAGGAACCAGACGTTTTTGGTAAACCCTTCTAGTTCATAGAGTGGAAAAAGTTCCCAGGTCAGTGAATGCCAACAACAGATGAAAAGTGCAAGGCAGGGTTACCTAAACGGTAGAGTTTTGTTTCTGCAGTTGAGTACATTTCTATTAGACTCTGAAGGAAAAGGTGCAGCATACAGTTTTTATGTTCAGGAAGGGTATTTGTAGATTTTTATTCTTCTTACAGGTCACAAATCCAAAGAGATACAGAAAAAGTCACTCATTAAAAAACTTAGATGATCTGGAACTCCTCTTAAGCATGACCAGTATTTCTGTGATCACAGAATTTAGTTGTTCAAATCTGAAGCTGAATGCAGCTGCCCCACCAGCGCAAACACCATGCCTGCTTTTAGCATGGCTGGAAGTAAAATTAACAATATGACATACACAACTCCTCTAGTTGAAATATTTCAGAATGATAAAACAAAGAAAAGAAGGTATGCTCTGTGAAACCAAAGCCTATTTAATGATACGTTAAGAGAGTCACTGTGAAAGTTGCCCGTGTTAATCACTACAAGTATTATCAGCAAACACTAGAAAGGGGATGGGTGGAGGCTGGGAGGGGAAAGGGGAATAGCTCCAATATGTGACGTGCTGTTGTCTTTAAGGTGGGTGTCCCCGGGGTTCCCTGTGACGTGCGGGCTTGCCAGCTGTTCAACAGCCTGCCAGGACTGGTGGTGCAGGAGTGACAGACCTGCAGGCAGCAATGGGCAGAGCTATTTGGCCATCTGCTCCATAGCAGAATAGGGGGGGATTTGGGGGTCTTGATGAGGCCTCAGCCTCCTGTGCACCATTGTTGCCAGAGGAAGCTGGACTAGTAGAGGATAATAGCAATGAATTCCTATCCTAGAGCACAGGAAAGAAGCAGGGCAGAGGAGTTGCAGCTCCTTGCCAGGATGAGTCCCAGTAACACTTCAGGGGAAATGCACCTCTGTCTAACTCACGTCCTTTCTCAAACATCTACCGGGCAATTTTTGCTTCCTATTCTGCGGCTGCCTCAGCAGCGTGTCTGCCGTCTGCAAGGTCATACTTCGGTTTGCAATAACAAGCAAAAGTTATTTTGTGATGGACGAGGCATATAAACTCGGGCTAAGCTCGAATGTGCTTTCCAAGGGTTTCCTCTTCCTGCTGAGCCTGCTGAGAGCCAATAAACATTATGGCCCATCTTCATCACCAGTCAGTCTTTACTGTACCTACACATAGAGAACAAAAATAAAGAAGTGTAATCGTATTAAGACAAGATGCTAACTTACAGAAAATATTATGTAGAAGATTCTGTTCTCATTATTAACATCCCAGGTTGGTGGTAGCAATGCACTACCGTGGGGGAGCATGTTAAAGAAAGCTGAAAATGGCACAGATAACAACTAACATATTAGCTAAAATATGAATCTGCTGCATTGTATATTTTAAGTGGTTTCTATGAAATTACATTGAAAGAGTAATGATTAGTTTACACACTGTGGAGTTGTTATATTTTGGAAAGAAAACTAATATTCTCACCTTTCTGAAATTCTGTTTGAATCCTTTTTGCCAACGTTGTAACAGAATAATCAGTCACTTACTTAACACATCCACCCTTCCTGCAAGTTCACTGCCACTTACCGTAAAGTCTATTTTTATCTGTTTATTTAATGGTATCTTCAGCCATCACTACTTATAACCTAAATACAAAACCTGTTTAATGATTTACTCGCTAGGTTTTAGTGTTGTATTTTTCGTAACAATCAACCTGGCCTCTCCTCCTTGAATGGTACTTCATAAATTTATCTGGCACATAGCATCTAAGATTCCTGGTCCTATGGCCTATTTGTTTGTCATGAAATACATTTTACTTAATTGTTAAAAGGTACGTTTTAAGCTGGTTAATCTTTGACTTATTTATTGAAACTTTTCAGCACATTCCAAATTCTAAGTTGCTCAGGAAAAAGTTGATTTAAATGATTATATTTTGGTCTGATGAATATTTCTTATTCCAAAAAAAAATCATTGTTCGTAAGCCTTTAGCCCACGACAGCTTTGTAGGAAGTGCCATGCATGTACTTGTAAATCTTTGTGGGGGGAAAAAGGTGAGTGCTTGACATTTATGAAGATAAGAAAACATATGTGTACATTAGCTTAGCTATAAATGAAAGCAACGTATGTTTTGGGATGAAATATTCTTTAACTTATTCACTACCATCTCCTGAAATATAAATAAGCCATATGACTCTTTATTTTTCAGTCCAGTGGTGTTTAAAAATAAAACTTGTACATTTCTTCCTAGCGCCATAGTCCACTTGCTTACACTAGTTTTCTTGCCTGGGTACAGCGGCTGTGGGTAAGACGTTGGAGTTGCACTTAGCAGAACAGGATTGGATGCGGCACAGTTTATCATCTGAGAGTCATACTTTAGCAGCGAGATTGGGGCAGGTTGTTCCTGGGTTATTCTATGTCCCGAACTCTCTGGAGGTGTGAGAGTGAAGGCAGAATTATTTTACTCACTTGAGATGTGCAGTAAGTACCCTGCAGTACATTGTCTCCTGTGCTTTGTGTCTGCTAAGTAGAAAGAAGTTTTATCTAGGAGAGAAACAGCTTGGTCCCCATACACTGCATTTTACTAGATGTGGTATTTGATGGCCAGGTGTAAAAGCTCCAATAGTCCAGAGTGATGTTGTAATGTAAGTAAGTGAAACATCAGTGCTTTCACGCTAAAGAGAGAATCAACCATTGTTAAAATGCAGCATTCTGGAAAAAATAAATTTCAGTCTTAAGTTTCAAGTGACAGTGACAAATGGTGCAGTTTTTTGTTCCTGTTTAATTTACTTCTCTTCCACATAAATTGTGCTGATGATGCAAGGATAAGTCCAAGTATCTGAAATGTTCTCTACTTATATGTAGAGAAGTAGCTTGGCAGAACTGAAGGTGTGCGAAACTGATGGTGTATTTGAAGCATTTCAATTTCTTTGTGATTCTTTATCATTGGACCTTTGATGAATTGTTTGAATGTTATCATACAGAATGGTACATAGTATCATAAAGACAAAAACAAAACCAGAAATTTTAAACATTGGAGAACAGATCTGTGGATTCCAGCCATTGAATTCTTCCTCCTTTCAATACTTGTTGTAATAAAAATATTTAATGTAAAGGTAGATTTTTTGACTAACAAAGGAAACCACACTGCACGCCAACTTGGGTCCTCTTATGACATGAAAAAACATTGTCCGCCAAAGAAAAATCTACATCCTCTTAAAAAATAAAGGGCTGTAATTCCCAGTTAAGGGTGATGGTGCTCTGATCTTTCCCTCCATTTTAAGAAAGGGAACATCTGTGACGTTAGACCATAGCCTAAAACAACACAGCAACATTTCTGAGAGCTAGAATACTGTAATACAATACCACAGCATTCCTTCTGTTTTATTTTTAAGGAATCAGCCTTTATTGCAAAGAGTTCAGCAAACACATAAAACACTGTTGATCAATCTGCTTGCATGAGCCAAGACCAGAGAAAAGAACTGAGTGTTGTTGCATATAGAGACTTCCATACGCAGACTCCACGGGAAAAACAAGAAGGGTGTTGCCAGGCCTTGGAAGTGCCTGTCTAGTGGTGTTGGACTCACCAGGACCACTTTTGCAGGGTCTGTCCCAAGGGAGTGTTCGCAAAGTCGGGCTCTGCTTAGGTGCCCACGGGTATGGTGGGAAGGGTGCTGGAAGGCAGCTCTGTGAGAAACAGCCATTGGGGGGTGAAAAAATCCCCTGCAAAATGTTAGAAGTGGATGGAAGGGATCTTATTTTGGAGGTCAAAAGTTAAATCTCAACCAGCATAAATCAGTTGCTGATGTCTCACTTAGAACTGAAAAACTGTCATACATTTTCTTCGGTTTGCCCAGAAATGGCATTGCATGCCAAGCTGCAGCATGAAGTGAACTTCAAAGCTCAGTTGTAAGCTTTCGAAAATAGACGTGTGCAATGGAAGCACCAGCACATCATAACGGTTGTGTCCCAGCACCGATGTCTGATGCTGTCGTATTGGAAGAGCCTGGAGGTGGGGTGGAAGGTTGTTCTGGGGGCAGCGGGGGATGGGGAAGGGGGGAGATTTTCTGCAAATACATATTTGGCATTTCAGATGCCGTAAGATGGTAAGATTTGACCAGTGGTATTTGACCAGTGGTATATTTGAATGTGGATTTTGAATATAAACATGTGGATTTCCTTTTCTGAGTATGTAAAGGAAGAATGCAAGTCTGGTTTTGTATTTAACTGATTGTGGCTCAAAGGGTAAGTTAATAACGCTGCCGTCAGGCAGGCATGGTAGGAGGGTGCTTTATGCAAACTTTTGCCACCCTTGTGTTCCCTTCTTTGGATCCAATGGGCAAAAAGACTGATGGCAAGGAATTCTGCTACACCACAGGGGAACTGGTGCTGTGAAAAGTAGAGATTAGCAGGAATACATGGAGGTGATCCTGTTCAGGATTAAGAATAATGGTCTAGACACTAGGATGATACAGAGCACCCAGCAGAATTGTTACACAGACTTCTCACTCTATGGCTTTGGTTCATCTGGAAAACTTGAGACCAGGCTTCAAAATCAAATACTGCTTCAGATTTGTGATTTGTATTAAGTTAGCATTTTTTTGGCTTTTTCCATGCACTTCCGAATTGCCACTCTACCTCAGAAACCGGGCAGAGTATAAGCACACAGCCGATACCTGTATCTGATGTGCAGGAGCTGATCTGAGACACAGATTTGAGCCTTCAGCAAACCTCTCTCTGGGTTGAGCGCAAGTACGGAGCTGAGTGAAATGAATCCTTCTCGGTGCAGTGGTGCTGCTAATGAGCGGAGTAATACTTAGTTACTCTGCCACACGGGAAAGTATTCCTGCAGTTTTCCAGTTTACCAGGCCAGGACGATACGGGAGACTTCAGATAACCTCAGGGCTCATGGGAGCATTGTCAGGTAGCAAAGGCCAATTGCATCTCCCAGTTTTAAACTCAAGATCAACTCCAGTTTGGGTGCAGGAAGGAAACAGAGGCGGTTACAGTCCGTGGCAGACACAAGAGCGACAGTCCAGGGTATGGCTTCCGACAGCACACAGGAATTTCTCTTCTAGGAGCCTCCGATCTAGTTTGTGTGGTGGTAAGCTCAGGGGGGAGGAAATCAACTATAGTCGTTAGTCTCTGATTCTCCAAAGAAGACAAGATTCCCAAGATGATGCTGGAGAGACGTGCTAGAAGTAAGCGGCGATAGGGCACCTATGCCTCACCGAAGAGCTGTGAGCCTTTTCCATTTTCACTTTCTCCATTTGCTTGTATTTGAACAAACCATAGGCCATATTTGATGTATTTCCCAAGGTCAATCTGTGTAGGGTATTTCTTCACTAAACATATTGTCTGAGCATCTTGGAAAATGGTTAATATCTTTATCCTTTTGATCCACAGTGGAGGTAAAGAAGTGCTGTTATCCCCATTTCATACATTGGGAATGGATACAGCAAGTGGGTAAGTGATACTCCCAGCATCACAGAGGAAGGTTCTGAAAAAGCACTGATTATAATTTAGCCAAGTGTCTTAATCCTTGAACTTTCTTTCCTGCTCTAAGATCAGTCCTAAATGTTAGAAGGCAAAACAAGTACCACAGAAAATTTTAGTTACATGGAGTTGTCTCCCCTTATCTTTTCCTTAAAACTCTGCAGACTTTTCAGATAACTGCCTAAGTATGAATGACTTTTTAGCCCTTCAGCAGACCATTTATGTCCTTCTGGGACAAAGATTAATTCCTAGTCTTACCTGTTTACTTGCATAATGAAGACCTGCAGAAGTGGCATGGCTGTAAGGTAGCTTTATGTTTGGGAAAGGTGATCCTGTAGCAGTAAGAGCAGATAAGCAGATGGATGGGTGGCAAAGTCACATTCATAAATTTAGCCGTTCGCAAGAATATGGTCCCGTTTTCTCCTGCAATATGTAGCGCTTGTAGCCTACCTGAAAAGTCATCAAACCTGTGTTCACGTATGTAGTCTAAGTTGTGTTTTCCTTTGGTTTTCCACAGTGCTTAGAAACCCAAAACGTGAAGCGATGCCTTACTGTTCAGCAACCAACAGCAACACGGAGTGAAAAGACAGTTCTCGCCCAGCTCACCGAGTAGTTGGTTTTGTCTGGTAAACCAGAAAGCTTCTCCAGCTATCAGACAGGGGTATATGCCTCTCAGCTGAGAGATCTGGTGCTTTCCCCTCATCTCCTCCCAGTCCCTCCCTTACCTGGACAGTACACATCGTTAAAGCTTTTGCCTACGTCTTCTGGGGAGCACCTTAAGGAAGACTGAGCAAATGTGGACATAATCCAAACTCCTCTGTCCAAGAGCCCGTGCTTTGTGGAGGAGCATGAGCTGCTGAGCCTTGCTCTAAACTTTGATACTGGGGGAAGGCTCTTGAGGTTGAGCCCACCTTACAGGTGTCAGCTTTGTGCCTGCTCCAGATCTAGTTTCTGCTCTGAGTATTAGGGTGAGTCCCGGCCCGTCTCTGTTGAAATGACTGAGGTTTAGCAATGCCAAATCCATCCCCTTTGGCTTCGGGCCAGGGGGCTGAAATGCGCTGGCAGGGGAGCGCATCAGGGTGCAAAGTAGTCTCTGCAGTGTCAGTCCTCCGACATGAGCAGAGATGCTCAGTGTTAGCAGCAGCCCTGGAGGCTGGTGTCTGAGCGGGGCGAGGGAAACGGAGCCAGTTTCTCAGTCGTAGCTAGCTGCTGGGCACTTCTGCCAAATCTCCCTTGGACAAGTTCGTGCTAGTCCTGTCAGCACTTGCTGTGGGAAAAACCTTTCTTGCTGCACTTCTTGGGACAGAAAGCTGGCAAGGAGAGCCCAGCAGCGCCTCTCTTCCAAGGAGGCTGGAGGGATCCAGGGGAGATGTCAGGGTGCAGGGGAGGGAGGGCGGCAGCCGCCTGCCTGCCTGCCTGCCTGCCTGCCTGCCCCACAGCGGGCTGAGCTCTGGGCTGTTTCTCACCAGACCCAGGCAGGACAGTGCTGATAGATGAGAGTGTTGCTCCTTGAAGCATGAAAACCCAGCACCTCACAATGGGGTTTCTTTTCAGAAACTCTGCTGTGAAAACTCCCTGGAGTCTCCGCACAATTGTAGCTTTCCAGCAGGTTTTGCCCCAAAGAACATGATTTGGCCCATCAGCATTGGCTGGAAACTGAGCTTTCTAGTGACTCCACAATCCAGCCCTTGTCAGTCACGCCACTTGGGTCCGTGCATGGGGCTCTTTGTGATAAACCTCACTGGAATTTGGAAAACGTTCAGCAAATTTGACCTCTACTTTTGTCTTATAAATATCACAGTGTCAAGCAGCATTGCGCATGTCTTACCACTCCAAAACTGGGAGAAGGAGATGGAATTATTATGTGGTCAGCTCTGATTTTCCAAAACAATATCTTTTGAGTCAAAGGAAAAAAGCTTTTTGCTTCTCAGAAAGAAAAGAGAATGTCCTCTTTTTGCCTGGGGGAAGGGAAACTTCCTTCTCAAACTTGCTCTGATCCCTCATGGGCACGTACCAGTCACCCCAAAGGAGCCTTAAGCATTTTCATCTTTTGTAGGTAGAGCACCGTGGCAGCCAGCTCCTGCGAGGAAGGCGAGATGAGACCCGACCCATTTCTCTGTTCTCACCACGGGAAAGGGAACGGAGGCATCGGCAAAACCTTGGCCAAGAACAGCTCTGACCAAAGTTAAGAGCTTCTAACTTCTCTGCAAAATAGATAGAAAAGTGCAAAATAGATAGCAAAGCTTACTGGAGCAATCCAGGGAAAACGCATTTAGCTGCAGGTCAGCATCTTTTAAGAAAGCTGCTGCTCCTTGCGAACATGAGGAAGGTCAGGCCCTTTCTTTCCTTAAAAAATGTATGTGGTCCTTCGGTGCCCCCTCCCCGGCCCCCCTCGCGGCTGCTGCCCGAGCTGCCGCAGCCGTGCCGGTGCTGTCACGGGCGGCAGAAGAGGATGCAGCGGCACGGCTGCCTTGGGAGCCCCGCACAGCTGGCGGCCCGGCTTGTTGCCGAATCGCTGTGTGGCCCGGCCTAATTGCTTAAAGCTTTCCTTTTCCCCTCGCTGCGAAGGCTGGAGTGTAGTATTTATCTACTCTGCAAAACTTTTATGAGAATTGGT
This sequence comes from Gymnogyps californianus, assembly GCF_018139145.2. Taxonomy (NCBI): domain Eukaryota; kingdom Metazoa; phylum Chordata; class Aves; order Accipitriformes; family Cathartidae; genus Gymnogyps; species Gymnogyps californianus. The sequence continues at coordinate 55,576,750 of NC_059473.1, forward strand.
ATGGTTTTGTAGAATTCCTGAATAACAGGGATCACAATAGCTGCGGTGGAGCCAGACTTCGCAAACCCAAACGCCTGCGCTGTTTGCCTTTTTTACGCGCAGTCTCTGCAGGCAGAAATTGTGCTCCTCTGCCTCCCACTGATCCCAGTGGCAAGTGCCCCAGATCACTCAAAATCCAGCTGAGGTGCAACTGCCCAGCGTGCCCTGGGCACTTCGGCCTCCACCTCCTTCCTTCTGTGTCAGTCCCGGGCACCAGCAAGGAGCCCAGGCGCCACTGGAAGGCAGCTGAATGTAGCTCTCTCAACCACTCGGGGACTTTACACTAGTTTATATTCCGCCGGAAATAAAAAGGAGGCACTGAGAATTTCCCTGGGGAAATTTTCCATGGGGAAAACCTACTCATTTTCCTGCCAGATAGTGAGCTCGGAAAAGCAATTTGAAACAGGACAGGTAATCCCCACCTTCCCCAAAATATCCCTTCAGGTTTTGGCCAGCCTTGATGTACTGTGAAGCCAGCAGTGTCACGTCACATCCTCGAAGACTCCTTTTACAGTCAACGTTTAGGATCAAATAGTAGTAGTAATGACTAATAGTAATGATAATAATATTGTGTTTACCTCACGGTGTTAATGTTCAACTGAGTAGTAGATGCTGCAACTGAAAAAAACCAAAAAAATGCTTCGTATGCAGAGGAAACCTTACGCAAGAGGTGGATGAGTGCAGGTTAAACTGCAGGAGCCTCTTGCTGAGGAGGCCTAGTCTGCAGTGCTCGATGCCTGGGCGTAGCTAGCTTTTCCTTCTTCCTTCCCCTCCAGTGCATGCCAGTCATTTCAGTTTAGATTGAACAGCCTTTTAGAAAAAATAGTAAGCCAAGCCAAACCCAAGCATCCATTGTTTTCTCCAGCCTGTCCCTCCAAAAGCAGTTTGCTTTAGTCCGGTGAGTCAAAAGGTGTTGCTCCCTTACTCGTCATTCCCATTTGCATTGCTCAAGAGGAGAGCTGGCAGAGAAACACTGTGGACAAGCCCTGAAGCTTGCAGTGGGACTCAGTAGCTCATTCTCAGGGAAGCACCGCATTAGCTGTTGGGACTTCAGGCTTGGAGAACTGTCTAAATGGTGGTGGTTATTTGCTCAGAGCCAATGGAGCCTGCGTGAAGGTGCCACCCTAAAGGGAACCGCAATCTGAAATAACCAAGTGGAGCAAAACTGGGCTGGCACACGCAGCAGTGGCAAGTTTCCACCGTAGCACTGCAGTTACGCAGTTAACGTGTTAGGTTTCTGCACTGTATAGGAACATAAGCAGGTATATGTGTATAGCTTCAAAACACTAGCTACAGCCCTCTGGAGCTCCACCCGGTTTTTAGACATGAAAGGCAGAAAGGGTTTGCTTCTCTAAAGTTTGAAAGAAGTTTGGAGACCAGAGCAGAGAAACCAGAAAAGAGGCGAGATGCGTGGCGAGATGTAAGGAGCAAAACCCTGTACAAGGGGAGGCGAGGATAGGTACTCCCAGTGCAGGTATTAAGCAGCCTGATATCCATAAAGGAGCTGGCAGAAAGGCCGGCCACAGCCTCTCTGGCTCTGCTCTCCCTGCCCCTCTGCTGCAGGCACACTTTGTGAAAAGCCCCCGTCTGATAAAAGACAGGAGCACACAGCAACAGGGAAAGGATTCAGCCCGGGTCCAGATGTAGTGATGGGTCCAGGTGAAACTGCTTAATAACCCTGGAAGCCACTGGTTTTCAGGTGCTGGAGCCAATCTGAGGGGAGGTGAGTAGAGATGGGATATTTCTTCCTTTTGGTTCCCGCCAGCGAAGGCCACTGCTGGTGCAAATTAACTAATACTGCAAGTTTATAAAAGGAAGCAAGGCTGCCTATAATACTGTTTCAAGCTTTCTTCTAGCAACCGGCCAATATCAGCTTTGTTTAAAGGTTATCTTCACCTCTCAGTCTCAACTTTGTGCCCTCTGCTTCTCCAAAAAAAAGTACTACAGTCAAGGGAGGCTCTGGCCTGACTCACTTTTCTCAGAGGAAGGGTTTTTCCTCCTGCTGCTGTGGTCCCTTGTTCCCACACCTCATGGGTTTCTGCATTTCAATGCAGAGCCTGTGCTCCGCAAAAAATGCACTGCAAGCTTTCAACGAATGCATCTGTTTATATTACCTCTCCCTGGCCCAACATCCTGTTTTGGGAAAAACAGCCTCTCTAAGGAGAAGCGGGGGAAGCGAACGAATGATTCTTCATGCAAGAGGTGAAGGTCTTCCTTTCCCCCTTAGCTTCTTTTCTATTTTGGGGGCGGACTCTATTTTTTCCCCAGAATTACTGCCTGGAGAAGGCGGCGGATAAAGCCAGTCACGCTCTCCGCGCAGGGACACGCGGTGCCCTCTGCCTCCCGAGCCGCCGCCCGAAAGAATCGCAGCCAGCTCGGAGGAGCTGCCCGGAGAGCGATACCGGCTCTGACAGGGCTTTTCCCCCCGCCCGGCGCCGGGCGGGCGCTAGAGGGAGCCGCGGCCGCAGCCATCCCCGCCCGCCGCCGCCGCGCTCCCGCCGAGCCCCCGCCGCCGCCGGGCCCCGGCCCCCGAGCGGGGGGGAGCGGCACCGGGGGTGGCTCCCGGTCGCAAAACAAACCCAGAAAGTCGCTGTCGGAGCTGGCTGCGTGGTTTCGCTTCGGATTAGCGCTTTTACTCGGCTGTGGCTTGATGGCGGCGGCACCCCCGGCTTGCTTCGCTCCCTCCCGTCTGCGTCTGCCGGGCCCCGGGTACCTGCAGGCCTACGGCAAGCCCCGGGGCAGACGGCGAGGAGGAAGAGGAGGAGGAGGACTGGCTTGTTGGCAGAAGGAGGCAGCTGCCTGAGAGAGCCTGGACGGAGCCAGGGCGGCCAAACAAACGGCCCTGGAAGGCAGCGAGCATCCAGGCACCGAGAAAGGCGAGAGGTGACAGGCGGGAGATGATGTGAAATGTGGCAGGATATTAGAAGAGGAAAACCAGGGAGTGGCCACGTCTCTGGAGATCACAGCAAGGACGGGCTTGCTCGAGGAGAGAGGAAGAGAGAGGAAGCATCTTGCTGCGTACTGAAATGATAATATACAGCTTACTTTCAAGAGCCAACCAAAGAAACCAAGCATGCGAGAAGTCCTTTCCAGGCTGGGGCTATAACAATCTTTGATGAACAAATGTCAAACCTGCAAAACCATATTCCATTGACTTTTGGCAGTGGGGAGAACAAATTAAACTTCTGCACAGATGGTACCTTTCTTCTGGTGACATCAAAGCCCAGAAAAGATGAATAGCCTAAACCTTATCGCTCTCTTGAGAGATCATTCACTATGATAATCCCAGCTTTGCCGGGCACATTTAGAAGCATCTGACTTACCCAGTCTCACACTTCAGGAACGGGAGCCTAGGTCTCTTCCTAGCACCTTGCTTTAAACAGGACCCTTCCCCCCCATACTTTCCCCCCTTCCCATTACCTCTTCTCCAGCAGCACCGTACTGGGTACGGGCAATTATCATTAGGTGAACTCGCCCGTGGTTCCCTGTTCGCTATTTTGGTCCGGACAGCACATAGATGCTGGGACATGGGCACAGAGAGAGATTAGGTGGTTTAAATCTTATGCCTCGGGCCCCTCTCCAAGGAAAAGCTGTTGCTAACTTACAGCTGTCTCGTGCTCTCTGTGGAATGAGAGGGAAGTCCATTCAGTCTGGTGAAAATAAACCCACCATCATAGCTGGCATTCTCGTTGGTAGTCTCAGTGCAGAGGCCAAGGATTTGAGGGCTATGACACATGAGGCAGCTCACTCCTAAACAGCTTGATCTGGGTTGAAACGTGTCATCAGAAAAGCATGAGGAGCCTTGTGCTCCCGCTGTCAATACAGTACTTGTCCTCTTCACACAGACCGGCTTTCCTTTTCTGTCCTGTCCCTTTACTGTACATTCACTTTAAAGGAGAAGGACACCCACTTTCCTCTCACTAAGCTCAAGGACTCAACCATCAATCCTGCAGCTACTGTTTTGCCATCACCATTTGCCCTTCTCTCCTCCTGAATAAAAGGTTGTGTCCTATCCTGCCTGCTACCTGGCAGGCACCCCGTCATCTCCTCTGCCTGTTCACCCCCTCTCTTGTTCCCCGGCTCCTCCTGGGCATGAAGCTGAGTGCCCAGGCAGTATCTGGGTGCAGTGACACACAACTGGGCAGACTCTCAAGGGGATGAGCAGTGAGAAATGGGCTGTTGCACAGACATCATTCTGCTAATGGCCTGGTGAGGAGGAATTGCGAGTCCCTGCAGACACAACTGCACCATGCTGCACCCCAGGGAAAGCCTGGGGTCCCAGGCAGCAGCCATGATTTTTGCTGTCCTGATGACAGCTGGCAAGGGACTTGAGAAACTCCCCTTGAGTTTGCCAGCCCCGCAACACCAGTCATTTGAGCATCCTCTAGCAGACAGACTTCCACGAAGAAAAGTGCTTCTGTTTTGTGAAGCACTGTTGACTGGAGGGCCACAAAAATAGTGCTCACATGTTTTATTGTCACTCTTCACGTCACTTAAAATGAAGCTACTACGAGACGTTGCAAAGGGGGACGTTAAATAGAGGAATGAAATCTTGTCAGAATTGTTCGGCTCACTGGCTCGCCACAGGTGCAGCTCTAAGAATAAAGCAGTTGTCAGGAGCTCTTCCAGGAGCACGGCAGTGATGTAGCTGTGTACATGCTCTGCCGTTGTCAGCCTTCCCCTCCAGTTTAGGATCAAGAGCAAGTCTAGGGCTGTGCAAGAGGCTATCACAGGCAAGAAGTGTTGACTATAATAAGGCTATTTATCATACGATATGAGAAAGCAGAAGCTTTCATCAGAGAGGCCTGGAGGTTTTTCTCTTTACTGTTTTATCAACAGGTCTGAGAGTTTATACGGGCTCCTCATAAGGGGTGAAATCTCTGTTGAAGTGGGTTTCATAATCTTCCCGACTTAATTCATTTAATATGGTAAACATAAGCATAGCACACAGCAAATAGGCCAGAACAACTCTGTGAGGCGAGAAGGTACAGCGATTGAGAAGGACAGATACGGTGGGGCGATACACCACCAGCAGAAACCGAAACGCAAAGCAAAGACTTCTAGAAGAGTTGTCGTCCATCAAAACTGATTTGCCACCTTACATCGCCACTGTAACGGTCTCACATTTCACAAGCTTTTCCTCATGGAGCCTAATCCAATGGCCACTGCCCCTACGGGTGAAATTAAGGAGGTGAATCACCCTGGAGATGACCTGCAGGCTTTTCAACTGAAAGAACAATTAAAAAAAGGAAAAAAAAGGTTAAAAAAAATCAGTCTTAAGTCTCCAAGCTTTCCCAGGGAATTCTGGGTGGCCTGGTTTGATCTCTTCCCCCTGCATTCACTGACATAGATGTTTTCTTGATTAACTTCCACACACTCACTGTGAGTCCTCCTCAGAGCTGAGTGTGCTGTGTGCTCGTTCTCCAACTTAAAAAAAGAAAAAAACAAACCAAAAAAAAGGCTGGAAAAATGTAAGCAAGTGGTGCTCCAGCGAGGCCGTGTGGACAGCTCTGCAGCCTCTGCAGCGCTCGGCTCCTGCACACCTTCCTCTGAAGGCTGTGGAAAGGGTTTTAAATTATATGGTGCCAAGAGAAGGGGAGGCCTGCAGCTGGTTTTAGTCCTGGGGTGAGAAAGTTAAAAGAATAAAAGAATTAGAGGCGGCTCTTTCACGTAGGTGATTAGTGCAAAGGAATGTCAGATTCGGCAAAGAAAGTTTGCTTATCAAGCTGCAGATTTATTAAATGCGTTCCAGACTTGCATTGCTTCATTCAAGTTTAACAGAGCTGTAATACTTAATATGCCCTTTAGCAATTTAATACTCTCTTGTACAAATCATTGGAAAATTTAAAATAGAAAAATATGTCCAGGATTAACTGTAAGAAGAAGGGGAACTCTGTACAAAAACAGAGGAGAAAGAATGCATGGGTAAAGCTGAATATTACTGAATATCTTACCACATGTATTATTCTGCTGAGTTATTAGTACGCGCACTCTCAGCTGCAGGCTGAAGGAGGAACTAGCAGTAATAACTTGCAGAACAACAATTTTCAGCATCAGGGCTCGAGACTGGCATCACATCATGCCCCGAAATTACTCCTCAGGAAACACATTTTATACATTTTTTTGCCTTCAGAGAGCACAAATGTGGGTTTCTTCTCTGAGGAAATGAAAATCAGTTGTTGGTGCTGCTTATAACAGACAGGAGATATTGCTGTCAAACATCATACAATTGCTTTCACAATAAAAAGGGATGTAAACATCGAATTGGTACGTCACTGAGACATTAAAGACAATCTTTGTTGGAGACAGAGAGAGGACAAGCCTGTAAAATGCCTCACTGCTGCATAATTACATGGGAATACAAACACATCCATATAAACATATTTCTGCATAAATATTTTGGGTCTAACACCCTGTGTAAGAAAGTTCCTTTGAGGCTCCATGTGCCCAAGGTGTGCAGGGATCTGTCCCAGTTTGGACAAGAGGATGTTATTCGATATTGGACATGCACGTGGGAAAGAAGGGAAGGGCTTTATTTTGTGGTAGTCAATTAGACTGCTTGACTTCTGTTTTTTTAAAGGAGCAAAGGCTCTTAAAGCAGCCTTCCCAACCAATTAGCTGCATTAGAAAAGCATACTCCTGAATCTGTAACTGCCCTGCAGGCTGCTTGTTGCATCCTACAAGGAGACGGTCCCAGGACAGAATCAGAGTGCAGGAAAGGGATAGCTACATATGTGGTGAGTACATCCATCTCGATCTAGGTGCAACTGATACAAAACTGTATATAGTACAAAATCGTATATAGTACAACACTGTATGCTGGCCACTTCTACTGACACTGAATCATGCTGTCCGTCAGTATATTGCTGCTGAGCCAGACTGTCAGTAGCCAGCATGAGTCAATGATACACATAGATCACAGGGCCTTACAGAGGCTGGGAAGAGCCATCGTTCCCAGGGGACAAACTTACTCAGAACATAAAGGACAGCGGGATTAAAGATTTGCCAAAACTCATGAATTGAGTTAAGCAACAGCTGGGACCAGAATCTCCCCTCTCCTGCCCTAGTCACACACTACCAGGCCCTGAGCCATTTTTAACAATTATCGTTGCCTTCTACTGGCAACCTCAGACTAACTCTTTCCATACTATTTAAGGGCTGCAGGACTGGAAGTGACCTCCTGAATCACTGATCCCAGTCCCTTCTAATTGGAGGCAACCACATCATATGAGCCTAGTCAGAAATGCCTCAAAGTGAGCAGAGTGGTGGGATGTGTGATGATTTCATCCTTCCAAATTCCAGAGGCAATACCCAAGTGGTTGTGGCAGTGATTGTCTCTTGCTCAGACATTACGGGAAGACTACGGTTGTCTGTTAACAAAAAGAATTTGTGCTGAAAGGTGTTTTGTTTTGCTTGTAATTTTCCTGACGTGGCTATGGAAATGCAAGTGAGGTGGGATCTGGGAAGAGCAGCCACTCATCTCTCCCACCATGCTAAGCAGCAATGGCACCGAGTACTAAAAAGCAACTTGCCAGCATCTGAGACCTCAGAGAGCCCTCTTGAAGCAGAAGCTGGTACAATATATGGAATATCAGAAAGATCTGGTTTATAGTAATGGAGCCTAATTTAGGTATGAATGCGTTAGCAATGTCTGCCTTTGAAAGGCACATATTTCATGGCCTCTGGGATACACAGAATTAATTACCTGAGCAGGGGGAGAGGGCTTTGATTCTCCTTCTCCATTAGCCTCTATCTCCCACTTCTCTACGTGGCAGCCTGTATCCATGCCTGCAGGAATGACAGGAGGGAGGACCTGGGCAGTCAATGCTTCTGTCTCTGCAGGGTGCAGGTCTTAAAGAGAATTATTTTTTTCTTTGTTTCTTGTCATCTGATCCACTTGGTGGAAGGGATGCCCTGTGGGATCAGCTCTCTTGTTTGCTGGGGAGCGCACCCTGCAATGCACTTCTGCTACCAGTCCTTTCAGAGGCCATGAGCTAGGGAGCGGCGTGGAAGCAGCACGATGTGCCTGAGGTGGGGATAGGTGACCACAAGAAAGAGAGAGGTGAGCAGGATTGCTTGGATTTTGAAGGTGGGATAGGGAAACAACTAAAACAAGAGGTATAGGGCTGTCACACCAGCCTCTCTACAGACCTTAGAGGCAGCTGGGGGCCTGGGTCACCTGGGTGCTGCTTAAAAAGTGCTCTTGGACATAGGCAATATATGAGGGGGTCTGAATATGGGCCAGAAGCACAGGGGGAAAAGGAATGGTAAGGACTTTGGAAAGAAGGGCATGGATGCTTGCAGCAGCTAGAAAGCCAGAGCTCCTAGCAAGTGTCAGATTCACCCAGGCATGGCGAGGCCTAACAGCATCTTCCACCACGGCATGGCAGGAACAAGCCAAATTCAGGACTTCAGGCCTTCCACAGAAACAACCCTCTTGTGCTGGTGTCCAAGGAAGCTGCCAAAGTACAATGGCAAACAGCTATGTGTTAAAGAACAAAGGCCCCTTAAATATCAAATAGTGTTTTAACTTGCTCCAAAATGCAGGAATGAAACTGACTTTTGTGTCACCACTGAATTGTGACAAGCTACCAACAAAACCTACTTTGGAGAAGCTGGCATGGTTTCCATAGTTGATATCCAAAAGCTACATAGAATTATTGGCGGCAACAAAGTGAGGGTAACAAGCAAAAGAGATTCTGTTATCAGGAGCAGGAAAGGGGAATCACATAGCTCAGATGTACTGAGGCAGATGATCCAAATAGCTCAGGGTTTTTTTTAAGTCTCATCTTCAACAAATACCTAACAGAAGAACGTATTAAAGCTGCTTTCTCAGGAAGAAGGAGGCAGATTACTTGCATGCATTGCGTGGATCTCATTCAGGTAGCATTAATAAGCTGCTAGTATCACTGTTGCTCAAGTACAGGTTATTTCACTTACAGTTAAATTTTTAAATTTAAAAGTAACACTCCTGTGAGTCCTGCTAGTTAGGTTCCTATAAATTAGTGTAGGCTAGGAGTCAAGATTTGGAATTTGGGTTGGGAGAAAGAAGTAGTGTTGACCCTTGCAGGAAAACAGTGCAGTCCTGCACCTAATGAATGGCTCAAGAGGTCGGTCATTCACAGCAAGTGGGACACAATTGATCAGTACAGAGAAATTCAGCACATTCCCAAGCAGTTAAAGCTGTCATTCGCTGCGAGGAGCTGCAGTGGTCAGAGGCTTGGGCATGCTCCATGCATCAGTGTGCCCATGGGCAGACAACATGTTGTGAGCTTTCCTCTCTTTTCATAAGATTCTGGCATAGCTGTGGGCGTTAAGGTCAGAGAGAACCTTTCAAGCCACCAAAAAGTACACAGAAGGCTTCATCCATTTCTGCTGGAGATTTATCTGGTTATTTCTACATGTGGTTGTGTGAAATTTCTTGGCAAAGTTCAGCTTTTAGGAAGGATATTATAGAATAGAGATTGTGCTGCATCAGCACTGTGTGAAGAGATATTAAAAATAGACATAAATAGGAATGGCAGGTGTTGGTAGCATCAGTCTTTAAGTCAATTGCATGTGGTTTCCATAAAGTCCTTTCCTTATGAAAATCAGTGCTAAGAAAATATGATGACTTCTGCATCTACTCTGGAAACAAGGAGATCACTGTGCAGGACCCGAGGAAGAGACCTCCTCAGCTGGAAACAATGCAGCGTGCTGGCGGCTCCCATTGCTCTCCCCTGTGCCCTCAGCCTGCTGCTATCCCTGGCACAGCAGCAGTAGGAGAGTAGCATTGCCTCTCACCTGAGCACTTCTCCACTTGCAGCTACTTTTACAGTGTGCTTCCAGAAGCAGAAGGGTAAAATTCTGGCCTCACTGAAGTCACCCCATAATCCCCCTTTCAGAAAAGGTAGGATTTTTGCCTAGTTAGAATGAAGACACAAAGTCCTTCCTTGCACCAAGCTGCACACTCCAGGTAATCCAGGAGCCAGGACGTCAGCTGCCGCTGATCTTCCTTACCTTGCCACGTTTTCTCCCAAAGCTGATGACAAAAGACATGGTGTGACCACAGGCTTGGATGGGGGTGATAAGGAGGAATTAAAGAGAAAAATTTTCACATCAAAAACAATTTGACATGTGCCCAGCTGGGGTGGTGGTGGCTGGCAGCGGAGCGACAAAGCTGCTCAATGCATCTGGCAGGTCAGTTCTTAAAGCCCATAAGGTGCTGTGGTGAATGGCCAGTTTTTCCTAGTAGTTTGTGTTGCTACTTAGACAAATTGGAGCTACCTCTGCAGCTCAGAACATCAGTACTCATTGCAGGGTGACAGAGCTAGACGTCTCTCTCAGGCTTCACGTTCACAAGCACACCTCTCTGACAAGAGCAGTAGGTTTGGGGCACTGCAGGCCTCTCCTTCCTCCCCGGATCTCTCCAGGACAAACGGTCTGCTAGCATTGGGACAAGATGAGCTTTCACCCATGCCTGGGAAACTCTGGTCAGGTGGTGGCACTTCACCAGACTGTGGTAAGGCCATCCAAGGTAAAGGTGGATTACGGGAGTCCAGCCTCCAGGATGTTAGAGAGAGAAGACTTTCCAAATCTTTAACAGGGAATTCTTCACTACTGTAAGGAAAATATTGAGGCTGTATCTCCAAGAAAATACTGGCAGTCCAGACAGACCTTCACTGTCATAATGGGTCTATTACAGCTGTGGAAAAAGGTTCCCCCATCCAAATCAGAGACTCACTGAGCCTGCCCACTCTGAGAATCCTGTTACAGATATCAGAAGGTGACCGTGGACTGCCAGTTTCCTAATGAATGGTTCCATTTAGTACAGTATTTGAAATGTGAGATCCTGAGATAATGACTCAAGGATTGCTCAAGAGGACAGGATGCAACCTCTCTGAAAAGCCTCTTTCTGCTCTTTCACTGGTAAGATAGCTAATAAACGTCTTCTGGAATGGGGCTCTGGTGCACATTGCCAAAATTCAATTTGTGCATTTGTTCTTCTGAGGCAAAGATGTTGAGTGATGAAAACCAAATTGCCAGTGTCAGCTGGGTAAAACCAGTCAATATTCTGTAGCCTGGAATAAAGTTCCCATACCTGCATTCCTCCTAGGTGCAGTTCACCTAAGCATTTCAAATATCCGTTGAGTGAATAGTTTGGGGTTTGGAGGTCAGCAGTGGTTAAAACAGAAGTGCTCGCAGGCTAGTTTGCAGAACAAGCTCTTTGACTGGAGAAAATGAGATATAAACCAGCACTTTTTCCTGGGGCACGAAAGACAGAGGGTAACTCAAGAGCTTGAACAGTTTGCCTTCTGTTAAAATACATGCACTTCTGTTAGGTCGTTCAGTGGCCAGGGCTCAGCAGCATGCCCTAGCAAGTGAGCTCCCAAGCACAGAACATCTACAATTTACAGCAGCGTAGAAGTGGTCTTCAGCTATTGCACTGTGCACCTCACAGTGGCAACAGTGGTACTACCACTACAGCATAGAAATAGCCAATGACAGGATAACTGACCTTGAACAGTAGGTTAGTCACAGTTAAGTCTTTCAGGGAGTTTTTAACATTCTGAGCCTAAGGTTAATGAAAGGGTGCTTCTTCAGTTTAGTGTTTTGTATGAGAACTAATGCTGTTTTATTAGCAGTGTGTGGATGCATGGACATGTGATTTCATGAATGTGTCTGCTGAACATAAAGGTTTGACCTGGACAGTCCATATTTCAAGGCTGCTTTGGGTTAGACGGCATACCCCATCTGGATATGAGACACTGTACCCATGGCTTTGTCTCTAGGAACATGAAACCTTTCCATTCAGGTGCTGCATGTCAGTACTTCCCCTTGGTAGCTCAGCCAAAAGTTCCAGCTGGCACTGACACAGTCACCAGTAGGTGCAAATGCAAAGGAGATGGAGGCTCTGTTGGCATCCTGATCCACTGATCTCCACCCTTGGATTTTGCTGATACGGACAAGACCTTGTCCCTCAGACCAGAATGCTCCCCAGCCTCCTGAGTGGAGTGCAGGCAAATCCACTTGGATTGTTGGACTGTGCCATGCGTAGTTCAAAAGCCTTTCACATCTGCTTGTAACAAAATGCTACTTAGACAGGTGGCAAAAAAATGGGAGAGGAGCGAAGAATCACATTTGCAAGGTCTGCCGTTGTAGCTCACAGGTAACAAACAGTGGTACTAACAGGACTTGTGAGCTGCTTCTCTTTGTAAAGAGTTGATTTCTGGGAGTCTGATGGGACATTCAGATCCATCACAAACCATCCAGATGATAGATGTGTTTGCTACTAGAACTTCTTCAAGGAAGATGGGAGGAAGGTTGAGAGGATGAAGATGGCAGATTACTGACCTCCTCTTGCCAGTGTGTTTTTCTCTGCTGAAAATGAAAGCGTCTCTCTTCTGAATGCCAGAACATTACAGCCAATGAGACAGTAACTACTGAGATGAGGACCACCATTATAAACTTACAGAGCAAACACAACCCAGACGAAGGAGCTAATGCTGCCAGGACATCTGCCTGTTTGTGACCATCACTTTCAGTAAGCACCCTCTGGCCTGGCAGCTGAAGGAAGGTAGAGACTCATTCGTACCAGGGCCTGGCAGTCATCCATGCGGTTCCGTGCAGTCCCTGGAGTTACAAACCATCAAAATTTGTGTCAGCAGGAGCAGAGTCAGTCCCACGCTTTCTTGTAGTAAAATCTTGAGAAGAAGAGATCCACAACAGACAGGCTAAGGGGAATCAGCACTGGTCAGGTAGATCAGTGGGTCTTTCCACAGGAAAGAAGCTTTTCTGTGGGTCCTCCCCAAAAGCCGCAAGAAAGCTGTAGCAGCGGGATGAAATGGGTATCTTGGTCAGAGAACAAATTACAACTTTTAGCCTGTGAACTTGACAACCCAAGCTGATGTGAGGTGCTATGAAAAGCATATGTCAGCTTTAACTAGTTCAGGGTTAGCAGGCTGAAACCCTGCCTATCCATCTGCATATTTCCACTCCAAGTTCCCTTGCACAGCACAGCAGCAAGGGGAGGGCCATGTTACTGACCAAGCGGAGTGAAAACAGCAGAGCATTTGACCTGCAGTATAGAGATGGTGGTTCCAGTAAGCTCCCTCCCTGCTCTGTAAATTAGTTTTGAACCCACAAGAGGCTTGATAAGTGACACAGAAGTGGCATGGAAAGTTGAAGCATTACTCAAAAGCAAAGGGAAATACACACAGTAAGTAACTCTCCCTGCAAAGCTTTCTTGGCTTTTATCCTTACCTCATTACTGCTAGAGCTACTCTGAGTGCCGCCTCCCTCTTCTTTCAAATGATTAAACCCTGACTGTGCTCGGGGGAGGCGAGGGTGGTTCAAACCATAAATAAAGATGCAAGTCTAAAGGTCAAGCAAGCCAAACTGATGTTTCAACACCCAGGTCATACTGGGCTGTACACTCAGTTGGACTCTGCGTCCACTGGCTATTTATAAAAATTTGCCTCAATTAGTCCATCTAACTCCTTTCTCACTTCTCAGTGTGCAACACTAGAAGATGTTAACTCCAGTGTTGCTGCTGTATTAACAGCATCTCATTTGCAGTCCTTAGCCTTGTGTTCACACACACACACACACACACACACACACGCACACCTCAGTGAGACAGATCTTGTTAGCCCTATTTTGTAGCTGGGCTTCAGAGTCAAGGTGGGGAGCCAGGCTCAGACAGGAGGTCAGTGAGAGGGCCCCCAGGTAAGAATTAACGCCCCAGCCCATGGCACAGCATTCTCCAATTTATCAGAGGTTACTGGGACCATTCTGGAAGGTGGCAGAAAGGTTACGATGGGCAAACATGCAATCGGATGAAAGATTTTTGTTTCCTTAATTCATAGTCAGTCCCCCAATGGTCACTGGAAGCAGAAGGGGATAAATGCAGTTGCAGAAACCAAAGTATCTGCAATTTTGTGCTGAAGCAAGTTTGCAGCTTGGTGGTTTATTTTCAAGGGTAGGCATTACACTCACTGAGTTGAGCACAAAGTGTCTCTAGGTTTGAATCTCTCCTGTGGGATTAGAGTCACTGGATTTGGAGCCAACCAGCCTGTTATTTGGGGAAGGCGAAAAGGTGGCTGTGTCTGAACTGCCCACCCGATCTTGCCAACATTTCCGTGACCTTTCTCTAGAAGTGGAGAGCTGGAGTCCAGTGGGAGCACAACCACTGCTTTACAAAGGAAAGAAGTGGAGGCAGCTTCTGATTTTGGCAGCGTAAGGGATGCAACAGCCTCAGACCTCACACTGGTGAGACTGAGCCTGGAATGTGGTTTCCCCTTCTCAGTGAAACCAAATTTGGGTCGTATCAGTAAGTATCTAAGGAGATGCATATGTATGTATGTCTTTAATTGCTGGAGAGCTATGGCGTAGAATGCCAACGTGCTCAAGCACCCTGCTCCCTTAATCGTTTAAAGTGCTGTGCATGCTGCTTGGATACCTCCTAACACTGTTTGCTAGATCAGATATCAAACAGGAATGTTAAACTTTGAAAGTGGGGCAGCGGTATGCCTTGGTAATTGCCCTTCTCTCTGAATAATGGAAGCCCACTGGACAGGACAATGATTTATTAACATTACCTCTCCTGCCTTCCCTCTTCTCCATGTGCCATCTCAAGCAATTTAGTCAGTAATTTTTTATCGCTATATTTTATTGTGGTGATGTGTTATCCTAGAGGACTAACAAATTTATGCCCCTAGAAAACTCATATTCTCATAGTTGTTGCTGGAATCCAAAATATTTTTCTGCCATTGTTGTGTGAACATTTTTCTCATTCTCAGAGACACAATGGTTTGTATTGCTGCTCTGGCTCCTATCGATAACAAGAAATTGCTGGAAGTTAGAAGCAATCCTAGGGCTGGGATCTGGCCTGTGAGCTCTTCACTGCTGTGATGGTTAGGACATCACAGACGTGCCAGTAAACCCAGGTGTGACAGAGCAGGGTTTGGACTGAAGCCCCCCACAAACACTAACCAAATTGCAGGAGCTGCTACAACAGAGGGCTGCTTCCTACCCCACAGACACCACTGCTTGCGTTCCATTTCTAGCTAGTCTAGGAAATTCGTCATATTTCATCTGCTCATTGGCTTTATGTTTGCTGAGTTGTTAAATTAGTACCAGGAAAAAAATCTCACTGTGCACAGTGGTTGAAAGCCAGCTTCTAATGTCTGGTGAAGCTTTTCCCTCCATTGCTCCAGGGACTCCATTTGCTCGCCAGCACCATGTTTAGCTCAGAAAAACCCAATTAGCAGAGGAGACAGACTGATACCAGCCCATGGTCATCTGCGGCTGATCTCTTTGCTGAGCAGATGGAGGTGCGTGTCCCTGCCGGCGTGGGTGGCGCACCCTTTTCTCGCTCAGGCTCCAGTGCCTGCACCCCCCGCCTCTGGAGCCCACGGCTGCACGTGGCCTGCTCTACCGGCCCAACCTATGCCGCTCCCGCCGCGCGCTGCGGATTGATGCCGCAGACCAGCAGGCACTTGCCACCTCCTCAAGGCTATTATCTCAGAAGCTGGAAATAATAGCCCAGCAGGACTTCTTGGACATGCCTGCAAGACTGAGCGACAGGTCTGCTTCTAAGAATCACGAAAATTGCTGCTCTTTGTAACAGGGCAAATTTAGCCCCTTCTGCGCTGCCAATGAGACTCAAAAGGCCTCATTCACACAACTGCCACTCTTATCAAGAGAGTGCAATAAAACTTCCGAAACCGGAATGGAAGCAATTGACATTTGCCAAGTTCATGTGTAAATGATCGTTTTTTGTAGTGAGCCAAATAAGCCCCTGGAGCAAGCTATCCAAAGAAATTTTTCAGAAACAGCTGACTCCTGATGGAGCAGGTCAAAACTAACCATCTCTTTCGACTTCAAAACCTATGAAGTTGTGGTGAAACACAGCAAAGCACTCAAATAACTCATCTTTCACTGCAAACAAGATACGAAAGATACACAACTACACTCAGTCTTACTGGTAGTATATGCCAATTCAATCTCCCATCTCCTTAAAGCTTTCCCCTTGTTGCTCCCCTGACGGACATCATGACTCACTAATCTTGAGAAGGGATTTTTAGGTTTTTTTTTTTCCAAGTGATGGCTGATCTGTGGGAAGCAAACTGTGTCAGAACCAACCTCTACGCTGAATAGATATATCTTTAATAACTTACCGAAAATGTGATAGATGTGCCCCAAATGGATCCTGTTAAAATTGTTACCAAGAGAAACTCAGTTCATGTTTTGCAAAGCAGTGATCAATACATAATCTTTTTACACATACTTTGCTAATAAGGGCCAGTATTTTATCTCTAAAGGAGAGACAAACATATTTTTCACTCCTTTACGGTGCAAGTGTCTTACCCTCCCTGTGGATGGTAGCTTGCAGGTGGACCATATTCCCACAGGAATGGCTGGATTTGGCCCGGGCACCAGGGGATTGGTAGGCACTTTGGGATTCAGCCATGGCAGACATGGGAGGAGGCTGATATGGTGCCTGTGGGGCAGGCTCTCCACAAACAGCACAGTGTGGGTCCCATCCACGTGCCCGGTGTGGGACTGTCTCTACAAGCACAGCCGGGGCTCGCCGGCTCACCCACACGAGGTGGAAGTAAACAAGTCTGACACTGACAGCGGTCACGTTGCCTCCCTTTACAGGCAGCCTAGATGTAGCCATGCGCCCGTCAGCATGTTTCTTCTTTCCATGCTTATCTTGGCCAGCGATTGTTTACACTCATCTGAGGGACTGGCCAAATTAAAACACCAGGAAAAGGTGTACCTGTGTGCCTGCCTCCTATTCAATGGGCCAAATTCTGCCCGAAGTGCTGCGTGGAGAGGTCTTCTCACCAGGGTCTTGCTAGGACCACCCTGTGCCTGGGGTCTAGCTCAGAGAGCAGCTTCACGTGAAACGAGGAGAGAGAGTGGTTGTTCCCACATCGGCTTTGCTTCGGGATGCGATGAAGAGGTTTATCTTGAGAAAAGCATATCAACACAGGTTAGAAACATTCATGGCACAAGTCTTTCCAGTGTCGCTTATGCTTACTGCACCTTCATAAATATTTTTGAAAAGGAGCCTCTGTCACTGGAAAACAGCTCCGTTGTATCAGGAGGCCTGACCTCAATTGTTTTCATGGAGCTAGGCATTCAGTCCAGTCACTTGTCCAGAACAACTCAGCAGAAAATGTGGTATCACGTCAAAAAGTCATTTCCTGGTAACGTGGCATCTTCTTTGGCAAAAGCTTCTTAAAACAAACAAAAAAGGCACAATAGATAAATTTCTCAATTCCAGGCTTGTTTTAGACCATATCTGCCAGACAGCAAGCACTGTTGGTCACACAGTAAGTGACTTTCCCTTCCTTCCTTATTCCTGCTCCGAGGCCCTGCACACACTCTATGTGTGTTTACGGATACAGCTCTGTGATTACTTTGGAAGTGCAAAATACTTGGCATAAGGGATTGTGACAGAGTTTCCTTGGCTCTGACAAGTCTCTTCAGTGCCTTCAGTTTTGGCTAGCCCAAAACAAAATCTTTGCTTCAAAATACCATTCAGTTTTTCAGCAATAAAACAACATCTCAGATGGCACTCTCGGGTGTCGCCTGACCATCCGACCTGCTGCCGCCTTCAGGATTTAGGAAGAAGGCTGCGGGAAGAATGCAAATGTACCTCTGAAATTGGCATTGGGATTCCTGGCTTCAATTCCTCCTTTGTGGAGTCCTGTCAACCAGCCAGTTGTCTGGGTGGGAGTGTTTGAGTGGTCTTCCCTGGCCATTTCAATGTGAACCGTTAATCAGCAAGTGTGTGGGATACAGTCCGCTCCTTTGGAGACTACCTTGTGCTGGGATTTAAGGTTATTTGTTGCTTCAGGTTTGGTACAGGCTCTTTACTCTCAGCTACCTCGTACCTGAAACGTACGTTTTGTACTGTCTCCCTTCCCTTTTCAACTACGTACCCACTCCTGCTTCTTCTGGCTCCAGCTAAACCTGCGTTGGACAACTCAAGCTTATGCTTGTTACTGAGCTCGGGACTGCTCAGGACTTTTGCAAGAGCTCCACATGACGTATGCGTGGTGTTGGGGAATGAACAGTTTTGTATTGGAATATTAACTACCAAGGGGCCTGGCACAGAACAGGAAATACAAGTCCTTTTCTTACATAAACATTTTCAGTTTGGGTTGGCTGAATACCTGGATACCAATTCTCTACGGGTTGGGATCCCTTTTAGGTTTATTTATCCAGTTATGTTCCTGGTTTTGAATTTAACGACTCCCTAACTATCATCACCATGGTAGAAAAAATATTGATACGCAAGGTACAGGAGACAATTTTATGTTCAATTTCAACAGAAACTAAGAAAACTATGCAGCCAGAGGCATCACAGAACAGCTCTGTCTATTCACACACAAAAAAAGGATGAACTACATTTGTCATTTCTTGCCATCAAACAGCATTTTCTATTTCTTCTGCTTTCCAGAATGGGGACTTAAAACTCAGACACAAGTAAACAGCAACTTTTTTTAAGCTCTCCCCATTCTGATAAGAATATTTTGTTACAGGAAAAACAAAACCAAAAACCCTACACACAGGGAAATCAGGGGAATTATAATCAGAATACTGTATCCCACATAGTGTCTAATTGCACCAACATCAGAGATTTGTACACTGGAAGAAATATTGTCAACACTGAAAACAGTCTAAGCAACACTGCTTCGAGTTTTTAATAACATGGAGTGTCAAATAAACAGAGTTTGGGGTAAATACAAGTATTGGTTAATTATGTCTCATTAAGTAGAAAAGAGGCAGAGGAATTCCAGAGATCAAAATAAAGTATACCGCTTAATACAGTGGAAATAGATTAAGGTTGAGAAAAGTGTCCATGAAGTAAGTTCACTGATTTGTCTGTCTCTCAGTCAGCCTTACTCTGCCTGTCTGCCTCTACCCCTACTCCCATTTTGCTCTTGTTTCCAGCACAAGGCCACCAACGGAGACTTTGGGAGGGCTCGGGAGGAGCAGATATGACTAATTGCTTTATTTTTTAAAAAATTCTGAAGAGGTAAGATTCACTTACAAGATAATCCTTGTCTGAAAAGAATTTCTAACAAAAGGGTATTGTGCCCATAGGGGTAAATCTTTTGGTTTTCTTTATACTAGATAAAGATAATTAGCCACTGGACTGAAACTTGATAGTAGCCTGCCTGTAGCAGCATGACAGTTAGTAGGGGCAAATGGAAGACACTGCTGACGAGTCATAGGCTTATTTTCATAAAAACAAGTTTCCTGGAACTGAGAGGAGTTGGGAGAAAAAGAGTAGGTAGAAAAATAATGATTATTAACTTAGAGACAAACGTATTCGACAGTCATATAAATCTGCTTTAGTAATTTGGTAAAACTGAAGAGAGAAAGAAAGCTTGAGTTAAAAGTAAGTAAACTAGGACCAAAAGCTGGTCTAAAGTGATCCGCACAGTTGCAACACTCACCCTCATTCAAGTTTTCAAAATTGAGAGCACATCACAAAAAAGCCTGAATTCCCTACTGAAGGAGATGATAGATTCTTCTAGAGAATGACCCAGATGCCAAAACTTCAAACCATATGAATATTTTAGTGTCTCTCAGAAAATTGTCTCCAGTCATCAGGAGAAATATTCAAGTGAAATTAACTATGCATTAACGAGAGAGAAAAGTTTGGAGCTTTAGTAACATGGAAGATGTAAAAAGCAGCTGAAGACAGGTAAGAATGGGGCAGACGTATTTGTGTCATAAGCAACAATATGACTGCTTTGACGCAAGGAATACTACAAGAGGGAAATGGCCCCTTGATAGATAAAAATGATAAAATGATCAATGGTCATGTAGAAAGCATAGACTTACTACATTCTTATCTGTACCTGGAAGCCAGAAAGCTAATGAGCATAAATGCCTTCTTTCCACTCATAAAAGAGGACTATATTAAACCACACTGACTCAGAATGAATATTTTGAAAATCAGCAGACCTAGAAAACTTGCAGTCAAGAAACTTACAGAGATGATGGAGAAGACCCTGGCCTAGAAATACTCATTTTTAGTGAATCTCAAAACACCAGAAGGACACTAGAACAATGCAGAGTGTTCAGCCAACGTCACAGTAGGTCACCAGCACACTTGACAGTACTGCAGCTTAGTTTGCCTGACAAGGGATCCTAGGCAGCAAAAAAATGAATTGTTAATGAAATTAGATGGGAACACAGTCACTAGAAGCCTACACTGGTTTACAACATAGCATTCTTGTAAGAAACTAATGATATACAATGTCTGTGTGGTTTCTTCCAAAGGGATTAACATAGGGCTTGAAGCCACTCCAAAGAGCTCATTAGCTGGTTCCCTTCAGATAGCCATCCATATGCAGCAGGTTATTCAATGCTGCTTAGATATGACCAGATCGAACCAACAAGCAGTTAGATTGTAGTTTGACTACAGCATCTCAGTCATCAGCTGTGCGTCACAGGTAAAACCGAGGCAGAAGCGATCTTGCCACGTTGGCAAGGAACTGTTCAGGTGAGAGATGCATGACTGATCTCTGCTGTAAAGAGAGGTGAAAACTTCACAAAGGTCCTTGATGATTTGACCTTTCGAAGCCAAGTCAGGCGATCAGTATGACTTTGAGCATGTGAGCAAGAGACACCAGCAAAGCACCTAAGGAGTGGGACCGCATTAGTGACTGGAATCCTGGTCAGCTTCTGATAGCGACTGAAAAAAATCACCTCAGAATAAGAAACAGAAAATTTTACTACCCCAATCCAGTTCAAGCAGGGATGTGCTTTTATCCCTGTGTACAGTATTAGGGAGATTGTTTCAACACAGTTGAAAGTTTTAGAAGGTTGTTGAAATATTGGAGCGGGTGCAGAAAACAGCCACAAAAATTATGCAAGGTCTAGAGAAAAAAGGCCATAGCAAAGACTTGGAGAACTCAGTCTGTTGAGTGTAATAAAGACTTGTAAAAAATGAGAAATAACTCGATTACAGAGGATGTTTCCCTCCTGGCGGAAAATGTCATGGACTAAAGAGCTCTTAATCTAACAGAGAAATACACAACAAAAGCCGATGGCTGAAAGTGGAAGCCTGGCAAATTCAAATGAGAAAATAATCAGAAATGTTTAACAGTGAGAGTAAGCATTAAAACAAACTGCCAAAGAAAGTGGTTGGTTCTTCATGTCAAGCTATCATCACATCAAAGCTCCAGGCCTTTCTAAATGACGAGCTTCTGTTAGACAAGCCGTTGGGCTCCTTATGAGAATGACTGTCCAAAACCTAATGGCCCATCCCAAGGACTGAAACTTAACTGGCTTTGGGAGGCTCAGACCAGATGAGTTATTGACCTCTCTAGCCCTCATTTTGTGGGTCTAAGAGACTGGTACAGGTTAGTTTAAATTTTTAAATTCTTATCTACCCGCCTTATTTGTCATCTCTCTTGTAAACAAAGACTTCCTGCAGCTTTCGCCTGTCTGAACTCTACAGCTGGGTGAAGAACTGTCTCTGCATCTCTGGAGATGCAAACCCTCTGCTGAGTGAATCTCTCCTTGTAGCTAAGTACCCTGCAATAGCAGGGGCTTTTCTTTTCTCAGACTTTTCAATTTTTCCTGGAAAAAGGGCAGTTTCTTTCTATCCATCTCTCTCTTTCTCTCTTTCTCCATCTCAAGCCACAATTGCCAAGTCTCCTGGAAAATATTTTCTAGCTTCTGGAATGGATTATTATCCCTGCTCGGTGCAGATCTTCTGTACTGTATTTCACTGGGTGGTTTTCAGAGCCTCTTGGGGCCCACTACTTCCCATGGTCTGGCAAAATCCCTGACCACCACTTGGGACCTTGGTTTGTTTATTTTAACATTTATAGTGCAAAAAAACTGAAACCAATCAATGCCAACCATTGGTACAGAACAAAAAATTAATATAGACCAAACACATTTCTATCCACTAAAGAAAGATGTAGAATAAAGGCCTCACCCAGTGTCAAATTAAATAAAGGCCAGAGTTGAAAGTTTTGTCTTGCGACACATTCTACAACTGTCCAAATTGCGTGGCAAGAAGCAATAAATACTGGAGCCAAGGGCTTAGGGGGACGAGTCCTCCTGCCTGGTCCCAGCAGCTCAGGCCCAGAGATAGACAGCAGGAGCATTCTGGTTCATTTCAACTATTGTAAAAATTTAACAGCCCCAGGGCAGATACCAGCTACTGTTGGAGAGGACGGGTCTGACAAGGCACTCAGCTCTAGGAAAGCTGGTGTCTTAAATATGCACACGTGGCACAGGCCTCAAAGGAGCACTTGAGTCTCACCTCAGGCCCTACTCTTCTGACACTCTGGTTTTTTACTTCTATCCTGCTCTGTGTGGGAGGTGGGCTGTGGGACTGACTTACTCCATGGTCTTTACTTTGATCTTTGTACCTTTCTCCACAGTGTTCCCAATTTGGGGGATTTCTCTGCTCTGTTAAAAAAACAGGAGGCGAAGGAATTGTCACTGAAGCATCTGGGAAAAGCTCTTACACTGCGTCGTGGCATGCACACCCAGGTTGAAAATGGCGATCTGCCTCAACTCCCTTTCCTAGGTCCCTGGTGTTGCTGCTCACCCCAGTAGGGCTCCTGGGTTTCCAGCCCTTAGTTCCTTGGCTCAGACAGTGCCAAAGCCATTGTTTTTTGTGCTGGAGCTATGTGGTTTCTGTGCCAGAGTTATAAGTAAACCATGAAAAAATATTAACATTTTTGTGTAGACTTATGCAACTTTTTCCATGAAGACCCTCAAAAATGGCAAAAGTCTTGCCTTGTCATTAACCGTAGGGAAGTGAATGGTACATGTGTGTCTTCTTAAAGCAGCAAAAGTTTGTCCAGAAAGAGCATGTTTGCAGACCAGAGATGTTCTGAAGGACATCACATATACAACTCCCACCAAAAGACCTCTGCAAAGGCCTAGCTAAGCAGACAGAGATGAAATCTGCTTTCCAGGCAAACTTTGGTCTACAAGCACAGCTGCTACTGCTCTTGAGCAGTCACAAAGCATGGCTACAATGTCAATTAGGTTGGGGGCAAAGTCCTACAAGAAGACCAGGCATCCCCTAGGTCCCAACATGACGCTACTTTTTACCAGGATTGGTTATCTTTTCCATCCTGGGGTAAGAATGGTGGTCATTGACAGCTATGCGTGCATACTCTGGGGCCCGCTGGCTTCCCCACTGCCTCTCACCTAGGGCCCCAGCAATGCTCCCTGTGCTCTTCTACCAGGAAATACTATTGTACATGAGATCCCAAACACTTTATAAAGTGCTTTCAGCCTTTGCATGCATATCAGCACTTTGTAAAACACACGGGGATGGAAACGCACAACTGCCAAATTCTTCAAGCAGTGAGACTGATTAGTGGTTCGAGGTTTGTCCTGAGGAAATGCTTGCTTTTATAAAATAGTGGGTTGCTGTCACTCCTGTTTGAGCAGCCTTCATTGCTCAGGAGCTCAGATATATCCTGTGAAATCTGCACGGACTACCACATGTTTTTGAGGTTCGTGGGTGGACATATGCCCATTACAGAGACTAGCTATACAGATGCTCAACAATTAAGCCATTAGTGGACTCCTACATACTTGTAAGGTACACAGGGCTCATGGAGTGCCTGCCAAGTTCCTCAAGTAGTAACAGTTCATGACACTCTTGAGATATCTGCCAGATGCCGACACAGTGTTCTGAAGTTCCTATTTCAGGACATAATTTTAAAAATACTTCTAGCTCAGGATTTAGATGCCAAAAAGCATTTGTGTATGAATTGTAATGTAAACCATAAACCCAACAGGAAACATCAGAGCCTTCTCCTTTTGTAGATACGATGTGACTAAGGAGCGTTAGGAAAATGTTCCTTTATTGGCAAGAAAACAAATACATTTTACTGTCCCATATGTGCAAAATGAAACAACCAATTAATATATATCTGGCAAAGGAAGAATATTTTTACCTTCCAGCATTGCCCACACATCCCAAATTGTATATTGATTGCAACATTTACGAATATTGCACGGGGGGCAGATGGTGAACACTCTGCTAAGCACTGAGTTTGGCTGACAAGGAGGCACTGCAGTTTTAATAATGGAATCAGCAATTCAGCTCAGCCTGAATTTGCTCATGTTTCTGGAGCTCACACTGGGAATGCTCAGTGGCCTAGCAAAAGCTTTAACATAGTCACTTTCATATCATCAACTGGCTGGCATAATCACTCTCATAGTGCTAATATAATTCTTATCCTTTCAGTAGACACCAAAATTAATTGCAGTAGAAAAGCAGTCCCAAGAAGAGACACTTGTCTGCTTTGCCTAACGTAAGATCTACATTTGTAGATCTAAGTTCAATAAGAAGTGAGTGCATGTGTATGTTGTATGTATGTGTTTTCAGCACATTGGCCCTTTGAAGCTGACTTCTTTTTTTATTTTTCTCAGTTAAGGTTCAGGTTGGTATGAGGAAGTCTTGAAGCTAGCAAGATACTAGCCCTGTTTTTCCCAGTATGTTTTTACAGGGGAAATGCAAAGACAACAACAACAACGTGAGCAAGAGAATGCAACTCCTACTCCTGCGGTGAGCCATCCTCAGTGCATGTTTTTAGCCTAGCCACACCAGCCTCTGGGCCAGAATAAAGTACGTATTTGTTGTTTCTGGGATATAGTCACAGGCTCTTTGTAACTGCTGAATAGATTCAAATATCCCATACCACCATTTTGAGCCACCCCCCATCTTCTTTATCACGTTTGTATATGTCAGGCCCCTGAGTGCACTAATAAGCCTTAATGGCCTTGATCAGCTGGGGCTTCCACCCACGCCCATGGGCCCAGAAGCCCCATTTCAGCTCAGCCCAGGGCTGTCAGTCCCTGGCTGAGCTGTATTGGAGGAGTGCTACTCTCCAGCTTGTCCATGTCCATGTCCACATTTCTGTTTCACCATGGGCATTGTTGATCCAGACCTCAACCTGCAGATTGACATCCTGGCTAGACCTCAGCCCAGCCTTGTTGTTGTGGACCTTCCCAGCCATCACTAGACCTGATCTTAACCCTGACCTACAGATTGAATTCCCAGCTTGACCTCAGACCTGTCTCATCGCCTTGGTATTGCCTTATGATCTGGACTCTTGGCTGGCTCTGGCCATCATCTCCAGGTTTGTCCTGCTCACCTCATTCAGATACTGTGGATAGGCCCTGGTTGGGGAGGTTGAGCCCTGCTCGCCCTGGGTTCCCATCACCTCCTGGCTCACCTTGCTTTAGGGAGAAGCTGGCCTGTGTAGTGCCATGACAGCGGGACCTGCATTTAGGTTTATAGGAGCATAAAAATTGCCAGGAGGGTCTGAACAAGAGTCCCCCAGTGCAGTATCCTTGCCACACAGTAGCTGGTAGGCAATGCTTACAGAAGAGTGTAAGTGGCCTATGCTGCCAAATTTCATCAGCTGGTATCTGAGGAACGTCCTGATGCAGAGGTGATACCTTTATGCTAAAGCTCAAAGTCGAGGCACACCAGTCCATGCCACTGTTGACCGTTATGGTCAGTCTGCGGGCTGGTGACCAGCTCTGCCAAGAGTCCTTGGGCTTGCCACTGGCAATAACCTGGGTCACCTTGGAAGCTCCCCAGTTTCCTCACATTGTCACTCAAACTTACTTCCCAGTGTGTGTCCACCAGTAACTGCTGGCCTTGAACCGGAGAAGTTGTCAGCAGCAGTCCATTTGTATTGCCTTCTTGTTCCTTTTCACTGTGCTGCTTCTTCCTAAGGCCCACTGCTAAACACAAACTCATCAGGAAGGGCAAATAACCTTTAGATAGATTTCTAGAGAGATTCTGGTTTGCAAATGAGGCCCACCATGTGGATAGTTTGGGTTGGACAATGCAGTATGATGGCGTGGAAAACTGCAGCTCAGGCCACTTGGTTAAACGTAACATCAAGGCCAAGCCTCTATATCAGTGTAGTTATACATTTAGGTCTAGCTCTGGAAATCAGTCCCATTTCTAAATGTTGAAATGCCATATGAGTGATAGCTTTGAATCCTTTATACTGAAAGCTTTGGACCTCATAAAAGTAATCTCCAGACTCGCGTAGCATGTTAGTACACTCCACACTGACCCATAAGAGGCATAAATAGGGAGCTCTGATTTCCCATGTATCTGCATCCCCTGTCTCCTATGGTCTCCACCAAAATAACCCCATCTTCTTCTTGGTCTCTTAAGACTTCCTCATAACAATATCCCCAGGCTCTTCCCATGTCCCCAGAATGATTCCTTCTCTGGTTCCCTTAAGCCTCTGCTTCATCCCATGTCCTCAGCATTTTCCCTTAGACTGATAATTCCACTTCATCCTGCTCCTCAACTGAAATATTTCCTCATATTTTTACCATCTACCATTTTTGCCTGGTAGGTGAGCAAGAGGCTGTGTGTGCAAGGACAAGGCTAGATAGAGCTGCATGCCCACCAAAGCCACAGGTAATGGCTGCCTTTCCCTTGGGAAGGGCACTAGTTTGGACATCTCTCCCCGCTTCCTCATCCCTCATGGATTTCTGTGAAATGTGAAATTAGTTTTAAGAGGCTGCTGCTCTCAGACATGATTGAAACTGGCCACTGGGTTCAAGAGTACCTGGGGAAAGGGCTGATTGATAGACAGATGGCCTTTGCATAAGCCCTTGTTCCTCTGAACTCTTGCACTATTAAGTGAGGTTAAAGTGCTCAGGGAGTGGAGTTGTTTTACCTCCCTCATTGTTTAGTTCAAATTCATCCAACAACAACTGTAATAGTGTATTAAAAGTATTTAAAAATATTTTAAAACACCAGCTTTCTACCTTCTGCTTTCAGAACTACTATGCAAGATCAGCATTTTACACTGGGTTGTGACAAGAAAGAGCTTTCAAACAGCCATTACGCTGCACAAGTATGTGGGGAACTGCTCATCATTAATTTAGAATAGAGGGAATTTTGCAATTCTGGAAGAAAGACTAGTAAGTGTAGTTTAAGTGTGCCTCTCTCCTTTTCTCTTTTCACTGTTTCCGCACCAGCCTGATGTGTAACCAGATAGTTTTCCAAGACCTCTGTTAGCAAGCACAGTTTTGTGTGCAGGCACCAATCCTAATATTATGGGAGCTTAGAGGCCTCTGAGTGCAGAACAAATTGGTTTTAAAAGCAATAGCAATTGCTAAAAGGATCGTATTACAATAATAGATTTGAAAGCTTACACTGTGAGCAATGCAGCAGATGAGAGACGATGATACAGATGAAGTACTTTGTGAGCTGCTGGGAGCAAAGCAGGTCCAGATTATTGCATTGACAGAGGTGAGTTGTGGGGGCAGCTGACACCTCATTAAAGTCAGGGCTTTCAATCCATCCATGACTACCGTGGGACTTGGGAAGGGTGCAGGAGCAGCACTATTAGTCACAGGCTGGATGAGGGAAGAAGGAGAATCTGTATCTGTATATTCAGTAGAGCTCTGCACCGACTAACCTAAATGCTGCTGTGACAAACATAATAGTAATTAACGCCAATAGGAAATTAAGAAGAAAAAAAAGAAAAGAAAAAGGGAGCCCCGAGTAAAGGGAACTCTAAAGAGATCTGCATGACCCTGACAGAAGACACCGAGGCCCAGACCCTCAAAGCTGTTTGAATGAGTCAGGTGGCTGAATAACTTTTAAGATCTCGGCCACAGTCTGGAGAGACAGAAAAGGAGCTGGCGGTCTACTAAGCTGCTTCTTGACAGACTGCTTTTCATCCATTTTGAGAGGAACCATGAAAGGTTGAGCTGTCAATATTTTTCAGGATGTTCATGCTATTGGGAATTTCTCATGCTTTTATTTATTTATCATAATATTTGCATTCTGGTTTACATGTGGTGTATGCATCGGAAGTAACTTGAAATTCTAGAGGTTTCTTTGCCTGGCTGCCTAAATACAGCGACATCTTATTTGGCAGACTGAAGAAGACTGTTTGGCTGTAACTCCCTGCCATGGTCAAATCAAGACCTTGATTTCCTCAAACACAAACTCCTGTTAGGACCACACTTTAGCGGCAATGGTTTATGTCTCTAAAATAGAATAGTTATTATTAGCCAAAGCCAAAACATACTCAGTTAATCAGATTCTGGTTTGGGGATGTTATGGATGGCATGTAAAATGAAGTACTAATGACTGACAAAATAGCGCAGCAATGAAATTCTATTCATAAATTCATGCTCACTAGTTTCCAAACTATTGTTAATGGCAACTTCTTTCTGGATGTCAACAAGGCAGGAATGGGAAGGCAGAAAAACAAAAACCACTAAACTAAACTTGTAACGTGCGTACACGTACAAGCATACATGCATGCACATACATAAACACACGTGTGTTTATTTTTACAAGTGAGATAACGCCATGTCCATTCTAAGTGTCGCTTTTCTGTTGTTCCATCTGTACAAAGGGTTCTTAAAGCAATTATAAAAAGATACAGAAGACAAAGGGAGGAGCAAGGGAGTATATGACCCAAGAGAAGCATACAAATCATGTGGACACACACTGTGTGGGCAGTTTGAGCTGGCTCACAGGCAGCACAAGATGAGTCTGTCTCACAGGGGATGCCACTTTGTGCTCTATCCCCTGGCTTTAATATTTTACAAACATCCTGCTGGCCCTCAAAAGGCTGTAAGGATGGTTTTGAAAATGTAAGCTGAAGATAAACAATACAAAGGTGTCCACAGGCAGGCAGAGCACGATCTTCAAAGATCTGAACTTTTGCCATTCATCTTAATGGCATGTTATTGCACAAGTCATGCAGCAATATACAGTTTAGTATTGTTAACTATTTCATTGCTGGGTAGAACTTGCAAGGAAAAACCAGCATGATGAGTAATAGGAAGATACAAACTAGTCACACTCACTGGCATCTCCTTTTGGCCTCACATCACAGTAACATTTTTATCTAAGCTTCATATTTGCATTATAAAGGATTGTCTTGAAACTATTTGCTATTAAATAAGCTGATATTCTGACTGTTCTGCTGTTTACCTGACAACCTGCCTTTACATCACAATTTGACACTACTGTGACCACGAGATGATAAAATCTAAGCTCCCAAGGAAAGAAAGGAAGGCAGGGTGATAATCCTGGACTTCAGGAGAGCAGATTCCATCTTCTTCAGGATACCACGGGAGGCTGCCAGCAGTGTGAAGGAGGTTCACATTTGTTTGATCTTCAAGAAGAGTCTCCTTGGAGCACCAGAATGGTCCATTCCAGAGGGCAAGGAAATGAGCAGTCCTGGCAGGGGACTGGCTTAGGAACAGGGAAGTCCTGACTGAAATAAAATGCATGCTTTGAGGTCTTCCAAACATAAATGGATGAAGCTTTGAGCAACCTGAAAGTTATCCCTGCTTTGCGCAGCAGAGGTGGGGTGGTCTAGAGGTCCCTTCCAACCTAAATTATTCTGGGTTTTATGTTTATGCTGTGCCTTAATGGGCATGTATTAGAAAGGTATGTTCTTTTCAGTTAACAAATGGAAGACTCCTGGCCATTGTTTGAACTGGATATGCTGCTGCCAATTAAAAAAGAAAAGTCTGTCTGATACTCAAATATGATGGTGATAAGCCCGGTACAAATGACCCCATGTTTGGAAACCAAGGAATTGTGTAGTGTATCAGGTAACAGTAATCATCCTTTTGCCCTTCTGTGCAAAAATGGTATTGCAAGACCCAGTCCCTTCCATTTTCTTTAACTGTCCGAATAATCTGTTTGATTCATCTGTTCATTCTTCCAATGACCTTTTTTCCTATGCAGCTTATTCTGATTCCCCACTGTAATACAATCAAGATATAAATCTCATATGACAGCAAACATCAGCAAGAGTCATGCAAGTAAATGCAGACAAAAAGGTTGATGTGTGCTTTGTACAGTGTTGTATCTTAGTTATTCTGAAAGTTTTGAGACAGATTCTGTGTTCTGTTTCACTAGAAGAAGCAAATGTCTCTTCCCCAAGTAAAAATAACATGCAGATCTGAAGGCAGGACATAAGTATCTGTCACAATATTGCAAGGCATTTTGACAACGCATGGCATTTCGAAATGCTTATTTCTTGTTACTCCCTACTGAAATGGGTCTGTTCTTCACAACCTAAGGTGGTGTGATGGGACTCCGAGTTGACTAGAATGTTGAGGCAGATCTGCCAAACTTTTTTTCTTAAGTTGGGCACTCCCAAGACTGCAAGAGCTTTTAAACTCAAACCCAAGTTTTATTTTAACAGAAACTAGATTCCATAGCTTTTAAAACAGATAAAACTTAGAGTGAGACAAAACAGAAATGAAAGCATTTGGAAACTGAATTCCTTCTTGCCCACTATGTCCTGGCAGGAAGGGTCCTTTTTGTCAGGCTTCCTCTCAGTTCAGCAGCTCAGGAACTTTCTGTATTGCAACAAAATCTCCTCTGAGAAGATCTTCTTTGAAACTCCAGGAAATATCTTTCACCCCATCACCGAGGCCTGGTTGTGTGTCTGCTCTTCTGAGCAGTTTGCCAGTCTCTGCTCTGTGCTTGCTGAGTTCTCCTCACACCCTCAGCATGAGTCCTTACACATTTTACTCAGTGATGAAGTATTTTAATTTGATTGCTATTTAATTGGATTCTTAGATTATATAGTATCTAAAAAACTCACCTGAAAAATGAGGCTGTTAAGAGGGGAACTATCTGGCGAGGGTACGGGGGAGATTGGAGGACATAAACTGTCGAAGGAAGTTTATTTTAAGACCAGCTTGACACTGAACGTATGTGATGAAAGAACACCATGTAAAGAGAAGTCTCTGGCCAAGTTTTTAGGGTTGGTTTCTTTGTTGCTTTTTTTCTTTAGCTTTAATGCTTAATACCATATAAATTGCACATGGCATGATTGGAAGAACTGGCCCACAGAGGAGATTGCTGTGGTTGTCAGAGAAGGACAGAGTAATGAAGACCTTCAGAAAGGGCTATAGGAGACACGGTGAGAAAAGCTACAAGAGGTAGAGAAGCATCAAGCACTGGCAGAAAGAGAAACTGAAAAGGAGAGATGCTTTTACCACATGATAAGATGTTGTTTTGTAGTAATATTGTAAATACCGTAAGAAATTTCAGTCTATATAATTCAGTACATAGACTCCTCTAGCAAAGTAAGTTGCATGTAGGAAAGAAATTATCTGGTAAATATATGTTAACATAAGAAAGTAGCTTTGCTTACAGGCACTTTTTCTTTTTAATGGAAAACTGCAAGAGGCATACAGATGTTTTTCAAAGACTTAGGTCATTGAGCTTAATGCCATGTAATGCCACTGATTGTCATAAGGCTGTTCTAGACCCAGTTTTGGCTCTTACCTATTTTTAATCTGGAATTGTGAAACTAAACTATCAAAGAGTCTAACAGTATAAAGCAATGGTTCACAGATGGACAGAGAGAGAAAACTATACAAATATCTTTCTTTTCTTTTGCTTTTAAAAGGACTGTGCGCATAGAAAATGGTGCAGATATTTTGGTCATTCCACTCTGAGCCACAGACAGCTGTGCAAAGGAGAACCCAAGCCCATCTCTGGGTCCGCTAGCAATAACAGATCTGTGGCTGTACAGCTCGCCAGAATAGATGCCACACCACCAGCGGTTGTGGTGGCAAGACAAAGACCTGGTCAAGCCAGGGAGATGGTGGGTTCCTGGCAGTTTATACCGGGAGGAAGGTCTGGGTGTGAGGGGAGAGCACGGTACCCAGCTGCTAGTCACAGCGGCAGGTTGGAGTCCCAGAAAGGGCCGCATCACACAGCAAGTATGCGTGTAGGAAGCTCAGAGAGCTATTCCTTAATGAGTCTGTAGCATGCCAGTCTTTAGATTGGCATGAGTCAACTATTTGGTTTTTAATCTCTTCCTCTGCATGCATAGTGACTATTCATGAGAGGATTACTATGAAGTGCCCTGAAACTAAATGGCATGTTTAGGATCTCATGGCTACATGAATAAAAGTCACAGGCAAGCTTGGATAGCACAAGCAAGATGCAGCCTTGTTCACATTTTCCAAAAAGAAACTTGAAAGATCAAATACTCAGCGCCACACTCTTACTCACATTTATCCAAACTCATAATGCAGCATCAGCTCTAAAAGTTCAATTGTTGTTGCCAGTATGCAAGCGAAATACCTCACATGGGTGTCACCTCTTCAGGATCGCCTTGTTCTTACGGCTCGGAAGTCAAGCAATGGGAGCAGGTGATCACATCAGCTGAGAAAGCAGACAAGCCAGTATCTCCTGCAGATCTGATTTTTTAAAATGTTCTAAACAAGCATGTGCCTGCCTGGATTTACCCTGTAAGACAATATAATACCCAGCTGTGTAACTACAGTGTTACTGCTTGCCAAAATAAGACTCCTGTAAAGCTGAAGTTTTATGTAGATCCAGGTACTTCAGGCTCACCCTCATCTCCAGAGCACGTTTTGCAATGCTTCACAGTTAAAGTTACACACATACACTCAGCAAAACAAGATCCCTTCCTCTGGGGGTGAGGGGAACGGGGGCATGGCAGCTAACTACCAGCCTAAAGAAAGAGGAGAATGAGTCACAGTCATTAAATAGGTCACTTCCACTTTGTGTAAAAGTGCTCTTCTAGTAGTCAGGTTAACCTCTGAAATAAGGAACTGTCTGGGCTCAAGTTTTCTTCTGTGCTTGCTGTTTCTGCTCCAGATAAGCGGGGAAAAGTAAGGAAAAAATCCCTGTATAAAAATTGGTGTTTTCAGCTGATGAATGTATGATTGTGGATTCTAGTGAAATTATTCTAACTCCCACTGATTGAACATGTGGTTTAGTTTTGTTTCATGCATCTATGTAGCTTCTTTAAAAAAAAAACCCTCTGTAGCAGCTGCATTGGCTTCTGCTAATATTTGCTTCCCTTATAGAAAAAACTAAGCAGTTCAGCAAAAGATGAAAACCCTTTCTTTATTTTAATTTCAAATCATGTCTTTGAAATGTGAGTTTCTGCTGGAAGACGGAACACAAGCTTATCTCTAGTGAGTGGGAGGTTGTAGTATTAGATCTTCTTTCAGGAAGCCTCTTTGACCCCAAACAGAGGGTCAAAGCATTTTGGCCATCAAACCCCCCAAACAAGGGGTTTTACAGCATTTGAAGATTTAGAGATAACAATGTTTTTTCCAAGAAATTTCTCAAAGAAGAGGGAGGAGTATTATTATTGTTGTTGTTTTGTTGTAGCAGATAGACTGCTGTCTGGAGACACTGTCCTTGCTGGAAAATTGATTACGGTTCAGTTTTGAAAAGTGGGTGTTTCCTCTGCTTTTAGTTACCATATTAGGTTTTCATAAGAAAAAAAAAACCCTTGTTTCTCATGTTCCTGTTACTTCCCTGAGAGCTCTGTGTCACGACGACTTACTGAACGTGAAGCAAGCTGCTGCTGCTTTTTTTTTCCTCTCCCTGTAGGAAACGGTTGCTTTAGGACTGATTCTGGTAACCTGATACCACTTGATGTATTTTTGCTGGAATATGGAGCCTACATAAATTGCACCATAAGCAAATTTCTTTATAATGGAAGGATCGGGAAGCTGCAGCTTGGCAGGCCAATTCATTGGTGTGTTTTTTTTAAGGTGGATTTTCCAGACGCTTTTTAACAGATGATATTGGAGACTTTTGCAAAAGGTATTAGGAATATGCAGTTGTCACTCCTTGTAGAGCATCCCACCTGTAGACAAAATGCTCTACATTTGGAAAAGATCCGACCTGCCTGACAGATACCACTCTACAACCTGAAAGAAAAACTGCTGTTATTTGCCCTTCCCAATGTGCCTAATTATTTATTATTAGTGTTACATGAGCTCACAGGTCCCTGCTAAAATCAAGTCCAATCTTTGCACGGTGTCAAATATAGATGAAAAGTTAGTGTGTGTCCCCCCCCGCAGAGATGAACTGACAAAAAATCCACAAAGAGTAGTAAAAACTTATGCATTCATTAAACCAAAACATTGTTCCTTTCTGACTGGGACAGAGTAGTTGATACAGGGACTTATTTAGATACAGGATGGGCAGATGTAAGTGACTCTGCAGTGTGGCGTGATGCAGGGAGGGGCTCCTCCAGTGCTGGTCCTGAAAATGAGCTGGAACAGGGCTTCAAGCAGGAGAGTTTCCTCCCAGCTGAGCAAAAGCTCTTGTAGATTATGGCTAGAGTGAGATCAACCAAACCAGCGGGATCCACTGCACGCAGAGTGCATCCCAGGACTCCCCTTCCATTTGAGCATGTTGTTCCTCCCCAGTAAGCTGAGCCTGCACTCCAAAAATTTTTCTTTTAAATTGTTTGCGTTGGAAGTAATGTTTATTAAAGGAGCCAGAGGGAGACTGAAATCCTTTGGGCATCCCCAGGGCATATATAGCAAGCGTAGCTGTGAAAGAAGCTTCCCCAGGCTGCCCTGCCAGCGGCTATTTGGATCTTGAAGGGTTTCACCTCTGAGGGAAAAGGAGAAGTAAAGCTTCAAGGCACTTTTATTTCCTTATTCCCCCTCGGGACACTGTCAACAAGGGTGCCAGATGAACCAGACAAGTGCCAATAACACTAATGCCATAGCTGCTAACCAAACTCACCCAGGTGAGAAGGCAGCGTGTAGGTGCAGCAGTGTTGGCCACAGGTCCCCACGGTCACGGGCTGCGCTTCAGCTGATGAGAGCCTTCCTGTCCTCTTACTGATGCCCTGAGACACTCAGCACCCAGCACCTCCTGCACTGTGAGGGGCTGGCACTGTCTGAACACATTAGCAGCAGCATGTCCTTTGCCTCAGGCCTTTCCAGGGCACCACGCTGCTGATGCCTTTGCTAGAATTTCCTGACAGCTCTGAGAAAAACAATTCCTCATAAGGCCAAGACTTATTCCTGCTATCAGCAGGAGCTGCCAT
This sequence comes from Gymnogyps californianus, assembly GCF_018139145.2. Taxonomy (NCBI): domain Eukaryota; kingdom Metazoa; phylum Chordata; class Aves; order Accipitriformes; family Cathartidae; genus Gymnogyps; species Gymnogyps californianus. The sequence continues at coordinate 55,611,657 of NC_059473.1, forward strand.
CCCTTCTCATTCAAACAACAGAGCGGGAAACCCTGGCTGGTGTCTTTGACATGGGAAGCACTTTCCAGAGAGTTTAAAACTTGCGTTGTTTGCCTGGCATGGGCTGAGGTACTGGGGAATCCTCTGAACTATGCAGACCATGCAACCTCTGTCACCACATCATCCCAACAGGAGAGCTCCGTTACAACTCATTAAAGCTCCCAGACCATTCAGACTTGATCGTGTTGTCATTACAGTATTATCTGTCCCCAAGATATTGCAGAGTAGTGCACCTTCTGCCAGCTCTTCCTCTCACTGCAGCACGCGAATGCACGTTGCACACGGCTGAGCTGTTTGTCAGGCTGTGCCGCAGGGGAGTTTCTCCTGATAAGGTAAACCTTCATGTTCTGCCCAGAAATGGAGCCTAGCCCTTCAGAAGGAAGGAAAGGAGATTCCCACTTTATTCCTTCCACTGGAAAGAATGCTGCCTAGTGATCGGATTGAAGTAAACACGAGATAGGAGGCTGGAATGCAACTCTTGCCTTATCAGCTCCTGGCCCCTGCCTCGGGAACCCTCTGTCATCTCATAATGTTTATTATGGGCTTACCGAGCATCAGAAAGGCTTCTGGGTTTTGGGCTTCTGCTGCTAAATAACTTGTGTGATGATGAATGAGTACTTTAAACTTACAGCACATTGCTTCATTCATCTCCAGAACTCTTAACAGGAATTTCACTGGGCTCCCTGGAAACTCAGTGTTCATAAATTGCTTTAAGAGTCTTTCCTGAAAGGCTGTAAAGACACAAAACATATCTTCTTGTTATGTACAAATAGCGTAATAACCTTAACTCCAGATTATAATTCCACAGCCAAGCAGTAAAGACTGGCTCAAATTCACACCGCTCAGGGTTTGTCTGCCCTGGAGAGGGGTGGCTGCATCCATGCTGTACTACTGCCTTTGGCCTGGGTTTCCTCTAGGTCCTGTGTAGCATAATTGTGGCTGTGAAACTTACCTTTTCTTTTAGGGGTAACTTTTTTGAGTTCAAAGTCTCTGAAATAACCTGATCTCCTGATAAATTACCCAATGAGAAAGTCCTTCAAAAGCAGTCTCAGAGGCTCCTGTTCAAAGAAACGGTTACAAGAAACTAAAAGACATGCATCATCACATAATAATTATGATAATTAGGTCCTATCCCTTAGTCTTATGCTTTAACTGTTCAAAAATAAGAGTATAGCCTTAAAAAGCCCTTTTTTAAATATATGTTTAGAATATGTGGCAACCTGATTTCCCTAGGCAAAAGACCATCTCTGCTGCTTGCTAACTGCTAAGGAGGAGCTGGTGTGTGCCTGCAGAAGGGATTTCCCCAGAACTCGGCACCTGGGGATCCCAACCCTCAGACACTGACACTTTGCATACACCTCCAGCTCTGGGGGTTGCCCCAGGTCATCTCAGCTTGCAGGTATCCATAGCCACTAGTTCTGGGATTACGTTTTTTATATTTCGTGTGTATTTTCATAATGTGTAACAAAGAGGGAGGGTGTTTTTTGAAACAAATTTTCCAGATCATGTCCATTTGTCTCCCAAGTTCTTAAGGAGTGGCTGCTGAGATCACACTTTCCTCACAGATGCCTTACCCTCTACAAGGGCCAAAAACTAGATCTGAGGCAAGAGGCGTAACTGAGGGGTGAAATGTGTCATTTTGCTGTAGAAAATAGTCAGGTGCTGCAAACAGGTATTAGGGAAGCAGCACAGCTCTAAAGGGGTATGTGGTGAAGGAGCCAGGGAGGTAACGCACCTAGCGCAGAGATACAAGCTTATGCCGGGAAAGTCCTTCAGCCACAGGAATTCCCAAAGATCCCTCAGACTGGAAGATCTGTTGCATTTGTGCTCTAATAAAAGAAGGAAATTAATTAGGAAGCAGTTTGTTTAACTGAAGTTTATTCTTTACTAGAATTTTACTCTTAATTTTGGTTGGGGTTTTGGTTTTACTGCCTTGGTCTACGTCCTCTTGTTACAAATTCAGTGTTTACTTTTTCACTTTTGTAACTTTTTTCTTGGTGTGCAGAATTCTGAATAAGAGTTAAGTTATCCCATAGGGACACACAAAGGAAAAACAAGGACAGAATAAATCTAGGAAGAGAACTTTGGTAGAAAACATGGTATATCTAACAACTTATAACTGGCGACAGAAAATTGGTCATATGGGATTTTTCTGGAGAAGACCTTCCAAACAAGGCTCAGACACAAGCTGAAGTAGTCACCTAAGGGTGCTTTGAGGTTTATGTGCCAATGATAGCCCGCAGGGAAAGCATTCAAACAGGGTGAAGTCCATGCCCACTATTTCAACTGGTCAATTCCCAATGAATAAATTATTACTGTTCTTGTTTGACATTGCATGGAACAGGTATCCAACACTAAAGTTTTAAAAATATGGAATAAAAAGCAGATCATCGTGATATAGCTCTCATAACTCTAAGATGATGCTAAAAATTGTACATTATTTGGCTATGATAACATGTCCAAGTCTTACTTGTTTCAGATGGAAAGCTAACTGAGCAATGTTAATCAGAATGTACTAGACATTTTCTGTCCTATCAGTAAAATATCAGTAGAGATATTAAAACAACAGGTTACTTCCCAGACAGAATAAACAGCAAGGTGTTCATAGTAGAGCTTGTAATATGCTGTGCAGTCTATGCTGCCACAAAATAAAGCAATTCCTTCTGATTTGGGGATGGCATTGAGAGATCAGCGTAGCTTTGTTAGCAAGGGGGGAGTACATTGTTCAGACTGAGAGATAATTAAAAGACAAGATGCATGCGTGCATACATCAGAAATGCACGTAATATTTGTTCTTTCCCATTCCATGTATTCAGGATTAACTCTTTCATGTACAGAGTGCACTGAATGATGGAGGTAAGTGGCAGATGAAATTCAGTGATGGGAAATACAAACCAGGGGACGCAGGGAAAGAGAAATTGAACTACCTATGCGGAATGCTGGGTACTAAATTACTTACTGTTGCTTAGGCAGAGCACCTTGGAGTCACTGTGGCTAATTCTCTGAAAATGGTTGCATTAGACTCAGAAAGAGTCAAAAAGTCTCTAAGAAAGGAAAGTAGCGTGAAACACAAAACATCATTGTTCCACTGTGTAAATTTATCATCCACCTACACTGTGGTTATTGCAGGCAGTTCTGTTCCCCTGCCTCAGAAAGAGCTGGTCGAATGAGAGAAAGGTCAGGAAAGAGAGATGGGATGCTCAGAAGTATGGAATGGGAGGGGAAACTAAAGAGGCTGCCATTTTTTAGCCTGAAAAAAAGAGATAATTGTGAGGAGATGTGATAGCTATAAAACAAAGAAGGCAGGGGGAAGATGCATAGGAAACACTTTTTCATTACGTCTTATATTAGAAAAACTAGGTGTCATCTGAATGATCAGGCATCGGGGTTAAGTCAATACACACAGAGCATAGTTATGCTGTGGAATTCATTCCCACAGGATGCCATGGCAGCCAAAAGAATAAATTAATTCATAAGACAATATTGGGCAATTTATAGGGAATAGCTCAATCAAGACCTATTAATGCAACAATCCAGATGCCATCTCCTGCTCCAGAAATCCCCTACCTGCTGATTGCCGGAAGCTGGAAAGGTGTATCAGAGAAAGGATCACCCTGTCCGTGCTACTTCTGCTCTGTCTCTAAGCGTCTGCTATGGTCCATGATAAGCAATAGGATACCGGATCAGACTGACTGGTACAGATACTCATACTATCCAAGCTTGCAATGATTATGTGAGCTAAGTAACACTCCACAATGTAATCAGAAAGTGAACATTATTTATAAGGACTAAGTTTTGCAAAGAATCAGCAGGCCTTAACATTGCATTAAGTTGCCCAGAAGTGTCAGGAATAATAAAGTTAAACACAGAAGCACAGGTCATGTTTTTTAAAGTCTTTAGAAATAATAGTAACCTCATTCAGTCAACAGAAGAGTGATTCACTGGATACCTGTTTTCCTTACCAGGTTCTTTTTTTCCTTTGGGGACGCAGAACAAATATTAGAAACTAATCATCAGGGTCCTTAATTTACACCCAAATTACAATGACATTATTTATAACAAGGAAAAGTTATTGCTTCACTCAAGGTGGGAATCTGAAACTTTTTAAAGCTGGTGACCTATTGCACTTCAGGAGCAAAAGCACCACTCTAATGGAGCAGAGGCTGGTTGCTGGGTGGCCCTCACAGAGTTTTGCTGCAAGAAAAGCTCCTCAGCAAAGGAGACTGAGGCACTGTCAGAAACAGAGTGAAAAACCAGTAGCTTTTGTTTCAATGTAGCAAAGCATTTCCTATTTCCATTTCAAGACAGATGAACTTTTGACAAATAACAACCCATTTGGGCTCTGTATACTCCTTGATAGCCATAGTGCGAGTGCCTAGCAGGTACTGTCTTCCCAGAAACTTGGCTTCAGAGCAAGGGCAGTGAATGCTGGCACCTGGGAGGGTCACGACATTTTTCTAAGGCCATGAAACAGTTAAGCACATATAGGTATTTGTATGTATTTATACACATATAAGAATACATGCACACACACTTATGTATTCAATATATTCAAATAGGTTGCAATTTTTTAGCAGAAATTGTGCAACTGGATTTGTGTGACAGTATTCAAAATTATTCATTTTTGAGGTTTCTTCAGCATTTCCATTTTTATTAAACATTTTTAAAGAGTCCTCTTTGAATTCCTATCAAATGTTTGCATTTGCCTAAAATGGTTTGTTTCAGTAAATGAACGTATCTGGATTGAGTAAATTTGACTATGGTGTTGTAGAAACTTTTGTCTTTCTGTTGGTGAGTTTTCACTCTGGGGAAAAAAAAGAGGCATTTGCTGCTGGAAAAGACTTCTCATATACAAATTTTTGACTAACGTTAATAAAAAGTCAAAGAAAAGAAAACATTCAAGTCTCTTGGCTCTTGCCAGCTCCTGCTGCTGCTATTTGGTTTTAGTTTATTCCTTTATTTTTATTATTACCGACCATTTATTAGTACTGTAGTGGTGCCCAGAGCCTCCCCACGACGATCATAACTAAACTTTGCAGCATGATTTACAAACAGACGAGCTGATACCATTTCTCCCACCAAGACTCCCAGCACACAGTCAACTGACCTGGAGCCAGGAAGAGCGATACAATAAAATCGCATCCAGGCTTTGGGGTATATGTTGTGAGCAAACACAACCAGGGAGGATTTTGAACAACTGCAGGCAAAGACAGTTTGGGGGACTCAGATCTGCATGCTGTGGACACCGGTATATCCATCCCTCTTAGAAGAGGAAGGGGCATTCCTCAGACAAAATAAAGGCTTTTTTCATCCTCCAGAAATGGCCAGTAACTAGATTCTGGAGAAGGCTTATCCTATACCTTCAGACTGCGGGTCTGGGGTATGTGAGCAGTTCCCCAGGAGCCCAGCTGGGCATGCAGTTTGGGGTCTGGCAGCTGCAGGTGCCGAGTTTGATGGCCATCCCACCCCACAGCGTGTCAGCCCCCCTCCAGGGACAGGGCCCTCGGCTGGCAGGACAAGGTACAGCCACCATGCTGGGAGCCTGGGTGCGTTTCTTCCCTGCTGAGGGCTGCAGTAGGAGTCACCAAAGGGGGAGCACAGGGCCCTTGATAAGGGAGAGGGTTTCTGAAGGCAAGAACTCATCTGGGTTTGAAGCCTAAACAAAAAAAAGAGAGGAGTTAGTTAGATAACCAGTTACGGCAGTGGATAAAGTTTGGGAGGGTTTGGGAGGGCTTTGAGAAGGAGAGAAGTGTGTGGTCTTGTACTATTTTGAGAGTGTGGAGGGATTGAGAGGGGACTGATGAAATTTAGTGAAGGAAGGAAGGAAGACGTCAGGTCCACTGAGGCTGGGAAAAGAGATTTCCTCACCTACTCGCTCCTTCTGTGTGAGACAGTCTAGTCACTCAGAGGCAAAATAATCTCAGATAGTACACCAGAAATTAAATACGTGTTTTTTATAAATACACAGAGGTTGGGAGGAAGGTATTAAGAGGCTGCAGACACCCTCTATTAGAAGACAGTGGCTAAAAATGTTATAAAGTTAAAGTGGAAGAAATGCAGGTGGAAATGTTCAGGACTGAGTAGCACAGAGGGGATCAATGGCTTTGCAGTAAAAGAAGTGCTGGGCAGGACTGGGAGGGCTTGGCTGGTAGCACCTGAACCAACAACAAGGGGAGGAAGCCAAAAGTAAGCCTAAAGTAGGAGAAAATGAAGGAATAAAGAAACTAAGACTGCTAGGGCACTGGAGTGAGATGTGTCTGTCGGGCTGCGGCAGAAGGATAGAGCTCACTAAGCTCGGCCGTCTCCAGCTATAAATAAAAGTAATTTCCTTGAAGCTAATGGACTTGGTTTGACATTCATTAGGTGAGGACAGCGAGGGGATGAAAGAAGATGATGATGATGCAAGAGAGAGCTCTGGAACATAATTAATCTCTAAACCTGCTGGATAATGTCTGGCTTGGGCAGGGCCATGCAGTCAGGGATACCAACAGCAAGAGAATAACTCCGTGCCTGCCATGGTGGTGAGGCTGGAAGGAATGAAGTGAATTATTAACTGTAGTTTTATGTCAGCAATGGCATAACATTAATCCTGTAACGAGCTAAACTGATAATAACTAGTGAGAACTGTTTATGGCTTATTTAATGTAAATTAAGCCAACAATGAGTAAAATATAATCAGATATGCAATAAATGTTAATTAACAAATTAGAGACACGGAGACAATCATTGGCAAGCATGATTATAAATGTTTAAATAATGTAGTAGTCGCAAAGCAAGATCTAAATTAAGTTAAATGGACAGTCTCAGTGACAGAGAAGATATATTTAACAGGTAGTAAAATCAGCAAGCAAAAACATGTTCTGCAGTGGACTCAGAGGATAATACAGGGACTAGGAGAGCAGTATTGCATTGCCATATATCAGATGTTTTGTTTATAACATAGCCATGATTTCTGCCTCTTTATGAGAAAAATGAAAAATAAAACATCCATGTTCAGTCATGAAAGAAACCATATCTGCAAAATTCACCAAGGCAAGTCTGAAAGAGCATGGCAAGTTATCATTCTTTTTGATTCAATAATCTGGAGATACCTGCCTCGGGAAGGTATAAAATACATTATTTGCAACAACTATTAATACTATATTAAGGATGAAATCCAAGTAAGCTCAGCAACTTACTGCAAGCAAGGGTGAATTGGTATGTTAAACGTATAGTTTGCTTACAGTGTTTATAATAGCAGCCTCATACCATGAAAAATGCAATTTGTTGGAATGCATTTTGTTATGGTATGTTTCTTTTGGCTGTTGGGAATTGTCCTGTAACTCAGATCATGCTGATAAAGAAAAAAAGACTCTACCTGAAGTATTGCTGTTGTCACATGGTATTTGTGTTGCTGATAAACAGGAAAATGTTTGCTCAGCGTCTTGTTGTAAAGCCATCGTGAAGCAATAAGTGGTTTCTGAAACGGAACTAAGTTGCTGTAGCCTGTAGTTTAAGGCTAAAATCTGAAAAATTATGTGTGAGATAGGAGTCGTCTTGTTCTTTTAATGTGTTCACTCTCTTATCCCCTCCTGGCAGAACCAAGCCTCTGTGTAGGAGCTACGATGCTGAAGTCCGGAGCTTCGTACTTATCCCAGTCTTCCAGCTGGGGAGAGCTGTACCCTCTCACCATCCGAGTCAGGTTTTCACATGGCCCCTGCAAATCTACTGTCTTTCTGCTTTCTCCCATATTCAAATATTTAATTCCTAGATTATACACTCAAGGAGCATCAGTCAGGGTCTTCTTTAAAAACTGCATTGGGAAAGGAGAAAGAGTTCTCTTCCTTCCACACAACATGGCATATTCATTTTCCAGAATAAGCTCTTTCTGTCTATAATTTGGTTAAAAATAAAAAAATCTCTTCTGAAGACGGATTGAGTGAAGGTTCCTGGTTTGAAAAATGCATTTTGTATTCTGTATTTTTGGAAGGGATTTTTATTGCGCTTTTTTCTGTTTGATTGTTTTGTTTTTGTTAGTGGAGAGGAATTCAAAGGAATGAAATTAAGCCTATGAACTAGTACCAGTAATCACATTAAACATGGGAGAATTGAACTAGCAATTTCCCCCAGCTGTAGGCAGTTTGTGAACTACCAGGCGGTAAATCCACTGCCACCTACCACAGAAAGTGCTGTTGCCTGGTTTCCCTTCCCTCTGCCTTGGGATTTGCTTTGCGTTCAGTAAATTGTTTCAAATCCTTGCCTGCACTCAGTACGAAGGCCACAGTCCAAGAGCAGCCGAGGGTTTCCTCCTTTGCAATCACTGACCAGGGCCAGGCCTTTCAGTATTAAACATGCTTCAGGGGACAGGCACAAAGAAGTGATCAGGTGCTGGGGAGCCTCCTGTGTTGCTGAACTCAGAAAATAGGTCAGCTGTCCTTCAGCTGCCTTGGGAAAAAAAAAAAAAAGGAGGGTGAGGAATAAACTTGTTTTTCTTTCCTTCCTATCAACATTGTTCCAGACCCAGAGGGGGAAAAAATACCCATCTCCTACAAGCTGCACAAATACTGATGTTCAGATTATCGGTTGTTTAATCTTTCTGAGTTCTCCGCTCCTTGGGCTGTTAAGGGATGTGGGTGCCTGAGCAGTGCTGGGGCAGGCAAGAACACTCCCGAGGCAGATCTCCTCCTGCTAATCCTTCGGAGCACGATGGTGTCGGGGCACTGCAGTGCTCTGCTCCTACCACCTTTCTAAGCAAAATCACAGCTCTGTAGAAAGACCTCCTTTCTCTACCCTGGCTTTAATTTCCTCACTAATCCTGCAAACAGGGTTTTTTTTTTTCCTTTTCTTTTTTTTTCCCCTCTGTACAAAGAAAAACCTCTCTATGAAAAAGGGCTTGTACTTGGCATGTAGCATAGTAACATGAGCATAATAAACAAGAGTGGCTGTCCCCATAAATAATAAAAGGAATGTTTCTCCTCACATGGCAGCTTTTCAGAGGAGAAAAGGCAGGGAATAGGTAGCCCTGCTCTAATGCGCACGTCGCAAGCTCTAATCCCCACTTCTGTTGTTTTCTTTGGCAAGCCACCAGCCGGTGAAGCGGGGGGTACCTCTCTGCTCTGCATTCCCTTGTAACTTTTATTCTGTTTCTTATCTCTTGTGCCTTGTGCCTGCTGGAAACTAGAAGGCTCCTTAAAATCACTGTTGTATTTCTTCCTTCTGTCTGTGCAGCGTTTTACATTCTCACGACAACAGAGCCACGCTCTGCTGGCGATGAACTTGGACTCATGGTACCAGCTCGGAGGTGAAAATAGACCATTCTCAGCTTAACATCCTCCTGATTTATGTTACTACAGCAAAGGTGATGAGCTTTTGATACAAGTGAATAACTGTATCATTAGAAAATGTTTCTGATGTTGTTTCAGCTGCTTATGTAAAAATGTTAAGCTTTCTCACCATTAGGGACATGATTTACTGGCACGTCAAAATTTCCCTTTTCTGGCCACTCAGTTCAAACTTTGAATATATTGTAGTTGGCTTCAGTCTTCAGAGCCATGTGTGAGCTACTGCAGTAGCTGAAAATGCATGCAAATTATCCTTTTATTCTGGCTGAGATTACAACATTAAAACAACAACAACAGAGAAAGGCCTGTGCAGAGAGTATCATAAATAATTTAGCTTAAGTGAATGCTGAAATTAGTCAAGGCACCACATTGCTTGGCTCCAAGCAGTCTATTTGCAGCCAGATATGTAGAGTACCCTCTGGCCAAAGCCTAGCCTTTCAAAAATGGAAAGCAGGAAAAACAATATGATCTTCTTCTAAAGAAGCATGTTGGAATGATCCACGGGGTTAAATATACCTAGACAGTCCTCCGTGCCATAGCTCCAGTGATCTCGGGAGAAAACAGACCACTTATAAAGAGCCCTGAGCTGGGGAAGGAGATAATGAAATGTGCTCGTGTATTATTGGCAAGTGCTCTGAATGGTACAGGCGAGCTAAGTGCATACAGTATTATCTTGCATAATTATTGGGTCACTGTACTGTAAACTAAGTGGTTGCTATACTTAGCCATACTACTGCGCTCACTGCCTGATTAAGGACTAGATCCAGCTCTCACTCAAACTGGGCTGTATTTACACTGAGTTCAAAGGATTGAATCAGGCCTAGCGAGTCTTCTTGGGGTGGCCCTCATTTCTGAATAGCTGAGATGAATGTGGTGACAAAATCGTGACAGGCATTTCTAATCATAGCAGTAGGGATGCTCCCAGTGCGGGGGTGTCTGGGGAGCCCCTGGGGGCTGGGAGCTGGTTGTGGCCAGGCACCGCGCAGCCTTTCCCAGGGAGTCCAGGGCTTGAAGACACAGTGAGACAGCAGGTGGACAAACCCAAATAGATGACTTGGAGGATTTCAGAGGGAGATAGAGAACTGATGTGAACTATGGACTAGACTATTTCGCAGCTACTGCTTAGTCTGCATGGATCAGAAACCCCAGATAATCTCAGCTGGGGAGCAAGTGTGTGTTTCTCATACGTTCCTTTGAATGTGGGTATCACGTGCAGGTAGCATTTGACAAGAGACTTCTACCAGCACAGTACAGGAGATCAGGGAGCAGGCCACCTGGGCACTCACAGATTTAAAGACGGCTCTGACAGGCAAAAACTGCGTTCTGTGGAAGGGGAAAAGCTGAAGGAGTTTTTTATTATGGGCACTTTCAGAACCAGCCTCCTTAGAACATTTAAGAGTCCCAAAGTGCCTGTGCAGTTGAATTAGTCATGGAGAATGGGGGAGACCCCCAAGATAGCCCAAGGCCATTAGTTAAGCAACAAAGCGTGTGTGCATGTGTGTGTCTGTGTGTTTGTGTGTCTGTGCGTGCATCCTCATGCAAAACCAAACAGCTACCGAGAGTTTAGCACGCTATTTGTGGTGACACAGGACTGCGCTAATGTCAAGAAGAGAGGCTGTGAAAACAAGGGGTGAAGAAGGAAAGGAAGCCAAGATTACAGACTGAGATGAGATGGAAACAAAGGCCAGGAACTGAGATACAGAAATGGGAAGTAGAAAACGCAGAAGCAAGAAATGAAGTTGTGAATGGAAGACAACTGGCGAGAGAGTGGAAAATGAAAACAAAATTAATATTTCTGTTGGTTAAAGGAAGAATAAACAGCTTGAGCCTTGGGAAATATACAAGATGAGAGAATAAATGAAACAGAAAACTTACATAAAGAAAGTAGTGTGAGAAATTACTGAACAACACTAACGTGCCAAAGGAGATGAGAAATCTGTCCCAAGATGCTAGTGGCAGTATTTTCTCTTAGCTGACAATTGAAAAATGGATTAGATTTTATATCCTTATTGCCCTTAACCGATGCTACCACTTTTTCTAAATGGCTGTGCTGCACTATGGCAGGCCCCTACCAGTCCTTACTCTGAAAAGTTTGCAGTATAACAGTGAATATAGAGGTAAGTAAAAGTGTAGGTTTTATTTATATACCTGTATCACCTGACGTATTACTAATGCTTTTCAAGTCCCAGAGAAACACTCTGAATTACTAGATCATAAGGTCAACTTAAAAAGGTTCCTGATAACTGGGGCTTCTTTCAGTTCTGGTTTCATAGGAAAATGTAACGACAAACCCTAAACACTAAGGATTTCCTGTGCATACAGCCATCCTCCCCAAGGCAATCACTGGGCGTATTGCATCGGGTGACAGATGTAATAGAGAATTTCCTCTGCCACTCACGCCTGCCCTGTCAGTGATGTCCACCATCCAAAAAAGTGGACATGAGGAGGGAATGATACTGCCATCCTTGAAGAAAGAGAAGATGGTGAATGTGCTTTAGGTAGTAGATCTTTAACACCTCTTCACACCTAATGCATCCCTAACGCCACTTTCATAGAGGGAAGAAAAGGCAAAAGGAGTCTGCTTTTATCAATTCCACATGAAACATTAAATTCCGGGTCAGATTCTTCTAACCATGTGTGTTTTAAGCTTTATAAAAATATCTTCTCCAAAGATTTAATTCTGTTTGTAAACAACATAAAAAAGAAGCCAAGACCTGACATAAAACCTTAGAAAAACTTTGTTACATTCAGCTTTCATATGACCTGAAGAGTCACAGTGGAAATAGAGGCTTAACCCATTCACCTCCCTTCCTATGCAAGCCGGGACAGGGCTCGCCGCAGGAGAAGCAGCTGGCCTGGCTGCGGGCACGCACAGGGGGAAGTGGCCTTCGCTGCATGACGATGCAGAGCACGCTACAGCTCACTCCTTATCATTGGACTTGGACTGGCTATGAACCTAGTATACGGATACGGTGTTGTGAAATACTGTGCTAAGGGTGCTTCTCTTTCTTTCTTTCTCTTTTTTTTTTTAAGCTGAAGACTGTTGGTGTAGTCCTTGGGAGCCCAAAAGTATATCATTTTTATGGCACAAAAATTCATCTTTCGACTAGACTGAACCAGTCCACTTATGGTAACTGGCAGGTGGTTTTAATTCCTTGAATGTATTGACCTGCTCCAGAGATGGCTAGTTATGAAAAAGGTAGCTTGGTTTTTGAGACTGAGAGGTGCAGCTTTGTAACACTGTAAGTGAAGTCTGAGGTACACTAGCAAAAAGCATTTCCAAAGCAACTCTTTCATGACAGCTGTTTGGTTTTTTCACTTTTAAAGACATGAAGTCTGCCTTACGTATTTAAGATTAGGAAAAAAACTTACCTTATTGCACAGGACTATTTGCCTTATTAAGTCACGTTCACTCCATGTATATAACCAGAGCACTGAACAAGATGCCATCAGGGCTAGGTACGGTTATTAGAAACTTGCTACAAGTCAGAAAATCTCACAAGAAGATGAACTTGGTGTTTCTCATCAGCAATCTTCACGTCTTTCCTTGTGGAGGGGTCGGGATGCACAGGAGCCCCTTGTGAATGTTAAGGTGAGGTCTAAACAAATGTTTCAACAAACAGAAATTATTTTTGGAGGTTTTTGATCTTCAGTAAGCTCACACATGAAACAAGTTGCCATGACTCAATAATCTTTTTTTCTGAATCCTTACAGGGTTTGTTTGTTTTGTTTTGTTTTGAGGGAATTAAATTATGCTTGCAATTTAAATCTGCAGTGTGTGCATGCAAGGTAGAACGAGGTTGCTTGGAGGGAAAGGGTTATACATTCAGTAACCTTTGTATATTTATTTGTTCAGCATGCTAGCTCTTGTGCTATTTGCTGGGAAGGAATGCCTGCACAAAAAGCTACGAGGTGGCTCAAATAAAAAAGCCTAGAATGTTTTGAAAGCCTCCCCCTTGACTTCTGATTGAAGGGATCTGTAGAGTTTTTGGCACGTTATAAATCTGTGTTTACTGAAAAGAAAAAAAAAAAACCAACAGCCCCACTCCGATTCTGGGTTTATGTCTATGAAAGTCTATGCCAGCCCTAGTTTATAGAATGTCAAGTGCTAATAATTCACAATAGATCCAAGACAAAAGAAGACTTTAACTGCATTTTGGGTCAAAACATGTACAGTATTAAAGTCTAAAAATACTATGCAATTCAATCTTAAGAGAAGATCCAAGCTTATTCCACATTGTTCCAACTCTTCTAGAAACTTGAATGTAAACTTTGTGTTTAAATATAAACCCACCTCTGGGGCTGGCCTATTCTCTTTATTTATTTTATTTGCCATGCTGCTGAAAAGGTCATGCGCACAAAAAGAATGCCCCTCTCCTAATCTTTTTCAGTTATTCACGGGGTAGCTCATGCAAAGCTCTTAGTTTCATTGTGCCTCTAGAAATGGAAAGCAAACTCTCTTTCTAATTCCTCAGTCCCTTTTTTCACACTGCTGCATTTATGTTTTTCTCTCTTAAACACTCATTCTGGCCTTTGGTTACAGACACACACATTCAGTATGGGATATAGATACATTTCACAGTTTAGAAGTAACCTGGGCACAAAACTCTAACAAGATAAAATCTTTCTTTATGAAGTCCTTGCTAATACCAACAGAATAAGTTGGCATTTCATTACATATTACTTGTTTTAATCCTGTCTGCCAGCTGTTCATATGCTTCCTGAGAACTGCGGCAGAAGAACTTTGGGAATAGAAGACTGTGTGGTTACCTAGGGTATCACCAACCTCGTAGTCTAAATCAGAGCTCTGAAGATGAAATCCAGCACTCAGGCACGTGAGTTTGTGTCATTTTCTGCACGGTGCCTTCTCATTTTTCCTGAACTTCTGTCTTCTGAATTTTCTTGGACATTTTCAGACCCCACCTTGCATATGCGTCCCTCATCACTTGCACCCTGGAAGAGGTAGAGCTGTCTGCTTATAATGGCGATGTTTGGCTACACTGTGGTGAACACCTTTTGTGAGGCACCGGATGAATCAAGAAGTTCAACCCTTTGCTTTCATCCCCACCTCCCCAGATTTTAAAATCTCATGTTTGATCACTCCAATTAAGAGTGAAAATGTAATGAACAGATGCTTTATTATATTATATAAGCATAGGGGCTGCTTAAAGCCTTTAGAGCTAGTTTCTCTCACAATTTGAGGAAGGTTTCTCTTGCAAAGGGGAAGGTTTTCCACTAAATGTCGGCATCAGAATACAGCTACTATGATGGATTTCAGAGGCAGAAGAAACCTCTGAGACAGACAGGTTTATTGGCATTGCAAATGATGACGATTTCTTTCACTGATACCCAGAAGCTTATAAGCACTCAGCGATAAGCAGAGGCACTGTGTCCAAGACATCTGACCTCCCTGAGGCATCTCAATGTGTTCTGCTCACGTTGATGCCTCCATGGCAATGGTTACACCAGAGTCCCAAGGACAGGCTTAAAACCACCTGCAAGGTTTCTGTGCTTGTTGGTGGTTATTAATTTAGCTGTGGGTCAGAACTGAAGTATCCAGTTGCTCTTTGGAAGAGCTGAGTTTAGGGTATCCACTGGGGACTGGACTGCTGCACTTGTGGCACCACCTGTGGCTAAAATCCTCCTGAGTGCATGGCAGTAAACGACCTGCGAGGCAGGAGAAGCCAGAGTGATGCTACCACCTTCCACCTCACCTCTCTTCTGCAGTTCCCAGACTAGGCAAAAACTGCTGCTCCTTTGGAACAGTGCCACATACAAAAAGAAAAATCTAAAACATTACTGAAGTGGAATTTAATGAGCTGTCCACAAAAAACACCTTGCTTTTTAGCACCTGAGGAGCGCCAGGCATTTCTAGTTTTCTGTACACCCTCAAGTTCTGCTGCCACCTGCTCAGGATGGCTGCCCTTTGGTGCAGCTGAGCACCTCCACTGCTGCTTCCACCTAACCCCAACCTGAATTCACCAAGTAGGTATCCCTGGTCATCCGAGGGCCTTGTTTTCATGAGGATATGTGGAATTCAGCACACCAGTGCTGCAGTCAACTTTCCTTGTGGATCTTCTAGTCTGTGGCCAGGAATGTGTCTAGTACAGAGGCCAGCTAAAACTGACCTCTACCAGGAATGAAATAATGTGAAAAGTCTCCTTCCTCAACACAATAGCCCCGGAAATGTTTCTCCTGTATGTTAGAGCATCTCTGCCCTGACGACACTGCATTTAAATCATAGAATCATAGAATCATAGAACAGTTTGCGTTGGAAGGGACCTTTAAAGGTCATCTAGTCCAACCCCCCTGCAATGAGCAGGGACGTCTTCAACTAGATCAGGTTGCTCAGAGCCCCATCCAACCTGACCTTGAATGTTTCCAGGGATGGGGCATCTACCACCTCTCTGGGCATCCTGTTCCAGTGTTTCACCATCCTCATCGTAAAAAATTTCTTCCTTATATCTAGTCTGAATCTACCCTCCTTTAGTTTAAAACCATTACCCCTTGTCCTATCGCAACAGGCCCTGCTAAAAAGTTTGTCCCCATCTTTCTTGTAAGCCCCCTTTAAGTAATGAAAGGCCTCAATGAGGTCTCCCTGGAGCCTTCTCTTCTCCAGGCTGAACAACCCCAGCTCTCTCAGCCTGTCTTCATAGGAGAGGTGCTCCATCCCTCTGATCATCTTCGTGGCCCTCCTCTGGACTCACTCCAACAGGTCCGTGTCTTTTCTGTGCTGAGGGCTCCAGAGCTGGATGCAGTACTCCAGCTGGGGTCTCACCAGAGGGGAGTAGAGGGGGAGAATCACCTCCCTCGACCTGCTGGCCATGGTTCTTTTGACGCAGCCCAGGATATGGTTGGCCTTCTGGGCTGCGAGCGCACATCGTCCGCTCATGTCCAGCTTTCCATCCACCAGTACCCCAAAGTCCTTCTCCGCAGGGCTGCTCTCAATCCCTTCATCCCCCAGCCTGTATTGATACCAGGGTTTGCCCCGACCCAGGTGCAGGACCTTGCACTTGGCCTTGTTGAACCTCATGAAGTTCACATGGACCCGCTTCTCAAGCTTGTCCAGTTCCCTCTGGATGTCATCCCATCCCTCAGGCGTGTCAACTGCACCACTCAGCTTGGCGTCGTCTGCAAACCTGCTGAGGGTGCACTCGATCCCACTGTCTATGCCATTGATGAAGATATTAAACAGTACTGGTCCCAATACGGACCCCTGAGGGACACCACTTGTCACCGATCTCCATCCTTTGGACTCTCATCCCCTGTTCTAATGTGACCAGACAACTGGGAAAAGAAAGGGACCATAAAGCCTATAGTATCTCAGGGATTGTAGGGAAGGGAATGCCCAGCTGGTACATTAAATCGTCTTGCCAGAACATTCTGGAGAGGAGCAAGTACTGCCAGTGACTGCCTTCCGGCAAGGTGAATGGAGCTCTTTCTCTCTTCGTTTCTCTTTAGGCACAAATTGTTTTGGAGCAGATGGAGCTATTTACAGGTGGTAAGTTGAGCTGTGTTGTACGTTGTGAGGAAACATCCGGAAAGCTGATTCTGCGTACAGCAGCAGGAACAGGGCGTGCGTTAAGGGGGGGAATTGGAGATTGGAGACCTGTAAATAAGCATAAAGGTAGTAACAAAAATTGCCAGATTTACAAGTTTGGACGCTTCACTGATAACCAGCGCTTTAAAAAGTTGCTTAAACAGAAAGCCTATGAGCTGCTTTATTCTGCTCTAGTATAATAGAGAGGCTTATTTTGTACTTGCTGGTCTTTTTTATATTTATTTTGTGTGGATCAGGCAAAGAAAATGCTCAAATGAAGAGCAGGATTGAATCATTAAAGCATGCTACAATGTTTTGTTTATTCCTGCACTTTATCACTGCAAACTCGATCATCTTTGCTGGCATTTTAGAGACTCCACAGTTGCTCTACTCTCAGCACTGCCTGATAACAGGAGATTTGTGAAAATGTCTCTGTGCAGAAGAGAAGGGGGTGGACAGAAACAAACTTTTCACAGTAACTCAGAATTATCTCAGTGGTAAGTTTAGAGAGAAACAGCTTTTTAAAAGCTCCTGCTGCCTTTGGAACAAATTGGGAGGCGGAGGAAACAGTATTCATTTACATTGTAAAGTATTCATTTTTCAACAGAGAGAAAGAAAGAGGTATTTAAAGGGGAGGGGAATCATGTGTTTTTCATAGCAACACTTCGCTTTCTACCAGTAGTTCTAGAATTTCCATTAGACAGAAAAACAAATAACAAGGCTGCCAACCACAGAGATGAAAGAAGAAGCCAATGGAGAGAAAGAGATTTTTACAAATAGTACAGTGATGACAAAATACCAAGGCTCATTGACAGCACTGTCAAAGCTTAAAATTATAGTTAATGATACAGTAGTGGCTCTCTGACATTTTAAAACACCATGGCACATGGATTTCTCACTGTATTTGCGGCTTCCTTCTTCTCTAGAGAGCAACAAACTTAGACTGATCCTGTGGCCAGGTGATAACAGCCAGTGTAAAACAATTATCGTCTCAGGCTATAGCATAAATTGGATCAGGCGATCCTCTGTACACTTTGTTATCAGCCTGCTGGGAGCAAATATAGCACTGTAGAATCAAGAGTCGTTAGTTCAAGTCAGGACTTGGGTGACTGAGCAGGTGGAAGTTTTACATGTCAGATGGAGGAAGCTTAATGCAATATTGAGTAGCAGTTACATAAACTCTGCTAGGGTGTTACCGCTCCTTTACAGACCCACAAGCTGCAGAGGCTAGGGAGTCTGAAGTGGTTAGAAAAGTCAGGTAGTCCACAGCCATAAATCTCCCCTTTAATTTCTGTTGGACTCACGTTTTATCAGCAAATTGTTGATAAAGAAGTAATTTTGTCAGCACCAAAGTGCTTTTACATTTGGTTTAAAGTGGAATTTAGGTACCTAACTGTAGCCATGCAGCCTGCAAAACACCCGGCCTGCTTCCTTACCTGTCTCTCCATCCGAAGGCACACTAATTCACACCACAGCGGCAGGTTTCTCTCTCCCGCACCGTCAGTAGGCACTGAAATGTGATTGAGACACAGGATTTCCCATCCGCTCAGGGTGATTTTGTTGTGAATCTCATCTTGGAGCACCCACCTCTCTGCATCTGATCCACGGAGAGCTGGTACAGGCAGCCAGTGCTGTGCACTACACCACCTCTGAGTGAAATGCACTACCAGCCTGGGGACTACACCTCAGGAGTCACCTCTGCCCAAAACCCCGACACTGGGCTGTAGACACAAGCTCTTTCTTCCTCCTTCCACTTTTGGCCCCAAGAAGTTTTTTTTATTTGAACTATGCAGTAACTCAGTCTAACAGATGGGATGCAGGAGGCCCTAATGAGAATTGCCTGTAGTGGAGTGGGTGAGCAGAGCATGCACGTAGGAACGACTTGGACCCTCTCTGGTCGAGGAGGATGCCAAATCCTAGTAGCCTCCTTTCTGGTGAGTGCTGGAGGCTACCATGCAAAATGTAGCTGGTGAGAATACTGGCTGGTGTCCTCTGGTTTAAATAACCAACCATTTGAGGAAAGATGGAGCATGGAAACGAGTAAAGGGAGCGAAACCATAGGTAAAAAATGGTATTGCCTCTAAGTTACTGAGGAATACACGGTTTCAGGAGAAGGGTGTTTAACACCGAGAAATGGAAATGAGCACATCTGAGATGGCAGCAAAGTTGAAAGACCTGAATGTGCTCATTTGAAGGGTGGGATAGAGATAATACATTAAAATAACCAGTATATTGGAAGAACTAGCACATGAAACGGAATCCAGAAGTAAAGATTTTGAATAAATAGCTGAGACTTGGTCAGATAGTGAGGAAAGGACATAAATAGCAAATATTGTGCCTATGATTAGGATGAAGCAAGACTACAACATAAGCAGTTGGATCCATGATCATATCTCAACCTTATGCAAGGCTTGTAAATACTGAAGGAAATATAACTGAAGATATTGAGAAAAATTAAAATTAAGATAAAACACAACATATACTTTAAGAGTAGATTATGCCACACTGATGAGGTACACGTCTTTACCAACTGATCTTCTTGCCAACAAGGAGAGCATTGGATCCAATCCATCTGGATGTCAAAGAAACACATCAGGGAAAATAAGAGTTAAAGTAGCAAAGACGAAAATTAGTAGGAGAAAATGAAAGGTGGCTGAGGGACCAGCTGAAGAAGAGAAAAAAAAAATTTAACCCAAAAACCAAGAAAGGATAAGATTGCTGTCACTGGGGGACAGAAAGGAGATATTTAAGGTGAAAATCAGTGCTGGCACAAGAGCAAAGTAGTATAAACTGCCCTAACTAAATTTACATTGAAAACTTAAGAAGTTTTGAAACATCAGAGGAGAGAGGTCTGGAACAGCCGCCCAGTCAGTATAATGGAAGCAGCGTTTTAAGACAGAACTTTGCAAACAAATTTAAGCTTGATAAATTATAGACTACAGCGCTGACTCTGATAACACGGACCTGGGTTTGATGACCCATGGGATCCCTTCCAATCCTTTGTATATAATTTGGAAAACAGGAGCTGGAATACTTGTGGACCAGTCTTCTTACTGATAATGCATGAGATGATAATTTCTAACACCAAATAGCATTAAAGAATAAAAAGTGACTTGTTCCTTTATCACCTGAGGGAAGAAGTAAAGAAGAGAGGCATAGCCCTTTGTGAACCATAAGAATTTGTAAAAATGCAGATCTTTCTGTTTACATTGAACAACATTTTTTTGCATGTATCTAACACGGTAGTGTTTTACATTGATAAAGGAGTTGATCACAACAGTAAAAAATTGTGGTCAGTTAAGAAAAATGCTTGCATCTTAATTACAAATTTTTATTGTATAACCAGAATCATGTATAATAGAAATAGGCCTGGGGAGGGACTTAAAGAAGTAATCTAATCCATCCCCTGTGGGATGAACTATACCCTACAGCATTCCTGACAGATGTTTATATGTTAACCTGTTTGTAGAAATCTCCGAAGTGATGGAACTGTGTGAACTCCCCTAGCTATTGCAATGCTTTTGTTGCACTCACTGTTTAGAAAGGTTCACTTAAGGTCTAGCCACAAACCTTGCAGCAATTGAAACCTTTTTTTTTTTTTAAGCAATTGTTCCATATTTGAAGATTGTTATTTTATCTGCCTTCAGCCTTTTCTTCTCTCGATCAAACCAGTTCTTTCAATCTTTTCCTCATAGGCTGCATTTTTCTGACTTCTAATCCTTCCTTGTTGCTCTTCTCTGGTTTCAATAAAACTGATATAAAGCCATACTGAACTTTGGAAGCCAGTGCTGAGTAGGGCAAGATTACTTTCTGTATCTTGCTGACTTTACTCTTGTTTATAAAGCCTAATATGACATTGTTTACTCGGAAGTTCTTCCTGTTTTAAAAAAGGATCATTTCATGAAGGTGAGAACATGTGTCAGCCAGGCACTTTCGAAAAAAAGAACTGAAACAAACTAACATGAATGATGACCAAGAACTGGTCTTAGTAGAAATGTTTTTAATAAGCTGCGAATAAGAAAAAAAACCCCACACAATTAAAAGGCATAGGTTTTGAGTTTTAAAAGGAAACACAGAAGCACAAATAACAAGGAGAGTTGCTTGTTCATAAGTTTAAATCTAAGAATTGTAGAACTTTGCCAAGGGAGAGTACCCTGGTAGAAATGAAGCAGTAAACATCAGTAATGTTAATTTCTTTTGGTTTAAGCATGTTGGAAACTAAAGGAATTCTAATAATAGAATTTTATCTAATATAAGGCAGAAATGTTATGTTGAGAGTATCATGGAAGAGAAAAAATGTTCATATAATGGAACTGTTCTGTATTTTGAAATAATTCAATGATGCATTTGATCTATTTCCCAGCTTTTGGTGTTGTTGGGGTGAGGGGATTCTCTGTTTTCAGGTTGTTTTGTGTTGTATGCATGCCAAATGCCCATGGCTCCATGCTCCCAGTGTGCCTCCGTTCAGCCTGGGTTTCCTTCATGCATGTGAAAGAACCTGTTCTACACTAGGGGGAAGGACCCATCCTTTGCCCAGGTAATTCTGCTGCTCTTTGTGTTTTTGGAGAGGTTTTTCTACATGTAGATTTGTTTGTTACAAATCTGTTTGTTGCTGTGCTGTCCTACATGCTTGCCTTTTAATTAAGACATTTGTAATGTCTCCAGAGTTAGGTAGATGGCACATTATTCTTTTTTTTTTTTCTTACCACAAAAGGAAATAAATATTTTACAGGTGGGCATCTTCCTACAGAATGAAAATGTTAGGAATTACAGTGCTCAACAAATGTCTTTACTAACAGTAAAATGTGTCAGGCATTACTCCTGACAGGAACCTCTTGCTCACTTCTTATTCTCTGTTTTTCCCACAAAAATAAGACGACAGCATTACCTCCCCCCTGCCTTTTACTTTGCCAGGGTAGCAATATAAACAGTACTTGCTTTAGAGCACATGCAAACAACTGCTCTGCATTATGCAATGGGATTACAAGACGCATGGTACTGCTTTCAGTATCTGTTGATTACACACTCCTAACCAGGGTGTCTTGAAGGCACATGTTGCCACCATGGTCCAGGTACTGTGTGTTGAGCAGTGACATGAAAGAACTCTGCTCATAAATTTATCTTGATTAGTAAGGGGTCTATTTCGAGATGGGCTGCAGAGCCACCTGGGCTTGTAGCTGTGCTCCACAAACCGCTGTCTGGTACTTCCTGCAGCCTTGTGTTCCTCCCTCTACTTCTGCATCCGTTGTTATAAGCCAGATGGGAGATTTTCTGCTTGCACTGAGTGATTTGACATAGCACACGTTGCTGCCGGTATGAAGCTCCGAACAATATTGCCTAATACTGCCTGGAGTTATGCCATGAACACAGGACCTCACTACAATCTCCACGAGTCAACGACCAAAAGCCTTCAGATTTACATTTGAAATGCTCTCCTAGCTAGTACTAAATCAGGAATTAATGCTCACAGCACCACAGACTCTGTGGAGTTTAAAATGTTTATTTGTACCAAAAACACAGTAATGAGGCCTCTTAAAATACATAACTGATTTGTTAAACAAGTTCTTTTTAACTACTGATCTTTTCCTTAAGTCCAAAGATTAAAAGCTGTATCAACTTAATGCTTGGCCAGGTAACCAGAACAGAAAGTATCTCTGCTAGCTACATTACAGCGACACTGGAGCTGTGCTCAGCAAAACATTTTAAGCGTACATTTAAACACTCTGATTATCCAATCTGCATATTTAAAGCAGGACACTGCATTATCTCAAGAAGACATAAACTGATATGGATACTGCAACTCTCCTATATTTCAATAGTTATTTTCAGCCTAATTTCAGCGCCTAAAAGTGGTACCACCACAATACTGCTACAAGTACTTCCCGAAGTAATATGCAGATTTTTTCTTAAAAGTTGTATCAAATTATTGCTGTTTCAAAATTATTCACTTTTTATTGTGGCTCTGTTATAAGATAGTTAGAGCAATTTTTAGGAACTGTTACAAATCAATATGAATAAAAGGCAACATTTGCCCCAAGATATCCATGAGAGAGTTCTTCGTTTTCGTGAGACAACTGCAATATGAAACACCTTACAGGAAACGTAGGTGTACTATCTGCAAGCCAACTCCTTTATTGCAATGCATTGTGTTTTAATGTTGTACACTATTATTTTATTGCATCACCTATGACAGCGTGTCCTTTCATTTCAGCAGAAAATTACACACTGTACTGCAACTTTTTTCCCCTCCCTTTTACAACATTTCTATTTGATTCCATTCTGAAATGATACCAGGTACTGTTTTTTCATCACTACATTGCTTCAGGGTGACTACATATATATAATTTTCCTGTACAACTCATCGTACCTCTAAAAGAAACAGAAAGCACTTGTAGTTATATTGCCCAGTTACACAGCTACGCGGTCTATGTCATTCCTTTTTTGAAGCTGCATTATCTAAGCTGCAAACTACAAATTTACCTATGCTACAGGTATGAGAAATAGAGGGTGTGGCTTAAAGTAGATGGAATTGTGACTCAAAAGGGATGGCTTATACATTCTTAAACTAAAAGTTGGACAGAATAAATTAATGATTTATCACAGATGAACAACCAAAAGGAAACCTGTTATTTAGGGCATCTTGACTTAGACACTTCAAAAATCACCTCTAGCCTCCCCTTGTACAGCATGCTGCGTTACTTGTTCTTTATACAGGTACCTTATGAGTCTCAGCTGCAGCAGCTTAACATGGTGTCTTAATTGTTTACATCTGTTTGTCTTTCCTTGTGATCTTCCTTTGTTTTTTCAGGGTTAGGATAACTATAATCGAAATAATAACCAAAACCTAACTTTCTTTTCTGGGTCCTTTGTCGTATGTTATTTTGGGTTTTTTTCTCTCCTGTATAGGCTGATGGGTAGAAGCTAGTTTAGATTTAAAAGTGCTGATTTGTAACCTCAAAGTTCCTAAGAGCACTAATCATACTTGAAACACACTTACTACTTGAATATTTATTGCCTTGGGAATGCACAGGTGCTTTTGTAATTTAATATATGCATTGCCTTTATAGACCTTCATTATTTGGAACAAAAATTTGTGCATAGTACTGTAGCAATATTTCTGGATAGAAATATTACTCCTAAAAATAAAACTGAAACTCTCTAAATTAAAAACAAAGTCTGTTTATGCTGTTGGGCATCAGGTATTTACAAGCGAGCTGACAAGTGGCTTATTATAAAAATACAGTTACTAACAGTGGTTTAAATCTTCTGTTTTTCTGAGGATGATGGTCTCACTAAAATAAATACTCAGTGACAATTATTTTAATCAGTAACAGTTCAATGCATGTACAAATTTCAAATGACTACCAGGTACTGGATTTTGGTAGCTAGGAAATTGAACCAGATGAGACCTCTATGGTTCATTGAACATAGTTCCATGAAGCTGCAATAATATGTTTTTATTCCATTTTGAAACTGGTTTTCACTCCCCATTACCGTTGGAAGACTATTTCAGAATGTCATTTCTGTGATTAGAAACTTGTTTTTCATTTTTACTTTAACTGCAGCCTGTTACCCAGTACCGGGACTGATTCTGACAAAGATTAACTGAAACTGGTAGGAGTTGTGCTTGGAGAAGGGCTGATGATTAAGCTTTAAAATATGTAGCACATTAGGAAAAAGCTGCCAAACTGGAGACCTCAACCTGGTGGGAGTTTTTATGGTTCCATTACTACAGCTATTTAAAAACACAGCACTGAGTTAACTGTTGGTGAATCTGAACTGTCATTCTGGCCATCTCATATTTGAGCCTGGTATATGCGGCTGGTTTCTACGTATAGGTTAGCACATCTTGGCTTAGCCAGCCAGCTTGACTTAGCCCCAACCTTGCTGCTATTGCCAATAAATCAAACTTTCCTTTCTCCCACACTTCTGGTCAATGCGCAGGTGAGTGCTAAGGCTTCTTTGCAGCACTGTCTCGACACAAAACCTGCACACATGCAGCACAACACAATTTCAATTTGTGCTCAGGTCTCCTGCCCATCGGTAGAAGATGACAGGCAATGAAGTGAGACGTGACTGGTATGTGCTATGGGTTCCACAGTGCTTATTTCCAGCTGAACAGGTAGCACAGTGTGCACCTTGTGCACACTAGAAGTGTGCAATTTTAAAAATGATTAAAAACTTTAACCTGATTAATGGTATCTGTATACATCACTGCCATCACTGCAGAAATCAAAACAGGACCTCAGAAGTGTTGGTAAAGGGGTGAATTTTGAAGCAAAGGCAACCTCTGACCTAAGAGGTAAAAAGAAGAATGGATTTTTTCTTACAAACCCTGCTAATTAGAGTCCCATAACTGTCCATAAGGATTACCGGAGAAAACATTCTCTTGGAGCCATTTTAATTCCCGTCTGTGATCTCCTAAGTTTTATGCAGTCAGTAAATTTACTGTTTACTGTTTGCTTGTACAGTAGGGCATTGGGACCTTGACCAG
This sequence comes from Gymnogyps californianus, assembly GCF_018139145.2. NCBI lineage: Eukaryota > Metazoa > Chordata > Aves > Accipitriformes > Cathartidae > Gymnogyps > Gymnogyps californianus. The sequence continues at coordinate 55,637,050 of NC_059473.1, forward strand.
GTCTTCACTGAGCAGTGGACTGTGCAAATAAGATATGAAAAGAGGATTGAGCATCCTGAGCTTTGAATCCCAGTGAAATCAGGAATTTGGTAACAGTGGAGTGATGAAACCTGTTTTTTCTACGTCTCAAGGCTGGGGTTTCCAGTGGATTCTCTCATGTGTCATAGGGTGAGGGAAGACCCATCTTTATTCTTCCCTTTTGCAGGGACACTACTGTCTCTCTTTGCACCCCAGACACTTATTTTCTGAAAAACTTGAGAATTACAAATGTGTCTGTCTGGAACTGTCCAGTGGGCTCAGAGGCTGCGGCTGGGAATGAGGGATGAGCACAAACACCAGCAGGCTGTGTACTCAGCAACCTTGTCCCCTTCAGAAAATTGGCTGTAAGGAGAGGGCTACTAAAGAAGGGAGAAAAAGCTAACTTGAAAACAAATGATTATGTCTTCTCTTTTGAATGAAGGATTTTCCTTTTGAAAACGCAGAAAAAACAATGCACATGCATTGCCTGGTGAGCCAGGTGTGAAGTAATGCTAAAGTAATAAATGACACTGTTATTGCGAAAGAGGTTAACACATTTTCTGTGTAAGGATATTAGCGAGAGGATTGCCCATTGGGACAGCTCCACTGCTACTGGGAAGAGCCAAAGCGCTAGCGCAGAGTAAGCTGCTGTGACCACTGGCGTCTCGATATACAAGACAGAGCTGTTCTGAACGGGGCCAGATAGCACTGCACTTAAAACGCCAAAGGAGCTACATCTACACTAGAATTCATACTTTGCTGCACTGTTGTTAGCAACAGAAAGTTTTTGCTGGAAAAAATAAGATTAACATAGACACAGGCTGGTAGAGTTGTATCCATTCTGGTTTTGCAAATGATGTAAGTTCTCTTTAAAGGCTAGACGTACAATACCAAATATTTAGAGAGGTTCTTAGCATTAAAAATAAGTACGCATCAGTGCCCAATGCATACAAGAGAATTAGTTAGCTGACATTTATTGTATATATGCAATTATATACAATTACATACACTCAAATGAGCAAATTCAGGTGCACGTGTGTAATGAAAATCAGTGTTTAAAAAGCTTGGCCTCCTGTCTGTCCCCTTCTCCAGGGAATGCAATGGTATCTCTGGAACAGCCAGGCTGTTACTAAACAGTGGGAAAATTGCTTTTGAAGCTTGTGCTTGCAAAACATTTTTTTCCTTGATGTGTAGATTAATTTGCTTTTGGGGATGCAAGATGCAAAAACTGTTTTTCATCAAATTAAGAAAAATGAAGGTGCTTCTGTAGCAGACTAATTAGATAGCTATCTAAAATAAATGTTTTGTTTAACGCCTGATTTCTTCTTTAAATACATAAATACCAGCTAGTGTTTTAAAGCTTCTGTAGCTGTGAATGGCTCTGCTGTCCCTCACTGCAAGCCACGTTTTTATTACTTCTCCCCAAGAAATTTATTTTGCTGACATGGGCCTTAATCCAGTAAAGTGTTAAAACATATGCTTAATTTTAAGCATGTGAGTAAAGCCAACAGAACTTTCCTATGCCTAAATTTAAGCACAACTTTGCATTTAGCTTAGCTGGTGTTATAGTTTCTGGGTTATGTTCTTGAGGATTGTGTGTATTTCACAGAATGCTCTGGGAAGAACAGACTTTCATCGGTTTTTAAGGTATTTTGTTATTTATCAGAAGATCCTGAGAATTAAAAAAATACCAACAAGTAAACACTAAAATTTTTGGACATTAATGCATTCCTTTAAATATGTACATTATGCAACTCCTCACAAACTTCCCACAACTTCCTCTTCTACCTCTATGTGATATGTAGTAGCTGAAAACAGCTGAGATACTAGCTGATTGTTCTCATGAATGACCACCTTATTTTCTCTATTGGTTTTCCTAGTCGTATTGAGCATCTCACGGAGATGAGATGACCTTTCTTAATTCTAGTGAGCTGATGAGTTAGAAGTTCAGTATTTCTTAATATTTTGCTCTGTGATACTGAAACATTTTTAACTGTGGGTACATACAAGTGATCTTTTCCCACAGAAAAGGTAAAACCTTGAGAGACGATGACTGAAACATAGCTCAACACGGAACTTGAAAGTCACACAAGTACAACAGGAACTTGGTGATTTTGATGCAGTAGCTAGAGGATAACTTGTTACACAGTGAAATGTATTCCTGCAATTTTCACTCCTGCTGGCAATCTCAGACAGACCTAGGACAGAGTGGACCTGGAATCTGAGCTGCCTTCTCCTTACAAGGGCTTGCATGAGATCCAGGAGGAAACAAACCGGTACAGTGCGTATATAAGCTTACATGACTGATTCTGTTCTGTTACACCGGTGAGTTTTCTACAGAAATGGAGAATCTGGTACCACTCTTCATCAAAATTTACTGTTTCTAATACATATCAGCATCAGAAAGCTCTGAGTTACTTTTTTTTTTTTAATATGGGATGGCCTAAAGGCTTTGTGTGTTTCATTTGTACCATGCAAGCTGTCAAGCACCACAGCTGAAGAGAAGAAAGAATGCAGAGAATCTGTACTATGCTTTAATTTTACTTAATAGCAGGCACAGGATTTGTTCAGAGAGTTTTATTTTGGGGTGAGGAGTTAAGGTAATTACTGCAGTGGGACAGAAGGCCAGAAGATGATGGAGAAATCTAATACCATGAACCATTTAGGTTTAAAGAGTACTTTGGGTTATTTTTTAAAATATACTAGCCACCTACCAATAACCTCCTCCACATTTGGGGGAATTTAAACACAATATAATTATTGCTCCTTGTGTGTTAACATACATAATAAGATTAAGTATATTGCAGTTTGCACTCTCACTCACATTTACAAAGTCTGTAAAGGAAAGGGATTTGGCTGAAGTCAATGAGACAGAAGAGGTTAAAATCAGTAGCTGGAAAATGAAAGAGCTGTGAGACGTTCTGCAAGGGTTTTTACTGTGAAAACATTCATGCCTGATTTGAATCTGGAACAGGAAAGTAATTTGTTTGGACTTCAAGGTAGGTTTCCTGTCTCAAATCAGCAAGTTATACCTGTCCAGAAAAACACTTAAGTCCATTCTTTGCCTCAGGTTTCACCACAGCGTAAAGTTTAAGCAAGTAGTTGAAAGGTATCCTAAATAAAGATGGACTTTAGCAAGAGACTAGGTGCTTTGCTGAATCAAGACCCTCAAGACATGCAGAGACTATATACCAGTATTATATAAACCTTAAGAAAAGCAGGAATTTATTTTTATCATTACTTTCTACTGAATTTCCCACAAAGCATAGGAAACAGTGGATTTGGGAAGAAACATAACCAGTATTTCTTCTGAAGTATCTTGGAGCCTCAAATGGTTTTGGCTTTCTATATTTTATGTCACTGAGCCATCAAAAAATAGTTTCATAAAAGATGTATACGGTAGCATTAAGTAATACTAAATTTGTCTCCCTAGTAGGTGTTGACTCAACTGTATGTCATGTGAACATATATGAGCTTTTATTCATACATTTTTAATTCTCTTATTCAGAGCACTGAAAGATCTGTAAACTGTTGATGCTATCAACAATGCACTTTTTCCGACTTAGTCAAAAGATTGACTTAATATGGCGGTCTTTCCCAGTTTTAAAACAATTATTTTAAAAACTTCAGAAATGCTTTGGCTAGGCTAAGATATTTTCCTTCAAGTGCAAACATTCTTCTAAGAAAGACACTCATGATCAATATAAATGAATGTGGTTTTTAAGATATTAAAAAAAAAAGTCTTACCAAGTCTCCAAAAACATATTAGTTTGGTATGTCAGATTAATACATAGCCTACAATAATGCTCCACTGTAACACAGCTCACTATGCTTTTAAAATTGAAATGCCAGGGTAGGCTCTCTCTCTCAATGGATTTCCCTTATGCAAAAGCCTTATCCAAATCTTGTGAGGCTGCTAGAACTCAAGAACCGCTAAGGCACCTCTTAATCATATCCCTATCTCAAATGTCATGTTTGCTCTCTGCTCCTAAATAGATGAGCTGCTAGAAAGTAAAAAAGCTGGTGCTATCTTGAAGAAAGGAAGGGAGCAACATGGAAAACCAGGGGAGCCTCAACAGTGATAGCAGAGCTGTTTGTGTACTGTGGATTGAAAAGAAAAACATCAGGGCACAACAGCTTTTTGTAACTGCACACGTGCAATCTAAGCAACTGGAGTTCACTATAGTCTTTGAATAACTTGACCTGAGACCCATTTCTTTACCAAAACATTTTCTTCTACTTGAATGATTATACTTGTTTGTTATTTTAGGATTGTTCATAAATTCTGAGCTCTTAGAGCTGATGTTTCTGATTAAAGAGGAGTGTTTTGGGTTCGGTTTGTTTTTTAAACCAGACTTAGAATTACGCTGACATTTAAAACAGAAGGAAAAGATAGTAAACTAGAATATTGACACTACAGTTTCCAACACACTCCTCCAAATAAACATCAATAGCTGGACTACTCCTACACTGGAAATAAAAAGGGTTTTTTTAAAGCTATTACATAGTATAAGCACTCATGGGGGGGGGGGGGAGACAAGTGCTGAGAACCTCCACTTGAGCAAAGCTATGCTGCATATTGATCACAGCTTTGGCTTTATGCTGAGGTTCTGCAGTTGAATTTACTTCCAAATCCAGCATTATCCACTTCTCTACATCAGGCTGGTCAAATTATTGTACTATGGCACACAGCTGATAACTTCTAGATAGAGCAGGAAAAGTACAATGCACGAATCTTGTGAAATAAGGTGAATTTCTGTATTTCCTTGTCACATTATTAATCTAAATTCTAATTGTTTTTATAGGAGAAGCTGTGGTTGTAACCTCAGACTGGGAGCTTCCAAGAACTGTCCTTTGGCCAGTGAATGCTACCTCTGATTTTGTCAACCTGAAGACTGACAGACCTTCTGTCTAGAAGAATGAAAAAGAAATTGCCAGGTGAACGTTCAAGGGAAAAGTGGTGTTTTTAAAGCTGCCAATGCCACCTTTTTCCACTGGGGAAAACTAGAACTCAATTTCAGAAATAATTATGCCAGTTGTTGTGGATTGGTTTTAACTGGACTTGTTCTCTTACCTTTTCCAAAAAGCATTCTCAGGAAATGTCTGCATCAGAAATGTCAGTACCAAGCTGACAAAATTGACTGTACTTTGCAGAAATGGTTTTCCTGTACAATATGTTTAGAATAATTCCCCAATCCTATTTATAATTTCACTTTCTAGCAGTGAAGAATATAAACAGTCTGACGAAGGTTTTAAAAACATGAACTCATACCTTGTATGGCCAAAAAAATGGGTAATATCTGAAATCTGCAGGGAAAGAAGCAAGGCTCTGAATCGACCGGACTGCTGGGCAGGCACCTCCCTGTGCCTCACTGGTGACTGAAGCCTTGATTTGCACCACGACAAGAGTTACACCCAGATCTTAATATTAGATAGCTCCTCCTAGTTCTTGTTACAGATACATAGGAAGAGAGTTCTTTTCTGAATGTCAGTACACAGAACTGTTTTCCTAAATACATTGTTCTTTGATTTTGGAAAGGTGTTAAAAAATGATTCAAAATTAGCCGCTGTAAAGGAGAGAAGAGTAACTTTAGCAAGGGGGTCAGACATAGATGCAGTGTGGAGAGTCTGGGAGAGGGGGGAAAGGACCGTGCAGCTCACTCACATGATCCCAGTGCTTAAGCATTGCAGTAAATACTGCTGAGGGAGCAGTGAGAGATGGTCTTTCACTTTCCTGTGGCAAATCCCTGTTTTAGCAACTGTAGGCAAAAGGGTCAAATATTTAACTTGGTATTAAACTTAGCAAAATAAACTCAGTTTCTAGTGCACAAAATGTATTCATGTAAGTATACTATCCTATCTGTCTTAAAGGTCAGGTATGGCTTAGCAAAGTTTGAAACAGCTGTGCTGGAAGAGTTGAACAGCAGTGTGCTTGAGTGGATGACCGGGCAGATCATGAATTGTCTACAGCATGGGCTACAAAAGAGAAAGGTTTGATTAATGTACCTGAACAATCACAGTGAAGCAACCCCAGTACAGCTCCCTGTGATCTGGTGTTTCCATTGCGTCTTCTTTCTAGAAGCCTCGTTACCCATTTTTGTAAGGGACTATATTCATTTCTGGCTGGGTTTGGGGAAATACTATTTTGTTTAAAAGTAACAAACAAATTTCAGCAGATTCTCAGCCCTGTATAACCCTGACTCAAGATAGGCTGAGTAATAAACTTTGGACATGTGTTTCATGTGCCATGCTGCTGGTGTACAAAAGAACTGCAGACTTCTCTGTTGTAGCTTATGAAAACAACTGATTCTTACTGGAATGTATATACACACCTATATTTCCACATTTTGTGAGGGAAAAAACCTGTCTTCCTTTTTCCCTTTTTTCTTTTTTTTTCCTCCCAGCATAACAACTCACTATTAGATTCATTGGTGTCGTGTTCTCTCTCTCCCTGCCTACTCCAAGCAAAGCTAGTCTCTCCAGTTGCTTACCCTGGGCTTCTCTCTGTTTTACAATTTTAACTAAATGCAGTTGAGAGGGGTTTTTTACACTTGTTAACACTTCCATTTGGAAAACATATTTTCAATCATTTGTGACAATATCCATTGTTGCAATGGCAAAGTCAACTTTCTTTTCTGTAACAGAACACTTAGCCCAAATTGTCACAAATAATTTAGTTCCTGCCTAGGCCGTGTTAGTTTTTTATTAGTTTATGGCATTTTATCTCACAATTGTCAACTGGCCAGTCTGACAGCTGATGTCTTGTGAAGAAAGTATGGCCCTCTCTCATCACACCGTTGCAATGGACGGTGCAGCTTTTAAGGTTTGAGATGACTATGGCCTGGCAGTTTTGTAGTTTCTTTCATACAGTGGAGTGCGCTGGAAATCACTGGTGCCTCTGGGAGTTAAGGTGGGGAAAAAAAATCTTTCTCTCTACTGATTTCTGCCCAGTACCACTGCTGTATGGGTTGAAAACTGAAAGCCCCACCACATCCCTTTCCCTGCCAGGCCCTATTCCAGGTTGCAGGGTTTCAGACAGTTTACTTCCGGTACAGGTGATAAAGATCACTTTTAAACGATTTCTGTTTCTGATTGTATTTTGTGGAGTAGGATTACCCAAGAATAGACGGATGGACTGTCCATTGTTAGACAGCACGGGCAGCACCTGCGCACTGCAGGGAGGAAGGATGATCCAAGAGCTGCAGGAAGAAAGGAAATACAGGAAGAGAAAGAGAACGTGGTGTAAGGTAGCACACCCCCAAAATCCAATTGATTTACCGGATGATTTTACAAACTCATCTAAAAGTTACTTTTCATTTAAGATGAAACTTCCTGAATTATGGAAATACAAAGACCTCCTTGAACATCCCCCTAAAATCAAGGATGCCTGTCTTTCTACCATAGGAGGAATTTGATGCCTGTTTTCAAGCCTGCACGTTAGGACCCATGGGGCCTCCTGCCCCCGAGGCTGGCAAGGCTGCCCTCCTACGGATCATGGCCTCCCTGGCCCCGCAGACTGGGTTGGGGATCCCTTCTGCAGGTGTTGGTGGCTGCTGAGCTGAGCAGGGAAGAGGGCTTCACCGGCCAGCGTACGGGCCCCTGCTTGCCTGTAGGCATTTTGGAAGGAGAATTAGGCCGAGCTATACCTCAGAGGGATGATGGAAATCACGTACTCTGTATAAAGTATCAAGAAATTTAGAGAGCGCACCAGTATTTCTGACAGAAGGCATCTGGAATTCCCTCCCAGAGCAACTGTCTTGGATATAGGGGTGGTTTTTTTAATTAATCCCGCTTTTCCTGGTTTCTTTTTCCCCTTGCAGACGCTACCCTCTGTGGTGGCTTCCCTTCCTCCCTCAGCTCTCTTAAACCCTGCGTCGTTTCCCGCCGGCCTCCCCTTTCCCAGGCGGGCGGCCCACCTACCCACCCCCTGCCGCCGCCTCCCTCCCCTGGCGCCGGGCCCGGCGGAGCGGTGGCCCCAGCCAGCGGGGGAGGGGGCGGCAGCCGGTGGGGCAAGAAGGGGCGACGGAAGAGAAGGGGCTGAAGGGGCCCGGGGCGGGGCGCAAGTGTCCGCACATCGCGGCGCCGAGGGTCGCGGCGCCAGGCCGGCCGCGGCTCTCCGGTGGCCTTGCAGCCCTGGGGACCGGGAGGGGGAGGCGGGGGTCCGTTACCCCACGCGCTCCGCGCGCGTGCGGCGGGGGGCGGGGCAGCCGGCGCGCGGCGCGGGCACCCGCCCCCGCGTAGCGGGGAGGCCGTGCCCCCTCCGCCCACACCGCGCGCGGCGCGCGGCAGCACCCCCCCCCCTCCCCCACGCCCCACCCTGGGGGCGGTGGCGGCGGAGACCCCGCCCCCGCGGCCCCCTCCCCCCCGGCGCCCATTGGCGCGCGCCGCATCCCGTTAGCACTCGGGGCCCGGTCTCGCGATGCTGGGCCGCCGCCGCCGCCATATTGTGACACTATTTTGATTTGGAGCGCAGCGAGCGGGGGGAGGGGGGGGGCCGGGAGCGACGCGCAGCCGGAGCGGTTCCAGCTGAGGACGGGAGCGGCGCCGCAGGCACCCACCCACCTACCCACCCACCCCCGGCCTCCCCGCTTCTCCCGCCCGTGGCGGCAGCACGGACCCCCCCCTTCCCTTCCTCCTCCTCCTCCTCCTCTTCCCCCCCCGGAGCGGAACGGCGGCGGCGGGAGGCTGCGGAGCGGGTCGGGTCGGCGGGGTCCCCCCTGCCGGGCGGAGGCGGCGGCGGCGCTGGTGGCGGCGGTAGTGGCGGCGGCTGCTGCCGTGGTGGGGGAGGCGGAGGAGGAGGAGGAGGCGGAGGAGGAGGAGGAGAAGCAGCAGCAGCAGCAGCAGCAGGGTAAGGCTGACCCCGCCGAGGCGGGCCTGGTGGCAGCTTCCCCGGGCCGGTTTCCTGGCGGGGCTGGTCCCATCCCCGGGGGGGGCTGCAGGGAGAGGCGCGGGGGGCTGGCCCGGCCCGGCCCGCAGGCCTCAGAGGGGTAGGGGGCCCGAGGCGCTCCCGGAGCCTCTCTCCTCGCCCCGGGCTCTGTCAGGGCGAGGGCAGGGCAGGCCTGTGCGCGGGGAGGGGGCAGCCCCCGGCACCCCGCTCATCCCGGCGTGGTGGGGCGGGGTGGGGGTGGGAGTCAGCCTCCCCGGCGGGGTGGGGAGGGCAGGGACGGGCAGCCGCCGCGCAGCGGGGCGTCCAGCGAGAGATGGAAACTTATTTTCCTTCGCGAGTCGCTGGAGCTTGCCCCGCGCGGGGAGGGATCCGGCGGGCCCGCGTGTCGGGGGGCGCGGGGCGGCGTGCGTGGCGGCGCCCCCGGCCTGCCCCGCGGCGGGGGGCTGCGGCGGCCCGGGGAGGGGCGGAAGCAGACTGCCAGCGGGCTCGCCTTGCTGGGGGAGGGAGGGAGGGAGGGTGGGGGCTGGCCTGGCGCCTAGCAGGTGACAGGTGTGAGTGCGCTGGGCGAGACTCCGCCATTTGAGGATGAGTAACAGAGTGTCAGAGGTGCGATTTTTTGGTGCCTGGTGTCTTTGCGGGGGCTGGCTGGGCTCGACTCCATATATAGTATATTTGGGACGTTAGTTTCTATTATTCGAGTCAGTTTAATTCTTGACTTCAAGAAATTCTTGAAATGGTTCTGATAAGAGGGATTTTGAAGAGAGGAGATGCATACGGTTTCTTTTTTAATTTTTCTTCTCTTTTTCTGTTTGGTCCCTCTGAGAGACGTGGGAACGCTATGTGGAGGTGTGTAGTACTTTGTCTCATTCATTGAAAGGCTTGTATTAAAAGTCTGAGTGTTCAGTCCTGTTAGATGTAGCAGGGCCTTCAGGGCAGGGACCTTGTGTTCTTTGTACTTTACCTGGCAGCTCGGCAGAGCCTGGTTTGTGCCCAAGACTTGTAGGTGTTTCTGTATTAATGATAGTAACTACGTACTTAAAAAAGGAATTCTGAAGGAGTACTTCTTAGCAAGGAGTGGGTTTCAGGTGTGGTTTTCTAGTCATCATAAGTTTAGGGTATTTGATACAGACTGATTAAAGCTGTTTCCGAAGTTCAGCTGTAGAACGCTGAAAATGGTGTTGCATATAATTTTCAGTACTGACTTATGTAGATGTTTAAAAGACATATGTTAAATACAGAGTCATTCTCTTAGGCTGTTCAAATTGTTTTGTATCATAACTTTAGCCACCAAAAAGGTACTGCACATGCACTACAGTAAGGAGGGCTAGTGACTCGATAGCAATAGCACTATGTTCATGATTGGCCACAATTTGCTGAAATCAGGAATAATTTTCAGCTTAGCTAATGATTTACCAGATAACCAGGCATTTGCATTTCATATACATATTTCAATTTTTTGTTTGTTATCTGTATTATTGTAATTGAGTTTTGTCAAACCTCAGAATTCTGATATCTGATTTTGGCAAGAGGGAAGTTCCACTGACAAATTAGGGGAGACGTCATCAGCTTCAGTAAGTTCTGCCCTTCAATTTAAATGAAAGTTTCAGTCATTTGTTGCTGTTATCCATATGTTAAACTTATGGATGCTCATCTGTAGGTAGTACCTTGGATTGCACTGCAGTAGAATGGATGCTGAGCTGACTCTCGATTTCTTTTAAAAACTGAGAAGACATGGGTGGGTTTTCTCATGTTGCTTCACAGGAGAGCCTGCAGAGGCGAAGAGAGGAGGAAGGCTGTTGGAGGAGATGCTCAGTTTGGGTCATCTCATTTTTGTTTCTGAGATATGTTTGGTAAAGCATCATCCCTGTCATTACATGTGGGGGCAGTGCCATCTTCTTGCTATGCTATGCTACCCTTGCTTACACCAGCTTTCAAAGATTTTGTGAAATGTAAACCATTTTCCTTCTCAACATCAAGAGAAGTCAAAGGGTTCTTCTCTCTTCCTTTAAATTTGGTGATATAAAAATAGAATTCTTGAAAATGGGCATTCTTCCTGTGACAGTGTCCTGGTAGAAACTTCTCTTTTCCAGCAGTGACGTAGTGGAAGAAGATAGTGTTTTTTCTCACCATGGCATTGCTTTGAAGGCTGAGGTCCTGTGTTGTTTTGTAATGGTCTTTGGCCTTATAGATAACTGGTATGCTTTTCAAGCCTTGTAGAATTAAACCTGTCATCTGTAGAAGAGATTATTGTCAGCAAACTTTTTTTTTTTTTTTTTTTGCTAGGGAGGTTAAAGCTATTTCTTTGTGAGAGTGTACTTTGAAACATAAAACTGGGTTGCTCTTCATCCTATTGCAAGTGCCGCCTCCTTATCATGATCTCCATGGTTAGAAACACTGGAAGAAATAAGTTGGTCAGATGTGACCTCAAGTTTATGAAATGACTGTAAATTTAGGACTGAGGGATCAGGCTGATCTTTTCTGAACTGCTGCAAGCGGAATGCTGAACGATGTTGCTGTTGGTGCTTTTACAGGAAATAGAACAAAAATTCCAGTGATTCAGAACTGGATTTTTTTAAAGCTATACTCAAAACTCAAATATTTAAATGATTGAAATGAAAGTTAACTTTTTTCCCACTAATATATACAGTGATTCAAGTTGGGGTTTTTTTCCTCTTTAATTGCATAGTAGGTTATCTCAACTGGAAAAGTATATACTTTCTATTTCAAACAGTAGAAATGCTGATGGATGTTCTAAAACATCTTGAACTCTGCTTAGCAAACTGATCTGGATTGGATTCCACTTATTTAAATGCGACTGTGAGAGTGAGAAGGCTGTCAGATTCACAAATGGATAATATTTTTTATAAACACTTAATTGTAGTCAGAGGTTTCAGTATAATAGTTGTTTCAGTTTCACCCTCTCTTGAGAATGCGTACCAAAAAATTGCTGACATAATATTAATGCTTTCCCTGACAAAAGTTTTTGTAGACCTTTATCCTAACTATAGTAAAATTAGGAACTTATTTTTATTGAACTGATCAGCAAGCTCAACTCTCATGCAAGAAAGTATTCCAAACAGTATACAAATGTTTACTGAGTTCTTTCTAGCTTTGTGTTATGCTGCCTTTGGATTTTTGTGTTCCTTGATCAGTAGTAATTGGGTTCTAGTGAAACCATGTGAAATAGTTTGACATAATTAAAGTTGAAAGATCTGTGTTGTTTGTATACTGTATCCTGATATTCTTGGAACATGTCTGTTGTTGAATGAACAGCATCACTGAGGATATTATTGTTGCCATAGGTGCAGTTAAGGTGTAGTTAAATAGTTAATATTTTTAGAATGTGTTGGGGGGGGGTTGCGGCAAGAAGTTAAGCGTAACTTACGGTAATGTGCTAAATAAACTTTGTTTAAGTTAGTATCTGGCCACAGAATTTTACAAAAAAAGATTCTTTTGTTTAAAATATGCATTATAGTCTTAGAAAAATGCTATATGTAATCAATTTTTGTAGCATTATGGAAAATGTATAGCTCTCCTATTGTGAGCACAGATGAAGATCAAATTTCACTGTCTTTAATGATGAGTGGTTTAAAACTCATTCAGATCCTGATTATACTATGAGCAGAATTTAATTTTTCCATTATTTAAAAATCAGTGTTTCAGAATGGATGTAAAACTTGTGCTCCCTTTAGTGTTTAGAAAAGCATTAACTTAGGAACACACAGTGGTAGGAAAAAAACATACGCTTCTGTAGGTTGCATATACGAGTTTTTAAAAAACAAAAAAACCCCCCAAACAACTAAAACTGTGCACCTATTAGTCATGATATTGTTAAGCTTGCTAGAATTTACCAAAAACAGGACAAAGCCACTATACATGCTCACTACTTTGATGATTTTCTTAAGTTAGATAAACACTGAACTACTAAGTATCTAAAGCTTGTTCCAGAATTAATCAAATCTGGTACTGTGTGCATGCTGGCTGGTTGGTCTGCTGGGGCTGCCAGCGGAGAAGGCAGAGTTCCACCTGCTTTTCCCCTCATTGAAGGCATGGATTTGAGTTTCTTTTTTCTACAAAGCTGCCAGTTTTCACATTTGTAGAAGCTTTTTTTGTCTTTGAGACTCTTACACCTCCTTTAAAATGCGCTTGAAAATGGTCGGAGGATGCAAGTACTTATTAAAAGGACAAGTAGAATGTGTAAATGCGTTTTCTTTAAGAAACTGTAGTTAATTAGACATGCTATAAAAGAAATTTTTGCAATTTGTGAGTTCAGAATCAACTGTTCTCACATGGATAAGATGTTGAGATGCACCTATTTTCTGTGTTTTTTTTTTTTAAAGAAATACAGTTGCTGTTGGTTTTTATATATTTGTGTAGTGTATAAACCATCTTTAATTCACCTTTCTAAAGACACAAATCTTGAGCAATTATGTTTTCTTTAATCCTGTATCTCAATAAATTTTGAGCTCATCAGCTAATTTCAGCAAAGAAATTAGCCAAAGGGCAAGGTCTCAAAGATTTTTACATTTTAATAACATTTAACAAGCTTTGTTAAAATTGATGGCTTCGTTGAGTCAGATCATCTCTTTAGGGGAAAGTTTTGCATGAATTTAGCAGTTACCTGTATTTGGCCTACCAGTTGGCCAGCAAACAGTTGTCTGCAGGGTAAGAACTAGATATGAAGTGCAGTACTCTTTTCTTCAGTCAGTAGTTAGAGGACATGAGAGGTTAAGTATATTGTGGCTAGTGCTTGGAAGAGAGGGGTAAAATAATAGGCATCTGGGATAGAGGTGGAATGTGACTACTTGGAACACAGGGGCATGGCTGAGACAGAATGCAAATCTATGGGAAACAGGGCTTTGTTAGTTCTGCTATTTATGGGACAGTACCTTTAAGAGGAAGGTTAGCAGCAGCTGCCAGTTTTGGTTTACTAAACAAAAATCATATTACAATAGGTTCTTAAGAAGATGAAGACTGGGGGCGGGGGGGAGAAAGGTGAGATGTAAGGTAGCTGAGCAGACTGCTGGGCTGCTAAGATTGTGTAACAGTGGCACCCTGTTGACTGCAGTGATAGAAACTCTTAGGGTGAGGTGACTGTTAGATGTTCGGTGATATTGTTGCTTCCACGCATAGAGAGCTGCTTCTGCTGTGCCTGCATATGTGTTTGTATGGATCTGATTCAACATGGTTGCCCTAACACCTAGACTGACACAGTGCATGTAGCAGCACGGGGCAAGAACGTGCATGAGTAAGGGAGGAGTTACTTAAGCTGCGTAAGAAATACACATTATTGTCAAAATACGTTATCAAAAGCATTATTTTATTGTTACATAGTATATAGTTATAGCTTCTTTAGATAATTTGATATTTAATGTACTCCCAGGTCTAATAGATTTATCGGAAGATGAGCCATGGTAGTATGAAATTGTTTTAATAAGCCTGAAGTTATTTCCTTTTTATTACAGATTTATTACAGACTAAAGATTTTTATGGAGTTTGAATCTTGAAATAAGTATTTATCTGGTATACTTCTATTTTGTAGATAATGCTAGTAGAAATGGATAAGAAATCACTTGCAGACATGTGAAGTACTCTTAGCATCAAACCTTTAATTTTATTTGCTGCAGTGTATCTTTATTGTTCAAGAAGATGCTTTGCTGTTACCCGATATTTTCATAGGTGACTTGCAGAAAGATCAAGGATAAATATGTTTAGGGAGTAATTCTTAAGAAAATTCTTAGAGGCTGCCAAAGCTAGGGCTTTAGAACGCATTTTTCAAAGGCAATTGCGTTGTATGTATATAAAAAAATCTCATTTGTTGATCCATCTGTTTATCAGTATGTTCTCAGAATCGATTTCTACTTTATAGTGAAGGTTAAAAATGCAGAAAAGTCTTTTCCCATGTAAGTCCTAAGCCTGATTTCCCCAGGTGGAAAAAATTATGAACTGTTTCACTTACATGGGGGGGGGAACCCCACACACTTCAAAAAAAATGTAGTAGTACAGTGTGGCATGTAATTGTATCCTTTGTCAATTCATGTTGTGTTTAAACCCGTAAGAAAAATCTCCACCTCCTGTGTCCATGCTGTGCTACGTATCTCTCTTTATAGTACTCTTCTGTCTTTTTACAGCACTCATATTTTTTTCCGTTTATTTTTTCTTGCCTCTTTAAAAATCTGTCCCATGCAGAATTTATCTCCTCTAACCACCTTTTTACTGTCATCCTATCATATTTGTAGGTGAGCTAGAAAAGAGGAGATGTGTTCATTCATATCCTTTCCTTACTCTCCCTTTCCCTTGCCTAGGCAATATATCATCTATACTTTACAATTGAAACATGAGTGCCCTCTTGTTTATACTTCTCTTTGGCATTCTTTTTTGTTCTAATCTTTCTTCTTGAAAACTTTTCTTCCTTCTTAAGAGACCAGTTCAGCACTTGTCATTTCTTTCTCATTCTGGTTCCTCTTCAGAGTATCAGTTGCTAAGTTTGCCCCTGCTCCATTTAGGCTTTCCTGAGAGAAAGAGAGAAAAAGAAAGTGTCATGAGTTCTGTACTTGGATTTCTTTCAATTCATTCAACTGGTTCAAAATGCTACTTTCCATTTGTTGGAGAAACATTTGTTTTTTGAAAGGGAATGGTAGGTTACCTTTCTTAGCCTTCTTTAATCTAACAGGTTTAAGACTGGGAACAGGGAATCTCCAGGGGCTCAGCAAAAGTATGCTTAAAAAGGCATTTTAGGTTGATAAGTACAAAGCAGTATGTTTCACATTGGCTTATGAAGCTGCTTCAGTTAAAAATTTTGGTGTCCTGTTCCCTTTTTTTTTTTTTTAAATATTGGTCTTGTCTTTGATAAATGGGGCTAAGATTTTTTTTGTGTGTGTATGTGTGTCTCAAACTGTGTATTTTAAACTGTCTTGCTGGAATAATTGCCAATACCAGATTATTATATTTTATTTATGCTTTGGTATTGGCTAGAGAGCTTGACTTCGATTAGGCCCTCTTATACAAGGCACTGTATGAATATTCGTTAAATAAGTCAGTCCCGGAAGAGTTTGCAGTCCAATGAATAATAAAGTTTGTTTACCAAGATGCATATATTGGATTAGACAAAGACATTTAGCAAAGTATTTGTGTTATCTTTCATCTATTATGCCTCTTAGTTCTTCAGTCATTTTAAACTGTGCCAATCTTAAAAAATTAATTAAAACTGTCTTTAATAGCTGTAATTCATTTAGTTGTTTTGACACATGACTTTTAAGATTTGTCTGAACAATTCATACAAGAATTATGAAATTACTTGAATTACTGACCCTCAGCAGCTTGTATTCATTGGTAGCTGCTTAGAGTAGAGGTAGGTGTATCAAAGCTGGGAATTCTGTTGAAGGTTGTGACAGTGGATCACATCTATGATGCTTACACTCAGGACTTCAGTCAGAATGAGAATTTTTTTTTTGTAAAATGAGTTGAATACAAGGAGAAATTTGACCACTAGCAAATTTTTAAGCAAGATAACATACTTTGTGTATCTGAGTTAGGACTTAGCATGAATGTATGTGTAAAAGAGGTTGCTAAAAAATTAGTTCCTGCTCCTCTACAAGAAGCACATTTTGATCTTCCTTTCACAGGCCTAAAGTGCAACACTTTTTGGATTCCTCTTCCACAGTATCTGGTGAAGGAGAATAAAATAAATTGTAAGCAGCAGGAGAGAACTGTCATTCGGCTTGTGGAAATTTCTGTTCTCTCCAGCCTCTTGTTTCTAGCAGGTGATGTGTTAAGCAGCAAGGTTCAGAGAAAATACCCATTATTTGTTTCTTTTTTCCCCTGCATGGGGTTGGAAACCCCTGTGGTTTCCAAACTGAAAGGAGAATATCAGTTCTCCCAGTAGTGCTTTCATACACATACTGTGGAGGGAAAAAAAAAATTGCTATGATAATCTGTTATCTTCACTCTGTTATCTGGTGATGTAGGTCTTGTCAAAGCTGTGAATGGTACCAACGTGGCTGTATCATTTAGGATGCATGAAAGAGTGTCATCCTTCCATAATGTAGCTGTCTGCATGCAGAGGTTGCTAGTGTAGCTGCAGTTACACATGCAAAATGGTGCTATTTTTCTGGAAGAACTTCAGCCTTGACTTGGGTGAGTAGTTTTGGTTTATTGATACAAAATATGCTTTTGCTACCATGAAAGGAATGCTTTAACTCTTTTGTCAGTATTTCTATGTAAATGAAATACTCTTGGAGTCATATAACAAAATGGCTTTGAGATAGCAGGTTTAAAGCAAAAAATGGAAGAATGCAAGCATTTGTGAGCATCAGGGCCAGTCTGATAGTTGCTGTGGCTGAACAGGGAAGATTTCTTTCATTGACACAAGCAGCTGGTGTGTGGTACTTGTCTCATCTGTCTGTGAGCCAGGTCAGTCTATGTACTGGGGGTTAGAAAACTAACCAGAAAAAGTTGATTGATATTTAACTGTCTTAGGTGATCTCATGGGGTGAGACTAATCGCTTGATGCTGAGGAGCTGTTAGATCAGTTCAGTAGTTTCCTATAACTTCACACTGAAGGGGATGTTTTGCACTACAGCAGTGACAGTGTATGGATTTGCCATCCTTTGCCCGTAGTTCACTGATGTGATTTATAGTATGATCCCACAAATAGGTTTTTCTGCAAAACTGAGGTACGGTGAAGAAGTAGAAGAGGTAAGAGTTTATTAAGCTGGTATTGTTGGTGAAGAAAGCCTCTTATGAAACTGTAGACCTAAGAGTGGTGCTACAATAGACAAGCAGGAAGACCAGTTCCAGAATTCATCTCTGCCCACTGTGGCACTGCAGCTGTTTACAGGGTCACCAACTGAATCACCAAAATGATGCAAATTAAAAGCTAGCCCTTCAAAAAGTAGGACAGGAAGTAGTTGAACTAACTTCACCACAGAACCCACATATGTGGATTCTGCCACTGTCTGAAATCTTCACCAGTGGCCTACCTGGGTGAAAGATGGTAACAGTAATCTTTCTCCTGTTATCTGGAGATAATCAAGGAGTCTTAAATGCTTTCAACAGGCATGTTTTAATTAGTGAGCTTTAAGTGATGGTGCCTGTAAGAATCCTAGCAGTCTTCTCTTTGTCAATAAGAATGGCTAGGTTTTTAAGGTGCTTAGTCTTTAAATGTTGTGGTTCAGTTTTGCAATGGAATTGGAAATTCATGTCCCATTGAAACTGGTGAAAGTGTGGCTAATAGATAAGCATAACTGCAGTGAGGTGTGTAAACTATGGAAAGAGAGAAAGATGGAGAGAATCATTTAGAAAAGAGGTGCAGACATGAGGAAAGATGTGGTTAGAATGGAATAGCAAAACAGATGTTGTGTAAAGATATTCCTGTTTCACCTGTGTACTACAGGGAAGTATTATTTAAGCTTCAAAACAAAAAAAAAAGGCTTTTGTAAACTTTAATGGTTATGAGAGGAAACGGGTGAATCTATTGATTTATAATCTGCTATTCAGCCATATTAGTGAATATAAAGCTTCATTTAAAGATGAGGAAATTAAAATCAGTGTGTAGGTGTTCTCTTTCTTTAAATTGCAGATTTTGGATGGACTTTGGAACGTAACAGTAGTTGTCAATCTGGCCTGCATGTTCAGATTCTAGACTGGCAGATACTAACAACATTTTCAAGCTAAAGCTTAATGTAAATGTCCATCTGTGTACGAAATGCTGTACAAAACACAAGTGTTTAAGCCTTATCTAGGTGCTGAAGTTTGACATTACTTCTTTCTTGTTTCTTGGTTGTGTTTATTATATTGGTTTTGCTTAATTTTTTCTTGTGGATTTTAGTTTCAAGTAAATTCCCTGTGACAGAGAGTATCTTAAAGTACCACCTAATGGTGTTAGCAGAGTTGATGGAGCTACAGGCTTCCTTCCTGTTGAAACTGGCCAAAAGAACAGGCCAAACTGTAGCTTGTGTTTCTTCAGCGTAGAGCCAATGGCAACTCTCTGGAATTTTTTTCCGCTCCCCATCAATGAGTGGGGAAATTCTTGCCAACGCAAATGAGATCTTGAGACCTGCAACTTGACTCAACATAATATAGTTCATACTGAAAAAAATACTTTAGCTAGAAAAATACCCAGACTTATACTAGCATGGGATCTTGTTAATTAAAATAATGTTGTCTTCTGGTTTGAAGTTTTTAGGAGTCTTAGAGCAAAATAGTATTTCAGCTTCATCTGTGTGACTTCAAGCTGCTGCCTGTTTGTGATAAGGGCAAGTCATCACCTTACACTGTCATGTCAATGAATGTTGCAGAATGCCTGCAGTGACTGCTCAGACTGTCAGAATTCACTGATTTCAAAAGCACTTTCTCATTTCACATTTTGCTATTGCAGTACAGCTTCTCTGGCTCTTGTAGCTTTGTTCCCTGATGTACATGTATTGACTAGGATTTTAAATTGATTTAGGAGAAGCCTAGCAGTGCAGCTTTGTTTGCCTTCTGAACTTAAGAATTTATTGTCACTGCTTTGTCATCCTTTCTGAACCTATTGTGAGAATGAAACGATATGTAATTGGAAGGAGTAATATTTACTTTGCTATTCATTTATGGGGAAAAAATTGTGCTTTTATCACAAAATTAAAGCACAAGGGTTTTTTCGTACCTTTGTTCTTGCCAGCTCCTGCGAAGAGTCCACATCTGCATTTTAAAATTATGCCTGCCTGTAACCTATGGCTTAGTATTTTTGCAGGACAAGCATTAGAAAATTGAAATGGGTGAAAAATTGAATCCTTCTGAAAAATGAAGCTAAGTATAATAGTTACGAATCCTTTGCCACTTTCTCTGCATGACATTGTTCATCTTATCTTTCAAAAGTCGGTCTACTTCTATTAACAGGCCTCTTATCTTTGTTGCAAATGCAAGAAATGTATTAGTACATCTAAGTTGTAAAGAACTATCCAGACTAGCAGAGTTACTTTTCCTCCATGGAGTTGTTTAATATTTGTTTTTATAAAATGGGATCTCAGTTCTCGCTTTAGTTTCCTGAAAACAGCTGATATCTGGCTGTATCTGTGGTTAGAAGGTAAACACTGAGGCTTCACAATTCTTCTTACTTGTGTTTACTTTTTATATTTTCAGTGTTTAACTCCAGTTGTAGAGAGAAAGATAAAACACAGCTAATTTCTTAGTTAAAGGCTATAAGGTGATATAATATCCAGAAAACACAGGGGAAGGTCAAATCTGAGTGGGAAAATAAGTGTTTAATAAAGGGAGTGGGAAATTATCTCATTTTTAAAATGATTGGCAAGTTAATAACAAAATTTGTCATTTTAGTAAGTAGTTAAACAATTTTTTTTAACTTTTGGCATGTGTTAATATGCCCAAAATACTGGTGGTTTTATAATTAAAAAGGTTTGTTAGATTTCATAGTTTAATAATACATGATGTCAGTTTCAGAGAGAACCCTTTTCTATTTTTGCTGCTAGATGATAGTGTAATCTTGATTTCTAGCTTTTTAAACAATGGTTTATTTCTGCGTTTTCCCTCTGCCTGCCCTGTCCTTAGTTTGCAAGAAAGGGTCTTGGAATAGGGATAAGACAGGGACAGAATCTTAGTTGCAAATGTTCTGGATTTTTTTATGTGGATTTTAGTCTTCTGTAAATCTTGCTGCTGTTGTGGGAATCTCTTTTCTTCCCAAGCAGCATGACAAAGTGGAGGACTGTACAAGGTTAAAAGCTCTTTACTCACCTTGTGCTATGAGGCATCTTTTCTATTCTTTCTCAACTTCCCTGTATTACTTTCCTCATCTGTCTTTTTGAGAGCAGGTTATTTTTAATTTTTTCTTTTTGAGTATCTAGTTGTCTTGTTAGTCTGTATCTGGTGTCAGGACCTTTGTAAGGAGATATTGTTTAAGGTAGAAAAGGTAGAAGATAGGTTAATTTGTAAAAGGATTAGTGGCCATCTTTTAAAGGTTATAACAGCAGGAAACAATACATATTGAGAAGCCTTGAATATTGGAGGCATTTCTGCTCTTCCCAGCTTTCCTCTCCCCTTCCCTTGTTAATCTCCTCTCCCTGAATCCTGTGTGGAGTAAAGTGCAGAAAAAAGGGTCGGTGGTGTTAGTCCCTTACATAGCAGGAAGTGCAGTGATCGCATCTTTCTTTCCTTTACAGAAGGTTGGAGAACAAGTAGCGTTCTTCTCTTTGAAGAAAGTTCATAGTGAAACATGGGAAACTCAGGGGAAAAATAGCGAATTCTAAAATGTTGTATTATCAGTTCCTAGGTAGGAAATCTGTATTTTATTCTAGAAGAAGAAAAGTACAGAAAAATAATTGGGCGCTAGAGGAACAGCTGTTTAGACATCTGTCTGTTACTTTTCCTGTGTGTATAAAATATCCTTCTTGAAGAAAAGCAACAGGAAAAATAAGTTGTATTGGCACCACCATGAGTATTTCTATTTGACTCTTGCCTATCAGTGTCTGTTACCTCATCTTTGTGTAGGTTTTTTTTCCAGGTTAACGGATTTCTGTTTATTTTTCGCTACTACTATGAAGTTGGCAGAAAATACGTGGAAACTAGAGGCTTCCTCCCAAATGTTACAATGGTGGTCTTGGTTTTGTCCTTACATATGTTAGTTTGGGAACTAACAGAAAAGAGAGAGAAAACAGCTCCTAGTTTCCATGACCATGCTTCTCGCTCTCTTTCCCCCTTTTCCCTGGCAGCTATTCTGTCAAAGAAGTCCTCTGTTACCCTAGGAGCTTCTGCCAGTGTAGTTTCACAGGTGAGGATAACTGCATGTAAATACAAAGTCAAGCTCTGTTAGCCTAAAACTATGGCAGCCTAGCTGTAGGCCTCTTCCTAATATGTGCGCACTTGATATCCAAGGGCCTTAGTTCCCCTTCTGGAGAAGAGGACAGACAAAAAAGGGGACTTCTGTGGCCATTCTTTTCTTTATGGTACTGTGTTAAATAGCTGAAGGTCTTTCTTCCCTACCTCTTAGTGGTAGCTTCCCTCTTGGTGGTGTCCTACCAGTCTTTCTGCAACTTCTCCACCTGCTCTCACTTCAGGTGCTGTCTTTTAACACAGTTGTTCCAATTAGCTGCTAACAACTCAGGAAGTGGTTTGTTGTTATTAACCCTTTTTGTGTTGCTTCTGTACAACTTGTGTGTCTCTTTCTTCCTCTTACCCTACAGGCCCACGTTCTTGGTTGTTTGTAACAGCTGCCAGAGACAGCCTTGTGTGGTTGGGCTAGATGTTTAACTTCCTAAATGTTTATTCTAGTGCTAAGGTAATGTAAAATCAGAAAAGTCCATTTTAGTGTTGAGTACAACCTTGGGTTTTTTTCCCACTCCTCCAAGATTGCCCTCAGGAAAAATTAAGGGTGTGATTTGTAAATCAGTGTAAGTTGGCTCTGCTCCTTTCCCTCTGTTCCCACTGGCATTCATCTGACTCAAACCAAACTAGCAGAAAATTAACTACTTTTTTTTTTCCTTCTTTTTTCCCCCTCCTGGTTTTGCTCCATGAACTGGCTTGCTGCAGGATCCGATGAGTGCCAGCAGCCAGCATTGGCTTAGGTCACAGGAGGGAGAGGGGGAATGCATGCCTGGGAGCAGGAGGAATGACAGTGGCAGTATTGAATTGTTTTGGAACTGCATTTTAAGGAGTGGCTGAAATACCCAGCCTTACTGTCATTGAAACAGTATGAGTAAATGATACATTAGTAAACAAGTCAAGTCCCTGGCTAAGATGAAAAAGGAATTTATTTTTTGCCAGAGTCTGGCTTTCAGTAAGTATTTACCCAAATGCTGGATTTACCATTGACACCTCTCCTATCAGTTAAAGAAATTGTTTGGGTTTTGTAAAGAGAGGAAGAATGGAAAAGAAACTATTCAACCAGCCCAGAAGTGAAAGTGTGTGTGACAATCCTTTGTGCTCCTTGACCAGGAGAGAACAGCATGAGGGTTGCTGGGAAATTAAATCTCAAAGTTCATGAAATAAACTGAGGTGGTTCTCAAGGTGAGTCACTGAGGGTAAATGAGAAGGGAGTAGAAATTGCCCTATAGTTGCTCAGTTTATGATTAGGGAACAGGAGGGAAGTTGGAGCTCATGGTACTTAGCTACTTAGTTATCTGACTACATGCCCGCTGGTCCAGTTGCTTCAGACCTTTCATTCTGCTTGCATCTATTTCTGTGGGAAATAGGACATGGGACTTTCTCATCAATACCGAAGTGCCTGAGAGTGGTCACACATTTTACTAATTGGTAGCGATAGGCAATACTGTCACATTTATTGCAAAAGGTGGAAGTGTTTTGAAAATGGTCAGTGTACTTTCAAGGAGTGGGTGGATTTTTTTCTTTGCTCGTTAGCCTCCTTCCACCTACTCACCTCTCAGCTTATCAAATTGCTATGGAATGGGAGTTAACCATAAGAGACTTCACCATTTTGGAGGTCACAGGACAAGGTATCACTGGTCATGCCTGAGGAGAGCGAGAGAGTTGGGTTTGATACTGCGTTGAAGCTTGTCCTACTATGCCAGTTCCAAGTGTAATTGGAAAAACTTTTTAAGTGTGGTAAAATGAAAAAAGGAGAGTTTAATTTTGATTATAAGCTTAGGAAGGAAAGTTCAAACATTTTTCTTTAATAATTGTAGTTGTTTTCTCAGGAGAGTATGGATAAAATGAAGTACAGCAATGTGCAAAACTGAAGATGTGTTCTGTTTGATCTTCGGACATATCTTTTAATTATATGTTTGGTTATTACACTGTATCTTTAAGCTTGCTGTTCTCAAAAGATGACCTCTTTGAATAAACTCTCGCATGGAAATTTTCCCCAAATCCTTGAAATAACCAAAAATGTTTGCCGTCTTTGGAAAAAAATCTGCTTTTAGTTCATTGAAATAAGAGAAACCTATGACTGATTGCTTTAGCCAGTCATTTTCTACCCGAAAGAAACCTTTACATTTCAAAAAGAAATAATTTTCTCTGACTTCTGCTTTTCAGTTTGATAAAGATTTAGACTATGACATGTATAATAATTTTGCGTGGTATACTTTTAATTGATATGTGAAACATTTTAATATATTGACTGTTTCTGGATTAAAGTAGTATGAGCGTTTCAAAGTGGTATTGTCTGTAATGAAACATTTTAATTGAAGCTGCTCTTGAGCAGAAAGAAATATGCTGTATGTGAAAGGTGTAAAGAGGAAGATGGAGACTACTTTCTTTGAAAAGCTGGAGAACCTAATTTTGTGCCTGGATATTCTGAACAAACTAGTTTTCGATTAGGCTTAAATGATTCATTTAATCTCTTTTATGGTTATATTCAGATCTCATGACAGTTCTGATTCAAGGTTCGTTCTTCACTTTTTAAATGAGGGAAAGGAATTGGTAGTTTTTCGTCACTGATATTTTTTTTTTCTTGTAAAGAAGCGTGGTGGTTACAGCTGTTCATAAGGGAGAGGTGTTTTAATTTCTTCCTGTGTGCGTGTGGGGAGGTCTTCTCTGATAATCTGTTCTGAGACTTTTACTCCTCTTTTCTCGGTTACGATCATGTTTGTTTACTTTTTTTTTCTTTCCTTGACAAAAAAAAGGGACTTTTTTGTTGTTGTTGTCCCTACATGTTAAATCCATCATCCAACTTCATGTAGGTAGCTGCTGAGGCAATTTTCTTTTTGCAGCTCAGTCACTTCTTTCTTCGACAGAGAGAGTGAAATTTAAAATGTTGAAGGCTGCTGGAATTAGAGGGAAAGAAACTGAGCTTTGAGTCTTAAAATCATGCTGGTGTCTTATGTTTTGAAGTAGATAAGAGTTTTAGCAGAGGAGCCAGTAAAGTTATCTTTCAAGAGCAGATGCAGCTTCCAAGGACTGGATCAGCAACTCGTCGTAGGCACATGGACTTCTATATTGGGGACCTTGTAGCTCTAAACAGTACTTGGTAAGATTTATATCAATAACACATAGGTCAAAGGAATACTATAGACGGTAGTCAAAGACTGTGTCTAGTAGGTATTATTAACTCACCTGTCCCCCTCCAAAAATCTGCAGTTTAAACTGAGTGTCTGCTATGTGAGCTTTTTTCTCATTAGTGGTTGTTTCTCAGGACCTTTCTCCTCTGTTCTTCATTTTCCTGAGTGTCCTACAAGGGAATCTGTCCTGTGCTCTTTCTATACCTGTTTTTAACCTTTTTCTCTAGCCTATAGTGACAGATCTGTTTCAGACTACATCTGTAGCTGGTTTTGTCTTGCTGATTGTAGCAAGTGGAATTTCTATTATGATTAGAAAGTGAAATTTCTTGTTGTGGTTGCTCTTTAACAGATGAGAGAGTGGAGAAGAGGCATGTAGGGTAATTGAAGTGTTGGTTGCTGAATATATTTGTTCTGTGATTTCTGAATATATTTTTTGTTTACTGGTAGGATGTGCATGAAGAGATGACAGGAACAAGTAGCAAAAGAAACACTGTGCCAATTCTAGTGGTTTTTCAATGAGCTGCATGACATTTAGTGTTCTTTGAGCCCCAGCTCCTGAAGTCAGAATTCGAATGTTCTTAAAACACAAGCTTCTGTCCTTCAAGGCTGCAGAACATAGCCTGCACGTATAAAAATTGAAGGTTAAAAATTTTAGGGGAGAATCTCTTTAAAAACCAAGCAAAAACAAAACAAAAAAACCCCAACCCCAAACCCACAAGAACCCAGGGTTTTCTGGACTAATTTTGAATGCTTCAATTTTTTTCCTTTTTTTAATCTTTGGAGTGGATGGACTCTGGGTGATGTGGAAATGAAAGGGGAAAACAGGAGAGAAATGAGGACAAGGCTGCAAGAGTAAGACAAGTTCCTTCCCTTCAAAGTCCTTCAGTCAGATAAAATTGCCAGAATGTGTAGAAAAGCATTACTGCTGAATGTGAAACTGAAAGTCTGTGCTGAGTGCTCAGAGTCCTAACCTTCTAGACTGGTTTTACTATTTTGCCTTCCATGCTGTTAGGCAGAGACTCTGTGGAGCCTAGTGTCTTTCCATATACCTTAGAATTTTCCGAAACTTAGCCTCTAATGCTTAATCTACTCCATTAAAGGGTATAACTGCTGCTTGTTTTGAATGAAACAAAGTGAAAGAGAGAAAAAAATGATACTGATAAGAATTCCTTTCTTCTTTCTTGCCTGAAGCCTTTCAGAAAAGCAAAGCTTATTTTTATGTGGTCATGGCAGTCTCTTTTTTTGATGATTGTTTCTTACTTTTAAAACAGGAATTACAAACACTTCTAGTCAAGTTACAATTGTAAAGCTATCCAATTGAAAATTTGATATTCTGAAGGGTTTTCACAACTGAGTGGTAAAATGGATGTGAGCAAAAGTGTCACCATTGCATGTCTGGTGCCAGGCTTGAAACACTTATTTTTGTGCATTACCAGATACCTGTACAGCTCAGTTACTTGATATGCTTTGTTCTTGCTTCATGATGTGGAGAACAGATTTCTACCCCCCACCCCCCGCTGGGGTAGAACTGTTCTGTGGATATGTCCATGGAATATCTAACACTTGGGCTGACTTGATTTTAGTCTCTTTGCCTTAGTTCACTTGCAACTTCAGGGGACTTAATTTAAATTTTAAGGAGATTGGTGGAAAGGTGAATTGATGTTTAGAGATTACTTTCTGTTCTCTTGCCAGACTGATGGGTAGTAGCCCAATTGCTAACAAAGGAGTAGTTTGTCTTAACTCTTTGGAGATGCGTTGAAAGCTTGGAATCAAATATATATGATCTTTACTTCATATTAATTCAGTACTTCAGACTATATTTTAATCACAAAATTATGCAAGACCAAGAATTATAGGAGGTACCTAAAGTCAGCTAAGCGTTTATTTTTAAAGGCTCAAGTGTCTTTAAATGTCTGTGTGAAAGTGGTAGGCTTGAGAAACCAACTTTTTATGGTTTCTGTAAGCAATATTGGTATGGTTAGATACTTGTTGATGATAGCAGTAGCAGTGGTCACTTTATTTATAACTAGCAACATGCTATTTGACTGTTAACTCTAGAGTTCAGCAGTCATTCTGCTTGTTCCTATAATTGGAAATAATAGAGTGCCAATCTAACAGTCCCCTCCTGTTAACAGGGGAAATACATTCCCAGTCTGTACTCTGCCCCTACATGTGGGCTTGTATTGGCACTTCCTAGGTCCCTCTTCTAGCCAGCTCGCTTTGCTGGAGACTGATTCAGGCTCCCCCTCACCCACCGAAAAATAACTTTCTGCTGTACTAGCAAATGGGATTGCCTCTTCGAAGTGTCCAGTGAGCAGAAGAGCCAGGGAAAAGTTACCGTGGCGGAGAAAGGAGAGTAAGACCTCTTCCGGTAGGTGGCAGCAGCAACCTGTTGAACTGGGTTGAATTGGAGGTGTGAGGGGACAGCGAAATGAGGGCAGGTATGTGATAAACAGATGAAGAAAGTTCACTTAAGATAACTTGCTAGCTTTTAATAAATGATGTCCTGTTAAAGGATTTATCTCTGAACTCTGTCTGTGAAACTTGTTGTCATGCAGAACACTTAACTTGAGGACACTTAGCAAAAGAGCTCTGCGGTAGTATTTAGAAAGGAACCCCTCTGAGTGACAGCAAGCTGTTGTTGTTTGCTCAACTACCTGTTGTAGGATCTTCTGAGAAGGTAGATTAATTTAGGTGCATCTATGTTACCATAATGGTATGGTAAAACTTATGTAAGAGGAAATATATATTTTTAAGTAATGCGTTTTACTTTTTGTGCATAAACAGGTAATTCTTGTGTTGGGTTATGTATTTGGGCAGATCAAAATTCATGACTCTTACCTGGTCTTATACAACTGTAATAAAGTGCTAGAACAAGTACCTAAATAAAGTTGTATGTTCATGGGCTCCCACAGGCTACAGTTTAGTTTAACTGTGAGTTTATCAGAATTTGCACCATAACAGCGTAGTGCAGTGAAACCTGACCCCTGAGGAGGTGTGTTCAGACCAGATGAGAAACCAGCATACTGTCCTAGGACATCAGCGTGGTGTTTCCTTTACGATACAGACTACTGCGGAGTTACGCTACAGGACGGTCAGTAGTTTGAGATAATTTGGTCTAGATCTGACAAATACACTGCTTATCATTATTTTGTGTGTCTTAATTGCTGAAGTAGTACACACTTCTGACTAGTATTTTTATCTGAATGGGTTTGGAATTGCACAACCTTAACTCTTGGACGGATGAGCATCTATGGTGGGATAAGTTGTATTCAAGATAGAGGGTAACTCTGTCTTAACCTGAATTAAGCCTGTGTCAGTGTTTCACACTAAATTAATTCCTACTTGAGGTTTAACAAGAAAAAAAAGTCCCGAGTCAACAGATTTTCAGATGTTATTGTTACCGTTTGTTATATTGTAATATCCGTTGGAAGTTAATAAAATATCAGAATACCAATCAAGAATCTGTTGCTCATGATCCATCTCTGAGAAGTACCTTCTGCCCAGTGATGGCTGGAAAGAGTACAGTGTGTTATTGGCATTAATATTGATTCAGAATCATTTTTATAAGACTCATTCTTAATTATAGTATTCCTTCCTTGAAATTCTAAACTGTACTTTGAATTAAATCTGATGATAAACATCTGAACTTAACAGGTGAAAAAGTGCATTTATTCCCTTATTCTCTAAGTTGATAGCATGAAAATCTCATTAATACTTTGAAACAAATTCATAGAAAGAAGCTACAGAAGTCGGACTTAGCTGTTTGATATATTTTCAATTTAAACATTTGAAAAGATATATTTATTAACTTTTCTGAGATGTGTACGGAATCTTGCCTAAGTGTGAAGCATGTATGTGTGAATAACATATGAACTTAAATAATAGTCTGCTCCCAAAATTAGGGTTTTTTTCTTTTAAGTCAAAGTAAAAGCATATACTTGCTTTTGGGTATTAACTGCAATCCTTTCAAAAACTGCTGTAACCAGAAGGAGGAAGAAGATTATGTGCCAGGGATGCTGCTTTTGAACATGGTTGAGACACAGATGTGTGCTTCCTGTGTCTTGCATGCCATGCTAATATGATGTAAACCAGTTTCTGTCTGGAAGTCTTATCCATGTAGTGATAAACTTGAGCAGTTTGTATGCCAATAGCTCTTGTCTCCAGGAGTAGAAGGCGCTTCTATTGATAGAGCACAACCAGCAAGTGTTCATACCTTTTCATGGCCTTGTAGACATGTTTATCCAATAGTTCCTTTGGACTGAAAAACTTGACGAGTAAAGCAAATCACTAACAGAAAGACTTGTCCTATTGCTGCTGAAGGTTAAAGTCTTATCAAGGAGGTCGGGTGTAGCCCTTACACAAACAGGGTAGCTAGTATTGTGAGATGAGTTGTATTTTTTAGTCTTGTTAGTTTATCATAGCACAGAAAATGTGCTTACATATAAAGGTGCTGTAAACAGATATTACTGTCCTAGCTTACAGTTTATTTTCCCCTCCTTTTCCATTGCCCAGGATTTGCTAAGAGAACAAATGCAGTAGCATCTTCTTGCCCATTTGCGTGAAGGGCAGAGATCCATTACCAGGTTTTGTGTGTGAACTAGTGAAAGAAACAGTAAATGATAGAATACACTTGTTCCACACAAACAGGGAATGATGATGGGAGGGAAGTGGGGCAGTTTGTAACTTCTGTTTTAAAAAATAATAGTTTCTAAGAGAATTTCTTACAGCTCTTGCGTAGTATTTCCTGAAAAGTGGGTGGAAGCCTCCTGCACTTTTTTTTTACACATTTGTGAGGTAGTATTCTTCTCTCTTATTCTGCGCTATTTGGATAATGTACTTAATCAGGCAATGCCAAAACATTTAGAGACCGAGGGTGTAGTTTCATGAGCATTTCTTTCCATGGCAGCACTGGCGTGAGCTGCCCTGACCTTAGTTTCTTATTCCTGCCTTGCCCCTCAGTTGCACTAGTATAACTAGTTAATGTTCCAGGTGGCTATGCAGCAAAGCAGATTGAGGAATTTACCATCAGAAAAAATATTATTTTTAACCTGGATCGATTCCCTGACCGGCCTCACTGCTCAGCTGCACAAACAGTTGTGCCAGCACAGCTGAGGGATGAGGACTGCTTAAGCTGGTACTGCAGTGGAAAAAATGTTGTGAAACTATAGCCTATGGCTTAATCTGTGTATTCTAGGTGTTTTGCTGGTACAGTTATACTATGCTGGCAAAATATTCCTCACACAGATGCAGCTTTCATCAGTACAGTTTATTTTGATTGTAGAATGGAGAAAAGGATAATTGTGGGTTTTGCTCTGATACTTCTGTGTTGTCAAAATATATAATATATACAACGTATGTCTGTCAATTCAGTATAAAAATTATTATTCTTTACATAAAAAACTGATTTGAAGTGCTATGGATCATTAGAAAATGGAAGAACTATAAAATCAAGGCATCCTCTGTTTATTTGTGCTGTCTACTTGGAATACATGTAATGTTGAGATAGTTGCTTCCATCTTTAACCGCATCAGTATTCCTGCAGATGATGAAAGATTAATAGCATTCTTTATTTTTGAAGGTGAGGACAGCAGGAAATCTTACAAGAAATGAAATTCACAATTCTTGAGTAGATACAATAAGAAGCTAAAAGCTCTGAAGAAGAGGTTTAAGATTTTGGGAGATAATATGGGATTTCTTAAGAATTCCTTTTTTTGTCACTACACACTTAGAAAGGTAGCTATGGGACCACTTGGGAAAGAAAGCATGGAAAAGTTTTGATTCTTTGTCCAGAAACTTGGACTCTTTTATTACTTGTCAAATTTCCTGCACCCAGGCAATTAGATTTTTTTAATTTCTTTTCTGATCTGGTTCTTCTATCACTTCAGGTGTCAGTTTACTTCAGTTCTCAGTCTCATGCTATAAATGGGGGGAAAAAAAGCAAGTATTCTCCCTTACTGGGAATAGTTAAAGAGTTTGAATTCTTTTAGGCTTTGCTTTTAAGATTTGTAATTCTGCATATTGCTATATATGATATACAGTGAAGAATAATTTAAAACTGTTGTTACATTTCTTTGTATTCGGGTACCATTCAGCTAAGGTGGGCTTCCTTCAGTCATATTTGACTAATAGTGTATTTATAGGACTTTAAAAAAAATGCTACAGTATTTCATATTTTTTACTCTTTAAGTTGATAAATATCTAAGCTCACATGTGGCTACAAAACAATTTCATTGATTTCATTTGGTAATTAGTGTTTGAAATGCCTTCTGCCCAATTCGACTTCCAAATATCAGTCTGGAATGGGCTTTGTAATACAGGGACAATGAGAAATCTTAGGGTTTTAAACAAGCTAGTATTCTAAATGCTTTTATGAAATGTTACTTATAATCATGTAATGTTAACACCGAACAATTACAAATCGGTTGGGAAATGTAAGGTAGTGTTACAGTAGAAATTTGTGCTTTGCATATTCCTTTAAGAGTTCACTATCCCTATGGCAACAACTGGAAAGAGCTTTTTCTAATTATGCAAAGTTTAAGGTTTCATTAAAATGGAGGGGGGGGGACGGGGACCAGCTCCTAAACTTCTACATTTTGTGGCTTGGAAAGGAAACACAAATCTGTTCTTTGTAGACAGTTTTTTGCTGACTCTTTGTAGCTTTCCTAAGCACTAAAGAGAAATTTTAATATGTGGGTAAACTTACTGATCTGTGCAAGAGTGAAATTGCTAAAATCACTGATATTTGAGAAAATTATGCAATAGTTCAGAAGCTATAAAGAAAACTCATGCAGAATTTCTTCTAAAGTTGGAAGAAGGCATATAGGCAACTCATTTCACCATAATAATAGTTTCGCTTGCTCTTAAATCTGTAAGAAATTTATTTCTAACTTCCAGTGTTGTTTGTAAGAGAGTTTTCTTTATAGAATTTTAAGTTACGAGAACTGCCTTTTGTCTCTTATGATAAAAATTTAGATACAAGGACTACTTTTTTTAAAAGGCAAATTATATTTTGTAGAGTTCAAGTAATTTATTGTTAGATTAGTTTTTACTATGAAACATTGTAGTGGATAGAATATATTTTAATCTACTATTATTCGTATTAATTTTACTATTAACCCCAGGCCTAGGAGCATGTCATAATTCTTCATTCTAAATTCATATAACTGAAATGGCAGTGTTCATGGTAGATTTTGTTATTCTAGAGTATGTTGGTTTGTTTTGTTCCTGAAAGATATGGGCCTGTAGCTTGCCTCTCAGGTTGGTGATATTGGTATTGGCATTTAGTTTTGATTTGGCTGGAGTAATCAATCCTGTTAGGACTCACTGGTGGTAAAAAGGGATTGAGTTTACTGTAGCTGAAACAATGAAGCAAGTGTGAATATTTCAGAATATGTTTTAACATTGTGAAATGGAATGGCTGTAGGTTTATTAGCTTTAAATTATTTATGATAACCTGTGTTGCTTTATGACAAATTCAGCGGATTCTGTGGAAGACTTGCTTTCTTGGGTGCTGTCTGTGGCCAGTGTTGCTAAGCCTCTCTTACAGGGACTAAAATTAGTCATGTATTTTGAACCTGTATGGCTCTCGTTGATGTAAAAGGGCACAGTATGGTCAAAATTCATGCTGCAATGTCTTGAAAATTTGTCCAGATGTGATTTAGTTACTTATTGTTACACACCAATCAACCAAGCTGCTGTATCTATACCCTGTGGCTCCCAATGAAATGGTTAAGATGTCTTGGTCAGTGTCATTAACACTATTATATAATAATAGGGGGTGAGAGGCCTCATCATCTGCAGCCTGCGCCAGGTTCCAGGAATGCCTGGAATTTTACACTGTTTGATTCCATCAGTGGCCCAATCACTAGAACTGCTCCTCTTTTAAAACGTGTATAAGGGTACCCTGACAGTTGCAGAATGAGGATGTGACATTTCCAATGGCAGATTACTGACTTCTGTACAGCTTGAACATAGCTTTAAGGGTAAGGTAGAAAGACATTTAAGCTCAAAGGAGGTGTAGTCTTTTAATATTATTTCATAGGCTGTTGTCTTTGCTTTTGTTCTGAGGACTTCTCATGTAATGACCAAAAGTGTTTGCTTGTCTGTCTGTCTCGAGACTAATCAGTAGGCTTTCTGGAAGATCTGTAGGATAAGAGGAAGCCACAGCATTTCAAAATATTTTTAATCGGTTTTTTTCCGCATAAGGAATTAACTATACCACTTCATTTAAAATAACTAACCATTCATTTGCAACATGGTGGTAAGTTTTATTTCATGGAAAGTGTAGCAGTTTCCATTCCTTACTGGAAAGAAGCTGCTTTTCAAGGCAGTGGGGGGAAAACGAAGTTTAAAAGTCCATCTGAAACCGTTTGGTGTTTGTTTTGGTTTTTTTTTTCTTAGTTTCATAATGACTGGTGCCAGTAACAACTCATAGTAGCCCTTTGATATCTATATGGTCTTTCACTTACAAGGTTTACTGTTCTCTTAGTCAATAGATGGCCATCCTGCGTTTATCCACAAAGGCAGAGGAAGATCTGCCAGCTGCTGTGACGTAGGAAGATGTGGAGCTTGACAATTTTTTCTGAACTTCAGTATACGATATTGAAAAAGGTTTTCCACTGTCTATACTGGCATCTAAAACTTTCCTACTGTGAAAATATTGTTAGCAATGGCTTTGATTTTTGGCATTAAAAAGTTTGACATTTTAAAATTTGAATTTCGGATATTTAAATGGGTTCTCTGTGATGTCTAGAGAGAACATTTGTCTGGGCTAGAAAGAAATAAGTCTTACTCAAATGGAGCTAAATTCCACTGAAACATGTAAACATCTGGTTAGTGGAGAGGGATCTAAAGGTCTCTGGAAAAAAGAGTTAGGGCTCACATAAGCTACTGATTAAGGATCTGCATAGAGCCCAACAGTAGCAGATAAATACTTGGCACAGAGGTTTGAATTTAATTTGGGCTCAGTGTCACAAAATGCATTGAGGCTTATAATTTTTCCTATAGCTCTTCCTCATAGCATATTCAGCCCCATAACTTTCATTTTTCTCTACGTGTTTTTCCCCACTTCAGTTTCTTAAGTAGGCAGCTGTCAAACTGAATGCTTTTCTCCAGGTTCTGCAGGTTGTGTCTGTTCACAAAATAATCAGAAGTACATTCAAATGTTGAAAGTATTACACATGTAAAAGTAGAGACAAAGTATTTCTATACTAATTATTTCTTTAGATACCTATTTTTACTTAATTTAGAATACAATTGCTGATGCAAAAGCACTGTAAAAGCTTCAAGTTAATTAAATATGCTTTTTTTTAAAGCAAGGTTCAGACAGCAGCTGTGAATCTAAATGGGCTTCGGAGTACTTCCCAATGTGTCAGTCTTCTCAAAGCATAGGCAAAAGGGCTTTTCAGACTGAACATAAGAAAGAGCATAGCCAGCATGTTGTAAGATGTGATTATTCTTTCTATTCAGCACTTGTGAGGATGCATCTGACAGACTGTCTTGAGCCTGCCATTGCAAGAAATGCTGACAAACTGGAGCAAGTTCAGCTGAGGGCAACTAAGATGGTCAGTGATATATGTGGAGAGGCTGAGGAAACTCAGCATCTTTAATGTGGGGAACAGCAGGCTAAAGGTGGACTTACGTATTGTCTTAAGTTGTTTTAATGGGAATTACAGGCAAGATGGAGGAGGCATACTCTTCTCAGGTGGTGAGCAAAACAACAAGAGGTAAGTCATAGATTGCAACAAGGGAAATCCCAATCAGACATGAGGACAAAGTTCTTCTTAGTGGAGGTGATTAAACGCTGGAGGAGTTTTTCCAGAAATCTGGTGGAATCTCCATCCTTGGGGATTTGCAGAATTTGGCTGGCCAAGGCCCTGTGCACCTGTTTATACCTGAGATTAGTCCTGCTTTGAATAGGTGTTTGGAGCTGTTGACCTCTAGAAGTCCCTTCCAACCTAAGTTTTTCAGTGATTCTATGAAAATGAAGCTGTTTTTTATTGCAGAGTATTCCAGAGTTGTAGGTCCAAGTTTAGAAAACATTCCAGATCAATACTCTTTTATCAGGGATGCAGCTGGAGGTGGTTTGAGATAGGGCAGTCTTAGATTATATAATTCCAGTCTGTTTGAGGCTGCATAAATTGAGACTAGTGCTTCCTAGGATATGTTTTTACATGTTTTTTAGAAAAGTTTTTGGTTTGGTTGGGTTTGGTTTTGTGGTTGGTTTTTTTTTTTTTTTTTAGACGGTCACTGCTCTTATGCACCTATTCTAGTTGTAGAACTTGTTTAATATGCAATCCCACAGGGAGATAATAGGAGTGGACTATGCAAATGGTGCAGTCATATCACTGATCCAATGCTGGCTGCTAAAATAATGTAATACATGGCTCATAACTCGCTACTCAAATTCAGCTTTTGGTCTAGCCACGCTTACAGGGTCTGTAATGCAGATTCTTAATTACAGTTCTTGGAAAGCGGGTGTAATTTATGTCAGCCTCTTTCATTGTTCCTCGCAGTTTGGCAGTGAAATCTTTGATTTCAGGATAATGAAATTCCAGACTTTTTGCATAGTAGGATCTTCCAGTGTGCCCTGGTATCTGCTGGATGTGATACAGGTGAAGTGTACCCAAGACGGTTTGAGTTTATGCAGCAGCTCGTTGCTGCTGAAGCATAAAGAATAATGCAACAAAAAGAAAGGTATTGTCTTCTAATAGGTTAATCACTTGAATTTGACCCAGAGAAGAGGTCAACAAATATGGCCAGAGCAAGAAAGATGGCAGAACTGCAATGTCTGGGAGCAGAGTGAAGGGAGAAGGAAAAATATGTTCTCCTACTGAAGCTTTCAGTCTTCTCAGCTTTCTCATGTAGTTTCACCCTAAATCTCTAAGCGCTTCCTTCATTAGTAAAGGAGCATGCAAGGTTGACTATTACTGCCAGACAATTAACTTGCAGTGCAGATCTTGCATCTCATAGGGGATCTCAAGTCTTCTCATAGGGGAAGATTCACTTAACAATCTTATCCTCACAGTGAGCGCGAATAGCGATAGTGGACTTGTTGAGTATTCCTCATAAGCAGTCTGGAAATTGAAGCTAAAAAAAACCCAAAACCAACTCAAGATGGTTCTGTCCTTTCCTGGCTAAGGTAGCTTGCACTCTGGACTTGTGCTACGGGAGGCAGCTGACAGATCTAGTAATGTTAATGCTGGAGCTTCATTGTTTGCATCTACAACAATGAGTAGCCTTTGTATTTTGTTTGAAAAGGTTCATAGAGATTTGGGGCATATATATTCAGAGGATTTTTTTCTACTCCTTCTCCAAAAGCAAAGTAGGCTAGATTGTTAATTCTGAAATTACTTTGAAGAGTTGAAAATCAGAAAACTTTTAGGTGGCTGACTAGCCAGCTTTCATTTGTATTGAAGCCAGTAGATTTTAGCGAAAATATTTTGAAGTAGTGTTTTCTTTTGAGGGGGAATTAATGAAAGGCCTTAAATAGTTTGTTTTGGTAAAACTTGAGTTGACTATTTTGCATTAGTATGTTTAAATAAATGTTGTTATTTAATTAACAAAGAACAGGAAAGTTATGAATCTTCAGGAAGAGTGTGATGAATGTTACCTGTGGAGTCCTTCATCTGAATGAGCACAGTTCTCTTTTTAGCAACTGATTCTTTTCTTTTTTCATGCATAACATTTTTGCCATAAATCATTCTCTTAGTTTGGCAGTCTGAATTGTAAGAAAAGTCCTACTTTTTACACGTTATGGTCAGTATTATTACCATCCTGGACCAATGATTTAAGTTACTTGATTATTTTTAGATTATTTTAATTGATCTGATTGTAATGATTTGTTCTTGAAA
Source organism: Gymnogyps californianus (assembly GCF_018139145.2). Taxonomy (NCBI): domain Eukaryota; kingdom Metazoa; phylum Chordata; class Aves; order Accipitriformes; family Cathartidae; genus Gymnogyps; species Gymnogyps californianus. The sequence continues at coordinate 55,673,757 of NC_059473.1, forward strand.
TATGAGTATATAAAATAAGTCACTTTTTGCATACAGAGCAGGGAACTGAGAGCACTTTCTGAAAGGCGTCTGTGGAAAGTAAAGGGAGTACTTGGAGTTACTCTTAAACTTTTTGGATTCCTTGTGGCTTTTTGTGACACATGCATTCACTACTTGGTGAATGCCAGAGAAAGTGTAATTTGATGGTTGAGACACATTTGGTAAATACTAGTTTTGTGGGGACAGCCTGTTCTGTCCATAGGGGAAAAGCTCACTGCCAAAATCTAAAAGCTTTCTCTTTTATTTGGTTCTCTATTCTTTCGCTCTAGACTACTCAAATACAGATACGTGTTACTTGTGACACTAACAGCATCTGTATTTGCTTTAGTTGTTGTAGTAGTGTTTGGTTAATAAGTTTTCAAACTATACTTTTCTTGAAATCTGGCTAAATAGTTACTTGGAGAAAATTTTTTGATAAATGCTTTTGCAAAACTTTCTCTAACATGATCAGTGAAACATTAAAATCTGATGTGATGCTGGTAGCCTGCTGCTTCTTAGCAACTGTTTGAATACTTTCTCAAGTCTGGTATATATGAAATAGAACTATTTGTGTTCTGTTGTTTGATGTTTTCTTTAACAGTCCAAAGCTACTTCCAGTTTCTCTGCAAATAGTGTATTTTAAAAACGATTAGTCTTCCAGACATAATTTATACTGCGGGTAAGGTTGAAAACACTAGCTGAAAGCTCTTTAAGTGTTCAATTTGTGTTCCTTCCATTTGGATTGTAAATGAGAATAAAGTACCTGTCTTGCTAGACATACTTTTAAAAAACATTCCAAAAGCTTATTTCTTTGGCACTAAATAATATTTTTTCCTCAAGGGAAGAACATCAGGGAAGAAGGCAAGCATTAGCATTCTGTGAAATAGTTTTTCATCTTCAGATCGTAGTTCTGAGAATGATTTTAGCTGGCACAGCTTCTACCAGCCTCTGTTGCTCCAGTTGGCACAAGCATTTGATTGGCAGTGATGAACAAGACTTGGAAACTGATTTAGGTTAAAATTAACCTAGCCCCAAAAAAATGGGATTACTAAGTAGACTAAGATGTATTCTGAATAAGTAATTTTTTCATACAAGTTCTTGCTCCAGGGAGAAAGGGGAAGTGCCAGCCCAGGTACTAATTGAGAGAAAAGCAGGATCTTACCCTTGAGAGAACCCGGACCTCAAACTGTCCTAAATGCCTCTTGTCCTAACCATCATACCATGCCTGGTATAAATGTACTTAAATTACACACATGAGTGATTTTGATGTTAGTGTTTCATAAGGAAACTTTGATATACCAGGAGTGATAGTTCCACAGTGTAACCTTAACTGACTGGTTAATTAATGATACTGAGTTACGAATACAAGTCAAGCAACTTAAACTTCATTTACATCTTCATTGAAACATGAGTGAAAGGATTTGGTTTGTGGTAATGAAGACTTAAACTGTGGATGTAAATTCAGTGGCTTGAAAAGCAAAAACTTTTGTGGTGAGGACTATACATGACTACTAGGAGGAAGTCATGTGGTGTCATGACTATACATGACAACTAGGAGGAAGTAAAAGAGCTTGTTCCGTCCTCTTCTAGTGCAGTGCACTAACAGTCCAAACAGACAGCTATGGGTTGGTGATGATCCATTTTAATGCTTTGAGCAATGGCTTTCATATAAATGGGATCACAAATTCCACCACCAGAGCTTCAAACTATACTTGTATGTGGTGTATGACATACATTTTTACATACAGGTAACTGTTTATACTGTATAGGAAAGAACACTGAAGGTGGTATGTGATTAATTTATTTTGCTCTTAAACCATGCAGTTTGTAACTTGTAATAGCTTATAGACTTGCTCAAAAATACTATTGCTCAAGCTGTTCTTGGTATCTTTTTGCTTTTCTCTAAGCAGATAACCCCTCTAAAGCCAGTAGTACTGCTCAGGAATTTTTTGCTTCCAACACTTTTCTTTTGAGTGGTGTTTTGTATAAACCAGGCATTCTCAAAGTCATCTGTGGATCACAGTGAAATGCTACATGAATGTGGCTTCAGCAAGCTGAATGGGGGGAATTTGTGCACATTGTATACCAGTGCTTACAGTTCCTGGTTGTATGACTGCCACAGATATGAGAGCCCTTGCTATAAATTTTTGCAAAATGTTAGTATTCTTCTCCAAGTGCCTGCGTAGCATATGGGGAATCAGAGATTTTGACCCTATGACCTGGAAAAATTCTTGTTGTTTCACAAGTTAGAATTGCTGCTGTGTTTTAAAATGAGATCAGCAAAGAGACTGTGTTGATAAGACTGTTTGGAAGATATCATCGTTCAGAAGTGTAGTGTTTTGCATAGTGAAATACAAAAGAAAGATGATGAATGAGCTGGAGTGTGATAAGAAGAAAGAAATTGTCTCTTTGGTTGTGTTCCAATGTGTTAAAATCAGAGTGTGCAATTCTATTCCTGGCATTACTGTGGAGTTATTGCATGATGTGAGACAGGACGTGAGTGAAGTGTGTGTGCATACACGTCATGGCTTAATTTTGATGTTACTAATTTTTTTACTCTTAAATTCCCAATGCTTGCTTTTTTTTTTTTTCCCAAATTAATGTTATTTTATGTGGATGTGTATTTAAAGTCTTTACTGAGTTAAGTCACCATTAATATAGTCTGCTCTGCAGTAGATGTATGAACTGTTGAACACTGCACACCAATTTAAGATACAAATGAAGAATAATTAATTAAAAGTGAGATATATTTAAAGTAGGTACTATTTCTGGAGTTTGGCTGTCATGATATGACTGAACCACCCTTAAATTTATAAGTAATACAGAGTATCACAACTAGATTTAATTTGGCTTCGGTACATTCATGCTTTTTTGAGGCCTTTTATTCAGTTATTGTGTTGGTCTGACTTTTTCTTTGTAGAATATTATGAACAGTATGTGACATGGCTGCAAGGGCAAAGACCCAGCAGTAATATTCTTCATAGCAATTTTATTGTTCATAGTAGCCTTATTGTAGCAGGAAATGAGAATTTTAAAGACTATCTTTTATTGTTGTTATTCTAATATACCTGTTGTCAGAAGCTCATTTTTAAAATTTGGTAATGAGACTTCCTCAAGCTAGAGACCTCTCGTGCTTGCCTTGTGAAATGTTATTGCATCTCATTGGCTGAGTTAGAAACTTCGTAAAATAAGTTTTCCTCCTAATTGTATGGTTTGAGTAGATTTTGGCACTGTGCCATGACAACTGCATTCAAAGGTATTATCATTAGTGTTGCCTTTGCTGCTGTAGTAACAACCCTTAAAGCAATAGAATAAATGAAGGATGGAGAGATCTCTGACTGGTTGACTCTATTCTGGGAACATTACAAAGAAAACAAAATTCTTGTAAGTCTTAGAGCAGAGGTGGTAGTTCCTTCCAAATCAGTTTTCCAGACCTAGCATTTTGTTTCTCCACCTTCTGCTTATGGCAAGAGTTAGCCTTATATCCTTTATATTCCCTTATACCTTTATAGTTACCCTTATATTTCATCCTCAGTAAGAGGATTGAACTGTCAGCCTTTAGGCAACCACTTGCCACTCTTATTGGTAACTCATACGGGGCTGTACTAACACCTTCTGAATTTGTTTCATCTGCTTGTCTAACCCACAGCTAAAGTTACCTACTTACCTAGTTTTGTCAGATTCAAGAGACATAAAGGGAACAGGGCGGGGAAAAAAGACCATACTTGCCGACGGTGAACATCTTCCAAATAAGAACATACAAGTTTTGATTTGAATTTTAAAGAACTGGAGGGAGTATCAAAGGTGCAACTAGTCCTGAACTTGAAACTGCTCACCTTTGTTTCTTTCTATAGTCATATAAACATTTGAGATTTAACCAAAAAAAAAAAAAAAAAAAAAAAAAAAAGCAGTGAGATGTGGAAGAAGGGGATAAATCATAGCCTATATTTTGGGGCTCAATGAAAATACATTTTATATATTGCAGTTTGGCTTTTCTCCCTCCTTCCCTTCCCCTCAGCCCCATGCTGGCTAGGTCAGTTTCTTAAAGATGAGACTAGGTTTTGTTGGAGTGTGACTTTCAGATCTTTGCTTCCTCTATCTTTGTTTCCTGACGGTGGACACCACTGTCTTGCTGGGCCATGTTGTAGTGGCCAGCTTGTGCCAAAGTGAGTCACTATCTAGACTGGGATTGTGCAACTAAGGAAACAGAAATTTAAGTTAAAAAGCAAAAAATGGAAATTGACTTAATGAAATCAGGGAAATAATTAGACAAACTTCCTCATAAACCCAGGAAATAGCCTGTACATTATGTGTGCCTGAGAGAGAGGTGCAAATGGCTTATGATTTTTTTCCATAAATTAATGTTTTCAGTCAAAGCAGCAAGAAAGCTTCATCTTAATTTTAAAAAATATTTGGGGTGGGCTTTTTTGTTTCAGAAAATCTCATTGTTGATACATTAGGTGTGCTATAACAACATTTTAGGCCAATATTATAAGCCATTTCTTTCCTCTAAGGAAAAATGTAATGCATGGATTAGAAAAAAGGATACAGCATATAATGCGAATAAGAAAACAATTGACATACCTCGTTACTACTAGGATTTTTGTGAATATGTTTTTCTGATGTAATTGTATACATACAGCTTGCTATACAGCCTGACTTCAGCAGCATCATTTAATTGTAGGAAAAAAATTAAGGCATTACTTAATGCATTGCATTTTGATGCAGTTAAAAGAATTGCAGCTATCTTTGGTTTGAACGTCACTGCTACAGATTCATAGAATGGTTTAGGTCTGAAGGGGCCTTTAAAGATCATTTAGTCCAAGCCCTCTGCTGTGGGCAGGGACGTCTTTCACAGGATCAGGTTGCTCAAAGCCCCATCCAACCTGTACTCTTCCAATGAGAGGCATCCACAACTTCTCCGGGGAACCTGTTCCAGTGTCTCACCACCCTCATCATAAAGAATTTCTTCCTTATGCCCAATCTAAGTGTACACTCTTCTAGTTTAAAACCATTACCCCTTCTTCAGAGTTGTTTGTCTGTAGGTATGGGCAATTATTGATATAGTTTGATTCTGGAATGTTGCACCTAAAATGCTGTCATGTCCTTTGATCTCTGATTAGCTTCATTTCTGGCTTACAGTTGTAGGATAATGGAACTTCTTAGTGTTTTTCAGGGGTACTTGCTTTAGTATCGATATGAAACACAGAAAGAAGTCTTCAAATACCAGTCTAGTCATAAGCAAAATCACTGTAAGATTGGCTTACATAATGGAAGCTTTGAGATTTGTAATGCTGTTGCTGACTTCTGTATTGAACTGCTGAAGTTCAGATATTTGCCTGGGTATGGAGGCTTTCCAGAGCTTCCTGCTGTGAACTAAATAACCCAAAATACATATCAGAAATGGAACTACCAGGCAAGCAGCTAAAACATGGCACAACAGGGCTTGTCTTGTTTGTTCTCATGAATTTTGAAGAAATACGGTAATACTGTCAGCGGGAACATATTAAAAGGGCACAAAATTCACTCTCAGACTTTCCACTGTTGTGGAAATGTGACAACGGGATAATTTTACATCCAACAATTGTAGGTCACTATAAATGACAGCAAAAGCATTATATATCATGCATGTAACTTAGCACTTCTTCAGCCTTTTGCATTCTTTCGTCTTTGAACTGGCAATATAGGAAAACAGTAATGTACTTTCAGTTATGAAATTGAAGATTTTTTCCAAAACTTTTTTCATGGTTATATCTGAGAGTTATTTCAGTTTCGAACCAGTTGGGTTTGAAGTGCCTCTCTGATACAGTCTTCCCACTGGGAAGGGTGTAGTAACAGTACTTTTTATTTAGTTCTGAGTTGAAGTGATGACACTTCTTGCTGTTACTTTGTGTATCTTAGCTCTCATACTAAATAGAACAGCAAGTTTTGCGTAACTTTGATTTGTGAGAAACTTCGTGGCAATGCTGTAATAAAGGGTGATCTCTACAATGGTTGTATGTTAAGGCATAAATACATTGTTTCACAGAATCTGTTGGCTTCTCAGTATGAAACCCAGCAATTGTTCTTTACCTAAGTATTTCAATGTGGATTTGATTCTCTTTGTGCTTTTAAATCCAATTTCAAACTGTTTCCATCTACATTTATTTCTCTACATTGTATTTCTGTCTTCTAAAAATAAATTGTTTATGTATAATTTTGAAGAGAGCTTTACATTGAGGAAGCCTGAGATATTCCTGGTTGTGTGATCTTTTAAGAGCAAAAGGCATCATGCTCTTCCTATGTGCCACCTCCTGTACAGTGATGTCCCATGGTGGCTCTTCAGGTAGTAATCATGTGCATCAGTCACTTCTGAAAGGTTTGATATCTAGTTTGTGTGCTGTCTTGTCTTGTTTTTAAACTGGGAAATCGCTATCAAAAAGTGCTGTGAAATATCTAGGGTTATGGCTTCTTGTTTCATCAGTTGTATGTTTCATTTAGCTGAAGACTTTTAAATGAAATACGGGCTTAGTAAGTGTAAGCTGAATCTTACCTGGATTCAGTGGAACTGCCATGGGACTAGTGACTCTAGAGTTCAGATTGACAACTCTGAAACAGCCAGCCGTGCTGGACTGTGGTTTTCAGTGGTGGAGCCAGCAGGCTGAAAGCTCTGCAGCTCCAGGTCTAATTGGAGTGTGGTTACATACTATTGAGAGCGTGTTTGGAGCCAAGAAGTTTTGAGATGGGCTTCTGTATACTTAGGCTGCAGGGTAGTCCCCTTTGGCCCAGAGTCAACTATTGTAGAGGTTCCTGAGGCTATTGAATGAACTTGTCATTCATGTCCATTTTATTGCTGCTGTTGGCAGTAGGTTACTGGCAAGTTTCCTGAACATCTACAGCTTTTTAGGAGGCAACTTCTTCAAGTAAGACTTTGATCTGATTTGGACTGAAGTCAGATATAAAAATTGGAACTTTACAAACTGTTCTGGAGCCAGCACTTTTTAGAATTGCTCTGTGTGTAGAGTAGTGATTAAAATGCATGAAATTAGGGGGATAGAAATAAACTAACAGTTTCAGGTGCTTGTTACCCGACTTGTTACTGTGGTCATAACCAGCATGTACAACTGGCTTTGTATCACAAGCTTAATACTTTTCTGACTTTGAGGTACTAAGGTCTTTGTTGACTATGACTCTTCTTTCTGTTGCAGCTTTTGCCAAGCTATCTCCTACTCAACAAACTAGGAAGTAGTAAAACGTTGGAAAATGTTTTAGACTTTCACAGCTAATGATGTTTAGGGAACTAAATATGAAGAAGGAAAAACATAGGTGGGAGTGAGGGGTAGGAATAGGTGATTAAAGTTCCAGTATGCAATCTTGTGGTGTGTAATAGGTCTGGTGACTATTACAGGTACTATATTCAGAACTCTTACTACCATTCAGAAGAGAGATCCTGAATTCATGGCAGTTAACTGAAGCTATTGGCTCAGTGTTCAGTAGCAGCCAGAAAAGCCTGCAGAGGTGCTGGGCATCATCAGAAAGATACTGAGGACATGAGAAATAGTGTCCTTTTGTTCCTATGTTAAGCCCTGGTGAACCCTCTTCCTGAGTACTGGGTGCTATGGTCTGCATATTTCAGGGAGAATATATTGGTATTACAGAAGGTAGTAAGAAGATTTTGTTTAGTTTTTTTTTTTAAATCAAGATGACAGCTCTTGCCTTTGAAGGAGAGACTTAAAAGACACACTGACCAGTTTCGAGAGGCGAAGGTTATAGGAGGATTTATGAGTGAAGCTTACAAATTCATGAAGGTGGTGAATGCAGAACTGTTACTCACCAAATCCTGCAACCTTAGAACTACATGGCCCTCAAAGCTTGTAGGACAACTGGTTAGAAGGAGTCTGAGGAAGATTTTTGGTTGATTTGGGTTGATTTTTTTTTTTTTATTATTATTATTACTTTTAAATGCACAGAGTAGTAAACTTCTGGAATCCTTTGCCACAGGGTATTGTGGAGGCACATGATTTCAGTAGGTTAAGAAAAGGAATTTGAAGAATACATTGTCAACAGGTCTGTAAAGAGAATAGACAGGGATCTGCTCTCTAATTTACTTAATCACACAGTTGTATATACTGAGAGAATGAGAGGAATGTACTACGAAAAGGCTCAGACTTACATGTTCTTCCTGAATATCACTTTTTGTTGCCCCTGTTGCAGACAATGCTGAGCTAAAACGACCATTCGTCTGACTCAGTGGGATATTTCTTATGTTCTTATATTAGTGTGCATTGTGATCAGAGAATCTGTAAGAGATTATAGCATCTAGTTAAACTGGTTAAGATGATTGTTTTAGGAAGGCTTTGAATTTTTTTCTATTTGTCAATCATCAGTCAAAAACAGATTTTAAAGGAAATACAAAGTGAGTTGAAAAGAAAAGTAACAAGCTTAATTAAGCAAATAATGACAATTGTCATTGTTTTCAAGCTATTTTTTAATAAAGGCTGGTCATATAGGTGTGTGTTTTCCTGCCTCTTTCTCCAATTGGCATTTTTTTGTCTTAAGTTTTTTTTCTCTTCCTCCAAATCTCAGAACAGTTGCACTAGAAATAATGCATACTCTTCAAAATAGCAAAACCTGCATTTGACAGTAGACTCCAGGGAGTTCATAGAGGATTATCTTTATGAAAGCTTTATGTTGCAGCCTTAGTAGAAACTTGAGGGTGCAGAAGGAAAAAAAATGTGGAACATACTTTGCAGCTTTCTCATACTGTTAATCTGTGGAAGAAACCTGATACAGTCACAGTTGGGGATGTGAAGGTTAATACTTGCTACTTGAACTTCCCCTGAATTAATAATGGATTTTTCATTCATTGGGAAACTGACAAATGGTAGCAAATACGTAGATGCATAGAAAAGAAGGGAATAAATCTGCTTAAAGGTGGAGAGAATTGATTACCTGAGTAAAATTGACATGAAGGATGCTAAGACTGGAATCTTAATACGGGAAGAATTTAGAGTTACTATGGAGTTCATTGATATAATTAACAAAAATACCCTGACTGCGTTATGTAATGCAATTTTTACGTTGTCTACTTCATTTCCATATTACATGCTACAGTTGCCATGAAACGGGTGCTGCAAGACACATGCAAAACATATGGTTGTTTCTGAGGTGGAGAAAATGCTTCATCAAGGTAAACTTGTAAGATTCTGAGATTTCAAAGTTTCATCAAGTACTATATTTAAGATACACGTGTCATTCAGTCATCTTGATTTTTTTATCTTCACATATATTCCCAGTGTAACTTAATGGGTAGAGCCTCTATTTTCAGATTCATGTGAATACCTAACAAATCATTGGTTATTTGATGGCAATTAATTGTACTTTCACTGTATTTATCAGGGAATAAAAATTAAGAAAAATAGCATGCGTAGATTTCCTCCTTGTGACCTTTTCATTTCAATTTGGTGAGATTAATTTGATTCTGGGAGGGGACTGGTATGTTCCCTTCTTAACTAGAAGGCTAACTTGTGATGCAAAGCTTCTAGTGGTTTTGGAAGAACTGTGTGGACGGGAGAGCACATGAGAAGTATTGCTCTTAAACGGTGGGTTGTGCCCTTGAGAATAAGCATAGAAAGAATTCAAAATGCCTTCTCAGCCATCTTAGAGATGCTTCTCTTTCCTCACCTCTCCTTCATCTCCAGTAAAAACGAGTTTAAACCCTTTTTACAAATTTCAAAGCTTTCAGATCCAGACTTCTGTTGTTAACATGCTGTGCAGAGAATACAGGTCAAGTTTCAAACTGTCAACTATAACAATAGCTTGAGGCAAGCTTGATAACTGTTGTGATAGATTTTTCTCTAATGAAACCATATTCCTGAGGAATTATTTATAGTGATCTGAGAAACCTCATTTTTAAGGTTCTCGTGTATGAGGTTTGCTAACATATTGCTGAGCTATGAAAAAGTCAGCTATGCTTTGGTAGAATCCATGGAATGGCCTGGAGTAAAGGGTGGTGGCCTTGTTTTTAATTAATTCTCGGGGGGGGGACAGGGGGACACCAAAACAACTTATGTAAAATCTATTAATAGAATCCCTTAATGTGCACGTTAGCATGCCTGACCTAGTAAGAATTAAAATAATTCACAGTAAAACACCAAAACAGACAACTATTTTTTTTTATTTGCGCAACATGAAAAAAGTAGAACCTCAACTAAGTAATTTTTCTTGAAATTGTATAAGTGCTCATAGTTTCCAAGGAAATAGCTGACAGATTAAACCTCTTTATATATATATGTGCACACTTTTGCTGTGGGACCCATTATAGTACATTATTATTCAGGTCAGGAGTTAAAAAGACATTATGAAATGTGTTAAATGAAAGTTTATTTCTGGAAATGAATATTTGTAATGAATTTGGAGGAAAAAAAAAATACCAACTTGTGCTTCAAGGTATGAGTCGCTTCCAGGTATGGTCACTTACAATAGATTTTCCATAGGAATAGATTATTTCTTTGAACTGTTGCAGAGTGTACCATCTTACTCATTATTTAATAGAAGTCTTTTGGTCTAATCCAATCCAGTAATGTGTTTGGGGGAGAACTCTTAGTCATGCTTATTTGTAATTCTGATTTTTTCTGTTTTATGGTCATGTGATGAAATCAGGTTTATATCCTCTCTCATATTCTTGTTTGGATTCAGAACAGTGCAGAGTAGAGATCTGGCAAACAGTTAAATAGAAGTATCACTGTTTAGTAGGTTGAGGATGAGACCAGAAACTAATTATGATGAGCTGAATTTTTTGTTGTTGTTGTTGTTTAGATGTCTGGTAGTGAGTGGAGGATAACTTGTGGTTTTGATAAGATTATTCTGTTTTAAGTAGAGATACTGTTGAAGAACTGTTGAAATGGTTCAAAATAGCCATGGAAAAGCTGACTAATGTATTAGAAAAATTAAATTCTGCTAGGAATATTTAATAATCATGTTTCCATCATCTAGTTCTCACATACTCTTTAAAAATATGCATTTAAAGCATTAGTGATGTTAGTGTAAGCTTTTATATTCTATCATTTCACTTCTTGATCTCTTTTGCAGAGAGAATATGGGACTTTATGGTAGAATGTTCTTGTTTCTATATTTTGTCCCTTACAAAATTACTCTAAATTTTAATTTTAAGACAAAAATGTCTGTTCAGGCCACCTGATATTTAACTCCATGTAAGCATTCAGAAAAAGTGTATTAGGGTTATATGGAGGAGGGGGAAGACTATTTCATTATTTCTTGCTGTTTAATTTGTAAATGTATTTTGTATTGTAGCTTCTCAGAGAATTACACAATTTTGGTTTTATTATTCCTGGGGCTTTCTTTTTTCTCTTTTCCTGCCTGCAAGTTGTCAGTTTTATAGTTAAAACTGTGCAGTCCTCCCTGGAGCTAGGAACCTGTTTCTTTAAGGAAAGTTGGCCTTATGTGCAGTGGTATCTCTTGATTGTTTTGTGGGTTTTTGGGTTGTTTTTTTTCTTTCCTGCATTTGCTAGGCACATGTAGTAGGAGTTGCGACTCTTGCATTTAACAAGGACTTACAGGTATAGGTGAGGAAGGAAAGGAAGGACTAATAGGTGTCGAAATCAGTATGTAAGAGGTTGCAAGAGGAGAATATGGCATTTATAGTCTGATTTTTTTAAATATATTTTTTTTCCCAGCAATAGGGATACAAATATATACCCCTAACCTAATTCTAAGGGAGAGCGTTGACATGTTACAAGTATAAACTGGCAATAAACTTGCAATACTTGTTACTGCCAGAGGAGTGAGATCCCACTTAGGCAGGGTGTTTTGTGGATAGAGATTCATAAGCTTATAATGTGATTACCAGTCTTAAGTATAGACCAGAGAAGACATTATATTCTTGAAAGAAAGCTGAAAGAAATGCTAGCAATATCTATATCAGCCATACTCTATAACTCAGGCTGTTCAGTGTAAGGAAATCCTCAATGGAAAGTGACCTAAGGTTGGCCTGCAGTTGAATCAGCAACTTGGAGTGATATGTCATGACTGAGGTCTGGCTGAAAAGTAGGGTCCAAAGAAGTTTTTTAATACTTGTTGACCTGGTGCTTGGATAGGTGTTTGGATAAGATAACAGGAAAAAAGTAGCTAAATATATGGAGGAAGGTACTGTTCAAGAAAGCATGGAGCAGGGAGGGGAGAAGGCAGTTTTCCTTTTTTGAGCTATCCACTGGATAGGTGAATAGTTTGGGAGAATCAGGGAACTACTTAGTCCTGCTGAAGGAACCTGAGATAAGTGTAGAGGGTTTGGGTGGTTGGTTTTGGGGTTTTTTTTCAGTCATCTTTGCTTATCTGTTTCTGCTGTCTTTCTGTGCCTCTTGGATCCATCAAAAGAAGTGCCAGAAATCCCTTGGCTGCTATCTCAACAGGCACTTTAGCAACCTCTACTGGTCTTGCATTGCAACTTGTTGCATCTAATTTGCTGTCATTACAGCAGTCTTGTTATGCACAACGTCTGTAACCTGCACTATTAATGCTACAAGGAAATGTCCTCTTGTTTCTGCATTCACAGCACCCTTCTAATAAATATTTACAGCCAGGTTTCTAAAATAAGCTTTTAGATGGATTACTTTTATAGCATTTTTAGCCTTGTGAGTAAAACACAGATCAGATGTGATCAGATTAAAGCTACAGAAAAGCGTGAGCAATTTACTTACTAGATGTAGCTGAAGTATAAAGGCAGATATAAAGGTTTCATTCATTTGATTTTTGGGGAAGGTGAAGGGCATGCTGTTTACTGTTGCAGTGTTCTGCGTATTTCCAAAAGCTGTTCTCTTGAACTCACAAAGGCTGTTTCCAGAGTGGTAGCTGACCATAAATGGGACTTCAGTCATAATGAGTGCATCGTAAGTTCAACTGGAACTGTTCAATACAGCAGTTATCCTAATATTTGCACATTTCTTATGGCATGGACTGTATGTGATGTTGCGGTAAGAAAAGATTGGTAATGAACAAGAAGTGCAGATAACATTCTAGACTGTCAGCTTCTTTGTTTAGATTTTGCTAGGTATAATTATTTCATAAAATCAGTTTTGGCAGAATTTACACTGAAGAACGCTTGCATTATAAGTGTTTTGTGAAAAGTCAATGTGATATTAAGCTTAAGCTTTGTATTGAAGAATTGTCTCTGATCTGTTGAATGTGTGCTCTGTCAGAAGAAAGACGATTTAAAAATTTACTTAACTAGCTATTGGTCCAGCATTATAACAGCCTAGTGTTTGGCATCTGAGTCATATTTCACATTAAGTCGTCTTTGAGTTTTTTAATAAACAAGATAAGCAGTTTATTTTGTGTCTTGTACTCATGGTTCTGAGTAGCCTTTGGGAGATGATGCGTTGTTTACTTTCATATCAATAGTTTTCACAGAATAAAGCTTCAACAGGAGCTCCATCATGTTACAATTGCCAGGCCTTTTAAGTTATCTGGGGATCTTGCCAGTAGTCTTTAAAAGAACACAGCTAATTAATTCTTCAAGTTACTTAGTATTTCTGGCATAAGTGAGCACTGTGATCTTTGTTGTGCATGTCTCTCTTCAGCAGTATAAAGTCACACTGAAGGGTTTTTTGAAATAGCTAAAAGCAGTATGTAAAAGGATTAGTAAATGGACATTACTACAAAAATAACTTTAGAATGTACTGCACTGCAGTATTTAAAAGTTTTCCTTTGTAAGTAAACTCTGCTTTTAATGGTTTTAGGAGGAGTTCTTTCTCCGAGTCACCATTGCTGGATTTTGTTTCTGCTGATAATTAATTTCTTGAATAGATTTTTCAGTTTACTTCTGTAATGCTGTATCGCCCTTATTTTATGCCTGAGTCCCTGAATGAAGCCAAAATGTTGCTGCCAGCAGTTTCCCTTACCTCCTGTTGGTACCCTTTTCTTCTGCAGTCTATTTACTGGCAGTCTTGGCTGTTCACTCTTGCATTTGTGCCTTTTGTTTTCCACTGGTATATATAACTTTCTAACAATATTCTGAATGTCCTGCTGCCAGATTCTGAGTTCCGTGGCTGACAACAGCGCTACGTTTCTGTTCCTTAGGCATGCATCTGTCAAAATAACTTTCAGTTCCTTTAAGCTTTCCTCTAGCAAGATGGATACTGAGTCCTTTTTATAGTTCCTTTGTAACATCAAGAATTGGGAAAAAACCTTTTGATCTGTCTGTACTAGAGAGGCCTCATAAGGCCTCTTGGCCTGCCACTTCAGACTTCCTTAAGGTTAATTTGAGTTTATTAATAATCTTTAAATATCTTTGAGCTCTGCAGTAGGTTTTTCTTTAAGTGATGATTGGCGTGAGACCTTAATATTCATATGATACAAGTACATTTTTCATATGCTGTATTGTCAGTGAAGCCATATTAGTTACCTATTGTAATTGAAACTGAAGAAAGAAACCCTTTTTTTTGTGAGTGTGGTGGATATACTGCCTACAGGACTTTGAGTATATTTCTCTGTGAATGAAGATAGTGGGAGCAGAACCTATTGTGTTTATTTTCTCCCATACTACAGTAAATATAATCATGTTCCACCACGTTGACACATTTGATGCATGCCTACAAAAATTTCCTGGTAACTTTAGTAAAATAATAGAGTAGATCTTAATTCTAGCTCTTCCTGCACTAATTGCGTGCATCTTCTTGGTGCTAAGCCACCGAAACTTAAAAGTACAGTTGTAAAATAAAAATAAGCAGTCTCCCAAGTATTGCATGCTACCGACAAATAATTGGATTTTGCAAACATTGGATGATGCCCCATAAGTCATTTTATGCTTCATGAAGATGCAGAAAAGCTTCTCTGCAGCACTTCTTTGAATTTTAAGGTAATTATTATAATACTTTGATGCTGTTTCGGAGTAATAAATGGAAATTGTGGTCATTGTGTGTTTTATCAAGACTACAGACACTGAAAAATGAGCTAGAATACAAAGTTTTTTATTGAAGTGAAGCACTGGGGTGATGATGTGGAATGTTCTCCTGGTTTTAAATGTTTTAAATGTTTTTTAATCCATTCTCTGTCTTTTTCATGAAAAGGGTGGATGCATGAATCTCTTTCCATGCAGTTTTTGCTGTAAGAGCTGTGAAGGTGCTGGTTTGCCAATCTGATACATCAGACAAAAGATGGAAATTTATATGAAGAGTAAATATAAACTTTAGTACTGTACAGGGAATTTGAGATGGAGAGTATAGAATTTACTGTTCTGATAATGATATAGTGTATTGTGGTACGGGTTACTTTAGAGAAATTGGAAAAAAATAAGAGGTCTTAGGAGGATTGAGGAGGGGTTAGTTGTTTATTTAGCAGTAAGTTTAATGGGCTACTCAGTATAAAAGGGGTGGAAAAATGGCATTTGATACTGAACTAAGGTAAACCAGTTTCCTTCTTGTTAATAGAATCCTGTATTTTTCTGGACTTGCTGTGATCTTGCCAGCTTTGAATTTTAATTAGAGAAGCATTGCAGTACATTTATCATTGATAAACAATTGAATTATTTAGTTGCTTAATTTGTTGGGTTTTTTCCTGTGCTGAACAGTGTTTTTCTTAATAGTTGCTTAAAAGAAAGTGTAAGATCAATAGTGTTTTGTCACTGCTCAGATTTGTCTAGCATTCTAAACCGTTGAAGAAATAACGGGTGTTTTTTTTAGTGAGGCACGGATTAATTAATTTTTAAAATTGCGCTGCCACTGCCATGGAGTTGGCTTTTTTCAGAGTTTAAGAATGTAAGATTTCAGAGCGGTGTCAACCTAGCTCATGTTTTCTGTCTGAGGGCATGTATTTTAAATAATTGGGCGCGGGATCTCCAGTCCCTGCTAATCCAAGCCGAGGGCAGGTAGCTGCTAAAGGTGCTTTCAGGGGAGTGTGTGCAGCCGTGTGCTCAAGGGCCTGCTCTCTGGTCTGGCTGAAGCTTGTGCACTCTGCCTGGATCGTCAGCTCTTCTTTTGGGTCTGCCATAGCGAACAGCTGTTTTGCTCCAAGACTTCAGGGACTCTTACAGTATCCTTTGTTCCCAAACCTTTATGAATTGCTGGCTTTAAACCTGAGTAAATGTAAACAGGCTTTAGCATCGTTTTAACAGTATACATACATACTGAACATTGTGCTAGCCAATGCATGTGAAGTGGGAGAGGAAGGAAACTCTCTAGTACTTGAATTTGTGTCTAAAGACTGTTTCATGACTTCATTTTAACTTTTGCAATTCTTATCCCTTATTTTAACCATATTAATATTATGTTTAATGTAGCTTTTTTCTAACAGAGTAAAAACTTGACACTTTTTCTGGTAGAAAATAAATTATTGCTTTTTGTTTCACATGAGGTATTTACTTGTGTTTCTCTCTGTGTAAGCCAAGAGTTGCTACTTCAGTTGGCTTTTGAACATGGTTGTTTTTCAGATGTGTAGCTTGAGTTGTTCAAAACAAAGTATTTTGATCCTCTGCTTGTCCAGTGTTGCAGTTTCTGAGGCCTCTTAGGTGTGTCTAAACTTCAGTCTAAAGTATGACCACAGCTTGTTTAGGCATATCCATGCTACCTTCAAATTAGTGATCTTGGGTACTGATAGCAGCAGCCCACAGGATGCCTTATTAGCAGTTGTCTTCAATATTTCTCTACCCCTTGGAGATAGCACTCTTGGTATATGCAGAGTAAATTTGTGCAGGATTAGTGCAGGTGTGTATCTAATTAAACTGTAATCATACTGTGACTTAGTGTTAAATGTGTGCTCGCTACTTTTAATTTACTTATGTAGGACACTCACAAAACCCTATCTTTCCTGCTGTTTTCAGATCTTCATACTGGTCCCCTCTTTGCAGATAGTTTTTGGGGGTTTTGTTTTTGTTTTTTTAATCATAGAGGTCTGAAGGGAACCAGACTTCCTAGCTCCTGAAGAGTTGGGCTACTCTGGGTCTGTTAATAAAGTGCATGAAGAGAAGGGAAGCTGAACTTGCATAGTCAGATAAACAGAATGTGTATTCTGGGAAGGAATACCATAACCTGAGTTTCCAGTTCTAGCAGACTTGGCTGGTACTCGTCATATGTTAAGGTTTTTTTAAGTTGTGGTACTGTTTTCAATAGTGGAATATTTTGGTGTTGTGTACACTAAAAACTGTGGGTAGGATTGTGATCTATGTTTTATCAAGACATCTCTGAATATTCCAACAAAAATTTCTATTCTTGCTTGTATTTTTAATTAAGTATGTATTGTGATTATATAAGAGAAGATGGAATTTATGGGACTAAAATAATGAGCAGATGTTTAGTGCAGTATTCTTAGGACTTTCAGTCTTCACTATTTTATTAGCTAACAAGTTGGTTTTTCCCATGTATAGCGTGTATAGATGGAGTCTCCAGAGTAACGTATTTTGGGTTGTTTTGGGTTTTTCCTTTCTTTCTTCGGAGCTATTCTTAAATTGTTGGCAAAAAGTTGAACTGGTTAATGTGTTGCTTTTCAGATCATGTTAGCTATTATTGGAGGTGTTCTGGTTCAGGCAAATTACCAGTTGACTGGTAATTATATCAGTTCAGACCAGAGAAGACATAGGAGTTGAAAAAGTCTTATAATAGAGTGGCTCAGGACTAGTATATAATATAGTGGTTCTGTGGTCCTGGAATAGTATTACACCTGTCTTGTCATCCCTGCTGAAAATGATGTGCTTTGTGCTTTCCCATCAGTTCTTTGCAGGTTTTTCTCCATCTTTTCAGTCTCAAGAGAAGTTGTAGCATTGCACTACATTATGTTTGAATCACAAGTGGTGTTTAATGCACTAGAAAATTGTGATTAATGCTCCCCAATTAACTTGCCACTAGTCCCTTTTTAGTGCATAGAAGTACAGAAACACAAGGACGTAGGCTCACTTGCAAAGTGAGTGTGCCAGTGGGATTGTTGGCAAAGAACTTGGGCTGATGGGATCCGGGGAGCAGCAAGTACATGTGCCTCCTGGTACTGGATGCAGTTCTCTGCTGCAGGTTGCCATGAGTCAGCACATGGGGTAATAGTGCATGTTGAATATGAGGCAAAGAAAAGAAAAGCGGATAGAGAAGGGGACGAGAAAGTGAATAAATTGATAGAGATGTTTGATAGAGATGTTTGAATAAGATTTGCTAACTTAAGAGATAAATGAAAGTTGGAGTTGACTACTTCGGGTTTTTTATAAACCATATGTCACATTTATTTGTAATATTAGTTTGTATGAAGAAGATACCATTCCATTGTTTAACACATAGGTGCATTCTTCCAAAATTAATTGGTAGAAACTCTTCTTGGTAAAAGCCTATGGATATCATATGGCCAGGACAGGTAATTTGTATAAATGTGTTGATTGGGTGGTTGTGATATAATCTTATTCATAACTCTTCATAATTTCTTTCAAAGGAGAAACAGAATTAGTTGAAGAAACCTGAGTTGTTATAGGGTTGTTTCCTTCTAGTCATAATCTCAGAATATTTCTTAAGTATGTTGGATGAAAAACAAGTAGACTATTGCTAGTAAATCCTGAAACTTAGAAACACTGAACTTCTAGCCACAATATCCTGATAGTAAATAGTAACAGTGATGGTAAAGGTAACAGTGTAGGTACACTCAAAAGCTGAATGAACAGTATCTTCCTATTTTTTATGTGGACTTCTTCATGTTTACTTCTTCTGTTTTAAATAAGTAAAAATGCTGTTCTTAAAACCATGAATTTTAATACTTTGATAAATCAAGTATTTTTATATTCTTAATGTATCTTATAATGTCAATATAAAAACCAGGATAGAAGGACACTGATCAGGAGATGTGTCTATAAATGGGCAATTTTCAAGGTTGTGAGCGTATGAGGGGCAATTAGTTAGCCAGAGATGTTGCATGGGAAAACGTAAAATACAGACTTATATTTCATAATTGGAAAGGGGGTTTGTGTGTGTGTGTTGGTTTTTGGGGTTTTCGTTGGTTTTTGTTACATCAAAAATGCCTACTTTCAGTGTCTTAAGGCTTTCATTCCTCTTCCAGAAAATGCTGGGACAGAAGAAATGAGTACTCCCTTTACTAAGGCCTAAAACTGCCTGTTGAAAAACAATCCTGACCAGGCAATATACGAATGGCCCAAGGAAGCCAGCAAATTGATATTCAGGTTTTACATGACCTGCGACAGAAGTTTCCTGAGGTACCTGAAGGTGTTGTATCCAGATGCATGTTACAGGTCAGTGCTCTGTTAATGACTGTACAAGTAAGCAGTGTTGCTTATTTTAAGCGTTATGTACGGGCGTCTCCTTTGCAAGCAGATTTTTTTCTTTCTGTTTTCCTTTTTGAGAGACACAAATATACACAGCCAATTTCTTTATGTTGCACAGCAAGCTAAGTGTTAAATTGGCCTCTCTTTTTCCATGTCTAATCAGAGGTGGCCCAAGGTAAACCAGCCTGTAAATCAGTGTGTGCATGGAGACTACCATCTCGCCAATCAGTATGCTCGTGCCGTTTGGCCATCTCACGAGCCAAAACTAACTGTGGCAAAAGGAGGGATGCAAAGCCAACTTCGGTCCAGCAGGGACAATTTAAGGCAGTGCTACAAAAATGCAGCTTTTTTTTGCCCTGAGGGTCAGGGCAGGTCCAGAAGCAACTTTGCTACCTGGTCTCCATCAGGCTTCAAGGTAATTAGTGGGCCCTTGCCTGCATGCAAGTTGGCCCCACTGCTTTCCAATCCCAGCTCTCTTGGCCTGCAGAGCCAGTGCTGGTGGCCTTACATATCTTCTGCAGCAGGGAGCCTAGGAGTGTAATATGGGCACACCCAAGTTCTCTGAGTCAGGCAGGACTAGCTGGTTGTAGCCTAGCATCCACTGTGTTAGACCTGAGTGGGTATGATACACTGGTGTGCTTCTGCCCAGTGCTTCCCAGGGCTTTGACTGCCAGATGGGCTTCATTTATTTTGTTGTAGCTTTGGAGTCCGTGCTGCTAATCTATGGATTTCTATCGGGCTTGGAAATAAAGCGTTTTTATCTGGTGCTGCAGTTAGTGCTAAGGTTATGGACTGCCATATCATCAACTTCTACCTCCAGCTATCTGTTTTCTATACTGCCACTATCAGAATACTTATATGGCCATATTTTGTATCAACTTCTCCTCTGTAACATCACGTTAGTTACTTCAGCACATAAATTAATATCCCCATCCAAAGCCTGATATAGGGACACCTGAATGCCTAGAGTTAACAAATGCTGATAGACTTACTTAACTATGTTGCTTAAACATGTTTGCTTTGCATTTTCCAGTGATCCCAAAGCATCCATACTGATTGGATTTTTTTTCATTATCTAAGGTATTCAAACTTTGAGTACTCTGGATAATAAGAGGATTGTCTGAATATTCATACTGATCATCAGTATACACGACTTGATTGGAAAAAAGATGGGTCATGAGTTCACAGAAGCTAGCTGTCTCTGGACTATGGCTAGGACATCTGTGGTTATGATTCAACATTCTTTATATCATAATTGTTTGTCTTGCTTTTATATGTATTTTTATTTATAAAATACATATGTGTATACTTACATATGTATGTGTAGTCACACACACATGCATCCAAACACAGTGTTTGTACTGTTGGGAGTAGAAGTGTGACTGTGCCAATTTAATGTTCTTATTTTCAAAACTTTATCATGACTCTTCATTCATTCTAGAGTAAGAAGCTGTGAAAATTGCAGTTCTTTGAGAGAATTGGTTTTGATTTGCAAGAGAACAGAATTCTGCTCAGGGCTCGTGAGGTTTCAAGCTTTCATCAACCCTTTCTCCCTAATGATTTAGCTGAAGAGGAAACTGAACCAGACTATAAATTGCCTGTATTTGTTCTCAGGATTGTACACCGCCACTTTTATATTAGTTCTCTGTAGGACTAATCTAATTCTTATACTACAAGTACAGTCTTATTCTTCAAACATGAGAACTGCTTGTTGAGCAAGGTCAATAGACTTGACAGTGAATGCATCAGTAATCACCTTTTGAATGTAATTCTTGATAAATTTAAAAGCTAGTGCTTGGCTCTTGAGAGACTCAGCAGTCTTCATAACATTGAATACAGTGGATTTTTTTTTTTATAAAAAGGAGCCTTATAACTGTGAAGAAAAGATACTGTACGTCCTATACTTTGACAGAGATATGGGAGAAGGGTTTAGATTTTGAGGGAGTGTTTTAGGTCAGCTTTCAGAAGAGGATTTTTCAAAAATTCTGTAGGGTAATTAATGTTCTATATGTGCAATATTATTATACTAATTCATTACACTAGAAAGCTATTTTTTGTTGTTAACTGATTGCTTCTAAGACTCACCAACAAAATCCTGTCATGGTGGTGGTTCTTTGAAATTTCATGAGCTCTGGTTTCTCTGAATCAGTTAGCTTCTAGCTGTGCTACTGCTCTGAGATAGTGGGATTTTGGGGGGTTTTGTTTGTTTGTTTTTGTTAAAAAAGAAGCCTAACATGACCTCTTTAAACCAGCAAGTTTTGTACTTGGACTGGTGGTTAAGATTGGAAAGCAGAATTTGAGAGTACTTTTGCATGTGTTTGCAATACTGCTGGAACAGTGTCTGAATCCTGAGTTCTGCCTTCTTGTAGTTGAGCATAGTGGAAGGAATGCAGGAACTATGGTTAGGTCAGAGATAAGTACTTAAGGACATTATCAGGTATAAGAAATGGTGTGTTCACCTTGCCCCCACAATACCTGATGTGCAAGCATCATGTGTGAGGGTGAAGTTTTTAAACCAGGAAGTATAAGATATCCCAGGAGAGAACCTGAAAGAGTTTAAGCAGTTATGCAGTTTATAATGATATTGACAAGAGGCTTTTATAACAAGAAAAGTTTCTTCAGATCACTGTGAATTGTGCAGGAAAACTATACAGATACTTCAGTCCTCCTCTCTGAATTTTTTTAGCCAAACACTTTCAGCTTGGTTTTAAAACAAGGTTTGTAGCATTATATGCTTATAATGAAAAACTTAAGGGTAAACAGAGTATGCAAATGTCTTGAGGTGAGTAGCCCACTGTTGAAATATCTAAACAATATCTAGTATACTAAAAACAGAGGACCACCAAAAATCTAATAGGATGAAATTTAAACCTGTGTAACGTAGGGAGTAAAAAGTTTTATTGCTTTCTTGGGCTGACAGCAGTGAATGTTCCTGAAAGTTTTGCATCCCTCCATTCTTCCCAACAAGCCACCTGCATTCAGCTCTCCCCTTCTCCTGATTTAAAGGAGTCACTGCAGCATCCCCAGTCTGTGGACATTGTCCCCTTTTGTTCTTTTTTGTGTCTGGAGCATTCTATAACTACCTGCTCCTCAAGTCTGCGTCCTCTCCTTGCTTCCTCGTTTCCCTCCAACATTCTTATTCTTTCTTTTTTTTTCTTTCTCTTTCAGGGTGCCAACATTTTAAACTCAGTTGGGACATGGGCAGAGCTAAGGGGTATTGTTTTGCTGGAATATGCTCAGTTCTGCCATCAACCGGTTCTCTGATCTGTAAAGAGCTAGAAGCGGTTGAAACTCTGCCTCTGCCAGCCAGAAGATGCCAGGGGTTCCATGTGCCCCCGTTTTCCCTTTGAGTTCTCCAATTTGCTCATTGACGTCACTGAAATTTTGGAATTGATTGGATGCAGTCTTAAAAAAGAAAAAAAAATTGTCCAAAGAAATGCATTCAAGCTGAATGTAAGGGCCTTGCAAGCTTGGCCTGTTCCTTTTTGGTTTGGTATTTTTGGCCTTTCTGTTAATAATTTTAATTCACTTAAGTTCATGCAAAATCTGCCTTTAAGATCTTTCTAGCTTGTTTTTCTGTGGCATCCTATCTTTTTCCCTTTTCTGGCTCCCTTTTCTCCTTTGCAACAAATACAAGGCTGTTGTTCTTATCTCTTCTTACCCACTGTTTTGTCTGTGTGTGATTCCTTTCTTCACTACTAACTTCATTTGGTTACTTTGTCCTCTGGTGCTTATTCCGAACTGGAGCCGATACGCATACCATCAATTTGACCCATTTTCATATCTCTCAACTTTTCTGCAACAATCCTTATACGCAGCTGGCTAGTTAGATAGCCTTTAGGGAATCTGTTATTTTAAAAGGTTTTGTGGCTGGATTTTTTTGTGGGATTTATTTTTTTTTAAGAATACAGAACTGCATCTGGCCTGTATGAACACATAGTTTTGGTTTTGTGGGTGGAATTTAGCCTTGTCATCCCTCTCCCACTTCTGTTATGTCCGTCCTTCTTTCTTTTTTCTTTTTTTTGTAAGTCTGTAAGGTAGAGGCAGTCTTACTATGTCTGCACAACACTCACTATAACCTCTCATCCTGGTTGAAGGATGAGAACTACTGTCTGCTAGTTTAACAAAAATAACTTGACACAAAGCATGTAGCATGGATCAGTTTATCTTGCTTGTGTTATTCTTTAACTGATAATGTTACTACTTGGCATATGCAATTTTTTTCCTTGATCATATGCATTCTTTCTAGTAACTGTTTCTGTGTGCTGGATGAATTTGACACCTATTTAGTTTTAATAACATGTAGGCCTCAACAGGTGCTCTTCTGGCTGAAAGTATTAACCTGTATTTCTTGGGGGGTGAGGGGGAGTTCTGTAAGAAAAGTGATGTGGACAGAGAACAATATTAAGTAATTATGCCACTGATGCATGTTCACTGTTTTCTAAAAATCCTTATATAGGAAACTAAATTGGGAAGATCTGAGTACAATATTACTAAACATGTGGAAAAAGAGAAGAGGGATTAGCAGTTTGCTTCTGGAATGTTCTTAAAGCAAATTAGCTAGGTTGTGGGTTTTGTTCTAAGTCATCCTATTACAGATTTTATAAAGTAACTTTGTACGACTGTAACTATTTAAAAGCTTTGAAGCAGTGGTCTAAAACGAAAATACAAATGTCCTCTGGGCTTTCCATTAATAGTGCCATCTTGCAAAAGAGTAATCCTGCTGTATTTGTATAAACTGAATTTTTACATTTCTTCTGAAGTCATTTACAACTCCTTGGGTCGGCATGTTTCTTCTCTGCATAAGATTCACTTTCCATTTTCAGCAGGAGGTAATGCATAACTGCTATTGGAGTGTTTGGGAAAACATTTTAAATAACCATATATTTTGATTTTTGTTTTTAAGTTATTAACCAGTAATATGCAGGTGCTGTGAATCCATTCCTTCTGTCATTTTCCCCCTCAGGCCAGAGACTTGGCTGAAGATTGTTCTGAAATTGAGAAGGAATAGCAAAAATACTCATCCAAGGTGTATCATACTGTATGGTGTTAGCTTGTCAAGGTCCAGGATCTCCCTGTCATTGCTTCAGCAGCAATGCAGACCTCTGCCCTTGATGCCAATGGCTGAGTCGCTGTTCTCAAAATAGTAAGCTTCACATGCAAGCCCCTTGTGCCTGTGTAGGAGCTATTCTAGCCAACCACCTAAAGCTTTCTGTTTGATGCTACATTAATTTTTCAATGATTATTGGATGCATATATATCTAACTGTGATGATATTTTATCAGTAATGTCAAACTTTCATCTGTCTTTTATAGAATAACAATAATTTGGATGCCTGTTGTGCAGTTCTCTCTCAGGAGAGCACAAAGTATCTCTACGGTGAAGGAGACCTAGGTTTTTCAGATGATTCTGGGATTCCTGGACTACGAAATCACATGACATCTCTTAATTTGGATTTGCAGTCACAGAATGTGTATCACCATGGAAGAGAAGGAAGTAGAATGAATGGAAGTAGGACTCTAGCTCACAGCGTTAGTGATGGACACCTTCAAACCAGTCAGTCCAACAATGAACTGTTTCAGCAGGAACCACAGACAGCACCTGCGCAGGTTCCACAAGGATTTAATGTCTTTGGGATGGCTAATACAGTTAGTACTTCTAATCCAGGGCAGCATCTTGGATTTCACCTAGGCAGCAAAGGAGTATCTAACTTGTCTCAACAAACACCCAGATTCAACCCCATTATGGTAACTTTAGCCCCAAATATTCAGCCTGGTCGCAATACCCCTACGTCTTTGCACATACATGGTGTACCTCCTCCTGTACTTAACAGTCCACAGGGAAATTCTATCTATATTAGGCCTTACATCACAGCTCCTAGTGGTACCACTCGACAGACACAGCAACAGCCAGGCTGGACATCTCAGTTTAATCCCATGCACCCTCAGCAAGTCTACCAGCCTTCACAGCCAAGTCCTTGGACTACTCTTCCTACATCCAGTACTACGTCACATACCTCATCGCAACACTCAACGCAGCCAAATCAGCAAGGCCACCAGACTTCTCATGTCTATATGCCTATCAGTTCTCCTACCACTCCACAAGCACCTATGATTCATTCATCTGGTAGCTCACAATCCTCTGCTCATAGCCAATACAACATTCAGAATATATCCACAGGACCTCGCAAAAACCAAATTGAAATCAAACTTGAACCACCACAAAGAAACAGTTCTTCTAAGTTGCGTTCAACTGGCCCTCGCACCTCCACTACTCCCTCTTCCCTCAACAGCCAGACATTAAGTAGAAGTCAACCCACTGTTTACATATCGGCCAGTCCTCCAAATACTGATGAAGTGATCACACGCGGTCAGCCTAAGGTCTACATTTCAGCAAATGCCACAACAGGAGATGATCAAGTTGTACGGAACCAGCCCACGCTTTTCATATCGACAAATCCTGGAGTATCTACCACTTCTAGGAATATGTCTGGTCAAGTAAGCATGGGTCCTGCATTTATCCATCACCATCCACCCAAGAGTCGAGCAGTGGGCAACAGCACCACTGCAACCTCTCCTCGAGTGGTGGTTACGCAGCCTAACACAAAATATACTTTTAAAATTACAGTTTCTCCAAATAAGCCCCCTGCAGTTTCCCCAGGGGTAGTGTCCCCAACCTTTGAACCTACAAACCTTCTAAACCTTCCTGATCACTATGTTGAACCAGAGGGTATCCAGCATCTTACTGACCCTGTTTTAGCACATGTGGATAGGATCAGTGATGCACGGAAATTGAGTATGGGATCTGATGATGCTGCCTACACGCAAGGTAATACTCTTAATATAAATAGTAGAGATTTCAACCAGGTTGTCAATTCAGTATGTAGATTACAGAACAGGAAACAGTTGATAACCTTTGTTATGTTAATACAATATCTTCAACTTCAGCATTCATGAGCATTTCCTAAATAAATAAAAAAGCTTTATAAGCAAATCACAGATTTCTTTTTATGGTGAAGACATGTAACTGAATACTTGGAGATAATTCTTCTGTTTGTCTTAAGTAGATATGTTATCTCTTTAATGAAGTGGAGTCATAGTGTCTTCATTTTTCTGTTGTTCTGAAAGAAACATGTAAGTTTGTTCAATTTGTCCTAACGATTTAAAGTTACAAGTCTACTGGCAGATTTTTGAATCAGTTGAGATACTGTTTCCATTGGATAATGTTCCCATTTTTTATTTAAGAAGCAAGAAAAGCAGACTTCAAAAGCAATTAGTGGGACGAAGTGTTGGCCTCCATGTTTCCTAATGTGTGCCTGACAATAAAATGCTTAAAGTCTTGATACTACATTATAAAATGTGAGAAGGAACACCACACCAAAGAAAGTTTTAAAGGATCAGTGGTAATGGGAGGGTAAAACATAAAATGTGTGATACAGCAACCCAACCTGTTAATCTTTTTCTTCTGTTTTCATGTTTTTGCATACTTTTATTACCAGCTTGATAGTCCACAGGAGGGTTAATACGTTGAATGAGTCTTAGGATATTTAAGCAGTATTCAGGATAGGTTGTCAAAATAATTCCTCTTTGACCTCATTGGTCCTCTTTGGACTTAGCAAACAATTCAGCATTGAAAAAATGGCTTGTTCCATGACCACTCTAAATGTTCTTCAGATTAATTTAGCCATTTTTTTTTGTGTGTAAGTACAGTGATCAGGACACTGGAAGCCTGGTCTGCATCTGGAGTACTGTAGTAGTGAAGTAAATAAAAAA
The DNA here is from genome assembly GCF_018139145.2 of Gymnogyps californianus. Classification (NCBI taxonomy): domain Eukaryota; kingdom Metazoa; phylum Chordata; class Aves; order Accipitriformes; family Cathartidae; genus Gymnogyps; species Gymnogyps californianus. The sequence goes on from NC_059473.1 coordinate 55,700,784, forward strand.
CTGATTATAGCTTGTGCAGTACTTCTGGATGTAATTATATCTTTGAGAGAATAATCCATCCTAACTCAAGTGTCTAAAGGTTAGGTGTCAAAACCAAAGAACTAATCATCCTAGACTGTCTTTTACAATCAAGGAAGAGTTAAAGAACTTCAGAAAATGATTCATCTGTAGATAAGCAAAACAAATTGCCCTCCAGAAGTGGGGTTCCCTTTCCTTACTCTGAAGGGAGAGTTGGCTGGCTGTTTTAGTCCTAGAAGACTTTAGATACCCAGAAATTAAGCAATCTAAATCTTGTCCTTAGGCTCTGAATATTCTTGTAGATCATGAACTTGCTTCCCAAGCATTCTGCACTTTAGGTACCTGTTGGGGAAGGGTGTCCCTTCCTCCTGTTCTGCCTTTCTGATGGGACTGACTTCTACCAGGTCTGCCTCTTCATCTCTTGTACCCCTGGTAGCGATGGCTACTGTAACCTGAGTTCCTGCACAGTCTCTACAGGTTGCAGGTATCAGCATCCAGTTTATCAAGCTGAGGCAAGCTTGCGATGCCCATTTCTGCTATGCAGCCTAGAGTTCAAAAGCGTTGACTGGCTCATACCTGCTGTGGAGCCCCGTTGTTCCTGAAGCCAAGACATAGATGCAGTTTTTAGATTAAGTGTAGATGCATGATGTGGGCTGGTGCAGCTTTAGGGACCTTAGGGAGACACCATCCTTCTGTGTCCTTCACTAGTTCATATAAAGTACACTCATGCTTCTGAAGTTCTTTACATTCAGAAGTGTTTGGGATTTCTGGCATGTGTTGCTCCATTTCTGCTGCAACAAGCGCAGTATTTTTTTTAATTTTTGTTATTTAATCTTTGGAAAGTTGAGAAGTGTGTGATAGACTGACTTGTATGATCTTGATATCTGGAAGTCCTAATTATTGCTTTTAAACTTGAATCTTTTACTTAGAGGTGGGGTTTTTTTTCTGTTACATACTAAAAGGGATTTGAGTTACTTGATGCTTTCTATTGTGAGGCCATGTTCTAAGCTGCTTATAATTTAGACAGGCTGTGCAAAAAACCTTCCATACTAGGTGCTTGTCTCATTTTAATTTTAGCCAGAACACATGAGTGGTTTCTCTGGCCATGATTAGAGAAAAATGTATTCTCATCGGCTTTTCCATTTCTGCCCAGAATGCTCCTTATCTTGGCAGGGAGAACTGAAACTGGCTTAGGGTAGAAGGAATGTGGAAGGTGGAGTTGCTTTGGTGTCAAAGGAGATTTCCTTTACTTTGTTGCAGTGAAATACATACATATGCATGCTCCAACCCAGGAGAATAGAAGGTGTGTTGGACCCCTCTGCAAGTGCTGCTGCCTGCTACCTGAGAAGCTTTACTTCAGTTATGGTGTGTGTAGGCACTCCAGTCTCTTTCCATGATTAAATTTCTGTTTTTCCTCCCAAGTAAGTCGCAGTGGGTAGTAGAAGGCTGCCACAGATCTCTGTCTTGTTTGCTGCCAGAACTGGCAGTTATATGATGTGAAAAGGAGTAGGTTACTGCTCAGATAAAATCAGTTTAGTTACCCTGGAATGCTAGGTTATATCTCTGCCACTGACTTTGTGATGCTAAGAAACTCACTGTCACCAGGCTTTTCATAAATGATTGCTAATTGATGTTTCTCATTTTCTGGGATTCCAGTTTGAGATACTGTGGACTTACTTGCGGAAATGTTGAGAGCACTCATCCACTACTGAAGTCAATAAGAATTAATAATGGTGTGAGAAAAGTAATGCTAGGTGCATGCCCAAAAGGACAGACAAAAGAGGATGCATTTTTATGCTGATCTATTTAGTATCAGTTCCCTGTGTGTACAGGAGTATCAGTTCCCATTATTTAGCAGAGATTTCAATTTATAATATAATTAGTTTTATTAATATGAAGTAATAATCTGAAATTTGAATTTATAATTTACTTTTGTATAAAGCGTCTTATGGATGAAAAACAGTGAAATCCTGTTAGAAACTGAAAATTCTGTACTCAGAAATGTTTGTGATGTACACTCACTATGCATGCAGTCATATATTTTAAATAGTGAGGCGAAACAATTATTTAATAGTTGCTCATTCCGTGTGTAGCTTTCCATCTGTATAATGGGCAGGCATCCTATCAAGAAAATACATAATTGTGTAATAAAATCTTCAGGTTGATGTTTTCATACTAGGGAGCTTAAGTCCTTTAGTTCAATACTACTCTGCTTTTGACTGTCTGACTTTTTCATATTGTTTTCTTTAACTTGGGGAGGGGATGCTATGCATAGTTAATCATTGGTACCAACTATAGGTATGTATGTGGATGTACGTTTACTTAGCAATTCTTGCCACTGTTTTTAATGTAAATATGTTAATTGATAAACTAGTTTAGTAACTTGACATTTTGCACAGTTCTTGCTTTGTTTTCTTGGAGCTTTTTAAAATTTTCAAAAAGAAAAGCTGCAGGAAACAAATTTCTTAAAATCCTAACCAGTCCCTGTAGATGTTTTGGGGGGGGGAAATGGGGGGGGGGGGGGAACGACACAAAACCCCCCAAAAAAAACCAAAAACCCCACAAAAAAAAAAAACAAACTTGCATGAGATACAGCTGTGCCCTATGCTCCAGGGGGCCTCAAGCCCATTACATGATGTGATTTAAGAAAAAAATACGGCCTTATATTTGGCTCTGTATATCAGGCCCCACTCTTGAGCGACGCTAATTTTAAAAAAATTAAATGAAAAGAGTATTGGAAAGGGAGAACAAAAAAAACAAAACCAATGTGAACTGTTGAAATTGCTTATTAAATGACTGAATTTTGTGCAGCTTCAAATACAGATTTTGAAAATGTGCTCAAACATAAGTGTGTCCTGAGAATTTCATGAACCTACTGCCACAGAGTAATTGCATTGCCAGAGTTCCCCTTTCCTCCATGCTTGGCAAACTGAAATTTCAGAAGTTCATAGGCCTGTAGAATAGGGTGAAATCACTGTGTTCCTAGATTAGCTTTTTTCTTAGAAACACTTATAACAACAAAAGATGCTCTAAAGCAGTAATTGTTTAAAACTCAGATTCACAGAGGCTTTGAGAAAAAAATTATGCATGCATTTTCAAACTTACGAGTATATTCAGTACCTGTTTGAGTAGGTCTCTAGGAAAGGAAAAGTGAACTCTTGTCCTCCAGACTTCCATGCACCCTTGTAGTTTTAATGATTTACAGCCTTTTTGTGGAGAATGTGCACTTTGAATGTCAAAGGAAACAGTGGCATCTGCCAGAGCATTGAAGTGTACTGTTCTTGCCAATCTGCTGAATGTGAACATGCAGAAGTTGAAAAAATTGAATGTGCATAGTACCCTGTTTGCACATAATTAAAAAGTTGAACATGAAATCTGTTCTGGTTGTGGTAAAATAACGACGAGTCAAGGAGGCAATCTTTGTACTTCTTTTGCTAGGATGATTACAGTAAATAGCTTCTTTTTAAGGATGTCTGAATAAACAAGTGCAAGCCTGAGACTTTCTGGCTTGTACTCCAGGTTAGTCTATGTAGAGTAAACTCGGGTGTGCCTGTGCTGCCTGAATAGGTGGAATCCCCTTCCTGCAAGAAGCACAGGATGATCAAAAAGACCATTAAATGTCTCCTCGTGGACAGTGTAAACTAGATCTAGTAGCTGAACTGCATTAGATTCAGAGATGCCCTGCAGTTTTTTCTTAACGTTTTCAGTTGCTTTGATCAACACTAGAGGGAGCTGAATACTTAAATTGCTGTTTTCTGTTAATAAATACTGCAGTGGGATATGGGGAGACTTTGTCTTCCCCACCCTGTTTTTTTCTGCAGCTGCCAAATTGGTATTTAAGCAAAATTACCAAATTCTGTGTGAAAGCCTCCACTTAAACCAATGTCTTGCCAGTCCCTTATCCAACTTATTTTTAATAGTAGAAGTCTAGCATAGCAATATCAAGTGATTCTTCTTCTTTAATCATAATGGTAATTTTGTAATGAGCATGTTTAAAATCTGTTGGGATTTGAAATTGTAAAATGGTAAAGTAGTCACAGAGCTGCTAGGAGAATAAATTGGATCATGTCTGGAAAGTGATGTGAAAATGAAGAGCATGTAATAGTGCTGCGGGCATCCATCAGTGCCTTGTGCTCCCTGTGCAATTCCCTAATGACAGCTTAATTTCTAAACCACAGAAGTGGGAGAACATTGAAATCAGAAGTTGTGGTGTTTTTCCCTTTACCAAGAGTGGCTTAAAAGGGGGGGGGGGACACGGGACGGGACGACACGACACAGGGGAATGGGACAGGGGGACAGGGCAAAGTTCTCCAGAGATGCAGTCTTGCTCATAGTCTTACTCGAGGCCATGCCACGCATCCTGGAGATACTCTGGTAGCGCTCTTCCTTGCTTACCATGTCCAGCGTACTGGCTGCTCACCAGCAGCCTGCATCCATAGTTTGACAGGTCTGAAGAGTTCTGAGTCTGGTCGGTAGAGCACAGCTGTTTTGGTGCAGGTCAAGTACCAATAACCTGGCCTTCGAGGAGTTCCCTCAGCAGTAATACCAAGGCAATGAAAATAGAAGAGACTGTCTGAAAGTGGAAATAAAGTGTAAAAGGAAAAAGGGCTTATACTCTCCCTGCAAGAGTAGAGGCAAAGTGGTCTTTGATTTGCTTTCTTTATAGTTGCAGCTATGTTTCTAACTCCTGGAGTCTGTAAATGGGAAAAAGTTCCTTCAGCTGTTTCTAAAAGGCTTTTCAAGAGGGGAGGCTGTCTTTTGAGACTACTTACCTGATGATTCCAAGTCTTCAACAAAAATCTTTATCTGGAGATTTCAGTTACTATGTTTTCATACTACATGTGAGCACAGCTGCAACTTTAACTAGTGTGACTAGTGGCTACCCCAAATAAAGGTGCCTATTTATGCAAACGTCTCTAAATTGAACAAAACTAAGCGGAAGCTCAAGCAGCTTTGTCATTTCAGTATCTTTTGAACACATGTGACTCAAAAGCCTAGGCTGAATCTCAGTAAGGCCTTGCAGTTCTGTAACACTGTACAAAAATAGTTTGGCATAGTTCCTCCTTTTGAAGAACCTCTGGAAGACAAAATACGATGTGTGAATGAATGAACAGGCAGGAATTGCAGCAGAGAGCAGTTCTGCTTGCCAAAGATGCGGAAAGTTGCATCTTTTTGATGTGCTATTTTTTCCTCTGCTACTACTCAGGAAACCTAACCAACCAAATTTGAGTGCTTCTAATTTTTTGGTACCTGAAGAAATTGTGGTGAATTAAAAATCATGTTCCAGCCAGAGTTTTGCTTAAACACTTTGTGAGGCAAATTCAGTCTTTTTAAAATACCTTGCTATTGCTACTTTTTTATAATTTCCACAGTGCTATAAAGGTACCCATAGTCTGTGAAACTGATCCCAGTTTATATGAATTAGAAATTTAATGGATGAATGAATGGCTGTGCAGAAGTTGAAATGATTGTTGGGTTATTTAATGAAATACTTTTTCATTTTTATAGAAGGTGATTATTGCTTTGAGCAGTGTTATCTGCTCATGTGATGATATTTAATAGTATACCTACCTTTAATGAAATAAACTCCTTAAATTGTATGAATTTGATTGCGTCTTCTGCTGCTTATGTTCTTACCTTTAAAAAGCTGTGGTTTGAATGCTAACTTCATAATTTCTAAATTAGGTGTCCTCATGCCATTTTCTTTACAAATAGTAAGCAGTGTTAGAAATTAGAAGCTGAGCTAATAGTTCTGCACCATAGTTTAGGGATAAAATGGCATACAGTCCAGCCTCTGTGATAAATATAACTGATGTTTGCCAGTGGTATTGCTTGTAGTACTTTCTGGTTTAGTTTCATTTGGTGTCTCCTGCTATGACAACAATACTGGATTATGTTCCAATCCAAATAGCAATAAGCATCAAGATTTTGATTTTTATTTAGCATATATAGTGCTCTGTATTGCAGCCATCTCTCTGAAATCCTCTTTGTACTACCTGTTTTACAATGGTTGGGCTGAATGCAATGTAAGGAAACGTTTGTTGTTGGCTTCTGGTAGTCATTCTTATAGATTGGTTGGGTTCTTGAAAAAGATTTTTACAGATTACAGCTAAATTTTGCATGGTCATCTGTTACGTTGTTCAACTTTCTCATTGTATTTGCTTGTTGCCTGTAATGATCTGTGCTGTTTTCAAAAATACAACACTTTCTGTCTTATGGCAGAGATTTTCTTGTGAAGAGAATGGAAAAGCAATCTGTAGCAATGATTTGTCTGTATTTTCCCAAAAGAATACTAACTTTCATCTTTATCTGATGTTACCATGTGAAGGATAATAAAGCAGATAAAATGGGACTTTATGTATTGCAGCTTTACTGGTACACCAGAAGGCCAGGATGGAGCGACTTCAACGAGAACTTGAGATTCAAAAGAAAAAGTTGGATAAACTAAAATCAGAGGTCAATGAAATGGAGAATAATCTAACACGAAGGCGCCTGAAAAGATCGAATTCTGTTTCCCAAATTCCATCAGTAAGTTGAAACGTCTTGTAGGCTACAAACCTAAACCACAAGTGTGGTCTGTCACAATAAATTAAAGGAACAGTTGCTCATATATTGACAATATACTAGTGACAGGCAGTATAGCTAGAATTAAACTGGTAAACAGTGTAGTTTAGAGTAAAGACTAAATATGTGTTATTTAACCACAACCTTTCAGTTCACTAATTGCTTTGTGAAGTGTTGCTTTTAAAGGCAGTCACAAAAGGTTTGACCTGGCAGTCCTTCTGGATGTTCTTAGAGACATGATCACCTAATGTTTCAGACTACAACTTAATACTCATACTACTTTCCACACAAAGTATTTTTTGGTCTTCGTGTATATGCCAATCTGAGAAATTGATTAATGCACCAGTTTTCAGTGCCAGAAGATCAGCCATTGATCTGGTGGACCATTGGCTGTGTACTGACCGCAATCTGGAGTTGTTCAGTCAGCTCTGAAGTCTGATGAGAGAGAAGAATTCAGTGGGTCTGAAAGCTTTTTGTAAGATTATGCTTGGATTAAAAGAAAGGTCATTATAAGGGAAGGTTCTTTTTTCTTCACTTCTGAAATAACTAAGTGCTGTCTACCTATGTGTGAATGATAACTGATAATAAAATGGGAAAATTTAATCTAATGGGCAGATTTATTTTTTCAGCTGGAAGAAATGCAGCAGTTAAGAAGTTGTAACAGACAGCTGCAGATAGACATAGATTGCCTAACCAAAGAGATTGATCTTTTTCAAGCAAGAGGTACAGTATGTCTTTAGTACATCAGGAACTGTAAACGTTGATTTTTTTTTTCTTTCCCCTTCTTTCGCTGTCTGCATGTATCAAAAGCGTCTGTGTTACAAATGATGGATATACACACTATTTGGAAAATCATCACATTAGTTGGAGTGAAACCATGGAAGTAATTGTCTCCTAAGCCTGTTGCTTTTGTTGGCTTTATGATTTTCCTAATCCCATGGTCATTCCTATCTCATACTTGGCTCAGAAGAGAGAAACTTGTGATGCCATTTATTTACTAAATGCTGGAGGGAAAAATCTGGTTATTTGAGTATCAAAGAAGAGGGAGAAGTTGTTTTCTAAATGATACAGCCATACATATGTGTCTACCTCTCTTGTCTTCCACTTCTGTCCTGTATTCATCCTCTCAAGTTAGCAAATATAAAGCACAGTTGTAACTTCTGATATGCTGTCCTCCTTCCACTTTCCTTGTCTGCAGGGACACAGCCTTTGGTCATGAGGGTGAAATTATGAGACAGCTGAGCCAATTAAAGAGCTGCCGACAAGAGATCCCTCTCTCTTCCTGCTTCCCTCTCTTGCCACTTACTGTGCTCTGGCTCTGTATTACCTTTTTAGACCCTTTGCAGAGCTGATTCTGCTCACTAGCCAAGCAAGAAGTGTTGCATTCATGGAAAAGCTTGCTACAGCTGATGTGAGGGAGAGGCACGGGAAGGGAGAACTGAGATAGCGAGAGGGAAGGGACTAACGCTTTCCACTTTCAGCAGCAGCGAGCTGTTAGATCAGTCATGAGCCGTGGAAGTTCTCCTTCAGACAATGTACCTGCAGATAAGAAGAAAGTAGACAGGTGTACTGAATGTAATGCTGCACTAAAAACTTGACCTTAAATAGAATATTCAAATGGCATGTGATTTTTATATGTTTGTTACAGTAAATTGGAGTTAGGAGTTCCTCTAAGTATTAAATCTAAGCATATATAATATACTGCCTAGTAGATAGCAGATCTCTTTCAGTATAGTTACAATTTAGGAAAAGTCTCAGGTAAAATTTACTAATAAAATGCTGTTAAATATTTAAGAGTGGCAGAAAAAATATATTTAAAGAGTTTGGTCTGCTGCATTCTGTTTCTGACTTAATATTGTGTATTTTGGGCAATAAGTTTCTTCAGGTATGGTGTTGACATGACTAATGTCTCACTCAGCTCTGTATTGACACCTTGATGTAAAAGGTGATAAGTGAATAACAGTACTGTTTCAGAATTACTGCCAAAAAAACCTGATATGCTTTCCTACCAAAGTTTATTTTTAAAACTGCTGCACTTTCTTTTTCTTTTTTTTATTTTTAGGACCACATTTTAATCCCAGTGCTATTCATAATTTTTACGATAATATTGGATTTCTTGGTCCGGTGCCACCAAAACCCAAAGGTACTGTACTGGTGAAATTTGGATTTAATACTAATACCCGGTTTGCATCTAATATCAAGTTCTATTCTGTGAATCTAGTTTAAATGTTGATTATGAAATAGATTACTTTAAAAGTATACAAACCTTGCGTTTTATTTGTATTGACAGTAAATATGTTTGTTTGCTCTTGTTTCCTCTCTATTCATACATTCAGGAAAGAGAAGTATATTAAATGGGGTATGTTTAAAGATGGATAATATGTTGGGAGGTAGTTTAAGTAAATGGAAGCATCCATCTTTTTTGTTTTGTTTTTTTTTTAAATGAGCATGAGCAACATTGCTTAGGGATGAGTGAAGCTCGTTTAGCTGACTTCATTGTCCTTTGTGAAGAGTGGATTTATTTACATGTTACAATAACTCAGTTTGGTTACCCTGACTGGAATTCCTGGCTACTGTAGAATTTGTATTAACAATTTACATAAAAGCCTCTTCTGACTATTGTTAAATACAGTTTTAGATAGTTGAAGAGGAAAAGAATGCTGCCCAATATTGCTGAATTTATTAGTCAGTCTTGAACATTCTGCTTGTCATTAGGTTTTGCACATTACTTATTTTTTTGCCCTAATGGGATGTCAAACAAAACAGAATAATTACCTTTTGTATGTTAAATAAAGCAGAGAATGAGATTAACTTGTTTGCAACAGCATCATGTTATGACCTATAGGCAGACCACCAAATGAAATAGATAATCCACTAATGTTTCTGTGCAGTCTTTCTGTCCAGGAAGTTCTCCACATAATATATATGTGTGTGTGGTTGGTCCTTGTAGTGTGCAGTAACTGTTGTTACAAAATCTCATCTTAAGATATCTGACCATTCTGTATTTCAGAACGGTCTAGATAAATTGGCTTTTTTTGTCCTCCAGACTGTTTGTAACTCCTCCAAACTGATACTGTTCTTCATGCTTTATAAGGGTTTTTATCCTTAATTATCCAAGCTGTTAGTGAAAATACTGAGTAAAGTTAAATCCATACACAGTCCTATTAGACATGTTTTACAGCTGAACCGTGAAGAATTTATCAGAAGTTCTGTCAGTTACGTAGTTCCCTTTACAGTAAATAAAAACTAACCTAGCAAAGAAGAAAATTAAAATTTATTTTCTGTGACTAGTTGTTAACATTTGCATTGACTCATCTTCTAGGAACTCACAAATTTAAGTGTTTAATAATTTGGTACAGCCTACTATCTTGAAAATGCAAAGTTAACCCTGACTGGTTTATAAACTTCTGAAGTCCCTCTTATCCTTTCTCTTTCTTTCTTTCTCTTATAAAAAGTATCACTGCTGTATCTTTGTCCTTCGTTAACTTTAAATTTCAGTTCATTTTATTTTAAGTTTCAATTTAACTGTGATGTAGGCTGTGACTTAAACCAGAATTACCACTGTTCACAAAAGAATGAAAAATAATTCTTTTTGCAGTTGTGATCAGTAGCATTGTACTTCCTGAAGCTGTCGCTGTCATTTTGCAGCAGTTGCAGTTGGCTAGTTGCTAATGAGATGTGCTCCAGTTGAAATAATTGGCTAAAAGACTTTGCTACAGTTGCCTAAACTGGGAACTCTTAACTTGAGAAGTCACTCTTCTCTCTTTTCATCTTTTTCATCTCTTTTCTCTTTTCATCTTTTCTCTTTTAAAATAGTTGAAGGTTGCTGTCTAACACATCATGCAGAAAGATGCACTTGTATGCTTGGGAGGATTACTCTATAGCATGACAGAGCTAGGCATTGATTTTTCTTTAGTGTATCTGACTGCTTATCTGGTTTGAGGAAGAATTGCTCATACTCATTCTAAGGTCAAAATGTTAAATATGTCAAAAGGTTACAGAGCACTTATTTCTTGTCATAATGAATTTTAGACTGCTTCATAGACCTCAGACTTCTAAATCTTGTGCATGTTTCCTGTGTGGATTAATTTCTAAGTTTTAGCTCCTTTTCATGCAACAGCTTTGAACTGAGATCAGAAGGGAAGAAAGCAGAGTGAAGGGCTGGGAAACTTGCTTTTTATAGTTTCACCTTGTGCCATTTGGCTGACTTACAATCAAGCTGTAGTAGGGGGTGGTAAAAAGCTGCCTCTGTCACTTGTAATAACTGTGCTGTTCTCAGAGGAACAAGATAGTTCTCAGTTACTGAAAAAAAATCATCTCAAAATTCTTTCCATGCTATTCTTGGTTAGTAACTGCTTATCTTATCTCTTTCATGTCACAGATCAGAGGTCCATTGTGAAAACGCCAAAGACTGTTCCAGACGCAGATGAAGATGAGGGAGCTCAGTGGAGTTGTACTGCCTGTACTTTTTTAAATCATCCGGCCTTAAATCGCTGTGAACAGTGTGAAATGCCCAGGCATTTCTGAGCCAACAGCCCATGACCTTTTGTAAAACCATAGCAAACGTACAAGGAACTATGCAGTCATTGGGGGGGGCAAAAAAGCATTTATGCGTAGGATTTTGTAAAATTGAAGGTGTGACGAGATGGTATTTTGCTAATCTTAAATGTCAGCCCACAGAGCTCGTAATACCTCAGTGTTGTCTCACAGGCAGTTGAAATTGATCGGCTGAAAGGTAATCTGCTGAAAGACTCAGTTGCCAGCTGCCTAAACCATGTACAGTATTACCAGTATCCTAGTAACACACACCGTGTTCAGTGCTTGGGTGTTGCCCATCCTCTTCTCTGCCCCGATGTCACTACTGAATTTTGACAGGGGAAAGGAATAGAGTGCTAGCGTTTTTGTTTTCAGAGCTTTCAGTGAAACACTACATGCACAGAGGAGATCCAAAAGGAACAAGATTTAACTATTTAAACTGTTTGCTGCCACATAGTGCCTTCGATAAAGGGAAGAACTTCACAAATCAGTGGTACTCTTTGCCTTGTCTTCCCTGAAAACATCTCTGTGAAGCCAGAAATCAGTACAATCCTATCTAAAGATGAAAAGGAAAAACTGCATGCGTTGTCTGTACAATACACACAGTGAAACACCCCAAAGCTTTTCCTACTGTACATAGCTCTAGAGCCTGCTTTAAGTGATTTCTTTTCTTCACCTTTATTATTTTCTTGTACTTCTGTATGTATAGTGTAATAGTCTTTTTGTTAACTTTCTTTTTTTCCCTTTAAGTGATTAAGCACGATCATGTCCCTTTTTTTAAGCTTTTATCTGAGAGAAGCAATGCCTTAAAATAAGAGCATTAATAAGAAACTATGCACAAAGTAGCTTTCCTCTGCTCGTTCTGTACATTGCTCTTGTAAATGCTGATGATCTGTGAAGACCTGCAGATGCAGCGTGGTAAAAATGCAGGAAAAGTTGGAAGAGTTATGCATATAGTTCACTCTGTACACTGAGTTTTACGGTGGGTGACACAAGGTAGCATTTTGTCTGGCGTGAGGAAACTTTATACTAAGAAACTTTCAACCCACCAACAGATCAGCATCCGATTTAAGCTTGCTTCATCTGCTGGGTATCTTGCAGACTCCTGAAGAGAGATTCATTGGGGAAGTACATACAGTGCCAAAATCAACAGCAGCAGCATCGTACAGCTTTGTTCAAGGACTTTAAATGCTTTCCTGTTTTGGCAGCCAGTTTCTAAACCTGACTTTGTGGTGAAGTCTCATATTTATAGAAAATAAGGATAGCAATATTTAGGACAACTGAAAAAAAGGCTGGAAAAGAGAAATCAAACAGACTTGAACACTGAAGCAACCTCAAGCATCTCTTTATTTTGATGATCTATTTTTTTAAGGAAAATATTCACATGATCGGAGATGTATGTAACCAAGATCAAGAAAATGGAATTCCAGTACAGTATGCATGAAAGACGGCACAAAGAATTATGTAGCAGCACTTAGCGTGAGGCTGGAGGGAATGCTCATAATGTAGCAAGAGACAAAGTAGACTGTCACCCACTGTAAACATTTGCCAGTGGACGCTTTTATTAGGAGTTTTACAAGTGATCTATGTGAATGCACAGAGGCCTTTGTTTTGAAGGCTTTGCATTTTTTCTATGTGGGAAGAAAGTGCCAATCCCAGGTAATTAGGCAGTAGACCCAAAGCACTTGCATTCAATGCATTTTGTTTATAAAATGAGGCCTTGTTTTTCAGCTTCATCTGCAGTTCTATGTGAAGATTGACAAATCAGTTTTTACCTGTTTATTAATAAAACCTAATTTGGATATCTTGAGTTGATGGTTTTGTGATTTAGCTGGGTAAACTGCCTTTGTAACAGATAAGTTATTTATAAAAATTAAAAAAAAATTATATTCTAATGTTTGGGTTTGTGATTTGTTTGCTTTTTCCATGCTGTGGAGCAACAGAATACTCAACGGAACAATAAGCATTAACAGTATTAAAAGTAGGCTGATTTCTTATGACCAGAGGTTTTATTTCCGCCTTTGTTTTGTTGAATCTTGTGTCTTTCCTCCCATGCATTGTTCTGTTTAATTCTAATTCAGTGAGTGTAAGGAATGTGTTCCATAAAGTTGCACTGACAAGATTGTGTCCTGACCAAAGACGTTCACTTATTCATAATGTAATAAGCTAGACACAGGCCCTTTTTACTTCATGCTTTAAGGGTTTATGATTTTGAAATTATTTTTCTAATTCAAAATGGGGAACCAGTTTGTCCAAGGTAATAGATGATATACTTTGTGTACTGTTACTATAAGCACAGTTTAAGGATTAATATGGTTAAACTGTATTTTGGTGCTATGTATATTATAGTGCGGTGAGATGTGGAGTGTTCCTGGACGTGTCTTTCCCACTTGGAGCCTGTCTAGACAGACATTTGGTATGTGGAGTTGGGCTTTCCTGAGACAGAGTGATGCTGTGTAAAAGCCCTTCAGGGGGCATCTATAAACAGATTAACTGCAGATCCAGCAAAAAACATTCCTTAACACAGATTGATCAACTGGAGTGCCTTATCTGCTGTATGAAAAATAGTGTTTGGAGTGAGGAGGGCAGCTGTATATAAAAAGCAGACAACAAACTCCAATCAGCTGTGGGGTGGAAAAAGCATGTTTGGGGAAATAGGTAAAATGGAATTCTGCTCATCCTGTCAAATGCATAATTGATCTTTTCCCTGAATTTATTCAAGTGTTTATTTTCTGAAGGAAAAAAAATGACTATTTACATCTTAGCTCCAGCTAGCTGTGCAGAGCCATCAACACATCAGTATGAGGGTGTATCGGGCAGTATTTTCAATAACTGATCCTGGAATAGTGGGACAGGAGGAATGACATCTCCAGTGTTGTCTGTCTGTCCACAGACTTTGACCTTCACCTTCAGGGGTTTTATGTTCTTCCTGTATTTCAGGTCACGTATACCATTAGCTCTTCCTTCAAGTCGATACCAGAATATTGGCATATCACTATTGTATGTTTTTAAAGGATAGTTTTTTAAGGGTTTAAATTTTGAAGGATGAAGTAGAACTAGATTTCAGTGCTGAATTTTTTTCTGTTTCCTCATAGAAGATAAATATAAAAAATGAAACATTTGCAGTAAGGTTAAACTTTGTATTGTGAATATCAGTAGTTTATCTTGGATGCTGATTTATGATGTTACATTTCTGTACTGTTGGTGTCAGGGATCTCTGTAATTGTTTAAAAAAAAAACCAAAACACTCAAATAGATGATTTCACTCTTTAGCAGGAAGGGAGAAGTACACTTCTTGGCTTTGAGATGCTCCTGTTTATTTTTCGTGAATATGTGAAATATTCATCACTTGGTCAAGCTTAAGAATTGGGATAACTTTAGAAATGCAGGCAGCGAAATGAGAGAAAGAGCTGGTAATTGGACTGCTGTGTCACGTCGGCTCTGTGGAACTGACTTCAGTTTGCATTGCTAGCTTTCTAGATAAATTAGAAAAACATTTGTCTTCTGCAGTCTCCAATCAGTACAGCTATTCTGTTGCGCAGGAGTATGGTTATGTGTGGCACCCCTGAAATTCAGATTAATTGTGAGATTTGATATCTTCAGTCTCAAGCTAATGATAGATCAATTTTAAAACTGCATGGTTGGTATTTGTTTTATTTGTGTGAGCTTAATCAATTTTATGATCTTGAAACGTCTACCTTCAGTGTATTTTGTAGATGCCCAGGGAGAATACATTTTACATTTTAAGAAAAGTATCCCTATCAGTACTGCATTTCTTCAAATTCCTCTGCCTTGAATGTACATTGGAGCCTGGACACAAATTAAAGGAAGACTTGCTTAAGGATGTTGAACAAGCATTTTAAAAAAAAAAAAAAGCCAAGTATTGAAATCTACTGAGTATTTACCCTTTTCAATACTACTACTTTGGTATTCTAAAATGGGAGTATTGCTATAAAGCAGTGGCAGAAACTTTTCAATACAGTTGATTAACAGCATCTATAATGCAGCTTGTGAATCCATGGCAACTCTAATATTTAGCTCTAACTTTAAATAGCAAGGAAATGCTTTGACAGATTTCATTTATTTTATTTATCTCTTATTTGTTAAAAAAATCCTTATAATTTGAACAGAAAATACAAATCAGCTTTAACCTTTTGATTCCTTTTATTGGTACAGAGTAGAATGATTACAGTGCATTCCTTTTTCAAGCCTGACTGCTTGAATAGCTCTTTTATTGCTAACTTTGAGGAACAGTCTTTGATTTCATGTAGTCCAAAATGCCTTGTGAGGCTCATATTTTGTGTAAACTACTTAAGTTACTGGAGAGTGAGAGAACAGGAAGAGTTAGTAGGAAATGTTTGAGGGCTTCAGGCTCCATGACGAGCTTAAGTGCTATAGGAACACTTGGGACTGATGATGAACGTAGAGAATGATGTGATCAGTCTGAATTTCAACTTTTTTTTTCTTTCTGATACAATTCTCAGTGTTTTTTATTTGTTTTTCTTCGAGCAGTTCTGTATCAGTGATATGCTTGCTTCTACAGTAGAGCTGCTCAAATAGTGCCACCTTCAGAGGCAGCACTGGTAGAACTCAGAAGTGCTTGCTTCAGTCAGACTTTAGACATGTTAATTCCCAGCAGTGTAAGTGGATATAATTATGTTTTCATCAAATATACAGATATTTTTAATATTTAACCAAAATGTAACAATCTCCGGCCAGTGCAATGCTGCTGCAGGCATGAGTTTAGCTGACTGTTTTTCACGGTGTCCCATTCTCTTCATTGATTTAAGTTGCAGATACCTGTGTGTAGTTACAGAGGACTCTGAGCCAAAATGATTACGTGGGTTCAAACTGCCTATTATTTGCAAGTTTATTTAAAATAATAGAACACTATCATATTGCATGTGAGTGCAGATTTTGAAGGAGAAAAGTAGCATATCAGTTTGGGTACTACCTAAATGAGCAATTTGAGATGCTTATATAAACCTAATGCCATTTTTTTATGGATGTGCATTGTGTTATGGCTTTAAATTCTGTGACTGTGTGCTATTTTTCCACACTGTTTATAGGAGTACAGTGCCAATACAATTTTGATGTAGTTGATTTGGAAACAAATGGAGAAAATTTATATTAAGCATTTTTAATGTGGTTTTGTCTTAGTAGATATCAGCAGACCACATCCAGGCTGTGACTGCTAAGCTTTGCCTAAACTCAAGTTCCTAGTGCAAGTGATTGAGATCCAGGGCTAAGAAATACGGTGATGGAGACATAGAGGAAATGGACTAAGGAATGCTCTGTCCTTTGTTCTTCTTACGCAGAAGCATGTGGTGTTGTTTTTCTTGCACCCCACTGTAACATGCAAACTAAAATGTGGCAAACATGAGGCCTCAAAGCCGAAAAGGCTAGAGTCGGGAACTTGGAACATAGCATCCATAGCATGCCTGGCCGGGAGGACTTGTGATGTGCTTCGTCTGTGGTACCTTAGAAGTCTGTTGGTACAAGTAAATGTGTTTCGTTTATCACGTCATGTAGCCAGTCATCGGGGGGATTCCTTGGTTTTGTGGTGGTTGACCGAGTTGGTTGCTGTGTTACGTTCCTGGGCACGACGACCAAACGTGTTTGTATCCTGTGATGTCTTTGCAGACTTGTACAATACAGTGCTAAGCGAGGTCAGCAGAAGAACAGTAAGGTTAGGGAACAGCAGTGTCGGAGTTCAATTTACATGCATTTTGACAGGAAAGGATGGCCGACTTCTCAGGCTCGCTTCAGAGGCAGCGGGAGGTGCATTCTGTGTAGGAGGTACCCAAAAACAGTTCAACACGAAACTCATTTCCTGTCACATAGAAGGAATGTGGGTGTCACCGCTGTGTACCGGCTCACGTGAGAGCCACGTCTCCATCGCCTGCCGGGGCCTCGCGCTTGGCGCGTTTGGTTACGTGCCGAGGAGAGGTTCACAAGGTCCTCCTGAGAAAAGGACGGTGCGAAGCGAGTCCTCGGAGTGCCTCATCTGGCTGGTACGCAGCTGCTTACCCACAGCGGAGGAGAGGCACCTGCAGGTAAAATGGGTTATTCTGCCTCTATGGCTTCCGAGGTTGGACGCTTATTCCTTAAAATAGACACTTCATAGTCTCAAAAGGAAGGCTAATGCACCGGTAATTCTGGATTAGCTTTTTACTGTCATGCTACAATAATAAACTCTTAAAAGTGGTGTTTTCTAATTAAGGTAGTAAATCTAGAAGTGAGTTCAAAACAGGTTAGTGAATATTGATAGCTCTTCTGATGTGACAGGAAGCATGTGTTTCAGATGAGAGGATGAATGTTTGCTTGAAGTGAAAACTTGATTACGAAAATTATCAGCCCAAAAACTTCAAATAAAGAATTAGTTTTATAGTGGCTTTGTGTTGATCTAAGATGATAAGCAAAGCAATGTTTGTGTGTACGGAATGTCTCTTCTCAGCTGATACAAAAAAAATTACTTCATTTACAAACACTACTCATGGTAGCAACTCTGTACTTCATAGTTAGCTGTAAATTGTAAGTTGGGGAGCCCTTTTTTTAATTTATTACTTTTAATATTTGGCATTTCATGTGTTGTATCCTGGGTAGAACATAATTAGATGGATGGATTTATTTTTTACAAAATCTTCTCAGTTTTGCTTTTGTTGTTTGCTTTTGTTTTGTGTTAGTCAGATTTCCAGAATGACTTGCTTAGTGTCTTACAATATTGTAATGGAGGCTTACTGTCACTCGGTCTGGGGAGCTGCTGTTTGGAAGAGATGCAGAAAATACTTGGATGCGTTGCACCGCTTCCCACTCCTGCGGTTACTTTGGGGCTGGAGCTGACTGGGAGCCTGTGGACAGTAGTGAAAAAGTGTGAAATGCCACTCAAAAGGCACTTGGCCAAAACTAAGTTTGTCTAAAGGGACCTGTTAGAGAGGACAGGGAAGGCAAATCGGGAAAGCTGTAAGAACCAGCACCTTGTCCAGCAATTGAAGCAGCAGCAGGCCCAGTGCTTCTTTCTGCTGGAAGATTTATGGCTCCAGGGTTTGTACGCTTCCTCTCATGTATAACCTGTAAAGACGTCCTAAAGATACTAGATGTTTTCTCACAGTCTTTATGTTGCAACAGCGTTTTTTGCTGCTAATAGGAGTGGAATGGGGCAGGAAATAGTCAAAGGATCACAGGAGATACTAAATAAAAGTTGTAAAGATATCACAGGTGCAAGTACCACCACAGCAATCATTTGTCTTAGCAATATTGCTGTGTCACTGGCCTTCTGAAAGATGCTCTGCTCTGGTGACATGGCAGCTCTGCTCCGAGCAGTGTGCAGAATGTGAACCAAAGATTTTGCTGTTCTCTGTGCCTTCATTCATCTCTGTCTTTGCCTTTTCAGCTTTCCTTTTTCCCTCACTAATTAGAGACTTGAACGACCACTCAAGCCAAATTTCCTACATTTTGTTGCAGCTATCCGGTAGCTACAGTGAAAATTTGGGTTAAAACTGGGATGCGTCTTTTTGTTTTCTTCCATGAGCCTTTTCCTTCCCTCTGTGTTTTGGGGCCAGAAATCAAATTTAAATATGACCTGAGGAAGGAAAATACTGTCTTCCAACAGAGATACCTGACACAATTATGAAGTAATTGTCATGAGGCGTCTTTCCTGTCTGCAAGAATCACTTTTTAGTAGCCAAAGTCTACAGATTAAAATTGCTGTCAGAGAGAGGATGTTGGATGCTGTCATTGGGCATCCAGCTTGAAGTCTGAATGTGGTTTGATGCTGTGTTACAGACTTGTTTGGTTTGGAGAAAGTTGCCCAGGTCCTTGTCTATCTGTTCCACGGCAGCAGTATGACCTTTCTCGTTTTGCAGTGTTTCTTGTGCAGTTGCCCTGCGATTGTGAAAGCATTTGGAGGTGCGTACCTTTTTTCATGTCTTCTATCCATGTTCCTGAATGTTAAGGTTTTCAAGAAGTGGGGCTGTGTACTAGAGGTTCATACTATACCGGTGCAACTAAGCTGCTGCTGTACTTCAGTTTTAAAAAAAAAAAAAAAAAAAAAAAAAAAAAAAAAATTGAAAAGGCAGTGTAACTCTTGACTTTAGAAACCCTTCCTAATCCTTGGCACCGCTGCCCTGTACATGAGAGAGAAAATAATGTCATATTAGTTGTTTTTGAGCTGAAGGACATGACAAAAGCTTTCCTTCTTTAATAATTATTAGCAATGGGGGGTGTTTTTCTGCTGAGCTTGATACTTTCAAATTAAATTGCTTAGGCTTTTTGAACCCCTAAGGAAACCAAGTGCTGTGCTGCCTGGCCAGTGTTCTGCTCCTACAAGCTTCATTTCTGGCCCTGGGACTCTGGACTACATGAAACAGAACAGCCAGCTAGCAAGGGCTGAGGCTAAATTTCTTTTTTGTTAATGGACTGTACAGCTACCCCAACGGATCTCACCAGGGAGTGCTTTTCTGCCAGCCCCAAAACCCTGGCCGTCAAGCTCCACCCTCCCAACTTATCAGTAGCTTTGCTCTGAAGAACAGACTTTACCATTTTTCAAGGCCACTGTGATGCGTTCCAGTTCCTAATGCTTCCTGAAGCAACAGCAGAGTTGAGTGATGGAGAGAAATACTTTACTATTCACATGATTTACAATTACACCCAAAACAACTGTCAGGCATAGCTGTGCTCGGAAACTTCCTTCCCACCTAGAAAGCTCAGCCGTGTTCAAAGTGGATATAAGTAACATGCGAAGGTATGTCTTACATAGTTTTGTTGAAAAGTATATCATTCATCTCCTGATCTATTGCCTCATGTTGGTTTTCATTTTCTTTCACTTCTTTGATACTCTCCTATCTTTTCATCCTATTCTTTTCCTGGACCAATACCTGTATCCTGATATCAGGATTGAACCTATTGATCTTTGATTGCATACAGTGGTTTAGTTCAAGACTTGAATCAGCATCTAGGTCTCACTTGAACATCAGTCTGTCACCTCATGGCAACCATGCTTTTCTCTTGGTCTTTAAAACACTTTTATTAGTTCTAGTGCTGCCCCAGAAGGTGGTAGGCTGCTATGTGGTGATTTCAACTCAGTGTCTTTTAATTTCACATGTGAAATTCATCTCACGAGACTTTAAAACAAAATGCATTAGTAATGCTTTGGAGCAGGGATTGCATCACCCCCCCAGCTGGAAGTGTCCTCGTTACTAGTTCACAGGGTTGTACTCTGCGATGCTCCCATTCTCTGTGGAGCTATTGATGAGCTGTGAATCCTCTGTTCTGGCACCAGAATGGCACACCTTCCCTAGGGGCAACAGGGAATGGCTCATCTCAGCGTTGCCCATCGTTCGGTCACAGCTGCCGTTTTCTGACTAGTGTGGAAGGGCTTCTACTTCTGAGGCCGAAAGGAAGATGTTATCACGTGTTGATTAAATTAACTTTTTTCTGAATTTTGATTGTATGACTGCAGCCAGGTCTCAAAGGTGACACAGCTCATTTCACAGCACAATTGGATTCTGCTGTTACTGCCATAACCTAATTGTTTTTCTTTTCATTTTTTTAAGAGTAAAAGCATTTAACTCCAAACTTATAAAAGACCAGTGAGTAAACGACACCAGTGAAGGAGTTGTGGATAAGGGCCTGAGGTAGGTGGCATAAACTGGATTGCTCAGAGGCTTGTTTTGTCTGTCGTTAGTCATCTGTTAGCAACTCCTGTGTGATCCTCTAAAGCAACATACATTGCTCATGTTTGAAAGAGCTTGCTTTCTGTGGTATTCTCCACCCTGAAACCCTGCTGCATTGTATTTAGCTACAAAACCAGCTCCGTACCTGCAGTTTCTGTTGGCTGCTTCTGGATGTCTTTTATTTGGTGGTTTGAGAGGGTGCCTGCCAGCTGTCAGGACACAGGCACAGTTAGTTCTCTCTGCGTGTCCTCAAGCAGTAACACGAGCCAGCACGCTCACTGACCTTTTCCAGATGTTTTTTCATCAGCCTCCGATATCTGGATTGATGGAGTTTGCTTTCCCTGCCTTTTTAGCCCTTTCCAGTCTGGAGCAGGTAAGCCTGCTGCAGTGTTGTGAGGGGTTATACCATGGTATGGGCACGGGGAGCTGCCAAACCGTGTATTTTCTCATTCTCTCTTGACTTCCCTGCTAGCATGTTTGATGGTGCAGGGCTTGATGTAATGCACATGATCTACTGAGTCAGCACTGAGCTGGCAATGTTTTATTGTACTCTTAACCTCATATAGAGCTGTCTGGTCCCTTGGGCAGGCAGGAGAGGAGCCGGTGTTTCCTGCTGTGTTCAGAATCACGACAAGGCCAGCCTGTGGGAACCTTTGCTTTCAGCTGTGTGCAGCTTTCAGCGCAGATTACCCTGCACTTCAGATGCCATGTACTGAAGAGCAGTGTTTCCAGGCAGGGCCACAGCAGCACCCCTGGGCATGTTCCAGCAAAACCCTGTGTGCAGCCTGGGTTGTGGGTCCTTTCAGCTCCCAGCTCTATATCGGTGTGATGTAACATATATACATCATAAAGTATATATGACAATCATAAGTCTGTGTCCTCCGGAAGATTTGCTTTGGAAGTTGTGCAAGAAGGATGGGGATGTCTTTTGTTTTTACAGATTCTTGTACATATGATAGTCTAGAAGCACGTGTAACTTTTGTAATATTATTACTAATGGCTATGATGCAATTCTGCCTTGAAATGGGACAAACTGCATTCTCCAGAACATAAAAAAAAGGACTACATTTTGAGCCCTGAAAGCCAAGAGCTGGGCACCAAAGATGCAGTATTTAAAGCAGGCCTGAATAAATGAAAGCGAGGATGGCACAGCATTGGGAATCATCTGCTGGCCCATGAGCAAATACAGGCTCCATCAGGAGGTTCAGGAAATCCTGCCTTCAAGCCAGCGTTGCTGCTGTGCCAGTGATGCAATAGCTGGACCCAAGGGGGTTATTTGTGCCTCTGGCAAGGAGCTTAGAAACAAGGCTGCAAGCAGGTTTCAGATAGCTGTGAGCTCAAGCCTGCATGTGCTCTGTTGCACATCCAGCCTCCGCCTAGCTAGCGGAGAATTTTATTTTCAGTTTTACAGAGATGTGGGTGCACAACCCAGCTTCCTGGCCTTGGGCAATTGTACAGCTGTGGTGACCCTGCCCCCTAAAAAGGCAAGGAAAGAAGGTGTAAAAGGAATGCAACAGGAAATTGTGGCATTTTGAATTGCTTTGGAAGAAGCTCCCCCCCCCGCCCCTTAATGCTGCCTTACAGTTGTATGCCTGGAATACTTGTTGTGTCAATCAAGAGTTAGGGAGATATACATATACAAGATAATAAACTTAATTAGTTAAAATCTCTTGTGTTCAGATTGACCGATAATGTCCAAAGTACACCTGGAAAGACTTTAGAGATAACGTTTGTAAGGCAATGCTCTCTGGACTCGAAGAGAAAGTATTTTTCCAATTAATTTCTGTCTAAGGGTTGGCTGTGATACTTATGCAATTGGCAAACCTAGTTTCAGATTTCAGCTTTAAAATATAATTGGCAGCTCAGCAAATTCATAAAATTGATCCCCATTCACACTTATTTTTGGCTTGCATTAAGAATGTGCCAACCTGGAACTCTAAACTTAACCCCGAGTGACTTTCCCAGGACTGCTGCCCTGAAAGGGAAGCCTGGCAGCAGCACCTGGGCCCCAGCCAAGATAAAGCCTGAGCTGCCGATGTCAGGGCAGCCATAGCTTGAACTGCAGGTGAGGGGAGAATAAAAAGATGGAATAAAGGTTGGATTTTGTAAAATGCCCCCTTTCTGAAACCCGTTATTCAAGTGATCCTGCATTTGGCTCTCACTGCTCCATGGTCTGACATGGTGCTGCAGCTCCTAAGACCGTCTGAGCTGCCATGCGCACTTTTAAGGCTGCTTAAACATAAAACAGATGCTAAAGTTAAGATGCAGTGTAAATGCTTAACAATGCAGTGTGTTTCAGTTCTGTGTAGGAAGCAGCAGCTGCAGAAGGCAGCAGAATCAGTTCAGCCGCTGTGATCAAGCTTCCCCTGTGGGTGCAGGAATTGCGGGAGCCTCTCTGGCCCAGAGGCCCACGCGAAGCTGTCTTCATGTTGAGCAAAGCCAAAACTCCACTGCACAGCCCTCCAATGCATGCTGTCCTGTCGGTTCTGTTTGATATACAGATGAAGTGCATGCAACCCCTGCTGATGGGATTTACACGAATGGATGGGACTGGCTTGGGAAAGTCAGCCCTGGAGCAGCAAATCCCATTTCTAGTGCTACCACATTGACACCTTGTGGTGGACTTGCCCATCATATTTTTTAAAAATACATTATTGATGTATGTCTTACAGATGTCAATTGCTAGACTTTTCCTAGAGGCATTCCACTTGGCTGTTTATACTTTTTCTTTCAACAACTCTACTTAAGCTCCCTTGGACAAACACAAACATTGGAACATCAAAGATCAAAGTGCAGAGGCTGACCTAAACCAGTGTCTCCCAAATACCATCCCCAGTTGCATATCAATATCATAAAAGATGAACAGAAATAACCCTGGAGAGTATTTTTTTCTACTCATCTAGAACTTGGATTCTCTGCCCCTTTTTTCCATAATATTGTTATTTTGACTTCAGCTTAAACTGATACCTTTTCTTCCTCTTCTGCAAGGCTTAAATATGACCTATGTAACCTAAGAAAGATGCTCTAAAGGTTTAAAGATCTTCCATCTGCTTCAAGTGAAGCCAGGGCTCCAAATCCACCACACGTCATATATTACGTTATGAGCAAAAGGATATTCAGATGCTGAAGTTCTTCTCTGAGAATGTTGCCCTGCTGGAAATAACATTTTTACAAGCTTCTGTATTCCCTTTGGTCTCTTCCTAACAGGACCTCCTGTGGGGACAACTCAGTATTTCTCATTCCGATGATAGTTTTGAGTAACATTTATAATTGTCTGCCAATGGCTGTGTATTTTTTGGCAATAACAAATCATAGTCAAGTTTGCTTCCCTGCTAAAAATTTCTTTAGCACCGCTTTCGGAGTGGTGATCGAATGGACTGCAGCTTTTGCCAGGCTATCGTGGCATTTATGCTTTCGATTTCCCTGGAGCTGCAGAAAGTGGTTTTATTTATGAAGTGCATTTTGCCATTTACCATTTCAAGTGGTAAAAGCCATCGTGTTCCTCTGCGCTTCTCCTGCTACCCCCTTAGCAAGTGTTGGTTGCTCTTTAGTCCTGTTAGGCAGTTCTCATCTCTCTGCAGCTCTTCTGCTGACAATGTGAGGACAGTGTTATTCCTGTAGGAAAACTAGGTCTAATCGGAAACCAAATCACTAGATGATGATGGTATCTTTGTCTTGTCTTTGTGTTCAACATTGTAGTTCATTCAGTTACTATAGTTGATAGTTGTTTGGAGTCTCTGCAGATATTGAATTACGGATATTAAATTCAGCAAGCTGACAGTCACAGGAGAGCTGGGCCCGCTTTGCTCAGTGTTGCAAGTGTGCAGATGGATGGCAGCCACCCTTTTCAATCTTACTTTGCACAGCAGTACCTTTCCAAGGTTTATCATACCATACGTAACATACAATACTTGCTTCTACCAGCTCTACATTTCTTTAATTTTATTTAATACTTTTTTGTTCTTCTATGAGAAAATTTATTTCCACTTGTCCAGTTTGGCTGTTTTTTGTGTCATCCATGTTTTGCTGCCTGCTTCTGGTTTATGGTTTTGTTCTGCCATTCAGTGTCCTAATGCCCATTTGTCTTCTGTATGAAACCAGTAGTGTTAGTAACTCCCTCAAATGTACAAACTTGGTGTTGGGAGGTAAAGGATGAATGTTGCTTTTACAGTAGGATTTAAGATAGTTAAGAGCATATGGTGGCTGAGCTTCTGCTAGCATCCTGTTTGATCCTTAGAGAAGAGAAAGCTGTACAAAGTCAGCACAAGCGCCTGTGAATGTAACTTTGCCTCTCTTCCCTTCCCCAAACAGCTTTTGCTAGGAAGACTGCTCTAAGGCACGATGGGAAAACAGCATGAGCGTATCGGATCTCTGCCAGGCTAAAGGTATCTATGTCATGGTTTTAACAACAACAACAAAAAACAAAACCAAACAATATTAAAAAAAAAACAAACCTAAAAAACCCTTCAGCTGGAGGGCAGGGGTGAAGGGAGAGATAGGATGCTATCTGGGCTTGAGTAGGAGGCATACATGGCACAGCAAGGGAGGAGGTGAGGGCCCAGGGTGGGGAGGGAGTAGGGAAGCGAAGGGAGCACGAAACAAGAGTTTGGGGTGGCAGTGGGTGGGGGTGTGTGGTTTTGTGGAGGTAGAAGGAGAGGGGTTGGGACGGGGAAGCGTTTTGTAACTTGTGACCCACTCCATAAACAGTATGATGAAAATCCTGAACCCAGCAAGAATGGGAGGAAAAAAAAGGTGTGAAAATTAGGGAAGCCAAGGAAATTGTGTGACACAGAGGAAAGCCAAAGAGAAGGAGCTGGCGGTGTGGTTACAGCGAGCAATTCTGATGCCGCTGTTCATCAGCAGAGGCACATCGTCTGATTTCCTTACTGCATTCAAAGGCCTGCCAGCCCTGCACGCGTTGTCCTAACTTTCTGGCTTGCTGCCTTGCATGTGCTGTCCCCACAGATCGCTGTGTTCGCAGCTTTGCTCCATTTGTACGTCCATTTTGATTGCATTTGCCAAGTCAGCACATCAGTACATCTTACTAGAGTTCCTCTGAGCCTGCTGCAAGACTTCAAGGCAGTGAGCCCAACTTGGGGCAGAGAAGGGATGTAGCTAAAATGCTATAAAAATCCCTTCATTATTGATTGCAAGTTATAGCGCTTTCTTAATAATGCTAATGACAAGTGGTGCTGTAATATTAAACTGTTCTTCTCAAGAGTTCAAAGCATCCCAGTCCCACCAGCACGTAGGCGGTAAATACTGCAGTGGTCTTGTATATATGTGAGTGAATGCAGAGCAGACGTACCCTGAGGCAGAGAAGCAAAGGGCTTACAGTGGCAGAGTGTGAATGAGTTACAGCTCCAGGAGTAAAACTGAGATGTTCCGACTCCTGGCTTGGGGAAAGTCCATGCAAAAGGTGAAAGATAATATCTGAATTGTTATCTTAGACATATGTATGTAAAGTAGCTTTGTCCAATGTAGGAGTCTGTCTGTTAAAGGCTTTGGGGTTTTTTTGAATTGCAGGAGTGATCTGTCACACTTGGTGAAGTACAGGGCTTGCTTGTTCTTCCCTAGAAATCCTGCATTTTTAAGGAGGAGAGAAGATGCGAAACCTGTCTTGTTCTATTTAGTTGTTTGTGATTAGTTCAAATGTTTGCTCATAAATTGTGCCAGCTCTTATGGGAAGTGAGTTAAAAAATTAGCAAAAATTCTCAGAATAATTGGCAAATACAAGTGTTTGATACAGTGCAAGATTATGATCTACTTCATAGACCATCTTATGGCATTAATTTTTATGATATCTAAGCTCACCAAATTAGTCGACTTGTCATCAATGTTCTGTGAGGGAGAAATTTCTGTATTTAAGAAGAGGTGGGAGGGAGGTACTGTGAGCTGCCCAGGACTGCATCGGGTGCAGAGGACCACCTTCTCTCCCCCTTTTTTATGCTGAGGAGCTGTTGCAGGGGTGACTTCTACCCAAGACTTTTCAGTGAAATATTTGTATCTAGTTTCCTTAGCCCCTCACAAAGGAGGGTGTCTATGGCTTCCTAACTTTTTGGGAGAGGGTGAGAGTAGAAAAGGGAAGAGGATTCTCTTTTATAACTTTTTTTTTTTAAATCTTAAAATGAACTTGGCAACTCTCTAAATCTCCCTTAGGAAAGCAGCCTGTCTTCTGGAGGATTGCTCCCACTGCTTCCAGCTTTTTCTAAAAGAGTCTTGACAACCAAAAGCAAAGAACATCAAGGGCTTTCCGAGCCTGTTGGGATTTATGGATTCATTTTCAACTTGGCAGCGAGAGCTGGACTCAAATGCATCTCAGCAGAGATATCAAATAGCAACAGCCTCCTACCCTGTCTGTGCAAAAGCTGCCGCCTCCTTTCTGTTAGCAGCCCCTTCCCTTACCTCAGGAGCTGACAAAGCCGAAAAGAAATCCTCCTGTCTTGGAAAGTGTAAAAGGCTCTGCAGCAGAAACTCCTGCGTCCCAGATGCTTGTGCTGTGGTGAAATAACAGAACAGTCTGCTTTCCGTGGGCTCTTGGCCAGCGGCAGAGTTCCTCTCAAGCAGGCAGTGACACAGCACTGCTGCTGAGCTGCCCTTCGAACAAAAGCTCCATGAGAAAAAACCCTCTGGTGAGCAGAAGAGCCAAGAGAAGTCAAGTTCTGTTTAGCGCCAAAGTCTGATTTATTTTCTCAGACACTTTCTCAGCAGAATGCACATTCTATGTATTTTACTGAAAGATTCCCCAGTACATAAGACAGAAAAGAAAAAAAAAGTTATTAAATATCAAGAGAGGGTTTTGAACAACCACCAAATTCCTGTGCATCCTTAAAGGAAAAGGAGAAAAGCTTATTCACGTCTCCAGCAAGCCAAGGGCACTACATAAAGGCAGCGTGCCAGTTTTCCTGTAGATTTTAAATGCTTTCTGTATTGAAATATGTAACGTACATTCCAGACATAAAAATAAATGTTGACATGTACGGTTATATCCCGCTCTGTTGCTGTGTGTATATTTTCTGAATGCTGTCATTTGGGCCTTGCTCTGTTTGAGTATGTGGAAGGTATTTTTCCACTCTGCATCACACTTTCTCTGCAAGTGTATATATGTGTACAGCAGTATATATGTGTACTGCAGTAGTTGGGAAAGCTCCGATACAGGTTGTTAGGCAAGCCAATGAGCCTGGCCTTGCACAGGCACAATAGAGGCATTTAATCCATGAGATGTCTCAGGTCGCTTCAGCGTGTTGTGCGGTGTGTGGCATATTTCAGCTCAACTAACGATGGCTGTAGAACTCAAGTACTTTTCAAAGCATTTCACAGGGCATTTATCCATAGTTTTGTTTTAATGTCATTTCTAATCTTTATGTAATATGCAGTGGATAAATTTATAAGTCATTCTGGTGATCCAGTTATGTTATATATATTATGACTATAGTTAGTGGAAAATTCATGACATATGGAAAAAACTGTCATGTTCTGTGAATATAAGTCATACCTCCAAACTCCAAATTAGAGTTTCTTGGAGCCAGCCACGTGGCCATAAGAGATTGAACTGATACAGTATACTTATTTCCTGAAGATTCTTTAAACATCATAAAAAAAAAAAAAAGCTGCTGGTGGTTTCCAGAGGGAAACAGGTCCAACTATCAGCACTTTCAAAAAATGCATCATGTGATAATGTGGCTAAAGGTAAATTACTGCTCCTTAGTCACCTTTTTGAAAGCAAGAGAATTCAGAGTTGTCAGTGAGGGCCATGTTTAATTCCTGCCTGGGACCAGCATCACCCATTGCACTTCGGAGAAGAACCTAACAGAGATACTGCAGGGTCAGAGAGTTTGTAAATCCCACCTGAATGTTGGACTTGATGAAGCACCAGTGCTAAGAGGAATGGAGGGGGGAAAAAAAAAAAAAAGAAAAAAGACAACATTATTCAGAACAAGGTGTTCTAGATGACCATTCTATAATGTGTTAAAGCATTTTTAAAACATGTCATACTGACATACTTGAACTTTGGTATAATGCCAAAAACCTTCAGGATCAGCCTTAATATTTGAATTATAACCTGAAGAATTCAGTGGAATAATACAGAAATTAGCAGCTTTACAGCTTACTGAAAATCAAACATGTCCCAACAGAACACAGTTTAAATGTTTGTAATCATAAATCAGCTGTATAATTGCGTTATGGGACTACGTTTGGTAATTAAAGGTTAAGTCAACAATAGTTTTCTTGTTCAATACAACAAAGACGCTTTAAAGCTCCCCCCCCTTCACATCATCTGAGTTTCTTTTTTGAATTAACAACCCTGAGCCCTCAGTCCACATCAGGACTTACATTGAAGATGACTTCCCTGATTTGACTTACATTGTGCATGATCCCTGAGAAATGTACCTGCAGCTATCTTCAAGTGCTCTGGTGTACCTCCATCACCTCTGCTAGTGACTCTGTGTGTTCACAGCATTGGTTTATAAACACAAGATGTACTTGTGTACACTGATACAGGGCTGGGCCTGTATCAGGCAATATTATAGACCCAAAGATGCCTTCTAGCAGACAGCACAGCCCTGTGTTAGGGGAAATAGGCCAAATTACTTTTTATGCTAGCTGAGCAAGTAGTCATGGGGGGGTCTATGGAGAGCCCTTTACTGGGGACCATGGAGCTTGGTTCTTTTACAGTAGTTGAACAATAGGTTAGGACTTTAAAAACATGTATAGTGTTTCAAGGCATCAGTGAAGACCTATGCTATCCTGAACCCGGTCACCAGTGAGGTTCAAATGCTGACAGCCCAGTTACCCTGAGCCCTCCCATTCACTTCCATGGGAGGTGAATGAGATCCCACTGCAGTGATCTGCAGCCTTTGCCTTGACTTGATGCCCCATGCGACATAGCTGGTTGATGCTTAGACTTGTGCTCCTGGAACAGCTATAACCCTTGCCATAAAGCCCTTTAATAACACTTCGTTAAGCCTCAGAGTAGCATCTTTTTGCCCCAGGACTTGTGCTTGTTGGGAAAGGTTTGATCTGGAGGCTTCACAAGTTTCTGTGTCTTCGAATCAGTAAAGTCAAGCTAGCAATATCCTTGATATCAGGGTACAAAGCCATGACATGGTTCACCTCGCCGTAAGGGAAAAGGGAGCACAGTTCCCTGTGTATATTTGTTTGCTGGGCAGAGGGTGGCCTTGCAGCTGGGGTGGGCCAGTAGTCACTATAAGAGGCATCAGGGTAAGTGCGGGCTTCCTGGAAGAAGCCCAGTCCGCTGCTGGAGTCTAACAGAAAGGGCTGCCGTGGGGGCCGGCTGGGGAAACGGTGCTGCTGCTGCAGCTGATGCTCGCTGTACAAGTGAAGCGGGTCAGGGGGAAGAGCTGCGGGCTGCAGCAAAACATGGTGCTGAGTTTCCAGGGCCTGTTTGTGCTGAGCACCATCAGGGACGTAGCAGCTCCTCTGACCCATCCCGTGCATGCTGCAGCACTCCTGAGGCCAGCTGCGGTCTGGGTGCATCCCGCCCCGCGCAGGCGGGAGCACAGTTTGCTGGAAAGGGCGTCCCGGTAAGCACGTGTGGTCCAAGCTATGGGGGTGATGAAGCAAGTACGGGTTGTGCCTGAGGTCACCACAGCGAGGAGGGCTGTCCGTCACCTCTCTGTCCTGAGAGGTATGTATGGACCAATTGTAGCTGTAGATGTCATCCCCGATGGATAGCGCTGACATCTTCTCTAGGAGCGGCTGGTCTCGCAGCGGCTCTGGCTGTAGCAACTGCTGGTCCAGCCTCAGATCAGAGCCGGGGCTGCTGGCCCAGGCACTGGACAGCTGCTCAGGACAGCTTCCCTGGGACCACCCTGGGTAGCAGGAAGGCCCTGCGCAGCCGCTGGCTTCTCGCAGCGTTTCTGTGCAGGTGTCACGGGGTGCAGGCTCTACTCCGGTCCTGTACGGTGAGCGGTTACACTTCTCCTCCTCTTTCCCCAGGCTTAACGAGACCTTTATCTTGGCCCTGAGCTCATCAGCGACCGAGAGCTGAGCTTGATGTGGTCTCTCTGGGTGGTAAAATTTGCATTTATTGCCGTAGGTGCATTTTTTACCTGAAAGAATCAAAAAATCAAACAGGAGGTTGTCGCTAGCACCCATGTTGATGAATGCACTCATCACTTCTCCCCAGCACTGTGCAGGGGCGTGGTGAGCACAAACAGTGAAGAGGGGAAATGCTGTTTTCCAATTCAGTACTTTTGACCCCAGATTTAAATATTGCTGACCTAAATAGCAGGGTGAAGCAGCAGTGAAAGCAAGTTTCTGCTATTTTGGAAGTGTCTGAAATGAATTTATGTTCCGGTTGCTGCACTCAGTGGGCTGGGAGACCTGCTGCTACAAAGGGTTGCTTTAAAAAATGGTATAGGGATTTACCTCTGAGAAATCTGCACATTACTGGAAAGCTATTGGAAGGGGAGAGAGGGGAAGTGTTTGGATGGCCTTTCCCAAGTGCTACAATGCAAGTCCACTCTGCAAAGTGAAAAGTGTGTGCAGCCTGGGGGGTCAGCACAGCCACGGTGCCTAGTTTGGGTGCTGTGTGCAGGGAAGGATGGAGGACCCAGAAACAGCTGCTGCCTTTGCTGAGGCTGAAGCCACTTAAGCAGGAGAGGAAAAAAAGCATCACGCATTTGAGCAGCCCTCACCCAAGTCCTGACCACACGAAGCAGGACAGCACATGGCAACGGCACTTGCCCTTAGCCGAAGAAAGCGCCGCTGGGAAGCAAGGGGCAGGAGGAAGAGGGGTGGCAGTTCACAGCACAGGGAGAAACCCACCATAGGGGCAAGGCTGCCATTTTGGTTCAGGAAGCACTGGCTTTTTGCTGAGGAAGTTATTAAGAGTGGGTCCATGCCGGCCTAACGGATCATCAGGAGGCATAAACCTGAAAAAGGAAAAAGTCACACGGGTAACACAAATACCTCGAGCTTTTGGAGCTAAAGTGCCATCACAGCTTGTGGCACAAGCTTAGGGCAGAAAATCCTTGTGATCCTTTTGTGGCCTGGCCTTCAGGAGTCAGTCTGCGTTACTAGACACAGTGCCCTCCTGCCTGGCAAGACAACAACGCTTCAGCTTCATGTAGTTGTTGTTTTTTCCTAATAACATAAAACAACTGGAAAGGCACGGTGGCTTGGTGTAGCTCTGGCTGGCCAGCAGCCCCAGCTGTGGCAGCATCGCTTCCTTTTTCTCTGAAGCAGCAGCAAACTCTTCTCTGGTCCCAGCACTGCGA
Source organism: Gymnogyps californianus (assembly GCF_018139145.2). Lineage (NCBI taxonomy): Eukaryota > Metazoa > Chordata > Aves > Accipitriformes > Cathartidae > Gymnogyps > Gymnogyps californianus. Next base: position 55,732,819 of record NC_059473.1, read on the forward strand.
TCCTCACCATCAGCTCCCTTCCACAGCAAACTCACTTTTCTCTTACTAAATACTTGTAGAAGAATGAGGATTAAAAAGCCAGCAGTTAATTCAGAGCTACAGCTGATCATGCACATAGTGTGATAACAAGCCCAGCCTTTTTCAAGGATTCAGTAGTGTCTTCCTGTTACAAGGCCTGCAAAATGCTCAGATAAAACTGTTTATTCTTCTGTGCCAGTACCTGAATGTGATGCTTCAGGAAGAGAACTAATTAGCATCTCTGGACTTGTTTGCAAATGAACCTGCACTGCACCCACCCATGGAAAAACTCTCTGTCGGATGAAGGGAGTCGTGGGCAGGAGGGGAAGGGAGGCACTCAGGGAATTTGGTTACCCGCATAACGGCACTGAAACCTCCAACTTCAGGTTGTGGTTTTAGAGAGGTTCCCAAAGCTGTGCAAGAAGGTCCTGCTGAAACTATTCAAATGGGCTTCACAGTAACAGCTAGACTTTCTGAGGGAAGGGTTCTGAAAAGCTCTGGCAATCCCTATGAAATAGGAAGGAAAATATCATATAAATATTTGTAACCCATTAGTAACTAGGGAAGAAGCCTGGTGGTAGTTGGAGATAATGGACTGGAGCTTCGAGAAGTACAGCATGCTGATGTTCAGTGACTGCATTTCTGTGAACAACATTACAGGGAAACTGAAACCCAGTGCCAAGCACTCCCATCCAATTTTGGTGGTGGGAGAGCCAAGTCTCCATCCTGACACACGAAGAGTGCTGCTGTGTGAGGCGGCTTCTCTGCTCGCACTCGTCTGTGCACACTGGATGTCTCTGAGTGCATTTCCCCAGCCAAACATATGGCTAATGAACACCTCTGCTACTAGGAAACTCAGACAAGGTTAGCACGTACAGACTGAGGAGCATACAGCTCAGCCTCGCAGGCACGGTGCAAGTGCCTTAATGAAAACCTTCCTCAATGGGGATGGTTAAGGGCCAAAGAGAGACCAGCTTCTTGTCTCTTGATTACAAAAGCATAGGAAAAAGTGCTGTTCTACCTTGTAGGGGAATTAAAAATACTGCCAGATAGCCAGCCTCCTCTCACAGATTTAATTCTGTTTCTTATAGGAAATAGAAATTAAAAGATATCAAGCCTTGGTTTAACATCCCAGTTTGGACTGGAAAGAAGCAAAGCTGGTCATTGCTGCTGGTCTAATGCTGCTATTCAAATAGAGAAGTTCATTGAAGAGTGACATGGGGGGGTTAAGACCAAAGCTTGAGGGAGCAAGAGCTAAAGAATTGAGATAAGAAAAGTTGCGGTAAATTACTTTCCGAAAAAGGCTCGTGTACTCTGCTACTGGTGGGAGGTGCACTGATGTTGGAGCTGACTTGGCCCATAATGTTTAAATTCAAGATTGTTTAACAACAACTGTCTCTTACCTGTTACTGACAAAAGAGTACATGAGTAGTCGCTGCTCAATAAACCATTTCCACTCGGGGTTTTCATTCTGGAGGTCCCGGTAATGGTCATTGGAAACAATGACTCCATCTTTCTCATAAGCAACTTTCACTATATAGCGATCATCGTAGCAAACTACCCTCTTGCCTTTTACCTTCCGGGATGGGGTGTACACAAGGATCGATTGCTTTTCAAGCTCTTCAAGAATGTGCTGATCTGGTGGGATAGTCAGTAGAAATAGAAGGGAAAAAAAATTTAAAAACAGATGAACTAATTAATAAATTAATAATGACCAGTTCTCAATCATGTGCTAGAAATCTACAGGAATCTAAAGATGTTTCAGCACTTTAGGCAACTTACAGTGGTGTGATTTTCAGATGCACTGATATCTGGTGGTTATTTGGCAACTTGAAAATTAGGTCTTTTACGAAAGCATCTACTTGTAAAATTTGAGACACCCTTTTTTGATTTTTAAAGGATCTTATCTGTAAAAGGATGGCTTGAATTCTACACCAGAGGCATACTGAACCCCTGTAGTGCCCTTTTTACCCTGCTAGATGCTAGAAGGCTCATAACCAGCCCTGATATGAGCTTTACTTGGAGACAAAATGTGCCTGATAAAAGAAACAAACAAACAAACTTCTTTTGCTGCTGTTGAGGACACTCTGACTTCTTGTCATTCCTGCTATGCAGAAAGGCGGATGCCCAGCCGCCTCATCTGCAGACACCAAGCTGCTGGCACAAATCTGGCAGATCTATTTCCATATAAACTGAATCTCGCCACCCTCCACAGGCTTCAGCTGATGCATTTCCTTCTCCTGGAAGAGGAACCCATGTAGCTCCTGTATCGGGGTAATAGGCTAACAGATAATAGTCATGCAGTAGTGAACGTTTCAGATACTGCCGCCTTTGGATAATGTGTGCAACGATGTCGCTGTCTCCTGGCTGGCCTTAAAAGCTCTGCAGACTCATTGCGAGCTGACAAACTCCTTCTTTAACTCAGCTGGCAGCAACTTGTGCTTGTAAAGCAGAAGGCTCAAAGCAGTGTAACAAAGCCTTGTAAGCAGTTTTAGCTGCTAGCCAGGAGCACGCGGCAATAAATTAATGACTAATTTAACTGATGGAAACCTGATACTCAACTTGCACTGTGCTTGTCTTTACAGGGCAAAACTGTACTGGACTCTTCACACCCCCCATCTCCAAACTGCACTTAGTGGTTGCCAAATTATGCCCAGGATGGTGACCTACCTGCAATGGGACTGTCTTGTCGAGGGGGCTCCTTTCTCCAGAGTGGGACAAAAACCTTGATGTATGTATGCCCCCTCTCTCGAAACCAATCCACCGCCAGCTGGATCCCCCAGCAGGAGAATACCTCTTTGTTTCCATGACTATAAAAAAAAAGTAGGAAGATGGTGAGGCAAAGCTTTCAAGAAGCTTAGAGTTCTCTTTAACTGGGCCAGTAATGAAAAGGCAAAATAAACAGCTTTTGTGTCATTCACCAGTTTCCAAGAAAACAACCTGGGAGGGTGTCCTGGTTGGACAGATCCAAATACCTCCTCCAGTGGAACCAGCAATTCATTATCTGAAGCAGTTTGGATACTTAAAAACAGAGGTATCCTATCCCCCATTTCTATGACCTGCCTGCTACCCAAGCCTGTTGCTTCCATCTGTATCTGGATGGACTTGGGTCCTGAAGTACCAGCAAGATCTTAGGCTGTGTGAGACCCTTCACGTGCCTTGTCTGATAATGGTTTGAGGAGTGAGAGTTTCTTCCAGCACAAGCAGAAACCCACGAGGCTCTCCTATGAGAAACAAAATGTGGGAATTTTCTTCTGTGGTAACAGTGACATTTAGGATTTTAATGTCTGAAGCGGCTGCAAGCGTGATTGCAGGTCATTCAGCTGCTGACCTCTTTTGGAAACAGGAGTCAAACTATGGGGGAAGGAAAACTGTAAGAAGCAGGATGGGAAATATGGAGAACTTAACCCAGGACACCAAAAAAGGGACAAGACCTCAGTGGAGGTGGCCACAGGCACCTCGGGCCTATCTTTATCTTGCCCTAGTTGGTGGATTTTGTCTTCATTGCACAAACAGGTAGGAAAGCTGTAGGACAGGTGCTGTAGAGGATGCAGGCATGGCGGGTTCTGAAGAATTATCAATATTCAGAGCAAGACACAGAAAACAACCTCAGGAAAAACAACTAGGGGTGATATTCTTCCTAAGTTTCTCCTCCCTCGTTGAAAGTTCTTACTGCTTGTCATTCGCTTACCTAAAATTTGACTACAGTGCAGTGCACGTGTAAAGGAAGGTAATTTGTTAACTACCTCTGCACAAGGATAAAAAAAACCCTCTACACAAAGTCCTAAAATGGATAAACACCCTCACAGTATCTACGGAACCTCATCCTTGTACTTTGAGCTTTCTGGATAATATCACCACAGTCTCACTCAGGCTTTCACCTCTGCAAAACATACTTGTAAATTACTCTCTCGGTTACTACACCTACCTGCAGTGATGGACCAGCCAAGGATGATGCTGCAGTCTTAAATGCCTCTCCCCTCACCGTCCCCCAGGAATTCATCTCTAGGTTCTGCCTACATCAGCCTCATAACCAAAGCTCCATTTTACACCTAATAAAAGTTTCAGTGCTGAAATGGTGACCACAAATGAAAAATAGTACAATTTGGAGGAAGAAATCTGGTTGTTATTAATAGATACTCAGGCAATAGGAAGTCTTAAAAAACCCTCACCAATAACAAATGGTCTGAAGTGCTCGACACATCTAATCTCTATTCTAGAACAGCTGTTTTGTTTGGTTTTAAAGGATAGGATCTACCCAGGATAGGTATAAAGTCACCCGGACAGGTGTCTTGGAAGTTCAGGTGACTTTTTCAGATAACTGCCTTTAAAAGGAAGTCTAGGTATATCTTTAATGCCACAACTCAAACAAAGTTCAGCAACAGCCTGCTTTAACATTGACTACTTATACATATAACCCTGTCAGCTTTAGGAAAGTAGTTCTAGAGGTACCCCCAGTGCAGAAGGTAAAGCACTCAAGCACAAGTGATTCGGCCAAAAGGCCAAGCAGAATAAGCGAGAAGAGGCACCTGAAATTGCCTCTCAGCGTTGTCACTTAATCCAGTTGCTGCTACATTGCTACAGCCGAACCTGGGGAATGTGTATCTAAAACAGTATGTACACGCGTGGTGCACTGCAGTGTTGACACAGCTGAACACCAATGTCTGCTGTGCAACGGAGCAGGGGCTTTAAAACTTTACATTCTCCCTGCATGGTGAATTTGTGTTGCCTGACAACAGATTGGCTCCTGTCAGTCACCTTTCCCACACACCGCTGTAGTCCGTGGACTGTAACTGATCTGTTGTAACTCAGTCCCATCTCTCTCCCTCCTGCCAGCAACAGGGTACATCGCACTTGGGTCACAGATCAGCAGGGCCCATGTCTCAGAAACTGAAGCAGCAGTTTGGCCTTGCTGTGACTCCGGCAATTAATCCATAATTAGCATGCAGTGAATCCTTTTTAAATTGTGCAATTCCAACCCCTTTGAGAAGAAGCTTAGTCAAAACAACTCCTTTTGAAAACTGCGAATGGCCCCATCTCCACCTGTTTGTGCCACAGCATCAGCCACAGCTTTGGCAGAAGAGAGCGAGCCTAACGCAGGACTCTGCTGGCCTAGGAAAAGGCCTCTGTACCTATCACAGCTTAAAAACTAGGTGTAAGTGCAAGCACTAGACTAGATAGCCTCTTTGGTGTGTAGTGAATAGGGTTATGCCAGTTCCCTTTTCATATTAACAGAACTCCATTTATTTTTTTCACTAGCCTTGCTAAAGGGTCCTGCCTGCTTCCTGTGGATAGGCTGGCAGACGGCTAAGTTTCTCATTACATCTGATGGAAACGCAAAGTGTACGAGACGCTTGACTAGTGAGACTGCCTGAAGGCAAGGTTATTTTCCATTCAGTTTCTATGGATAGGCTGATTGATGATTGGAGACCACCAGCTCACTCGCTTGCTCTATTACCCTGGGGCATATACATCCTTTTCAGAACTTTGCACCCTGCAATGGGCCCTCAATGCCAACTCTGAAATGCTCCAGAAACACCAATCCTAAGATAGAAGTACAAATGCTTGAGATGTTTTTCTCCATACAGGCAACTGCTTCTCCGAGCTTCAACTTTTTGACAGCTTCGTCCCTAAACTGCTGCTTCTCCTGCACTTTTATGGTTGTTGGTGTTGATGATGATGAAATTTTCCCAGCAAGGAAACCTAACATTCCTTTTCCCTGACTTCTGCAAACAGTCCTTCTCCGTCTGACAGCAGCAAACCAGAAAAACTAAAACGAGGATACCAAAAGCACTCACCAAGCCTGTCCCATTAGCCAAAGTAAATGCCATTCAGCACCACTTTGCAAGGCATCCAGGAGAGGAAAGCAGCTCCTTCCAGGCTGCGTCAGTTCAGTACGAACTGAACTGACAAGCTCAATAGTCTTCTCCATCATCCAAGTAGTCTTTAACTGTATCAGGACAGAGTTTTGGGGATGTCTGAGAAGAGCTGTAAAACCTTTGCCTTTCTGAAACTCAAAAGTACTTCACATTCCTCTAATTCCTTTTAGGTGAAAGATGAGGAATCCACAGCAGAACACCAGTCTTCAATAATCTAGCAGGCAAACATCTCTCGGACTCACATTTTGGAAATTATTCTACAAAAAGATTTAAATTTTACATGCCAGAAGGACGTGTGGCTTCTTGACAACCCATTTAGGTGGGCGTGTGGTCTAGGAAAGCAATACGACATGCTAGCTCAAGCCATCTGCTGCACATACCTGTAATGACGTTTGTTTTAAATAATCTCTGTCTAGCGAGCTCCCATGTGTGGACTGGCACAGTGGGATGATCTCAGGGCTTTCCCAGAGTACTCTCAGCTAAAAACATGCACTATCTATCTCATTAGCCACCAACCTACTCTGGGCCTCCTGCTCAGTGGCAAGGGTGCATCTTCTGCCATCTTGGAAACAACGTTCTCTGCCTTGTCCACCTCTGCCTGCTCTAAAAAAACCCTGGTAAATTGGTGAGGACAAGGTTGTGCCAGGAGAATGGAGCACACGGCCAGTCAGGGGTAGTATTGCCCCTAACACAATGAAAGGGTAGGTGCTCAGCTCAGGCGCTCTGCCTGAATGGGTGCTCATTTCTTTTGCAGAGAGGCAAGAAGGACACCCTAAGGAGGGTCTAGGGCGAAAATGCAAATGGGGGCAGAAGATCCTAACACCTGGCTACCGAGCTCATGGCCCAGCCAAGGCTAAGCAATTTTGCTCTGTTGTGTATTTCTCACTCCTTGTGAGCTGCCCTGACCGAGGAACCCCTCGTTTTTGGATGGGATTTCTCCCTTCATCCAGAAGATGGCATAATTTGCTTAGTCTCCAGTTGCTCTGGATTTCCTTGTCCACTTTGCCCTCTAACCAGAGAGGATGTGGTCTCCTCTCATCTCCTACCAAAGCTAACTGAAGGAGGAAGCCTTCCTCTGCCCTGTCCCAACCTGCAGGGACAGGCTTGGCCCTCCTGAGTGGACAGGGAGGTTAACAGGGAATAGTGGTGGATAACTAGTGCGTCCTGGACTCTCGACTGCCAGGGCCTCTGGCTGTTTGTATTGCTCGGCTAAACAGAGGCCAACCCACTGCTGCCTTTGGACTTCCTATCCACATGGACGTGCCAGGCTCCCCATCAGTAAGAGTGCTTTCACAGTGTCAGGACACTGCTTAGGAAATGTAATTGGCCAGGATGGGTTGTTATGACATCTCCCAGAAACAGAATTAGTTAAGGAGGAAATTAGATTATTCAGTACAAGTCAACTATCAACTCCCTGATATTTCCATAAAAATGAAGCCAAACCGAAAACCAACAAAAATATACAAGCCGGGAACATTGTTGGGGTTTACTTGCAAGTCAAAACAGTACAACTGTGATGTTGCTAGGAACCACAGTCACCCATCTTTATTTTCCCTCTCCTTCTTAGGTTAGTTGGGCTGTTCTGTCTATCTGTTCATCGTTTTTCCTGGAAACACCTCAGCATATAGATTTAAAAATCCTAGGTACCCATTTGAAAAGGCAGGGAAACATCAATGGTGAACTAAAAGGGAGAGCGAGCTGCTGAATCATACTGCCATAAACAGTAGGGGTTAGCTAGCTGTTGGCTTATAAAAGGTCAAAATGCAGAGCGAGCCAGTGATTGCATTTGGCGTGCGTATTTATGGGCATAGAGACAGCAGGTCCCTAGAAGCTGTGCCTCAGCCAAAGAACAGAAATAAGCGGTGGTTCCTACATTATACCTCAAATACATCAATGCACCTCTCACCTGAAGAAAAAACATACTTCAAGCCATCAGCTTTAAAATTCAAAAGCTTCAGAGGAAGAGAGATCCCTTTCAGAGAACAGAGCTTACCTCATTGCAACATTGCTGCCATCAATCACAATGGGTCTCAAGTAATTGGAAGAATCATTTTCATCTTCTCCAAGCCACTTCGACCCTGGTGTAGTGCTACATGATCCACGGGCAACAAGTTTTAGTGGGGAAGGCTGAGCCTGGCTCTCCAGAGCTTGAGGTTTGCTCCCCATCCGAATCAGCTCCTTCAGCACATCATCCTCCAGGGCCTCTTGGCCCAGGTTCTCCAGCACTTTGCGGATGTCCTCCTTACCATAGCCCAGCTTGCAGAAAAAGTCCAGCTTGCTCTGGTGCACTTCCACCCCTGCCATAGAGACTTTTCTGGAGCATGGTGGTGCTGGTTTGCTGGAAAGTGAACTGGGCAGTGCCATCTTAGCAGGCATTTATGTGCTTTTAAACCCAGTGCTCCTGTCTTCCCAGCCTTGTCCAACAGGCATCAGCTTTAGGGGGAGAAAGACTAGAAAGAACAAAACACAAGCATTAAGGAAGAACGTACAATCTCAGTTATTTGCCTAGTGCACAGCAAAGAGACTATCTGATCAGCTGTCGTCTCTCTGAAGAGACTGTTCAGCCTTCTCTCAGCATTAAAGCATTTTTCTGGTCCACTCGTATTTATAAAAGCACTGGAGTGTCCCATGCAATGTTTGTCACTCTCCAGGCATTATGTCAGACAGGTGTCATCCTGCTTCATGAGCTATGCAAGCCTGTCTGTATACAGACACGCTGTATACGTAAGTTTGTTCTTCAGACTTATCTCACAGGAAATGATACAAAGGAAGGTGTAACCGGGGATTTTCAATTTGCTCAGTGTGGTTTGTGAGCCACAGATAAAAATCTGTTGAATGTTGTTGGATGAGCTCAGATGCCATAGCAACTTAACAAGTATAGCAAATTTCATCGAGTGATTTAAGGAAACATTGTTTGCGAAGTAGCTGGGAACTCTGAACTTTTTTTTATAGTTTTGTCTTTCCTAGTATGTGTCCATCTGTGTATACACAGACATACCTTATGAAATTCTGTCACTCATCTGTTCCGATGATGCCTGACTTACTCTTTTCGTGTTATTTGCTATTTCAGTGAGGACTTTTATATTCAGAGAAGCAGCTTGTTTTTTGAAAGCTGTCGGGGCAGTGGTTGGAAGCAGGCAATCTGAAAAGCGGTTTCAATTTCACTTATATTTATTGTCAAGAGAAACTGGTACTTTAGAAATGAGGGTGCAGAAGTAGCAGAAAGCTACTTCAAGCTTCTCCAGAACTGCACTATTTACATTTCTGGTCTACCCAGTAAATGAAGGTGATGGGCAGCATACGCAGGCATACCCAGAGCTGCTTCAGCCCAACAGGCGTGACAACAGAAGGACATACAGGGTCACCACTCATCTGTCAAGCCAAACATCTTCGGTCACCGTTGGCGTGCTTGCACCGAAGCTTCTCTTGCCACATCTCTGCAATTATTGGTGCTACCTGGATAAAAGCTGTGGCTGGTTCATCTACCCACGTGTAGGACGTAAGGGTGGCCCTCTTCCCTTCACTAATTGCGGTCAGCAAATGATGCAGGATTAACTGACCAAACAACTACCTCCATGATGAGCCCAGAGCCATAACCACATTGCACCCACCGGCTCCCCTTCCCAGCCCGCCCTGCATGCCACCGGCCCGCCGGCCGCTCCCTGCCCAGCAGTGGGCCAACCCAGGAGTTCAGAAGCTGAACCCATCTGGAGGAAGGCACAGAGGTACTGGAGACAGGGAGACGGGAGAGGAAACTGAGTGCAGCTCCTCCCCGAGGCATTAAGAGCCCCCCTGGGCTGCGGGGAAGAAATCTGCATTGAGTTCAGTTAATTTAAAACTGATTAGTTCAGCAGGAAAACCTGATAATTAGTTATAACGCCACCTCATACAACTTTGACCTTTACTTTTCTACGTAGCCTTCTAACTTTCAGGTATTCTTCTGTGGAAGAAATCTAGCATTCTGTTAAAAGTGACAAATAGCATCAGTAAAATAAAGAATACCTTAACTATGTCATATAAGGGGAAAGCAGTTACCATGTGTATTTTTCCACCTAAACCAAAGCATTGCTTATTTTAGCCAGTGGGCTTGACTGTTCTTCCTCACAGTGCAATCCACAAGTGTAACAGTTTTTACATCTAATCCTTGTTTTTAATTCATGGACTGAAGATGAAAAGGCATTTGCCTGCTTTTTCATTACTGAAATGGTTTCTCAGCTTTGAAATAACTACTTGCTGAACTGAAATCCATTAGCGTATCTTTGTACCCGAATATAGCTGAAGATGACACAGCTGGGCTAGCGATGTAGCAAACCCTGCTTCCAGGTGTGTGGTCAGTGGCTCCAAACACTTAACATGTACTACTTGATTTGTTTTTATGTCTGTCTAGATTATTTTAATAAATTATTGTAAATGAAAAATTTTAGTTGCTATCAGTTCTCAGGTTGAAAAGAAAATATTTAATACATATTTTAATAGCCATCACTATTTTTTTTTAAATCTGTACTTCTATCTATTCTGATGCTTTTTTTTTTTTAATCAGCGCAGTTTCCCACATTAGCATCACGTTGTGTTGTGCGTATGTTTCTCCTGGATTTCGTCGGAAAGCAGGTTCAATTCAATCCTTCAGAATTTTACCAGACAGCTTTCCAGCTGCAGAGGGTGCAGCGGCCACGTCTGTCTCACGGCGCGCACCGCACAGCCCCAGCAGCAGCAGCACACGCGACCACGTGCTGGATGAAGGCTGCTCACCACATCACTTTTCCAGCCCCATCCCAGCAAGCCCCAAGCCCGTGGTCCACGTCTGCCCACTTTGCATCCTGGCACGCAGAGGCAGCATTTGCAAAGCTTGGCCCTTCTGTACACCCTTCGGCTTGGTGAGCTGGAGCAACGCATGGGAAACACTGAGCTCTGGGTTGCTGCCTGGGGTTGATACCGTGCAGTATCAGCCATCACCAGCAACATGCTAGTTCTGTTAACCACTCAATTTCTGCTCGGTCACAGCCAACACTGAGATCACCCTTCTAAAGAGAGAATTAAAGGATAATAAAATCGCTAGCTTACACATTAGTAAACAGTCAGTAGCGTGCCCAAGTCCAACAGGTCAGTTGGTTGCTTATAACCAGCACAAAAACATATGACAAGAGGAGAAATTGTGCATCACAGAGTCCAGCTTTTGCTATCACAAACAGGTTGTGAAATCCATTTATAAACTTTATGACCTTCATTTTCAAACTGCTTAGATTTCCTCCTGCCACTTTTCCCCCCTCACGTCAGCAGACCCTGTTGGGAAGCTGCTCTTGTTTTCCCTCCACTGAGAGCCCAAGTCTTCCCAGCTAAATTTATCCACAGGTAATCATGTGCCCATCCTATGTTCTAGCTTAAAAAGCACCCCTCTCTGTTCGTGATGTTGTGCCCACTCTTGCGCGTGCACGCGTGCACACACACACACAGAAGGAATGGCTTTAGTCATGTTTCTAAAATTCTATTTTAATCTTAACATTTTAGCTATTAAAAAAAATTACTTTTGACCAAAAAATTGACAGACCTGTCCAGGTCTTCTGTCTTTTTTATATTTTGACAGATTTGGAAGATTAGAAAATAATTTGAAATTTTTGTAAAAACTTCCAAAAAAAGTAGTGGTTATATTCTAATTCCTCATCTTGAATTACTTTTTAAAGAATAATTTTTGCCTAGTCCTTCCACCAGGTGTTTGCTCCGCTTGCAAACAGTCAGAGCAGGACCAGGGGCCCCGCAGGTGTGTGTAAGCAGCACCTCCCGCAGCCTCAGGCCACAGAACCACAAAAAGGACCAGCTTGACTCAGAGGGAGCTGGGGCTCCTCAAAGCCCCCACCAAAGCACCATCCTGCCCGAGCAGGGGCAGAGGGGACACGGCCCCAGCTGGACCTGGCATTAGTCAAGGCAGAGCAGGTTTGGGTCTTCTCTAAACTAGGCGTGCATACCGAGTAACACCAGGAGCGCAGCAACAGCTCCCTGCCACAATAGTCTTCCCCCTCACACCTTAGGTGTGGGCTGCCTCTTCTTCCTCCTCTGTCCCTGAGAATCATGCTGCAAACCACCTGAGCCTGCCAGCCCATTCGAGCCCTTCCATGAGCTGTTTCTCTGAAAGAAGATGGTCTGCTCTGCTTTCAGAAAAACAAGAATTTTTACTTTCACAAATTAGAGATGCACATAAACGCTTAATAACAAAACCAGTCATTTGTTGTCTTGATGACTAAGAAAAGAGTCGCCTTTTTCTTCCTCACCTTCCCTGCTGCATTTGCCAAAAATAATAAAAGCAAACTCCCCAGAGTGCAAGCTGTACTCACAGGTAGCCCCGGTTGCTCTGCACCTTACCTGACAGCTGCTCTTCCTGCGTCCCAGCAATACCGTCCCACCATTCGTGAGCCAGAACCTGGATTCAGAGCAGTACCAGGCTCACAAGGAAGTCACCAGCCCCTATTTAGAGGCTTTATAGCAAGGCTGATGTCAACTGAGAGCAAACAAGTGCAGTGAGCAGGTTAGAGCTCATTCTATAGGAAGGTTTTACTTCCTCATTTGGCTGGCCGAGCTCTCATTTAACTGTACAGGTTGATAAACTTTCACTTCATTTTTCAAAAGGAAAAAAAAAAAAGGAAAAAAAAAGAGGTTCCCAACACATGTCAGTTCTGAGTCACAGGCAAAGATTAGTCAAACCCACTCTGGCAGGGATCCACAACACCGGGCAGTAAGAAAACAGCAAATGAATTCTGGGGCAAATGAAAAGTTTTCCACCAGGGATGCTTTACCAAGTTATTTCAGCCTCATTCCCCCTGCATCTGGCAAATTTCTGACCTTCAGGGACACATGGAAAAAAAACATTTAAAAAATCAACATTTCGCTAACCACGTGATATTGCAAAGCCTCAATCAAACACCTTCACATCTGAGGGAACCTGCTCTGGGAGACTACAGTAAAATATCAAAAACCAAACCAAACCCCCTAACCTACTGGTGGCTCAATCAGACGACTGCTTCAGAGACAAGCAGCCTGTCCACAGCAAAGACCAACAGGCACTTCCCAATAGAAACCTGAGGTTTTCCTTGCTTGTTCCTTACCTTGCTGCAAGCAAATATGCCCGAAATCCACTTTTAGGCTGCAGGAAGGGTTGGAGACTCAAGGACAGGTTAACCTCTGGGACCCTCTGAGCGCTGCAGACAGCTCTGCCGGTGCAGTGCCCTCTCCCACAGGGCCAGGAAGGGTGGGGGGTACCCCGCTGCGGAAGGAGAGCACCTCTGCCACTGTCGCAAGGTGACACACCAGAGCAGGGCTGCCCTTTCCCAGCCAGAAATTCCCCCCTACTTGCGTAATTTGTGGGAGGAAACAGGGTGGCCAAACCCTTTGTAGTGGCATCCTGTTTAATCCAAAGACTGGTTGCTGGTAAGTGAGCCTCACCACTGCTTCCCAGCTGGTTCCAGTCGATGGTTATGCCTTTCCATCGCACCCAGCCTGCCGGGAACATTTTAGGATCCAGGCTGCCCTGTTGCTGTGTAAAGCAGTGCCCAGGCAGTCACAGGATGAAAGGGCAGCACACCGCCTCATCTATCCTGCCTCTGGCACAAAAATTCCTCTGATCCACAAAGCTCTGGCTGGGCAGGTTAGTGGCTACAGAAACAGGAAAGTGTTCCTAAGGTCACAACCAAAGAAACATGTTAGTTTTCTGCTGCCTGGAACAGCTATAAGAGCAGAACACCCAGAGCCTATGACTCCACATCCCTGGAGAAGAAGGATCTTCTTTGCTCCATTTAAACTTGCAGAATGCCACATACCTCATTGTAAGATCACCATGGAGCAGTGCTATTGGAAAGAGAAAGTTGCTGCGTTATTTATAATCCAGGAAGGCAACAGAGCAAAGCATATGACATTGCACAGTATCGTTTTAACTCCCACTTCTCAGTAAAATGTTTTTTTTACTACATAAATAAGAACAAACCAGAGCTTATAAAAAGAAATGAGAAGAAAATCAGATAAGAGAATTTTGCACTCGTCTTTCATTTGTAATGAAATGACTAAACCCATCTACTGTAAAAAGCCATGAGCAGAAGTCTTCAACATCATTCAAATCGTAGTCAGCCAGGAAGACCCTTACCCAATTCCTGAAATCTGTTAAGAACCTTTACCTAGGTGATTGCTAGTTGAGAGACAGAAGACCATGACAAATAAAGGATCATATTTAATTTTTCAGATGGTCTCAAACCCTTTTGCTCACCAGCGCAGATAAACATTTGAGCGCCCAAGGCTGTGGTTTCATAGACATTTCCTTTCTCTGCTGTGCTCCTTGCACTGACAACCACGCTGAGTTTTCCCAGTGCAAAAATTTATTGCTGCTCAATGGCATTGTTACGTTCCAGAAGGAAAGCGCTGCAGTGGGAGAAGTTTTCAGAGGGGAAGATCCCCCCACTAATGGATGTTCCTATGTTGAGCTAAAGACTGAGGATTTACTGGGTTGTGAAACAACTAGACCTTCACCAGAAAGAGTCATTACCAACCTCAAAGCAAGACAGCCTTGTTGTGGCAGCTCCTGGAGGCTACAGAGAGGACCAAGCATGACTTTCAAGGAGGCTCCCTGTGCAAAACCACTTTCCTGATGGTGTTAGACTTTCATACGGAAAAAACATACTCTTGAAACCAGTAGTGTGGAGCACCACAGGTGTTTTGGTCTACACACCCCAGTGAGCTATTTGCTTTGCTAAAGGAAACAGTCATTTATTGCATCAGCACCAGAGAAAAGCGTTATTACCGTCTTCCTCATCTGAATAAGTTCACCTGATGGGAAAATCAAACAAGCGTAGGTGGCCGTAGTATCACAGTGTACTGGTTTTGGCTGGGATAGAGTTAATTTTCTTCATAGTAGCTAGGATGGGGCTATGTTTTGGATTTGTGCTGGAAACAGTGTCGATAATACAGGGATGTTTTAGTTATGGCTGAGCAGTGCTCACACAGAGTCAAGGCCTTTTCCGCTTCTCACACAGCCCCACCAGTGAGCAGGCTGGGGGTGCACAAGAAGCTGGGAGGGGACACAGCCGGGACAGCTGACCCCAACTGACCAAAGGGATATTCCATACCATATGATGTCATGCTCAGCATATAAAGCTGGGGGAAGAAGAAGGAAGGGGGGACATTGGGAGTGATGGCGTTTCTCTTCCCAAGAAACCATTACGTGTGATGGAGCCCTGCTTTCCTGGAGATGGCTGAACACCTGCCTGCCCATGGGAAGCAGTGAATGAATTCCTTGTTTTGCTTTGCTTGCATGCGTGGCTTTTGCTTTACCTATTAAACTGTCTTTATCTCAACCCATGAGTCTTCTCACTTTTACTCTTCTGATTCTCTCCCCCATCCCACCAGGAGGGAGTGAGCAAGCAGCTCTGTCATGTTTAGTTGCCAGCTGGGGTTAAACCATGACACACAGTGAAAATTCTTTAGCCCCTAACCAGCAGAAGACAGTAAAGATAAAGCAAGTGCTTAATCAAATGCAGGTCTATGCCAGGAATATTTTAAATAGTTCCTGGAACTAATACATTCCCTATCCTGCCTTGAGCGAGAATATCTCCCTACTGACTTCAGCAAGGCTTGGGTCAGACCCTCAAGCCATACTCCCTCAATTCAATCTCCTGGTTCACTAAGAACAAGTCACCATTACACAGTACGAGCTATGCTCCCAATTTTAAATATGATTTTTACACACTATTAGGCAAAGTCTAGATTTTTTCTGCCAGTGAAATTCTCTCCCTGTTGGAGACACGGGAAATTTTTACTTGGAGACAGGTGTTTACCCCCAAAATTTACATCACTAACTAAACAGGTCCTGCTAGAGTGCCAGATCAGTTACTGATGGGCAATCTGTACTCAGACTGGTAAGGAGCTAGTATCTTTAGAAGAGTTATTTTTACATGCTTGCCAAAATGACTGCCTTTCCTCCCTCCCCAAAACTATGCCACAGTAGCGAGCACTCCTTCTGACCACAGAACAGGAAGAACAGAGAAGAACTGATTTCAATAGTACAGCCAATGGTAACTTCCTTTACTTCTTGGAAAATTACAATCCCATCTTAAGATCTGAAGTAGCAGGATCCCAACTTGATTTTGCCTAAAATATCTATTTTTCCTCTGCCTTTTATATAAAAAGATACTATTACTCAAGTGTTTTCCACTGAGCTTATAATAAAAAGTACCTTTTGCAATCAGAAAGTCCCAAACAAGTTTCAAGTTCAAAAGTTTACTGCTGTTCAGCTTAAGATTTCAGAAAGCTCTTGGAACTGCCTTTCAGCTTCAATGATTTATCGTATGCTTGGAAGACCTACACCTTAATACGATTTACTGATGCCTTGTAACACAGCTACTGTGTTTAACCAAGATGATATTGGCTTGCTCACTGGGAAAAAGCACATTCTCTCAGTAACTAGACCAAGAGTTTTACACAAAAATACTGCCCTGTAGCAACTATGTACACAAATCTTAGTGTAATTTAACATTTTTCAAATTGCTTATGCTAGCCCTATGTATGCAACAGGTGACTGGTAGAATAGGAAAGACATCCATGATCTAGGAAGCTTACAAGCAAAACCTGTAATCCTGCTGTCAGTAACGTACAAGTTTTACATGAAAAAATCAGGCTATAGGAGGGTGAGATGAACAAAGATAAGAGCAGCAACAGACTCAGAAATGCTTCTGAACTGCTTGAAAATTTTGAATGTAACTCCTTAAATGTGCAATTAAAATGCTTGTCCAAATAACTACTAGGTTGGGGGAGGGGGGGTGCTTTGTTTTGGGGTTTTTTTGGGAGGTGGTTGTCGTGGTTTTTTGACAAGTGGAAGGAAGCAGGTACAGCTTTACCTACAGAGAGTAAAGATTCTTGGCAGCCCAGAACCAGGGACACATGGCACGCTCTTCCATCCATGCATGAGGCTACACAGAACAACCCTTTTGGCATACATCCCAAAGGAAGAGCAAACACACCAAGCCACCGTGCCAAAACAGGATTTTGATGAAGAACGCTTACATGTTGCCAGATCCCGAACCCACCCAGAGCACAACCCGGGTTTATGCTCAGGAAGTTTCATAAACACACTCATGATCTTTGAGAAAAGAAACAGGAAGCCATCAGCAAGAAGGCCGACAGCCATCAGGCAGAGCACACACCGGGATGAACGCAGGGTTATCATGAATGTGTTTGGATAACTGCTTACTGCGTCACCCATCCTGGAATACTGACCACTTGCATACAATCCTTATGCTACTTCTACTGACTTGTGTGATGCCCATGGGATTAAAGAGAGATCTCTGTTGCAAAACCCTAGCCTCTCTCACTTGCCTTTAGTGCTTTAAGACCAGACCCCATTCATAACACCGTTTTGGTCTAGTCCACCTCAAGTCTACAGAGAGCTACAGAGAACTAAAGGAACTGCAATGCATGACTACAAAATAGGTCTCTAACTTCTTCTTATCCATGGAATATAACAGTTTACAGAGTCTACATCGTATTTTTAAGTGTTACAGATAAGAAAATCCAACAGAAAACTCTAAGGAGCTGGTTTTTAAGTCTTTAACCTCTGAACAGAGTGCCTAAAGCATGAAGAGTTCCCCTCCAAACAAGCCTCAGCTAAGTCAAAGTGAAGAAGCTGGTGTTTCTGCTGTGACATTTTCAATGTTATTCTCAACATTATAGAGGAAGGTGGGGTTTTTTGTTCTGTTTTGGTTTTTAACTACCACAAGTGCCAAAGGTCAATACTGAAATTGAGGTTGGAGATAGCATTGACGAAAAGGAAACGAGGATAGGGAAGTGTGAACTCTTATTAGAATAAAACAAGTCAACTCTCCAACTCCCAGATAATAAAAAGTCCTGTCCACTCCAACACCTCTGGCAGGACAGGAACAGCAGGAAATGTCTGTGGAACAAACCATACAGGAAATGACCATACAGCTCATTCGTGTCATTTCCAGAAGAACCACATGTACACAACCATAACTTCCGATGACCGTAGCAGTAGATCCCATCTAACCCAGAGTGCTCGGCAGTCCACCTATGTACCAGGTGAACTGCGATCCCTCCACAGTGTTAGCAGAGTAGCCTCGAAATGCAGTCTTATTTAGCAGTACCTAAAATTAAGTACTTGCCCCCAAACAGGGAGCTTTTATGCTGTCATTTAATCACCTATTTATTAACATCACCTAATTTTTCAACATCCATGTTTGAAAGTTTCATCTTAAAAATATAAACAGGTGATTTCATCAATCTGAAGATATGGGGTATATTTTTAAAAGCACTGAGGCATATTGAAAATCAGAACCTTGAAACCTTTTGGATGTATTTATTTTTTAAGTCTTTATTCTGAAGACTCTTTGGCCACCAATGCAAATTGACTATTTACTTCCATACACTTACTCATATAAACTTTCAGTTCTTAAGCATTTACCCTTTGCGAGAAAAAAAGCCATTTCTGCTGCGGAGAAGTGAGCACATTCACCTGAAATAGGGTGTTCGTTTCTAAACATCAAGAAGTTCTGTATGTCCCACAGGTGGCTGGGGACTAGCTGAAGCCTAGGAATGCCTGCTGAAACTCTTCACACTGTGAAGCCACTTTTACCATCTCTCCCCTAAGAGGATCTCTGGTGTTCAGCAAGAATCCAGCTTTTTCTCAGAGTGGAAACTTTTTTCTCTTTCTATGACTGCCATTTCCTAAAAGCAGCAAGAACTCAATTGCTCTACCATCTCCACATCCTTGTCAAATTTGGCCAGTGTTTTTTGCATGTTAAAAAATGTGCTGTGGAAAAGAAGAACTGAGGACAGTATGACAGTGCAAACCCTGTTTCTTTAACAAAGCAGGCTAAAAGCAGGAAGAGCTAGAGAAAAACCTACTGCCTCAGCAGCACTACCCTAAACGCATCATATCCCGGCCTAGTACAGTTCTTTGGCAGTCTTCTTATGCCCAGGCTGAAGGCAGGAACTTTCTTGATGGGAACAGTGAGCAGTCCTCAGCCCCAGGCCCTCCCGACAGGCTCCGAAGAGCAGGCTTCCTGGTTATTTCTCCTCTGGGACAGCGGGCCCTGCACTCCCGCTCAGACTCTGCAAGGACAGCACAGGCCCCTGCAAGTCCCCAGTGGCTTAGAAACATTTTGTCAGGAGACAGTTATGGAAACCCTGGATTTCTAGTTCCATGCTTTGAAGCACACAAAAGTTAGAAAGGAGAGGTTCAGCAAAAGGCAGCTTCTTAGCCAAATACACTTAGTCTTTAACAACGCGAAGACGGGGTAGATGCTGCTGGAAAGCACATTCCTGTATACAATACCCTCAGTATCCCTGCTCAGCTTGGGTCTGGATATTCTAGGCATCTGGCGTGGCCTGCTTAGTCAGAATTTTCTGCCATGGGCTGAAGAGCTGCTTTTGTTCCTTTAGTAGCAGCCTTCCCATAGAAGCATCTTAATTGGAAGTTCACTTTCTGCATACAGTCCATTCAAATGCTCTAGTCAGGCACAGCAACTGGCCCTCCAGGGCAGAGTAATTTGCAGCGACTCCTCTTGGCTGCCCTGAATTTTAGATTTAGTTGCTGTCCTGCAGATCATGTTCCAACAAGAGGTATCAAGCTATAAAGTCTTATTACATATCACAATCAGACACTACAGCAAGTATTACAGAAAAAACACAATCACTAAAGAAAAAAGTTAAATTTATTCATCAAAGCAGACCGCCTCCGAGCCATCACACATTCCATGGAGGGGAAGGAAAGACAAATACTATTGCCCATATCTCCCCTCCCCTCCTAACAATGCAAGATCTCTCCTCCTCTGGAGAGAAAGAGGAGGACATACATGTTCTTAAAATGTACACATACTGGCTAACACTGTTTAAATGGTGAGGAGCAAGCCAGACATTTAAGAGCCTGCCGACTTTCACGCAGACCCAATCTCTGATAACATCACCTGCATTCCTCTGTAGATGAAGTTATTAACTGACCTACTTCTGCCACAAAACCTGAAAAATTAATCCCACCTAGGCTGGGCAAATACAATGCAAGTTACAAATTCTGCTTTTCTGCTAATGACTATTTTCTTCTTTCTTACCCACCCAACATAATCTGCCTGACATCATAGCAGGCGGATCCCCCCGACACTGCAGAGGCCAGACCTTTAACAGTGACTACAGATGGGCAAAGTATCAAGTAAATCTCAGTTTTGAGAGGCATCCTCCAGCAATGCCACACAGCCAAGTGACCTGTGTAAATAAGTGAGCAAGTAAGTGCAATTGATTTAGTATGGTGCAGCACTTCCGTGGCCCTTGCAAGCAGCCCGACAGTACTTCAGTGCCTTTAACCACTGCTGCACAGTAGCGTCAGCAAATAGAGCTGATGGGACTAAGCCAACCAGAAGCACTCAATTTTAAAGGATGGAAATAGAGTTTTGAGTATTCATATACAAATGGTATTTGCCC
Organism: Gymnogyps californianus; assembly: GCF_018139145.2. Lineage (NCBI taxonomy): Eukaryota > Metazoa > Chordata > Aves > Accipitriformes > Cathartidae > Gymnogyps > Gymnogyps californianus. The sequence continues at coordinate 55,753,176 of NC_059473.1, forward strand.
GCTTTCTGGAAGGAGTGTGCACAGCACATCTCTGTCTCCCCAGGTCTTCTACCACACTCATTACCATAGCATCTGAAAGTGCTGACAGGAGGTATGTCCTGCAAATCTCTTCATGGTGGAGAAGGGCAATTCACTTGTTAGTGCATGCTTATATCTCCAAAAAGCTTTAGACAACATTCCTTACCGGAGACTCAAACCTTTTCACTAATGTGAAATACTTTATTGAAACCACCTTTTTGGAATCAAGGCTTACTCTGACAGTCATACACCGGGCATTCATAGAATTATAAGGCCAAGCTGCCAACAGAAGGCAACTGCTTTTATCCAGTAACTGCACATCCATATGAGAGAACGTTGGAAATGCTGGAAGAAAACGTATTTTAGTTCCCCCCCTCACTTTTCCTCGTCCTTCATCTGTACTTGGACCTCTCTTTGTCTTTTGATTTCTTAGGACTTCTGCTTCTGTCTGCTTTTTTATCCCAGTCTCTTATTCGGAAGTCTTCTTTGTATTTGTCTTTTTGTTTGCTGTAAGTGTAGTCTCTCTCTTGAGATCGGCTGCGACTCCGATGCCTGTCTTTCTTCTCACTCTTTACCTTCTCTCTACATCGTTCTCCTTCATGTTTTCGATCAGAATCCTGTTAAAGGAATTGGACAGATATGCAGTTAAAGACAAAAGGGGAAAATATACAAAGGCATGAAGAGAACTAGAAAAGTGTCAAGCATGGTTGGTTCCTTAGCTACGGCTGGTACTACCTGAAACAGATTCACATCCATGATGATTTGAAAAAGATAACACATAAACCACCCCACCCCTCCCCGCCCGTAACTATATGAGGAAGATAAGTCTACAGCTTTTGTCAGCATTTATGGAAAAAAGCATGGCTGCCAGGCATGCTGCTGCTTGTATTTCCTAAGGAGCTTTAGCAAAAACTGGTTGTATCAGGGATTCGACTTGGATATTATCAAACTCTTCATAAGCATCACACAAGCTTCTAAGCTAGATTTGGATTTTGACTTCTTATCTAAGCAATGCAAGTATTTCGATCACAGGTTTTGTTTCAAGCCCCACAGGCATTCCAGTGCTATGAAGATGCACAACACTTTTTAAGACCTGCCCGCAATAATCCTTAATGGCCTAAATTCTAGGCTTCAGAAAAATGAACGACACCGTTACAGAGACCAACTACATGCACACATGCAAAGTACTTCACTTCCTTGAAGCTAGAAGTCCACCAGAAAAGGCAGCATGGAGAATCCGATCCTTTTGAACGTACAGTCAAACAATAACACAAGGTGCGTGAGTTGAAACGGAAATAACAAGGTAATGAAAAATTAGTTGTACTTTGCAGGCTGATGGGTATGACCCATACAGCAAACACTTGAGGATACACTCATACACAGACATAGTAAACTCTAAGGGCTACAAGTCTATCTAATTTAAAATGGCCTAAAAAGGAAAGACCAACAATATGTACTACAAGTGGTAATGGTGTTTGAGCACACACACACACAAATTCTTCAAAAAAAAAAAAAATGCTGCAAGTTCAGGTGGCCAAAAATGAGGAAATTTTGAATTTCCCTGGCTTTCTGCATATCGTCACCAAGAATGCTGACCAAGTGGCTCAGCGCACTGAACGGATTTGCTCTGGAGAGAAATGAGGTTTACATAACAAAGGAGGAACTGCTGTCAGTAGAACACCTGCTTTACTTGTTGCACTAGGCAGACAGTATGAAACCACTGAGACAGTGTATTAGTAAATAAAGGAAAGATGGCTTAATTACTCAGATTGTGAAATGTCACGCTAACAAGATTATGGCACAGCACATGCTAGAACTACTATGTGGAGACACCAACACCTGTACAGGCCACAGCATCATAGCAGTTTTAAAAGTAAAAAGATAAAGATCACTTAGAAAGTTGCCATTTCATTTCAAGGAACTCTAATTAGATTTTCTTAATACACAACACTGAGTTTTGACATGTGAACTAACATTTTCAAGCACTGCTAAGAACTAGTTTGTTCTTATTATTCAACTAAGATATACAGGAGGGAGCTTCAGAATCCTTCAGAAAGATACATATACAACTTGCTATTAAGAAGGTGGTAGGCACTTTTGTTTTGAAGGTACGATCACCTGAAAGTTTAGTATCACCATATGATCTAGTAGACAGATACCATTTTATGGGGTTTTAATAACAACACTGTTAAACACAGACCATTATGAACTATGAAAAATGTCTGCATTAAATTATACAGTATTTCTTTCTTCATTTCAGATAGGATTTTCATTTTTCTAAGTATGTACTCGTGACAGTAGCATTCACAATTGTATGGCTAAAACCTATACTGCATGTACAAACAAGCAAAATTTATTTATTTAAAAGAACAGTGAAAAAACTCTACTTCAAGCAGAGCTTTTATCCAGAAAGGCAGTGATCAGGATGGTTCCCAGAGTAAACACCACCTTTAGAATTATATAGACAATGCTGAAATACTAGGGTTACAATAAGCAACATAACCCCCCTGGATCAACACACACATCAATAATCACAGATTTTATCTTTATCTACATAACCAAAAATTTCTGCTTCTGCTGGGTACAGTAATCTCACCGGTGGCCAAACGTTTATTCCACATCTTGACTGCCAAACTGTATTTCAGTACAGACTTTAAAATCTGAATCCACCAAAAAGGAGTGGTGCTTCCAGCTATTTAGAAGAGCTTTGTCCATTCATCTTCAGAATGATGCACAGCCATATTACTCTTGTACCCAAAAGCCTCACTCTCCATATGTTCGAACAAGAAGACAGGTTCCAAGCCCCTTTGTGGCAAGGCCTGAGTAAACATCAGAAGACTGACACACTGGTGGTGGAGTAGAGAGCAACAAGGCAAAAATATTGGCCAGAAAAAAAAAATGGTGGACTTGGTGCACTGCTGCCTTCTAGCTGGTTTGTTGCTGAAGTTTCCTCCCAGCACATGGGAGAAACAGGAGAAAAGCAGAACAGCAGTCAGTTGAAAAATCTACCAAGCCAACACTGGAGACAGGCTACTGGCCACGTCAGGGCAGGGAACAGGTTAGTGAAGACTTGAAAGCAAAGACAAATAGCCTACGTTGGATGCCATAGAAAAGGGCAACTTGCTGAATGGATTAAAAAAAGTCATATGAGCATGGAGCCAGCTAAGCACAATGACCTTCACAGAAGCATGTAAGGTATAGGTGTACAGGGCAAGTCTGAAAGTGCCACAAAAAGGTTGTCACAGTAGCTAATATGACCACGGTGTAAAGAAAAACATGTAGTAATTTGAATTAATAGAATGAATTGCATCTTAGTTCCCCCCAAAAAATCAGTTACGTTTCCCCGTAAATAAGATTTTACCTTTTTAAAGTCTTTGGCACAGAAAAAGGTCAATTTTTTAAACACTCTAAGTTACTAAAAATAACAGTATTTTGAAATAAAATCTTCTATGCCCTATCCAAGTCAGAAACATGCTGCTTTCCCATTGGAAGAGGAAGAAAAAGATTCCTACTTAAAAACAGGCTCTCTCTTACTGCTGAAGTCCAGATTTCTCAACCCAGGATCACAGCCTCTCATCAGTCAATGAGTAAGTAATGATCACCCCAATTCTTAATCCAGCACTGTGCTGGTGAACACACATGAGGAAGGAAATATGAAAAGAGGGAAAGACACTTCTCTGGAAGTTCATGGCTGGCTTTGCCAAAAGTACTAATTTGCCAAACAGCATTTGCAGGTAAATCAGCTAGAAATACCATTACCACAAAAGTTGAATAAAAATGCCACCTCTACACACATTAAGCACACTAGTTTATCCTGGTTTCGGCTGGGATAGAGTTAATTTTCTCCCTAGTAGCTGGTACAGTGCTGTGTTTTGGATTTAATGTGAGAATACTGTTGATAACACAGTGATGTTTTAGTTGTTGCTAAGTAGCGCTTCTCTTATAAGGACTTTTCAGTTTCCCATGCTCTGCCAGCAAGCAGGTGTGCAAGAAGCTGGGAGGGAGCAGAGCCAGGACAGCTGACCCAAACTAGCCAAAGGGATATTCCATACCATAGAAGGTCATGCCCAGTATATAAATGGGGGGGAGTTGGCCAGGAGGGGCGGATCGCTGCTGGGGTCAGCGGGTGGTGAGCAGTTGCATTGTGCATTACTTGTCTTTTCTTGGGTGTTATTTCTTTTTTTTGTTATATTCCTTTTCATTACAATTATTATTATTATTATATTATTATTAGTAGTAGTATATTTTATTTTACTTTAATTATTAAACTGTTCTTATCTCAACCCATGAGTTTTACCTTTTTTCCCCGATCCTCCTCCCCATCCCACTGGGCAAGGGGGGGGAAGCAGCTGCCTGGTGCTTAGTTGCTGGCTGGGGTTAAACCACAACATAGTTAAAGGTTAAAAGGAGCAAACAAATAGAGACAGCCTTTTCAGGAGGGAGATTTTGATCAAACTTGACCCTGAATATAAAGAGAACAGTGTCCAAGTAAGCAGTAAGAGCAGGAAATTAAATCCAGAAAAATCAGTATCTCTGCCAAAACCATGCGCTACAGAAACCTGAAAGTGAGGAAGCCCCTATGTCTCACAAAAATCCATTGGATAGGCTATACTCCACCACAGATCCCGTTATCTTAAAAAAAAAAAAAAAAATCCAAGGAACCAAAAAACACAGAGAAAACTGGAAAGGGAACGAAGTCATAATATAGTTCTCAAGCAGAAGCATGACCTGTACTCAAAAAAACTCTACCAAATTCTATTCACAAACCCACATGGTAGTCCAGCCTCCTGTTCCAGACCCACATCCTGTTACCTACTAAAAGCAAGCCACAATACCCTACCTCTTCTACCCTCTGGAATCAAGTCAAACAGCATAAGATTCAAAAATACATTCTTAAAACATCAACACAGAGGCTGAAGATTCAGGAAGTCGGTGTCAGACTAAGAAAAGAATGAGTCAAAATATACTAAAGAAAAAAAAAACAACCAGCAAGAGAACAGAAAAACGACTCAACATCATGGAAACTATTCAGAAAATAAAACCCCTTCAAGTCATAGCTGGAGCTGGTAGCACAAACTGCAGTTTCGGTTGCCAGAACTTCCCATTATAAGACTCTGTCCTCTGTTAATTAAAATCTCTGCCACACTAGGGGCTCAGGATGGAAGTTTATGTATGAAGCATGGCTATTGTGGTCTTTGGCCAATTAGTTGTGGAAGGTCTGCTGTTATTTTGTTTTAAAGTTCTTACCTCAAATATATTCTAATATTTCCAAAATAGGGTTAAGGGAAAATGCTTTGTTTGCCTATACTACAAATGCTACCATTCATCAAAAGTTTCCATACTGTTATGCTTTGTGCTGGCCTCGGTATTCACACTGAACATACTCTGCCTCAAGAACATGCTTCCTTCCCCTGTTCTTCTACGAGTTCCCCAGATTATGCCCAAATTATAAATCTAAAAAAAAAAAAAAAAAAAAAAAAAAAAAAAAAGTAAAAAAATTACATTTTGTATATGCTAAACAGGATTTGTCAGCTAAGCTGCCTGCAGATTTCATCCGGAAAGGACCATGCCCAAGACACTTACTGAATCTCTAAATGAGACTGAGTACATACTGCTCAGTATGTACATACTATACAGTGCACACTAACGAGAATATTCAAGTGCCGACACAGAGAAAAATTCTTCCCAGAAATTCATTTTCACAGCTCCAAGAGGGAGCTATGTTGCTTGCCATCAGAGAACAGAAGTAAGCCTCCACCTGTGATTTTGGGCATAAGAAGGCTAAGCTATTTACACTGAAACGCGTAAAGGTGAGCAACAGAGAGGAAAGCAGTGGGAAAGAAGAAGATACCAGAATACAGCAGCAGTAGACTACAGGAACAAATCACAATAGGAGCAGGCAACTAAATCACAAAAAGATATACAGAGACACAGAAGAGATTGCAGAGTCAAGCACTAGAAAATACTCTTTTCCAGAACCTGGAAACAGCACCAGGAATCCCTCTGTCTTCATGTTTTTGTGCTATGAAATCCACTGCTAATGTGTCTCACAGTCCCCTCATAACAATTATAACAGAGGTTAACAGCCTATTGCTGCCAGTACCTGCACCACCTGCAGGGGTGGACACATCTGAATGATTTTGAAATTTCTCTGCTCATAATGCATGACCAGCTAGTTCCACACATGTAATTTCTGAACCACCAAGAATAAAGATTAATTCCAGAAATATCTGTTCCAAGAATGTTAAAACGACGTCAATCAGCCAAAAAGATAGGAGGAAGTCTAAACCAGCATTAGTCCAGACCTCTTGTATGTATATGCTCCAATCGAGACTTGAATTATCTGAACAGGTCCCTCCCCTCCACCCAAAGGATCCCGACTGATTTAGTATACAAACAGTGACAAAAAGACTTGCACCACGACTGACCAACTGGTGGCACTGAAAAAATTTAATTGCTAATGTTCATGAGAAAAGTTATTTTTAGCATCACAGCAAGAAGCGATGCAATGGAACAGAACCATGTATGCTCTCTGTACGCAGAACTTAAAGCAGCACTCAAAACTCATCCCAGGACAATGGCTTTATTTACAGTGGCTGGAACCTTATCACTTTCTGCAAAGTTGCTAGAAGACAGCTTTGTTCTCACTCATAAAGCTTGCACTGTTAAAATATTGGCGTTTGGTTCCCCCCCCCCCCCCAGCTTAGCTCAATTCTCCCTAATGCTCACACTTCAATGGTGGTTAACCCTCCACTTTATCATTGCAGACATTGTTTCTATGAAACATCAGCATCTTGCCTGTCCCAGGTTCACAGAAACATGAGAATGCCGACCTGACAGGCTGCAGTGGAACTAATGAATGACAGAACTACTGTCCTCTGATGATCTCCTCCACAGCCCCAGTCTTACAGCACCGTACACTTGCACAATACAGATGCAAGCAAACCTGCATACAGATTTTACAGAAATGTTTCCAAAACAGTTAAGGAAAAATAAAAAAAAGATAATGCAAAGAGATTGCATTTCTGATTCCATATGGGAAAAAGACAGCACATGCTTGTCTGGCAAGAAAATGAGAAATAGTTTGTATTCATGAAATACGATTAACTACTAGTTTATGACTGGGAATATGTGAACAACAGGTTCAAAGTGCTGAAGATCTCCTACTTTATGAGAGGCTACATTGCCTCTTCAGGATGTTTTGGCAAAAAGCCATTTAGACATGCCAAGCTTCAAAAGTCCAGGAAGATTTGGAAAGCCTCGTTCATAATCAGATACTAACATCAGCCTTCTGTATGTTTACAACTGCTGTATTTTACGGGACTTTGCACGCCATGTCTTCAGTTCAATATCAGACTTTTTTTTCCTGGCTTCTCTTACTAAGAGAACAATAAACAGGTAAAAAGTTCATGCGTGACAAGGTAAGTACCTTAGATTTTTTGGTCCTCTTGTCATCCTCTTCATCTTCAGAGTGGTGGTGCTTTTTCTTCTTTTGTTTTTTAGCCGAGTGTGACTGACTCATTCGAGACTCTTCTATATCCTCATCCAGCACAAGGTCATACTTGGCACTGATGGTGTTGGTTAAGGACAGATCTGTTACTTAATATCAATAAATAGCAGAACTTAAAAGCTCACGAAGCAAACAAATCCCTGTTTATCAGACCAGGGTTTACCAAGACTTACCATGTACTTCACTCAGAACAGGATCGTACACATTGAAAAAAAATCAGCTGTGCTAAAATGACTGAATTCTGTCCTGTCAAACAGTACAGCCAGGTCCCAATTCTCCTTTCTTTTTTACCTGTGGATATCTGAACAAGCTATGGTCTTCTTTTCTCTTGTGCTCACCACAAGCAAAGTATAATCTTAGAGCATGATTTAGTTACTACTATGGTCTCGTTTTGGATGTGGCAGGTCCCCTCTGAAACTACTTAAAACTCTGTTATGCCATATGTCGTTCCCAGTTTACTGCCCTGGAATATTATTTACCTGCACACAACATGGAAATGAAACAGCATATTCTGATTTGACTAAATTCAGAGTCATCAAATGAAAAATGCAAAATGCTTAATTCCATCTCAAACACCAAATGGTTATATGAAGCAGCAGCAAAACATCCATTTGGCAAGCTTTAAGAATAAGAAGTCTTTTCCAAGCCATTTTCATAAACTGTACTTAGTTCAAAAAATACCTTTGACCAGAAAAGGATACTCCTGCTTTGGTTTTACCTTCTCTTTCAGAGCAAGTTTTGAAGGTTTGTCACGTTCCTTTTCGTAGTCTTTGAAATCATCCTTGGTATACCGCCCACCTGTCCACAGAAAAACATATTCAATTCACTCCAACTAAAAAAATAACCAAGACCCACACCTATCATTAAGTTCTGCTTGTGAATTTAAGGGCTCTTCATAACCATACAGAGATGCATAGCAGGATACAGTTCCAGAAACAACATTGACATCTGGGTAACAGAGTAGAAGAGAGTAGGACAAGTTGTGATTTTCTGTCCTTCTCTTGCTTGCAAATCCCTTTTAACAACATATGGCTTTCTCCTCAGTCATGTCCAGTGGAGACAACGCATGAACAGGATCACATAGCAGGATTCAGCAACTGATTAGTCAGTCACACTTTGATTACAGGTCCTATGTCACACTACTTAAAATTCTGTTACCATGAAAGCTTACAGACTATTCCCATTATTAAATGACTTTTTGCTCTGGGCTGCACAAAGGAAAACCTCTGAGACAGCTACAGCTTAAGAATTCAAATGGAAAGCTATAAAAAAAATTGTCATGTCTTGATTTAAAGAGGGGTATGACAGATTTCATTTTCCATCCATTCACTTGAAAGTACCAGCTCACAGAGTAATAAACTATTCTACAGCAACGTGCTGCCATCTCACGGTCATACTTAAAACTGCAATATTAACTGGCCACATCAGAAACAGCTACTAGAAGGTGGAAGGACAATACTTGTCCTAGGTCATTTTTTAGGTACCATATAAGCACAACAAGATAACAACATAGTTAGCTTTCCAATATTTAGGACAATTTAGACCTAAGTTACCCAGATAAAGAAAAGTTTTCCATGTATTCAGTTAGTACATGATGCACTGCAGAGCATGGTATAGATTACAAAGTCATCTCAACTCTGTGCAGGACAAGTTCGAGTACGTCAGTGTCCATGACTAGTCCCCAGCCTGGAGAAATCGTATGCAAACAGTTGAGGGCTGACTGCATTTTTAGGCAAAGACACACAAGAACATCACCACTGCAATGCACAGTCACCTCTCCAAGTCCAGTGTTTTCCTCATGTCCCCAACAACCAAGTAACCACTGTATCCACCTCTCCCACCATCTTTTTCCTCCCAAAACATCCTCAAACATCTGAAATTGGGTTTTTATAACATACAGCCTGCTATGCAATATGCTTGACCTACAGGAGGTGAAGAGGGAAAATCCCTGGCCTGAATACTGACTTTTTCTTGTATACACCCAACTGTAATACAGTGACTAAAGAAACAAAACTAGAAAGTAACAATGTACTGCCATGTTATTTTGCTAATAAGCAATATCAAAAAACATCACTTTTAAAGCTTGAGAGGAACAAACGAGTTAGTGGCAAAAATACATCTGATAAAAGGTAATCCATGGCAATGTAATGTTAATATAACAGTAGTAAACCCTTCTACTCTTTCCTACGGAACAGGTGAAGAGAAGAGCTAGCAACTGTGTTGCTCTATTTATTAGAGTACCAGGAAAATTTATATCCCTGAAGACGAGATGATTTAAACTCATAACAATTGCTTCTCTTTATATAATACTTACAGTTTAGAAGTCATGGCTTATTAAGTTATGAGGGTCAAAGAATCTCAAGTGTACCTACCTTTTCCCTTCCACTTTATCTTTGCAACAGACTGGCTAAAATCCACATGTATCCGCCTGTCATCTATCAGCACATTGTCCATTTTGAAGTAGGCTTTCTCACAGTCTTCCTCCTGATATTAATGTTTCCAGAAAAATTTGAGTCATGATTATTTCATAGGAATATTCACTGAAGAGCTCAAACACAAATTCAACTGCTTGATGGCACACATTTTTTTCTAAAATTGCCTAACGCACAGCAGTTCTTGCATTGTGCCATTTCAAAAGAAATAGTTACGCTTTGTCCGAATGTCAGCATTTCAAATTCCAATTCTTCAGTTCATTTCACTGTTTTAAAAATTTGCCAATCCAGCTACGTGTTTGGCACATAACACGTTCAGAAAAACACGGAAAAAAAGGACAACAACTAATTAAAGCTCTATTTTAAGTACATAAGCAGGCTAAAGAAGAGCAAGAACACTTTTCCAGTGTTTTCCAGTTTTCCTCATAGATTAGAGAGAATAGCAGATCCAAACAAGAAGCTATGCACCATAAAGAGAACTTTTACTATCAATCTCACAGCAAGAGCAGCACGTTGATAAAGCAAGCATCATTTACAAGCCCAATATAGGACACTACTGTACACACCAATCTACCTTCTTTCATACACCCTCCTCTCTTTATGCAGCATGCCTCCTTTTTCTCCTAGCATTCCCTTCTTTAACTCTTCAAAGTCCTAATGTGCTCTGGGGGAAAAAAGGGACCTGCTCCCCTCCCACTGGTTTCAAGACAGCCTAAAACAAACATATTTGTATTGCTTGATTGAATAGAGAAAGACTTACACGTTTGCCTCATTTAGGACCTACAACTTCTATAACTAAGTCAGTAAGAGAAAGTATTAGCTATCCCACACTTGAAGATTTCAATGTTTTTCCTTAACGGAAGTATACCAAAAATGAACTTTTATAAGCAGAATCTACATACAGTATACCTAAAAAACATACCTTTTCAAACTCAATGAATGCATAACAAAGAGATTCACCAGTCTTCCAGTCCCGAATCACTTCACAGCTGAAAAATTGATATGAAATTAAAATGTCAATGCTGTTGGAGCAAAAAACATAGGATAGGCAAGCACTGCTTAAAAGGGAGAGTAACAGTTAAAAAAAACCAACCAACCAAACAAAAAAACCTTGGAGGTATTACAACACTTGATTCTGAGACCCCTACTGATGTGGGGGTGTCTGCACAGAAAAAAATACACATGACATTACTTGAGTAATTATTACACTTAACTCACAAGTGGTTAACGAAGTGTAGAACTAGGGATGAATTTCTCATTAATGAAACAAAATCTATTTTCCAACATTACTGTTTGTTATTAATTTTTTGCATTTCACTAATGCAACACAAGAAATTTCACATTCTGTTTTCTCAGTCATTTTAAGGAAAGTTTAAACAGACATCACGTGACAAACTTCCTCTTCTCAGCAAGCACCTCTTTAGCAGCCACCTTCTTATCATGCAGTTCACTGGGCAAAAATAAGAAGCCTGAAGTATTGAATCAGTAGATGCAAAATGGGAACAATACAGTATTGCATCAGTATTACCAAACTCTTGTATACAACATGAGAATTCTGACTACGGGATGCTGAAAGAGGTCAGACAAGCAACAAGGGCAGGAAATGTGGTATTAAGGTGAGACTTAACAAGGTGAGACCTCCCCCATGTGTACTGAGGAAGCGACAAATCAGGATTACGATACACAATCCAAAAGATGATCAAGACCAAAAAAAAAAGGGGGGGGGGAGGGGCAGGGAAGGAGGAGAAGACAAGGCTATTCAGACAAGCTACAGGAATTCTTTGCAGCAGCCATCAGCGAGGAAGAAGGTAGGACAGTTTTGTGCCAGAACCCTCCTTCATGGATTATTCAGAGAATCTACCTGAAAGTGGAAGGACTGCAGAAGAGGTACTGAACAAACTGATAGAGGAAAATAAAAATATAAGAAATCCCTAGGATATCCAGAAATCATGCTGGAGTTGTAAGAGTGGCAAACAATGCCAATTTCACTCACACACACAGACAGTCTAGTGAAGGATCTGGGAGTCTGCAGGCCTGTATGCCGGTACTGCACAAACTGGCAGAAACACAACGCAGAACAGAGTTAGCGTCCATCTGAATAAATAGGACCTACACAGGACCATCTGAATAAACCTAAGTGCAGTTCCCTGAAAGAGTCAATATGGTTATGCGTGATGATGATCTATTTGATGTAGACTTTTGAAATCCCTCTGGAAATTCTAATATACTCCTGCACCAAAGGCTTTTGGGAAAACTAAGCAGCAATGGCATAAGAAACATCTTTGCATTCATAAACATGTGAAAGATCAGGTAAGAGTAAACAGTCATTTCTCACTGAGAAAGTAAAGAGGTCACCAGTGGAGTTTGCTGATGATACTAAATTGTTAAAGGTGGCAAAAATAAAGACTGAAAAAATCGCAGAAAATTCTTAGGAGACCAACAACAAGATAGCAAATGACATTCAACATAGATAAATGCAACAAGATGAGCACAGGAGGGGAATCCTAATTGTGCATTGGAAAAAAAAAAAAAAGAGCTTTAGTATTAACTAGAAAAGGAGTTGAGAGCAAAGCAGAGAATACTACTGTGCGACTGTAAATCTGTAATTTCTTTAATACCGTATGCAGTTCTGGTCCTCTCATCTTGAAATTAAAACAAAAGAACAGAAAAAGGTTGAGAAAAGGGAAACAAGGTAAGAAACCTCTACAAAGCATGAGTATGTAGGCTAGTACTCTTAGCAAGAAAAAAAGATGACTTTGGAGTATAGGATAGAGAGGTGTCGGAAAGTACATTTCGCTGCCCATCATGTCTTTTGATACCAGTACTAGGAGGAATCAACTGAAACTACTAGGAGCCAAGTTCAAAACTGAAAAAGGCAGCAGGCATGAGGGACACCTTAACAAGGAGTATATCAGATGCCAGAAATGTTTGTCGCTTTATCCCAAACCATACATATTCCCATGGAAAAGAAAAACCCAGAGACTGTATCTAGCTCAAGTAGCATCTGAGATAAAAACTGCTGAAAAGGAGGGAGAGGACGGGGGGCTGGGGAGAGTATAATATACTCTTCTTGTTCCTACACTTCCCTAGGCTTTCACTTAAAACCACTGCTGGGACAGGATACTCATCTAGCTAGATCTGATTTTGTATCACCATTGTTGCAGTCTCTACCCAAATACATGCAGGCACAGTACAAATCTCCAGAGACGCCAGAATACTACTTAACAGCCAAACCTAAATAGACTGGTGGGAATCAAGTTCAGTTTCAACAAAGAAGGTTTTCTTTTTTATTTTACAATAATTACCTTTTAATGGGACCAAATCGTGAAAATATTATCTCTAGGTCTTCATCTGTGGTCACAGGATTCAGTTTACAAACAAACAGCACATTTTCTGGTGGCTTGACCTCTGCATCTGGTAAGTCTCCCACCTGTGGCATATAGAAAAAGACTTGCATCACTTCTGTCTAAAGCTCTCTACATTTTATTGCCACAAGCATACTGGCAATGCATCTTTTGGATGATCTCAGACACATTCCTATCACAAAATCAAAAATTAATAAAATATTTTTCCTACTCAATGTCACAAAAAAGGTGTTTTCCATAGCACCTAAAAATGATTATCTATTTGCAATTCCACCACTGGGACTTCATGAAAGTCACAAATACTTCCTACCTTGCTTTCCCTGTTCATAATATAACAAATACACAGTTCTAAAAGGTGAAAGTGTACTTTCAGAGCCACTCTGTTATAAAAATAAAAATGGACTGGATCCATTCCTTAGTCTCTGTCTGTACCTAAGATAAACTTGCCTTTCCTTGAAATCTGGCAACAGCTAGGATAAGCTTAAGTTTAAGATAGTTTGATAGCAAATTAAGTTACAGAGGACAATGCAAATACACACACCACCTCCTGTTGAATTGTAGCACTTCTTTTTAAAACCTGAACAAAAGACTAGTGATATTTAAACAGTTTATCTCCATCTTTTACTTAATATGCTAATAAAAAGGTAATGCACATTAGTTTGATAGCACAAAGAAGCAAAATAACACAAGTAAGAAGCAGGTTCCACAAAAGAGAACACAAAAGGAGTTTAAGCACATGACACTCTCAGATTACTGTTTCAACAAAAGAACAGTGGAACTAATAGTTGGGGTTTTTCAAATCAGTGAAACTAGCAGTACACTTAGTTTTTCATCTCTTCAGCTTATATAACATAGCTCCCTATTGCATACTACCCAGCAATACTCACTGAAAATTACTGCATTGGCTCACATACCACATAGTTTTAGTCAACCTTATCTGGAAAACAGATGATCAGCCCCACTGCTGCTGCAGCAAAACAAGAGCCCACACCTGCAGATCTTCTGCAACACTGTGGCCACATCTGGATTGACCTTGGTATTAGTCTCTGCTTCAAACTATTCACCATAAATTTGAATTTGGTAGTTGTAAAGAAGTGTGATGGATTCACCCATCCTTCAACTGTGTGTGTGCTTTTTTTCTTTTTAAAAAAAAAAAAAGACTTCAAAGCCTACTCACAAATTTTGTTACTATATGGAGTTTACAACCGCCAGCAGTTACCAAACATTATATTTAAGAAGGAAGAACATCAAGTTAACCAATGTTAAATTAAACTAATCCCACAGATGGAAGACTGCCATTACATATATGAACAATGCAACCTCAATGCCACTATATGTACTGGGAAGAGATTATCACAAATCAGCTCAGCTCTCTCCCACACATGCCACACCTCTTCCAGGATTATAGATATCCAGCAGCCTCCACTGGTCCACTTTTAATCCTGGCTTTGAAAATGAAATATCACTGGTTTGATCAGAAAACCGCCTCCTGTGCTCATGCTCCATCCTTTTCATTGTACCACAGAAATTTAATAGCACAGATTCTGAGCCACAACATCATCATCAGACAAGCAATTTCAAGATAAATAGTACACATTCTCCTAGACTTAATGTAACATGCACACACACAGGAATAACATCTAAAACGTCAATACAGAAATATGTTCACCATTTCCAGAAGAATGGCACGAGTTTTTGCTTCTTTTTCTGCCTGAACTTCTTCTATTTCATCTGCAGACCGTCCTTTCAAGTCATCAATTTCTTCATCTGCTCCTATTCTGCCACTCTGAAAAATGAAGGAAAAAGCTATTTATTACCAAGCCATGGCCAAAAATTCTTTCGCGCTTTCCAAATATTACTTGGATGACCTCCCCCCTCACCCCCCAAGACATGAAAAATGTTTAAGCACTGCATCTCTGCAGAACTGGGCTTCCATTCTGTTCTTTCCACTTAGATTAAAAAAAGAGAGAGAAAATGTTATCCTTGTGTTTCAGGCACTACGAACTATGTATGAACTTTCAGGCCCAAGCTGAACCATATCCAGTTAGATATTCTAAATTCTTTTATACTCCCACCTCATACTCAACATCTCACCACAAATGTCAACTCATTTCTAATCTAGATAGCTCCCACCAGAAATGAAGATAAAGAACACTGCAAGTATCTGTGGTGTCTAATAAGACTCAAACATTAAATACAGTATATCACAACAAGAATTTTATTTTTACAAATCTACATCTAGGCAGGACTTGAGGTTTAATTTTTTCTCCTCATCAGCATCTCTAGAACGCTGCCCTTCTTACAGACATTTCTACACCGAAAGGTGTATCTTCAGACAGGCTACAGGGGAAGAAAACTAAGTACAAGTTTTCAAATCTCCATGCAGTTGGCAGTAAGCTATTAAACTCCTGATACCATTTAACATATCTGAAGGTACATCAGAGATTAACCACAGTGCAGATGTACTATGAAAGCCTAATTCCAATCTTGTAATTATATCTATTAAGCTTAAACATTAACAATATTCTCTCTAGTCAATTTATTCATTGCTTGAAACAACTGTTTCCATACAAGGAGATAATCTCACACAGCAACTTCCATAACTGCATGCTATGAGTAAATTATAAATAATTACATTTTTAGCAAATTCCTTCTGTTTGAACAAATACACCACAAGAGTATGCATGCTTGCAGATATAACTCAAAGAATGACCAACATTACTTCCACCGAAACACAGACTATTTCACATTTAAAAGCAGTACGCACTTTAATATTAATAAATGTTAGTTATATTTTGTCTTCTACCAGAGTATACAAAAAACCAGTAATGCCAAAGGTGAATATTCTGAGCGTTCTGCTTATCTGCACTGTAATTAGAAATCTAAAATAATGGCTTTCCAACCTAACTCCACCATAGTCACAGGGGAGAGCACCCAAGTGACCCTTTTATCCTTTTCTTGAAAGATTAAGCAGGCTTATTTGATTAAACACAGCAATAGGCCCAAATAACAGACAAGCATTTGACGTATCAGAACTCAAGCTGGTGTAGTAGAAGAGCATCTCTTATCCTCCTATGCTAAAAATGTGTAGTTCTTTTAGGATATAGATTTGACAGACAAAGTCTTAAAGACAGAATTCTTATTTTGACCAAGTTTGTGCTGGCCACTAATAGGGATACATTTATTTAATTATTTCTTCCAACTTTTCCCCAAGAAGCTATCATAAACACTCACATCTAGCTGTTCCTTAGTAGGTTCTGGTGAGCGATCAGGAATAGACAAGCCAGGTGGATCTTCAAATGGATCATCTAAAATTACTGTATGATTTATCCTTATAGAAAACAAAATCAAGACCAGCATCAGTCACATGCAAATAAAACTCTCTTCACCCAAGCAACAGGAAACCAGCCCTGCTGATTCTCAGTTATATCCCAAACAGCCAAACCTACCCTATGCTTGTAAATACTAGTACTGATGCTTTTGTAAAGGCAACATAGTTGCACATTTTCTTACATAGTTGTTTATTTTAGTACCTGCTTATTTTACCAATAATACTGGAATAAAAGAGTATTTAAGATACTGTGTACAGGTCACCTGACATCACTATATTAATCTAGTTTCCAAAAAAAGATTAATTTGTTTAATTATAATGTATTCCTCAAAAAGAGAAGTTAAAAGCTGTCACACCTGATATCTTGATACGGGATAAAATCCTTATCTACAAAGGTTTCATTAATTGTCTTCAATACATCCATGCCTTCTGTCACTTCTCCAAATACTGTATGCACACCATCAAGGTAATCCAGGTTTTCCCCTGTAGTAATAAGAAACTACAAAAGAAGATACAAAACCAGTAACAGTAAATAGAAAAATTCAGGGCTTGAGTTTTACCTTAGGAGAGGTACAACTCTCACTGAAATGAGTGGGGAAAAAAACTCTTCCTGACTTCTGTGGGAGAAAATAGTCGTCTTCCATCAGCTCTGAGAACATGGTGAGGCAACCTACAGCTCACAGCCACTGCCTGAGGAAGTGAGGCTCGCTCACACAAGTCTCCCTCCACATGAGCCTGCAGCTCCAGCTCACTGGACCCTTCTGTGAATTGATTTGACTCACTAATCTGGCAGAAAACCAGACCGGCAGAGGAAGAGCAGATAGTTATCTGCCAGGTAGGTTTGTTGAACAAGATCAGCAAAGGTTGTGACAGGCATCACAGCTGATGAAAGGGAGAGGACAGAAAGAGCAAGGCAGTGAGCTGCCTCTGGGCAGCAGTGAGCTGTGAGCTGAGTTCAAATCACCTGTTCATCAAACTGCACTCTGCAGATGCATTTTCACAATTTTGGCAAAAGCTTCCATAGTTCCACCTTAACCTCATCCTATGCAGACTTTTTTCCTTCCTTCCCTTGTATCACAAACCCTTCTCTCCCAAAAAACAGGATGCAGTAGCACTGCGAGGAGAACTAGAACACAGTAGCATCGACTTACATCAGCTTGAACTGGCACTGAAATGTATCCTAACACAAATCGAGTGTTTCACTTCAGGGCAAAACTGAAACTATGAAAACTGATACCAACTGAACACTTGGTAACACATCAAAGATGGAGGACACTCGGTAATGAATGAAGGAGGAAGAAGCAGATATGCACAAATAACAGAACATAACCATTACATCCACGCTTTACAATCTGACTGGTAACATCTCACTCCTCATTCTCTGCGACACAGTTAAGACTGGTATTTGGTATAGGTTACACTATACTACATGGTATTTGTAAGCCAACTCCACATAATTCCTTACTGGAATTTTTCTTTCCCAAGGAAGAAACTGCAATAATGTTCCTGGGAACTGCATTCATTCCCATTTGCCTGTCTATATGCTAGCAGGCTGCATTCTTAAATACAAATACAAGTGTAATCTTTTTTTCCTGAACCCCACACCCAAACAATTTTATACATACAATGCAGTGAAGCAGCAAAATTAACTCCATCTATTACAAGCTCTAGCTGGAATAAAACCACAGTTTTTTCTAAATTGCTCTTCGATTATTAAAAACCCCCTCTTTTTTAAAATTAAAACATATAGATATTGCAAGTGAGGCATTTTAAAATATAAAAGTGACAATGCATCTAAAATAATGATTTAGAAATAATATCATTCTATGAGATTAGAGCTTTAAATATACCTACAGCAAAAACTTTGTGCACATGAACAGAAAACAGCAAAGGAAACAACAGTACTTTCAAAAATTGCTTTATACCAGCACTGGGATAAAACTGTAAACTTACATTGTATTATTAATGCACACTTTTATGTAACCATACAGAGGAAACTGTGGTATGATTTCAGTTTCCAAACTAACATGAAGTTATAACCAGGAAGTTTTGAGATTATTTCAAAACCCAGTTTCCTTACGTTTCACTTCCATTTAACTACAGGAATTTTTCCTGCCCATTCTATACATTAGCAAAATCACATCAAGGTATTAACAGAAATGAATAAACAAAGGAAAAATACAGAGGACTGAATGCTAACAAATAAAAATTTATAAAATTAATCTAGGACAGGATTTGAATCTGAGCATTTTAATCTCTTTCTTGTCTGTAATCAAATACCCATTGGCACCTGGAACACTGTGCAAAATACTTACCTTATCTATGGCCAGGTTTTTTTACATGCCTTTTGACCACATTACAAGATGATGCTATTGCGATGACACTGTCATTGTTATGTCTCTCTTGTAAATTCAAGGAATTTTCATTTTAGTTACTTAGACGTATACCAAGGCTTTCCAACACTGTATGCTGACCTGTGATCCATGCTGATCATTGCCATTGTTCACCATTGACACGGTTCCCTTCTTCTTGTGCTTAATTCTCGGCACTTTTTCTGCCTCAAAGAATCTAGCTTGATCACCGTACAGTTGACTGAAAATATATATAACAAATATGTTACAAGACAAAGGAATTTTGAAAAGTGAGATAAACAAATGCTGTAAAACAGTAAATAAAACAGCTTAAAAATTTTTACAGTGGCATTCAAATAAAACCAGAATTTACATTGCATCCATGCACATTTTTATGGACCTGTACACATACATAGTTCACTTTATATTACAGGGAACAACAGATTTTTCCCTGAGGCATTTCACAGAGGCTTTGGGGGGGGGGGGGCAGGGGGAGGTATATTTGTACGTTTTTAAATGCAGTATATAACATTTTTCTAAGGCATGAAGGGAATACAAATTTTGATAAGTAGGTTCTGTAAAAATAAGTTAATCCACACTGTAAAAATGTAATAATTTATGTCAAAAATTTCTCTTCCAAGATAAATGGAGAGCCACTAAATTGTATTGGGTTTGCGTGGCAAGGTTTTGGTAGCGGGGGGGGCTACAGGGGTGGCTTCTGTGAGAAGCTGCTAGAAGCTTCCCCTATGTCTGATAAAGTTAATGCCAGCGGGTTCCAAGACGGACCTGCCGCTGCCCAAGGCTGAGCCCATCAGCGACAGTGGTAGCGCCTCTGTGATAACATATTTAAGAAGGGGAAAAGAAGTTACAGGGGAGTTGCAGTTGCAGACAGAGAGAGAGGAGTGAGAAGATGTGAGAGGAACAACTCTGCAGACACCAACGTCAGTGAAGAAGCAGGGGGAGGAGGGGCGCCAGAGCAGAGATTCCCCTGCAGCCTGTGGTGAAGACCGTGGTGAGGCAGGCTGTCCCCCTGCAGCCCATGGAGGTCCATGGTGGAGCAGATATCCACCTGCAGCCTGTGGAGGACCCCACGCCAGAGCAGGTGGATGCCCGAAGGAGGCTGTGACCCCATGGGAAGCCCATGCTGGAGCAGGCTCCTGGCAGGACCTGTGGACCCGTGGAGAGAGGAGCCCACGCTGAAGCAGGTTTGCCGGCAGGACTTGTGACCCTGCGGGGGACCCACACTGGAGCAGTCTGTTCCTGAAGGACTGCACCCCATGGATGGGACCCATGCTGGAGCAGTTCGTGAAGAACTGTAGCCCATGGGAAGGAGTCATGTTGGAGAAGTTCGTGGAGGACTGTCTCCCATGGGAGGGACCCCACGCTGGAGCAGGGGAAGAGTGTGAGGAGTCCTCCCCCTGAGGAGGAAGGAGCGGCAGAAACGTGTGATGAACTGACCGCAACCCCCCTTCCCCGTCCCCCTGCACCGCTCGGGGGGGAGGAGGTAGAGAAAATCGGGAGTAAAGTTAAGCCCGGGAAGAAGGGAGGGGTGGGGGGAAGGTGTTTTAAGATTTGGTTTTATTTCTCATTATCCTGCTCTGATTTGACTAGTAATAAATTAAACTAATTTTTCCCCAAGTCGAGTCTGTTTTGCCTGTGACAGTAATTGCTGAGTGATCTCCCTGTCCTTATCTCAACCCACGAGTCTTTCGTTTTATTTTCTCTCCCCTGTCCAGTTCAGGAGGGGGAGTGATAGAGCGGCTTTGGTGGGGGCCTGGCATCCAGCCAGGGTCAACCCACTACATAAGTCTACGTGTAAACTTAAATCATCATACAGACAGGACTGTATACAGTAATTTGAGATACACAGGATATGGCAAATTGTTAAATTCTTTTTAAGTCTAACCCTGATATCACTCATTTTGTCACACTCCATAACTGACAGAGGAATGGTCAATACACACATCTGCCCAAATTTAAGGACAGTGTGTCTGAACTCATTTTGCTAAGCAGGTGTAAGCCTCTATGAAGAGAGGATTCAAATTAAACTTTGCCTGTATCAGTTTCGTGGGTAGCAAGAACAGAAACTCCAATTTCGTGGACTTCAGCAGTAATGAACAGGTAGAAAAAACAAACTGTCATTCTCCATGCTAGTAGCAGAACAGAATCTGCCACTGTCTCATCACACTATACTTCCCTATCTGCCATACCAATGAGCCTCAGAAGACCAATCCTTATAAAAGAGCAGAATATCAAAATAAACTTGACCTACTCATATGCAGAGACAGCTCAGGTCTGGCAAGTTTACCTACCCAGACTTGCACCTGCTTAGCACAATTATACTGCTTCCAGGATCATCAGAGTGGTGATCCATGTGTTCACAGTTTTGTATTTAACAGGCTCTGAGAGACCAGACTTAGAAAAGTCAACGCTGGTCTAGCAACACTGTCTCTGTTCAAACTGAGCTATTTATCTCTGTATACCGTGTTCCCCAGCACTCCAGGTTTAGTTCTGCTCTACAATTTTAATCCTACTTTTAATAATAATTTCAAATGAATCATATAGAACATACGCACTTTGCTAACTTCCATCCTAGCTGTTTGAATGATTTCTTCAACTTTTATGTGCATGACCACTGAAAACATCTTAAACAAGGAAGAAAAGTGATTTCCTTATACACATTCAACATGACTAAAATGAACTCAAGTAAATTTTTAGAGCAACAGGATTACTTTCTTATACACAGAGGAAATCAAGTATAGCCTCCATATTCCCCTCCCACTCAATTAAATACATTTTTTTACAAAAATAAAAGTAGTAACAAACTACTAATAATTTTGCCTTCTACAGAGCACTTAGTTACGATACATCTCTTACAAAACCAAACCTATAGTTATTTGCTAACTTTTATATAAACAGAAATTTATGTACAACTTGTTAGTTGTAACTTCACTTCTAAGGTCAGAGATAGAATACTGTCCAGAAAAAAAAATCTGAATGGCTAAAGGCAGCATAGGAATTAAAAAGGTATTTAGGTATGACAATCAAAGAAGCTTATGCATCAACATTTTTACTTCCCATCAGTAATTCTGCCCCATGAGAGCTGAAGACAATCTAACTGCAACCCCTGTTCCCCTATACAACTTCTCTGTCAATTAAGTAAGAGAAAAGTTTTACTTACCAAAATATGGATTCCCCTCCACGGCCAGTTCCCATGGGGTCACCGGTTTGTATAATAAAATCCCTCTGTCACAAAGCAGAATACATAAGATATTGCTTTCATGTTTGTGAATTTAAACCAACAAAAAAATAAGGAATTGAGAATACTGACCTGTACATTATAAATAAGACAATAGTTGTAGTACTTGACTTTGCAGAGCTTCAGAAAATTCAGACAAGCTGTAAGAAATTATACCAACATTTACTAAAGAAAACCCCAAATATAGTAAGTATAGATATAACAGATATCCAGTTCAATGTATAGAAAAGTGGTTTTGGAGCAGACTGTGTTAAGACTTATCAGCATACAACCTATAAGCACTGTGAGAAATGCTCTAAGGAGAGGTAACATTTTCTCCTTTCCTAAAGCCTACCTCTAGTGATTCAAAGAACCCTAAATACAGCTAGTTATACAGAAACGCACATTTTTTTTCTCCCCAGTTTCTTTCAAAACACCTAAGAAAGAAGATCACAGTTGCCTTTCGATTTAGAATACATTTGCTCATTTTTTCTAATAAATTATTATACATTACATTTATAATAAAAGCATAATAAAAAAATTCCAAGCTTCCCAACAGCAAATGATGCTTCTAAGCATGTCAAACACATATATACAAGCTGCCCACGGGGACCGCCGACGGCCACAGAAAACCTGGCACTCATTTGGATCTAATCCCAGGACCGAGGTCCGACGTGACGTGCCAAAACACCGGGTGGGAGAAGGTGCGCTGCTGACCGAAACCACCCGCTTGGAGCCCGTTTCCTTAGGAGGCCGTGCCGGCAGCTCAAGTTGCGACAGCCGCAGCAAAGGGCCCGGCTCGCTACCAGGGGCGGGAGCGCCGCCGGGCAGCTCTGAGGGGAGCCCAACGCCCGGCGGCGGCGGAGGCGCGGGGTGGTGGCGGGAGGGGAGCGGCCCAACGGCCCCTTCTCCTTCCCCGAACGGCGGAAAGCCTCGGGAAGCTTCGCAGCCCCCAAGAGCCGCGGCAGCCGCACCGCCAGCCCGGGAGCCGCAGGGAAGCGAGCCGCGCGTCCTTCCCCCAGCGCCACAGCGGCGGCCACGAGCAGGGCCGGGCGGTTAAAAACCGGCACTTCGTGACCCATCAGGCGCCATCCAGGCGCGGAGGGCGGCTGCAAACGCTGCCTGCAGCCGGCCGGCCGCAGCGGCCCCTCCGCCAGCGACGCCCAGCCCGCCCGCTGCTCCATTCGGGGCTTCCACCTGCCCACGCAAGGGGCAAAACCGCGCCCACCCCTGGCCGCGGCCGCCTCAGCTCCCCCGGCCCCGGCCCGCCGCGCTCCTACCGCGGGGCCGCTCCTCCGTGTACAGGTCGATCACCAGGTCGCCCAGCGTGGTCTCCAGCAGCACGGCCATGGTCGCCGCCCGCCTCCGCACGGCGGCGCGGCCCGCCCTTGCTGGGCCGCCCTCTGCCGGCGCGGAGGAGGAGATGGCGCCGAGGCAGCGCGGCCCCGCCGCCCCCCGGCAGGCCGCCGGCTGCGTGTGGGGAGGGCGGCCCCGGGGGCCCTGCCAGGCGCCCTGAAGGCGCAGGGAGAGCTCCCCGCTGCAAGCGCCTCCCTTCCTCGGGGCTGGATGCCCCCACAAGCGCGTCGGCCTCGCAGTGGGACGAGCCCCGGGGCCGCGCTGGCCCCCGCAGCTGCCCGCCTCCATGCTGCAGTCTTCCCCGGCGTGAGGAGAGGTGCGTGTCAAACACACCGACAAGCGCGCCCGTTTCCCCTGTTCCCGCAAGCCCGGAGGCTACAGGACAATACGGCGCGGCTGCGCCCCCACGCCTGTCCCAGCGGGGACAGGGCGGGAGGCAGCGGGGGCAGGCGTCCAGGCAGCCCTGTCTGAAGGGGATGGGGGAAAACGGAGGCCCCCAGGAGCAACCTCCTCTGGCAAAGTACACGTTTTGAGGCTGATCATGCAGGTTTTGAGCATGGTGATCACTGAGGCGTGTGTGTGCGCTTATTCTACGTAGTCAAAGAAAACCAGTTTTACCTCATAGTTATTAATTAGAGGGTTATAAAGCAATTAACAGTCCCAATAGTTGCCTTGAGTACACGGTCACAACACAACCTGTAGTACTGCGAGTGACACTGAAAGGACAGACAAGCAAACAGAATTTATTCCCTTCCAGTCGATGCCATAGCGTGTTCTTGGGCTTATGTATTACAGCCGAACTAACCTAAAGGCTTGTTGCCTTCAAAACGAGGGATCCTGCTCCCCTGTGCAGAGAGCTTCCACTTCAGGCTGCGCTGTCTTCACCTCTTTCCGGATTGTGCTCTGGTACTCATCACACAATGAGATGATCCGAGTCGCTAATCTGTTGGAAAACAATTTATTTTTTATTGCTGAATTTGTTTTCTGCTAGATTAGTGACCTGAATTGACTAGCCGTACAGTAAAAGGGAACCAGGGAAGGGAGGGAGCAGGAATGCACAACTGGGAGTACAGAGGTGCATGTAGGTTGGTAAGAGCAGGATTTCCTCTTTAAGTAGCAATGAAAGTAATATCAGATCACCACATTATATAACAGCACCTTTATAAATAGCCAAGCAGGGAATTTATCCACTTCTTATCACTATCCTGCTGTGGGATGGTCCTGGCACCAAGACCTGCACTGCAGGGAGCTGTATTCTGCCTCCACAGTGTGCTAGTTTTCGAAGCTGTTTGTGCTATCATCAAGTGTTTTGCAGCATTGTATTGTTTTTGTGAGCTTCTTCCCAGCCTGTACATCAATCCTGAATTGATTCAAGGCTGTTTTTAAGCCATCCAGTATGGCAGTTATCGATAGAAGAAAGCACTATAGCACACATTACATTTATTACTCTGAAACTTTAAGAGGGATGTAAACAGTACATCAGTTTTATGCAAGCCTGTGCTGACTGAAGTTTAACTATTTACTTGCTACGTTAAGAACTCTTTCTTTGCACATCAGTAAGAAAGCATACCACTAACTTAGGCCAGGCTTTTACCACTCTTTTTAGTCATAAACGAAATTAAATCATAATTTCCTTATGCTTTATACTGGCTTTTGCCTTCTAATAACCCATGCCTATAATGAAGGTTCAAAGAAAAAATAGCTTTTCATGATCGCTTTAAAAGTCAGAAACATCACTTCCAACTTAAATATAAAACCACTGAAATACAACACTTCTGGCACACTCAGCAGCTCAAACAGTATTCAGTCTCAGCACAAAATACTTAAAAATGTTACATATTTTAATAGCTACAAATGTCAGGACATGTTCACCAGTAAGTAGACTAGAGGAGCCTAGGAGGCATGCGCCTGAGCCAAAAGGGAAAGCCTTCTTATGCTCCCAACCTGTCCCAGCACTGAGTAGTTACTGAATCACCCAAGGACAGATCACTTGTGAAACTGATCACACGTTATTTAGTTATTGCGAGGAATTTTACCATCTACATTAAATAAAACTGTTAGGACATCTGTTGTGCTGTGAGACTAATGAAAGCTTTGAAATTTGGGGAAAACAGAAGTATGTTGAAAGCATTTTTAGTGCATAATTTTTGCAGTTTTAATTAAGGAGAATAAAAGGAAAGGAAGAAAGAGGATTGAAGAAAGGGGGGTGCAAAAGATTGGGAGAAAAAGGAAAGAATGATGGAAACAAAAACGGAAAGAAAGCATTACTTGACAGGTAGTTTACCAGGAAACTGGCAAAAGGAGACAGTCAAAAAGGAACAGGCATTCATCTCCTATTCCATTTCAGTGAGATGCTAAATTCCTTGAGGTCAGCTGAGGACCCAGCCTGAACTTTGCTGAATCTCTAAATTCTGCAGGTCAGCGATCCTTGCTTCCTTGTATTTTTATATACTCTGATACCATTAATTATTATGCCTCTGGTACATTTTGTAAAGCTTTTAATCATTAATCTAATACACAAAACACTGTAGTATTGCAGCTTGCTTTTGCTCATCTAGGATTCACCAGTCCTGTTGGGAGGTAACCCCCACTCTGATTTACACACAGAGTGCAACTCATAGTTAGGAATTTAGGTATTTTAAACTTCCTCCCACCAGCACATGCAAATGACTGCAAGTACCAACAAGAGCTGCATTCTCGTAGCTGCCGTCTTATCCCCGAAGACTCTTACGCACCCCTTACGAGATTCAGCAAAACATCTTGTTGGGGAGCTGACTTACCACGTAGGTTTCTGCCTTGTGAGACTGCACAGTGAACAGACCCTTCACCTATTTCTTTCAGCTTACCAAACACAACAGATTAAAAAAAATCTTAAGGACAGGTCTAAGAGAAACTAGGTAAACTAGGTGATGGTAAAGAGAGGTGGTGGAAATTAAGACGTCAGAGTTTTTATCCCTTCTTCCGTTACTGACTTGTGTGATTACAGAGAAGGCAGTTAATCAGCTTTATTTTTTTCTAATCTCTAAAATAGTACTAACTACTGATAATAAATGTGTTTAGGGATGAAATATTTGAGGTTTTTATGTAATGCGTATGAAATATACTTCACAATATATGACTCTCTTAGGCCTCATTTTCCAATGCCTTGTATCTTGTACCAGCTGTTTACCGGTGTCTCATGAATGCAAACTGCATATAAAATATGAAGTTTCTGTGGGTTTGATGATTTATGTTCACTATCAACCAAGTGGGAGTCATAGAGCAATATAAAATCAGGCTACAGATTGCTTCAACAGGACAGCTAATTTATTGCCCTGCCCTGGCTATATTAAAACCTCCCTAGACAAGTTGTTAAGATGTTTGCCACTCTTACTGTTAGAAAGTTTTTTGCTAACAGATAACGGCAATCTTTCTTGTTGCAAATAAAGCACTTTTTATCTTCATATCCACCGAGGATTTGGAGATCCAGGTTGTTTCCTTTCTCTTTGCCTGAGACTTCCATGGTTTTGACTGCCGCTATTAAGTTTCCCTCCATTTTCTCTTCTCTAGGCTGAAGACCTCTAGCTCTTTAGAACTTTATCTTGCGCTTTCTTCCTTTCCGATGACTCTTTCTGCTCTCCCCTGGCGTCCGCTGCCTGCTTTTGCTTTCAAGAAACCTTTCTTGACGTGTGGTGCTCAGAACTGAGCCTGGTATGACTCCGGCCAGATAACCCTTGCCGTTTACACGCAGAGCAGGTGGACAACTGCAGGTGTCTTATGGGCACGAAGGCAGTAGGCCAGTTTGACGGGCGTACGTTGGCTATTTCATGAACAGTACTAATTATTAACACAAGCTATATGGTTAATTCTCTTATTATGCAAGGTGCTTTCAAAGGCTGTGATCATCTATGAACGGTAACGGACATTTGTAGGAGCAGGCACGAGTCCACCCGTTATTCTGCAACGCCTCATTCGGGATCTGCCAGCGGCGGCGGGGCCGGGGCAGGGCCAGGGCAGTGCCGGGGCCGGGCCAGCCCCGCCACCGCCGCCGCTGCTGCCGGCAGCGGTCGCAGGAGGGCACAAATTCAGCTGTTTTTTCTCGCTGAACTTTTGCCCCTCTTCCAAAAAAAGGTCACTCCCGAGCCGACACCCGCCCTCAGCGGGGAGCTGGCAGGGTGGCGCAGCCCAGGGAAAAAGGGGGTGCGACGGCCTGGGCGCTGCGCCCTGCCCGCAGCCGGCGGGCGGGGAGAAAGGAGGCGGCCTGGCGCAGCCCGCCGGGGGCTCCCCGGCCCGGCCCGGCCTGGCCCCCTCCCGCCGCCTCCCCCGCTTCCTCCCGGCCTCGCCCCGCCCCTGCCGCCGCCGCCGCTGCCGCTTGTTGATGTTTCACTTTGTTTTAATTCCCGGGTCGCAAGATGGAGGCGGCGCTGGGACGGCGAGAGCTGCTGCTGTTGCTGCTGCCGCTGGCCGCCGCGCTGCTGGGCCCGGCCGCGCCGCTGCAGCTGGGCCAGGTACCGGCGGGGTGGGAGCCGGGGCCGGGGCCGGGGCCGGGGAGCGATGGGGCCAGTCCCAGCCCCTGCCCCTCTCTCTCCGAGGGGTGAGCCGGACCCTGCCGGGGCGCTGGGCGGCGGCGCGGGCGGCTCCTGGCCGCAGGGGCCGCGGGGCGGCCGGGATTGCCTCGGCCGCAGGCTGGCACGGCCGGCCGGGCGGCATCGCCGGCGGGAGCCGCGGGCGCGGCTGGAGAAAGCGGGCGAAGCCGCTGGCACCGAAGGGCGGTGTGGCAGGTATGAGGATTTTTTCCCCGGCTGTAGCGCTTGGCAGCCTAAGGTGTATTACCCCTACTTGCAGTGCTTGACCTGCTGCTCAAGTACGTTTCGCTCTAAAATGTACAAAAATGGTACGAAAGGACAAAATTATGCATCTGCCACAAACTTGGTTGCCATGCGTGTGATGTTTGCCCCCCTTCCTTTAATGCTTCATTTATATAGGATTTGATATGCTGAAATAAATATCTGACAGGTTGAGGGGGGAGATAGTTACTTCTATGCAATGTAGATGTATTTATATTGTATTTTTATGCTTCTCTACCTACATCTTGATGGTTCAGTGCTATAGAAGTATGCAGTGCATTAGCTCCACATTTGCTCCTAGTGATTTCTGTACTCTTGAATTGAACCAAGAAAAGGGTTTTGATGTGTTGGTATATTACGGGGCATCGTGCTGTCTGTTTTTCTGTTCCAGTACCTATGCTGTATTGTGGTAAGATGAGTTTTAAATTAAATTTGGTGGCTTTTTACAGAGTGGAAGGAATTTTTTGGGTACTACCCTAGGAGATCTTCTTAGTGGGAATAAAAAATGTGCCATGGCACCAGTGAGCTTTGACCTCTAGAATTACAGAAGAGAACTGGGTACTTCTGTCTGTGCTTGAATCATGACTAAATACATCCTCTAATTGTTATAATCGTGAACTCTGAAGTGTGAGATCACAAAGAGGGAAGAGCTGTATTGGGTTTGTAGTCACTTGTCTAGCCAATGTGAAGTTGCTGTCATGTAAGTAAATTTATTATGGCTTTTTTTCCTCCAGACGTGTTTGGTTTGTTTTTTTTTTTTTAAGTAAAACGTTTCCAAGAAGGCCTGACAGAGGCTCTGCACTGGCACATCCTGTGTTGCAAATCAGGACTCCTGGGCTCAGTTCCTGGTTTCTGCTTCTCTATATGAACATTTGAAGAGAGATCTGCTTAGCTCTCATTTCAAAACGGGGATCTAGATCTTCAGACACCTATAAAACTGCATGAGTGCTTGAAGTCAGGTGCACTAAAGAGAGCAGAGAGAGCTCAGTCCTCAGGTACTTTGCTTATCCCTCTGAGAAAGGGAGTGCTAGCTTGAATTTGCCAAAAGACACATGACGTGATAATGGAATATAGACCTATGCTCTTGCTTACCTTCTACCCAGAAACTATCACACTTTCACACCAAAAATTCCACTTAATAGCCTTAAAGTTGTTTGTCACAGCTGGCAATTGTAGAAGGTGTGGAGGCACATCTGTGCATGCTATCTGTGAATCTGAAAGCATGAGTGAGGACAGCACAGGGGTGCTGGAGCGGTCCTGTGGAAGCCAGCTTGGGGTCAGAAATAGAAGAGGTATGTTTTAGCATGCTAATAGGGCTTGACTTAGTAACTGGGGTGTAATGCCTTATGGGCATAGCTGTGCTGTTTGTGGGGTTGAGTTTGTCCCTTTGTGCCGTACTGCTTAGGTGGTCTGTCAGCTCAGTTTTTGCTAGTTGGAAGTGTCTGCACTTTCTTAGCTTTATACTGGTGTGGTGGCATAAGTATATGCAGAAAAGGTCTTTTAAGAGTCAAAAAGGGAACATATACATTTTTACTTTAGTATTTTTTCTTTTTAAATCTCAAACTTAAAAAAATAAAAACTTGTGTTTCCTCTTGCACTATTTCTTTTTGTACATACAGGATCATTTTTGATGTAGAAGGAACAATGCATCTTGAGAAAGTTTTGAGTAGAAGAATTGCTGGTTTTTGAGCATAAGCTGGTTTATGGTGGCCTGCTAGGAACAGAAGTGCCTAGGCAGTGGGAATAGGCAGAGCGGGAATGCCACATTGTCAGGTTGGCTTCAGAAGCCACGAGCTTAATGACAGTGGGCGATGGGGTCAGAATAATCGTGGTCTTTCCTCAGAATTGCTTGGGGCTGCAGACTGGTTGGGAGCAGGCAGCATCAACATGTTCAGCTTTTCTTTGACTGGATACCACGACTGTGCCCTCTACAGTTCTGTGAGCCCACTGGCAGCATACTACTGATAGCTTCACATTTTGTAATTCTTGTACATGGTATTAAAGTTTACCTCCAAGTTGTTGGCCATGATGTTACAGAAAACATAGTGGAAGGACTGAGGAAAAACCTTGAAACATTGGAATAACGTTTTGCAAGGCTGAAACGCTTTTGTTCAGCTCCGGAATGTGAATGCCTCTGTTGTTGTGTAATACTTGTCATTTCTTAAATAAGCTGTTTTGAAATCTGGACTTTTTTTTTTAAACATCAGCATGTGTGTTTTGATTTTTCTTTCTCCTCCTGAAATTTGGATAAGCAAAACTGGGTTACAGATTGTCTAATATCAATCAGAGTTGGTTTTGGGGGGGTTTTTTTTGTTTGTTTGTTTTGGGTTTTTTTGTTTTTTAAAGGCAGGGAATGATGCGATAAGACAACTGACCTTGCTATTAAAGTAACGTGTTTTTCTGGTGCAAGGTCAGAAATTAGGTTTTGTGTTTCAGAGTATTTTTTTAATGTGCTGATAGGAACTGGCTAAAAGCACAGTGGGCTGAATGCTAATGCTATGTTGTTTGCTTACTCTGTTTGCCTCTTGATAATTTAGGTTTAGCAGTATTCTTTCTAAATGGCATACTTGCCTACCAGACTTTTTTTTCTAGTTTAGTTGCCTGAAAAACATTGTTTTCAGATTATTTGTTGGCTGCAAGAAACCTCTGTGTGGATGAATTATTTCACAACAGAAGAAAGTAATCTTCACTATATCAACCATTTGCGTATGTATGCAGTGAGTGTGATGTATTTTAATCAAAGAAGAAACTTGTCAATAGTGACTTGCTGGAATGTTTCTTTCATCGCTTTGTGTCAGTTTCTCTATTAACAGCCTGGCATATGTTCTAAACTTTATGCCTAAAAGATCTGACGTCATCTTTCCATGTATATTTGATTAAATTAAAGCAGTATGATGCAACCATGTCCCTTTGATGTGAAACTAAGTATTCACCTTTAAAACTCCTGATAAAATATTCATAGTATGAGGTGATTTAATAGGGAGAAAGCAAAGGCAAATAATTCTAGCAACATATGTAGGGCAAAGGAAACAATAAGCAATATTATATTAAGAATCATCGTAAAGCAAGGAAGGAATATAAGCGTGCTTGTTCAGAAAAGTAAAGCAAAAGCATCATGTTAGATTTTTATATTAACAAAGATAGTTCAGCTTTAGTTATTTAAGCAAATACTGGATTTCATTATCTTACCCTAAATACTGTTATGCAGTTTAACAACGCCAAACCTTATTGGAGAAGATTTTGTACTAAAGTTTTGTAAGATGTGAGGGACTAGTTATCATCCTGCAAACCTGTCAAGTCAAACTTGTCATGTCAAACTTGTACTGTGATTATTTCTTAACTCAGTTATGCCTGATTGCAGTTAAGACTCATCCTACAACATAGCTCTGTTTTGAGTCTGCTGAAAGGATTATGAGAAGCACAGATCAGAGCCCTGGATTGCAAATATACAGTTACACTATTTGGAGCCAGTTGTCCATGTGAGTGCCAGGACTCAAATGGTATGAGTTTGGGTGGTAGTTTTGTTTGTTTGAACACTTTTTTCCCATAATCTCTTTCCAAATTTAGAAACAAGTTATTAGTTTTGTCTATTTCTTATCTATTTGGCAACCATCATTGGACTTTATATTTGCCTGTCGCAAGCAGGATATCCCAATAGTGCCTGCGTAATCGCTGCGAGGGGATTGTCTGTCTTTCAAGTCTCTGTGCAGCTGGCCATCTTGCGAGGCCCTATGCCATCTGTTCCTAGTGCTGCCCGCTCCGCTTCCCGCAGGCCTTCTAGTGCAGAAAGAGCCTTGTTCGGAGAGCCTCAATAGAGAACAGCTGTGCTTTAAGTGGGCTGGCTGCTAGCGGCTGAATCTAGACGGGTTTTATGTGACTAATGCAGTTGTGTACGACAACAGTTACCCTGTACTGGGAGAAACTGTATGGTGCACCCCATCAGGTACTCACTGCCCGTGGGAGAAGTTTTTCCATGATTCTGTAATCAAACCCGTTTGACGTTCCTGCGTGATTAGACCCAACAGCTTTTTCTTGTGCAGCATTTTTCATAAAAAGCTAAGATTAGGTGAAATGTTCTCTGTAGGTTTGTGTGGCATTGGTATGGGGAGTCTTTAAGGATTAATGAATATTCCCTTTTAACTTATGCCAGATGCTTTATATTCTTTGCTGCCATCTTTTTCCCATCTTGCTCTTTTGCTACTACTGTGATTATACTGACCCAGTTAACATTCCCGGGTTCTGTTGCAGCACATGGTGAAAGAGAAAGGATTAGAAAATGATCACTACCTGCTTATCTCTATTGATCCAAGTTCACAAAAATTCACTAGTTCACTGTAATGTATGTCGCCACACTGTTACTGCTGTTGCCTAGCTGTCCTAGAACAGAATGACATACATTTGTGGTAAAAGTGCTGTCCTCTTTACAGGTACTGTGGCCATTACCACTGTAAATATCACTGCTGGAGCACTAAAACAGTGATGAGAAATAGTAGGAAAACTCAGGAGAGACATCTACATCCTATAACAGCATTAAGAATGATAGGGTCATTTTTAGTGTAAATTGGAGAGTTTTGTGTGAAGGCATTCAGCACAGGAAGGGATAAGGTGCTGTGAAGGATGGAACGGGTGTTAGTGGTAAGCTGAAAGCACAACCTGATTCCTAGGGACCTGAATTGCTTCTTGGGGCTGTCCTTTGATTCTGACTCTGTCAAAGTGCAGCTTTCTCAAATATTCCAATGAATTCAGGACCTTTTAAATTACAGGACTGTCTGAAATTTATGTGAACTTTCATGATATTGTTAATACTGAAAAGTGTCCTGTAAGTTATACAAACAAGTTTTACACTCATAATTCAGGCTTCTCCAGAACTTGACAGTGCAATATTATGGATTACTGCAGAGGACCCATGTCCTGCTCTCAGTGACTTTGTTACTACAGGATTGGCTTACTATGCTTTTGATACACAAAATAAGTGATGCGGGCTTATTTACTTTTCTTAGTACTGAAGTACATAGCCACAAGACATATCTATAAAACACTTTTTTTTTCCCTCCCCCTAAGTAGTGAGTTTTGTTATGGTAACATAAAAAAGTATTTTCTCTGTTGAAATTAAAGGATGTTTCATAAGTCTGTGAGTCTTCAGCCCTAGGATTGGAAAGATGGGTATTTGAGTTATCACTGGAGCACTTTCTAGCACGTATGGCTTGTCAGGCCAGGCATTTCATCATGAAAGCATGGTACAAGAGCCTGCCAAGACTGTTTACCTCCCAGTTTAGCAAGCATAAACAACGTATGGCTCTTGAGCACTTATTCACGAGCAGATGTCAAGGGGCTACCAGCCAGGGTTGTGTTAACAGGGGGAGTGCTGTGCATCACCCATTCCCTGCTGTGGGTGAAAGTGGGTCAGCTGGGACGGTGCTTTGCTCTCCTGGAAGCTGCTTGCAGTAGTCCCTTCTTCTTTTCCCCAGCCCTCCTGCCCAGCTTTTCATTGTGTTTGGCATGCACTTTGTGGTTCTTGCCCTCATGTAGATTTTGGTATGGGGTGTGTAGGGTCAGGAAGGTTGGCCACAGTAGGACTCCTTGAGTTTCGGGTGCGGCACTGCAGGAAAGACCAGCGGGAAGCCACGGGAAGACAGCAGTGAGGAACTCGCCTCCAAGGAAGGATTAAGTGAGCTGAGAGCATTATCATAAAATCAGGAAGACTGAGTTGGAGGACTGTTATTTTCCATGGGAAGATATTATGAAGAGTAATGAACAACCTGTTCATAAATTGCAGCAAGGAAGCTTCAAGTTAGATATTAAGAAAACTTTTAATTAGTTAATTAATTAATTGAGTATTAGAGTAAATAGTTGAGGAGAGTGTGAAATTTTTGGACATCACTGGAGAGCTTTAAGAGTAAGTCTGTCAGGAATGACATCGATATAGTTGATTCTGACTCTGGAAAAGTTGGCCTTCCTCTGGTCCTTGAGATGTTTCTGTATCACTTCAGGAATGTTTGGAGCAAGAACAATTGAAAACTGATTATTTTTTAGCACCAAAACTCTGAGATCTATTTGAAATGTTACTTAGCAAGACTGGCATCAAGTCTTGTGAGACTGCTTAGTGAAGAGGCAAAACAAGAACATATGACAACTCAGGAGAATGGATGTACAGGATATGGGAAGTTATCAGTAGAATTTGTTAGATCTGGATGTGAACAGACTGGTCAGAATATGAGTTCTCTATTGCTTGTGAACACAAAATTGCAAGGGGCATGGTGTGGCCGCTGTAGTGGAGTGTTAATCATTGCTCTAAGTTATCGAGTAGCTTTATGAACCCGTGTTGTTCAGGAGATGCACCACCACCTCCTGAGATGATGGTGAGGACGAGCATCTCCTAAGGACATGCTGCAAGGACAGGCAGACCATTCAGCAGAGCCAATCCAATAGCCTGTGGCCATCAGAACAAGTAGCCCAGCTCCCTCCTCCCAGCTGCGTTCTTGCGTCTCTCGTGCTTGTCTGGCTCTTCCTTGCTTGTTCAACTGACAGAAAAATAGTCTGGCAAAAAAAGGGAAAGTTTTCCTGCCAATTTAATGAGCTAAATTGGCTCACTGACTTGGCATAAATGAGAGGGAAGGATGATGTGCAGGAGAGATCTGCACTCTCTCTTTTAGTGGCAGAGGCAGCAAGTGGTTAAGCTGTCTTATTTGTCTGCAGGCTATGATCTATTTTTTGTAACTTTGACAGCACAGAAGTGATCCACTGAAACATTTTAATTTCTCAAACATGTAATATGCTCTTCAAGTGCAAGTTTTAAGTATGTACCGGAATTCATGACAGTGCTTGTGGATACTACGCCAACAGAATTGACAGCTGTTTTGAAGAAAACTAGTCATCGTGTATATAGTTCACTTTAATGCTCAATTGTTGAGCATATCCATCTTGCCCCATGGCCTTCATTTTCAAATAAAGCGTTTGATTAAAAAAAAATGTAGGGGGGATTTTCATTTTTTTCAGCAGTTACAGGCTATCAGTCATTTCCTTTTTCTTGTAATCTCAGTGAGTCACTTTGTAGATGTTGAAAAAAGATTGCAAAATACTTTCTGTGTAAAAGAACTCAAATTTCATTTGAGGCTTAAAAATGAAGGACTATTAAGAATGCATGGAAAATCCATCTTTTGTGCCCTTTGAATTCGCCGAAAGCAGAAAAACCTAGGAAGTAATGACACAAGGTTTTGGTAATCTGTTAAACAGTTTGAGGGTGTAAAAGACGTACAGCTCTGAAAGCTAGGGCTAAAAGAGCTAAAAGTTCGGTGGATTTTTTTTATTTTTTTAATATACAGAATTCTTAAAACATGAGAAGAAAATAAGTGGTTTGAGGAAATTACAGGATGACAGAATAGATTACATCCTATGATTATATTATTAATCTGGTTTATATTTTCAGTTATAGACTTCCAGTTCTCTAAGTAAATTGGTAAT
The DNA here is from genome assembly GCF_018139145.2 of Gymnogyps californianus. Lineage (NCBI taxonomy): Eukaryota > Metazoa > Chordata > Aves > Accipitriformes > Cathartidae > Gymnogyps > Gymnogyps californianus. Next base: position 55,789,064 of record NC_059473.1, read on the forward strand.
TTTCATTTACTTTTAATAGCTAGGATTTAAGTTTTGAAGAAAAGTCAGTATAAACACCTGTTTCCTAGAAGGGGCATTGAGAAAGAGATTCCTCTTTGGTCTCAGTGGCGAGAGAGTTTTCCTACTGATTTGACAAACGCGTCTGAAGCATCAATGACAAGTCATTTCCAACCAAAAGGTTATCTGTGTTAGATTTTAAACCATGCTTCTCATGATGCCAGATTTCTGCTGTATCAGATTTGGATGTTGTTTTTCAGTTCTTGGCAGTCCTGGCTACCTGCGTATACTGATTAACACCTGTTGTTTTAAGGATTTTTTTACATTATAGTAGCACTTCAGAAGCTCTCTGTTCATGAATTGGGACTATATTGTCCTAGGTACTGTATATTTCAAGTATTTCCTGGCTGAAAATTTAGTGTTTAATAAAAATCCCAAATGAAAAGCCTTTTTATGTATTTAAAGTTTTGTTTATTTATTTTAAATTCTGAGCAAGTTCAGCTTTTTATTGAGACATGACTCACTTTTTAGCTGTTGTGAAACCGTGAGTCAAACACAGAGCTAAAGAAGATGCTGAAGGTATGGAGAAGTTTTCCAGAGGAAAATGAAATGTGATTAGCATCATTTAAGGCTCCCAAAAGGCAAATAGCGAGCTTAACATTATTTTTGAAGAGGTGACTCAGGAAAGCAGTATGACAATCATTACTTTTGGCTATGTCCAAGAGAGATTTGGCTTTTGTATGTAGGTTTTTTCAGGGGCAGGCCTGGGAGATTTAAGGTCCCATTTGCAAAACAGCCCCTGAAATTACAAGGGGGAAATGAGAGGACAGAATGAGTGAGTCGATAAATTACAGCAATTAGGGTTTGAAAGAAAGAAGCAAATCCCCATTAGCTGTGAGTTTGGAGGTGTCCTGTGTGGCATAATTTGGGAATGATAACCAAAGAAAAGAAACAGGATTACTGCTGACACTGACAAAACTGAGTGTTCTTTAGTATAGGTTAACGTATTAAATTACACTTCACCTTGAAGACTAAGTGGAGTGCTTAAAAAACATTTACAGAGAATCTGATTTTTATCTTGTATTGTCTATTATTTTTCAGCTAATGTGAGAGACTTCCATTATATCCGTGTGAAAGAAGTTCTCCTGAGAATTTAGCTTTATTATTATTATTTTATCTTTATTTAAAAACCCCCTATACATAAGGGGATGCAGCTGTCATTCTTTCTCATCAATCCTCTTTATTAAAAAGAGGCAAAAAAACCCAAACCAACCCTTACATGAAACAAGTAAGCGTATTCCTTTCTTCTGTCTGCTGGACAGAAAGCCTGGGAACATGCTCTGGGGATTGTACGTTGTCATTCTGTCAGGACAGTGCGTGAAAGTTGCCTGTGGCCTGCAGTGGCTTATGTGTTTCCTCAGAAACTTACATCTCTTCTCACTGTTGTTTTCCAGGAAACAATCAGAGTCAATGTTATGATGTTGAAAACCAATGGCGAATTTCACAAAGGACAGGTTTGTCTGGTTTTTCTATTTATTCAGTGAATTAATATGCAGCGAAACAAAGTCTGCATGTGGATGCAAATACATTGTTTTGTCTGACGTCAGTCCGTATGCAGTGTGTTCCTCTGAGAACAGAATTGTAGCATAGGGCCAGGAACCAAACACTCATTCTGTCTGTCTTTCTTTCAGGTTGTTTTTAATATCACCTATGTGAATGGACAGGTATACCTAAATGATTTTCCTATGAAAAGCGGGGTTGCCCACATAACATGTCAAACAGTAATATGTGAGTATTTTCTCTCTCTTCCCCACCCCCCCGGGGTATTTGGCTTCCCTGTTATCTAGTAACCAAAGCTTACAATGACTACATGTTCTCGTACCCTGCAAACCTGAGCATTGTAGAAGCAAATAATTTCCCAAGGTAGGATAATTTTGCTGCTAAAATGGGTGGAAAAAATCTCACTGCCTTGTTCTCAAGTCACATTCACATGCTTGTATGTAAATGGTCTAATCTGAAATCCAGACTCTGCCTATCTTTTCAAAAGAATGTTTTGCCCTACAGCTAGACAATGTAAACAGAAGGATGCAACTCCACCCTGCTAATGGCTGTGTCCCTAGGTTGGTTGGCGTATATCCAAAAGGAGATTCAATAACAAAAGTATGAATTATTGTTAGGAAGATCTTTTAATTACCTCATTTCTGTGTCTATTGGACAAACAAGTTTCTGCTGGATAGGATATTATAGCACAAATACTGCAGTTTTGCTAGTGTCCTGCAGTGGTTAATGACTTCGAATTATCTTGAAACTGCTATTTTTTCCACTGATTCAACGCTACACCTTTTGTGAAAGACCAGAAAGTACTGTGATTTTTTAAGATACACAGAGCATACTGTATAATTAATTATACAAGGGCCATTATGCTAATTTGATTTAAGCTTCTGTTGCATTCAGAATGATCTCTTGATGGATCAGGTGCAGTCAGCCTCTAGCTTGGTTTCTGAGGTCATCCTCTCCTTACAATCAGACATTTACTTAGTACTAATGCTTTTTCTAAATTGCTTCTCTGCGCCATGACCTTGTTTCTTGAACCCTTCCTTCCCAAGCATGATCAATTATTAATTTGACACTATTTCTTTTCTGGAGAGGGAGAGCAGTAATTAATTTCTCTTTTTCTGGGATGGTTATGTTCCTATTGCTTCTATTTTTTCTATCCTAGGGTAGAAAAACATGGCAAAATGACATTTGCCTGCAAGATAATTGACTCCAGAAAAATAGATATGATTTTATTGACTAATTCTGAGAGATACTGAGCACTCTACTGTAGTTCCTATTAATTTACCAAATCATAGTTGTATAGCTTGCAGTGACTACAATTATGAATGTGAATCTGAAACAGTGAGAAAAATACTGATTCGACCTGGGAGCTAGGAACCTGGAACTCCCTGTCTCCATGTTTGGGTCTGAGTCCTCGGCACAGTACCTCTCTCTGTAAAGTAATGTTTATACTATTTACTTACTAAATCCTCGACAATAGATTCAGATAATGTTTGTAAAATGCTAAAGGAATATCGAGATACTTGTTACGTGTTAACAGAGGGGAAGAATACTCCTGAATGTGTGTAAAAACCAAACTTGAGCCAAATATTCATGTTCTTTAATATTAGAGGCCAAGTCTCCTGAATGGTATTGTCTTGACACTGTTGTCAGATCATGCCTCGCACCTATATCCCCACTTGAATTTCCCACAAATGTCAATTTTGGAAGCGTATCTTTCACTCCTGTTGAATGTAGTGGGGACTGAGCAGCCTGACACATGAAAGGTTGGGACGACAGGGAGCTTCAGCTACTTGGCATCTTAGAGGCTTTGGTCCTTTAATGTATGCTTGCTGCTGTAAGTCAGAAAACATTGAACAACCGAGTTAGTGGTCTGGCTCACACCTATAGGGAACCTTTCTTTCTCTCTAACCTCTTTCTCTCCTTCTGCTGCTTGTTTTCGCAATGGAAGATATTGCTAAATGATGCCAAAAAAGTATTTTTCTATATTTAAAATAAGCAAAACAGCTTTATGAGGAAAGGGATCATAGCATAAAGGTAATGAACACGCTGAGTTGTTACTGTGGAACTGAAAGATGCTAGTCCAGCGTTCCCCCATGCTGCCTCTTAAGCTCAGCACTGCAAGCGACACACAGCACCAGTGGCTTAGAAACAGGGGCCAGTTCAGTCTCAGTTCATGTACCTTGCACGCTGGAGAGTTCTGTCACCTCCACTCTTGCACTTCTGCAGCACTTCAGTTCTAGCGTGCCTTCACCTGTAGTAGAGGCATGGTAGTTGGGAGAAGGATACTAAGTCTGCAGAAACAGCAAGGGTAGAAAGGCAGTTCTCTGTGTAGTTGTGGAATATTAGGTTGTTGAAATAGCTGAAACCTTTTGGGTAGGAAGAGAGTTTGAGGTGTCACTGTTCACATATGAAAACGGGGGGTAGGGGGCAGAAAAAACAGGTATGAGGGAACTGACACTCATCTTGAGTAGCATATGCAGTGTGCGTGGAAAAGAGTGTGTTTGTTTCTGTATTGAGAGGAAGGGGAATGTTGTGCAAATCAAGATGTTTACACAGGTGGCTGGCTGGGCTGCGGCATTACTCTTATGAACTCCTTTGGACAACTAAAATAAGAATGCAGCAATAGCAAAGCCAAAGAGTGCTGCTTAGAGTGCTTAAATGCAAACCTCAAAGGCAGGGATGCGACGTTGTTTTCAAGCTCCCTCAGCCTGGGGATCATACAGCGCTGCTGTTGTCTGCTGTGTTATATCATGAGACCTGCTCCAAGTTTGATTTGGTGATATACTGGTGAAAAATCTGTTGCCCAGATTACTACTGCTTATAACAGTGTTTACTGGAAGTGTTAAGGACATCGGCATAGTACAAACTTCTGTACAACTGTTTGGGCATCTCTGGTATGATGCTAGTGGTCCTCTGTAGTTGTAATCACTTTTCCATTCAGATGCTACGTGTGCAAAGGCATCTATGTCAGAGTTGCAACTGTTTGCATCATGGTTGTATACTGCTTTCTGGTTGGGGTGGTTTGTCTTTTGAAAACTGTGACATTGTATGTTAACAGTGGAGAACGGAAACTTGGATAACTTACCAGATCAGCAGCGCCTGGGAACCGTCAGTGTTCGCATCATGGTTCATGAGTGGCCTTTGGCATCCAGTTCTGATTTGCAGCTGATTGTCATTCAGGAAGAAGTGACAGAAATTGATGGAAAACAGGTAAAAAAAAAAAACAAACCCAACACTCTGCTTGTTTTTAATTTAGGAGAGGCAAGTAGTTACCAAGGATTAAAAGGTTTACATGTGTCTGGCTGGTGGTTAGAGCACAACGTATGTAATCTAATGCTAGCTAGCACAGTACTGAGGGAGATAATACCAACCAAAGTTGCCTGTATAGTAGCAGGGGTGTTTCATGAGGAGACTTCAAGTTTTAATGCTTCTATTCTTATTTTAGTAATTAAGTGTTGGATAACTCTCCCTTAAGCTTGTTAGAATATCATTAATTCTGTCACATGCTCTTTCAACACCTGCATTTATGCAAGCAAAGACAGACTCAAGCAATACTTCATTTACAAAATAATGTACAAAATAAATAAAAGGGGCATGGGCTCGTTCTGAGTCCTGAGGTTTTCCCCATTGTTTATTTCAAGCTAACAAAGTGTTTCAAGCATGTAGCATGGGGAACAGCTTGCAGCAGCAAACTCTTGTGGCAGGTGGGCTTGTTGTGAAAGCCCACAACACCTGAGAGCTTAGCCTCCGAATATTTTGCATGTAAGATAATTAATTGATTTGAATAAAAATCTTGATAATGAACATGGATTTTGAGATGAACAGAAAAAACCCACCAAATTCTAACTGTATTTGCACAAATACCAGTGAATGTGAGGGGTTACAATTCTAGCTGAGATTGAAATGTGCAGAACTGAGTTCTCAAAATCACCTATAAGGTATAGTTATTTTTCCAATCAGAGAGGTTCTGGAGGGAAGATATAGCTGCTGAAGCCAGCAAAAGCGTCAAATTTTTGTTTCAGTACATGTCTGCATCTTACATGTGGCCAGGCTCTTTGAAGCTGGCTTATGTTCTGCTGCTTTTTTTTTTTTTTAAAGGAGAATGATGATAATACCATTGATCCTTAATTAATTGCATGCTTACCATGTAGTATTTTTTTACAGGGATCTGCATCATGTCAAAATTTTACTCTGTTAATGAAAAATCCTACTGAGAGGTTTGAAGCTTTTCTAATGAGGTGTTTATCCTACTGTTGGGAGGCTAATATATTCTGGTTTGATTCAGTTGTTACACAATAGTGTTGTTGTATTTCAGATTTCAAACTAGACATCAAAATGCATTTCAGATTTTCACAAGGACCTGGTAAGAACAACCAGAAAGCTAATGCTGTTTCCTTAATTGTTCCTCTAAGTCAAAAGCTTTCAATCTTTCTCATTAGTTATCAGCTGACAGTAAAGATCATCTGTTTCATTGCATTGTTCCGCGCATGTTCACAGCAGAAGGAGACTGTTGGTTGGCCTATGGCTCTGAAAGCATGAGTGAAACTGTATCACACACTGCATTCCTCTTTTGTTAGTTATATTTCTATGTAGCAGTTATAATTATGATCACAAACACTTCGGATTTCTGTCAGTTCTTGGCCTCACAATGCAGTTATTGATGTTAGTAGGAGTTATGCTGAATGTGTTGTATATAAGCAATGTTTGCGGTGATTATTAAGTGAAATGGGTCCAGTGCATCACTGGAAGAGGAGGAAGAAAACTATTCTTCCAGTTGTTGAAAAAAAGCAACATTACTGCAAAGCAGAAGTGTCAGTCTTGCCTCAGCAACACTTTCAATGTTTGCAAATGCTCTTTCACTATGTACTTGAGTTTGCCATGCCCTAAAATGCCTCCCTGAAAGAGGATCATAATGAGCTATGTAAGACTTGGTTAAAAGCGCATGGAGTGACTACCACATGCTTTTGCAGGGAGAGAGGGACCCAGTCTGTTCAGCATATTTTCTAATGTGGTATAGTCTATAGAAGTGTGGTAAGTAAAAACAAAGAATACTAATTCGTGTTATAACATCCCTATGTCTAAATCTTAATGGCTTGGAGTTTTCTGTGATGTATTGGTTTTCTCTGCCAGCCTACTTCACTCTTACTTTAAACTCAGTAATGTCAACATGTTTGCATCTCTTGTAGGTTCAGCAGGAAGAAGTAACAGAAATAGATATTTTAGTAAAGGACCTGAGAGTACTTAGACATTCAAACTACACTGTCCCTTTGAAAGAGAGCATGCTGTATTCCATCCCAAGAGACAATGACATGTTATTTACACTTCCCAACCTCTCAGGAAAAGGTATCTCTCTTAGCTGTTACGTAATACTTTTATCCATAGCTGATGTATTGCTTTACAAGGGTGAAAGAACATCGTTATTCCTGTGTTTTACATAGTGAAACAGTTTCTTCATTAACAGGGAAGTGTTTTATGTGGTTTGTTTTTTGTTTCTTTTTAAACACCTAAATTCAACTCTTCTACATTCTAGGTATTTTGTTTGTTTGTTTATTTTCAAATCTGTTCTCCTTTGAAGCACTTCGTACTTACCAGTCTGTAACCCAGACATCTCACAGGAATAAATTTCTCTCAGGGCTATGATGGAAATTTCTCTAAAGCTCCCCCTTTTTCCTGAGAATGAAAAAGAAAATTGGAGAGGAAATACCTGTCTGGGTCACTGCCAAACCAGAGAATAGTTTTATGTTATTAAACTTGAATAACTTAAAAGCAAGAGAAGTTATTTGATGCCTTAATCTTATTTCAGTTTTGTTTAATCAAGAACTCTCAAGGATTTCATAGGAGATGAATATTTTGATCTAGTTCATCACCTTTTAATCTGGTGACAGCTGAAATTTACAGCTAAGGGCACAGCTAAAGGCTGCACTGTAACACTGCTTCTTATCAAGTTCACTACTGAAGTAAAAAAAAAGCCAGCCTTCTGTGTTCTTGCTGTAGAAGTGTGAGAACTGTACCATAAGTATAGAAATGCAGCATGTCTTTGTTTTCCTGAATAGTGAGTCAAATAAAAAGCAAGCCCCCCCACTAAATCTAGCTTTTCTTCTTCAGATATTCAAGATCCACTGCAAACTACCAGTCAGTACCTCATCCAGCAAGTAGAAACTACAGTAGATGAAGAGACATTACCTGGCAAGTTACCAGAAACCCCTCTTAGGATAGAGCCTCCATCTTCTTACAAGGTAGTTTTGTTGTTTGTTTGTTTGTTTTCATTATTAGTATATACCTTTAAAGACTGGTCTAAAAAGGAGAAGCAGTTTTTATCCCTATTTCCCCCAAAATGAAATGCATACAGCTTGGTGACATTTCTAGGAGGAAAAGTTGTAGTAACATGCTGCAGATAAGAGCTGCATGTTATTCAGTATTACAGTTTGAGGGAATAAACTTCCTTCACCATTTTTAGTATTGTCTACAGAAACACATAGAAATATTATGTTTTCCTCCTTTGTGGATGTTTACAGAACAAAACAAACCCAGCACTATTAGGATTCAGATAGTGGGTTTTCCTCATGTAAAGACCAAACACAACATCCATTTAAAGATGGTAAGAAAGTGTGTAACATTCCTAGGCCTTTGTCTTTGGTCCTTTATTTTTAATTTGAAAAAAAGCAACATAATATGTAATAACTCATTTCTGGAAGAGACAATTGCCATTCCTACTTAACGTAGTATTGACTTCTCAGAGTACTGTTTTGCTGCTTTATATTTGTTAAAGATGAGGATTTTCTATCGTGTGAGGTATCTTGACAGTAACTGACTTCCACAGAAGTCTAAGAAATCCCCACAGCGAACCACTAAGAAGAACAGACTTTTACAGACATACTCTAGGAAACTTAAAAAAATCCTGCAGTGTTCTGACCTCACAGATACTTCCTGATAGTGAGTTGTGATATTTACATTATACCAAGCTAAGCATTTATAACAATTTCAAATATAGTTTAGCTTTAAATTACATCACTTTTTTCTGACTCTGCTTGAACGCTTACCCCTCTGGGAGATGGGCCATTGGTCTCACCCTCTGTAAGAAACACAGGAACAGCTTGAGAAGTTTCAGTTCCAGATTAGGTAAGGATGGATTGACAGCCTCTTCTGTGGCTTAAAGAAACACTTTATAACCTGATGCTGAGACAGGAGGGCCAAAATAGTAGGCTGAGAGTTACAGATAGGCTAGAGAAGGTGCTACCCCTCTCCTGGGCTGTTGGTAACCCTTTCCCTGCTGTACACTGCCATGGTATCATAGCTTCTCTATGCCTATAGAGAATAGCTATAGCTCACCCGTCACCTGCTCTGTTCAAGTGTCCTTTATTTTCAAAAGTGGCCTTTCCTTTCAGGGAACTCTGCCAGGATGAGCAGAGAACTAAACCTTCACCTGTTCCAAACTTTGTAGAAGAAAGAGGTCTGAGTCACCACTCAATTCCATCCTGCTTTTATGTGTGTTTAAGCATACATAAATTTAAGTAAAACTATCACCATGTAATGTGATTCACCAGTAGCTACAAACACTGCACTTGCTGTGTTTTGCAACCTGTCTTTTTATTTTTACCTGTTTGGTTGTAGGTGATGTGCCAGTGGGTGGAAGACTTAAGAAAAGGGTTGTGCAGATTCTGGTTTCGATCTTTACCTATCTTCTTTAGTTTGATGGAAGTCATTGTAGTTGGAGTTGTTGGAGCAGCTCTTATTCTCAAAGTCTTAAAGGTGATTTTCCCTTCCTGTGAAAACAAGTAAGTAATTTTTGCTATTTTTTTTCTCTGATGAAGGCAAAACTTTAACTAAAAAAAAAAAATCTTTCAAGAAGCAGCCCCATTCTGTAGGAAGATGGTAGTAACAATTCAGTGAAAAGGCTGCCGGTAACTTTCCATGCCAAGTGACCTTTTGACACATAGGCATTTCAGAGGAACATGGGAAACTCTTTCATTGGAAATGTCTTAGCTTGGCTGTCATACTGCCAAATTTTTATCAAGTCTTCTAAGGACTACATTGTGAGACACCATTAACATAACTCCGAGAGAGGAGGGTAGAAGCTAGAGCTAAACAATTCCAACAACTCTAAATCTTTTCATACTCCTACTGTGTTGGAGTTATTACAGTAGTTATGAAAGGCCTCAAATCTGGCTTTGCAAATTTGGACGGGAATTCTCCCAAGGAGGAGCTACCTATATAGGCAGCTTACAAGCCATAGCGATTGGTGCTAGTGTTGCTGGCAAAAGGTCATAAATAAAGTTGATGATTGACTGCAGATGGCTTTATTCACTCGGTTGGTGTGTTACCAGCAACACTAATATTTTTTCAGAGACACAAGCTCTCAAAACAAGGGGTGGAAAGATGAATTAGTAACTGCAGCTAAGAAATCAGTGTAGATTTAGTGCTGGAATGGGCAAGCATGTACATTTTAAAGCAACTCAAGTCAGTTCTGGAAGACCTAATCCTTGGAGCCATACGTTCTTTCAGGAGAAGTGACTGACAGTGTAGCATGCTTCCATCACCCATAACAAGCACAGCTGATGTCTTCAAATGCAACTGACCAGCTGTCCTTTGAATGGCCCTAAGTGCAGTTAATTTATGTATCCACCCAGGGATATGAGTGGCCTTAGTCCTGACAGAGCTAGAAAAACAGGGAGTTGGAAGATCAGGAAGGTTGGAAGCTGCAGTGACAAAAGAGACCATGCTTCCCCCTGACATTTCACAAAGTGTGCTGTCAGATTGGAGTACTTCTTGCAACTAACCTGTTAGAGCAGAAAAAGTGAAGAAACACTTTGTACTCCCCACAGCAGTAAGTAGCTTAACACTGCCACGTGTGAAACTTTGAACTAAGTAGAACTAGGGAAAAAAAATTCTAATCCCCATAAACTGTTCAGCAAAGTGTCTGATGGCCTGTCCGTGGCAGAGGTCACTACAGAGCAGAGGAATCAGCTTGCAGTAATTTCTCTTCCAATTGGAGAGCACGGGGCATGCGCATGGCTTGTCAGAGCATTTCAAGGAATTGTAACACTGGAAGGATGGTCCTCCCTCCCCTTTTTAAAGACAAACCAGCCAACCAACCAACACTCCCCCCCCCCACCCCCCCAAAACTACACACAGTCATTTTCTTGCTACCTGGATAAAGTGGTCCTGTAAAAAGTGGTAAAGGTTTAATTTGTGATTGCAAAGATTGTGAAGAATAAGTAGAAGGTCTCATTTGGTGAATGACACAGTTGCAGATGTGAGTCAGGACCTCGTCCCAAGTCTTTAATGCCATTCTGCAGTATACTGATAAAACTAGAGGCTTTAGCTAGTCTTAGAGAATTAGGTGCAAGAGCCTGACAAAGTAGGCCCTGACGGCAGTTTTAGGCTACTATGAAATTGAGCATATAGAGCCTACACTGCTGATATTTCAGATGTAGAAACTGGGTGAAGGGACCCCTCTGAAACCACAGGTAGTACATTTTGGAACCAGTTTTCCATCAAGTTTTCATTCTAGCTTCATAAAAGAGGTATTATGAGGGTAATACTTGATGCATTGATTTAAACTAAGTTTGGGGAGTTCAAGAATAAATCTAGTTTTTAGAACACAGAATTGTTTTGTATATTGTTTTCTAATGCCAGGTAATCTTACCTTTCAGAGGCATCCTTCTCCTGGATCAAGTCAGCTTTGTACCTGTGATTACCATCAGCTTGCCTTCAGATCTTCCAGACAGGAAAAATAATTTTGATGAGAAAGCATGTACTTAATACTGTGTTTACTTTGGAGTTACTGGTTTTTAAAAGCAAATTTTTAGTTGACCTGAAATTTGGCACTTGATCTTAATAACTTGTTTGTTTCCTACTAAGAAAACTAAGTCAGTTGATTAATTGGTAAAGGGACACTCAGGCCGAGGCCCAAAGCTGACTTCCCTGTGCCTCTCCGTAAACATGCAGCCTTTTCAGAAGCTTCAAAATAAAACAGCTTTCCACCCTGAGGGCTACCGTTGGTTTTAACTTCTGTGAAGTCACTTTTCCACACCTCGGACAGGATGCTGGCTGCCTTCACGCCCATAGATAAACCAGGTCAGCTGTCCTGAATAGCGAGATGATGAAATTCAGGGTGTCCTGAAGTCTCCAGATAGCATCCTTCAGAAAATGACAAAGGAGTATCGCAAACATCAGCTGTGCCTGCAAGCCTAAACAAAGCTGCCCAACCTGGTTTCAGGTCTCTTAGGGTTGAGTGTGCCTTGCAAGGAAAATATCACTACCAAACATTTGTGTTACTCAAGTAATTTGACATTTTACGTATGCAAAACAAAAAAGGCAGATTTATATTTCAAGCACTTTACACTTTTATGGCCCCTTCCACTCATAAAAATTGTTAGCACTTGTAAACAATGTGCTTTTTGTATCTATCTGTGACAGCAGTACTATGTGAAGTCTCCAGAGAGAAAAGAAAATTCTACAGAAGTATTGGCTTACTGTTGCTAAGTAGGCCTAGTCTGCCCATGCTGATTTGTACTCTTAACATTTTTCAAATAAACATTTAAATTGTTTATTAGACTGTGTTCATGTGTGCATCTATATTTAGTTACATAAAACAGCAGTTTGTCAGATGTGTTAGATGCAGGGTACTATTTAGTTTTTAGCTTTTCATTGTTCTTATTTACAAAAAATGTTTGTCAGAAGAAGGACTAGGAAAAAAGAACCTTAACTACCTGGCATTAGACTGAGCACAGTTTTCATTTGAGCAATCAGAATTATCCATTCAGCTTAAGTTGTTATAGTGAGGGAGAAAAGCTAGGATTTCCCCCCCACACCCCCACCCCTCTCCCCTTGAGGAAAAATTGTCATAAGTTTAATGACATCTCAAAGTTATTCAGATACTTGTCCTTACAGCTGGTCTGTGACAGGCACAGCTGGAGTTGTCTCACTAAACTGACAGCACTGCAGTGGTAGAAGAAACATTTCTAACACTGACTTGCCTTGTAAAAAACCAATACAAAAAACACTAGCCAGCAGCGTGGTGTGGTATATGTCAGCCCGAGATAACAGGGACACTGCTCAAACTTCCCTTTTTTTTTTTTTATTTTAAATTTTATTTTTTGTTCTAGCACCTTGTGGGTTTGTACTTTGCATTTACTTCCTCAAGCTCAGTGTCATTAGAGCATAAGATCCCAAACATTTGCCAGATATCCAGCTAAGGATGACGGAAGTGGGGGGATGTGTCACAACTGGCTGGGTGCTCTGGGCAGGCGTGGAGCCATGAAACACTCGAGCAGGGCAGCTACTCTGCTGATCTGGAAAGAGTGGCAGTGACTGACATCCCTGGAGCCCCAGGCAGTGCATGCCAGGGCCATAGCACAAGAGAGCTACCGTTATGATAACATAACCATGTAAGACAGAGGGGATGCTGGAGCTACAGAGGCATCTGAATTCAGAATGCAATTCAGTCAAAGCAAACACATGACAGAGGGGCTGTTGTCATCCATGGCGAAACAGGAACTGCTAAGAGTCTAGCACAGGAATGGTGGCTGCACAGACAAGAGCAAGTCTTCAAACAGTTGTAGACAAACTCCTCTTCTCTGTATGTGGAAATTAACGTTCTTTCCAGTTTATGAACATAGCCCTGGCCCCTTCATTAACATAGTTCAAATAGAAGTGATGTATAAGGCAGAAGTTCAGCTTCTTTGGGGGGAGGAGGGGGGGGAGTAGGATGGACATGAAACACAACAGTTCCTCCTTACTGCACAAGCACAGTATGAATTGCACTGCAGGTGGCAGTTCGGCAGCTGTTAGCATGTGCTCTTTGCATCCCTACTTACGAAACTGTAAACCAAGCACTCGCACAGCAACAAGGAGATTTAACTCTAAACAGCTGCAACATAAATGGGTGGTTAAGCCTGAAAAAGTTTTGGTACTGCTTCATAACTTGGCTGATTTCCATGAGCTAAGTAATCCTCTTCTGTATTGTGTTCTACAAAGTTACAAAGCACAAAAAAAGAAATACTACCATCAGGTTAACGAAATTAAATTTAAAAAATAGTGCAAATCTTGAACACAGTAATTGCCAGACAACATTGCTATGCTATGGAGGTGGAGCTATCAAGTGTTAAAAAGTTAAAGCACTAGTGTTCTCCTTTAGCACGCACGTGGTTTTCCTGAGTCGTAAGAGACTCATGCCTTTCAGAGGAGTGCTACTTTGAGCTGGGACCACTCTGAGCCATTTTGTAAACCAGTTTAAAAAATCCTTACCACAACTAACATAGTTAGGAAAGGGCAACTGTCCTGCATGCCAGTCATGGTAGGTCTCATTTTCCCAGGACATGAGCTGATGGGATACAGGTGCCAGCTGGGGGAAAGAAAGGGGGGAACTAAAAAACAAACAAACCAACCACCAAAAAACCCACCACCAAAACAAAACCCAAACCCCAACTACCCAAAAACCCCCTACTCTGTAGGATGGCAGTAGGTTTTTAGGAAAGGCAACGTCTCCTATCTCCTCATGAACTGTGGCTCTCGCTGCAGCCCTTCTTGTTCTGTCTCACTCTCAGAATGTCTCTCTGCCTTTTAAGCACAGGGAGTTAAGCAGCACTGGCCCTTCCCTCCATACGGGAACTCCACGGGAGGGGGTTGGTATCATCACTTTCTGCGTTCCAAAACAAAACGAACCTCTACGGATTCAGCATCTACCACTTTTTTTCCCCTCCCCTCTACCATGTATTACACAGGGGTTCATTTTGTTCATTTAGAGTGAACAGGGCTGGTTGAGCTGTAGAACTACTGCTTTTAAAATGAGGTTTACTTTAGAAGTTCTCAAAATATATCACACTGTCAGTGTAAGTGGCCCCTTACTGGACTGCTTCCAAGGACTAAAGCTTGCCTACTCTCCCTTCTTACTCAGGTGACAGATTGAGTATTTTGGTTTGCTTGCAACGAATTGATTTATGAGAAGAAATCTCCTCCTGCAACACAGCTGACAGCTATATGCTCATCCTAACATACAAACAGAAAAATAAGTATTAAGAGAACCCACTTCTTCAAAATGCTGCATCTTTTTCTTAACTCTGACACATACGGCTATCCTTTTGGAAGGAAAGAGGTAAATTTGTTTTCCATTTTGGAGACGGAAGTCTATAAACGCACACACTTGAATACTCACCTGAACTTCTTCCCTTCATTTCTGGGTTCATCATGCCACGTCCACCCAGGGGTTCAGGAGCTCTCAACAATATCTGCATCTCAGTGTCTTACTCGAGTGTCTCATCACCGGCACTGCTGACAGTCCCTTTTCAGCATGTCCAGCTGTCACTCACGACATAGTGGTGAATTTTAAGTACATAAGATGTTCACGATAATGGCATTTACACAACTGTGTACTTGGGACACATTTGCCTTCTACTCAGACTGCAACTTTTCATTATCATTTGTCCTTCCCATCTGCCTTGCAGCATCTCAAGAGACACATGAGCAGGAATTCCACAGCCAGTTTCATACTACATGTATCTACCAGCTGAAACAAGTCTAGACGTATTTGATTCATGAAAAAGCATGAAGTTTGGCTGTAAGCAGAACTACAGCCAGCTGCTCTGAGACAAGCTATCAGGAAGAAGAGTTTCCAAAATAACAGGAGATGGACAGAAGTGATAGATGTTTTAGTTACAATGACCACTGTTGAGCAAAATCTAAAATGATTTCCTAAGTGGTCACTGTAGAACCATTCCCAGAGAACTGCTTCTACATTCCACTTGTCAAGTAATGCAAAAAGAGAATTTAGATTTTTACCTCGATTGTAAAGTCAGGGTTATGAACAGAGATCAACAGAGCACAAACGTAACGCACACACTGCCTTATCAGAACAGCCTTACCAGAACAAATGTGCAGTGTAAACCGGGACCCAGCCTGCCGGTCTAGAGTTTTGAAGCTTACACTACCATACAGTCAAGGAAGAAAAACGTATTTCAGAAATAATGCCAGAAAGCTTTTGTCTTCTCTCAGACTTACAAGGAGACTCCACACGTGACTCAGCATCGCTCCTGGCTGCACGGAACTAGTTTACACCGGCTGGATGTATTTTAATATTACTTAGTAGATACCGTAAACCAGTGATGATCCTACCCCTTGCTCAAACTTTAGTTGAATCTATTGACTGTTATTACGCAAGGGTTGCTGTTCTAAATCTCAGCCTTTGTGCAGGTTCTTTATTAACGCCTTAGAAACAGTTTAAGGGTACAATTCTCTAAGATCAGCTAGCAAAACCATCTATATAACTGCATCTTCTTCATCCCATTTTCTAGTTCTCAGCATCCCTTACTCATTTAGCAGGGCTAGTTTGCGGTTTTTTTGGTGTAATAGCTATTCTTCAAGAGTAAACCCTCTGATGCAAGAGTTCTAGTATTAAATTTAAATCACTTCAAAATCTTGAAGATCAAAGCAGATCCCACCAGTATCTTTCACATTTGAGAAAAACTGGTAACTTTGAGCTAGTTCAAAGACAGCTAGACAGAATTTGCATTTTAAAAAAAAAATTTATTTAGACATCTGTTGCTCTTAAATTACAAAAGTTAAAAAGAGCACGCAGTGCACTGACACACTACTTATTACTTCTAAAGCTGTTTTAAGACGTAAGGTGGCTTCTTCAAGACAAGACAACTCAGCATGATCCAAATTCAACTATCCATTTCTCATATTTCTCAATGTCCGCAGCAGATACAGATTTAGAAACTTTTTTCAAAGCTATTTCAAAGTCTTCCATAGTTGTTGGCATGTGCATTTCATCTCGGGAAAGATTTCTTATTTCTTCTGGTGTCAAGCCTTCAATACGCCTTCTCATAGCCATCAACGATGCATCTCTATTAAGGATGCAAAAAAAAAAAAAAAAAAAAAGAGTTACTCAATACAGGACAGCGAGTTCAGTTGTTTGAAAGGCGCAACCCAGCATTCCAGTTAAGCAGCTCCATTCAAAAAGATACAATAAAGAATTGTAAACTTTTACGGGAAGATATCCAAGTGCTTGTACAACCTACACCACCATGCTATCCCTATTTTTCAAACATGGATTTATCCTCGCTGGATCTTTGAATAGCTACTATTCACAGGCTAGGCAAAAAGGTGAAGACTAACTGGTTTATCTAATGCCACTGCATGCCTATGATGTAGCTGCTGTTTATAGTATTTTTAAACAGGAACAAGGCAAAGTAATGGTTTCACTCCTCCTATGTGTAGGAGAAGTGGCTGGAATGTTTTGAATGTTTCCCAGTCCAAATAGGAATCCCGCTTCAAAGACAGAGGGGTCAACAGTATCTACCTCCAACCTATACATTCACAGCTAAATGTTAAACTACAAAATCTGTTCAGCCTGTAGCTCCTCAAACTTCTGGCCTCGATAAGCATTGAGTGTCTTTACAAGTGTGTCATTTTCTTGCTGCGTTAAGTTTCACTGCATTTGGGTTTCCAACAGTAATATCGGTAGCAGCAGGTGATGAGCTGGTGAGGTGATAAGTGGATAACACTGAAAGACTAAAGTTCCTGCTAATTCATTATTATATAGCTTGTAATAACAAGAAAATGCTACTTATTTTGTGTAGCGGTAAAAAAGATGGAAGGGTAATCCTGGCGATATCACAACAGTATATCATATCCTATTAGTAGGTCAGAATCCAGAGAGAGAAAAACTTACACATTGTCT
Source organism: Gymnogyps californianus (assembly GCF_018139145.2). Lineage (NCBI taxonomy): Eukaryota > Metazoa > Chordata > Aves > Accipitriformes > Cathartidae > Gymnogyps > Gymnogyps californianus. The sequence goes on from NC_059473.1 coordinate 55,806,303, forward strand.
TCCAAGAAGATTTAGAAAGATGGTTTCAGCATATTGTGTTTCAGTTCCTCCCCCTCCCCCTAAAGGAAACCATAACTGACAGACTTCATGAATTCACTAAATAATTGTTAGCAAATAGAATGCATAATACAATAACTAGAATTTCAGAACAACTCCAAAAAGTTGCCTTGTTGAACTCCATCTTAGTCAAGTATTGCCATGCTTTGCTGTTATATCATCATTTGTGAACTAAAAGCCAGTGATACACAATGGGGTGGGGAGGTGGGGGAGCATCCCCTGCATCTAATTTGCCTCCAGACAGCAGTTTACAAAAAACCCCAACAAAAAAACCCCACCCAACCAACAAAACCCACCATACCTCAACACACCCACAAAATTCAAGTGCAGCTGCCACCACTTTCTTCTGTAAAGTCATTTTACTGACAGTCGTTCCAACATCACCTCTTAGTGCTTTCTCAAATGCCCTCTTAGTGTCTGGAGAAGCACTAAAGCTATATTAAAAAAATAAGCCGCCACCCACTGGAACATGCAACAGGGGTCCGGTCCGTTCCAAAGGCCTTCACAGTCCGCTCAAAACAACGACTCAAAGCCCGTTCACACTCACATCTAATATGCAATTTAGATGCATTTTATATTTCCTGAATATCTAAAAGTTTCACCTTCATTTTCCATGTTTATATGCTGACTGTTAGGGACTGTACTGTTATCTCTGACTGGTTTTCACTCTGGCTTAGCAAACTTTGGATTTCACATCAAATTCTTTAAGGTAGGAGAATAATTTGAGCAAACCAGAGTTCTTGGTTCACTTTAAGTTTTGCTTGTGTCGCTAGCAAGGATTGTTAGAATCTACAAGTTTGAACTTTACTATGCTTGCTTATATACTGGGAGTCTGAACCATACAAAAGCACTTTAAAATCATTCATATGTCTTTTTGTCTCAAGAGACATGACTGTTTCATTTACAAGATCTGCTTTTCCTGACACGATTAACAAAGTGTAAATACACAGGCTAATATGAGTACTTTCTTACTAATTTCAAATCACGCACATCCAGACTCCAGTTTGTCTGGATTTCTGGTTGCTGCCACCTCAGTCATCTCTAAGGAGTCTGCCACAAATGAAAGACTCAGGTGTTTCTTCGTGGTTTTTTTTGTTTGTTTGCTTGCTTTTGTTTTGTTCTTTGAATAGTACTTGTACAAATGGACTTGGATTAAAAAATAAAAAGCAACTCTGTGTGTGTGTGTATATATATATATATATGAAATTCACTGAAAAACATTACGAGTATTCTGACTTTTAAACAAGTGTACTGGTATCCAGTATAAAATTAGTTACAAATAATGAACACTGAACAGACCAGAGGAGACAAACTGCAGCTGAAATGCACAAAGCAGCAGGCCAAATAAACTCTCTTTCATATAACATGAGCCTATTAGCACAAACTCCTTTCAAAGCACAACCAACACCAAGACTGAGCAAAAGAACACCACAAATTCGTCTCGCAAACCTACAAATGAAACAAATCTGCACAACACTGATTCAGAGCAACTAACATACCATTCTCTTCCCAGACACTGTGTAAGGTTTGTTCAGGAAATAGTACTGAGTTCAGCCTTAAGTGACCCTGCTGATAGAGCCTTTGGTGGCAGTTTTGCATAGGCTACTCGCATTCATCCCTGCGGCACAGCATATTGTCCTCTCGGCTGTGCTGCAAGTGTTTGCAGAGCTGTATTAGGAATCAAGGCAAGAAGTGGATCTGCGTTTGAGGAAAGTAACGAGGAGGTGTTTTTAATCCAGAACAGTTCTCTTATCCCGTTCAAAGCACAGCCCCACAACACTTGCGCTGGCACAACTTGGAGCTGAAGCCTTGCACTGCCACACTTCAGTGCTACCTCCAAAGCCTGAAAACATAGTTACACAGGTGCTTTTAGATGACAACAGCATCTTAAGAAGTTTCGGTTCTTTGTCCCTTACTGCTGATTTCACAATTTGCCACTGCTGCAACTGTGCCAGTGCAAATCTTTAGATGTAAACCAGATGACTGATACTAGTCTCTTAACAGATCAGTCCTTTCCTTCCCTTTTCAATTTTTGAAAGAAAAGAGAAGATTGGGGGAAGGGTTAGAAGGTATTTTTAGTCGATTGTTTCAGGAATCTAGGTTATAGAATAGGCCCACAAATGATTGTATGCAAACAATATTGAGGAGAGGGGGAGATGGAGGAGGTCGAAGAAAACTGAAGTCAGCCTCATCACTAAAGCCAGTGTGCTGAGTATACAGCTGTTGTACTGTCACACAATATGGTATACCTTTTCCGTGTCATGAAGGAAGACCACTCCACCTTTTTACTTTAGTTATTCTGGCCTCTGCCTCTATCGCCTCTTACACATGGATGTTCTGCTGAAGTAGTGTAACCTCAGTGGAATGATTGCAACTCTACAAGTCTACCATCCTGTGGTTATTCCTCACGCAAGGAATTTGGTGTACATGAAAGAATACGGAATTTTACCTAAATCATAGCTTGTTTAGATTATTATGTTGCAACTGCTCTGCATCATTATTTTATGAAAAAATCAAATGGAAATCTAGGTAAATATTAATGCAGTATTTCACCTTTTAGCCATACATAAAAGACAAGTTACAGTCTGTTTTTATCCAACAACTTTAATCATGTAAATTAGTTACTTTACAAACAGTTTTCTCAGAGTTTGTAGCAGTAATAACACAAATGATGCAATGTTAACATACCTGCATACGTTGGTAATGTCTGCACCTGAATAACCCTCCATTTTCTCAGCTATATTTGCAAGGTCAACATCATCAGCCAGTTCCAGCTCTCGCAGATTTATTCTTAGGAGTTCCTCTCTACCTTTTGCTAATGAAAGAATAGAAAATTGAGTCTATACAATTTGCTTTCTGAAGATAAATAATGAATTGAAGAAGGATAAGAGGGAAGAATGAGAAAAAGGACACTGTACTTGCTACAAAGATAAATGTTCAATGTTTAGATTTAACCTGGTCCTGAATTCATAAATGATTTGCATAAATGTATCCATTAGATTTTTAAACTAGGTGATCAAAACTAAAGGAATACTGATAAAGTTCAGATTTTAGTCTTTTCAACCACTCCCCTCCCCAAGTCTTCATACCTGATGGTAAAGGAATGTAAATTCTCTTTTCTAGCCTCCGTCTTAGGGCTTCGTCAATATCCCAAGGAAAATTAGTAGCAGCAAGTACCATGACCATCTTGGAAGGATCATCATTTTCAGTAGCCCCTCCAACACCTGCATTGGAGAAAAGAGGAAGTAAAATGTACATATGTTTTGTGAAATTTCATGTATAGAGAGAACAATATCCACAATTCTATAATATTAAAGCAGCTACTCTATTGCACTTTAGTGAGTCCAAGTGCAATAGAATTACTAAACGCAACAGAGTTCAGTTTTTCATCTATATGACAGCCTGCAAGCAAAAATGGAGACTTGGTTTAATTAGGAGCAGCGGCCTAGGCCACTGCTCAGATCAGGAAGTTCCTCTCTATCATGGCTGGAATGGTTTTACAGCAGAGTTGTTTGTATTTCTGCCATTAGAGTGTTTGAATTTTCACATCAAAGTCCTGTAACAGCATGTGAGGAAAAACAAAACAACCCCCCCAAACCATCACCACACCAAAAAAGACACACACACCCCCTCCCTCAACAGTATTCACTAACAGCCACGCAAAAGCAGCATTAGTCCTCTACAAAGTTTCTTCACGTCTGAATTCAGGCCAAATACTTCACATGAGCAGGTAGATTCTTACAAACTGCTGAAGTGAATGTTAAAATTTGGTGGACTGAATCACAGCTTCTCAGAGGCAGAGAGAACACCTCAGTCTCTAAAGTACTGTGAAACTGCTGCTATATGAAGTTCATTTCATTAAACTTGCTACTCTCTGCATTTACTGTTTTTGCTTATAATCATAGGACTGGGCTGTGGAATAGCCATTGTACCTAGTCTGCCTGAAAATTTGCATATAAAACACCATTTATGAACGCTCAAGTAAGAGGACTTCAAATAGTTGTTACTAATAAAATTAGCTTATGTACATACTTGAGTTATGAGAACAGTATTACAGCTCTGCTGCTATTTAAAGTCAAACATAAAAGGGTATCAACATCAGAGAACCAGAAATAAATACACAAATCTTCTGACTCATGGAATTCTATCAGAAATTACTCCATAGATTAGCACTTTTCAGTTGCTCCTTTCCTTCCCCCTGCTCACCAGAGTATAAAAAGGATGCCTCTATAGCAACTTTGCACAGTGTTACCTACTTTTAAACTTTGTTGATTTGTGAAATATTAACCAAATAGCTGTAGTGAACTCAGTGTTTTAAAAAGAAAACTCTCCCAACCACTTCTATAAAAAATTGCCTTCATTTTTTATTTATATCTTCAGGAGAAAAAAAAGAGATCCCAAAGAAGTTAAGTGTCATGATTGCCTTTGAAGTTTAAATTGGAACAGGTGACATTTCTTTTGAACCACTTTTTACTTGGTTTTGGAGAAGTGATATGCTAGGTAAAGACTGAGAGGAGCAATTAATACTTTTTTTTCTTCTGCAGTTTTGAAGTCTTGTATTTTCCACTGAGTCTTCATTATTCTGGGTCAGTAATATAAGGTCATTGCTCAGATGCTAAGAGATTTTTAAATAATTGGTATCTTTTTTCCTTCCACACTGACAGTTGGAATAGCACGCTTGTATCTTTTTACCCCAATTTTATGTAAGGCTTTCAAACAAATTGCTTCTGAAGAATGAAGTTTTCATTTTTTTTCCTCCCTCAAGTTTCCTCCAGTCCAGCACTTCCCAGTGATCAGCTTATTTACCATCCATTTGAACTAGCAGTTCTGCCTTCACACGTCGGCTAGCTTCATGCTCCTCTGAAGTTCCCCTGCGACTACAGATAGAGTCTATCTCATCAATAAATATAGTTGTCGGGGCATAGAATCGAGCCTAAAGAAAGCAAAAGATAAAGCAGAAACTGAAATGGCAGCCTACTCACATTTAAGAAATAGCAGCATATTCAGAGCTGAGTAATGACACATTTACCCCCATGAATCAGCTCATAAGTATCAAACAGTACCTAACCTTCCCTCTCTTTGACCATTGCACACAACTACAGAGCAGAGCAGCTGTGCATTCATTAATAACATTTGAGCAGAACAGTTTTTGGCAAAGTCCTATAGTTGTTAGAGCTATAAACAATGTTTAATAAGCTAAAGGCAGTTTTACACATTAGGAATAACATTTGTAACTGCGAAAGTCATCACAGAATGCTTGAATAAGAACTCAGTTAAAGCTAGGACGAACATTAAGCTAGGACACCATGATATGGAACCTGTCCAAGAGACAGGTCAACCGCAAAGTAACTCTAACCTTTCTGAAAACAATAGAGGTCAAAGACAAGGATCTCCGATAATAAAAAGCTATTGTCCTACAGCAGTGCTGTCCATTGTGTATATGCATTTTTGACTGATGGGCATGATATCAACTAATTTAATATGATCAAACTATACTGTAAAAGATCTTTTATTTCCTGACTTTTCTGACTACTGTAATTGCAACTCTGCTACCCCCTTCAGTACTGGGCACCCTAGCAAACACTGCATGCAAATCTGATAACACATGAAAAAAAGAATACATATTCTGAGCCAATTTCAAGTGTTATGTGCTCTGAAGCCAACTACAGTTTGGAAGTCCACTTATTTTAAGCACAAACAAAAAAACACCCACACCACCACCACCACACACACAGCCTAAGTAGGGTTCTCACCCAGAAAGCAATTAGATTCCATCTCCAGTTTTACATTCAAGTATGTTCTACAGCACTCATCAGCTTATGGTGAGCTACCTCTAATGTAACAAGCTAATCCTGAAAATAAAAGATGACTTCATTTTTCAGTTTTCATAAAGCTATTTAGGAATAACCAGATCCTGAATGTACATGGCCAAATCAGAAGGTTCTAAAGCTTGGAGAGCTGTTTATGTATGCTGTGAGTTCTAAACCTTGGCAAAGTTTCACTGTTCCAGAAGTAATTCTGCTTCATTATCTCACTATTTATGTTCAGAAACTTCAATCACCATTTCAAACAGTAGACGAACAAGTTTCTCAGATTCTCCTCTGTATTTTGAGGTAAGTGTGGAAGAAGAAACATTGAAAAAAGTAGTCTTGCATTCAGTGGCTACAGCTTTTGCCAGGAGGGTCTTTCCAGTACCAGGAGGACCAACCATCAGCACACCCTATTAAAATGAAAAAGAACCACTTTTAGGACAAGAATCAAAACACAGATAATTTCACAGTTTGTTTAATAGTGTAATATTAAAATACTAGATGTAAACTTTCCCTTGAAAAGTTATTCAAAGTAAATAATTAATTACTATTGCTTACTTGCAACAATATAGCCAGAGACAGTGTACTTATCTGGCTGACATCTTTATTTTGTTAGTACTATTTACGATAAATTTTGTTACCAAAAAGTGGAAAGAATTTATATAAACTGTAAAACACCTGAAATTTCTTGGTCCGCCAAGATCCAATCTCAGAATCCTACTTATGATCACAGGATCAGATTTTTTCATACCTTCCATGGTCTTCTAATTCCCTTAAAAAACTCCGGCATCCACATCGGTAAAACTACAGCTTCCTTAAGCAGCTTTTTGGCTTCTACTAAATCAGCAATGTCATCCCTGACAAGAAAGAAAAAGTTGTTTGACAGAGTCAGACAGGCTGCAAAAGAACCAGTCTAGAGCTCAAAGCAATATGCAATCAAACTTATTGTTATGTAACGACTCTTCCATAATTCAGGAAAACGAGTTGGATTTATTTATGTTCTAGTGGCAAAAGCCTACAACAACTACAGTTGACATCCGGCTAGTAGACTCCAGCTGGATGCAAAAGCAGAGAGAGACACATTAACTATTTCACTAGAGCATCATTGTTCTTATTCACAGAAAGAATAAGCAGAATAAGGCAAGTTGGTTAAACTTATGCTAGTTACAGATGATGCTTTCTTCTTTTGCCGAGAGGTTGGCTGTCCCTGAAACGTGAATACCATCTTTCATTGTTATGAGAACAATTTACTGAAGACTAGTAAATGGAGCTGAATTAAAAAGAATTTTTAGAATTCCTTTTCAGAGTGTGCTGGTTTTGGCTGGGATAGAGTTAATTTTCTTCACAGTAGCTACTATGGGGCTATGGTTTGGATTTGTGCTGGAAACAGCATTGATAATTCAGGGATGTCTTCCTCATTGCTGAGCAGCGCTCACACAGAGTCAAGGCCTTTTCTGCCTCTCACACAGCCCCACCAGTGAGCAGGCTGGGGGTGCACAAGAAGCTGGGAGGGGACACAGCCGGGACAGCTGACCCCAACTGACCAAAGGGATATTCCATACCATATGACGTCATGCTCAGCATAGAAAGCTGGGGGAACAAGAAGGAAGGGGAGGACATTCGGAGTTATGGCGTTTTGTCTTCCCAAGAAACCCATTACGTGTGATGGAGCCCTGCTTTCCTGGAGATGGCTGAACACCTGCCTGCTGATGGGAAGTGATGAATGAATTCCTTGCTTTGCTTGTGTGCGTGGCTTTTGCTTTACCTATTAAACTGTCTTTATCTCAACCCACAAGTTTTCTCACTTTTACTTTTCTGATTCTCTCCCCCATCCCACTAGGGGTGAGCGAGTGAGCAGCTGCACCAGGGGAGAGCAAGCGAGTGAGCAGCTGTGTGGTGCTTAGTTGCCAGCTGGGGTTAAACCACAACACAGAGTTACAAACGTATTAATTCTTAGATACCTTATAGGCTGGTCTTATTTTCTTGAAGGTAACTCTCAGGGCATTCCACTTGTAAGCATGTGCCCAAGTAATATTTTGGTGTCCTGGTTTCGGCTGGGATAGAGTTAATTTTCTTCCTAGTAGCTGGTACAGTGTTGTGTTTTGGATTTAGTAGGAAAATAACGCTGATAACACACTGATGTTTTCAGTTGTTGCTAAGTAGTGTTTATACTAAGTCAAGGATTTTTCAGCTTCTTATGCCCAGCCAGCAAGAAGGCTGGAGGGGCACAAGGTCTTGGGAGGGGACGCAGCCAGGACAGCTGACCCAAACTGGCCAAAGGGATATTCCATACCATATGACATCATGCCCAGTACATAAACTGGGGGGAGTTGGCCGGGAGGGGCTGAGCGCTGCTCAGGAACTAACTGGGCATTGGTCGGTGAGTGGTGAGCAATTGCACTGTGCATCACTTGTTTTGTATATTCTAATTCTTTTATTATCATTATTGTCATTGTATTATCATTATTATTATTTCCTTCCTTTCTGTCCTATTAAACTGTCTTTATCTCAACCCATGAGTTTGTTTTTTTTTTTTCCCCCTGATTCTCTCCCCCATCCCACTGGGTGGGGGGAGCAAGTGAGCAGCTGCATGGTGCTTAGCTGCCGGCTGGGGTTAAACCACAACATTTGCTTTCAAAACATATCTACATGGAGAATTAGTTTCAAATCTGAAGTTGTAATTTAAGATTCAATATAACAACTGAAACAGATATTTACGTATTAAACTGAAAAATACATGACAGTTGCATGCATACAGAGTTGTTTGTGGGCTTGTTCAGGTTGGTTTGTTTTTTTTTTTTTAAAGCCTACTTCCATTTGCCAGAAGATTTTTGCTCATTTAATCCTCACAAAACCACCTAAGCTTGGAAACATTTGGAACACAAAAACAACCTTTGTATAAGGTTTAATATTTAACACATTTATGTAAAGGTACTGGCACCTGGTTATATTTTATATGGGCACTCAGATCACGTCCAGCAAGATTTCAAAGGGTTCCTATATTGACATAACTTCTTTGTTAACTGGTTTTCTATCTTGGTACACCCCTGGGTAGCAAAACAGGTTTTTAAATGAAGAGACACTGGCAGACACTAGAATTTTATAGATTCCAAAGAGTATCTCAAAAATTGATTTCAGGACTCTTAGAAAAGTTTGAGCAGCTTTGTATGGTCAGGTTGGACAGGGCTTTGAGCAACCTGATCTAGGGAAAGGTGTCCCTGCCCATGGCAGGGGGTTGGACTAGCTGATCTTTAAAGGTCCCTTCCAACTCAAACTATTCTATGAATCCATGGGTGGAAAAAAAAGTTGTAAAAATATTCAGTTACACAAGAAATTTAGTTGCCTATTTAATGAGTAAAGAAAACCCGTAGGTACTTTTTATATGTAAGCATATGCTAAAATACTTCATTCTTGTCATACTGTGTAGGAGGAAAAAGAAACAACTCAGAAAGACTGGCAGCAGTATTCAAACTTACCATCGAATGTTGGGATTCTGAGAAATTATATCTCTTTCCAAAGCTTCTACTAAGTCTTTATCATATCCAGTACTATCAAATTTCTTTGGTTCAGACTCTGAAATCTCAGATGTGGATTTGTTCTACATATAAAGGATATAACAATGTAAATACATAACAATGGTTATGCTACTAATGGATTTTTATAACAAGTCCACAACAGCATCACATTTCTAGAAGGTGGCAACATAAACCAGCATGAAAATTATGAAGCATCCATATTACTGCTGCACTGCAGGATCTATGTGGTTCACCCAGACTTTTGTACTGCCCTGGTCCCACTTCCTTCTCCCCAAAGCCAACATATTGTACTGATGCAGTTTCTTTGCTTTAGTAGGTAAACAAAACTGCGTACACCTATGCCAGCATAACAGTGTTCATCTCTTCTCCCAGAGAAATCAAAAACTATCTGAGACAGTAGCTGGGTAGGGGGAATTATGCATGAGACTGGATCAGAAAGTGTCACACTGAGCTAGAGTATCTCAAATCTTGTAAGTGTCACAAATATGCCATATATATGAGACACACAAAAAATTAAGCAGGACTTCCATATCTAGGATGAGCACTGGTGATCTGCAGGAAGACCACAGAAATAAAAAAGAGCTAATTAACTTGATACAGAAGCATGGACAAGAACAGCAGAGAAACAGCTCTGCAGCAGAGCAGAAGCAACGAAGCTACATAGTTGAAAGGGCTCAGACAGCAGAGACCATGCAACTGAAAGGAAATAAAATGCACTAGACATACCCTGGGTTTTTTTATACACTTAACAGCAAGCACTGGTGATGTCAGAATAACTGTAAAAAAGAAAAAATACCTATCCTGTCTCTGCGTGTGTATATCCTTAGTGAGAGAGGATTATCACTCAAACACAATGTAATCTAGCTCCTAATAAAAGTAGTAGCTTACATAGCTAAACAATTCCACCCTTGTAGTTTATACTATTTCCACAGGCCATGACACATTGCCACAACATAAGGTTGCTGAAGCTAACAAACTATTACATGCATATTTGATGTATTCAGACTCTGGAAAACTATGAATTTAGTGTCTTCAGTACGATCTCTTACTCTGGTCATCAGCTAAATTTATGGAGACCAGAGCACAAGCAAAAATTACAGCACTCCGACTGCAAAGAATAGATTATTCTCTCTCATGAAGTATGTTGGTTTTTGTTTGTTTTAAACTGAAAAAAGTACCAGATCTCAACAAAAATATAAGTAAATATCTCCCTTTAAGATGAAATAAATCTTGAAATGCTTTGGAACAGGCGAGTCAATCTCAGTCTAAAATATACGAAAGCAATAAAGAACCCACAAGGACATCCCATTTGAATGAGCTCCATCGGTTTCAGTAATTCAGTGGTATAATTTTAAACAGCTATCTCCAAGTTGCAGTAAACAAGCCCACATTTACCAGATAACTTCCTCCAGATGAGGGTTTGCCTTTTTTTTTTAATTAATCCATAACCAAGACTTTCCATAGAGCAAAGATACCTTACAAGGTGAGATTCAAATCAGCATGCTGACTTGAACAGAAGAAACATTTTATAGGCATCTAATTTTATAATACACTCAATATTAACAAAGCAAGACTGAGTTTCTCTTCAGTCTTCATGAAATTATTTGCAAGCTTACCTTTTCCTCTTTTCCTTTATTCTGCTGATCCTTTTTTTCCCGGCTGCGGACTGCCTTCCCTTTATCATTGGGATTTCGAGAGGATGGACGGTGAGGGCCTCTGACAGCTGCACTTATACGATTATTGTGACCTCTGCAATCACTGCACTGAGCAGACTGACGTTTTCTGGGTCCCGGAGAAGGTCTAGTTAGTTGTAACATACGCAAAAAGCCTCAGTGTAAAGTCACTGGTGAGCACTACATAACCAAACCAAGTGATTACAAACTGAAAAGCCATTTTGCTCAAGATAAAAATCTGTATGTCAGAAACAAGACAGACATTTTTAGATAGTCACTAAAAATTCATTTTCCCTTTGCCACAAGCTCAGGGCTCATTTACTTAAAACAAGCTCCTTGCTTTGTATATTTCATAAATAAAAGTAATCCTAGTATTATGGAGCTTAGAAAAAAATAAACAAAAAAACCCCAATATATTTTCACCTTATCACAATGGTCCTCACTCTTCTACCCAAAGAAACGTAAAGGTTTCTTGGGAATGACAGTTTTATTTTCACTTCTTTGGAAAGAAAATGTGTATGTGAGGCCTCCAGTTATTTGAAACTAGACTACTTTTAGAAGCACATATGAATAAACCAGTATCGTGATTGGTATTATGGATTTATTTTTTAAAATTCAGTTTATTCCCCATACAAATCCATTACTCTCACAGATACACTTTTTCCATGGGCCTTCCTAAAAATCTAGCATTAATAAGCTATCAGTCAAGTTCAATTTCAGGGATATTTCTAGAGAACAGAAAATGGAAAACTCTGATTTGGAGAGCATTTACTTGAACTAGAAGATGTGTTTTGACATATCATTCAAGATACATCAAGATCCAGTACCTTCATAAAAGTTGTCTTTAACTGATTCACAGCAGCAAGTTTGTCAGAACTGTACATATCTCTTCAGGGTGAAATGCATATTAGGCAACATGAAGATGCTAATGATAAGATAAGCATTAAAGTCTTTTCACTCTCCAAATGGAGTATCTACCAACCTATATTTTTATTTATGAACACCTAGCCACCTTTGAATTCCACCCCAAAGCTCAAAATAAAGGAATAGTGTGATTACACATCTAATTTCCACCTAAAGTTGTGAGTTCTGCTATCTCAGTATAGGAATTTACTGTGGTTATTCCAACGCAACATGGCCCAAGTTTTCACTGTGACTTTTTCGTATTACCACAACTCAATACTTCACCAGCTGGCAAGATAAACGGAACAGAAACAGTTCTCTCAAGTCTTTTCCTTTTTAGAAACATGAGTTTGTGTATCTCTTCTCTAGAAAGCTTCAAAACATTAGGAAAGTTCTACCTCCCAGACTCTATTCTTCCAGAAGGTTTGAATGAAATTGGCTAGCAGTGTTCCAGTTACTAAATGAGACAGACAGAAACAGTGTGATCACACAAGACCCATTTCTTTCTGAAGGCAGGCTTAAAATAAAGCAATTAAAAATTTAAAAATGTACCCGTAAAGACTGAAGTTATCCATCTGCAAGAAACAGCTTGTAAGTTCAAAGCCTCAAAGAACAGTCTGACAGTACAGCTAAGCTGATCTAATAGTCACTTTCTGTCAAAATGCACAGTTTCATGTCTGCTTTGTATGCACTCCTGTTCCCTCCTTCATGCTGCCACTGGCATGTGTTAGAACCTCCAACTAACCAGTTCAGATAGCTAATCTCAGGGAAAAACACAACAAAAGCCAAACAAACTAAAAGCCAAACAGAAAACCACTAGCCCCACAAAATAATGTCTTTTTTGCCAGTTTAGCTTCCTGAACCAGCTAATCAATGCCAACAAAGACAAAAGTGAAAAAAACTCGGGCAACTGCAGAGGGTAGGACTATCCTGTCAGGAGCAGCTACATTATGAAACCACACCTTGGTTTGACAGACACTAACCCAGCATAATTCAAAACTACCTCTGAAATAAGCAGGCTTGCCTGCAGCTGCTTGTTCCCACCCCTTCCCTTGGGCTTACACTAGCCTAACTGACCAGTTCATGAAGGAGATCAGGGAACCACCTTGCTACACAAAAGGAACTGAGCTTGGGCACTTCTAGATTTTATTGTTACTTTGATAATATGTCTTCATCATTTTCGTATCAGCTACATGCAGAATGATTTTAAAGTTGATAAGAAGATCAATTCAGGAATAGAGTTCAGCTTCCACAGAATGACAAGTTTATCTTAAGTTGGGGGGCGGGGGAAGAAGCTTGACATTAATCAAGCCTATATAAGATAAAAGCCCCAGAACGTTCTGAAGTAGGCTGCCTCAAAATGGCATCTCTTTCACCACAAACAGTGGCAAGCTGCTACTCTAAGTGTTACACATCTAAGTTCTAGAACAAAAATTACACAGGAACAGGCTGAAGTCAAAGCACACTTTGCCCTGATAAACGTTAATTTAGGTCTTCAGGTTTCCTCTTACCTACGTTCAGCAGGTACTGGCAAAGACCAGACTTCTGCATCATGAGCCGGTAATTCTTGTTGTGAAGCTTTCAATGGAGTACTGTCTAGCTTAAAACTCTCCAGTGTTTTCATTATATCTTTCACATGCTTGGCTTCCACACTTATCTCCTGCCAAACCTGATTAAAAAAAAAAAAAGTAGATTAAGCACATTGCAAATAAGTTTGTACCAGTCCTCTGTTCAAGCCCATCTAATGCCTGGATGGATTCCACAAGGTTTCACAAGCTACCTGATTCTACTTCAATATACAAGAATAACGCACATCAGATATTAAGAAGGTTTTTCTGCCTTCCTAAGCACATTTAAAAGAATAAATAAATAGATTTTGGATTTAACACCAAAGAGGCTTTTGACAAATTTTGCATATTAAACAAGTATGACAGAAAAGAGCGCAACCTAATAGATTGAATGTCAATGAAAAAAGTGATGGTTTGTGTTAAGGATAAACTAACATGGTAGCCACAACTCAGTTTCTATTAATGATCTAAGTCACGCTACTAAAACATTGAGAGGGAACTAAGACTATTCAAAATGATACCAGTCTAAAAAAACTTCAGCATAACAGAGGCACTCATCAGCAAGAAGCTGACAAGCCAGACAGTGCACTGGCTCTCCAGGGCTGTGTTCCATTGCCTGTTTTGTCATTGTCCAAGCAAGAAGTAATAAAGACTTAAGTCTATATAATAATAAAAAAGCCTATCTATAAACAGCACTACAGTTTATCAGAGAATGGTGTAAGTATTTTTATACTTTTGTTTACCATAAGATAGGCAGGTTTTGTTACTTTAATGCTTTTCCCTCAAAATGTCCCAGAAAAGTACTATTTACCTGTTGCCATTTCTGTTGCAGATAAGTATCTCTAACAGAGTAGAGGTACTTATTCATTTGGTCAAGAACTCCCTGGTAGTAGACCATCGCAGAGTCATAATTTCCCAGTAAAGCATATTCACGGGCGAGCTTTACATTCTCACTGATCATAACAAGGCTCATGTTCAACATGAAGCTGAAAAAAATAGGAAATATTAAAGAAAAAAAAATAATCCCAGGACCAGAACAAATTTTTGCAGCTATTTTCATATGCTCATTACCTCATTTGGCATATCAAAATATAGAAGCTGGAAATATACTGCTTAGAAAAAGGTCCTAGAACGAATGTAATCCATATAAAGAGATAATTGTTTCTCTAGTACCAGAAATGAAACTCTTCACTGCGTAGAATTGTTTCATGCAATGAAGATTCTGTTGAAAAGCATATACAAGATATGCAGATTTAAATGCACTGTTGCAAGCCACAATTGCATACTCTCCTTCCCTCTTCATTCTATTGAAAGATAAATTGGTATTTTACTGTTAGCACTACAACATCATCCATACTATAATGACCTGTGGTTTAAAAAAAAAAAAACCAATAAACAATAAACCAAAGCCCTTCTTCCAGATGCATTAAGTTTTGTTAATTTTTTTGCCTTAACATTCCATGCATGTAAGTTTAACAGTCTGATTTTGCCTTGTGGAGAACACTGTTTTTCCATTTGTTTGATTTTACAATTCTTCAGTTTTATTTAATGTTTGTTTGAAACAAATATCCACCTGCCATGCCCAGCTTGCACCTTCCTATCACCTTCATTTTTACACTTAAAAAGAAACTCTTGAAAAATGTTGAGGCTGCTAAGTTATCACTGAAAGGTAAGGAAAGGCCACAATTAAACATTTAGCGTGTAGCTATGCACTTTATTTAACATATTGTTCAAACCATGCTACTTTTCCCCACTGGTGGTGTGGTTTGGGGTTTTTTTTGAGCAAACATCATGGACTGTGACCACTTCCACTTTGTAGCATTAGCAGAATCTGTGCTTTTAGATTAGAATGGTACAGAATTATTATTTATACAAATACAGTAATAAGTAGAAGCAGTAGACTTGTTCTTTACAGTCACCACTGTCCATAGAGCAGTCATCCTATGTTCTTATCTGTCACTTACACATCCCATCCCCTTCTCCTCTAAGATAGCTGCACTGTGTCCACTTTTCCTGTCTCTTGCACACCAAGAATTTATCCACTCTCCTCCTAATTTCCTAGAACCAAGCACAGAAAACATTAAAATAAGCAAATAAACATGCCTGCAAGACAGTAGTCTTGCTCTCATTTTGGTACCTGTACCCAGTACCAGTAAGAAGCAATTGCAGACAAGCAATTACGGCTAAGCCCTGGGATGAAGCATACTTGATACAGATCAACTATTTAAAGAATGTAAGAGGTACTAAACTCACATGTGCAATAAACAGGCTTAAGACTGAACACACTTCAAGACCAGGTCAGGGTCACATTTGGACGCATTATCATAGGTTTCAGAAGCCACACTTTGCACACACCAGACAATCTACTGCTAAAACACTAGCTCCCCATTGTAAAGAGGGGCTGCTAAGTACAAATCAAACATCTTAAGACTTCCACTCCTTTTTCTGTCCCCTTCCCAAGTAGCTTTATGCATGGACACACAGCTGATCCATTCCTGAGCCAACATCCTCTTCTTTTTGCTTCCTTCCTCTTCCTTCCCCAGTTTCCCTTGAAGCAGATAGCTGCTGTGAAAAGTTTCAGCCCAAACAGCAAAACTCTGGCAGCAGCAGAGCTGAAGACAGGCCTCTGACAGCCCACACCCATCCACGCAGAAGGGACCCACGGGGTTGAGTCTGGAAACCTGCTATCATAAGAACCTACGCTATATAATCTCACTCTGGCCAGAGAGTTGCTGAGCTGGCCATGATGTCTACAAGCTGATATAGTTAATGTGACCAGCAACTACAAAGACTACCATAACCCAGGCTAATTAGGCTTCGGAGACGCAGTTTGATTCGGGAGTTTTTTTGTTTTTTACCTCAGGAGAAAGAGCCTGAAGATGTTTGTCAACTGCTATATGGAACATCACACAGATATTACCAAAGTTTTCCCTGCTATATTTAGGAGCAAGCTTTTCCACTCCTGCTCATCCTACCAGATACACCTGTTTGGCTGTCCTGAGAATTCAAACCGATGACTAACGCTACCGAAATCACAAGTTGAGCAAGATGCTAATAAACATTTTAAAAATCAAGTAATAGCAAGTTACTAAAGCCAAACTAGACTTTCAAACACAGAGAGAAGTCATAGATAACTTTTTTTACACTGAACGGTGTAGAGCAATGCAAGCAGAACAGCAATTCTGTTTAAATATCCAGGGAAAAAAAAAGCTTGTAAGAGTAGTTTTCATCTGGAAATGTGAAAATAGCAAGAATAAAAAAAAAACAAACCCCAAACCTAAAGAGGCTAAGTGAGAAAGATATGAAAGCTTGGGACCAAAATGACAGCATTGCACATAAAAGAGTAAATGTGATTTTCAGGTCAGAGAAGACAAAGGAAGGACAGAAAGGAGAAACAGACACATAATAAGATTGAACTAACATCTTGGGGGGGGGGGGGGGGGGGGGGGGGGGGGGGGGGGGGGGGGGGGGGGGGGGGGGGAAGGTGCTCACTTAATTTTGCAATGCTTCCAACATAACCAAAAGTAGTAATTCCAACAAAAACCCAGGAATCTATCGGTTTCATCAGTGGTACTGACAATGCAAGAGAATTTAGTTTAAACTAGAAAACCAATTTAATTTGTTGTTTCATGTTGAGTCATAAGAGCAGAAGAGCTTGAAGTGGCTTCCAAATACAAGGCTCTTGTGTACAAGTGGGGCAGAAAAAGCTGCTGGCTCTGCTTATGTCTGGACATGCCACTGCTGCTGCCACTTGAATACAGGCAGTGTCAGAGCTGATACACTAATGCGAGTCTATAGGCTTACTGCACCTGTAACTGAAGATGCTGAAGCAGTTCTAAGGAAAAAAAATGGAGTTAGAGTACTAATCTGAAACCAGATTAAAGTTTGAAGCAGAAAGTCATAGTAGACTG
Organism: Gymnogyps californianus; assembly: GCF_018139145.2. Lineage (NCBI taxonomy): Eukaryota > Metazoa > Chordata > Aves > Accipitriformes > Cathartidae > Gymnogyps > Gymnogyps californianus. The sequence continues at coordinate 55,823,761 of NC_059473.1, forward strand.
TGGCAGCTCAGAGTAAGGTGTAAGACACACGTGGGAGAGGCGTGAGTATGTACAAACCTGGAGTTACACCAGACCTGAAGGAATTAAAAAAAAAAAAACAAAACACCCACAAAAATAATCCTGCACCACTTAATAATTTTTAAAGTCTTTACAAATACCTAGTACTATCACACAACAGGATGTCAAAGCAGCAAGGCTGCACTTATCAGCTATGACCTTTCCATGAATCGCGCCCAGTGAAGTTATCTATGTTCCAACAGCAAGTGAAATAGTAATGAGCTCGTAAAGTTTACAGTGAACAGGATATAAGGAAAATAACCTAAGCACTTTGTCTTGCAAGTTTAATTCTACACTGTGTACAAACACAAACACTTCACAATAAGAATACTCACTCTCTACACTAGCTGTCAGTATATATGGTTCCCTGAAATTAACACAATAGAAACCCATCAAATTAACCCACCTCTAGTAACAGAATACATTTTATCATTTGCTCCAAGCACCTAAAATACTTCTAGAGTTTGGAACAGCCCAGAGCAGTGGGGGCTGAAACCTCACAAAGGTTCAAGATAACTACAACTTTTGAGAATGAGGTTTTGGAATTTATTTTTATATTTGATTTTAAAGATAACAGCCTGATCATCATGAAGAAAACAGTAGGGATACATCATGTTTTCCACAATGACTTTAAGGAATTATCATAAGGAACGACTATAAGTAATTTCTGCTTGCATTCATACCTTAGAATTTGGGAAGCTGAACACAGTATCAATCCCGTTTCACAAAGAAATCCCCCACAACTTTAAAAAATAAAAGACGACATCAATATGCAGATGTTGGGAGGCAAGATTAAAGTTGAGGTCTATCAGTTATTACAGGGGATCCATCAGCTACTCTGCTGACTCAGAGAGCAGCATAAGCCATACAAGGAAAATACTTCCACAGAGTCCTTCAGTTCAATCTTAATGTTCAGACTAAGCCAGAGCCTGAATTTTGGCAGACTGTACATGTTTCCATTATTTCAGCCTGCTATACAGGCTCTGACATCAAAGCAACCATGTAAAATTCGGAAAGTTCTCTCAGCAAGCCAGAAGAGAAAAAAATCCTGAAGTAATAGCTTTCAGGAATCAATTTTTACTGATGACATGGTGGCCTGTATCACCTCCGAGCTCCCTTCCAGCTTGAATACTCTTCTTCATAACATCCACTTTTAGCAACATTTGGTATCAACATGCGATTGTGTTAATTACTTGGGAAACAGAAGAGTTGCCAGACTTACTGGATACTAAACAAACTAGTTCTCATCCACTTATTGTATTTAACAGTAACGGTAGTGAAAGAAAAACCACCAGCAACCATGAACATAAGCATACCCAGCTGTTTATGCAAAAAAAAAAAAAAAAATCATTAGATAAGAGATACACCGTTGGCAGATGATTTTATGTTTTCAAGGCTAAGCCTTTCAAAAGGCTTAAAAAAAATCATATTACTCCCCATTTCACAGGTGCTGGCATTCTTTTAGATGTTCAACATTAAATTAGCAAATTTCTCAGAAAATTTAGAAGGGTCTGCAGCAGAAGGGATATCGAGAATTGATGACTACTGCCTTTCTCCGTTTGGAGAGAAAACTAGCACAATTGCACAAAGCTTACTTCATTAAGGGAACAAAAAAATAGGTGGAGGGGGAAGGGAGAAGTATGAACCAAAGTTCAGTGTTTGAACTAATGCCACTGGTGCCATAACACCGCAGCCCACCTAGTCTGACTCCCCAGGGGTAGGGTGCTGAGCAGCCATACACCTGCAGGCAATCGCGTTTCGATGACCTCAGGGACGCCACGGCGATGCCCCGTGCGGCTCCGAGCACGTGTAAGCTACAGCAGTGACATAAGACCGACGAACACGGTGTAATGGTCACGGGTGTCACGACAAGCAACGACGACGGCGGCGGCGACTCACTCTCCAAAGCAGCGCCCGGTCCCGGAGCCGCGGGACAGAGGAGCCGAAACCCTCCTCCCGCCCGGGCGGAGAGATACCTGGGTCCCCTCAGGGCGGCCCACGCCCCTCGCCTCAGGCAGGCAGCCCCTCGCCTCAGGCAGGCAGCCCTCGCCTCAGGCCGAGCAGGGGCAGCGCACGGCCCCCGCGATGCGTGGCGGGGGGAGGGGGGGGCACGCCGCAACGGCCACATCGGGGGGCGGACAGCCTGGCCGCCAGGAGGAGGGAAGATACCGCAGGTCTCTCTCACTTACTCCTCTCCAGAGCTCGGCCCCACCGCAACAGCAGCTCCCAGCAGCCACGACCCCTCCGCTTCTTCTTCTTCTTCTTCCTCCTTCAGCAGCGCTAACCCCACCCCCAGCCTTGCCCGCCTCCGCCTCCTCCTCCTGCCGCCGCCGCCGGCGGTTTGAAGGCAAATCCGGCTGCGTCACTTCCCGCCCGGCGAGACGGGGGTGCGTGTGGTGGGGGTAAAAGTCCGCCTAACAGGGGCGGCAACAAGTTGGTGGTTTTTTTAGCATTATTAGTGACAGCGATAAGCTTTTTCTTTTTTTTTAAATTTTTAAGGGTGGGGGGAACAAAAAAAGGCGGGGGGGGAGGTGGGTAAAAAAAAAAAAACGCAGCTGCATTGGCCGGGAATCGAACCCGGGCCTCCCGCGTGGCAGGCGAGAATTCTACCACTGAACCACCAATGCTGACGTGAGTAGTGCTTCCCGCCTCCGTCTGTCAAAGGTGACAGGAGCGGACTGCGCCTGCGCCGCCGCGAGCTTTCAAACGGCCGCGGCGGGGCGGGCCCGCCCCGCCGCGGCCGTTTGAAAGCTCGCGGCGGCGGTTGAGGGGGAAGGTTGGGCACAATGCAGCAGGCCTGTTAGGGTGAACGGAGAAGACCTGCAGCATGATGTAGTCCTTTAATTAAGTTTATCAGATGTAGTCCTTTAATTAAGTTTATCACATCCGTTCTTACCCTTCTGCTTTTACATTTTTACCGGTTTAACATTGTCAAATTGGCAATTTTAGTCTGTCCCTTTCATGAGTGTCTGAATTTGAAACAACCGTTCCTACGTTAATTTAGCTATACGATAAAGCAAGCCGTTGATGAGTTTTTAAAATTCTAAGTGCTTCTGTGTCACGTCACTTGGTTGGTGAGAGTGGGAGGGATTACCCTTCTTCCGTTTGTAGGTGGCTAATGAATGAAAAATGGTGCTGTACTTCTCCCCCCCCCCCCCCCCACCCAAAGGTAGAAGAATTAGGATATAATATAGTCTCTAATTAGGATATAATATAGTCTCTGCAATAAGACACTGGTTTCTGCATCAGCAGTTTGAGATGTGCACGTAAAGAAGTGGACTCTCAAAGACAATTTTCCCTCCTAATAAACATGAAAGCTGTGATATGTTGTCATACCTCTCTTAAGAAAAGGAAGAGCTTCATGATACATAATATATGCATAATAAATAACTAAGATTTAATTATTTTGATGGAAGAGGCAGCAGAGGACACGGAAAGAGCACCAATAAATTGAACTCTTGAACATCAAGATGTATACTTTTGAAAACAGGTTACAAACATGAGATGACAGCTAAGTACAATAAACATTTCTGCTATTAAACATGCAAATTTTTTGTTAATCAGTAGAGCTGTTACAGCGTGAAGGGGACTGAGGGAAGAGGGGTGTGAAGGAGAAGGAAAGAAAAATGAATGCGTTTAGGCAACTAATGTTTACAATTCATATTTGATTAGCCAAAACAAGAATTTGATTTTCACTTATAAAGATTCATGGTATTCTTTATTACCCCAGCAGGTGTTACACTACAGAATCTGATTGTGAGAAAACAGCTTCTAAAACTCAGGAACGTCACTGATTACCAGTAGCTGATAATTCAGTGAGGCTGTTCCCAAGTGCTGGAATTCTTTCTCTTATTCTGAAGTAACTTTTAAGTGTCAATGCAATCATCCACTCACGTCCCCCAGGTCAAATAAGCACGCTGCGCTAACAGTTCAGTCAGCAGGGGCAAGGAAGCCTCAGCTCCCCAACTATCGGGCACAGACAGACAAACAGGTAATCTGGCGCTCCTGCACGAAGGGGATGGACGCTCCAGGGTACCGACTGGAAAAGTCAGCATAAAAGATGCACATTCTTTTCATACGAACATCAGGAGACTTGGACATTATGGTCCAAGCCACCACCACGTAACCCTATAAAACCCAAACATACCAGTGAGCATTCAGAGATCACATACCACACATGTAGCTGGACTACAGGTATGCAGACACGTGGCAAAAGGGGATGCCCATGCCATGACAGAGACAAGTACAGAATACTCAAAAGACCCTCGAGCAACTTACTATGGCCGTGAGATAATGCAAGATTGTTAAGTTTACTAACTAGGCACGTAATAAATGAATAATTTGCTTAAGCAGAATTGTGCGGTGGTCTATGTATTTAATTGGAGGATCCAAAAGAACTGACAGTCAGAAAGATATTTATAATACAAAAAAGACATTATATATACATATACACACATGGAATATATATATCTATATAGATATATATAAATCAGTAAACTTGAATAGTGCCTTTATCAAGAGCATCTTAAGGCATTCAAACATTTTACTACGACACTGACCCAATTTATTATCTTTTTGCTTTGGCTGAATTAAAGCAAACAGATTAAAGGTCTGATCTGAAACACCAAAGACATCTGAAACCAAAGCCTAATAGTATCTTGGGTGACAGCAGCAGCATCTAAGAACCCACCCACTGCAATGCCTATTAGCGGAATAATATTAAAAGGAGTCTAAGTAAATCATTCCCACTCACAGCTTTGCAACAGCAGAAGATACGTCAGTCTCAAAGAGACTTTCTAGCCATATATTCTATAGATTCTATTACAAACCGAGGATAGAAAAGATACAGCAAGAGGGCCTGCCCTAGGATAGAATGCCACTGAATATCAAATAGTATTTACAGTACAGTTATAGGATTATAGAACATTTTATAAATACAATTAATATGTATACAAGGGCACATAAAAGAGAAATTTGTTTTCATGCTTTACAAATTGAAAGTAACATGAACTAAAACTTACTGCAGAATTCCACAGCTGCTGGCTAGGAGCCTCTCTTCTCAACTGCCTGCACAAACCAATCCCCATCATAGGTCACCAGTGAAACACCCATGTTTTAAGCAGCAGCTATGAAGAATCTCAATAGACTCTGAATCTATGTATGAAACGGGAAGTTTCAAAACATGGGTAAGGCGTAGCATGTTGGAGAGTTGTGACACAATTTATGTATAACTAACTTTCTCAGAGAACTTGTACTGTAACACACTGCATTTTTGCAAGGAAATACATAATACTGCAGCATATAGGTGGCAAAATTCAAACCAGGTATATTACAACTTCTAACACAAGACAACAGAAAATGCCAGAAGCATCTACCAAATACTAAAAATGTGAGCTCTTCCTATATTTGTTTAAAAATGGTAAAATATTTAATATTTCAGTACTTGCACGTCCTTAAAAGACTCAATAATTTCCTTTAATAAAAGCAATTAGTTTTGCATGTATAGAACTGTGGTGCCTTTACAGGACCCTTTTTTTTTTTTCTTTTTTTAAGCGCATTGGCTAAAGACCAGTTATAAACAGGAATATACCATAATACAATGCAGGCAGAGGAGAAATATACTCAGATAAAAAGGCAATTTTAACAGTCAATTTAATGAAGAATTGACATTATTTTCTCTGCACACTTCACAAATGGTAAGGCAGGCTTGATTAAATTACCTTTAACCAGTAATATATTATACTTTACTCCATGACAAGTAGACCAGTTTTACTGGGATACTTACTATGAAGAAAGGTAATCTTTAAAGTTTATTTACATGGAAAACAATCTTTTTTACATAATATATAAAATGGAGTAGTTGTACACTGCAGCCATTTTATAATATTTAAGCTAAATGAAATTAATCTTAAAAGCTATTCTATTTCAACAGCTGTGGAACAGGCAGACAGAACATGAATTGTTTTATTAAGCTACAAACCCATTTTCATTATAGAAAGTTACTAACTACCTGCTTGAGAAAACAATTTTTCATAACCATCTTCTAACCATGATAAGCACTTCACAGTAGAGGGGTGAACTTCCACACGTTTTCTCCTGTGACCAAGCCTGTTTAAGAAGTCTCCCTGCTGCCAACCCTCTTTACCGCAGTTCCCTCCTTCCTCAGTTATGCCAATGTAAATAATTTTTTGGACCACACTGGAAACTGGATCACTCAAACGAACATGCTTACAAGAAAAAAACCTCCAAACGCTGAACACCAAACAGTTTTTTCACTGATCCAGTATTTAGCACAGTACTGTAGACAGCTGCACGGGCACAAAGAGAGACACTGAACTGGAGCACAGAAAAGGAACAAATGGCCGGAAGCGCGCAAGAATTTCTTAAACCAGCTTGGTGAGAAAAGTAAACTAGTAACTGGTGTTTGCTGCAAGAACAGCTATGAACACCAATTTCATGATGTTTAGATAGTCACAATGCCAGTGCAATGGCACAAATAATAATTTAAGAAAGCAGTAATGCTTACAGGCACATTATTAGATTATCCACTGGAATTCAATTCCATGGGGGAGGAAATGTTTTAAAAGACAGGAAGTTTACTAAAATTAGTGCACTTTCTTTGCCACTGTGTTAGCTTCGGGGGGGGGGGGGGAACAGAGAGAGAAAAACCATAATTCTTTCTGCCTCTCACGTGTAACTCCTGGTCTTGTCTCAGGGAAGCTGCTTAGAGGGTTGCCTCCCTCCCTGCTCCCAGTAACCTCAACAGGCTCAGTACCCTCCCACCATGAGACCCAAGGGGATGCCTGCTCACCTGCTGCGGGAAAATATGAAAACCCTAACGCAGAAGGCAGCAGACACAGCCATAAGTTCCTAATGCTGTTCTGAATTGGGCTGTGAAAGATGGACCACTGAACCTTACTGATGGCTCAGATGGACTGGTGCACGACATTTCTCCTCACTGTCTGTGTAACTAGGAGGAAAACTGTTAAAGCCAAGTGAAACTGGTCTCTCCAACAACAGTCTCAAAAGTCGTAATTTATAATCTTTTCCCATTACTATCTCAAACATATAATAAAGAAACTATTCTAAAATTTATTTTTCAAACTAAAAATTCCAACTAAAGCAGAACTGTACACACTTTACAGTTTGGTTGTAGTCAGAAAATTAAACTAGATTCCAGAAAGTGTTTTCCTAAAGCTTCTTTTCCTCTCATAACTATAGAAGAACTGATGACAGGAGACAATCAAGTTGTTTCTGAGTGAGCACTTCTTCTGCTTTGAGAGTACCAGTCACATGCTAGAGCATTACTAGTGTCAAATTCAATTACTACTAGTTTGAATGCTTTATCTCTTTACAATCATACTATAGCCAAGACTGACACTTTCTTGTTCCAAAGCTGAGAACTATGCCACTACCACAGCAGCTGGAAACATTTCACCAGATAGATGGCTCAGTTTTTCCAACACTGTGAATAATTAGGCTAAATACAGTGAGAAGTGAGGGTAGAGCAGCCTCTTTTTTTTTTTCCCCCAGAAACGTATCAGAGAGCTTTATTAGTGTAAAGTTGGTTTTATATTTGGTCAATGCAAGGAAAAACTGTCATTAAAAATTCTGAAGCAGAGATTTGTTTTCTAAAATTATTCAGCATATGTACAAATAGATACTAGGCATCATCTTAGGAAAAAAAAAAATAATGATCACTATTTCCTATTTTGAGTACTTAGAGTACAGAGAACCGATAATAAAATTCAAGTGATTTTTTTTTTTTTTCACCTAACATCAAATCGCTTCTAAATTAAACAATTAACAATGCTGGAATAAATTAATATTTGAGAAGGATTTCCCTGTATTCTGGGGAAACAAAATGTACACAGAGGGAAAGAGAAGACACAATTTTCTTAGTGTTTTAAAAAAAAAAAAAAAAGTGTGCATGTATTTACCCTAGCAATCCTCTCTCAATTCTCTTAAGAGACTCTTCAAAAATTGCAGCTGCAAAATAAGTTTATTTAGTTTTTAATCTTTATTCCTCTACTAAACATAAACCAGGTCACGATTTTGAACTCCTCTACCTGCCTGTTCATCATCATCATCATCTGACTGCTGTTCTGAGTTTTGGGAACTACCATACTCATACTCAATGGGCTTTGGATTGTTGTATGGGTAGCCATTGTCATCAAAAAACCTTCGGAAGGTGAACTCATAAAAAGCATGTTCAGGATGTTTTCCATTTTTGTACCACCCATTAAGTGTATCATTTCTGTTCCCTTCCTTATCATCATCACTCCACAATTTATCTGGATCAACTGGATCAAAGTTTGACGTGTCCGTAGGATGAGCAATTTTGGGAATGTAGAAAGCAGACTGCCGCCGTAGATCGCTTGAAAAATCAATTGTTTTAAAAAATGGATGAGCTTTTATTTCATCTGCACCATTTTTGCCTAAACGATCTTCTGGCCCTCGGCAGAGTTTAATAATAAGGTCGGAGGCCTCTGGAGTCAATTTAGCTTGAGGTGGAATATGAAGTGCAGTTTGCCAGTTGATAACCTTTAAAGCAAAAAGAGGTGTTATTCTATTTACAATTTCATAAAAAGGAAAAAACACAGTGAAAATTAAAACAACAAACAAAAAAACCAAACAGCCCGCAAAGCAATTATTCAACACGTGTAAGTGTTTTCACACTAGAGAGGGGAAAACATGAAGCTGCTCTTTCAGAAACACAAAGAATATTTTGTCTGGAAATCTGGCAAAATCCAGGTAAAGTTTAGTTTAGATTTGGAATGTGAATAGAGTCTGGCATGGAATACCCTTGCTATAAACCAACAAAGATACCATAAAATCCAGCACCTAGGACCTGAGATTAGGCACATGGCCTACAATCTCAAAAAGAAGGTGAGGCAAACATATTTTGATTTATTTGATGCACTGGAAAGATTAACAGATTTAAAGTTTAAAAAAAAAAATTTCAATACTGCACTACATTTGAGCCAACTAACATCTTGCAAGCTGAATGCAGTTTTGCAAAAATGGCACCTGCAGAAAATTGCCCTGGTGGTTTCTGTGAAACAGTTGGGGCTCAGGAAGGAAGGGACCAATGGCTCTGAGCTGCCAGTAACCCTGAGCAGCCACGGTCATCTGCTCCTCCTCCACCTTTGCGTGCTGAGCACCTGCAGATACATCACCAAAGGAAATTCTCTGCAGGTAAGTGGGCATGGAAGCCAGGTGGTGGGAAAAGAACACCCAGATGCTGGAAGGGGAGAAGAAAAGAAAGTGGAAATAATAACTGGAACAAGTGCAAGAAGTGAAAGGGAATGGTTGAGATCTGAAATGTGATTTTTAGTTGTTAGCATGTTTACTGTATGACCAGATAAAAGACATGAACGTGATCCTTGAATTCCCTTTACAAATTAAGTGCACCGCCACAGTAAAGCTTAAAATCTTGTTAATTTACAACATGCTTGGATAGAGCAGCACTCTCAAAAATCACCTTTGATTCCATTACAAATGAGAAAGACTATGTAAATTTCAAGCTTGCTTTTTCAGACTTAATACCAGACACTTAAAATTACCTTCATTTGTGTTTCCAGTGGTGTTTGTGCCAGGAATGGAGGCTGCCCCACTAACATTTCAAAGAGAATTACTCCAACACTCCACCAGTCGCACAACTGTGTGTAACCTGAAATGAAGTCAAAACAAGGTAGTCAAGGCCTGAGTATAATTTTAATCTTGTATTTCTAAGAATAAGAAAGGTTCACAAGAGAATTCTATTCAATACTTGTTTAAGATTTCCATATTAACAACTATTTATTTTTGTCGAAATATTATATACTTGGGAAAAGTGGCAGTGTAAGAAAGGTGAAGCAAGCTACCTGAATATCAGTTACTTGGCAGCGAGATTACAGTACAAAAACGCATTACCTGTTCGTAACAATACTTCTGGCGCAATATAATTGGGTGTGCCAACAAGGGAATGGGCCAGACAGCGCTGATGCTGACGTGCAGCCCTACGTTCAAGTGGCTTCAGCCGATCTCCACACCTGCAATTTGCTGGGTCGCCCCATTCATTGCTGAAATCCATACTGTCTTGACGTGCATGATCACCTACAATCGAGTGAGAAAGATGCCAAAATTGAGGAAGATTACTTTAGTTCTTATCTAGTATGAAATTTTCTTTATCTGTTAACATTTCTTGTTATAAGACAGAATCTGTTTCAATTTCAACACTCGAGAGCTAAAAAGGTCATCAACATCAGGACTTTGACTTTTTGCTTATGATATAAAATACTAACTTTTGAGGACATTGGGGTTTTTTAAGTTATTTTTTGACATAACTATGAGAAAGTATCCAGTTTGATCTTTTCTCAGTTTTTCCTCAACATAACCACATTAGGGGTACAGGGTGTATATTGTTCTTGCTCTTATGTAAAACAGACAAAACCCAATATTTAAAGCATCAAAAAATAACATCAGATTTTAAATCTTCAACTTCTCTCCAGAGACTGTGTAACAGTCTGGACTAAGATACATGATATTTTGATAAAAACAATTCAAAAGTAATTTAAAAATTGTTTTTGAAGGTGTTTTTATTTTTGAAAATTAAAAATAGGTTACTACAAAATCTGTATTTTACCACTCAGATCTGTGAAATTTTTTTTGCTCTAACTTTTTTTCAGCTGTTAAGTAATCAAGTAAGGTTTAAGTAGGCTTTTAAAAATCCTTCTCAGAAATCAAGAGGTTACACTAAAAGGAAGTATATGAGACACTCAGAACTTGGGGCAAGATTTTCAAGAACAATTACATTTAAAACATCAGTCCTATCTTCAAAACAGAGTTAGGGCTGTTGTCTATGTAATTATCTTGCTACTGCTGTGATTTTCTCTCTCCAAATTTCAGAAGCCACTAATGGGACAAACTTACAGCAGCATAGCTCATTCCTTCTCCCTTAAGGAATCAACGCTCACACTTGCAACGCCCTAACTAAACGTTGCTTTCTATAATTTGAGTGGTGTGCAGACATATTGTTAGATGCGTTATTATTCAGAAAGGAAACAGCACAGTCATCTCTCTACTCATTTATTATTTAACTCCTCGCAAAGAATGACATGTCAACAAAATAACAAAGAAACCTTTTATATTTCTCTTACCACTCTGGTAGTATTTTGAATCGTGGGTCCATCGAAAACCTGTACAGAGCCCAAAGTCAGTCAATTTAATATGACCATCGCGGTCTATCAAGATATTATCAGGTTTAATATCTCTGTGGATGAAGCCCATTTTATGAACACTTTCAACTGCGCAGGTCAGTTCTGCTGTGTAGAACCGTGCCAGATTTTCTGGAAAGACACCCATTCTAATTAGGAGACTCATCATATCACCTCCTGGAATGTAGTCCATTACAAAGTACAAATTGTCCTTATCTTGGAATGAATAGTACAGGCGAACCACCCATTCATTATCAGCTTCTGCAAGGATATCCCGCTCAGCTTTAACATGAGCAACTTGATTTCTAAGCAAGACATCTTTTTTCCTCAGAGTTTTTGTTGCATATAAAGCATTAGTATCCACTTTTCTTGCTAGGCAAACTTCTCCAAACGCACCAACTCCCAGGGTTTTAATTTTTACAAACATCGACTTGTCCATTTTAGCTCTTCTTAGCCGAATATAATTAGACTCTTTCTGGCACAACATTCTCCTCATTTGATCTCGGGCTTCTGGTGACAATCCAACCTGTGCAGCAAACAGAATTAAATCTGAAGAGTGAACAGTACTCTTAATTCTTGGTGATCTTCTTATAATTACAAGGCTTAGGCAAAGCAAACCAAATACTTATATACAGCACGGGAAATAAAACAACACAAAAACCCTTTAAGTATTAATTTAAACATTAGCATTCTATGAAAACATATAGGAGTGATATAAAACGTGATTACTTTCAACAGCAAAATGCATCAGGTGCCACGCACCAGAAGGTTCTTGAGAAGGGAGTATGTTCTTGAGGAGAGAAAGGGTAATTTACAAACTACTGATAAAAACCACTGCAAATAATACTCATCTGAGTAACAGTGTGCGTCAACTGCCTCCCTGATTCTCTCTGCAGAGCTAAAGGATGCCAAGATGTGCTAGGAGCCATAAGTTGCTGAGGGCTAACTAAGGAGCTGCTGTAGGAAAGGCTTCCGCTCTCTAGCTAGAGCAAGTCACTGAACTTCCTGACCATGTCAGTGGAATTTCAGCTGCAGGAGGGAGTATGCGACTCTCACTCTCATGCTTCCCTGTGTAGCTACACAAACCAGATCCACATGGCAGTGTTTCCTACTGTCCACCCACACCAAGCACGTACCTCTGCCACAAGCCAAGACCTGATCTTCCCTCTTATCACATAACCCGCCTCTTTCTAACAGGACTTCAGTCACACTCTCTCTACGGCTCTCCACTCTACATACCAACTAGTTGAGCAGAGCAATTTCTCTGAAGTGGCTCACTCCTCCCCGCAGTATCAGTTCTTCGCTCCCATCTGTGTACATACCCCTATCTTGAACGAACATCCCTGGTGTTCTGGCCAACACCACTAACATTCTGACAGCTGAAACACTCACAGGCCACACGTAACTCATCACCTACAGTGTGGAAACCCTTATCTACAAGAACCACACTGAGCACTCCCATCATATTCCAACCTAGGTTCCTCCTAGTGTATTTTTGCTGGCTTCAATTCCTTTAAAGTGCCATTTAATTCCAGCGCCATTTTTCTTGGCAAATTTTAGGTCCTGGAATCAGAACATCCCTTCTTTTTGCTTTTAATGTGACCAGAATCTTTCTTAATTTTTTTATATTATTTTCTCTGTGACACTACCCCCACATAGCTTGATGTTCATTGCTTCTTTTGTTTCCTGTCAGCATTTTCAAAATTTTATATGCTCCCTTTTTCATAGCATCTCAATTATTTTATCTGCCTACCTGGCTTGAAATCACCATCCTACAGCAATGACTTCCAAGTTCAATCTACAGTATATTCCCTTATTTTTTCCTGGAGATTCTGATCATAAAATTGAACATGGCCAAATTGAATCCCTGCAAACATCACAACTGTTAGTCAAGTACTATTCTAGAAGTTTTCGATTTCTTACTGTCACATCTTATCAATTCTTGATACCAAATCTTGCTGCTTCCATCTCATTAATGCTTCAAATGTTTAAGACACTGTCTGTATAACAGTACTCAGGACCATCATCAGGATTAGGTAACCACTAGCCTAGGCCTGTATAAACTGCATGTTAATAGATGACTGCCACTTTGCCTAACTTACAACATAACTTGAAACAAAATATAATAGATGTGACTGAAAAAAAAGGCGAGATAAAAGATCAATTAGATATCATTCAGTATCTTAAAAATGCTTTCAGGATACTGTATGTCACCTATTAAAGAAAATACTGTTAGAACACAGAAAATTTCTTACAGGCATCATAACAAAAATGGATCCAAAGGAGATGCAATTAGGAAAATGCATACAAAATGCTTGTCTACCCAAACAAACTTGAAAAGGAATATCAATTCAGTAAGATTTAAATGGGGAAGGCTGTCTCAAATTTGAGACAAAATTTTTTGTTGACATCAGGCAAGCAGTACTTAGGACTGGGTAGTAGTAATTTCAAGACTGGATGTGGGAAATAGACAATTTCTTGATTCGGAGTAGGGAGCTGAACCTTTCTCAACACATTTCTGCAGGAATACCCAGGCACTGTCTTCCAGGAGAGAAACATCTCAAGTTTTCTGTGAATGAACATGCTTAAGGCACACTTCAATGCAGAAAGAGGGATTTCTGAAGATTTCAAATGTCAAGAAGTCATTTGAATACCTGACCCTATTAAAGTTCAGACAACGGTGAGTCAGCTTCTCAAGTCCCATCTGAATCATGAAGTTTGCTTCAGTACAGCCCCACTTGTACACAAACTGAACCCCACTGATCAGTTAGAAAACTGGCAAAGAATATAATCTAGATGGCAACAAAACCCAAGGAGTGAGATCCAATACAGTAATTAATCACTGCAAGATACACAAACAGCATCTCCAAAAACCTTGTAGCTTTAGCTTCTAGCACCTGCTCTCTAGCTGTTGCATCCTAACAGTTTTGTTGTAAAAAAACAGCGCAAGTACCACTATTTGTCATCTCTTCCCCCAACCCATCTTACTTTTTCCTATGCCATCCACTAAAACAAATGTTATTCACAAACTGATCGCTCTCTGCATTGCTCTATTTTCCCTAGAACTCTCCTCAGCTACAGCATTTACCAAAGATTGTCAGCTGCACAAACGCTCAGGCACATACACCTCCAATTATTTCTAGCCAATGCCAGACATGAGAACTTCCTGAATTGCTCTATGATATCACACAATTCACTCACATTTTGCTCCCTTCTCATCTTGCTGTGCCTTAAATCATGACTTAAGTTTCTCTTTGCGGCAAAGGCATCTAGCATAATTCTTGGCCAAATTCACACATCTAAATTAAATATTTTTGAGACAGTTCCACTCTATTCCCTAGGAAACGTGATAGCATAGAAATATGTCATCTATGATATAAATACAGTATCCTGTGAAGGCAGGTATTTCTGTAGGGATGCATTCTGGTATTTTTTTTCTTTCAAAATTCCTACCAAAGGGGAGAAAAAAAGGGATTCAATACTTGTTTAATCCTCTTAAACTTCCTGAAAACAAGTCATGAGCTAGTTTCCCTTTCTCCCTCTCATGAAGACCCAAAATATACTTCACTGTTGTGGGATTCCTCTCCTATAACCTGACAAAAAAGGAGAGGTCTGCTGCAGCATAACACCCCATTTTCCACCCTTCAGCCTGTAATTAAACATCCCAGCTTTAAATCCAGTATAAATATTATAAATTGCATTTCATATAAGAGAAGATATTTACTAGGGTGCTTTAAACGCACAAGAAAAATACCAAGAAAAGTTATATCAGTACTTTCATATAAGTAATGCTTATGCTTGCAATATTATGGAACACAACACAGTAAGAAGGGAAAGTGAAGTTTGCAAATCAACATTAATTATAATCTTACATTTAAGTACTCAAAAATAGTCAAAATAAATTCATGCTTAATTTTTATGCAGGATTGCATGCAAAGCCCTCTAAAAAGGGATCATGCTATTCTTAATAAATACTGTTGCTCCGGAATCTTACTTGTCTACACAGGGATGGAGGCTACAGAGTTCAGGAAAGCTTCCCACACCTTAACAGTTTAAATCAGCTGTTAGTGGAAGTGAAAAGGAAAGAGAGAAGACTAAGAATAAAGATGTAGAAAGAGTTCCAGGAAGAAATCTTGCTAACATTTACATATTCATGATTAAGCAAACACTTATAAAACACTACAGCTCACAGTAAGAATTTTCAAAGAATAAGAAAACACGGATTTAAAAAACAGCAATTCAAGAAAGTGGCATAAGCCAAATACATTCTTTCATAGAATAAATTAAAAGGTACATCATACTTATGTCAAATTTTCAACTACAATTGTTAAGAAATATATCTAAGTAATACATCTCAAATTTCCATTTCTGCAAATCTTAATGTCACTACTTCTCACTGTTTTCTCTTTTGAAATGACATATGTATACATCAGCTCGTTTCTACCCTTTTGACTTGGTTTAGTAGAACACTGAAATCCCAGAAATAGACCACTGACTTCATGTAGGCACAAAGAAGTTGATTTTATATGGTTTTGTGGATGTCTGTTTTTTATTATCCCATTCAATTACCCCTTGTTTAAACAGATACCCTTAGAGCCTGGGTTACAAAATACTTAGGCAAGAGGTACTAGGTCTCTCTCATCCTAAAAATCTTACTTTTAAATATTTTTTTTTTAAATTTGAACTTAAAAAACCCTATCGCTACTGGAAACAAACTGCAGAACTCCAAAGGTATCATTGTTTGGGTGACTATATAAACACACTAACCAGTCTACCAGTTGTCTCTGCTTTGCTTGTACCTGCAGTGTTTATTTAAAAAAAAATAAAAATATTAGAAAAATCATTAAAATATTACATAACTCACTCAAAAATCAGGATTAAATAAAACCCATAACAAAACGCTACGATCCATGTAGTTAAATCTCAGTTCACGCAAGAATGATTTTGCTTCTGCTGCCTTATTATACATAAGCCAGATGAACTACATTTAGACATGCAAAAACCTTACTTAAAAAAATTCATTTCTAAGGACAGTGAAGCACATAAAGCAATGAAGAACTTGCCACATCTCGAACACAAAAACTAAAAATAGACTTCAGTACCACAATATACCAGAACGTTCTATTTATCTGTACTATTTAAACATTCTACAATTAAGACATATTTCTTAAAATTAATATGGGAACAGTTCTAGTCATAGATTTAGAAAGAAGAAAGAGTTTACCCTCATCATTTCATTCTCTAGTTGTTTTTTCCGATGCAAACGCTGCTGATGTGACTTGAGTATATTCTCCACATGCTGCTCCATGAAGAATTTAAAGGCTTGAGGTGAATAGCTTTGAATGCGAGACTCTCTTCTTTCTTCATCTTTCTTGTTTTTTCTAACAGGAACAGGTGATGTTGTAATTTGTTTCTTTTCTTTATCTGTTGAATCAACACATTCATAATTCTTTTCATTCTCATCCTCCTTGGATAAAATAGGTGGTTCCTCCTTGTTGAGCTTAGGTCCTGTCTCATACAGATTGACAGAGGGATTCTGGTGTAACAAGTGTTTTGGGTAAGGTGGTGGGGGACCCTGGTAATTTGGAGCCTCTGCAACAGGAGACATAACTGCCATATTTGTAGATGGACTCTCAGAGAAGGGAATGGTCTGAACGGTTTGCACTGGTTGTGGCATCCAGGAAGGGTGAGTGGGTGCTAAGGCAGTCTGTAGCTCTGGTTTTAACACACGCATACTTTTTACCGGTTGCTGAATGGGAGCTGGCGTTATAGCTGTTACTGTTGTAGCTGAAGGCTGAGAGCTGCTTGAGTGACTCTGCCTATTTCCATGATGGTTGTTGAAAGAATTTGACCGTACGGGAACATTGGGTTGCCATGTAGGCATGTCATGCCCATTGCCAGGTGATGACTGCGGTTGCACAGGGGAAGGCTGTGACCAGGACGCAGGTATTCCAGCTACATTTGTATTATAAAGTTCCATGTTGTGACTATTTCTATTTGGCACCATCATTGCCTGAGGCAGATTCCCATTGGTGTATGCTGAAGGAGGAGCAGATCCTCCTGCCTGCATCTGTAGTGCTGTGGGACTTTGCCTGTTAGTTGGATTCATGGGGTATGGGGGTGGCTGGCGACTCACTGAGTTCCCAGACACCACATTCTGGTGAACTATGAATTCTGCCTGACAATTGCCATTTTGCATTCCAGCTCTTCCTGAGGGGAAACTAAATTTGCTGTTGGCAGAACTCTGCATGATTATTGGTTGCCTGCCAATGGGGACAGCGCTCATGCCTCTCTGACCCTGCGTGGAAGAATTTATGGGTGGAGGATTCATAGGTGGAGGTGGATAACCATCCTGCCATGCTCCTGGTGGCACTGGAGAAATACGGGAGATCACATATTCCATGTTTCCAGAGTAACGCTTTGTTTGAGAGTTTGGTTCCCAGGAAGGAGGTGGAGGAGTAGTTCCCCTTGGAGGGGGTGTCTGTCCTCGAGGAGGTGGAGGAGGAGGAGTGACACTCCTTATCTGTGGTAGAGGTGGGGGATTCACTCTTTGTCCGTTGCCAGGATGAGCCTGAGCAAATGCTGCAATGCCAGATCCAGATAATGGCCTTCCTACATCAGGCTGAGAGCTGGGACTTTCCGAGCGATAAACTACACCATCTCCCAGGGAAGGACCGTGCCTCTGAGGAACCAAGGACTCCTTAGAACCCTTCCAGCTCTGCTTGCGGTTAACTGATTGCTGTACAGACCCTGCTTTTACAAGAAGAAAACACAGCATTCATATTATTAGAAATTATTTCTATTTACTGCTTTGAATATTTTATTCTTCTGTGTTAATTACTACAGAAATAGGATGGGAATTCTCCGACATAGAATAATCCACTGTACTTCTCATGAAAAAATTTATCTCTATCTAGTAATACACAGCATGCTATGGGAATATGCCCAGTACACAGTCTAAGACCAAAAAATGCATTGAAACTGTAGTATCAGAGTTTTTAGAAATCACTTTTCTGAAGATGCATTTTGCTTCAATTACAGATGCGCTCAATATTTAATTGAAAAAAATGGTAATATGCAAAATTATTAGGCATACTATGTATTTTTAATCATGCATACAAGCAATTCTCAGAAGAGATGTTCAGTACAAATGCAAAAAAGCAATAGCACGAAAAAATAGGTTTAGTCATGTTGCTGTTCCTTCCAGTTTAACACCTATAAATGAAGTGTTCTTAAACTAAAATTTAACTGAATGCTGTAAAATCAAACAGCCTGCTTATACCCTTGTGTGCATACAGTTCATCCAAAATTGTTATATTCCTCGCACGCAAAATTTGATTAAGTACTTTAATTTTAAAAGTTATGTCTTTATGGGTGATAGTGTTGTATAGAGGCAAGAATTAAAACTGTATGAAAGTAAAACTTACAGAGCCAAACTCTACAATATATTTACTTTACAGATGTTATTTTGCATCATATAAACAAAATAATATGCAAGGAACTGATAGTGCATGCAGTCTTATTGTGCTTTTTACAATGTTATTACTGCAATACTTGTAAACACATACAGTACTGTAACTGCTGAAAGTCACTGTATCTTCAGTAAAAGAATGTGTTAATTACTACATCTTTGCAAGTAACAAAATCATGGCTAAATGGTGGCATTTAGCGAGCAGCTTCATACAAGCACCAACTAACTCTGCTTCACAGACTACATGAAAATAATGCTGTGCTGT
Source organism: Gymnogyps californianus (assembly GCF_018139145.2). NCBI lineage: Eukaryota > Metazoa > Chordata > Aves > Accipitriformes > Cathartidae > Gymnogyps > Gymnogyps californianus. The sequence continues at coordinate 55,842,752 of NC_059473.1, forward strand.
GCTCTGCTACTCTTGACTACTAATCTTTCCTCATACCTATATGGTTGATTTAAAACATAACTTTACAGAGCTAGCAGCTCAGCACTCAACTTCAGTCAAAAAGAAGTTCAGTATTTCTGCTGCATTTGAAAGTTACCGTTTGTTTAGGTGTATGCTACTAAAACCTGGTAAAAAAAGAAAAACATAAGATGTATTAAAAATGTGCTTGCATGTGTTAAGAGAGCAATAATAGCAAGTAGCAAAATTCTGACACTGTTGCTACTAAAGCTATAGTCTGTCAATGGAAGACATGACAACTAACTTCCTTAAACTAACTAACTTCCTAACTAACTTCCATAAAAACATGTAGTCTGCCTTAAAAACCATAACAACAAAATCTGGAACCAAGCAGAAAATTAAGTAGCAAGAGGGATCTTGAAACAGGACATCCTAAAATACAAATATTGTAGCCATATGATATATAAATACACATACACACACACAAATAATATATATACACACACAAAAGTACACATACGTAGTGCTGCTGTGTGGGAGAGTGTGTGAAAAGACAGACAAAATATTAAAATAAGAACTCTGTGCTCACCACTGACTTCTAAATGGCACCTGACACTGAGAACAAGATACAGGCATCATACCATTGAGGGACAAAAATTACTAAATTGAGATCTGAATGCCATTCCTTGTACAAAATACTTAATTATAATACTAAAACCACGCAGTTATAAAAAGAAATGTTTAAGAAATTCACATCAAATGCACCTATCTTTCAGAACAATTACATTATATACTTTACATGCTATTTTTAGAAGCAAAAAACTGTATCTCAATATCTCCTCTGTTCCATTGTGAGCACATAAAGGAGGAATTTGCCATTTTATATTTTTCACCTACAAAAATACACTCAGTGAGTTACTGAGTTACCGAGTTCACGTGGATACACCTACCTGGTGGTTTCATACCTGTGTTTACAGGTCTTGCTGCTGCTGCAACCATCTGTTCCCGACGAGGATCCTGGTAGCTCATTTTACTTATAAATTCGATGGCAGCTTCTATACTACGGTTGTTTGTTTGTCTAAGAGCTTGTATAACCATATCCTAAAGAGAAAATTATATACAAAAAAATCAATTACAAGAAAATGGCAGCAATGCCAAAAATCATGGTTATTTAGCCAAATATCCTCCAGTAATTTTACCAAAGTACATAACTGATTTCTCTCAATCAATTTAAAACTCATTTTAAAATGTTTTCTCCACAACAGGTCCTCCAAAACACTAATACAGTCTGGATCTTCAGGAAAAAAGTTAACTTGTTGAAGCACTGTAGTTTGATGTAAATCGTGTCACTGTGCTATTTGTACAGTTTGCTTATACGCACTGATAGGCACTACCCAGGTAACAGCTAGTTACACGATGACCAGAGGTCCCTTCCAACCTAAGTTATTCTATGAAAGATACCCTAATGTGAAATTCAGAATGTTGGTTGTTGCTCATTTTCCTTCAATTCAGCATGACTTTTTGCCAACAAATATCCATTAGTTTCTCCCTAAGAATTCTTCCTGATGAAGACAACATTATTGGCAGAAATTCTATTATTTTTGTGGTAGATTTAGGCTCTGTGTTCTTAGAGATCCAAACACATTTGATCTGATGGCCAATCCCAGCTCTGTCAATGGAAAATGTATTATGGACTAGTGATTTTTTTCCACTGACTTGAATAAGATCAAGGTCAAGCAACAGAGGCAGAATTTCAGACATGGTTAAAAGTCAGGCACTGCTCTCCCAGTTACATTGCACGGGATTTGTGCAGCTGACTCAACAAGTCTGAAACAAATCCACAGCATAACTCCCTATAATTAAGCACACTGTCTTTAGTGATTTGTTATGGCCATACTTTGTCATATCGAAGCAATCATTTCAGTTCACATTATGTCTGAACAGGTTACCTACATACGACAGCATTCACCTCCTACTAAAATCAATGGGAAATCAGAGGGCTCAGAAGGGAAGTAGTATCAATTTCAAATTCAAACCCACATTTATACTTTCACCATGCCTGTGTACATTTTTAACACTACAAACATACAAAATTACATACAGCCTTCAGAAACAATAATTAAATTCAGTGAACAAAGCAGAACCTTAAAAAAGGATTTTAAAATTTAAAAATACATATAATAAGGTTGTTGCAATGTTTACAGAGTGGCTGACACTGTTGGAAAAAGCCGATACAATTTTTGATCCCGTATCTCCTTCACGAGACAGTTGTCTGCAACACAGTTATAGGCAAGACTGATCTGTTGCAAAGAAGTACATTTTCAGCACCAGTATCACTGTGCAAACAGAAGGTTAACTTGTCCGGAGTATTTAATTTCCAATTTGAATATACTTTTATAGGACCCATCATTCGTTTCTACCTATTGACTTTAATTTGCTTCTTAATCAGTTTCAAAACCAAATTGACTGTCTTTTTAGCCAAGTAATTCTACAATATATGAACCTAAACCTACAAGTTCACATCACCAAGCCATAAAGACACACAGAATCTCAAAGTACAGAACCAGCAATATTTTAAGAGATGAAATTTAGTTCTCTCTCCACTAACCAGAGGACTTGAGTAAGAGCCAAAGGATCTCTCTCCCCCTAGCTGAAAAACAAAAACCTTGGTCACCTATGTGACATGAAGTATTCAACGTCTTAAGAGTATCACCTTACACAGAACATATGAGGACTACACTTGAATCCTAATTAGCAAGCGAGATTTCCTGTAAGCTATTTAGGGTGCTTCTTAAAAAAAAACAAAAAACCCCAACAAAACACAATGAACTGCATTCTCCCATCATTATTATACACATATATTACTATCTATATACACACACACTATATATATATCTGATACTGATAGATATCTCTCTATCTGTTTAGCTTTAACCCTGAATACTACCTACTACTTGAGGGGTGGGGGGAACAACCAGAACTTTTGTAACATTCAATATATTAAAAAAAAAAAAAAAAAAAAAAAGGGGTAAAAACCAGCTGCTTACAGCTCGCCAACACACCCCAGCAATGATCCAGTCCATAAAACAATCCCAGCTCAAAATACATTCTCACTTCATTCCTACTTGCTGTCTCGAGTACTCCCCACCAAGAAAAATGCTTTCCTACTTCAGCTGTATCTGTTCCCAGTGGTGTTCATGGGCCAATGCCATATGGACTATTGCAGCAACACAACTGTGGGTTAACACATGGCAGAAATGGCTTACACTGTGTCGTGGTTTAACCCCAGCCAGCAACTCAGCACCACGCAGCCGCTTCCCCCTCCCCCTTCCCAGTGGGGTGGGGAGGAGGAGGGGAAAAAAAAAGTAAAACTCATGGGTTGAGATAAGAACAGTTTAATAACTCAAGTAAAAATAAAAATACACTACTAAATAAGAATAATAATAATTGTAATGAAAAGGAATACAACAAAAAAAGAAATAACACCCAAGAAAAGACAAGTGATGCACAATGCAATTGCTCACCACCCGCTGACCGATGCCAGAGCCGTGATCTGCCCTTCCGGCCGACTACCCCCAGTTTATATACTGAGCATGACGTTCCATGGTATGGAATACCCCTTTGGCTAGTTGGGGTCAGCTGCCCGGCTATGCTCCCTCCCAGCTTCTTGCACACCTGCTTGCTGGCAGAGCATGGGAAACTGAAAAGTCCTTGGCTTAAGATAAGCGCTACTTAGCAACAATTAAAACATCAGAGTGTTATCAACAGTATTCTCACACTAAATCCAAAACACAGCACTGTACCAGCTACTAAGAAGAGAGTTAACTCTGTCGCAGCCGAAACCAGGACACACTGGCACTGTGCCTGAAAAAAAGGTCCATATAACCACAAGCATCCTGGGAATTCTCAGTTGTATCCAAGAACAAAGGGTAGGAGCAAAAGGCTTCAAGATACAAAGGATCCAACAAAAATACCAACTTAAGATACCTTTCCAGTTTATTATCCAGCCACATATTCTTCAGTTTGCAAAAATGCAGGTTCAATCTGTAAAAATGGATCCGAGAACTGATCCACTTTAAAACAAACAAACAAACAAACAAAACCAACCTCAGCAACAAACCACAGAGCAGGAGCAAATTACTACAAAATAATTTATCATTATAAAATCCTTCCATTCTTACTGAAAACGCAGCCTGGACTGTGTATCTGAGCAAGCGAAAGGAACATGAAAAACCACTATCAGCACCTGGCACTGGGACATTGTTGAGGAACAGCCAGTTGATAGCTCTGGAGAACTCACTCTTGGTAGAGGCAGATCTCTCTGTAAATACCGAACCATCACAGCCAGCAGAACTCATGAGCTGGTCACTACTACAAGCAGTGCACTCCTGTAAAGGCAATCCCTGTTGTGGTACTGTGCCTTTTTCCTTTGGAAAGATGAGTGGTTTGCTAGCTTCTTTTTTTTAAACCTGCTTTTGTGCTCAGGTTTACAGAGAAGGCATGAAAACAGGTGTAATTTACTTTGATGTGCAAATCCCAGTAAAAACACAGGAGCTGTAAGTGTATTAATTTTTTATTCCTGGAAACCACTTTTCAGACTCCTTTCACTTATTAAAATGAATGAATGGAAATAAGTTTAGTCAATAATTTAAAAAATAAATAAATGGAACAATTATTTAGTTCTCTGTTCTTATAATGAAAATAACAGCAGAATAATTACTTATGTCGAAGATTTTCAAGAGGCTTGACATTATACTCTTGAGAGTATACCACAGAGAAGACACTCTGCAACTGGTTTTGTCATGTACCTTGTTATTTTATCTGTATCTGACAAAGTGCATAAAGTAAGGATAGCCAAATTTCTTTCTCCACAGAGTTTGAGTTTCTATAAGCCACAGATGTAAAAAGTTCATCAAAATTCACTTCTGAAATATTTGATACTGCCTTTCAATTTAGAATGGCCATACTTTATCAACAGATTTTAATTGAGCACAATCCAAAATTCCGTTGAGTATCACAGGCAAATTCCATGTTCTAGAGAGTCCAGTTCTCTCTGCCTAAAATGATATAAATAATTAAAACAACCTACCCCCACCACGTAAGAATAAACTGCACAAGATGCTTAAAAAAGAAAAAAAAACGAAAAGCCAAGCCTCTCTAAATCCTTCTACACCTCTTTTTCATCCCCCATTATTACCAGTTTCACTATGTCCTAATGAGAAACCTACCAGATTTTGAAGAAGCTATTTTGCTTATCATATGCTGTTCAAACATTCCATGATCAACACCCCCTCTAACATGTACTAATAGTTCATAGTTAGCAGAACACCAAATCTTGAAAATAAAATATTTCACCTCATCAAAGCCAGCAGCTTGTAAGTCTTGCAGCATTTGTCGATTAATTTCTGACGTTCCTTTGACAGCTGAGGTTGTTTCATTTGCAAAAGGCAGAAGTGAGTTTCTTATCTCCTGCAAAACTTTATGATATGTTACAAATTTGGGGGGTTTCGGCCTTGCCTAGGATCTTCAGATAACATTTTGCCCATGCTGTGATCAGCTTTAGCAGCATCTGAGGGTTTAGGTAAATTCCTGAGGCTCTCTCGTATTTCCTGTAGCATCTGCTGGCTGCTGCCAGTATAGTTACTGGCAGGAAAAGTCTTAGGCCTCATTTGTCTATAACCTTCGGGCTTCTCACTTCTCTTCATGAAAACATGTATATATGCAACCTCCACCAAGGACTCACACACACCAAAATTCAAGGAAGACTGGCTGGTAGTTTCAGAACTTGTGAAAGCAGTGGCTCTTCACTGGAAACCGTGGTTCCTGTAGTGCTGGAGTTGGTCACAACCCAAAACTGCTATCCTGTTAACAAAACAAAACAAACATCCTGTTATATGTACAGCAGTGAAAAAGTTCACAATGTAGCACTGGTGGCAGTGAAACGTTCACATGCAGCGCTGCCTTCACAGTTATTAAAAGCATGCTAAGCAACTTCTTCAGGCAGTCTTTACTCAACCTAAATTACAAACTGTGTTGGGCTTCTAACAGTCCATTAACAAAAAAATGTTTTAGGTGCCTCAAGTCTGAATTGCAAAGGATGTGGACAAAGTAAAGAGGAACTCAGTGTGGCAGACAAAGCTTTCAAGAGCAGATATGAACTGCTGTGTGTGCTACCCCCTCACTGCTTCTTTGCCTTCCCTCTCTGCTGGGTGCTGTCTCTGTTCATCATCCACTTTCTCTCCATCAATACTTTTATAGCTGAAGGTGCCAACTCTACTACCCAGTTAGCTAGGATATGGACCAAATACCCTAGCTGTTCAGTTCTGACATCAAGCTCCACAAATAGATGGAAGCGAGAAGTACAAAGTACACCAGTGACAGTATATAATTACCATGATTTTATCCATTCTTTAGCAGTCACATATGTAAAAAGTAAACACTTGCCTAGTTCATTGCACGCAACTTTATGATTTCTTGTACCATCTGCCATTTAAACCTGTTTCAGGGCTCAGTTTTCTAAGGCTGTCACAGTCTTGTAGCTCGAGTCTCCTTGAGCCAGTCTTCATCAATACTTAAGTTTTTTTTTTAATTTATTTTACATAAGGGACGATGAGAGCGGGGGAGGGGGAAGAAAACAAAGAAAATTTAATCAAACTTTTTTACTGTAAAATTGTTTAACAACTCAAGCATCAAATTCACCAGAGCATAGCTGTGACATTTGGTAAGGGAAACAGAACTTTCTGCCAAAAACAAAATAAAAAACTTTTGCATTTTGAAGGCGTTGACTCATCAGGGAAAGAACCCTGTGTCTGCAGAGAACTCAAATCTCTGCATTCGTGCTGCGCACTAGTTAGTACTGTAACACTATAACTGGTATGGCAAAGGATAGAGCAACTAAGGTGAAACACTGAAGAAGTTACACAGCATTTCCCTCTTTAGAGCATCATGAAGTAAAACTTTTGCGGTCTCTACTGCTCCACAGAGGAAGATCAGTTACTAAGATAGTGCAAGATACAAAAATTACATACTTTAGCACTGTCTTTTCTTCACAGGCAACTAGAAGAATGGTAAAGCTCAACTCACACTGTTCCTTTACTATAATACAATGTCTAACAGTAGCAATACTGAAATGTTCCTATTTTCTTGTTTCTGTTTCTCAAAATGTTAAAAATTTCCATTCCTAGTTTTCCAAAGGATTATTTTTGAGGATTCAGATGTCTGCAAGTATCTTTTGTCTCTTAAAGAAGTAGTGCATAGATAAGTGTTTCTCATATTAGACATGAATTAAACAGGTGTCTAAGTTTTACACAGTCTACATAAAAGTCACTCTTTCTTCATCCAGGTTTCACTTCTACAATATTTGCACTATCATAAACCAATTAATGATTCAGTGATTGAGGAAGAATACGACAAGAAGTTAATAGGAAAAAGAACCCTCTAATACACATGCAAATTATATGAACTAAATACACATGCTACCCATATACAAATAAAACCTGAAAGCTTGAAGTAATACATAAATAAGGACTGTGAAAAGAAACACAAGGGACACCCACTTAATCCCATTCTCCTTGGAGAACCACTTAAGAAATAATATAATTTCTCTAATGGAGCTATCTAAATCTTAGGTGCTATAACTGCACCCACAAGCTTTCTTTGCCCTGTGACAGGTTTGAAACCTTAAATAAACATAATCTGGTAGTTATATTAAAGTTTTTTCCAGCAGTCTGGTAGCATACAATTCTTCAGTGCTCACTGAATAAGGAAAAGATCATCAGACATGTAAGTGAATTTTAATAATAAACAGTGAAGTTTTGCTCAAAGTATTAAGAAATCTAGATTCAGCAGAAAGTATGGCATGAGAGCAATTAAAATGCAATTTAATTTTGGCCACTTTCAAAATCATTTTCAAAACATGCCATATTTAAGACCACATTGAAAATACTTTGTCAAAAACACTTTTTCCAAAGAAAATGGAGTAACTATATTTAGACCATTTTACTAGTTTTGCTATGGATGTTCCTTTTCTTTCCAAGAGACCTGCTTCAAAAACACACGTGTTTGATACCCAACTACAAGGATATATGCTAATAACACTTGAAAGAATCACCACCTCCAGAAGAGTGAAACCTCTAGCATAAACTCACCCCAAAACATAGGACAACAAGGCTAAATATCTTAGAGGTTTAGTAATCTAGATTACTTGTTCAAATTCAGTCAAAATTAAGAATAATAACTAGTTCACCATTGGCAGGGTAATCTAGATAAAACAGTTGGTATTGATCTTGGGTCACACATATACCAATGAGACAAGAAAAAAAATGTCCATACATGAGTTATTCCTTTTAACAAGTTCCAAAGGCCTGGAATTCAGGAGAAAACAGGTTGTTTTGCACCTACATATTTTTCCATCATTTCATCTGGTATTTCAATATTCACTTTATGGTTACACCACAGGTAGTTGAGATAAACAAAGGTAAGACCGCTAAGAGAAATCAAGGTTAAATTAACAGGACACTTAAACCATAAATCAGGAGACCCAGAGTCTACCATCTAGGAGGAAAAAAATCAGCTTGGGCTCCAGTTTCTTTAGGTGCAAAACTGAGAGAACTGTATTTCTTTCTAAAGTGCTTTAGGAACTTTAAGACAAGGGATGCTATAAGTGTTTGATAGCTATTATTTTGCTGGCAACTGCAGCATAACAGGATATGGACTAAGCAGTCTTGGAAAATAAAGCTGCACTTTCACATAAATTTTTAGCAGAAGCAGAGCTTTACCAGTGTAAACCAGCCAGTCCACTTATCTCCCACCACTTACTAGTGCCAGCATAATTGTTTGTAAGGCCACACAGAGCGAATCAAGCTAAGGAACTTACTCAGATAAATAGTACCTTTTTTTTGGTGGGTTGTTTCTTTTGGCAGCAGTGATGGGTAATAGCAGTTTGATGTGTATGTGAAACTACAGTCTTAATTGCTCAGAAACCCAATTAAATTGGTCCTCCTGTTTAATGAAGTAGAAGAAAGCAAGTATTACTACAGTTCACCTTGCTTTACATATGAACCTCAAAATTCAGAGGTCACCTCCTCTTACAGACATTTGCACACATTTTAAAGCAAGAAAGTTTTGACTGCTCAGTAAGAAACCTATCTCAATTTTGTATTTCTAACTAGCAAACACAAACTGTATCCAAGGGAACTGATGTCTATTCCCCCTTGCAGTTTTGTGTCATTACATGTAAATGATAGATCTGTTTGTCAATGCAGCTGTTTCTGCTGATGAAGTCCTCCACTTCCTTAAAGTAGTTAAAAAAATTTTTTTTCCTTTCTTTTCAAAATATGAGGATAAAGTATTTTCCTCTACAGGTCAAACTGTAAGGAAAAATAAAACTTCTCTTTTTACAGTATAATCATGAAAGACTGGACTTAAAAATAGGCATTTGAGTGAGAACACAGAATGGTTGCATGCAACTGTCAATGACTTCCAAGTTTCTCTGAAGAAAAAAATACACAGCTTTGTAACAGATCTGTAACATTTCTTATCTCCAGAAGTTTTGAACATACTTTTAAATACTCATATTTCCAATTAAGTATCAAATGCCACATATTAATCTATTTTGGTTCCCTCTCTCATGTACCTATTCTAATAACTTATTTTATACATAATCACAACACTTTATTGCTGGGGGGAAAAAAACCAATCAAGAATTTGGGAGACATAAAATTAAGTTTGTAGGGGCTCAGTTCAAACCAACAAAAGGAAGCTGTTCTTCAGAAAACAGGTCATTGAGCTGTAAAGCAACTTCCCAAAGGATTCATTTCCAACGTTAAAAGTTTCCATACAATGAGGAGAAAACCAGACCCTGAAATTAGTAAATAAACACAACTACATATGGTCAGGGAAGACTGAGCTGGAAATGACCAGAGGCTAGCTGGACGTTGGGAAGATTGTGCATTCACTCTGCGTGTTTCCATTCTTACACCCTGCTATCTCCTTTAACAGGATACAGCTCTTCTTATGTACAATGCATTCTTAGTTATCCTCGGTAGCAGTAGTAGTTATTTCGAGCGCACGTAAGAGTGATCTTTATGGCTACCAGCAGCACAGCCGCTGAGGACCAAAGTGTAAGCTGCGTTGGCACAGGCAGGTACCAAGGTAACTCCTCCAGCACAGCAGGACCCAGCGGTTCAAGGACCACCCGGACCAGGGGGGTTTCAGCGCCGGGATGAGTGCTGGGCATACGACAACCACGAGTATCCCGACTCTGCCTATGGCACCGGCACACCTGCGCTTCTGTCGCCCAGCCGGCCCCAGGCCGTGACCCGAGCTCGGTCTTGTGCAGCGCTGGTCTCCCCGCACCGCCGGTCCTCCCCGCGCAGGCCGGCGGGACGAGCGCGGGGCCAAGCACCACCGCGGAGGCGGCGGGACCCTCGCCCGGCGGCGGTACAAGGGCCCAACCGGCCCCGCCGCCCCTCCCGAGCAGCCGTTCCCCGGCGAGCAAGAAGCCGCCTTCGGAGGCACCAAGCCCCGGCGAGGGAACCGGAGACGGCACCGTCTCCCGCGGCCGCGTCCCGCCCGCTCCCGGTCGGGCGAAAAGGGCCCAGGACGCCCCGGTCGGCCGTGCCGGAGAGGGCTCGTTACCATCCCCGCGCCGCGGCCTCTCGCCCCCAACCCGCGGCCGCTCCCCAGACCCGCCGCCACCTCCCCTTCGCCACCGCGGCACAGCGGACGTACCTGCGGCGAGAAGGCGGCGGCGGCAACACCCCGGGCCCGGGCACACGGAGCTCGGCCCCGCCCGCGCGGCGACGACCGCCGCGGCCCTCCGCGATGCCGGCAGCGGCTCCTCGGTCCCTCCGCCAGCGTCCTCCTCCGCCGCCGCCGCCACGGGCCTCTCAGTTCGGCGCCGCCATTTTGTCAGTGCCTCCGCCGCGGAGGGCTTCCCGGATATGGGCAGCTCCCGGCCTGCCTTGCGCGCCTGGCGCTCCCCCCGCAGCCCCGACCCGGATGAAGCGTGGCGGCTGCCGCCCGCCCCGGGCCCGGGAGGGAGCTCAGGCGGCCTCCCCCTGCCCCGGGTACGGCAGCGTGCTGCTAATCTGAGCAAGCCTGCTTGGGGGAACCACAAAAAACAAATCCCCCCCGCCGCTGCCAGCTTTCAGGCACTGCTTTTTTCTTCCGTGGCAGTACCGAGCTCCATGGATAAATACCGGGTTTCTAATGGGGAAAAAAAGTTCTGCCGAGCCTCCGTGATCCAATTAATGCCTGAACGAAGACACGTTGGTCCGTAACGAGTCCAAAGTCGCCAGGAAGGAAAACCCATCAATTAGCACTCAGAGATGCACCTCGACCCGTTCTTTTCAGGCAGAGTATTGCATTTCAAAGTGGGAAGCAAAATTGAAGACCCTCTAACGAGCCTCTTGGCAACTCCATACGTTCCTGTATGAAGGGATGACAGCCCTGCCGCAGCGCACCATCCATCTCCTCCGGCCAGACACACAAGAAATTCAGATCAGGTAAGGTATTCTTATCACAACAGATGAAGAAGGCTGTTCTTGCCGACATGGAAGTGAAGTACACTCTGAAGCAGTTTTGATGGAAAATGCCATGTAAAACCTTACAACTTAAGCTGCTGCTGCCCAAATGCCGAGGTTTCCCTGCATCCTTCAGATTGTATCCCCAGGATCAGTCCAAATAACTTACAGTTATTTACCTTCCTGCAAAGATGACTACATCTATTCGAACTAATTTAGTAAGTCAGACCAGTATTCTTGTGCAAAACTTTTTATTAAAAAAAAGAAAGGGTTCTCTGCAACAAAAGGTAGGCACAACACTAATCATAAAATTTAACTTTTCAAAGATTGCAACAGACCAGACGTGAAATTTTGACTGTGACAAAGACTATGTCTCAAGTTTAGAAAAAGTCTTATTCTCACACCTGAAAACACAGCAACGCATCTGTCAGTTACGACCCCTAACTATAAAAAAAAAAAAAAAAAACCCAAGCACTTTTCTGTTGAGAGAGTTACCGGCACATTATCAAGATCAAGTTTTAACATGCAGCATCCATGATGAAGCTGTAAATAATCCAAAATAATGTTACTAAAATGCTAAGATTCCTATAGAACCTTTCACATTTCACAGCTTTAACAGTTTTCCTTTCCAATTCTCATGAACTAACATAAAATGTTCCCCTAAATATATAAAAAAACCTCAGCTTAAAAAAATGCCATCTCAGGTGACATAAAAAGAATTTCAAAGAACCCCATAGTTTGGCCTTAGAATTAATACTTGAAAAATATCTTTACGGGGGTGGGGGGAAATCCAGGGTTTACCTTTTCTTCACTTTGTATGCACATATGTATTATGGACATCAGTTTACAGTAAATATCTTGCCTTAGTGACTACCTTCCTGCTCACCAAAACCGAACAGGCACCGGGGGAGAAGTGAGAGCAAGCTTACATGTAAGCTTGCTCAGTTATCCATCCTGGAGCATCAATAACAAGTGATGGCTGTCAGAATCCGAGGTTCCTTACATTTCTTCTGCAGTACCAGGAGCAAGCTGTAGGCCTCTCCCCCACATGCTGATAAGACTAATGAGTATCATTAAGAATGAACATGACATTTCCCAGAAGTTCAAGATGATCAGTACTTCAAAGGGATACTGGAGTTGTTTCATGCAAAAAGTTGTCTGTTCACGTAAATAGCCTCTGCATCAGTACCATATACTAGGCATGGTCCTAAAATATCTAAACTATTCACAGACAAAGTCTGATTTGGAATTAAGTTGGTGATTTCCATGCGGTCTTTGGTAGGATCGTTGCTTAGCCAGGCACTTACTACAGACTGGTTAATGGTATTGTGGGAAAAATAGGTAGTACTTCTTCCTCCTGAAAGAAGGAGAGGGAAAGAGATAAGAGAGGGAAGTAAGTTCCAATTCAGTTTACACATTCTCAGAATTTGAAGAAATGTAGTAGGTATGGGACAGTAGGTTGGGACAGACATAATGGGAATACCATTTTACATTTAAGTCAGTTTTCAGATGAGTTAACAGATGTTGTCATCTCTTTGGTAAATGAAGGAAGAAATAGCTTTAAAAAAAAAAAATCAAGTACTTGAAGTGATTACAGAAACCTGCTACCAGCTCTGTCCTCAGTTAAGACAAATAGGTCAGAACATCTATGAACTCATCTCACTGAACAAACAGTGTAAGTATCTACAAGTTTTTCTAGCCAGAGACTAAAGCAAGGACAGACCTATGAACAAAAGTTTGTTTATACAGTGTCTTGCTATACTTGGGGCATCAGCTTTGCTTTAATAACACTTATTCCCTACCATCCCTTCTCCCTACTTACAAGTGATGCACCTGGATTTGACTTTGAATTTTTTCCATGTAACATTTTACATTCAAACTGAAGTCTCACAGTTTGAGAACTATCATTCAGCATAAAATTAACAAGTGGCTGAAGTGGTGCTAAAGGGTTTATATTTAATATACCTGAAAACATGCAGAGTGCAACTCGGTTATCCTATTGTCTCCCTATGTAGAACTGAGCTTTGAATGGCAACTTTGAGGCCAAAGGCAGCAGATGACATCTGAAAGTTTCCCCACTGTTTATAGTCTGAAGTGGCAAGAATTAAGCAGTCTTTATGACTAGAATGTGAAAATAAATGTTTGTATTAAGTCAGTATTATATCTTTAATTAAAATCCTGCCATGATACAAAGGGATCCAGTTTCATTCAGTGAAAGTTCCAATTATGACCTTGAATAGTAAATTCATAATTCCACTATCCTATTAACATATCAATTATTTTGTGTATCTCATGTATAATATCAGTTATAACATTTTGTGTATCTCCCTCAGATACTCAGATACTAATGTGTCATTTAGGCTGCCTTCATGTCTTTTCTATATACAGATGATTTTTAAGTGAACACGATCTATCTTTGAAATACTAGATGTGCCCCTTCGCACATTGGCCAGAGTACAGCAGATTAAAAAAAAAGGCAAACAGACCACAAAAAACTCACACAACTGTTAGCCTTATAAGTAGTTTTCCTGAAGTGCTTATCAGGACTTTCTTTCTAAGAAAAGAAACCAGCTTTTAATTTTCTGTATTAGGATTGTTAGTTGGGTCGTGTGAGAACATTGACTTTAATTATGTTGCCAGCTGACAAATTCAGTGCAGATTGACTTCAAACATCCTTACCTTGATGAAGAAAAGATGGTTTTTCAGATATATCTGTGGAAGTATCCCAGTGCCAAAGAGATCCATCTTCAGAACATGTAAATAAGTGATCGGGGTTGGAGGGATGGAAGTGAACTTCCCACACTGGAAGTATCAAACCAAAAATCAAACAAATCCACTTCAGAACAAGTATCAAGTACTTCGCTCAGTACACTTTGGCTAGTATGATGTGGACATGCACTTAAAAGAACCCAGGCCCACACCAAAACCTTCCATTCTTAAGTGTGTGTGGGCAGGAGACCCAAGCCCCCATACTCAGTTATCTACTGCAGTTTTCCCTCCCCTGGGAGAGGAAAAAAGAAAAGAGAGACTCTATTTTGTTGCGTTTTCAGTACTGTGAAAATTGTTAAAGGTTAAAATCTTATCTGAATTCAGGCATTCTGAATACTTTCTCATGCCATCTTCCCTACTATTAAGTTTAAATCTGCACACAGCACACATTCCTTCCCAGCACACACATTATTATTTTGTGTCTAAATAGCACAACTTAAGTCAGTAAAACTTAACATCTCAAGAAATATTTTTACTCCTTAAATATAATTGTGGCATCAAGTCAAGAAATTTTCAGCACAAAATGAATTGCTATCTTGTTCATATAAAGTTACCGGGAAAGTGAGCTGTTTCAGCATTGTGGAGGCACCAAATGGATCTGTACTACCTTCAGTTTCCCCTCCTTCATCATATTTTCAAGTTTGTTAGTAACTGCATTCTTGCTTTGGTATACCTGCATACCACAGCATCAATTTCTATGACTATTTATATACCTACCCTTCTAGAAACACAGCCATTCTGATTAAATGCATTTAATGACTCATTAAAGAACTGCTTACTAAGTCTAGTTTTAGTTTAGATGGAGTTGGCTTTTGGATAAGAACAGTCTCATATACAGCAAAGGAACAAACTGAAGCCAACTGGATGAAAACACATTATGTAGCAACTATGTGATTGTTTTCTATCATAGCTACACCACCTAATTTTTTACAGAAATTAGAAACTTTTCTAAAATGTCACCTTCTTCTCCTCCCTCCATTTCAGATACTTACTTTCTGCTTCATGAGCGTTTAGCAGGGACACTGGCATAGTACCCTGCCTGATGTCCCATATACTCAGCATCCCATCCTGGCCCCCCGTGGCCACAATATGCTGCTGATTGGGATGCCTGTCCACACAGTGCAGTGGAACTCTGTCACCTGTCCTGCAAAGGAGAAGGAAAAAACCCAAAACAACCCAAACATTAATTCTTTATTCAGCTTCTATTTTCTCCGTCTTAATCCCTAGGAGTGTTGACGAACAAGGACTGCAGCTTCAATTCCTGTAGCATCTGGTCACTACAGGCTGAAGCCGCATGACATCTACTGGAAATTAGAGGTATGGCAATAATATGAAGCTACAATTGGATGAGCATCAGGTTCTGTGCCCTATGGTATACAGGCATCTACATGGTATCTGACAGCTTTACAGGAGTGAGAAAACCCTGCATACAGATAATACTCTAAGTATACCTACAATAATAAGAAGGTTACTCTGAAATTCATGTTATAATTACAGTTTCAACATATACTAAGAGTTACAAAGGGAGACTGGGCACTAACAAAACCAGGTACCTAAACCACAGCCTATTAACAGCAATGGGAATTATTCCACAGACAACAACAGGATTTGAATCTAGCTCAGTTTGTTTTCTCACAGTACCTTCTAAGGCACAAAGTTATCATTCAAATACATTTCAAATGCCAGAAACTTTATATTAGGCCTGTGGAGAAACACAGAGGTAAATATTTAATTAGGGAAAGAGTTTTGGGTTGAGGGTTGTTTTTTTTCTTTTTCCTTAAAAAAGAATAAGTATACAGGTGCAATAGTCCTTCAAGAGCTAAATCATAAAACAGACCACCTAAATACAATGCTCAGCCACAATAGTAATTCAGCCATTAAGCAGAGTCTGCTTTTGATTATTTAAATACCAAAGAAGTTAAAAACCTCTTAAAAAAAAAATCATTTATCATCCCATTGTCAAGAAGGTATCAGGAAAGACTTAAATCAGATTATATGAAGTAGCACATGCTTCTCAGTAAATATGTAAAAAAAAATGAAGGTCTTACAAAGAAAATATTTGAGATGGCTCATTTCTTTGCTGTTTGAGGTCCCATATTTTTAACTGTCCAATCGAATTTACCGTCAAGATCTCAGTTGTGCGAAGGAAAGTCACTGCATGGAGCGTACTGCTGTCTGCATTGTCTGCAAGAGAGATGAGGAAAGCATCCAGGTAAACCTATGGAATGCTAGTCTCCATTTAATTATGACAAAATAACTCTTTTTAGAAAACAGAACATAGCTGCTTAAACATGGTTACAAGCTCTGCATTTTCGGGGGCAGAGACAGACAAGTGTCATGTGAATTTTAAGTCTTGCAAGGGTACCCTGTGAAAAAGGAGCCCTTGCGTCGTATATCAAACACTACTGAGACAAATCTGTAAGAAGCTATATTTAATTAGCTCTGGTGCTTACAGAACTACTTGTTGATCCATAAGATTCCTTTCTATAGTTCCTAAGAACTATAGAATCAATTTAGCCATGTCCATGGTTTTCATAAGAGTTTTCTTTATACGCTCTGCATCTACTGATGGGAGGCAAGCTATGCAGCTTTTCATAATGCAGTTCTTTTCAACACAAGAAACAGTAACTCTGGCTGAGAACATTAAGCAGTTGTATACAGAAGCACTTAATTCACCAACTTTCTTTAGACCTTTCCCAAGAACTGTCAGTGTGATATCCATCCCTGTCCCTAAAGCCAAACCAGAATTATGCTGTGCTTGTTAATCTTAATAACTAAATGGCAAAGCTCTTTTTTCAGGTCCTTTTCTCCAGTGCTTCTTTTGGTCACAATAATTTACAATGTCAAAACACTTCACAGTATTGAGGTGAAACTTTTGAGGCTTTAGGAGGGAACATAGACACCATTTTCTTATATTTTCATTCTGTTATTATATATAAACTTTTCACCTCGATTATGATGGGGTAACATTGTGAAGTCTACTTTCACCTCAAGTATTTTAAAATTCTTTGTGTAAGCCCATACTGAAAATGTAGCTGAATTTTTTGTTGCATAAGATGGAAACCTTTTCTGATATTGAGACAGACAAGTTACATTGATGCCTGGTTACAGATATTTGAATGAGAATTCTTTTCTGCCTGCTATTTAAATGAAAGCTGAGGGGAAGGAAAAAACCCCACCAAAACACCTTTAAAAAGAATTGTTATGATTACTGAACACTGAAGTTCTAAAGGATTTAAAATTTTGTGACAGAACAACAGTGAGTGATTTAGCAATGATACATCTTTATGGCTCCAAAAGATTTTTACATCGTCCCTAACTTTGGAGATTTTTTCCTACCATGATTGACTATAAACATATCAACTTTGTATTATACTCTTAAATTCATTAAAAAATAACAAAAATAGCAAGGTACTCCTTTACAAATATTTCATGAGGTACAAGAGTTCTGTCTTCACGTTAAAACATGCTGAGGGTTCAACTCAGCGCCTGGGAAATGTCAAGATGTCATTGAATTGAGAACCAGTACAAAGGATTGGTTATGCTCTAGAACTCCATCCTGAAGAACTTGAAAGCATCTTCCAAGATGTTCTCTCTCCCCTCTCCAACTTTTACTGTAAAACAATCTCTAGTCAATGAGTTTGTGCTAGTCCCTTCCACATAACTCCAGGTAAGCTTCACTTACCAGGTCATAGGTACGACTGACTTACTTATGGACCATTCCTATTTTAACATTTCCCTTCCCATTTCCAAAACGATATTTCTCAATTAATTCACATGCGATTTCTTAAATGTTTATGTGCCAGCAAATCTCAATGCAAAGTCTTACTGCAGCGTAACACTGGCTGATGCTACCACTACAAAGCAAGTGTTTTTATGTACTACTATCAAGTGAGCACTAAGAAAACTAACAACTTGCATCCTGCACATTATTAAATCTGTGTGTAAGCATCTGAGCAATTGCCCAGAGAAGAATATAGATTTTTTTTGTGGACATCTGCTTCCTGTGAGGCAGCAAAACATTCTACTCTATTAAACTTGTACCAGAACACTCTGTGTTAGTATCTGTATATAAGTAAAAATCTAAAAATAAAATAATCCTTTTAAACTAGTTAATGTTCTTGCCCCTCAAAGGGGAAGTTACTGTGTTTTGTGTGCATGTGCTAATAAAATCTGCCTCGTGTCTTGCTGCTTTTTTTTTTAAAAAGCATAGCAAGGTTTCCTACAGGAATTCTCAAGGAGCTTCAGTAAAGGCCTGTATACAATTAATAGGATTTATCTTGTGTGTGTATATACAGCCATGCACACACAAGTACCCCCTCAAGATATCCCAGAGTACTTCCTTCCTTAATTGGCTTATCACTGTGTGAATTCCTTCATCCGTTGGAGGAAAGATTTTGCTTGAGGAGAAACACAGGTGCTGTGTCAAACTGAAGTTTAAGGGAGAAAGTCCTGGTTTAATAACGCCCCTATCAAACATGGTGTTACTGTCCTTTACATTTTTTCTGCTTTTCAGTTTCATTTCCAACAGATGCTACAAACTTGAGACTAGCATGATAGAAGAGCTGGGAATAACCAAGTTTTGACACCTTTCAGAAACATCTTCCTCTATCACATAATCTATCTAGGAATATCACATAATCTCTAGGAAATATGGAGCTTTTTCACTAAGGGAGAGATGATCACTGTAAGCCATGATATCTGGCAAAAGAACAGGGTACAAACCGTGGTTTCTGGTTCTTGGTGTTCCTTTAGACACAGAGAAATAGATTTTTTTTGTATATGGACACCATGAGGGTTAATCTCAGTACAAATAGTGAATTGAAATGACCATTTCACTGACCTCCAGTTACGAAGAACTTGGGACGCAATACTTCTTGAAATCTAACCATATTTCATGTATAGTGTCATAGCGTTTAGCAATTCTAGATGAAACAGAAGCCTACAGAGAATGTTAGGTTTGAAACTTCTCCACAAGTTAACGTTTTAACTTGCAAATACCTGAATTAATATAGAAATACATCTGAAATACGCTTCAAGTACCTGAAGTCTGGAGAAATCCAGGAATAATCTGGAGCAAACACATTCAACTTGGAATATTTAATTCTCAACTTTTTTTTTTTTTGTTATCATTTGAGAAGCTAAAAACCAAACAAACCACTCCAAACTAAACTAATTTGGACAGTTATTTGACGTACCTATAGTTCTTACTGCATCCTTTTGGTCAGCTCTGAAGAGATTTATTCTACCATCTTCTCCAACAGTGACAATTTCTGGGTTGTTGCAGATGACTCCGGTACATGCTGCTCCACCACAAGATGTGTCTTGATCCACATGATAATGGGCTTTCTCCCACCGCTGGTTGGCAGATAAAGTCTAAGTAGTAACCAGACATGAAATTCTGCTGTTAAATAATGATCCTGATAGACCAAAGCTTCCAGAATACTCACGAAAGCAGAAACAAGCTCCAGGAAAGCCACACTACCTCACAGGAATGAGAATCTCCTATACAAATAAGAATCCGAGAGCTAAATTTTCCTCAACTCTTCAGCACACAACCCTTCAATGAAAAATTGACTATTTCTTCTCTGAACCACCTTTTTCACATGAGCTAGAACTCAGAAAGAACACAATCTATTTATGAATTGTGAAATGTCTTTCACTAGACTTATCCCTTCAACCTTTCCCCAGGACAAGGGAAAAGAGCTGAGGCCTTTACAAAATATAAGGTCAGATTTAGATTTTGATTGCAAGGAATTTAGTTTATTTTAGGTACTACATCAAACTATTAACAGATATTAGTCTTTATTATGTCATTGTGAATATATTAAAAAGTCATTATGCATTTATTTTCAGTGATTTATAATCAAAGCAAAAGACTACAGGGTTTACGTATCTTCCCTCACATGACACTTGTGAGAAGAAATTTAACATGGGTCATTTAGTTCAAGAATGCAAAAACTCTAATAAGGCAGGTAGAAGTCCATTAATACCCACTCCCCCAAAACAATCTAAACTCTTAAATTATGTTTTCAGTGAATGGACTATTTGGTTACAGATATATACTAGCAGATGCCCCAGTCTATCTGGCTCTGGAATCTAATCTATGTAGCACGTGTGCAAAACGTTTTTTTCTTTCCTTGTATGTATAAAGCCAAAGCTTTTTCTAACAGACTTCAAAAAATTGATTTTGGTATGCAGATGGTTCTTGCTGTAGTTTTGAGAAATCTTATATGAAGATCAAAGTGACCTGTATTACACAGAATAGCAGCTTAAAGCCAGTGCAAGTTACTTACCTGGTTATTTTGATGATGACGGAATACAGTTACAGTTCCTGTTGATGAGGCAACCACGATTCTCTCTTGATCCAAAAACTACAGAGAGATAATAAGCATGCTATTAGTTGATGTCATTACCAAGACGATCATTTTTATTTTAGAGTAACCTAAATTATTGGTAGGTATAGTAAAAAAAAAAAACCAAAACCAAACTGACAAACTGATCCTGGTTGGTTTTGCCCTTCTTCTTAATAAGATTTTTTTTGTCAATCTCAGCATTTTGACAGCTCGCTATCGCTTCATTTCTCCTAAGTGACAAGCCCTTAGAAAATACGGATCTATTCAACACAGCTAGTTTACCTGCATGTCCATAACATCACCGTTGTGCCTGATGTCACACAGCAGCTGAGGTTCTCCTTGATATTCACCATTGAGGCCCACATTTCCAAGGTCTCCAACAGACCAAATGGAGATCCTGTTATCCTGTACGGAAATGACACCAGCAGTTTTACTCGAAAATGCTTTTGAAAGTATCTAACAATAAGCCAGCCTAAATGCCACGGCCTTCTCGCTACAGCCAGGGAAAGCCATAGGCTGCAGGCCGTGCACCGCTCCCGAGGAAGCCGCCGCCGCCGCCGGCCGGAGGGAAGCGCTCGCCCTGCGGGATAACCCCGCCGAGCAGCGGGGCGACCCCCCGGCTTCCCTAGAGACGCGAGCAAGGCACAGTCAGGCGAACGCCGGGACTGCCGGGACGGGCAGCGCTCACGGCAAGCCCCGGCCCCGCTCTCCCACGCGAAGCGGCGGCGGCTTAGGGGGCCGAGACGGCGGGGGACGCCGCCGCCGGTCCCACGCCCCGGCGGGAAGGTGGCGCCGCGCCTCCGGGCCCGCCCGCCCGCTACCTCGTTGTCCCAGGAGCCGGTAGCGAAGAGGTCGGGAGGCTGGAGCGCGGCGGCGGGCAGGGGCCGCCAGCGCGTCTTGCTGATCTTCTGCGACACGAACTTGGCGCACACGTCCTCCATGGCCGCCCCCGCCGCGCGCCGGCTCCCGCCCGCCCCGCGGCGCGCCTGCTGATTGGCTGCGGCGCGACGGCGAGCGCGGAGGGACAGGCTTGGGGCGCGGCGGAGAGCGCGAGCGCGCCCCAGCGGGCCGGGGCCGGGGCTGGCCATGGCGGGGGAGCAGGGCGGCCGTCTGCCCGGCCCCGCTGTATGTAGCAGCCGCACAGCACCAGCTGCCGGCGTTTACCGAGACGGACAGGCCGGGGCGGGCCGCGCCCGATCAGGCACGGCCGTTCGCTAACCGGCCGCCAAGGGAAGCGGGCGCGGGGGCTGTGTCCCCGTCCTGGGGTAACGGCGCGACGCCCTGCAGCGGCCGGGGGGCGGCCGCAGCGTGGGGTGCCCTGCCCTGCCCTGCCTTGCGCTGCCCTGCCTTGCCCTGCCCTGCCTTGCCTTGCCCTGCCGCTGCAAGCTCGGGCCTCGCCAACGCGGACAGCAAGCCGCTAAACCGGCGCGTATCGCCCAGGCGTTATTTGCAGAGTCGGGCCCGGGAGAGGAAGAAGTAAAGGAAGAGGTGAATTTGCCGGTGTACTTACCTGTCTGCTCAGCTGGGCCGTCTTCCCCCAGAACGTTACACGTACGTATCATCTTTGCAAGGTCGCCAACTTTTACTTTCTCAAAATCAATGACTTCTACACCAACTAATCGTCTCTGGTCTAGATGTGCTTTTAAATATCTGCGAGTGATACTCTCTTCCCTCTGTCAGATTCCTACCTGTACAGAAGTACAACAACAATTTTTTTGTCCCAAATAGTGCATTAAATCAAATGAGCACACATGCACTTCCTTTATCGTATTACACTTGAGACCTCAACAACTGTGCAATAAAAAGTTCAGAGGTTAGTTGTAAAACGAGCTAAAGGCAGACATCGCTACGTTGTCATTTCAGAGGGTGGGACTATCTGTCCAGTCACTGCAGTGCATGCAGTAAGGGACTTTCTCACAAGCACCTTCCTACTTTTTCAACCTGATTTTCTGCTGCATTTTTTGCAAAGCTGCCGCTGCCAGCTCTCTGAGGTTCCGTCAGGTGGGCTTACCAGCATTAGCAGCAGTGGCTTGGTCAAACTTTCACCTGTGTTACTGCAGTTTGCCTGCTAAAGCCATCTGTCAGATTTTTCCTATACAGGATTCTTGAGTTCATCATCAAGTCTGCTATGCCATTTTGTAATCCTTCAGATGTGATACCAAATCAGTGATATTTTATATGCTTTATGCATCATTTGAATTTCAATTGTGAGGAACGTTTTTTTTTTCATAATTATGTACAGCAGAATCCAACACTGAACATATTCAAAAAGCTGGATGCTATTGTAGTCTACCATACTGCCAGCCTTAAAACAGCTTTGTTGCGTGCCGCAGTAGCATTATTATTCTACAGTAGCCAATACCTCTGGCACCCTGTATTAAGCTGCTAACAGCAATCCTGCAAGTCACTGTCAGCTCCAAGGGTATTTTCAGCGAATTCTCATAACACTTGTGAGAAAGTCAACAGGCAGCCTCAGAATACAGCTACAGACCAGACAGCTAAAAGTGGAAGAGATAACACTTTGGGATTATTGAAATGTTTTATTAGGCAAATATTTTTGTTGGTTACTTTGTGATTTCTGTGTGTATTTTTTGTCCTGTGTTCTTGGATGATTTCTTTCTTTGCTCAGGATTGCTTGTTCAAAAGCATTTGGGAAGTATTAAGGGGAGTAGGTTGGACGTAGAGGCTTATTTTCATTAAGAGGGAAAGAAGAATCACAATTTTTCTTCCCTGTCTTACATTTTTTTTAAAGAAAATGTTGGCAGCATGATATGTGATGGAGGCGAGAGTTGTGATGGATTTAGGGCTGCTCTGTAAACCCTTAAACAAATTCTCTGTGTTTGATCACTACGAAAGATGCGTACTGTGTTAGTATGTTGTTTCAGGGTAATAGCAGATTTAAATAAACAAATAAAAGGAGGAAACAAACACTGGGAGAAAATATGCTTCATCAAATATTTCTGAGGTTGTCAAAAAGGACGTTAAGTCCAGATGAAGCTGACTCTGGGCATCGGGTCCAAGCATATTAGCTGAGACAACAAGGAGCGTCTATGGATTATCCTTAAATGTGGCTAAAGCTAGGAGTGTGAGTGAAAGGGAAGAAAACTGAAAGCATGCCTCTCTCTGCCAGAGGTTAGGGGGCCTGAGAATGAAGGCACTTACTAGATCAGTGGACATCCTAGGGCAGGATAAAGCTAATTCTGAACTCTATTTGCTTATAATCTGGTTTCCTCCAATTATCATTCAGCAATATTTTAAGAAAGTTATTTGGAGATGCCAAAATAATATTTACTGCTGGTCATAACTCCTGGAGTTGTGCCCAGTTCTGTCTCTTGAACAAGCACAGTCGCTATGCAGGGTACTGCAGAGCAGACAGAAGAGCAGAGTGCCAGGGCCCTGAGTGCATTCATAAGCCTCACTTGCCCTCACCTGGGGCTCCCACCTGGGCTGGGGCACCCTCTCCTGGCCTGAGCTGTGTTGTAGGAGGGCCTGTACCCAGCCATGTCCCTGACTTGGTGACTGGCTTGACTTGGGGCGTGACTTGTCACTTTGCTTTTGCTTGATGGCAAAGCCATGACTGTCCCCAGCCCTGCTCTGCTTGCCTCGCTCGGACACCATGGGATGGTGTCCTGCTGTGTGGCGTTGTCATCCCTGGCTCCAGGCTCACCTTCCCTCACCGAGGGGTCCCAGTCCTGCTGCTCCCTAACGCAGAAAGTCACTGCTGTGCCTGGGTCCTTCTCACCTCCTCTTTGAGTACAGGGCTGGGAAAAGAAGGATGCTGAGTTCAAAATAATGTAAACTTCTGAAATGGAAATACAAAATGAAGGTACACACCAAACTGGCTTGAGGTTACAGGAAAAGAGATGAGATGAAGGAGAGTGATTAAGTTAAAAACAGAATGGAGGCAGGGAGAGGAGTGAGTGTAGGTGTAGAATTACAATTAGTGTGGGGTTTGGGACATAACTGCGGAAATGTTCAGCAGGAATGTTTCACAAGGAAAGTTCTGCTTGTGGTATGTATATGCAGAAGCAGATGGGATCAGACAGTGATGATCAACTTTTCATATGCTTTTTAAATTCAAAGAGTTTAAAAAATCTAATAGGTTCAT
The DNA here is from genome assembly GCF_018139145.2 of Gymnogyps californianus. Classification (NCBI taxonomy): domain Eukaryota; kingdom Metazoa; phylum Chordata; class Aves; order Accipitriformes; family Cathartidae; genus Gymnogyps; species Gymnogyps californianus. Next base: position 55,867,507 of record NC_059473.1, read on the forward strand.
GAGGTGGGAGGGATGAAACAGAAATAGTAGCACGGAGGGGTTTATATACAAATGTATGTAAGTACAGCTAAGGGATTGAGATGTGGGTGAATGTGCAGAAAAGGAGTGAGATCTGACGTGCTTACCATTAGTGGGATCTCCGTGTCAGAACAATCAAGTGATGGCCCACTCTGGCTGCTAGCGTTCCCGTGCCTCTTCCCTAACAGGGCTGTCCATGCACCAGCTCCCTGGAGACTCTAGGGAGATGGCTGTACCTGTGGAAGATGGGGTGCCTGCAATTGGCAGTGGGCATCCAGGGACCAAGGTGCTCACACTGGTTTGGACAAGTGAGGGGGAAGAGGATACAGGAATGCTAAGTGTCAGAGCAGATGGAGAGGTTCCACGTGAATGCTGATGGCCAGAAAACATTTTTTTTTTAAATTTCTGCTTGTCTTTTACTCTAGTGTAGAACGTCTATATTCCTTTTAGTTTTATCTTAATGGGTATGTTCTTATTAAGTTTAAAAAATGGACTCATGGCCTGGGATAATAGAGCAGAAAGAGCTAGGGACCCTCATGTTTGTTTACTGCAGAAATGGGTGCATCCTGCCGCTATTGGTGCATGTTAGTTTGTCAGGGCCCTTTGAGGCAACTTGGCTTGTCTTAAAGGTCCTGGAAACCTGCAGAACCAAATGCTGTTTCCTTCACAGATGCCTGGTATCCATCCAAGACACCCCAGATGTCGCTTAGGAAGGCTCACACTTATGTTGTCATCATTCTCTGAATAGTCATGCCAAGAACGTAGCCAAGAGATGGCCAATAGGTACATTCAGTCCGAAAGAGGCTGGGCAAGTCTGCAAGTTCCTAGGAGATAAAGGTGGGCTCTTTCTTTGTGCTCTGTGACAAGCTTAACCCTAATTTAAGCTGGTCCTGGTAAGCAGTGTCAGTTTGTATGTAAATGGTTTCTCTTGTGTTTCTGGTCTCCCAAGGGGGTAAGTATCCCTGGAACACTTTTAAACATAGGCCAGATAGTTTCTTGCCAACAACCTCTCTATGTGAGAGCGATGCAGTTTGCTTGCATCTGACAACAAAAAATGTCTTTGCATTTAAAACAATGAAGTATTTTTGTGTGTTTTTACAATGTCTGTCTGTTCTCTGTACTTGCTGCCCTTTGGGAATTCCTCTAACTCCATGGCTTCTTTCCTTCTCTCCCAGCCCACTGGATGTAACAGGGAGACCTTTTATATTCTGGGGCTGGCTGGGAGTCTCTTGCAGACTGTAGAGCGGTTGCCAGATCATGCTTAGGAGAAGTTAGATGGAGAATACAGAATGAAGCAGTGGATCTGTCTCCAGGGTTAAAAGAACCAAATGGGAAAGGTCTGGGAATTCTATGGATGGGACCTGGTGTATGCATTGGGCAACTGCCAGATTTGCCCTGGACTGACTGCTAGCCAGAAAAGCAGATTCCCACCTTCACCTCATTTTCTTCACCTGAACCAGCAATGATGGGATGGAGTATATGTGTTGTGTGGAGCTGGAACCGGCTCATCCCTCCCATGATGGGTTCTTGCACAGAAGACGATGTTATCTGTGTCTTCCACGGTGGTATGTTAGGCTGTGTGTGTCCCTGTATCAGGAATGCTTTTAAGAAACAATATAATATTTGAAATTACATCTGCTGGATGATACCTTATTTTCTCTAATGTTTATACAATGTACTATTGATAGGGCCTACCTATTCATAGTTATGTATCACTATTCTCATGTTTCAAAAGCAAAGAACTGAAGACCATGCTGTCTGGTACCAAGTAGATGACACACCTGCGCTGTTGCGCCTGGTTAAGAGAGGAAGCGCTGTAAAATTGCAGTCCCGGGTGTGTGGAAGCTCATTCACAGGGACCAGAAGGGAGCACAAATGCCAAAGTCACGGCACTGACAGTAGGTCCCCCGAAATTGTCTGCAATGATGGAATTTGCTTTCCCTTAAAAACAATAGAAACACATATAAATAACAGGTGGCAAATGAATATTGGTGGCAAAATTAATCATCAAGGAGTTCAGGAGTACCCAGGAATACCACATGACTGTAGGAAGTTAATTCTATGGTTTTCTGCGTTATGCTACTGGCTGTGGGAGGAACCGGAGGTGCTACTTTTCCCTTAAGATTGCTACCTCATTGTGTGCATACGCAGGGACAGAGTGAAGACCACGTCGGAAGTATCAGTTTGGCATTTATTAAATTCCGAGTTACTGATTTTGTGACCCGGACACCTTTTAAAAAGAATTTTAATCTGTAACTTTGTCCTACAACAGCATCGCACTAGTAGATGCCGTTGTAGCTCACTGGTACTCTGGCAGCGTTTAGCCGTACACGCAGGTGCCAACTCTCATAAACCTTCCATCCCTCCCCATTTTTTGTGTTGTTTTCCAGATGTGCAGTCACATCTTCCTTCGCCTGGCAGCCTGCCACCCTTTCACCCCCCCTGCAGTGACTGCCGCCTCGGGGGCAGCTCCCGCGCCGCCAGGGCAGGGGCGGCAGGGCCGCCGGCGCGCCCGCGCCAGCTGACCAATGGCAGCCTCCAACACGTAGGCCTGGCCCGCGCGGGCTGGCCGCGGCCAATAGACGCACCCCATGCAAAACACCGCGCCGCGGGACGGCGATAATTGGCTGCGTCGCAAGGGCGGCGGGGCACGGGCTGGGCTGGCGGCGGCGCCGCCGTAACCGGCAGGCCGGGGCCCGCCGCCCCCCTTCTTCGGTACGCGGCGCGTGCCGGCTCATTTCACGGGAGCGGCCGAAGCCGGGGGAAGAGTACCGACGTGCTGTTCCGCTAGCTCATTCATTACCGGAGCTCCTCAGCTCACAAACCCGCGCCCACAGACCCGACCTGTCCCGTCCCGTCCCGACGCCCGCAGCGCGGCCGCTTCTGGGGAGAGGGCAGGGCTGCGCCCTCGCCGCCAGCGCGGGCTCCGCGGCCCCTGCAATCAAACCCGCGAAGCAGGAGCAGCCGCTGAGCCCGCGCGACTGGCGCCGCGGGCTGCAGCTGTGGGGAGGGGCGGGCTCGGGCCCCGGGGCCGGGCGGGAGGGCGCTACTGCCACCGGGGCTTGGGTCACCCCTGTGCTCCGCCACCCCGGGCGCGTCCCGCAGCCTCTCCGCACCCCCAGCGCCGTGCGAGTGGCCGCGACGCGCTACGGCGGAGAGCGCGCTCGTGTGTTACCGGGTGCTCACGGTGGTACTGCGACTGCGGCGCGGGGGGAAGGCCGGCTCCCCCGCGCGGGCTGCTGGAGCAGCGAAGGGGGCGGCCCGACCGCGCTCCCCTCCGCCCGCAGCCTCCGGACATCGGCGGGGCGGGAGGGTTGAGCGGTCCCCCCGCCCCGCCTGGGCGCGGGGATCTCCCCGCGCGCGCCCCCGGGGGCGATGGGCGCGCATGCGCGGGGGCCAGCGCGGGCCAGCGGAGCGTTGGCGGCAGCGGCCGGAGAATGTCGGGCGCGCGGGGCGGTGGGCGCGTGGCCCCTCCCCTCGGCGGGCGCGCGGCAGCCGCAGCGGCGGCGGCGGGGGGGGAGGAGGAGGCGGCGGCGAGGAGGCGGTGCCTGTGTCGGCGCTGGAGGTTGTGTCCTTCCTGGGGAAGCTGCTGTGCGCAGTCGCGGCGCTGAAGGCGGCTCTGTACCTGCTCCGCAGAGTGTGTCTAGCGATGGCCTGGAAGTCGGGAGGCGCCAGCCACTCCGAGCTCATCCACAACCTCCGCAGTGAGTCCGGGGCGGGGCCCCTCTCGCCTCAGCCGCGGGGTGACCGTTACCGGCCGCTCGGCCGCACGCACTTCGCATTCCCGCGGCGCCCGCCCAGCCGCCAACTGTCAAGGAGCAGCGCCGGCGGGGGGAGGAGGCGAAGGCGGCGCCCAGCCGGGGGGGTGTGTGTCTGGGTGTCCGTCCGGGTCCCTCCCGGCAGGGCGCGGCGAGCGCCGCCGCCGTCCCGCACCCGGGCGGAGGGCGGCGGCCGCTGGCGCAGGGCGGGCCCGGGCTGTTGTTGCGGGAGGAGATGCGGCGGGAGGGGCGGCGCCGATGGCGGTCCCGAAGGGGAAGCGCTGTGCGGCGGCCGTGGCTGTTGTCAGCCCGGCGCCTCCCCCCCCCGGCCCTGTTCCCACCGCCTCGTCCCCGTCTGCCCGTAACGCTCTTGTGCGAGCTGAGGCGGGGCCGGGGCGGCAGCTGCGGAGGGCCCGTGATCCTCCGCACGCACCGGGCTGGGCGTCCCTCTGGCTTCGCTCCGGCCGCCTCTGCCGGGTCAGCGCGCCCGCCGGGCGGTGGGGAGCGGTGCCCCGAGGCCCCTCGCAGGGCGGGCAGGGGAACGGTGGTGTCGGCAGGCGCGCGGCGACCGTCCTTCGGTCTTTTAGGCCCCGGCTAAACGCAGCGGGAGCTGCCCGGGTTTGGGAAACGCGCCGAAGAGGCCAAGGTTGTTTTTGTTGGGTGAAAGGGGCATGAGGCAGCAATCCACTCGTGAGGTCCGAAATGCTTGCTTTTGGCCCCAGCCGTGAGTTGCTCCTTTCGAAGAAGTGGGCTAGGACCGCTAGGAGAGGAGAGGGGTTGTCGAGGTTACAGACTCGTGCTGTCGCCGAGCTTTCCGGTGACCGCCCGGGACTTGGCGTTCCTTGTCCTTACCGAGGGTTTGTGCTGTCCCCCTGCTGAATGTGGAAGGTGTTGGGCGGGTGCTCTTCACTGGTGTTCTTCAGTACATCCTGAACTCTGCAGGGTCATTTACATGTGATCCAGGCTGAGAGGACAGGGTGATGACACCACCTCATTCAGAGCTTCCATTTTTCATGTTGGCCTCAGATTAATCTGTGTTGGATACACTTGTAGTGTCCCCTTTCTTTACTCCTGGTCTTCCCCTTCCTCTCCTCAAGTCCGTGTCCTAGACATAAAACGATGTAGATTTGGAGCCTGTATTATGGCAGTTGTCTCCTGTTTTAGTGATGCTGCAAGACCACAGAGAACTTCACCTGTTCGTCCTCCTCGTTATTTTGGAGACATAGGAGAATCATCCTTGTTGTTTTCTCCAGTCTGCTTATGTTAGATCCTCTGATCCTGTGGTCTTTTCCAGTATTTTCTTCTGCCACTCTTTTGAGAACTCTTCCATCCAGTAGAGCAGTATACGCTGAAGTGACTTTCAGTTTCACTGTAAAAACCACCTGTTTAACAAAAAGATAATAACTTGTCTAGTTATGAGAGTTGCAGTCCTTTTTTTTGTTTTGTTTTGCAACTGTAAGGGCTAGAAATACTGTTCTAGTGAAATTCTGTTCCGTTACACAGCAGGGGAAAACTTTCTGACGTAAAAATGAATGTCAAGCTCCAAAATATATCCAAAAAGTGATTATTGCCAGAATTGTCTATGGCTCTGAGAACCTGAAGGCAAAACTGATTTCTTTGTTGAAGAGAACAATGACAGTGTTTTTCAACACATGGAAACTGTTTAGGGCTTTGCAAATAATAACGAAAAAGCTAAAAACTATTATAGTTAGTACACAATAGTAGTATAGGAAGAGGAAAGTAAACTAGAAGTGTTTAATATTGTAATCTCAAAATATGCAGTGATGGTAATTACCTGGAAAATTACACTCTGTAATTTCCCCCTCTCTGTTTTGCATATGTATGCCAAAATATTTTGAGGGGTGTTAAATAGTGGATTGGAAATAAAATGTTGAGGAGGCACAGAAGCTTTTGATCTTGCAGCAAAATTGTGTTGTTGACCTCAGTGGGACTCCAGTGATGGCGTAGGTCCTCACCAGTGCAGAGCAGTTGCAGGATTAAGACCGTAACTTTTAAGTAAGAGTTCTCCAGATAAGATGATACCTTGTTGCTAAAGTTGGGAACAAGTTTAGAAGACAGTACCATTTTCTATGATATATAATTCTCTCAGATATGTTTTTAACAAACTTAAAAATCATTGTTTACAGAAAGACTAAAATGTTCTAGACAATTCCTTTTGAGGAGTAGATCCCTCCATGTATTTAACTTTTTCTCTAAAACCAGCTAAGTAGCATAGCATTTCTAGCATTTTTATGCTAGAAGTAAGAATGCAAGGCAGATGAGGTTAATTTGATGTTGTCTGAGTGTTTATCTTGTGTGTAACTTAGTAACTGAGTGTGTAATTTAGTGTGCAATTTGCATAACTTAAAGGAAATAGTGAAGGTTGTAGTGACACAGTATGTTTTCTTCTGCAGCAAAGCCTGGTTGAGAGGTTTTTGTTCCTGCCCATATGCCACAAGTCTTCTGTTCACTGTGCTTATAGAACTGCTTGAGAGGGAGGCTGTGTTGTAAGGCTGGGTCACTTTCTCATTAGTCCCCTTGTGAAACATCGAGGTTTAAACTCCTCAATATCTGTAAGCTGTTGTACTATCATGGTTAGAGAAGCTGTGAACTTTGTTATGGGTATAAGTGGGCTGGCGAGAATGGGAACTTCTTAAAATGGTTTTGCTTCCAAATAAAAACATCAATGGAAAACTCCTGTAGGCTGCGTATTCTTTTCCTTTAAAACAGCTATAAAGATTATTCTTCATTAGAAGTTGTTATTGACAGTTACTAATACTTCTATTTTGTGGCAATAAAGTGCTCTAATTTCATGAAACTATATTAACATATGCTCATTGCTCATTTCACTGTTGCCTTAACTATAGAATTAACTTTTCTGTAATGGTAACGATCATTGTGTTAGAGCAGTGGTAAGTGCTTTTGTGTATTTGCATGCAGATTTAAGCAAGTATTCTTTACAAGCCTTATCCTTGCTTTCATGTCTTAAAAGGGACAAACTAATGAAGAGGGCCCTGGAACTCTGCATATTTTTCAGTGCATATGTAGAGACAAGTGACTGGAGAATGTTGCAGGACTTCATGTTTTGTTGTTTTGATTTTTAGCTTATTGTTGCATTGTAAACGTGTTCTTGCACCATTAATTTGAGGCATCATAGATGCACAACTTGTACGTACACAAAATAAACTTGCTTAAAATGCACTCTTTTCTTCACAGCAAAAATGCTGTCCTTGAATATTCTGTTTCCACAAGGTATTCACCTGCTTTGTTTTCCAGTGATTCTCAAAACTACTTCTCATTTTAAAAAATGCTTTTTTTTCTGTTTGATTCTTCCATCATTAGAGCTATTTAAAAAAATATTTTTCACCTTTACAGAGTAATTATTTCAATCTTTGCTTCTTCCTAACTGAAAATAGTTAAACATGTGCCTTCAAACTTGAGCGCTTTCCCCCTAAAAATATTTAAATGAAGATCTTTTAGCAGACAACACTTCTAGGAAACTATCTAAATGCAGGTTAGTGTAGAGTTAGAAATCATGCTAAACATAGAAATAACTGACTGTGTTTAAATACATGATTTATACTGACTGGAGTTTCTTTTTGTTATGAACCTACTGTATAGGGATGCTGAGAAAGCAGGAAAAGACTGGGTAATTGGTGGCTTATTGACTGTTACCTTGCTTGGTTGAAGATCTTTGGATTCTAAATCTGTATCTTTTTTTCCCCTGTCTTTATCTTCAATTATCCACTGTTCTCTTGTCTCACTATTGGGTCATTTTGGTCTCCTTCTGTCTTTCATACTTGGGCTCTTGCCAAGTCCTGTTACTTTACATGCCATCATCTTAGAAATCAGCTTTTCTTCCCCACCTGCAGAACTGAAAAATTGGTCCCTGTCCAATTCACAATCCATCAAAGTTAATTAAGTTTCCTTATCGCACCTCTCTCTCGCTTCCAATCAATATGGCATGCTGCCGTATGACAATCTTTCTTGCCAATGGTGTTATAACCACATATACATGCTTTTGAATCCACATTTCCAGGTGAAAGTGAAGGTGGATTAACTTGACTGTGGCTAAAGTGCTGCATAATGTTGTTAACCATCTGTGGGCTTGTTTCCTGCTACACTCTTTTCTCTTCCTCATGTAGTAAACTTGTATTACAAAAGCTAGCAACTGTAATTTACGAGATACCACAAATTCCATAGAATTTCATGCCTTGCTTGAGACCGGATTCCTAATTTTTCAGTGTGAATGGTGTTTCAAATCAGTATGTATTCAAAGATTGTCAGGCTTTGCAAATTCTATTTTTAGACATGCTAAAGATATTTCTCCAAGCATTTTATTATTTAGATGTTAAATAATTAAAAATGACGTCTTGGCAAGTTTCATCATGGTGAAGGCTTATCTACAACCTTTTAGTTTCAATATAACTCCAGGCTTTTCTTTTAATGCTACTGTTTCTTTCATCCTGATGTAGTATCAAGAGCTCACTAAGACCTATTAGTAAGCTCAGAAAGAAATGCATAATGTTTGTGTTCTTTTGAATGATTGTTTCTGTCAATCTAATACCTCAAAGTCATGTTTGTTAGCGTTATGATAATACTTTTTTAAGTAAAAATTTTTCTTAAGACTGCTACAAGATGAGGTTCATTTTATTAATGTTTTTAATTTTTATTTAAATTACCAAATTTTGGCAGAAATGGAGGAAGCTCTTTCAGAGATTGAGACCAGTAAATTTTTGGAATGACGTCTCTCCTGGACTGGTTGACTTATGAGTTATGTTTTAAGACTTCAGAACCTGAATACTGCAACATTGGACTTGAGCACAAAGTAGTTTTAAATGCTTGCACTGTCGAAATCTAAAAGAGATGGTCAGACAAATATAACTTTAGAAATTCTTCCTTATTTCTGCTAGTATGACAGCTTTGTGTCATTTTGTCCTAAGAGTCAATGTCATGTTTCGCTCATCATTTCATCTTCCTCGGCTTTTGCCTAGTACTAGTGCCTGTTTTAATGAAACCACCTTCAAAGTAACAGACTGTTCATGTGGTCTGGCTGCTGGTCCTGACAACATTGGCTTTTCTGAAAACAGATCAGCAAAGTGGTTGCATGGAATTTGCTCAGTAAGGTGCAAGATGTGCAGCACCTGCCTTTCTTTAAAGATCTACTAAAGCTATTGAAGTAGTCTTGCCTCAGGCGTTACGGTGAGGAGAGTTCCTTATCTGTCCTATCCAGCTAAGTTTATCTTAACCTCTGCAACAGTTTTTAGTTATTACTGATGGTTATTGCTGCTTTGTATTGAACTCTTCAGTTTTGACATTCCATGGGATTTGTAAGTGAAGTTCAGCCCTCTCAAATGTAGAGGGATCAAGGTGTGCTCAGAGGTGAAGTCTCCCTCATCTGCACACAGGCGTTACAAGTTTATTGAAAAGTGCAGTTCTGTGTTCTTGCAGGCTGAACCCAACCATAAAGTCACTTTCTTCTTTCATGTACTCTGAAAAGTTTCTTGGGAGAAATTCAGCTGCTGATACAGATACAGACAAAATCAACATAACCATTTTGATACATGTGAGTACATTATGGACGGCTTTTGTGATAAAGATATGCACCGTGGGACTGTGAGCAAAAAGCTACCATGCCTTTCTGCACCCCCAGAGGAGAAAATGGTTAATACCAACTTTGCAACATTGGCCTACAGTATGAGGGAGCAATACAGCTGTGGTTAAATATGTCTAAATTAGTTATCTGCAGACTTTCAGACCCATGAAAATGAATAGAGAGCTCTTATCCATTTTACCAAAATGGACAAGTTGTTTTTGAAGGTGATTGTTATTAAATAGGGAAGGAGTACTCCCATAAAGTAGAAGTGAAATTTTGGAGGGCAAGTTTGTATTTAACTGAATCTTGAGGCTGTATACTAGTTTGTTGTGTTGAACCTAGCTTTTGGTTCCCATGTGGTTTTACCTCTGCATGTTTTGAATAGCATTTAGATGCTAATTTAATTTTTTTAAAAATTTTTTATTTTATTTTTAATTTCTGCCTCTCTGAGATTTTCATGGGATTTGATCTTTGTGTTTAATTTCTGGACTCTAAGATTAGTTCTGATGGACCCTTACTTTCCTCAGTCTTTCTGTTGCTGTGTGTCTGAACGACAGACTCTCAACTCTGATTCCTTCCAGTTAGCCGTATGCAACATTCTGTTTGAATAATGTATTATTGTGAATCCAAATCATAGTGGTAACAGACATGCAGCGGAATGTTTGAGGCAATACTCTTAAATTATCAGCAAAGCACAACAGGTTTGTATGTATGAGTGGTTTAAAAGACACTTGTTTGCAAACACCTACTTTCAGTTTCTTTAGCACAAAGAGCTTTGTATGTTTTGGGGTTAGTGTCCTTTATTGGATCTTGGGACACTGATCCATCATTTCTTGTTCAAAGTGCTTTCTTTGTGTTCATGGTTTACAGTGAAATCTTCCTATGCTTGTTACTTAAATAAAATTCTATTAATTGAATTGCTTTCTCATTTCTTTCCTTCCTCTCCCCACGCAAAAAGACCCCAACCTTAAAAACATCAGTTGATCAGCTGCTTAAAACCAACTAACTTCACATTGCTTGAAAATCAAGATGTGGTTTTGTTCCAGCCCACTTTCCTCTTGAAAGTTACTAGCTGGTTTGCGTGGGTCAGATGGAGACATCTGGCAACTGTTACTTGTCACTTGAGTAATTTTAATCTTACTTGATTTCATCTTTTGTAATATAGAGCTGTATGTGCTTTGCATCATGCTTTAAGACGTCTGTATAATTTAAAAATATCACTGTTTTGCTGAAAAGTCATCTTCATAAGTGAAGTACTCTGCAGTGGTTATGGAGAAAGTAATCTGGGGAGAAACTGAACTATGTGGATGCTGAAACAGTCCCACAGAAAATGGTTTTGGGATCTGCATGAGCATTTTGTTTATGTAAAGCCAGCAACAGGAGGTGTTTGAGTAGCTGTTTATAGTTTGTATAGTAAGCTTGTGTGGTGGATTTTATCATGTGGGAATGAGACATCCTTCTTCTCATCTGGCAGCTAGTGCTGGTGTAAATGTTGACTGCTAGTATTTTATGGTTTGGTTGGAAACTTGTTTGATCAACAGTCAGGATACCATCAGTGATGTAGGCAGTTCTTTGAAAGATAAGCACTTCAGTAATGCACTTGTTGCTAAATAAAAAGATAGGTTGTTTACTTGTTGCAAGTCCATGGTGTCTTTTCAGACTTTAGCTCTTTTTTCCTTGCTCTCTGACAGCCAACCGCCCAGTTTCCCAGGTTACATTCAACAGTGGTATATTTCCACCTTCAAATCCAAGGACTGCTCTGTGAGCTCTTTTCCTGTTTTCATGCTGTTATTTGTGGAAAAGAAGCAGACCAGAGTGAGTTTTCAAAACATGCTCCAATTATGTCAAGTTGTCATTGCCACAGCCTCTGCACAGAGTAACTCTTGAACTCTGCAGGCCGTCCTCTCCTCTTAAGTGGTTACTTTTCGGCTTCAGCCCTTTGAAGCTTAGGAGTTGTGCTGATTAATAAGCAGAGTTTACTTTTGATTTTAAGCTGTAAGCTAGTGTGTTTGTGTATTAGCCTTTGCTTGTAAACCCTTTATAATTTAATATCTGATTTGTTTGCAGTACTGATTGTCTGAGTCTTGAAACTCAGCAGTCTCCTCAAGGAGAGTCTTCTGTGCACATTATCATTGGAAAGGATGATCAACTTACCTATATTTAATTCTGAATTATTTTCCTGCAATATATAGCTTCCTTTTAAGATTTAGAAAATATTTTGCACTGACATTTTATTAATAAATAATTTACTGTTGATTGTCTTGTTTTTTCGGCACTTAGAGATGGCATGAAATTAGAATGTCTTCTTTGCAATATAAACTTTTATTATTGGCTTTTTTAGGGGATATACTTATTTTCTGGACTTAATTCAGAATCTGATAGAGATTTGTTCCAGACAGAATTAAGATCCTGGCAGTTGGTCATCTTGGGACTGACTGTTGCAGGAAGGAAAGGACTTTCATTGGAGTTCAGTACCTTGCAGTTGCTGTGTTTCTCTATATTCAACCATGAGACTCAGAAAAGTTCTTTTTGTTATCAACACGGAAAAAATTACTACAAAGTCAATGTTGACTTTACTGTTTAGGGCTTGATTGCATTTCTTAATTGCCACCTAAAATTTGTTGTTGTCTCCATTGTATAATAAGCAAATTTGAAAAGCAGGCTTCATCTATGGGGGGATAATGTGATGCCCTGTAATTCCACATTCATAGCTGAGAGGGTATATTTTTTATGAAAAAGGAGCATTATTCAATAATTGAAGTACATGGCTGAGACATGAGATCCTGCTTCTCCCACTGGTTCTGTTGGGGACTCTGAGTATGGGTAACTTGCTTAACTTGCTATTTACTGATGAAAAAGATGACACTAATCAAAGACGGTCCAACAGTCAGCAAATCTCATGAGTGTTTGCTGAATGAGAGCATCCTGAATGCTCAGAATTTGTAGAATATTAGTAGCTATTGTTTTCAATTTTTTTTTTTTTTTGTCATTTCCCTGTCAGTGTAAGCATCACACTTGATAAAGTTATACATACTTTGGCTGAAACAAAGGGTGTCTGTTTTGCACAGACATCCACAGACAATCTCTGCCGTGGAGCTCTTACACGCTGATTAAACAAGTTCGGGGAAGAATGGGTATATAAGTTAAGTAATAGAATGGAGGCAGAGTAAAATTTGTAAATACTGAGAGGTGAATTTACTTACTGATACTCTAAGTAGAAAGATGACAGGAGTAGATGAGAGAGGTGGCAGGCATGGAGTTTTGTAAAAAGGGGAAACGGATTATGGGTAGTGTGAAAGAAGAGGTTTGGAAGAAGCCTGCAGTCACAGCAGTACAGAGGAGGTCCCCTGAAAACTAGAGGAGGTTCTCAGCCTTACCATAAGGCCCTGCAGTTGCTCTTTCAAGCTGGAAGCTTGATCTGTGTATTCTCTGTGTGTTTTTTTCCCCAAGGCACAAAAGGAAAGAGCAGATGGCTACCTATAGCTTCTAGAATGTATGCATCTATCTGCACAGAATCTCAAGGAATAAATCGCTGGCTTGGATCTTCCCTGAGTGCTTCTCAGCTGCTGCTTTTTGACCTCCCTTCTGCCCCCCAGAACCTTTATCTCTTCACTCTTGTTATAATCAGCTTTGCTTATTCTCTTGCCTCTCTCTCTTTTTTTTTTTTTTTTAAAGTACATCTATTTTAGACATACTAATTTCTTGGTGATACCTAATGAGAACATAACAGTAAAGTTTTGATTTTTTTTTTGTGGTGGTGGTGGTGGTGTTTCTATGCTTTGTTCACAGAACTGATGTACAACTAATTCCAAGTGGTCGGGGGAAAATTATTCTCCCCCCCTTACATTGTCAGAGCCAGTGTGTTAATGGATTGATTGGTTTGTTTGTTTTCTTTTGGGGTACAATTTTGCTCAGTAAGTAAACTTATGAACTGCTGCAAATGTCTGCTGTCTCAGATTAAAAAACTTGCATTGAAATGAGGAGTTTCCTCTAACTGCAACTGTAGTATATGGTTCTAAATTAAGTCAAAGCACAGGATGTGTGTACTGTCTGTGAGGGGATTATATGCTTCTTCTGGGACTTATCAGATATAGAAATAATTCTAAAAAAGAATATTTTTTTTAAAAGAATTGTTCTTTTCCTTAATAATTTGGTAGTGTATTCCTATTGCAGTTCTATCTGATACTTTGTCTTCAGACCAAAAAGCAAAAGGTTTTGGGGGTTATTTTGCTCTCTGAATTCAAGCCTCTGTTATATAGGATAATTAAATCCTGGACGCAGAGCAGATAAGGAAAAACAAAAGAAAATCCCATGATTGATAAGGGTAGTTGGGAGCACACTGTAAACAGTCAGGGAAGCCTCCACAGAAGTTAGCCCAGGCCTGGGCACAGGTGTGTTAGTGTTGGTAGTACTTCAAAAAAACCACTGGTACAAACTTCGGTTAGGACAATCTTACAAAAGCTCCTTAATCTGATTTTTATGTTACTTCATTTTGGTTTAGATTTTAAAGGTACTCAAATTATCTTTTTTTTCCTTTTAAGTATAATTTTCCAAATCTTCCTTGTTTGAACTAAGTAGTTCAATGAAGCAATCCGTTATTGAAATTTCAGTTATTTGTAGTTTATAATGTGTCTTTTAATGCAAGTGATTAATAAATATCTTCCATTTGTTCTCTCAAGTTTTCTGTTACTCATAAATGTCACTTCAGAACTTTAAAAAAAAGAATTATCAATGTTAAGAAAAAACTTCAATAAAATTGCAAGGAAAAATGGCTGCACTGCACAGTGCTTCTGGCATTTTACATGCATGTGCATTTACATTTTATTTTGAAAAGTGAACAAAGATACAAAGTGTTTTGATATAAAAACTCTTTGGCCTCAGTCTGCCCCAGCATAAGAATTCTGATTCTGTAGGAGTTTCTTTACAAAAGGATTTTTTTCTTTTGCCAACACAAAAGAGAAACAGATCTTGAAAATAAAATACTGAGCAAGGATGCTGCAGCTTCACATTTCTAACCTGCTTTTGTTTATTTTTCAATAATTACTCACTTATATAGCTTCTTAGAAATATGAAGTATATCTTGTTTGGTGTATAGGGTAATATCAGTTTCTTACTGACAGTTTTCAGGCATATCAAATATGTGCATGAAGTTGAGTTTTTCTAGGGGATAGATCTTTGCAAATGGTCTCTACTGTTTCAGAAAAGCATCTGTAACTGCTGGGAAAGTCTTGTTCAAAGTTCACTGGCTTAAGCATTGTTTGATATATGGACCACAGCTTAAATTCTAGTACGATGAGGGTTAGAGTGTTAGGGTGAGGTAGCATGATTTCTCACAATATTAGGAATATATTCATGTATTTCACATGCTCTTGCATTGTAGAAGAGAAACAATGCCTTCAATTTTATTTATTTATTTATAGAAAATGGAATAATCAAATCAGACAAGGTATTTGAAGTAATGCTGGCTACAGACCGTTGCCACTATGCAAAATACAACCCTTATATGGATTCTCCACAGTCTATAGGTAAGAGCATCCTGTAAAAATGATTAAGATTGTTCTAATTTGCATAACTGTGACTGGCTTTGTCATATATGTTAAGAATGTGAACATAGTTTTTTTAAATTTGGAACCTTATTTAGTTCTTTATCGGTTTATTCGTTACCTTTTAACTAAGTTTCAATTTGATATGGAATGCAATTGGCATACTTGGATACATCAAGTAGATAGATGTTCTTTAGTCAATATTAATATGTGTAAGTATGTATTTATTTTTTAAACCACACCAATTTGTGGTGGTGCAGGTGATGCTTAAATACTTAAAAATCATTTGTATCCAGTTTACGTCAGAAACAGTCTCTCTTTACAGAAATGATTCAGTTGAGATCAATGTGGAGTTTCTTAAACCTTTACATGAGATTTTTTTTTTAATATGAAAATAGGCTTTACATGGGAAGATCTACTGATAGGACAGTTGTTTCCCATTCAGATCCCAGTTTTATCTTTCCAAGGCAGGAGAAAGAATTATGCAAATGTACTAATTTTTCTTTTTTTCTTGATCCCGCATCCCGCCCCCCCCCCCCCCCCCCAAATAGTGGGTGGTGAGAACTATGAATTGTAACGGGATTTTATTATTTGTATAGGAAAATTCTTGAATTTTTTTTCTTTAATAGTGGGTGGTGAGAATTATGAATACTAACGGGACTTTATTAGTTGTATAGGAAAACTCAAAAATCTTTTAAGATACATATGTACTCAAAGGCTTATATATCTTCACAGAAACAAATATAGGTGAGTGTTCCTCCATGTTTTCTCACAGGTATGTGCTGTTTGCAAAATAGATGAGGTTATTGTCTCCAGAAGTTCTATGGTCCTCACCACATCAAACTCAAACTAACAAATTCAGGCTTTTACATAGGGACTGAGTGAAAAAGGCATTACATTATTCTGGGAGACATTACTCTTCTGAATTCAACATACTTGATCAAGCTAAGGCAATATAGTGACAAAACGGAGATTGTAACTGAGATCAAGGATAGAACCTTTTTTTTTCCCCTGTCCAGAGTTGAGATGGCATAGCTTTCAGATGATGTACCTTAACTCACTTCTGAAGTAGAGTACATATGTAACTGTTGGGATGGGTGTGTAGTGCCCTGAATGAGGGCAACAATTAAGGTATTGCATTTTACAGTCAAGGTAATAAAGATCATAAGGTTGCTGTCTGAACCACGATCAACATGTTCTTGCATTCTCTTGTTTTACAGGTTTCCAGGCAACAATCAGTGCTCCACATATGGTAAGCTTTAAACTTATGATTAGTATAGGTAATACTATAAACATCCAAATGCTTCTGAAATGAAATATTTGTCCTAGCAAATTTAATGAACAGTTGATTGCAGTGATGCTGTTGTGAACTGCCTAGTGGGAGAGCACAGAGAAGATTGAGCCAGACTTTTCTTGGAGATGCACAGTGATAGGATGAGGGGTAGTGGACAAAAAAATGGAACGTGGGAAATTCTGATTAGTTTCTAGGGTGAAAAAAAAAATCCCATTGAGGGTGGTTAAGCACTGGAACAGGTTTCGCAGATGCTGGAAGTTCTGTTCTTTGACATACAAAGAAGCTGACTGGACAGGGCTCTAAGCAGCCTAATTTAAATTGCCCATGTTGAAAGAGGGTTGGACCACAGGACTTCCAGAGATCCTTTCCAACCTAAATTACTCTGACTCTGCAATTTATAAAAATACAAGAATTTAGGAGTGGATAACAGTGATTTCTATGGTATGGTATTGCTGTAATGCCTAATTCTTTGGACAGGAAAAAAAAATACTTTGTACTGAGATGCAGGTTTTTTGCCAAGTGGTTTGAGACCAGGGCATTCATGACTGAGCGTTAAGAGGGGATTTCAGTACATAGATCTAGCACAGACATAATTTTTCTATGTTTCTTTATTGGAGATAAAGGATGAATAGAAGCATATATTTTGTCCTTGCAATGTTTGGAAAGTGTCAAAACATAGTAAAAGTCTGCTCCTCTTCACTAAAAACTACCTAGTTGGGTTAGAATTTACTTAGTTATCAATATAAAAAAATCAGGAATTTTGTATAGAAAGGTTAACGATTTTATTCAAGGAAAGACAGAGAAAGTAGTACTATGGCTAAGGGAGAAAATAAGTATTAATTATGTTTTCAGAATTTTAACTCACCTAAGTCATTACGTTTGAATTATCCTATGCTTAGCACTAGTAGTATATGAAGTGTTAGAGCAAAAAGGAAATGTATCCTCTAAGCATATGTTGACAATAAATGTTCTAATTATTTCTGTTTTCCAGCTGTAATAGATTAAGCCATAAGAGTGTTGTAATGGCTATCTCTGAAACATTAAAGAATGAATTGGTTTTTTAGTGTGCAGCCTAAGCTTAGTTTATATACTGGTCCACCACGTAGGAAAACAAAACTCATGAAGTGTGTCTGTAGACTACTGCATTTCATATATGACACTGGTTATCTGCCTTCGTAAAAGACAACTTCTTTTTCCTACTCTTTGATTCAGCAGGTGTGCAGGTAATGCAAGAGGTAGTTTTAATAGCCATTTTCCTTGATGCTCCAGAGCTGCCTTCTTCCTAGCTAGCCTCTGTCCCAGCTTATTCCAATATATATATGGCATAATGATAAGCTAAATTCTTTATGGACCATATACTGCTGGAACAGTAAGAGCCACCAGACCTGAAGAGAAATAAATTGATTTATGGTGTCTCTCCCAATAACTATATATAAATTGAGTGTGTGCTAGAAGCTTGAATGGTCAGATGAGTTTATCTATACTAAAAAAAAAAAAATATATATATACACACACACAATTTGTTGAAGTCAATGAAGTAACAATGATTATATCACGTAGTTAACTCCCCCCCCCCTCTCCCCCCCCGCTTTTTTTGTAATAGAAAATAATTCTGAAATTTCTTACACGAATCCTCAGTTCATTGCCCAAAATCACTGAAGAAAGGAACATATATATTGGGTAAAACAGAAAATTTCAAAATATTTTAAGTGTCTGTCTCTGTCTTCTTCTCTTAGCATGCATATGCTCTTGAACTTCTGTCTGATCAGTTACATGAAGGAGCCAAAGCACTTGATGTAGGATCTGGAAGTGGAATCCTTACAGCATGCTTTTCGCGAATGGTGAGATACTTAGTTTAATCACTTGACCATCAGAACTGCTTGAACTGCAGCGTAATTCTGAATTAAAGGGGGGAAAAAAAAGCATCCTTCGTACAGTGGACTGATGTGTATTATACAGAAAATAATTTACTCTCCTGGGTGTGATTAGTACCCATTTCTTACCCTAGCTGATACTAGATGGTTGAGTTAAAGGGTCCAATAAGTCGTGTGATGGTGAAGAAACTGCCTAGAGGGGAAGTTTTTTTTTCTTGATTACATGTTAGTGGTTGCTTTATAGCTTGAAGGAAGGAGGTGTTTGTCTTGTCCAGCCCAATTTTTACGTTATCTTGTGTGGCTATGAATGTTCTCATTGTGATCAATTGTCATGTCTTCCTGCTATGATGAGAGCTTAGTGAGACCTGAAAGAATCCTATTTCCACAGGAAAATATATTGTATGTATATAAATTCTCTTTGAATTTAACTTCTTTTTTTTTTTCTTGTTACTATATTGTGTGAGCATCGCTATAAGTATCCATTTAATCTTTTCTAAGTTAGATATTAATTTATATGCTTTTTACATCTTCTCCAAGTAACTTAATCTCTGGGTTGTTCAACCTGTACGTAAGGAATTCTCTGTGGTTCTACCCTATCTTACATCAGGGAAAAAAGATGAAAAGAATTGTTTTATGATGGCTTAACTATAGTACTGTTAGACTAATTTATGTAGTGGAATATAATCAGTTCTTCCTTCTCCATTCCAGGACTTTATCATTGCTTTATAACTGGCAGAGACCTTCATTAAACTGCCAACTAGATTTTTTTTTTTTTTTTTGATCTTTCTGAGAATTTAATTTGGAATATGGTGATGCATATGATAAATTCTCATATGGGTTTTTTTGCTACTTAGTTTTCTGTTTTCAAGCACTGATCTGTTGAGTCTGCGATCACTTCTGGTTTCCTGTGTTAAGAATTAGATAAGAATGTTTAGGACTGGGCAATGCACTAGCAAAAGTATTTAGGTTTTTTAAGTGCTAGCTGCAAAATTTAAAAAAACCCCAAAACTGTAGTTGAAATAAGTTAACCAAATTGCAATTTAGAGGAAATCTTAAATCTCACTTATTCAACTTTCTACCTATTATTTTTTGGTCCAACTTTGTAGTCAATAATCAAGTGCTAGTAGCATGCATGGGAACTCTAATCCTACAAGCATTAAAACTTTTGTCAAAGTTATGTGTATTTCTCACTAAAGTTACAAATGCATAGAGGAATAGCCATTTTTTATAAGATGTGATAAGTTGTGGTTGTGCACTTTTTTCTTTTAAAACAGCTATATAAGAAAAGCTAAAAACGTCTGCAGGGAAGTCAGAATTACCACAAAAAGGAAATCTCTTTCCAATTTTGCTGAGGTTAATCACACTATCTTTTTATTGCCATATGAATGTCATGTTCCTCTTCTGAATCCTCCTTGGTGGTGTGCTGTGGAATGGCTTACAGACGTGTTTTGTGAAACATTGGATAAACGCTTTTGTTCTGTTTGATAGCATTACTACTGTGCAATACAGATCTTGCTTCATCCACTTGAATGAATGTAGATAAGAAAATATGTACTGCTCTGACTTTCTCTGTAAAGTTCTTTCTAACAGTAGCAAAAGCTTGAAAGAAATTGGGGGGATGGTATAGTGTTGTATATGGGGAATGATGGTAAAGTGTTGTTTTGCTATCAAAATTCAATTGGGGATGTGCTTACTGGATCATGTGGATGTTGCTTCTCAGTCTGCTTGAGATCTAGAATGAATTGCTTGCATTTGTGGCACAAGTACCTGAGTGCACATTGATGTTGTGACAGCTTTACTCCTATGACGATGACAATCTAATTTGTGGTACTTCTGGAATAGCTTTGTCTTTACTTAGACTAGTAAAGCATCTTTAAGATTTTTGTTTGGGTTTTCATGTTAAACTGCTGTGATAAACTTACCTACATAGCATACAAACTTACATTTATTTGCTTTTAAAGGTTGCTGGCAAATTAAACGAATTGTAGTTTTCATCCTGTAAGTACTGGAATTATAAAAAGTGGGGTATATTTTTATTCCAAACAGACCATGGAGATCCCAAAAATTGTGCCATTTTGCTATTGTCTTGATTGCACACACTTCAAAGTTCCAGGGTAATAGACAGAGGTAATTGATGAGGACTCAGAAATAGTGTGATGGACTGTGACATGCAGCAGGAGGTTCTCTTACTTTCTATCAGGCTGTTTCATGCTGTGACCATTTTGCTAAATTTTAATTTCTGTTATGTTACCCTTTGGGCTACACTGGATCTTTTGCCAGCTTCTGGTACAACTGACTCCGAATAGCAACCTGTGGTTGTCATAGTGAAAACTTGCCATGTGTCTTGCTCTGTTTTGAAGGCTAGGCTGGTGGTCTTCCACTTGAAAAAGAAGAGATAAAACTACTCTTCTGATGTTTTTAACATAGGACTTGTCCATAATAAAAGAGAAAAAAATCCACATGATAGCGATAACCAGTTGTTAATTTTCCATGTCTTAGCAACATCAAAATGTAAGATACAGAAGCATAACCAATGCATTCAAATGTGTCCAAAGACAAAGTTGTATGACAACATGGGCTGCTAGGACATACTCTGCCATTGTATTCTTTGAGCTGGATCCTGTTAAAAATGGTCAGATTTTAAGATTTGGATTCTTTTTCTCTTCTCTCCAAAATTTGAATAATTTTTCTGGAATAAAGACATGATTCCAGAATAAATACCTGTAATGGAGAAGTTTTTGTTAGTAGGCCTTTTTTCCCCTAGAATACACAGATCTTTTGTGACCTTTTGTGAATTATGAGCTCTCAAAAGTTCCACTCTTCCTGTGGAAGAGAGCTGTAAATCTGAAAGTAGATTCATGCATGCAACGGTAGGTGGAAGGTAGTTTGTCCCTGCCTGTTAATTGCTGCATTTGCTTCTGAAAGAATAGGGCTCTTGAGATAACTTAGAATAAAATGCATGAGTTACTATTTTCCTTGAAGTAAGGTCTTCTCTAGAAAAACCTTACTCTTTAAGTAAGTTTATTCAACATGAAAGGAGATTAGTTCTAGTCTTTGTCCTTGAAGCTGTTACTTTCTATTGCAGGTAATGCAAACACTCATGATCAAGTTTAACTTCTGAAAATTCAGAGAAGAAATCTCCACTAATAGCGTAACTTAACTGAATCACATCTCAAAAAGATGACTATAACAAGCATTTATAAGACTGTACTGACAAACTTTAATTACCAGTTGCTTCTAGTAGTCAGGATGTGTCATTCCAAGCAGTAGTTTTAATAACGTTGGG
Organism: Gymnogyps californianus; assembly: GCF_018139145.2. NCBI lineage: Eukaryota > Metazoa > Chordata > Aves > Accipitriformes > Cathartidae > Gymnogyps > Gymnogyps californianus. Next base: position 55,888,876 of record NC_059473.1, read on the forward strand.
AAAATATACTACCACTTTACTGTTTTTGTTTTGATTTTAGAGAAATGGGCTCAGGAGATAGAAATACTCATTCTATAAATAAATCAAAACTAGCAGAAATTATTCAACTGTATATTTTTATTCCAGGTTGGTCCCAAAGGACAAGTTGTAGGAATTGATCATATCAAAGAACTAGTAGATGACTCAATAAATAATGTCAAAAAAGATGATCCCACATTGCTGTCTTCAGGAAGAGTGAAACTGATTGGTGAGCATCAGACTGATATACTTACTAATTAAACTGATATTCTTTCTAGCAGCTGGTTGAAAATGACTGGAATTGGATGTGATTAAAAATCTAATTTAAGAAGTTAAACCAAAGAAAGAAGAGCCAAATGAAAATTTTAAAATCAAAGTTGTCTTTAGGTCTTTGAAAAATACCATCTTCACACAGTTTTGAGAATATGACTTCTGGTAATCTTAAAGAATATGTAATCATTCTGTTAGAGAAGCTTAACAGGGAAGTGTTTTCTGGTGAAAATACTTTACATGCTGAAGGTCTGTCATGTTAAATTTACTATTTAAAATTGGGTTTGAAATCACAACTTTTCTTGAATAAGTGTACTGTCATCTAAATTTGAGCGTTTTAACAAAGCCTTCATACTTCTGATATAGTAATTGAGAAAACTGCACTCAGAGTCGAGTGGAAAAAGTACTAAATTGGCAGTATGCATCACTGAAGTTTATTTCACTTGTTTTTAAAATTAACAGTATTTGTATGTTAGGGAAGTGACTAATTGACACGAAACTACTTTAATTCAATCAGAGTTACTGAGAGGAAATAATGTTAAATTATACAAGGACAGTGAATTGTTTTAAATAATACTTTTTTGACTAAAAAGAAAACAATGCTTTTTTTTTTTTTAGAAGCAAAGTTGGCATGAGGAAAGCATTCCCTTCATTATCATTCTATTCGTTAAGTTTAAAAAAAGTTGAAGGTCTGGATTATTTTGAGGCTTCTTACAAGAGCGCTTGGAAAAATTATTATTATGTGATGTTTGGCTCTTACCTTAATTACCATTTTGATTCTTGGTCTTTTTTTGTAAATGAGGGACTCTTCTAAATCTTTTTTAAATAAGCCAATGAACACGTGTACTTGTACACGTGTATAAAATGCAGTGTCCCTCACTGAGAAGACTTTCTTGGAAAAGAAGTTATACTGAGACTGTTGGGGCTGGAGAGGGGGAATGGGGGGTAATTTCCGTTGTTGCTGTACAAGAGCAATTTGGACTTATGCTTCTGGTTATACCTGAAACAAACCGTGATGCTCTTGGGAGTCTAGAATTCTAAGTAAACATCATAATCTATATTATGTTTGACTGTGTAGCAGGATGATGAAGAGACTTCTGAATAGTTTTGTTGGGAGGTACATTTAAAAAAAAGTACAGATGGATGAGTAGCCATTTTGTGAATTAGGTGAAGAAGAATGTTTCAACTGTGCTGGATTCCTGGGAGCTCTTTGATGTGGAGCTAGAATCCAGACAGAGCTGTTTTTAAAACAAAACAACAACAACAAAACCCCAACACCCTCCTCCCCAACATACAAACAAAAAAACCTTGAAAACCCAGGGTTGATTGGTGATGGGAACTGTATGAATTAAGACTAGGTAAGTCAGTTGCTGTCTTATCACAAGTATGCTTCAAACATTCTGTATTGCTTTGTCACACCTCAGATATGCCATAACTGCATTTCAGAAGCATCAACATTATTTTGGGGTGTCTCAGTAGTAGAACTGCCCTGAGAACTTGGGAATAGGTATACTTAGGGTATACCTATATTAGTTTGTGGGGCTTTTTGCTTTTTTTGTGTGGTTTGTTTTTTGTTTTGTTTTTTCTTAAAATCAGGAGGGTGCCTTTTGAGGTGAATCTCTCAACTGCTTTCACTTACTACACTTTGGCTCACATGAGAGTACTCCTGGAGAGCACAAACTCTGATTCCTTTTGGATGAAACTAGACTGGATTATGTGCTCTGAGAAGCAACCAAATATGTTTGACATGTTAATGGATATTAAGCCAATAAGACTAGAACTAGACCAGAGCGATCATTCTGAAATGCATATGTTACGTGGACATCAGGTTCTCAGCAAAAACTGTTTTGCTGTACAGATCCGCTTCTATTGTACTGCGCTATTTGCTGATGCAGACATAGTCAGAGGGGATGAGGGTATTCTAGCCACAGGGAAGTAGTCTTCCTCTGTTTCTGTGCTCATGCTACAACTCTGTGTGAAACAGGTCTGCATAGAGACACTGAAGGCTTGAGTACCATGATCAGCAGATCAGGTCTAGGTTCAAAAACAAGCTACGAAACCCTTTTACGTTAGAAAGTCCTGACACTACTTCACCCTCATCACCACCCACCACCATGATTACTTCATTAACAGGCTGCATGTAACTGGAGATCTGAGTAGGATAGGTGATGTTATTCAGGATGTAAGCACAAGCTGAAAATTTGGGCTGCTGTTTCCCCTTGGATATTGAATAATATAATAATTTGTATCACATTGAATGTATGAATGCCATCTTAACTGTTTGGTTTTTTATTTTTTTAAATCTTCTGGATATCTAAAAGTGTGTTCCCATTGTGGGTGGATATATACCTCACTGCTGTCGCCAGGAGAATTTTTGTGGATGTTAAAAGGGAAGAGCCATGCTGTGCTTGATGCATATAAAGAAGCATGATTTATTTTTTGTGGGTGTGTGCTGATTCTGAAGATAGTAGCTTTGGTTTGGACTATTGATTCTAAGAGCAAAGGGTTTAGATGTTTTGGGTCCTTTTTACCACTGTCAGCGAAGTGATTCAGACTTCTCTGGACAGCGCACAAGGTGCATTTAAGTCTCAGAATACATGTGGTATTCTTCAGAAGACAACTTAGCAGTTTCTTTCACAGCTGTTTCTTCACCTTGGCAATCTCTTCTTTTGCCAGCGGTGTCTGTCTCCCTGTGTCACTAACATCATTCAAAGCAGTATCTGTATGGTTGAGCTAAAGAAGTCTTTCTGTATTGTCTTCTCTGATGGAACAGCAGCTTGATACAGTAACACATCACTACTTCCTCTTTAGAGGAGGTGTACAGTGCTACTAAGATATTAGCAAATATAAATTATATACTTGACTGCATTGAGGTGGGTGTTCCAGTAGAACCCACTTTGGCAGAGTCAGAGAGATTAAGCCCTGGAAATACTGGAACTTTCATTACTGGCAACAGTAATAAAAGTTGACTTAGTGGAATTGGTGATTGATAGGCATGAGTTCTCTTGAAGCATTGGTAGTTCTTGCTTGGCAGCTTCTGCCTCTGGCCCTTGGTTGGAGCTTCTGCTGGTCAGAATTGATGATATGAGGAAATAAGTCACTGAGCTTTAAGGGGCTTCTCAGCTACTGAGAAAATGTGCTCTCTTATAGTCCTTAAGCTTTGCCTGTAGAAGGGCCTTGCAGGGTCTTGTTTCAGGACCTAATATGAAAGATTACAAACTGCCCCATTTTAATTGTTTCAAGGAACTGTCCAGATCTTCCTGTACACCCTTAGATACTTAAGGGTGTTGTTACTGTCCAAGTGGCCCTCCCTATCACTGAGGTCAAAATGAAACCTGCTATAGCCACCATGTATTTTTCCTGCCTTGTGAGTTGTTGGAAGGCAAAAAGTTGACAAATTTTCAGCCTCTGGCAGGGGCTTAAAACTTCTTTTGACTCGTTCAGCCTTTTAATTAACCTGTGATAATAGTGATTGCATAGCAGTCAAAGCTTAGTCTGAAGACGGGAAACCCCAAACAACTACTTGTGCTGAGCAGAGGACTATGTTCATTAGCCTCCTTGCTTTTTCTTCTTGTCTGATTACTGGGACTTTTGCACTCACTGAGTATGAATTTGTGGATGGTTTAGCTTCATTTACTACTATTGTTCCTAAATAACTCCAGAGACAGCTTGCTTAACTTGCTCTGAATTTCCCATTGGTTTCCTGTAAATACTGTGGATGCCACATTCACATCATCTTCTTTCAAAACTTAACTCAGGGTCTAGTTTAGTTTGCTACATTTCGGTGGCTTAAAAAACCCAATCTGTTCCCCTTTCATCCTGCATAACTGGGATGGTGTGAGACATCTGTGATAGGGTGCTTCTCCATGAGTTCTCCACCAAAGCTGAAGCTGCATTGGTAGCCCTCTGAATAACTGAATTACTCCTAACATTTTGCAAGCAGCCACCTGGAGCTTTAGCCACAGATCTGACCTGGCTATCCGGGTTAGTCCAGCAACTGTCTGCAGGAAGAATAGTGAGACCCATCTGCTGGCGAAGGGGGATGCGTGGGGATTAGTGTGGTACTGCATTCATGTATGAATGTGGGTGTGGACTTTGATTCCAACTGGTAGTGCAGTTATAGGTGTATAGTCCATGTGAATACTTGCTTTGTCTTTTCCTCACCTTTGGAGTCTTCTGATATGTGCTTCTGAGATTTAATGCTTTAGACTTATGATTTGCATTATATTTAGGAATGGTGTGCGTGAAGGCAAGGCAAAGCAAAGTGTATGTTTTAAGAGGGTAAAGGAGGGGAAAAGTCACTTGCATTGGAATGGTAGTACTTAAGTATCTTTTCTGGGTGGACCATGTGTCTCCAAGAACTTTTTATAAATCCACGCTTTCTAATTTCAGGTGCTTCAGTAGTATTTCATATTTTTTATAAGTGTGTGTATGTACGTATGAGGGTGTTTTGTTGCATCTATTTTACAATTGTGTTAATATTTTTAAACTGACTTCATCATGTTATTACTGCTCAGCAGAATTCTAGTTGAAATCTGAGGATAGCTTTTTATCTACCTATAGATATGGCAGATCAGCTGTTTTCTCCACTCCTTTTGAAAAGGTTAAAAAAAAAAAGTGTTTTCTTGCAGTGGGAGATGGAAGAATGGGATATGCAGAAGAAGCTCCCTATGATGCGATACATGTAGGAGCTGCAGCACCAGTTGTGCCCCAAGCAGTAAGCCTTTATGTTTTATGTGTGTGATTCAGTAATCTTAGCTGTAAAGAACACTTTACATACATACATATGTAAAATACTTGATAGACTTGCACTGCTGGGAGTATCAGTGGGCAGTGTGCTATTACTGTATGGTGTGGGTTTTTTTGTTTCTGTTATAATTGGGCTTCCTGTTGGTTTGCAGAAGGTGTATGTTCTAATAACTCCTCTAAATAAATGTGTTTTAAAATGACTTGTGCATAACCCTCTATTACAACAATGAACTGGAGCATTTTATTTAATAAATTAATTTGGTTTTATCAAACATTGCATTACAGAATTTCAGTATGTGTTTCCCAGGTTCCAAGGCGTTGAGCCTGTTGGAAAAGTAACATGCTTGGCTGGAAATAGAGACAATGCCATGTGTTTGTAGTTTTCAGAGTGGATACAGGGCAGTTCTTACTAGAGAAGCTGAAGAGTAACTAGGGACTTCAGAGTGTGCATACATGAAGTCTGTTCTTGCACATAAGACTTTTTTTTTTCTCTCTTCCTTTCATCAGGTGAATGGGAATATATAGCATGATTTTGATATGCTAGATACCAGTTCAGTTTTTTTTACATCTGAATTTTAATGAGGGATACTGGAGGTTTGAGGTGCTATGGACTGGAGGTTTGAGGTGCTATAGACAGGTTAGACATTTCCAGACATTGGCCATTGTTTTATTTTTTTTATTTTATTTTGGGGTGAGTGTGTGGGGAGGTGTTCCTAGTAAAGTATTGACAGATGACTTAAAAAAGTAATCTAAAGCTTATTAGGGAATGAAACACTTCTTAATTATAGCTTTTGTTAGTAACAGGGATTAAGTTTTTTTTCATGGCATCTGGGAAGTACCGAATTTTCCTTGAGACTACTGTGATTAGCCTCCTTCTTTAATTATGAAAGCAAAAAAAAAAATCCAAGCATTTCTCTCACATACTCTGTTACTTGTCACTTATCTTACTCATATTCATATATTTTAGACTAGTTTCATAAAATGCTGTTCCATTCACAGAATGAAAGAAGAGCTGTTGGGTAGTGAGTGTATTGTAGACAACTTAAAATTATTCCGGGAAGATCAATAAAAAAAAGTCACAAATCTCAAATCTTATTCTGAGGGCATAAGGGGAGATCAGTTACCCCAAAAATGTTAGACAGTAGGCCTGTACTGATGCACAATAAGTATCACACAGTTAAAACGGGCAGTTTAAAAAGACTGACTCTACTGTAAAAATAATTCCTGATTTATATATTTTTCCCTTCTTATGTAGAATCTAAAACTGCAACCAACCCAGTTAATCCAATTGCTATTTTTACCTTTTTTTGGAATTATATGAAATTATTATGAATGTTTCTGTAATAGCAGTTGTTGTACCATGTTGTTGTGATACTCTCATTTTCAGTGCTTGTTTTATTTTTCCTAATTGAAGTAGTTATCTACTGCATAATAATAGATAAGTTGTGGCAAAGCTATTAATCTAATGTAACAAACTTTGGATCCAGCTTCTCTGAAGTGGCTGGTTACATTCTAATTTCTGTGTTGTGTTCTAGCTTATAGATCAGTTAAAACCTGGCGGAAGATTGATATTACCAGTTGGTCCTGCAGGGGGAAACCAGATGCTCGAACAGTATGACAAACTAGAAGATGGCAGTGTCAAAATGAAGCCTCTGATGGGAGTGATATATGTGCCTTTAACAGATAAAGAGAAGCAGTGGTCCAGGTGGAAGTGATTTTCTGTTCCACTTACTTCTTCCACACACACGCAAGGTGAAAGGGTGTGAATTTTAAGCAGATAGACTGCAAGGCCTGCCTTTGCTGCTGTCATTGCTTTCTGCTCCTCCATACCATGAAAAGTGACTCAGTCTGCATTACTACATCACCAAAAGGAGGTTATGCTAAGTTTGAGTTAAATTAAAAGCAGAAGAAAAATATTGCATGGGTTGCACTTTGTCTCTTTCAGACATGTTTTCTTTAGTCTTTGGTGTGTTGAAGTTTCTTATTTGTTGTTTTGAACACAATATTTTCTAAATTTAAACTTCCCTTCTAATGAACTTTTTATAACTAGCTTGCCCAGTAATTAGGATAAAGTGTAAAATACTGCTTAAGAATAAATACTGTTGTGTCCTGTAAGTTAGTGGTAATTGGGTGTTCATTTTTTATTTTTCTGAAATGTCACAAATGAAGAAAAATCTTTGTAAAATCCTATGTGGGAAATATAGATGGTCTTGCAAGCACTTTTCCCTCAGCCCCCAAGTCGCAGAAAGTGGAGAAGGTAATCCCTTCTTCCCTAAAGTATAAATGGAGTTGAGTAGTGTTCAGAAATTTTTCTCAGACATGTTATTAAAAGTCTGTCATCTGTCTCTGATGGGGACATATTTGTGTTTGCCAACACAGCAAACTCTAAAGGCCTTTCTAGAGGTAGTAAACCTTCCAATTTGCTGAATTGAATGGCCAGTGACATAGACATAACGCAGCTGTCAGCTTAAACCATGCTAGGCATTAGTATGCGAATGAACAAAGCAGCAGTCCTGTTTTGCTTCCTGGCTGAAAACGCTTGTGAATATATTATCTGCGTTAATGAAGTGCATAGATGTGTATTCAGTTCTGAAAACAACTCTTGAGCTTTATAACTCCTAAATTTAGATTTTTGGCTTTTTCCCCTTGATATTCTGAAGTATAGCTTGTGATTTGGATACATGAATACTTAGAGTTTAAGCTATCAAAATGTCCATAAAAAGTACAAGTAAAGCAGTTTGCATTACTGCTGCTAACTGAAACCTCATTTCAGTGTTTCTTGGATTACTGTATAGCCACCATGTGCAAATTACTCTTAGAACAACTTTAATGAGTTACTGCTTAGTTCAAAGGTTGTGAAGCATGCTCACTATTCAGATGTTTTGTATTTGTTATGCAAATTAATACTTTGTCCTTGAATATTGCCAATATTCCCTCAGCGTGGTACTTGGTGTTTCCTGCCTCTTGTAAGGCTTTGGAAGTCTTGCTTTGTGGTCAGTTTCCTCCTCTGGTAGATGTGGTGGACTTTATTCAAGTTTGGAGTCCATGCTGTGCTTACTCCAGAAAAGAGAAGTATTCTTAAGCCTTCCAGAGAGGTTTTATAGATTTTTCTGCATTTCCACCTGATCTGATTATAGTAGCAATTGTTTTTTTTGTAGCAGCAATGTGTGGTCAATAAACACTATTTATAGGAAGGGTTTCTGGAATGACAGTGGTTGTACTTTGCTGGTAGTGAAGGTGGTGTAGTGTATTAAGGACTAGAATTCTAAGGTCTTTGTATCTCTTCTGTGCAGTTTTGTACTCTGTTTTCTCTGCTAGCTCAGGAAGAATAGATTGTCTTTGGGCCTTCTTTGGTCATGAGTATTGTGGGGTTCTTTTCCCCAGACTTTCTTACCAGTTTCTGTTCTCTGAAATACTTCTTGATTGTATTTATTTTTAATTTAAGTGTTAAGAATATACATTGGTGTTATCAGAAAAGGTTAAGTGCTTAGCCTGAAGGGTTACCTTGATCCCTACAGTGGCATAGAGGCTGTTTCTTGCTATGTACATTTAAATTTGGTTCAGACTTGGGAATCTCTGTTAAAGGAAATCTCAGAAGTGCACTTCTTGTAATGTTTGTTTTTTCTTCAATTGGCCTTTTTGTGATCTGAAGAAAATTCCCATTCTCTTCTCAAGGATAACTGCCAGTGCACTGCTGACCTTACAGGAGGTCACATCTGTCTTTTTTTGTTGTTTTTCCTTATTGGTGAGTCCAAAGTGTATGGTTAGCCAGCTGCTGCTACGGGAACTCCTAATTACAAATTAGCATTTTTTATCTATGCTAGCATCAAAGATGAAAGAGGTATTTTTTCTGCACTTCCTAGATTTCAATTTATCTTTCCTAAATTGTTGAAGACTTGTGAGCAGAGATCAACTAGAGACTCCTCTGAAAGAGCATCTTTAAATCTTTCTGTAATAAAGAGCTGTATGAGAGTGTATGAGAGACTCTAGTTGTTGTAAATCTAAAATTCATTGAACAATCATCTTTTTTAGAGTAGCTCAAGAATACTATGTGTTTAGCTTGTCATTCTCTTAGTTTACATTGTTATGCAATTTCATTCCTAATGCAGGTAACTGTTTCATCATGTTAAGAATTGGTGTCCCTTCACAAAATACAATCGATAGGCCAGCAGCATTTTCCTAGGCTAGCAGACCTTCCAGTTGGCAAGAAAGAAGCCACTTGAATTTTTGCTTAGCCATTCACATGTTGGAGAAGTTAGTACAGTCCCCTACTAGGGCTGCAAGGTGCTTTTTACAAAGCAGCACAATAGTGACTTGATCTCTAAGTGGTGTTTGAGGTAAACCTACCTTCAGATGTTTTGCATCATTCTTCACTATGTAAAACTGGAACTTCTGGCAAAAAAAAAATCTGGACTAGCTGGAAGGAAAAGACTCCTTGGATTTCAATAAATTGATGTTGTGGTGCTAAATAAAGAATCTTATTTTGTGAATATTATTTGATTTCTTTAAATTTAGTCCGTAATTTTCTAGTTTGGGTTCAGCTGCAGTAGTGTTTTTAAGCTCCAAATCTTAGTGGGAATCTTCTCAAATGTGACTCCATGGGACATTTGAAAGTAGAATATACACTGAAACCGTATCTCTGGTACAAAATAAGATGCATTAGTGTACCAGAGATCCAGTAGTAGGTGCCCACTTATGTGATTATGCTGGTAAGGATGTTTATCCTTTCACATAAAACTTCCCAATTATTAATTGGTTCTTTTCTTACTGATAAGTAGGGAGAAGACAAGACATCTTGTGCTGCACAGTTGAGAACACAGCTTATTGGCTACCTTATTGGCAGTTCTTGTGTAAATTAGGATCTCTCTGGTTTTACTTCTCTGTGAGAGTTCACTTGCTGCTTATATGGAGAGACAATTTAAAGAATCAGAATCATTTAGGTTGGAAAAGACCTTTAACATCAAGTCCAACCATTAACCTAACACTGCCAAGTCCACCACTAAACCATGTCCCTAAGCACCACATCTACACGTCTTTCAAATACCTCCAGGGATGGTGACTCAACCACTTCCCTGGGCAGCCTGTTCCAATGCTTGACAACCCTTTTGGTGAAGAAATTTTTCCTAATACCTAATCTAAACCTCCCCTGGTGCAACTCAAGGCCATTTCCTCTGTCCTATCACTTCTTACTTGGGAGAAGAGACTGACACCCACCTCGCTCCAACCTCCTTTCAGGTAGTTGCAGAGAGTATAAGGTCTCCCTCAGCCTCCTTTTCTCCAGGGTAAACAACCCCAGTTCCCTCAGCCGCTCCTCATAAGACTTGTGCTCTAGGCCCTTCACCAGCTTTGCTGCTCTTCTTTGGACACGCTCCAGCACCTCAATGTCTTTCTTGTAGTGAGGGGCCCAAAACTGAGCACAGTATTCGAGCGTGGCCTCACCAGTGCCGAGTACAGGAGGCCAATCGCTTCGCTAGTCCTGCTGGCCACGCTATTTCTGATACGAAGAGAAATAAGAGAATAACAATGTAAGGAACACTTAGCAATGAGTCTCTGTTGCAATCTTGGATTTTATTTCCAAACAGGCAGCTGTTTTAAAAAGTTAACAAACTACTTTTCTAGTAATGCAATATTTTAAGTTAAAAAATTATTTATAAATGTCATGCTAAATTCATATTTGCTGATAAAATACAAAATCATAATGACAGTATAACCTTTCCAAGCAAAAACTGCAGTGACTAGACTGGGGCTGTTACTGTATCTCACTTATCTGTACATACAACATGATAAAGCACCCTTTTGGAAAACATATTTATTAGGAAATATTTTAATGTATTACTGCTTAGAAACTCTTATTCAATGTTTCAAATGCCCCTGATGAGCTATTTGTCTAATTTAAGTTGAAATTAGCAGGATTTGTTTGCCCAGAATTCTTTAGGCTATGCAGAGTAATGATTATGGTTAAAGTTTTTATTTTACTTTGGCAAAAAGAATCTCTGCACAAAATATTTTAGGTTAAATTTAAAATTTATGTATTATGCAAAAATGCATGTGATGTAACTGATAGAATAGGTTGCAGAGAAAATTCCTTTTCTTTGTCATTTCAACCTACTCTCTCAATTTGATGATTGATCATAGCAAATAATAAATACTTTATAACAGCACCTTTCAGATTAAAATGCTACAAGTCCAAATATTGCATCTAGTTACCTTTAAAATTACAAAGGGAGAAATAATTGGCTGCTGAAACACTGAGTAGATACTGAAATTCAGTGTAGCTTAATATGAATTAGAAATACAGTATCAGTAATGACAGCATATTTTTCATAGATGACTTATGTAGCAAAAAGGGAACGTCAAATGCTGCCTAATGACAAGAAAATTGAAGTGGATCAAAAAGAGTTACAGATTTCAGATAAATTTATAAATGCGCGTTCAAATATTTAATTTGAATGCCTTCCACCAAAGAGGTGGAGACAGATCGCAAAACTTCGTGACTTACCTGTATCCCAAACTTATTGTTGATAAGATCTGTGACTTCCCCCCCCAATGAACTCTGACATTTACCTGAAATGCTACCCATTAGATTTTTCTGAGAACGTTTCTTAGTTTGTTGTTGGATACTTCCAATGGGAAGTGTGGAATATTCCTGTATATGTTTTCCCTACTAGTAAGCCAAAATTTTTCAAACTTTCTTAAATTTATTTTTAGAATAGTAATTTTGAACTAATGACTTCTGAAATTTGCTTTAACTTGAGCCTATAAAGTTGCTTTGATGCCTCAACTGACAATATTAGATGAGATCTCTTGCTAGAATTCCAAGGGCCTGAGAAGGACTATTGTGATGACTTAACCTAAATATATATATTGCTTACTAAGCAGGAGCTAGTAAGCAGATTGGAAGGAGTGCATATATGAAGGTGGAGGGAAATTACTTGAGTCGTGTAAGAAACACAGCAAATAGTCGTGGCCAGAAAAAGGGAGAAAAATACAAATTAATTAGTAGAGCTTTCCTATGGCTCTAGAGGACAACAGGATATTTTTAACAAGGAAGTAGCAGTTGTCTTTTGAGTCTCCTTTTAAGCTTTGTAGCAGGATAGGTATTTTACCGCTGGGAGGATAGGCAAGTATCCTGTTTTTTACCAGTAGTTGGAACCTGGTAGATTTCATAGCTTGGCAGCTTCTGATCATACAACTGAAGTTCAGATCAACTGATGCTGTTTTGCAATATGTATTTAAGTCTGGAAGCTGTTCACATTAGGTGGAAAGCTGAGAAGTGTTACCTACTTGATGATCTAAGACTTCTCTGTAACTTTCTAATATATATAATCCAATAATGCACATATAAGCTCAGCTTCTCATAACAGTAGAAAATCAATGCTGCATAATTTTGACACATACACCATGGATTGTTTTGAGCTGGCATGCTGTTGCTAGATTAATGAGTGTGAAGAGCAAGTGAAAAATCTCTTGAGGGAAGCTGATCCCCTTAATACAGTAAATGTTCTAATAAACAGAATATGAAAATCTTTGTTTTGAAAGTGACATCTAGGATATACTTAACTTACAGGAATATTATTATGTGGTCAGGAATAGCTTAAAGCAATGCAAAATACCAACAATTAAAACATTGGCATGTTGGTATCACTTATTTGAATTCTAAGTACAAATACCATTTTGTAGGGGGGAAAAAAAAAGAAAACCCCACACTTCAAATATGTTAAGTGCATTAGCAACATTATGCAAAAACCTTACCAACATCTGTGGCTGGGTAAAATTATTATGGTTAATAGTTTCAGAGTAAATACGGACTTTTTCTTAGGCTTACAATTTCTTGAGGATCTAGCTTGTGTTTAAGGGATTAAGAATTATTTGTCACAGTAAAAGGCCAGGCTTTTACAAAGCTGTGAGAGTATATGGTAGGAATCAGGATGAAAATCACATCAGTGGTTAGGCTTGTTAGGCTAAACCAGCAATAGCAGTAGTCATTACTTACATATGCTTTTTGAAGTTGTAAATATTAACTGATGCTGCAGCTCCTGGAAGCATTAAGGATGAATGAAGTACTGGTCCTAAATTCACGGGCACTGCATTTTAAACTGCGTATCAGATGTTCATTTATTTTATCTGTTTAAAGTAAGCAAATACCCATTCTGTGAAATAGGCAAATACGGAGAACTTCCAAACTTTGGCTATAAACAGATTTGTCTTTACCCTTGCCAAGATGTGTTCTTTCCCCTTCTGCTTTTTTCTGCTTTCTGTAATTACTGTGACACTCTGAAGCTGTGTGATTAGTACCTCACTATTAGAAGGCAGTGCAAAGTGCAAAGAATGCAAATATTTATCCCTAACAAATCCCAAGGTTTGCATCCCAGCTGCATTAGATAGAAAACTGATCATTTAAGCACTAGTTGCAACAGCATTTTCAGTTGCTTTTAAAATGTTTTGCATGCTGTCATTTCATGCTATATGATTCCTGAAGGATAATGCCTTTGTAACTTAAAGCTTTTGCTTATGTGCATGTAGCACTATATTTTTGTGGGCTGGTTTGCATGATAGCTGGAAATACTATTGTGTATTGAGCCAGCAATCACATTAGTGAAGTTTTTCTTAATTCAGATAGCATTTGCTTTGGCTAGTGAAGGTGGTGCGCTTACTAAAAGAAAAAACGCAGCAAACTCCTTGTGAGTTTATAGATCCCTTGTGCCCTGCGGGGCGGGGAGGGAAAGCAATCACTTCTGTTTGAATTTTCCAACATGCATAACGGCACAGTGCACAGCTTTCAGATTTGATGGACATTTTGCATTAAAGTTAATGCTTTAGAAATATTTAAACAAATCACTAATATATGATAATTTCACTGTTGGAATATGGGTTCTATGGGTTTCCTGTTTCAGTGTGTTTTAAATGTCCTGCAGGAACAAAACCCTGCATTTCCTAGGTTCCTCATAGGGATTTAGAGAGACGACTTGATGCATCCTTTCTCCTACCTGAAAGTCCTTTTAATGCGCACACACACCGCACCCAGCCCCCACCCTTTCCATAACCTAGTCCTGATTTTGCATAGTTCCTTCAGGAGCTAATCGAGCTCCTCTGTGAAATAAACAAAATAGGTGTACAAACTGCATGACGTTGATGTGAGATTGTGTTCCTAGGCTTCTTGAGAGACTGCAGCTGAAGCTAAACTTGCCCTTTTGGCAGCTACAGAGAATGTTTTTTGCCTATACTCTGTCCAGTAAGTTGGCTCAGTTTCTTGCCAGCATGTAGCCAACAGAGTTTGGATGACAGGTAGCTGTGTAACTAGCTGTGTGGTGTGGGGGATGTTCGTTAAAGCAAATGATCCATTAAATGTAAAATAGAGGGACCCATACTTCACGATACATCACATAATAGTATGAGATGATATGGGATTGCTGTTGCCTTTCCTTTGTGGGTTTTTTTTTTTTTTCCTTAAACGCTTGAAGAGATTTCTGAAGTTTTGCTCATGTGCATGAGCACCTAAATGTAATGTGATTCTGTATCAAAACTTTTCAAATATGATTTCCAAGGGGAGGAGAAACATAACTGCATGTGTTTTTCTTTCTACAGGGATGAATTGTAAAAGCTACATCATCTTGACCCAAACATAGTGTTACAGTGGACTGCTCATCTCCAGTTCTAAAAGCTTTTTGAAAACCAACAGCATTGCAGCTTGTTTTGGACTTCGTTTTACTGTTGTTATCAGCATGGAAAAGCGTGGTGTTTGTTTTATTTTTTTAGATGCTCAAGGCAAATCTGATAAAGAAATGGTGGAAAGTTTTATGTGGGCACTGTTTTATTTAACATGCCTTTATTTTACTTTCATCTGTTCAAAGTGAATTTCTGCAAAACTGCAGATGAAGACCTGTAGCTTGTGAACTCTAATTTTGATGGGGGTACTTGAACACTCACTTCTCTCGGCTCCTGTGTCCCTTGGTAAAACTGCTTCTGTGCACCTTATGACACTACGTAGGTAATACCAGGTTTTCTGTGTTCCGATGTCTGCTAGATGCTACTAAAAGGAGATGAACTTCCTTTTTAAGCTTTTGACATGGTGTCATAGACTAGCATGTAGTAGATACAATCAGCTGCTTTATTACCTTAAAACCAGGCATTTGTATATATTAAACTTCAAGACATCAGAGGTGGGTGGCCGCTCTTATCAAACATTGTTGTTCAAGTTGGACATAACAGGCATGGTTTTCCCTTTCCTTCTAAAATTAATTAATGGAGTCTTGAAATTCTGTTTTGGTTTATAGCTCACTACTGATGTGATACACATGGATTTAACTTCGTAAATATGACGTAAGCTGTGTCCCAATCACTGAACAGTTTATGCAGTGCTGCTTTGCCAAATAAAGCTAAAAGCAAAAGGGGGGTTGTGTGCTTGTGTGGAAGATTAGGATCAGTATGTAGTAGACTACTGAGATACGGATTGCTAGATTCTTTATGGAAAAAAAAAAAAATAGATCCAGTTTGGTTCTAAAAGAAAGTTGCTTTTGGCAAAGCCATTTGCTGTATTAACTTTCTCATTTTTCTAACTGTGGGCACCCAGGAAAAATTCCGGCTTTTTAGAAAGTGAATTCTTAATTGCTATACAAGGAAAACATGATACATGCAGAAGGAATAACGAATCCTGGCCTCCTGAGTATGGATAGAGATGCAAGCGTTCAATTTTCATATAGAAGAGTAGTTGGAAGGCTATAAACCTTTTTTCTGCCCCAAGTTTTCTGTTTCGGTACTGTAAAATGTCAACAGCAAATTGTGAAGCAGTACAGTAAGGTGGGCTGCTTTGGGAAAGGGGGGAAGTGTGTCTTTAGTCATCTTGCCCAGATTTGAGCAACCAGGAATTAAAGTAAACAGTATGTTATCATTATTTTCTTTTTTATCGTAAAAAGGATTATAGAATAAAATAACTTGCATAAAAACAACCCATAGTGATCACTGCAAAAATATATTTGACTTTTTATGGTGGAACAGCAATAATTTTGTGATAGGATTAATCCCTGCGAACATAAGCGTTAAAATTCAAAGGCTTCTGAATATGAAAGAGGAACATTTGGAATAACCTTCCTTCTGAAGGTCAGCCCCATCCTATTCCTGTATAAAAGATATGTATCACTTTATTTATTTAGATGTTTGGAAGTTAATGCACCACCTTCTGATCTGACTGCAGCCTGGGAGCACATACACAAGATTAATATTATAAAGGAATTAATATAGCGTGTATTCTAGAAAATACAATTCAGAAAAACCCACTTGCGTCTGACAAATTTGTACTAACCCACAATCAACTGTGAATCTAGTTCTTGGTGTTGAAGTGAAATATCTTAAATGATGCATGCTAATGTTCAACATTTTGGTCGCTGTATCATTCAGTTTGAGTTCAGCTTTATTTACATCTTCTCACTAATTTAATCAGTGAAATGAAAGATATGAGCTCAACTGTATCCAAGTTCTTGTCTCTGGGCACAGTGTAATAAGCTAGCCTAACTTGGAAGAGGTGATAAAGCTGAGACCCGGTGACAACTTTTTGGGGAGAACCACTTCAGGAGGTGTAAGACTTCAGGGACCAAGGCCGTTGGGATTAGTGCACCCATTCCACTGAAGGAGTTGGTGATAGTCAAGGTACTCAGACAGAAAGGAGTATCCAGGAATAGCATTTAGGAATGGGAAAATGAAAACCCCTCCATGATGGAGCAATGGTTCTGAAGTAAAAACTTCTTGGAGAAGAGGACAAGTTGAAATGCAGAAGATTTGAAGAGCTTGAGTAAATGCTGTGTGAACTGTCTGAATTGCTACTTTGCCAAATAAATTGAGAGGAAGCTGTACCTAGGTGTGTGTCTGTTTTTGTGGGTGTTTTTTGTTGGGTTTTTTTTTTTTAACCTTCACAGAACTTCACATGTCCAAAAAGAAAGCAAGCATGTATAAAAATACTGGTTTACTAAATGACCAGAACTATGTGTCTGTTTTCAGTTAATTAATGTATTGCAGCAGTTACCAAGCCTGGTAATGCCATATGGAATGTAAGTGGAGTTTTAGTTGACTGTTTGGAATTTCTTTTAGTTCACATCTGTGTGTTTTGGGGAACAGGCTGTGTACAGCACAGACCTGTGTGCGTCGCGTACAAATTCCGCCTGCCGTCCGTGGTTGAATGCAGCTAGCTAGGAGTGTATGACCTGCCACTTGCAAGGATTAAAGTTTATCTTTTTATAAGAGGTGCAGTGATGTTTCACTGGATTGTTACGATCGCCTCTAAGCCGGAACAACTTGGGAGAACATAGTGGCTGAACCAGAGATAGTCACCCGTCTGGCTGTTTCCAGGGGTCAGGCAGTGGATGGCCTCCAGAGCTTGAGCAGAGGAACCAAGAGCCCATACCTGTCTCTTGAAAACCCACAAACAGTTGTGGGTGCTCTGCAGAGAAGAGCAGTTTGGTGTGCCGTATGGATGCTTTCTGTTGACGTGGGAGGAATTACCTGTTTATTTACTGTAATTTCCATTCAAACTAGCCAGTTAACTTGAGGGCATAGACACTGTTACATGATTTTTTTTTTTTTTTTTTTTTTTGAGGGAAACTAGGGCGCAGAGGGTGTGCACCAGCGCTGCTGATGGAGGCCACCTGGATCATTCCTGAAATGTTCTGCAGTCAGCGAGTTTGAAATGGGCAATAATGGCTGGAGCAGGGGGGGCCCTACGTGGCAGGCTCTGGAGTGTCCAGCTGGCAGCCGTTCCCTCTCCGTGTGCAGTGTTTTTGTGACAAGGTGACAAGCTCCAGGGTTTTCCAGTGCGAGGAGGGACTGTGGAATTAACTGTCAGCACAAAGAGGTAAACTAAAATGGCCAGAGGCACTCCTGCCAGCAAGAAGGGTGTTAACCCATTCTTACAACAGCAGGGTTTTCTTCCTTGTACTCATTAATGTGCCCTAGGACGCGCTGCATTTGATTTAAATGCAGTTCACAGAAAGAGGATATGATTGCAATTCCTTCTTGATTTTGACATGGTGCAAAGGATGAGTAATGCAAACCAAGCTCATGATTTGTATCTCTCGTTCCATTTAGCTGATTTTGGACATATTATGATGCAGTTAGATCAATAATACTAATTACCTTTATGGAACCCTTGTTCTTTGTCCCAAATGATGTGGAAGAGGTATTCTGCTGAAGTGAATGAGCAGTGGTCCTGGCTCAGAAAAAAGCCATGATGAGGTCATGCAAGCACATTGTGCAGAACAAAACAACGAAACAAAAAACAGGGAGGGGAAGTGCTGCCCCAAAGGCAGCATGTGTGCAGGGGGACACAGGAGATGATGAGGTCTGAAATTGGTCTTTTGCATTTCAGGACGTCCAGACTTTACACATCAGGAATTGTAAATCAGAGTTTAAATGCTGTGGTATACAATAGATGGATTCAAGCATGGGATTTAAGTTGGTTTTGTGGGTTCATACAGCTTGCCTTTGTTGGCTCTGTTTGAGTTTTTGTCCGTCTGCTTGTAATTGTGAAAGGTTGAAGACCAGTTGTGGGAATTGCACAGATGCTTACGGTATCATAAACCCTTTACTGTAATCGATATGCACTTGTGTGCTCAGAGCACCCGGTAGCAAGGTTTGGGTTTCTGTGCCTCAGTCAGGTCTGAGGAAATCAGCTTGGGTTAAAACTTGGCCTGATGCAGGCAGAGACGCTATAAACTTTCCTCTACCTGACCTGTTCACCCTCCCACATTTCATCCTTGACATACAGGGCTGCGTTCTGTTCCAGGTGGTAGTTTCATATGCAGCACAAATTCGTAACGCAGCTGATGCATTCTGAGTTTTCCTATGAAAGGCTGTTACTGTTCTCGTGCGCTCTTGGCAAGGTGTTAATGAGATGCGCAGCAGAAAGTGCTCAGGAACTAAAATCATATTTCTTTAAATGATGAACTGAATGGACATAGTTATTGCTGAAATGTGTATGGAGGAGATCCAGCTGTCCGTTGAAAATTGCCTGGAAGCTTCAGGAAGGAGAAATGGAAAGAACTCACTTTGCGTCTCATCACACCAAACCTGAAAACTTGAGAGACTCAATCCCATGCCTTTTTAACAAAACTCTATTTTAGCAACAACAGACTCTTTTCATAAAGACTGTTGACGGAGTTTCTCTGAGATCTCACTTCGATCTTTTAATGTTTCTTTGTAGTCCAGCCACTTTCATCATACGCTTCTGAGGAACTGACCTGATAGATACTCTTGAAAACATTCCCTGATGCTACTGAGAAGCTGAAGTCCTTTTTTCAGCCATGTTAGGCGTATGTTTGCACCTCGTGTCTTTATTATGAACAGGTTAAGTATCTTGTTTACCATGTTCTGCCAAATCCTTCTGTTTGCTATAATGGAGAAGGGGCATCTGAGGTTAATCAGTAACTTATTTCAGGTGCCTTATGGACTAGGAGGACACTCTCAAAGGCCTCTGGTTAGGGAAATGGGTGATTCAGAGTATCTGCCTAGGCTAATGCTGTGATCGGAGCTCTGGAGAAGCGCTCTCCTCTGGCTACAGAGGCAGCCTCAGGAAAGTCATCTCTTGTGCATGGAATTAGCCTTCAGGGATGCTTTTTCCCCATAGTTCCTGCTTTCCATTCTGCTGCCCACTTTCAAGTCCTTTCCAGACCTGCACCCATTCAAGTTTCCTGCTCCCTCTGTATGTATGTTGTTCAGTCATTTGTTTTGAATTTAGATATCTTTAATGAGTTTCTTTTGTGGATTAGGAGCTGGTAGTTGTGAAATACTATGTTAAAATTTCTTGCTCTGCCCTCTTTAAGACGGGATTAAACATTTCTGTTGGCTGAACAGCTGAGGACATCCTTGGAAGCTGTGACTCTCAATCCTTCACAGCACTGAACCTTTCTGCCTTGTCTGTTGTTTCTCAGCCTGCTCAAAATACACTTTTCATTGATACGTGAGTGGTTTTTAACTGTCAGCCAGGAGCCTTACAAATGCAAAAATTAAAATTCTACCAGGTATCTTTAAAAACTCATTTCTGAACTGGCTTTTTGTGCTGATTCAGTCTCTGTGTTTTAGAGCTTCAGTGCAGAGTGCAGTGTTCAGCAAGTGTTTCTGTTGTATTACAAATGTATTTGTAGCCTTACATTCTGACTTTCTGACTTGTTCTAAGTAATTATTAGTTGAAAAATATATAGCAAAGGCACTTCTACCCTCCCCCTCCTCCCCCCTTACAGCATGTTTCCCTTTTCTTACTCAGGTCAAGCCCATTGTTTCATGGGCTCTTTTCTTTCGTAGTAATAACTATGTGTTTATTGCCTCTGTCTGGTCTTTACATCCATCAGTGCTCTCTGAATCTTTTCTAGCTTTTCCCTTTGCTTTTACTTTTTTAGCTTTTGCAATTAGAAACTGAAAAATCCCAATTCCTGATGCTCATGAAAGCAGCAAGTGTAGACCTCAGTGATGCATGACTGTGAATTCTGCTGGGGCTTACTAGAAAGGCTCTCTCTTTGTTTTGGGGTGGCGTGTTTGTGTTGCTATTCGTTCGTGCCACTGACTCGCTCTGTGGAGTTTGGGATTGAAACTCTTATGCTTTATCTAGGATTTAAAAAGCAAATGGAGCATCACACTGACCTATTTCAGGCTTTTTGTTTTGCAAATGTGCTTTTGGAACTGCCTCTGCTATAATCCTGCAGTGCTATGGAAAGACTACAGTGGGGCTGTGCAGTCTAGGATCCCCTGTAAAAGTGGGCAGCAAGCAACCCACATTACGGAAAAAACCCGACTTCTAATTATGGATAAAACTCAGGTAAGTATTGCCTGTTACTTGGAAATAATTTGTACCCTTAAGCGTATGTAAGTTGGTCTGAAGGACAAAACAATTGAAAATATAAAAAGCGATCTAACCAAAATACGTATCTTGATCAACATTAAATACACTGACAAAACAAATTGTAATGACCTCTCCTAATAAACAGAGGAGTAATATCCACAGGTATATGCTATCAGAGCAATCAATATTCTCTGCGTATCTGTCTAAAGCATGCTGGTAGTAAAAATAGGTGGACTGAGCATATTCCCAGATGTGTGGATAGATGTGTCAGTGTTTAGGACAGGAAACACAGATCTGACAGACCTCAAAGAGTGATGATTTTCACACAGAATATCTGACTTCTGCTGCACTATAAACACTGTATAAAACTCCCTAGCTCCTGAAGTTTGCCTGAGAAGCCATGAAAGCAATTAGCAATGCAACCATGAAGATGGGGTAGAAGCAGTGCCTGCTCAGAGCGCTCCTTTGCAATCGGAGAGCGAGCCCCAACCTCAGGAGTGGCTGGGAAGGGGCTACAGAAGTGGTGTCAGCAGGAGGCAACGGCTGGGAGCAGCCTGGGGAGAAGCGGGCAGCACCCCCAGCATGTCAACAAGGGTGTCTTGCCACAGCTTTTTCTGCTAGTGCTCAGATGTGGTCTGGCTCAGTAGTTCAGGATCACTTACTTAAAGTGAAACAGCATGAAAGCTGTTAAATGAAAACACATGTTAGGAAGGCCAGTGTGTATTAACTGCAGGAGCTACCAAGCCAATCTGTTATTTTGCTAACTTTGTCTTGCTCTTCGTCTAGCTGACGATGTCCAGGCTTTCTGGCAAGGTGCAAACTTTTTTTTATTTCAGTCCAGCTGTGGAGTTTGCAATTACCCGGGAAGTAAAAGGCCTCAGGCTGGTGGTCTGCACAGCAGCAACTGTCACCATCTCCCCTCCTAGAGAGGAGTCCCTGGGAAGACTGTGGCAACTATAACATAGCAATAGCTAGACTCCTGTGCTACGCTTGCTGTCTACCACTCTCGCTCCAGCTCTGCTTAGAGGTGTTTATTCTTGGCTTTCGTACATGAAATCCATGAAGGCTGATTCCACTCATGGCAGCACTGCAACAAAGCCTGCTGTCAGGTAAAGTGACTGGAAAGCTGAGCAGCTCACACCACGGCTGTACTGGCTGGCTTGTGCTCCGTGTGGGATCTCGCTGCCTGGAAGAACAAAAACAAACCTTTTGTTCTCCTGCTGGCTGTGTGCCAGAGTAATGGGTTTCCGTAATAGGAGCACTATGGGCACAGTGAGAAAAGACTCCTTTTCTTGCTGCTATGGTAAGATGGTGAAGGAGAATTAGATATTTAATTAAAACCCCAAACAAAGCAAGGCGACAGTTTTTCAATGATGGGAAATAATACCCCAACCAGATGGGCAGCACATCTTTCCTAGAAGGCTGTATTTAAAATGTGGTCTTTTGGGTCTTGTGCTATTTGCCATGCCTGCTGTGGGCTGGGATGGAAGAGAGGCCGTGCTCCCAAGTTAGAAATCGGCAGTATCAGCAGCTGATCTCCTGGACCCAATGTAACGCTGAAGTACGAACAACCAGACTGCCTAACGTGGCAGGAGGGCTCTGGGCAAGCAGCACTGGCAACCGGACTCCCTGAGAGGTTGGCACAGCCAGCTCTGCGACTGCTGTCCTGCTTGGCTCAAGGACTGCTCGAGAGACAGGTCATGGAGGTAGACGCCCTGTTCTTCTCAGTCTTCCTACAACAAAATATCTCAACAACTCCCTCCACCATACACATTCCAGCTTCTTTTAAGGCTGTTTCACAGAGAGGAGAAATGTACTTCTGTCTGCTCTCATGCTATGGTCTCGTAGCACAAAATTTAGCTGGTAGCTGAAAATAAAGGCAATGCAAGAAATGTAAGAATAAAATAGGTTTATTAGAGCTATTTTACATAAAGTAATCAAGACCGAGCAACTTGAAGAACTATTTGTATACCATGGCAATATTCTCGCTGACTCGAAGTTACCGAAGTACAAAAGACGACATACAAAAAGATGCATGCCTCATTTGCCTCTGTTTTTATTGGGACCCATGATGAATGTGACATCCTTGGACAGTCAAACAAGATAGACAGCACGGTGTGTATATATGTATGTATATATAACATGTACTGTACACATTTTACTGTTAACACATCAGAAGTTCACTCACACATATCAATTACTTGCTCTAATTCTATGAGAATTTTGCTGGGGTGAGGGCAGGTCACCGAAGCTTTCAAGCTTTGCAGGGAGCTATGGGATAACCAGCAGGAATCCTGCGCTCCAGTGTCTCAGGTAAAAGCCGCTGCGTGCTGCTCTCTCATGCCGTGGAAGGTGTTGAGCTAGGGGTGGAAAAGGCTGAACAAGCCCTGAGCTCCGGGGAGAGACATAGCTCTGGGATCGCACACGACTGCTGTCGAGCACTGTTAAGTCCAAACTCAACCGCTGAGGACTTGTATTTTTTCATTTTAGCATTTAGTAAGCATGACTGTCTGTGAGCTGCACCGAGGTTTAAACTACGAATGAAAAAAAGATGCTTTGTTCCTTAAATCCCAAATTTCCTTACAAAAGCTGGTGCTTAGATAGCGATTGCTTTTAATTAACAATGCAAGACAATTCTTTAATGAAAATACTCCCAGTGCATCAGGTGGAAAGTATACAAATCAGTCTCTGCTGGACAGTGAAGTAACGCGTTGGTCTGGAGTCTCCCGGTCCCCAGAGCAGAGCACAGCGGTGGCAGCGCTGAGAAGAGCCGGGTGGCACAGGCTCCCCTCTGTGCCTCGGCCAGCGCAGCCGGGGCTGCGGGGCCTTGGCTGCTCCGGTGCCCTGGGCCCAGGGCACGCTCTGCCGCAGCCGGGACCCCGACTGCTGCGGGGAGGGCAAGGGCACCCTGCATCCAGTTTGGGCTGTCCCCACCTTGCAGTGTCTTCTGCACAAGAGCCAACTGGAGCTACTCTCTGGAGCCTGCACACTTCTTATTTTCTGAGCACGGGCATCTACCCACTTTTTTTATTTTATCACCAAAGGGGAAGAACATGTTCCTCATCTCGTAGGCTTCTTCTACACTTGAAACTTAACTAAAGGTTTTGGTCCTTTTATAGAGGCAGAGGTTCATGGACACAGGAGAAAGGGGAGAAAACAACTGACCTAAATCCAATTTTTAGAGATACATCCCATTGATGAGGTAATCAGACTCTTCAGATGTAATGGGTCGAGCTTTTTTAAGCTTCTGTCTCACTAAACGCAGTCTGCAAGCAACCATAAGCAGCAGTAAAGCAGTGATGGCCAAGCCTAAGGCTAAGGGTAACACAGCACCTACAACAAGGTTAAGAGAAATTACACTTTATTTAATACAGTGAGAAATCAGTAGCGAAAACCTGAAATTTTTCTTTAAAAATACAGCTAGTCTATCACTTAGGTGCTAATATTTGGAGCAACTCATGCTGCGAAACTAAACTGTATGATCATACATGTTAGGAACAGTTCAGAATATGGAAGTACGTTACTCAATGCTTGACTATAGTATCTGGATCTATAGCACCTGACTGAAAAACTAACACAATTCAAAATGAATTCACATGGTGGGCCTTACCTGTTTCTGGGACTGGATGACTGCCTCCAAGCTGATCTCTCTTTGGCACCATTATGCCGTTCCCATTTTTATCATCTGTTCTTTTCCCTGAGGAACTGTTATCTGCACAAAGTCAAGCAAGATAAATGAATATTGCAGTTCAGTGACTCAGGAAGTCTTATCCACAGGACACTAGAATTAAATAATGTGAAAGTGCTTAAATTTAAGGGGAAAAAAAACCCCCAGTTTAAGAATTTCTGGCTTCGATTGTATAACTTGAATTTTTGAAATCATGTGAAACTAAACCTAAAATGTAAATTCAATTTTGCATCGCAAACCACAATGCATCTCAACCAAACCCAAGTGGGGTCATCTTCCACTGAAAAAAAGATGGCTATAAATTCTCTTTTACAAACTTCCATAATGGGGTATAGACCAATCTGAGCTAAAACATCACTAAAGCAGTTATATATAGTTGAAAATGAGACCATTTCAAGTTGTGTTGATCTCCACCCTTGGAACTTGTAAAGCAGGAAACGCATAGGTTGGCTACACAAATCACCTTAATTTTGCCTGTTACCTGACATGTACAGATGCAGAACTTACGTACTTGGAAGACATAAAAATACATGGGGAAAACGTTTCAAAGAAGATGACTTGGAGTCACTTCAGCTTTGTGTAGTATGGAAGATATTACAGAGCATTGTAGCTACACAAGAAGAGACAACGCATACTTTGCTGCCAAGAAGTGTTCCATCTTGGGAGTGCAGGCGGCTGCAGTTCTGCTTCACAAAAGCAAAGAGTAACTCAGCTGGGACTCCCTCCTCCTGCCCTCCCACTGAAGTCCTACACCAATAACTATGGGGACACTTTGTGCAAAAGTGACAGCTTAATCCACCAACACCCTCACAAAAATCAGAAATACACCTATGTTTTTAAATGTAATGACTATATTTGGTTTTTACTGATAACATAAATATTGAAGGGCACTTTGCGCTGTGATATATTTCCTGGCAGCCCTCAGAACTGCGACAATGCCAGTGGAAACACACTATGCTACAAGATCTGTAAAATATATATGTGAAGTGTTGTAATTGGAATTACATATAGTGGTGGGTGTTAAGGAAGTGTTTAAGTCAATTAGCTTGGAACATGTACCATGCGTAACTCCCACCCACCACCACCAGCTCCGAAGAGCTGCAGAATGCATCCCTGTCAGTAGCAGCAGCAAATACACACGACCATTAATTAAAGCTCCAATTGTTTCATTGATAGTGGCATGAGGTTAGCGCTAATGTAGCCCACTCTAAGGCACAACACAGCCTCCCAGGCTCTGGCTTTATTGCCCTGCCATTATGGCTAGGGGTGCATAAACACTAACTTCACCCGCTAGGAAATGCCTTAGAAACAAGCCACGGCCCTCCTTCTCATTCGGGCTCTTTAAGTTGTTCTGGCATGTATAGGGGACTTAAGGAAATCCTAAGTGTGAAGTGCATTGGCTTTAAGGTACCTGTATGGTATCAGAGCTGTGCAAAATAACCTGAATGTAATTGAGACATTCAATTACATGAAAGAATGTAATTGAAATTAAATGAAATTAATGAATATTTGTCTTTATTTTGGAAATACCCAAAAGACATTGGCTCTTCTTAGAGCTGCTCCAGCCTGTATGACAAGGCTAGATCTGAGTGTCTGTTTTATAAATTTGTTTCCCTGCCATTTGAGTAAAGGGAATATTTAAGTTAACTGATTGTAAAGACATTTGGTAAATATCGCTGGAGAGAAGTTTAGAGAGAAAATTTTGGAAGGGTAGAAGAATAACAGAATCCTTTCAATAAAGCTTGTAGGGTTTTGTTAAGACTTGTGGCTGTTCTTACAGGACTGGAGAAGCTATCAGAGTCAATACTGCTCAACATCTATCCCGTTACCAACTAGAAAACAAAGAGAGATTTCCCCAAACAGGTTTAGGAGCCTGACATAAAGCACGTTATGTGGATTTAATTTTGTTTTCACTTTCTCTTCATTTTCTAGTCCGTGCCTAGGAAATTGCAATTTATAGCCCTTTCCAGTTACCCTAAATTAGAGATCTAAGTTATGGCTACTGCTGTCGATGCCTCCACAGCAAAAACATGACTAAGGTTTGGGCACTCAGTCAAATGTTGTAATCCCAGCCCTGAACAGTACTGCACAACAGCTGGCACGAGCAGCCTGGGGAGAGGCAGAGACCCTGTGCCAGGGGAATGCAAAGCTGTTATGGTGATTTATACACTTGAGTTGGCTATGCTGGGGAGTGCAAATCTTCAGGCTGCTTGTGAATTCAACCCATCTGCATGACCATGTTTGCTACACTGGCTATTGCTGCTTAGAAACCAGCCCATTGCTCACTCCAGTGTGCTTTGCTGCAACTATATTTTTGCTATATTCGTTTACAAGTGCAGCAGTGCCAGAATATGCAGCTGGGCTTGAGAGCTTCCCTGGAAAAGCACACGGGCACTTTGAGGGCAGCCATGCAGAAATGCTGCACTAGCCTTGAGGAGATGCAGTCTGGGTTACTTCACGATGGAGATATGTCTGCAAAGGGAAAGGACTCCTTTATTGACATCAAATGCCTCTTCCTGCATCTGCTCCCAACTACGGAAGAAAATGTTTGGCCTTCCAGCTTGGGCAAAAGTAAACCATGAGTCTGTTGCAGAAGACTCCATGCCCTGAGTGCCTGAGGAGGTTATCTCTAAGTTGGACTTGGTGTTCCCCTGGAGTCACCTTGCTGTAGAGGAATCCCACTGGAAAGGCAGGAGTGCGGAACAAGATTCACCCATTGTCAACAATGACTGACTTTTAGGGGTTTTTTGGTTTTTGTTTTTTGGGTTTTTCTCCCTCTTTACTGTGAATAGATCCCCTGCTAGGTCAGGTAGAAGTTTTAAACAGTCCTTACCTTGGACTTGCATATTTTCACATTTTCATAGTTAAGCATAAATCCTTAAAAAGCTTCTATCAAGTTAGAGCCAAACATGAGGGGCTACTGGAGTAAAGAAAGCAGGTTAAGGGAAATTGGGAACAGCGAAACTATTAGAGGAAAATGGATTCTGGGACAAATTTCCCCTAGTATTACCCTCATAGGCAGAAAGCTCATATTCCTGCTGCAAGGAACTATCCCACAGCCCAAAACATTACAGCTTAGCCCAGCTCCTTTTAAAATGGACAAAAGATAAATATGGTGGTCCTTGACAAGGAGGTCCCTTTATTGGACATCTTTATTGGATTCTCAGAGATGAAAGCTGCTTATGGGTAGGTGAGTAGCAGAAGGGACCTGTCTTTATTGGTACTGTAACCACCACTGGAATAAAAACAAATGTGAAAAAGAAAATAAAGCAACTCCCCAGTCCTGCAACTTCTTGGGAAAAACCTGTTCTTTATAAGTCAGCTGAAAGCTCCTGTATCAAGCATCATGTCTAGCAGACACCTAGAATGTGCCACGTGCTGTCTCCGGTAGGTAAATGACCCTTAATATTAACACCTTCTCTTGCTCTGCCTTGCAGTCACTAGATCTAAGAGCATCACATTTTCCTTCCTGGCTTGTATTTCCATGACGATCTGCAAATGCCAACTAAGAAATAAGACAAACGTGGCCCTGAATGGAGCACTCTCAAGTGAAAAGCTGGAACCTGTGCTGCCGCTATAAAGCCATATCCCTTAATATGTATCTTAAGTAGACAGCTTTTCACCATGTTGACATTAAAGTCATTAAAGCTTATTTTTGAAATTTATTTATAATAGTATATCGGGAGCCTGGATGCTTGCAAAGTCAACTCTAGGCCAACAAGCAACATTATTGTCTTGGTCCAACAAAGACCTTTACAGTGTGACTCAGAGGCGCGGGTTCTGCCTTGGCACCAGCAGTGGGTCCGGCACTGTCTCAGGAGACAGTCCATCCCAGAACAGGATGGAATTCTGCCAGTGGAATTGCTGAACTTTTGAGGCTGCTGGTATGACTTCTGTTCAGTGCTGCCTACCTCTCCTCAAAAATGCGTCTAGCAATTATTGCCCTCCTGAACGCTTTTCCAGACGGGCTTCATGGGGCGGCCCCAGTGTTTCTGTGTCTCTCATTTTTGTAGCACCTAATTATTAGATTTGGTCTGTAACCTCCTTGAGATGGCAGTAATGGAGAGAAATCTAATTAATGGATCTGCATGGGTTTTTAGGAATAGGTTACATGCCTGTCTCCTCAACTCTGTAAAGACTGTGGTGCTTGCCAGTGGGGCAGGACTTGAACCTCTCTGGACCTCTGGGAATCATTAACATATAGCATCTGACTCCTATGGAGTTTAAGTGTCTGCATGAGAAGACAGCAATTCAGAGCAGATTTTGGCAGTTGCCCTTTGGACCGAGGTACCTAGCGCCTCTTCGTGTCCCACCACATGCACCCTCTTTGGAACTGATCCGTAAGCGATTTAAAAACTCGCCGTTTGCTGCTTTTTTGGTTACAAGTATTGGGCTCCTGGGTCAGTAAGGACTGGGTCTTTCTATTCTACAAGGAAATCCTTAAGTATCATTTAACTGAAATTAAATTCTGACTGAGCCTTGTCAAAAGAGCAATATTAAAACCACAAGAATTAAAACCAGACATGGGCAGCTGGAAATCTTGCCTGTTTAAAATTAAAAAGATTACAACAGCTTCTGGTAGTACACTAATCACTGAAGCCCCATCACATTTTTTTAGTTTTATAATCATTTTTTTCTTTTATTGTCTACTGCTGTGCAAAAGGCTACCTTGAGAGCAAAAACGGTACAAGTCGCTGTGCAACGGGTAAACACAGAAAATGACTATGCAAAGTGCCACGCTTTTACATGCACATCCAATTATAACCTCTGATTATAGGTTGCCAAAGATGGTGACCTCAATTCTGGTTTTACTTCTGGATTCGCAAGCCCAATGGTTTTGAGACCTACTTAGCAGCTGACTTTCCATTGGAGCCTGCAATGCCCCTTGGCAATTTGACGTTTAGTTTGGGTGGCCCCGTATCAGGTGTCACTCACGACTATGCGAGCGAGAAGGGTCTGGGGCAGACTTCAGAATTTTAAGACATTCCAATGAAGAGCACCGAGGTCACCTACTCTGCCAGAAAAGGGGGAAACATTTGAGAGAGGATTTTGCTATCAGTTCCTACACATTCACCAAGGCAGTCAAATTTTTGAAGAACATTGTTTTCACTCCCTTTGTGGTCTCCACAGATGAAGTACAAGCATCTGAAGAAACATCAAAGTGCCAACCAGGGAAGTGCCCTTCACAAGAGTCAGCAGCAGAGGGCACTGAGCACTGCTCTCTTGTAACAAGAAAATAAAGCTGTTTATAAATAGCTGTGTCTTGGGGAGCAAGAATCAGTCTAAACCATGAAGAAATAAAAGTGGGAGGTCTCCTACTCATTTTTGGCTCTGTGCACACAGTTTTGCTTTCATTCAATTTCCATTTCAGATCATTTTAATTCACCAGCAGGAACCTTGGAAGACACAACAATTTCATTGCAGTTTCTGGAGCTTTACCAAGGCAAGGGTTGGTGACTCTGCCTGTAACATCACTACACACTGACTCACAACAGGCTTGCAGCCACTACAGAGAATACTACTGGGGACCTGGGGTTGCTTGTTACCAAAGTCGGAGCCTTCTCTATAGTGATGAATATCACCTTCTCCTGCCCTGGAGACACACTTCAGAAAAAGGTGCCCATAATAATCAAGATATTACTGCAGGGAAAAAAAAAGTCATCAGCTAGCACCAGGAGAAAAGCAATTACTCTCACCCAAGTTGAACAGTACTTTGTTATGTTCTCCTGAAGGTACTCCCCTACAGATGTAAAGAGCCTTATACATCAGCTTACAGAGCTGAACCTATGGCAGAATTTGTATTTAGCTCACTGCACATTTTGTTCCTTAGACTGTATTCTTTTCCTAGCATTCCTACATTTTAACTTTCTTTTTGCACCTGGTAAGAACCAGACTTGACAATTATAAAGCAATACCTACTTGTAACTTAATTATTACAAGCTTCTCTTGCATTTTTTACATTTGCAAATTTTTACTCTTAGCCAGGCACCAAAAGACTAATTTTAAATAAATTTAAGGTGCAAGACATTTTCTTTCTTTAAAGAAAATGATTTATTGAAACCAATTCATTTCAATTCTTACCTGGCACAAATCCACTGATTTGTTTCTTTGGTCCCTGAGAAAGCGATTGGCTAGACATGTCTGCATCCACTGAGAGAAGCGGTTGATTTCTGGCAGTGGCTTTCAGGGTGTTTTCTGCAGAGAAGTTTGCATCTGTGTTTTCAGTCAGTCCTACAGTCCTTTGCTGGGTAGTACCAAGGGCTGTATGTGTCACCGTCTTCCGACCTGGGCTGACTGTTTTAACAGAAACAAAAATGGTAATTTTTGTACAGAATTGAAGGAAAAGGGAGTGTTCTGATGGAAGACCCTCTGATATGGGCCTTGAGGCAGGCTAAACAACTTCCTCAGGTTCAGACATGTGATGAAATGTGAGTTCCAGATACATAGCAAGTTACCAATTGCCCGCTGTCAGGTGTTAAGCAAGAGTATACTCATGAACTCTACAGTGAAATCCAGCAACTGAAATATCAATGAAAGAGTGTGGCCATCGTGCCAATTCACCCTCTGATGATTTTTGTTCACTTAGCTCAGCATGGGCACATATTGAGGGTGACTAATGAAAGCGAATAGAACGATGGTGAATCAACTGGTTCCCCTACGTGCTCACACTTCCAGTGTTGCAGATTCTTGCAAGGTGTGTAACTGCACTTCGAAGCGAACCTCTGAGACACCCTTTCAGATCAAGACCAGGGTCCTTGTTTCCAGAATCACCATGCACGTAAAGAACGGCTCTTTTAAATGTTGAGAACTTTTAACACAAAATCTGCCATTTGGGGACCTTTGACAGTTTTGATATGCTTTGAAGAAAAGGGATTTAATTTCTGAGCATCTGCTGTATGCGGACATTAAACTTTCCCATGTGCTATTTCCAGTGAAGAGCTCTATGGTGGGAGCAAGCTGCTTGCTCACAGGGAGAGAGGCCGCCGAAGGGGCATCACTCTCCTTTGGTCATTCAGGCTGCGGGTACTTTCACAATCTATACTGTGGCCCGGTGCACTTACAGTTCTGGCAGAAAGTTTCATCCGATCCATCAGGGCACTGTCTCACGCCATCGCAAGCAAACGTGATGTCAATGCAGCAGCCATCATCACAGATAAACTGGTAGCGAGAGCAAACCCCAACACAGGCTGTTGAGAAACAATTCCCAAATTACCAAAAGAGAAATCCAGGCAGTAAATACTGAGTCAATGACTCAAATCTGCGGCACCAAGGAAAAAGCAAAACCATGCTATGTCAAGAAGGACCACAAATAAGGCAGAAAGTTGAAGAAAGGCCAGGCTCAGCTATATCATGCTATATTGACACAGAAGCTAACATAGCTAATAGCTGTTCCTGGCACCCTCATCACTATTCTGGCAATCTCTTTACTACAGGAATACTCAATCTGGAGGCTGCTGCACCTTACACCTTGTGCAGCACCCCTACAGCACTTGAAACTCTGCTGGCCTAAGCTGAAAGGAGATCTTCCCAGGCTTAAAAGACCCAGGACAGTCCTGAAAATAAATAAATGAAATCTCTATGGCTGTAACTGAATCTAACACATAATTCCTACTACATACCCATTCTGTATTTCTCACAATATGTTATTTTACATGCACATATATGGACAACACGGGATCTTTTATGGCATGTTTTCTGCAACCTAATTAAAATACTAAAAGAATGCTCGTCATTTATTTACATCAGCAATTCATTGACTCCAATACAGCACATGCCAGAACAGGACTAAGCACAAGGTCTCACAAGTGACCTTCACCAGAAAGAACTGATTGCTGCCTGCTTTAATATTTAGATTCCCCTGGAATGGAGAGTGCCCTGGACATTTCATTTTGCATACTCAAAGCTGTCCTGAAACCCATTCTGACCTTGCAATTATCAAGTGTTTACATCCATGCTTTTGTCTTTCCAACAGCGGTGTAGTTCATTGCTTTCTAAAGCACCATCAAATTCAGTGTTCGGTTAATGTTGTAACAGCAAATCGATTTGCATAAGGAAGTCACAGCCTTTGGTTGTTATCCTGCTATGTACCAAAAAGCGGCGCAATGCTAAGGTAAGTATGGCGGGAACACAGGTGCCTGTTTAAAACCCCTAAAATCATACTTAGAAAATGCATTTCCTAAACTTCAGCACTAATAATAGCACAGGTCTTGCATGCATTAAGGCACTGGGCACTGGTTTAACTATAGCAGTAGCACTTGAATTGCAAACGTACTTGGGCAATTAGAAAAAGAAAAAAGGCAGCAAATCCTCTATGTGCTCCATCCAAAAGATACCACAGATACCCACAGCAGCAAATAAATAAACCAGCAAACCTCTCTGGCTGCTTTAGCCGAATTAAACGTTAATGAATACAACTCTATCATCTGTTACTGGAATACAGGCATTATTAAGCAGACTCGTAACTGTTGTTTTGTAATACCAATTCATTGCCACAGGGACTACCCTCTCACATAGAGATATTGCACTGGTGCAGAGCAAAGTTTTCACTGGTTCAGCTGAACATAGTGACGATGCTAATTAACTTTTATTTTGTGCCACAGCAGCAGATCTGTATTAGCAACCTGCTAATTACAAGGCAATTAGAAGTTATTACATTAAAGACTGCAGAACTGACAGCCTCTGAAACCTAACTTACTTTCTACCTTTTATGCTTTTTACATGTTTCTTGGGTTCCGAGTTTAAAAATGATGGGTCAATTCCAGTTTCAGTTTCCCCAGTAACATAAGGCTTTGATAACAACCATTACACAGAAAAGCTTAAATGCATGAAAACAAGATACAATCCCATCTTTTAGACTTCAGATGCAGGTCAATATTATTATTAGTCTGTGCCTCACACATACTATTAACTGATTTTAACTGGGTCTTCCCTATAGCACAAGCCCTGTCATGTCGCATGCACTCTCTGACTATACAATGAACTGTTACAATGTGCCTGATACATATGGCAGTATTTCATTTTTCCAACCCTGCATGCTTATTAGCAATACAAGGATGAACATTTAACTGCTTGAAAGTATTATTGCTATAACAAACAAGTGATGCTTGCTTGCTTCCTCACTTTGAAACAGCAATTCAAAGCTGAAAGAGATGTCATTATGTAATGAATAAGGGCAAAATAAAACACTAGAAATAGAGAATAAGATTTCTGCCTCCATCAAGACGCTTGCTCTGAATACCATACCCTGGGTGTCACACAGGCAACGGCTCCAGTCATTTTCTCACCTACTGCAGAATGAACCATGGGCAGAATGGTCACAGAGACGTTGTCAGAGCTCCGCTGACCTGCAGTGTCTGTCACAGTTAGCTGGAAAATATACCCGCCTTCCTGAAGGTGAGACAGTTTCAGTGTTCCTGGTTGCGGTACCTGATTAAAGAAACACAGTGAAAAAAACGATGTTGGTATAAAGGATCCCTCCATAAACTTCTAGGAATAGGGAGCTCATTTCTGTACAATGCTTCTCACGCAGATTAAATACTTCTCTTTTAAGTCTAGCCAGCCCACTCAAGCATGTGTATCAACATGTAACATTTTGATCTTTTTTTTGCATCCATTTGTAAAAATAAACACACTTAACATTTATGTACTGTTTTTCATGGTACACTCAGTTACCTGGAGCTGTGGATCTTAGCACTGGAGAATAAATGGAAACATACATTTAACTCAATTTCTCAGTAATTAGAAATGTAATTTTAGAGGGTAGGCAGTAAAATATTAGAGTATTTTGCTCTCTATAGAGTTAGTCTGTAGACAATATACATGTACACACAGAAGTTACTTTTGCTATATATTGATTTATGATAAGGTGACTGATAGCATTGCTTTATTAATAAGACTGCCCACCTCTGTCCAGTATGACATTTGATATAGTCACGTACAACTTTTACAAATTGCTGGACTGAATTTTTCCATGTCCCATGCTGAATTTCCATACCCTGCTCTGAACCAGAAATAAGTTCATCTATAGTGAGTGACCTAAATATTAGGTTTCAGAAAGTCATGTGTTACAAATACAGACACAACTTACATATTGGATTAGATCATTAAGAAATTAATAAATAACTTATTTTATGATAATTTAAAACAGGTACCAAACTGGCATTAATAGTACAATAGTAATTTAGAAGTAAGTTTGTATAAAATATGTGATATTTGTAAATGTTGAACTTTTTTTAACCTTGTGACAATTACCAGTCACAAATAACTCCAGCTGTCTGAGAATTCAGTAACACATACTTCAGTAACTACAAAAAAGCGCTGCAGGTTTATTGGACATGTAGTGCATTTTTACAAATGAAGCACACAGGGCTATTTTTATGAGTAATTGAAAGGTACATTAAAATCCTCTGTGATTATCTTTACTATTAAAACCAAAATTAATTGAAGATCTTTGGTTTGCTTATTTAAAGTTGCTTTTCATGCCTAAAAGAGAACAGGAATTTTTGAAAATATGATAATAGAATCCTAGACCTAGCTTTATAGCAGGATGATGCATGCATCATTCAATTTTCCTAACTGAAATTACTTTCCTTTTCTATTTATGCGAATGCACTCAGTTATCTGATCATGCTGTTCATTACCTCCTGATGGAGTATATGACCCCTTAGAATTTTATTCTTTAGTGTATTACAGAAATAAATATGCTCTAAAAAACACCTGCTGCTGCTCACCATGACTGCTGGGAGAGCAAATACGATATTTAAAACTCATGAGCCGTGGAGTCCAACTCTCTTCTCAGTGCAGAGGCAGAGAAATGCCACTGTCTTCCAAATATGCCACCACTCCTCCTGGCGACCTCTGTGCTTTGCTTTTTGTCTCCGTCCTGCCCTGAAGAATGCCCAACTGTACCTGCTTTCTTACCAACTTTGGCTCAAACTAGACAGTAAATTTCCAGATAATCAGGATTTTAAAAAAACCAACTCATAATTGTCCCTAAGTGTCACGGAACTGCACAGCTACAGCATGTGGGTAGCAATCTGAGAAGCAAATTATCTAAGAAGCAATAATCAGTCACAACAGAAAAAACATTTTCCACTGGCTTCCTTCTACAATACGATAAGATCTCTTTATAGCAGTCCTTCCCCCTCCTCTGCCTTCTATTTATTCTTTGGTATATAAGTGCAATGCAACAGCTGCCTTTTATCTTATTTAAACACAGGCCCATTCTCCCTGGTAGCTATGGATTCATACATCATTTTCTAAGAATAAATGACATGAAATCCAGTAACTTCAGGACAGCAACTAAAGCACTAAAGACAGCAACTGAAGATTGTATGAAAAAAATCACAATTATTAATTCAACTCTAAAAATTAAATTATCATGGATAATCATCAGGGTACATATCTGCAGGAGAAATCCCTGCTGATTTGAACACAATGGAAAAGTATTTAAGCATGAACGTGTGTTAAATTTGTTTTCCATTATCAAATATAAAGAAATCACCAAGATTAATGTGAATTTTGCAAGTTTAAATGGATATAAGACTTGTCTCTATTTTATGGAGTGACTTTGAGTAAAAGTAAAAACATGAACTTTGTATTTTTTAATTAACTTCTAAATATTGTATTACTCTAGATATATTACATCACAGATTAATTTAAAGAGTATTTAACTGCTATTTAAAGAAAATAATGCTGCAAAAGGTCAGATTAACAACTCTTGATAATAAAATGTTCGTTTTATCCAGATGCAACTATTGCAATAGTTGCAATAGCAACTATTCTTAAAGCTTTGTTCAGGTCTTTTCTATGTATTATGCTGTTCACACTCCTTATCAAAGCCTTTTGTCCTTTTAATTTTCAAGCCAATAAAATAATAAATGAAGATAAACAAACTCACAGCGGTCTTTGACATGACAGTTTCAAACTGCAATACAGCCTCAAGTCATTCAGAACTGGCTGACTGCAGTCACCCTTCCAAAGATGTGGATCTTGCAGTAGAAGACAGAACTTTCAAAAGCACGCAGCACTGCCTTAACTAATACTTTTGAATAGCCCTGCTGTGTTTTCTGTGAGGACTATATTTATAAAAAGTTACTTGTGCATAAATTTCAGTAAGTGTTCACCAGAGAAACCCAATTGTCTTCTTTGGGTTCATCCAGCAGCACGTTTCCTAACTGTGACATGGTGATCTTCAATTACCTACACATTACCTACACTGCCCTCCAGGAGACTAACGAATACCCAATTGCTCCGTTGGGTTTTTCCATGGATGACAATTTTAGGTTTCAATGCATTTAGCTAGCTCTTTGTGTTAGGCGAAACTCTGGTTTGTTCCATCATTACACATCTTGAGTAACTTTTTGCTGATATTGGTATTTTGTCTTTGATATTACTGAGCTGAACAGACATAAGCAGCAACTGTCAGGTACTGCACGTGGTGGCACTGGCACACATGGCCTCTTGGGTTTTGGACTGCTCCTGTTGCTGATCCTGTCCTGTTTAAACTCTTCCTATCCATTGGCAGCATCTCAGCAACAGTAAGGTCTATGGTCCACTCCCTCTTCCCTTTACATGTCACTCCCACTCTAGGTGGAGTTCCCAGTGTGCCCTGAATACTGTGGGCTGTGAACAAACTGTGAGTAGACTCTATGGGTTTGAGACATTTTTCCTTTCCTTTTCTGCTGCTCCTAGAGCATTCACAAAGAAGGGTAGGATGGAGAATCTCTCTCTGGATGGTTTATTTTAAGTTGAAACCCAATTGCAGCAGAAATTGTATGGATGTAATAAAACAGCATCCAAGATATCTCATAAGGTCTACATCACACATTTCTCTGCAGTTTCTCCATAAGCATTGACAGAAGACTGTTGGTGAAAACACCTTATTATTTTTAGTAACAGAATTACTGAGGCGTCTCTAACCTCGATCACAGAAGCCAAAAACCAAGCGCAGTGAGCACAAACAATGCTGAAAGAGAGCAGAGCTGAAATACAGCAGAGTATTAGCATCTACTTGTTTGCTGCTGGCTGCCTCATGCCATCCTGGATAGAGATGAACTGTATAAACCGCTAGAAATAATCACTGGAACAAACTCCCCAGGGACACGGTATTGTCACCATCAGTGGAGGTTTTCAAGATGTGATTGGACAGATAAGGTAATCTCATCTAGGGTCCTTGTCCCATGTTGGACCAGATGATCTTTTGAGGTCCCTTCCAACCTGGGCTGCTCTACATTTCTATGAAATAAATGCTCAAGTTGTTCAGTCATGCTAATTTTGGTGCCTAGTAGTCATATCCATTTGAATATATTTAATATTTTTAGCTCTACATTTAAAACTGTATGAACACAAGAATCTGCAAGTAACTGGCCATGTGTGAGACTGCACGTGTACCTTCATTTCAAGCGATGAGTCACCTTGCAGCAGCGTCCACTCGTACTGCACAATTCCACGGTCATCTGAACTTTCTCGGCCATCCAAAAGCACCCAGTCGACAGGGGACTGCAGTACAATATCTTGTCCCGCCTTGCACCGTGGAGGCTCGTCATATTCTTCTTCTTCTTCAATAAAAAAGAGAAGCTCAGTTATTTATCAGGGGAAGCTGAGTGATTATTTACATAAAACATATTTTTTCTTGGTTAAGGTATCGATTCACCACTGTGCAACTTCCTGAAAGACAGGACATGTTCATTAGTGCACATTTTGTTAAGCGAAGTAGTATCTACTTAAATTTTCGTTAACTGTTCCATATTCAATGATGTCTTCAGGAAATAACTGCTACATTAGAAGCACATGGCATAGAAAACCTCTCTATGTACATGGATGTTTCACTAATACAACAAACAGGATTGCTAGCATTAGTGTAGTTTTTTAATCTGAACTAAGGAAAATGGATTTAAATATGAATTACATACATATTCAGATGGCAGTTAGTGCACACCTTTTATAGCACTCTGCATAACTTCAAAGGCTTTTAGTCTCTTTTTATAATACATCATTACAGGAATGAAAGACTTATTTAACATAAAACTGGCATCCTGGTGAAGCAGTGCACATAATGATTAAAAATCATCAGAAATTACCACCAATTTTAAGTGCCTAATTTAAGACATTCAAAGCTTGATTTTCAGACTATTTAGGATTTGTACCATTTTGCTATATTCAAAGTACAATTCTTATTGATTAAAATTGTGAGTACTAAGTACTTTTGCCATCAGACCACAAGTTTTTTGGGTTAGACTAACAAAACCCATGATACGTTCAGTGACATGGCCTGTGAGAAGCGGTTTAAGTCATTTGCTCTGCAACCTTCAGGCAGTGCAGGGAAGAGAGAGGGACAAAATCTAGTTCTACAAGTTAGCATTTGACAACTTTAGCCACAAGATTGTATCTTTCTGCAGTTCCCCGCTCAAGTTTCATTCCTTCTCTGAGCACGGGATGTTCCCAGCACCCTGAAGTGCCAGGGTGCTTTCTGCTCTTCAACCTCTGCAAAGGATATCCTGTAAAGGATACTGATGTTAAGCTCAGAAAGGCATCCACTGAACACAAGGCTGTACCTTCACTTAGCGTAGGCAGAGCTGCACAAGGAAAGAAAAGGCGCTTCCCCATCAGCGTAGGGATTCTCCCTTGCACGTGCTCCACTCCAGTTTCAAGAACTTGCCCCAAGGCACGGAGCTCATCGGAGCAGTGGGACAATTTTTTATCGCTGACTGAACAGCAAACTTTTTATTTCTTGTTTTTCTCAGTAGGTGGTAACCATAGAAAATTTCAAGGCAAATTGAAAAAGGAAAATTTACAAATAACTGAAAACAGGGTCTAATAATAGAAAGTATGAAACAGTCCTTGCTCATCCAGCTGGCACAGGAAGCTTTGCCTGATTTGTATACACTCAGTTCTCAAAAACAACTTTGTTTAAAAAGCAACATTTAGGTGCAGAAAAAAATACTCATTGTTAATAAACACCATCATTATGGTGCCAGGGCAACTTTTCTTTGGTATATATGAGTTATGTACAGTCTTCGCATGATTATTTACTTTACTGATCACTGTCAAAAAGAGACCCACCTGGGTCTGAAACAGCACAGCCTGTTCTTCCACTTCTACCTTGGAAAGTGGCTTCATGTCACCTGTCTGGTTTAAATGACTCGATCAATGCCCTGCAGGGGCAGAGACAAGCCCCAGTTCCCCTGGGCTCTAAGCAATAAGGATATTCTCTTCCCGGACTAACTTTATACACCAGCAGCCTGAGTTGCAATGGCAGGACCACTTCATGTTGGAGCAGGTCACAGAAATTCACGCCAGCTCTTTGCTAAAGATGAGCGAGGGACCACACTCAGGCCTCTGGTCCCAAAGGATGGAGGTACCATGCCTCTGCTTGTAAGCCACCAGAACATCTTCAGAAAGGTAAATCAATGGCAAATCAGCTCATCTTTTGCTCTAGTAAAGAAAAAATTGGCGTGAGAGAGACATCTGGCATGGGAGGAGACAGCCTATTGAGCTAAAGATTCTTTTTCCACAGCAAAGTTTTAAGCAGTGGAATACATTATCCTTAGCAAGTGAAACACCTCCAAATCTGGGGAATACATGCTTCTGAGAAGTCAGCATAAAAAAACAAGGAGGCATACTGAGGAGCCACTTACAACCACCGTTCACGGGAGTAATGGACTATCAGCCACAGGTTAGCAGAAAAATCAAGCTCAGAAAGCATCTTTTAACTTCTGTTTCTAACTTTTATTTATGTTGAACGTAAATAAGCAATATGAAACTGATATACCAGATCAACACTCAGGTGCTGGAGCCGGCTGCTTTCTAGAAAAGGGGCTGCAACTTTACGAGCAACACTTTTTTCTTTGGGGGGGAAACATTACAGGCTTAATTTATTCTGCTTCCTCCATCCTTTATACAAACTTGGCCTGCCAATAATGAAGCTGCCAGCTAGCTGCCTGAATGAAGGCTTTGTTATAAAAGGTTATTTCACTGCCGATTCCTGAATGTCTTTGATATTAGTTTACCTTAATGTTGAATCCTTCCATTGCTCACCATTAGTGAGTAGCACAGAAGGAAAATCAGATATTTCTGGTGAGGCACTCAAGTCCTCTTTCTTTCTACATCAAAAATTTAAAAATTTGCCTAACAAAGGCAAAACCATTACCTCTTCTTTCAGTATAGGCATATGGGGTTTCACTGTTAACACAGCACAAACTGCCTGGAAGTGCAAAGTAAATCCACAGCCAAACCAGCACAAACTGGGCGTAAAGTGAAGGACTTGGATTTACACTGAAATGGTCAGTCTCAAAAATTCATCCCACCACTGCCAGTTCTGGAAGTACACAGAGATACACTTGACCTGAGAAATACATATCTGTCATTAATTGCTCCCAGAATTAAATACACAATTGGTTTTGGTTTACTGAAGATCCTTAACATAAATAAAACCACAACACCCTAGAGATCACTGTATACTAATGCTCAGAAATATTTTGGAATTATGAGGACAGCATGTTTATGGATAAATGTTGGTTTGGGATTATCAAAAAGAAAACAGCAGAAGACTCAACACCACAGTACTCTGAAAAAAAAACCAACAGGTAAAACGTGATCCCCTCGTGAAAGAAAATCTTGAAATGAAAAGCGCTTTCCTAAATTTCCTAAATTCAATCATGGGGTGACATAAGGGAAAAGAGATGTGCCTTCATTGTCCTGTGATGATGTACTGTTGTCCAGATTAATTTTTCAATGTAATTCAAGAATGCAGTGGTAACATAACATCAGACAGCAAAATAATTCAATCTTAATTTTATCTCTCCTGGTCTATGTCACGGCTGACAGATGTTTGAATAAAAGTTCATTTTCCTTCGTGGCTCTGCTTCAGCTCCACTGTAATTGCATTAAGAAGTCATAATCCCCTGTTTCCGATACAACCATCACCCACAAGGCAGACTTTTAAATAAACCCAACACGACACAGAGCAATTTGCAGATGAGGAATTGAAATTGCCTTGCAAGCCCAGTGCTGATAGTCATGGAAGCTGCCAAAAAGGCATGGCATTCAAGAATTCCAGAATTCAAGAACTCAAGGAATTCAAGAAATTAAACATTTCTAATAGGTATTGTTTGAACAATAGTATTATTTATATCGTGCCATAACTGCACTCTACATTAGGGCCAGTTTTAATGGAATTAAGGCAGTTCAAAATGATGAAGGACATTTGAAGATATTTTCAAAGGTTTTCAAAGAAGTCTAATTCTCTGTGACTTTGATGTAAAATCTAGTCTTAAGCCTTCTATCTTGCAAGTGCATACAGGGTTATAAAACACAATTACCCAAAAGTTGCTACATAAGTAATACTGCAGAACTAATACTTTCCCTGTTGAAAATGTGAAAATCATACCTGTGGTTTTTCTGCTACCTTAAGCTTGCCTCATCTTTACTGCCGTAAATTCTTCCCTATAGCTCTCTAGTTTATCTGCCCATGCACTTTGCAAAAAATATTTAGGCATCGTAACTCCTCTAAAAATTGAGCCTCTGCTCTCTCTTATTTCCAGGGGATTCCCGTTGGCATTCTCCTAACAGGCAGGACTGGACGGACCTCAAGCCTGAGGTCTCCCCTGCCAAGGGAGCAGTACTAGCAGGCGTGATCTGGACACAATTTTCATTCAAACCACCACTAGGTTTTCTTCATGTTGCATGCTGTGACTAATTTACTTCAGTTGAGATGTATCGCTGAAGAAGATGAAGAGGAGGACATTTAGGAAAGTATTGTCAACAGAAGGTAATGAAATTAAGACAAAATGAATTAAGATGCAGCTGTTCAACAACAGGAGGTGGGGGAGTGCAAGTAAGTTCTTTGGATCAGATGCTAGGAAACAGACTCCAAATTTAGAAATCCAGACTTGTTTTCATCTACAGCGGCTTGCTCTGGACTATGTTGTTCTTAAATACGCTTCAGGGTTGAACAAACTGCTGCTTTTGATGTAGTCTGGACTCCAGAGGCGGTTATATAGAGTCTCCATGCTGCCTCTAGACTACTGGTGAGATATGCTTGTCTTCTTCAGTCTAGCTCTCAAATTCTCAAGCAGGGAAAATTCTGAATTAAGTGAATGAGAAACCCGCTTAGGTGATAACATTTGGACAGCACCCCCAAGAAGAAGGGTATGTGCTTGCTCTCGAGCTACTGCACCAGGTTCTGGCATAGCTGGCACCAGCAGTTCACACTTTCCGGGGTGCCCAGCACCCCCAGTTTCCCTGGGGAACCTGATCCGTGCAGCCGGGACCTGCCTGGTCCCCCCGGGGGTGCGGTGCCCGTGAACATGCCCGTCCCACCGGCCGGCTCCCGACTACCGGCCAGCTGGCGCGGTCACTCCCAAGGGTTCCGCAGAGGCAGAGGTGTGAGGGCCGGGTGTTTCCAAACTCGCACACTCCGCAAAGCCCTCGCACCCTCGGGCATGGCTGGGCCGCCTCTCCCGGCTCAGGGGGGCCCGCCGAAAGGCTGGCGTCCTCGTCCCCTCCTCCCGCGGGCGATGCCTCACGACCCGGGCGCCCGTTCCCGGCACCGGGGAAACCGCACGGACGGCTCCCCTCCTCGCCAGCGGCTCCACGGCGCGGGGCAGCAAATGGCGGCGGCGCCGCGGCGAGCGGGCCCGGCCGCCGGCCCTGCCCGCCCCCGCGCGGAGGGCCGGCTGCCGCCATTTCCCTCCGCCGTGGGGCCGCCGCTCCCCGGGCCACGGCGCGGCCCCGGCCGGCGCCACCCTCCCCGCACGAAGCCATCTTGGGCCGGGCCCCGCGCCCCACAGCCCGCGGCGGCCCTTACCCGGCGGCGCGGCGGGCGGCGGCGGGGCGAGGCCGGCGGGCCGGCGGCTGTA
The DNA here is from genome assembly GCF_018139145.2 of Gymnogyps californianus. Classification (NCBI taxonomy): domain Eukaryota; kingdom Metazoa; phylum Chordata; class Aves; order Accipitriformes; family Cathartidae; genus Gymnogyps; species Gymnogyps californianus. The sequence goes on from NC_059473.1 coordinate 55,932,281, forward strand.
GGTGCTGTAGCCGCGGTGCGGGGCGAAGCGGCAGACGGGGCGGCCGCGGTGCGTGCAGTTGAAGAGGTAGCAGCCCAGCGGCGCCGCCGCCGCCGCCGCCGCCCCCCGCGGCCGGCCAGGCCCCTGCACCACGGCCAGCGTGCAGCGCGGCTCGGCGCAGCAGGCGTCCAGGCACTGCCGCCAGCCCGCCACGGCGGCGGGGGCCCGCAGGAAGGTGGCGCCGGCCGCGATGGAGTCCTTAGTGCGGATGATGGAGTCGGGCCTGGCGGAGAAGCTGCTGCCGCCGCCGCACCGCTCCCCGCCGCCGTCCGTCGCCGCCGCCGCCGGCGGCCCCGGCTGCTCCTGCTGCAGCTGCCGGCGAAACTCCTCCAGCAGCGACTCCACGCCCGAGATCTGCGAGCGCAGGTCGGCCAGCGGCGCCGCGCACCGCCCGCCCGGCAGCACGGCCCGCCCGCCCAGCGCCGCCAGCAGCACCAGCACCAGCGCCGCCATGGCCCCAGGCGGGAGCGGCGGCGGCGGCGGCGGCGGCGGGAGCGGCTCCCCCCGCCGGCACCCGCGAGCGCGGCGCGGGGAGGCGCCGGCCCCGCCCGGCTGCACGAGGCGGCGCGGCGGCGCTCAGCACCCGCCGCCCTGAACAGCTCCGCCGGGCGGGGCCGCCGCGGGGCCCGGCCCCGCCCCGATCCCGGCCCCGCCCCCGCCCCTCCCGCGGGCCGCACCGCCCGGCGCCGGCGCGGAGCCCCTCGGCAAGGGGCGGGCGGGCGGGCAGCGGGTATCGTTCCTCCGCCGCGCCGCCTCCTCCCAGCGCCTTAGGGAAGCGGATTTCCCTAAAAACGGGCCTTAAATGGGCCCCCTTGGCAAACGCGTCAGGGAGGCTTCTGCGCACGTCGCTTGCCACTTGCGCAAGCCACCGGGCATACGTAGTTGGAAGGGACTCCATGCAGCGAGGTAACGCCGACAAATAATTGGGGTAGGTGGTTACTGAAACCGCTGGTGGTTGTGTGAACGTGAGGAGACAAAACAAAACAAAACAAAACGAAACAAAACAAAACAAAACAAAAAAAAAGAAATTGCGGAGGGCTCCATGCCAGGTGTAGCATTTCTGCTCAGAAATTAAGAAAAAAAGCCCAACAGTCAAAAATGTAATGAGCAGAGTTGTGACTTCTTCAGTTTTAGCAAAAAATCCCAGATGGGATCTTAATCACCCAAGATGGTGGTAAAGAGCTGCTCATGCAAGTTTTTGACGTAAAGGCTAAATGAGTTTTAGAGAAATGCTTCAAATTAAAAATCATCAGTTTTGCATCTGTCATAACTTTTGTTTTAATTGTATAACGAAATTAAGGCCTTGCTGATTCTATGACACAAATTAATAACAGTAAGACCTCCCTGAAAATCAGCAACCCTCAAAACAACTGCTTTATTTTTTTTTGTAAGATGAATGGAGCCTCAGAGTGTTCGAATGGCACATTGAGAACTATCTACTAGCAGTCAGAAACATAAGCATGCTAGTAAATGCATAGAGATGGTGATGGGCTTTGCACTGCATACAAAGGGGTGGTGTATGTATTTTTTCTTTAGTAACGAGAGGTCAAGCAGTAACTCTGTGTTTCCGTGTTGGTTTGTTTCATTCTTGCAAGCTTCTTTAAACATAGACACATACATTTCTTGAGTTACTGGAAAAGTCTTAATAGCTGCATCAAAAAAGGATCATTATGGCAGGGTATTTTGAATATCCTTCATATTTTGGGGTTGTTTTAGGCCATGTTCCCAGCATAACTCAGAATTGCCTCCAAAACAAATCTACTTTAATATTCAGCCATCATGGGCCCTTAGGTGTTGCCCAGGAAATTCGCATGCGGCTTACGCTTTGGATCATGATTTTTCCTCCTCCTCCTCCAAATCTAGTGGACGGTAGTTCAGTGTTTCTTTGAAGCAGGTTGGCCCATCAGCAGTGAAGCTTTTCAAGATTGCTTTTCTCTGGCTATATGCTCTGTGGGTTCTCTAGATTTCTAGAAATTATGTTTTTGAGACTTCCATTTCCTATCGAATTTAGTTGAAACTGGTCAGTGCATTCAGAGGTTGTAGGAGGATGGAGCAGCTAGACAGTAGGATGGTATAATCCTCATTTCCTTTGAAAATCAGGCTAAACTGCCATGATTCTATCGTTTAGGAAAATTTTGGAGAGGTGATCAATCTATTTATAACAGAGATAGTGGCTGTGAAGCACTGATTTGCCAGCAGTGACACTGGTTTGCTACTGCTCTGCTGTTGCACCCTCTGATACTACTTGTGCTGCCAGAATGTAAGAAATAAATAAAAGTCATACCACCGTTATGGCGGCTGAAGTTGGCAGAGGGAGCAAATGCACCAGGTCATCACTTCCTCATAGTCACCAAAGATTTGGGGTCCTCTGAGCAGAAGCTCCTGGTTCTGGATCAGCACGCAGCCAGTGTTGGTTAGCGGGGGCCCATTTACAGGGCATAGAGGGTCGCTCATGCCACCACCCTTGGTGCACCCAGTTCTACCAGAAAGGTGGCCTCTGGTTGTCAGCAATGGTGCCAGCACCTCTGGAGAGGCAGGTTGTTCTTGCAGAAACCACTGAGAGAAATGTTGGCTTTCTGTTGCTTTATAACGAGGAAGCCGTGGTTGGAAGATGTCCCCAAGGAGAGGAGGCTCTTCTTCAAGCAGGTGGGCATTTAAGAGGTAAAGAAGGGTATGGCTAAAGAGAGGTGACTGTACTGTTGGTTTGCTTCAGGCGCTTTTGCCTGTTTGATGGTTAGTAGATGTCAAAGCGTTTTCCGGAGTTGGGATAAGGATGACATGCTTACATTTGTGCTTGGAAGTGTTGAGGCCATCCTCAGATTAGCTTCTTGAGCAAGAATGTGTAAGTGCAGCAGATTTTTTTGTATTGATGCTGCAGCAGAACTTTTTTTGTTGCCTAATTTTCTTGGCTCAGAACGCGTATCTCGTTACCTTGGCCTTGTGAGAAAGATGACATCTGTAGTCATGCTGAGCTTTTTTCAGAAGGTGGCAGCAGCTTATTACTTATATAAAATAGAATGCTGCTAGATGTTAATGTCTGCCTAAGTGTAAATAAATACTTATACTTGATTTCACATTTCTTTACTGGTTCATTGTTGTAAGTGCCTTAGATTTTCTTTAGGTTGTGGAGTGCAAATCAAAATTAATATTTAGTTTATAGTAATACTTAAGATATTTTATTCCTGCCTATCATTGAAGTGAAATTTTGGGATGGTTTGATTTTCAAGCAGAGGGCATTAGAGATTCATAAAGGTGTTTGTCAGGTTTTAGTTCTTTTTCCCTTTTCAAAGGATAAACGCATGTACTACAGTTTATTGTCCAAAACATGCACTTCGTAAGACATGGGACAGTTAAAGAGACTGCTAGCTTTCTTTTCCAAAGTGGTGATTAGACAACACATATATTCTTTACGTCTAAACAATACCTGGCAGAATAATACAGGAATTCAGAATTCATGAATATTCATGTTTCCAACCATCTGTTGATTAGTTTCAATCTCTATTCATATTCAGAATTCATAAATCACTGAAACTATGGGAGTAAGAGATGAGTGCATCTGCTTTTCTCTTCCTTTAGATACATTTTTTCCAAAATAAGAGAAGAACAGGGATAAAAAAGGCAGGGGAGAGAAAGGCAATGGAGTAGGATGGAAAGAAATGGAGTAGGCAGAAAGGGAGCAGGAAGAAAAGGCAAAGTTACATCCAGGCTTCCCCATCTGAAATGCTTTCCTATGGACTCGTGTTTCCTTTTTTGTTGGAATATGTGCTTAGAAAAAGAACTATGTCTTCCTTTTCATTTGATGTCATCCAGATGCTCTGCAAACAGTAAAGACATAATGCAAATGTTATCTGCAGAAAATGTGTCATCGGCATGACGCTGTCATTAAACACGTTTTCTCTGCTCCAGCTTGCTTGTGAGAATCTGTCGAGTAAACACCCATGATAGATACAAATCAGCTCGGATGCTGGAGTGGACCGTTGATTGACAGCTGAGTTTGAGCAATTTGCCCACGAATGAATTGAAGTGATAACCTTTTCCTTGCAGCTTGAAGATTCAGGTTTCTGACCGTGAGAGTGAGAGTGAGAGCCGAGGCGTTCAGCAGAAATTAGAGGGTAGGCTGGTAAATGTTAGCAGTGGGAGCAGAGGAATTACAGGTATATAACTCAGCTTTTGTGTTTTGTCATTTTTTAATATTTCCCATCCCTCCCAATCAAAATTGTGTAATGCTATGGTACAGGTGTTATGAAAACAGCAGGAGGAATCATTTTTCAAACTCCTAAATTAAAAATGTAATGTAATAATGAAAATGTTTCATAGAATATTGATTGTATGTACATCCCACGGTGATGCAAGTTAAAAAGGTACAACCAGTTACAGCTTGAGACGGTTTTAGTCCAAGTATGGTAAACAGTTTTCCTTGCGCTCTTTAAGAAGACAAAAGTAGCCAAGCCCAGTCTTGGCAGTGTGTGTGAGTGTGTATAATTGTGCTTGTCTTTCTACTGCTATATTAAATATCAGTGTACAAAAAGTGAGAGCTCTGCTAATTGACAAAGTGGAATATTATTAACAACCCCCCCTCCTTTCTATATGCCTGACTGTAATTGTGCCTAACACAAACCACATATTTTACTAAAACAGAGAAGGAGACAGAGAATGAAAAAAAAGGCATGAGATACTGTTTTTGAGAGACCGTTTCCCACTAGCAGCGGTGGTAAGGATCAGGCTGAGAAAGAGACATCAGGTGATTACTTTAACATTACGTTTGTACGTGCCGTGGTTGCTTGTCTGCCCAGATACTGCATAATTGACTGCACAGCATTAGCCAGGCACCACGTGGTATGAGCACAGCTACTCTGACGAAAGCAGCACTGTGGCTCTGGTACCGAGATAAATCTTTTAAAAAAAAAAACAAAAACCAATCTCCTTGTAAAGAACGAGGATGGGTAGGGTTGAGAAGGGGGGAGCCTTTCTGTAAAGTGAATTTATTAATTGTGTTTATTACCTGGTATAAGGTGAAATTCACTGTGAGAGGAGAGGTCACATAATGATCGTGCTCATTGCTGCTGAAGTATAGGCACTACTAGGGTGAACTGACTGTTTCATCAAAATGAAAATCATGCATGGATGTGAGCAGGGAAAAAAGAGATAGGGTAAAGCTAAGTAAAGAGATCCTAATATTGCTGACAGAATAGTACTGCTCTTACCACATTTCTTAGCTGGATCTTGGAAAAACACATTTCTTTTCAACTTGGAATCCACCAAATGCTCCTTCTGCATCCTTCTGGTCAGTGCAATAGCACTGGCAGCTGCTTCTTTGGGCATGAAGGCTGTAAAACTGCAGTCTGAGAGGTGAAGGACAGTTGTGATTTTATTTAAAAAAAAAATGACTCCAATACTTCTCTGGGAAAGGCAGTATGAGAGCAGTAGATTTGTAACTGGAATTTCAGCCAGTTCTGTAGAGGTATGTTACCACTGATTTACAAACAGTAGAAACCTAATTTAACAGCAGAGCCCAGGTTAAGCTAGGAGTAGAAAAAGTCCTTTTGCTTATAAACAGCACCATTAATAGGGGAATGGTTGAGAGAATGAAGATGGGTCAATATTACGTGGTTTTTTACAGTCAGCATATTTTAACCTTTGAAGACACTGACTCTGCCTATATTTGTACTGGAGCAGAACAACTTGTGCTCCAAGGTGTTAGCTAAGCAAAGATTTGTATAATCTGTTTCCACCAGTCAATGAAAAAATTTCCTACTGCATAGTGAAAACGTGGAAAACTATTTCATGTACTGGCTAAGAGTAGGTAACTGACAGCCTAAATCCTTTATACTTGGATTTTTTTGAAATACACGAAGCTTTGATATTATGCACAAAACTACAAAGGATCACTTCCCAGAAGGAAAATATCTAGCTGAAAAATTGACTCATCGCTATTTCAGACACGCGTTCTTGTGCGGTATGGTATGTTGATAAAAATCAATTGGGTAATAAGCTCATGAATCGTGAGTCAATGGAACCTGGTGGCAGCCTTGATGTTGATCAATAATGTCAAGATTTTGTAACAGGTTACAAAATAATAGCGGGCTCCGCAAATGCCGCTGAATTAGCGAATCAACTGGATGTGACCACCAACACTCCTTTTTCTATTAGTGACTCCTTCTGATTTTTCATATAAAGGGCAAAGAAGCCAATTAGTTGATCATTGGGAGCAGTTTCATATGGAATTCTTCCTTTATACACTCTGAATTTCGCATGCCGCTCTTAAATGAACAATTTTGAACTTTTCGGCACTTCTTTCTTTTTGGCAGTTTTAAAACTCTTCAGAAAATACAGGGCTTCAGGAATGCTTGCAAGGGCAGTAGACTGTTCGCATCTTTATTGATTCTACAGGAAAACAGAAATGTAATGATGATAATGTTTAACTTAATGGCAACAGTAGAAATCATGAGCTGACTGGACAGCTTGATCTGCAGTGGAAGACGTCAGTCACCTTCACTCTGTTCTTTTTAAGGCTTCCTTTTAACATCCATTACAAAATACAAAACTCACTTTAAACTCAAATCTACTTCCATTTTCTTCCCAGATGCTTCTGTTCTCTGTTCTTTTCCCGGGGATGTTAAACAGTAGAAATGGGTCTAGCAACCATTATTGATAATTTTAACCCATTGTGTTACAGCTGATAGCTCTCCCAATGATTCTTCTAAAGCGATTTCTTGGATAAAGCTTTGTCTCTTAATGCTGAGAATGCATTGGCTAGTTCAATAAATCAGCTAGAATGGTGAAAATGTGCAGTTCAGTTCAGCAGCTGAGTTGCTGCTTTCATATTCTTCTGCTGTCTTAAGTAAGTGCAGCCATGATTAGGTGGAAAGACAATAAAATGCATGTAAAGCATTGTTTTAATTCTGAACTTCGATGTTCAAAAATAGCCAAAGACTGTTCTTAGGTCTTCATGTAATTTTTAATAATAAAAATGATAGCTTATGGCCTTGCCACATTGGTTTGCCTAGCTATTATTTTGTCAAAGAAGTAGGACCTGATGTATTTTTCTGTTGCAGGCATAAAAAATGAACCCATGATAGCTGGAAGGACAAAACTTTGTCTTAGTCTGAAGGTGTACAAACAAGATCGGTAGATCTTCTCTCTGTCTTGCAGAGCAGATCAGATAGCTTGCCCTCCCAGCTCTGAGAAAAGACTTCTGGCTTTAGTAGTCTTTGGGTCAGATTCATAATCTGCATCTCTTACTTGCAAATTGGAATTCCTAATAGAGATCTACAAAAGGAGAGCTGCAATAGAAAAATTAATTCATGTTAATAACATACTTTGAGGTCATTGCATTGAATAATTAAATGATGCAATTAAAAATATTCTTGTCTGGTTTTTCACTCAGTACAATCCAATTGCACTTTTGCATGTTGAGCTGACTGTGTTTGCCTTAGATTACTATATTTGCGTTTGTGGGTTTTTTTCCAAGCACTCTGACTGTACAGTTCTAGCAGTTCCCTTGTATTTCTGGCCACTGTCATGTTAGAACTGCTGTCACTGTTGCATTGTAGGTCACACACACAAATCTCTCCAGATGAAATCAGTGGTGTGGTTTAGTGATGTTCCTGCTTTGCTAATGGTGGAGAAACGGGTTTTAGGTGTGTTGTAACTGCCCTGTTAATTTGAGCGCTTAGATGAGTTTTATCCTAAGCATTTTACTTCTAAACTCATTAAAAAAGTCTTTCTGGACTTCAAAGCAGGAGGGCTGTTAAATTAACTTAGACGGATGAGAGTGGGATTTTCTTTAAATTGGGCTGCAAATCACACATTTTTGTAGTGAAGCTTGAGGCAAAATGACTTGAATGCAGATAATCCTCCACTGTTCTTCCCAATGTTCTCCCGTATGCATCTCAGAGGACGCATATGTTTCCTCACAGGTGCTAAACTTGGCTAAGCAAATAACACAGAGGGTGTCAGCATAAAAAACCCCAACCATTGTGTCTCAGTCACCTATAATTTAAATACTGTCACAGTATATAAGTTGTAATGGGGGGATATCTGGATTTTGGTTAGGCTCGGACGCAGATTACCCAGGGTAACCGTGCAATGAAGATGCACTGGTTGCATTAACCAAAAAAGGTCCTGAATATGATATAGACTTTGCTTCAGGGAGTGTAAGTTTCCAATTTTCCCCAACACTTTGGATTGCATTATTATTTAATAAGCACCCAGAGCTTGAACACATATCTGAGCTATTGCATATTATGAATTTCCAGAACTGGCTGGTACTATTCTTGAAAAATACTTCTAAAATAAGAGTTACTGTTTTCTTGCTTCAAATGTGGCCTGGAAATATTGTGATAACAACCGTTCTGTTGGTGTTTCTGCACTTCTTATCTGGGCTAATCTGGAAACTAGCAGTGAAAAACCATTTATTTCAGACCCTCAGAAGAAACCCCCTGGAAGCTCAGTTCTGGCAGGAGGTGAAGATTCCAGCAGGTTCATGGTTTGACCAAAACAGTTTGTCCCTTCTTGTGTTTCTTTTAGAGAGAGAAAAAGGAAATACTTGGACTTGAGCAATAGTGACTTTTTTAATATATATTTGATCGAGATACTATATTCCTACACAACCAGACAGTCCTTCAGTCAGTACAAAGGATTGTGAATGAATGCAGTTTATATGCATTATGCAGTATACTTTTCACTCAGAAGGTTTTCTTGTTGCTAATATTTCACAGAAGTTATTTATATATGAAATTTGGAAACTGTGATTAGAAGCAGTGTAATTCACAGTGAGCGTGTATTCGATTTGTGTCATGAAGCCATTTTAAAAGGCTTTCCCTGCATGGGCAGGTTATTGTGTAGTGCATATGTGCTTGCTTGGCACTTCTGGAGTTGAAACCCTGCCCATATTTTTACATCTCCAGCAGCTACAGAAAAACCAAAGGACTAATCCTGAGACCATATCACCAGTGTAATTAGTTAGCTCTCTGAGTGAGATGTGTGTGGCTGGTAACTCATATTCCTGACTGGAAGTCACAGTTCATATCCTGAAGAGTTACTGAGGTGTTGCTATAGGATATTATGGAGCTACTTGATTGTAGAACATTATTATTGTTATTGCTTGATTATAAAGCATGCACACAGTGCAATAGCTCATTTCGATAAAACTACTGAATTTATTTGTTCTTCTAATCTAAGTAAGTCTTGTAGAGGAGATCTTGCTGGATCTCTGCCAGCAGGGCGAGAGTTCAACCTCTTGCTCTGTGCCGATATATAGTCTACAAGTGTTCGGGTTCTTAATACTTGTATAAATATTTGAATGCATACTTTTTGTTTTCCATTCTCTCAATAAAAGCCGAATGTCTTCTCCAAGGGCCAAGAAATTTGGCTATGCGTGGGACAAGTATCCAAATGTATCGCTTAGTTAGATCAACCTCGCAAATCACACTGTTAGTTCCATCCGGACTGGAATCAGAGGAATTTTCTCGGGTTCTGTGTAAACTTCCTGCCAGATGGTATGGAAAGTTTGGATAGTGTGTGGGATTGACAGTTTACTTGAGAGGTAGATTAAAGTGATAATGGTATGTGCTATAGGGTTTTCTAGTATCTTTGAACAGCTCTCAGTAAAGCTTGTGTGCTTTGTTTAATGTTGTTAAATCTCTCCTTTCATTCCTTAGCTTTTTCATTTCTGCCAGCAGCTTTTTTAATCCAGAAGAGGCAAGAATGTATTTACTCTCTCTTTTTTCCAAGAAAAGGGGCAGGAGAATCATTAACTTAATGCTTATATGAATCAGTAATTTAACTATATTATAATAACATTTTGTTTATACAACTGTTACTCAGCTCCTATTTGCAGGAAGAAAATAGGTGAAATTTATTAAGGTAATTTCCATACTTTGTAGAAAATTCTCACAGCTCCTGCAGCAAAACTCTCCTCTCCTTAGTGGAAATACCATTTTTATGAGTGGGCGTCCTCCTGGAAAATACTAATGTAATATTTTTTCAAGAATGGTGCCATTAGCCAGTTCATGTTTTAGTTACAGCGTGCATGACAAAGAAGTAAAGACTTTACTGTTGTTTTGTCAGCTATGATATTAATAGGGCATTTCAGCTTTGTTTACTCACTCTTCATGAGCTGCTGTTGAAATTTCAAGTCTGAGGATCATTTCGCTGGTATTACTCGCTATTCAGTATGTCCTGAGATGGAACATCATCTCAAGGTAAAGACTTTTTAATATCTGGTATTTGACTCCATGATATCTGGGTCTTCCATGGCCTCCTATGAGACTCTAGATATTTGCCCTTTGTCTCTCCAGTGGTCTGACACAGAAGGGAATGGCAGATGTATTATACGTTTAAGTGTTGCTTAAGCATCTGTAGGCTGTTTGGTGAATATAACACACCGATCCGTAGGCTGGCATTGCAGTTGGTCAACATACCACTTAGTCGCACACCTATTCTTAATGGAGTTTGGGATCCTGCCATATTTTGCATCATTTGTTACTTGATTACAATACAATTATCCTCCTATTCCTTTAAGCTATTTCAATTATTTATTAATCTGTCTATTGCTTGAAACAGCTTAGCAATAGCCTGCATGAATATCCAGTATAATTTTCTCCTGTAACAAAGCTGCCAAATCCTTGCAATAGATTGCCCAACTGTCACCCTGCAGTGCCCCAGCTAGCTCATGGCCTTTCAACATCCAGCTAGCCACGCTAATACAGGTTGCCTTTCCAAACCCAGAGACACTGGGAACACGCCTGCACAACCTTTCAGCTTTAGAATTTGAGAAATAATAGCATATTGGTTTTTTGTTTATTTATCTGATTATATATTTTTTTTGCAATTACAGGATTTTGCACTTATTAGACAATAAGCATAAAGGAAACATCTGCTTAAACAACTTCCACATTCAACAGTTTAATGGCATGACTTTTTCTCTAAGTGAATTCCTGGGTACCTTTCACATCCTGAAGGAAATCCTCAGTGCAGTTGTTGTAATTATTCCCCTAGGATATCTCAGTTCCAGATCAGGACACTGTAAGTGGAGCCTGATCAGTTGGAAGAGTCTGGCCCTGCACTTCGAGATGTAGCTTTAATTTATACTAGAAATAAATTTGCATTCCTCACACCCCAAGTCCACATATTGAACAATTGTTATGCTCTTTTCCCCCTCCCTAGCTGCATGCCCTGTCTCTCTTAAAGAGGACACAACCCTTCTGCATCTTCTCTCCTTCCCTACCCGGGGAATATCACACCTCACTTCTCCCAAGCAGGACACAACCATTTTATTCACTTGTCACCCTACCCTCCCTTCCACTATCTCCCACAGCACATGCCACCTCTCCCAACAGGACGGAACCCTTGCGCCCCTTTTCCTCTGCCTTCCCCTGCACATTGGGACCAGCTCTCCCAACCAGACCACCATACTTGTGCACCTCTGCTCCCTGTTTCAAGCCCATAACTTTCTCCCAGCTAAATGTGATCTGGGTTTAATTCTGATTTTTAAAAAAAAACACCCTTATTTGATTTATTCTGGTTATGCAAAAAGAGGAGAGAGACTTTCTGGGTGTAAAGCCTTTATTATATATAGTACAGTGGTAGGTAAAGGAGTATATTAACATACTCACCAAGGTCATGAAAAGGCTGTGTTTTGCTTCCTTCCCCCACCAAGGTTCCAGGGGTGTTGCACTACTTCTTGTTTAGCTAAGACAAGTTCCTACATCCTTCTGAACTTTGATTACATTAAAATAATGGGATAAGAATTTAGTAATTTCATTTGATAATTTGCCATACCTTCTATTGAAACAAATCTTGTGATTCATTTGGGGAGGGACAGCATGGCACTTTTATCCTGGTCTGCCCTGGAGAGAGGGGAGCTCACAATCAACAGACATTACAGATTGAGACCAGAGTTTTCTGCATCCCTTCTCCTGAACTGGATGTGGGTGAGGCTTGCCACGGTGTGGTGAGGTGCTTGAGAAGACTTCAGTTAAGCCTGACCATCCTCAGCTCAGTCAAGCTGAAGGAAAGGGGCTGAAGCAGCTAGCCAGGTCTTGAGTCTTTGCACCCCAAATTCACTTTCTTGCACCAACCCATTTGCACCACACAGGTTACCCCAGCTCTGCCCCTTAGCCTGCACCTAACCATCCCCTACAAACATGCGCAGCCCCACCAGCAAACTTTTACGTGGAAACCTGCACACTGTCCCCCAGATGCCACCTAGCACTACCTCCAGACAAAGCCACCCTGTCCTTCAGGCAGCCAAAACACTCCAGGAGCTGGGGCAGCATTATGGTTGCCTGCACAGCACAGTTGTGTTGGCATGAGTTAAAGTAGAGCTGGGTTTGAAGGCTGGATGTGAATGTGACATTTTACAAAGCAATCAGGTTCTCGCTGGGAGAAGAGCAGGTACAGGACCTGATTAGAGACAGAGGGAAGCTGCCCTTCTGTACTCTGAAGGTGAGGGAAAGGAGCAGACTCGGTATGAGTGGGTAAAATCTTGTGATCCCCTTGCTTCCTCCTCAGTTTGGGTGCTGCAAAAAACCTACAGATTTGGGACAGGATTAAGCACCTCATAATCGTCACCCCAGAGCATGGTGACCTGAAGGCTGCAGGCAGCCTGGAAGTCTAGCTCAGTTGTGCCAGCCTCTTCCTTTTTCGAGGGTGTCCTCTTTTCCACGGCCGGTGGTTCTGGCACACAGAGAGTGAGTGCTCCATTATGCTTGATGTGGCTTTTCATTTTACTTTCTTCACAGTAATATCCAAGCGCAAGCCTGAAGTGATGGATCTGCTATTTGCCACTGACAGCTCAGCCTCATCACTCCCTTGGGGAAAATTGTGCGTTTGGAGTAATGCTTTGTTTTAATAGGGTTTTGTTTTTCTTTTAATAGGGTCTTGTTTTTGTTTTATGTGTATATAAACCAAACATACATATATTTGTATGTATAAATCTATGTAAATGTACTTACTTTTTTTTTTCAGAGAAGGCAAGGCTCAAGAGGAATGTCTTTTTTGAAAGGTGGAGGATGGTAATATTTAAGGTGGTTCTCGGTGGCTGCAAGAGTTCATTCTTTAGCCTCAGGCTCTGTCCTGAAAATGATATTAACAGGTGGGCTTTATCCTCACAGTGGAAATTGTCATTTTATCTCAGAATAGAGCTGTTAACTGCAGTCTTTATGTCTTATACAAATGCCTGAGAAACTCTGCTATCCCTCCCACCTGCTTTTAAAGAAAAACAAAAAACCCCAGAATTATTGTTAAAAAGTCTAGGCCCTCGATAACCATCATCAGCTGGGATGCTGCCAGTGGTCAAAAAATTATCGGCTAGCTCCATCGGTAGGCTGACTTTTGACTTCAATATGAGTTGAATTAGTTCCTAAAAAACAAGGCAGGTTTGCATTTGAGGCGTAAGCTACCTGAGAGTGAGAAAAGATTACTGTAATATTTTAAAAGAAGTGTTTCCTATCTGCCCTCAGACATTGTAATTAACGTGTATGAGGCCAGAACTATGTATTATAAATCAGTGGAGAGCATCCAAGGTAGACTAGGCAACTTATTTACTTTACCAGCAGTCATGCAGCACCTGGTACAGCACCTCTAAGTATAGAATTTAAAGCCCTTCATTTTAAACAATAGTTGTGTGATCTGTAATTGCAATATACTGCTGTAAACTATCTTTACCATACTCTGTATTACCTCTGTGACTGCTCGTTCCTCAGTGGGCTCTGAAAGAATAATTCAAACAAGTTTCATTTATTGTTGCTTCACGCTTCTCCAGCACAATAATATGCCTTGTTACCAGGTTGGCAAGCACTCCCTGCTCCCTTTCTTTTTATAGAAAAAGATTGAACAGGTCCTAGAAAGTGCCTTCCAAATCGTATAGTAGTCCCCGCATCTTCTGGTATTGATAACGTTCCCTATTAATTTCCAATTTTTTTTCCTCTGTCAATCTCTAGCTTTGCAATCACACTCAAAGACCTTTTCATAACTCCTGACTTGGGCACTGCTTTCAATCCACTCCCTCTGGAAGTTATATTGTGTGCATATGGTTCTGTGATACAATATGTACATGTAACACTTTTATTTCCACTGGAGATGAAGCTGCAGATCTGACCCAGACTGTGTGCACTAACTATAAAGTTGAAGTTGCTTATCGTTCTCTACAAATGGAAGTGTGAAATTACAGGATTCATAATTTGCATGACACTGGAAGAACATGTGAAGTGGGTGTAAGAGTAATGAGAAATAATCAATAGGGTTTTTCCTTTATGCTTAAGAAATATGTTTTAGAAATACTTTTACGTAAGCCATTTTGTATACTGGGTTTTGGACAAGTGAATGAAAATCAAAAGGTGGCATCTGTACATCTCCAAAGTTCTAGAGAGAAATGATATGCAGAAAGCTCTGCTAGCTTGGGGAAGTTTCACCATTGCCTAGATACTCAGTCTTGATAGGAATTAAGATACAATCTGGTGTGTAAGAAACATGCAGCGTGCCTTTGTATCTGCTTATCTATCCTTCTGTAGAATTCTTTTGCTGACACTACCTCCCTGAAACCCTGAGCCATGCTCACAAGCTCCACGCAAACGTGTTGCCAAACTGCACGCTGCCCCGTGGCTGATGGGTTTCGGGAATGGGAGGTTGCAGCCAGAGCCAGACGGCTGACTTGTACAATGACACACAGGTAACTTTTAAAAAAGCTAATAAATGTGCAGTTCTTTCTTGTTCTACCTGTCCATTTCTAGTGAAGACAAGCTATATGGTAGTGAATAAAGAAGGACTAAACTCAGTGAGGTAGGTGAGGGTGTATACCGAATAGGGAGCAGATGAGCTGTGAAGCCCTTTCATACATAGGGATGAATCTCCTCAGACCCACAGAATGCAGACTTTATTTAGTATTCCAGACTGGGCAGTGGCACGCTGGGGTCTGAGGCCGACTTCAGCTTCCTGTTTTATTTAAATGGGTGGCCATGATTGTGTGGGATCAGGTGGCACTGTCCCCCCCGGGCACGTGTGTGTGTACAGGGGGAGAGGCCCTGAGTGTGCAGAGAGGGGTTTAGGCTGGATGCCCCGGAGGGGCAGGCACGGCACTGGTTCCTGTGGAAGCAGGTGGCAAGGGATCCTGATGTTGTTAGGGTGCATGTGGGGACAGGCGGGCCGTGCAGCCTCCGACTAGCCCAGAACACCCTTGCGTTAGGGATGGGCAGGGCTGCCGTGGGGCAGGGGAGAGCAGAGCTTGCTGGAGGTGCTTAGCAGCTCTTCCAGGATGCTTCTGTGATTTTAACAAATCTAATTGCCCCCCAGCACAGCCCTGCTGCATACAGCGGTACATTTGCATGCTGGCCCACAGCAAGATGCGCCCCGTTTGTACGTTTTTCCTTAATTATATAGTCTTATGAATCCCACTTGGATTTCTGAAGAGGCCATGGACTTCCTGGAGTTCTAGGGTAAGGAAACAGCCCAATTATGCCTTAACCACAGACTTTTCATAACTGCAAAACACTCAGATGTAGATCAAAGGCAGTGATGGAGAGGCAGTAGACATGTGCCAGTGTCAAAACAAAGGGGAAAAGCCTGTGTAAGAATTACAGACAAAAACTGAAGGAGATCAACATTGCCTCTGTCAGTGCATCTCCTATCAGTACCTGCCATCACAAGCTGGGCAGATCCTGCTCTACAAACCACCTCAGGCACTTTGTGGCTGGCTCTGAGGGTGCCTCCCCAGCACAGGCAGCCATGCCTCCACTGTCTGGGGTGCCAGGCAAAAACTCACGGGGCCTGCCCCATGGACAGGCACACGGCTTTCCTTCCAGGCAGCACCCAAAGGGAAAAACACAGATGGGGCAGGCACTGAGGCCTGGTTTGCAAAAACCAGCCGAGGAAACAATGAGCAGAAGACCCAGCATCTTCCACTAGTGCGTCCCAAAGGAAAAGGTAAGCCAAAGTTAAATTAGGATGCCTGATGTAGATGGGTATTTGTTCGCATTTGCTTGGTAAATGGTGCCCTGGGTATGAAGGATGAAGTCAGAGACCCCTCTTGTTTTCTCCCCCTGGTTTGTGAAAGTGGGGAGTTCGTCACAGCATATCAAGTAGCTGAGTCATGAATCAGAAGACTTTAGCAGCAGATTATAGCAATAAAAAATAAAATTAAGCACTTCACTCCAAGACTGTTGCCATCTCTGAAACAGGGACTTTCCAGAATGGTTGGGAGTCTTCTTTACTTATGCTGCACAATTAAATATTCAGCATTTCCTGCTAAATTTAGGTTTATTGAAGTAAACAATGATGCATAAGGGCAGAACTGGACAATTCCATTTTTAAGTATTAATAATTCAGAACCATATTTGAAAGCAACAGAGGGATATGTACAATACATCATAGAGGTTTTTATTATATCCACCCACTGCCTACCCACCCACACAGAGATCTGGATACTGTTTCTACTTGGAAACAATATAGCATCATCATATCTTAGGCTTGTTTAAGTATACAGATATACAGGATACATTTACAAGAATGCAGTGTTTTATGTGCAGCCGGATGAGTCATTCTTTTTTCCTTGCGACCAAATCAGCCTCTTATTACTTAAAGTTGGTATTGACAAACATTCATGCTTAGGATAACAGAAACTGTGTTTATCAGATTACAAAAATATAGAGAAAACTGCATTCTACAATGTGGAAAATATTATTCTAGGATAAAGCTCTGTCACTGAACTCTCCATTTTAGTATTATGTTTAAAATCTGAATACTTTTTATCACATTGTTGTTATTCATCTTGCCGTCACTTTAGGGCATGTAAAAAGTTTTTTGCTTTGGGACCTATCTGATAAATTTCTTGTGCAATACTGGGTGTTACCTGTGTGCTCCCTGTCACTGCCTCTGACATCAAAGCAGCCACAGCACAGAGACCTACGTGGGGTGCGTGGAAAGGGCAAGAGAAGAAAAGGAGAGACAGTGGATGCATCTGGTAGGGATATATTTTTACTGCAGTCTAGGGCTGTGGTTTTATTTAAGGACTGATACCTTAGCTGGCTTTCAACAACTTCAAGAGTCATTTAGCTCAAGTGAAAGAGGTTTCAGGGTTTTTTGCTTGCCCATGGTGCTGAGCAATGCCTGCAGAGACATGAGTATCGCTTCTGCCCCATCGGCCTCGGGACCTCTTCACCCCAGCTGCCACCCCCAAGATGCGCAGGGCTGAGGAGAGGTGTACGTAAGACTGATTTCACCTTTCCGGAGATCAGTCTAAATGCTGCTCCATAGACACTGTATAAGAGATTCAACAAGAGAGTTAATAACATAAGGAGCCAAATTCAGCCTGGAGGAAGGAGATGAATTTCCAGCAAGTCAATTCCAGCAAGGGGCCAAATTAGGCAAAGACCTAAGATACACCGCAGTGAAAGAGGTAAACAGCTCAGTCCCTTCAATGAAATTGTTTCAGGTTTATCCCAGTGAAATGAAGATCAGAACTTGCCTGGAGGGAGCTTGCTTTATTTTATAGCTATCTAGTTATTTTTTCTGCTGCCCAGACCATCTGTTCCATTGGTGGGTTTGTCATCATTCGCACACCCACTGAATGCCAAATTAATCCAAGTCACACAGCTTACACCTCCCTTCTGACTTAGACCAAACTATATTTTATTCCAGCATAAAATAGACATCAGAGCTAAGTTTGCCTCATTCACGTCCGAGGAGGAAAGGGTGAGCTTTGGGGCTAACTCTGATCCCCTAAGGGAACAACCTTAAAACACCAGAACTTTTGTAGCCGGTCCCACTGCAGCTTATCAGCACTGGGCAATAATGGATGCCCAGCGGGAAAAGGGGTGCAGAAACAGAGCAAAGACACATCCATGCTGCAAGACCCCTCTCTCACTCTCCCAAGATCTGCATCTTTGGGAAACTCTGAGTCTTTGTATCCAGTAACTATCAAATGGATTCCCTTTCCATGACTCTTTTAAGCCCACAGAGAGTTTTTGTGCCCACAGCCTCCTGTGGCAATGAGTTACACAGCTGAACTGTAGTTTGAAGAATTACCTCCTTTTGCTTTCTTTGAAACTATCACTATTGATTTCATTTGATGTTATGTTGGAAGACAGTGAACAGTTATTCACCCTGTGCATCCTTCTAGCCACTTAAGATTGTTTAGACTTTTATCGTGTGCCCTCCCTGGTTTTCTGTTCTCCCAGACAAAGGCTCCTGGTCTCGTTGACCATTTCTCACATCAAAACCACTCCAGACTTTGGAGATTATTTTGTTTTTCCCATCCACTTTTTTGAGCTGGGAGGATGGGGGCAGAACAGCACACACTATTCAAATGCAGTCACGCTGTGAATCTGTACAGTGACACCATGATATTTTCTGGTTTGGTCTTCATTTCTTTCCTAACATTTGATTTGCTTTTTTACATGCTGCTGAGCACTGAGCTGACATTTTCATAGGCCTCTCTATCATAACCTCAAGATTGCTTGCCACAGTGGTAACAGCTATTTTGGAGCCTATCGTTGCTTATGTATAGTTGGGCTTTTTTCTCCCATGTGCATTACTTTACATTTATCAATATTGAATTCAGCTGCCTTTTTATTTCCAAGTCATTCTGTATTATGACATCCCTCTGCAGCTCTTAGCAGTTGGCTTTAAATTTACTTCTTTGAATGACTTAGTATTGTCAGCAAACTTGGTTACTTCATCTTGTCCCACTTTCCAGGTCACTTAGGACTAGATCAGTCAGTATGTATTCCTGTGGGACTCCACTGGCGATCTTCCTCCACTGAGAAAACTGACTTTTATCCTTTGTGTCCTATCTTTTAACCATTTATTTCTCCATGAAAGTACCTTATTTTTATTCCAGTGCAGCTTAGCTCCTTTAGCTTGTGTTTAGCTTCGTCCCACTGAAAATGCAGCTTGATGACTTCAAGAGGAACTTGATCACTGGTTGTACAAAAGCAACTGAGCGGGACACTATGGAGATAGGACCAAACTGACTCTTTTTTGTCACAATTCAAAAAATGCCATCTCTCCTAATGATCATGAAATGATGCCTGAGACAAACTGCTGCTGCACAAGCATGCCCCAAGGACATCCATACTCAAACTGAAGATTCACACAGACACCTACAGTAACAAAGAGCATACCTGTTTGCAAAGATCTAGGTTTGCCCCACCTTTGATTTGGGGTTCACTGGGATGTGCTGGAGCTTCCTGGCAGCAGAGGAATATAATTAGCTGTGCTTTGGGGAGTGGATTTGTTGATCTGAGTTGATGTCAAGTGTGAGGGAGGCTGTGGCCTGCAGAGATGAGGTCACTGAAATGTGCGGTTGGGAGACAACGGTGGGAGCCGCTGGCAGATTTGCAAACCTGGGAGGAAAACAGTAACGATGGCCTTGGGAAGAAAGGGCAGTGAAGGCAATTACCGAGTGAGACATTTCACAAGGCAGTTCTACACTGAATGCCAGAGCAGCAGTGATTTAATGTTAGGGGCGGTCAAACTAATAGCAGCAAAAGATATTTAAAAATACTGAATTGTGAAACTAAAGGGTAAATGCATAACTGTCACATAGTACTCATTGTTACAAGATATTGCTGAAATGACGATTTCATCAGAGCTCAGATTTAGTGTGGGCTAAATCAGCTTGCCTGGTGGCAGGTCTGTCTTTTCAGCTCTGCTACTGATGTTGTGAAACGGCTTTCTCTAGTGATCATACCCATCCGTCTCCCGTGTCTCCCTGCCTAGTCCTAATATCCTTTTTGGTATGCCTGTTCATCCACTAAAGTCTATATCCCTTTCTGGCGGCTTTTTTTCCTTTTCTTGAGGAAAAAAAAGTTCTATATAAGTTTTCATCTTTTACTTTAAAAACCTTGGAGCATTGTGAGCATTCAGTTCTTCAAGATCCTCATCTGAATGGGCTTCATTTCCTAGTTCCCTGGGTTTATCAAAGTTGGCCTTTTTGCAGGGAAGAACCTTAGTTCCACCTCTCTTTCTGTCTAACTTAAAAGTAGGTCACTCCGCTCAAAATATTGACACATTTAAAATAAAATGTCACCAGAGCACAGCAGGATTGAGCTCCCTGAACTGGAGCGTGAGTCAGGGAGGGTTAACAGTGAGTAAGGCAGGTGAAGGCTAACCCATTACTTGTAAGTGAGCTGGCATCTGGCAAGAAGCCTGTGTAAC
Source organism: Gymnogyps californianus (assembly GCF_018139145.2). Lineage (NCBI taxonomy): Eukaryota > Metazoa > Chordata > Aves > Accipitriformes > Cathartidae > Gymnogyps > Gymnogyps californianus. The sequence goes on from NC_059473.1 coordinate 55,952,477, forward strand.
CTGTAGTGGAAGCTTCAAATAAAACTCGATGGCTGAAGGTGGGTTGTAAAGCAGAGATGCTGCCAGTGCCGAGGCAGGGAGCCGTGGCACGGGTGTGAAGTAGCCTCCCGGGGGCATGGCAGCTCAGGGGCGGCTGTAGCCGAGACCGCAGCGGGTAGACAAGGAGACACAGAAATGGTCCCTCTGGTGCAGCTCTGAGAGGCAGAGCAGTGACTACTACTCCCTCTGAGCCCACGAAATGGGGATTTTTTTGATTCAGAGAGTCTGCGGGTGACAAGGGAGGTAGTCAGAAGCAAGCTGGAAACCCAGGGGGGGAAAGGCGGGGAATTCCTATTACTGGATCTGCAGGCAGGCGTGACGCAGCACACCTCCTCACTGCGGCACCCACCTCTCCGACAGCAGGCTGGGTATTCCCTCTGCAATAAGGGAGCAAAATAGGTGTGTCTCGGAGAGGTGGTTGCTTGAGCGCCACTAGTGATTGAGTGTGATCCGCAGTGAGCAAGTATGGCCAAGCATGGTCAGGGAGTGCTGAGGGAGACGCAGCAAAAGACTGGCAACGTGTCCAGATGAGAGAAAAGTGTCCGAGAACAGCGATTTGATACAAAAATCTGGTGCCAGGGCCCTGGGGGCACCACCAGCCCCGACTGTCCCTGCCTGGCCCCCCGGGGCTCCCCCACGGCCCAGCACCCCATGTCAGTCCCAGAGGCCATCAGCCCCTGCCCCACTGACACCACAGCGGGGCAGGTCTCCAGCTCCCCACAGCCCTGCCCAGCCACGGGCCCCACCGAGCGGGCCCACCCACAGGCCCATGTCCTGTCCCCATCCCCAGGGAGGTGCCTGGGGCTGGGGCTGCCCTGGTGCTCCCAGCTGCCTGCACCTGGCTGGGGGTGGGAAGGGCCCTGGCTGCCAGGCCCTGCCGCAACAGACACCCATGGGGAGCTCCTGGCCAGGAGTTTGCTGAAGCAGTTTGCTTCTGGTCAAGCGACTGTCTCACCACACTCCAGCTGGGGCCGTGAGACCGATTTTGTAGCGCCTGGGCATTGCGACCATGGCAATGCTGATTTGTTGCCTGTATCACGTTTCTCAAGCAGGAGATAGAAGAGGTTTTGTGCTAGGCAAAAAAACCTCAGGTTGATTCCTGCCAGCATTAAAGCATATGGCTGCAGCTGTGTGTCTCATCTCCCTGTTGCCCCTCAGGAGGACCCTTCCTGCTCCCCTCCCCACCACCGCTCGTGTCTAGTGAGTGCTGGTGACTCCAGGCTTGGGAGATTTGGTAGGTGTCTGTGGGGAGCCAGGGGGATACGCAAGGTGCCATCTCACTCTGCAAGAGCTGCAGGGATAAGCAGCCATCCCTGATATCTGTATGTTGTGCAGGCAAAGCCACAGAGCTCTCCTAGAGCCTATGGAGCGGGGATAACAGTGCAGGCGCGGTGCTCCAGCCTGAGGAGCTGACTGCAAGACAGCGGAGTACAGTCACAGGATGATACTTGAAGAGCGATCTAACCACTGGCTGTCTTCAGTCCAAATATTAGACTGAACAGACTTTTTTGTCAATTAAAAAACAGGTGTTCAGATGTCTAAGTCTTTCGTATAAGGCTGAATAAAACCTCTTGAACAAAAATGTTTGCAATTATTTCACACTTGAAGTATTTGTGTCCCTTTGGTTAGCTAGCAAGCTGTGTAAGACAGCAGGCAGAGAAGTTTCTTGGGGTAGACTTTCTGTCAGACCTTTCTGAGCAAAACACAGTATGAAGTAATTTCCCACTGCAAAATGGCCCTGAGCACTTTTTGTCAGCTTTGTCTATTCCTGCTCAGGTATCACCAATGTTCTTCTCTGGCTGAAAGGATTTGAGAAGCAGATTGATGCAGTGGAAGTTTAGTCAAGCCAGATGCATGTGCCTGCAAGAGAGGTGATGAATCCTGTGTTGCAGGGATAAACGAGGTCAGGATTCACAAAAGAGAACCAGGTACTGCTGAGCCATGGACGTGCTGGTCCTGTCGCACTCTCCTTTAGTCTGGAGATGGTCCTATGGTTTGCTCTAGTCTGGACCAACTGCCACTGGATGTTTCTGGGAACATGGGGTGAAACCTGTATGTTAGATTTTGCAATGGGTACTTGTTCTTGGAAACCTGTTCACATCTTCTCATTTTCTTAATTTCATTGTATTTGGATGCCACTTAAGAGTAATCTCTATTGCCCCATTGAGAAGCTAGACACTTTTTGTTAAATAACACCCTCACTTCCTATAGAAGAAAGCAGCATGGATGGTGAGTATCTCTCCAGCATGAATTCTGTGATTTTAGAGGAATTTACAGACATGTTGGAGAACAACGTGCAAAAAGGGATCAAGGCTGTCTTATGATCAGTGCTGCAATTAGGCAGCCACTTCAGGGAGCTGATCCACAATGCTGCAGGCAGCAGGTTTGTGTCTCCTTGAGGAAGACATTTTTATGTATCAGGGATTCTTTGGGGAAAAAAAAAAGAGAAAACACCTGTGGACAGAGAACTCTAAGCCAGGGGTCCTCAAAGCTTTATTAAAGAAGAGCCCTCAATGGCGGGAGCATCTGGCAGCTGGCCTCATAAAAGAGTGTGCAGCCTTTATGTTCAATAGATGCTACATTGAAAATGGACCTTAGGAAAGTTTGCATGTAAAATCTCCCAGGGGTGTATGGTCCTAAGGGTTAATAAAGTCTCTTTATTGTCTAATGATGTTTACGTGCTTCAAAATGGCTAACTATGGGTTTCATCCTAAGTGATGCTAGACCTCTGAAAGCAAGCAGTGCTTTTGCAAGTCTTACATTATCAGCACTCTTGTGCTTTTGGACAGACCAAAAATGGAGAAAGAATTGCAAATTTTTTTTTGTAACAAATGTTTCAGGGCTCTGCAAGTGGATTCTCAGTGGGTGGAAACAGGTAGCAGTGCAGAAAATAATCTCTTGCTGGTAAACTGAACAAATGTAAATGTAGATGCAGAGTATAAAAGGTTTCTGGCAAATGTAGACCCGGTACCTGTGATAGAAATGGCGGCACAGCAGAGCAGAGCTGAACTCCATCTACGCAGGTGTGCCGTCTCTGACAGAAGCCCAGCATCAGCAACTTCATCTGTAGAAAGCAAACAGAATAGCTTTCTGTCCCTACTTCAGTTTGTGTGTGGGCTAATAAGAGTGAAGGGGGAATTATGCGATTCAGGCACAATATGGAGCTGCCTGACAGATTGCAGACAGATGTAAGCTTGCTTTGCCTGTGCTCTGCACTGACTGAAGCTCAGCTAATATATTCTGTTTCTCCGTCAGGCTTATTGCATCAAGCTCAGCATTGTGCTGATAATGCAGTCACGTGGCTTCTGCATCCAAACTGGCTCGCTTCCTACCAGCTTGAAGCAAACTTGCATCTGGCTTCGAAATATGATGTAGGCATAACCTTATAACAGGCCAGCACTTCTCAGCCTGCATAACGTGGAGCTGGGACGTGGTCAAAGCAGGAGGGAATGGATCAGAGGTTGTCTCAAACTCTTTGAAGTAGAAGGGATTTGAAGATAAGTGGTAGTCCATAGGCAACCTGGAAGGGGTTACAGTGAGTGGGAGCAGATGGTAGCTTGACTGACAAGTGGAGATGCTGAGCATCTAAGTATACTAAATTAACTGGGTCCTTGGAAGCAGAAAATTGAACAGTGTATATTTCACATAGGCTTGTTACTATGGCTATTCCTGACTAGCAGATTACACCTGTGTGTCACCGTCCCTCTTTATTCCTGTGTTGTGTTCTTTACTTGTGATAGAGAGCAACCAAGCAATTTGATTGCTGCCGTGCTGATACAGATGCTTTGAGATCTTTCATTTGGACACAAGATGTCATTTTGTCATAAAAATGGAAATATTGATTGCTCCATAAATTATACTGATTATAAGTCAGAGCATAGCAGGGACCAGGGAGACGGCTAGAGAATGTCACAAAGAATATACCTACTTACTTCTGAGCAGGAAAAAATTTAACTCTTTTATTTACAGTATTAGTCAACATTCCTATATGTACCCACAGTTAACTCTTAAGAGCTTTTTGCTTTAAATTTGAAACTTCAAGTAGGAGCTCTTTGTTTTAAACTTTTTTTTTTTAAACTGAAATAGAGAGCAAGGTTCTAATGTTATTTCATGCTCTAAGTGCCCTATTCCACTATAAGCCCCATTTGTTTTATGTTTGGAAGAACTACCCATACAGCACAGTTACCATAAAGACAAAAATATTGGGCAGACTCAAATTTCCCCTTTTTCCTGAACAGTATACACCATTCCTATAAAATGCAAATGGATTTTTCCACATTAGTCTTGTCCTAATATGTAAATGTATATTCTTTCCTGTACAATGGACATGCTTTGCTAAGCTTAAGCAGATTTTGTTCAGTGTCAAAATGTGTATGTCTGCTGCTTCCAGCTAATTTTCCAGAGAAAAGGATGTAATAAGTGCAAGCATTTATAATCCTAACAATTGATGGAAATGAAAACAGCAATTCTTGCTACAATAAAAGTGTGTGTGTAGAACCTAACCACCAGTGAGAATATTAAATTATTCACTCGAATTTGTATAGTAACAAGGATTGACACAATTTAGCAATCATTTTATTTTTATAATGTAAATATAAAGTTGCGAACGTAGTTATTTATGAAGCCCTATGTTTAGTCTTGTGTTTAGTTTGCCATTTACTGTTTAAAATTAACACCTTCCATGCCTCATAAAGCTCGTACACAATTAAGCTTTCTCCAGGACCTTCACTCATTGACCAAAATGCCCCCGCTCTGGTTTCCACTGTGGCAGGATTGTCTCCTACACCTTTTGCTATTCTGACATTTCTAGTGTAGAGATGCTGAATGTTTTTACCTCCAGGTGACACTTGTAACCTCATGTGTTTCTTAAACTAAAGGACCTTTTCAATGAATAGAAGACTATAGTATATCAGACTTCTATGAAGTTAACACAGGTGGTTTGGGACCAAGGAGTGCATTCAGGTGGTATAACTCTTGGGTGCTCTGCCAGATTGCTTATTACATTAAACTTTTTTTTAATTTCAATTTTAATGAAACTCTTGAAGATAAATATCTAACTTGAGATAACTCCTCTGAAAAACCAAAAGGACTCCTGAAGACTCTGATGATTTTGCATGTGATTTATAAAGCAAAAACTTGCTTTTCATTTTTGTTTTAATTTCCTCAAGCCTCTGTTGTGGTGTCTCAAACATAGTAGTGTGAATTTATGGTTTCAAGACTTCAAAACCACAGCATAATTAGCAGTGTTTACTAACCAGCTGAACAAGTCACTTGCCACCTGAATACTGGAATGATTGTTTTTCCACTTAAGAGAAAGAGTGAAGGGTCCATAGTTGTGTTGCACAGAATTTTTATCAACCAGTAAATGGAAAGAAAGCCTCACGTGTTGCAGCAAAGCAGACTGCAGTAGCAGCATTTCGCTGTGCTGAAGATATGCTCCTGCTTCTCCCTAGGAAGTTGCCGTCTGCAGCCAGTTACCTTTCTGAGTGGCAAGAGATGGATGTTCTAGAGAAACACATTTAAACTTTTAATAATCTTATGTCAAGACCACTTTGGATTTATCCCCTATTACTTCAGTTAAGTACTCCACTCCCTTCAGTTAAGTACTCCACTCCCTCCCCAGTGAATACTCCAGTGTTTAACTACCATTAACCATTAGAAAGCTTTTCCTAAAGGTCATCTTAAATCTCTCATGCTGCAGTATAAACCCATTACATTTTTCCCCTGTCTTCAGTCATATGGAAATTAATTCATTCAGGTTATTTTGCAATAATGTTTTAAATATTGAAAGACTTCTCACATCCCCCATTTTCTAGACTAACCAACCCCATTTTCCCATTTTTCTCATAACTCCTCTTGCCTTGCCTACACTTACTCCAGATGATCTCCATCTTTCCTAAAGCATGTGATATGCACAGCTGTACACTGTACTCCAGTGAGTGCTTATATACACCACCCCTGTCTCTATAAGACTGTCTTTATTCCTGAGATATTCAGCTCTGAAGCTACATCAGTAAAATACATACCTACATGGCATAATATAGAATACCTAACAAAATGTACGTAAGGACAGTAAAGTAAGGTTCTGTAGGAATCTTCTTTGTAGGTTTTTTTTAGGTGATTTTTTTAAGGGAGTGTAGATACACAACTGAGATCTTCCAGTTAAACAAAAATGTCAGTAACTGATGAGATGTATGGGAATGGATGATGTGGATGGAAAAGGTGAAAGGTACAAACTGACTTTGGCAGAAAGCTGGTGCTGAGCAAAACGTGGCAGCATGTGGGAAGAGTTATAATGTGTTTTGTAAGACCCTGGGGCACGTATAAGGAAGTAGAATCTGATGTGGAAACGGAAATGAAGCTAATTAAAGGACTTGGAGAATTAATATGCCTACTTATTTAGTACTCTACCCTTTCAGAGCACTTCTGGTGATTATACCCTACAGCATGAGGAATTAAATCCTTTAGTTTTATTCTAAAGGAAACTAAAACAGGTATCAGTGCATTGGCTGTATTTTCAGTCCTTTCTTTAAAGTGGGAATATCTAAATGCTCAGGACCCCAACCTTGGTGGCTGGAAAATAGCAGAGCTGAGGTGTAGAGAATAAGCCTTACGTTGCCTTGCAGCGAGTGTTTACTCCTTGAGCCATGTTTTGGAATAAGTGGAGATCCCTATGGGTTCAAACACTTCCTTGCACTTCATTTGGATGTATGCTAAGAGGTCCTAAACTCAAGCTTTCCTGAGTCCAAGTCAGGAGAGCAGATTCCTGTCTCTGTCACTGAACACTTGAAAAGAAGCAGTAAATCTCAAGTACTTCTCTTCTTAGTCAAGGGGGTGAAATTTGAGCAAGTAAACAAGTGACCAGAGAGAGAGAAAGTGATAATGGCGTTCAGAAAGGGAAAAACAATGGTAAAAGCAAGATGTAGTCATTTCACTTTTCCTGATTTCTTTAATGCAAAGCTATTTGTGGAACAGGGAAACGTAGTCTAGAAGGACAGACTCTGACACAGCAATAGTTTGCCTGAAAGGAATCCACTGCTTGCTTTCCCCAGTTCGCTTCTCTCATGCTTTCCTGACAGTTCACAGATTATTTCACTGCCATAAGAAATGGGTCATCTCAGCAGCACTGTGGCATATGGGTCATCTCAGCGGCACCGCAGCAAATGCAGCAGAGCAGAGCGAGGACTCGGGCTTCTGAGCCTTCCCAGCTCGCTGCGGGCACCGACGGGCAGCCAGCTTTTCTCCTGACACAGCTCGGTACCCATCGCTTTGGGGGCAGCGGCGGTTAGGGTGGCTATCACTAAAGAGATTAATCCCTCCCTGTGTTTAAATGTCTCACAGATCAGGAACCCTTTCTGATTTTATGCCAGCTGCCTGTACTCCCCTTTGGAGTTAGACTTTTTTACCTCCTCAAAATGGAGGCTTTAATTGTCCTTGTGTTACATCTCATTGCGGTTACAATACATGTAATTAGATGACCTCAGGCAAAAACTGAATCCTACAATAAATTGGCATTGTTATTGGCCGCCAGTCTACTGACCCGCTGCTTCTCATCTCTTGCATTTACTCCAAAAACTGAGCAACGATCTAAGTGGTTTTGTATTTCAAGGGCATGCCAAAGAAGTTTATGTAGACTTCTACCTACTGCCCTATAATATTTGTCTTTATTGCACGTATCCAGTAGGCATATAGTAGAGCAGCCATTAAATGTAATGTTCAATACATATGGCCAAAGGAAGTGTGTTTAGAAAGCATGGCTAATAATGTAGGGACAAATTCCATTTTGTTTCCCGCAGATACTAAGGCTGACAGACTGTTAGTTGCATGATCATTAGCTAAAGTGAGCTCCACAGCAATGCTTGAGGCAAAATAATAATAATATGGTGGCAGATGCAGCAGGAACAGCACAAGTCAGCAGCACCAGTTAGCAATTCTTTTGCTTATTAGCAGAACGTTCAGATTCCAGCCAGAATTGTTCGCTTGGGTTTTTTTCTTAATTTTTCTTTCTGAATCCTTCCTATCTTCAGGTCTTGCTCCTTTACTGACATAAATTTTTCAAAGCAATACCTAGAGACTATAAATTCCATTTTCTTTGAACAAGCATATGGGTAAGGGAAGTTTTTTATGGCCTAGGAGAGGCTGTTTATTTTATAACAGCATGCAGTGTTCAGGTTCCTAATTACTGTTGCATTTTAAAAATAATTTATGCATGTTTATAATTAGTACTCCAAAATTATGATGTATAAATCTGTGTCCTGATGCTTATCCCTAGGATTGGAACACAAAATTACACCAGAAACCTGCCTGTAAATGTAAAACACCCTGCTCTTTATCATCTTTCTCCTTGATAGCCTGAAAAAAAAGAGGAGGATAATAAGGATTTAAGTACATTCTTCATGATCTGTATTTCTTACACTGACTGTGGTAACAGTAATAGATTTTATAGGTTTGCTCAAAGTCAACCAAATGTGAAACAATCTATGCAGAGTTGTGTTTGGTCCCTGAGGGACACATCCTTGAAGAACCATGAAGTCCTATTTCGTAATGATATATCGGCAATGCATGGTTCAGCCTTCAAATTTCACAGGCGCAACAAGTTATTAGAGTTTAATTCTATTTTTTACTTCAGTTCCCAACTGAAATCAGCCACTTCTCCACATTATTTAAAATTTCTTCAGATACTGGCTGGTTTCCCGCTGCCCTCTCAAGAGTGAGTCAGTTCAGCAGCACCGCTGTGACCATCTCAGTGTTGCGCTGCGCTGGGAGGGACTTTAAGACACCCTTCCGAACGTGGTTGAAATAGGACTACAGAGCCCAGAAAACTATTCCAGGAGGTGGGTGGGTGCATTTAAATCAGACTTTCCCTTCAACACAACAACTAGCCAAGGCATTAGGAGTTACCTAATTTTTTACTACTACATAGGGCTCATAGATGTGGAGGAATTTTCTCCACTTCTCTCTTTTAGGAATGTGTCAGAACTCCATTATCTTCTGCTATTAACCAGGGTGCCTCCAGTCTGATCTAAAAGGCCTTGATCACACAAAAAAAACTCCAAGTGCTAGACTGGTCTAATTTTAAAGTGGTATTTGACAGAAGTGACTAAATAATGGATGCTCCTTAATTAGAGGACATGTACAAGCACTTGTGATTTTTCTCAAGATGTATTATTAGAAATTTTTCAACCACTCCTGTTTATGTTTTTTTAAAGTTTCTGGGCAATAGCAAGGTGTCAGCTATTTAAGCTTACTAGTCGGTAAGTCATATGGCACCCGGTCTCCACCTCCCCGTCTCATTACAGCTTCAGTTCTGGGGTCCCGCATGTCAATAGATGAATTTGGAACTGTGCCTGGAGGAAGTCTTTGGGATGTAAGCGCACGCTTCGATACTGCCCGCAATAGAGACGGATCTAGGCGGACACCTACCTGCTCTCCTAAACTCAGAAATGTGTAAGCATTTCTAGCAAGAGTAATTGTTAATGCTAATGCAAAGCTCATTAACCATGAATACTTGCATATGCAGCTTCATAAGAAATGAAGTGTAAACACTGCTGTCAATCAACATTTTAATCGCCCAAATGTTTGTGGAAAGCCAATTCAAGATAATATGAACATGTTAAAAGTGAATTCACCCGGAAATTTTGGCACTTCGTTGTGAAAGTATTTGCAGTGCTGACCCATCTCCACCTGGATTCTTTTAAAACACTCTGGAGCTTTATCACTGCTGTGATTTTTTTTCTGGTTCTAAAATTGGTCTTGTAATAATAGAAACATGAAATTTGCTGACAGATTTCCCAGTGAGCTAGGATGGGCTGAAGCTGCTATTTTAAGCACCCTTGTGAGAAAAGTGATTGGTAGTATACGCACTGAGCCCTGATTCAGCAAGAATTGGTGCAGGATCCCTGCTTCATGTTCAAAGTACAAGAAACACTGAAGAGCAACTCTACTTAAATGAATGGATAGAAACATTGCAAGATGTTTGGAAAAGCAAATTACTAATTTTGTTAGTAAGAGAGCTGAAGATTACTCAGAAGAGTCCAGCTCTAGTCAGAGCCTCAGCTGATGAAAATGGGCAGAAATGCAATGAATTCGACAGGGTTTTAATGATTTTACACTTGCTCGGGATTTGGTCTGACATCTGAATATGAATTTATTTTAATCACAATTTAATCACATCTGCTGTCAGTTGAATACCCTTATGTCTAGTTGTTCTGCAACAAAGACAAAACTGTTTTCCATCTCTGTATGATCAACTTGAACAACCTGGGAAAGCAGTGGAACGGGCAGTTGAACAGGCAGTCTAAACATGGCAGGATAGCAATGTTTAGACAATCTAAATCTATGGTAGATGAGAGACCTCTGAAAAAGATATTTTTTTGAATTTAGTAAGTCAACTGCACCTGGAAGTTGAAATCGATTTTGAGGGTGATCATCCAGATTAGCTTCCTAAAATGGTCTGGGAAAGGAGGAGGTTTTAAAAGAGTGGTTAGTAGCTGTTGAGATCTGAAGTATACTGAGCTGAATTAGTTCCATATTTCTTTTCAGTTGAGGCTGGATTTAGCTGGAGATTATCTCCTGGCATGGCATGAAACTAAATATGATTTAGAAAGACATCCTCTATAATAACTTCAGTGGTTTTGCGCTTACTTGATTTTATTTTGCCAAGATCAAATTAAGCCAATTCTAGTCCATTAGGGAGGTGTGTGCACGACGAGCCTGGGGATGTGGAAGGGGGAACCAGGCTTTGGACTGCGTGGATGCCAGCCCTGACAGCTTTCTTACTCTCTTGCCGGGGGGGGATGGAAAGAATGATGTAGCACAGCAGATTTTATCTGCGTGTGATACTTACTGTTATTATAAAGGAATTTGAGGGTGTGGAGTTAACCCTCAAAAGTCTGTGTAACTACCTGCAGATGTCACGTAATATATGTCATGTAAAATACATCCAGCATTCCCTGGTGACTCTTTCTCTTTGTCCTCTCCTATAATTGCCTTGATCCACCAGTGATCTCCCCAGTGCTATTGCAAATGGAGAAGCTTAGACCCTTTCCACACCCCCAGGCTTTTCTCTGGCCCTCGAGAAGCATCTCCTTCAGCATCTTCCTGCTACTCTTGTCCCGTGATGTTCCTGGCTAACTGCTAGTTCTTCCCAAATCCTGACTTACACAGCAGCTATATACCGCTTATTCCTCGGTGCTTCACGATCTAAAAGAGGGAAGGTGTGCTTTTCGGCATGCAGGCTTCATAGAAAACAAGAGTAATCTAGGATGGAAGAGTTTAAAATGAGCGATGTCCAGTCCAACACAGGGCTTGGGTGGGTTTTTTTGCTTAAAAGTGGTGTATTTTACACTTGGGTACCTCACATGAATGAAGTCTCCTGAGGTTAAAAAAACAAAAACTATGTGTGGGTAATACCCTGCAGCTTTAGTACAGAATAAATGAGTTTAGCCTGAAAGGGTGTTTGCAGAGAAGAGGAAGAGGCAGAGTTTAGCACTTTACTGCACTGAGTTTTTCTTACAGTAAAACTGCCATGCCCAGTCTCTCCTGCAAATTTATCACATGCCCATTATTTGCTCCAAAGTAAAGAAAACATCTTTTTTTCTTGGGAAGTGTTAAAGACAAAGCCCTAGTCTCCCTTTGCAAGCCTGCCTGCCTTTCTGGGCAGCCTGCCCGCAGTTCAGGATCCCTGTTTATCCCAAGGAGGGCAAAAAAGCACAAAAGGCTTTTCTAACATCCGCAGCTTTCTGGGCATCAGAGGCCAGGCTGTGCCTGAGCGAGGGGGGATGGTGGGAGCCACGGCGCGGGGTCGCTGCCGAGCCCACCTCCCACAGCTGACAGAGAGGGTCCCCAGCGCAGCTGCAGGCAGAGAAAATCACACCAGGCATGTAGAAAGTGAGGGAGCAGAGTGCACCCCTGCCCACCCATGTAAAATGACCACGGTGGAAGAAAAAATATGTTGTGTCCTGCCTTTGACAGTGCAGCAGAGTCTGGGGTTTCCCTGCGGTCACCTTGGGAAGCATCCGTCCCCGGGCTTTTGCTGGGCAGTACAAGTCCACGCAGCCTCTTCTTGAAGGATGTGGCTTACCATCTTAGCTAGGTCCTAACTATATGTTTGATTCCGCGTGTTGCCTTGCCTGCCAGAAAGTAAAAATCAAACCTCCATTTCTTTGTGGGTTATTCTTTTTTTGATCTCTGGAAACTGTAGCCCTGAACTGCGTTTTCAGTAATTGCAAGATTTATTGTTGTGTTGCTGTACATTCATCACATTGGAATGGGAGGAAAGCAAAAATAGAGAGGGAAGTGCATAATTATTTAACAGGAAGAATAAAATCAAAACATTCATATCTAATTTTCTAAGACTCTTGAAAACAATGGTGCAGTTTGGGAAAAAAAAAAGTAGAAAGAGCAAGCTGCCAAAAAAGTACATAAAAGCAAGTCAAAACTGCACAAAAAGGCATGATGTTCCTTTAAAAAGCTACGTGTAATCACCAGGGTAGCTGACTAACTGGTACATAACATGTTCGTCTAAGCATAGTAACTCTCCCACTGAGAGAAACACCGTGAGCCGAACAAGAATATACATGCTTTGGAAATACTTTTCCAGAATCATGATGCTTGTTCCATTAGTCAATCCGGTGCACTTTCAACGGGTAGAAGACTGTTGAGGCTTAAATGAAACAGTCACACAGAAAATACAGAGAGAAACTGGGGAGCTTAGTTTTAGAAAATTGAACTTCTGCAGAGGAGAAAATATGAGGACAAGATATCATCCTGTTGGGGTCTGCCTTAGAGGCCCTCAAAATGCCACTGTAGTCCAAGCTGCAGAAATGAGCACCATTTATTAAGCAAAGATAAAGCTGCAATAATCTTGCAAAGAAAAGAACCAAGAAGAATAAAGAACTGAAAGCTGTAGCACTCTTGCAAAGAAATAAGTTTTCATATCTTTCTAAATGTCTTTGTTATGCCTGACTTACTTCTGCCTTTGTCTTTTCTGAAAATGAAGTCCATTTTTCTGGATAATGTTTTATTGTCTTTGAGGTAAAAAATAAATCAGCAACATAAAAGCCAGCCCTGAGGAAAGGAGGGATTCCCATTAAAGACTCCGAATTTTTGCTCCCCCAATGATCTGTGCCATCTGTAAGCAGGGTGAGGGCAGAAGGGCAAGAGCTTTGGCCCGAAGTCTCTGAGAGAGGCTGAAATCGCCTGCTCCCTCCGTCCTGCCACACTGGCAGGGCCCTTTGCCACATTAAGTGTGGGAGAAGCAAATAGATCGTGTGAAACTCCTGTTGCTCTACAGCCCTCTGTGGCCATGGGGGTGGCACTGTACACGGGGCTGACGGGCTGGGTGGCACCGAGGGGCAGCGGGGGCATCTGGCACTGTCACCTACTCAAGGCTTCGGTTTTGCTGAACGGGACTGGCTCCGCTCCAAAGCCGCAAACTAAGCAAAATTTCCAATCCCTTTCTGAATAAAATTGAATGCGTTGTTGATGGGGCCTGAAATATTGATGAGCCATCAAGATTTTTGTTTCCCGCACTCTGATTGATTTCTGGTGCCCAGTAAATGTAAGAAAAGCCCTACACGTGAAATGGTTCCCAACTAAATAAACGGGGGGAAAAAAATCTCAAAAGGACAATCAATAAAGACCTGATAGTTCCTCAACCTAGCTGGCTATAAAGGCTAAATTTGCTCCAAATCAAACTTGTTCCGTTATTAATGAGAGCAGATGAAGTGGACCTGAGACGTGAACAAGTGTTACATAAATTCAAACATCTCTTTCCAGTGTTTGTCAGAGGTCGTGGTGCGCAAGGGAAGATGTGAGTCACCGACACACCAAAGGCCTCACCAAGGGACCGTACTGCCACAAATGGAGTTGTTGTGATGAATTTACCCACCAAAAAACCCTGTTAACCTGTATTTACCCTGAAGCTGTCCTTGAACTGGGGTCTCAGTTATAGATATCAGCAAATGCTAAGTGTTCAAGAGAGGAAACGGCAATGATTTCAAGGATTTTACTGGCTCTTGTACTAGGTAGCTGGTTTGACTCCACGCGGTGCTCACTGCTGGTGAGGCCTCAAACAGGCAGGATGTCCCCAGTGAAGCATGGGGATGAAAGTGTAGCTATTGAAGAACGTATTGATGGTTTTGATGCTTTATTCGGCTGAGACGCATATTGATATATTTGAATGCATTTGGGTTTTGAAATTGTTTTAGAATGCCTTGACAATGTTTTTTTGTGTGGAATCACAGAAAAGGGGATCTGGGAAGCAGGGAGGCACCTCGTCCATGTTTGTCCTGTTCTTAAATAGCCACAAAGGGAGATGCTCCGCTTCCTTGGGGCAATCAATTTGAGTACCTCATTACCCTTATGAATTTCATAGTGAATCTTGTATATGAGTACTGGAATTGATATTGTGCTGGGTAATGACATATTACAGTCTGATGTATAACCTCATTTTTGTGAGGTCCAGCATTATGCTCTGAAAAGGCAATGGGTGTACACACTTTGCTACCTGAGTACGTGACTTAACCATCATTTTACGTTGACTTAAGCACTAGCTACTTCCAAAATGGGCTATCTCACCTTTTCCTGCCCCCTGCCCAAATGTCTCTCCTTGCTACCTCCTGGGTATTCATGCATCAGCATCAGCTGTATTGGGGTCAAGTCCTTCCTCCTTCCCTACCTCACCCAAGGAAGGATGTTTTCTGGTGGATCAGGTCCCTGGTCTGGATGACTGTGCAGCTGCAGGAGTGCTCACATTGGCACCAGCGGCAGTGAGAATAAGCAGCTGAGGACCTGGACGCATGGACTTAGATTAGTGCCAGCCCATTGTGAAAGTGGCCCTTAGGTACTGCCCAGGTGTTCAGATATCACAAGCCAGCTTCCCCTCCCCCTAAGATGCATCACATCAAAAAGAAAAATAGTTTTCTTCTGTTTCTAAGCCTTCACACGGCTCAAAAGTTGCGCATTTGCTCAGTCTTTTTTCCACATCTGCTAAGGCTGGGACATTGCTTTAAGAATGAGGAGACCCACTATGTGGCTCCAGACACTGGCTGAACTTCATCTGCTCAAATGGAGTTTTGCTTTTGACTTCAGTGGGGCTGGCTTTCATGCTGAGGCTCTACACTGGGCATGCAGAGGAGGAGTGGGGTTAGGATGGACGTCTGAAGAACAGGCAGCGGGAAGATTTCTACCAGCTGTGCGGTGGCCTGCTCGGGCCTCTGTGGCCTCCAGGCATGCCAGCACGGAGTGGGCACGGGTGCAGCATCGCGGGGAAATAGCGGTGCTTTGCACATCCGAAGCTGCCACATGGCTCCACAGACAACACCGACATGACCTGCCCTAACCGGTGCCCCGGCACGGCTCCGCTCAGAACCTTCCTGTGTCTGTGCTGGGAGAGCAGGACCTTTTGGACGTCTGCAGAAACAAGTCAGGAATGAGTTATAAACAGAGCTGCCCTGGGATTATTTCCCAAGTTTCAGGGCCTGTTTCTAGTTTTGGGTTGGTTTTTTTTTTCCGTTTCACCTGTTCTTAGCTCAACTTTTCACCCCATTCTCCCCAGGCCCCGCTTGGGGCGACCTCCAGGTCAAACAGGTGATGACGCAGCCTTTCCGCTCTGTGCAGTAAGGTCCCCTCTGCTGAGGGGAAGACCAGGAAAAAAACTTACCAGGAGACAGAATTGTACTGTTAGATGCAAAGGCAGGTGACAAGCACAGACATGGATGAACACTGCAGAAGTTCAGCCACAAAATCAACATGAAGGTTGCCAAAAAAAAAAAAAAAAAAGGCAAGAGAAAATGGCCAGTCTGCAAGGCAAACCACAGCAGCCCAGTTTCAAAGCCTAATTCAAAGTCCCCTGCTAAATAAAGATAGCTCTGTAGTTCTCTGAAGCAGCTCATCACTGCAAAAGGCTCTGAAACACACAAACAAAACTCTGTGTGGGGAAAGGAGTGTGGGAGAAAAAGTCCTAGGAATAATCACAGAAATTATGAAATCAGTATTTTTCCCACCCAGGAGGTAAAATTAGAAAATAATAACAGTAATAATAGTAATAATGGTAATAATACTTTGCTGTATTTACTGAAATAACACCAACCTGGACCAGAGATGCAGCTCCGTAGATGTTGTGCTGAGAGATGACATGGCCCATGCCCTGTAGCCAGCGTGGCCTGGGTCATGGAGTGGCTTCAGGGAGTCCCCTGACACCAGGCAGGGTCCTCCTGTTGCATCAGTGCCATAAATCTGCTTTTGTCTTCCTCCCTGCTATGCCCTCTGGGAAGCAAAACACAGCGTACAGTTCCACACTTCGAAGCGCATTAATGAAAACTGGGCTTTTGTAATGATCCTCAGGACTTTTCTGGCATTTTTCTAAATTGGATGAGTACATTACCTCAGTACGGTAATTAATGACAGTTAAATATAAATTGAGACTTAGTATCTGCCAACTCGATATGATGTAGCCCTAGCAGGCTTTTTAAGCTGTTTCCCACAGAAATCATTATTCTTCAGTTACACTGTTTCAGCTTTGTCAGCTAGTGTATAACCTGTGTATGTTGTTTTTCAAATTAAAAGCTTGGCATTGTAACAGGGAAGAAGCATGGCATCTGCAATAGAAACGCCAAAATCCTGGAAGCTGCTCCACAAGCATGAGTATTATGTGCAAAGCAGATGGTAGGAAACTAAGCACATAAGAAAATACAAGAGGTGTGTTTTGTGTAACTGTATTGCTACATTTTAATTAAGGTAAGTTTTTTTCAATGTATGCAATATACTGGAATACATATGAAAGCACTGGCAATGTTGTGTAGAACAGGTGCCATTCTTAGCATTTGTGCAAGAATATAAAGCTTCAGAGAGAGAGAAGACCGTTGTGAATCATAAGGATGATTTGGAAAGAACATGAAAAATGCTGCCTGTTCAGCAGTCAAGAAAGGCTCCAACCACTTCACAGGATGCAGTTTCCAACCTTCATCCTGTGTAATGAAGTGAGCCAGGTTACACATGTGACCAAACACTTATTTAATAAATGTTACCATAGATTTTGCCAGTGCATTAGTAATCCAATAAAATAATTCCCATGCTTCAATTAGATATGTGTGTATTTTTTTCCCCCTATCTAATCAGGACAAGCTGAATTACATCAGACGGGGCCATCATGCCTCCTTAGGCACGGACTGGCAGTTGTAAGATATCAGAGCCCTTCTTTGCTCTGTAGGCAGCAGACATTCCCGTTGCAGGCAGGGGATTACAACCTGTCGAGTCAAAGTCTTAATCTCTTCTCAGTCATGAGTCAGTGTTGAAATGGCAGTCAGAGCATGCACAGGCAGCAAGAGAAAGATTTGTTGTGGCTAATGGGAACACTAAAGGGGAAAACACTTCAGCTGACTTTACTGACAATATAGAGGACTCTGCTATGAGGAACAAAATTTAATGACAGTACTCATAAGAAAATTGGAAATAAACAACCTAGCTGTGCTATGAGAGGGGCTTATTTAAAACCTTCTATTAATTTTGATAAATATACTGTAAACACTTTCACATAAAAAGAAACATGTCATGTCATGTTAATCTATGAACCTAGAAGATTCACAAATCCCATAGCTAATATAGGAAAGATGGAGATCAGCCGGGTAAAAACACTATTAAAGAAACAGCTGGTTATTGCAGAATTACTTAATGGTAAAATAGTTACTGCCATTAATACCATATCTCTTATAATAATAATATTGCACAGTCTAATATATTCATCCAGGCATGGTGCAATATAAAGTACTATCAATTCAGAATAAATTCAGAATTAATTTCTCTACCTCCCTTCAGCCAATAAGGAACATATCTTTTTTCTTTTTATCTTTTTTTTAAAAGAGATTCCTAAAAACGTAACTCAGACGAGCGCTGTGCTGCCTTCTTTTGAATCATGCAAGGACGTGCTTCTGCTAGCAGAACTGCTAGCATCACACTAGAGATGAAGTCAGGCATGTGCCTCTTCATGGAAGCATCTTTTTTTTCACTAACAGACCATAGGCCAAAATCCTATGGTGCAAAATGCTAGGGAGGAGAACTGAGAAAGCCTGGCAGGAGACACTGGCTCCAGCAATGAAAGAGTGCAATACTTCTGTTCACTGAAAAACCTGTAGAAAGGCTGTTTAATAGTATTTTTCAAGACAATTGCTGGCAGAAGTGTTTTAGGGTGTGATGGGGCGTACCAACTGCTAAGGTGATGTAGTGAGTACATGCTTGTTTTCCACTGTCTAAATAGCAACCTCGTAGTTAGAGGACTCGCGTAGAAAGCTGGAGAGGTTGATTCTAGGATCACTTCAGAATTACCCTAAAAAAACGCCTCCTCCCAGGAGACTGCTCTAGCCACCCCAGTGCCTGCCAGTGCAGCCCCCACAGCCTCTGCTGAAGTTACGCTGTGGGAAGCCGGGTATATAAACCCAAATAAAGTGCTGCAATGACGCTGCTACGCTGCTTCTAGCTCTAGTTCAGAATCAGCCAAGGCAATTCTGAACGAGGCTCACCGCTTCGGACTCAATTCAGGCATCTTCTGCAAAAGCAGGAGGTTTTTTGGATTGCTCTTCTGAGGTGCCTCCTGCACTGTGTAGAAAACGTAGCTACCTAACCACGGGCTTGGGATTCAGCTCTGAAAGGGGAGGGCAGTCAAAGTGGATTTATTAACTCTACCTATAATTGCCTCATTTCCTAGTGCTACAGAGCTGTACTATGTATCATTCCAGGAATAATTTAGATGGATGAATATAAACACACTGTTGCTAGAAAAAAGATGAATGTGAAGTGCACTTATATATAAAAAAATAGGCATAGATAGATAATTCAACAACAGCATGCCTGAGCTGAAGGACCATTCCACATAGCACCAAACATTGGTTCAGTCTTTTTCATATGCTCTGCCTCTCTAGTTTTTTCAGATTCACCTTACTTTTTCTAGAACAGCTGCTTTAGATCCAGCCTCATCATCAGAAAGCACATAATTTAGCAGGTGTATCTTATCAAATTCAATTTCTGCCTGGTTTTTCTTTGATTCATTAAGCTCCTTCTCCCATTCTCAGGATGATCCAAGGCAGATTGCAATCTTTTCCCATTTACAAGATACCAGGGACATTTTATTGTCTGTTCTGTAAAGATGAATTACTAATGTACTAACCCGCAGAAGCTAGCATATATCTACATGTGATTTTTTCAAATGCCAAGGGTTCTTTCTGAGGTCAATCTAGTGAGTTTTTGAGAATCAATACAGAGGGGCTTAGGAATAAGAATAATTAGAAATGCCCTAAATGATTAATGATTAATTTAACATTAGCTAGGGTGCCATATTTAAAAGTAGTAACATAATGCCACTTTTTAAGTACAAAACATTACAAACATACCTCAATGCTGTGCCTTTCACATTGCATAGGACCAAAATATAAATAGAATTAATAACTTTATTTTTTAATAACTCACATTTTACATAGTAGTGCGTGATGGAGGAGCATTTGCAGGCTGTGGGGCAGATGAAGATTGAGCTATGTAATGAAATTAATGCATAAATTACTAATGGTACCCTATCTAAGGCTAATATATTGACTAACCCTCCTGTGAACATCAAACAGATCAGTGCACTAAGAGGTTACTAACTAGCTGATGCCTGTGGTGTTTTTCTTGTGGTGGTTTGAAAGGAAAAGAGAATAACCCTGATGTAGATGGTATTTTCAGTACTGCAAGAAATATATGGGCCCATTTTGCAAACACTTCTCTGAATTTCACTTTAGGAAACAGTTTTATGAAGTGCTGATACCCAGACTCTCAGTGGTGCTTAGAAACATGCAAGGCCAGGAATGACAGAATAGCTTTAAAGTTGACTACAGTTAAAAAGAGTAACTTGTGTTTATTGAACCTGACAGTGTTTCACTCTCCTCCCATTACAATTAGAAAGTTAAATATAGGACAATACCTGTAGGTAAAAGCTCCTAAATCATCTCTGTACTACCCAGTTCTTTGAAGCTTGTTAAATGGAGGCAATCTAGGCAGGTATTTAACAAATTAACCAATATGTATATTCGTACAAGAAAATTAAATTTTGAAGCAGTCATACCATTGTATAAACCTTACTGAGCTGAATCTCCTGGAAAATGAATTAAGCCTGAGTGGGGGAGGAAATGCTAAATTGTGCCTTATACTGAAAATTACTACAGACAATCTCATTTTTACACTTAAAAAAAAGTCCTTTATGTAACCAAATGCCTTACATGACCATGTGTTTTTAACCTCTGCTCTGTTGTCTCGAACCATACTGCGCAAAGTTTGGGACAGGGAGTGTCTCTTGCTACAGATTTGTAAAAGTACTTAGGATAATGGGACTTTCATCTTGGTAATATTACAATGAATTATTATAACTGTTTTGTATTTATGAACATCTTATGCTTGCACATGAAATATTTCTTTTCATATGTTATTTATATGAGCTGCTAAGTGCAGCAAAATTGCATGAATGCCCCAGAGCTGGATGGTTGTTGTACACATAAAAGCTAATTCATTTAAATTGCACATATTTAGAGAGGGCTTTTGGATTCTTCTTGTTAAAAATAGCTTGGTACAGAAATACCCACAGAAATTAGGACTGGAGGGCACTGTTAGGCTATGTCTTTACAAGAAACAGGGCCATGACCTCTTCTTTCGCCCTGAGGGCAGTTGAAGACTTTTCCCCCTGAATGTGATAGCCTTGTCTGTAGTGGCTGTTGGGGACAATCTTTGGAGATTAGGTCCCCAGGACAGTGACCAGCGCAGGGCTGAGCTCCACTGGTAGCTTAGTGAGTAGTTGGGAACCAATGCTTGAGCCTGCTTCTGGCCCTGGAGAGCTTAGGGGGATAGGTGTAGCCTGAGAGGCTCCTGGTTCATCTCCTTGCCTTAGGGCTGGATAAACTCTCCCTGTAAAGAAATAAATAAACAACAAATATTTGCTTTTTTCTTTCTGAAAAACCTCTGAAGATGTGGATTCCACAGCCTCCCTAGGCAGCGTATTTTGCCATTTCTCTATCCCTACCATTGGAAATTTTTTCATCACGTTTAATCAAAATCTCCTTTGCTTCAGTTTAAGCTCATTATTCCCTGCGCTCACCACATGAGATTGAGAGCACATTATTTCCCTCGGCTTTATTGACACTTCTGCATTTTATAAATGAAATATTTCTGGTTCCTTTAGTCTTTCCCTGGAGGTTATTGCAGAAAGGGCATGTCTTTTAGACCTCCAGTCATTCCAGTTGCTTCTCTCCAATCTCTGCCAAATTAGTCCAATCTCTTCTGGAGTCTCAAACTCTTAACAGGGGCCTTACCCGCAGAATCTCGCACAGTAAAGTTACTTCACGTCTCATATGCATGACACTTCTTTATACATCCCACTGCAATGTAGCTTTTTTCACGACAGCATGTTTCTGACTCATGTTCAGTCTGTGATTCAGAACCCCTTGGTCCTTGTTGGTAGAACTGCTGTCAAATTCACATTTTCCAATCATGTATTTGCGCAGCTGACTACTCCAGATGAATATGGAGCGTTTGCATTTCTTTTATTGAATTGCATCCTGTGATATACATATAAAACTGATGAACTAGTTTTGTTGCTGCTCTACATTTTGCTGATCTCCTTTCTTCAATGCCTGCATCCTCCATGTTTTTCATTTACTAGATTTTGAGTGGCAACTTGGAATATCCTTAAGGTTTGAAAAGTGTGTTCAGCGCTCTTGTAATAATCTTCCAGAAAGGCACTTGAGCAGTAGAGCTTGTTCTACTTTTGCTCCTCATTTTGTTCTCTATTCAAACCATAGCTGATAGCTTTCACCAGCTAGCCCTCTTGATTGTTTATGCTTCCTCCATCAAAATAGCTTTTAGCTTGAAAGAACGTGCACTGGGATGGCATGAATTACTTAATGCTTTTAACAATTCTGTGCTCTTGACATCTCTTGTTATAGCCAGAGAGAGACCATAGGCTCTTGCCATGCTCAACAGCCCAGTATCGTTCCTGCTTTCTCAAAGGAGGTAACTAAGGACTGGGGAAGTTTAGCATACCTTTCTCGTGTAACAACCAAGAACAGCGCCAGGTTTTAGCTACACGTCTATGCCAGTTTTTAGACAGTCTTGGGCTCACTCTGCATACATTCTTCTGCAGAATACTTTGAGGTGCAGGGATGAGGGGACATGAGGCAAAGCAGGAGTATTGGCACCCAAATTGCCGAGTGATTGCTTTCTGTCTAGCTTTCAGTTTTTTCAAGTTCTTTTTTCCCAGAGCCAACCACCTGAGTCCCATCACTCACCACTAATTGCCAAGCAAAATGGGTAAAATACATTATGTCCCTCCTCTACAGACTGGCCAAGCTATGCAGAATAACTTATTATCATTCTTCATTATTTCTTGAGTGCAAGTGAAATGGAGCGTGTAGCAGAGGTGACACATACCAGTCTGGGAGGCAACTGATCCAGAATATTATTAATCTAGATATTGTGAGTGTCTCACTTGCTAACCCATACTTTCTTTTAATATTTTTGTTTGTCTCTTTTTATGGACTAATACAAATACTTTATCTGTGTCACTAACTTTCTCCCTTTGTATTTTACCAAAGGGTTAATACCTCTGTGTAAGCAGAGTGGGATTCAAGGGCAAAACAACAATCAATATTACTAGAGGCTGTGGGGTGTTAATTGTCCAGCCCCGCTTCATGGTTTGTTTTGCTGTTGCTTTTTTTCAAATCTTTTCCTTTATTGATTCCCTACCTCCCCACTAATCCCTTCCAGAAGAAAGGAAGGCTGTCCACATCTTTCTAAATAAAAGTGACAGCTTGGGTGGTAGTGCTCAGATGAACAATCATAGGTTATTTGTACCAGGAATTGCTGATGTTATTGAGGGCAAGTGCAAGTAAACAGAGGTTACCTACTTCTTCTTTAGGTGCTACCTATCCTCAACACAAAGTACCATGACAACACAGCCTGTGTATCCTAACATGACTGAACAGCATGCACCAGAGATGCTCGGGGATGTTGTACCTGATACTTGGGAGTGCTCTGAATTTCTGACCGCTTTCTGAGACCCAATAGTGGGCACCCAGACTGCCTACCTTTACAAACTGGAGCCCTTCCAGAGAGACCTCCTGCTCTAAAGGACCTGGCATCCTCTCTCACCGCTGCCACTGCAAGAGCAGCTGGGAGAGCCAGAGCCGAATGGCGCCTGCGTGCCATGCAAACTGCCAAGACGTGCACTCAGGAGGAGCCCAAACGGCAGGTTTCTCCCTGAGGACGCTGGCTGGGCAGCCATAGGCAGGACTGAGGGAAGGAGAGGAGGCTCCTATGGACAGCTAGTATACAGGGGTCCTAATTAGCCATGTTGTCTGGGAGCAGCTACATAGATGTATCGTGTGGTCCTACACTGTGTATGTAAGGTGAGAGTTTGGAGGAATTCCACCACAGAGGAATGGCCACCGCTGGCAGACTTCAGGGCATCGCAATCTCCAGCCACTACTGGTATAGGGGACAAATGAGGCTTCAGTCACATCCCATGCTTGGATCTCTGCTCTGAGACAGGAAGAGGTTGTCACTGTGCACACTTACTTTGCAGGAAATAATGGGTGTATGCGTACAAATTTATTTTTTCTTCTATTTTTTCTCCCTCTCATGTAGCATTTACCTTGTACCTGAATGTAGCTTAGCCTGTGTAACTCACAAGTACCCAACAATCTCCTCTTGAAATGCAAGTCTTCCAAAGTTTCATTATCAGAGAGTCTCAAGCTATAACCAGATTATATCAGAAGCAAGAGGGACCAGAGCAAACACTCCAGTGTAACAAATATTTGCTTTGTGTCGTTATTTTATACGACTAGTATTAGAATTACTGCTTTGACCACAGGTGTTGCAGTGGGGGGTTAAGCAATGAGCCAGTAGTCTCTCCTTTACAAGAAAGGACAAAGAGGAAAAAGCAGCCCTTGCTAACAAACATTTGGAAGAGCCAGATGCTGAGGAGCTTTTCAGTAAAGGCAAAACAAACTAAAAAAGTAGGGGTTTGGAGCATCAAAAGGATGGCTGCAAGAACAAAAAGTCAGCAGTGCTGAGAATGATAGATTGAGACGAACACAGTGTCTTTGGAGTATGGGACATCAATATCGCAAACAGATGAAAAGCGATTGAAAATGAAAACAAAATCATAATACGTGTGGGGACACAAGGAAGTTACCAGTCAGAGGGAGGGGCATTAATTAGGACATGCAAAGTAGAAAATCACTTAGAGACACAAAACCCATTAACAGCTCATAGCCCGAAGCTAAATTAAAATAGGAGACACAAAAATGGCACTTATACACTGTCTGACACACACGGGCTACCGCTGTGATGAAAGCAAAGCTTAGTTCTGCAGTGGTTTATGAACTATGGCAGTAACCCCCTGAACTGCTTTTGCTTATTGATGGGGAGGATGGCAACACTGATCCAGACAAGGCAATGCACAAGCGTGACCCCAGTACCCACACCACAGGGGTGAGACCTCCTCCGAGCTGAGTGGGGTGTCAAGGCTCCTCATCGATGAAACACTTTTCTCACACAAAAATAACATTAAATAGCTCAGGACAGTGCCTTCAGACTCCTCAGATGCAGTCACCTGGCACAAGACAGACTATCTGGTTGACGGAAGTTTCCAGTAATCGTGCAAAAGAGAAGCCCTGCAACAGTGAATTTTGCTAGTGTGCCTGGAGCAAAGTCTCACAGCTCACCAACAAGGTGCCACACAGAGCTCTTAAATGGCGGGGTAGCTGGTAGACAAAGACTGTCTAGCATTGGAAAAATAATGGAGTCTGTCATTACACACGCAGGAGATTCCCTGGCAACTCCCAACTCAAGTATTTTGTTAGCAAGCCAAGGAATACAAGCATGAAACAACTCCTATGATTCTGAGAACATGTAAAGGCTAATGTGCATTTCAGTAAGGAAGTAAAATCACCAACTGATGTGTACTTTGCAGTTTAATCAATTCTGGGTTGCTGAAAATCTCCATCTGTGAGTCTTCCACTCGACTCTAATTTCTTCCTGAACACATCGTCATCTGAAGCAGAAACCGCCAAAATTACATACACGTGAATGCCTTCAAGAGCAAATGCCTCAGGAAAATAACAGATACTAAACTGAATGAAATTTCATGACACAGACTGGTTTATTTCAGAGTCTAGCAACTTCTTATTTCCAAAGTTGTTCAGAAAAGAGCATGGACACATCTAAGAGAAGCTGCTATGAAACAGTGGGAAGCCATGGAGAAGAGGCAAGCTGCAGGGGTCCTTCCTTTGAGCAGCCTCCGGGGAAAGAAAACTTGTGGAGAGCAGCATAAAAAAGGGTCTTGGTTTTGGCCAGTGTAGTATTTGACAGCATAGGAAAATGGGGATTTAGACTATCACTGAAGATAACAAGCCTAAACTTTGTTTCCGAAATAGCAAGCTTGCCTAGAGAAGAACCTTTTAGCCACAGAAGTGAGTCAACACTGACATTTGTGGCCAGCACTGATGGAAGTGTCAATTGTTCAGGAAGAGAATATACCTGCTCTCAAACAGGGTTACTAAAGATGAACAGGCAATTAGTGCTCAGGGCCTTGAACCCTCAAGGGTCACTGCGTAAGCCTCCTGAAAAATTAGTCCAGATGCTCTTTAATATTTTCTGTGACTGGAAAACAGGTTAGGACCATGCCATACGTGCATGGGAAGTGGATACAGCTTCATGGTGCTTACATTCACAAGAGATTCCCACATCCACTGTTTGGGAAAGAAACATAGGGAAGTGCAGGTGATGCAAGTGTTCCTCTGCCTTCGGTGTTTTCTAATTCATGTTGCCTGTTCTTTAGTTATCCTGTCACCCGATACAATGTTCTTGTGAGGGAGACCTGGACATGATCACGCTGAGAGAGTGGTGATCACACCATATTTCAGTGGTGTATTTTATCTCCCCTTTGGTTTTATTGATCAACCATTAGCTTTAGATGAAATGCAGCACTGTGATTTTGCTTTAGCTGCTGGAAGACCCTCGCCTATGAAGCTTAATCT
Organism: Gymnogyps californianus; assembly: GCF_018139145.2. Taxonomy (NCBI): domain Eukaryota; kingdom Metazoa; phylum Chordata; class Aves; order Accipitriformes; family Cathartidae; genus Gymnogyps; species Gymnogyps californianus. The sequence goes on from NC_059473.1 coordinate 55,978,573, forward strand.
CTTATGCCCTGAATTCATTCCTCAAGGTAGGTCTGAAACTGGGGCTGAAGGCTTGGGAAGGATTGTTCCTCCCTCTGCCACATGAAGTCTTGTCTGTGTTATGGGTGTAACCATTAATGGTTCCGTTGTGGTATGGAGAAGTATTTGCAAGGAAACTTCTCACTCCAAGAAATGCTCTCATACGCCTCCAGCCACTCAGGAGCGAAGCAGAGATTGTGCCCACACAGGGCTGCATTGCTCATTCCCAGGACGTTAGAAGATCTAAACGTTTTTGCTCAACTTTGACTTTTAAACAACTAGATCTTTCTTTCAAATGAAGCAAAATTGTTGCAGGAAAGATTCTTGGCAGCACTTTCTGCCCTGGCTTCCTGAGGAATGCACTTGCTTTAAAAACTGAATGAAAAACCAATGGCACATAAAACTGCCTTATGACAATGCTGGCAGTTCTACCAGTTTCTCATCCACCCACGTTTACCAACCACTATGCATTATGTTAGAATTGTAACTTTGAAATGATAACCTCTGAGGACATGCTTTTTAATCACCAGTACCTCATTTTCTACTTTAAGTGTGTTGCGGAAGTGCTATTTGAATAGCGGATGCCAGCTTTTAAATGTCTGCAGTGATGATAATATCCTATTAATAATAGTATTGAAAAAGTCCTTCAGCTGAGGCTTTTTGGATTCTCACACTCAGAATCAATGAGAATATTTTAGCCATCTGTACACCTGATATTTGCTACAGCAGGGAACAAAACTCTCAGTATTTTCCAGCCAGGTTAGTTCCAGTGTGGAACACCTCAGCATTCTTTTGACTCCAGAAAATATCCTATTATGGTGACAATTTGGGTATTCCTGCTTTATATCCCATGGAACAGCAAGTATGACGCTTAGTATGGCTTTAAAAAGCCTCTTGTGCAATATTTACCTTCTTTTGCATTAATCCATTTTTTTTCTCAGCAACTGAAAACAAAATCAGTCTATAAAGATTAAAATGCTCTAAACAGGAAAGTTTCAAGTTTTGTGGTTGAGAACGTCAGCACCAGACTTCCAACATGACATGCAGAGCTGAAGACCCAAATTATAGGCCACTCCAAACACAAAAGTTTAAAAGGCAGCCACTCCCCTCTTTCAAAAACTCCTCTGCATCTTTTTGGTTTCTTTAAGAACAAGTTGTTGACGATGGTGTTTTCTTACTGTATTTACCCAAGCCCAGATTTATAAAAGCCAGGCAGGCGCACTACCCAGCTGCAGCTGGAAGTCGAGATTTGCTTGGGTAATGGCAGAGAAGACTGCCCAGCAGTTAGGACAGGCTCCTTGCATAAAGTCAGTCTTGTGAGATGTGGCTTTCCCTCAAGCTCTGCCTGCAGCCCAAGCTTCAAGTGTGATCTACACTGATGCCTAGTTGCAGTGGCTCAGTATCTCTGAAAATTACGTGGTCCCTAAATACAGATAAGGAACTTAACTTTATACGCTTTGCTTTGAAGAACTGGTGCTTTTTTAGATGAAAATCTAAAAGCTATCATAGCATTTAAGACCAATAATAAGATTTTATCTCTTGATCATATTAGATTATGATCTCTTTAGCAGTACAAGCTGAGTTTTACCTAAACAGCTTGATGAGGCTCAAATGCCTCATGCTAGCCTCTTGTTCAGTAGTGTGCCAAATGCAGAGAGCAGAAGAGGCCGGAATGCCACCGCAACCAGACGGGCATGCCGAACAGCAGCAAGGATTTGACTGAAGCAGATGTGCCCAGGTAATTACGGTCGGCGATCCATGCCCCCTTCCCCTCTGCCCCTTGCTGACCTAAGGCATCCCCCGCCAGCTCAGTGTGTGCAGGGGACGGTCCCCACAGCCGTACCCGGGCTTTGGGACACCGGGCGCCTCCAGTCCCAGGTCTGCATGCGTGGGAGGTTGGCTTCTGCCCCTTGTCACAGGCAAACCTCTGTGCTAACGGGGACGGTCCGGGGCCCCTAAGCAGCGCCTGCGTTATGTTGGCTGCTTACTTGCAGTCGTAGGCATACTTTGGTGCAGGTGACAGACCACTGGAGATTTCACTCAGTGCCTCCTGAGAGACACAAAGCCGCTGGAAACAGTAATGCTAACCGGTGCCTTTTAGAAAGACAGCCATCTCCAAATGGCTAATTGTTACACTAACTGCTAATAGCTCGAAATATTTGCTTTCTGTTTGGGTTCACTGCCCTGAAATCATTCGTCTCCCCGGAGAGATGAAAACGATCGCATTCTGCGTTTTAATGCTGCAGACATACAATTTTTATAAGCGTAGCGTGCATGACGGGGCAATACTGCATTTCCTTAAAACCCAAAAAAGCCATAAACCACCCAGCAGCCGAAGTCCCTGGGGAGCCCCCGGGGAGCGCCCCGCCGCGGGCACACGCCGCTCCGGCTCCGACGACGGCGAGGAGCAGCCGCCCGCGCCGCGCTGGCACCGGGGCGGCCCAGAAGCTCCGCCGCCGGCACCGCGGCTCCCTCCGGGTGCTCCACGCTCTGCTCCGCGCCGCCGACGGAGGACCGGGACGCGGTGCCGGCGCGGAGGGGCGGGCCGGGGCGGCGGCGGGCGTGCCGTGCCGTGCCGTGCCGTGCGGTGCCGCCCCTCGGCTGTCCCCGCCCCCCGCCGGTTTGGGCCCAGCCCTCCCGGCGGCGGGGCCGGCTGCGCCGCTGTGCCATGAGAGGCTTTAAACGGCAGGTGCTGGGGAGCGAGGCACAGGCGCAACCGGCGGCTGCTGCTGCGGCCCGGCGGTAGCGGCGGGCGGGCGCCTTTCGGCTCGGCTCGGCGGGAGCCGCGGCGGAGCGGAGCATGTCGGTGGCGACCGGAGGCAGCGAGGCGGCGGCAGCGGGCGGCGGCGGCGGGAACCGCGTTTTCTTCCAGAGCCCCCGCGGCGGCGGCGGGAGCGGCGGCGGCTCCTCCGGCGGCGCCTCCCGGGAGGACTCGGTGTCGGCGGCGGTGGTGCAGGTCCAGCAGCGGCGCCACCAGCAGGGGAAAGTGACGGTGAAATACGATCGGAAGGAGCTGCGGAAGCGGCTGGTGCTGGAGGAGTGGATCGTGGAGCAGCTGGGGCAGCTCTACGGCTGCGAGGTGCGGGGCCGGGGTGGCGGGGTCCCCTCCCCGGCGCGGCCGCCGCTGCCGCCGCAGTCCCCCCGCCCGCCGCTGCCTCCCTCGCCCCCCCCCGCCCCCTTCTCCCGCCCCGAGTCGCGTTTCGGCTGCGGGCAGGGGAGAGCTGTTACCGCCACCTCCAAATGACATTCCCGGCCCGCCGCCCCCCGCGCCTCCGCGGCGTCCCCTGTCCCGGGGGGAAGGCGTCCGCTGTCCCGCGGGGAAGGGTGTCCCCAGCCCCGTCCTCCCCCGAGGTGAATGGGGGGACCGCCCTTTGGGGGCAGGCGGCGGCTACCACACGGCCGCGCACGGAGCGGCCCCTCTCCTCCCGGGGTGCCCCGGCAGGTCCGGGGGTGCCGGGCGGCGCCGGGTTCCCGCGGCTGTGCGCCCCGGGGCGGTGTTTCACCGGGAGCCGCTGTCCCTGCAGCCTTCCAGGGCAGGGCGGGCCGGGGCGCGGAGGCGCCTTCGCCGGGCTGCGGGGGGGTGTGGGGGTGTCGGTCCCCGTTAGACGCCAGCTGGCCGTGCGCCGGGGCGCCTGCCGGGCCGGAGAGGAGAGCGGTGTGCTGCGGGGCGGGGGGGGGGGTGAGGAGGAGGAGGGAGCTGCGCGGGAGCTGTGCGGAGGCGGCTGTTGTGAAGGAAGGACTCCGGTGCGGGTACGGTTCCCGCTAGACCATGGTTTTGTCTTGCCCCGGCCTCCAGGAGCGGGGTAGATACGAGCCAGGAAATTTCAGTGGGCAGTTAGAAGATCATTAGGATGAGAATCGAAAATACTGGGGGGGTGGGAGGTGGGGTGTTGTATCTAATTTGTAGATATCAAACCTGTTTTTCTGTTACTCTGGGCAAAAAGTGAGTGTTGCCAGAATGAATTTTCTTCTGTAGAGGACAGGTGAACAGGAGGATTTTTCAAGATTATTCAGAGGAATAGTAACTGTTATCTTCCATAGAGATGACAATGTTGTAAGCAAAATCAGTACTTGGTTTTGTCAAAGCTTCATTAGAAATGTAGACCTTCTAGTCCCCAAGGATCCTACCTCCCTGCCACCTCCAGTATTTACTGTTATAAAGAATCAAAATGTTAAGTCTAAACTGAGGTTCGCACATACTTTTCCCATCAGTAATCTAATTCACTTTTATTAGAGACTTCTGAAGTGAGATTTGTTGAAGCCAAATGTGAATTTTGCAGCTAGCACCTCTGGAGCCAACATCTCACCCCAGGGCTCCCGGGTAGTCTGCAGCTAGGAAGGCAAGAGCTTGACAGTCCCTGAGGTGTGGATGTCTTGAGTGGATGTGAGGGCCTGAATAACCAGGCCTGAATAGCTAGCACGTACATAATACAAATGTTTAAAGAAACTTCCTTTCATCTCAAAACCAGTTTATCAGCAAATTTGTCAGAAGGACTTGCCCTCATAAAAAATGTGCATGTGACAAGTTAAACCTTCTTAACTATTCACATCCATGAACTAAGGGAAGGAAAGATACAAATGGAAACTCTGGTTAAAAATAAGCAGTTGTTACTCTCCATCTTGGTGTGACTTGCCTCTCCAGCCTCGTGATTTGTTAGGCCACATAGCCTGTAGGCTGCAAGGATTTCTCTGAGGTCCGAAGTACTTACAACTGTTTGTATGAACTGATGATTTTGTGTCTGCCTGAGCTGATAATGTAGTTAGTAGCTGGCCTACTGGATCTGTTGCCTCTGGTTTGACTTGTGTTCAAAAGCACCAGGCCTGTTTGTGCTGTGTGCTTTTAACGTACAGGCGTAGTTGTTCTGTGTGTAAGAAAGGATGTGATTGATACCTGGGACCAAACCAAGGTCCGGAGGAATTACTGCTGCTCTTCACAGTATTCAAATAACTGGCTTGCTGGAGGAAAAAAAATCTTTCATCATTTTCCTCACTGTGATTGCCGCCTCTGACTGAAATAGCAGGTCTGCTTTAGAAGGAGGGCTCTCCATCAAGATGGGGACCATATATGGCTGCATAAAAAGAACTTTTTTGACGATTCAGTTTCTAAGGTGACTTTTAGGGGAAAAGATGGTTTGACGCAACAGATGAAAACGTTTTTAGCTTTGAAGGTTGAGGGCAAAATGTTTAAGTCTTCTTCTGCTCTTCTTTACTGTTATGCATGAACTCTCTCCAGTGTCAGCACGGGTGACAGTAGTGAAAAGGTCAAGCAATTAATATGCTATCAGAATAAAGTTGAAGATGCATGATGAGTGTAGTGATTAAAGACAATAGCAATTTAATGCAGGATGCTTTGCTTGAATCTGCTTCAATTACTTTTAGGCTTACAGATGTAGCGCTCAGGCTGAAACTTAATCACCTATGCAGACAGTTAATAACCCTGTCTGAAGGTGGGGGTGGGGGGGTGGGAATTGCTTGCTTTAACTTCTGTGGAAGATGTACCATAACTTCCTGATGTGATGACACTTAAGTTCTGAAACAATCTGAAATATTCCAGAATGTCAGAAATAGCCATCGGGTTGCTAATCCTGAAAGAGCTAACCAGTGTCAGTGTTCCGTTGCTATTCTGACTCGGAGCTCTGTTTCTAAGGAGCAATGTACTCCATTTCTGGGAAGAGCAGAAATAAGAAGAGGGCGCTTTCAGCGTGGTGCACTGAAAATGTGCAAGAAGACCTGGGTGTCTCTTTGTGGGACTGCATAAATGTAGTGCCTGCGCAGTGTTTTCCATTTAAATAATGTTTTCTATTAAATTATGCTGAGATTCATCAGTAAGTGGATACTTGCAGAAAGACTCCCTTTATTCAAAGCTAAACAGGTATTCATAGTCTCTCAAGTACTTGCAAGTTAAGTCAACTATAAGCCTGTCTTGGCTTGGTGACAAGGTTTAGGAGATGAGGTTGGGGAAATAAGGAGACAGGTTTATGTTCTTTTTCTAGTGGATCTTGTCTTTAGTGGTACAGTTTTAGTTTTAAAAATTGGATGCCAAGCAAGATAATGGAGTTGGGGGGAAGTGGTTTAGAAGGAGCTCTTTGAGACTATTTTTAATGCTGACCACAGATCCGTGATACAAAGATCAGCTTTAGAAAGGTTACTTCCACATGATGCAGACTTTAGGGATAAAAAGTAGCCTGAATGGTAAAGGGTTACCAAGGTAGAAAACTTTAGTAGGACCAGAGACTCTTAAGCAGGATTTGTTTGGCACCAGAACTTGTCAGGCTAATGTACTCAGGTCAAGTGCTTCAGGTGAGTGTCAGTCTGGCTGTTTGTTTCTGGAGCTGCTTCATTGAAAAAATGAAGTATTATAACCTGTTTGTTCTGGTTTCTGTGAACACTGAAACTGAGGTTGTGGTCACAGATTAGTATATTGAAAATGCAGTGCCTTAATTGCAGAACTTGAACTGACTTCAGTGTTGACCTTTACTAGGTATCTTGTTTCTAAAAATAGTTTCTCCACAGATGCTTCATGTTTTGGGCTAAGTCCATTATTGGTTAAGAATTGCTAAATAATGCTGCACAGAACAACTTATGTCATCACTGTTCATTCCCTAATGGTTTGCAACTTGTAGTTCAGCATGAAAGTGATGACAGTCTAGTTTTCCAGATGTATGATCTACATTGTGTGCACCTGCCAAACTTGTACAACTTTACATATGAGAAACAAGGCCACTGGATTTGTCCCCAGAAACCATTCAACTTTGCAGGTGAATTACTGTGCTCGGGGGTCCTGTCTACCCACAATTACAGCATTTGCTGCAAATGGCAGAATGCTGATGGAACGAGCGCATTGAGGGCACACAGATTTCGCACAGCATTAGTACACAACGAAGAAAGATTTTGCTTGTGCTATGGGTTTGTTGCTGAGTATTTTTTAATGTAGAGACTTTCGTGTACAAATCAAATGAGCCCTTAGATTTTGCACTCTAAAAGTTGAATATAAGACTTATCTTCTAATATGAGATATTGCTGAGCTTGGTTAACTATTTTATTAGAGTATGTCCACTCATGTATGGAAATCGGTGCTTGGCAAAGGATTTGATGTTGGTCTGGAAGTAACAGGGAATTATGTCCAAGCTTACTCCTTTTCTATTCCAGAGCAAAATACCCTGGAATTCTGTTTAAAAATTCAGCATACAAGAAAATATAGCTGGAAGACCTGCCCATAAAAGCCACTCAAGCATTTCCTTTAAGAGTACAAAGCCATGCCAGACTGAGAATTGTCATATGTAAGATTCTCTTCCACCTCCTGATACGGGTACTGCAATGACAAGAGTGGCATGAAGCTCCGAAATGGATAAGGGATTTCATGTTGGCAGGGCCAATCTGTGGCTGTTAGTTTAAAAAAAAGAAAAGGTATTGGTGGGGTATAGGAGGGAAAGGAGCAATTTAACTTGGTCCTGCATGGATTGAGCTCCCTTCCCCTGGGTGCTCTGTGACTGCAGTGCTGGAGAGCACCCTCTTTGGCCGTCTTCCTGAAGCTGCTGGGATATGCTAACAGTGACAGCTTGTCCCTAATATAGCATCAGAGAGTCTGTCGGTCTGTACACACTTCCATTTGAACTGGTTGGTGCTAGACAGGAGAAGACAAAAGGAAGGCCCTTGTCTAGGCTGGAGAGAGAGGTCACAAAAGTAAAAATTCCTAGCCTTCCCTTTCCTCTCCTGCTGCACAAATGTTTTGGCTGCAGTGGTAAAGCTAGTGGCAAGGTGTAAAAGGTGGACTGAGGGTTGCAGGGAAGGTGAGCTGTCTGTCTTGTGTCAGGCTTTCTGAAACGGATGGATTTTTGCAGGAGGGGTTCTAGTCACTTAACCTTGAGCTCTGAACAAATTAGCTGCCTTGACTATAGTTTCAAAATATTTTTTCAATGCTGAATCTAGTTGCAGACTGATGGGTATTGGTGGTCTACCAAGAGCAGTGCTGCATATGCTGAATAACTAGATGGCTGCACAGGGTATCGGTTCCTCTGTGCATTTGCATCCAAACAGGCATGTCTTGTGATTTGATGGACTCGGTTGCAGCTGTTTCTCTCCTACTATTCGGGACTGTAGTTATATGGGGCACTGACCTTCTGCATAGTATGGACCACCTTCTCCAGCCCACGCACTCACGGGTCAGTGGCTCTGCACACCCCGCAGAGCCTGTGTGTCTGAGGCAGTTGCCATGGTTACCAGTGATCTGTTTTGCTCTGGGTTTGGAAGAATGCTGAATAAAATGGTGCAAGGACTTCGGGGCCAAACACTTCCCCCCACACCCAAACATCCCGTCCTTTCCAAAACAGCCTGGTCAGCATGCTGCTAAGGCTGCCATGTAGTGATGTGGACCTGATGGTATGATCAGGTACTACTTATTCCTCAGGCTATGGTGAGGTAATGTTTGAAATTAATTATTCATTTCTCAGAAAGGCGTTTGGTAAGGAAATTCACTGAATAAAACACGACAGAAACAAACTTTTGCTGACTGACTGACTCTTTCAGTAGACTTCCTCTAACTTGGACTAAGATCTCACAGATGGTAATTGCGTGTGGACTCCCTTCTAAAGGGATCAAAAGTGGAAAGAGACTGAGAGGGGTCTGAGAATTAGAAAGAGTGTCACTCCTTAAAAGGATGCAAGTCAGTAGAAAGCGTGATAAAGGATTTCTTTCTTCAGGAAATCGAGTGTTACAGTCTAGATGCATTGGAGTAAAGTACCAGGAGGGCCATCAGATTGTTTAGAAATGTATTTGGGTTTTGTTTTGGACAACTATTACAGATGTCAGATCTCCACGTTGTATGGCGCAAACTTTGGAGTACTCTCTTGAGGGCAGGGATGCTGCTCAACATACCAATGTCAGTTGAAGGGTTGCTGTGATCAGAGACCTACAAAGGACACAGGCAACACTGGTGTAGCAAAGGCTGTATCATGTAGCAAACACAGAAAGACATTTGAATCCAAAGAGTAGGAAATAGGAAGCCCCAAAAGGCCTATAAAATGCATGTTGCTGTAAAACAGCCCTTGTAAAATGCATGCTGCTGCCTTCAGAGGAGGAGTGGGCTTAAGTACCTGTGAGGGTGCCAAGCACCTGATGGCAGTGGGCCAGAGCCTTTTGTCTCTAAATGCGCTGCTTAAACTCTGATCTTAGGTTCTAAAGACCCTAATCTAGTAGGAAATGTACCACCATTCAGCTACTTTCTTCCTTTTTACGTGCAAAACTTGCACTACATCTCAAAGGAGTTCAAGAAAATTATTTTTCTACAACTTGAGCTTTGTATAGTCTGGATGCCATCTCTGCACTGGTCATGGTTCATTGTTTTATCTTAAGTAGCAGCAATATTCTTGACTTTTAATTTAGAAGCTTTGCAACAAATCTTCATCTTCCATCAGCTATTCCATAGCAAATCTTTTGTCCTTTCCCTCTCCGTTCAAGATTCAACTGGTCTCTTTGAAGCAGTAGGTGTGGTGGTTTTATAACAAGGCAAAGAAATAATTGATTGCTTACATCACTTAAATTTTTATAATTGTACTTCTTATAAACAGTAGCTTCCAACCGTTGTGGCTACAAAGGCCCTTCTGCCTTCAGGCAAATTGCTTTATGTAGAGTCAGTGCTTGATTATCTGGGGTAAACAAGGGTGGGGAGGGGGTGGAAGAGTGGTGGTGTATTCCATGGATACAATGGAAAAACCGTGGATTAAAAAAAAAAAATGTAAACTATGCCGCAAATCATGCAGTGAACATACAGCTGAAGGGGGAAGAGGGGGAATCAGTCATTAATCTACCCCTTTCTCCCACTCAAGTTCATCACACACACTCATCTACATTGCTTTTGGACTTGAGTCTAGCTTGGATGTGCCTGTGCTTGTAGCATAATTAAACTACAACATGGATGATCTATCCACAGATAGCTGAGAGCTGGTTACGTTGTGCTTTTTTGAAGACGCTGGGCTGACTTGTGCACTGTTGGTCCCTTGTACCCCTGTATTCTGACAGAGTAGGATCTCTCCCATTATTCTCATAGCTTTGCATTAGCTGATCTAAACTGTGGTATGGAAGCAAATGCCTGAAACAAAAATAACCCAGTTTAAATGAGGAAAATATGTATTTCATGGCACATCTGCTCCTTCTTAAAAGGCATAGGGAATGTTTCTAAATAGGTGTTTTATCTAAATAAAAAGATGTTCTACTTGAAGTAAGACTTCATTTCACAAGTAGTGTGATAGTTTAGGGTTGTCATGAGACTAAACTAACTCTCTATTGATTCATGCCTTGCAAAGGCTGACTGAACTCCTGTTTGCATTCTTGTAGTTCTCCCTTTAGATTAGTTTATGTCCAGCCACTTAAAAGGCACTGTACTTGGCCCCAGATCCAACCAAAAAAAACCTGAACAATTTTGTAGTGTATATTACTGTACATAATGTGTGTGAAGCAGTTCTCTGAGAGTACAGGAGATGCTGATGAAAAAAATATGCTATCCTGTCTCTAACCTGATTCAGTCTGAATTATGGTCACCTTGTCTCTTGTCACCACAGGTGATAAAGCAGCAGGAGCAATATCAATCCATTCTTCAAGCAGCCTTGTGTCTTGCCTGCAGTATAAAAAAAGCTAAGTTCTCATTTTTCCCTTCCTTTTTTATTTCCCTGCCCTATATCTAACTCCAGAAACTTCTATTTGACAGCACAAATTGAGTAGGTTAGACATGGCCATCCATCTGTGTCACGGCAACTTTTGGCTGCCTGTTGTAAAATGTTGGCAGTTTCTTTTGCTGTCCACCCATGTGACACATGGAACTATGAAAGTCAGGATTTCTAGAAGCTATTAACGTTGGAGAAGGGGGGGATAAAAATCTTAATTGTATGCAGTCCATACAGCAGCAGTATGGCTATATTTCAAAGGTAGAATAAATTTAGCCTGTTAAAGATCTTGGAACAAGGTATCGTTTGGGCAGAGGTACACACTGAAACAAGTCAAATCTTCTTTGAAGTGATAAGTATTTAATTCTGAGGATCATATTTGAATAGCAGAACTGTTACCTTTTTTTTTCCCCCCTAGGGAGCATGATATCTATTCTAGGAACCAGTTCAACATGGTATCTTAAACTATTTTTAGGGAACACACAGATCGCAGCCCCAGAAGGCATCTTGTATCTTTTCAATCCACATGATATTTATCAGTAGCGCAGATCTAGTTGATCTAGTACATGTAGAATTTTCTCTAGTCTATAGGTCTTTAATTATTAGAATGCTGGTACCTTAATTCAATGTAATGCTGTTCACATGTGGAGCAAAGCTAGTACAAAAGATAACGTTAATTTAAAGTGGCCTAATGGTACGTAAATGGCTAACTTGTGCAGTGGTGCTAGTCTACAGGTGACACTTCCAGTGGTAACTGAGATGAGTTCGCCATTCTGAGTGTGCTGCCAACAAGGGGATCACACACTTTGGTCCTGTGTGTTGGACTTCATAAATGCAAATGATGGCACAATCAATGCCTAATGAAAATCCTCTTATCAGACTGTCTTAATAGGATTACTTTCCAGAACACAGAATTGGGAAGGATCTCCTAGGTCACAGGGTCTGTTTTCTCACTTGCAGATAAGCTCTTTGCATTTGATATCATTTTTAATGGAGTAACTCAGTTATATGATGTTTCTTTCATGCATTTAAATATACCTTTTAAGCCTTTTAGACACTAGGCTCTTTCCTACCCCCTTCATACAATATAGAAAGACATAGACAAAAGACCAATGCTTGCTTGGGACGGGCTTGCCTGGACTTTCACTCTGGGGTGAAGTTTAAATAGATTGTAAATGCACTTTACTGTCTGTCCTTACTCTGAGCATCGTTGGACTCAAGTGATGACCACAGTAGAGGGGCAGAAGTATCAAGACAGTGATTCTGCTGTAGGTCACTTATTACCCTATAACGAAATCTGTCTTTTGAGTAGATGTCTACAGACTCCAGGAGAAATGTGCTCACTAATATTTCATGGAATTAATTTAGCAGTACTTGGAAAATATATTATGTTAGCTGCTCAAGATCCTAACTTATTTTAGCACTTGAATGATAACTTCTTTGAAGTAGATATCTAAATTAACTCTAGCATGGTACAAATGATTTGTTGTACTTTAGGTGACTGATATATAACATTTTGACACATTTACTTTAAACACAACGAATGCCTTGAGCTTTTACAATTGGTTGCTTTACATTTTAAAAGATAATACCTGAAGCACATATTGCATTTTTTGTCAGAAAAGAAGTCCAGATGTTCTGGAATAAATTCTTGTGTCTTTTTTTTTTGTTATGCTGGTAGTAATCATGCCATTTTAGGCTTACTGTCAAACTCTGTATTCCTGTTTCAGGTGCACTGAGGCAAAACTGCTTAGTCTTCTTTCTAAGGAAGCTAACAAAACTCCCTGAATTTGGATTATGGTTGAATACCTCCTCTTAATATTGAAAACTGAATACTCTGAGTGCAGAAACTGATGTGGGGAGGAGTGCTGGTGGGAACTAGCTCACTGGCAGCCAGAAACATCTCGGCTTTTACTTCAGCTGTCACTGTAGTACTAGTTTACTAGTCTGCTTAGCTAAAGATTTAATCGACTTGCTTATAGGTATTCAGCTGCTATTTGTTTATCAAGACCGAATTCTTACACAGATGATTTGCTTTAGTGTCTTGAAGTAATTCTGATAACCAAAGAATGCATTTATATGAGGAAGCAAGACAGCAATCCTTCACTTCATAACCTGGAGGCTGTCTTGTCTCAGGTTGCCTGCAACGGAGGCTTCCAGGACTACTTCTGTAAAAGCAAACACCTAAACAACATTGCCCTTTTGTCGTCTTTTTCAGTAGGTCTCTGAACACTTTTTCCTGTTCATTTTTTTAAAAGTTTTTATATCAGATTTCACCTTAAAATATGTAATGACTACATTTGATATTTGAATCATTAGCTCTTACTCTGGGTTAGTAGTTTTCAGTGCATTGGATGTAGCAAGTGGAAGGAGGCAGGACCATGTGCCAAAATACATTTTTGGGAATCTGACAGTGAAAAGAAGCACTGGAATCAAACAGGGTTCCCATACAGTCTTTAGCTCCCTTCTCGCAGGGTTTGTCATCCTTGGTGGGATAGTCACAGCAGATTATCGCGCTTCCTAGATCTGGAGCTCTTTGGCGAATTAATTTTAAGGATCCCTCAGGCACTCTTCCATCTTTCACAGTCCAGGGACTTGCCTGGGAAGCGAAGTGGTGTCTCTGGCCCCTGGGGAAGAAGAGTGTCTGCTTTAAAGTGTGTTAGAACTCCTGCTGATGTTTCTTGACACCAGTAGACCAGGGCCAAAATGCATTGACTGCCAGTCCCTGGCCTGTCTGCTGCTCAAAATTAGTGTCTTGGGGGAGGAAGAGGTCTGGCAGTCATCACTGTGTAGAGCACACTGCTATGCCCAGGTACCACTTGAAGGAATGACTTGCTACAAACCATGAGAAGCTCTCCGGATCTTACAGACTAAATTTCTTCAATAAGAAGATTATGTTGCTTCTAGATTCTGCAGGATGTGAGAGCACTTGTTTTTGTACCACTGAATAAAACGTTTTTCCACCCCCCAGAAGGCAGACTTCTTGTCTCCCATGTCAAATCTGACAGGACCTAATACTTCTGACTAAAGAAATATTGACATTTGAAAACTGTCTTATTCCAACCAGTAACACTTTAATTGGCCAGTAAGACAAATGCGGTGAGAAGACCGTCAGTGTGTCAGATGCTTGATGTACCCATACTGTATGACTTTTATTGCAGAAGTCAATTTACACACAGCTTCTCAGCGTAGAGGTAATCAATACTGGAGACTAACAGATTATTTTTATAGGACTGCTGAAGCTGAGGTGAGGAGAGCCATTTAGAGGCCTCATTATCTCATGTGCTCTTTCCTTGTGTTCTTTCGAGCAATCTGATGGAGTAATTAATCCTTGAAGTGCCCCAAGAGGCAAACCTACTTAATTGCACTGCTGTTTAGCCTAAATTCCCAGAGTGCAGAGGACCTGGTGTTGATCCTGTTTGGTAGAAATGTTTTCTTAAAGTGTATTCCTTAGGTCTTTTTTTACCTCCGCTCTTAAAAGAAAGCAGTCAATCTGTCAAATTTGACCTAGTGTGGAGAGGTGCTAGTTGTCAGGGGTCACGCTAGGAGAGCATGGCACCACCATGGTGTGAGTGAAGGAGAAAACTGATCAATCTCAGGGCTCCTCTGAAGTGCTAGGTCAGCACTTAATAATCTTAAGCTAGTGCTGTATGAGTTTTATTCCTTTCTGAAAGGGAAATGGATCTTTCCAGAGGCTAGAAAGTCACTTCCAAGCATGGTATGTGCTTTCCAAGTAAATCTGTATTAGTGTGGAAATGCAAGGATGAGGTGTGGTAACCTATAACTGTAGAAAATGCCCTGCATGTTCCTCCTGTGTTGTCTAGCTGTGGAGCTCAGAGCACACTCAAACTTTGCTTCCACGTAGTGCAGCTTGCTTTCACAAGCACTTTTTTCTTAGACAAGAAGTCCTCTCTTCAGCTTCTCTGGCTCACCATTGCCCTCTATGTGATGCAACAATACAGTATGGGCTTAGCTGTTATCAAACTATAGTGTTCTTCCCGTATGAAGAATTACGTACAAATTGCAGGGAAGCAGTCAACTGGGCTTCTGCTATTTGGAGGTGGAGAGTGACATGCTACTGTGAATCAGGCAGAGGTAGGGATGTCCTATGACTGCTATGTGGAAAGTCATTCCAGTGGCGTAATCCTCAAAGTACCACCATTTAGAAAGCTCCTGATGGCTTAACATCCTGTGCCTCTCAAGGATGACTATGTAACAGTGATTTAGTGCACAACATGTATTTGCTAATACCAAACTGTTTCTGCTGTATGTGAAAGTGGATGATGACAAAAAAAAATGACATGTCCTTCCTACCTGCTTTGGAGTGTTTTGTTTAACAGAAGTGGCAACCAAGCATAGACTTAGCATGTCCTATTTTTATATCGAGAACACAAGGCATTTGCTTTGGAGACAGCACTTGATTCTTAACAAATGTCTTGCTGAGATTGGATCCATGTCATGGGTATGGTTAGGAAGTGCTGAATGCTTTTCTTTTCCTCTGCTCAGTGTAGTTTGTGATCAATGCCTCTTCTTCATTTAGCAATTTCACACTCTAGTGATTCCTTTAGACTTCTGTAGAGATGCACAAATTAGAAAACAATTCCTTAACCAGTATGTTATGGGTATTTTTGGATAAGCTGAAGTTGTTTTGACAGTTCAGTTATGAAAACAGTAAAATACCAGTGTTAGTAATAAAGAAGGCTAAATGAAGTCTAAACCTTACTGTGACTGGATGTCAGTTCCTTCTCTATGCTTACTAATGACACTGCAGTTGCAGAGTGCAAGATTCTTTACTTTCTCTGCATAATGAGCAGAGGTGTGTTTTGTTTTTTTAAAATTAACCTTATGGCTGAAGGGAATGCCCGATGTGCTGTATTATTATTGGCAGTTCTTTTTGGGGAAACAGGTATTGTGGTGTCCTAAAATCTTTTCCCTGTAATCACATCTTCTCACCAATTGATTTTATTCTGTGTTGTGATAAAGATGATAGCTGCAGCCATCGTAACAGGGGATTGACTTTTATTATCAAAGTTATGGGCAGGGCACCACGAGGTGCAGAGTTCTCAAAATTTGGAATCTCATGGCATTTGGTCTTGTATTTCTTGTGGTGCTTGTTTTCCATAATCTGGTAGCAATGGCATGAATCCCAGAGAACTTGCTGCTCCACCTTGTGTCTTGCCCACACCTCCACCTGCTGGCTACATCCCTGCTTTTACTGCCTGTGGCTCGAGGGTAATTTACTCTCTTACGATGCATGCCACAAGGACGCATCTCCTGCTTTGAGAACTGCTCTGAAATTTAAGTGCTTGAGAGGATGGAGTGGTTGGGAACTCTTTTGGGAACCCTTGTCCTAGAAAGTGCAAAGGCTGCAGTTGTTGATAGGGCTCTGAGGAGATGGGGATTTTCTCACCCTTCCTCTACCTATTTTGCTGCTGGCAAGTGGAGATCAAGTTCTGTGCCAGCAAGTTCTGTGCTGTCCTAAACACCATGTCTTTGACTAGTGGAGAACAAATACTCCTCTCTCCTCTAGAGCTTGCTTCTGTCTATCTCTGTAACAGGCAATGGAAGGATATCCACTGCCTCTGAACCAATTGGAAGTGTTGGGTTATCAGGGCCAGGTAGGAAGAGATTGGAGAAGCAAAGGAGAAAATGGAAAGTTGGGTAGACCTGGAGAGGCAGAAGTAAGGCAGAGATGGTAGAATGCATATAGAAAACATATGGTAGGCTGCCTGCTTTGTCTCTGTGTTTTTCTACATTATTTCTTTCACTAGTGTGTACTTCTGATCCAGGTATGTGGGTATATGTCTCCTTGCCTAAACTCTGCTGGCTTGCTTCTAGCAGCAGGTGTATGGGCAGTAGAAGGTGCCAATTTGATACATAAGTAATGATTCAGTAGCCTGCTTTCTTCCTGTGCCCTGAAGTCCTTGATCCAGCTTGTCCTCTTCTGTCTTTCTCTTCTTTGTTAAAGACTCACAGAAATATCCACAGTAGTGGAAGAGAGAACTTCAGAAGTCAGGGGTTGTAGGGACAATGAGATTGACAGTGGTTTGTTATAAGTTTGCTTCTCTTGCTCTAGAGGTTGCTTTTTGGACAAGTGGGTGCTGGAATTTTGTATTTTAGGAAAACTTGTTTGAATAATGTTTAAAGCAATGCCAGTATTGGAGAGTCCACTGGAAGTGGATTAGAGGGGGAAGTAATATGATCACTGTCAACAACTGCTGGGGTTTCTACAATTCAGTGGGGATGTCTGTACATTTAACTCTGAAGGCACATGATGTACCCAAATGCTTCTAAAGAATTTGTCCAATGTTTTTTGTAACTTGTGCATCGGATCTGGGCAAGTATCTTCAGGTACACTTGTGCAGTTGCCACTTCACTCCAAGCCTATTACCAATGGGTGAAATGGTCTTTGTAAATGGCTTTTCCTCAGACTTTTCTGGGCTGACAGGTGTTCAGTAAGATAAATTGTTTACGGCCATAAGGAGTTTCTCATGGAACAGGAACTACCAGGTCCAAATGTCTGAGGTTCAGGCTATAGCAAAAATGAAATAATACAGTTTTGAGCTGATGTTCTGCACTCTGTGCCTCTTAGAGGCATGCTATGAGGCAAGTTTTTAATAGAAGTAATTTTCCACTCACTAAGCCCAGCTTAACCCTTAATTTTTAGTACTCCAGCTATGGTACGAACAGTTAGTGTTAGAAAATGATGGTCTTTCAACATTAGTCTCAAAGTGACCTGTTCACCCTGTCATATTATGGCATCTGTTGTTATTCCAGACTACCACTTTTTTCTCATCCTTTGGACTTTAAAAAAAAAAATCTTTACAAAAAGGCAAAATCTGAACTATACATGCAATTATTTCCACAGTGCTGAAGAGGAGCACTAGGGATGTGCTTCTGAAACACTGCAGCAGACTGGCTGGCTATGCCTTGAAAAAGCAGGTTTCTTCCCTTCTGATTTTCACAGCTGCAGTGTTAAGCATAAAAGCAGTGAAGTTAGAGTATGTCTGACTCTGTCCTCCCATACTGGCTTGTCATCCTGTATGATTGTTTCTTTTAGCAATCATCCAGGTTTCTGACTTTTTTTTTTGCTTTTCAAGTGGTCAGCTAGCAAATCAATGTGAAGAAAACTGCATTAAAACCTAGCCTGGGAATTTCTTGCCCCAAAAGACAAAATGCACAGACAAGGCAAAAAGAAAGGAAGGCATCCGTGAGTTAGCAAAGACTGGCTCGCAGAGGAGCTGTGTGCAGAGCAGTTGGCTTTCAGCTCCGCTGTTGTAGATGAGGAGTCTTTCCTTCCTGTAGGATAAGGAGAAGGGGAAGAATAATAGCAGGCAGAGGGTGTGTGTTATAGGAAGGGAATTAATATATGCAAAGACATGCCTGTTTGGCATTACTCTGACTTAGTGTTTGAGATGCTGCAGGAAATGAGACATGGAGTGAAAGTTGGGGGAAAAGGAGCATGATCCCTTCTCTCCTCTCCTAATTTACGAACCCTCCCCTCTCAAATCTTGTAATGCTCAGTGTGGAGCAGTGGTGATGCTGAAGCTGACTTCTGGTCAAAACATGGCTACAGGGCAGTGGTACTGCTGAGGAGGCTGGCTGGCAGTGAAGGAAGGAAAACCCGAGCACCCTTGAGAAAGGAGGAAGGTCAGCAGCAGCCCTGTGGCTGATTCACCAGTGCTGGGCAGGAGGTGTTTCTTGCTTGAGCTCAGCTGGGGATGCCTCTGCCGCTGGCTGCAAAAATGGTATTTGGTGAGAAATCTTACTTTTCACTGTCCATTTTATGCAGTGGTCTCGCAGCGCTGTGCGGGGCCTGTGGGGTTCAGGTGTGGCGTGTGGCCCTGGGCCTTGCTGCCAGTCACCCCGTGTTGCACCTGTACCATGCAAGTTGCCTGGGCAGGGCCTGGCAGCCAGGGCCTGTCCCACCCCTCAGCCAGAGCAGGCAGCCGGGAGCACTGGGGCAGCCCCAGCTCCGGGTATCTCCCTGGGGACGGACCAAGGCCAGGCCGGGATGTGGGCCTGTGGGTGGGCCCAGCTCAGTGGGGCCAGTGGCTGGGCAGGGCTGTGGGGAGCTGGAGGCTGGCCCTGCTGCGGCCTTGCTGGGGAAGGGGTTGATGGCCCAGGAGCTGACGTGGGGTCCTGGGCCATGGGGGAGCCCCAGGGGGCCAGGGCCCTGGGGCCCTGGCACTCAAGTGAGTTTGGCTTCCGGGACTGGCTCACCTGTGAGCAGAGCTCGCTTTAGGATACGTTCTTATAAAACCCTTTAGTCCTGGGTGTTTCTTAAGGCTGTCAGGGGCAAATGTGGGAAGTTCGGTGTTGTGGGGAGAGCTCCAGGTCTGGAAAACAGGCTGTAACATAGGGGTGTGAGGTATGTTAACATGTGTGTTGGAGACTGAGTGTTTGAAAATGTTGGCGCAGACCCAGCTGTGTTATTGTAACCAGAGTGACCGCATGGATCCTGATGAGAAGGTGTGTGTCGCACCATTAATTTAGTTGTTATGTAAAGACTCATTTTTTGAAGTGCCTTTGTTCAGCCATGAAACCCATTTAAATGTCAATTTCTGGAATGATGTTTCTTCTCTTAATTTCCTCATATCACAACAGTTTGATATGCTGAAAGATTCTGCTTGCCACGGACTCTTGGTGCTGAAGATGAAATAGCTGTACAATGCAGAGTAGTGAAAGGGAAGGGAGAGGGGGGGGCAGGCTAAGCCCAGAGCCCGTGAATGCTGTGTGGAGGGGCTGCAGTCCTGTTGGGGATTTGGGGGATGGCCGGAGGTGTTAAAAGGAGGAGAGATGGTAAAAGCCTGAGTGCTATTTCTGATCCAGTATTCCTCCAGAAGTCGGCCATGCAACCCGCTCCTGTCACTTTGTTGTGGAAGTACAGTGGCAGGTAGCACATGATAAAAGGAAGTACAGGAGCTGATGACTCTTCTGGTTGTATCTTCATAACATTCAGAGTACTGCCTGACCTGCAAAGATTTCTGCAAAGATTCATGTAGGTAAGGGAAAAAGGATTAAACTCGTTGGTTAATAGTTTCTTTGCAGCAGTGTAAGCCAGTCTTTTCTGCTGCTGTGTTAATGATGCCTTAAAGAAAACTATCAGTAGGCTAATGGCAGCTTTGAAAACAGAAACTTACCCTGCTCCATCCTATTCATCTCCAAAGAGATGAACATTTCCAATCCTAATGATCCATTTAACTGCCAGTATTAAACAGACATCTCAAGAAAAATTATATGCAATTAAAAAGGAAGAAGCCTGTTAATGTAACATTGATGCTGTGTGATTGAGGTCAGTCAAGCAACTGGAAGACAGATTTTTAAAATTGAGGTTAGTTTTAATTTGACTCGTACTCACAGAGTTTTATTCTTCCTGTTTCCCAGATAAATATTTACATTGCTTTAATTCTGAAGCACAGGCAGTCTCAAGTGCTCAAAGGTTAATGAACAAAGCTTCAGAACTAAGGGCTAGCTAAATATTTCCTCCATATCAGAGATGGAAACGATCACTTTGACTTGCCCAGTGTCACACACGTAGTTCATGGTAAGATCCTTCTGTGAGGTTGTTGGACTCATTAATCTAGTTTAATTGCAAGACTACCTTCATTCACTATCTGTAATTCCTGTTTCCTAAATGTGGAGCTCTTCACTCTTTTCGAGAACACATTTCCTTGTGAATTGTAAACTTCTGCAAGCCCTGGGTAGCAGTCTTGTAGCGTACGAGTGAGTTGGGTGTTCAGTTGGCATGTTTCTTCTGTGTGCAAGAGAGCCTTGCATGTAAAACACAGCCAGATGCAGAGCAGGTGGACTAACCTGGACTCCCAGGCCCAGTGTGCTCGTAAGCAGCATGGATCACTCACTGTGTACCTAGGCACTTCAGTCCCATATGCCCGTTGCTAGGACTGCCTGTGTCTTACTGCCCTGTTTTTTGCTGCAGTAAACTGAGCTGCTC
The DNA here is from genome assembly GCF_018139145.2 of Gymnogyps californianus. Taxonomy (NCBI): domain Eukaryota; kingdom Metazoa; phylum Chordata; class Aves; order Accipitriformes; family Cathartidae; genus Gymnogyps; species Gymnogyps californianus. The sequence goes on from NC_059473.1 coordinate 55,999,204, forward strand.
TTTATTTCCCAGTGAATTGTGGGAACTTGTCTGTCCTTGGGGCATGTTTTGAGGGGGAAGGGAGGAAGATATTGTGGGAAAGCATCAAATGACTGAAATTGCTTTAGGGCTGTAATCAAAGGGCTATAATCATCAAAAGGTAGAAGAGTACCAGCCCACAAGTAAGCAGCAGTGGGTTTTTGCCTGTAGCTCCACATAGGCCAGGGCGGCTGGGAGTAGAGCTCTGAGTGCATGGTGGACTACTTGTGTGGGTAGGAGCTCATTAGGAGCAATGCATGAGTAAAGGCCGAAGCTGACTTGCTATAGAACAAAGTGTTAAAGGAAGGCCAGAGTAGTTTCTTATAAATACAAAAGTCAAAAAAGACAGATACCATTGCCTTGGCTGCTAGGGCAATGTGAAGATGCTTTGATGTAAAACTTTGGCCCAGTGCTCAAAACAACTCTTATCACCTGAGCCAGATTGCCAGGTTGAACGTGTATATAACATAAGCCACCAAGCTGCGTTTACCAAGGGATGAGTAATTTTTAACTGCAACTTTAATTTACCCTCACTTGTTCCTTTGTATATTTGAAATCTTCCTTGTAGATTGGAAGCTCAACCAGCTGTTGTTTCTCCTTTCGCTCTATCTGAAGTATTTCAGGATTTCACATGAGTATTCCTTATTTGAGTGTATACATCCTGGATTCTCTTCAATTATAAAAAGCAGTTCTCTTTTCTCTGTGTGTACTTTTTCTTTGTTAAGAACAACAACATGTAGGAACTTAAAAATTAACCTGCTTTTCTTATTGTCTTTGCATAAGTAGTCATCCAGAGCTGTATCTGAAACAGCAGGAAATGAGTTCTGGTCTGCATAGAAACAAGGTAAAACTGATGTCCTAATTTTTCTGATTAAGTACGTAATTGTTTAATCGCTTTGGATTGGAAAATGGTGTTGGAAGCTTGTGTATTTTGGTTTTGAATATTTTTGTGTTAGTGTCTTATGACTTGGCTTGTTTATTCAGTGGTAGATGCCAAAGGCATTATATGAAGGAGCTTCAGCATTTTTAAAGTGGAATACACATGAGTACTCTTGGCACAGCTCATCTCCTGCTTGCAGCTGTAGGTAATGGGAATTTTAAACAAAGGAACATTGGATATGTTTGATTTTAGTGAGTGGCAATGGATTCCGCCACCTTCTTTTAACTCTGTTCCATAGGCCAGTTAAAAAGCTTGGGTGAGACACTTTCCTGGTCATAAAATGCTCCCTGGATGCCTGTATTCTGCTGTGCTGAAATGACCAGGCAATGGCTGCTGCACCTGTTCCATATTCAGTAGATTTTGTCCTGTGAACTCTTGTTATGGAAGGTAGCACTGCTTATTATGAATGTAGGATTCATTAGGGTCCTGACTCCTGTGCTTGGCACCATGTGTGTGGAACTGGACCCTTTGTGCTTTGTCTAACCTGCCTGCCTGTGGGAGGCACATTGGTACAGTGTCCTTTATGCGTACCTTCTACAAGCTGTGAAGATGGGTTTGAGGGGGTTGCTCCATCTTCTCTCTTCCAAACCATCTGGGTTTGGAAGAATTTGAGGAGGATTAAAAGTAGCTATTTGGTAGCTTTGGGCAGTAATGAGAAACTAGGGTTGTCAAACAGTGTCCAGCTGTAGCTACTTTAGAAACATCTCAACATTTTTCTCTTCATTTTCAGAAAAGAGTTCTCCCTCTGCCAATCCTTTATGTTGTCTTTGAGCCAGCAGATAGAGACCTCTTAAATGGCCCAAGCTGTCCCAGCCCTCTGTCACAGGAGAGAGTCAGACATTTCTTAAGCTGTTGCCCTCACAGTGAAGTTCAGTAAACAGGGGCGTGCAGGGGTGGAAAGTGCGGTTGCTGCTGTTCCTGGAGAATTTGTAATGTCGAACCATGTGCTCATTCTGGAGACATCCTGAAAGTGGTGAGGTGAACTTTAAACTCTGCTTTCACTGGCCATTTGAATGATTAAGAAGGCTAGCACCAAGTGAAGGCTGGTGGGAAGGAGCTGATGATACTACCTTGTGCTGAGCGGTATGACCCTGTGCCAGCCAGTGCCTCTTCTGAGCTAGGTTGGAGAATGTTTTGGCTTGGTTTGCTGGAGCAAAGCTTGCCTTTGGAGGTTGCATATGTGTGCAGCCCAGCTCCCCTTAGTTGGAGGAAAAAGTCTATCCAGGAGGTTGGATTCAGGCCAATTACTGCATGAGAAAATTCTCATGCTGCTCCTGTATTTTGGCATGCTTACTCTCCCTGACCAGCTCTTGGAAAAGCAGTAGTGTTTCTTTAGCATTTGAGGGTGTCAGACTACTCATCCAAACTTTTAATTTGAAACTGGATATTCTATTATTAGCTGTAGCCTGAAGTGATTTTCAGAATCCACCTGTCACTTTGATTATGCTGACTCTTTCCTTGTTTTGTTTCCTTGTTTATTGATAAGAGAAAATATTAAAGGAATGTGCATCACTTGCAGCTTGTGGCTAATGTGGTATGCTAACATGTTTTAGAATGCCTAAAAAGAGAGTTTTAAAGAAATCTGGTAATGTAGGTTGGAAAAAGAGCGATTGTGTGCAATCATGATGGTGCATGGTGAGTCCTCTAAAGCTCAGGTTTTTAATTTGGGAAAAAGAGGTTTTGGGGCTACCTGAGCACTAATTTACCACTACCAATTTTAAGAGGGTCCTCTTCCACTGCAGAAAGTCTTCTGAGCTGGTGTTACAAGGTACTTAAAAGCTGAGCAGGAGAAGGTTATTTTTATGGGCATAAACACTTTTTCCAAGGTCGGAACAGCTTGCTGAACCCATTCAAATACAAATCCTGAAAGCTGCTTCTTTGACCAATACCAGTTTGGACTGCCACTAGAACAAGGTTGGTTGTATTTTAAAGGCACCGAGTGTATTTGTTTCCATTATTAAGCTAAAATGGCGAGCTAAAAGTGTTTGGCAGAAAATCCATGTGTGTGTGTCTTCTGCCATGCTAACTCTTATAACGCTAGCTTGAAATTGGCCGGGGGATAACAGTTATCATCATGCTATGATATTGTAGAGTTTAGCTGCCTGTTTTCACAAAACTTAGAGACCCTCTGAGTATCTTCACTGAAGGAAAGATCTTCATCCTTTATTAGATGGTAGTGAATCCACACAGGTAAGCTGTTATAGCTTCCTGTATATTCTTAATAAGGGAAGAGCTTTATTTGGGCACCTGAGAATCAAGACATGAATTACAGGAAACCCACGCTTCCTTAGCTCCGGTGCTCCCTAATCCGTGTCATTGTTTCTGCTCTGTGTAAGAACAGACATGAGGAATCTAACCACAAATGTGGTACATAGCCCTCTTTTGAGTAGCTCCTATGTTGGTCTCTGACAGACCAGGCATAAATCTGCTACTCGTAGCAGATCATAGTGCTATCTTTTTTTATAAATTTTTTTAGTTTATGGGAGACAATGTTCACTTTAAAGTGGATGTTGTCTTAAAGAAAATTACCTGTTAGTAACAAGTCAGACTTTGATGTGAAACTTATTTTCAAGCTACTAGTCATCCCCCGAATCTACTTTGTTGATATGCCATTTCATTGGTAAAGGGAGTTATTGCTCTTTTGTGTGCCACAGTGTAAAAAAAAAAAAAAAAAAAAAACAAAAAACAAAAACAAACCCCAAAAACACCAAACAAAAGAACAAAACAGCCCACCCTAAAATACCCCCCCCAGATCCCAGTGGCACTTTGTTACCCTGGGAGCTAGGTGAACACTTGTTCCATCTACAAGAAGTCTTGTGGAAGTCAACTGTTTCGGTATGCATTGGATAGAGTTTGTGCTGAAAACTATTTTGATGACTGAAATCTTTTAAAGCAGGAAACAACAAAAATATGAGACAGAAGCAGCATGGAGCTTCCTCTCTACCCTTTTTTTTTCCCAGGGAGGGAAAGGGAGTAGCTAACTTTGATCTTATTCCCTTCCTTCCACCTGCTCCTGCGTGCATGTTCATGCAGCTTCATGTCTGAAGACTTGATTATTGTCTCTGGTGATCTGGAATATCTCCCATTTGAGAAAATCTGTAGGTGGAAATAGAACAGGCCTGTGAGAATCCGGAGGAGCAAAGGTTGTAGGAGTCGTCTTCATGAATCTGTTTGTGTCTAGGCTGATCTCTGTAAGGGCCTCAAATCCTAGACTTTGGATGTTTGTAAGAAAAGTAGCCAGTTAAACAAACAAGCTATATTTAACCCAGTATTACACTTTGAATTCAAAGTTCCTTTGAACTGGCTGTTCTGTATTAAACAGACTAGCACACAACTGGTACTTTAAAGATGTGCAGGGATGCTTCTGGATTCTTTTTGATGGCATCAGTTCTGTACTGTGACTGTGAGGTCAGACTCAGTGGGGTTTCTGTTTGCAGAAAGTGTGTGATTACTTATGGCTATAATTTTGTCCCTAGAATGGAAATAGGCTGCTGCAGGTATTTGGTTTGTATGCAGGTGTTTTGAAGGCCTGGGTCATCTGAGAAGGAGCTCCACTGAAGGATTTTATTTTGGATTCCTTGGAGTTAGTTCCTTATCTATGCCCTATGGGATAATGATGTTATATTTCTTATACATACTTCACTGCCATCCAAAGACTCTGGATTTGAATGTATATGCTAAGTATGGTGTGTCAGTGAGAACACTGCTGTCCTTTACATAAACATTACAACTTAAAATAAAATGGTATAACTGCTTGAAATTTTCTTCTCCTGCATTTCCAATCCCATCTTTGATTTCAAAGGTGGAGTAATGTGAGAAGAATGCAAAGTAGTCAGCTCTTTGACTAAGGTGTGCTAATGAGAAAAAGCTAAATTACATTTAAGAACTGGAGCAGAAAGGATGCTCAGATTGTATTACTTCCTTTCTTGGTATCTGGAAGTAGAAAATAATTTTATACAGAAAAAACTACTGCACTATATTGACTAAATTAATTAAAATCTGTCCAAGTTAAATGTTGAACTTGAAGCAGGCTAGGGTTTGTTTGGGTGTTTTTGGTACTGAAATCAACATTTGTTGGGTGGTCCAAGTAGCCAGCTGGTAGTGCCCATCTTTAGAACTTTTGACGTGTTTCATTCGATCTAGTAGTAAAAAACTTAGTCTTAAAATACAGTGTAACAGATGGAAAAACTAAATTACATTAATTGTGATTGGTAACATGTCTCTCTTGGTGAAGCAGTATGAGTAACACAATCAGCCAGACTTCAAGACAGCCTGTCCTTAGTCTCATGTCCTGACTCAACCTTTACCAAGGTACACTGGTTAACTTTATCAAGATCTGAAGAAGGGCATCGGCTCCAGCTCTCCTGGACTAGGATAATGCTGTATGTTGCCTTCAGGATCAAAAATAGCAGCAGTGAACTTCAGCTGCTCCCATAACAGGAGGATACAGGTCTTCCATGCAGGTATGAGAGATACCATTAGTAAGATTCATCTACTGTGAGACAGACCTCTCTGCTGTAATTGCTTGACGTTCCCTTTATAGTCTCCTGTTTACTGTAGATAGATGGTAGACATAGAAAGCCAGGTGAGAGAAATCTCAACTTGTGAGTCCTGGGCCTTGGTAAAAAAAAAGTCATTTTTGTAGCTTTGCTCTAAAATGTTGCCCAACACAAATGATTTTGATCAGATGAAGGTCTCATTCTGGAATGGAAGATGGCTGCTCTTGAGTTAGGCATGACTGTTTACATACTAAGCGGCATCATGTGCATGAATTTTGGTTGTCATGTGATCAACATGTTTGTTTGAAAGCAGGGAAGATGAAGAAAGGAGAAGGCTAACCTCCAAGTGCTTCCAAGATGCAAGATAGTGGAAGGAAAGTGAAACTCACAGGAGTGAGTAGCTGAAGTGTGAATCTGGGTAAATTCTTTGAATGGTTGCTTGAAAGTCTGCCAGAGGCTAGGAACTAGCCAATGTTGTCCAGAAGGAGGAAACCTATGCTGTTACAGCCTCACTTGATGCTTACTCAAGCTGGTCTGGCTCCTTGCTGTAAATATATTGTATTGGCTGAGTTCAAGATATAGAAATTTGAGCCCATATTACACAAATCATGAGATAATTTAGACAAAGTTGATCTGTCTCTTGACTCCTTAATTACTCTTGCCAGGAGCTTCTGAATGATGCCAGTGAACTTACGATTAAAATGACTTTGGCGGCTGTTGCAGGAGCTTTTGCAAGACCAAGCAACTAAGATTAGAGCCCTACTGTGATAGGCGCTTAGTTGCAAACACAAATGAGAGAGAGTACTGCCTGAAGAATGTGGTGCTGAGGTGTCTAGTGATAGTGACTGTAATGCACCCAAGTCAGCTGGTGTAGGATCCATCCAAAAGCTGTTGGTAGTCTAAAGCTGTCATTTGAGGTGGCTGGCCTCAAAGTAGCATGCTAAAGATGAGGGCCATTTTGGACCCTGAAAAGGTTCTGGGTGGCAGAAGGTTTAACTGATAATATCTTGCTTGTGAACACAAAGGTGGCTTTCTAGAAGGACACTTGAAGCACTTGCCTTTCATGAGCTCACAGAGATGGAGGCATCAGCTCACTGGACACCCTCTCAAGACTCTCTAGTAAAGTTTGCGGTTTGTCTGTTAAGGGAGACTTTCAATTGCTGTAAATATAAATGTTAAAATGCAGGAAGAAATGGTATCGTCAAACCAATTTTTAACTACAGTATTATTGCAACACTACTCCATGTGTCCTGGGGCCTGAAAGACACATTTAAGCTTCTATCCTCTCCTCATGGGGGGGTTTACAGAGAACTGGGCTCAAAACTTTTAAATCCTAAGCAAACTGTAGCTACTTTAGCTAGATGTAGTGCTAAAGCAGAAGGCATGTCTTGTGCTTGGCCATTACATGGCCAGGGAGCAGTACACCTAGGCATTACCTGGGTTCCTTATGGCTCTGGGAGCAAAACATGCTGGCATTGTGATAGTCAGTATGATACCCTATGTAGGTGGGACTGAAGCCTATGGATGTAGATGCATGAGCCTTTGAGTGGTCAAAGTTTGCCTTAAAATATGATAAAACTTCACTTTTACCTTGTGCTATTTAATTGGCTCTGTTTAAGATGTTGATCTGTTGTACTAGACTAATAAAAGTTAGTTGTTCTTAGTCTCCTGGTGTAGAGGTTCAGCTGCTTTTATTTGGAAAAGCAAAACTTCCCATCTTCAAGTAAACTGCAACATACCTTGCTTGGGCATTATAGAAATACCAGTCTCCTTATTTGATGCTTCATTTCAGAAGAGCTCTGTGGAGCCCCAGAGTTGTGTATGTCATATTTTGTTGGCTGAGTTTGCTGCAGCTGGGATTAGGACTGTCATAACACTGCTCTGCTCTAAAACCACACAGTGTGCTTTTCCTCAGGTGAAACACAGAAGTTAAACTGTACCACCTGAAGGCCTTGAAGGAAAGCCTGCTGTCATGGGAGGTGGGGGGGGAGGCAGAGACATGTTTTTGTCAAAATGTGAACATTTGTCTCTGGAGATGCCTCAGAACAAGGCCCTACATGAATGTCTCTTGGTGAGTAGGCAGAGAGGCTACTGTAGCTGGAAGAGGTGGATTTTAGCAGAACAAAACAAGGCATAGCTGTGCACCCTGCCAGAAACCTTCTCCTCTAATGTGGCAAAGCTTGTGCTGTTTGCTGAACCAGACTTCAACTCTGCTTGGTTATTTGTTGTCCTGGTTTTGACTGGGATAGAGTTAATATTCTTCTTAGTAGCTGGTGCAGTGCTGTGTTTTGGATTTAGTGTGAGAATATTGTTGATAACACACTGATGTTTTAGTTGTTGCTAAGTAGCGCTTATCCTAAGCCAAGGACTTCCCAGTTTCCCATGCTCTGCCAGCAAGCAGGTGTACGAGAAGCTGGGAGGCAGCATAGCCAGGACAGCTGACCCGAACTAGCCAAAGGGATATTCCGTACCACAGAACATCATACTCAGTATATAAACAGGGGGGAGCTGGCCGGGAGGGGCAGATTGCTGCTGGGGCATCAGTCAGCGGGTGGTAAGCAATTGCATTGTGCATCACTGTTGTTTTTTCTTTTTCTCTTCTTTTTTTCTTATATTCCTTTTAATTACTATTATTATATTTCATTATTATTGTTCATATTATATTTTACTTTGGTCATTAAACCATTCTTATCTCAACCCATGGGTTTTACCTTTTTTTCCTGATTCTCCTCCCCATCCCACTGGGAGTGGGGGGGAGTGAGGGAGTGGCTGCGTGGTGCTTAGCTGTTGGCTGGGGTTAAACCACGACATTTGTTCAGAGCATCTGTCTTTGTTGTGAGGATCAAAGTACTATCTGGAAGTACATGCGAGGTAAAGTGTCTGAGATTGTTTCAGAGTTTAAGTATGACAACAACTTCTTTGGTGAAGAGCAGAAAGTATTTTGAAACTTGACTTGTGAACTGATTCATCCTTTTAAGCAAGACTTAAGCTGTGCTGGTTTCCCTGTTTGGAATTCAAAGGCTGAGAAGTTAATGTTTGACTTCAATCCTAGCTCTCCTGACTTAAGTGCTACACTTATTTTTTTAATTATTTTTTAAGATGCAAAACAGCTGATTTCACAAGTCGGTTTCTTAGTGTAGTGTAGATGATAGTAGCTATTATCACATTTTTGTGCCTTTTAATGAACTTGAGCATCTTTTAGCATGGGGCCTCGCATGCTCTAAACTTCAGGACTGGAGCCTTGGGAAAGTTATTAGTTTAACCTTGATTCTTTTGATGCCAGCTTTTCTAGGAGGAGGAACTGAACTGAGGTTGCTGAGACTTAGCTTAAAATTCTGGAACTAGCAGAGAGCTGTTTTGTGTCTCTTCATAATAGCTGGCCCTGACAGTTTAACAGAGCTTATTAACCATCTGCTTTGTCTAGTTTGCCACATGGCAGAGTAGCAGCTAAGCCAAATACTGGCTGCACAGTGTATTAATTAAATGACTTGCTTGTGAACACTATCAAGGTACTAAATTGATTGATGTTATACACTTAACTTGAAGAGTTTTGTCCTTTCTTTTGCTGCAGTCGCTGGATATTGAGCCAAAGAACATAAGATAGGTGGTGAGAAAGGAGCTGTTCAACTGTACGTTGGAATCCCTATTTGTCTCCTTGCCCTCTGTCTTCTGTTACCCATTCTCAACAGATGGGACCCAGAGTATATTACAGTCTTGTTCCCCTGCTGCTACTTCTGACTGCTGCTCTTTGCCTCTCACAAAGCTGGCAACAGCACAGCTGTTTCATAATTTCTCTGTTTGAAGGGAGAAATGTAGCAAGGGGAGGGGGGAGAGACTGGTCATCTCACTTGCAAAGGACTAGAGAGCAATGTTGTTCTTGTCTCTCTTTCAAGAGCCAGTATCTCTTCTGAGAACAGATTTCATGTTCTTCAGTGTTCGTGTTCCTGGAAATACAATGCATCTTTCTCCAAGGTGAGAGCAGAAGTTGAGAGCTTTAAGCAAATAGCATTGGTTATGTCTGCATATCTCTAGCTGGAGGAACCTGACTCTGGGCTGCTTGTTAGTGTGACTAATTCTGCTCAAAGGCAGAAGGCCCCCTGGGAAAGCAGTTTTTAAATCCAGACTGTGCTGGTAGTAGAGATATATAACGTTCTCTGAAAGGGATGTGGCAAGACTTTGGCGATATCGAACAACTGTCTGCTTGATCAAGGGACGTGCTGTAGGTAGCATCTCTGCAGCTAGAAGCTGAATCCTGTTGAGCTTGTTATAATGAACAGATGGCTTGTTAATATGCTCTGCTGTGCTACGGCAAGCCCTGCTTCTTCAGGGCCTTGCTACCTATACTTTCATTGTAGAAATCTGTGTACAGATTCTTTTTCTTCTGGTAACTTACTGTAACAACAGGTAACTGTTCATACATATGTGTATATGGGTGCATATTTGTGGTCTATTAACATGCTTCTGAAGGGTTAGTGTATATATATGTGTACACTGTATATAGTATGCTGTTGGATGGTGTAACATGAAATAGTATTGCAATTCAGTATAACATCAATCTGAATGAAGCTATGGTTTGGCTGTATTTTTAAAATACCTAAGCCACTTGGAAGTGCTTTGCATAGTAGGTAAATAACTTCAGGAGAAAACTGAAAGACTGCTGTACTCATTTGGATTCTGTCTGAAAAGCTGTGTCTAGTCGGCTGCAGACAAAGCCCCTGCTAACACCTTGTTTTGGCCTCTGGAAACTCAGTGCTAACCAGAAGCATTGCTCTGATTGTGTTCTGGACTTCCAGGAGTTGCAGAGGATCTCCGATTGACATCGAAGTGCTTTAGATCCCAGGTAGTCCTGGTGTGTGCTGTCTACAGAACCAGGAAACTATTTAAGAAATAAGATCTTGAGTATGCATGCGAGTTCTCTGCTTTGTGGGAAGCTTTACTATTTCTGATAATTGAATGTGGCTCCTTCCGGAATTTAAGGGATACTTGAGAAAATTACACTCCCCTTAAAATCATCTTCCCCTCCCCACCTTTTTTTTGCCTACTGTGTTAATTAACATACTCAAGAGTAGTCTATCACTCTTTTGTTAACTTGAAAACGTGAGGATTATAGCCCTTCTGCCAGGGCTCCAACCCAGTAATGAAGGGCTAGGCTTGATACAGCTTTCAAAAAATAGTCCTTTCCCAGAGCTGTATTTCAGTCATAGGAAACAGTTTAAGCAGTTGTTTACTTTAGCATGTACATGGGAGTTGTGCTGCTAAGAATGGGGAAAAAAAATTAGTGTTCATCCTTCAGCAGCCTCTTGAGGTTCTTTCCCTTCAGTTCAGCCCAATTGCAATTTCTCTGTTCTTGATATTTCCAGTCTGTAAGTTCATCTCATTTAAAGGCCCTCATTGGTACTGGACTTGGTCTGTTTGTCTGAATCATCTTTCAGCTACAGTGATTTGTGAGGGCTAGCAGCTGTTGCATAAGCATCTAGAATTTTTTATGGTTGTACCGGAAAATATTGCCTGCTTGTGTATCTGAGGAGCAGAAGGACACCTCAGCGCTTTGGCCCCATTCTGTTTTGGCCTTGCTAACACTGTTGTGATCATGTAGCCCACCACAAGTTTTCATTATCCAATGTGAAGAGGTCTGCAACATGTTTGCTGCCGGTAAGATAGCATGTCCTGGAAGATGATGGGCTCTTTAGCATTTAAAAAGTAAAGCTGTGAGTAAATTAGATGCTTCAGAATGACTTCATTGTTTTCACTTTTATACCAAGCCAAAACAACAAATATCTTGCCTTATGTTATACTTTTCTCCTTCAGTATGCCTTAAATGACTCTTCAGGCTATGGTTATAGAACCACAAAGCTTTTATTCCTTTAAAAAAAAAAATCCATATCATCTATAACTCTTAATTCTTCTGGAATGCCACTGGGAAGAGAAACACACATTTTTCTTCAGCCTGTGATCATTTCCAACAGTGCAGATGATTAGAGATCGCAGACAAGTCCTGGCTTTGCATGTTTGTGTCTCTGAAAAATGGAGGAAAATATTTTTAAGCATATATTGACATCTGCTTAAGAAAATAAATCTTGAAGTTGAAGTAGGAGAAGGAGAACAAATTTTAAGCTGACCACAGCCAAGTGAGAATTCAGTTGAAAGTGCGCTGTTTAAGGATCCTGGGAGCTGAAATGGGAGGTCCTGATGCTGCAGGCTGCCTTGGAAGGCAGTTAGGCTGGTATCTGTTCTTAAAACAGTTGTTGCAGATCATCTGCGGACTCTGTCAAATGATACTTGCTCAGTTTGCATTTTCAAGATGGCAACACCATTTATAAGGTTGGCTGGCTGTTTGGCAGTGAGCAAAGGTTCACTTTTTCTTGGGATAGGTAAACGTGCCCATAGGGACGTAGGGGGCTTCACAGTGAAATGGGTAGAAGAATGCAGGAGGAGTTGGGACTCAGAAGGGTTTGCTGGAAGCTTTTCTTTTAGTGGTGCTTTGGACTTCTTTGCAATGAACTCTTCTCTTGCATTCAGTGCTCTGGTTGCAAGGATGTGCTCTTAATGTGGAGATATAGTGCCTCCTTACAACCTGTTTTTCAGAGACTCAGGGAAGAGTGAATGTGTATACTTGAAACTAAATGAATGAGAAGACATTTTTGCCAGACTTCTTAGAGCTTTTAAATGGATGTATCCTAAAATGAAGACTAAAGTCTAAATTCCTTTCAAATATGCTACATTTGGATATAATAAAAGGATTTTGGAAAAAAAGAGTGGACTAAAACTTACTGACAATTAGATGTTAACTAAAATGGGATGAGATGACATAGGACCTCTGAGCACATATGTCAGGTAGTGAAGTGGTGCTTTTGCAAGTGTGAAGGAGGGGTGATGCTGCAAGACAGAAATCCCAGTTAACAGACCAGCTGGGAAGACAATGCTTCAATACAAGAAAGAACTGAATGCTTCCATTGAAAAATCCCCATTTTGAAAGGAATTAATATGCCCATACCAATGGCAGAGAATATAGTCTGAACTTTATGTTCAACTTTCACCTTCCAGCACTTACTCATTTGCTCTATCTTCCATTGATACAAACTTTTTAGATGAGGCACTTATTAAATTGTCAACTGGTAGAGAAATGGAGCTTTCCTTGTGTATTTCTTACTGGCTTGTGCTATTTTGTCTGTAGAGAAATCTTGGGGAATTTCTAACTTAGCAGCTGCGTCTGCATTGGCATCATGATGACTTTTCCTTGTAGACTAGGCAAGGATTTCCCAGCCAGGAGAGGAAAGCACAAAGAGGTATTCTGCCTATTCAAGAGCAGTGGCCATGTTTCTGTTGTACTGGGCAGCTGCATCAGTGTCATAGTTAAAACCATCTGATTTTTAAGGGCTGTCACAATTTTTCTGAAGTTATCAAATACCCATATGGTAAAATAAGAGTAAATAACAAGTTGTATCTGACTCTCAACTTCCATTTCCCAAATGAACCAATGGAAGTATTTAAATGAATGATGGGGCCACAAACCAAACAAGGCTTGCCAAACTGTGGGTTTTGGCCAGCATGGGATTCCTAGAAGCTGTTCTGTTCCAAGTCAGAGCCTATTTTGGTTTCTCACTGTTGGATGCTTTATGGCAGGAGATCTGAGCAAGTGCTTCCTAAACAGCTGCTCATACAAGAACTACTGCATATGGACAGACCAGAGTTGGCACTGCAAGTGTGTGACCCCTGACTAGTGTTTCAGTCACCCATTCAAGCAACAGATAAATACCAAACTAAAAATAGCAAGTCCAGGGCCCAGGATAAGTATTTTCATTCACCTACATAATAGGCTCTTTTGAAAACTTGTTGTTAAAACACAGGATACCAAGAAATTAATTTGCTAAAAAAAATCAAACTGAAGTAGTGTGTGTGTGCATTTTTTTTACTTTACAAAAGCCCATTTAGCAGCTAATTAGAGGAAAAGTTACTCCTGTTGATTCTTTGCCAATTACTTCCTTAGCTCTCATAATTAAAAAAAAAAAACTGAGAGGGAAAAAATTCTTGAACAGAAGTGGGGAGAAGAAAGTAAAAGGATCTGTTATTTATCTTTATCGGCCGAGGCACCTGCACAAGCCTTCAGTGCTATTGATGGTGTTGCAGGCTGTATCCATACATACAGAGTTACCTCCTTGCTGCTGATGGGAGAACGCAGCCGGTGAAATGTGGCAGCCAGCCCATGCTGGCTCTAAGGGTGTCTAAGTAAAAAGGCACGGCCTCCTGAAAAAGCACAGAAAGTCTTCCTTCCAGTCAAGAAAACTTGACGGGTGTGTTGGTGACCAACAGTAGGTAGTGTGTCTGCTAGGCAAGCCTAGCCTCAACTGAGTTGGCAGAGTTTGAAGTGCAATAAAACTCCAGTTTAGCTCTCCTAATACATTATTCTTTCAATAGCAGCTTTGTGGCCCTGCTAGCAATCAGAATGGAGAACTGTGGAAACAGAGGACCAAGGTTGTTTCTTCTGCAGAGAGTTTTAGAGCATTTGACTGAGGTCACCATGGCATTCTCATATGGTCTGTGTAAACAGAGGCGTCTCTGACAGTAGTGGACACATTGATGCAGAAGTATACAGTGAACTTTAATGGCTGGTTAGCCTTTACTGATTAAAGAGAGCCCCTGACCTCCATTTGAAAATCCCATTGCCATCAGTCTTGGGTGTAGGTAGGCCAAGATCTACATTGAAACAGCTTGTGGAAATTTTGATGCTTTGTCTATTACAAGCTACTAATGTTATAAAGTGCTAGCTTCAAGTAAATATGTCAATGGTTTTTCAACTACTTGCTCTTTTGTATGCTAAATGGTACCATGTTTTATTCCAAGCCTTGTGTTGGCATAACCGTGTAGCACTAGTTAGATGTGATGTACAGTATCTGCCTGCAGTGCAGAACACAGTAGCAGGAGAGCAGTCCAGATTTTCTACTGCTCCAATTCCAAAAACCTTTAGTTGTGTAGCCTCTGTATATTGAATTGTCCTCTGAAATTGGCCCTGCCTCCCTTTCCCTGAGTAACTTCACTTCAGTGAATGGTTTGGCAGTACTTGTGCCTGTCTCACTGTGCTTTAACTTAACCTTCCCTTTCCCATCTTCCAGCTGACTTTTGACACAGTTGGCTGTCTTACTCTTTCCCCACCCCTTAAACAGGATGCAATGTCATACATGCTAACCATGTTCTGATGTAGGACCTAAGCAGCTGACTTAAATTTAACATTTGGGCAGCCTGTAGCTGTAAGGAGTTTGTCCAGAGGAAATCATGGTGTGTTGCCATTGTCTTTCTGTGCTCTAGCTTTCTAATTGAAGGAAAGGCAAAACTGCAGTGGCATCTGCAGAGACAGCAGCTGCCTCTGAGTGTCAATGCAGGCAGGCTTGTGTTCTGGGGGAGGGTGAAGATATTCAGGGAAACTGGGTGGGGACCCGTGCTCTGTATGTAGAGGGCCTTTCCCTATCCTCTTTCACAAAGGCTTTCCCATAAAGGGAGCTTTCATAGGAATTGCATTGAGCGATGATGTTCTTATCTCTGCCTGTAACCCTGATCCCTCCATGCTGACAGAGGCACCCCAACTGAAGTAAGGGCACAACAGAGTTGCTTCTTTTTGTATCACTGAAGTGCCACGATTGTGCTGTTGCTATTTTGGTGTACTTGCGTGCTATTTTATAATAAAATTTGGGCTGCATTTACTGCTTTAGAGGGGCTGACTCTCTGAGTGGAACTTGTAGTTGGAATAGCATCTGTCCACTTCATATGTTCTACAGTTGCTTGAGAGCCAAGAGAAGAGGCTGATCGGTGGCAGTGCCAGCTTGAAACAAACAACAACGGTTTACAGTGACTGAGGGAAGAGAAAGAGCCAGCTTGGGTAATGAGATGGAAGAACTTGGCTTGAGTGGGTGCTTGTCCCCTGCTTATTGAAAATATCAGTTGTTGTTAATTGCTTTAATGGGGTTCATAACTAGAATTTTAAGTGTTTTGTGTATGCTGTATAGTCATTGCCCTGTTAGTATATTTTTCATTTCCATTTGAATTCTGAAGCTACATCTGTACCTAACTCCTGGCACATATGTGGACATTAAGATGCCCTTATACTTAAGTGATTCCCAGAAGTTGTTTTAAGTTTGTTTTGCACCATGTTTTTTCTTTATAATCATTTCTAAGTAAGGAAGTTTGAGCTGTTCTTGGCTATTGATAAGTAACACTAACGTACAGGATTAGTGTCCCAGTTTGTCTAGGGTGATACCCTTAGACAGGGAGCGTCCTGCTTGACATCATTCTGTCCTAAATTCCTTCCTCCCTCCCACCACCCAAAACCAAACCCCCGAACCTGTGACCCTCATGATTTATGCTTTCCAGGCAGCTTGCAGGAGTACTGGTTGGCAAGTTATTTTGTCAGATAATGTACCTCACAGAGGGAGCGTGTCCCTGTTGTTTGACTGCATCCCTTTGAATTCTAAAAATCTCTAAACTTGTCATTGTGGAGGCTGGTTAAATCCAAACTTTGGGTCCCTCCCTTGCCTGTAAGGGACATATTGCTCAAACTGGTCTGCTACCTGTATAACAGGAAATGATAATGGGAATGGTGGTGGGTATGGAGGAGGCCAAGCTACTTAGAGGCTGCCCTTATACTTCAGCTGTATGTCTCTTCCTCTGTGTCTCTTTTGGCTAAGTGCACCCTCTTTCATAGTCTTCAGAAAGGAATAAGTAATCCTGAGTATTCAAAACTTGTAAGAGTCCTAGCCATTAAGAAGACATTCTCACAGGATCTCTCTTCTCTGTCTGGTTTTTGCATTTTGGCCAAGGAAACCATTTGCTTCAGATGCACCATGGGCTAGTGTTTTTTTTAACTAGGGTTAACTTTAGGACATCTTACCAAGCCTATAAAAAAGAACCATATTTTTCACCAAAACGCTTGCAAATGGCTTATATGAAATGTGAGTAAAAGCCCTTCTTGCCCCTAGTCTCATTTTCCCTTTGACTCCATATTGGTGTCTGTTGGAGAGCATACTCTAGTTTGTTCATCTAGATGAGTGTGTTAGACCAACAGGTTACTGTCACCTTGTGATGTACGGTTTTGCAGCCCTATGTGCTTTTTTCAAATACTTGCAGTTGACAATACTGTGAAAGCTATGTAGTTCTTTAGCAGGAATAATGAATGAGCTGTTGATCTAAAGCTAAAGAAGGAGCTTCAGTCTTCTCTTTTTTCCTTGCTCATTGGTGGTTAAGAGTGAGCTCCCTGCTCTTTGAAGCTTTAGCTCACAGGAGTCATGTTTACATGAGTCACTTGTTGATCAGCTGCTTAGTGATAGGTATGTCTTATACAGAAAGTACTAGCCTGGAAGATGCAAAGAGGTCTAGTCACTGTCATATCCTCCACCCAGTCAGTGTTGTCCTTCCAGACTTTACTGACTTAAATAAGGTTATGCCTGCAAATCTATCTCTCTATTTTGAAGTGGATGTGTTAGAAGGGTGTATTTGCTCATGCTGGGATAAGAGGAGGAAGGAGAAGGAAGAATTCCTAACCACGCTGTTTCAGTGACGGCTGGCTAGGTGGCGGGATGGGTATGCTCTTCCAATTGTCCAAGGAGCATGGTGGTATCCTTTTTAATGTGTAATCCTGTGCTTTTTCTCAGTGTGTCTCTGTTTGGGGGCAACACACACCTAAGTTGCACACTGAATGGGTCTGGGATGCTGTTAGGTTACACTTTAGACCTGGGAGCTTGAGAGTGTTCCCTGGGTTCAGACATGAATCTCCAACAAGTCTCCTCTTTGGGATTTCCTTGGAGTAAGATATGCTTTTCCTAATATAAGCTTCAGGCTATTTGCCCACTTATCTAGTAACCAGCATAGGGTGAATTGGCAGATGCAGACAGGCTTTAGCTAGCTCTTTCTTCTCTGAGCCAGGTGGATGTGGGTAAGCTTTAGTCTGGAAAACTGATTGCTGTGTTAATAAACTATGGCACCTAAATGTAAATGCTCTGCCAACAGGGTTTTTCTCCTGCTCTGAAAGCTCCGCTAATGCAGCTGTAGTTTCTGGCCCATGCAGTTTGTGCACACTGGCTGAGCAAGCTAAGGTCCAGCTGTACCTGCCTGTGTAGATACTATCATTGTGTGTGTATATCTGTCCATCTTTCTCATCTAGTTTAATAACCTTTCCCTGCAGCTTTGTTCCATCTTCTTTATTGCCAGGCACTGATGATTCCTAGGTAAGCTCCCCCTCTGCTTCACAGCAAGTTGTGTATTCTTCCACGCAGAGCCCCATAAGCATTGTTCTTGGCATTACCCTTGATTTAACTGGAAAACACACTTTTAAAATGTTAAACTTGTCCAAATTGAAATAATCTGAGCTGAAGAGATTTGCAATAGGTGCCTGCCTCAGCTGGAATATCTTGGAAAGACTTTTAGGTAAGAGTTCAGTTATTTCTGATGTTGAAACTAAAATTGGGAGGAAAAAAGTGTGTTTTCACATTGCATGAGGACTTTCAATGGCTTAATTGATCTTGGGAATTTAGGAGGGAGCAGACTTGCTTTGTGTCGGAGATGCCTGTGGCCAGTTTATGAAAGTGTTCTCAGTTTAATCAAGCATCTCCCCTCCTCTTTCACTTGTGCTTGTCATGTGCCCGAACTTGTTAAAGTTTGGCAATAAGCTCAAAGATTGTCTTATGTGAACAAGCTTCCTCTACAGGGAATTAGGAGGGGCTCGGCTCTTGCAGTTCATCTTGGCAGGGAGCCCTGGTCACTGTGCCTGTGAGCTGAGTTGCTCCTTTCTCTGCTTGCAGTGGTCCTTCCTCTGGCCCTCAGCTGAGGAGAAAGGGTTGATAGAAAGGAGGTAGAAGCAATACCCCAAAAAGTAGGATCAGAGGAGGTAGGATTTTGCAGGAACCAAGCTGTGAGAGTAAAAGCTGAGGACTAAATTTTTAAGAACAGGAGCAGAGGGAAATGAGTACTTGAGGACAAAAGTTAGACTGCTGTTCTCCAGACCTGAGAACTGAATCTAGGTCTCAGAAGACTTTACTATGCTCTACCAGCAACTTCAGGGGCCCTTGCTGTGTTTGTAAAGTGTTACCTCCCTCTAGTGGTGTGTGTGCAAGGCTATGGGCACAGTCCCCTGCTAGCTCCAGTGGTGAGGGTAGATCAGATCTAGACCATATAGATAAAACACCATGTCCTTGACTTTTGTTCAGCCGTTCATACCGTGTTATGTAGATATAGATGCACTTGGTGTTCCTGTGAGATACTGGGCAACTTGTGTAAGCCATTCTGTTGACAGGTGTGGACACTTAGTGTCCCTCGCTTTCTGGGTATTTAACTGGATCCACATGAGGTCAGGCTTGAAGACAGGCTCAGCACAGGAGAAGTTTTCCGTAAAAAGCCACAATGCCACAGATAAATTATGATTATTCAGAAACATTAGGATCATTGACTCAAAATGAGTGGACAAATCTGGTAACTTTGCCTTTAACATCTCTGCACTTTTATTTAATGAACAAGAGTGATGAAGAAGGGTAAACTTGGTGTTGGTGGAAGAGGCTGCTGCTCTGGTTAGAACAGCCTGGGTGCTAACTCTTAGTTGGAGCCAAGACTGGATGGCGTGTGCTCAGAGGTGTGGGGCCTTTGAGATTTCACATCATTCAACTGACTGGTTGCTAATGAGATTAAGTGTTTGATGAGGGAGAAAATAGTATGTAACTGCATGATAAGGATTGTATCATACTGGGAGCAGCCTCCTAAATGTATTCACTGATTATCAGCTGTGCAAACTAATATTCACTGTTGCATAAACTACTTCACCTGGACCAACAGAAATGGGAGATAATTTTTTTACATGTCTAACATTAGATCATCATGGCTGCTATGGCATTACTGCTGTTAATGTTTTAGGATTGGAGAAAACATATGGTCATTTAGTAATTGGGTTGTACTACTGAGGATTCTTGTTCCTACTGCAAGTGTCCCCAACCCTGGCACTTCTGAGTCTCTTGCTCTCTTTAACATCCTTTCCTAATCTTCTGTTCCTCTTACCAATCAATAGACACTAGCAGCCTTTTTGTGTTACAAACAGATTTATTTTAGCTGTTGTATTTTGACTCTCCACTTAACTAGGATTAGCTTTAAGTCAAAAAGAGCTTTCTTTGATTCTGGATTCCTAATTTTTGATCACTTAAACTAGTCTTTTTCTCACTTTTATCTACTTTAGCCCTGATGCATAAGTCCCCCAAAACAACCAAATGCTTTGAAACAAGGAACACATGGATTTTTCCTTTGTTCTTCATACAAATGACTATTTGGTAGTATTCTTTTACCTGTACTAAGTGCAATCCATTCATAATCCCACCAGGTTACATATGCAACAAATGACTTCTAGTGCTGGTAATTTATGGCACTTTTATTTATCATCCTGAGACTTAAACCATTGTCTTGCATTGGGGCAGTGCTATCCATATCTGCAGATGAACTTGTTTACAGCTAACTGTATTAGATGTCCAGCAGATGTCTCTTTTTAAAAATAAATAAATCTTTTCATATATTAAATGGATACTTCTAGAAGAGCTGGTCCTATTTTCTCGTTTGGTTTTGATCACTTACACTGGCCATCTTCCAGGACTTTGAGAGAAATCCCTGATTCATATGGTCTGAAACTTTCATATATCTGAATTGTATAGTCGTCTTTCCCTCCTTTTCCTTCATCTTTCTCTTGCTGTCCTTTCGGGTTGTTTCTCAACTCCCTATACAAATGATGGCTTTAACTTTTCTTGCTGCACTTAACTTCTCCTTTCTCTCCCAAACTTAAAATCTGAAGTAAAAACCAAACCAACCTATTTCATTATTTCCCAGCACTGCAAATGAGATGATGCCCAGTGAATGGGCAGTGAGGATGAGGGATAGCAGGCTAATTTGAGAGTTGGGTTTATAGTGGGAAGTTATCCATAGGGCAACTATTTCCTTTAAATTTTAAAGCCTCAGATAAATGTTTAATTAGTAAATACTTGTAACAATGTCAGACCTACTCTTGCTGTGCTGGAGGTGCTGTCCTCAGGGTCAGAAGAGTAGAGTGTGCAAGTGTTCTTCAGCTGCCCCTGCAAAATCCAGCCCTTTGGCTTAAGCTGCTGTGGGAGGTGGTTTCAGAGGCTGTCAGACCTTTTGCCTGGTCTCACTAAGGGATGCTCACCTGGTTCTGTTCCATTCACTGTTGGGACTCTGATCACCTCTGCCAGAGGCTAAACAGCAAACAGTTGGAGAGGTTGTAATGTCTTAAACTGTTACAGCTGTTTACTACTTAATGCATGTCTGTGCCCCAAGGTCTTTTGCCAGTAGCCTGCAAAGAATTCATGCAACCTAAATAACCACGGGGCTGTCTTCCAATGCAGGGTTGAATTCAAGTTGCATTAAATAGCATGGAAGCTAATTTTGGTGGTATTTTTGGACTTTTGGATACTCAAGCAGAAATCAGCTCATGTCCTGCCTACCTTGTTAACACAAACTGGAGAGGGTGCTAAAAAGGAGAGTGTCCATCCTCCCCTCCCCAACTGTTTCAATTGATGGGTGTTTGTACCCACAACCTCCACACCTCTTTTATTTTAGCTTTTCTGGGGGCTGCTCCCTGTCAGCATGCTTCTTGTGGTTTCTTTTTTCCCCCATCATCTGCTATTTGCAACACCTTGTCTCCCTCTCACTGGACCAGAACATGGCAGTGCTTTGGTTTTCTTGCACAGCTTTATGGCACTAACAAGACCCTTGAAATGCTATCGTTCAGCTATGTACAGCCCCTTTCAGGCTTGCCCCAGCCTAATCTGGAACTAGCTGCTTAATTGTAGTAGGATCAACCACAGTTATCTCGCCAATAAAATCAGACAAGCAGAAGACATGACTGTTTCTTCCTTCCCTTTGTCATTATAGCTGTTGTGAAGTGGTCAGGCTCCTGACCTAAGCACATGTTTTTCATGCCTAACATAAAACTCCTGAGATCATGCAGGCACAGTAGTTCAGATGGGAAAAAAGGCTTTGATTACGTTTGTTCATTCAGCCAAAAATAAGAGCAAGAGTTACCTTTTTGGGCTTCTCCCCTCCATTTGTGTTGTGTATCACAGTTCAAACTGCTGTGAAGTGATGAAGATACATATGATCTTTTACAGAAAATGTGACTTAATTGAATGCCAGTATGTCAGACACAACTATAGTCCCTTGTTTCTGAAGTATTCCTAATTTATTTTTTGTTATGGCTTTCCTTGATGTAGAGGAGCTCTGTTACCTCTTATACCAAAGCTTCAGTGAATTACTGGTACAGTTGCCCTCTGGACTGATGGCAGTGTGAACCTTGAAGATGTAAGAGAAAGCTGATTTGAAGATAAGAGTGAAGGGGGATAGAAGCAAGGATTTCTCCCGCATGACTGGTACCAGTCAGAGTAAAACTAACCTTTCAGGAGCACTCAGCTTCAATGAAGTGTGATCACAAAAAAGCATTATATACCTTCTAGGGAATTCTCCTTCACTGTCGCCTTTCACCATCGTTTCAGTTTGCCAGAATGCCACTCCGACATGCAAGAGGTCAAAATGTGTATCTGACAAAATATTCAATGTGCTGAACAGCACTTCTGAGCGCAGACAGATGCACAGTCGGCATTTACACAGGTCCATGGATGCGAATTTTGATAAGTTTACAGTATTAACGGTAACTGCAGGCACCCTATCTTAACAGTATTTATAATGAGCTGCTTCGATAAAATGTTCAGGAGGTTTACTGCCTATTTGGGGAATTTCTGGTTCTTAGTGTGATATGCGAATTAGTGTAGAGTTGCGATAGTAAGCTACTAAGTAAGTGTACCACTGTTATGGATTAATCTTTATCCTTTCCAATTCTGATGGCTTTTACCGAATATCTTTATAGTCTGTGGCAGACTCCTCTTTCCTCTTCCCCTTGTTGTTTAAATTGCTAATGAGTCTATAGCATTAGGTGAGAAACTCCCTTATTACCAGCTTGTGTTACAGTAACTAGTATTTTTATGATTCATCTCAGCAAATGCCAACACTTCCTTTCTGACTAAAATGCATGCTGAAAAAGAATGAACCTGCTAATTGGGCAAAGGATGTGCTTTGTGTATTTTTATTCATCGGGTCTAACAGCCTGCACGGCTGTGCTATCGTGTTCCTGCACGCTTTCCTTCAGAGGCAGGGAATGGGGAACTTAATCATCCTACTTCTCTCCTTCCTCCTCACACCCAAATAAATGTTGAACAGTTGGCATTTTAGCTGCAGCTTCTGATATAGGTAGTTTGGCACTTTGGTACTTCCCTTAGATTAACTTGAGCTAGTTTATCTTCCTTGCTAATGTTTGGACATTTCTTTTATCCAGTAGAAGAGTAATTTTGGTGTTACCTGTGGCAGTTGCTATTGGAGCTGTTAAATTTTCACAATTGTTTAAACTTTTGCAAATTGCTGGAACCACCACATTTTTGTCAAAATGCTTCTTTAAAGGATCTTGAAAAGTGTTGGTGGGTACAAGAAGACAGAATATTTTTTTGCATAATTATAAATGCAATAAATGGTGATATCTGTGGATGATGAATTCTCATTAGGATTCCAGAGCTCAGGGTCCTTCAAAATGTATGGACTGCTGCTCTGACTCAGGGAACAATGTGTCTGATCTGCTGGTGATGCAAAGGGAGAAGTGTATGGGTGGAAGAGGCTTAAAAAAAAATTCTCTAAAATACTCTGTCTTAGACTTTGTGCTTCACTGCAGGCACTGGAAATCTGAGCTCTTCTGATGCGGCATGTATGTCATCCTTGTAAGCCAACTTTAAGCAAGGGAGATCTTCCATAGTGTAACAAAATAAGCAGTCCAATCAAGAATGTTTTCAAAGCAATTTTGTGGCTTGCTGCAGCTTTTATCTGCTTCCTTTTCCCTGACCTCTTCTTCATCCTCTTGCCCAGTACTGTGAGAATAGCATGACTTGTTCTGCTGGCCATGGGTTAGTAACACAACTCCTGGCTGTGAGGGAAGGATTTTGTAAGAGCTGTCACCTCCTGTGTGGCTGGGGCTTGGCCTTCTGCTGGCCTGGGAGCAAGGAATCAAGCCACTGTCCCTTAATGATTTCTTTCTTGTCTGGCTCCAGGCAGGTGGGGTTATGTGTGTTATCACTAGGCTGCTTTTGAGGTTAGTTAAAGGATATCTCTATGGACTAAGTGGGAATTTTTGCTTTTCCAGGAAGAAGAGATGCCAGATGTAGAAATTGACATTGATGACCTTCTTGATGCAGCCAATGAAGAGGAGAGAGCTCTCAAATTACAGGTAATATTATTTTCTAATTTTAAATTGGAATGTGGCTGAATGAATGCATCTAGGTCCATATCTTGTATTTGATTGAATCCACTCTAAGCATAGAATTAGAACTGAGAGGTTTGTAGGTCTGAGTTTAGCATGTACAAAAGTAATAAGTCCTTTAGGATAAAAAACTTCTGGAAGGTAGGTGATAACAGGAGTAAATAAAAGTTCAAAGAATCCAGTAATATAGGGAGATATGCTGAGACAGATTAGACTCCTAATTTTTACAAGTATATAAAATAAAGAATGGAAAACATAGAAAAACAAAGAACAGTCACGTAGAAAAATTGTGTAGCTGAGAGTCAGCTATGATGACCAGATAGTTTCTGTGATTCACTGCAGCAGCAGAAGTACACATGCGTACCTACACAGACCAGAAATCCTCCCTTGTCCTTAGGATACTGGAAATTGTTTCTCTGTCTATACTAGCTAGAAACTGGCACCCATCGAGTTATCTTGGAGTAACTTGTCTAAAAGCTTGAGGAAAGGATAAGATGGTCAGCAACAGGGATTAGCAGGGAAATTTAGAAGCTGTCTGCTGAAATTATACAATTCAAACCAGCTCTCTAATTCTCTGAATCCTCATTGCAGTAAAAGTTAATGAGTGGAAGAATGAGGGGGAGAAGGAAAGAAACATCGTTGTCTTGATAGAGATATGTGTATCTAAATCAAGATCTAAAAACCAATATGAGGGTCTCTGTTTATAATCTTTTCAGATGCACTGAAGGAAGGAAACCTGTCCCAGAGCAGTGGTTTGCCCTCAGCTCACTTCTGGGAGGTGACTAACGTGGTGCTTAGATATACCACATCTGATTTGCAGTGCCTATTGGCACCCTTTTCTCAGTGCCCACTGCCCAGCCGCAGAGACATGCGGCATGGCCCCAGGCTGTTTACTCAGCATTCATAAATAGCTTTGCCGCTTCTGCCTAAACTAGGTGCTGCAGCTGCCCTGCTAGGAATGCCCAACCTAGCTAACATCTGTATTTCTGCATTACAAAGACTGTGGTGCCCTCACAGAAAGCTACCTTTCACATGTGTATTGCTGGGAGAAATGTTCTTGTATTCACCTCTTCTCCAAGAAGAACTGAGAGAGGGATTTTGTAACTTCCAACCTCGAGGAAGAAGCCATCATTTCTCTCCTGTTGCAAATCATTCTGATCCACCTAGGGAGCAAAAATGACTTGCTATA
Source organism: Gymnogyps californianus (assembly GCF_018139145.2). NCBI lineage: Eukaryota > Metazoa > Chordata > Aves > Accipitriformes > Cathartidae > Gymnogyps > Gymnogyps californianus. Next base: position 56,024,175 of record NC_059473.1, read on the forward strand.
ACACTTGGTTTTCAGTAGCATCTTTATCCAGTGATTCCTAGTTCTTGCTCCTTTTCTTTCCCCACTCCCTTGCCAGGTTTCATACTGTAGACTTGTTTATGTTCACTGTTATTCTGTATTGGAACTGATGCTTTCATATTTTGCTTCTAGGAAACTCTTGTAGATTGCTACAAACCAACAGAGGTAAAAAGACTTTTCTTAAATACTATTCACATGTGGAAAGTGTAGCTATGTTCAAGCTAAAGTAACTTCTTTAAATATAATTATGATAAAGTAAATATAGGAATATTAATGGGGAGCTGATGGGCTCGGGGCTTTATATCCTGGGAATGTTTGTGCCTGTCACTTGACTATGGTAGGAACAGGATTGGGCCCTGCGGAGGAACTGCTGATCATTCCAGCTGAAGTATCAATATTGTCTTCTGTAATGTTCTTATTGACTTTACTGATGCTTAAAGCTGTCATGTTACAACAGAACTAAACACAATTCTCATCAGATGGTTAAAATCCTACTATATTTGCATGAAATATCAACTTGAGAGATGGACTGTGTGCTCTTCAGTGTGAAGCCATTTAATTTTATCTCTGACATTAAAATTGTTTATTCTGGGAACTGTTATGTAGATACGCAGCTCAGCTAATTGTTTTTGTGAATGGACTTGAATACAATAGTGGGATAACCTGAACTAGCAGGACTTAGTTAAGAGTACTCAACTTTCAACTTGAATAGCCATTAACGTGTCCAGTGCCAATATAGCCTACTTCTCATATAATAATGTGTGCTTACTAGGAAGAGTAAATACTGTAACAAAAACTTGGATTCACTGTAAAAAACCAGAAAGTCTAGGTTGTGGGTCAATTTCTTGGTTCAATTTATGGAGTCAGTGCTTTCTCAGCAGTGGCTGCTGTGCAGTATTTAATAGAGTGGGTGGCTTACAGGATTCCCCTAGTCAGGGACCATTCAGCTGTGTGTGACTAAAGCCAGGTGTTCGGTTTTTGAAATAAGGCTGCATATAGTTTGGCTCCTCTGTAACATCTGCAGCTGTAGCCACTTAAACTACTGGAGCTTAAGGATAGTCAGGCTGTCAGGAAGAGCCACTGGTATGGTTAAATAGACACTTCCCTGTCCATCAGATACTTTCTTCAGGGCTTTTCCATTTTTATTGATTCCTGTGGTAGATTGGGAAGATTCTCCAGAATTGCTATTACAGTTGCTGGTACTAACTTTTTGACAGTGCAGGGAATTGCCCCAGGAAGACTTGCATGGTAACACTTGTATAGCTTGGTCTGTGTTGTACCTTGGTTTCTTTACAGCAGATTACACACATCTCCCATTATGGAGATGCCAGGCCAAAAAATCAAGTCTTCAGATATCTCACTGTAGTAATGCTACACTACAGATGACCTGTCAGCCTCCTCCAGCCTTCTTTCAGCAAGTGCTGTTGAACCTTAGTTGTTCTTCATAAGATAGGTGTAAAGACTGACACGGCATGTGGAGCCTGACATCGTTCTTATCACAGGCTAGCGAGCGAAAGTGGGACTTATGAGTGGGTGGGAGGAACAGGTTGCCAAGAGTTTAGCAGCACTTATGTGCTGACCTCTTATCTCCGTGTTATCTGAATGCAGATGAGGAAGGCAGAGAATCAAATTACCCTTCTTCCTCCTTCATTGAACATGTAGTATGAATTATTTTTCTTAGCTCTGAAGCTTGACACTTAATGCAAGGACAAATTTCAGAGCTCTGATAGAAATACATGACATGTTAAGTGAGTCTTCCACTGGAAAGCTTGGTCACAGAACTGCAGGAAATATTTGTGCTGTGCCAGTAAATTAAGTTGGCATGGCAGTTCGCAGGAAACAACATTCTGGACACATGTGCTTGACTGCCCTGAAGGCACTTGGATCAAGGTGAGATTTTAATACTGAACTTGTGACTTGTCTCTTCAGTCCTCTGCTGATGGGATGGAGGCAGCTCCTTTACCTGGGAGAATATCAATCTTCCTTGACGATCTTTTGAGATGGCCAAGTTGAGAGGAGTACTTAATCCACTCTTCTGTGAGGATAGTTGCCAAAATGGGAGTAATTTCCCAGAACTGTTTCATAACAGCAGCTTTTCTTCATCTGTAGCGTAAGCCCAGTAATACTGCATGACTGCTAACTTAGGCCACTTAAAAATACTGATTTTTTTTTTTAACCTGCCATGTGTGGACTAAGAGCCTTTAAGTTGGCTTAAACTTGCTATATGAGGATCCACACCTCGTCTAGAAAATCTGCAATCCTTTCATATTTGCAGACCATTCAAAACTATTGAGGGTAATTGGTTTGTGAAAGGATTTATAGAAGACTTGTGGAGAATGGATGTCAGCTGATGGAATTTCTCCTGACCAATCAAATACAGTCAATCAAGTGCACTAGGGATTTTAGCATCAAGAGTTATACAGTTTGCAAAAGGCAGTAATCCCTAACTGGGGAAAAATTTATGTAATATGTCTCCACTACTCAGAACATATGGAAAAATAGTACAGGCAGAAAGCTTAATAACTTGAAGTCTTATCCTATCTCTTTAAAAAAACAAAACAAAACCCAAATGTATATCTTAAGTCAGTTTTGCTTAGTGTCTTCCGCTTAGGCTAAAGGTTAAGGAAAGACCAAGGGATTTTCGCATGTATTCTGGATTGACTCTGCATCAGAAGAAGCAGTTATCCAGGTTGCTTGAAAGGTGGAAGGAGTTCTCAGCCTCTTTATAAATTGGCCAAAGATAGTAGCTGACAGTAACTTATGAGGAACTGCTATGAAACCTTTCTTCTAAGGGAAATATAGCTAAACTGTTGAATGTGCTCCAAAATTTTAAAAGCTTTTCTAAGGTAACAGTTACGGCTGTTGTTTTAATTTGTATGGAAGTATGCTTAATATGGGAACCTTGTTGTAAAGAGTTATGTAGCTTACTCAAACAAGGCAACTAAAGGTTAATCAGGAAAGTGCACACAGTCAGTATGATTTTTTGGGTGCTGTTTAAGTTTACATTAATGATCCTTAAATTAAAATGTTGATTTGCTAATCAAGAGTTGTATCCAACGTGACTGTGTCATTCAGTCATTGAAAGTTAGTTTTGTGAAATATGCCAGAAACTAAAAATAATTTCTGGGCGCAATTTGCCAACTTGGCTGTTTCTACAAACATAATTAAAAAAATCTGTGGCTAAGAGATACATTTGGTAACTAGCAAACTGTAAAATATATGTTTTTATTGGTTTTAATCACTGCAATATGTGACTTGTATTTATACTTTACATTCTTTTACTCGAGCCACAATCTCCTTGCTCTGTGGTAAAGTTCCTCTTGTTGACGAGGAGTAGCTGCCTGACTCAAGGCAAAGGCTTTGGGATCTCAGATGTGGACAGTGCTTTGACACAAGATGATGATCTTACCATCATGCAAAATTAAACAGTGCTAGAAGTATTATTCAGACACTTTACCTGCTGCCCCTTCTCTCTTCTGTTACTATCACACCTAGTTCAAAAGCAGTACATGTCATGTAGCCTTGACATAAGACAAGGCTTGACACGAGAGAACAGGAATTCATTTTTAGGACTGCAAAAACTTAAAGGGTATGCTCTTGGCAAGATCAGTGCCATAACCAAATCTTGGATCTGAACTTTTGTGGTTGAAAAGGAGCAGGGAGCAGCATCATCCTCCTGCATCACCCATGTGCCAAAGCAGCCAGTGCTTCACTCAGTGCCATGCATCGCCTGTGGAAAATCCCACTCAGACCTTTGTCAAGTTGCTGTCTCAGTTCTGTCTGTGATGGAGAATCTTAACGTAGGTAATTGGGAATTTTGAGTCATGTTAGCAGTGAATGTAACAAATTTAAATATAATCTGTGATCTTGGTGATAGGGTTTTGATACTTGACAATAGACTCTTATTTAGAATAGGAAGACTATTGTGGGTGTGAAATCAATAAGGTTTTGTCAAGACATATGCTTTGAAGGAGGCTGGCTAAATCTGTGTTATTGTATCTCTGCTATTGGTAGCAGCAAGACCACCCATTTAGACTGGGCTTTGGAGAAAATCTGAAATATTTGTGGCTGATGTGAATTAGAGCTTCTGCTGGTATGACTGCCAAAGTGATGACGGGAGAAACGACAAGGAGACTCATAAACTACTATAGGAGAGAAATCCAATGAGTGGGCAGTTTTTCTTTACTGACTGAAAGATGCAGTTGAGCTACACAATGTCTGCAGATAACTAGTCTTTGAAGAGAACTGGATAAATTAGATTTGGAGTTTCTTTGCTTCTTTCTTTTCTCATAGAAATATACAAACCTTCAGGCAAATGGGCTGGAGATATCTCCCACTTAGGCAGGATTAAATCTATCCAGACCATCTTGTTAGTATAATTCTTCACCCAGTGCAAAATGGGAGAAAAAGGAGATGAAGTTGCATCATAAAAGAAAGCTGTTTTGCTGGGAACTTTTAATAACAATTTTCAATATGATTTCCAAACAAACTATGTTAAATTGTTGTGTATATTCTCTGGAGAATTTGGGCAGAGATTTAAATCACTGACTACTCAGTTACTTCAGTGGCTGGACTATTTCAGCAGCTTTTAACACTTAATTTTGAGAAAGGTAGAGATGCATTTGCTTAACTGTATGTTTCCACAAGTTTAATTCCTAGTTGGAGCAAATGACAGGCTTGTGATGCAGCTTTTTAGAGTGGTCCGGGCACTGTGGTTTTTAAAACTAAAAACTATTTTGGGTATGTCTTCAGATAATGTATATATTTAGTATGCAAACATGAATGGAAAGCTCAACCCTTCTAAAATGGAACCTCTAAACTTCTGAAGGATCATATGGTTTTTTGGTCCTGCTATGTTATGAATTATTTCAAGTTAATGTTACTATTTGTTTTTTAATATAATCACAAGGCAGCAATACGTAGGATACCCATTTGAAGCAATAGTGACTAAAGACATGTCTTAAAGCCTCAGTGCAGTGTAGTGCCTTACATCTGGGTGAGCCTAGGAGCTCATAGACATTTATTGCAGCTCAGCTGATGGGTAGTAAATTATTAAGCCACAGTAACTGTATTATGTGTCCATATTACTTGAAATCTAATGGGACACTTTGTAGAGAAAAAAGTTAAGAAACATGCATATTTAAAAGCAATGCAGAGGCATTTCTAGAAAAACATGATTTCTTGTTCATCCATTTGACCACTCTGAATTCAGTGAACTAAAACTGTTTATATGCCTGCTGAGATCTGCCCTATATTATACTACAATGTTGGAGGCAATTAAGCTTGCATGTTTTCATTTCTGCAAGTACTCATGAATACAACTTACAAATACCTCTAGCAATATTATAAGAATGGAGGAGCAAATGGTGATTTGACAAGAATAAGCTGTGCTTGTTTACATGCTGCCAAATTGGAGAATAACTGGACTGCATGTCTTGACCATAGCTGAGCTTCGGTACGTAGTCAATGCCTTGTACAGGACTCACAGAGAAGCTAAATTGCTGCATATTGTCCTCCTCTGGGCACTGATGGTGCCGTGGCCTCACTAGAGAGGCTGTGCCGATGGGATTGTTCAGTGAGGCTACAGAGATGCTGCACAAGTTCTTGCTAATAGAAGGCAGCTTCTGGCCCCGTTCTCCAAAGCATGTATGTCTCGTCTGTTCCCTTCTTCCTGTATGATCAGCTTCAGGTTTGAGCCTGTGTGGAAGGGAAGGTGTTTGGCAGTAAAGATCCTTCTTTTTCTTTCTTCTTTCTTTTTTTTTTCCTTGCCGTTCAGATGGCATTTTTGAGCTATTGTTTAGTTTCTTCCCCAAGTAGCTGTGGGGATTGCTCTCCAGGCTGACTTTACTTTTTACATCCAACCAATCAGGCTCTCTCCAGGAAACAGCCTTGGGGAAACAGTCAAAGAAATCTTGATTTTTGACTTGGCTGCAGGGAAGTAAAGCTGTGGAGGAAAGCTGGTTTAGGATTCATTTCACGCTCTAGTGAAGCAGGAGGACTAGATACCCTAAATTTTGGTTTAAGAGCTAGTCCTACTACATGTGTACTACTGGTGGAAGAGAAATCTGGAGAGACAGAGTCTAATTAGTCTGCAGAATTAATTGGAAGACTTGAATAGGAAGCCTGGAATTCATTGTCTGTCAAATGACCTCGTTAAAAAAAATGAATCACACCTCCAAAGCAGAGAGGTGAAGTGATTTTCTCCCCTTTCCTGAATCATCATTTCACCTTTGTTTGTTATCTTATTTTTTTATTCTGCACTAGATGAATGCTTTTGCTGAACTGAATGCCTGTGATTCAAGGGAAAGCGTTAGAAAAGGGAGAAGACAAATGCCCAAGGCTGAATACAGATGAGTTCAAATGAACTATAGATTTAGTCTCTGTCTCTCATTTAAATTTGCCTTTAGAATTAGAAAGATGTCTTCTAGGAACAGTGGCTTTGTATTATAAATTAACAGGACTCTCAATACTTGTAACAAAACTGTATTTAAAGGTGGTCTCCTTGCAGAAAATCTATAAAAAGAATTTAAACTGAGTTTGTGTGCATTTTTTGGTTTTCTTTTTTTTGTTTGCCAAGGCCCAAAATGCTAGTACAAGATTTTTCTTCTATTAAAAGTAGATGTGGCCTGTGTATTTCTAGCTGTAGCCCTCCAAGGAATAATTCATAAATTCTTGAATCTTTAGCTGAATTATTGTTAAATGTTTTCAACTCTGAATTAAATAAGTATTATATAAGTGTATATATAAGTAGATAATCCAACCTGTGTTACAGACCTGCTTTTAACATAGATTGGTACATGATCAGCTTTCGAATGCATGCTGCTAAACTTCAGCATATCTCCTAGAGGGGATTTCAATAAAATGCTCTGTGTAAAATGATTTTTTTTTTTGCATATGAGGTAGAGAGAGATGTGAATATTAAGCCTCGACTCAAATGTCCACAAGGAATAAAACTGTGATTTTTTTGGTGATGTTTAAAGAAAACAAATGAGTATTACTGTCATAAAGCTGAGTTGGTTAGTTATAAAGTGAAAGCTTATTGAAATGCTGTAAAGTCTTCTTTCCTGCCTCCAAGAGGGGAAATGTGCATCTCTTCTAGAATGCTGCCTTTCCTTGATGGGGAGCTGCAAAACAAGAAAGGCACAAGCACCGCAGCACAAGTGTGTTAATGACAGCTGGCTCCGTGCAAGTGTCAGATGCAAAATGATACTTAAATCAGAAATGTACTGAACCAATGCTGTGGTTTGCAAACCCATGGGATGTGCACAACAGCCCTACCGCATTACGTAAAATGTCTGCCACATAGAAAATGCTCTTGTTGGGTTTTACTGTTCAGAATTGCAGACCCTTATTTCAAGAAAAATAGTTCCTGAGGGGTAAAGCATTTTCAACTATTGTGTGTACCTCTTCAAGTGAATACAGCTCCCTCCATCTTCCTTAAGAATAGCCTCAATTACCTCAGATCTGCCTACGGGGTTGCCCCTACAGTTTGGTTTATTTTGGCAGCACTAAGAAGTTTCTAGGTGGTGTGAAACTTGCTTGAAAACTTCAAGCAAATATCTTTTTTTGCAAAAGAAGGTGCTTGTGGTACCGCTTCGGAGTATAAGGGGAGGAACTCCCCTCCCTTGCTATAATGTATTGAAAAGCAACTGTCCCCTGGCTGCGTTTCATATCTGAGGGAAACTTGCTCCAAACTCTTCTGAGTTGTGGGAGAAAATGGACAGAGAAATGGCAGAGGTGCCTGTCAAACAGGGATATCCCAAATGGGTACAGTCAGAGTACGATAGATTTCCCTGTCCACTGTGGAGATGCACCTTCCTGTAATGCTCTTACTTTCAACTTCTGTGAAGCATTTGGACAGTTTCCAGTTGCAGTGTCTTGTTGCTGCCTTGATGGTGAGTGAAGGTGGTGTAGAGTATTTGTGGCTTTAACAGATGACTAATAAGGTCTTCCAAAGGGAAGAACTGAATTTCAGCCCATTCCTTCCCAAAGCTGTCTTAATCTGATGTTTTGGCATGGGAGTATAGCTTTTTATGGAAAGCTGTTGAAAGGCAATACTAATTGCATTAATCCCAAGTAAAAATCTTTTAAGGTCACTTTAGAGAGTTTATTTCTGTAACGATTTCACTTCAGGGCTTCATTTAACTTTGGTAGTAAAAAATCCTGAAGTGTATTTATGTTTCAAACAGCACCATGCTGCATTAGTTTTGTATTGTCTAACAGCTCTTTACAATGATGAAAGGATAACACAGAACCAATGCATAGTGCATTGAAAGCTGTGAATTTTTTAGAATAAACCTGTCTCCCTCCTTTTCTGACCTCTGAATGGATAAGTACTGTACTCTGACAAGTTTAGAGTGGATATTGTTGCAGTGGCTTGTGCCAATGTGGAACAAGACAGCTTGTAGAGGATGGAGGGGGAAGATTTGGAGTCTTAACAAATCTGCTTTTCTGACCATCTCTTAGGCTATCTGTCTATCTAGATGGGAAGCACAATATTGATATGCATAGATGTATCCCTGTACTGGCCTTGATCTAGTTAGGTCAGGCGTGGAGGCCAGAATATAAAAGGTTCTTGGTGAGCATTTGTAGCACACAGTGATGTGTATGCTGTTCTGCCTTTGCTGTTAGAAGCCACAGCTAGTGTTGGTGCAACAATAACTATGGTGCAATGGTACATGCAGTACAGCATAGATGTGCATAAACTGTCAGGAAAGGAAGTTGCTCTGTTGGGGGTGATACCTGCCAGGACTGTGGTCCCACCAGAAAAACCTGACATCTCTCTCAAGTTAAAATACACTTTTACAGAGACTTTCTTTATGTACAGTGTAGCACCTGTGACCTTTTTTGAAAGGTACTGTTTTGTCATTTAGGTGGTGACCTTGTTCACTGGAATTTTTAGCCTCAAGCATTCAGCTAGGAAGTCATGCTTTTTGTCCTTGTATAGAGTCATAGAATGGCTTGGGTTGGAAGGGACCTTAAAGATCACCTAGTTCCAACCCCCTGCCATGGGCAGGGACACTTTCCACTAGACCAGGTTGCTCAAAGCCCCATCCAACCTGGCCTTTCACATCAACCTGACTAAATTCATAATTACATTCCATGTTTATAGCTAAATGATTTTATAAGAACCTTTTTGTAGGTGTATACATAGTACTGTGGGTAAACATTATTCTCCCAGTGTGACAGTAAGGGGGCGATTTAGCTTTTAATGCATCTGCAGTTATTATAAGAAATTGTATACCAAAAGGGTTTCAGATAATGCTGCAACTCTGTAAGCTTCTGTTCTCCCACAATTTAAAAAGAGAAAATCTGCTGAAACTGGGAAAAATATTACTGTGAATAAGGACCTGGTCCATGAATATGTTTGGGTTGGTTTGTGTTTTTTCAGAATAGTGTCATTCACTGAGCTCCACAACCAGTTTCACCCAGCATAAGCCACTGGTGCTACCTCTGGCGCCTTGTTCCTGCCTTGCCTCAGACTGGCATGAGTGTTAGTGCAGGGCTGAGTGGTGAGCCTGGTTGGAGAGCTGAGCTAGCTTGGAAAGTAGCAGGGCAAGAGGAAAAACAGCTGAGTTTTTTAGCCAGATCAGCTTTCTGTTCCAGCTGAGTATGCAGCCAACCAAAATGCTAGTGCTGGCATGGAGAGTGGTGAGAGAAACACCTCTTTTGGCAGGAGTGCTGATTTCTGTGCAGGCTTAAATGGCGAAAGTCTGCTTTGACTACTTGTATTGTATCCAGCCATAGATTTTGCTTGATTCAACAGTTGGTAGAAGGCCCTGTGTAGTAAAAGCCTGAAAGACGGCTAGCAACTGAGCCTGAACACTCATGCAGAGGAAAAGCTAGTAGTTCACACCTCCACTGTGTGGTGAGAGTATGCATATAAGGTTCCTGGAGATCAGGCCAGAGAAATTCCAGCTTAGCAGTAGAAGCTTAAATAAAAATGTATAGTTTGCTTTGATTTTTTTTCTGAAACTCAATATCATGGTATTATGAGATCATAAAAATTACTCATATTTTCTAATCTTTTTTCCTAGGAATTTATCAAAGAGCTGCTAACTCGGATAAGAGGAATGAGGAAACTCAGTCCCCCTCAAAAGAAGAGTATATAAATAACTCGAAGTAGTAGCACTCTGTAAAAGACATGGCAAGGGAAGTGGGACTTTGAATACAAGACCTTTATTAAAATAATTGTCTTTCTCCACAACTTTTTTGATTTCATTCAGTTTTGACTCAAGGAATTTCTTTTGTGTTTTAAGGGTTCTTTTTTAAGTGTCAATTTTTTTTATCAAGAATATCAACAATTTGGATGCTGCTCAACTTTCACTTGAGGATTACTGAAGCAAGTGAAGAATCCAAGAGTTAGTGATGAGGGGCAGCAAGCCTATGTGGTGAGCCAGAAGATCTTGTAAATTTACAGAGCTAGGAGACCTCTCCTTGCAACTAGTTGGATAACATTTTTTAAGTTGGTTGTACATTTAACTCATGGATGTCAAGTTTCTTGTGCTTGTCTGTACATAAATTATAAAGTGGGTTGTGAATACTGTTTCACATGGATGGAAGGAAAAGTTTGTTACAGTAAATTATTTAAATGGTGGTTATTGCAAATTTGCTACCAGAAGGTACCAATATAGATTACTAAAATGAGTGCTGCCATTTTTCTAAATACCCTTAAAGCAGCCCAGTGAAGAATTTCATCATATCTCCTTGTTTAGACTACGGCATATGAGTATTGGGAATTTTAAGGGCTTAATTTGTAGACTTAAAGTTATTTCATTGACTTTGATGCTTTGCCAGATATTTCCTCTCCACCTCATGGTTCCTTGGAACTGTGCTAACCTATACTGAATAAGGGCCTGCAGTGATATCTAGAGAAATGTCCGTCACTATTTAAAAGCTGCTTCATGGTGGAGGAAAGGCAGCGCTACCAAAATGAATTACAAACACTGTCTTGTATTTAGTGATGTGGTTTAATCGAATGCAGATTCCTCTCCTATTAAGGCAGGCAAAGAATATTGTAGTCTTTGTTTATGGCTCTGCCCTAAGAAGTGGGGAGACTTCTTAACTTGGGCTCTCTTACTTGTAAAAGCAAGAACAGAAGAGAGATCCCTGCTCCCTCCTGGAAAATGTCCTAACTGAAATGTTCAGTAAGCTACCATATGCTGGTAGGTGACACTAATCAGGCATTTTATATCAAGGGTGCTTTGAACATATTTTATTTTTCAAAAGAAGTACATGTTTGTGAATTTTATGTATACTGGCAAGCTTTTTTAATGTATTTAATTTTGTAATGTTTACCGATGATTTTATTTACCAGATATTTACTCAAATAAATGGAACAACTTGTGACTTGTTACATGTACACTTTACAAGACTACTGTGGCTGAGTAGGTTGGTAAATGGACTTGCTCATCAGAGAAGCCTGTGAGATGGTAAGTACATGGGAACCCAGCTGTATAGACCCTAATTGGCTTTTGATGTGCCCAGTATCACTCAGCCCTTGCCCAGTATCACTCAAACTCCTGTAATCTGGTGCACAGCTTCACTTCTGAAAGTCTTCTGCAGATGAGGCCTTCCTTCCCTGTGCCCTGGGGGATTTTAAAAAGGGGAAAAAAAGCCTGGAAATTATTTCAGTTAAATGCTGCTGCTTCCTTTTTTCCTTCCACCAGAGGTGAGTGTAGGGGAGGGCTTACACTGGGTGACTCTTGGTTCTCTACTGAAGGTGTGGCAGAAGGGGGTTTTTCAGCAGGAGGCACTCTACCTTTCTTCCCTTCTGCACCTCTCTGAATTCTCAGGAAATTCCAGCAGCCCTAAGAAAAGACTTGGTTGGTTTGCCTGCAGCATCTTAAATTTAAATCTTGTACCTTGCTGAAGTTGCAATTCAGCTCTGGTTTCCTAAGGAGTCTTCGAGCAAAAATTTTTTTTTTAAATTGTGAAGTGAAATCTATGCTCCAGGGAAATCAGGGGGAGCTTGTGATTTCATCTGGTTTTGGGTTGGGATCTCCCACTATCAGCAGCATTATCAGTGGGATGTCTTTGGCTCCGAAAGAGGCCCATGTGAATGACCTGTCTTGCCTCAAGGAGATTGTCTCTCCTTGGTCTGTGCTCCTTGCAGAGGGTCTGATGTAGCTAGATCTAAATGACCAAGTTTGTATCAACATCACCCTTTGAAGGAGAGAGAGTTACAGGAAAAGCTTCCTTAACTCCTGAGGTAAGGGACCTTTTGTTAGATTTTTCACTCAACTCTGGAGGCAGAAATCAGTGGTATTAGTATAGAAGTCTTAGTTACTAGCAAACTTCTGATGTTTGACTGGGCAGGTAATTTCATAGACCTTTTTCCAGAAAGCCTGTTGGTTTGTAAACCATTGAGAGCCTTTTGTAAACACCAAGTTTATTATGTCCAAAAAGGAAAAAAACCCTTTTGATTTGAGACTTGTTAGCAATGTTTAGAGTTTTGAGCTGGTGTCTGAAATAGTGTCTGCTCATGGGTACTGTTCCCTGACTCATAAATTTATTCCTGTGCATTTAACATATGGGTTGAAATGACTGAGAGCATGCAATACACCTTTTCAACTTCTGAGGTGGTTACAGCTGCCTACATTTTGCTGGTGATATCTAGAAACAACCCCAAGTCTGAACATTAAAGGTTCTAGTAATTTCCATATCCACAGATGCATTTTGTGACTTCACTTACGATTTCAAATGTAACTTTTTTCTTCCTTTATAGTAATGGTGTGCAAAATCAGAAATGTCGAGCAATGGCAACTGCACCAGTTCTCTTACCTCCTACAGCAGAATGCTACTCCACAAATATTTTTTCCCTCATGTTACTTGGCTAAAAAATGCTTGCCCCACTGCGTGCATCACAATCTGCGTCTTTTGTCCTATTCGTCTTGCACTGAAGTAGCTGTGGAAAATAGCAGTCTGCCCCTTCTAAAAATAATTGCTTTGGTGATACACTTGGAAGCAATGAAGACTGGGACAATCCTTACTATTTTCTTGTCTTATGTGGATGGGACAATCACTTCTGTGAAGGGCTTCCTTTCCTCCAGCTCTACATGTTTTGCATCTTACACGTGTCAGTGAGCAAAACCAAACTCTAAATAGCTTTTGTTTGCAGCTGGCCTGATTTTTACTGGGGACTTACAGGTCTTGTTCTTGCTACTTTTTTACTTAACGGAGATACTCTTGGCCTTGGTGTAAGTGAGGGGAGAATCGACCCATTCACTTAAGATTTCATTGTGCTTTATGGCTTTATACTGTGTGGGTGTTCTTGGCTCTGGGCAATACGCAAGGGGCGTATCAATAGCACACTGTTACTGAAACAACTTGAAATTAAATCTTACAGCCCAGGCTCTTCACTGCCTTGGCTGGACAGCTTTCATGAGAAGGGCCAAGTCTGGCTGCAATGAGAGCTTCCTCTGGGCTTTTTAAGTGGCTAATGAAAGGAACTGAAGTTCCTTCTTGTAAATACGTAGTGAAGCTGAGGTTTTTGTTTTGGTGTTGAAGTGCCTCTCCAGTGTACAAAGATTGCCTGCAAGAGCACGTGTTTCTGGGGTCTGCTTCATGGCATAATTAGCCTTTGCATGTTTTACAGCAGGAGCTGACAGTGATGTCTCCTGTGGTTGCTCTTCCAGTTGGCTTAGAGGAGGAAAGTGCTTGTAATCATATTTAGTGTGCCTCGTGAGGCTGCAGTGACAGGATAGTATATTCCTGTGGCACAGAAGAAAGGAGATGAGCCATTCTTCTGCCAGCCTTGTTTTTGGCACTTCCTCCCATTATTCCTATGGTGGGTTTTACTCCTAAAGCTGCCATTCATGCAGGGAACATCTGGGGAAAATGTGAGAGGGAGGCTTTCCCTGTTCTCAGAGAACATGACCAAGAAAAGCAGGACCAAAATATCTGCTCCTTTTGTGCACTTCAAACTCTTTGACACTGAGTCTTGGTAAGATTCTTTAGCACTTTACCCTGGTAGGTATAATAGTGTATGTGGAATTGGAATTACTTAGTAATCTATTCCTATGATGGCTTTGCTGATTTAAGACAGCCTTAATGTAAACATGCACCTCCAGTGTAAAAAAAAAAAAAAAAAAAAAAAAAAAATCATGTGGGCCACATTAATAGACAGCCTGTTGCTTGGAAACTAGAAGAAGATACAGGTCTCATTCTGAACTAACCATTGAACTTAAAACTCTTGAAGTGCTGTAACAAAAGCATTAATTGCTTCTTGGCTAATAAGGTTTGTCATTGCCAGCATCATGCACAGATGTTAAGCAGGTGCTAAATAACTGCATGCAATGCTTTTTAAGGGATGTTGAGATTTAGGGAGGGAGTCAGAAAAGAGATCAAGTGCTGGAAAGCCTAGGGAAAAGAATCACTAAGAAAATTACCTCTTACACATTTAGCTATTAAGAAAACTGAGAAGAGTCTTGCTTTGCTGCATATATTTCTGTATGGGAAGAAAATGAGAAATGTAAGGGTTTTCATGTATTGGAGAAAAGCATATGGAGGAGGAATGCCTGGAAGATAAAGGAAAGAAACTTGAAGTGTGGAAGAAGATGGAACACCTCGATGGTGAGGGTGAGGAGCCCTTTGAGCCCGCTACTGAGGGAATAGGTGAGATCACTGTCTATTAGTATCCCCAAATTGAAATTGGATGCTTTTCTAGGTAAGTTCTCATTAGATGAGTTATTCAGTTCAGTCAAGATAATCAAAAGCCTTAAAACTCTAGACATCTGCTTCAATTTTTTGTTTTAGAATTTTGTAAGGCAAAGGAAACAAGTAACAAACTGATTTGTATATTTGTGTATTGTGGCCACGTCACTACGTGCTTATGTAGTGGTCAAATGAGATTACCAGTACCAGCTACATGTTTTATATACAACTCTACTACTTTTTACTTGACTTCCATGTTACTTCTCCTTCTTTTTTTCTGGCAGTAAACAAATAGTAAGTGTGAATGTAATTAAAGTTGCTATCGAAAGCTAGAGAGAAATTGAAGTGAAGAGAAAATGTGCCCAGAAAGTACCTAGTGCTGCAAAATTTATTCTTGCCACTGTAGGATTCTGCCATCAGTGTAAATACAGAGTGTTTCTGAAGTTTTGAAATCGGTATTTATAATAATCTTACCTAGTGCTGATGGGATTTTATTTGCTTTATTATTTTAGGTAGAACTAATGACCAAATTCTCTGAGCTATTAGCTTATGCTACTTACAGACTTCTCTGTTTTCAAATAAAAATTGACATTAGCTGTTTAAAGAAACTGAGCTATTTGAAAACTTAGTTTTTTAAAATGCATCTAAGACTGAAACTTCTTTTGGAGGTGCAGTTAACAGGTTTTGTTTGGTAGTAAACTCAATCGTCTCCTCTCACTGCATTGGTATTTTAGTTGAACTTTTTTTCTAAGTTCAAAATCAAAAATATCCTGGGATAGCGCTTAGCAGAGGTTTCAGTCTGGCAAAATGTATAATACTGGGTTGGACATGAAGCACATAACTAATTACCAAAAAATGTAGGAGCCGATCTACTTCAAAGACAGAGATTTGGCTGACCACTCCTTCTGGGGGGCAGAGGGGGACAGGAGCACAAGAAGGTTTTCTGCCTCCTAAAGGAGGATCCTACATCAGTGTCAGCAAGTCTTTGACTCCTGCCCTGGCTTTGTGGATGGGTCTGTGTCCCCTCATGTAGCCCATAGTCATACTGGGGCTTGTGGGAAGTGGAGCGGTGAGTACTCTCAGATACATGAAGAAATGGAGCTTGCACGTCTATGACAGGATTGTGCTTGTCCAGGATTGGTGTTTCCCTTGTTGCTTGACCTGAGGCAAAACCAGATTGGAATAACCTTTATTTAATATACTGATCTACAGCAAAGAGGGAATCCCAATAGGGATAACATGTTGAAAACCCCATCAATATCTGCTGTCTCCTAGTAAGATAAGCCAATTTGTGACAGTGGTGGCTGTCAAGTGGTCTCCGCAGCAGGTTTCCCTACAGCCCTTTCTCAACCTGGCTTTGGGTCAGGGCCTGTCTTCCTATTTGTTTGTGCAGCCTCTACTACTGCAGTAAGTAGCAGGAAGCCTCATAAAGTGAATGAAAAGGCTTCAATGGATGCCTCAGACTTGTCCAGCAACCAGTACCGAGTCAGAGCCGTGTCAAGACTACAGGCAGTGTGCCATGTTGGTGCTTGAGACAAAGGCACTAGGATTGACTTAGTGAACTACTGCTGTGGTAGGCTGGATAGGTAGGCTTCAGGTGTGTCCTAAGAGTTGCCACAACAGAGAGGACTTCTGGATGCTGCTTGTGGGTTGCTTCCAGTGTACATGGGCAACACTGTGGGCAGAGGGGGACAGTGTGCTGCCTAGTGCCTGTAGAAGTGTAAAGGAACACGTCTTGTTTGACTACCACACCGTACCAAAAATGGAGTTGACTCAACCTGTGCTAAAGTGGGTCCTCAGCAGTTTTGTACCTGGTTCTTGCAACTAATGATCCTCAATGAACTGCATGTTTTCAGTTGTGTCTCTCCAGTCTTAATTTCAAGGCTACCAAAGCAGTAGTTACCAAATCAGTTTTAGCATCCATTGACTCCAGTGCTGTCATGGTGCATCTGTCTACAGTCTGCATTCATTTTCCCCATTCCTTCAAGTTTAACAGCTTGATTCTTTCTCCTAAGGACCTTTTACTACTCAGTGGAAATGGGAATGTGTCATCTGGTGCTATTTCTGCCACAGAGGCTGTGCTGCCAATACCAAATCAATCCAAAAGACTAGAAAGGATGCTGTAAATCTTAGTGTATTCTGAATTACGGCCTCATACTGCTGGAGCTTACTCATTTTTTGCCTTATTTCTTTACTTCCCAAGTAAGTCTTCATCAGCGTGTGAATGTAACTCAGCCACATACTATAAGGAGAGAACAAAGCTCCTGGAGTGAATCAAACAATTTTCTTACGTTCTGGGGGGGGAAGAAAGAAAATGTGACCTTTAGGGTTTTTTTTTTCCTAAGTATCTGAAGACACTCCAGTAGTGTTTGCAGGGCCGCAGCAATGTTGTTGTTTAGAAACCTGAGGGTATAGTGCAAGTAACAAAACAAGGAATAACTGGTGGCAGACACACAAACTTGCCAAATGGAGACCTTCTTTGTGTCCTTTGGGGGGGGGGGGGGGGAAATCTGTGTCTCCTGAGCTCAGCGCTTGTCAGAGATTGACTTCCTTCCATCAGGCTCCACTGGGCTTTGCACTGGGTCCAGGCAGTGGCCCTGAGGAGAGGCAAGTACTGGTTCTTCAGGAGTAATGCAGACAGAAGCACATTTGTGTAATCATGTACCAGCGAACTTGCTCAACCCTGAATCCAGTGTTTGGGCTGCTAATAAGGCAGTGTGTCAGGCAGAGCATTGGCAGGATGGGTCATCACCCTTTTCCATTTTGCAGTGGCTGCGATGTGTGTAGTCTCTGCTGCCACTGCCAGTAAGGAATACTGTGGCTTTTCAGCCTTGAAATTAGGAAAAAACATGTTTTTCATTTGGGAGGGACAGGAGTTTGTTGCCAACCCAAACATAAAAATAACTCTGTTTCTCTGATATATGTACCTAAAAAGCAAGTCTTTCAAATAGGTATAGCTGTACATATGCTATTACCAACTGACAACGTCTGTTTTTGAGAGAAAATGAAGCTGTTTAGTGTTCTTTTATCTGGACCCATTTAATTCATGCCTCCTAAACTCCAGCTGTCCTTTTAATACAGCTTTCACAGTCATCAGAAATGCTGTAACATATTTCTTTGGGGAATTTTTCTGGTGCTGGTTTAGACTTAAAACAAGCACAAAATGAACCCATATTGGAAAAAGGCTATGTAAGGTATAACTTGTTTGCAAGATTCCCCTCTTTATACTTGTCTCAAAGGTATTTCTGTTTCCATATCAACAATGTACCACAGTAGTGCATGTTTTATAATGATAAATCCTTGGAATTTTAATAGTCTACCTCAAGCGTCTGCTCCTTTTTTTGTCCTCTGATGTGTCTTGGTCAAGAGCTGCCACATAACATATTGTATTGATTTTTTCCTTCATCTATGAAGCTGTACATCCAGCTCAGCACTTAATCACACTGAGGCTGGATTTTCTGTCCTTGGCATGAGGACAATGTTTAAAAATATATGTCAACTCTTCAAAAATTAGAAGTCTTAATGCCAGGGTTGAGTGAAGCGATAATTGTTTAACTTTTCCCCTTCTAGTTACCTTTCAAATCTGAAAATTTGAGTGCTTCCTGAAATTAGTACGACTTTTTCAGTTCTGATCTTGTTAGCTGCTTCCTAATTCATTTAGTACTTGTATTTCTTACCAACTGAAACCATAAATAAAAACTGTATCTGCTGTAACAACTGTTCCCCCTCCCTCAGAATTCGTCTCTAGTGCTCTCATCCCTTTTGCAACAGAAATTCAAGTATGTGAAAATTATGCCACCTCTGCAGCACCAGCAAAGATAACTAGGCAGGGATTCAAGAGAGATCAAATAAATCAGATTAACCTACAGTATTCCTGTGTTTTCTTTACTGAAGAAAGTTAGGCTATCATGCCCAGTCCCAAGTTTCACATCTTCTCTCTTTCATAAAAGCAGAATCTTCCCTACGAGAGTGGGTTTATTTTTCTAGGGAGGAAGCACCTGAAAAAGTGCTTAAAACTCTGGGAGTTGGTTCAAATAGCTCAGATCAGGCTCATGTATGAGGTTGGCTTTAAAAAAAAAAAAATTAGGACTGTTCAGAGCTTTTGTATCCAACCACTGACTCTTGTTAACTAGAAATTGAGGAACATCTGTCAAATGTGCATCAGGGCTGGGAACCCAGATCAAACAGCAGGTATGGTACAGGAATATGCTGACCTTCCACTCCTTTCAAAGTTTCCTCCCTGTCTGAACCTTGCTAATCTCAAATGCTCAATAATCATGAGGTAAGTAATGGAGGCACTCTGAGGCTACGCAGTCCTGAATCTTTTATAATGCATATTAGATTGTTTGATTGTTTCTTGAAATGCTTTCTCAGGGCCCACTTGTAAGTTGTTCGCTCTGTTGATGGAGGACTGAAACTTCCTTTCCCATCTCCAGCAATTTCAGGAACAGAAATCCTAGGAAGGATGCTGGGCTTGTGATAAAAACATTAAGGTCAGGGACAATCAGGAAAATAACATTTGTAGATGCTGGAGCTGACCATGCTACTGTTCTGCTATGGTGCCCTTCTTGGTGCATCCCATGTAGCCTGTGGAGCTCCCTCTGTGCTGGTAGGGCCCCAGGTCTGCTTGTGCATAGAAACTCACGAGGCTGACAAGCTAGATAGAAATTTTGCTGGCATCAGTTGGGTTTAGAGCTGATGTAGTTTACCCTCTATCCAGTTAAATGCAGGCTACTCATTTCATTAACTAGAAAGCAACCTTCCTTTAAGTTGGGTTAGTGATAGGGGGCTTTCATATATCACTTCTGTGCTTTGCTGCAGTACATAGGGACCCTGGTGGAAAAAACGGTTCTTGGATGGGTGCTAGAGACAAACAGCTCTTTTTTTTTTTTGTTGGTTTTTTTTTGGTGTAAATAGTTGAAGACAGAGAGAAGCAAGCTGGTTTTTAAAATGGGTTTAGATTGGAAGTGTTGCAGTGGAGCCTAGCTAACACCCCAATCAATTATACTTCCAAATTTTGCACTTTGGGGACAGAAAAGGCTGTCAAATGCTGGCCTGTCTGCAAATCATGGAAGTCTTTGAGTTCTCGTTGTTAAAAGGGTCACTTACTGAGAGCAAACAACTCTAATAAATGAATGGTAGTTGATGCTCAAAATTTGGCAGAAGGTTTGAGCTGTGTAATGGCATTTGGGAGGTGGATCCACAGCTTTCTATGCCACATGTTTGTAGGTTAGGGGGAGCAAACTAAAATGACAACATTTTCATGACATACTCTTTCTATAAATGAGAGATTAGGTGTGTGGTTCAGTTACCCACACATCTTTCCCACACAATCTGGGACTGTTATACTGCTGTGGGAAAAGACAGATAACCAGTGGCTGCTTTCCGTGCAGAGCTTTGGACATGGATTATCTTATAAAAGAAGTGTGTGAGTGCTGCTGGGAGGTATTCAAAATAGACAGTATCTTATTCTCCTGTTCATGGGAGCCCCTCTCCCCCTTAGGGTAACATGAATCGGAAGGGTTCCTGGAGATGGAACAGGGCTGTGTGGAAGGGCAGGCGATCCCACCTGTTTGTCATGTGTCAGGCAACTCAGCTGAGCAGAGGTAAGTGCTTGTAACTCATTTCCACGAGAGCGCACAGAAGACTTGAAGTTATTTACTTAGGGACAGCAAATCGGTGAACAGTTACATTCAAAGTAAATACCACAAAATATTTTTTCCCTTATTTGTTGGCATTAATTAAACAGAATTGAGTTCTCTACTTCATCTGTTGTTCTGGTGCACACTCAGCTTGTCACAGCCTGAGGTTTCTGTCCCATCCATCCTGTTCAGACTTAAATATCTATTACTGTCTGCCATCTTGTTTTCTGACTGTCTTCTGCTTTGCAGATCTTGGAGAAATGTTTTCCACAAGAGGGTATAAGACAGCACTTTGCATTAACCCACTGCCATGACAGAAACTGGCTGTTAATTCCTACTTCTTGCACTATTCTTACTCGGATCATGACAGTGTACTAACCACCGCCAGTGAGTGCAACCTGCCTAATTGTTCCTGTTGGGACTCAGGTAAAACATACTGATCCTCACACGCTCACGCAGAGGCTGCCTAAAGTGGTGTCAGCAAGTCCCATGGCTGAAAGCCCAGACATGGGTAGTGCTCCCTCCTTGTACACGCCTCAGACGGGCATGTCACTGGTGCTTAGTCAACAGCAGTGTCAAAAAGAAAGGAGCAGCACTTCATCTCCTCTTCACGGAGCTCTTAACAGTCAATGTACCGAAAGGTTTGCATACTAGACAGTCTGTTGCCTGTAGGAAAACAAACATGCGAACTCTCCTACATCTAATATTAGGTCACATCATCAAAACAGATTGAGGTGATTCTCTCTGAAGAAGGAAAGGAAAAGTCTTCATCTCAGGTCCCAGTGCCCTTCATAGCTTTGACAGCAGAGCTTCTCAGGACAGCAGTTTCCTAAACAAGATGCTGCTAGTATCTAACAGTCTATCAGTATTTTTCTTTCCTTATTCCCTGATTTCTAGTTTCCTAAAGGAGCGGAGTCAGTCCTTTTAGCAGCTGACATGTCAAAAGCATCCAGGAGGAGACTACAGGAAGCTGGCAGTGACTTGGAAAAATGAAGCAAATCTGCAGGGAGTCTCTTGGCTGATTCAGTGGCTTTCTAACATCTTTCCCTCCCAGCTGGACCTGCCTCCTGGCAGCAAAGGCCCCATCTAGGCTGAACACATCAGAGGCAGAAGCAGCATGCTGACCTCTTTAATTTCTGAGCATTAATGTGTTTTACTGTTTAAGGCGAACACCTAAATGAATGCTGAGGAGCCTTGCTCATGTTTCTCTATCTCTCCTCCATCACCTCTCACTTGCTCACTGGCAGGAGTCATAAATAATGTAGTATTTTTAAAATACCTTTGAAAAAATTAAAATAATTGATGTGAACTGTGTAGTATAAGATCATTTGTGAGGGAGAGCTATGGCAGATGTAACAAGTGGGAATCCCACTGAGGGACTATTGTTGTTTGGGTATATTTCAAAGGTTTAAATAGAATTAAGGTATTTATTATTATTAATGGGAAAATAATCTTTATTCCTCCAGAACATTAGAGATACACCATTTTTTTTTTTATGCCACAGAGGAATACCCTATGGGCAAATATGAAGTTCCTGTAGTCTAAATAGTCTAGCTTGAAGCTCACCCAGCCTAACTGAGGATTTTCTTTTACTAACAATGCACTGCTTACTGTGCTGCAAGCTTGCTAAGGCCAATGGCTGAGATTCATGATTAACTACTGATTTGAAGGGCCTTGATTTACCAGTGTTCCAGCATGGGGCACTTTAAAATAACCTTTATTTGAAAAAAGATAATGACTCTCTTCTCAATGTTTCTCTCTTGGAGCACTATGAATTTGAGGCTCCCAACTCACTGGCCATTCTTAAATCTTCTGGATATTGACAAGATGAATGAATAGTGTACACCTATTTAGGTAGTGCCTGTGACTGCTTGGTGCTATTAGCAGTAAACTAAAACTAATAAAAAACCAGACTTTATAGTTACATAAACTGCCTTTTTTCTGACAGGATAATGTTAACATCAGGCTTTTTTGTCCTGTAAAAATAATAGGTTAAATTAAAAAAAAACCCTCCCAAACCACCTTCTGTTACCCTGACAACTCTTTTTAAAATGCAGCAGGTAACCTTATGTAAAATGTTTGTTTAACACTGACTGCTGCTTCCTCCTTTGTCCCTAAAGTGTATGCAGCACTTTCTGCTATTTGAAGGGGGGAGAGGCATTTCGGTGTGTTTGCGTGCCTCAGTTCAGGGCATATGAGATTCTTTGCTGCAGAGTGTGGCCTTCCTGGGCTGTGGAGCAGAGCAAGGTCATCCGCAGCAGGCTAAGGAAGGGAATAAATCAATGAACCAAGCAAAGGCAGTCACTGGTAACTAGCTAAGAATAAAAGAGTAGGGCTCGGGTATGCAATGTTCACCGTCAGCAAACAGAGCTTGAAATCCTCAAGCCAAATGGTGCGTTTCTGAGCTCGGGGTGAGGCTTGGAGGAAGCCCGAGTTGTTATCGGATCTTGGGATGCTGCGGCCTGAGTGAAGGTCAGCTTCAAACAATGTTTGCTGACAAGTGCAATAGATGAGTTGCTGTGTGAGCTGGCTTTAATGGACTTGAATGAAATAAGAAACGTTGGACCCTGAGTGTTGTTAAAGGGTTTTGTGTATGAAGCCATTAACTCCTGGTTTTGTAGCCATGCTGGTTGTGCCTGGCTGGGAGATGGCAGTAAACCTCGGGGGGTTCTTTCTGACCCAGCTGTGAGGGAAGAAGAAACCTGAATGCCTGACTGCAAGGTTTCCAGCCCAATGGGCAGTCTGAAAAGAGCTGGGTGATTCAAATGCACTATTAAAACACTACAGCTGCTCTGGGAAGGAAGTAGCATGTGTGGGGTTTCTTGGGTGCTTAATCTGTTTTTAGTTTCATGTATTGCTCTTTTTTTAAAGCGGCTGCTCTGGCTATGTAATGCTGCCTCGGCACGCCTCCTTTCAGATGTTGCCAGCCTACACTGGACCAGGGCTTGACCCAGCTCAGTAGAAAGGCCAAATAAAATATTCCCTACCTGGTACAGAGCAAGCCCCACATTGCTCCTGCTGTGCTTGCCCCCTTGGGGCACTCCACTATGCCTTTCCCCATGGCCCCCAGGCTCTGGTGGCTGTCCTTGCCCTCCCTTGCCCACACACTGACACCTCCTGCTTTTGCAGCCCTTCTTTGCCCCACAGAGGAGGGCAGCTTGACCTGCCTCTGAACCCCGTCCCCCTCCCCAGGGGTCTGTTCAGCTGCAGCATCTCGGTGCTGTTCAACAGTGTGAGGAAGGCTCTCAGGTAGAGCTGAGGGCTGCTGCTCACAGCCGAGAGGCTGCACAGCATCACCCTGTGAGAAATTACAGGGCTCTCCCAAGCTATTACTTCTGCGATGTACCTGGGTGGTGTTCTGGGGATTTCACGTGTTTGGAAAGGAGACAGTCGCAACACAAACTTGGCTGCAACAAAGAAAAAAATGCAGTCAATAAGGCATCTTCTCGGCTCTGCAAACTGAGATTTAAGCTTGCTGTTCTGCTAGCAGCCTCCTGTGTGGCCTTGAGAAAGTCGCTTTGTGCATCAGCCCCCCTTGCAGTAATGGTCCAGGGCTGGTTTTGTCACAGGGGTGTTGTCAGGATAAATGCAGCTGAGGCAGGAAAGCATCGTGGTGTCACGAGCCACTTGACTGTCTTGGATCGAATGCAATAAACAGGATGCATAACTCACCCATATAGTTTCACCTTGGTGAAGTAAATTTTCTTAGCTTGCCTCAAAACTGTATTGATATTTTAAAGCAGAAAACAAAACCGATCCCAAAGTCCAGTGTATAGAGACAAGAAAGGTTATTTTTAACAGTGTGGGAAGTGCTGTACTTACAAGGCTAATGCTACCCACGGTATGTGCCTTGCATTTGGCTCAACAGAAGCAGAGCGCTCTTGGGTTACAGGGCTGAAGGGGAATAGCAAGCTGGTGTGCTAATAATTCCCATGTTACTATTTTTAAAGTTCTGCCTGTGTTGTTTGTAGCATTGTTACCTAGCAGTGCCTCCCGATGCCAGGTTACTTGAGGCAAAGTTGGTGTTTCCACTTAAGTCTGTATTAATTTTCTGCCTTTTTGTTTGCTTCCACCCCCCCGCCCCTTTACTTACATTATAGTCTTATGCTCTTGTACATTAAAAAAAAAAAATCTTGTAGCCAGAAACTTGAATTTGACAAAGCTTTTGTTGTCTTGTTCAAATACTCAGAGTTGTATTTGCAGAGTCCCAGCACCCTCCACCTGCCTTTGTGACCTTCATTGTGGGTACACAAAATTACTTCTGTGACTTTTTTTAATTTGCCTGATGGCTCAGTGCTTTCCTAGTCAGCTTGTATGTGCAAACACCGCTGAACATGTGCAGGCAAGCTGACAGGTCAAATAATTATAGGCACAAAGGTCCTTTTTGCACGCCTGCCCCAATCCCTAGCGGAAGCTCACAGGGAGGCACAGCCTGCTGCTGTGGGGCTTGGTGAAGCCTCTGCACTGCTGGCGGAGCTGTCTGGGAAATCTGGCTCCCTTGCAAGGGCTCCGGCGATACGTATCAACTACTGTGAGGATGCCTGTGGAAGGAGAGCTGCTGAATGAGCAAACAAGACAGTTGTTAGCAATAAAAGCTGAAACACTCATGAGAGTTCCCCTGAAAGAAAGGGAATTTTCTACAGGAGTGGGGAAGGCCAACGTACAGCTTGTCCTCTGCAGTAACTCTGTCTCTAACCCCTTCAATGCACAGGGAGACGCCTGTACGTCCAATGCGGTCAGCCTGTGGCACTGTGATAAAGCATCACTTACCCGGAGGTGGCACGACTGCCTGTCTGCCGCTGTGTTCCTGGAGTGACAAGCAGCCTTCCCAGGTGCGTGGAGCAAATAGGGAAGGGGGAGAGCTGAAGGGGGAAGAGGGCAGCTCATTTGCAGAGTCACGGAGGCAGAAGGTGTGAGAGGGAGAGGAGGGAGGTGTGAACGGAGAGGTCCTTACACGTCGAGCCATCTCACCACAGTCTCAGAAGCCCCTTGCTGTAGTCTCCCGTGTGCCTGCACACAGAGGTGTAATATAAAGGCTATACCAATGCACTATTGCAGGCTTCATTTTTATTCCAGGGGAGTTTGAAATTATTAAAACAACTGAACCTGCACAGCAACAACTGAACCTGCTGTTAGACGGTACCTCATAAGACCTTTTTAAATATTTGATACTTACTAACAGAATGAAGCAAACAAACAAGAGTAGCTAAGGGGTTGAGGATGCACTTAATTTTTAAACAGTTGAAAATAAGTTAGGTAACACTTCAGAAGACAAGCGCACAAAGGCCGTCTGCCTCGTACCGAGCGGTCTGCATGGCAATAGGAGACCGTCTGGCTGATCTGGATTTTTGTGTGGGGCTGACTGATCAGTTCAATGGACGGTGCTGTTAGAACAACGATCCTGTAGACTCAGCTGCTCGGCAGCTCCTGGATTTATCTTTTCGGTCAGCCACCATGGGAACCAGGCACTTTCCTTTCTAAAGATGCATCTGCTGTGGGCAAATGTCGCTGTGGTATGTCCTTGTAGACCTGAGCTGGAGCTCTCGCTCTGCCAGCTTCCCTCTATTTTCCCTTCTGCATGGGTGGATGTTGCCAAAGCGAATGGATAGCGATCGCACTTCCCCCAGGCGAAGAAAATAGAAAACATTCCCCAGCAGCTTTCTTGATTCCTTATTCCAAAGTCCTGTTTATCTTATCAATATTCATGGTGCTTTATATATTTTCAGGGTATCTCACAGGCCAGTGGGAGACTAAGTAGGTTCAGGAAAGTGCTGTTCTCATTAGGGATTGCAAAGCAACTGAACAACTTGCCCAAGATCACGCAGAAAGTACGGGGCAGGGGCTTTGTCTCCGAGCTGGCTGGATTTATTGTTCTCCCTGGCTGCTGCCGCAGGAGCTTGGCACAGCGTCCCTCCTGCTGTTGCTGGTGGCATCCAGAAACAGCGAGGGGCAGATGTCCGTGCTGCTTTACAGCAGCTGAGTGGGAGGAGTGAGTATGACTTACCTCAATCCTCCAGGAAAGGCTGATGACTTTTGTAGCAGGTAAAACAGTAATCTTGGGTCCCTGCTGAAGAAGAAAAAAAACCCAACAAACCCAACACACCCAGCTCAGGCCTGGATGCAGGAGCAGCTCTGCTTAGAGCATCTCCTGTCTGTCCACCGAAGCCAAGGGGCAGGAGTAGCTCTCCCGGAGCCCCAAAAGGCTGATGGCTCTGTGAGTGGACTGAGCACGTGTCTGCACGTGGGGCTGGACTGACAAACGCAGGCTGCCCGGGACAGCTGCCGGCTGCGGGGATGAGGGGTGAGGTTAGCGCAGAGGGCAAGGGAGTGAATGTGCCCGAGGGAAATGCTCCACTTGAGCCTGGTCTCTCCCCACGGCAGGAGGGAAGATAACGTGTGACACTGAATTGCGCTGGAATAAAATGGGTATGGGCGAGAGCTTGTGTCAAGCCAGAAGAGCTCTGTCTGAGAAGAAAGGTGAAGATAGGAACTGATTGCATGTGAGAGAGATGCAGGGGAGCGGCATGTGTGTGAGGTAGAGGAGGGAAATAAAGGGAGAGGGAGCTTGAGAGGCAGGGAACAGCTTGAGGTCAAATGAGAAAAAGTGGAACAGAGCGCAGGCAAGTGATATTAGATATAATGAAAATCCAAATAGAAAACTCAGCAAGGGCTAGAGAGCATAAAATGAGGTGTGGCTGGGGGAAAAGAAGATTAAAATCATGGAAATAAAGTAAAAATTACTAGGACTGCAGAAATAGTGGAAGATAATACAACAACATTAAACAGCAAGCGCGCACTCATTTACTAGGGTAGATCAATGCTATATTTATTTGGGTAATACAAATACACTTCAGGTTGCTTAAAAGGATTATATGGCTCTGGCCAGAGCATAATGAGTGCTGGCTGTAACAGGTGACAGTAAATAATTATAGGTGGGAAGGCTAGAGTTACTAATTACTAAAATTTCCTAACCCTGCTCATTATAAGATCCTTGTTTCAGTTACTTATAACTCTAAGAAGCTATGACTGGGCTGTAATTTTCCATACCAGCTGTCTGCCTCAGGCTGAATGTCTTTGAAAAACAGTGTTTCAAGACAACTGGGACGAGACTGGGGGAGCATGCAGGAGATGGAAGTGGGGACAGACAATAGAAGAGGAGTATAAAAGCATCGCTCGTGTGCCTAAGGACAAAATCAAGAAGACAAAAGCCCAGCTGGAGCAAAGACTTAAGGCAGACTTTAAGGGTAACAAGGAGGAATCCTGCAGGTATGCTAGCTGCTAAAACAAATTCAGGGTAAATATGGATCTGCTCACAGATCGGGGAGGCAGCCTAGGGATGGTTGACGCAGAAAAGGCTGAGGTGCTGAAGTTCTTGAAAAATAGTTGCAAAGATGAAGGACCCAAATCCCCCCCGGTAGTGCCAGGCAGTATATCGAGGGGCAATGCCCACGGACTGCACCATGGGGTGTTTGGGTTGGACCTGAAGGAGAGTGGTGCTGCATAGGAAAACTTACCCAGGGGGATATGGAGGTTTTTGGGGCTGAGCTAGACAAAGCTGCAACTGACCTGATGTGGCTTTGCTGATAGCCCTGCTGTGAGTGGGGGTTGGACCGCCTCCCAGCCAACATCCCCTCGGTGCTGTGATGCTGCGGTGGAAAATGTTGCTGTGACTATGCTGGAAAAAGGTCCAGTACCTTTTTATTTGAGAAGCTTTAGTGTCTCTGTATTTCAGCTTTGAGAGGCAAAAGAGGTCAGGTTTTAGGTCATGGGTAGAGGACCCAAAGCACTGTCTATCAAAGCAGCCTTTACTTCTAAGCCCGTAATGAAAACCTAAGTTTTTCTCTTTTAGTCTTCCTCTGCTGTCAGGAGGCATGTAGGAAAGCCTTGGGCAAAATGTCCCATCTTCCCTGGTGCCGCAGATGATAAAAGAAGCAAACCAGGTTTGGCTCTCAGTTGTGCTTCTCTTTCGAGTGGCAGCAGTCAGCTGCATGTCTAAACTCTGGCAGGGTTTGCACATATTTTTCCCCGTTTGACATCTGAATGTTTCTGACATGCTCAGAGATCTGATAGGGATGACAGCCTTGAAAAACACTGGAGGAAGTGACTAATTCTTTCTCCAGAGCAGGGATTAAATTGTGCCTCATGAAGAAAAATAAAAGGAAAAACAAAATATTGAATAACTGCGAAGTGAAACCCAACTATTCTGTGCAGTGAATAAGGGAAGAGTCCTGTGTTAAAAAAAGACATGGTCACATCGTAAAGACTGTACAGTAAATGAAAACAACTGGCAGAAGTGATGTCTTTTTTTCTCAGGTTTCAATCACTCGTGTAGTGCTTGGTGTCAGGCAGTCAGGTTTAAGCAGGAAAAATCTCTGCAGCAGTCTTTCACACCAGGCTCTAGTTTGCCCCGAAACCAGGAGAACAGCATCTTGCTAAAACTGGACTGGTGTATTTGTAGAGCCCTTTTTAATTTAGCAGGCACTCGGTACATGAGGAATGGGTGTAGGCAAACAGGCAGTGTATCTGTGTATCTCCTGTCTGCCGGGCAGAAACGTTACTGATGTAGTTACGGGAATTCAGAGATGTGGTTTCAAATGTAACGTGTGAGAGACGCAGAGCCCAGCTGAACAAGCTGAAGACCCAAAGCTTAGCACAGAGTAGGGGATGTTCACTTGCTGCCTCCTAGAATATCACTCTTGGCTACCCCACAGCAGGGAAAATCCTTACGTGGGTTTAAAGTCAGGAACCAGGGCAGGAGAAAATGTGCAGTTCTTGCAGCAGAGAAAAATCGTCAGAGGAGCTCCTGGGGGTCTGTGCAGTTCAGCAGATTTATACGTGACCTGGAAAAAGGGGTCAGCTGTGAGCTGCCGAAATTTGCTGATGGCATTAAATTGTTCAAATTAGTAAGGAGCAGGACCAACTGTGAAGATGCGTAGAAGAACCTTGTAAGACTGGGTGACAGAGCAAAAAAATTACATATGAAATTCAGTACAGATGAATGTTAAGGAATGCATATAAGAACAAAACTATTATAACTCCATGTATAAAATGATAGCCCAGAAAAGAGCTGAGGGAGCAGGACAATATAATTCAGGAGCTTGATCTGGGGTTATATCAAGTACCTGATAACACTGGTAGTGATCAGTACTCTGTGATGGTTGAAAAAAGCAACATATCAAATGTTAGGAGTTATTAACATGATGGGGAACAAAACGGAACATTGTGCCACTGTATACTTTTTTTGTACCTCCTGCTTGAATTTTCTGTACAGTTCTGATCCTCTCATCTCAAACAGGTTATGGTAGACCTGGAAGAGGTTCAAAAAAGGGCAAAAAAGATGATCCAAGGTGTGGTAAGCCTTTTGTACAGGAAGGAAGATGGTAGAATAGAGAAGAGGTGTGTAAGGGTGGTTAGGCTAGAAGTTCACAAAATCATGAGGAGGGTAGATAGGGACAGAACTCAACTAATATGATAAGAGGCACCAAATGAAGATAATCAACCCAGATTCAGAACAAACAAAAACATGGGGTTCTTTAAACAACAAGTGGCTGACCTGAAAAGCCAAGTCTACTGCAGGATGTTGTGGGTGCAAAAGTTCAAGGGAGACTGAATGATTAGTAGGAAGAGTGAGTCGTTGGTTACTGCAAAAAGATAAACCCTCATATATACCTGATTCAGGACAAGCCTGAGCTGGAACTAGGGAAAAGGTGGGACAGTCTT
Organism: Gymnogyps californianus; assembly: GCF_018139145.2. Lineage (NCBI taxonomy): Eukaryota > Metazoa > Chordata > Aves > Accipitriformes > Cathartidae > Gymnogyps > Gymnogyps californianus. The sequence continues at coordinate 56,054,210 of NC_059473.1, forward strand.
AGGGAGAAGAATCATATAAGCTTGTCTTATTCCTATTTTTCCCTAGACACTTGCTTATGGTGACTGCTTGGAGAGGGGTTCCTGGGCCAGGTGGCTGTTGGTCTGATGCGGTTGGCCTGATCTTATCTCCTGGAGAGAGCCGTTCAAGGAGCAGACCCTGGGCCTGTTACCACTTGCCATCTCAGTGGGGTGTACAAATTTCTCATGCAAACTGACAAACTGGTTAAAGAATTATACTAAGTATTTTCATAGTTATATTTTAAATTGCTATTTTGAAATGTCTTAACTAGCTCTAAATGTTCCTAACTCTCTTAAAAGCACGTCTGTGTTGAACACTCATTTCATGACAAATCAAGCTGCATGGCCCTCATTCCAGTGTTATGTAGGCAGCAAATATGGTACTTTTACAGTAAATATTAGTTCTGGTAAAACAACACTTTCTACTCTGACCTTCACTAGACTGGTTCCCAAGGCTTTTTCTTGGGGGCTGGATGACAAATGCGCACAGCCTTTTTGTCATTCCCTCGTTTGAGAGTGAGAATGGGGAGGGCTAATAAAGGAGGGTTTCTTCCTCCAGTATGTCCTGTCATTTTTCCTTTGATATGGAGAAGAACTTGTTCCTCTGTCAAAAGAGGCCAATTTTGCACTGTGCAAAGGAACAGTATGAGCCCTCCAATAACTGCTGTGGTGGGGAACTCAACAGTCCCTACTGTAGTTCGTCTCACCCCAAAGACTGTCAGGATTCCTGTTAATTGCAGTAAGGTCAATACAGGTGAGAACTGACCTTGGGGTGAGGTTATAGCTCAGGATGAGCTTAGAAAAGAGTGAGAATATTCAGTAGTTTTTTGTGATGGACATACAGCTCATGCAGGCCAGCTAGAAATGGTTAGATGTGATAAGGAGTTATTGGAAGAATAGAGTTGAATAGCTGTATTGGAAGGAATACTTGGAGGTCGTTTAATCTAGCTACTTGCCAAAAGCAGAGTTAACCTCAACGTCAGATCAGGTTGGTCAGGGCCTATTTGTGATTCAGCGACTGCCTTGTGCAGTTTCTCTTTCAGCACTCAGCCGTAGGCTAGTCCCAGTGCAATGATGACTATGTGGATCACTGTGTCTTGGTCAAGGTTGTGAAGAAGTAATGAATCTTGCAAGGTCAGATTTTTTTTTTCTTGTATCCACTCACATTACCTGTTTTCCACTGGGGCTGTGATGTTGGCAGTTCATGCAAGACATTGGGATAAAAGGACAATTAAGCTGCCTGCCTGAGCAGAGTCAGTGGCAAATACGTGCTACAAGCAGAGCATTTCTGACACTTAAGCCTGTCTTGCCAGAGAAGCGATTGGGTAAGATTGAGCCCAAGTGCACTGTATGGGGCCGAGGAAAATTCACAGCTTTTCCTGTCCATGAGAGCTAGTCCTTGCCCAGCTCTTGGGTGGAACGAGGACCCTGACTGGATCCAAGCTGATTGTCTTGAGTGTTTTCTCTGGTTACCTTGAGACTATCTTCCCCAATAGACATAACCTCTGGGACTTGCTGTCTCCCAGAGGAGCTGATCAGTATGTGGGTTGTAGGTGAAACTTCTTACTGGGTTGGAAAAGCCAGCTTTTGCCCCCTATGGGTCATTTATTATCAGCCTCCATTGCTGTTGTAGCAGCCACTGCTTCCAAGGGTAGGTTTGTCTTGGGAGCGAGGGACAGTGTGTGTGTGTGTGGATTGAGTGGGTGTTCAAAGACAGTAGATGCACAATTGTATCTTAAATACTTCTTTTGGCTGTTTTCTGCATCATTTGTTGAACAGGATGAACAAGTACACATAAAATCCAAATACCCTGTTTGTGACGTGTCCCTTCCTAGTCCCCCAGATCAGCCTCCCAGCCATGTTCCTGCAGCTTCTTGCTGGTGAGCCCTGGTCTTATGATCCTGAGTGTTAGCAGGCCAGTGAGCTTGTATGGCAAGGTCACGGCTGTGGATGACCTGTGGCTGAGGGCTGCGGCAGGACGGTGTCCTGGGGAGATGGGCTCGGGGGGCAGCCTGCTGCCTGCTGCTCCCCAGCTTTGCTCTCTGCTGTGGCTCAAACAAGAGCTCGCGGGCTGGCGTTAATGTCTGCAAGCTTTCTGCCACCTGCTCGCAGAATGAAAAATTAATACGCTTATGTGCTGACTAAATTATGCTGTACTCTAATTCCTGAAGAAAATGTTGATAAGAGTGCTTTTGAGAAAGGCTTTCTAATATCCTTTCCAAGTGACTAAAGGAATTCCAATTAGACCTTACATGTCATTTTCATTTCCCTTGTCATTGCTGTCTAACTCTGAAAAATGCTTCCATCTCTACTGCTTTCATGTATCATCTGCTCTTCTTATTTGTCAACGCGGCCATAATCCTGGTGGGTGACATGACAGCTATTTCCATGGCAGGAGCATTACAAATTCTAATAATATCTTTCACTGAAGTAGCACTTTTATCCCTGGTGGAGCTGTGCAAAATGAAGTTTTACATACATACTTTCACCACTTCATATGGCTTTCTAATCTCACATTGTGCTGCTCCTGGTTACCACATTTCATGTAACTTGGAAAAAAACCCCCACAACCCTCTTTTTTTCCTCTGTGGTTTTGATTTACAAAAAAAATCTCTTTGGCTTGAAAGTTGGATTTATTTAGTTTTTGGATTGGAAACAAGGCTATTCAGCATTTAAAAATAATAAGAAAGTGTCCCTATGTGCTGAAATAGGCTTATTTTGGTTTGTGTAACAAGAAGTAAAACCCAATCCAACCCCTCTGAGTTTTAGCCGGTCAGCTTTGCATTTCATTACTGCTATCCCATGCATCTTTACACTGAAAAGGTCAAAAATATATTTTTGTGCTGAAGCTTTTATATTTTTTACTATTTATTATTTATTTATTATTTCATTTTTAAAAATTATTTATTTATTTTACTATTTTTTGAAAGGGATGTGGCCAGTGCTGAACGCTGGGCTGCAACATTGTGCAGTAGTTTATGGGATATGGTAAAGGGAGTACAATGCCCAAGTGTAATGACAGCGAGGATTTGTGTGGGCTGAATGTTAATGACTCAAACTGCAGTCTTCCCAAGGCGCTAGGGTTAACTTCTCTCAGCATGGAGGATGACAAACAAGAGATCTTCCTGGCCAAGTGTCACGGGTTTAGTTCAGTACAGACGCAGAGGGAAGGTTGCTGCCGAACCACTAGCACCTTTTTTTTTTTTTTTTTTGCAGTACCTGCGATTTCTTCGTCCTTGCTAATGAAAAATATGTCTGTGAAATGAAGGACTGATGGAAAAAAAATCCAGTGACTACTTTGGGTATTGGCTTAGGGCAAAAATGATTTTTCCTAGACTTCTCTAATAGTTCTGCTCAGTACCTGAATATGTGTTGTTTAAACTGGATAACTACTGCTGTAGCCTCCTATCGAGGCTAGAGTTCATTTGTTGAAACTATTTTCTGCTACATTTGTTCTCGTACGATACAGTGCCTACCCTTGGCTGGATTCTTATTTAATTGATGTTGATCAGTAATAATTTCACAGAAGGCAAAAGGCTGACACTGCAAAATAGTCCCAAAGAGGACTTAGTCTCCTTGTGCATTACTTTCTTAGTTCTCAAGCATATTATAATTAATAATACAATTTGAGTCAGTAAAATGTGTAGTGAGTCATTGCTTCATAGCCCCATCAACTTTCCAGGGGTAGCTGTGCAACTTATATTTTGTCCCTGGAGAACCTGTGAGCTCAGTCATGTCCAAATTAGAAGTACTTAGGTATTTAGTCCATATTTAAGTTCATTTTTATTAATCCGTATTTAAGTATGGATTGCCCTGTACTCTGTGGTATTACATCATTTGAAGGAAAACTTTTACTTTTAGTTGTCCTATATTTTGCAATGTATAGCTCTGAATATCCCATAAAGGGGCTGTTTCACAAGCAATAAGTACATGCTTCTTTGTAAAGACACCCACAAAAGACATCAGTGAATGATGTCTTAAACCACTGAAATGTAAAGTGAATGCTCCATGAAATTCTGAGAGAAATCTCAGCAGAACCTGTCCACTGTTTTTGCTGGCCTTGGAGCTAGACTCCAAAGAAAAAACATGTGCAATGGTTTAATGGAAAAGCAATTGCACAATGTACTGTGGCACTAGACAGTGTCCTTGGTCATACAGAAGAGCATTTTTGTAGGGGGAAAAATGACACATTTTCAAATTGATATTGTATTTAGAAGGGACATGCAGAAACTGTAGCTGTGTGAAAAAGAAAAGCAAATTAGATTACATGTTCTTCAGCAAGATTGCCTTCTTTTGATGCTTTTGTGTAGGTGTTGAATGCCTCCAGAAGCACAGAAGTTATCATACAAAGCCCTCAATCAGTATACTGAAAGTTAAGGCTCTGAAGGACACTTAATTATGAGGTTAGAAATAGTTATTTCTGACATTCTGTTTGAGATCCCTTATTTCATGCTTGAAACAACATACAGTGCAAAAGCGACTACAAACCTCATGGCAAAGAATTTGTGGCTAATAACAAAATGTGTAGCATATAACATCCTTGATCTCAGGGATATAAAACCTTCTGTAAAGGGATCATCAAAACCCCAGGTCATTCTAACATTTACCTAGAGTTTGGGGACTTTTTCCCCCATCTTTGCTGCCCTGCTTAGAAAAGCTGATTCCTGCCAGGAGGTGTGTACTGGGGGCAACCCGAAAGAAAGTGTCAAGCCCGGAGTCTCTGGCTGCTTTTTCACTGCTACTTTCATTTTCACTGCTATTGTAGGACTTCTTTTTTTTTTTTTTTTTTTTTTTTTTTTTAGCAGCCATGTCTAGAATCAAATTGATCAAGTTGAATATCTCTGCTCTAAAAAAAAGCATCTTTAATTCTTCCTTATTCTTCCTTACTTTCCTCAGAGGAAGTACCATCTATTGTATACTATAACTAGCTGTGCCAAAGCATCTCTGTGTTTCCAGTTTGGGATCCTTTCTCTGCTGTTCCAGGGCAAATCTCACATTCCTAAGGAGCTCAGTTCAGCTGCCTAAACAACAGCCATCTAGTGCTGTGTGAGTGCCTTAGGGTTTCTGACAGGTCTTGCAGCATCGGCAGATGTGGCACGGAGCCCATCACTGGCCCGTACTCTACAGAGGGGCAGCTGGAGTCGGGTGAGGTAAACTCAGGTATCTCGGGGGGCCTGAGGCTCCTCTGTTTAGACAGGAGAACTGGACCCACCCTATCCTGGTGTATCCAACTGTGCAGGTGTCAAAACGAGGAGCACATGGACGGATAAAGCTTAGAGCTTTATCAGGATGCTTGCCTTGCAATTTCCATAGGCAAAAGGTCTCGCTGTCCTTCCCTGCCTGGGTAATGAACAGAGGAGAGCAAAGAGGGCCATTTGTGGGGCAGTTTTACTAGGGAAGGGAGGAGGAAGAAGACGAAAAGGGGGTTGGGTCCTGGAAAGCAAGTAAGCTTGTTGAATTTCTGCCTCATGTGATCAGTGGGTGTCCTTTGGGGGTGGGTATATGGGTGGGTGCTGAGCAACTGGGGGCTGTGCTGGTTGGCTGCTGCTTGGGGGTATGAGCAGGCCTGGAAAGTGGTCCCTTGGGTCTTGAAAAAGGGAGGCAGTACCTGGGCCCAGAGAGGGTAAAAACAGTAGCCAAGCAGCTGGGGAGTGCAGTGAGTAAGAAGGCAGTTGTTGCTGGTGAGGACTCAGTTTTGAGTTTCTCAGGTTAGCGTGGCCCCTCATACGCAGTTGGGTCTGTTTTGCCTGTTGCTACGTATTTTACTGTGGGCATAGTAAGGTACAGGGAGAATGCATTAATCAAAGGAGAGAAGCTAAATTTCTGTAAGTGTTCAAAACCAAACAGATCTTCCTGCTCAACGTGCATGAAGAAGGCCAGAAGGCTTCCCATGAGATTGCACAGGCTGCACTATGGGCGATCACCTCCTTGGGCAGCTTTTGTCAGTGTGGGGAGGCCATGGCCCTGGGAGAGCAGCTTTCTTCTCCTAAGTCTGGGCTGGAGCAGCTGGGAGCAACAGGGAGCTTCCTAGCTGATGTCTAACCCCGTAGAGGAGACCAGCCCTCTGGCTGGCATCATAACGTGCTCCTGTACAAAGGGTGCCCCTGCAACCCAGGAGGCCTTCAAGGCTAGGAAGAGGCAGGTGATGGAAACGGAGACTCTAATATTAGGCAAAATGACAACTGGATCTGTAATGTCTGAGTGAACTGTGTTGTAACCTGCCTGCTGTGCACAAAGGTAGGGGACTTCATGACAGGCTTGAATTCTTCACTTGGGGGTGCTGGCAGAAGCTAGTGGTTGTTGTCCCTATTGGTACTGATAAAGGGATGTTCTGGGGGCTGTCTTCAAGTTGAGATGTGGGAGACTGGTATCCCAGACCTCTGCAGTAGCACTCTCTGAAATACTGCCAGGGCCACAAATTGGGTTTAGGAGGCAGGCAAAGAGCCTGCACAGAGGACATGATGGAGCAGAAAGGTGGGATTAAAGCATTTTGGGAAATGAGGAAGCTTCTGGAATAAGAGGGACCTGTGCAGGCTGTAAGGCTATGCCACGGTTAAAATGAGGCCAGGCTGTGCACCTCTGAAAAGGCTGGGAGGGAAATAAACAGCCCATTTGTAATGAACAAGGAAAATGAGACTGCCTGTGGTCCCCCTTGGCCAGCAATGCTCAGCGACAGAGCTAGGGCAAACATACCTGTGCTTGTACACAGAATGGGAATTCCTGGGCTCAAATGGCAACCCTGATGGGGCAGTCATCCCAGGGACATGGTGGGAGGAGGATAATCAGTGGGATACGGTGTTGCCAGGCTACCAGCCTTGCAGGAGGAGAAAGCAGGACATATTGGTGGGGGAGTGACGCTGTATTTGAAGGATAATACGAAGTGTACTGGCATAAAAATGTCTCAAGGAAAAGAGGTGTGTGGTGGAACCTTTAGTAACAAGGTGTCGTGGTAGGATCATACTGACGATCCCCTGCTTGGGACGGGGACTGATCATCGTAACATGACTAGGAAATGTTACGTGAGATGAGAGGAGCTGCAGTTGTAAGACAGACAGTAAAGTGGGTAGTTGTAACATCCCTCTATAGACTGGATTGATGCCTTGTCAGGGTGAGGTGTAGAGGTAAAAAATTTTGGCGTGCTGTATGACTGCTTCCTAGAACCACCTCCAAAAGAAGATGTTGATCTGTGTTTGGTCCCAAATGGTGCATAAGACCTACTTCAAGAGGTAGCTGTCTCAGCATGATTAGATTTCAGCAAAAGCAAGCCAAATTAATTCAGAACATGAATATTCAATTTCAAGAAAGGAAACTCTGTGAAAATGAGGCAATTTGTCAAAAAAGCAAATAAAACAACCTTGAAAACTGTAGTCTAGGAAGTGAGAAAACTGGAGGCTTCTCAAAATTACTGCATTAGAAGTTTAGGTAAACTTTGCGTTGCAATTAAAAAGAAAACATAAATCCAGTAAAATCCCTTCAAGGCTTAATAGAGAAGTCGAGGCTATCACAAGGAGAGGATCAATATTAAAAAATGGGAAAATTGCCCAAATGAAGAAAGCCCATAAATTATGACAGGTAAATAGGCAATTAGGATGACTAAAAAAACACCCCTAAAACTTAGAGACTTGCAAAGGATGCTTGAGCTGCTAGTGACAAGTTCTTCAAATGCATCAGAATTGGGAAGCCAGACATGGAATCAGTGGGGCCACTTGCTGGCCAAAGGTGAAAGATGCTCTCAGTGCATCATACCAGAGAAGCTCATTGTATTTGTGTTGGTCTTTGCTGCTGGGGAGATTCCTACACCCAACATTTTCTTCACAGCAGGAAGGTCATAGAAGCCAGATCAGGTTTGACCAAGCAGGTAAGTTAAGTCCCTGGGACTAGATGGCATCTAGCCTGGACTTCTGAAGGACGTCCAAGGTGAAGTTACTGAACTTCTGCCTGTGCAGCACGTTGTTACAAGTAGCCACTGTGGCAGCAGACTGGTGGATCGCCCATGTAATTCCTACCTATGAAATGGGGCTGGAGAGGATCCAGGGATGGACAGAGCAGTGAGTCTGATTTCCACCCTTGGCTGGTTACTGTAAGAAAGAACAAGGCCACTGAAAGTGCGGATAAACACAGCTGGCTTGGAAAGCCTCCATCACTGCAGTGAGATCCTGCCTTGCTCTTCTGCTCAAGTTTTATACATGCATCAAGGAACATGGATGAAGAAGCTCTAGTTGGCACACTGTAGCTTGGATCTTCCAGGTTCAGCATGCCAACCTAGATGGACCATTGCTCTAACCCAACAGACCATTTCCTATGCTCTCAGACACAAGATTTAAACTGTTGTGAACCTTTGCAAACTGAATGAATTCTATGATTCATGGCACTCTGCAAAGTGAAGAGTTGCTGTGGGTTGGTGATATGACATGGCAGTCTTTCTCCTCTTGGAATCTACCTGCTCATAATGCAGATAAATGTTTATTCTTCCTGTCTTCCATTTTGTCTGGACACTGGACAGAGGAAAAACTAGATCTGATCCCTGAGAACTTACGGCTAATTTCCCCAGACAAACAAATCACCAAATGTAATTTGATTGCTGCTAAGGATTGGCAGAAATGTCCCAGCAAAAATGAACTCACAGAATCCTTCAGAGCAGGATGTGTTGTTAATGGGGGTTTAACTAGCCAGACATTTTTTGAAAACAAAAGATGACAGGACACAGAGGGTTCATCCAGTTTTTAGTGTGCTGGTGAACAGTGTGGTGAAAGCAACTGGGAGGGAAAGTCCTTAAAGATTTATTTCTTACTAGTAGGAAGAGTTGAGAAGTTTATGTTGGAGAGCAATTTATATGATGGTGATCATGAAAAGACACAGTCTGTGGTCCTCTGGAAGAGAAGAACAGGTGACAGGACAGTCAGGGTCCTGGACAACTAGAAAATGACAAGTGTGATACTGACAATTAAAAAAGGGGGAAGCAGGAGAATTATTTTTAACCAATCACTTCAGTTCTCTGAAATGTTCTGAAACAAATAGTTATGCAGTATTTTGTAGGTGCCCTTGAGATAACAAAGTAAGTTTGTTATCTTATCCATCATATCTCATCCATTATGAATTTGTCAAGAACAAGTGTGTTAAGCCAGTCTGAATTATTTTTACAAAATGGTAACACATCTTACAGGTAGGAAAGCACCAGCAGGAGCTGGCATTTGACATTATTTCACATGTCCTTATAAGTAAGCTACAGAAAAATGGTCAAAATGAAATTTTTGTAGTGTTGGATCAAAATTTATTGGGTACCCATTTTCTTAGGTGGTGTCAAAGGTTTGTAGTCAAAGTGAAAGGACAGATCAAGTGGGGATTTGGGTAGTATATATTGGGTTTTCTTCCTTTTAGGATCCAAAAGCATTTTGATAAATTGAAGAAATTGCTGGGAAATAAAACTAGACAGTTCAATAGGAACAAGTGCAAGGTACTACCCAGAGGTAGTTAATAAGTGGAAGCAGTCAATATTTGCCCTGAGGCAGTCAGTCAACACGGGCAGTAGTCGATGCAGGGATGAGAAGGGAGGCAAGTGCCAAGGTAGCAGCCTGCCAGAAGAGTGTCTGGGGCTTACAGAGAAGCACAGGCTGAACAGGATCAGCAGCTCCATGTGAAGAAGGCCAACCTTGCAGCTGGTGGGGGGAGGAAGGTGAAACACCAGGAACCAACCAGATAACTGCTGCTTTTTCTGAATAGGCCAGGCCAGAGCTAGAGCTTTGCACCTCGTTTTGGTCGGTAAGCTTAAAGAAAAATGAGGACTGCCTGGGAGGATGAATGTGAAGAAACTGTGGGAATGATTAGAGGGCTAAAAAACGTCACCTACTGGGATGAACGAATGAGGTCGGTTAATCTGAAGCAGGGGCATGGAGGGGAACAAGGGAGCAGTCTTTGAATATGTGAAAGGCTCTTCCAAGGAGGAGGAGAATACAATATTTGCATAGTTATAATAGCTAGGGCAAGAGGTAGTGGTTTTGACTCTACTGGAAGTGCAGCAGAGATGATTCAAATTAGACATTAGGAAAGTCTTTCTAAAATAAGTATAGCAAAGGACTGGAATAGATTCCAGAGTGGCAATGTTGGTGATGCTTCATCACTGGAAGTGTTTAGGACAGGTTAGCCAAATCTGTCTTGGAAACGATAGAGATACAAGGTGATTCTTCTGTGGGAAAAAATTATTCTGGGACTCCATTTTCTTCCTATCCTATGTTGTTCTGATTTAGTATTTTTAAATTCAAAACCTTTGCTGAACTGCTTTCCCTTCTTCTGTGCTCTATTTTGTGTTGTCTTTGAAGTCATACTTTCTTTGAATAGTGCCGCTGATACTTTAGGTTTTACCCAATTCAAAATCTTAGAAATTGTTTGCATGAGACTTTTATTCCTAGTCTGCAAAAACAATCTGATACTTGACTCAATAATCACTGAGGAGCACAATTGCTTTGACGAAAAGCTCAGCAAATAGTTGAGGAATTAGAAATACTTCTCAGTGTTTGTTTTCTGAGTACACCTTGGCTTTTTTAGGATTCTATCCTTCATGTATTTTATTCTTCATCTCTTCTACCTGCTCCTGTTGTATTCTGTTCTCCAAAGCCGGTAAGTTTATTAGCAAGGCACTTCTCGTTTCCTGTACTTGCACAGTCCTGTTACCTCTCTGTAAGCGTACTGCTTCCCTTGGTGTTGCCCGGGCTAAGTCATGTCCCTCTTATTAGGAGCAGACAGAGCAGTGAGTCAACATGTTTCTGTCTTCTGTGGGTAAGTACTGAGCTTTCCACAAGGCCAACTGTCATGAGATAGTGTGGTGAAGCATCTGTAACTCCTTCCGTTACCATAACCTGGAAGTTTTGCCTGGAAAAATTGCTTCCAAATCTGTTCAGCCATTTGGTTCTGCTTATGAAAAAGTTTTCAGCTGTGAGACACAGGGAACTTGTGTTAGAGCCACCTGTTTAAAGCAGACGATCAAAAAGCCATAGGAGGGTGTCTCACCACTCGGGGTGTTTCCAGTTAAAGGATGAAATATGAGTGGGACTGCCCATGAGCAGAAAGCACAGCAGTCGGTACCCTGCAACAGGCAGCAAAACCACATCCGCACCTTAGCCACTGCAGTTACATGCCTGGATGGCTTGTGCGGGTGTTGCAGAGTGTGGGTGAGAAGATCTGAGATACCGGCATCTCTGGTCACCTCGGCAGCCCTAGGGATGCCTGACTGCAGCTGCACCTCTGCTGATGAAGACAAAATAAGTTTGCTGAAGGGCATATGAAGAGATTATAGTCCTAAAATGTTTGCTTTGCCCTTCTGTTGGGGTTTCTTGCCTCTAGAAGCGAGCAGGATATTCCTATGAGATTTGGCATAGCTTGTTTATGAGAGTGAGTGAGCGTGAAGTTACCTCGTGCCCTCTGCAGTCTCCAGCACAGGGGTGGCAGCTCCAGGGGAGGACAAGCAGACAGCTGGGCATAGTATAGCCAGAAGCAATTTTTGAACTGCTGAAGGCCATGAAAAATCTTGCCTCTGTCCTGAATCTTAAATTCACCAGAAAGTTGCCTGATCACCGGTAAATGCCTCTGGGGCCATTGCAGGCAGTCTTCACCCTTTGGTTTGGAGTGGCTGGTCAGACTCGCCACCGTTGTCCAGGTAAGGCAGCTTTTTGTAAATGTGCACGTGGGCTGGAAAGGGGTTTTGTTCTCTGCTCCGTCTGTTTGTTGCACAACTATGCAGAAGGCAGGCCAACAAAAGATTCAGCAGAGTGGCTTTGAATGGAGAAAGGGCTCTGATGTAGATGTACGGTTGCATCTGTTTAGCCTTCACGCTGCAGTGGTAATGTTTATCGGGGAGTATGAACCAGCTCAGCAGATGCTGTTGTCTTGGAGAGAGCGTTAACATTGATGCCTTCCTCATTGCTAGTTTTGATCAATGATTTCAGTAATAAAGGAGGAATCAGTGCTTACCTATTAGATTCTACTGTAGAGCGAAGTATGAAGGATAGATAATAGACCTTGATGGGCAGTGACCTTTGGTTTCCTTAATAAATGCAAGTCAATTGTATTCCTTATCCAAAGGCAAACTAACAGATAGCTACCAAAGAAAAGGACTCGTATCCTTGCACCCCAGGGTGTGCAGAAAACAGGTTGTAGAGACAACATGAGCACCTAGGTTGCTGCTGGTGGGAACGGGGAACCGTGGTGTGGGGCCAGGATGGGGTGAGCATGTTGATTGCACCAGCAAGATGGGAGCACAGAGGCCAAATTGGTACGATCTTTTGTGGAGAGAGGGGTATTTTTGAGCACCTCTTTTCCGTGAGTCAGCTCTTCTGACTGTTTCTGGCTTGGGGCGGGGGCGGGCGGGGGAGGATGGCAGTCAGAGGCAGCAGAGATTAAATTGCAGCAACTTGGGATAGTGAAGTAGCATTTGACATGAATTCTGAGGCTGAAATTCTTATAGAGATCACAGCTGGCATCAAAACATCTGAGTCTGGGGAACTGAAAATTATTTCTGTGTTGCTTAGTTGTTTGTGACAGGGAGTTTGCTTGCTTACATTCTAAAAATAGACAAGACCTCCCCCCAACTTTGAACATCATCATTTTAACATAACATATTTCCCTCCACACAAGGGAAATATTTTCCTCCCATTTTAAGTTTACCATACAAGAGGCATGTCAAGGCATTTTCCCCTCTAACATTCATTATTAAATGTGATTTAAATTGACTTGAGAAACCATTCTGTGAGCTCTTTAGCACTGAAGCCTCCTGTTTCTCTCACTTTTTTTTTTTCAGAGGGGAAATACCCCAGGTCATTCATGTGTTATAACAAGATGTTCATTCAATGATTTCAGGCAAGCAAGTGCCCCCATTCTGTGGTTTTGCTTTGATTAGCACCCATTACAATACTTCTGTGCATGAATGCATTATATCTTCCTTTAGCCCTCGGGAGTCTCATGCTGTTCAGGCAGTGCTGTAAGAAAGAAATGGACCTTTTCTTTCAGTGTGTGCATTGAACTAGATGGCAGTGATTTACAGCATGCCTTAGAAAAAAGCAAGAAGTCGGGGGACTCTGTGGATTGCATTCATAAAACCACTGGACTGGCACTTTGCGACACTCTCTTCTGGGTGATCCATTGCATTTCCACACATAATCCCTCCTGCTACCGGTGCCATCCTGTGTGATTTAACCAGATCTGCTCCTATGCAAGGCTTGCTTCTGTCTGTGTTGGAAAGGAACCAGGTGTCAGGGTTCAGATTTCAACCTCAAGAGAGAAGGGGGCTGGTGCAGGGTATGGGGCTCAGCCTGTGCTGTAAGGCAGAGCTCTGGGGCAAGCAGCAAGCCACTGCTGGGATCCAAGAGGGATGGGGAGGGGGTGCGTGTGTGCGCATGCGGGTGGATGTGTAGGAAACAGGGACAGCCAGTGATTTTGTACGAGGACTGATGCATATTCAGACCTTGCCGTACAGTGACCTTGAGACGCACAGAAGAGTCTGGAGGCTTTTCCTTCAGAAGAGATAACACAGCCAAATAAAGGAACAGTATGCTTTCTGTATATATTTCATCACATTCAGACAGATGAACGGGTGAGGTGTGCTTAAACCTCTGCAACAACTTCTGCCAGCTTAATCCAGAAGAAATGATACAGAGCTCGTATAACCTTGTCAGTGGCCTTTAGCTTCTCCTGTTTAAGTTCCTGTGTCTTTCTTGTTTCTGTGTTAAATGTGGTGCTGCATTTTGCAACTGTGTTGTTGGTCTGTTCAGTGCATTTTTCTTGATCACAAGAACAGTGCTTTAGTCTTAAATATCTGCACTGAAGTAATGCGAGATATATATTGAGTTGATGACTGCTAAATAATTGAGGCTGTAGTTCCCTTCACAGTAAGCGTGAGTTATTCCAAATTCTGCAAGACCATCTGTATGCCAGGCTTCAAGCTGAACTTAGTGCAGAATATGTTTGATAGACAATAGTATTATTAGATAAATTAAATGCTAGCAATAGGCTGTCAGCTTAATTACGGTAGCTGGCTGCTCTTAAAAAAAAACCAGTGAATTATTTTGGATGGAAATGTCTGTGTGATAACCTTTTCTAACTTCTTGCCGTTCTTGAAGTCAGTGCTGCAAGGCAGGAAAATACCTGTGGCAGAGCCCTGCTCAGATGCCTTATTTGTAGGTTTCTATTAGCATTTTCTGTTTTGACATGTGGAACAACCATTGACTGGAGCCACAGGATGAGCTCCACAACTACTGTGCCACAGCTCTCTGACAGGGCACCTGGAGATGCTCTGCTATTCAGTTTGCTTGGCTGTTAGGTTTTTGTTTTCTTTTTATCAACCAATTCATATCAGATGCTCCGTGTGTGAGCACAAGGCTGAAGTGGAAAGGAAGCAAGACTTGCATGAAGCTTCCTGGAGATGGCTTGTGCTCTCTGTGGCTACTTAAAAATTACACCTGTTCAAAAGTGAGCATGCAGTTTTTTCATGGACCTGTGCCCTGGGATTCACTAGCTCCTACATTCAGTTGCATCGCAGTCAAATCCTCTGTCTACTTCTGCATGGTCTCTTCCCTTGCCTGCTTCAAGGACCATCAACAACACTGGGTTTCTCAATATGTCTAGTAGTTGAAGCATATTACACAAGTGTGTTATATTCTAAAGCAATCATTATTGCTCTATTTTTAAATGATGCTTGCATAAGGTCATCTATTGGATGTCAAGACTAGAGTTAAAGCAATAGCCAAGAGTCACAAAACCTGACTGGAATAGGGTGCCCCACCCTGGGGGGTGGGAAAGGCACTGGAGGCTCCTTCAGGCAAAGCTCTGCCGAGTCTGCTTGGGGAGCAACCTTGTGCTGGCTGCTGGAGTGGCTATGCAACTACGTGACCAGGCTTTTTCCCCTGCTAAACTCTCCTGACAAAATTTTCTTCACTGGCAGTGAGCTATGCTGTCTCTCCCAAACAGCTCTGAATGAACCCTCTCTGTGTTTGCCTCCTCTTCATCCCTTTTGCCCATTTATGTGAAAACATTGGGTTCCTGTGGCACTGGATTTCTCCCTCCTTCACTAACATTAGTTACTATGGGAACTGCCAATAGGAGAAAAATCGGTGCTTTCTCCAAATACAGTATGAAGTAATTTCAAATGTTATGTTCATGTTATGCACTGAATATCTAGGTTCCTGAAGGATGGATATATGTGAGGATTGTTGTGTGAACAGCTTGTAAATGCTAAGTATGTAGAGTGTTGTTCTTGCCTTCAGTGTATCTGACTGGCATCATAAGAAACTGTTCTAGTACTTTTGTTTCCACGTGCTGTGTGCCATATAGTAGAGGGGTTTCTATATGAAATCACGTTTTACCTCAGATTCAAATACTTGTAAAATGCATATATATCACTTTAATTAGCTGTGACTGACATTTTTGGGGTAACTAACAAATCCTACTAAGTTTCAAAGGGATTTGGTTAACTGAACCTCTTCAAACATCATAGTACTTAAGAAAATTTCTCCCATCATGAGCAGAAAACAGCCCACTATTAGACATCTCCTTTCCCCTCCCAAGCATATTCAGACCTTAACCAATGACTTGTTTTGATGTGAGGCAAGGCAAGAGACAGATTCCCAATGTATCCCTTGAATGTGGTGTCAACTGCTCTTACATGGAGGACACTCACTGAATGGCACCAGGCAGCCGTTCAGAAATCTGAAACTACTTTTTTTAAGCAGAAGTTGCAGATGATTGAAAGAGATTTCAAGTGTGAAATTTCCACTTTTGATCAGTGCATAAGGTTTTCTTCCTAGGTGGTGGTTTTACTATAGAGGGCAAATTAAATAGAGTGAAGAAACTACTAGGACAAGTTTTCAGAGCAGCCCAGCACCGAAGTTTTGGTATTTGGTTGGGACTGCCGGTAACTCTCCTAAGGACTGTGGCTTCCAGGTAGCCACTGGCTGGGTCACCCTGTGTGATGTGCTGAAGAGGAGTGGATGCAGCTCTGCAGCTTGCTGCCTGCCTCCTGCAGACCTGCACCACGCTGCCATGAAACAAGTTTGAGTACCACCCTCTGTCTTCAGTGCCAAGTTTGTTCAGGTTCAGGCACTGATTTTGAATATGGTACAGGTTTGGTGCATGCAGAGGGAGTTGAGGAGGAGGAAAATGGGCACATTTTGAAGTATTCTGGTTCAACTTTCAGCTTGCCCTTGGGTTGCCTTAGATGTGGGTTTCTGGTCTAAATTCAGCAAATGCTGCTTACATGGTTAAAGCCCCCCCCCAACATCTCCCAGAAATTACACACAGACAAAGGAGGGTGAATGAATTTGCACAAAAAGTTTTTTTTTTTTTCCCCTAGTACAATACCTGTATCAAAAAATGTGATTCGGAGCTCTGTTCTTTTCCAGCCAAGCAGAAAACATATGTAAGCTTTACCTCCTCAGCCCTGTTTCAGTTCTATATAGGATTTCTTCCAGCTGACCTTTCCCAAGTTGGCATTTAGGTTTTAGGAGGGGTTTTATATCTCCTTGAATCCCTCACCTTTATCCTGTCTCCTTCTGTCACTTACATCACATGGAGATGGATAAGCCAACATGGAGTGCTTTCTCCTCCTCAGACTAACGCAGAAGGAAAAGTTGGAAGTCATGCAGAATGCTGTTACCCGGGTTGAAATTAGTGAAGACAAGGCCCCACAGGTCAGACTGTGTGGGGAACGATGACTACCTTGAAGGCCAGGAGAAGGGCAGGATTTCCAGGTGGAAAACCCTGTTCTCAATCTGCCTGCTTTTTCAGGGGCCTGGCAGCTGATGCTGCAAGCGTTACTGCTGTGGCTGTGTTCACTGACGCAGGATGAGGTGTTGTCCTCAGCTATACCATGGGGTCCACCTAGGGCCTTTCAGTGTTGTGGAGACTGCAGAGAGATTCAGACCTTCAGGCATAAAAGCCTGCTCCATTCATGCGGAGTGAGTGTAGCCCAGACCCTGTATCTCATTTTCTACTAATAAAAAGAAATTTGACTTTTGTCATAGCTAACCCAAATCACTCTTGTATTATACATAAATCATAGAATAATAGAATGGTTTGGGTTGGAAGGCACCTTAAAGATCATCTAGTTCCAACCCCCCTGCCATGGGGTCACTTTCCACTAGACCGGGTTGCTCAAAGCCCCATCCAACCTGGCCTTGAACACTTCCAGGGAGGGGGCATCCACAGCTTCTCTGGGCAACCTGTTCCAGTGCCTCACCACCTTCATAGTGAAGAACTACTTCCTTACATCTAATCTTGTGCTGGTTTTGGCTGGGATAGAGTCAATTTTTTTCCTAGTAGGTGGTATAGCGTTGTGTTTTGGATTTAGTATGAGAACAATGTTGATAACACTCTGATGTTTTAGTTGTTGCTAAGTAGCGCTTATCTTAAGCCAAGGACTTTTCAGTTTCCCATGCTCTGCCAGCAAGCAGGTGTGCAAGAAGCTGGGAGGGAGCAGAGCCAGGACACCTGACCCGAACTAGCCAAAGGGGTATTCCATACCATAGAATGTTGTGCCCAGTATATAAACAGGGGGTGGAGTCGGCCGGGAGGGGTGGATCGCTACTGGGGCATCGGTCAGCGGGTGGTGAGCAATTGCACTGTGCATCACTTGTCTTTCTTGGGTTATATTTCACTCTCTTTTTGTTATCTTCCTTTTCATTATTATAATAATAATATTTTATTTTTTATTTCAATTATTAAACTGTTCTTATCTCAACCCATGAGCTTTACTTGTTCTTGATTCTTCTCCCTATCCCACTGGGGATGGGGGCCAGGGGAGTGAGTGAGTGGCTGCGTGGTGCTAGTTGCTGGCTGGGGTTAAACCATGACAAATCTAAATCTACCCTCTTTCAGTTTAAGGCCATTACCCTTTGTCCTATCCCTACACGCCCTTGTAAAAAGTCCCTCTCCGGCTTTCTTGTAGGCCCCCTTTAGGTACTGGAAGGCTGCTATAAGGTGTCCCCGGAGCCTTCTCTTCTCCAGGCTGAACCACCCCAACTCTCTCAGCCTGTCTTCATAGGAGAGGTGCTCCAGTGCTCTGATCATCTTTGTGGTCCTCCTCAGGACTCACTCCAACAGGTCTATGTCCTTCTTATGTTGGGGGCCCCAGAGCTGAATACAGTGCTCCAGGTGGGGTCTCACGGGAGTGGAGTAGAGGGACAGAATCACCTCCCTTGACCCTGCTGGTCACGCTTCTTTTGATGCAGTCCAGGATACAGTTGGCTTTCTGGGCTGCAAGTGCACATTGCTGGGTCACATTTGGGCTTCTTGTTAACCAACGCCCCCAAGTCCTTCTCCTCAGGGCTGCTCTCAATCCACTCATCCCCCAGTCTGTATTTGTGCTTGGGATTGCCCTGACCCATGTGCAGGACCTTGCACTTGGCCTTGTTGAACTTCATGAGGTTCGCATGGGCCCACCCCTCAAGCCTGTCAAGGTCCCTCTGGATGGCATCCCTTCCCTCCAGCGTGTCGACCGCATCACACAGCTTGGTGTCGTCAGCAAACTTGCTGAGGGTGCACTCAGCCCCACTGTCCATGTCACCAACAAAGATGTTAAACAGCACCAGTCCCAATCCCGACCCCTGAGGAATGCCACATAGGCGGTTCCCCTTCCCCAATCCTTTGGTGAATGTTTCCAGCTGCAGTTCAGCACAGGGAATTTTCCCATCCAAAGAAAGTCATCCCAAAGCACTAAAATCTTGAAGAAATATTTCATTTGCCCTTTTTATAGTAGTAGGAGAAAAGATGCTCTCGGTAGGGGTTTTCCCAGTGTGGATGGCAATGGAGCATATTCTGAGCTAAGAGCACTTTTATGACCTCAGCTTTGCCCAAATGTAGCTAGTTGCGAAGGGCTCTTTCAAAAGAACTACGAGAGGTGTTTGTGTTTTTTCTTGGTTTTTTTTTTTTCCATTGCATCTAATGCAGAAAAGCTTCCTGTTGCCTGCCTCTGTTGATATAAAGCTCCGCTAAGGTTTTCTAAATGTACAGTCTTCCACTTTTTATATATTGAATACTTTGCTTCACTGAACTGCAGATAAGATGAATGGGGAACTGCTGGCTAAGAAAAGGCTCTCACAATGTGTTTTAGACCTCTGTGTCCCTGAGCACTTGATCTATTGATGGGTTTTCTAATGCTGTTATCCTGTTGATCTAGTTGCAGGATTTTACCTCATGCTGCAGAGCGCCTGCAGAAGAAAAAAGGGAGGAAGGAGTAGTGGTGACCCAGTTTTTCTCACGTGTGCGCACGCGGTATGTCCTGGATGCCCTCCAAGTCATTTTGGTGGACAGTGTTCTTTGCGTTGGGGCTGGTCTCAGAGTTTGTTACTCCTCCTGATGTCCATGAGGAGAAAGCAGCAGGACGGAGTGGATGGTATGCTCTGTGTTTGAAGCATATCCTGAAAAGTTTTATTTGGAAATGTCTACAGCTGTGGCCCTCATATTACCTTGTAGTAGCTGAAGCTGGGTTTTCAGCACTGCTTTAGGAACATCCTCAGACATGTCTCTTGAGGCTTAATGCTCCTTGGTGGGAGCTGTGCAGAGTGAGGGAGAGAATCAATTTTAACAGTCGTCGTCTTTAAAAAATGTGGTGGCTAACCCTCAAAATCCTAGTGCTGGAACCGCATTTAGCTTCTTCCAAATGCTTTCTCAAAGTATAAGCTTAATACTTGCTTGGAGGGAAACCAGAGATATTTTTAACTGGAAGAGACCAGGCTGCAGGGAAGGGGCATTTAGCGCGGGACTATGAGCACTTAGTGCTACTTCTTGGCTCCAGCCTCCCTGAAGGGAATAAAAGGCAAGTTATTTGCCTTGTGCTTTGTACCATTGCAGCAACACAGTACCAGTAACAACAAGCCCATTACCTCCTAGAGTTCTCCCAGTCTAAATATTTCTTCAAAACAGAGACCTACAGGGCCAGATTCCAAGTAATGTACCACTTCTTATTAGATATACACCCATATGGATCATTTACATTTCAGGCACTCTTATTATACATTTTTTTTTATATGCTATTCTTCATGAAACAACTGAGAGAAAAATCTAAAATGTTAACTGCTAGCATGATATGCAAAATCTGTACAAATAATGAATGTTTTGGTCTTAAGAGAAATCTGGCCTCATTTCACAGGCAGGGGCTATACTGATTCTGACCCCACTGTGCCACATGTGTGGAAAATTACCCATGGCTGTCCCGAAGTGAGATGCTGTTCAGATTCATGACAATTTTGCCATTGATGCCAGTGGGGACAAAGTTGCAGGGCTGAGGTGTAGCTTTCAGCGTCTGTTAAAATTATTGTTATTTTTTTTTTTGTCAGATATAAAATGCAGTTGATACCTACCCCAATGCCTTCAACAAGTTTTCACAGCTGGCATGTGAGTACATGTATATCAATCCTTTCTGGTAACTCTGGCTGGCTGCCAAAATCGCTGAATACAGCTACAGCCCTGTTTGAATTTGAACACACGTCTTGACTCCTCTGAGAAGCTGCTAAATAAGTCTTGAGCAATTGCAACAGTCAAACTGGTGTTTATCCACCCTCTTGAAAGCAATGCTTGGAGTTCTTCAAGACTTCCTAGCACTCTGCTTGTGGGTTTTCTGTAGGGCTTCTTGGTGAAATATTTTTGCAAGGAGCAGAAAAGCTCTACACAGTGTAATTCTGAGGTAGTGCTCTGAGACACAAGTATCTTCACAAAACATTTTATAGTAGGAGTACTGCTTTGGTTGCAAAGCTGCACTTCGTTGTTTTTTGGTTTGTTTTTTTTTTTTTACTGCCACAATAAATTGATGTTATCTGGGCTTGAGGTAGATGGCCAACAAGAGAGACCTATCAGGAGTCATTGGCCTGCCTGACCTTCCCTTCAGGAGCTGTTGCCTGGGACATCCAGCCTTAGTGGGTCAGGACATTGGAGGAATGATACGAACTGTCTGACTGCTCTCTGTGCATTTTAGACAGAAATACTTGCAACTAAAATCAGAGGATGAGGATTACTAGGATAAGTCTTTGTCATTGGCATTACCTTTACATGTAGTAGCTTGCCTTATTCCAGAGAATATGGATGTATCGTAGCACAAAACCAGATGTTTGTGAATATGTTTCAAAGTTGATGCTTGCCAGTATACATGTTCCTTTCTGATCTAGACAGCAGCTTTTGAAATTAAAAAGAGAGCTGAATGAGCTTTTCTTGTAAGTGGGGCATTTTTTGGCTCCCTTCCGTAGGGCTTCCCTAGTTTCTAATCAAATGCATATTCAGCTAGAGCAAGAAAATGTCTCGTCTCTTTGCGGCTATTTATTGTGGATATCTATTTTCAAGCAACTTGAAATAGCTGAAAATTACTGAGCCTGCTTAAGGGTACTTTGCTCTTTTGCCAAATTGGGTTGAATTTGGCCTGTGGGTTTAAGAAACCCCTAGCACATACACACTCACACACAGAGTGTGATTGCACTAGCCATGTTTCCACAAAAAATTGGGCTAAGAAGGTCAAGCTGTGTTTAGCCCCGAGGTCAAACATCACAGACTGGAAAATGAGCCTCTGTTCTTGGTTTAGTTCTAAATGAAATGAAATTTGTTTCTAACTTCTAACAATTCCTAGCACTGCAGTGTTTCCCTGCTTTATTTAAGATTTTCTGCAATTAGAAGAAAATGAATAATGCAAAAATGGGTTTGAAAATTAATGGGCTGACTTTATGGTGCTAAAAATGAGGCTGTATTATGAATTATTCATGTATACCTGGATGAACACTAACTTTTCTTAAAATGTTTGTGAGGTCCAGAAGATTCAGAGTTTCTTTCCTCACCAAAATAGGCTTGTTTGGTAGTCAAAAATAACAGCAGCAAAATCACATGAGAATAACAAAAAAAACCCCAGATGAAATAGGTTATGTGAGTCACAGTCATTAAATATGTAGAAACACAATGATCTGTTTTAAATACAAACTAAATTTGAAGGAAAAAATAGTCTAAATATTATATAAATCAGCATGAATGTTAGTCTTTGTAGAAAGGAAAGGTTGTTAGATGGTGTGATGAGTTATTTGTTCAGAAACTTATGTTAGGAGATGTTTAAAAAGATTCAGCATATTTTATAAAAGGGCAGAAACCATGTTCCTGACTTAAACGGCTAGGGACTTGCCACTGAGAAATTTAAAGTAGGTTATTAAACTTGGTGAACAGCCCCCATGCTGAAGAAGCATTTGCCTGAAGAGGGCGGCCAATATGAGGCGTGGCAATTTTCAGGAAATTATGGATTGTTTGGGAATAACTAAAGGATAGAAAGAAATACCATATGCCCAGTACTACATAACTATGACATAACAAAAAGCACAACTGGTTGAATTAAACAGCCTGGTTTGGGATTCAAGTGCGCTGTGGACAACTACTCAGTACTCAGCTTCTGCAGCTCTTCACATTGTTGTCTTTGGCTGGAGGCTCCACAACCACTGCAAGACCTGACAGAGGTGACATGCTGAGTCTTGTCTTCTATCCTTCAAATTCAAAAGGGAAAATACTTAGCACCACAGGAATGTGACACATGATCATAGATTTACTGACAGACCATCTTTATGTTTATATGTACCAGGAACATCCTGTTAATTAGCCATCAGCCAACCCAGAGGTCCCTACCTGAGGTGCTGCCCTAGTAAGTGCTCTATTTCAGGGCTCTGGACCTGAGTGACATGGTGATACTAGCTCTCTGAACTACTGGAGGAGGCAAAAGGCCTAGAAGTTTCTCCTGTTTTGTTTTGCACGCATGTGGAGGATTCTTGAGTTTATTTGTAGAGAGGAAAGTGAGCTCAAATCCTATTGCCTTCCAAATCACCCTTTAGGTTGCTCCTATTTAAAGCCAGATCAGCCTTACAGGCCTTTGGGTAGCCTCCGTGGATGCTGGGCTTGTTCAAACCAGCTTCCTGAGATGCTGAAACCCCCAAATTTACCATGAGTTTTCTTTCCAATAAGCAACTGTCCCCACCTTCATCTCATGTAGTCCCTTCCTCTGGGGCAAAGTGACTCGCAGCTGCTACTGCTAGTGGTAATGAGCCAGACCATTTTGACTGATAAGCACTTCACACTGATTCGACGCTGGGATAAAGAGCACAGACAACTCTCAGGGTGCAGACTAAAATTGTGCTTCACTCAAGCCTCCTTCTTCACTCTGATAAAGGGAAAGGAAGAAGAAAGCCATGGGGTTAAATGCTGTTCTAGTTTCAGGTTCTATTTTTTAAATACATCTTTTTCATTAGTAAATGTCATACTATTTCACCAGTTATGTATACAGTTATAGCACCCCAGGCTTCTGTCAGTGCTGAAGTCCCAGTTTGCCAGGTGCTGGGCAGTGGATGCCAAATTGTTTATAGCCTAATGAAGCCAAGATACTATGAATGGACAGAGCAAACTACTGAAAAGAAAGGAGAAGCACGAATGGAAAAAGTAGCCATGGGAACAGATGTATGCTTGCAGGCCAGAAGCAAATGTAACTAAGAGGCTTTGAATGATTTGTGGTACTTGCATACAAATATCACCTCTCTAACTTGCTATACTCACTTTCTCCCTGGATGTCGGCATGTGGCACGTTGGATGGACACTCAAGTGGAATTTTGTATAAAAGGACTTAGAGGGAGTTAAATATTATAATTTGGTTACCTCTGGGAGACTCTTTACATCTGTTTTTGCAAATACTTATTGACAGAAGGGTATTTTCCAAGTGGAGAGAATGTGGTTGATGCCAAGTCCTTGCTCTGTCAACATTGTGGGGATTTGAACAACAGCTGCTGGTTGTATTTGAGGCTGGAAGGAGGGGAGAGGAGCAGTGTTAGCTCTGGACTGGGAACTGCTGAGAAAAGCAATCATTTCTAAATCGCTCTTTTTCTGAAATGTGATGGCTTTGCATTAGAGAGACTTACTCTTTCTGAAACATCTCTGTGCCTTTTTTCCCTTTTGTAATACTAACCCATTTCTGAGACACTGGGCACAGCTTCCTCCTCTCTCTCTCCCCCATGATGTTTGTCAGTGCTTTTGCAGCCTTTGGCAGCTTCCCAGCCAGAGCAGATTCCCTGCCAACAGACTCCGCTCAGGGCTCCTTTTATAAAGGGGTGATTACTTTGATGGATGATAAAGCTAAGGAGAATGAAGGAACAAGGGATTTCATTTTTCAAAAAAAGGAAAAAAAAGTCCTCTCCCTCGCTTCTGAAAGACACATTGTAAATAGAGTCAGTCCAAACCTTGCAAGTTTTTATCATGAGGGAGCCCATCAGGGGTGAAAGCTGTTCCTGTGGTGCTCTGTGTGTGATACTGGGTGTGGGAGGTGGAAACATTAAGGCAGGAAAGGTTAGGAAATTAAAAGGAAAACAAATTAAAATCTTAGGCTATGACAGAATAATATAGTGAGTGGAGAGAAGAGGAAAATAATCAGTCAAGGGAGAGGACTGGAACAAAGAAGGAAAGAAGTTGGAAAGAAGAGATGGAGCAAGGGAGACAAAAATGGACTGAAAGCAGAAGAGAGAAGCTGAAGAGAAGTGCTGGAGGAAAGCAAGGCTCGTAGATATGCAGCTGTGTGAGCACACTTGATAGAGGAATAGGGAAAAGCTGAAACAAGGCTGAAAAAAAATCATTAGAAAAGATAAGAAATCTTAAAATCAGGCAATAAAAGAGTGAATCCAATATGAAATGAAACATCAGCTGAGACAGGAAACATCAAAAAAACT
This sequence comes from Gymnogyps californianus, assembly GCF_018139145.2. Classification (NCBI taxonomy): domain Eukaryota; kingdom Metazoa; phylum Chordata; class Aves; order Accipitriformes; family Cathartidae; genus Gymnogyps; species Gymnogyps californianus. The sequence continues at coordinate 56,078,932 of NC_059473.1, forward strand.
AGCAAAGGACTAACTCCCACTTTCCTACATCTGCCACCCCTGAAAAATTTACTTACAGCAATAACTCATCAACATCTCCACAGCACCCATCTTGCCCTGCCAAATTTTCCGTGTATTCCTGCGAGATGATTTGCTGCTCCTCATTACTACTAGGGCTGGCTGGGCAGCAACAATTAGTTTCACAGCACCTTTTGAAACCTGTTTTCATTTTGTATCGATTTGGAAACAAAATGTTTTGACTGTGTTTGAAAATTGATAATTGTCCTAATTGCATATGGTTTTATGCCAAAATTCCAGCTTTTGGATGCAAGAGCGTATTTATCCAGTTAGGGATAAAGGAGACTCAGGTACCAGTCCTTGCTCTCTGATACCATTTGGAGCTTTTTAAATTCTGTATTGATCAGAGCAGGGATGTGCTAAACCCCTGGGAGTGGCAAACAGTTTCTCTTTATCTCAACTTTGAAACCAACAAGTTTCTGCACCTTGTTCAGTAAAACTTCCCCCTCTCCCCCAAGAATGCTCTGACTACATCCGATGATGATTTGCATGTACCTCTCAAAAGATCTGTTATAGAGAACCTGTGCTGGTTGCTGACCTCTCATCAGACCAGCTTGTACCCTAGGAACGGAGCTGGTATCTCTCAACATTGAATTTAATATTGATGTTTAGCTCTGTGCAGATATCTGGATGAGCCTTAAAGGCCATGATTATATCCGTCTTGTGGAGATTTGCCTCAGTGCTCATAATTATTGCAGACACAGAAGGAAATACATATTTTGAATCAGTCCAGTGTTTACTTCATTTTGTGTGTCCTGGCTGGACTCTAATGTCAGCAACTAGTTAAATTTTGCTTACTTTAACAGTTATGTTGTTTATCAGCTATTCACATCTTAAGACCTCCAGTGCAATGTGAACATCTCCTGTGGACTGTTTTTCACATCCTCTGGCTGTACAGGGTAGAAATATGAAATGACATGTTTCCTCAGTGTACATGATCTTTCAGCAGCATCAATATGTCACCTCATTTACTTGTTCATTCCAACAAAACCACCCGTATGAGTGTGATTACTCAGGAGCATGCAAATGGCAACTCAAGGGAGAGAGCTCTACAGGTGTCTGGGCAGGAGCAAACCTGTCCTGTATGCTTGTGTAAAGCTCTTTCGGGTCCCAGTCTAGACTAGCTCATTACATACACTGCATTCACACTGCCTTTTCCAGAGGCTATGTACAGCATATTAATGGTTAATTTGTTAAGCTCCCCCCCCCCCCCCAGTGAATGAGGACTGCAGGACTATCACTAATTCAGGGTAACTCCAAGTGTCTAGTAATAGAAGTAATTCTGCCTTCTGGACACCTTTTTCCTCTACACCTGTAGCTCTTGGTGGCATTCCCATACCTTTCACATTTACTGCGACAGCACAGACAAGAGCTCTCTAAAAATGACGCAAAAAGTCTTCTCTATTTCACGGTAAATGTTCTCTCTCTCTTTGCTACTGCTTGTTGTGTTCTCTATTTCCACACAGAGCCGGCGGCGTTGCCTATCTGCCTGCTGCAGGCTGTGCTGTAGAGGTTGGCGCTGGCTCTGCTGCTTGTCTGCAGCCAGCAGGAACGGCTGTGGGCCCTGCTCCGCTGGACACGGCTGCAGCACCAGAAGGGAGCAATTTCAGGAGAAAGGGATGTGGACGTGGATGCACTCTAGGCGACTGGAGGCTAGCCTGGAGAAGAAGGTTTCTACAAGAGAGAGAAACACAAGGTGTTTTCTCTCCCTCTCCAAAACTGGGTTGAAGCAAGCTGTGCTTTTAACCTACAGTGACATTCTGACTTCTTGTGCTGAATCTGGAAAAAGCTCCCATTTGGGTTTTTTTCTTGGCTACTGGTTGCACTGTCTGTTTAGTGATTAGATAATGTGTTTATACCTCAGCCCGGTTTGACTCTTTTTACCCCCTGCCCTCAGGGTTTTGTCCTTGCTTTTGTTGTTGATCTACCCAAGTGTTGTGGCTTAACCCCAGCCAGCAACTAAGCACCACACAGCCGCTCGCTCACTCCCCCCCGGTGGGATGGGGGAGAGAATCAGAAGAGTAAAAGTGAGAAAACTCGTGGGTTGAGATAAAGACAGTTTAATGGATAAAGCAAAAGCCGTGCGTGCAAGCAAAGCAAAACAAGGAATTCATTCATCACTTCCCATCAGCAGGCAGGTGTTCAGCCATCTCCAGGAAAGCAGGGCTCCATCACACGTAACAGTGACTTGGGAAGACAAACGCCATCACTCTGAACGTCCTCCCCTTCCTTCTTGTTCCCCCAGCTTTATATGCTGAGCATGATGTCATATGGTATGGAATATCCCTTTGGTCAGTTGGGGTCAGCTGTCCTGGCTGTGTCCCCTCCCAGCTTCTTGTGCACCCCCAGCCTGCTCACTGGTGGGGTGGGGTGAGAGGCAGAAAAGGCCTTGACTCTGTGTGAGCACTGCTCAGCAGTAATGAAAACACCCCTGTATTATCAATCAGCACTGTTTCCAGCACAAATCCAAACCATAGCCCCATCCTAGCTACTATGAAGAAAATTAACTCTATCCCAGCCAAAACCAGCACACCAAGTCTACCAATCAGTTTCTTTAGGCTATAGAGGGGACATTTGAGGTTTAAGAGGCAGTTATCTGCTTAGCCACCATTGAGGGTGTCGCATAGGCACTGACCTGTGCTCTGGGCTTTTCAAAACAAGCCCCTGGTTTCTGGTGAAGGTGGCAGGTGCTCACACTTTCACACTGGAGGGCAGGCATTCCAGCCTGCTGTCTGAGTTGCATATGCGTGCAAATCCTTCCCACCACTGCCTGGGTGCGGTAAGAATTGTGTCTTCTGGGATTATTCAGACTTCCATTTCAAAAGGGCTTGATGTGACCATCTAGTCTGACCTCCTATACTTCAGGCTTACTCCTATAGAGTAAGCCTGAAGGTCATGAAAATAATATAAATGAGTTTAAAAGAAACCACGAGTAAAGTGAAATTCATTGCATTTTGCCTGTGCTTATTTTGTGGATCTTTGCTTCCTCTATCAATCAAAAAGAGATTAAACTTCCTCACTTGCTTGATACTTGGTTAAACATTTTACAGTCCATTGGCTCCAGCTAAATGTGTCCCCAATTAAATGGGACTTCTACTAATAGAACTCAAGTTAAGCAGTAGTCATTGGAGTAAATCAGACATCCCAGTAACGTGGCCTTCAGCTGAAGTTAGGTGCGGTGTAATCATGGCCTTAAGGGCATGTGGCTTGATTGCTTACAGCTTTGCATGTTTCTTTCTGTGTCATTTTTCTAAATGAAAAATGTCTTTCTTTTTTTCTGTAGGTCCTTTCAATTCATAATAAAGGACCTCAAGTATTTCTTGAAGCCTCCTTGAGGGAATTCTATTTTTACTGGGATTTTAAAAAGGGACATAAATGGGAAAACAGGGAGAATTATTGTATTTCCTCTTGCTCACCAAAACCTAACCTTGTCTGAACTCACCAGTCAGAGTATATTCAAGCATCAGGGAAGCAGAAAGTATTCACGTTTGTGGAATAATAGCCTTAAAAAATTCACAGAGTGCTAAATATTGGATGACTAGCTGAATGAAATCTCCAAACCTAGAGGGTGGGAACATTAGCCAAACTTCCCAAAGGAAATGAAGCTTGCACAGCTACACTGTCTTTCTAGGTTGCCTATCCCTCCTCCCCCAGGCGTAATTTGTGAGCCCACTGGTCACTTGAGCAAATCCAATAGAGGCACGGTGTTTCAAAAGACATGGAGGTGTTCCAAGTTTTGTGAAGGCGGTCGGTCGGAGGGGAGGAACGAAGAGGCTCTGCAGGAGCACAGCGGCTTCCCCATGCAGCGCACGGGGCTTAAACCCCTCGCAGCAGGTGCTGCCCTTGGTTCAGCTGCCAGGGGGGAGCAGGATGAGGTGGGGGGACGTGGAGACTGGCAGGAGGGTGTGGGGAGGATCCAGGGGATCACTGTGGTAGGAGGACCACAGGCTGGAGGCGGTGCGCTGGGACCAGCAGATCGCTAGGGCTGTACGACATCAACCAGCAGGAAACTAGCTTTGTTAATCTTGTTGGGAGCGGGACAACTTGCCAATGCGGCGTGAAGGAAGGGAGATGGGGAATGAATCTCTGTGCATTTATGCGGACAATTTTACTGTGCGGTTCCACACTCAGGAATGCAAAATAATACTTCAGTTCCCCTCAGGCCCTTCCCCTGGTTCCGCTAATAAAGTGCATGAGGAAGACAGAGGGCTGTTGGAGCAGAACAGGCAGGGCTGGGAAGGCGTGACCGGGACTGTGCAGGGGGCACCCTGGGAAGGCCTGGGCACTGTGGCTCTCCTGCATCTCAGTGCGATGCTCCTCAGCACTGCCTGTGCCGTGCTGGCCCCGTGGCTGCCGCCAGGGTTGTCGTCCGGTTACAGGGGCCACCTGGTCCCACAATCTTGACTTGTAACTGCCTCAGGACTCTCTTCTTTTTTTTTTTTTTTTTTTTCCCCCTGGGGAAGAAGGTGGGATGTTGCTGCTGCTCAGCAGGAACAAGATGTCTTCCAATTACAGCTGTTCCTGCAGAAGCTCTGCCTGGTGTTGTTTTGTTTGTTACCTTCCTTGTGAAGGTTGTGAGAAGGGAACCAAAACCACCAAGTGAGCTCTGCTTTAAGGGATAACCTCTATGGTATCTCTCCTTTTGCATCAGAAATGTGCAAATAGAAAATGTCAGACTTCTTTTCCTTTTCTTCTTTTCTTGCTGCAATACTGTTTCTCCCCTGCCTGGCATACTGATTTGCTAGAGAATCCAGGCAGCAATTCAGTGGAAAAAATCATTAAGATTAAGTACAAGCAGGCCTTGCTCAGCACTATATCATGACTGGACTCCTACTACCACTTAATTCCTCCCTCCCCCGCCCCAGATCTCAAAACACTTCTTGTGTAAAATAGCATCACATTTCAACAGTGTTTCTTCTTCTTTTCAACCTTTAACTGAGGAGAATGACTGAAATAGAGCTCACAAATCATCTCTTGGATGTCTTAGAGATCTTCCTTGTCCTTATGTGTGCCACACAGTTCTTTCTCAGAGCATTTTTGCATCCTTAAGACAGCATGTCGCAGTGCCAGGATTTTCCGGCTGTAAGGCCTTTTTTTGTTTAAACTGAACTGTGCATAGAGCTTTATTGCTGCTGCCAAGCCTTAAAATCATCAGGAGAGTAGCCTAGAAGTTGTGAGCTAAGTTAAAATTGTGGTTGTGCTCTTTTGTGTTCGTGCTCTTATTTCTGAACCTGGGAGGTGCAGCCAAGCTTGCATCTGCTATGAAGAGAGCTATGAACTTTTTAAAAATGAGCAATTCGGACAGAATTATAAAATGTTTGGGGAAGAAGCTAAGGAAAATGGCAGATTTAACACAGAACCCCAGAGGTGAGTTAATCCATAAAGATGTTGAAAGTTCATTGTAAGAGAGATTTTAGTGCTTTTAGAAGACAACATTGGTGACACGCAGCCTGACGCAAGGTTCACCTAGCCCAGAGTGCTGTTTCTAACAGTGTCCATAGGTGAAGACCTGTGGAAGAATCTGAGCAAGACAAGTATGTGTGATACTTGATGCTCTCCCAGCCTTCACCTTTTTGAGCTCAGAGACTTCATGGCTAGATGTGGTCCCTGAGCAGTTCCCCTCTGTGAGAATATGCCCAGCCTTCCCTTGAAGCCACAGAAACTTACATCATCTGCAGTGCCCTTTGTCGAGGCGTTCCTGCTGCCCTTTTTTTTGTTATTTTGAACTTGGCTCCTATGAGCTTCAGTTGATGCCCCCCTAGTGCTGGTACTGTTAAAGAAGCAGACAACCAGTCTTTACCCACCTTCCCTACACCCAGTCACAGTTTTGCAGACTTTCTTTTATACCCAAAAGTCACCTCTTTCACAGATTGCTGTGTCCTACCTCACTGATTTGTTCCTTGTACAGCAGCTTTCTCTACCTTTGATTTTCTGTCCTGCCTTTCTCTGAACGTTTCCCAGTTCTGCTAGAATCCTTTTGAGGGATTTTCTTGCTCAGTCATATATGATTCCCCTGCAATTCTTCATGGTTGGTGCTAGTCCTTACCACCCTGAATAACTTTGTTTTCTTGGTAAGCTTTCTCACTTCACCCTTTTCTAAATTGCCTGTAAATACACTGAACAGCACAGGTCCTAGCACAGACCCCTCTTGAACTGTTGCTTACTCTTCATTGAGAAAATGCTGCTACTGTATTTCCCAACTGTGCCAGGACCTTCCATGGATGCTTGGTTTCTTCTAATCCTTTGGCAGACATTTTTGAAAATCAAGGCAGTCTGTGTGAAGCAGATCACCCTTACCCACAGGTTCGTTGATCCCTTTGCAGATCTCCAGGGAGAGCAAGGCAGACCTTCTCATTATAAAAGCCATACTAACTCTTCCTGGTGTGATCATCCCAAGTCAATTGTACTTCTCTAGATGCCCGCTAATTTTAGTCTTTATTACAACTTCCCCTAATTGTCCTGGTTCAAAGGTCAGGCTACCTTTCCTATACCTCTTCTGGTGCTTTCCTAAAAATTGGTGTAACTTGCACCCATAGCTGTGACTGAATGTTGCAATGCATCCTGAAGTTGAAGAGATGGTCTCCAGGAGCTCAGCACCCTGCCGGTGTGCTGGCCGCTTCTCTGGCCAGTCTACGGGGACACACCACACTGTTCTCAAGTGAAAAACTGTGTACTCAGAGGGAAGGGCTTTACAGGCACATTGTGCAGCATCTTTTATCTTAAAGCATAGACAGGGAACATAGGCTGGGTGCTCACATGGGAGGGAAGGTGTTCAGTCCCTGCTGCGCCACGGCTTAGTCTCTCTCTGCCTCTCTCCCCTGCATGTGCTGTAGGCGTAGTGGTATTTTCCTAGCTCACAGGGTTAGGGTTGGATAAATAGACTGCAAACAGTGAGGACCTTATTTACTAGTCAATTGGTGCCATAGTGAAGCCAAAAATAGGTGGGAGAGTGTACATACAGCACCAGTGAAGCATCGCTAACCTTGTGTGACGGAGCGAGGGCTAACATGCAAGGAATGTGTTGTGGGGAGGGAGTTGGAAAGCCCTGGCTGAGCCCAGCAGTGTCAGCCTCTCCTCATGGAAAAGGCACTGGTTTCCCTTGTCAAAACATTGCCTTAGGCAGTACTTTTCAAACAGGGCGATTTTTGTCACACAGGGCGATTTTTGTCTGACTTGACCCCTTGTATGTGAACTTTTGGGCCCTGCTTTGTAAAACCATGCCTTCAGACATGTCAGTGATCAGAAGGAAGTTCTTCATGGCTGTCACAGAGGTGCATGTTGGCTGCAAGTCTGTAAACAGTAGTTAAAACAGGCTGGAGTACACTTATTCCTTATGTTGAACTACACCTCTAATTTAAACTTCCACATGGAAATTATTTTCGGTGGGTAGTGATTTGCAGGAAAAAAAAATTGTTTTACTCAATATTATGAAAGATATCACAGACTGTCTGAGGCACATTGAAGTGTGTGCTCTTGCCTACTTCGTGGATTGTGCATCAGTCCAGCCACACCTAACAGAGGCATTTGCATGAATAATTAACTGCCATTTCCTGCAAATCAAATTACTTAGAATTAGAATTTAAAATGACTTTACAATTACTGAACCATACTTGTTAGTGAGAGAGAAAGCAATGTTTTTACTGTGCCGCATTTAGAAAGGGGCAGAGGCTCTTAACTCTTTCAAGAGAGCAATTATTTCTGAAACATGCATTCTGAGAAGCACAGTGTGTGCAGGGATCTGAACCTTATTTGCTTTATGCTGCTAACTACCACTGGAGCTGGTGACGCTGCTCTCACAAGTGAGATGATAGATAAATTAATTTGCTTCTTAAACTTTATGAGTAGAAGAACATAAAATGTCCATAAAATGTCCTACATTAGTGTCACATTTCAATGGCAGTTGTATGGGCTTCTGTACAGAGTTGTTTTTTGTTTTTAAAGTATCCAGCGAGGTTGCTCAGGGCTTTTCATGATAGGCTGTATAACTGTACATGCAACTGTGCATATAACTGTAAATGAAGATGTCCCTATTATCACCTATAGAATCCATTTAAATTGCAATGGGAATGTTCCACTTATATTAGAGAACTGTATTTCCTAAAAACATTCTCTGAAAATTTACAGACCCTGAATTTCCTCATGTCTTGTGTCAGAGGATGATCAGAGAGATCGTCCATCTTTCTATCTACCTGAAACACAACCAAATAATAAAAGGGATTATATGAAAGTGATGAAGCTAGGACATCATATTTTAAAGTTATGCTATGGGGACTTTGGCTGGTATTCCACATCAATGCATTGAAGAAAATAAATGTATTCATGTTGCTTAGTTTCTGCAAACCAGATCTTGCATGTAGCTTAAATGACTTCCTGGCTATCTAGCATGATTTCACAGAGTCAAAGCATTATTATGAACGTCTGCTTGAAGAACACAGTGCCCTGTTAACCGTTAATAGGAGTCAATGAATCCTGATTGATTCAGCGACGAGGGAGTATTTGATGTTCAAGATCATAAAATAGTATCAGAACAGACATTACTTTTCCTATCATCTGCTGCCTAGAAAAGATAATGGATTTAGTTAAAAAGAATAATAAAAGAACAACTTGTTTTTCTGTATTATATAAAAACATAATGACATTGTGTAGCTAACTTGAACCGACAAGAGCAATGAAATGTAAAGTTAAGATTCTTACTACCTTTAATCTTACTGTGGCTGGAGGTAGTGCATTGCACTAAGAAATAATACTGTGGAAGTAATGAGACCAATATAATTGTAAACCACGGGGCTGGAAAAAGGAGTGTGTGCCATGTTTCTTGTCAGATTTATTGGCAGAATATTAGAATAATGTTAGAATAATCCCTCCTAAAACCAACAGAGGTCCCCAAATTAACAGCGACAAGAGAATTTGCCTTAAGTTTGCCTCATTTCACCCTGAATGTCACCGTTAATTTACCCTATCGAGTTATGGGATGGGTTTAATGGGGAACTGATGACAGGAGAGGCATTTCATTAGCACTGTCTTCCTTCTTTTGCTTGGAGGAGGTCTCCTGCCAGACAGTGCAGCTCTGGGGAACCTGCAGTGCTTCCTGGAGGGTGTCCGTGGTATGGGTGGTGACTGCTGAAGGTGAGCTCCTCTGCCAGCACCCAGACAGCTCAGATTAGGATTTCAGACTCTTATGTCCTAATTGGAAGGGAAGGCAATATTTGTGCTGTTGAAGAGTATTTGGATGTGTGATGGAGGCTGAACAGGAAAATGTGTTATGGAGTTGGATGGCAGAGAATAAAAGGAGAGGGGAGAGGTGGGGGATTGAAGCAAGAGGAAGATGGAGAAGCGGGGTAACATGGGGGGACGGAGCAGGTGAGCAGGCAGACAGTAAATGAGCAGAGCTGCTTGCTGCCAAGCAGCTCCCAGAAGACGACATTGTGGAAGAGAAACTTGTCTCTGGGAGGCCTGAACTTACTGCCTTCCCCTGGGCTATGACTGCTGTTGTCAGCTTGTGTCAGCATGTTGTCAGCATATCCCCAGGAGGGTTTGATACAAGCGTAATGAACAGTGTGGAAAAGAAACCTTTTCTTATGCCACCTACTAGCACAAGAATCTCATCAACAAAAGGGTCATGGTAATTCAAGCCTTTACCTTCTGAAGGGAAGACTGACATATTTTCAGAGATCACAGTTAACTGCAGGAACCACTGCCATGAGAGGACCTGGTTTTGAAGGAGATGAGGATTTAACATCGTCTGAGGCATTTTGTGCCACCATTGCCAGGATGCTGGAACAGTTGGACCATTGCTTGGATCTGTCAGTCTGGTGTCTGTTCAGAGGCTCATCACACAGTTTTGCTGGACAATTAGCTCCCTGAACCTTCTCTAATAGGAATAATGCCGGGCAGAAACCAGACAGGACACTGCTGTACAATATATTTAGGCTGTTAAATGGTTAACAGCAGAGCTCCTGTTGTGATTCAGTCATGCCAGTAGCATAATGCCAGCTTCTGTCCTCATCTGACACTTTTGTGCTGCTTGGAAGGAACCGCTGGGGAAATATGCTTTCACAGATTGTTAGTTGTACAGCCACATCCCTCGGAGCCTTGTATAATAAGACATTGGCTGAGGAAGGGAAAATAACTTAAGTGCTGGTCACATACCAGGTCTACTTTTGCTGTCAGCACCACCTCAAAGGCAGCTGACACTGGGTGTGAGGTAAAGCTACTCAGGGGTCACCTCAATTAAGAACAGGGCTAGGAAAGGGCCCCTGCCTGGTTTCATAGATAAAGCTCTGCTACTTTTTCAGTTACTGAGAAGAGCCTGACTAAAATGAGCAACTGGGTTCTTAAGCTACAAAAATCCACTGGCAAACGGCTAAAGCAGGATCCTCTCTGTGTGCGTACCTGATGGCAAAGCATGTTACATGATGATAGACTACCTTACGGTTAGCAGGGGCAGGGGGAACCCATAGCACAGAGAAAGCAGTATACAGGTCCTAATTCTTTTTTAATTTTGGAGTGAAATCACGCTGAAAAGCAAACAGTTGCAGTCAATATTGAAAAATGAGCTTACTTATCTTTTTGGACACAGAAGATGCTCCAGCATTGATTAACTCTAATGGACTGCAGTGCACTGATTGCAAGGTAAGGTATGATTGATCGCTGGTGGGAAGACACTTGGTCTTGGGGCAGCACCTTCGCGATCTTTAAAAAAGCATCAGCCATACATGCAGAGCTGTCCCAAACTGAACTTAACATGCAGTAAACAGGGACTCTGTTGTTGCTGAAAGATAAGCTGGGAGCATCAGGGAGGGCAGCAGCCTGGTCTGTCACTGTACCAGCAACATGGCAAGGTGAGGGTAAGGATGCTGGCAGAATGCCTGGATCTCTGAGTTTACTCACTCATGGTGCGCATCGTATTTTTTAGAAATACCCATTCATAAATTTTTCAGTAAAATAGCCTCTGTGGAGTCTGAGCCTCCTCTTCCTTGTACCAATGGCTACAGCCATAATATATCTGTGGTGGGGCAACATGAGATCCTCCAGATCTTTCAGATAACACTGATCATTATTTCCCTTTGCGAACTTCTCCTCTGGTGTCAAGGACCATGTTCCTATTTTAGAAGGAATGAAAGAATATTTTTTTTTCAGTTAGAAAGTAGATCTTTTCAAATGGCTGTCATGGCCTGAGCTTTTATATTGTTTTAATGAGACAACAAAGGGAAGAGTTTCACAGTGAGATGCAGAGTGGATTTTGCCTATGTATGTAATTAGTCTGAGCTTTTCAAAGAATTTTGATCCCAAAGATCACAAGGAAAAACTTCAGCCGAGCCCATTTCCAAGCTCAGTATGCTTAAATCAGATCTAAGCCCACTGGAGAAACCACATGTAAAGTCCACTGGCTGGTGGAGTAGCAAACCTCAAACAGTTTAATTGTGCCACATAGTTGTATTTTTCAGTCAGTCCACTAATATCCAGTTTCATTTCAGAGAGTGACTGTCTGTAAGGAAGTGTTAGCTGAGTAAAGTGAATTGTTTGAACACTGCTGGGATTTTGAACTAAGTGTCACTGTAAGAAATGCTGCCTTTTTGCAGACCAGCCAGGGAAAGCTGCAGCTTCTTTCTCTAGGAGGGAAGATGGTAAATGTTAATCACCCCTCGGCAACTTGTCAGGTGGTGGGCTGCAACCTGAGAGGAGCGATTTGCTGATTAGCTGATGTGACAGGTAATGAAATAAATATGTACACACAGGGTAAACGTAACAGTAGAGCTGGGCAAGAGATCTGCATCTCCTGAAGTCTTAGATCAGTGATTCGGGAGAAAAAATGTTTTCCTTTCTGGCCTTAGGGAAAAGGGTGAAAATATCTTTGTCAGGTTCTTTGTGGTGGTCCTTTAAGTTCTCTGTGTGCTTGGGATTGTTCTTTAAAAGGGTGACTCGAGATGGGAAGGAGATCTGTAATCCTGGTCCCTTGGCATGTGGCTTTGCAGCCTCAGGGCCCCTGTGGAACATGCCAACCCGACCACCCAGCTATCCCATCCTCCCCAGATACCAAGATATTTCACATTATCAGACACTCTAAAAATGTCTGCCACAGTGCCTGATGCCTCTGTGGTTTACCTGAGAGCTGGGTCAGCGTATGTGTGTGTATGCACAAGCATGGCCATCTTCACTTCCCAGCTTCCCTTTGCAAGCAACAGATGTTGGAGCAAGGGAGAGGGAAATACTGGAACAGCATCATCCTTTATGCAGCCAAACCAGAGTCACAGTGACAGTTAATGCTTGTCAGAAGGGAGGAAGGGTTTTGCTTGGAGGCATTTCCAGGGGGCTGCAAAGGCCCCTTAAGGAGAGCAAAGAAAGGGAGTTGCTCGCTGTTAGGCTGGGCGAGGAGCCTGTGTGGCCAATCCACTGTCCAAGCAACACTGTAGACAGCGAGGTAGCCCCTGTGAAGGAGAAAAGTTGGAGCAGGATTGGAACTAGGGATGGGCAGACCCAACCCATGGAACAGAGGAGGCTGTGTGTGGATGCCCTTGGCGGTAAGACAGGGCTTCAGCCTTGAGATGGATTTCCTCAGGAGGCTGGAAGACGAAACTCATTCAAAGCATGTAAAGAAGAAGGGGCGGGGGGGGGGGACACGGACGGGACATGACCACCACAAAAAAACCAAATCCTTTGAACATTGCTGTTTATGATTACATAAGAATTCAAGGTTTCCTTCACGTTCATAGCTAGAAACTATTTTCCTAGATGAAGTTTTTAGAGGCTCAGATGTAATCAGCTAAGAAACTCTTCAAATAAGCTAGCTGTGTTTTGATTTGGTGCAAATAAGAAGTGAAGTAATAGGAATAGCTATTCCAGGAATAGCTGAGGCTTTGAAATGCTGATTTTAAATGCTGCTTGCTGCCATTCAGCTGTCCTGTCATAACAGTATGGAACAAAAGACAATTTCCTTCTCTGTAAGCACACCAAAAAAAGTATATTAGCAATTGGAAATAAAAATCCACCTCTGAAAAGTAGAGGGGTTTAATTTTTTCTTTTTTTTACCTTTTATTTTATTTTTTAAATTATTTTTCCCCCCGTATTTCTTCTTTTTGCATCAAAAAGACAATAGCAATGTTTCTTACATCAGCTACAAAGGATATCCAGTTATAATTTCTCTACTGCTGTTACTTGACATCACATCATGATTTGAAAAGTCTGATCATATGGGGCACTGCTATAAATTCACTGTAAACACTCATTCTCCTGCACCATGAACTGATGGGGAAGAGAGATCTGGGATGATGCCTGTGCTGCAATCAGAAGCCCAGGCAGAGCACGTACAGGCTCTGTGTACCTGGGGATGACGGCTGGAGAGCTGCAGCTGCAGGGGTGCCGGCGTGGGGAGCTGCTTGAGTACTTGCCTAGGGTCGTGGCATCATGATGCCTTTGGCATCATGATAACTATGTGGCTCTGACAATGGAGCCGGTTCAGGTCTACCTATACACATGCTTCGGCCCCACACCTCGGGCAGTATGGACATACGGAATCTGCCTTTTTAATTTCTGTCTCTGCATTTTGCCCCTGCCTTCCCCTCTTTGGCCCGATATGCAGAGAATTAATTTGCTGTGATATTTTATCTGGAAAAGGCTACTCTCAACTTGCTGGCTATTGGGAGCGGCCATTGCTACCCCTCCTTCCTCTTCCTTAAACGCCCCTCCTCTGAAGAGGTTATAACAGCCTCTATTAGGCTATGCTCTCCTACCTACCACGTGGCTATTCAGAAATGGCCCTTTATTTTTTCTTACTTTTCCCCATGGGCTTGTATCAAGGGTAACTCACAGAAAAAAACCAGATTTTAACATAGCCTACTATGATTCTATGCCTAAAAGTGATTATAGAAAAATAATATTTTGTCTTTATGTATTTATGTATCCCCATAGTTGGGGCAAATAACTTTCAAGGTCTGTGTTATCTGCAGACCCTTGGTGGTTTTTCACGTAAGTTCAGTGATGTTTTCAGGATCTCTGTTTAGAGAGCTGAAAGTTTTAGAGAGTTCCTGAAAACTCACCCATGCAGCTTTACTTCAATGAGTAGCACTGTTAATGTCTACCAGACTCCTGCCATGGGTAAACTCACTCCTACGTGTTCATGGTGGTAACATTGGTACAGCAGTAGCAAATTGTTCCTTCTGGTATGAATCTGGGGGTAAATTCATCTCTGGGTTAAAATTTAAGTTATATTCTGAAATCAGAAATATTTTTAGGACCACTTTTGTCCTGTTGAGCACGAGTAATGGTTTGTCTGGTACCACAGATCCTAATAAATGGATTATTCTATTTGGAAAGATATTAATGAATCATGTTGTCTATTGCTAGGTTATTTCTTCTGCCTTGTAATATATAAATACAGGGAACTTGCAACTGAAGGGCGGTATACTGAGGACAAATGGAAAGAATTACTCTATTGCATTGTGCGTTGTTGTCTCGTGCTTTTGCTGCTATGGGATGTAATTGTATTACCCACTGTACCGTTAGATTTCAAAAGGCTAGTTCATAAGCAGTGATAACATTTGTGGCAATCTGAGCTAAGTTAATGAAAAAGATAATAAAATCTAATGCTACAGGGCAAGATATCTGGTATCTCCAGGGGTCATAAAGAGATCATACAGCTGTCTCGGGGGAAGGGAAGGAGGCGGTTGTATGTGTGGAGTGCAGAAGAGGCAATAGACAGCAGAAAAGTGAGGGTCACCTTGCTTAGAAGCACTGTGTGCTGGTCACTGACAGAGGCAGGAGGGTATGTGCTAGATGTATCACAGAGATGAAGATGCTTATCAAGCTAATGATATTTTTAGTGATGCCAATACCTAGTGATGTATGAGTTTCAGCCGATCCCAGACACTTGTCTCTATGTGTTGATTGGGAAATTGGATTAAGTAGTTCATGTGTGCTTCTGCCTTGCCCATAGCAGACATATACTGAGTTGGGGGCTGATTGTGGATGGCATTGGAATAACATTTTTTTTTGTTTTTCAGTAAACACCAACTCCAATCTGAAACTTACTTCTGTCCCTGATGCCAATGTAATATTTTACTGCATCTCTAGACAATACCCAGTGGCGACTTTTTCCTGCTTCTAACTATAAACACAGCAAGTTTTCTGTGTGGACACTTTCACCACCACTTATTGGTATACCACTTGGGGGTCCCGACAGTGGCTTATGCACTGACTAGTAGCAGAAATAGTGCACTTGTTCCTTGTAGGTGTGTAACTGATGATGTTCAGCAAGAGACATGCGCAATGGTAATTGTAGTCAGCACCCAACAATGTGTTTTCTCTCAGACTTGTGCTATATTTATTGCAATTACCTCCTTCATCCTACTCTGCTTTTTTGTACATTCCCTGTTAGCATTCTTCTTTTTCTACTACTGCTCTCCTTTACACAGATCTGCTTTTGACTGAAGTAAGAATTCGCATACCAAGTCCTAGCCATCTGAGGCCATCTAGCGCTATAGCCCGTGTCTGTACATGGCCAAGGGTAGATGATTAGGAAAAACGAGAAGGCTAAGGTCTGCACGAAAGGTTCCCTCCTTCCACATGTCTTCCCAAGTCTCAAAGACTTCCTAAATTAAATGTTCTAACTACCATACTGTGCATTTGATAGTTAATCCAATCTGAACAGATGTATTGAATCCCTTTTTGAATGTCTAGATATTATTGGTTTCCTGTAGCATCCAGTAAGAAGTCTTAGGAGTTCTCCAATAAAGTACTGATAGAAAAACATAGGTAGGAAAGACTGTGGGGGCTGATGGTTTTGGTTCTGCCTAGCCATTCATAGTCTCTTTCCCTTCTACCTCTGTGCATTTATGTAGCTCACATTCACCCTGTATAGATAATATGTTCATTGATAATTTGTGCATTTGGAGGCCCTCCTATCATTTACTTCTTTTGTGTAACTCTTCTGTTAGACCCCATATGCACATAAGAACTCATCAAGAGACTTGACCCAGCCTAGCCATGAGGCAATCTCATAGTAATGCCATGAGACTCCTCTAAGCCGGATGAGAGGGGTATGCTGAGGTAAGGGGGATGATGGGAAGAACCAGTGGGGAATATCCAAAGCAGAGATAGAGCTGCATAACTTAGAGCTCATGGCTGGGTGCTGAAAGGTGGCTTTGCCTTCACACAGTGAATCTACTGTAGGATGGTAAAACAGGAGAGATGGTCAGTCAGTCGGTCCCACAACCCTCAGCAGCAGAATCCCATGAGCTTAGTGCAGAGCTAACACACTGCATGGTACCACCTAGACACATCCTTGTAGCCTATAAATGACATTTGCTCGTCACACATTTTTGCTTTGAGAAGAATAAAGGGCTACATTTGATACTTGAGTACATTTTTTTTCTTCAGAACAACAACTACACACAGAATTTAATCAGAAATATTAAAGAAAGAACTTTTGGTCCAAAAGGCTTTAGTATGATGGTCTCTATCTTTTAAGAGTGTTTACATGGATTTCATGCAGTAATACTTGAGTACTTTGGTGTTCTCAATAGCTGTATTTCTATCAAAATTTTCTAGCTTCTTTCCACGTCTGTCAGAAAAGCTTCATTAATTCCTAGGAGTAAGGTTATTTCTAATGTTTCTTCCAACTTTTTTGAAACTCAAAAAAAAAAAAAAATCCAGCTGCTAGGCTTTAGGGTTTACAGTAGAACAGAAGAAATAATGGTAATAAATTTGCTAGAACTTGTCATGATAATAATAATTACATTTCTATAAAGCTTGGATTGAAGAAAATCCAACAGAAAAACTGATTAAATTCTACCATACAAAAATTGACTGCTTCCACCCACTCCTTCCCACAGTTCCTCAGAGCATCACTGTGTTTATATTTTGAATGTCTATGGTATTGAGTTATTGAAACTAAATCAAGTTTTAATAAAACAAGGTATTGTGGGATTTCTGTGGGGCTGAAGTTCAAGCTAACAGTCTTGAATATATAACACCAAATATAGATTTTTGCTTAAGTTAATACCAAAGGGACTTTTATTTAGCTTGCTTTCTTTCTCCGCTCTACAAAAGAAAAATTAATATCTCATCACCTCTAAGAAAGTCAAAGTTATTCCAGAAGAGTGAGAGATTACAAAGTTCCCAGCATTGCAAATAGAGGTAGTTATTTTAAACAATAGCATTCAACCTTCTGTGTTGCTTTTCTTGCTCTTTCAGCACAGACCTGTCTCTCCTCAGGACAGATTCTCAGCTGCAAAGCATTCAGATCCTAATTCATGTGTATGTGAATATTCAAGGTTAACAAGAATATATTCCCTGTGGGAGAAACAGTCAGTGCCATTCAGACTGCATTCCTTTTTCCTTCCTTGCCATAGAGTAGGCTGCTGAAAATGTGTCTGATGAAAATGCAGGTTCCTATTCTACTCACATGAACAAATTCAGTGTTTCTAATTGGGATTAGGTGAAGTATCTGTCCCCATGACTGGATGGCCAGCAGGCAGGACAAATGAGTTTAAATATCTGCTCTAAATCGAAGACAGAGAAGACAAATTTAACTCTTTTTCCCACATGATAATTGTTGTCCTTTCTATTCCTGTACAGTGTATGGGTTTTGAGGCTTTTTTTACATGCAGCCCAAGATCAATGACCCCAGCAGGTGTCCCAGGTCACAACTTGACTGGAGAGCAGGGAAGAGAACATTCATGGCTCGAGTTTTCAAGCAGGTTGCCAATTTAGCCAGAGGTAGGTGCCTGTCTATTGCCAGCTTTACTGGATTAGATTAGAAACCTAAGCACAACTTTTGCATGTTCTCTTTATTTCATCTCTGGTGGACTTATGCAGGCATTTGGCTGGTTCTGGGGGTACCCTTCTTACAGAGACCCCAGGCATTGCTTGGAAGGACCAGGACCTACGGGGACCTGGGGACTGTGTGTTGGAGTAGGATGCACTGCAACAGCAGTAAAGTATTCATTCTTTATCTGAGCTGGGTGGCTGAGAAAGTCCAGCCTGGGTACAAGTTGTGAGGCAGTTTCATTTTGCCTCTAAGCACATCTAGACAGTATGCGCACAGCTGAGCAATTTGCTTGGCCTTGCCCCTTTTAACACAAGGAGCTTGTATTAAAAGAGCATACATGACTGGACCGTCAGCCAGACTATCATGATGCGTAGCCAACCAGTATGGCCACACATTCCTCTTCCTGTGCAGTAACCTGGTCATTAATCTGTGCTTCCCGACACACAGACCCTTCCTCAAGGCAGCTGGCAATATTTGCTGAAGCATGGGAAGGTAGGGAGCCTTTGGGGTGGCAGTGTCAAATGGGACCAGTAAGGGTGTGCCCAGTGCTGCAAAACCAGTGGGGGGAGAGACATGAGTGGCTAGGGTATGGACTGAGAACCTGTCAGGATGAAACCTGTGCATACCCCAACTTCTTCTGTCTCCCCTGTGTGCCCTGGTTTCCACATTAAGGAAACGGGGGGTGCTCTAGGCAGGACCTGCAATGCCCCACAGCAGGTGCCAGTCACAGTGTGTGACGTGCCAGGGCCCTGGGACACACCGTCTCCTGGAATGGTTACAGCCACGACTGTTCCCACCTACCTAGGGTGGGCTTATCCAAAATTCTGATTAACTTGCCATGGATGCAGAGACTTCAGAGCTGGCCCTGTGCAGCATGAGATAAGGCTTGGCAGGGCTGGTGCTTAGCTGGTGCTAAAAAGGGCTGATGGGTGCTGGTGACTGCATGCAGTCAGTACCCCTGTACCCTGCTCTCCAGCACACCCCTCAGCACTTTCATTGTCCAGTATGTCCCAACAGTCCCAGATAAAGACATCAATTCAGTGCTGCTGTGCTGATTGAGTTCTCAAGCAGCTGGCTGAGGTAAAAAATGGGTTAAGCATTTAGACATTGACCATTCTTGGATTAGACCAGGATACTATCACTTTTTAATCTTTCCTTTGATTAGATAGCGGACTCACAGTTTTAAAATTCACTGCAGCATAGATATTCAGCCCTCAAATATTTCTTACTTTGATTCCCTGAATAATTCTTTTTTCTTCCCCCAGAACATCCAGGATGAATACAGGGTTCTGTGGATCATCTCATTCATGCTTCATACGGAGGTAATGCTGCCACTTTACTTATCTGTTTTATTGACCTGTTTACATAGCCAAGGGTGGCGCTGCAAGCTGATATTCAATTGGTGATATTCTGATTTCCTGGGGTACGTGCAAATGACTAATTTTATGAGTTAAACATTGAAGAGATGCCATCAGTTTTTAAAAGTCACATTCCCACTTGGCTCTTTCTCATAATCATTGTTACAAGCAAGGTTACTGGGATCACCATAACAATAAAAATAAGCGGGGAGAAGTGTTTTGCCTTAGTCTGGGGTTTTGGAAGATCTTTTTTTTTTTATTTTGCACTGGACAGCATTTATGCATTTGTATGGTCAGTGCTACTGCTTGCAGTTTATAAGCAGTTTCTTCCCAGAAAATATATAACCTGGGTCTGCTTAACAGCAGGAGCACATCACAGATGAGATTGTGGGGGCGGTGGCTGAAAAGTAGAAGCGGGATAGGGTGAGGACTGAACCTTGGGTCCACCCCTTTCTGCTTACTGCCGTTCTGCTCTTCCCTTTTCATCCTCTCCTTTTCGGGAGAAACTACTGAACTTGGAAGGAAGGCTCCACGTTTCCATAGTCATGGCACTCTTTTCTTCCCTAACCCCAGTCTTTATAGCCATTATATGTGTTTTGATTGGGGTAATACTGAAGAAGACTAATGGAGGGAAGGAAAAATGTGAGACTAAAAGCAAGCCTCTGTCTCGCCCATGGGTGGATGAAGATTTAAAAGATGGCACTGACCACCACTTAGAGGAAGAAGGTAAGAAAAATCTTACCTATCTGAGCACTTCTGTTGTTTGGATTTTATCTGCTGATATGAGTAAAGAAGATGCAATCTTCTGGACTTCTCCACAGTGATAGCAATGCACAGTGCTGTGCTGCTGCTGTGCCCTGAGCTTGTCAGCTCCCTGGAAGGAGGCTGTCCTCATGCCATGTCACTCTTGGTGTAAATCTCTATTTCCTCCAGATTCTGCAGGTCAGAGTGCAAAAAGAAAATGCATTTTCAAAGAAAGACCCCTGTCTGTCCCTCTGCACAGCAGATCTCAGACCTATGAGGGACTTTATGGGCAATGTAGGGAAAGAAAGGAGATACTGCTGAACTTCCTCCCACCTTTTCTCAGGCCTCATTAGTGTTAGCAAAGGGAAGACCTGGGCAGAGAGTTTCTATCTGCAAGCTGATTTTATAGATATCTCATCGCACTTTACCATCCAGTGCTACATATTTGATCTCAGCACCCTCAGAAAAGTTGGAAATGGGTTTATTATAGTTATTACATAAGTCCTCCATTTGTGACTTCTGAGAATGTCCATGAGAGCTTTAGCTGGCTTAGCACTGGGATCATTTGGGAGCTATGTTGATCAAATATTTAAGAACGAAATGTGGTGATGGTGCTAATCTGTTCACTCAGCTGCATATTTGAACCTGTACAGAATGCTCCTTTTTTTTCAGTAGTGATTTCTGATGCACAGCTTGGACAAAAGTCTGAGCACAAAATGTGCTCTTCCTTCTTTTTGCTTCCTGACTACCCTCTATAAGCTCCCTTTATTTCCTTGTGAAATAAAAATCTACAGAGTTCTGTTCCTATGAAGTTTTTAAACTTGCAGTTAATACAGCTTTTTTTTTTTCTCAAGCTGGTTTCAAAGGCTTTTTGTGTGTTTTGTCCCATAATGACACATTCCCTGAGTCTGCTTCTAGGAATCTTGAAATTTATATTGTTTTTCTGCACATATACCTATTTCTAAGAACTGTGATTTCTCTTTATTTCTCAGTGTTCAGTGTACTTTGAGTTAGTGTTGTGTATCAGTTTCCAGAAATAGTTGATACTTGGAACATTTTAAACCATGTTGACTATTTCCCAAATACACAAAATTTCTTTAAAAATTAGTTCATATGTTGTATCCTCCTTTGTTCAATGCAAAATAGATTCTGTATAAAATTATCCCATATTTCCTTTGTCACTGATGGCTTACTAGTTCAGTTAAATTGCTGCAAATTAAAATTCCTGTGGGTAGTTCAAGTGATAATCCATGAATTATCAGTGACATCTTTGACTACAGCTGTTTCTATCAGTTTAAAAATTTAGATCCTCTAAATAAACAAACCTATTAGCTCTTAACAAGGAGCCTCACTGCCACAGCTCCATATATAAAATGTTATTCTTTTATGTCTTAGTTGTTTTCCTTTTTATTCAGGTGCTAAATTCAAAACAGTACTAATTTAAAATTGCTTACAAAAAATTGACAGGTAGATAGATGTGTTTGTGCTGTTGCTAAAAGGAGATTTATTTATTTTTAAATAAAATCTCTCCTAATGTACCATGTCGTCCAACGTTAAATTAGGTTTTCTTGCTATGTTGCTTTTAACAACAAATAATCATCTTTCCTGTAATGGTGTGTGATCTAAACCAACATCTTTGCAAAACAGGCATGTCTTTTATCTCAGAAAAATTAAAATAATTGCATCATGCTTAGGGAAGTCTTTCTTCAGCAGGTGAAAGCCCAGCCTAAGTGAGAAGAGAATATGGCCACCTTGGTAAGGATCTGCTACTCTGCTAATGCTATAATTAAGGATCAAAACATCTTCACCTTGTTGTCAATGTTAAAATTTTCACTGACTGCACTAGATGTTGAAATGGAAACATGGATGTAAACAGAGATTTTCTTAATATAAAGAATATTTTACCTGCTGTGTAAATTCTGCTACTTTACTAGTGTATCTTACTTTATCAGAAAAGCTCATTTCTCCTTAAATGTCTCAAGCTGGCTTGTGTTTAAAGATAAAGTTCCTCTGAAGAGAATTTGAGTTAGGTGAGATGAAACATTTTTAAGGCCTTGTCTAAAGCCAGAATCTAGGGCTGCCGTAGGTGAACAAGCTGAATTTTGAACAGCCCCCTGACAGGAAGGGGCAGCTGAAGACCAAGTCTTTCGATACGTGTCCATGACCGAAGTGAGGGCGCTGTGCCAAGAGAGTGAAGCGCTCTGTAGGAAAAGCACTGAACTTGGGCGACATCCGCCCCGTGAACCTTCCCTGAAGTGGCACCAGCAGGGATGTTTGCCCTGAGAGGGGCACACCTTTGAGCAGCAAAGCGTTCAGTGTAATTAGCTGAACTGCTTGGGCAGGCTCAGTAGAGTCACTTATTGGCAGTGAAGGGTAGAAGGGGGAGGGCTAAGTGCTCCTGAGCTTGTCTGTGTTATGCTGTCAGTAGCTGAAGAGAAGGATGTTTCTCAGAGCGGCCAGAAACCCAGTTCTTTGGTTAAGTGGAAAGCATTCACTCAGTCCATTTGTTTAATGCTGTAACTGGCAGTACTTCAGATTTGTTGCATACCCATCTGTCCTGTAACTTTTTCCTTTGTTTATGAGATCCAGAATGAGAGATTGTTATGCTGCGATGGGCAAGACTGATCTGTATGTGTGTATATCTGGCCATGCCTTGCATTAGGCCATGTGTGATTCCCAGTTAGATACAGATGAAAAAGATGTTTCTTCAGCCTTGTCTTGAACAATGAGTCACAAGGGCTCTCTTCTAGTGGTGGGCATCCCATCCCGAAGTGGTGGTACCTCGTCTCCCACTGCTTCAGGTTTACACAATTAGATCTGGACCGTTGCAAAGACAAGTTCAGTCTTTAGCCCAGGGAACTTATTGTATATTGGTCACTTTCTTGGTCATATATTCAGCTCAATACAATTGATGGATAAGGGAGATATATACCCAGTTTACAGTGGTGTGGAGGATGAGGTTGAATTTTATTTGTATCCTTGTTACCCTGGGGATCAGTTGCAGAGATTAATAGCAAAGGCATTTTATTACTACATATTTAATTGTAGGGACTTTGGTGATGTACTCTACTAAGGACTACAAAACAATGTACAAAGGCCCAAATGTTCCATCTCTTCTGAAAATGCACTGCTCATTGCTTGTGATACTTCTTATAATAGACCTCTCCCACTTAGAAGTATTTCTCCTCTCCCCAAGTTCAAAGGCTTCCCATATCTTTTAATAATACTACTGACATCAGTGAGGCAGTAGCAGTTTAATTTTCCAATTCAATGACAGTTCCTGCTTTGTGTCATTTAGGAACACAGGACTTACATGGACATGATGCATCATTGTGTTTATCTCCCTGCTGCTGCAGACAGTTCCAGCCTTTGTCATCGGCTGAATGAATATGAAAACTGGCCTTTTTTGACCCCGTTTCTTTAACCTTGCTGGAAGGCTATTCCAGAACTTCGTGCTATGGGTTAAAAATCCTCCTCTGCCTGCCTGCCCGCCCAAATTTACTTACTACTACACTATACCCATTTTTCCTGTTCCATCCTCTTGTGAGTGTAAAGGATAGTTTTCCAGCTCTGGTGTATACCCTCCTGTGGTTTATAGACAGCAATCAGATTACCTCTCAGCAAATCTTCTCTTTATAAAACAGCCACTCCATTCCTCTGAAGATCTTAAGAAATCTTCTGCAACTATATTCCAGTTTGAGGAAATTTTCACAATGTTTTGATGCTGGCTTCTTTCTTCCAGGGTCTGCCTCTCCCACTTGATACTTCTTTTGCTTAAGACCCCTGACCAATCCTAGAGGTTTCCAGGATCAGCCTGCTAACCACTATTTATAACCCACTAGTAAGGCACTCCATCTCTTTTAGTTCCCTATTAGCCACACACTCACTTCGGGATTGACTTTACTACTGGGATTCCTGTAGTGGCAGATTATGTAGCAGTCTGCCATTAATCACACAAAAAACCACAGGGTCAGTTGCCCAGCATTTTAAGTCCAAAGATCTGAAAGCTTTCTTTATATACATTTAATTGTTTTCCTATGCATCATGTCTTTACACTGGAAAAGAGGATTGGAGAGGAATTCTATGCTTAGGAAGCAATTCCTTAGAGAAGAAACTCAAAGAGCTGGTTTGGAAAGCAAACGCATTGGTCTAGACTGAGGTTACAAGTGAGGTTTCTCAAGGATCAGTCTCAGGACCAATTGTTAATATTATCTAGTGGTCTTTGCATGAAACCAAGGAGTGTACAAGTTAAATTTCTTAATGACATACAACAGGGAGCCAACAACACAGGGAAGTGTCAGTGTAAGTAAAATAAGGGGGCAACAGAAATGAAACGACAAGTTATTGTTCTCAGTGTGAGTTTATGTTATTAGGAACTCATGGTAAGAATTTTTGCTACAAACTGAGGCAAAATTTATTACATGATTTGTAGGCTGATTATAATCTCCCATATCAACTGCTGGGAAGAACAAAAACATCATCCTAAAATGTATCGAGAGAGGAATTTCTGATAGAGTTAGAGAAATAGTACTTTTAAAATGAGATTTCACTTGGGATGTCTGAGCCAAAACCATTTCAGATTTGCTTAAAAAGCAGGAAGCCTGATGACTATTGTAAATGTACAACAGAATTGATGGCAATCTTGAGAATGTGGCTAACAAGATAATAGACTGAGTAGCAGGGTGTCCGTTGTCCATCAAAGGATGGAATACACAGAGATGTAAACAAGACATTTGTAGTATTGTATAACGTGAACGTACAAACAGGAATATGTCTAAACACAGCAATTAAAGATATAGAGAGTATGCACTAAACAGATGGTGCTGATAATGATTTTAGCTTAGCATATGGATGATGTTAACTGCTAAGAATGAATGGTAGACACATGGTGGAAGAGAATAAATAATAGATGAATTTATTAAAAAAAAAAATTGCCAGGAGAGTTTTGGTTTTGTGTGTCAGTTCTCTCACTTCTGGGTTCTTCTCCTGCCTCAGCCAGTACTCCCATTTTGAGTGTATTAAGGTTTTTAAGTTTTGCTTCCAAAACTTAAGCTTAGATATGGTGATTCACACACTTTCATTCTCACTAGTCACCTTCCCTTTCTCCCATGTTCAAAATCTTTGAAAGGACATTTCTTTTTTTCGCCATGTTATTATTAAGTTGAACCATCTTGACCACACAGCAGCTTCACTTCTTTTCTTCTCCTCTATTTACATGGCAAAAAAAATAACAAACCACAAAACAAACAAACAAACCTCTCAAAATTTAACTCAGCTTGACCTTAGATAATACTGCAAGTTTTATACTTCCTGTTTTACAAAGTCTAGGTTTCTGTGCTAACTAATCCTTTTTTTCCATTCCTAGCTGCCTATAGATCATTTAATTGAGATGTTTATTCAACCAATTACATCTAAGATGATTTTTATACCTCTGATTTAAAGAAATGCCAAATCTCTCTGCTTCCTGACCCCTGAATTCTTCAATCTGAGTTCTCCAACTTAATTTTTCTTAATCTCTTATTTTCCCCAAGTTTGTTCTCTTAAAAATTGAGAGCCACAGTTATAGACCTACTTTTCCTTACCCTTTCATTTAGTCAATTAAATTGAATGAACTGATAATATCAGTTTAGGGGTACTTTTTTTTTTTTTTTTTTTGGTGGTGTCCTCCCCTTTCACTGAAACCAAAGCTAAGAGAGTCACTGCACCAAGAGAAGAACAGGTCATTTGATTAATTGAATTAATTTTGGTATTGGATGCTTCAGCTGGGAAGCCTGGTTTCTAGTATTATCATATTTCCTCTTTGGTCTATACCTGGAAAGCTATGCTTCCGCCAGGTACTTCGTAACAATGATGTGGCTGAGGCAATATGACTCTCTTAAAGGTGTGTCCTGATCTAGATGTGACCTTGGGGGCCTTTGTAGGCTTCACACTATCCCAGAAGACAGAGCATCTCAAAAAGCAACCATTTTTTTAGCCACGCTGCTTTTTTATTTCTTTACAATCTCCTACAACATCAATTATTACCTATTTTTATTTATATGCTTCCAGCACAAGTCAAAGCAGGTGCTGCTGTTGTTATTGCATCTTCATTCTTCCCTCCCTGTCACATGTTTCATGTCCTGTACAGGCACTGATAGCTCGTCCAGTTTGCTGTCTAAGCCTCTGCACTCAATGGGCCACAAGAACATCCTCTTTGGATTAAGTATACCATCTGAGTCAGTTCTCTGACTACTGTCCTCATCCATATAAGTAATTTAATCCTGCTCTTCATCCTTCTGTCCTTCAACATTCATGTATGTATTGATGGTTTATCATCTACCTGACTTTCCTCTCCTTGTGTTTCAAAACCAGGTACAGAGATTACACAAATTTCCTCCAGCCTTTGCTCCGATTTGACAAACCTCCTTTGTAAAGATTTTCAGTATTTTATAGATGAGTCTCAGTATCTCTAACTCAAAATGATTGTTGATAGTTTTGCAGTAATACGAGAAAAAGAGGTGACCAAGCAGGGCTTGGATTTGCTTAGGAGCCAAGGTTAGACCATCGAGTCTCCTCCATCAGTGTCTGATAAAAGGTACGGTGCATTGAATGTATGCTATCATTTCCTACTTTCCAAACTTTAATAAAAACCTCGTCATAAGAAAGTAAGTAGTGAGAGCACATAAGAACTCTTGGGTCCTGGAGTTAGTTTTATTTGCCTGTTTCTAGGCTAGAAATAGCCTATTTCTATTTCCCAGGACACTCAACATAGTAAACTTGTGAAATGGATAGAAATGATCGCTACAGCACATTGATATAAGCACAAATAATATAGTCTGACCTGCCAAGACACTAATCCAATACCTATTTTCAGTATAGTTTTCTGGTCAGATTCTGCCTTCTGATAGACAATGCACAACCTCAGCTGATTTCAGGAAGTTTTTTGTTATCATAAGGAAAATATTTCTCCCATTTAGAAACTCCTCTTACATGAGTGGCTATGGATAAAATTAAGATATGCATCATTCTGTGTAACTGCTAAATCTCAGTTCAGCAACAAATATCTTTGTTGCAGTTTCAGTACTGCTATACACAAGATGGATTTGGAGAGGGAGAATTAATTTTATTGGACCAATCAAGACAGTTGCATCCAGCTTCCAGGCCTGGAAGTCCTTCAAGAGGAGCTTGCAGGAGATGTTATGTGCCCAAAGCTTGCGTAATTTTCTGTCCTGTCTACATCAATGGACACCTGAATTTCTCTG
Organism: Gymnogyps californianus; assembly: GCF_018139145.2. Taxonomy (NCBI): domain Eukaryota; kingdom Metazoa; phylum Chordata; class Aves; order Accipitriformes; family Cathartidae; genus Gymnogyps; species Gymnogyps californianus. The sequence continues at coordinate 56,106,099 of NC_059473.1, forward strand.
CTGGCCAGACAGTCCTTGGTCAAGTTGGAAAGGATTGATGAGTTGCCATCTCCCAACTCTCTGTTTTTCCCCTTAGGGTCTTATACATTTTTGGGTCATAACTTTTTCTCTCAAATCCTTTGCTGCCAGCCATCACTGTCTCAGCTTCTGTCTGTGGAAGGTTTTGCATATTGGCTTTTACCAGCTTGACATAGTGGTCCTTGAAGATGGCATCCTATGGTACCATGCATAGCGTGGAAGAGGTGGGAAGGATGCAGCGCTCTAACCGTCTCCCTGCCTCCCCTCCCCAGCTACCCTACCACTCTAAAACATGTAGGATGTTGAACACTGGGTCCCTAGCAGAAGCTCTTCCTCTCAACATCCTATTGCACCACACTACTTGCTAGTGTAAACATAGCCTTTTAACCCTGTGGTATTCCCTTCACTGAGTGTGGAGGAGGAACAGCAAAAAAGTGGGTGTGAAAGTTTCTGAAAGAGAAGATCACCAGAATCCTGGCAAAGGGCAAGTCCTAGTCAGCCGGTTGCTATTGCATGGTAAATAATCTACTTTACTGAGTGTAAACCACAAAGGGAACACTGGGAAGAGGCATCCTCTTCCTTTTTCAGTTTAAGTGTGCAAGATGGCCACAAAAATAATTTTTACAACGGGTCACTGCTTCCCATTACCCTGGAGCCAGGTCCTTGCAGACTGTGACCGAGAGTGCTTAACACAGGCATGAAATGCTACACAAAACAAATTTTCTGGGTGACTTCTTTGTATGCAAAATGAAATGTATGTTGTTTGGGGACCAGAACCATTCTGTTTAGATTCAGCATATGAAACTGGATAAATTGAAGCCTCTTGCGCATGCTGAGCCACACTTGTGAATATTTCACTGCTGCTTATAAAATGAACAAAAAATCAGCCTCGTCTCTAAGGCAACTGCATACTACTAAAACACAGAAATAATTGCTGTTTGAATTTGCACTGGAGATTGCTATGATTCTGGAATAATAGCCTAATGGTGACTGAAAAAGAACTGAAATATTTTTTCCTGACTCAGCCCTCTGTAGCAGATTGCTCAATACTATTGACTAGTCAAAATACAAAATTTAAATGGCTTTAACTTCCACATCATAGTTGCAAAAAATGCTATCCCTGCTGATTCTAGGAATGCAGGGGAGAAAGATGAGATCTCAGAGACAACAGAAGATGCATTTTGTGGTATTAAAAAACCCCAAAGAGACAGATTTCAGTGAAATGAGGAACCATTTTGAGTTCTTAAATTAAAGAGAAGAAACACAATATCCTACATTTGATATGTTGTTATCCTGAGTATAGATGCCTGTCTTCCATTTCCTCTTATGCTGAAAGTATCGTGAAACCAAAGAACTTAACCACGAAGGCACATTTACGCAGAGCCTAGACTTGTAATGCTTCTGCTATGAAACATGAATATGGAAGAAGCTGACATTCAGCTCTTCAGAGGAGATTTTACACATATTGGTAGTTAAGCCCTCTCCTTAACTTCAGTAATTTAATTGATTTTTTTCTTATTAGACTGCTCAGGAAGGAACACACATGTTCACATTTACTTACTGAGAAAAGTGGGCTGAAAGGTTGGCCACCTTTTCACCGCTGTTTCAGCTTGTAACCTGTTTTTACAGGCAGGCTTGCAGACTGAAGTGGAGAAGGCCATAACTTCTTTGTGGATCACACTTGCTACAGCCAGCCAGGACCCTCCTGCCTCTTGGTATTTAAACAAGGTGTTTATTCACTAGCTGGAGCTAGGGATCAATGCGTCGTGTCAACTGGAACCTCAGACTTTGCCTTTCCAGTGGTGTAGAAGTGCAGTCTATGCCAAAGCAGGCCAAAGTGCATTACGGTGGTGCATGCCGAAGATATAAACAGCGTTGTCCAGCAAAAAAATCCCTAACCACTTTTATTTTCTTGCAGAGGTTGATGAAGAGTGGCAAGGACTGGATGAAAACGTTGCCCATGTCCCTTTCTTTGCGGAGCGCTACTCTGAGGCCGAAATGATTAAAAGGTCACAGGTGTTTTACGAGCTTCTTAATAAGAGGCGGTCGGTCAGGTTTCTCAGTGATGAGCCGGTCCCCAGGGAGGTTATCGATAATGTCATCAGAACAGCAGGTAGGGTACTGAGCGGTTCAAGGTCTGACAAAAAAAAAAGGATCAGCATTGCTGTTCAACTGTGTAAAAGTGATGTGGAAAAGCCAAGGGAATTGGCATTTGGCTTGTGGTTTTCCTAGATTCACCTGTAGCCATAAGGAATGAGCACCCATTGATCGATTGGAAATTACTGAGCTTGAACAACTATATGTCGGGGACTGGTTTGGAACATTACCAATTCTTTTGTATTTGCAGTGCATGCAAAAGGGAAAAAGCATTCCAACAGCATGAAACAAACCCTTTCATTTTCAAGCTTTAAAAAATGTTATTTAAAATAAAATTGGTGTACAGTTTAGTGAGACATCTTTCAAATAGAAATATTGAAGTGTTTTCTCTCAAAAATGTCAAACCATGTGTACTTCACATGCTTTAAAATTTCATATATTATGATATTTATCATGTGTGGATTTTGTTTGCTGATTTTTTTTCCCTGAACAAATTGATGAAATTGTCTCAGCCATGCAAAATACTTTGGTTGACATAAATGGTTGGGGTTTACTATGGGAAAAAAGTAAAAGGACTTTCAACATTAGTGCCAGGCCCCTGTTGCATGTGACTGGAGTGTTATGCTGAGGACCCTGATCGAGGTTATTTGACTGAATGTCAGAAATGAATTTTCTTTTCTTTTCTTTGAGAATTTATGTGTTTCAAATCATTACTGTCATGTCCTGGCCTAATCTCATCTCTGCTTTAGTAACATTGACTTCAGGCAGGAGTGGTTTTGACCCTCATTATTTCTCCTATTCTATGAACCAGCTGCTGCTAGTACAGAAAATATTCACAAGCTGCCTTAGAGAAAAGTTCAGTAGCCTCTAGCAGGATTAATAATACAGAGATTCTTAGCATTTGAGGTGCATTGTTTTCCCTTTAAAAACTGTGAGCAGCTTTGTTACTGCACTGTAATGAGTCTCCATCTTCCTCTAATTAGGTGGGAGTCATTAAGACACTGAGCATGTTTTGGCAAATGCAGCAATGCGAACAAGCCTGGAGTGCAGATGAAGTACTTAGTAACCCTGAAAGCTTTGGACTGTGTAGAGAAAAAGAAAACAAAGCAAAGCATAAATGTCATCAGTTCTTACCCAAACCTGAGGAGAGGCAAGGTTCACGATATAAACACATTTTAATATAGAAGATAGTTCAAGCTGCTTATTCAGTGTTTCTCAAACTGAAATCAGTGCTTAGGTAAGCAAATATTGTATGTGTTCAAGACCTTCAAATATTTTTAGAATGTGTTTGAGGGGCTTGAGAGATCTCAACAGCCTCCTTAACCTATTTATCTGTGAACCTGCACAGAAAACTATATTCTTCAGCTGCTGGCTTTCATCCTCTAGGCAGTTAAAATATTCTCCAATGGCATTGGTGTGTAATGATCAGGGCTGAATGAGCAAGTGCAGATTTAATATGTGCACACCTACGTACACCAGCTGTCTTTGGGACAACAAACTCAAACCTGTATGCTATATGGCAGATGTCTGCATTGTGCAGCTCCTCATCTTTGTCAGTCAGCGACAGATTCCTGTGGGTGGTCGCTTAGCCTTGTTTCCCTGAAAGCCATTAGCTTTGCCCTTCAGCTAAAATCATGTCTCAGAGTTGGGTGCAAATTCAGATGGTGAGTTGCTTTCAGCATAATGCTTTGCAGTAACATTACTGTGTGTGCACCATAATACTGCCTCATCATAAGAACCACAATGGAATTTTTACAAATCCCTAACTTTGGTTTCCTGTAAGATGGCTGCATGAAAGGACTAACCTCTGTCATTGTATGGGACTTCACATTCTTCGAGAAAGAAATGAACTGGATTGTCTGCCAGAGCTTATCTCAGTCCTTTTCTTCCCATCTCATCCACTTGCTTTCCCATTGCTCTGTTGGTCAGCTTGAAAGCTCACAAGGAAGAGCTGAGACCTCTCACTGCGCACCCTCCTTCCTGGGTTTTCATCTTTCCCTGTTTTTGTATGAAGGTACTTCACCCAGTGGAGCGCACACTGAGCCCTGGACCTTTGTGGTAGTGCAAGATCCATATCTAAAACATAAGATTCGTGAGATCGTAGAAGAAGAAGAAGAAATCAACTACAAAAAAAGGATGGGAGACAGATGGGTTAATGACCTGAAAAGACTGAGGTATGAAAAATTTGGCTAAGGGGTTTGAAGGGAGCTGTGTTTTAGTCTAGGAAAGACTATACTGGGAAGTTTTAGTCATACTTTTTTTTTTTGCATTTTTTTCACTTATTTTCAAGAAGAAAAAAAAACAAAACCAAAACCTTGTTTTAAAAATGTTCTTTTGAGTCTGTGCTCCTTAAACTCTCCCCAGTTTTCTGGTGCTGCTCAGGAGGGCAGCTGTAAATATTTCTCACTTCCTGATCACAGAAAAAGAAGGAAGGTGGGGTCAGAGACTGCCCCAGCCAGAGATTTGCCAGGGTCACTATAATGTGGTCCTTTTGCTAATTTAGGTGGGAAGAAAAGACTCCTGTCTGAGGAAAGTGGAGTTCCCACCCAGCAGGAGCTGAAAAAAAAAATTGCTATCTATACCTTAATTCTGGCTGCCTTGTTCTAAGGGCAAGGTGAGATGCAGCACCCAACTGATACACACAAAAGAAAAACTCACTATGCCTGCGTGCTTCAATTTCTTCAGTCTTACCAGAAGAAGGATGAAATAAGTGACTGAGATGTTCAGCACACTCTTTCCTGTTGCATGGCTTTGTCTTGATTTTCAAGATGATGGGAATCTTACTGAAAGCACCATAGTTTAGAAAACTGAAGTGATAAAAGAAGTTTGTCTTGAATTCTTCTAGTATCCTTTTCCATTTCTTCCTCCCTCTCACTTTTAATATATTTCTAAGATTCATGTTTGGAAAGAAAAACTTAAAAATATATGTAGAATTGTGCTTTGGTGGCTGGTTCATAAAATTGCTTCCAGTAGAAGGGATTATATACTCTCCATCTTGAAAATTTTCCAAGCATTTGGTTCCATCATTATTTTTTTTCTATGTAACCTCTGTTGCCATAACTCTTCTCCCAGTTTTTTCCTGTTGTTTGCCAAACAATGAAGCTCCCAAAGTCATTGGGAGCTTTGCTGCTGACTGAGGTAGCCCCAAGGCTTGTCCCTATGCAAGTGCTGAATTATGCAATATTTAATTGTTCCAAATGCCCTCCAAAGTCTGACTGACTTGCTTAACTTCACACAACGGGAAGAGGTCTACTAAGTCTTGGCTTGTCAAATGAAGCATGTGCACAAAGCTTTATAGGGTTGATTTGCCGTACTTGTTTCATGATGTTATTATTTTTCAGGTGCTTATGCGCTATGTAAATTTATGTGCTATGTAAACAACTAAAAGATAGCATTTCTTATATTTTGAGTGAGAACAGTAGAAAGTACACATTTTCTTATCTAAATCCTACATCATAATTGTATATATTGTCATTAAAAAAATTAGGAACCAAATGAATTCTAACAGGGCTGAAATACCCAGAAATAGAATAACGTTTTTTGCTGTGACAATATATTTAGTTTTACACCTTAGACCAAGAAGTTTTGAACTTTTTTGCCAGCAGTTTTCCCTGCAATCACAAAAAAGTTGACACTGCTGGTAACAAGTGGAGCTGCAAGTCTGCAAAATTCCAGGAATTAAATAATCTTAAGGGCAAATGCTCATGAGGCCAGTTCATAGATAAGAAGTCAAGAACTACCTCCTATTTTTATGCAATTCCACTCTTCAGAGTGAGTGCATCAATTCCTCAGCTGAATCTGTTAAAATTGAGAACTCTATTCAAGCTTTTCCTTTTTTTCCGAAATGTTTCTATTTAAGCTGATAATAGTTAATCCTTTGCAGTAAATGTTCTAAGCTTTAGTGTACTGCTATAATTGTCATGTACCTTTAGTGCCCCTTTGCAGACAGTAAATGTGACTTACGGGAAAGTGAAAAGGTTGCAAAATAAATGTTTTAAGCTTTATTCTTTTGCAGAACAAACTGGATCAAAGAGTACTTGGATACTGCTCCGTATCTGATCCTCATTTTCAAGCAGGTATATGGGCAGCTTCCAAACGGCAAAAAGAAGACCCACTACTACAATGAAATCAGTGTTTCTATTGCCTGTGGTATCCTGCTTGCTGCACTGCAGGTACGTTGACAGAACCAACATACTGGGAGTCAATATATTGGTTTGGATTACATACCAAGACTATTCTGCCCAAATGAGGGTGGAACCCAATTTAGATTTTAAGATTATCAGTCCTCTGGGTTACTCCAGTTCCTGGCAATACGTCTTAGTTTTGAATTTTAAAGTTATTATGCACAGGCCTATGTCTGAGAAGGTGGTTCCTATCCTCAATACTGGTTAACAAGAAGAAAAATGTAATGCAACTTACTTCCAGAGTCGTCACTCTTCTCCTGGCGCAGGCTTCAGCCCCTGTGGTTTCTGCCTCATGCTAAGAGGGCTGACAGGGTCTGCAGACTACCCAAGCATGGCTGTGCAGCGCCACACTGGCCCCTTCTTTTCTGTAATCCCTAAAAAATGGCTTGACCCCAAGTCATTTTTAGTACACAATGCTGGAAAAAAAGATCAGGGATATATTTCACAGAACAGGCTGTACTATTTCAATCAGTCTTTCTGAGGCATTTCTGAAAGTGAACTGATTTCTAAAGCTCAGCATGTTTCACACCAGCCAGTTGGATTTTCTCGGTGGTTTCTCAGTGCTCAGTTCTGCTTGTTGTATCTGATGTACTCACACAAGTGTTTAAATAGTGAAGCTAGTCTGATAGTTAACTTGGCCTGTCAGCAGGATAACAGCAAGGTGCCACCTCTTATATTAGGCCAATTTCCTGGCAGGAACTGCCGTTTCTCCTCCATTCTGTTTTGAGTGACACTTCCCTTCCCGCATTGCTGCTCCTTGGGAGGATCTTCAGGATGGGAAATCTGAGAAGTGAGCAGAGCAGAAGCACGTTGCTGGGGTGTTGCTGCTCTGCAGCTGCACAGTGCTTTCTATTTTCCCTCCATGGAGCTGAGAGCAAAGGGAATGCACAGGGAATGGGGCAGAACCAGTACTGTGTCACTAGCGCCTTAGTCGAAGCACTAGGAGTGACAAGGCTCCACTTTCCCCTGAGCCAGCCCACCATCAGGTGGGATTTCTGAGGCTCTCTACCAGCTGTTAGGCTCCTTAGTGCTGTCTCTTTCCCAGCTCCTAGAAATTAATGGACAATAGTAAAGGACACAGTGCCATGGACTCATAACGTTCAGCACCACCACTATTAGCTGTTCTCCTCTTCAGAAGATCGTAGAGATTACTTAACATGAGAGGCCCATTGCCTGAGCACCTCTCCCTGGCTGACTTCTATATCGCAAAGCCTCCCAAAATCCTTGCATTACATAGAGGGAGAGACTGAAATCCACACGTACAACTCTCAGGAAGCACCTCAGCTCTGTGGTCATATCTTGGATAATGTCAGCTCTTTACTATTTGTCAGATTGTTTAGCTTTTTTATGAGATTTCGTATGAGAGGAGGAGTGATACATACACTTATTTTGGGGTTCTGATGTAAGCCAGAACATTGGCCACTGTGAGAGATGGCGACAGACTCCTGTGACAACTTCTGAGGCAGAGCCTGTCCCCCCTGTCCCCGTGAGGTACAGCTCTTGAGCAGGAACAAATGTTCACAAAGCTGTAAGGCATCTTCCTGCCAGCTGTATGGAGGCAAGAACCGAGACATTTCTCTGTATGAGCCAGATGAACCCCATGGGATGATATTCCAGTGATATCGTCACAACTACCTCCCAACTTCACTGCGGCTGTGCGTCCCCCATTACACTGAGCACTGCCTGCAGGCCCCTGCTGTACAGCATACAGACATGTCAGGCAGAATGTGCTGTTGCTGCGGTGGAGAAATGCTGTACTTCTCTGTAAGCAAAGCAAGCATCTTTTATGGTTCCGTTGAAGCTCTTAGTAAATCAGATGTTCTAAAGCCTGCAGTGGTCAGACGGAGTCTAACGAAGCAGCATTTCTGGGCTAGTCAATAGGAGAATGTGTACAGGTCTGGTGGGAATAACGGATACAAATAGAGAGCACAGACCTCCGTCTCACTCCATTGCTGTCTGTCTTGCTGCAGAATGTGGGTCTGTACACCGTGACCTCCACACCCCTCAACTGTGGCCCCCAACTCCGGGTGCTGCTCCAGCGCCCAGCAAACGAGAAGCTACTCTTGCTGCTCCCCGTTGGCTATCCCAAGAAAGACGCTGCTGTGCCTGCGCTGACCCGAAAGTCACTGGAAGATATCATGGTGGTCATGTGAGCCCAGCACCACGAGGAAGGAGCACATCCCTGCTGCCAGCTAGTAAGCAGCAGCCCGCTGAAGTTGTCACTGCTGTTTCTGTGTATCGCCCTCCTACATCACTGCTGCTCTGGCTGTTTACACCTCTATTTCTTTTAGTGCTAGTAATCTACTAATAGCAGTGAGCAGTCAAGCACTGTGCATTTGACAGGTGCTATTACCAATGAGCCCAGGCAGTTGTTCCAGGGGACACGTACAGTGGCATTTAAATGATCTTCATCACTCGATTTTTCGTATGCATTGTAGGGACAAATCTTTCCTTGAACTGGAATGTATGTTCTCCTTATACTTTTGTGATTACCATTACACAGTTATTTTCACTTCAGAATTTTAATGGAGGTTGTATTAAAAGATATAAAGAGGTCAAACTCAGCTGTCTTAGCTTCATCAGTGTGCGGTATTTAAATGCCCCTTCCCCTTCACTGTGTTCAGTTCTGCGTAGGATGAAGCTATTTTTCTCGTATACAGTAGCATTTTCCCCACTTGATTAACCTCAAAAACCTTGTCTATACCAGGCTTTCTTAAGCTATTGCTGGTACAAGTGTCTTTGGCTGGGGTAGATCTAGTAGGAGCAAGGCATCCAAGTAATTTCCTTGTTACGATTTATTTACACATGTTCCAGGCACAGTTAGATCATATGGCAGCTATCAGTTGTGCCCCCTATATTTGCTGCTTCCACTGGAAGCAGCCCAGAGGGAACTACTATTCTGGTTATCCTGTTTATACCTACAACTATACCAATTTAACACTCTGAAATTTAAACTGCTTTAGAGACCCTGACACGTGAGAGGTGCTTTCACGTCACACCAAATCAGGCATATTTAGGTTTATTTTAAGGCCGCTTCCCACAAAAGCAATGCTCCCTACTAAAAGCCTTGTCTCCGGGCAAGATGTGAATTGGCACCAGTGGGAGTTGCTCACTGGAAGGGTTGATGCTACTGATACCTGCGCTGGCAGAGCCCCCTCGTGGGGTTGCAGTTCCTGCCGGTCTTGCGAGCAGCACAAGATGAAAATACTGAGAGACAGACGTCCTTCCCTGAAGGTGTCTGTAATCTGTAGAATACTTTCCCACCCTGCTCCCTGCTGCATGCAACTTCAGGCAAATTCAGCCAAAGTGGCTTCAGCCTTCCCCGGGGGTTGCTTGAGTTAGCTCGCTGCACCTTGTCTGAAGGCAGTCCTATCTAACATAACCTGTTGTCAGCTAGGCAAGTGGAGGGGATAATATTTTGCAGAGGTACAGCTTTTTGCAGTGTCGATGCCTCTGTCACCCAATGAGAAAAACTATTTTCCTCTTTGGCAGACCATTTTGCTGATATTTAGCAGGCATGGCTCTGTGTTCACCTGTTTCACTAGCCCCGTTTCACATCCTGAGTGGTACAGCAATAGCAGGAAGAATTTCTCATGCAGACCTAGTCTGAAATGAGCTTTTATAACTACAGTAAAATAAAAAAAGAAGTCCTGTGTCTACACGCTTGCAAGGTCTAAAAGCTAGTCAGGGAGGGAGGGATGAGCTGAACCGAGCCAAGGCCGACCGGCTGCAGGTCCCCAGTTGTCAGGAACACATATTAAAGTTGCTGTAGCAAGTTTTCCCTCTGTGCAGATGCTGCTCTGCCATATCAGGCCCCTTTGCAAAGCAGTTCGTACCTGCTGTAAATGTATATAAGCCCCATTACGTTTGTTTTAATTCAGAGTTCACATTGATAGAGGACTGAACCTCTGTTGCTTTGCAGTCTCTCCTATAGCTACAGAAATAAACTGCTTCTGCCTGGCCTCGGTCTGCAAAACAGACGGCATGTTTATTCTGCGACAGCACTCAGAGAATCTTTACCAAATGAATTCAGTTTCAAACAGCAAGAGCTTGCATATATAAGACTATTTCTAGTATGGTTTCATAATTAAAAAACAAAGAACTAAACCACTTCAAAAATACACAAAAAATTGTCACAATAACAAACATTGGTATATACCAATATACCTCTTTATACTAGAGAAGGTTAATGGTGGTTTTTCCCCATGTGTTGATTCCGGAAACTAATATATATATAGTAGCTGAAAAAACCAAGCCCTCATGCCTACTAGATGGGAAAGATTCCATCCAGGAAAGCACTTCTGAAATCACAAAATATAAGTAAAAGAAGCTTTTTTTTTTTTTTCCTCCCATACAAATGCTTATTCAAATGCAAATAATCCAGTAGTATTACAACTGCTGATGATACTGCAGAGTCTCGTATAAATCATGTTAGTGCTCCTGTTGTGACAAGCCTACTTGGAATTGCCACTGTTCTCTAATAAGTGTGCTGTCTTTACTTAAAACACAAATTAAATAAGAATAAATTCTGCCTTTCCATGCAGAACATTATTAAATAAAATTAAGGTTAGCATTTAAATTGTTCTACACTTAACTAGGGATTTTTCCTTTGTTTGGGTGAACAAACAATGTTTTTTCAGGAAGAGAACATTCTGGGAGGAATGTCTCCCACACAACCAGTAGGGATTTAATGTTTATATTTCTCCCCTTGTTATGTTTAAAACCAAGAATAAAAGACTTGACAGGGTTAGCAAAAGATGCTGGAACTTGGCATCTCTCCTCATGATACCTTACATCTCTGAAAGGCTCTGGACTCAGTCCACCCACCTCTTCTAGAAAATGACTGTACCACTCAGATGGGAACAGAGCCCTTTAGAAATCTTAGCTCTAAATACTAGTTTTCTAGAATCCCAGAATAATCAATGTTGGAAGGGACTTCCAGCGTTCATCCTCTCCAAACCTCTGCTCAAAGCAGGTCTAGTTAGATCAGGTTGCTCAAGGTCTTGTCCAGTCAAATCCTGAACAACTCTAAGGATGGAGAGTCCATAACCTCTTCAGGCAACCTGTATGGTATTTGTTCACTTCCATAGTAAAAAAAAGTTTTCCTGCTATCTAACTGTTTCCCATGTTTCAACTTATGTCCATTGCCTCTTGACCTATTGCTGTGCATCTACAACAGAAGTCTGGCTTTGTCTTCTCTGTATCTTCCAATCAGGTAGCTGCAGACAGCAATTAGGTCTCCCCCGAGCCTTCTGTTCTCCAGACTGAACACAGCTCTGTGTGCCCCAGCTCCCTGGCCAGCTTGGTGGCATCTGCTGGACTTGCTCCAGCACGTCACTATCTTTCTTGTACTGAACAGGCCCAAACTGGACACAGTACTCCAGACATGGTCTCACAAGTGCCAAATAGAGAGGAAGGACCACTTCTCTGGACCTGCTTGCTACACTTTTACTAATGCAGCCCAGGATGTGGTTGGCCTTCTTTGCTGCAAGGGCATACTGCTGATTCATGTTCAACATGTTGCCCACCCTGTACCCTGGGGTCCTTTTCTGAAGAGCGGCTTTCAGACAGCTGGCCCCAGCCTGTACAGTGGCACTGGGTTATTCTATTGCAGATGCAGGACTTTGTATTTACTTTTGATGAAGTTCCTATCAGCTCATTTCTGCAGCCTGTTCAAGTCCTTGTGATTAGCATCCTCACTCTCCAGTGTTACAACCACTTCCTGCAATTCGGTATCATCCCCAAACTTGCTAAGAGTGCACTCTGTCCTGTTGTCTTTTGCCCTCACTTCTCTTCAGGTTATGGTAACCCTCCCCAGGCACATCTAGTTTAAAGTCTTCCCTAACAGGTTAAACAAGCCTGTTTCCAAACATACTCTTGCCCTCTCTTTCTCAGATGCATCCCATCCCTGTTCAGTAGGCCTTGTTCAGAGAGTCCTGTAGTCAAAAAACGTGAGCCCTGCCTGTGATACCAGCCACACAGGCAAGTGTTGACCCACTGAAGGACTCCACTTCTGCTCAGGCCTTTCCCCCTGACCAGAGAGGAGACAGCACCTGGGCCGCCATGCCCTTCACCCTGCTCCCAGAGCCACGTGGTCACTCTTGCTTGATATGCTCCCCGTCACTCCTGGCAGCATTAGGGGTGCCCACATGGATAAGTAGCAAGGGCCAGCAGCTCGAGGCGCTGTGCAACATCTATGGTCCTGACCCTGGCAAGCAGCAAACCTCCGGAGACATCAGGCTGGGTCAGCAAGCAGGCTCCAGGGACCATTCTCTCGCCTTTCTCTTTGGTGCAGGCCCTAGGCTTGGGCCCCACTGTATCCTGATGGTCAGGGTACCCGGCACTGTATTTCTGCTGTGGTTGTAGATCTGCAGCTGCAGCAGGCACCCTCCCTCCTGTGGCCAGAAGCCACCAGCTGCCAGCCCTCCCCATGGGTGGGCAGGGGATGTTGGTCTTTGAGAGGCAGGGGAGGATGGAGGCGGGGAAGCATCACCCTGGAGCAGCAGGTGCCTGTGTATGGCTTCCTAGGTCTCTGAAAGGAGTGCTAGTAGCATCGGTAGCATTCACAGGCTAAACCCCAGGTGCCCTAGGGATGCTCAGACAGGCTTGTTACCTCGCAAGAAGGAAACGACCAACGACCAGGGTGAGACAGAGAAGAGTGTTGCCCAAGACCAGACTGTGCTGGGTCTCCCTTTGCTGAGAGGACGGTGTTGGCAGCCTTCATGAGCTAAGTGACTCCCCACCACGCTGGGGGGAACATTTGGGCAGGCTTGTAGTCTCATGAGAGTGGACATGCAGAGATGAGAAGCGTCACCCAGGAGGACGGGATGCCACAGCTTCTTTTTGCTGTGAAGGCAGATCTAGTGGCAGAAGTGCGCAGCACTGCACTGATGGAGTTCACGACCTAAATGTCACGTTCTTGGAGTGGTGTTTGGGTGGGCTCATAGTCCTATCAGAACAGTGATGCTGGGGAAGGAAGCAGCTGCTCTCTGGCTATCTCAGCAAAGATGCCTTGCGGGTGGCCTCAAGTCGAGCCGTTCCCTCTAGCTGTATGATGCAGTGTGTGCCATCTCATCTAATTTTAAAAAAAGAAAAAAATACTTCATCTCTTGATGATCAGACCCTCACTGAGCACTGTGTGGCAGCCTTGGTAGAGCATGCATTGCTCTGAGAAATGGATCTCTCTAGTCACCCTTGCGCCCTTTTGCTAAGGCATGACTTCCTTATGGACAGTTATTGTCCTTGTTCACAATCAACAATTGAATGCCACTGTGTGAAAACATGGGTGTTTTTTGGGGAAAAAAAGCTGCTAACATCGAATAACATTTCTGGGATCTTTCTTCCTTGAACTGTGTGGACAAATTTGTGTGCATTCAAGGACCCTCATTGTCTGAGGTTTGCCAGACAAATGAGCTTGAAATCAGGTGCAACACAGTGGGTTGCATCACAACCCAGATGATTAAAGGAATAAGTATCACATGTTGTTGGAGCTCAAAACCATGGCAAACTGCCCGTTTCCTCCCACTGCATGGATGGCTAAACTGGCGTTGGTTTCAGTATGCCCTTGAATACTGAGCTGTAAGCTATTGCAGCTCACCTGGTGCTTCATTAGCATTCCAGCTGGCCATGAAGTGAGGCAGGGAAGCACTGCTCCTGGAGCAGCAGCATCTTACCCACTCCATCATCTTCCTTTCCAGCCAAGTGAGCCAGAACCCAATTGATTCTGCTAGAAAGTAAACTTTTTTTTTTTAATCTTAGTGATTCAGAGTGCAAAGTCTGAGGACTCTGTTACACTGGTATATATGCCCATCTCCTCTATAGCTTAGAACTCACCTATGTGATCGAGTGTAAGATTCCCATAAGCTAGTTGGGCTGTAGTAACCATTTAAGTGCACTGCTCTCAGCTTGAAGAAAATAGCAGGTTGTTGGTATTTAGCTTCTTTGCAAATAGTTTAAAGCTAAGTGCTGCTACCTTGCATTTGATGGAGATAACTGTGCCCAAGAACAGCTCCTGGGTCTGAGCTGGTGCACAAGGATGTATTAAGCTGTAGTTTATCAGCTGTGTATTTGAGCACTTCTTACCATATGAATTTATGCTAGTATAATAAAAGCAAAGCAACTTCTGGGTGTAAGGAAGTCTTAACATGGTGCTGTGTATCCCGGATGAACGGAAGCATGCAAGCCACAACCTCAGGTTGTGGTTTTGCTCTGACTAAGCTGAAGCACTTCAAAGACCTTTAAACAAGTAGATGTACAGTCAGCATCTGATTGATTTATTTCTTTAATTGCTACATAGATCTCATGGACTCATGAAAAATGAATCTTGAGAAAGCATCCAGCTCGCACTCCAAGGCAGGATCACCTGTACCTGAATGCCAGGTACTGACAGAACATGAATCCACAGCACTAATCCACTGCTCCCAGCAAAACACTTGAAAGAAATAAAAACTCAAAAGCTAATTCTGCCAGCATATAAAAGTGCTAGGAAGGTTTTTTTCCAGAAAGGCTCAGCTTTGGCCTCATGTTGCTGTCACTGATCAGACCTCCATGGACATCATTAGGAAGAGGTTGGCTGCTGTATTGTTTTTGAAGATTTCCACCCACCTGAGCTTAGTCATGTTCTGCTTTTGCAGAACAGACATTGTATTCATGACTCATAACTCTCAAGGCATTTAATTATTTCTTTGGCTAACATTATCAGACATCTAAGAGAGCTATAACCTCTCAGCCAAGTCTTTGCCTATATAGATGGAACTCCCCTATGCTTGTGGAGTGTAAATAATGAGAACACTTAATGGCATGAAAGCTGGGCAACAATTCCATTCAAATTTAAGATGGAAGAGAGTCCTTGAAGCTTGAATCAGCACAGCTGCAAGTTACCAGTAGTTGTGTGTATGTGTGTGTGTAATCACTATTAACCTTAGCTACAAGACTGGAACTGCATTGAACTAGTTCTGGTAGAAACGCAGACAACGAAGGCAGTCCAAGACCCAGGTAACACAGTCTAAGACATGGGAAAACAATACTGATCAGTGAGATGGGTAATGGTAATGACCATAATCTCAAGGCATCAGTTACCAAGTTTTTTGAGACATAGCATCGAGAGGCGAGGTGTTTGAAGGATTTTTAAGAGGAGAACTATAAAGTACTTGGAGCTATTTATGAGGAGCTGTCCTGAGCCTGAGGGTAAGTTCTTGTCTCAAGCCTGAGGGTAAGATATTGTAACTGAGATCACTAGTGACTCAGCTTGAAAGGGTGGGACCAGAGTCGGACAGTTTTGCCCTAGAATGTGACAGTGTTGGTGGAGTTGTCCCGAGGAAAACCTCTTGCAAATACCAATTTCAAAGTATGTCTATTGAGAGTAGGGTAGACACAAGCACAGCTATGGAGACCCATGACAGTCACAGATGTGCTTCAAAGAGAGGATCTGCTTTAACAGACTGACTTATTTTCCATTGAATATGCAGTAGGGACGCTGGTCTGTAGATTATGCACTGGATTTTAATGAAGCTTTTGTGACATTGTTTTTGTAGTGCAAATGGTCCAAATGTCACAAGGCTTTTAGCATTTTCAAAATACTCCTTTAGCTCACTCATAGGACGGCAACAATTCATGCAGCTTGCAGAAGGCTGTCATAGCCAATTCTCTGTGGGACCAACGCCAGGGTACCGCTCTTTGGTAAAGAAAAATATATTCCCTAGCAGCTTGCTGTGAAAGACATCTCTATGAAAGTAGTATTACCAGGTGGAAGGGGTAATAAAAACTTCCTGGTTTTGCCTTCCAGGGACAAATAAGTATGAGATGTGATGTAAGTCTCATGCAGCAACTGTTCCTGGTGATGCGAGGTAATCTATAAAGCTGTTGTGACTTCTGGTTTTGTTTAAGCAATGTACTCAATGTTCATGTGAACGGCTTATTCTCTAACATGGCGACCTAAAAGAACAGCTTTAGAAAGACAGAGCTACAGATTGGTAGCCAGAAAAAAAGAAGGGGGAAAAAAATACTGAACTATGTTTTGTTAAACCTGCAGGAGCCTCTGAGACTGCTGTCCCTGCAACAGACTTACATACCTTGCTGCAATCCCAAGGTCTAGCCAGGGTTGATGATACACAGTACCTGCCTGCATGAAGTTAATGAGGGCCTAATAGCTTCAGTGTGAAAAGCTTTTTGTGGTGGAGAGGAGTTTTGGTGTAGGGATGTGAAAGGTTTTAGCAAGGGTACTTTTGGCATTGTAGCATTAATTAGTAATACTCTGTACTGTTGTGATCACTTCTTTTTCAATCTGAAGATCTTAGGCCGCTTTCGATAATAGCGTACCCTCTGTGTACCAGTAAACTTGTTCTTTGGGTTTTACGACTGAGGAAAACAGAAACAGAGTGAGACAAGCTGCAACTACTAGGCAATGTGTAAGTGTCCACACAAAGGGGTGGAAGAGCTGAGGAGAAGAGCTTTCCTGCACTGTCATAGCAGCGTGGGATTGGGACTGGCCATTCTGTTTGTTCCTGTTTATGAGCTGGGATGCATTAAATTTAGAGCTGACTTAATTTGAGGAGATTATGTGGCTATTGAAAAATGTGTGTCACTCCTGAGATTATGTGTAAAGGCTACTAATGAGTGATGACTTAGCTGCTGCCAAGCAGGACAGTTGCGACACCACTCCTATTTGATATAGGGCCTTTTATTTCTCAGAGTGCTTCTTAGGCTTAATACAATGCAGCAGCACATTCTCTAATTTTGGTCTCCATTTCCCTCTTTTCTGGAAAATGGAGATGAGGCATATGGTGGGAGAAGAATAATTTTAAATTCAGTGAAATATAAATATTTGTCAAAGCAAAAAGGTGGTAAAATCAATAAGCAGAGTGATGGACAGTTATACATGGCTTTATAAATTTAGGTATTAAGTAATCATGTATTTTACACAGTTTTGCAAAATGGTATAAAGTAAGAGCATCCACAACTTTAAACTAGGGTGAATTATCAATTAACTTTAGTAGTAGCTGGTCCTGCAAAGCTAAGAAAAATAAACTTCAAAACGAAGCATTGAAATATTTATAAAACCACTATCTATTTAGAAATCAAAAGCCACTGGAGGTACTGACTCATTTTGATTAACTGCATTTTTGAGAAAGCATGAAAAGAATTGTTATTATTTCCTTTTACTGCTTTGGAGACCAAAGCAGCATATGCAAGTGTAATCACTTGAAAGAGATTTAGGATATGTTTCATGCTGAACTGTATTTATTTCAGACTGCCCTTGAAATGAAAAATTGTATTTCCAAGCTGTCTGCTAGCTAGGATGTCAAGCCAACAAGTGATCATCTGTATGTAGGATTCCAGATTGTGTTTCAGATAAGGGTATGTTACAAGTTGAACAGGGCTTGGTAGCTCATTTCTGTAGCTCACTGAGACCTGAGAGACAAACATGATGCACAAACCTTAAATACATTGCATCTTGAACGTCTCACTTTGCTACAATAGCATCATAAATGAAAGGTGGTCAATAGATGGTACCAGACAGGGAGGTTTCTTCTTGTGACCACTAACTCCGGCTGTGCAGGTATGTGTAAATGTGTATGTATAAAAGGTATATGTATACATATAAAACATAGGTGAAGAATGTGGCCCAGCAGAATCGTTCTTGCCCCGTGTGATATGGATTGGTGCTTCATAAGTGGCTGTATTTTTGCCAGTTTCCCAGGAAGGAAATCTTAGGCAAACACCAAACATTGCTGGTTTTGGAAGGTACGGAATTAAGTCTAGGAAAAAAGCTCTAAGGGAAGAAGGACTCTTAAAAAGTGTCTTGCTTCTTACCAGAAGGTAGGAATGTTTTATATAAGATCACCTTTAACTACTGCTTCTCCCTGCTACCTGGTGCACTTTGAGTGCTTTCATGATGAATGAACAGTGGCAAAATAATAGCTGCTTCTTGTTTATCCATTTTCTCATGTTATCTACCTCAACCCCTTTTCTGTCCTTCATTTCTCATCTGTCACTTGAAACTATATTTTTGCTATAGGTACTTTTTGAGCTTTGAGCACGGTGTTCCTTTTCTTTAATAGAAACACAAAATGTCGCAGTAGCATTAGATACCAACCAAATGGTACTGAACATCTCATGAGTTCGATTACTTCAGGGTTTCGGAAGCTTTAAGGCTACTTGTACTCTGTCTTCAGTAACTGGATTTCAACTTGGCATCCCAGAGCGAGTAACTTGATCTGGTTGCATCCATGCTGTTTGTATGCTCACAGGCCTGAGTTTTCCATGCCCGAAGATCACATTGTCTTGTTACTGATGAGATTCAGAACAGGAGCTGACATGTAAGCAATACGGGTAGGTGTTTTCATTCTAACCTTGAAGCCTGTGTCTCTCTCTCTATAGCTGCTGTTTTGTAATATCAAACAATACCTGATGGAGTATTTACTGTGAAGAGGACCAGAGCTACAGCATGATTCTCCGGTTTTGTGTGCGGGCTCTGGACACAGATCTTAGCCCTTTTGCATTACATAGGGTAGCACTTCATGTCTTATCAGCCTTCACTATGCAGCAGTCTGCCATGTGTGGTTTTAATAATAGAGTAGAAATATCAACTTTTCAAGGCTATGGTCAGCCCACAGAGGTAAATGACTTGGCCTTCCCGTACTTAATAGCACCAAGGTGTAAGCCATTTCTGGATATATCAACTCCATTAGCAGAGCTGGTAAGTTAAGAGTTTCCCATGTGTAACTTATTTCTGTTTAAAGGGTATGTAACTTTACACTTGATGTACATGTGCAGAAATATTTGACAGATATAAGTGTGAGTACTATGCAAAGTGTGTTAAGTTGGCAGAAGAGCTAGGAAAACAGCAAGCACAGGTCAGTAGCAAGATCTCCATTTTTGCGTGCTTATTTTTACTGAGATTTTTTCTCTATGTCGGTACAGCACCTAAGCTCCGTTCAGACATGTAACAAAAAGCGATCCTCACTCCAAAATTTGTGTCTTCCTTTCAGCTGAATATGTTATATTACCTGTTTATAATTAGATGATAAAACACAAGTAGAAGTATGAATGAGGTAATAAACAAAGGTTACAGCAAACTTCTGTCAACTGTTGTCTATTTTAACTGCCAGCAGGAAATCTGGCAGGTACCTCCTTTCCTGCAAATTGAAGTGAGTAACTCTCTCTGTGAATATTACCTTCCCATTTCATTTAGTAAATTGTTGATGAACAAATTGCAAAGTTCAAGAACGTAATTATTCGGAATTGGTAGTGAGTTTCTTTAGCACATAATTGATATTCTGTGGATCATTTGATTAGCAGCTGAAAAGAGTTTGTAATTGATGCTGTAATTAGCTAGCACAGTGCTCACTCCAAATGAGACTGCAGTGTTATAAATTTGGGTAGACCCAATTATCCAGCCAGAATGCAGAGCAATGCAGCTTGACTTCTAACTAACTTACACTGAACAAATGTCTTGTAATAGAAGACTACATGTTCACCTGCAGGAATCAAACATGGAAGACTTGCAACCAGGCCTGGATCAAAAATTGCCTCAGAATTCACTCACTTTTAATTCTGTGCTGCTGTCAGATGTCTGTGGGTTCCCACTTCATGGTTTCACATCTCACTGGGGGGTCAGGGCAGAGTGGGCTAAATGCGATTGATGTATGAAAATCGACACAGACAGTAGCCATGAAGGGTGGAAGACCCTCTGAACAAATGCCTGTTATCTGAGGGATGTTCCTTCAGGGCATGAAGGTCCCTCTTGACTGAAGGCTGTGTATTTTCACTTGCACAATCACGCAGCAGACCTGTCTTGTGGGAGGGACGTTTTTCCCTTCTGCCCCTTAGATACAGGAAAGCAGAGTCCTCCTGTGAGCAGCTGAATGGGGAAATACTATTTTCTGCATGGATTATTCAGAGTCAACCGATGCACTAGGAGACTGCAGGCCAGAATCCCTGCCCAGAGTTAAAATACCTTTTGTAAGAAAAAGTAAATAATGTTTTAAATAATCTTTCTTGTCCTCAGTTGGTTTATGAACTGTGTAACTACCCTGGCACGTCTGTTATGCTCTCCAAGGGCTGGATACATAAATGAAAAAAAAAAAAGTTTTTTTTTAATTGTATGGTTTAGCTCTTCAGAGTAAGTCTAGTCA
Source organism: Gymnogyps californianus (assembly GCF_018139145.2). Taxonomy (NCBI): domain Eukaryota; kingdom Metazoa; phylum Chordata; class Aves; order Accipitriformes; family Cathartidae; genus Gymnogyps; species Gymnogyps californianus. Next base: position 56,126,533 of record NC_059473.1, read on the forward strand.
TAGGGAGTGGGCTTTCCCTTGACCTTTTGTAGATACAATAATCTTTTTATCTCCAGCTGCTTCTAGTTGGCAAGAAAATAAGTGCTCCACTAAATTTACTGCCATTTTTTGTGGCCCGCTAGATGGCACAAGAACACTACGTAGGAACAGAGGACTTTTGCCTGGAAATGAGTTGGCTCATGACGTTCACTTACTCCTCTTACCTTTAACCATATTCGGTTACCCAAACCACAGATCTAGGACTATGCATCTGAGAATTAAAACCTAGAGTTTTGTCTGTGATCCAAAAGGAACCGCACAGAAAGTCAAAATTTGGCATGCGCTTAAACAGCTTAAGTAAATGCAAAAGGGTGAGAGTCACCTCATCCAAGCTCTGATAGGCTTAGATAGGTGGGTTTTTTCTTCACTGTAGAAGGGACCCAGCTTTATCTAGTCACCTAGTCACATATTGCCATGCGTTTTGTAGCAATACAGACACAAAGTTTCATATTAGTCATCCAGCAGACTGTCATGTTCACCAGGTGTCTTTAAATAAGAAAATGGTCACTAATTTCCAGCCATTTCCTTTCATTGAATTCATTCCTTATGTATTTCCCTTCCTCCCCTGTGAGTCTTCATACTTGCATCCAGAAATCTTCAATCCTGGCTAGCCAGCAGCTAAGGCATGGCACGCAGGCACTTTTCTCCCAAGGAGCAGATCCAACTCCAGTCTACTCAAAGGCTCTCACTTGCTCATGTGAAGCACAAGGCATGGTTTGTCCTCTGGGTAAGATGCGTAGGTGTTTAATTTCTGCTGTTTGCCTGAGAGAAGAGGGAGATCATTCCAAAGGAGTTTCTTTCTCTTCAGATATTGATCAGTCATAAGTGAATTATGCAACATAAGACTGAGAAGAGCTGTGGAGAAAAAGCTTTCCCTCCCTCTTCCTCCATCTTGTCTCTGAAGTAAAGCTTCATCTACTCTCTACTTAAGGGATTTTGGAATGAGCTGTGTATGAAAACTAGAACTCTCTCTATTTCCATAAGCAGTGTGAGAATTAAGCCTGGGGCTTTAAATAATTTGGGAAGTAAGTACAAGTCACTTTATAATATGGACTGTGGTGGCCTTAGAAGCCTAATGGGAGCGTAGAAGAGCAAAAAGACCTGGGAGTGAAACACAGATTTGAGGGCATGTCTGTAACGCTATGTTCAGGCTAGGTCTGTTGTTGTTTTACAACAAAGAAATTGCGTACTCGGGGAAGGTAGGCTTGGATTTGCCTGCAGGTGCAGAGGAGTTACTTGCTTGCCCAAGCAGCAAGTCAGAAGCCAACGTCAAATGAAGGAGCATCTGGTGCACTCCCCTTACTGAAGATTCAGCCAGGTAGTTAAGGCACGAGACTGGCACTCCTGCCCATATAATATTGGACAAATCACTTAACATATTTTTTCTCTTTATCTGTCAGTGCATGAACAGTGGGATTTGTGATGATAATCTACAAAGGAAATGAAGGGGAAAAATTACTAGAGCAGCCCATGATAACCTTGATCTGATAATCTCAAATTTGCTGCCTACATCAGTTTTCCAGATTTCATATTCAGCTTATCTGTATTTTGATCATTAATCATGAATGTATTCTTCCCGTAATAGTCGTGGATGCTGAAAGGATACCAGGAAAGTAGGAGACTGAGAAAGAATAGATAAACACTGCAGAAATATTTTAACACTGGACAGACTGGCAGCAGTGAACTTTGTGCACTTGGGGAAAGCAAAGAATGTAGGCTTGAACTTCAAATCCATCTTGGCTGCTGCTTTCAGCATTTCAGTTCCTCCTGAGGAGGATGCCAGGTGTCTACTTGAAAATAGAAAGTGTTCCCACGCAGGGTTTTCTGTCTGTATTCTGTACTCCTGTACTCACAAAGAAGAAAATAACTTCTTACAAAGGCCGGGCACTAGACGGAATACATGGTGAGGTTTTTTTAAAGATGGATTCATACGTATTTAATGAAAGGCTGCTTACTGTTGTTTGTATAATGCTTAGATAAATATGACTGGTTTCTCCCATTAATGTGATTAATTTGTACTTCCTTGCTGTGTAACCTAATGTACGCTGCTTTGCACTTCTGTCACAAGAGGCAATACAGAGCAGTTGATGGAGAAGTTGTAGACTTACACAAAGAGTAAAACACCTTTCATTTTTGCCTTGAAAGAGTTGCTAAAGGGAAAAATTGGAGCAGAGGGAGCACTGATAATTAGACAAGGAAAGGGTCTTATGAATTAATGACCTATGTGGGAGAAAGTGGTTACTGTTTTGCAGATCTGCATTACTCGAGAGAAACAGTTCCACAGCAAAGTTACCGGCTATTCTTTGGCATTTTTGTAAATCGCAGCAATATGAAATTATTAGTTGTACGGCCCCAATACAGAAGCTCCCCATGAATAACTTTCAATTTGGAATTCGGTAGTTTCCAGGAAGCCGTGAACGCACTCCGCGCATCCCAGAGGCCCGGGTGTGTTCACATCAGCTAGCGCCAGTGCAGTGCGGCTCCCTGGGCAGCGCGGGCAGCGACCAGAGTGTCCTCTCAGAGCCGGAGCCCAGAACTGGCATTTGCAGTGCCCTTGGGGCAGCCCCTCTGCATGTTCCCCCTTACTGACTGCACCTGGAGCTGGGGAGCAAGCCCACTTTGGCTAGCATGGCTATGCCTGAAGTGGTTAAAATGAAAGAGGAGAAATCAGAGCGATGCTGAGGACTGCAGGGCTGACCACTGCCTCACCCAGACTAGCCCGTGGCTCTTAATGAGCTTGCGTGTGCTGGGTATCAGGCACCCTATCAAAGCCTGTGGTGGTGCAAGGCGGAAGGAACGAGTTCTCCCATGTGAAGAAAGAAAAGCGTTTGGCTGAAGGAGGAAATAAAGCACTGATCTCACAGTCTTAAGGCTAAACTCCCATGAAAGACTGAAGCGTTGATTATTTTTAGCAGGGGAGAGCCTAGGGGGAGGGCTTGTCAAATAGATTAAACCATTGTTAGGAGCAGAGCAGAATTCTCCTGCAGCACTTTCCTTTCCATCACACCTGCATCCTGATGTGAAATAAGAAGTGCGTGTGTGGCAGGGGGGAAATGTGGAGGAGGGAAAAGCTGCACTTGGAGAGCTGAAGTGGTAGCAGTTAGGGATGGAGTCGCTCTTTCCTGTCACTGCTTTTACACTATTAGCTTCTCTTATGCTGATTTCTTTCTGTTAATCCCCAGGATAGCCTCTGAGGGTTGTTTATCATCCTGGGGCAAAATGTTCCAGCCTCCTCTCACCACTCTTTCTTCCTGCACGCAGTGGTGCTGATATGTCTAAGTGTCCAGAAGAGCCTGAGGACAGAGTGGGAGGACGTTTTCTCCTTTTTGTAAGCTCTCTGGGCCCATTACTCTTGCTCAGCACTGTTCTAGTTCCCCCTGCTTTCTCCCAGGCATCCAGGCTGTGAGAAGCAGCACTGTCATGCTGCAGCAAACAAGATGCTGCAACAGCTGCCGGGGCATTCATCCACAGTGGGCCAGGTGCTGTCTAACCTTCCCTTTTGGAACACATGTTTAAACATTGTTCAAAGCAGTCTGGTCACTGTGGGATGGCATGGGTGGGTTGGGCAGGACAGGGTATTATTCAAAGCTGCCCTTTGCTGGCTAGGTTTTACTAATTTCCTGGCTCTGCTGCATGACTTATCTCCCAGACAGAAGGAAAAGAAGGCTGGGAGAGCATGTTTGCCCCAGAGAGAGAAGGTATTTGGGAGGGCAGCTGGAGCGTCAGCCAGGTGTTGTGGCAACAGAAGCTGGCTCTTTTTATCTGGAGCAAGAGTGTGAATATGAGAGGTGCCTTCAGAGACTGGGAATTATGGTCTGACCCAGTTTGAGTCTCTCTCCTCTGCTGCACTTCTATTCAGTTGTTTAGCTCACAGCCATTTACAGAAGAAAATCTTTTAGGTGGCAGTCCTTCACAGAAGACTTCTGTGATTCTTTAGTCCTGGTACCATGCCCTAGGGTATTGCCCTACAAGTCCTCTGGCTTAGGGTCTTTGAGTCTAGAAGAGGAGGCTTGTACATAAAACAGCACTATATATTTCCTAAGAACTAAACTTTGCCGCAGAGGAACTGAAGAAATAGAAAAGCAGATAATCCATGTACAGACCTGTCGTCTTTAGAACCCTACCAGCTCAAAAGTGGAGGGCACTGGGACCCCCAACTGTGAGTGAAGGGAAGGTGGGACCGAAGCCTGTCTATCTTAACAGTCTTTCTGAATACTTTAGGAAATGTTCCTTTAAACCTACTCAGATGGTCTCTCTTCCACAAGTTCTTCCTTCTTACATAACAAATTAGCCTGACTTCAGGAAGCTCTTGTACAGTCGCATGAAAAGTTTCTTGCCTTGTCCTAGAGTATTCCCCCACCTACTTTATAATCTGAAAGGAGAGATGAGACCCCCTCCAGAGCCTCTGAAGTGCCTCCTGAAGGGCCCAGTGGTCCTAAGTGGTACCCTCTCCAGAAAGGGTAGGTAAATGGCTGAGCTGTATGAAACTCGACTGTGTTCTTCCCTGCCTGATGCAGGCAGCCTGTTTTTCAGTTTAACCCTGTGTTTTTACACAGTAAATTACCTTCCAGTAATGAAACAAACATTTAAAAGATTACGTATACAATTACAGGCATCTCCAAATCTGTCGCAGATGTCCTTGGGGTTTTACATGCCTAAGGGAAAGCCTTGGCTTTTAAAGATGGAAGAAGCAGAAAAGATGAAAGGGAAGAGGCTAGTTGCTTTCACAGAAATATGGGAATTATCAGACTGAGCCAGACTTAGACTGTGTCATCTGGCTTGGATACATTGAGTGCAGAAGGGGGCTCTAATTATCACTATTTGCACCCACTGGTGGAGTACATGCCTTCAATCATGTAGGCTGCTGGTGTCTGCACAGCTGAACCGTCTCCCTTTGGAGCTCGCATCCCTGCAAGCAGAACTAGAACTTAATTACTCTGGCTGTTCCTCCTGGGAAGGGATCCACACACTGACGTCTGATATCAGCCCGCACTAAAGGAGGAGCAGAGAAAGAGGAGCTGTTGCATTACTGTGGAACAGCTGCATTTCGGGATCAGTGCCAAAAGTGGGGGAGGAAAACTTCTGGAGGCCTGAAGAGATAGAGAAAGGCAGATCCCTCCAGGCCTGAGGCTTCAAGAGACATACGCCGTGTGTGGGCAGGAGCTGGGACACTGTGTGGGAAAGATTTGCTGTTTCAGTAGAAGGGGAGTTCCCTCCTGGGTCTTCATGCAAACTGCTTCCCCTAAATCCCAGGCTTTATCACAGATCTAGGCTAGTACTCTGGGATGGGCTGCAGAGCTACAGCCTCCACCCCTTTCCACCCCCTGGCACCAGATACTGGTAACGTCTGGATTTAAAGATGAATTGCTTTTGGCACAGAGGGTCTCGGAGCTGAAACCAGCAGTGGGGCTGTCCAACCCCCTCCTTGGCATCGTGAGGCAGCACAGTATAGGAAGCTTATGCTCAGGGTGCAGAACTTGGCAAGTCTGTGTAATGCAGCTGCCACAGCTCTCAACCTTGCATGGCTTACGCTTTGTTGGGTGCAAGACGAGGGCGTTCCAGCAGGGCAGGCGAACGTAGGGTTCAGTAATACTGGCAGCCAGAAATTTTTCTCAAAGAGCTGGCTGCTTACTATGAAATGTTGAGCATAAAGACCATGTATTGTTTTTACCTCTGGGTGTTTGATATCAGAAAAGCACTTTGCACCTCTGCAGACATGCCTGTGCTTCCAGTGACTTCATTTGGAAGTGTCCAGCCACACCTGGGGCGAGCTGTAAAGTGCAAGTCGGGATGACAGCATCTTTTGTGAACACAACAGGATTTCCTGGGATTATGTTTGAATGCTTGGCCCTCTTGGGGAGAGGGAGAACGTATTTGGTCTCTGACAAAACCATGAGAAGGCTTTCCATATTATGTAATTTATAAGGCTGCTGGGTATCATCGAGCCAGCAACCTGCTTCAAATTGAATGATTTAAGGATATCCACGTGGTTCTGTTGAATAAATCCAAATTGCATGGGATACCGTTATATTAAAATCTTTAGTCAGTCTAAGCCATGTTTCTGTCATTCTTTTTTTTGTAAGCATAAAAAAATGTAGTGCAAACCAGCTAGCTATGTGTTAGTTGCAGGAATGTGTCATAGGATTATGTTGTGACCGATCTAAGTGCTTTTTCAGTGGCTCACAGCTTTCTGGTATATTATCCATAAAGCTTTCTTCCTTTTTTGTATTTAAAATTTGTTCTGACTGTCTGAACAGGGCAGAATAAATACATCTTAATGAACACTGTAATGAATATGAAGCTACTTTGGCAAACCAATTTAATTATCATGAATCTCATTGTTAGTTGAATATATTAAATAATTAGTGTGTGTCCTCTTTGAGGGCAAATGCTTCCCTTGAAATTAAAGCCATATTTTGTGAGCATAATGCTTAGCTCTTGTTGAGTGGCGGTGGACCAGGTAAACCATGCTGTTCTAGCCCTATTTGGTGATAAGTATAAGCTTTCTAACGTACACTTAAAGCGTAATATCTGCAAATAATGTGTGTAGCTTCAAAATAAGCTTTGGTAAGCAGTCAATCTGGCAGCATTTGATTGGACTGTCAGTAAAGTGCAAGCAGGAAAGGACACGCTGTTTTGAATTTGCCCTGTCTGTTGGTGGAAATAGTCCTTGTGGTATTTGTCCAGTTGTGTTACTGAATCCAATCACTGCAACAACTCACAGACATTTTCATCAGTTGGCACCAATGCATATAATTTCTGAAATTCTGAGAAGGGGTTTTAGGAAAATATGTTTTAAAGAATAAATCTCACTTGGAGCAGTGATTCTGGTTCCAGTGCATTGTGGCATAGCTGTTTGTTAGTATCACGCTGAAGTCCATGCTGATAGGGATCAGGAGCTAGGAGATAATCAGTATCTGTAGCATTGCCTATAATATTGGAAATCTGTCCTCCCTAGCATATACACTGTCCAAGGCAGTCGGTTTTGATCTCCTAAGGTTAATCTGCTTCTATAGCGGAGGGACTGAAGTTTCCCAAGGATGGGGTTCAAGTGGTTCTTTGTTTTAAGCAGCCATCAGATTTCAGCAAACATCAGAGAATTTTGGGGCAGCAGACAGCTCCTTTCCTGTCTGAGCTGTATCTTTTATGGCATGGGATGCTAGAGATATAATCTTCTTTTCCAATGTAGTGAAAGGAAGTATATCTTGGTCAAGATTAGTATTGGCAGGAGATAACATTTGCTTGAGAATGAAGGTGTATTGTTCTAGCACAATATACTGTAATTTAAATCATTCACTATGCAATTTCTTCTGTGGATCCAGTCTGTAAACTAAACCAGAAACTGGCATTTTAGCTGGGTGCATTCCGTTTCAAAGTACGGAATACTGCACATAACATCAGCAAGAATTCTCATTTTCTTGCATCACGTAATTTTCATAAGTAGTGGCTCTACACCTCTTTCCTTCTCCATCTGAATAATGTCTCTGACTTTCTCTCTGTCACTCTGGAAAAATACTGTAATAGCGTCATGTTTGATATACTTGTCTCAGCTTACCTGGTTTCACTATGCTATTGCTAGGCGGATGAATGAGTTAAAGTTTTGTCTTCTTCTGAGAGAGAAGCTGTCTGAGGGTACTTGAAGCTCACTGATGCAGATTGTGAAGAAAGAAAGGTGAATGAGCTTCTTCCGAGGGCTGTGTTAGCAGTCTCCGTTGAACACTGGAGTAAGGACCAAGAGGACATGAAAAGCAGAAGGCACAAAGAAAGGGGGTTCAGAAGAAAACTGAAGGAGATGGAGTTTGCCAGAGGTGTGATGATATTCAGACCTCCTTCCTCTGTTTCCTAAAGGATTCTGTAGGAAGTGCTTCACACTGACAAGAGGCACATGACAGAATGGCAATAGAAGGCCTTTTCTTTGTACCTAGATGTTCACTGAAGGGTAGTTTCCTTCCCTGAAAGCATCTTGTTTAGCTGTACCAGATTAATCGTTGTCAGTCTTGCCTTAAGGGGTTATGCCCTTCCTCACTGTAGGTTTAAACTTGTCTTGGGTATGGTGACATGATAGCAGAGTACTGTGAATTTGAAGCACATCTGTGATGTGCAGAAGTAGGCATCTGAACATGGGCTTTGGAGTCAATAGAAGACATGCCTCTCAGGGCACAGGGAAGCTGGCCAGGATCCCTGCTTTTACTCCTGCCTGGGAACCCCTGATCTTACTGCAGAGAAAAGGAATGCTTGTCTCCCTTCAGGTAAGATGACTGCCACTCAGTCCTGCCTTCCTGGCATGGGACCATGGAGGCCAACTTCTCTTTCAGCCTGTGCAAGTAGTGATTCTGCTTGTTTGCTTCTCCAACCCATCCTGGCAGAAAGGGAGTAGAAAAGTAGCAAAATAGGCTAAAGAGAGCAGTGCAAAATGAAGACAACTGAGAATGAGCAGTTTTAGTGTGAATTTTAATAAAATTCTTTGCCCTTCCTAGCATTTAAGAGTAGCATTTGCTAATATTTTAGTTTTCATGAATCGCCTGCAGTACACGACTGCTATGTCTCCTTGTGTACTTCTCAACTGAAAATACCTCTTTGAGGAAAGTGTTGTATGAATGCAGGTTGCTTCAGTGCGAAATCATGAATGGTCCTGTTTGCAAAAGGACCTTTCTATCTATGCTTTTTGTCCCCTTCTCCTCCAAGTTTTTCAAGTGTAGGTTTCTCTTTCACCCCCATTTGCTGCCCATTTACCTCTTCCACTATATTTTCCAATGCCTCATTTGTTCTTAGTGCAACACAACTTGGATCAGGTGATTCACATATATGCTTCCCCTGCTGAATAACCAACACGAGGCAGGAAAATCTAACCCCTGCCTAGTGACTGCTTGTTTCCTACTTTGCCTTTTTCAGAGTGGGTTTAAGTCTGGATTTTAATGGAGAGAATGCAGAGGGGTTATGCAGTGCCACCAAATTGAATGCCGCCTCTGCTCAGTTTTTGTGCAGGCTTCTAAGAGTGTTAGAAAACAATATGAGGAGACAGAAACCTAGAGTGTTTAGCCATATTTAGAGGTTTTCCTTTAGATCTGTATATCACTGTCATAGTCCACATCATTAACAGACTGCAAACCTGGGTCTGCCTTTTTTTGAACCAAGGCTTAGCAGTGTTTTGTTTGTTTCCTGTGGTGACATTTGAGGAATTTATTACGTATGGCTGCACCATCTGAAAAAGATGCCAAGGCAAAAGTGGACTTCATGTGTCACAAAGTCCATGGGCATCTATGTAATGTGGATTGCCCCACACATCACTGTTCTGCTTAGTGCATGGTACAATAGATTTTCCAAGTAACGATTTTGTGACGGTATAGCCTAAGGATAAACCAAAATTGGAGGACTGGGGAGTGAGTCCCAGGCCTTGTGTAAGGAACTGTGCCCAAGCTGTGTCCTGACTCCATTCATGAACCAGCTTCCACCTCTTCCTCCCCACCCCCAGGCTCCCAAGTTTCCAGAAATAAGAAACCCAAGCGCATAGGCCTGAACAGAGTTTCGCTGTGTTGTAGTCAGGCAGTCAGGAAATCAAGACTATAGGACATGCCAAGGGAAGCACCCACCCCACAGGCTAGATGTGGAAGCTATATATTTTTTGCAAGAGGAGTTGTCCCTCCAAGTAATTCTTTATTCCAGAAATCAGAAACCTCAGGTGCCTTCTGACTGGCACTCAGCAGGGTTTGGGTAAGGTCAAAAGATAGGAGCTGCTGTGCCTTCAAGGAGATGTCTGTGACTCCCAGGGATTCTCTGCTCCCTCTTACATCTTCAGTGGAGGTGCCTGTTGTGCACAGAGGCAATGTACAGCTTTGTGCATATGGGAGTCAGGAGCCTTTCACCTCTTTGAGAAGCAGTATGTGGTTTATCTCTAGTTTGGTAGGAAAAAAAAAATTCTGGCATGCCTTTCTGGAAAGGTTGCGGGGCCCTGACCTCCTTTGACCTGATTTAATTGAGGATTTTGCCAAGCTTATTACATGTGATGTTCTTTGGCAGCACTGAGTGAACAAAGCAGGCTGATCACAAATTATCATTTACACGTGCACAGAATGAAACATAAAAATAGCTCTTTAAAAAAAATAATTTCCTTTTCAGTGACATATAATAACCTTCCTTTAGTAGCCTGTCATAGACCTCAAGATCTGTGTGACAAGTCATCTCAGCTTCCTCAGTTTTATGTCTTCCCAGACACATTACTAATGTGAGGTTGAATAATGCAAAAAACGCACATCTGAATATTAATTTTTTTTTTTAAACTACATCACTGGTTCTGTAGATGTGCCCATTTTGTGTCTGCTACCAGGAATGTCAGCCAATGTTTACTGATGCACCTGCTTATCAAAAACACCTTTTACGTATTCCCACATAAGTATTTCAGGCAAAAAATATCAGTTATGTACACAAAGCGTTTGCTTTGGAAGTGCTTACATAGTCATCAAATCGGGGGTGAAAATGAAGAGCAGAAAATAAAACTTACTTGACCAGTGACACTGAAACACTACAGCTTGAATTGCAAGCATCTGTTCCGACTCCATAAAATAGGATATTTAAAAAAAAAAATTGAATACATTTGAATAGCAAATACCTAAAACTTCCTGATCTGCTCATAATCTGGCAGAAAATAAAGTTCATCAGCTCTGGGCAGAAATCAGGCTGAAGAGGTTTAATTTTTTTATCCTATTCAAAGATGAATGTGCAGTTGGTGAATGTAAACAGTTCGATACCACAGCCAAGAGGAGCCAGTGAGAATGTAGTGATGTTCCAGCAGCAGCACTGCCACTGATGGAGAGAAACAGCAGGATGCAACATATACCAAATGCACCATCAAATTGGCAGTAAATAGCGTCTATAGGACTGATTCTGGGGCATGCTGGGGGAACATCTATCACATATAAACAAAGCTCTCCGCGAGTATTAAACCTCAGGTTGTTGGTCTGACAGCTACTTGCGGTACAGCACATTTCATGGTGTGAATGAGTGAGACAACAGGATAGGTTAAAAAGGAATGACAGAAGAAATTACAACGCTTCCTTACAGTTTCTAGGCAAAATGTTATTTTTTCAGAACATTATTCATTAAGTGAAAAGGCTGTTCCACACTCTGAGAAGTAATATTTCAAACTTCTCAATGAAAAAGAAAAACCACATTACACAGGAACAGACCTTGGTTTTATTTGAAGAAGCAGTCCAGAAATTCTCCTGTTGTAGCTCATCACCTCCTTGATGACAGGTATATGTCTGGGTTTAGGACCGTCAATAAGAAAGCAAGTTCCTTGGGTAACATTGTTCATGAGCAATTTTTATTGTCCTCATAAAAATCAAGAGGTGATAAAGTCTCCCAGTGACTCTCCTACCATTAACAGTCTCCCTTTCTTTGTCCTCAAAAGGTTACAGCAAACTGGTTGTCATTGAGTTGTATTCTTTTTGTCAGCTTTTAGTTAGAAGCTGTGAAAATAGGACAATAGGAAGAATGTGAAGTTTTACAGCTAGAATAGCAGTAAGAGTCACTATTTTACAAACTAAATTTAAAGAAACATTCTTGTCCTGTATTCTAAGGTATGCATCTTTCAAGACTGAAGAGCTCTGAGTTAAGACAAAGGATTTTAAAATTGGGGTTTTTTAGAGTAAAACATTGTGGAAAGGTCTGCTGAAGATCCTATCTCTCAATTAGTTACAAGCCAGCTGCAAAATACAGGCCTGAGCAGTAACCTTCATTTTACTATACAGCTATTGACTTTCAAACCTGAGAGAAGGTGGGAGGAAGGAAAGCATCAAAGAAGAGTTATTTTCTGTGTTTGAAAGCTAATGAGACTACAGATTTTCACCTTTACAAAATGTTATTAGCTACCAGAATGAATAACTTGCCAAATCTGTGGAAGAAAAAACACTGATGACTTAACAGCTCTTGAATCTTAGGGGTCATTCCAGGATTGGCTTTAGTTTTGTTGTTCAAGAGGTGTCTACATCTGACCTACGGTAACTGCGTACTGTAAGTTGACATCAGTGGCATTCTTAAGCGCCAGGAAAGGAGACTAAACAATAATTAATGGGCTGCCAAAATTACTAAAGACTGATATGGGAGCTGGCTGCTTTTCCTTTGCCTCACCTTCTTTTTTCTGCCCTCTCCTGTTTTCTGTTTTGCTATTTCACGTTCATGTTATAGAAAGAAACAGGTAAAGGATCACTTTTTATCTAGCATCAATGTAAGATCCAAAAGAGATATGGAAACAGGCAATTTCCTGTGAATATGAGGCTTATGCATTGCCCATCAATCTCTGCAATTTCACCAATAAATTCTAAATTTTAACCAAATTAATGGGTAGTAGAAGTTTCAAAGACGGTAAGTTCCTAAAAATGTCATGAAAATTCATTGTGAGAAAGAAGACAAAGGGAAAGTTTGAGTTCAGTCTGTATCTTACCTGTGCGATCTGCAAGTGTTGCTGTCAGCACTCATGTTCTAAATCAGCCGTGACCTGTGCTGCCTCTTGCCCAGTCAAACAGGTAACATGTATGGCAGGGAAATGGAAGTATTGTGAAAGTCAGGGCAAGGGCAGGGAGTATGGGATACTGAGAAACTAGGGCGATTACTGTGGAAGAGATTTTTGAGACATAAGAGCAATCTGACGGTGCAGTGGGAGCTTTGGTTAGTATGATGGGGAGGTAAAAGTCTTTTAGTGGCTACAAGGATATGTGGAAGACATGAGAGCCTTGTGGTAGCAGGGTTCATGGATAAATGGTTCCTCTCCAGCAGTGCTGTCTGGATAGCAGCTTGGATATGCAATACAATTTACTTTTTTGCACGTTTCCCCCCTTAGCCACCCCCTCCCCTTTTCTTTTCTCTCCCCTCTCTGCTTGACAAGCTTCCTCACTTACATCAGTGCCAAGGTAGTCATAAGTCAGCTGAGAAACGAGGAATGACTAACTTCCTTCCCCTTGGGGCATTAGCACGCTGCTGCTATGAAATACTTAGGTCACCTGTCTTCCCAGCAAGAGCAGCAGCAAGTACACAGCGTAATCCAACAACTTCAGTGTGTCTCTTCCCTTTGGAAGAGCCACTACAGTGGCTACAGGGTTGGGTTTTTTAATACTCTTGGTGAGTTCCGCTGATTTTTACCTGTAGGAATTTTTTTTCAAGTAAATTTTTCTCAAAAGCTTCACGTTTTCAGATATCTCTATAGAACCCTATATTGTTTCTGAAACACTGCAACACTTCTGAGCTGACAATTGCAAAGAAATTAGATATCAGCAGCTCTAAAACGGAACCATATGAAAGTATAAAAACAAAATAAAATATGGAATCACAGAGGAATTCTAAAGCAAAGTGAAAGGAGAGTTCAGAACAGCGCACAGGACCACAGCAAGGCTGATAAATGTAAGAAATGTAGGTTACAGAGCAAGCCTGGCCATGAAATTGCATGGCCCATCTTGGAGATGTCAGTTTGTCATTCTGCGCCTAATTTCACCTAGTTAGGAAAGAGGCTAGTACTCCTGTCTTCAGAAATGCAGTGTTGCTGATTTAGCTCATCTTTTCAGTGCATTTTGTGATGCATAGCTAGAAGGCACTGTAGAAATGTAAATGACTGTTTGGGAAGTAGTACAGTTCTGTTATGATCCGTTCAGCTCCCGGGAAAGAGTATACGGAGGTGTCTAAGAGAAAATGGAGTTCATGTCAGCAGTTGGATGAAACAAACAAAGAAGATGATGGCAGAGATGGATGAGGAGAAGAGGAAAGTACGCAAGGCATAAAGAAAAACATGGGTGAGTGACATCTGACTGAGAAAAAGAAGTTGGAGATGAATGAGGGAGGGCAGTACACAAATGGAAGGGTTGTACTCCCACCAGCAGTACTGTCTACCTGTCCTTGGTGGAATGCAAAGGAGAAGCTGCATCTGAATGCAGAGATGGTGCCAGCCCTTGTCAGAGAGAGAAGGCTCAAAGTTCATCAGCCATTGGCACCATGTGTGCTCCTCGGCTGACATGCAGCTGATTTGCTCTGAAACAGAAGCAAATTGTTTTACAGCCTTAGGCTACTCCTATAACACAGTGAACTTGATGCAAGTCTGTTACGGCATTGCCAAGCTGGAGCAAGTAAGTAATAGCACTTGTTTTCCTGCCTCTGTAAACTCATCCTGCTTTCCTTCTCCGACTTCCCCAGTAGAAACACGGTAATTAAAAAATGGGCCTAAACTGCAGCCATTGAGATTCATGTCAGACCTTAAGAAAATTTCCTGAGTGTAAGCCTAGGTGATTTAGAGAGATCACCTTTCCTTGACTGCAGGTGTTTTAAGAACATGTTAACAGCATGTAAATTAAAAAGGGATTGAAGGCTGGGGCTTTAACACCAATGCCACAGGAGGACAAGCCAGTACAAGATCAGGCAGGTGTGGAAGCAAAATCAAAGGGATGTCAGACTGATTAAGAATAAACCACATCAGAAGTGCAACTGGTGAGAGACTTACTCATTCAGAGTCAAATAAGGTAGGGAATATGGTATTCCTTTACACCGTCTCTTGGGGAGATTTTTGTGACCAGGTTAAGAATGGAAGAAGGTCCAGTATGATAGGCTGTGGTCATCAGAGGAAAGATGAAGACTGGACTTATCCAGGCTAAACGGGAACAGATATGGGGATGTCTAGTGGCCGGGGATCTGTAGTTCACTCTTTTATAGCATATGTTCTTTTTTTTTTAATTTCTCCTTTGCCTCTACTGTGGGAAGTGTCTTAACTATAGCTGTGGACTAGCTTATATTTGTATTATCCTGTTTCATCATATTCCATAGAGGGCTGTGTTGTCTCCACGTTTTTTGGTATGGAGAACACTTCTATTTGCTGGGCTGGCAGCTGCTGTGTAAGCTTTTCAGTCCTTTTTAATCAATCTGCCTTCTGTAGCAAGCTGCTGTGAAGTAGTTCTTTGGGGCTTATTATCCAGGCTCCTTTACCACACTTGAGAAGGAACAAGAGGTACTGAAGAGGGCCCCAGGGGATATCCCCTGCCTAATGAAACTCTGCTGTGCCTGTAAAGCCACAGTGCCAAGAGGAGGATGGAGGGGTCACGGCTGGGATGTGTTGTGTTCGGGCTGATAGCACATGAGAACGGATCAGAGCAGCCATGAAACTGCTTTGCATGGCACTGGAAGTCAAGTCAGCTCTGAGTGATACCAGGAAACAGAAGGATAAGGATGCTGAAAGCTTCCTTTACCTTCTCACTTACACAGGCTGCAGTGCTGAAGTCACTGACAACTGAAAGAGCAGTAACTGGAAAGAGGAAGGAAAAAGACCAATATCTCTGCTTTTGGTTGGGGTTTCCTCTGATTCCAAGGAATCTGACCTTAAGAAGCATGCCAGGGCAGAGAGGCAGGGCTCTTCACAAGCAGCAGCCACCCTGATTGACAGAAGGAAATGAGATCATATGCCTTTGTATCCCAGTGGATGGAGGTAACTTAACCAGATACTGCAGATTTAGAGTGAAGAGCTGTCTGACAGAGATTTTGAATGAGTCTATCTTTAACCCCCTTGCTTGGCAGATGTGGGAGCAACAAAGATCCTCACTTTTACAACGGAAAAATAATTCTTCACTGTTCTGCTTTGTGGTTGTTGCATGCTGATTGGGAACCTGCTGAGAACAAGTGATACAATATAAGGCTCTTTTCTCCTCCCTCATTAACTGAATCATCTTAGTTAAGTGCAGGAAATAGTAGGAAACAAGCAGTTATAATAAATGCTGAAGCTTCAAACCCAACCCAAACCTCTCCATAGACTGGAGACCCATGCTACTGTTCCAGGTTTTTACTTCAATAAAACTCCGGGGATTTGGACTCATTAAACATGCTAATCCCAGGATTACTTTTTAATTGCAGTTTTTAACTCACCTGTTCTGCTACATGTTGCTCTATTAAAGCTGTGCTCACAGGGAAAAGTATGAGAAAAGGAACCAAGGGAGATTTGTTTCTGTGGTCTCAGGGTGTGGTGCAGTTGCTGCCGGGAGCTTTTTCACCGGTTTAAGTATCTTGTGAAAGCGTGACTCCGGACTGAAACAGTTACATCTGAACAGACTAGGATGTGAACGTCCTTATGAAGATACAGAGGTGCTCTTACAGGTACAGTGTGTTCTCACAGCTCGCTGCATCAGTATGAAGCGTGCAGAGAGGCACACCAGCTGTGCACAGCTGCACCGTGTTCAGCAGCAAAGCATTTGAATATGAACATGGCTTTCACTTTGGTCTCAGTCCTTTCCCTCTCTCCTTGGTGAAGGAATAAATCTACATCGTTGCTGTTTATGTGATACAAGTGGGTGAGAATTAGCAGTTTGGGATTACTGGTTTGGGTTGTTAACTTGGGTTCATGAATAAACAGAATGACTAGTGCCAGGGAACCGTGCACTAATTACCCTTGAGCTTTGCTGATGAAAGAATGATAGAGAAACAGCAAATATACCAACAGCTTTGACTATTGTTTTATTATTAATAGTATTGCTAAAAGGAGCAAAAGTGGAAAAAACTGCTTTTCCTGTCTGACTCTGGACTGTGCATGGAGCTGCAGTTCAGGGCATCTCCTCTAGAGAGTGAACGACAGATGTGGTGTTGTTACTATTTTTTGTCGTCGTCATTGCAGCTACTGAAAAGGTACTTCTGGTTCCCCTGTGGAGGGAACAGATCCCACTCTGATGCCTTTTGCCCTGGACATCCACTCGGCTTCCACAAAACTGGTAACTGTGGAGGTTCATCTTGATGCCAGCTGTGGTAATGAAGCAGTTAAGAGAGACCTGCAGAAAACCCAAGAGAAATGCACTGATTAAACACTTTAGTTATCTTCTACTGTTCTTCTTGCCTGCTCTTTTTCACCTTCTTCCGGCCTTGGCAGTATGTGCTCTCGTGTTTTTTTGAAAAAGCTGGATGGGAAATTAGTAAACACTTTATTTGGTTCAACACATGTTAAGGAAGTGGAAACAGCTGGGGGCCAAAGGGAGAATGTGGCTGGCAAGGCAGGTTGTTATTTTTATACAGAGCTGTTCAGTTAGGTCTCTTTGTGCAGAGATGACACTCCACTTGGCCCAGTTTTATCCCAGTGCCTCCCACTAGTCCTCTTGCCTTCAAGCATTTTGTCTTAGCAGTTCGCACACCTGCATGTTTACACCCTGTGATCCATTGCACAACAGCTTCTCCTTATCTCTCCCTTTCCTCAGCGCCTTTCTCTTCCTTTTCCTTTCCTACAGCTGTTGCCTTTGGTGCACACCCCTACAGATACCAGGGGCGATGGGAGAGGTCTGGCCCAGCTTTGTCTGTTGCCTTCCCAGCCCTTCCTCTTTCAGAGGGCGAAAGAGCCTAGGGTGAAAGCTGGTCTGAAGGAAAAGAGCCAGCCAACCTCTGCCAAGTTTGAAGAGACAAACCAAGCGCGAGTTGAGAGGAAATTATTAGGTGGGGGAGAGCATGGGATGTCCATGGTGCCCAGGAAAATGGTCTCACTCAAGTAATTTGCATGAAGTCATAATGAGACAGGATTGAAAACTTAAGTTTTATGTTTATATATATTCTACTCTATATTATTATCTGTAATTATACTTATATATTACATTATTATATATTCTAGAGTGATAGGTGACAGAGCAGAAACTCATAATCACCTGTCTTGTGGCAGGGGAAAGCCCTGAGTTTTTTCCATTAGGAAAACAGAGATGTTACTCTTTAGATGAGAAGAAAGTGATGTAGTAAGTGATGCTGTATCAAGGCAAAGAATAAAATTATCTCCTCTCTTTTTCCTACACTTTCCCTGTATGTTTTAAAAATTACCTTCGACTCTATTGCCACTTATTTCCAGTAATGGATTCAGCCGAGCAAACTGGCACGTTTTTGCCTGTCACATGGAGATCTCGCATAACGTAGGTTAAGCAAACAGATATTCTTGGGCCTTGATTATACCGAGGCCACTTAATATGGCTAGAGGGATCGCTCTTGCTGTTTTTATTCAAACATCAAAGACCAAGGCCACTCTGTTATTTCTTCCTGGTTTGCTAAGGAAAGTGACTTAACTGCAGAGCTCTTATTGCTGTTTTATTACTGTTGTGTACGAAGCCTTATAAATTCCTGGGAGCTGAAAAACACTTCCAAGCAAAACATAATTTTGATTCTTGGCTTCTGTGTGAGAGTTTTGTAGCCTAATTCCTATGTCAAAGATCACATAAGACTTATGCAGAGACTTATGAGAGTCAGCATGGCAAGACTTAACTTTTTTTTGCAGCATTGGCTGAAACTGGAGCTCAGCAGCCTTGCGCAGAGAGGAGAAACGAGGCCCAGAGCCACCTCGCTGACTCGGTTGCCACAGGAGTCTTTAAAACAGCCTTAATTCTGATGACCTCCTAGACATAATTTCAAACTGTTTCATTAAGTGTATCACTAACAATGTTTCTCAAAATCCATTTTAATGGCTTCTAATGGTTTATTTGTTGAGAGATATTTAGTATGTTCTATGGCCCAGCAGTAACATTGTTATTTTTGTGTATTTTATGTGCAAGACAGGGTGGCCTCCTGGTTATGCAGTACCATTAAATGAATACAGGAACATTAAGCCTAACATACATGCCAGTTACTTTACCTGATTATTTCCATTTTTTAAAAACACTTTTGAAGCGTTTACTTGTTATGTAATTAGCATATGCAATAAAATGCTCCAAGGGCAAAGAGCAAATATGTTAAACTAGTGTAATAAGTAAAGCTGGTATCAGTTAATTTGCCATTGCTTTCTCCCATTAAGCTGGCATGGATCTCAGCCCTGGTTGGTGCGCAATTTTTTTGCAATGTTCTATTTAAGGATCCTAGGTTGCAGACATGTTTTTGTCAGTAGTAATATGCTGTTGTTATTGATGCCAACTAATTGCTTCATTCCTACAATCAGATGTTTTCCATTTTAGAATCCTTTGATTTTCTATCAGTCAGATGGTAAAAAGAGGAGAGAGGTTCTGTAATAAAACTTTCAAAGAACAAACAGAAAAAAAAAGCTATTTAAAGTCTAACAATGTAATTCTTGCCTTCTTTTTAGTTCAAAGGGACAAATTAGCAGTGGCCTCTGAAAAACTAGAACATGTACAAGACTTCATTATAGCAAAAGATTTCAGGAAATATTGACAGATCTACTTCTGAGGCAGAACTTCCTGCTTCCTGCCTTGATGGATAAAATACTGACACACAGAGATTCATCTGTTCACTTTGAATATGTGCTGACAGAAGCAGTCTGACTTTCAGAGCAGTATACACTCCAGGTGTACACACTCGGGATGTCCCTGACTACACAGAGCAAGACTCTTGCATCCTGTTTAGCATCCCTGGGGACTTAGAAGAGGAAATCATAAGCTGTCATGGACTCAAGATGGCAGGGGTATGAAGGTGACACCCGGCTTTGTGTGCTTGCAGGAGAAGGAGCATTGCCTCCTGCCAGCCTTCAGACCATTTCTGTCTGGATGAAGAGAAGCTGGCTCAGTGGCTAAACTTTAAAAGAGGTAGTTCAAAGTGGTTTCTGTCACTTTCTTTACATTTTTTGGTCATTTGTTGCTAACTGTCTGCATCCTCTTGGTCTTCTTTATTCAGAACTAGTTATGACCATATGAAAAGCCTTTTAAAAAAAAATCTAAACCTGGCTTGACTGTGGCAGCATAATATACCTAAAAATTTACTTTTCTTTTTCTTTTTTTTTTTTTTTGGTAATTCAAACAGTTTCAACTAGTCCTAAAAATATCAGCCAACTTCTTAGTACCAAAAGATTTGGTTTTTTCATAAATTTGTCATCAGTAGCATTGGTCACACTTACCAGGCTGTCTCACCCCAGGCTGTCACAACTCCCAGCAGTTACTGCACGCTGGAATGATGGACCTATTGGTGGAAACCAACAGTTAAAGCTGAAGTGAACAGGCAAGGAGAGAGATCCCTCAGGAACATTTTCTGTCTGTAGGTCTTTAGAAAAGCTTAATTTATAGGAAACAATACATTGGCATTTAAGCTGTCTAGACATGAGTGCCTACTTTGAATTAATTTTGATGGGAGTTAGGCCCTGGCGTGCTTTCCAAGTGCCCAAATACCATAAAAAAAGGCTATGATTATCTTCTGGGGGCCATTAAAATGAATAGCCTGTTCAGATATTGTGCTGACAAAGACAGTATAAAAAAAAAAAACTAGACAGACTTTGATAAAGTAATATACGGTAAACATAGTTCCATACAGCAGGGGATTTAATGCTAGAGGAGTATGGTTCTAGTCATGAGCATGATGGGAGTGAAAACTTCTGTGAGAAGATAACATTAAAGCAGCAGCAAAAGTTTGGGCTATGGCTATGGTTGTTGGCACTTAAAGCACATCTAAGCTATGCATCTGAAAGCCATTCAAAATGCCTAACTCGGATAAGGGTGCCAGGAATTGCTACTTTATTTGTAGACATCCTGGGCAGCTGTTGGCAGACTCTAAAGAAACAGAGAAGGCAAAAAAAGGAAAAAGCCTAGATGCAATGTATCTTTTGGACTAACAATTCTGTCCTCTTCTGCTTCTGAAACATTGCAAGCTTAAGGAGACTTCAAATAGCTAAAAAGCTGTAATTAGAGCCTTCTTCTGAAACATGCATTTGCTTCCCTGACGCTATGCAGGAGAGTTCCTGTTTTCCTGTTGTTTCCTGTGGCATAAACATTTATTTTAAATTTCTTTTGTCATCTGGGTAGATGCTGCCTGGAGGAGACGTGCTTTCATGTGACACTCTTCCTTCCCGCTGCTGTTTTTGTGCCCTCAAAGGCAAATGCAGGATATTCCTCTTCCAGTTCCTTCAATACCTCTCCTTATTCCAATGTCTCTGATCAATCAGTCTGCAGTGATGTCAGCGTTTCCAAAGAACTGATGTAATTACCTGAAAGAAATGTAGAATAGACTGGCCCTGAATTTCCTAGAAAGGGCTGAAGCATTCTTCAAGCTTGAACAGATTACAGAGGATTTGGACAATTATGTAAGTAAAGTAAGTACTGTAATGTAAGTATTATTCAGAAGATAGTAAAATGAGATGAACATCAGATTGACTTAAATTATCTAGACCTCTTGGGGTCAAGAACAAGCTTGGCAAAACCCTCAGAAGGGTTTTTATCAATTGGGACAGTCTAAATAAAATTGATCCTCTCTCTATGCAGGGGCCTGATCTGTCCGATCTCTCAAAGTCCCTTCCTTGCTGCGCTTCTGTGATACTAAGCTCTATGACTCTCTAGTGGCTTAGCAGGTGATATCCTGTATCAACTCTAAGAATGGGAAAGATGAGAGAACTTCAGTTAGCTGCTGGTGTGCACTGAGAATCATATTTAAGATTCTAAGTTGCCTTCAGCATATCATTTCTTTACGGCTACACAGCACTGATCTGTACTGAGCAATCCAGTGGGTAAACTGTGCTAACAAAGCATCAATGGGAAATGTCTCATAGGTTCATAAACTGGGAACTGCAGAGACCCCATTTTAAAATTAGCATATAGGTGTATTCCTACAAGAAGTGCTTGGCCTGATTTACCGCATGACCTAATGACTCATGACCACATGGTTAAACACTGCTGGATAATCTAGCTCAACTTTTTAATAGTTGCAGTAAATCATTTAAGTAAACTTTCAAAAAGACAGGTTCAAAGAAAGAGCTGCTTGGTTGAGGCTATTACAACCTCAGAAAACATAGAAGACTGACATGAGGAATCCTGTCTCTTGGGATGACTGGTAAAGCCCACTTTATTTAGGATTAACGAGGGAAGTGCTTTCTGAGGGCTGTTACTAATGAAGGCACTGAATTTTCTGTTCATCAGGACAGAAAAAGGAAGGGGGAAGGGGGCCGCCTTACTCTGAAGAAATGGGCAGGAATCATACTTAAAAGATCATATGGGTTTATCTCCTACCAGGAATTTCACCACATTAGTTGACCTTGGCCTTCATTCAGTAATGCTCTTTCTTCTGTAATGTTGTAGATGACTCTAAAATTGGTTTGCTTCAGTATCCTGTGAAGGAGAGAAGGTAGTGGCAGAAAGGGAATGTGAATGGTCAGGTCGGTATAGCGAATACAAAATAGGCAGGACAGGTTTTAGATAGATGTACCCATGGTCAATTGAAAGGCATATAATAGGAGGGCTAGTGATCTAGTGATTTGTTATAAATGAATTAAACCCTGTGGGTAATTAACTTCTTTGTACAAAGACTTATATTTCAATAGGAAGAGATGCAGTCTGCAAAATAGATAGTGGATTTTGTTTGCCATGCAGTTATCTTGCAACTGTTTACTCCACTATTGCATGAAGACTGTGATTAGGAGGAAAGGTTTTATCTGGTCTCAGTCAAGGTTTCAGTATATAGCTCCAAACTGTCCTTATTTGTATAGCTTTCGTTGTCGGCAAACCAGCCTGTGTGATACCTGAGAAATTTTTGTTTATTTTAGGAAACCTGGCTTCTCCTTTCCTCAAGGAGGCTCTGCCGTATTCCCTTTCTCCTTCTGACCAGAGTGTTGTCAGTGTGTTAGCCTGCCTTCCTAACTGCAAATGGAGGTTTTCTTTGTGTCTGTCCCCATGTACCAAATTTTCTGTCCTGGTTAAGGGACTGACATATCACTGGAAGAGCTACGCTAGTAGACGTTACAAGACTACACAAAGTTATGAGTGTAAATGAGTTTCACCATTATTCCTGTCACTTCGTAACAGGAATAGACCACACTAGTATGACTGATACCACCCTCCATTACTGTCTCTGCGCCAGCACAGCGTGACACTTCCATTTTACCAGGGCCAGACTGTAACATCTGATGTAGTAGCAAACCAACCATAAATGTTAAGACCTTTTCTTAGGCTCTGGCATTCCCATAGAGTTTATAGCAACTGGCAGAGGGTTCTGGTCTTTCAGTAGGGTCTGCTTTGGGAGTGGGGTGGACACCAGGCTCTGGCAGAGGAAGGCAGGGATTTGGGGGTGTGAGTGCGAGCGGTGGGGTGGAAAGCGCTGCCTGCCAGTCTGCACATTGGTGCTACAGCTCAGGGGAGAAGAGGCAGCAGAGGCTGAAGTGGTTTGGGTGGTTGGGATGTCAGTGGGCTGTTTGACCACACGATACCACAGCATCTCTGAGCGAGGCCCCTTCAGCTGGACTAGGTCTGAGTATTGACAGGTAAAGTAAGACATGAATTTACAGTGTGGGTGTCAGCTGCTCCTTAGTACCTGCCTGGGTACGTGTTCTTACTACATGATAAGTTTTATCTCTGTTTCAGTGATGATTCACTCTCCATGAAGGATAATGTACCTCATGTTTACCACAGAGAAGTGGCATGTAAACAAGCAGTTAATGCAAAGTAGCTGGCACTAACACACTACTACTTATAACCTGAGACATGTGACTTCTCTGACAAAAGAATTAACTTAGCATATTTTTCAGTGCTACATTGGTAGAAAGGTGCCTCTTCCCTTCGTTATGAGACTTCTTTACCAGCAGCAGTAGGGTATGGTTTTGCAGTGTGGAAGAAGATGGATAAGGAGGGTTATAATAGATGTGAATAAAATTCAGAGGAAGAAGGAAAAAGTCAACATGAAAGAGTTTTTCTCTCTTGCTTCCATTACTAAAGCAGGCGAGTGTGCCATGAAGCCATCAGGTGGCAGGTTCAAAACAAACAGGAGATAACATCTTCACAGGCTGCTGCATGTTTAAGCTATGCAGTCCTTGGCTGCAGCATGTTGTGGGGTCCAGAAGTTCTCAGAGCTTCAGAAATGGGCTGTGAAGGTTCATGGATGAAAAACGCCTTGAGAGTTAACAGGCCCAAAGATACCCGCCGCAGTTGAAGGTGTCTGTCATACACAAATCCCTGGAAACTGAGTACGAAATCTTGCAGAATGTCAGTCTGAGCTTTCCATGCTCTTTTACTCCTCCCTGGTATCCATTGCTGGCCACTGTTGGGCACAGGACATTGTGCTAAATGCCATTTTTGATCTACTGTGGCTTTTTTCATGTTCTTAACCATGCTGTTATATGGCACATTTGTACCAGTACTACTGCATGTGTACTTGGAGAAGATGGGAATATCTTGTACTGTTTTAACTATTGTTAAAGGGATAGAGTTTTTCTGTGTGGATGAGGCTGCAAGAGGCATTTCAGTACCAGCACACGGGGTAGGAATAGAGCAACAGGCTGAATCAACAGTCCCTCCTAAGCTCTGAAAACAGAAATGTAGTGGGAAATATTTTTAAGTACAATCTTTAATAACAAAATAAAAGTCTTTGTAAGTCCATATGACAAAGAATACCTCTTAGGCAGAATTGCCATTTGGAGAGTTCAATGACTTGTTTTGAGTAAAGAAAAACATTGTTTGGATTTTGAATACATGGGGAAAACCAGAGACATTCAAATTTGTTATAAGGAAATTTTTATTAGTCTGTAGATAGCAGCTAAGTTAATTTAACTGGGACTTCATTTCCTGTTGTCACAGTTGTGTGAATAAGAAAATGACACTGCTGTTTCTGAAGACTGACTGGAAATGTTATCATTTTGGCAGGAGGTTGTCGTGGTTTAGGCCCAGCCGGCCACAAAGCACCACGCAGCCGCTCGCTCACTCCTCCCCCCGGCGGGATGGGGAGGAGAAAATATAACGAAAGGCTCCTGAGTCAAGACAAGGACAGGGAGGGATCACTCACCAATTATGGTCACAGGCAAAGCAGACTCAATTTGGGGAAAAATAAATCAATTCAATTTGTTACCAATCAAATCAGAGTAGGATGATGAGAAATAGAACCATATCTTAAAAACGCACCTTCCCCCCGCCCCTCCCTTCTTCCCAGACTCAGCTTTGCTCCCGATTCCTCTACCTCCTCCCCCCGCAGCGGCGCAGGGGGACGGGGAATGGGGGTTGCGGTCAGTTCATCACACGCTGTTTCTGCCGCTCCTTCCTCCTCAGGGAGGGGACTCCTCACACTCTTCCCCTGCTTCAAGGTGAGTCCTTTCCACAGGCTGCAGTCCTCCACGAACTGCTCCAGCGTGGGCTTTCCCACGGAGTCATGGCCTTCTCTGGGCCCAGCCCCCTGCTCCGGCGTGGGGTCCTCCACGGGCTGCAGGGGAATCTCTGCTCCACCGTTAACCCCCATGGGCTGCAGGGGGACAGCCTGCCCTCTCACCATGGGCTGCAGGGGAATCTCTGCTCTGGCGTACCTCTTCCCTCACTGACCTCAGTGTCTGCGTGGTTCTTTCTCTCACATCCCACTCCTCTCTTCACTGTAGCTGCTCCTCTTCTTCTTCTTCCTCCTCCTCCTCCATCTTCTTCTTCCTCCACCCTTTTCCTCAGCAGTCTTATCCCCTTCTTAAATATGCTATATCACAGAGGCGCTACACTGTTGCTGATGGGCTCATCCTTGGCCAGTGGCGGGTCCAAGTTGGAGCCGGGGAAGCTTCTAGCAGCTTCTCACAGGAACCACCCCTGTAGCCCCTGCCCCACTACACAAACCCAACACAGAGGTCCTAATGGTTTGCACACCGCAGGCATCAGGCTGGAGGAAACTTGGATGAAGCTGCTCGCAGACAGAGAAGAGGAGGCCTTCCAGTCATTTTAATCACAGAGTAACTAGGAAGAAGTAAGATATTAGCCTTTCTCTGATAGTTAATGGGCTACAGGTCATTTGTAGTGCACAAGGAGAGGGTGAGGAGGATAGTTGCTCAGACTAACCTTGGATCCTCTGTTGTGACGCAAACAAGAAAAGTGGCAGATAAGGTCTTAGCCATGTGGTTGTTGTCAGGTGGAGTCAGTTGGCCTGCTACAGCTGCCTTCAGGCTGGTCAGCAGGACAAGTGCAAACTGCAGACAGCAAGTTTCTAAGATAGATAGGTTATTGAATATCTATGCCCATGCTATAAATCAGCTAGGGAGAAAGAAGGCAGGGAGGTTTTCCTGGGGCTCTAGAGCCCTCCATACCTCTCACCAAGACCTGCACAAACACCTCTGCCCCCTTGTCTGATGCTGAGGTGTCCTGCGTCCTAATGAGGAACCCGTGGAGTCCTAAGGAGGAACTTTGGCAACATTGGCAAACCTGCACCCAGCACCTTCCCTGGTACCTCCGTCCCTCTTCTCTAAACAGCTTCTCTAAATACCGTCAAGGCCCCTGAGTGCCAAGATCCTGGGATGGGGTGTCCCAGGAACAACTTCTAACCACAGGGAAGAGCCTCCCTGTCTCAGGCCAATGCTGTTGCTGGTCCCTCTTTGTAGCAGGATGGTGGGAATAAGGTTCCACCTGTTTTACCTGCATAGGCAGTACAGACAAACAGAGATACCAGAAAGGAGGCTGCGAATGCAGCAGTGATAACTGAGGCAAGGAGTTCAAGTGTCTCGTTGGAATGGGAGGGCCATAGGAAGGTGAAGACTGCACCATGGCCTGTTCAGCTTTCAGTCTTCTCAGAGGCAGCAGCCTTGTTTGAAGCTGATGAGACCTTAACCTATTTGTTCCTATGCAACACCCGCCTCAGTTTAGTGTCCTACCTACGACTCTCCTGGTGCTCCTGTTGTTCCAAAAGCTCTGGATGCAAGTATAAGAAGCAGGAGAACTGGGGACGGGACAGGGTTGAGGACTAACAGTTTAGGGAACTGTGAGAGCAAGGGGAAGGAGGAGAGGGGAGGATGACATGTTCTCAGCTTCCCTAAATGCAAGGTTGCTAACATAGCCCTGGTGTTAATACAATTTTGAGGTTCTTAAAACTTAATGTTTTTCTGTCTCTCTCTGGTTCAGTACATGGGTAGATTTAGCACACAAGTATCTGCATTAACCTCGGGACTATACACTTAGAGCCATAGAGTGAATTGGTGGTGAAGGAAGGCGAAAGAAAACAGCAGTTTCTGGGCAGGAGGCAACCCACAATTAGGAAGGTGCTTGTGTGCCGTTCATTATCATGGTTCAAAGGAACCGTGATGGGAAACGTGCAGGTTTGGTAAACAAGCCAATTGCACTAAGAAAATACCTGACTACATGTCACCAATTTTGACTCCCAGGGGAAACTGACTTCCAAAACATTGTCATTTAGCACAACTCTCAGAGGCTGTGCTGGTTTTGCTTGGTAAACATTCCCTTACTTAACAAAAGCTATTACCAGTGAGGAAAGAAAAGGCCAGGTATACTCTTGCTGTGAAGTGAAAGCCTGCGGGCAGAATAGCTGACGTTCACTTAAAACCCTGTAATTCTGTGAGTAAAGAAGAGAAAATGCACTGAACTGGCAGACGAAATGTACTGTTTTCCTTGTCTTCATGTAAAAGGTCAAGCAGAAAAAAAATCAGGAGGTCAGAAATAAATCAGGAGCAATAAAAATAGTCCTTAAGACACTGCAGTGTTAACACAGTGCTTTTCTTCCTGTAGCCTGATCTCACTGCAGAGCCAGGAGAAAAAACCCTGAGAACATGCCAAAGCATTAAAAGCAATACAATTGCATTTTGAATGGCAAGGAAGCAGACTTTGTGGGTAAAGGGCTGTGTCTTTCACCTTTCATCTCTTTGGTGGTCACCCTTTGTGATTATAAAGGGTGCCATTTTAAGACCATTTATGTTGCTTGGGAGGGTTATTTGAACAGTATCTATGCATTGCTGAGGTAACTTTAATTGGGTTGCTGTTTACGTGATGCAATTAAACTATTGGCCTTCTGATAGCAAACTAGCCAAATGAAATAGTCTTGTTTGGGTAAGGGCTGTTAAAATGTAAAGTGGCTTATTGACGTACTTCAGGTTTATTGACCTAACCTTCTGAAGTTACCTTTTGTAATGCAGCAAAGTCCCTCTGTGCCTTGCATTCATTTCATAGACTTTTTCCCCTGGTTTGCCAGGGGGAAGAGCTCAGAGCATCCTTTGCTCCCTATTTAGTGAGGGAAGGTCCCCCTGGAATTGTGCATCTCCAAAGAGATTTTGTTCTTCAGTTGAACCATACCATAGAGTTTCAGTTTTAGCTTGCAGAGCAAGCTTTCAGCCATCCCTTCTAGGAGGAAGCCCAGGTCAGACACAGGGCATTTGATTCTCAGTTTTATGTAAAGAGTTAACAGCAGCTGTGTTTTTTCCACGTGTTAGACACGCATAATTAGAATAGCTTCTCATGCCGTCTTGCTAGTTTATTAACACAGAAAGATTTGTGCATTTACATTGGATGCTCTGATCAGACATAGATTATTTTGTAATGGTTTTCCGTTTGGAGCTAATCTCCAGGAAGGAGGAATAGAAGGCTGAGACCTGGAAGGTGGCATCAGTGTGAAGAGTGTCTGTCCCTTCATAGCTGTGACTAGCAGAGATTAAGACAAGCTAAATGAATTGACCTTTTCCTCCCCGATGTCCATGGGCTACTCTTGATTCTGTGAATTTTGACTAGCTTTTTTTTCATCACCACCCTGCAGATGATGTCTGTGTGTCTGAAACACACTATGCAATCTTGTCTGCTTTTGACATCTATCTACCTGCACCTGATTCTCCACATGGTTCATATCTGTTAGCACTCTGATGGAGAGACTTGTCCTTGAGGTCTCCTCTCTGCTAGAGCTGTTTACCCTTTGTGATTTAACCCTTTTTGTTTCTCAAATCCTCGATATATACGTATTTTTTTTTTTTAAACTTTTGTGGTGACAGATGGCAGTGGTTTTCCATCCTTTAGATGTTAGGCATTTCTCTCAACCTGGCCAACCAGTTTGTTTCTTCCCCTGTCCTCCCTGCCCCACCCCAAAACAACTTTTCCTGGTAATTCAAGATGCTTTCTGGCTTCCTGAGCATGCCTATTCCTTTCCCTGTGGGGCAATGAAAGCTTGTCCTACCCAGCCACTGAGTAGGCAGGACATAGTTTCAAGTCCTACTCTGAAGAGCTCAATTACAGGAGCTATTTTTTTTTCTCTCCTCCACCCCCAAGCTTTAGCTCAAGCCAGAAGGGAAATGAATCTGATGGCTCTTGAAACAAATTTGTAATTTTTTTATCATATTCTCACCACAACAGAGTTTCAAATCCTGTTTTCATATCAAATGCATGGAAGTTTTCCAGTGGATCCAGGTCTGAAGTGAGTGTCTGTTAGAGTCAGAAACCAAAATGTGGTGTAAGCTAGAAACAGATGTCATCTTAACTGTTTTCTTCCCAGTTTCCTCTCAGACATTAAGTTCTGTTGTCCCACATGTGAAACTTCTTGTATGGCTGTTTTCCTGGAGAAAGTCTGGATGGACAGTAGCTTAGCACTTACTCTGCCCTTTGAATTCATGTTTTATCAAATCATTACCTGTGAATAAGGGAAAGAAAGTGTGCTTTTACAACTCTAGTTTCCTGCCAAACCACCTGGGCATGAGGCACGTCTTCACAGTGACATGCCCAAAGCAGTCCCCATACTGGAAGACTCAATTGGGAGACTACAGACTATGAGATGAGAAAGATTTTTGACTTAGAAACGTGCCTACTTTTCCCTAAAAAGCTAAACTATGGGGTAGCACCAGGCTTGTTAGGATTATTCAGCTCTTATGTGGTCATCTTTTTGCTTAATCTATGAAAGTATTTACAGGCTGGAATACATACAATTTATACAACATGGTATTGGGACTCCCGGGAAAGGTACTACTGTTCAAAGAAGAAAGGCAAAAAGTGGGACATTTTGCCGAAATTGGATGAGGAAAACCAGAACATAAGTTGGTAAAATTGCCACAAAAGTTTTATCTTGCAAAAATTGCTAGGGTGAGCTTGTGGCATATTTTTTGAATTATTTATTTTACATTCTGATTATCCTTGCCTTTGCATATATTTATAGTTGGTGCCCTATGGGGAGAAAGGAGGCACAGACTGAGAAACAGTTTTGAATATCTTTCACACTCCCTTTATACAAGCCTAATCAGCACTGCCTCTCCGTTCCAGGGTCAGACAGTTGCCTGCAGCAGGAGCAACAGAGGGGCAGTATAGAAGCAGCCCCTCAGAAAGGAAGGAATTAAAATAATTTCCATATAACATTTCATTTGAGACTTTGACCATTGCCAGAGTGGAATTAATCAATTTTCAACAGCCCTGAAGAATTACACGTGCCTGGGGCCTGACCAGCTTAACCACAGAAACTTGTCAGTGCAGTGGGAAGGCCAGAGCTTTAACATGCAGACTCAAACAAGCAGCTCTGGCTGCGAGCGCCGCCGTTCCCAGACGCTCAGGCTGCTCGAAGGCAGGCGTATGGAGCGTACCCTCCAGATAATGCCAGACCCTGTCAGTGTTCCCCAGCAAAGCACACCCTTAGGAGGGCTTGCCATGGATCGTACAGTCAGAGAAGGGTCTTCACTGCCCTGACAGACAGCCCGAGGGTTGGGCTCCGTGCAGCAGGCCTGCAGGCACGTGGGCGAGCCCCACGCTGCGGGCTGCGTGCGACCCCACTGGCTCCCCTCCCAGAGCAGGGGTTTGCGGTATGTGCTTTGGGAGTCCAGAGGCTGTTTAGCATTGGAAGCAAGCTAATGCAAAACACAGTCAAAGCGCTTTCATGTGAGCTCCTGAGGAGAGGCCACGGCGGCTGTATAGAATACGTGCGGCCTTGGGTTTGTTTACGAGGAGAGAGCAAGGGCTGCTGTGGGAAATGGCCGCGTGACTGTTCCTATGGTGTTCTGTACCTTGTTTATAGGATAGTGCCAAGTGGCGAGCACAAACACACTCGTGATGGCGCATCTTGGGAACTGCAGATCCCCCTTTTGATCTTGTCAAAACCTAAAAGGAGGGAGTTGTTTAAATTTGTACTCCTGTCACTGCTATTCAACTGTTTGAACCTTCCCCCCCCCCCCCCCCCCCGCCCCTTATATTTGCTTCTCTCGGCTCCGGTGAGTTTCTGGAGCACATTAGAAACATCACAGACAATATGAATGTTTGAAATCCATGCTTGTATCTTTGGGTGGATGTTTTACCACAGAAGCTCTGGGTAGTGTGATCATAGGTGTATCTGTAGCTGCTTCTGTCCTCTGTGATTTTCCCCTCTTCTAATGGCGTGTTCATAAGTACTATTCCAGAGTCAAATAAAAAGTATTTCTGTTCTTGTTTCATAAGAGCTTAGTACATTGTGTGAGCCCAGGACTGTAAGAACTGCTGGCTTGCCTATCCATATTTTGTGGAATTAATTTACATTTTCAGATTAGTTTTATTCCCTGTAGGTATGTCCTGGACTCCTCTGTAGTAATTATTTTTGATGACTCCACTAACGCCTACTGCTGAAGGCAGAGATGATCTATTTCAGACTCCTCTGCTGAATGAATTTAGCCAACAATCCACTCATGACTCTGGCAGATGTTTCTGCTTTCTTTCTTTCCTTCAGGCCAGTAAAAACTTTATAAATCTTCCCTTCACCATTCCAGAAATGTGAGAACTTTCCCCCTTGACACCTAAAACATCTCACTGACCTTGTCTGCATAAGGCAGAACACATGTTTGTAGATACTGTAGACACCTGAGTTTAAATTAACAAAACCCCAACATTTACTCTTACAAAAGGTTGATTCAGATTAGACTAGGCTCCACCAAACTGGATTCTTCTTAAGAATACTTACTCCTGGTGCTCATATACCCACAATTCAGAAGCTGTCAACTTGATTACTGTACTGTAACAAGTCCAAAAGTTTATGTTGGTTGCCCCTGCTGTTTATATAATAACATGGTGCCTCCTGTTCTTAGTACGCACACTAGTAGCCATGAAGTCAATGGACTATTTCCACTGATCTCAGGAGATGTTAGCCAAAAGTCTACAGAAAATGCATGAGATGATTCTGCTCCAAAGCAAGCCTGAGGCATGTTCATTACAATTCTTCCTTTGTCTCCATTTCAAGATGCTAATGCATTCCTTGGCCTGCTCTCCCATTGAAGAAGACCAAAGAGTCCAAAAAAGCTGCTTCAGACTCCCTTTTCAAATGTTCTTTAAGGCTTGTCCTGTTTGTTTGGAACTGGAGAGCATTCAGATATGTTGATTATTTCCACGGAAAGAGTGAGGTGAACTGATTATTGGAGTCCAGCTCCCTCTAGACCAGTGGACACATTATTTTTGGAACTAAGTTTTGCTAAGAAGCCAAAGATTAATTGGTTATGGAGACTAAATTATCCTTTCACTTTGTAATTTATTAGAAAATGTAATGGTGTTGTAACCAGAGGCTGTTAGAAGCCTTCATGAAGATGAACAATTATGACATGATGAGACATGGCTGAGGAGGAATTTTTGAAATTGCTCTAATGTGAATAAATAAAAGAGAGATTAGTATTCTAGGAAAAATATGTAAACTCACAAAACTGCAAATGAAGATTGGCATAAGCTTTTGTATTTTTTTTTTATTGTGAAGTTGTTGGAATTTTTCCAAAGCAGTAGCATAAGGGGTTTTTTGTATCGTATTATTTCTGTGCTAATTGTAGCTTTATGACAGCCACTAAAAAAGAAAATTCCCGTCAGGGCAATCCTCTCTTTCTGTTGTCTTCATAAAGCAGTGAGATGGTGATCTCTCCCTTGTCACTCCTATCTCAGTAGCATTCTTTTTCTTCTGCTCCTCAATGAGCCTGCAAGTTGTCTACGTAGAATCTGCAATATTTGACTCTGAGAATTTGTGTTGTACTTCTTGGACGTCTTGGTATCTCACACCTACCTGGGTATTTTGTGCTTTCTGTGCATGCTCTGCAACTGTAAATCCCAAATGCTTGCATCAGTTAAAGGTTAGTATTAGTGGATCTATGGGATGGATTCACTCCGGTTCTGTGCTGTGCTAACTGAGGAACAGCCATTAGTGGAAAGCTCACAGAAATGAGAAAGATGATGAACACTTTCTCCAAAAAAACCCCACCCCACAACAAAAAAGGAAGAATAACTTGGTTAGGGCAACTGTAAAGTTTGCTCTTCCCTGCAGCCACAATAGTAAAGCATAATCAAAATGAAAAACTACCTCCCTTTTCTCCTTTTACCCTCTTTGAAAGAAAAGGTTTAGGCCTGTGGCTTTGCTACAGGATTTACTGATAATTCACATACACCAAAGTAAGCTCTAGCTGGAGATGTCTGGGATCTGACTTTTGGATGGACTGAGCACCTGGAACTCAAGTTTTAGTTTGCAACAAGTATGGCAAACGCCTGCTCCTGAACAGGAGGCAGTCTAAGTCAGGAGCTGCTTTGGAAACCAGCATCATTGTCCCAGCAGTGATGGAAGTGGTAGTAATTCAGGGGACAGCTGGAATGAGAGTGCCATTTGCTTCTAAAATGCTGAAAGATGGAAATAATCGTTATTAACATGCAAAAAGGACTGCAATGGGATGAGATAGCTGTGTGTGCTTCTTACCCTTTGACACCTATTTTATTAATGAAATTGCTGTGAGCATTGTGTTTAAACTATCAATCCTCTATTCAGCCTAAGAGCAGACAGAGAAAGCTGTGGTGGAGTCTCATGTCTTGTAAGGCACGTTCTGCAGGGCGACACCTGGGCAGCTAATAACCTCCAAATTACACACTCTAGGCCATCTATCCACATGTCATGATTGCCTTAACTCACCTCCTCAGCAACAGCCTGACCACTTCCACCTGTAGTGGGTTTTCCTAGGAGTGACTCACTGAATCTGAGCAATTTGATCCCATGTTGGATTAATGGGAGTTTTATCTCTGACACCTGTGAGGCAGAGTTGAGGTTTTGATGATATGTAAGGAACAGCAACCTGGCTGTATTGTCCGTCCTTGGCTTTTTGGAATGATTACCTATAGAGGGCATGGGTACTCTGAACGCAGAGAGCAGGTACATAACATGAAAAGGTTCTGCTTCTTTGCATCTACTTTGCTGAGAAGAACACCCTCTTAATGATTTCATAATTAGAAACAATGTGTTTACCAGCGGTAGAAATAAGTCCAAAGATTTAATAGCTGCTCAGGTTTTAGGCCGAGTGTTTGTGAATCTCCTAAGCCTGTACAAGTGTTTTTTGTGTCTCTCTGGCATAAGTAGCTAGTAATATTCTAGCATTAATATTGTTACTGTAATCCTGTATTATTTGTCCATGTTTTACACAGCACTGTTCTGCTCCCTAAGGTTTAGACTTTGGCTAGTGTTGCATTCTCATCAGTGAGGGATGGCTTGTGCATCTGGGTTTTACATCAGGAACACACGCCCTTGTTCGTGTGAAACTCATTCAGAAAATTGACTGAACTGTTTTTCAAAAGTGGGACAGTATATTTTTATACTAGTGGAGTGCCAAAGGATTTAAGTTCATATTTCCTTGTTTCTGGTTGCAGGAAAAGACATCAATACAGAGCACATGTGAAATTCTGTCTGTGCAATGAAGAAAATACTTTGACTACACTGTTTTCAGTGTAAACTACTGAACTTGCAAATACCAGGTTGCATGGGAGATAAGCCAAGGTGATGAAGTCCAAGCAAGATGAGGAAGCACAGAGATGGTAAACACATTATCTTCTTTTAAAGGAAACATGTGGTGTAAAGATATAGGGTCTTGTCTTTTATTTTGGTGAGAATAAGCTTAGGTTTTTTTCTAAGAAGGCAGGTGGCAAATTCACCAGGGCAAACATCCGCAAGAGAGCAGAGGTAGGCCAGAGCATTTAACAAATGCTCGTTATCTGTTGTTCTGTACAGCGGGAGACTAAATACTGGTCCTCTTGAAGTCAGCAGCAAAACTAGTTTTTTCAATGGCCCAGGAGGTTATCCCAGGTGTTTTGCTACCATAGTGACGGTCTTATCCACATGTGTAGAGAGCAGTTTGGTTTAGATTAAGAACTGCTGTTATCAGCCTGTAGTTTTGTAACCAAAGAATAGTTATAGTTAAATGAATTAAATGTAATTATTATGAAAAAATATTTCTCAGTACACCTTTTAGGTGTAGACTAACACTTGACAAGATACTGCAGGCGTCATTACAATACTTACAGATCACAGTAAATACAGTAGAAGTATATATAATAAAAATAAGTTTTACCTTCAGAAACTTATGTCATCTAAGCACATAGATCTCAATGAGCACACCAATAGAAACCAAAATAAATGTGTAAATTCATATACCTATACCAACTGGGAGTAGGCAAATGCTGAATAAACACACTGTTAGAACAGTCCATTTGTTATAAAACTATGCCAAGTATCAACCCTGTAGATTTTCCTGTAGTTTCCTTTGCAAAGAGACTGCCTGCAAAAGGAAAGTGTTCATTTCAACTTCTATATTGTGGGAATAGCCTAAGTTCTTATTTCTTTGTGTGTTGATTCAACAAGTACTAGTGATCTGCGTTCATCTTTTTCTTTACTACTTTTCAGAACAAGGATGTCCTGAACTAACTCGTTCTCTTCATTTGGAACTTTGACGGCTGGCACTGAGAGTAAATCAAGGAAGCTGGGAAAATTTGCAGGCTACTGGTATCTTTGATATGTTTCTAGCAATGCCTTTCATGTTTTTGTGATATTTGAGACTTTTAGATCTTTATTCATGTCCTTCTTTATTCATAACTTGCAGATACAAAGTCCTAAGAATGTATCTAGGCTACATTCAAGTTCATCCTCATTGAAAGGCAGTTAGAGAAAACAGGACATGACAGGGCTTTCATTCCTTCCTGACTCACAACTATGCAGAACACTAAGATTGTTTCCCTAAAATGATCAAATCACCTCATGCTTCTGGCAGTGCTCTTTTTCTCCAGTTGTTTATAACATTGGTTTCAGCATCAATTGTGGTCCTGTCCCTGCTGCATTTTATCACAGTACATGGAAAACAGTCTGGGATACTTCAAATGTGTAAAGAAATTCAGTGGGGGCCTGGGGAGAAGGAAGACAGAGAGGAAATAATTCAGATGATAGATAAAAAATATTTGGGGTTTTGCAGTCAGTGTCAAACCAAAAATCTAGTTTTAGTGTAGATCTTATCTTCATGTATATGAAAATATGGATGATAAACCAGGTAAGTAGAGTGAAAACTTGAAATAAAAATGAAAATTTTAATTTAGTTTTGAGATGACCATTTAGAGTAATATATTTTAAGATATTGTATTAATTCAGATTTTATTTTCATGTCTAGCTTTCATTAATGATACGTAATACTGGATCCTACAGCATCAGCATCAACTTGTAAAGCCTATGGAAAGTGGAATTTGCACTGATGTCAGTGGCTGTTCAGTTCAGTGCATGCAAGCTACAGACACTTGTTTGCATCTCATTCATTTTTATTACGGTCAGAGGTATAAACTGGGAAATTATTTTTTGGAGGTGCAGTTTTCGTGAGACAAATGACTCATTGGCAGATCTGATTCCATATGAGTTTGATTCATAGTGACGTTGCACATGCCACTTTTGGCTTTCCATTGCAGTTACCAGGAACTGATTTTTAATTCTTAGTTGCTTTTTGAGACAAAGATAGTTATATTTGTTTCAATTTTAAAATAAAACCAAGGTGTTTATATCTTTGAATGTGTTTACTGCATCAGCTGTGAAGTCATTTAAATGGCAATAGTGCTAGGGAGCATAGTGGAGTACCAGACAAAAATAAAAGAGTATTTTGAAAGATCAATAGAGGTTTTTTAAGCTCAAAAGCATCTATTTAATTCAAAACACACAATGTGTGATTGTGATATCATTAAAACAAATATCCGAAATGAGCCATCCCTCACCCTCCATATCAAAGGGCTGACATCATTTCTGCATATTGTATTGATAGTTTTTGGTATTCGGTACAGAGGTCAGACAAGTAAGCTAGGAAAGCAAGCTGTGTTCCAAAACGCCACACCAAGTCCCAGCACGAGCTTTTTATTTTCTTTGAATATAAGATCATAAGAAGTGAACTTTTAATCTGTTTTGTCCACCTGTGTTTACTGTAGCTAGGGGACCTATTGCTTTCCTATTGTTATTTCATTTATTTAAAGGCAAAATGAGAGAAGAAGAGAATATGGGAAAACTCCTAATAAGGCAGACTGGGCAAAAGGAGTTTGTATGTTGCCATCCCACATCATGGTACCTTCCAAGGAGACTGTTGGTTGTCTGCCTGGCTAATTTTATACTCTGCTTCCCACTTTAGTGTATGGCTCCTAAACCATCAGTCTCATACTGTAGATGTTGTGGAAAATGGCATTTGCATTGAAGTCAGTGACAGTTGAGTGCATACACTGCATAAAATAAACACAAGCATTGCTTTCATTGTCTCTTCCTTCCTCTATTATGTATGCTAAGCTTTTGCTATTGTTGTTTTTTGCTCACAGAGATACCGGGAATATCACTGGCAATTCTGTCTTCCAGCTCTTTGAAGGAAGAACAAGGAATCAGTTTTTTATTTTTATGTTTTCAATAGTGGAAGGGTACCAAGTCATTACTCTGAAACTTGTTCCACTATGAAAATAGCCCTGCTGAGAACATAGCATGGCTTTGTTTTGCCATTCCACAGAAAAAAATCAAGAAGCTGATGAGCAAATGGAAAAACATGTCGACAAAAAAGTTTTTTTTCTTATAATATCTTACACATGCTTATGCTTAAAAACAAAATTGGATAAGTGTCTTTTGTTGAGGTATGTCCTAAAACACCCCATTCAATGAACAATAAATAACCTGTTGAGCTAAGTGCTGTCTGCTTTTTTTCACAGTAGCAGCAGAATGCATCTGACAGTGCTTGTAGTACTATTTCCAAAGATGTGTATGCAAATTCAGGCTTGTACTGCTTGCCAGATACAGAACATTTTCTTTATGGTGAGATAAATTAGTTTCCATTTTTATGCAAATTTTCCTGCTTATTGGCTGTAGAGATCTTCTGTTGTATTTGGAGGCACTGCATCTTAAGTGCTGGAGAGGCTTTGCATTATTTCCAG
Organism: Gymnogyps californianus; assembly: GCF_018139145.2. Taxonomy (NCBI): domain Eukaryota; kingdom Metazoa; phylum Chordata; class Aves; order Accipitriformes; family Cathartidae; genus Gymnogyps; species Gymnogyps californianus. Next base: position 56,164,350 of record NC_059473.1, read on the forward strand.
AAATCCTGCTGAGATACGTGGGTGTGTGTAAAGCAGTCAGAGACATAAATTAATGCCATTTCTTTTTGTCTTCTTTGTATTTCTTCATTGATTGAAGAAACAATGGGGGAAAAGAGATTTTGGCATCTCTAGTTGCAGTAGTATATTTCTCAGACCGCTGTTTTTCATACAGCTTTGTATGTAAATGTGTTCATTATTGTGTTTAGCAGACACAAAAACTCCAGCAGAGCCATCTCAGATTGCACTATATGGTACAGACCATGAGGGAAAGATGAAGGAGAGTTGCTGTGTTCAATGAAGAACGAGTTCTTCGCTGTTGGAATACTTTATTTTAGGAAGTGGTAGAAGAGAGCAGAGAGAAAGAGGAGAGGAATAGGAAGTCTGGCTTTAAAAAGTCCATCAGCAGGATTGCCTGTTTGTCTAACAGCTCCTCTGCTGGAATACTGTCCTGAGATGCAAGTCCATGTTTCTCCTCCTACTGAAGGGGTTTGAGTCCCACCTCCTCAGAGATGCCATCCCCTCCTAATGTTTCAGAGATGAGAGTCCTTCCCAGGCTGTAGCAGATTCCTGGGTCCTGCCTGCTGGAACTGCCCCATCGGCACATGAGCGAGAGGGACCTCAGCCTTGGCCCACTCCCCTGGGAAGCGGGACTGTCAGGTCCCAGTTGCGCTCCCTACTTTGGATATAGACCGAAACTTCAGATAACTGTGCCATATACATCTGTGGTCTGAGCCTTTTCTTGAAAGTTAGAAATACATCTTCAAGTTATCTCAAGCAGAGGAGGGAACTAGATTGAGGTTTTCAGTATCCGAGAGCAGGGTTTGCATCCTCAAGTCAGTGGGGGGGAAAGAAGTTAATGCACAGTAGCATGCTCCTATGATATTCCCTGGCTAGTTTGCAGCCAAGTAAGTGTTGAATGGGAGACCTGGAATAGGAATCTAGAACAGGTTATTCCTACATGCCTTTACCATGTGAAAGCATTTATTTGGTATCATACCTCTACCCAACGTCTAATTTAATAAAGCTTGTGGGTTTATAATTATCTTTGAGACTTTTAGCCCATGCTCATTTTGACTGAAGTGTTTCTATAGTCCCCAAAATGTCTGGGAGTGGGAAAAGTGATTATGGAAGCCTTGCTTTCTGAGAAAACCAAGAACCTTCGCTTCCTCCTCTGCTACTTTAGTTGCTGTAACTCTCTTGTTATTTTTAACAAGCCTTTAGCATTTTCTGGAAAAAAGCATTCCTCCGGCTCTGCTGACAATAAAATTTTAAAAAATATTCTTTCTTATTGTTAGAAGCTGTTCATAAATTGCTTATCTAGTATTTGAACTCCTGAATAGTATCACAAGCTGATTATTTCAGTGCAACACAGAATTCCTCAGCTTTATTTGCATCTTCTTTTTTTCACAGGCTTCCAACAAATGTATGACACTCAGATATGTCATTCCTGAAATTTATATCCTCACTGTATTTTGGTAGAAATCTACTCTTTTTTTCCTTGTCTATTATTAGTGAATAAACAAATTTTGTTTCCTTAAACATATTTTACTACAGCTACAATTCTAATATAATTTGTATTGCTGAAAACTCTATAAGTGATTAGCAGACTATATTAGAAACCACTCATACCATCCCTCTGTTGAATGTCTTTGGATTTCAGTAGAGGTGCTTTATGTAGACAGGTTCAATGGAATCTGTTTTTGTGTTGGCATTTTAATTTCTAAAACAATTTGAATGCTGGAGGATATATAATATGTACAGCATTAAATAACACCTAAATGACATAATGTTTGTGATATACAATGTAACTAAAACGCTGACTGATAACTTATCATTATATGCACTATATTTTTGTTCTTACTTGCGGTTTTTCTTAGGTTAAGATGTCCCTTTGGTAGGTGTATTTTTAATCCCTTCATAGCTTTTTTCAAAATATGAAATTTTTTTTTAATATAAGAATAGATATGGAAACCATCTATCAGTTGGTTCCTTTACATAAAGCTAGATTTTTTTTAAATCTTGTGTTTTGGCAAAAAGCGTGGTCTACTTCACACCTTATCGCGCTCCTTTTTATTGACATTATTAGTATAAATTTACATTTTTCCTGCAATTTAAACTCATGATTTCCCCCAGGCCATGTTGTTTGGGGTTTTTTTTTTTTAGATTGAACTTTGTGTGCTACAGTAGGGGTGGCAGACTCTCCACCATCCCACAGAAACTGGCCCAGTATATGTGAGTGACCTTAGTGTTCATTTCCTCATTACATATTCTCTCTTCTGAATTATTTTCTATTTTTCGCTGCAATCTATTTTTCATTGGTTCTTCTCTCATTAGTAAACATAAAGGACACCATAAAAAGGTCAAACTGAACTTTTGATCCCTTCTTTCTTTCTTTTTTTTTTTTTTTTTGTGAAGCCAAAATTAGGTAAAATGAATTTGTCCATCCTTAACTGAAAACCTCTTTTAATACCTATGTTAATAGCACTGGAACCAAAAATAGGTTGGAGAGAGTTTTAATCTGTAAAGTGCATTATCAAGTGAAAAAAGCACAGTGAAATGTGGAAATAAACAGAGAAGCAAGAGGAGTTTCTTGTCATTTTGCTTTTGGTAACTGTAGAATTGGCAGAGCCCAGAAAGACCATAAAGACTTCATTGTGTATTTCCATCAAGTTTTAGAGCCAGAAGGTTACAAGGCAAATTCATTCTCAATATACAGCCTCTGGAACAGTGACCATAACATTCAATTAGTCAGATGTGACCAAAATGTCAAGACCCTCATAAAGAAATCATTCACTCATCTGGGTTATTATAGCAAGAGATTTTTTTGAGTCCAATAAATATAGGGCATGGAAGGAACTGACTTATTTATAGTTACCTTCTTATTTCATAGTGATAGCGCTCACCATCCCTCCCACACAGCTGCAGAGCTCCTTAGATAGAAAATATGTAGAAATCACATGACCCAGGTCATCATACTTGCTACTAAAAAGAAGAAACCCAAAAGGATTGGATCCAAAAGAAGATCCAAAACCAGTTCTGGTGCTCTGCACTCTCTGTGTAATGTTACCATTACTTCTTTTGAATGTAACATTGAAATCCGTTTAAGCACAAATGCAGTCACTGGAAACTCACAAAAACATCAGCTTAAGAAGTCCCACACTGGTTGACCATCCCGTTGACCTGTCTCAGACAATGGCTAGTACCAACAGCTTAGGGAAAGAGCTTAAGAAACAGAGCAATGATCCGTTCCTCTTTCCTTTCTTGTAGTGATCAGTGCTGCAGGCATTTCCTCCCCTTGATATTACATTAGGGCCATTGTTTAGTTATCCTCGATAGACCTTTCTGCCATTGACTTGCCTAATCCCCTTTTGAACCTGTTAATACTTTTCGCATCCAAGCTTAATTTAGCAGTGAGTCATACAGCTCAATTTCTTGTTGTGTGGAAAAGTATTCCCTTTGTTTTTATCTGTTTTCAAACCTGCCATTGGATAAATTAATTTGTTTATATGAGGAGAAATAATGAACAATTTTTCCTTATTCATCTTCTCTGTCGTAGTTATGATTTTATAAACCTCCTCTCCCCACACGCACAAGTTGTCCAGAGCTGAAGAAAGCTAGCCTGCCTTAGCCTTTCTGTGGGCAGATGCTGAGCCATACTTGCAGTCATCCTTGTCCCCCTTCGGCATACTCCTAGTTCTACTGTATCCTTTTGGAGGGAGTGTCATCAGAATTATACCAAGACACTTGTCAGATGTGAAAAATATGCAAGAACTGAAGGACTCCAGGACATAAAATAATAGGTTTTGAGGCTTGTCTATAGATTTAATGAATAACTGGTTTGGGAGTTTGGATGGTTTTATCTGGAATAGAAGTGGGTTTTTTTCCTCTTGCTTTCTAAATGAATTCAAGCTGCTTTGCATTTGGACTAAGCAAGCTAGAAAAAGTCACACTTGCTCCAGAATAGGAATGTCCACTCATAGAGGCAGTCTGAAGCAGCTATCCATTTAAAATTGCCTCCCTGTCCTGTTATATGTCAACTTTCATCCATCGACAAACCCTCAATCTCAGACCTTTCTGCATTTCTTTCACAGGAGCACTGTGTCGATTAATTAGTGCACACTGTGGGTTGAAATTAATCAGTGCCAAAATTTAATTACCCTCAACACCAGTTGCTCCTTATACACACATTGTGCATACTATAATTTTCCATTCCTCTGGGATACACTTCTTCTCATATGGGCTGCACATGTTTCATAAATTAAAATGTGTTGGAGGTTCCCCTTATTCTGGGAAATTTGTGTGGTCTGCAAACCAAAAACACAAGTAGGAGTTCAAAAGGCTTCAGTAGAATACCGTCTGCTCTAGCAGAGTAGATACACAGGTCAATAAACATCTAAGAAAGGTACCTAAGTTGATGCTAACTACTGTGTGTGCTATTTAGACAGAGTTAAGAGATTAATTGCCTTCTAGAGTAGCCTCACTCTGTTGAAGCATGAATATTCTCCACATAGAGAATGTTTTAACTCAGTAGCAGACAACCATTGTCCATTCAGTCCTGCACAAATCTGTAATAAAACATAAACAAGCAAAATGGCAAACCCCACAGGTCTTTCTGGCAATTGACACTTATGGGATAACACTATGTCGTTGGAATCAAAATCGTCATTGAACCAAATCTTTTTCTTAAGCCCAATGTCTAGTGTGCATTTTCAGTTCACTTGAATGGTTTCTTCCGCAGCCTTGACGGATTTGACTTTTGACTGGTAAGAGGTACAGACACTACAATATAAGCTAGTAGAGCTCTTATTAGGTCCAAGGTGTTGGGAAAACAAGAGAGATCTAGTGGACAATGAACCAGGAGGGCCTCAAGGGACGTGGATTTGAGTTCAGATACTGCTGTCGATCTGTAGTACAGACATGGTCATTTTTCATTTCTCCTGATTTTATCTGGTTTGCTCAGCTGTAATTTATTTGCAGAAGACATTTTTTGTTATGTATTTGTAGTCTAGCACAATGCGGTCCTCCTTCTCTCTTGGATGTCTGCTAGTCAGACTTCCTCCTGCAAACCAAATAACACAGGGATTTCCTAAACCTGCCTGCAGGACATCTTTACCCACTTTGTAATTTCATGGAATTAGTAAGATCAAACTGTTAGCTGAAGTCAGCAGCAAGTGTCCTTTTTAGCAGCTGAGGTGAGTGACTCCAGAAGCCCTTACTCTTTGACTCTTGTCATGATGTTACTTACGGAGCAGTGGTTCCTTGGGCAGCTGGGCAACCTAATGGCTCACAGCTGCCAAGATGGAAGAGTCTTGCGATGGACATGCCACCTTGTCCTTTCCTATTCATTCATTTCTATGCTGAGGAGAGGCTAACCCACTAGCCCAGCAGGAAATTACTCAGCAGAAGCGCTGGGCAGCTTTCTACTAGGTTAGGGCAGCATACAGAAGAGTCCAGATGTCAAGTGTGTAGCGTGGGAGCAGGGCAGGGGAGAAGAGAGGCCAGGGCAGGGTGAGACTTCCTCTTTGACCACTGTAGGACACTAGGTTTGCTTGGTTGCCCATGGAACCGCAGCTTAATAAACTACTGAATTGTCTCCGATTATGTCTTGTGGAACTGGAGCCTAGAAGCTTCTAAAACTCTAGGCTGGCCCAATTTCTGTCTGAATTCTGGCAGTCTGTCCACTTACTGCTTTTACTAGAGGCTTTACTTCAAATATTCTGTCCCCACTATATCACTATTGACAGTGACACAGAGTAGTAAATGTATTTCACTGATGGAGCAATGAGTGTCTTCCATAGGAAGGGGGCAGTCTATTTTGGTTTTCTAGGATCCTGATCTTCACTTTATCAACAGACTTTGTTTTGCATAGCTGCGTACCATGTGACAAAGTTGAACTAATGGTCATTTTTAAGTTTACTACTGGGGATTTCAACCTTGCAGCTACAAGAGGAAAGGTCTTGGATTTTTTTCATTACGATCTCTGTTGAAAATATTTGAGCATGCCTACAAATAGTTACCGTTCCATAACCCAATGAGATCTTCCAACAAATACAAAAAGCTGCCTGCAGTACTGACACCATGCAGATCTGTTTGCTTGTTTGTTTTTCTTGGTAAACCAGGAGTTTTGTTACAATAGGATGCGTATTTTGGCTTTTGGAATACAGCAAAGAGCACAGGAAATCATATGTGCTGACAAAAGGATTCTGAAGTTTTGTTAGGAGGAAACAATTTTAGAGCCTCCACTAGGAAAACTCCACCCATCTTGATATATGGTGTTTTAACCACTATCTATTTAATAAGAACAACTTACATTTTATGAAGACTATGCATGTTTTCTTTTAGAATAATTTTGTACTTCTTATTTTCAGCCCTTGCTTATACATAAAATTGCATGGATTCAACTAAATTAAAACCACTCCTGTAAATGTTTCTGAAAAAAACTACTGTACTTAACTTCGCTGTTGAGTTCTGTGTTTTTTCAACATGGACAACTCTTCCACTATGTAACAGAAACACTGTTATTAACTGAAGCTTCAAAGGGATGATAATGATTTCCATAGTATATAGCCTGTGGGTCCCTCCCTGTAGCATCTTCTAATAAGGAGAGGGTCTTTCTCAAACAGGCTTAACATATGTTTCTTATTAATCTGTTTTTCTTGAAGTGATTTAAAGACGAAGGACAAAGCACTGCCAAGCACAGTGGAACAGAAGATTCACTCTCGTGGGTGAGGGATGGTCAGGAAGGCTGCTGTCTCAGGGCTGGGATTTCCCATCTATGCTGCATATACTTGGCTAGGCCGCTGACCATTGTTTCAAGTGATATGCTGTGCTGGCTCCCACACAAGGTGATTTTTTTTTCTGTGTTGCATTTACAGTACAAGCTCTTCTCAGCATATTCAGTACAAGCTCATTGTGGCTTCCATAAATACAGGGGAAATTCCTGGCATATGCCAGGAACAAGAAAGTTGAAGGCCCCTCAGTGACTGAAAATGGGACTGAGCCCTTGTTGAAGGCACATGAACTGTGAATCTGAGAGTCAAGTTTACCATCTCCATTACCTCCCACTGTGGGAGAAAACTACTGCTGTCTTGGTCTTCCCCCTGGTCTTTTCTCTAGGGCAGTGTACATCTCATGCAGTTTTGTCATTATACTGTAAAGGTATGGAGTGGTCTCTTTAACTTGGTTAGCAAGGACAGTGTCTGATATGGAGTTGTTGTTCCTTAAAGTTTTCCTTATTTTGGAGTGTCTGATTTATCAAGGAAGTTGTACCAATCAAGGCACTCCTCCTCTTAGACTGTTAAGAAAAAAACAAAAAGAAAAAGAAGAGGTGTGTATCATCAAGTGGTTTGGGGCTGAGGCTTCTAGGGGAAGGAGTTGTAAGAGTGTTAACTTCATTTAGCCAATCTGCTGCTATTACAGCATTGGTTTTGACTCTTTACTTCTGGTATACTCTTTGCTGTACTGCGAGGAGAGAAACCTGTGTGACAGAAATGAAGACAGTAGAATAACAGACAAATAGTCTAAAACCTTTGGCTGTTCATTCAAAGGATATCATTGCTTCTTTAATCTCACCTCTAGCCATCTGCTCTCTCTGTCCTCGCATGTCAGATAAACTGTCAGGGGTCACATCTGCCATCTGGTTTTGGGGTGTTGATCTCCTAGGACAAGGAAGTCAAATATATAAAATATAATAAATTGATCAATGAAATGGTTGACTGGTGAAGTTCAATTTATTAATAAAAATTATTAAAACTAGGAAAACACTCATTTTAAGAATGACACTTCCATGGAACATAGAGTGTTCCTTGGAACACCTGACATAATGGTGGGGCTGCCTCTTGACTTGTTTCCTACTTCCAGATTTCCTTTTTAACCATGGCAGGAAGATGGTGGTTGTGACAAGAGGAAGAGGAAACAGAGAAGTACAGTTAGTAGCAGTAAGTTTTCTCATGTTTAGAAATAGCCTCTGTATGCAAAAACAACTGTCAGCAGCTTTCACTGATTTCAGTGATGGGATTTGTTTTCTCAGACCTGACCACCCTCTGTTCACCAGTCTTTTCACATACATTGTTCATGAGTCTGAGTGTCTCGGCATCCCCACACTGAGCTGTCATTAATCATTCTGCACTTTGGAAACTGCTTTTAGCTCTCTATAGTGGGCAGAGCTTAGGCAGCGGGCACCAGCTCTGTTTGAGTTCAGTCCATCATAAGTACACTAAAGTTTTTTACTGATGTGTATAAGAGTAAAGATAAGAAACCTAAGTTCTCCCAAACCATTTGCAGTGAGCTGCTGTCAGCCATTCCAGAGAGATAAGAGAGAGTCAAGCCTGATGTCCACTCTCCAGAAGAGGTATGTATAGTATTATCTGGTTTCTGAAGTCAGATGCAACCTTTGTCATGAAGTTCATGCCTTATAACAGCAATATTAGATAGTATGCAAGCTTACCAGTGGGGGACAGGGTAGTTCTGGGGTTAAAACACATAGCTAGGAGTCAAGAGATGAGTGCTCAAATTCCAGCCTGGCTATTACAAACTCATTACACTATGAAATTCAAAGTTACAATTTTCTGTCATTACATCTCTTCTATGGGTGGTGAAAGCTGAACAGCAGTGAAGACTCAAACCATTGTGTCACATAGTGAACCATGCTACGCGGGGGTAAAGTCAGACAATGGAACAGTAAACACATCCAAATCCCATCTGTGTTACAGTGTCCACCAGTGGGACTGCAACTACACCATGGGATCCTGAATTGCAAGTCCTTTTAAAGGAGCCTCCTAAAGAATGGTATCAATTTCTCACTTATTTTATTACATCAGTCCAAAATACCATAGTGAGTGTTCAGATCAGTTATGCTTTTTCTTATCCACTATGTTTTATAGGCTAGTGCTAAAAACTAGCATTTTGGCTTGTTACCTTCACATCAGAATGACCATCATCCTTCTTCATTCGGGTGCATAAATGTAATTGTACGTGTCTGTTCATATTTTTGATATTTTTGTTGGTAGAAGAATGGTTCTGCTTTGCACAGTTCTGTCCTGCATGAGGAACCATCCACAACTATGCTGTGGTCATTACCTGTAAAATGGCAGAAAACAGCAGCTTCTTTCACGCTCAAATGTAAAGTAGAGGTGAAAGGAAAGGTTTAGTTGCAGTAACCTTTGCTGCTTCATCTGTCTGCACTGATGTGGGTAAGATGCTTGAGTGCATCTGCTTTTGCTTTTTGAGTGAGTGCATCATCCTGGCTCCCTTTGGTGCTGGGGACTGGGTGGAAGGTTTGCTTTGTCTGCAGGGATTCTGTTTGCTTTCATCTGTAATCAAAAGACTGACGTACCACACCCTAGGTCCTGACGAGAGCTGTCTTCCATCAGTGCAGCAGACCCCAGGGAGATGTGGAGTTCCTGAGTGTCAGGTGGGAGAGAGGTGGGAGGGGTTATATCCAACCTAACCTGGTCTGGTTTAAAGTTTTGGACATGCTGTAACTTTGATTAATGAACTGTTCTGCCCCAAATATTTCTTGGATGTCTACATTACCATTTTCAATTGTGCTAACTCAAACAAACCAGCAATCAATTAACTAGAATTACAGTATGACCAAAACTGTAGGCTAAACAAAGCCATCGTGAAGAAACTGGCTTTTAGCCCAGTATCTGCTGATGATGGGATACGAAACAGCCTATTGATTCTGCAGCTCTTGAATTCTTGTGCAAAAGTAGAAACAATGCTATTTGCCTTTTCAATAGGAAAAAAATCCCATTTTATTCACTATCGCCACTTAGAAAAGGCAAAGTACATTACTGAGCCAATTTTTAGAAGGTTGTACAGAAAGAAGTACTTTCAGCACATTAAGAAAACCTCAGGTTGGAGTTATACAAACTTTGAGCAATCATAGAAGAAAGGCAAGAACATTAAATTGTAAACTATATTTGTATGTCCACCTGTCAAAAATGTTGCGCAAACTTTTTGTGATATTTTCAGCTTTCTAAGCTTCCAGCACTTCATGTAGAAAGCCATCTGAGAAGACAAAACAGCTCTGTCAAGTTTCTATGCTGGTGACTGGCAGTTTATTGCTAATACTGTGATATTTAGTGCTTTAGGACAGAATCCTAAAATGTATGAAGATCTCAGTTTTGACTTAAATGTTTCTAGCATTCATGGTTTGTGGGAAAAATTTGAAAACTTGTAACCAACACACACAAATGGCTTAAACAAGAAGACAAGCAACAGCAACTGAAAACGTCATTTTCAAAAAGCTCTTAATTTTAATTAATCCTCTATTCTGGAGGAGCAGTTTCGTGGTTTTTCAGTACGTGAGGGTTGTTAATACAAAAAGTGTGCAGTAATTGTAAAAGCAACAACCAGTCCAGCTGCATTCCCTGTGCAGAAACTGAGAGGGACAAGAAGCCATAAATAGTGGTGTCACCGCCCCTCTTTGCCTCAGTTAAGGAGTATTATTATTCTAAACACAAAACAAACTATTGCTTAGGCTCCAACTGAAAGTTTCAAAGCCTCATAAATCTGCCAGGTCAAAGCCAATTTTCACTGGAATTTTGGAAGGAACTTCTTTTCTTGAGAGAAATATCCAGGGCTAATTTTAATTTCCTTTTACTATTTGTTTTAGCAGCGTTGTCCAAAACCAAAGTGTTCTTCAAATGGAAGAATATGAACTTTCCTCTGATTAACCTCATTCTATATATGCCTATAATTTAGCACTAGCCTACTATAGCAAACACAAGCAGCACGTCTACAATGAGTATGTATCCCCCTTTAGCCTGGAGGTGCTGAGAACTGTCTTCAGGCAGAGATTGACTTGACAAGTGACTGCACATTAATTACTGATGGGCTTTAGGTAGAACAGCGCTGCCTAAGCTGTCATCTGTAGGATCCCAGCCAAGGCGGGTACATAACCTGCATGGAGCTGAGCCCTGGAAGGGGTCATGTTGGGTGGCAAATGGGCGGGATGCAGCACATGAGCTGCATCTCCAGTGCTGCATGATGCCCAGCGGCCCGGATGATTCAGTGCCATGAAACAACAGCAGGGCTCAGTGCAAAGTCTGTACGGAGCAGGGAGGGGCTTGTGTGATAAAAGGTTTGGAAACTGCTGGTGCTGAGGAGAGTTGCTGGCTCCAAAATATGAAGAGGAAGGTTTTTATTACTTGTTTTAATAAAAAGGAAAGTAATTCCATGAGGGCTCAGCAGACAGCTGAGGCAATATTCAGGAAAGTCTACTCAAAAGGAAGGATGTGTGTATGCGCTCTCTCTCTCTGATTGCCCTTTTGAGAGTATTTTTTTGGTCCTACTTCTTCTGCTTTGGAATATCTGGGTGGAAAGGCCAGCCTTCCAGAAAGGGGTATGGGGCAAACCAGAAATGATGTTTTTTTCCTCCCTTTTCTTAGCCTATTTCTCTTCTGTCAGTACCTTCTTGCTATAATACTGAAGTGTCTTCCTTCGTGCATTAAGTGTGTTCTACATGGAAAACCTGCTTGCAGCAAAACCTGCTTGCAGCACAGTGTTTTCTAGACTCAGTATTTTATCTTTGTAATATGTGGTGCGATATGTTTGCTAATATGCAAAAGAAACAAGATGGGTAATGTAAGGTAAAATCTGAGGTCTTTTTCTTTCTGGGGACGTTTATTCCATTTTCATGGTTACTTCTGAAATCCTGTCCTGCTTCTATGCAAATGAATTTGGCCCAGAGTGTCAGTGAAAGCCGTGATAGAATAGTCACGATCAGTCCAAGATCCCCACAAAGAACTTAAAAAATGAGAAAGGCGGCAAAAGAGTAGGTTGTAGAGCGAGAGAGACTGCTCAAGATACTTGGTGCTGTGGGACAATCCGCTTCTTTTTTTTCCAGTTGTTCAATCTTTTTCCCCAGACAGGAACAACTGACTTTAACAAGCATTTGGCTTAATTTGTTTTGTGGAAGCGTATAATAGGCCCATAGACTCAGTCTGTCAAAACACATGGTCCTGAGCCTAAAGAGAGGCGGCATAAAAGTGGGGTTTTTTTAATGAAAAGAAAAAAGGTAGAAAAAAGGACTACTTTACATAGTTCAAGCGATTAAGGTAGAAAAGACAGATGTTCTGCCTCTAATGTGGATTTAAATAAAGACGTTCCTTTGCTTGTTAACTACTGTCAAAAGGGACCTCATTCTGAGAAACATGCTGAAAAAGTGTTTGTCTACCACGCACATCAGCTGTATGGTAGACAAAGAAATATCTCTGTGACTCTCTTGTTTTTATACAAAGAAGCAAATAGTGTCCACATCTATATGTATTGCTTTCCAGTGAATCAGTTTTATGTCATACCAGTCCATAAGATTCAGAAAAGTAATTGTAATATCTCTTGGCCATAACAACACGTTGTATTTAAAACAGACCTTCGCTCTGCAGGTGAAAACCAAACAGGCTTGCCAGCCTTGTTGAGCTTTTTTTCTTTATTATGTCAGCCCTGGGACTCTGTTTTGCCCCTGGCTGTCCCTGCACTTTTGGACTTGCTCCTCTACCAGGATATCTCCTAACCTTATTATCACACACTCTTATTAAGGGGAGCTCTGTGCGGCAGTGTGCAACACTGACGTGGTTGTCTTTTGGGAAGCACAGCTGCAAGGACCTTCCTCCAGGAATGGCAAACCAGATAGTTGTTAGGTATCAAAGCAAATTTAGCCTCCAGGCACAAGCACACTTGCTTTTTTTTCCTAGATAAACTAAGAAGTCTTGTGCAACCTATAGCAGTGTCTTGCAGGTGAAGAGAAATGTGCAGCTGGAAGGGTGTCAGAGCTTTTTCCAGCAGTATTTGCGTCAATAAAACAGCCTGAAACTTTGTTTATAGCCTTGGCAAAGCTATCATAGGCTGAATTCGTCACAGCAGCAAAGCTATCTGCTCACCAGTAGAGGATCTTCACATTACAAACTTTTCCTATAAACCTCAAGAGGTTTAACAGGAATTACTTTATCTACTAGTAAAATCTATAGATTTTTACAGACCCTAGAGCTTGGTTTTACTCTTTCCAACACTTTGCAGAACCAAGGTGAGATCTTCTGGCTCCTACGCCCTTCTCTCTTAGCTTTTTTCCAGTTGCTGCTGCTAACTGTTCAGTCTGCCCAGGCGAGTCTGTGGTCCTTTGCTGGAAGGCAGCAGAAGTCAGTGGGGCTCAGGAATATTGCCCCTTTTCAGTGTCTCTCTCAGTACACTTCCTAGGGTGACTGCCTCTTGTTTAGCCAGTCATGTGGTTATAATCCCATCAAATTATTGAACAAGAATGCAATTCCACGGCATAGTTTACAAATCCATGTAGATTAGTATTTTTGATTTGTTTCAAATTTGTGGACACCTGTAAAGTGATTCTAAATCTAGCAAAGTAAACCTCCTTTTCTCAGTTATCTTTCAAGGTCCCCTAAAAGTAGACCTTAGGTTGAAGACCACTGATCTAGAAAAAAAGACCTCCTTTCCAGTTGAAATTTAAGCTACATTTACTCAAAGATTCAGGACACACTCAACACCACTTAGACTGTAAATTCTGTGGTGTAGGGATCACCTTTTCATCTTCTACAAGTGCTGCATTCAGTGCATTGGTCACTGTGCCTTGTGAGCGTTATTGCAGTATAAATAATAAATGGCACTGTTATCTGAGGGCCTTCAAAAATATCACTCTGTAAGTAAGTTTGTGATCACTGGATCTGGAATATTTGGAAATTATTACTATTAGTTGCCCAGAGCCAGGATGTGCTTCATGATGGTTGGTAGACTAGAGGTATTAGGTAAACATTGTCATAGCTGGCTGAATTTGTGTGGTTGCACCCTAACTTGTATAGCTTTCATGAGAGGAGATGCCAAGGCTGAAAGAAAACATGGGAGTTTCATGGAGCACAATTACAATTGTTTATTCAATCATTAGCCGGTCCTGAAATGACTCACAACACAGCTGCTTAGATTTACAGGCAGTTAACAGATGTAAGTGTTTGTTGGCTTTTTTGTTCGATCAAAGTGATGTAGTGGGACACTGTCCTGGGCCAGATGTATCATAAAATTGAAGGCTTGAGGAAATGGAACAGACCTTTGTCTCTTTCTTGCATCAGTTCCTTTGTGTGTGGCTAGGAAAAAGATATTCTGAAGGTAATTTCATCTGCTGTATCTTGAGATAGCACAGTAATCTAGTAACAGTATTCAGTGAAAGTTGGGCATCGCTGTCTCTGGGCCACTCTGAAAACTCTGGGAGTCTCTGATCTGCTATTTCTAAAGACTCCAATTTTTGATGTGACTTTATTTGGTAACTCTTGCATCTGCAATAATAAAACAGTGTGCTGGCTGCTTGACTGGTGGCATTCTTCTTTCAAAACATTGAAAATTGATACTTAGTTATGCCTCAGAATTATCGGGAACTTTTTCTGTTATGTTAACATTCAAATTTGATACTTTTTTATATAGATAATTGCTTTGTGACCAGAGATAGAATAACCCATATAGGCCATGTCATATAAACAAGTATTTACAAGATGCTGTAATACATTGCCTTTTCTAAATGATGTTGTTACTGGTTTTAATTTTGGGTTGTTCCCCTGTACCAGCCTTCTATGCTAACCTTCTACATTAAATAAAAGTAATTAACATCACATATCATAACAAACCACTGACCATAACACTTTAGGGGTTTTTGTTGTTTTGATTTTTCACTTTCTTCTTCTATGTTTCTTCCTTATTTGATTATTTCACTGAGGTCTTTTTTCTGCACTCAACCCCCCTTGTCTGAGGTTGAGGTACTGCTTTTTTTCTCCCTTCTGTTTAAAGTACATTGCATTTATACTTTGTTATATGCAACTATTAAAGATTCGAAAGCATCTATCCGTACTGTAGGTAGCAAGATCTGTAAAAACTATAAGAGATTCTCCATCTTTTTGTCAATGACAGATCTTCATTTTAGGGCTTACCTCCTTCTTCTGGTTAGGTACTGACTGAGGTCAACAGAAGTTCCCATTTGGGGGTTAACAGCCTTGATTGTTACAACTCCTGATAAAGCTTTGGGACTTCCTTTTCCACTGCCTTGTCTGCACCCATGTAGATATGTGCAGAATGAAACCAGAGCGGGTTTGTTAAATCTTTGTTCTGGCTCGATAGCATCTGATATATCACCTTCCCCTGACCAGTCTGCAGTGGCTGAGCTTGAGTTGTTCAGTGTAATTTAAACTTGCCTGAGGGCTGTGATGAATTATACCTGCTGCCCGTGACCTGGTTGGCTTTTGCCACTCCTAGAATTTACTGAGAGATAAGAAAGTCTTTCCTCCAGGTAGCTTTTTGCTGTGCTAGTAGCTTAGGACAGCACAGGATGCAGCTTTGATGAGGATTGGGATGGCTGAATGGTGGCACAGCAGTTACCTGATAGCTGATTGGGAATGTGTGCTGCATTGGACAGTGATACAGCAAAGGAGATTACAGTCCTTTTAGCTCCCTCTTGCAAACCTGCCCCTCGGGATCCTCTCCCATCCATGCCCAGAGAACTGCCCTTGCAAACTGCCTGCTCTGGGGTTGTCAATCTCTGATAGCAGCAAACCAGACTGGGAGAATTCCCAAGGGAGAATCTCAGGCCAGTTGTGCTTGAGAGAAATACTGCAGGGACTGGTTGGTGATCTCGGAGCAGTTAGCCAGGGGCTGAATTTAGTTTATTGCCTAAAAAAAAGTATGGGTATTACTCACTACTCAGATGGTAGTTTAAAACAATTAGTCTAATTATCATGGAGCATTGTGCTTTAAAAGGCACAGCTGAAAGTAGAGAACCGCAAGATTTTCATGGAAGTAGTAAAAGTTCTTTTAATAACCTAGACGAGCCAGAAGAAACCAGTGGTTATATGTTTGAGGGAGTTTCCTTTAAGTTGAAGTGGATTCCTGTAATCAGATGAGCTCATCTGCCATCTGAGCAACCTGTGTTAGCAGTGTTGAAAAGCAACTCTTGGTTGCTGCTTAAAGCAACTCTAATGTACTCTGTTGTGCTCTTACGACCTCAGATTTGACCATGCTTTTTTATGCATGTGGACTCACCACAAAGCATGCAGCAAGAAAAAACCCTTTTAAAGGGAATGATCTTACAGCCCCTAAATCAAACACATAAACCAAAGGCCTCCTTGTGAACGTGTCTTAATACTCTTTTTCTGAATAATCAATTTAAGCTAAAAAGAGGCAGCTGAGTTTTGAGAAACAAGCACCTCCTGCATGCCCAGTAAGCCTGTCTGCTGTGTGAGCAACTGAACAGAGAGGAAGGAACAGTTGGGATCCTGCTCCAGCTTTATTTTGAGTGCTTTTCAATGTCCTATCAAGAGAAAGGGGGTAAGCATTCTGCATCCTGGAGGGGTTGCAATGGTTCATCCTTACCTGGTGGTTTTAATACGAGGTGTATGGAACTAGTGGTGACTTTCTTCCAGAGTGGGGTGACTGAAGGCTGTCCTTGTCCACAAGGTTGAAATTAACTGCTCAGTTCTAGCCTTATAACCTAAAATACTCCAAAGAAAATTTCATTGGGAAGAAGATAAGCCCTTGTAAGACTGAAACATGTCTTTTCGTTGCAAGGGTGTAGATGCAAATGTTTTCAGGAATAAGCCAGCAGAAAAACTTTCTGGAGGAGAACGGGAGGGAAATGTAGAAGTCTGTTATCTACCACAACGTGTAAGAAAGCATAATGAAATGGAGGTTGTGCTTCAGGACAAGACTTGTGAGGAATTTGGGACCTGAGCTGACAACATAATTGTGCTAGCTTTTGAATTTACCAGAAGTCTATTTTGTGAAAACTGCAGCTGGTCTGTGTGCTTTTTTTTATGAAATACAGTTGCATTTGGGGGGAGGATCCAAGCAGTGCTGCTACGTGGAAAAGCAAGTGATCTCAAAGATGTTTACTTCTGCATGGAAACATTCCCAGACAAAGAAGGAATCAAACCCTCTCCCTAAAAAGATTAAGTTCAGTCAATTCCTTCTGTACAATATCTTGTTCTTTTCTTATGTTGACAGTCTTCATACTTGTAACCACTAAACTTCATCATCTTGCTCTCATTCTTTATGAGCCCTATTTGTTTCCCAAGGCGAGTGGCATGCAAAGTCATCTTGTATTTAAAGTACTTAAACTTTGTAGTAAGATTGGGAGTAAGACATTTTGAACTTTGTAGTCTGTGGTTAAAAGTTTTAGCAGCTGTTGCTGTAAAGACTTGAATATGCTTCCAATTTTTTTCACACAGGTATCTCATGAACTTGGAGGTAGTTGACTACCTACAGGACCCAGGCGTAAAGTAGGTATGATAGTATTTTATTTGATACTAATAATTTTACTGGAACATATAATTACTGGAATGGTTGTGTTCTCCTTGGCATTAGTATACATGAAAGAGTATGTTCTATTAAATAGGGGCATAGCTCTAAAAAAACCCACACTTAATAATGTTGCTTTGCAAAGCAAATGAGTGTACTTGTGCCTGCCAATTAAATTGTATCATGGGTGGAATAATTAATTTGGACACTAGGCAAGGAGCACATTGCAGATTTTTTTTTTTTTTTTAATTTAGGTTGACTGGGGAGTGCCCAGGTTAAGATTACATCCATTTTCCCTGCCTTACACCCTTGTGCATGGCATGGATGCAGCTGCTTGCTTCTACAGATCCCCCCCGTCCCCCCCCAAACAATCGAATCTGGGATGTGTCTTTTTGTCTTTTAAGTGTGTGTGTGGGGTGTCTTTACAAGTAGCAGTTTTCTGCTATTGTAGGGACAGATTTTTTTTCTCCAGATTCTAACTCAGAACAGATAAACTTGTGCTTCTCTTCAAATGAATGCTGAAATGAACGAGCAGCGTTCCTCAGGGGTCCGTATTGTGACCAGCACTGTTTAACATCTTTGTTGGCGACATGGACAGTGGGGTTGAGTGCCCTCAGCAAGTTTGCTGATGACACCAAGCTGTGTGATGCGGTCAACACGCTGGAGGGAAGGGATGCCATCCAGAGGGACCTTGACAGGCTTGAGAGGTGGGCCTGTGCGAACCTCATGAAGTTCAACAAGGCCAAGTGAAAGGTCCTGCATATGGGTCAGAGCAATGCCAAGCACAAATACAGACTGGGTGATGAGTGGATTGAAAGCAGCCCTGTGGAGAAGGACTTGGGGGTGTTAGTTGACAAGAAGCTCAAATGTGACCCAGCAATGTGCACTTGCAGCCCAGAAAGCCAACCGTATCCTGGGCTGCATCAAAAGAAGCGTGACCAGCAGGTCGAGGGAGGTGATTCTCCCCCTCTACTTTGCTCTCATGAGACCCCACCTGGAGCACTGTATTCAGCTCTGGGGCCCCTGACATAAGAAGGACATGGACCTGTTGGAGCGAGTCCAGAGGAGGGTCATGAAGATGATCAGAGCACTGGAGCACCTCCCCTATGAAGACAGGCTGAGAGAGTTGGGGTGGTTCAGCCTGGAGAAGAGAAGGCTCCAGGGAGACCTTATAGCAGCCTTCCAGTACCTAAAGGAGGCCTACAAGAAAGCTGGAGAGGGACTTTTTACAAGGGTGTGTAGGGATAGGACAAGGGTAGCTTGTCCTGAACTTTAAACTTCAGCTTTAAACTGAAAGAGGGTAGATTTAGATTAGATATGAGGAAGAAATTCTTTACTGTGAGGGTGGTGAGGCACTGGAACAGGTTGCCTAGAGAAGTTGTGGATGCCCCATCCCTGGAAGGGTTCAAGGCCAGGTTGGATGGGCTTTGAGCAACCTTGTCTAGTGGAAGGTGTCCCTGCCCATGGCAGGGGGGTTGGAACTAGATGATCTTTAAGGTCCCTTCCAACCGAAACCATTCTACGATTCTATGAAATTCATCATCAGCCAGCAAAACTGAAATGACACAGATTTCTGTGCATTTAAAAGCATTGCTTACTGTTTTGCTGAGTCATAGCCAAAATGAGAAAAACATTAACATGATGACTAGTGCTGTTCAGTCCTGGTGATGTAAAGAAATGCTATGATGTTTGAGATCATGTATATGTACAAACCTACTGGTAGACTAGTTGATATAAGCAGACTTCTTAGAAGAAAGGAAAATCCCAAAGGGGAAAATAATGTTAGGTTACAGATCCCCAACCGTAGTATGCGAACCACTTTCAAGTGATACATAAAGGCAAGTCCTGACCACCGGTGTGGAAGATACCAACTCATCAGTGGTGCAACTTCCTGACTGCAGGGGCAGCAGGAGGGACAGAGGTGAAGAGCTGATGGATGGAGCTGGATCCCGCCTTATGTGTGAGGGGAAGGCAGAGGTCCTCTGCGTGAAGGTATGAGAGACGATGTGAGAGCAAGTAGAAAAAGATGGAGGTGGGGGGAGTGGAGGCTTGTCTCTTGCCTGTGCACAGGAGCGCTGCTGAGGGTGACTGAGCAAGCTGTTTGGGAACCCCCACAACACGCGGTGCTCTCACTTGTGCCACAGGCCTTCTGGTGCACAGGCAATACCCCGGCGAAAGGTTCGCCTGCCTGCAGTCTCCTTGTCAATCATGCCCGTTTACCAATAGTCACCTGGATTACCTTCAGAGATAAGAGTTCCCATGGTTTGTCCATGTATCTAGTTCCTCCAAAAATGGGTGGTTCTTCAGATGCCCTGTTTTGTATTACAGTGTTGTAAAGCTTTACCTTTAAACCTCTATCATTCTTTCTGCAACAATGATCGTATCAGTCAGTCAACATAAAACTGGAGGTATTTGGCTAGTCCACTGGAATGCTATTTTTAGCACAAGCAAACAGAAACCAGACTGGCTCATGATCAGCCCTTTGGGGAAAGGGAGGTAGAAGGATGAAGAGAGAGGAAGAGACTTCTCCTCTTGAAGATTTTTCCTGTTAGTCACAGCACTGAGGAGAAACAAACTCCATATGGAACAGATCATGTAAGGCCTTTAAAACATATTTGCAGAGACTGTACAGTTTCTTAAAGGAACTTGGAATACTCTGTGGTTTGGGGGTTTTGTTCTTATATTTCCCATTTGGGGATGTGCGTGCATTTTCATTTGTTTTAATTTGGCCCAAGTTAAATGCAAAACCAGTAGTTTGTTTTATTATCGTCTTTGAAAGATTTATTCATAAAGGGAAAACATTCCCTGATTCCCCCAATGGGAAAGAGTTACAAATGCTTCTCTCAGTAGTTTCATTAGAGAGGTTTTTGCTGCCCTTTTTTTTTTTTTTTTTTTAATTGGCATGCAAACGAAGGCCAAATTTTTGTTCCCAGCACAAGGTCAAAGTGTAGTGTCCTGAGGCAAGGATGCATGCTCAGTCGGATGCTGAATTCAGACATGGAGTAGCCATGCAGTGCAGGAGGTCATGACTAGTGGGCTGGGTTTAGTGAAGCTACTAGTCACAGCTGAAATTACTTGCCCTTTCCCCGTTTGCCCCATCAAGTGAGTTTGTGGAGCACCATTCCAGAACACTAACCGTGGAGTCCAGCCTTCGTGATCTGCCTTTCCTGCCTGGTAAGACAGTGATGGTTCACAAGGAAGGGGGGGTGGAGCGGGACTTACCCTTGGTGATAACTATGCTCTAATTCTGCAATGTGAGGAGATGTTATGTGTGAGAATGGCTGTCATTAAAACACTTGAGGTTTTTTTTTCTTTAGTTGAGAAGCTAATATAGGCTTACTTATTAAGTGCAAACTGTCAGTTTGAAACGTGGCCAAAATCAATTCATAAATGTGTTAATCTTTTAAAATTCAGCACTGGTCTGAAGCATATTCAATGTGCGTGTTGGGAAAGAGCTCTGGGCTTTTGAATTAATGATACAGACACAGACCCTGCCACAGCTGTGCTTTTTTTTTTTTTTTTTTAAAAAAGGATTCCAGTGAGAACTGGTAAGATGAGGGCAAACACTGAAACTTCCTGCTTTTCTGAATTACTGCTGTAATTACTTGTTTTGACATCTTAAAACTATGAGCTATTCTAACCTCCCAAATTTCCTTATATTCTACGTGCTCTACGTTAGCATGAGTAGAGGGAGAAACTATGTTATTGAACAAAAGCAATAGAGCTTTACTGAATGTGAAGTATGGAACAAGGTTTTACAGGAAACCAAGGATTTTGTTAGAGCTCAGAATAAGGACCACTGAACATGTACGAAGAATTCAGGCTTTATTTAAGCAGTTTCTCTCTTCGTGCGTGTCTTCTTACACAACATTAAAAAAAAAAATAAATTAAAAAGTAACTTTAAACTCACCTTTTCAAAGAAGATGGCCAGGCAGACTGCCAGGAGGCAGGTGTAGTCTCTAAAACCTCTTTGAATTTGCTTTTTACGGACTGTATTTCAGGGTGGACCTGCCCCCTTCGCATTTTGGCAATTCGTACTAATTTACAGAAGCTCTCACCATTTAATACCGATGTTGTGCGTTAGATCATTGAATTTAAAACCTGTGGTGGCGGAGAGGAGCCGGTGGAGAGCTCGGCGAGGCGGGGATGGGGCTCCCAGCCGGGCGGAGAGGCGGTGCCCTGACAGCAGAGGGAGGGCAGGAAAGCCGAGTGCTCGCTCCCTGCGTGAAAACGGTAGCTGATTTTCTTTTTCTTTTTTTTTCCCTTTTCCTTTTCCTCCCTTCTTCTTGCCGGGGCTGTAATCCGACTGCTCGCTTTGGCTCGGCTCCAGAGACAAGTCCGAGTGGTTAATCTCTCTTCCCTCCTTTCCCAGCCTCAGGGGGAGGAGGAGAAGAAGAAGGGGAGCGGAGCGGAGTCAGCTGCAGCCCGGGGCCGGGCCGGGCCGGGCCTCCCTGGGGAGGGGCTGAGGCTGAGGCAGCGGCTCGGCTGCGGGAGCTGCATGGAGGAGGGGAGTTTCACAGACTCCCCTGCCCGGACGCGAGGAGGAGGAGGAGGAAGTTTGGAGATTGAGCCGCTGCCCGGAGCCCGAGCGCACGGAGGGAGCCGGGGCGCGGCCACGGGCGCTGCGAGGGGAGACACCCGGCGCTGCCGCTGAATGAGTTACGGCGGGGGGGGGGATAACCTCCCGCACTCCCCGGCCCGCGCCCCTGTGCCTGGATTTTAAACGGGAGGAGGCGAGCGGGTGTGCGAGGGCAGCAGAGGACTGCGAGAGGCTCCTGCTGCTGCCGCCACCGCCGGTGAGCGCGGGGGCTTTGTTCGCGCGGGGCGCGCCGGGGAGGGGGCGGCGGCGGCCGCTGCCGGCTCGGGCCGGGGCGGGGGGACGCGGCCCGGGGTGGTCGGTGAGGCACCCGGTGCCCTGCAACCCCCTGAAACCACCCGGGCGGGACGGGGGGCGGCGCGGCGGCCCCAGCTCCCGGCCCCTGGGGGTCTGCCGGGGAGCGGGCGTTTTGCGTCCGCAGCCTGTGTGCGAGCCCCGCCGCCCCCCGCTCCTCTCCCCGCCTCTGGCAGCCGGCGGTGGCAGGCACCGTGCGCCGGGCTTTCATCGGGGCTCCGGCAGCGACCGGCTGCTGTTTGCTTTGCCCACCGGAGTGCTTTGTGTTTGGCCGCTCCGGCGGAGCAAAGGGGCAGCCTGCGCACGCCTGGCCTGCACCGTGCTTGCTGCACGCCGGGCTTAGCCGAGGTCTGAAGATTCCATCGAGTCTTTTTGGGGAGGGAGGAGATGTTTCTTTTAACGTATGATAAAATTGCACGGCGTTTCAGGTTTTGTGCAGATACTTTAGCGAACCCGTGTCTTCCGGAAAACTCTGTTCCAAAAAAACCCTCATTTTTTGGTGTTTTAAAGTAACTCTAATTGGACTGTGAGAAATGTGGCCTAAAGAGGGTTAAAAATATGATTGATGATATCGTTAAGTAGCAGGAACGTTTATTCTGGGGAGGGAAGAAGAGGGAGAGGCAATCGGGACAGGGCAGTGTCCTGCCGTCCCGTGGGGCCTTGGATGGGTTTCCCCATCTCGTGCTCTTGCCTCTTCCCCACTTGGCGGGTTGTGTGTCCCAGTCCTCGTCCCTCTTGTTGAAGGAGAAGCCCTTCAGAGCTCATCCTTCGGTTAGCGTTGACAAACCTGAGGCACTCGTTTCCTTCTTTCTTCACAAGCCACAGCGCTCCAAGTACGAGGGAAAAGGACCTGAAACAAACTTAGCTGTACATTCAGCTGGCTTCCAATACAGTCTCTCTTTAGTTGGCTTTTTTCCCCCTTTAATTATTAATTGGCAGGCTCAGAAACAGCTGTGGCCTTGCTTTTTTCTTTTAATGTTTGCTGGTACTTCAGCAATTTAATAATGCTGCCTAGAGAACCTGATGACTTATAGGTGTTTTGAAAGCTGTGTAATAAGAGCCTACTAATAGTCTTCTTTTGCTACTGTTTCATTCTTGGAGGGAACAATCTTTGCTGCTGGAGAGTTGTGGTTCAAATTTCCACAAGCGTTTGTTGCCTGTGCCTCTAGCTAAATTTATAAAGGAATCCTGTTAGCTTGTACGAAGCTAAATCTGGCTGTAGCAACTCCTGGCTGTGCAATTCACTGTGGTTGGCAAGGCACAATATATAGCTTCCTTGAGATTTATTTTTAAATTTTTTTTTTTTGCGTGTGTGTGTGGCACGTAGTTGTCATAATTTTGGAAACTCTTTACCAATGTGTGTGTGGGTGCTTTGAGATGAAAACATAAGAGTTATGCTAAGGTTAGAAAATGTATTAATAGGGCGCTTGTCTTGAAAATATGAGATGGCAGTTTGAGATCGGCCTCTTAATGAATATTGGTATTGTTCTCAGGTCTGTGCAGATGCTTAGCTATTAAACTTTGAGTCTCTACTTCTGCTCTGTGTTCTCAGTTGGCAAACTAGAGATGATGCAAAGCACTGCAATAAAAGGTTAAGTTTTAAATGTGTTCCTTTGTGGGAATGCTGGCTTTTTCTCACAGGCCTAGAGAGCCCGAGGTAAACAACGTTTATCTGTGGCTGTACGACTGAGTGCATCCCTGCAAAGGCATATTATGATTCCAACGCTAGGTGTTAATGTGTCATTTTTCTTGTGGTTTTACTTACAATTTTCAAAAAAAGAAAAAGAAGAAAAAATAGATGTGTAGTCAGATTGGTTTGTAATTTATAGTCTTACTTGATAACATCTTGCAAAGACAGTATTGAGTTGATTTTTAAGTGAGGGTAGATGTTAAGAATGCGCAGCTTTGGAAATCTTCAAGTAGTGAACTTAGTTTGTTGGCAGCTCTCGTGATTTCAGGACATCTGCTAATGTGTTCTCCTTCTTCCTTGGGCAGGATGTGAGAATACAAGTTAACTGTCCAAAGGCATACTTTGGGCCTAAACTGGTTGATTGCGAGGCCTTGGTATAAACTGCCCAGTAGAAAAGGTTTGGAGCTAACCAACTGAGCTCTTGGAACCTTCCTGTGTGGTTTGGTTGGTTTTTTTTTTTTGTTTGTGTTTTTTTTTGTGGGGTTTTTTGTTTGTTTTTGGTTTTTTTTTGTTTGGTTGGGTTTTTTTTGTTTTTTATGGTGGGTTTTTTTATGGGATTGTGGGGTTTTTTTGTTGTTGTTTCTGGTTTGGTTTTTTTTTTTTATTTTAAACCTTTGTTGTGACCTAAAAGGTTAAAGCTAGAAGGGAAGTGAAAATATCTGCTTACTTGTTTAATAAGTAATTTAGGCAAATCATGAGTTTGTGGTACTTTTTGCTACTGTTATCTGTATAGGTTGGTATGGTTGAACCTTTCACTGATGCCATTTTTCATGTGGCATTGGTATTAGTATTTTTGCTAAGTCATTTGGAGCAGTGTGCATGTTTGAAAGCTTCCTCATGCATTTGTTTGGATTGCCATATACCTGTCGTCCTCCGCCTTTCCTATGCTTGTGATTTCTTGGCTCCAATTCAGGAAAGGCTTTTTCAGCCCTGCTAACTAGATAGGGTTATAGCAACTGATGAAGGCACATACCTGAAGTAGTGCTTTATTATCTTTGAATGCAAACTCTGCAGTGCAAAGCTGATCTGTTTTCTGTAACCATATAACACTAACAGAACTGTAATTGTGATCGCGGCTTCTGTCATTTTACCTTACTGAAAAGATTATTGGTAACAGGGGTAGCCGAAGCTCTGTGATAGCATCACCCATACAACTTGTAGGCTCTGGTGAGTACTTTTGAGGTCAACCCAAAGACAGGGCTAACAAGAACATGGTTACAAAATCTGCTGTTAGTAATTTTGAAGAATACTTCCACAGATTAGCCTGAGATACCGCTATTAAAAAAAAGTTTTTGTACAGAGGTATCATCTCTAAAATTTAAGTGTGCCCTTTGTATTTAAAAAAGACCAACCCCAAACCAAAACAATTCCTAGGGAAGGATACTACAAAATACGTGAACTTGGAATGGACAGTTTTTTTGGTTTTATCTCTTAATTTTTTTTAAAGAAGCCCCAAATAACAATCTTAACAGGTATTTAGCACACTTATTAAAGTATGCCAAAGACTCATTCAACTGCTGATTTTTATTTATTTATTTGTTTGTTTCCCTCATGCTCGGTTGCCACTCAAGCAGTTGCTGGGCACCAAGTCTCTCCCCAGCCAAGCCAGAGCTGCACTTCTTGGTCTTTGGAGCATGGGGTCGTGAAGAGGAGAGGTGCCACGTTGCTGGCTGCCAGCTGGAGGTGACGCTCAGCATGGCCCTGTCATGTACCCCAAGTCCATAGGGTCAGATGGGCTGGGTCAGGAAATAATTGAAACATCCAATCTGATGATAAAGGGAGCCGTTTGCAGGACTCTGATCAGAAGCGTTTCTCAGATTAGACATCTATAAAGCTGTGGCAGTTATAGGTTAGTACAAAGGAATTAATTGATGTGCATTCCCTTTTGTATCCAGTCATGTTGAGAAGGATGATTGCTGTGTTAAAGAAACACATTTTATTGACACGTTAAATTATTATAGCTTTAAGTTACTTTGCCATAAATTTCTTAGAGGCCAAGTGCAGTGCACAGATATTTAGCTAGAATATACAATAGAAGATAGAATATTGGCATATGAAAAAATGCAAGTTAGTAATTTAATGTCTGCTGAAGACATTTGGAGTAGTTGTCATTATATATGGCAGTCCTCTTATGATGACCTGGAATTTTGCTTGTGGGGACAATGAAGATGTCTTACCACTACTTACTCTAAACAGCATTTTGCTTTTGTAGTGTTAAGGTGTGTGTGTGGGGGGGATTATTGCAGCCCTCAGCAAAGTCTGGAGTGGCAGGAAGACTTGCAGAGGTGTTGCTGAATGGTTACTTTTGAGAACCTGCATACTGTGGTTACACAGAAAGGGTTTTAGTTTGTAGGACTGGCAATGAGAAAAAAAGTGGAAGAAAGCATTACTCTTGTAAACTGAGAATGCAGAGGACATGGAACCTATATTTTTTTCCCTTCCCTTTTTTAAAGGTGCTTTTCAAAGCATTTCTAATAGTGGCTCATTTAATAGTTGATTAAGCCTCATTCTGGGAGACTAACCAAAACCACCTGAAGAGTTGTGCTGCATTGCTAATCCCAAACAGTGTCCTCCCCACCTGAATCATGGCTCAGACTTCCCAAATTTGTGTGTTTGGTTTATTAACCATTAATCTTGTAGTATTTTTCAGTTCCTTGCAGTTTTTAAGCCTATTGAAGTCATATTTTCCAGTTCTTTTGTTTTAACTATAATGCACAGAAACTTCTTTTTTGAAAGAAGAGCTGAGATTCCCATGAGATGTCATGGCTCCAAGACTTGGGGCTTTAGAAAAACATCACACATCAGAGTGAGTGGGGGGAACAGGAGCAGAGCGAATGAAGAGGTAAAGTCAGGCTTAGGCACATCACCAGTGCAGTGGCAACAGTTACGATTGGAAGTACAGGAGCCTTTTATATACGTGGTTAAGAACACAAGAGATGAAAGTGAACTGATTAAATAATAACGTAAGTATCAGCAAAGCCTGTTTGTGTTAATTCAATTTCCAAAGGAGTGTGTGCGTGACAAACTATCTCATAGTGTTAAAAGTTTCTCCAGTTGCTTTAAGGATATAAATAATTTTTTTAGTTGTGGTTGTTGTATCAAATAGGTCTGTCTAGTCTGATTCACCAAAAGTTGAGTTTGTATGAACTTGGCCTAAAATAGGTTTAACTGCAAATTTGATTACAAGTGCAGGAAAAGAAAGGGGCCTAGTCAGGGTGGACTGGGGAAGGAAATGGAGGGAAAAGCTACTGATACTTATCGAGGAGGCCTGAAAGAAGCAGCTGTCCAAGCAATGTTACAAACTGCTTAAAACCACTGTCAGCTGCTGACCGGGGCACCTTCTGAAGGACCTGAGTATGGGAGTGGTCACTGCCTGTGTTCTTGCTCATCATGATGCAGAGCGTTGCTGTGAAAATACAAAGCAAGGTGTCAGTTTAAAAATTTATCTAGAAGAGGGACTTGACGCATTTGACTTGTTTTCTTTCTTTCTTCCTTCCTTCCTTGGCATGAGCTCCACTAGTCCTGCTTCCTAGTCCTCTATGGGACCATGGGTGGTTATGCTAGTGGAGGTTGCATGTATGTTTTATAAGTGTGGTGAACAGGTATAGCTTGGGCTGGCAGCTGTTTCCCATGCAAACTTGTGACTGAAGCACTGCTAATTATCTTTGAATCCTGTAAGTCTTGCTTGCCTGCTCTGTTATTGAGTTTCAGACTGCAAGTGGTGCCAAGCCTCTTCCCATAAGCATGCGTTCTGTAGAAACTTGCATGTGAGCCCTGCCCAGATGTTTTAAAACCTAACTTAATGAATGTTAATATTGAAATATTTGAACATTCATATCCATTCAGACATTTCAGGATCGCGCCCCAGGCATTAGTATCATGCAGCTAATGTTTTCTGCTGATAGGATGCATGCATTCTCTCACTGGAAGTACTGAGCAGAGGTAAAAAGGGTGTCACGGGAACAGTGATTGAATCACCTGCTCAGTTGCTTACTCAGAGCTGTTGTAGATAAAACCTTAATACCTAGCTCAGGAAAGAGAATGCTGTTTGGATTGCCCTAAGGAGCACTGTCAGGGACAGCTTAACAGCCAGCTTCCTTTCCCAGTCACAGTTGACATCTTTCAGCATTGTCATCCGGGTGTGGGCTTCAAGGTCAGCTTCTGCCTTTAATCAGCCCGCGTGAGTAGTCTCTATCTCCTAGATTTTAGTGCATAGGCTTAGAGCTTGTACTTTCTCCCATGCTTCCGCTTGTATTAGGTGGAGTTACCTGTAAACACAGGCAAGTTTTCCTTGCTAACCTCTTGTAAACTCTTCTTTGTTAAAGTATTTACCAATGTTTACCCCTCTGCGTGTCCCCTCAGGTTAGATACAGTGTCTGCTGCAGCTTTGTTGTGATTTTTACATACTAGTATCAACTTGCTGTTTTTCTTTTTTCTCTTTTTCTTTTTTTTTTTTATATTTGTGTTGCCTATCCCAGTGAGTCCAGGTTCATAGTTGAGGTCCCAATGCATTTCAGAAATATGGTGGCAGAACTACTTGCTTTCTGCTGCTGCCACTGATCTGTGGTACTTCAAGCTAAAGTAACATCATGCTTTGTGTCCTTGATACCTGATATGAAGGAAAAATTATAGTTCCTTCTTTGTAAAGAATTTTGAAAATAGATGGGTGAAATGAAGAACTACTTATTGTGCAAGTCTGTAATCTTCTTTATCACTTCAGTATGTACAAAACTTTCCACTTGCTGTTTAAACTGCAACCAAGTTAATATCAGCAGAAATATCATTTTAGTGTGCAAGCAGGTTTGGTGCTGCCGAGATTAGCATGCTTCACACTCAAGTGTTTGTGAAACTTTGTCACTGTTTACTTTCCGATTCCTTCTCATTATCCTGATAACATACCTCGTGTGGTTGCTCAGAGAGCTGTCATACCTTAGTGTCTGAGTGATGTCATCGTAGACTTCAGCCCGTTGCAGAAACACTAATTTCTCCAAGGAATCAGCAGTCTTAGCCTATTTGAATGGTAGACAAAGATGTATTTAACAATGAATCATTACTGAATTTGGAGAGACAGCTTGCCTTCCCTCATACACTGCCAGCATACGAAGTTTGTAATCTCTCCGTCAGTCTTCTCTGATAATTGTCAGTCTCTCTCATGTTAGATGAGTCTGAAGTCACAAATGTCTGATTTGATCTATCTTGGTCCTTTTGTGCGCCTGCTGCCTTGAGGAGGTTGCTGTCTCTGTCCTGCAGGCAGACAGGCCCACTTGCCACGCTCCTCACTGGATGTAGCCTTTTACAATCCTTGCCTTATCAGGTTGGTTATGCTGTGAATTCTCTTCTGTCTTGTGGTAGGAGGGGGTATAGTCTCCAGTATCTCCTTCTCCTGGGCTTGAACTCATTTAACCTTGTGCGTTTTTCCCAGATTTCCAGGGAAAAGCCATTAACTTACTTGGTGCTGCAAGTAGATGTTCAGAAGGTATCAGGCACAGTGTAGGCTTTTGGTAATCTGCTATAGAATTTTGTGATCTGTTATTAAGTGAAAGATAGTAAGTAATTCCTGCGGGCATCAATAACCATTTAATCTCCAAGGTTTCTTTCTGATTTATAGGGCAGTATCTTGGCATGCTTCTGTTCCTCCATTGCTTTAGATGACAGTGTTCCTAAACTGGTATCAGAGATGTCTGTATGCTAGGAGAGTCAGTGCTAGGCAAATTTTTCAGTTGAAAAGGACCAGGCTTTCTGCAGAGCTTCCCCTCAGGAATCACTTTCCTCTTTCATAAACTCTGCCAGCAGGGAAATGCAGAATAGAGCATCAAGAAAACCCCA
The DNA here is from genome assembly GCF_018139145.2 of Gymnogyps californianus. Lineage (NCBI taxonomy): Eukaryota > Metazoa > Chordata > Aves > Accipitriformes > Cathartidae > Gymnogyps > Gymnogyps californianus. Next base: position 56,194,043 of record NC_059473.1, read on the forward strand.
TCTTTCTTTCTGTGTGAGGGACAGAGTGGTTTGCCAAGGCATGAGCCGTGCTAAGCGGAGTTTAGAGCTGATCTCCTGCATGGTGACTCAGCCTGGTGATCTTCATTACTGCAGGTTGCACTTTGCCACTTTATCTGCAGCGTCACTCTCTTCCGGTAGCGTGGCCTGTTACCAACACGGATGTGCTTCCTTGGTCATGGCTGTACATGCCCACAACGTCTCTCAAGTTCTTCGGTCTCACAGCTGAGCCATCCTGCTGCTCCCATGCACAGCGCAGATCCAAAAGAAACCACATTGAAGAGGTTCTTCCTGCAACTCTGCAGCAGAGGGTCCAGCCAATAAACCACCCCTTGTTGTCAAATGCACCCAGCGGATTTGGCTTTTGCACCCCTCAGGTCTCCAAAGCAGTTTGTTCATCCAAAGCGCAGCATAGGCACTGACTCAGATCCCCACAAGGTTAAAGCAGAGCAGAATAGGCATTTTTCTTCTGCCCTTCATTCGTGAAGCTTTGATGTGATGGGACCTGATATGCACAGGTGGGGTATGGAGGAGAAGGAGTTTCTTCCACACGCCACTGCGTGCTGTTTGGATAGGATAGGAGCTGTGTCTGCTTTTCAAGGAAGAATTCTGGAAAAACAAAACCACAACTATCTGGTTTGCTGTCTTCAGAAGAAAAGCTGGTCATCAGCCTTTGTCACTGAAGATCTGTTGCTTTCTAGTCTCTTTCATCTCTAGGGGACAGTGCTTCCATACATACCTGACAGATTCATCTGCCCACCCTGGCTGTTTGTATCATGCAGCTATTCAAGCTTCCAGAGGAGTATGGGTGCCAGGGCCATCTGAATGCCTCTTCATTGCCGCTGTCTTGTAGTGATGAGGATTCTGCCCACTATATGGTTCTTTTTTTCCTTTTGCTCTTCTTTAAATCAATGCCTGTGCTGCATGAAGAGTCCTTTTTGTTTTTAATAGAGGATCGGTGACGCCCGTCTTCTGACAATTTCAGAAAAATGTGCTGGGTTGGTTTCTCTTATTTGTTAGTTATAAACGTTGAGTCATATCAGGAGGTGATTAGTTCTGGTACCTGGGTCAGAGTTACTTGTCTATGCCCGTACTTGCCCGACACTGCCTTCTTTCCAGGGGACAGTTTGAGGTCATACCAGGGATGGTCTGGAGGACTTCTGGCAAAGATTCACTCTTAGCTGTTGACCTTCTCATGCAACTTAGCCTTTGTATTGTTCACTGTTCTGAAGGGGTAGAGTGCAGGAAACTGTAGGAGCGCTGCATGTACTTAGCCCATGAAATTAGCTTAATACGTCTGGGAAAGCGCTCAGCTGATTGCATGTAGAATAAAGATGCGTTCCTTGGGACGCATTGCATCTTCTGTCTGTTCATCACAGTTATGTCATGCAATGAGTAGGTGCTTGATGCTGTAATAGGCAAGCTGCTTTCCTTGGCCTGAAAAGTTGGGCTTTAAGTACTGGCACATAACTCGGTAAAAATCACGTCAAATAAATTCTTTCTTTAGTCCTCGTCACTGGATTAAACCTGCACAGTGGTTTGCCGTCTAACATGTCAACTTCTACTAAGCATTTAATTCTCAGCTTTTCTTAGAGGATCAGTACGTGGAATTGTTTGGCAAGAATATTTGGTTTAAATAATACAGTATATGTTGACACCATTTTATTGTGTTGAATACACAATGTGATGCAAGTTGTAAGGATGGAGTTGTCTGGATGTGAGATGTGATTTATTATGGTTGGGGACCAGCTAAGAGCAGGGATGACAATGAATGGAACAAATGTCTTGATACCCTACTTGTAATTTAAGCAGATTCCCACTTCTAAGTTTGTGGAACACAATTATACGTAGTTGGGTGGCTTTGGCTTATTTTGGTCTTTTCCCCTAGCAGAAACAGGGTAGGGAAATTCTTAAAAAGCGGAGATTTCAAAACTCAAACACATGGTTTGAGGGAACCAGTTTATTGGAGTAAAGTGGTAATGTTAGCCTTTCACTGAGCATCTCAGTCCGAGACCGTTAGTGTGTAGCATGGAAGGGTTGTGTGTCACACTTTTTAGGAAGACTGAGGTGAAGATGATCTCCAAGACTCCTAAGAGAATAACATAAAGCACCCGTCCTCTTACTGAAAATTATTTTGGTTGCCTCCCATGCAGAGTATACCCAGAAAGAGAACCTTGATTTACTTAAATATCTGAATGTAGGTTTCTTTGGGGTTTTTGCTTCTTAAACTGCTACTTGCTCGATGCTTTAATCCTATATATTTTCTAAAAATGATTAAGAATGCAAAGCTTTTTTATTAATAGTTGTGATATATTTCTAGAATAACTAAGGCTATTGTAAGGCACGCAAACTTTTTAAAGATGAAATAGAAATTGTAGGACAAATAACAGCATATTGGTTAATCAATTTCTTGAAGTGGACGTGCACGTGTTTTCTTTGTGATAGTGTTTCTAGTGCAAAAGTGTGCAATATTCTTACATTGATGTTTGAGAAATAAACCGTCTGTTCAGCCGAATTGGTCAAAAAATTCACAGGATGAAAAATTCATTTTCCTTACGGATCGTTCTGTTATATAGTATGATAATACCAAGATCTGTAGAAAACTTTCTTGAAAAAGTTAAAGAAGGTTGGTAGAAGAACACCTTATAGCATCCAATAGCTTGTGCTTTAGTTGATTTGGATGTGACTGTAGGACCCTGTCTGAAGTCATCGATCCAAAGGCTTTGAAAGGCCATTGGGTGCTCTGGGAGTTAGAGAATATCTCTCAGCTTTAGGCCAATAATTTTACTCTGGAACTAAGAAGCTGTTATTGATGAAAATTCTATCAAACAAGAGTGTCCTTATAAAAAGTTTAGGCTTCTTCAGGATTGTCTATTTTTATATATACACACATACTGTTTATACACACACACACATATTATTTTTATATATATACATACACATATACATATATATACACACATATGTATACATACATACACAAACATAGACACTTGTATGTATGTATATTTAAATGGATGTGGTTGTGTTGCCAGTCTGTCTCTTTCGGGGGTTCTTAAAGAAACAACTTTCTTTAGCAGTTGAAATGGAGTCCTTTGCCTCTGGAGGATTTCAGACTAAGGAAACTTGCATGGACTAAATGGAAAGTAAGATGGTAATTACAGCTCACTTTGTATTTTCATTTCACTTCATTTACAATCTGAGGTACAGTCAGGTGGTTGGGTATTTGAATGTTACAACTGTTACAGTCTAATCACAGGTAAGACTACTCACGTATTTTCTTCTTGAGATTCATAGAAATGTTAGTGGAGGCTATTCTATGTATTCAGTTATGAACAGAAAAAACCTAAATGCAGTAAATAACATTGTTATTATAAGTGTCACTCAGTGATACCAAAAGGGAAAAAAATACTCTTTTAATCTGTGAAATTGCCTTGTAGTGTTGATTTATTGCTGTAAATATAGCAACTGGGTGAGGGAAAATGTATTGGTATTTCATTTAAAAAAAAAATCTCTCAGATGGAGTAGCTTTTGTATTTAAAAAACATCTGTAGATGAACATTATGCCACATTAGCAAGATTGAATTATTTGTATTACTGTTGAAGTTGATAGTAGACCAATATTTTTTAAATGGATTTTTGAAATAGAAAATCTTGCCTGTTTATGATTTGGTTCCCCTAGACCAAATTAACTTGGACACTCAGCAGGGACTCTATTTATTCTGGCGTAAGAACAAGCATGGGGCAGAGCTTCCTGGTCTCAAAAAACTGGTGATGGTAAGAGGCCTCTGCAGTGTTCCCAGCCAGCTGAATGCCTGAGGTATTTTGCCATACAGGAAATCAATTGCAGCTGAATGTGCACTGTTTCCACTCCAAGTATATAAACAGGCCTTATGGTGATATAAAAAATAAAATAAAATAAAAAAATCCAGTCTTACATTCAATTGCTTCTTGAAAGTTCAGAGCAAGAACATTTGATGTTCGGTTTCTGTGAATTCTTCACTGTCACCTTTGGCTGAGTCCATAGCACAGAAATAGCTGAGAAGGAGAGGTAAATTAATCTTGGGGTCCTCTAGAACAGGCAAATGTAAAGCAATGGCTTAGAGAAATGAAAATAATAAAAAAGGTATCCTTGTTCAGTTCCTGGTTGATGTTCCAGTCGATGTTCTGAAGCTGGGAAGGGTTACAAATTTAGCAAAGGAAATGAGTTCTTTCCCTCGTTAAATCAAGAATCCTGCGTTTTTTAGGCTTCAAGGTAGGTTAATAAATTTTGCTAGAAAAAGCTGCACCGCAATTGTATCTAAATAGCTGGTTTTTGTGAAGTGGTAGAAGAAACAATATGTTCATTTGGATATTTATCATTCATTGTTGACCTTGTGAAAATATCTAGGTCAGATGCAGGTACCAGACAGATCTCAGAAAGTGACCCATGGCTCTGGTTTGCTTTAACGGCTAGAGATGTGTCCTTCTGTTGCTCACCAGGAAAGTGAGGGTTCATTTGGATAGAGGTTTCCAGGCATTAAAGATAATTAAGTTTAAAATTGACGCTAACAATTTCCAGAAGGAGCATGGCCTGAAACTTTTGGGGTTTAGAGCTTGGGAACCCAGCAGCACTTTCCTGCTCTGCCACAGACTTACAACGCAACCATAGACAAACGGTCTGATCTAGATTTTTAAAGTTATGTAGGTAGGCACTCACAGAGGTGGTAAGACTTGTAATGGGATTTTCGGAATCACATTAGCGTCTAATTCCTATTCAAAATCTGACCCTTTAGCCTGTCTGAACTGGATTCAGCCCGTGCTATGTTTTATTCAGCTTCTCTTTAAGGCAGAATGGGCAGGCAGTACAGTAAGCGTGGCTTAGAGGGTATAAACTGGGGTGAGCGCGGCCCCCCGCTGAGCTGTGCAGTTGTGCTCCCTTTTATCCTTTCTGTAATCCCATAATTTCTACCCTCCTTTCTGCAGAATGCCAGAGACTCATCAGAGGAGAGGAAAAGTGACTCCGCTTTGTCTTACCTAACAGTGATTTATTTGGCGAGTGCTCTACCAGGTAAAATTTTTTAATTATTAGTTTAACTTTTAATTTTTTTTTTTAAATGAGAGATGATGTTTGTTGTGCCTCTGGCTGAGGTGATTACCGCTGGTGTTCAGTGAACATACCTCAAGTTAACCATGAGACTGCTTAGCATGCAAATCCACAATAGGTGGCTGTACTGTATAGGCCTGAAAGGTTGGTTAGCCAAGATGGTGGGTTTTCTCGATGTGCATGCTAGTGGGGTTTTATGCTAATTAAATTGAAATTTTGGGGCACCTAAGCAGTTAGGGGAGGTTAAGTCTTCAGTTTTAGCACCCATTTCTGTAACTGAAGTTTTGCTAAAGATCTGTAGCTGAAGTTTTGTTTGGTTGCTTGATTCTGTCCTTTTGGAGGTAGAAGTGCCACTTTCATGGAGAAACAATGGTATCTCCATGGGGCTGGGGAGATCTGGAACTTCTGTGTTCTCCTGAGATTTCCTATGTTAACTCTATGTCATTTTGAGACGAAATTGATCTTCCACAGTTTGGGTTTTTTTAGGGGTTTAATTTTGTTAATGTACTTTCCCTTCCTGAAAGTCTTGGGGGACCTGGGGAACTTGAGAGCATAGGAAAAGCAGATTTAGATGCCATGGAAATGTAACTTGATTTTAATAACCCATTTCACTCATTTGATTATCTGAAACAAATTGACATTCCAGAAATCTTCACGATAGGGCTGGCAGGAGACTCCACAGAAAATATTAAATAAGAAGAGGGCTTTAGGCAAGGTCCCTTTCTCCCTCCTTTCCTCCTCAGTCCTGGTGCCAACCCAAAGGAGTCTTTTCTTCTCTCTGAAGAAAGCGGGCATTCAGTGATGGGCTTTGTGGGTAACAGCACAGACAGTGCTATTTGGAAAAACTCGATGACTTATAAATAACCTACTTTACTCCTTCCAGTGCTAATGCTGAAACCAGTGTAGCATGGATTAGTTTAAAATAAAATAAAAAAAAAAAAGTACGTTAAGTTAATTGCCACTCTGGCTTCTGGGACCTGCAGAGGGAATACTAATATGCTATATTAGACCACTAATTAATAATATTTATTATTTTACCCTGCTGATAGTGGGGCTTGTAATATAATTTTGTAGTATGTATTGATGATCCAATTGTGTTCAAAGGTTTATAAAATTTTAGGAGAATGGCAACTTTGTCGGATCCAATGCTTTGAGATTGCATAGCTTTAATAGACAGACACTAGCAGGATTGCGTAGCATTCAGTTGAAGCTTACATCTGACAAACATTAGTGAGATCTTACTTTCCTTTGGATCCAGGGGAGAACAGTATCTAAGTAGGAAAACATTTTGCAGAAGCTGAGAGAGGAAAGACCAAAAATTCCTCTTCAGTATTTTCTAAAAATAGCAAGATTTGAATAAGGTTGCATGTTTTAACGTACATTAGAGAAAAATAATCAGCATGACCTAAATTCAGTACGCTCGTTGTCTGTGTTATTTGCTGATAGTTAATTACTAGCATATTTTTTCATCCACAGATGTGGAGGGGCTGTACATTCCCAGGTTCAACACAGCAAATCATTTTATTTATTTGGCTTGAAATTTGTGCATATCCAAATGCATGTGAAGCATTTGCCTAGTGACCTTAGAAAGTGAATTACTTGCACAAATTCCCCTCCCCCTCCCTGATTTCTATTTCATTTCAAATGTGCTGCTTGGCCTTGGGTTTGAGTTGCAGTGATTTTAATGTGTTTTCATGATGAAGAGAAAAGCTAAACCAGACCGTCAGACTCTAATAACCTCTTTTCTGAAAGCTGAGATAACATGACTTGTGCATGTGTCCGAAGAGGCAGAGGATTTCCTAAAATTCTCTGGGATCCATGGCAGACAAGCGTTCACTGTGAAGTGCTTCAGAAAATTGTTGTATCAACAAAACTGGAGTGTGTGGGAATGTATCAACTAACGGGATAAGGCATTCAAGGACTAGATGAAGTGCGTTTAGTAAGGAATTAATTTCATGGGAAAAAGAAAGAAACCTCAAATATGAGGAGTGGTGTTCTGTAAAAAGAATAGCTTAATGGTTTGGGCAGATATAGCTTTGAGGGACGGATGTTAAATCTGTACCAAATAACCAACAGTAATTTTGCCAAATTTGATTCACGTGCCAGACTTAAATCTGGAGGTTTTAAGAATATTTTCATTCTGAAAAACTTTTGGGGGTGGTGGGGGAGATATTTTATGAAATTTGTTTGTATTTTGCTGTTATCCATTTGACTTATGTAACAATATTGTCTATTTTTACTTGTTTCAATAAGTTGGTGTTTAGAATATGCTAATCTTTTTGGAAACAATGAAAATAGGCTTCAGTAGCTCTTAAAATCATGACATCTATTGTTGCAGAGAAGGAAACATCCGATCAATATACTTTGTTCTAACAATTCAGGATGAGTTTTAATGCGCAGTGTGTTTATGCTAGAAGTCACTACACAAAAAAATTCCTCAGGCATCTGTGCATCACTGAATGCTTTGTTTAGGCCATGTCTTTAATGGTATGAGGGCTTGCAAATCTCTGTGGGGGTGGAGAGGAATGATGCGTGCCCACGTGTGAGCTTTTCTGTAAGTTGGTTCTATTTTTGGTATGTGATGGAGCAGAGGTACAGGGCAAAAATAGGGGTTCAGTTGTTATGTGAAGGCCTGTAAAAGCTTTCCTATTGCGAGAGGCGCCTGCCAGGTTCTTAGAGCAGTTGCATTAGTATCCATGGGAATATTCGGGGTTTAATTTAGCATGCTAGATTAGGGCCTAATACCTTAATTAAGGCTAGCAATTTTTAATAAGTTTCCCCCAAACCCATTGTGGCTGATTGTAGTCAGACTGAAACAGACATAATATAAAGTGCATCTCTAGGGTTTTCTGTTGTTGGCAATTTTATGAAAGCTGTCATTCTACTTCAGAGTGATGAAGCTGACCAGTGAATGTAATCTTTAACAGAAGGATCCACAGATCTGACTAGACTTCTTAAAAATATTAATCCAAATAACTTATGCCAGTGACATATTGAAAGTCTAAACACTTAGTATGTTTAGACTAACGTTTTTATAAAAATTGTAATAACTATTTTTAAAAAGACTTTGTTAATTGATAAAACAGCTTTTCCAGATGCTGCTTAATTCTCTTGTCAGTTCACGTGTTTGGGATTTTCTGCTGTGAAAAAGATTAAATTAATTGTCTGGACAAATTCAGGAATAATGTAATTAGGATTTTGTATAATCTATAGACAAAGTGATTTATTTTTTAAACATTTGTATATCAAGGTGTTGAATAAAAATTTTTATCTTTATTTTAAAAAAATCCAAAAGGACAAGCTCACTCACCCCTGTCTTCCCCCCATGCTTGCTCAGAGTGGTCAGTCCTTTCCCGCTGCCATCTCCTATTGTTACGGTCAAATGACCAAGGAAAAGTGTATACTTCCTTTTGTGTCCAGTAGATAGGGGTTCTTAATTGATGACTGCTGCTTTCTTTCTGACAGAAAGGAAATGAATGGGCAGTAGTGATTATAGCACATCTGTTGTTTTCTGGTGAGCATCCTGTACAGCAGTGAAACTGTCTTGAAGACTACTTTTTTTCCCCTTCTTGTTCAGGACTAGTTAATAGAGGGGGTATGGGTGATATGTGACAGCATTGTTCCTTTGTCACAGGTGTAGCCAGAGCAGAAAAACAAATTGCACACTGGAACAGAATGACTTGTTTTATATTTTCCAAATAAGTGTATTAAAAAAAAAAAAAAATCTTGCAAAGACTTCAGGGATATACTGTGTTTTGATTGCATGATGTAGGTAATGAGTCCTGTCTTCATAGTATAGCCACTGCATTGTAGGTAACACTCCAAAATCATGCTGAAAATGGCTTCCTCTGGGGAAGGGGGGAAAAAAAATAGCACTCATACCAAGGACCCCAAAGCTGAAACATTCACACAGCTTTCAGTACAATTTCTAGGATGCAGTTTCTAAGTCTGTGATATCGTTGTCCATCTCCTGCTTGAACGTATTTTGCTTGATGCGTTGCAGCATAACTCTCGGGAGTGCTGAGGAACTCACTGGGGTGTGCTCCTGCCCTCCTGGAGAGGGGCTGGGGATGGAGCCAGGAGAAGCTCCTTACCTGGCTTGACAGACCGCAGAGAGGGAAGTTTTGGGGACAGAGGAATGATGAAGTATAGGAAAGGGTCTGGCCTGAGAGAAGAAGGGGACTTGAAGGTGGGGAAGACAGATGTCTGGGGAAATGATTGAGAGAGGCCAGTAAAGCAGTTGGGTGAAGTAGGTATGGGATGGTAGTGGAGTGTATCACAGCTTGTCCTCGGCATCACACCAGCCACAATTTTTCCACAATTTTTTTTCTTTCTGACTCCTGCGTTATAAAGCAGCGAGTGAAAGTAGGATGCGCTCTGTGCAAACCCTGAGTGTGCCTACAGGGAACCTTTTTGTTCTCTCTTGTCACACGAAGTGCTTGAAAAAACCGTTAATTGAAAGAGCTCTGTAAATCTGAATCCTTACCCCTTACTTTGTTGTCCTTTGTTCCTTCCTTTTGCTTTTATCATGTTTAATTGCAGCATTTCATGTAAGCAAGGTGCCAGTACTCTGCTTTTGCACAGACTAAATATTTTGGTACTTAAACTGATAGTGCTTATTTTGAGCTTGGATGAAGCTGGTTAACTAAAGTTAGCAAGCTGGGTGGCGCTGCCCTCTTTCTTGGGGGTTTCTGATGTGTGTCGGATAAAATTGGGGTTTTTTTTTCAGCCCTTTCTTGTCACTTGCTATCCCAAGAGCTGCTCTGTCCCTGCCCTCTTAAGAGAGGATCCCCATCACTTAACAAAGGAGGTGTTGAGATGCACAACTTCGTATCCATAAGATACTGTTTAGCTGGAAGCTTACAGCCTTTCTTAAGCTAAACAGGTTTTTCAAATAACAGATGCACATGGCCACTAGAGATGGGAAAAGTGAGCAAGAATATACTGTGCTGTAGGAGAACATCAACATAGCTGAATACAAAATTCATGACACCATAAATGAATCATGCTGCAATTAATACCTCAGTAATACATATGCCCTTATGGCGTTGGCAAAATGGACATCAAAACTGTGACCCTTCCTCTGGTCTGATTTCCACCCGAACTCTAAATTTGCAGACAATCTGGAGTAATCAACTGCGTAATTATCCAGCACAGATAAGGTTAAACTTCTGTTATTGCTGCTTTTCTCTGATCAGATCAAACTTCAGAAAATGGAAAAACAGGTGCCATAAAAACAGTTTTAAATTGGGTGGAGTTTTTTCCATTCTTTCTAGTGGTAAAGCTGGGGGTTTTTTTGTTGTGGGTTTTTTTTAGGCTTTTCTAAGGGTAATTTAAGCAACTAAATAATCCTTTTGCTTTCTGAGTGAGATACACAGAGACCTTGTTCATGCCTCCAAAGCCTTTTAAACATTTAGCCTATCCCCATAGGATTTCAGACTTATCTTGCATCTGTTGGCAAGCATTATGTTGTAGCTAAATATTAGTCATGGCACCAGCCATGTAATACAGGAAAAACCCACAGAATCAGTTGAAATCTATTTGCTCAAGTCTTTGTAAATTCCATTTTATGGATCTCTTAATGCATTATGGTAAGTTTTAAGAAAGATAGTAAATTGTTAATTTGAGATTTTTGCAATTCTAAGCATTACATTGATGTATTATTCTGCACCTCTTTCATGACTCATGAGAAACACTTGAATATTTGTGTGACTTAATGTATTCAAATTGCAATATAGAAGTTTGCTAAAATGTTTTTGTTGTGGAATCCTGGCTTTGGGGACAGATATGACTTCTTTCATCCTGAGCTAAAGATGCAATACGTGACTTAGAGCAGGACTACAGATTGTTTCACAAAATTTTCAAAGACAGCTCTTTGAGTATTGATGCAGTGATAACTATATACACAAATGAAAATCCTATTAAAAATGTAAAAATACTTGTTCTGTTGAGGCAGATATTCATTAAAGCATGATACATAGCTGTTCAGTAAAAGAAACTTCAGCAAGAACTTCAACCTCTAGAAGAAAGATTAGCTACTGCTTTTATCAGCATGGACATCGCTTTGAAGATACTAAACATCTGGTTTCCTTCTGGGAGAATTACATTCTGTCCACTTGACCCTTTGTAAAAGTAAATATTTTTATTAGTTATGTTATGTAGGAATTTGAAAAAATATTTAATACGTAAAAAAAAAAAAAACAACCCGCTTTGCATACTTAGATTCAGTTGCATAAGTACAGTACATCAACTGCTGTTTTGTTCTTGATTCGTGAGTTTCTTTTTTAATTAAAAATTATACTAGTATGGAATTTGATAGGAGACATAACTATGATTTTCCTTGCTTTCTTTGTTTTCCTTTTTGAAAGAAAATATTCCTCTTTTTCCCTTGCTCCCTTGTCATCTCCCAAGAGTGTGTTGTTTGCCCCCACAGACATTTCAGCCCAAACTTCTTTCCTTCAGCTATGGCTGTAAACTGTCCTTCAAGGGTAAATCCAGCCTGGATTATATTTGTTTTCTACATAATTTAGATGTGTGAAGTTACTTAGTAAAGATAGTTGTATATTTTGTATTTGGATATTGCAGTCTTACGTGATCAAATGGAGGTTAAAGATTATTGGAGATGTAGCTTCTAATCCTGTTTTCAAGGTAGAATAGAAAAGACCTTAAAATCATAATTGTTATATTTGTTTCTTCCATGTGGAAATAGATTACTTGGGAAAAATACCCTCCATACATACAGATTTAAACACTAATGTTGCCTGTTTTGTGCCAGTATGAGAGTGAGTGGATGCCTTTTAAAATACACAATGTGGCCTTTTAAGTAAGGAAAGGCATTGGACTTTATGAAATGTTACACTTGAGAAATGATTTTAAAAGTGAAGCCAGTTAGGAATTTTTCAGCCAAAAATATTTTGTTGGAAAATAGCAATTTATTGAAAACAGAACATTTCACACAAACAAACAGTTTTCAATGAAACTATCAGCAAGAGAAGTTTTTAAGATACAGGATTGTAAGAAAATGTGGTTCAGTTCCATGGAAAAATAACAATATAATTTAAAACTGAAGTGAATACTGTCGTCTCTGGAAAGTTCTGTCTCTATTTTTTTAATTATTATTTTTATTTAGATTTCAATCCTTCAACAGTCTCTATGTCTTCCTCACAAAGAACATGGATATTTTCAAAATTCTACTTTTTATCTTTCCATAAGCTGGAAAGATGGCTTGCTAGTTGCTTCTAGTGTACTGATGTTCATTTTTGCAAATTGTTCCTACAGAAAAGATTCTTCCGTTGTTTTAATGCGAACAGTCTGTCAAATGTCAGACACGACATGACTCAAGTCATGACAAATGATTCCCTCTACTGCTTTTTGTTCCCCACTTGATATGTATTAAATGTTTTTGATGACATTAAATTGATGACTTATCAATGAAGTTGACCTACTCCAAATTCTTACAAATTTGATTTGTTCTATTTATTATTAGTCTAAATTGTGTTGTTTATGTAATAGGCACCATAACTGCATGTCTCTCTATTGGATGCGCCAACATTGAGGGTTTATTAATCTTCAGGGTGAAGCGAAGCCTTTCAAAAGACTATGTGCCACTTTTAGACTCAGAGTAGACAGCTTTTGATCAAGTGGATTGCAGGATAATTGAGGACGCTTGTGCCAAATCTGTCTAGAATCTAAACCAAAACTACAGAGTTTTCTGTGTTTATTTTGGGAATAGGTTCATATTTTTAAAGTTTGCCTCATACACCAATATTTATGAGAAATGACATTGAAGTGGACTTTAAACAGCACATTATAATTTAAAATGTTATTGTCTCTCTGAGGCACATCTGGTAACGCAAGATCTAAACCTATTAATTTGGCCAGGACAATGAGTTCTTTATGTGTTGGGGCTAGCCCATTGAAATGAGTTTGCTTCTGAATTAATGATGATGGAGGGTGGGGAGTTTGGAGTAACGACCATCTGCTGGGTTGTTAATATCCAGCAGACTTCAAGAGGTGCAGTGAGGCCTGTGGTAACATGCTTGCGCTAACCTTAATATCTGTATTGTTACTATGCATAGAACAAGGAACTAAAAGATGGATGAAACTATAAAAATCAGGTAGGGGGTTTTTTTTTTGTGTGTGTGTGTGTGAGGACTGTCTTCCAGGGTGGAAGCTTACTGCTTGTCCAGTGGAGTGAGAGTGCTCAGCGCAAAAAAAACCCAACCCAAAAAAACCCAAAAAACCAAACCAAAAAAACCTCTATCAACCAAATTTACCATTCAGTGTTATTTTCTGTTTTCCAGTTATTCTCCATTCCTGAGAACAGCTTGATTTGATTCCCCCACCCCCCAGCAGAGATGACAGGCAAAAAACCCAAATGCTTTTCACTCTGGGGGACTGGAGGAGCCCCACGCAAGTGCTGTTGTGCTTCATCTGCTGTGGTGCAACAGGGCATGTGTGATAATCAGATGAGTCCCCAGCTCTTCGTCCCTGTTGCTACTCGTTCCATGTACCTAGATTGCAAACCAAGATGTAGTTTAAACACCTGAAACAGTAATTTTCATAAAGCCATTTTACAGCCTTTCCACACTGAGAGTAGTGTATGTTTCTTGATATTGTCAAATCATTTTTTGTCTTATCTGTACCCTTATCAGACATAAGGATATAGATACTTGAGTAAATTCTGTAGTGTAAATAACTGCATAAATGAGGGAGGCATGAAATTCCCCTGCATAAGCAATTTCCTTCCCTGCTTGCTTGGATATTGGTCTTCAAGGTGAGTGACACAAGCCTGCTGCGTGCTTGCTGGAAATGAGATTAGTAGTTGGGGGTTTTCCTTAAAATGAATTGGCAGTACTGATAGAAAAATGCATACTTCATTCTGTGTATGTGGAAAGCATAATGTAAACATACATTTATTTATAAATAGGCATAATACAAATATTTTAATATCTCTATAGTATTGTACTTCCTGTCGTTGATCTTTATCATGAAAAGTAAACAAATCATTTTGCCTTGATGATTCTTTTACATTAATCTAGGATTGCAAACCTGTACTTCCAAAGATGCTGTTCATGGTAAATGTCTTGAAGATGCCAGTGTCCATGGTGTTTTGATATGATAGGATGAATTAAAGGGTGGAAGATTTCCAAAGTGTATTTCATACTCTATATAAAGTGTTAGTGCTTAATTCATGCTGTTTGGATATAGGGTTTTCACTGCAGTCTACCATAGCAGGCTCACACTTAGGAGTAAGCAGAGCGCAGCCCTCCCGGAGCAGGCACAAGCAGCCCAGAGGAAAAGTGGGATGTAAAACACTGCCCAATAATCAGGCACTGGGGAACCCACGTGCCATCTCCTTCCAGTTCTGAATCTGTGGGGTGTTTTAGTGTTCTTCCTGATACATCTTTTTTTTGTTTATTTCAGTTGAAAGGTTGAAAACCGTTATTTCACTCGGTATCTTGTAATCTTGCCAAATAAGCACTCTGCTGCATCAGTTAAAGTAGATCTTTGACAGAGTCCTTGCAGGGTGGAAAAAAGAGCAAAAGTGCAATAAAAGCCCACAAAACATGTATGTGGTTGAAATGGACTTTATTATCTATTTCAGTTTTAACACATGCTTAAATTGGAAAAGGAAAATTATGTTTTTGTAATTACTTCTCTGAAAAGTGGAGCAGTTCACTTACTTCCTTAGAGAAATATGATGAATCTTCAGCTTCAGAGATTTGAAGCTGGTAGTTACAAGTAATCTGTTTTAACTAGTAATTTTTGTAACAAATGAATTAATCAAATAGTTGAGTTAGTTTGTAAATTTTGCTGACAGCTAGCTTTGGAAAAAGGCAAAATAATTCTAAACACACTATAAAAGTTATGTTAATTCAACCCACCAGGGCTTATGTAATCCAAACCTCGTTCCTTGGTTTTTGGTTTTGTTTTTTTTTTTCCCCATATCTATTTTGCAAATAAAGCCAAATAATAAGAATGATTTAACAGAAGCACCACATGGATACGTGTTTTAAAATATATCAAACTTTTCTTACATTTAGGTGTAAGACTCTCAAAACTTCCAAAAATAACAGGTAATTTTGAAGTTTGGTAGTTACTTCAACCTACACTGTAGTTATGTTTGTTAGGTATTCTGGGTTTGTATTTTCCACAAATTAGGGTAGATGCTAAAATGACTAACCAGTTTTGGAAAATTTGACCTTTGTTTTGTAATAATTATGATTCGTTGCAGCTTCTTCCCAAACTTTAATGGCTTTTGCTTAAACTGTACTGGAGTTGGATTTAAAAAGAAAACCCCAAACCCCTGAAAAGCCCCCGAACCACAAAAAACTCCCTTCTATTAAGGACCTGCTTTACATTTCATGCTGGTGTTAGCCTGCTAGTGTCATGGGGGTGCCCAAACTTCAGATTTGTGTCTGGAACAGCCATAAGAGGACTTTTCTCACTACAGGAGAGCTGGGCAGCCGCCTCTGAGCTCTCCCTGTGGGACACCTCTCGCTCTGACACAGCTGAAGGAGGCATCCACCAGTTGTTGGGCTATGCAGGAGCTGAGACGTTGCAGAGAAAGGTGTCCACAGGTACAGAGACAGAAAATGATGCTTCTGTTTGAAAAGTTTGTATCTGATCCATTTTAAAGGTCAGGACTGAAAGGTAGAAGTGAACCCTGCCACTGCCAGTGGCATATGCGTAAGGGAAGAGTAGTTCAGTTGGATGTAAGTATACTTTCTGCTCTCCAGAGAGTATGGTTCTCCCCCCCCCCCCCCCTTCTGCTTTTTATGCCAGTGTGTTTGCATCTGTCTCTCTCTCTCCATTCAGAGTTCTTTAAATCTTTGGAGTTTGTAACAAAATTCAATTAAGAGAAAAATGCTCGAAACTACATTTCAGCAAAGTTTGTGAGCATAGGTGGCCTGAGAGAGGAGTCCTATAAGGTTACACCTGTATTAAATTCGGATGGGCCTAAGAATGTTGGCAGGCCTGGAAGAAGATGGTCTGTGATGGCCATGTTCGCTGGTATGATTTTGGGGAATTATAGCTAGCCTTCTCCCCAGACAGTTTCCAGGTATGGCTCAGTCCCTAGTCCAGTTCAGCCGTCACTCCCGAGAGATGGTTTTTATGCACCCTGTTTTGGAGAGTAAGACGGTTCATTAACACAGATGTGGGCTATTCTGTCCCAGCTTGCTTTTGCACCCAGGAACTCTGTTTGGGCATATCTAGTGTATTAATTTAAGAATAGCTTTCATGTTTCCAATGATGAAACTCTGCAACATGAGCTCAGCCTTTATTCAGCATCAGAGAATCTGCAGGTTGGTCCAGCGATCCTGGGAGTATGTTCACTGTGGGGAAAATCAAGGGTCATTTTTTATTTGATGTGAGCGCATCTTCTCCTCGGTCAGCATTTCTCTGCTGTGCAGACTTTTTAGTCCCTCGCTTGGGTAAGCTTGCTCTGCAATGTTGCTATTATTTATTTTAAAGTGAATTTCTGCATTGTTTGTTTTATAGGGAAAAATGGGGGAGCTAGGAACCAAGGAAAAGAATTTTTTTTTTTAATAAAGAAAACAGAAGGATTTGGAACTGGCTTGGCGCTTGCTAAATTGACATGCCCTGGTGGGTCGGCACATAGTGGCAACCACAGGGCAAAAAGTGATAGTGGCTTGGTGATACCCCCGGGAACACTGCACAGGCTGTGGGGACAGTGACGGGGTGGGAGAGAGATGGAGTAACTGTCACCAAATCTAAATGGAGCAAATGCTTCTTCCTCCACCTACTCCTCCTGCCTAAATGCAGTAAGGCTCAGAGGGCTGCAGAATCTCATTTGCTGATGAGATAGAGTGGTTTCCTGCTTTTTGTGGTAATATACATGGCCCTTTGTGTGTGTTTGAAATACAGCAGGGAATTGGGTTTGGTTTTTTTTTTTTTCCTGTTGCCCTGCTGAATAGGCTGACATCATCTCGGAGCCGAGGCAGGGCCAGGTGGAGTCCTCGCCTAGCCATGCCTCTCGCCGGATTCAGCGGAAACTTGGTGTTGTTAGTATGCGCCCCGTGTGCCCGTGTTCCTTAGGATACAAAATGTGGGCTAGGCGGCAAGAATGGAGGAACTGGGATTTTTATGTGCCAAGGATGGAATTACATAACTTGAAACAGCATTATTGGAATACCCCTGTGTTTTTTGCTTCGGTACATCAGTATTTAATATTTGAATAAACCATTAAGGTTTATAAATGCTTAGTTGTGTGTCTTGGCAGTGCTTTAGGTTTGTTCCCCAATTACTAAACTTGGGAGGCTGTTTTGCAGAAAGTTCACTTAAGTTATTTCTTCCCTTAAAAGTGGAAGAAAAGGAACTTTCATCTGAATTCACCAGGCTTAGCTCTGAGAATTCAAAAGGCTTTGGAAACTGGCTGAAGCTCTTGGTACTGACTTGAGTAATATCCCCTTGAATATTTACTTGAGTCAAGCCTATTCAGAGATCCTCCTCCCACCCTGCCCTTATTTGCATTGATTTCCTTAAAAATAGGTTCGTCAGGACTTGTTGGTCGTATTCCTGTGGCCTGATTTTATGTTCTGTGTTTACATAAATTGAAGTAACTGGAAAGACATACCCATCTCTGTTGTACTGCAGAGATGTATTGCATTGCCAGTGGGAAAACACTGTAACTTGTGAATTTTAGTTGTGTTTGGAACCACAGTGTTGATATACACGTTTATAAAAATGAAAGAAATGTGTCTGATGGTTTCTTATTGCTATAAGATTTCCTGTACAGTTTTGCTATAGGATTTCATGTACAGTGATTTGTGAAATTGTCTTATTTGTATCCCTCCACACTTCTAATACAGTGCATAATATTTACATGTCCTTTGAAACTTCTTGACATAATTTGGGGAATTATATTGTTTTTAACATTCTTAATTAAGGAGAACTGAATTCCTTTATGTAGCTGTTTGCTCTTTTTGATAATCTCCTCTTTCTCAGGATAGAAGTGAAATACTTGATTACCCTTCATGCTGCCTTCTAGTATTGTTGAAGTACACGTGGGATTCATCTTTCACTCTAGTAAAATTTTACTTGGCAGGAATAGATAGGAAGAGAGACATCCCTTTATCAGTAATTCTGGCATCCCAGCTAGAGCAGGGAAAGCTGACTGCTGAATGCATGATTTGCTTCTGATTCCCTGTTAACTGTATAGAAGGAGAAAAAGCTTCACTGTTCAGTGTGGTTAAAATGGAAAGGTAAGAAAGGTGACCTTAATAACTGGTGCAAGAAGGTGGAGAAGGTGAAGAGAGGAGAATTTGGACTCCTTTTCTAGCTGAAAAGTGTCTGTTAGTGTAGAAATTTAAAAAGCTTTGTAATCTTAACACCTTCTAAAACTATAAGGTAAAGCTAATGGAAACCTTTTATTGACTATCCCTTAACTTGTATTCAAACATGATATTTCCTAATGATCACTATCCTTGAAATAATTTTCAATCTAAAGCACTAAAGGATTTGGGGTGATTTTTCTCCTATCCTATTGAAAGCTACAAAACAACATGCAGTTCACCAAAAAAAGGTCTCTCTTAGCACAAGCTGTGAATTACTAGAGTTGTTTCAAGAATCTTACAAATCTCTGAAAGACTCTCTCAACAATTGCATACTCTTTTATAAGCTGTCCATAAGGTAATGTCAAGTGACTATAATTTTAGTACAAAATAGGTATTTCTTTGTTTCTGTGTTTGAAAGCTAAGTCTAAGTTATTTATTTGTTTTATTTTCTGAGAAGGTGAATGAAGTCCTGTCCAAATGCACAATGGCTCAGACTCCATGCAGTTGTTGAGAATTACTTATAAACAACTGATTTGTTCAAACCATGTCTCTCAGACTGATGTAGAAAGGAGAAAAACATTCAGCTGAAGGAAATCACCTTTCCAACTATAACATTTGTAAGTGATGTTATTTTTTCCCCATGTGTTTTTTCTGAATGAAACTAGTGTTCTCATCTGGGGCCAGTGAAGGTCTGCATTTAGCGATGCAATGTTTAGTAATAAATACAACTTTTCTAAGAAAGCATGTTGGAGATAAGAAGCTTTGTACATTTATGGCATTACAGAGGGAGTTTCCCTGTCTAGAGAATACTGCATTTTAACCCAAAAGAAATGTTTATTCAGCAGTTTGTCAGCTGCTCTTGTCAAAATGGTCATTCAAATTCCTTTGGAAATTGTGGCAGGTTAAAGATTGTTACTGTGTGTGGTTTCCGTTTTACCGGTTTTAGTCTCCTAGGCTCTCTACTTGTGTTGACCATAGGTGGGTGAAATAATTTCCTTTCTCTTTCTAGTCATATTTAATTTCATATTCCATATTCTTTATAGTGAATATATACACATGTATCTATACTTATGTATGTGTATACAAAACCTGTGGTTTGCCAGAGATTAAGCATGAATGTTTTTTGAAACTATATAGTTTCTCTATGCTCTGCAGTATGCACATGCATTTCAATGCCACAAAAGCGAACAGGACTAAGCTTGCAGTTACAGAACTCTGCTCAACTGGGGACACGTTATTCAAAGCTAATATACAGCGAGAGGGCCCTGGCTTCTCCATCACAACTAGTCAGAGTGTTCTGTAGATAACTGCAAACTTTGGCTCTAGAAAATATGTTGTTTGCAAGCCACGCTTCACGAGTTGCACTCTGGAGTGGCTTGATAAATAATGGAGTGTTTTTACAGGAAACGTCCCAATCTGAGTTATGAGGCCATTCATTTGGACAAACTGCAAGCGAATGTGCGCAGCGCTGTTAGTTTGTCTGTTACTAATTTCCTCTTTTTTTCCATGTGCGTGCATATATATATGTACACACAGATGTACGTATCCTCAAAGCAGGGAGAAGGAAAAGCTGGAGGAGTGTGCAGTGGTCCTGCAGTCAGCTGCCTGCGCCAGGGCTGGGGGGCAGCCAGGCTCGGCGTTCGGGCGACTGGAACGTGTCAGCGCTCAGAAAGCTTTAACCGTTGACTCTTTTACGCTATTTGCTGTGTTGGTTGCCTAATGTTATATACTCTGTGATGAAAACAGAACCCCAGAAATTTTCATTAATCACACTTTCCTGTAGTTTAAAAAGCTAGATGGGCTTTTTCTGATGGCTGTGGGGAAAAAACGTGTTTCACAGGGTGTATGTAAGTAACTTCGTTATGCATGGCTGTACTTTGGCTAGCCATTCAAATGACAGTTTCTGGAAAAGCCAACTGAGTATTACTTGTCTAATAATTATAAAGCCCATGTCTAAACCTCTCATTTCAGCAGTAATACTGTGCTTGGGCAATTGCGGTTGAAGGAAACACACAAATGGGCTTTGTAGGAGCCCTTCTCCTGATGGTGAATCTGTGCCCATTCCTTTCCTTGCAAAATGTAACGGAGTCACCGTGTGTTACGGAGAGAAAAGTAGTGAAGGATCCATGTGTAAAGTGATAATTATCTGTTATCCTGGTTTTAAGTAGGCTTCCCCTTCATGAACAAGCGTCAGCAATGCCAAACCAAACATTCCTTTGTATCGGTTTTTTTTTTTTTTCCTCTCTCTAGCTCTCCAAAAGCGTTTACAGTTGAGGGGAAAAATATCTTTCTCTCTTGTTTACTTGGAATTAACGTTGTTTAGGAAAATTTTTAACGAAGTAAATGGACCTTCTGGACAGCGTGACATTCTTGTCTTTCATCAATATGATCATCTTGTGGAAGTTCTGTGAGTTTTTTCTATAATGAGGTCTGAAGTTATTTCTTTGAGAATATATAGTGAAGTGAAACATATTACAACCATTTTATAGAAGAGGTAAAACGGCGTAATTGGAGTTGATGCGTACTAATTGCTCTGTTGTTAGTGAAATTGGAAGAAAAATAGTGCTTTGAAAAATGTGCGCATGAGAGAATAAACTTGTGATTTTGATTTGGTGCAGAGCAGCATTTTGTGTTTTTCTTTTCTTTTTTCTTTTCTTTTTAGGGAGCTTTCAGAAACATGTATTTAAGTGGAGAGAAGAAATACTCCTAAAACAGCTGACTTTGAAGTGGATTTGTCTATATTTATAGACATTGAAAAGCATTGGGCTGTTCTGTAGTCTTTGACTATTTGCTTTTGGATGCACCTTATCTCTTTGTCAAGTTGTCCATGAATGTGGTTTCAAGGTTTGCATTACATACTCGTTATGTGAGTTTAGGAAGACGTCATTCCCTCTCTCAGTGCCTTGACTCTGGCCCTACGCAAAGTTAAAATACATACAAATTTTGTTTGTCACATAGATACTAGCTTTCTACTGACCTTAAAATATCAACAGTTTCTCTGTAAGAGGGCTATAAAGCTTTCATTTAAAACAAAACAAACCCCAGAAAAACCTTCATTATTATCATAGTCCTGTGATTTCAGGAGAGACTACCCTGCGTAATATATGCAGCCTGATGTCCTTACTAAGCGAATGGCAAGGTTGTTTCCATTTTTATGTAAAGTAAGTGTGACGGTGTTAGTGAACTTTAGCTGAGTGTCAAGAAGTTTCCCGTAACAAAAATGGAAATGTGAAAAGGAAGTGTCAGAAGGTGAAATGCATGCAGACATGGTAGGTATGTTTCTCCCATAGTAACAAAATTCTTCACATATATTGGAATCCATGGGTACATTTATCTATCACTGGAATATTTATTCAGCAGATAGGACTGGATTAAAATTCATTTAAGGCTTTGCATATTATAATTTACTTTCACTGTTATTTGACTTGTTTGCTGTGATTGGATTCTTTGTGCTCCAACAGCAGCTTTGCTTCCTCACAGCCTGCTTTGATTTTGTTTCCTCTGCTACTTGAGCCTGTGGTGGAATGATGAATTTGCACAACAGTGGTCTCTTCCAAGACAGTGTGTAGTGATATCCTAAGCATCGGCATCAAGCAAAAAGAGAAGTATCTCTATAAGTGCTACCACACAACATCTGTAGTAGAAAAGCAGTTCGGAGGAGACTTAAAGCCTGTGAAAGCAGGTATCAGGGGCTCTTTACTATGTATGCCAGACACAAGTCTGGAGTTTTTTTGGTGTTGTTTGTTCTTTCCTGTCTAACAGAGAAATGGGATTACAAAATGATTGTTAGGATGCTAGCTGGGTTATTGCCCTTGTTTGTTTGGTTGGTTTTTTAATTGTTGTTGGGTTTTTGTTGGGTTTTTTAGTGTTCAAGAGGGGCATGGAGCAGCAGCAGCTCTCGCCCTTAATCAGGAATCTAAAGCTGCAGCTGCTGAGCACCAGAGACTTGAATGTGGAAGAGACTAAAGAGGGAAACTTTGCGTGTGTGCATCTGCATGATTGTTTATTAGCCAAATCAGCATCTCTCCTAATTGTAGCAAAGTTCAGAGCTTTGAAAAGGAATTTGAGTAATTCTGAGATGAACACTGCTGAAATTTTTTCCTCTTCAGTTTCCTTTCCTTAACCGTGTGCACTATAAAGCAACTTTTGTTGTTGCTGAAGTTTGACAAGTTCATAGTCAGCTGTGGAATGGTTTTTTTTAATTTATTAAACGAGATTTTTTGGCCCAGTAGTGAGGTTTATGCTGTACACCTCACTAGAATTAAATCTATTGGAAACCAAGACATAATGCATCTGCAGCTGTATTTTCTCATGAGAAAAGTTTCAAGAAAAACATCTTGTAAGAAGAGAGGATGCTAGTGGCCAGTGAAAATACCAAATGTAAATTTAAAAAAAAAAAACAAACATTTTTTTTAAACCAAGTCAAGACACCTACCTGGAGTGTATATGTTGGAGGGGTGAATGGTGGGCAAGGCAGAAGTGCAGCTGTAATGCTAATGGCAAGAGACTGTATTTGGCTGTAACTCCCTCAGGTGACATGATAAAATGACTGTGTAAGTTCTTACAGTATTGGAGAATTTGTCAAGGAAAAAGTCATGTAGTCTCTTCTGGCAACTGTCACGGTTCTGGCTATGAGTTTGACTGTTCTTGCAATGTGAAGGCTTGTACCCTAAAATCCTTCAGTCTCTTTAGTGCTGTGGCTGGTGTATGTGCATAATGCCTTCTTGTGCTATTTCAGCACTTGAAGAGTCATAATTTAGTGGTACTGGAAATAAACTCTTCTAGTAAAAAAATGTTGAACTGTGTGCTCTTGTCTGTGCTGAGGCATTTGGTTTTCTTTTTAAAAGGTTTTGTTTCAAATTCAGTTTTCTTTGTGTGGCCCTAATTAGCACTTAACAGTAGACCTGGTATTATCTGAAAAGTGAAATCAGAAAACAATGTAATGGTAGCTCAATTAAAATATTTAATCTCCATCTTTGTAAATTTCAATAACAAAAACCATGCTGTTGGTTGTTTTTTTTCAGAGTAACTCGGTGTAATGCATTACATGGTGTTATTGCTTGAATTGCTTAGAAAATGGTTTGCATAGAATACATTGCTTGCTTGTTGAATAGCAGATTTCTTCGAGTAGATGACAGCGGTATTTTGTGATACGATAGCTGTACTTGGTGGCTATGACTTGCTACTGGTGTACTCATACAGTCTGTGCTGGGACTTGCCTGTAAGTCCCTAAATATCTTGGGACTGACCTACTTATCCTGCTCTTCCTTGTTTTTTGTCAGAGTGTATGTCAGGCATGTCCTGTGCTGAGCCACCTTACCCAAGTCTGTCCGTCTTCTCAAGCTTAGATTCAAAAGAAAGTGTCCAAAGTGACAGACCCACTGTGTGTAAGTGAAACACGATCTTTTGATGGATTTTTTTTGTTTGTTTGTGTGGGTTTTTTCAACTTTTGTGAAGACCTGGGAGGGCTGCTGAGATTGACTGCACTGTACAAAGGCGTGAGAGAAGCAATGTACGTGTATATAATTTAAAAAATGCCCAGTGGTTTATTCTGATGATAGGAAGTTTTGAAATAAGCAAAAGGTGGTATAGTGGCTTAGCTGTCAGGCTATCCAAACCCAAACCCAGACTTGAGCAGTAAGCAGGACAATTCAGATACCTGAAAGTTAGACGGATTTGTAGCACTTGCTTGGCATGCTGACCAGAAGGGAGAGGCAGTTTCTGCTACAAGCATTTGGTTTTGTCTGCAAGTTGAGCACTGTGTGGCACTGTAAGGAGCAGCTAGTGCCACCTGCGGGAGCTTTGCTGGAAGAGGTAGCTTTATAGTTCAGAGATGCATCATCACTGGAAAGCGCTATCACGATGTCCTAGCACCACAGGAGAGGTGTTGGGCTGTTTTCTATCAGCTTTCTGTAGTACAGCGTGATTATACGCAATGTAACCCTGATCTTGAACAAAGTTGCATGTATAAAAGAGGATATTTTAAAAAATACTCATTAACGGTTCATTTTTACAGAAAGAAAAATAACAGTGCTTAATTATACTAAGTAATTTCATACAACCTGCACTGAAATGACTTGAGTTTGAAAGCTGTTGCTTCTGCTGAGCTGATAAACTGCTGTGATCAACACAGAGTTAATGCATCAGAAGTAAATACATGCATTTCACCAATTAAAACTGACATCTTTCGTGCTTAGGCTTTGAACTTATGCTTCACAAGGGTATTTGGGGAGTGTCAGTCAAGGTTTTGATCCCTCTTCCTCCTCCCAGATGACCCTGTGGGGAAGGTTTCCTCTTTGTTTCACTTGGCATAGTAGCAGCATATGTTGTTAAGTAAGGAATCTTGCAACGTGGTTGGTCACTGACCAAACGTTGAGCACGTCTCATCTTTTCAAGAAGTTCATTCTATACAAAGTTTGAAGGAGAAGATATCATGTCACGTTCCCTCCTAGACCTCATATCCTGTGTTACTTTGTAAAAAAATACGCTGTCTTGACTTGCAGACTGAAACACAGTGATTAGCTGCTGAACTTGATCTTTTAGTGGGTTTGAAAAACCATGACCAAAGCCTTGGGATAGCACTGGGAATGGATTCAGAGCTATTGGAGAGACTGGAGGAGAGAGAAGATGTATGCGTAGCAGTTAAACCACAGAGGAGCCAGACAGCTCATTCCTTATACTAGAACATTTGTGATGTGTTTCACATTCAAACACAGTGAATTACAGTAAACCAGAATTAAAGTGACAAAGGGATTCTGTGATTTGGTCTTTGCTTGATGGGAAAAAGTTAGATTTTTTGGATTGCAGCTGCAGCATGGATGATAAGCTCCAGAAACTAGGTGGAGGATGCTGTAGATTTTTGCTGTTTTGAAGAAGGGGGCAGGAGAGAGAGTGATGTTACTATGACTTTCATCGATGGGGCAAACAATGTGCAAAGGAGGTTTTGCTCCTTCTTGCCAACATAGATCAGATGGTCTTGTTTGGACCAGCTCATCTCTTGGTGCAGTTGTCTTAAGTGCCACTGTTATTGGCCTTTCTACGGAAAAGAAGGTGCAAGGGTGACCTGGTTTGGGAAAATCAGCAAAATGTGTAGCCTCTTACCAAAAAAAACCCCAAAACAACAAAAAAACCCAAACTT
This sequence comes from Gymnogyps californianus, assembly GCF_018139145.2. Taxonomy (NCBI): domain Eukaryota; kingdom Metazoa; phylum Chordata; class Aves; order Accipitriformes; family Cathartidae; genus Gymnogyps; species Gymnogyps californianus. The sequence goes on from NC_059473.1 coordinate 56,219,586, forward strand.
GGAACGTTTCAGTATGCGTTGATGTGCAGGGGAAAAAAGGCTGAGAGATTTTTGTGGGACTTTGAAGGAGAGGACTGTTGGAGAAGGGAAGCCGTAACTCACACCCACATCCAGAGCTCTGCTGGAAGGGAATGAAAAGAACCGTTAATATTTATTCCTTCAAAATTGCACAGAATTCTAACTTGAAATAACACTTTAATCTTAAACAGGTACTGCTGTGTTACTTAGAAGGGCTGGGGGGTGGTGGTGAATAGAAGCAGCAATGAGGCTTGATGGCATATAGTAGTTTGTGTCCTCCTAACTTCTGTCCTTTCTGTCCGTGTTATTTAGAGTTTCTTTCAGTGTCACTTCTTGGTTCATGTGAAAGAATTGTGTTAGTGTTAGTGTATAAACTTGCTTTTATGGTTTATGTGACCTGGGATCAAAGCTATTCTCGTGGGGTGCAGAGCAGCAATGCATCTGCTCCAGAAGGGATTTTGTAGGCAAACAAATGGCAAAAACTAGATCCGGGACGGATGTCCTTATTCTCTAACAAAGATATATGCAGTATTTAACAGCCAAATGTCAAGTTCTGGTCGTGTTAATGTGGGTGGGAATTTTGCCGTAGCCTTCCTTTGGAGTCTGGAGTTCATCCTGCAACCTGAGACTTTGAGTGCTGGTTTTGGGGTTCTGTGACTGGTTCTGCAGTCAGAAAAGCAACATCTGATACCATTCACCTGAGAAGTGTGGCAGTCTGTCCAGGCCGTGTGTGGGCATCTAAGTGTCCTTGTTCGTTTACAAAATATTTCATGTCAAAAAACCTACTAATATCCATTTTCTCCCCACCCACTCTTACACTTTTTTTTTAATTACAGCAGGAAGAACTCATCCAAATACTGTTTAAAAATAAACCAGCAGATGGCTTTACTGTTAACAGCACAGTGTGTAATGTGGAACTTCAGGGCTTCAGTTGTTTTACATGTATTGATCTGTATTCATAAAGCACTGACTGTTTAATCTGTAAAAGGCTGCATTTAAAAATGTAATACAGTATTTTAAAGGAACATGTATGTTGATCGTGAATAAAGTGGCCATAGCAGAATCTTTGTATTAATGCTGGTTGTGCCTCTGGAAGATGGGAAAGAAATGCAGTGCCTGTCTAAGGCACTGTATTTGAAAAGTTTTTGAAGAAATCCAGCCATCTTCCTTAAATATGATCACTTTCAGCTATTTGGAACAGATGTAGACTAGGGGCCAGGGATTTGACACAAAGGAGGAGGTTCAGGTTAGATTTTGGTTAGTGATGATCATTGTTCAACATAAATACATAGTTGGACTCCATAGTTACAACTGCAAACAGTCCTATCATGAACAATAGTTTCTTTCAAGTTGCTTGATGCTTTTTTAGAGTACAGCGATAAATTGCTGAGAGAACAAAAATGGAACAGAAGTCTTCTCTCCAATGAAAATTTTTCCATGAAACTTTAAAATTGAAAATTACAACACTTCAATTAATAGCTATTTTGAATAATTGGAAACCCTTAATATTTTTTAAGGAAAGTACAGTTAATTGAAGAGACAAAGCCTATATTTGTCTGTGAAATGCAGGTAATGCATATTTTTCCTGAGCATGCTTTTTTAAAGTATTTTTTAGTCACCGATGTGCTATAAGTTTGAATGTTTTCCCATTAATTCAGCTATAGCATGCTATTGATTTAGATCCTGTGTTTAAAGGAACTGAGATCTTATTTTTTTCATAACATTAAAGCTGACCTGCAATTTTTAGCAGCTCAGGATTTTAAAGGCAAACCAATCTACTAGAAGGAACAACAAATTTCTTGAACTAGGACCTCCCAGTGTGCCTGTTTGGGTGGCCCTGGCTGATTATGGCCTGTGAAAATGCATGGTCATACATCTGAATGTTTTTGGTTACTGTTAAAGAGTTTTGCTTAATTAAGAAATGTAAACAGTATGGCTGTGTTTATTCATAAATTATGAATGCATATGTATTTCAAGTTCTCTTACTGGGATGCTCTGTGAAAAAGTGCTCAGAGGAGTAAGCAATAGGTAGCAGTGCAAGAAACAGCTTTGAGTAATGAATTCAGAAATACCAAGTACCCTGTGGACTACTAGAGTAGCTGTGCCAAAGGTGCAGGGACAATTAAAGCTATATCAATAATTATATTGCAAGAGTGTTTAGAAGGGTCTCACAGAACTGTTTTTATAAGGTCCTTTATATGACTGATCTTTAAATTAGTAGCAGTAGTAGTATCCCGAAGTTTGCAGTAAGATTGTTTAGATAAGTGGAGCTTATTTGTATAGAAAGTAGGCAAGAATTACCTTCTTTTACATCTTACTGGCAAGCTTATATCCCAAATGCTGTTGCTTTGCTGGATTTTACATGCGTCCTGCTTGGCCTTACTGCAGAGAGAGAGAGATTTACTTTCCTAGTCTGATGAATAGTATTTGTCAGAGATTTCCTTCCTAGATTAAAACTAGGAACTTTATAAATAAATAAATAAAGGAATGCTAAACTTTGATTTCTGGTTTTTGAGTCATTAAAAACTTGGTATGTTACAGAAAGCAAGAGCGGGGTTCTGTATTTCTTTTATTTAAATCTTTCCTCCTTCCACTAGCTTTGTTATCCATTTCAGAGAAGAAAAGCAAAATAAATCTTACAAGAATTAAGTTTATCGGGGTTACATGAAGAGAAATCTTGATTACTTGGTGATATGACTAGGAGTGATGAAATAGGCCTTTTTATCCACAAATGTGGATTTTTTTTTTTTTTTAAGTTGTTTGCTATATTCTGTGATTTCTAGCAACAGTGTGGAACTGAATTGCATTAATGAGAGAGAAGGGGGGGAAAGCATACATTTTAGATTTTAAAATATATGGATTTCCATGCTTTTTAAAGAAGTCACTTAAAATATTATTCTGTGCCACGTAACCGGACCTCAGTTTTTAGGTGTGATTTTTAAAATTGACAATGCTATGGGAAAATGTTGAAGGCTCTATACGGGTCCTGTCATGTTTGCACCTGGTTGAACTGTTCTGGTACTATTAATCTCCTGTGCGATTTAGAAAAAGTTGGGAAATGGCAACACATTTCACAGACTGTTTCATTGCTGCAAACCGTTACAGAGAGTGGCAAGTGTTTCTAGACAGTGTTCTGAAGATGGGCTTTTCTAGGCACGGAGGCTGACTTTCTTCAACCTGTTATAACTATGTTAAGCCTCCCTTGCTATCACTTATTGTAATGCAGAGCTGCTAAATTGGTAAATCTGTGCAAAACCATTACTGGGACAGTAGTTTTTAAATTGCCTTGGATTATCCAAATGAGTTCTTGAAACAGAGAGCTGTTGTAGCTGTGGAAAGTCTGAACCTGTTCAATAAATACCCTGGTTTGTGTGCAGTAACTGAATGATCCAGCTTTCAATTTACCATTCCGTTATTAAAAATGCCAAGGTCATTCAACGGCCATTTGAATCCCACTTGGTTTTGTGCTGGGAATGAAAGGTCGTGCTCCATAGAGAGGGATGAGCACAGGCACTCTTAAATTCCTGAGAAGTGACTGTTGGTAGGTGTCTTACTTTAAGTGTAATGCTTTCTGGTACTGAGTTTTGATGACACAAAAGCAAGCTTATCACTTCTTTAGAAGATCAAGTAGAAAGAAATGTTGGCCTACTTCAGACAAGGAAAATTGGACTTGCATAAATAAAAACTGGGGCAGAAGAAGCCAGAAAAAAAAAAAGTTGTTTTTTTTTTTTTCTTGCTTGTATTTAGTACCTTTACAAAATGTCAATAAAGAAACCCAAAATTATTTCTGAGACTACCAATTTTAGGTCATTAATGTGTCAGTAAGTTACTCCGTGAGCATTTTCATGGTGAAGTTTACTTACGTATTTATTTCAATTCTGTGCAACTCAAACCAACCAAAACCAGAAAACAAATACATGGATATCCATGTTTTATTATTTTAAACATGTAGTTCCCTGAATTTGTGATATGAAATTATTTATTTTAAATGTAGAATTTACAGAAAACATTTTCTTGGATTTTGAAATGAATCACAGAAGTAAACGTTGTATTTATTGATGTGATTTCTTGGTTCAAATGCACTGTGTGATTAACTAGTTCCTATCGACTTTACTAGTAAATCACTGAATAACTGGAGTTTGATTTATAAACTGGTGCAATGTTCAAAGACAATCTGTAGCGCATCATTGAATGCAGAGGGTTGGACATAAGTTTGCCAAGTTTTAGAATTAGTCGGTGTATTTATTCTAGCCAACTGTTTTGTGATGATAAGCATGGATAATTAAATTTGAGTAATCTGTTTGAAGAACAAATTTAGGTTTTTTAAAATGTCTTCTGGAAATTAGGTTTCTGTTTTACAGCAAATTTATAAAGGATTTTGGAGACCATTAGGTGTTTATAGTTGTTTAAATCCTCTGTTGAGGGCACACTTGTTTATTCAGTTTGTGACACCATCCAGCTGTGGTTTATGAACTAATGCGCACAGACCTTCAGGTGGATAAGCATTATCACTATTAATTTTAGGGAGTTGAGAGAAGATTTTTCGGCTAGTTCCAAATCTTCAGTATATGTAATGTTGTGTGGATGAAATATCTATGTTAAGGACAAAGTAACTCCTGAGTAAGACCTGGTAGATTTTATCTTGAGTAGAGATGAATTGGCTGATGTAGAAAATCATACGTAGTAGAGTTTCCATCAGCTAAATAAGAATTAGTTTGTACCCTAGGATGTGCTGCTGGATTGTAGCCTTGGATGTATCTAACATTTCTAAGCCTTTTACATATATGTGAATTAAATATGACAAATATACTTGCCCTGAAATACTTTTTGTGACTTAAATTGCTTAAGAAATCCTACATATTTTGTATAGTTTGGTTTTAATGTAAACCCAAGCCCTTTATTGGATGCTAGGGCAGAAATGTTTTCATTCTAGGTCTTGTGATAGGATTCAAAACAAGCCATATGAATTTGAGAGCAAAATAATTTAAGAAGGGGGAAAAAAAAAGGCCATTTATTTGTGTTCAGTCTCAGTTCTGCTGCAGGGTGAACCAGGGAGGTCTCCCATAACTCTGGATTTGATGATCGTCTGAAATCTGCACACCGAATCAGCTCTGTTGCTTCAACATTGTTAGAAACAGGATGATTCAGTGACTTCATTAGGAATTAGGGCTGTACTGCTAATACTTCCAATCCTGTGTGCTCTGTATAGTGCTGTACACAGCACTGTTATGTGAATTGTCAGCTCAGGTGAAGTCCCTGCCCGACTTGGTGCACAGTCTCCTTCAGTCAGAGAATCTTGCTCTTTTTGAATTGTCTTTTCTTGATGCATCCTATCTGATCTTGAGGCTTTCATTGTGTAAAATGGAGTGTCAGTCCCGCTGGTGATGGGAAAATATTCAAAGGTGCTAAAAAGCAGGATACAAAGTCCCAGTCAGTATGTGTTGGCCACATGTTGACCATTGCCCAGTACCACAGAGGGTACATAACACTGCTGTAAGAGGAGACGGGCTCACTGCCTTCCTGAGAAGCCTTTTCTTCTCTTCCCACTGCTGGGATGGAAGAAATATTGGTGCTCTACAATGTAGTAAAGCTTCAGGTTAATGGGATTTTATGTTTAATGCAGGCACTCTTTCATTAACTTCAGCAGTATGTAAGTGTAAGCAGCTCTTCCATCCTGGTTCATAGGCCTCTCACTAGAAATTCACTGAGGGGGGAAAAAATATCCAAACTCAAAACCAGAAGTTTACCAGACGTAATTAGTGCTTTTAGTCTACCATTGCAATTTACTAGAGGGTCCTTTTGTGCCTGCCTACCTGGCAGTACATCCAGGTGACTGTCTACTGAACGGTGTTGCAGTTAATCTCTAGGGAGTTTTGCTTGTTTACGTATCTTACATACAAACACGGAAATGATGAAAGCTGAAAATCCATCCTTTGTGGGGGTCATGGGGCAGGGGAGTGTCCTACTGAAATGTACTGGTTTCGATGGAGAACATTTTCTTTGCTTTGTGTCCATTAGGTTTTACTAAGCCTGTGTCTGCAGAGATGCCAGATAAAACACCAGGTGGTACAGAACCTGTCCCCAGGAGTGAAGGTTAGTAGTTTTCTTTCATTTTTTTTTGACTAATTATTGAGGAAGAGAAGCATTGTGATTTTGTGAAGAATTTTTCAAGTCAAAAAGTGAGTTTCCCTTACTGGCCTTAAACTGAAGGGAGAGCTGAATTAATTTTATGTATGCATCTTTATCTAAATAGCAGGAGCTTTTCACTTATTTTTGTGTAACCTTTCCCTCCCTCCCTAGCCCATACTTAAGTCTCATAGAACCAAAGCTGACATTTAAGATGTGGGATGATTGATACAAGGAGGAATTGAATATGCATGATTTCCACTAAAATCAGTGGAATCTTGAAATGCTCAGTCTTTCTGAAAATCAGACCATTCTTTTTCTTCTCAAGGTCCATTAACTTTAAATTCCCACATCTGAAAGTTTGGTACTTGGTTTCAGGGAAAATTTGTTCTTTAAAAACAATTGTAATCCTGCTAATTTGAGTCCTTCCTCAGAATCACTGCTGAATGTTTCATTAAAATATTTTATAAAAATTTGCTATTTCACATGAAGGTTGTGAGGTGTTTCTGACAGTTTTGTGGCAAAACTTGTAGTAGCACTTGTATACGCTTGCTTTCTAGATCATTGCTGTCCTCACAGAAGGGCTGTATTCATTCAAATGTGTGTTTTAGTTTGAATAAAGCTTGCAGCTAAGGATGGTTTATACTGCTTTCTCTCTAAACCTAAAGATATACATCTCAAAATTTAGTTTTAAATATTTTCGTTGCATTTGAACCTCAATTTTGACATTTGAAAGGCATCAAGGAACATGCTGCAATAATAATTCAAAAAGTGCATCAATAACAGCAGCAAAACAAATTTCTTTCCATGTAAAGGGTATTAAGCTATGCTTAACTGCAAAAGGCTTTTCTATTACTTTCTTTTTAAATTTACTGTAAAGCTTAACACGTTACTATGAGAACTCTTGGCACAAGAGGAGAAGCAGTTACAGCTAGTCTTTCAAAGACTGAGCTGTCTGATTCACATGTTGTGTGCCCCCTTATAAATAAATCCTTATGCTAAAAGCACTGTGGTGAAGTCCAGTTAGAACCAAAGCCTGCACTTGTGCCGTGAGTTAGGATGTGGAACAAATTGTCATGTACCTTGCTGGTTGCTTCCCTGAAAGTAGCCTACGTGATCATATCTGTGGCTCTCCTAGGTATGAATGAAGTCTAAATGTGTTAAAATTACACTGATTATGTATGTTATATATAGAATTTCTTTTCTGGCTGTGGAGTGGTGGCAGATAGTGCCATGTTTCAGCTCTTCATCCTCCGAGAGGAGTTCTGGTAAATTAAGCAAGACATAGGGACGATGTAAAACTTTCAGATCAAATCTGGGGAAAACTCACTCTGTCTGTGAAAGGTAACTTTATTTTCTCTTATTGCATTTTAATTTACCAGGTAAGCAACTTCCAGTAAATGAGTTATAAGGTTTGCTTTGGCTTTACATCAGGAGTTAGAGAGGGTCGGACTTGTGACAGCATAGAGCTGTAGATGGGCTGGGAGCAGGGGTCTGGGGGAAGGAAGGGGTGGGAATGGAAAGAATCCTGCAGAGCATCTTTAATGATGGAGTCACTGACGGCATCACATGGCCATCAAACAAAGATTGATTCTCCTCCTTACGCTGGCAATCAGAGATTGATGCCTGTGAAGAGGGATGGGGGAGGACTGAGAGCTAGCGTGTGCATCTGTTAGACGCTGAAAAGAGAACAGTCTTTGAGGTTAGGACATCCCAGGTACCAGTTTCCAATCATTTTCCTGCTAGCTCCATCCCCAAATTAGAAGGTGGAAACTGAACACAGGATTGTTCATGTCTAGGTACAGGAGAGGGAGGCAGGGAGCTGCTTGTTTCATTTAATTTTATGAAGCCTTCAGTGTCTCTTTGTTTCTGTAGACGTGGTTTCATTTCACCAGAACTGCCAACAGATAAAAAACATTCCAGAAACATTTTTGCAGTTAAGCAGGGATCTAGAAACTGCCCTGAGGATCTTGTTCAGTACCTTCAAGGTTTTTGTGTTTTTCAGTAGCTTCTGATGTCTGTCTAATCAAGCAGACACATAATATAGTCTCCTGCACATTATTAAGGAAAGCTAAAACTGGAAAGCTTTCAGACACCAAATTCGATTAGAGTGTTTAGGGATACCACAACTAAAAATTTTTCTCCATGTATGCTTTGTTGTATGTTTTGAGGGAATTAGTACAAGATTCCTGTGACTTGAAATCTCCCATATACACAGAAGACACGTGAAAAATGATTGTCTGGGTCATTAAGAAACTGCACGTATAAGGTTGTATAACTGTTTATTCTCTCACACATACAATATACACATGTAAATACACATATAGAAATGTGTGTATGTAGACATATATATAGCCTTAAATCGTGAGATCCTACGGGAGCTGCTCCCATGGGTGGCATGGCGAGTGCCAGCCTCCTGGGATGTGCAATTTCAGGGTTCCCAAGGCAGTGGGCATGGACGTGGCAGGGCCTTCTCTGGCACGCTGCGCTTCAACTTTCATGTTTGGTCTTTGGAAATAGTCGAACTTCGCCACATTATTTTTGTTTCCAGATAACATCGACCTTCCCTCCTTCCCTAACCTAATACCTCAGGTTTTTGACCTGAGGTATGAGGAACCTGAAAAATACATAAACTTCTTGCCTATGGAAATGAGCTCTGTAGGTTTTGAGGTGCAACAGGCAATTTCAGTGAAGCCTGCTGCAGTGTGTTGGTTTTCATGATGCTCTGTGTTTTATAAACCACTAGCATGAGGGAAAAAAGCTGAATAACTACCAACAACTTGAAACACTTTTCTCTAGATTGTAGTAGCACATCCTCAGGTACTTAGATGGATTACTAGTGATGTTGGTGAAGTAAGAAATTCATACAATAAAATATAGCTAATTAAAATATGAGATAATGCTGAGTCTTCATTTTCAAATTAGAGTTATCATTGTATTCTGTTGCAATAAGAGCTTATGAAGTTCTTCAAGCAGTTTGTATAAGAATGTGCTTTAATGGATACAATGTTTAGTAAAACAAAACTTGGTTTAATCTGGATGCTTTGTTTTTAATCACTCTTCTGAAATTAATTTTTAGATGTTAAAAAAAAAGGTGAAATAATGAATAAAAATGAATCTTCACTTAGAGACCTGTTTTTACATCTTGATGAAAATGTTCTACTAAAGACAAAACATGATACTAGTGTCTTCTAATGATACTAAATCATTAGTGTTGGAAGTTAGAACTTTGAGAGGTTTTGTTGTTTTATTCTCATAAACACTCTTACCTTCAAAGAATGTTTTGATAACGTTTACTGAAAAGAATTACCAGGCATATGCCAGTGGCTGCTCTAGCACTGACTTATAAGATAAACTTCCATAGTCTTTGATCATATGCATCCCTCTATTTACTTAGCATTTGTAAAGTTTACTAGTATGTAGAAATGTTTCACTGGTATGACTGAGTCAGAATTAGGAAGTGAGTGTTTAATTTCTCATGTTTAAAATATCACTGCTACTTACATGCATAAACATTTATGTGAACTTTCTTAATTATTTCCAGACATCTTATTGCTGCTTGGTTTTTTTTCCAAAGAAATATTCTTGCTATCATTGGTTTTCAAAAAAAAAAAAAAAAAAAAGAAAAAAGTGTATTTGTTGTTACAAATTTCTAACAATTAACCTTTCACACTTATAAGGGTCAAGTTGGGTTGAGCAAAGTGTTGGCAAGGTAACTGATTATCTGGAAACTTTTAAAAAGTCAGTGTTGCTTTAATCTAGCAGTGCCCCTCCCTGCCCCTCACCCACTGACCCACTGCTCCATATACTCTAGTTAAGCCATGAAGCATACAGAAGCAGACAATTGAGAAATGAGTTTCCTGTAATTAAGTTACTGTAACTTAGTCCTTGACTTGAAGGTCCCCAGTGAGCGGGCAGACTATTTGCTTTTCTGCCACCTCTTCTGTCAAACCCTTTAGAGTCAACAGTTACATTTATAAGTGTCACTGCTGGCTTTGTGCTATAGGGAGGAAAAAAACCCAGGACCTGGTGATTCGGTTGTTGCAAAGATGGAAGTGTGTGTATATCACATGTGAAAAATATTTTTCAAGAAGCTTGTTTAGCTATCAAGGAGTGGTAGACAAACAAATTAAAACAAAAAACCCCTACCATGATCCACATATAACTGTTTCTTAACTGTTTTCCTACGGCAAAGCTATTATATTCTGTTTACAATGGATGCATTTAGAACAATGTACTATGTCAATACCAGGAAGTGGATTGAGTGTATTTCTGGTTTAGCTTGCAAAGGAATTAGCATTTGTTCTGCTTGTGTTTGCTGAAAAGTCGCTCCTAAACTTCTAGTATAGTTAACCATTGGAAATTAGGCTGTGACAGGAGTACCCCACCCATTGCACAAATTCCTCCTCTCACTTGCAGAGAGGCTGCTGTGGTTCACAGCAACTGCTTGTGATGGTATCTGGAGCCGGGCAATTGCTCATTTGCAAAAATTTAGGGGAATGATTGTAGATTTTTCATTACGAATTATCTATTTTATAGGATTAAACCTTTTTTTTGATAGATTAACAAAATTTTGATGATATTGAATGTTTTTCATAAAAAACAAGTGCTTCGTCCTGTGGATTGCTGATTAATTTTTTTGTCGTGATACCTTTGAACAGCTGTTCATAACATAGCTAGGCTTGCTTCAAAGAAACCAGATGATGTCTACCTTAGTACCCATTTGGAATGCTCCCATGCTCAAAGTTTTTAGGGTATCAGTCAAGTGCTACCTTAGCAGTAGCTTTATGCAAAATGCTTAGAAAAAGTATATGGATGCAGGCATCTTTATTAGGTTTCTCCAGTCAGCTTGACTGGTTGTTTTTCTGTGCCTTAAAAGTAGAAGTCGTTGAAGAGAAAGACGTGAGGAAGTTAAACTCCCCCAAACTCTTCTTCCTTTCCCTCTTTCCCCTCCATCTTCTTTCATTAAGCAAGAGCCATGACTTCCCCCAGCTGGATCCTTACTGACTTTGTGGTTCGCACTCGCATCCTGAAGGAAACGAATGTTACACCTGGGCTTTATAAACAGCCACTGACAAATCCCAGTGGACAACAAGCTTATGTCATTGTAAAATATCCTATAGTAACAGCAGTGTTTTTCCTTGCATTGTGTACCTGATGGCACTAGTGGGAGCCTACCAGCTGTTCCTGTTGTTGTTCGTGATAAGACTCGTTTAGTTTTATAACTCCTCTGACTTATGTTTGCATGCTATTTCTGCCGTAATATGTAACGCTGCACAAGAAAAACATGCAAACGCAGCCATGTCTGGCTGTAGACTGCCCAATGGATCATACCCTTCAAATGCAGTGAAGAACATAGCATCAGTATTTCTACCTCCAAATTTTGCTAAGACTGATTCTTTCATGGCAGGAATGCCAGGGTACGGTCGTTGAGGTTAGTAAATGCTGCATGCTGCCTTCTGCGCAGCACTGTAGAGGCTTTCAGTGGGCACACAGCAATGTACTGTCTTGTGCCATGTTTATGGAGAAAGTTGTTGTTACACTTTATTATTACTGCACCCCTTTTAAAGAAATACAAAAGTAGATGGGAAAATGAAGCATCTTTTCTAAAGCTTTTTCAGATCTTAAGTGCACGTGAAGTCACAGATAACGATGGTAATAGTGCACTCATTGGCTTAATGGTATATCACTGGGCTGAGACGGGCACAAAAACATGCGTGCGGAGGGATGGTGATTGTATACTTCGTGTACCTGCTCCTGGTCTTTGGAACTAGTTTCTTTATTGTTCCTTGCTCCATTCTCTGTTTCCTGCAGCTTCTTGCTGCCTAACTGAAGGGAAGAAATGTCTGGAATAAACGGTATATACCAACTGTGCTATTTTGTGGACAAGAACTTGTGGCTATCAGATAACACTAGATGGGTGAGATTCAACGTAAAAGGTCTTGACTATTTATGCAGAAGGTGGTAGACACTGTTGACTTCCCTGCCAAAGGATATTGTGAATGTAAAAAGATTCACGTGAGTTGAAGGGGAGACCAGAGAAGTCTCTGGAAGACAGCTCCAAATAAATAAGCCACTGCAAATCAAGGAAATCCCTTTAGCTGAAAATGGTTGGAAGTTAGAAAAATGCTGGGGAAAAATATAATACATGCTTGCTATGTTCTTACTGTCCCTAGTAATATAATCTTCCTGTGCCAGGTTATTTTTCCTTATTTCCTATTCATAGCCTCATTTTGTAGCAGCTTTTAATCCCCCAAAAATCATATCCTGAAGGAGGAGGAAGTGTCTGTATAAAGACGATATCTGAAATTCTTAACCCTAGTGCTTATAAAAGGAGATGGTGAAGCCAAAGCAGATTTGAAATCTGAAATCTGATTGGAAATGGGAGAAAAGCAAAGCGGAAGGGTAATGAAATTGGATATTCTGACTCCTCGCTAACTTGTTGGCCTCTCTCTGCACACTGTGGGAGGTTGGCACATCTTTCTTTGAAACACTGGTTATAGACTGTTGCCATAATGCCTCTTGTCATAACTCTCTTGAGAAATTTGGGCTAGCTCCAGTCCACTGAAGTTGAGTACTAGCAACAGCCTAAGTAACTGCTGTGCCGTGTAAGTACAGTGGAGCAGTACTTGCATGGCACTTGCTTTGCTGCAACCAGACTGTGTGCAGCCTCTGTGCTCTGCAGTGCAGCTCACATTCTCTGATAGTGTTATGATGCGTTAAACCACAACATTGAATCAGTTTGCTTTTTTCCTGAAAGCATTTTGATGAACTGCCTTAGTCACTGGGCCACGCTGGTTGGGTCCCGCTTTCTTTCTGGGTTGTCAACAGGCTGTTAACTGGATGGGCTTTTAAACTTCCTTAGCTCAGTGGGGTGAAGAGGAGGAGGTGGTGGTGGTGGTGGCTCCCTTGATCTAGGGCAGTGAAGAGCAGTGAAAGGTAGACTGTTATGGACATTGTGAAATGTTCAAGTACAGTAAACCCTGCTCCCTATCAGAAGTGAAGATGCAGCTGCTGTAATGTAATGGTGGTTAAGTCACTAATTACAAAGGTTGGGCTATTGAAGAACAAGTTATTCTACTTGTTAAATGCCAAGCACTTTCCCTGGTGTCCTGGCTGGCTGGTACCCCACCAGAGATCAGTGTTCCAGTCATCTGCAAGTTATAGAAAGCTTATGTGGCCTGAACTGCTTAAACTTGAGGTTTGGAAAACTATGGGGTTTTTTTATACTGATGATCCCATTTTTAAAGAATTACTTTTGCTTTTCTGTCTCAATGGTAATTAATTCTTAGTTCTCAAGCAATTAAGAAGTGTAGCACTTGAGTTCACACTTTTTTGCTTTTGTATAAATAAATTGTACACGATACAAAATTATGTGTATCATGATTTATAAATAATGTGCACATATTAAATAACCAATTATGAGTAGTACAAAATAGGGACATTAAATGTGGCTTGCATGAAGCAATCAAATGTGATGTGTCTTGATGAAAAACAGCTAGTTTCTTTAAAGCACTTCTGAATGCTAATGGTCTAATTTATTTCTAAATTGATGTTCCAAGTTGAGGGAAATCTAAAACAATTCAAACATTCCTGCAGGAGCAAAGGTTCCCTGTTAAAGCAAAGAAACAAGTGGTGTACTAACTTTCTGTGTATTCTAGTGTAGATATTCCTCTCAGTTGGATGCTATTTAAAACTGGTTGAAGATGGCCCTCTCCTAACTGTGAGCTTTTTAAAATTTTTTTACATTTAAGCTGCAAACTGTAATTTGACCATCAGCCTGATTTAAAGCTGAGCTTGCTTATCTGGAGTAAAATATTGCCAGTGGAATTTTTAATGATATGATTCTCAACTTTGTCACATTTACGTAAGAAACAAGCCCACTCCCAAATTGCTCCACAAACAGAGCCTGAAAGTAAAACACAGCGATGCCATAAATGAGTTCCCAGTGTCTGCCTTTCTGATCAGAACAAAAATTGTAGTGGTCTGTTTGCATTGCTCGAAATTGCCAGTGGAGGCAGAGGGGCCCAAGCGATGCGACCTGCATGGTGAAGCAAGGCAGGGAGCACCCGGTGCCCCCTCTCCTCCCCAGCTCCTGCCTCAGCATTCTTCTCATGATGGCTCATCCTTAGTGCTCCTTGGTGGGATCAGAGGGAGGAACATTTCCCTTCATGGTGGATGTCCATCAGGAATGATAAATAGTGTCTAATAATTAAATTTATTAATTACTTTGCACTTAGCTATGTATATAAAATACTTTAAAGAAAATGATTGATTGAATGCTCCTTCATAAATAGCATTTTTTATTTTTGTATCATGCTTAGCATCTGCCTTGCTTACCATCTCGGAAATGTGCTGCTGATCCTAAAGAAGCTGTTGCACGTTTAAATTCTCTTTTCCTGTTTAAAAATAATTTGAGTACCATAATAGTTCTTGGAAAAGACCCTGGACAGAAGGTGCACTCTGATATCTCTGTAATACTGCAGTCTTAGCTGTGTGTGACCTGGAGTGAAAATATAGAAGTACTGTTCTGTGATTACAAATGTTAGCAGCATACTTTACATCTGCTCTTTCTAGGTCAGCAATGATAGCCATTGCTTCTCTTGAGATTTTTTTATGGGAAGACTTTGTCACCAAATAGAACCGTTATCTTTGTTAAAGCAACTATTATGTGTTAACTTACTGTTCTGCCGTACTTAGAACATCCTAAAAAGGTGCAGTTATCGTGAAAATTGTCATGTTAGAAATCATGATTTAAAGTAGTTTCCTTTGCCAGTTTCATCATGAGTTTGAGAGGTGGGGTGTTTTGTTTTGTTTTGGTGTTTTGTTGTGTGGGGGGTTTTTTTGGTTTTTTTTTTTACTATCATATATTCCAGGGTTTTTACTGCTCCCCATATTGTGTGGAAACACAAACAATGGTAAGAACTCCAGACTGCTGCGAACCTCACAGGGTTAATATAAAGAAAATGAGCAATAGTAACAGTTAATCTTTCTGTTAGTGTTAATATTGGATTTTACTTACACTAATAGGGTGTAAAATACATTTAAGTACTGTAAAGTCAACAGTTTCTTAAATGTAAATCAGCTTTCATCCCAAAACCTGTGCTTTTTCCCGTTTTTGAAATTTCCTCCATATTTTATCTTGCTGCTTTATTCAAGTGACATGCCAGAAATCTCTTTTCAGATTCATTGATTTCCCCTCCTCCCCAGCTATATTTCTTCCAAAGCAACTTAAAGGACATCGAAGGATAAGAGGCAAAAATTGATTACTTACTACCAGTTAAAGTAAGCTACAACTCTTAAGATAAATTAGATTGTCAAGGTTACATTCTTTCATCTTGGGCTGACTGCAGCCTTAAAACCAAGAGATCCAAAGTGGTAAAAATAAAGATACAAAGACCTTTTGCCCTTTGAGTTGCCAAGGCATGCAGCAGCTCAGGTACTTCCCAATTATTTACCACTTGACTCTGAAGAACTTTGACAGGTACTATATAGTTAGCAAATTCAAGCCTGCTAATATTAATTATCACTTAAGAGCTGTAGTGGGGTTTTTGTCTTTTAGTCACCTAATCATATGTCTAGCAGTAATTTCAAACTATGCCACTGACATTAGCAGTGGACTGAGAGGCCTTGATATATCCTAAATTTAGAGAGATTAATACAGAGGAAAGCTTAGTTGTTAGGTTTTGCTTTTTTAATTGGCTCCCCATAGTTTAATTTAGCTTAAAAAAAGGGGAAATTGCTGCTTGCTGATAAACCAGAAGGGGAGCTAGCTTTGATGTTTTATGAGCGATAAAATATTAATAGAAACTTTCTACGTGTTTTGGAGCGATACGTCAAACTCCTGAAGTCAGCTTCTTGAAGAGTCAGCAAGCTGAAGAGAGCAGGAGGTGAAGGGGAGGAAAGGTGGGAGGCTGCTTCTGTTGCACCATATCCAGGTCCATTAGCAGTGCCGGCAAAAGAACCTCGGAGAGGTTGTATTTAGCACGCAGGAGGCTTTTGTTCTTTAAATTAAAGCCACATTATGTTCTGGTAGCCTCTTTGGTCAGAACATGCTGTAAAACCGATCGTGAAGTTCAAGACATTAAAAGTTACCAAATCCTTTGAAAATAGTAGCTGTTCTTAGTTGTGGGTTTTGTGGAACAGGGCTTAATATAAATTCCATTACACACATCTTGGCAGTGGTCCCTGCAACATATATTTTATAGAATAATTAAAAATGGACACAACTTCCAGGTGCAATACACAATTTTCTTCCCATATGCACACAATGTAGTCTGTGCTTCAGATGATGGAGGGACTAAGAAATTGTTTCAGGTGGTAAGAGTTTGAATGTAACCTCTCTCCTAGCAAGTCTGGACTTTTCTGGTTCAGGAAAGCCAGGCAATCCAAGTTATTTGGGTTCTGTTATGTCTAGTTTCTGTCGAGATAGTTAGGAACCACATGCTTCTTCTCAATGTCTGTGTTTGTAAGAAGGGTGGTTATCAGTTTATATATTTGTACTTTTCACTGTATAAAAATTTCATGTTGATGGTTAAATCTTATCTCATGAGAGGGTATATCTTTCACAATGGAAAGCAGTATTTGAAGAATCAAGTTATGTCTGAGGCTAATCATTAGGGAATTTTCCCTGATGTCTGGCCAGGAGATGGTTCTGTCTGGTCATGTCCGAAGCAAGCCAGCGTTTCTAAAGATGGGATGTCCTGTCTTGAATGTTTTTTTAATTAAATATACAGTTCATAGGCAACAGGAAATCCTTTAGGAAGATACGACTCTGCTATGACTTTCCCAGAAAGAAAATGACTGCATTTCAAGGTTTGTCCCTGATTAGGATCCCTACCTAGTGAGACAGTCTTGGTATTAGATCCCAGCCCTAGGAGCTCTGTAATCATTCAAAACGAAACACAGAGTGCCTTCTTAGGGCTGTAAGTGTAGATATGTATAAATGGAATTTTTTCTCTCGTCTCATGTCTTTAGTAATATTTTTTTTCACAGTTGAGTGTAGTAGTAAAATAAATTATTTAAAGATAGTCTAAAGTTTTTGGAAATCATAGGCTTTCCACTTTCAAGAAGTGGCAGTATTAACTAGAAGCACTGGTCTACTCTTACAGCACCTGGCACTCGAATATGAAATTGAAGGTGCCCCAAAGTTGCCCTCCTCAACCTGACCACACAAATACTTTGTGACCTGCTAAAACAGGCAAAGTATTTAAAGACTTGTTCCACTGACAGCTGCTAGCTAGAAAATCCTTCCACGTGACAGAAAGATGATTTTCTTGAGTGTGAAGTCTGCCATGAACTTGTTGCTCATTTCTCTCCTCAGAAATATTTATGAAGAATGTCCTAATTTTATCATAAACCCATATTTGTTATTAAAGGTAATTGTTCAGTTCTACTGCTTGTCATCCTTTCTCATTTCCACCTCTCGAAAGAAGAAACTCACAGCCACATCTTCGCATATACCTGGACCCACTTCTCCAGACTTTGGTGTTAACTGAGTGCTGTGCTATGAGCCTGGAAGGAGGTGGGTCCTTGCAATTTATGGAGTAATGGGTGGGTGCAAGAAGCTATATGGTTGAGTTGTGTTGCAGGACTGAGGTTTTCGGTTGCATCTTGAAATGATAATTTTGGGCTATACAAATATAATTATTTGGCTAGTTGCATATTTCTTGTTAATGTTGTGCATTTAATGAAGTGCTCAGACATATTTCAAGTGTTTCATAAGAGAGCTGCTGAAGGAAAGTAATGCCTGCATTTTGTATGGCTAAGAAGTCTAATGCCATTGAAAACTTGAGTTCTTGTATTTGTTACAGTTCTGCAACTCTTACTGCAAGACCTGGCTACAGCTAGGATAGCAGGGACTGATGGCTTTTGAATAGGTCTTATGTTTATGCCTAACATTTTCTAACAGTAGTGTTCGTCTACTATGCAAGGTTGCCAGTTTGGAAGTGTACCGAGAGTACTGATTTTTTGGCCTACACCCAAAGCTAAAGGGGCTCGTGATGATATGACAAGCTTCATTTGATTTGGAGAAGCAGCAAAGGGAGCTCACAGTGCATCCTTCAGGGTGCTGTATGCTTCTGGGGACAATGCTCCCTACACTGCTTCCAGAAACTTGTATGTTGAGTCTAGCTTTCTCACGGAGAACAATTGTTTCTAAATACAGCTGTGCCTCTGCAATCTTTTATTGTGACTTAAACTTTCATAATATATATATGGACACTGTGCATTTATCACAGACCATGACCTGCTCATCACTTCAGGCCTGGCTGGAATCCACATTACTAATACGACAGCTCAAGTCCATTTTGCCACAGATCTTTCAGACAGATGGAGAAACGTGGATATGATTCAGATCGTGCCTTTGGAGTAATTTTGTGCTCTAAATCCAACCATCCCAGCATGTTCCTGTGCCTTGTGCTATGCTGA
Source organism: Gymnogyps californianus (assembly GCF_018139145.2). NCBI lineage: Eukaryota > Metazoa > Chordata > Aves > Accipitriformes > Cathartidae > Gymnogyps > Gymnogyps californianus. The sequence goes on from NC_059473.1 coordinate 56,238,159, forward strand.
GCTCTCCTGGCCAGGGAGAGGAATGGTAGAACCCTATCGGAGCAGGCTTCGGCCCCAGTTGGGGTTGTGTAACCGGGGCGTGGGAGAGTGAGCCAAAACCACCAGAATTACCACACATTTTTAAGTGCTGAGCCCTCCTTTTTTTTGAACAGACTGAAGATGGTGGTTGAGACTTCGTTTGGATGGCAGGTAAATTCTTCCTGCCTGTGCTCCCCCCAGCTTCATTGCTTTTGATTTTTTTTTAATATTTTTTTTTATGGGCCCTGCTGGGAAGGATCTGACTCAGCTTTTTACATTCTCTTGGTGTCTGAGCATGTACTTTTTTTAAATGAAAAAATTTTTTTTGTTTTCTTGTGCTTTTTTCTCTTCGTATTTTTCACTTCTCTTCCTCTTTGGGGATGCTGAGCCTGTATTTGGATTTTCACAGTTTTGGAAGATAGCTGTAAGATGGCTTCTGTGGATCCCTTCCTTGAGAGGTGGGGAAATCAAAGTTTTGCTATACAAGCAATCAAAATTTTGATGTACAAGCTTTTAAAGTTCATGAATTTAAAAGCCATGGAATTACTGCTGTGACTGAAGTGTACGATACCCCAAACCAGGTTTGCACTTATCTATGGTGGGAAAACGTCACTGTATTGTTGTCACTTCTGAATACAGTCAAATAACTGCCTTTTATAAAATTGTCAAAGTTTATAGGCATATTTACTTTACAACTACTTTTATAAGTTACCCACACCCTTCTCTGCATGTGAATAAAAGAGCTGGAAAGGCCACTGATAATGTCATACCAGGAACTCTTGAATGTAAAATACAAAGAACATGGGGGGGGAGGGGGAGGAGGGAAGCTTGGGGGGTGGGGGAAATCATTCTGAAGGTAATGTAGGGAGGGAAAAAATACTGCTTTTAGTTCTATGCCTTTTTTTTTTTTCTTTTGAGTTTAAAGAACTCAAAGCCAACAAACATAAGGCAACAAACGTGTTTGTAAGCACTGATATACAGGGAGACTCCTTGGTTCCATGTTTGAGCTTTTATAATTCTTCTAGAATTGAATGCGAATTAAAAAAAACGGGGGGGAGGGACGGGGGGACACGACACCAAACCAAAACCCTCTGAATCTTGCAGAGCTGAAAATACCGCCTGTTGACCAGACTAGATCCTGCTTAATCTTTTTCTACCGAGTTAAACATTTTGGCAAGTTTCCTCAAGTCTGGATGTATTCAAGTACTGTATTTGGCAGACTTAGTTTGTTACTAAGTAAAGATATATGAAAATCCCAGTTCAAACATTTCAGCCTATAGTTGTTTTTACAATCTGTCAAGAAGCACAACTAATTGATATTTCACTTTATACATCGGCTATAATTTTTCTTACAGTACGTTATGTATCTGGAAGTAGATTTTCCACTTAAATGTCAAGGTCTGCTACTATATATTTCATCTGAAACACTTCATTACATGTAAAGTTTTACAGAATATGTGCTCTTTCTACTCAACGATGTATAGTAACATTTGGTAAGTCACTAACAAAAGGTTGTCACCTTTTTTCTACCTTTTTTCCAAAGTAACAACATCTTCCAAGTCTTGGATTCAAAGTGTTTACTCTGACTTTAATGCACAGTCTTTTCATACTTTTGTCCCTTATATAATACTAAAATTTAAAATTATAAAAGTAAAACTAATCAAAACTATATGGTTTTGATTGTAAATGTTAATTGGTCTTTCTTCCAAATCCAGTGCTAGATTTCAGTTTCCACAGCAGTAATTCTGCTTGTCAATACAAGTATTACCTATTGGATTTGGTGCATGGGAAGAAAAGTGGGGATTTTTGGTTTTAAATGAGTTCTGGTTTAGCTGAGGAAATATGTGGACTTCCTGACAGAAAGAGTAAATGCTAAATCTGTGCCTGTTGGAGAGGTCACTAGAAGTTTCTAAAGCCTGGAAGAACTGCAGTAAGTGTTCAAGCCCATCCTCTGCATAATGGGGTCTTTGGAAGCTGAAGACCTGAATTGCAAAGGTTTTGTTTCTGATATATCATACTTTTTAGAAAGAGGTTTAGTCTCTAAAGCAAGAACTTATGTTGGAGAATCAACCATGACAAAGAGATTTTATCCCTAATTATGCCATCAGTTCAGTCCTGTTTCTAGACTGAACATGTCTGTGTGTTTAGCTTCCAACATTAAACTTTTGTTTGATGGAAGAAATGGTTGTCACCCTCAGACAGGTACTTACGGACTGTGTAAGCTGAATACATCAAGCTTCTTTTGTCTGTCGGTATAATGTAGGTTTTCTGACAGTAAATGATTCTCATGCCTTATTTTGCAGTCTTCACAATTTTTCAGTGTTCTTTTTGAAATGTAAGTGCTAGTACTTGACTGTTCGAGTCCTGCACCTCTTCTTATTTGTCTAGAAGTAGGCATCGTTTCCCTGCTCCCACTTGATTAAAATGCTTAGGATTATTTGTAAATAAGGGAAAACTGGCCTCCCAACAATTTAGAATTAAACAGCACAAGCAGAAACTTGATGAGATTAAATATTGCTGTGTTCCTAAAATAACTCGAAAGGCTTTATAAGAAAGGTACTATCTCATTAGTAGATTACACAGTGTTACACTTAGGCACCTAAATAAGCCAAAAGTTGACTGACTTTATTTATTTCTCACAAGAAATCCACTTGAAACAGCCTATTCTGTCCTTGTAATTGATGCAGATGTCAGGAATTCTTTTCTGCTGACATGGAATAAAGGCTAATCCAGGTCAATCAGTACCTTGTAATTAATGCACATTCTTTTTTCTTTCTTTTTTTCCCCTTCTTTTTTTTTTTCCTTTATTTTCTTTTTTCTCTTAGATAGGAAGAAGGGCCTGGTTTAAAGCTCTGAGCTGGTCCAAAGTGGTTCTTAAGGTTTTGAATGGAATGCAGATCACGGAGTAAAACTATGCTAAACTACTAAATAACAGAGCCCTTTTTACAGATAATGTTTAAATCCAGAGGGTTTTTGGTAGGGTTTCCTTTTTTTTTTTTTTTGGCAGTTTTCAGACAAACAGTATCTTACATTACTATATAATAGCTATCTGAGGGTGTTTGAAGGGTTAAAGGGAAAGGAAGATAAAAGCTTCTTTGAGCTCACTTTGTTACCTTGAACTTTGGATGCTGTTGAATATAGCAGTCATCTGTGATCACAGGTATTTTAGCAGCAGTATAATCGAAAACTATAAATGTCCAGATAGGAAATGATCCAGTAATTAGAGGAAACAGTACTGAACCTGATGACTTAGTCATTTTCATTCTTAAATCACACAGTTGTAGCTGTTAGCCTTTATCCTGTGATCTTTTCGCAGTACCCTGGCAGAGTACTTGAAAACCCTGATAATCAGGTTGGCTGAGAGCTAGAAAGGAGAGAAGGATTCAGTGTTTCTGCCTTGCTTTTTGTAGCTCCCCACCAAAGAAGTGCCTCTTGGCTGAGAGGTGTTGCTGAAGTAGACTGGGAGGAGGATAGAGGCTGGTCTCTCTCCTTTAACTAGATGTATACCTTTCTTTCTTTGTATATGTTGTATTGCAAATGCTAATAACAATGCAAGGGAGGGCTCTTGGGTGGTTTTGTATACATGCCACTGAAAATCTAAACACCAAACAAAGCTTGAAAAAGAGCTCAGGTTTTTAAGTTGGAGGGGTTTCAGAAGAAAAAATCTGTGACCTACTTACTGAACAAATGGGCAATACGTGTTTAGTTCCTGTGTGTAATATAGCCCTGAATGTTGGGGGTTTTGTGGGTTTTTCTCTCCCCCCACGCGCCCCTGCCCCCCCCCCCCCCCCCCCCCCCCGTGAGAACCTTATGAAGCTCATTCAGAAGTGAAATAGGTTTGTCTGAAACTGAGTGGGATTTTGAAAGTTATGCTTAGAAGTCATCAGTGAAGGAATTCCTAAAAGTCATACAAGAGAAGTCTGTTTTCAGAAACAGAAAAATCCCTACCACTTCTGTAATATTGAATAGTTGCTTAGTTATCTATATATATACACGTAGTATTATCTGGTTCTTCAAAGTAGTCAAGTGTGTTTTTGCATATTATGTCTATTAACCTTGTGCGTATGACTTAGTGATTAAAATAATATGTTAAAATAATGGCTCATAAATTGGCTTGTGGGCTCAGTCCTAATTATGACTTCTGTTGCTGAAAGTTCCCTTGTCATCTCTTCAGATTCTCCCAAGAGATTATTCTTGCTAAAATGCCAAGATTCCTCTTTATCGATATTGGATACTGAAAACAGTATAGTGTTAAACAGTGTGATGCAATAAATGTTGAAATATACAGCGATTCACTGGCTTTATTTACCACTGTGATAAATAAATGGATACACAGGTTTTGGTTAAAAGTTCTAAGGACACTGCATTTAACTCTAATTTTCTGCTTAAAATGTGTCCCTTTCAAAGAACTAATATGTTGCACTGGAAGCTGAGTAATTTAGGCCGATCAGTGGACCACCAACTTTGAGCATAACAAAAATACCCCTGAAGAAACTGTATCCTGAAGCAAATACACACACACACAAAAACCTATTTGTTGTCTCTTTTGGGTCACACTCGATTGGACTACAGTCAGTCCAATTCCCTGCAGCCAGCATTTCTGAACTCACTGACTCCTTACCCAAGGCCTAACCTCCAAATTAATCGTTGGAAACTTAGCCTTTTGTCTTAATTAGCCACGGGATGGTTAAGCAATTGGTAAGACAGTTGAAAGTGGTCATCTACATATGCGTATATAGACCCTGTTCTATTTCCAGTCTTATTTAGGTGGTTTTCAAAGACTACGTAGAGGACTCTGAAGGTGCTTTGTGTGGAGCAAGGAAGATTTTCCTGTGTGCACCTGCTTAAGATTGGGGGCCTGCTTAAAATCATGTGTATAGTGCTTGCATTATTACATACTGTATTTTCCTCCTCCTGTGTTCAGTAACAGGCTCCTGTAGCACAGCTGGATTTTGCAGAGGTACCGTCATGGGCAAGGAGACATCTGAGCTGGTGCTGTGTCACAGCCCTGGCACTCAGGAGGCTCACACGCTGATTTGGGCACACGAATGCTGCCACCTTCTTCTGTGGCCTTGGCACCTCGCTTAATATCACTGTGCTGTGTCCTTGTATCTACAGTATAATTGTGACTGGTATCACAGAAGAGTCTTCTGAAGTTTACTCGGTGTATTTTAAGATACTTTGAGAGCTTCATGTCAAGATGTTACAGCAATACTTTCTATTTAAATGAGATGTGGGAATGGAATGTCCAGAAAACTTATACATACTATAGATGCCATTTCCCTGCTTAAAAAACAAAAGAAGAAAGTTTTGAAACACCTCCTGTAAGTCATGCTGCCAATAACAGTGATTCTAGTGTTAGCATAGAGAAAATATAATTTTAAAGTGCTTATTGCAACAGAAATCAGCATATTTGGACTCAGTACTACAAAGTTCTTGGAACAAGGCATTTAAGCAAGTGATTAACTTTAAATGAATGAAGGATTTGTAGATTTAGAGAGGTTGACATGCTCATCGCCAAGTGCTTGTGTTACAATTCCCACCTTGTTGGAGAACTATGATTTCATGATACAGCTAAGCAGATTTATCACTAGTACCATAAGAAGGAACAGTCCCGTCCTCTCTCTAGTTATGTATTGACCTACCTCTCCTTGCTCTCACCCAGCATGCAAACTATGATGTTTCAGGAGCAAGACCAGCAGGAAAGTAATTTTTTTCTTGGTTTTGGGGTTTTTTTTGTTGTTTGTTTTTTGCATCTGAACTGTTTAGCTATCCCTGAGCCAACTTACTGTGGAGCTTTCCCACTAATCATTCATGTTGGTTACGAATATTTTGCAGGGGGAATTGTACTTTGTGCAGTGGATTTGCCCAACTTCATGCAATGTGAAGGCTGAATTGAAGATTAATTCAGCATTTAGTAAGCTGTTTTGCTTCATGCACACTGAAGAAGTGGCTGTAGCTCATTTTTCCTCCTCTGTGGTGTTAACTCTGTGCTAATGAAATAACGGAGCTTATGGACTCAAGCAATAAAAACATACTTTGCCTCTGAAGGAAATGAGGGGCTGTTTCTCTTCCAGCCAGGGCAATACGATATTTTTAACGCCAAGTTGGGAAAGGATGTAAATGATAGCTTTACACAGAGCAACAGGCACAGCTTGCAGAGGAAAAGTGGCATTTTCGTTGGCTCCGGGGCGAGGCTTTGAAATCTGGGTCTGTTTATTTCCTTGCCTGTAACACTTAAACAAGTCCCTAACTTGCCTAAGGAACCTGATAGGAACATGACTGTGTTCTAGGCAACCCATAGGGAAGAAGTTAACCTGTCATGTCAGGGGAATTTCCACTCTTCTTTTTCTCCTCTGTGGTTAGTTAGTACTTAATGATGTTTCACTCTGCCCACTGCCCTTGTCTGTTCTGATTGTCCCAGATTTTATCCCGAGGCAAAAAAGAAGCTGCTGCCAATCATATCTTTACAAAGTAGTAACTATCCACTGTTGTAAGGCTCTTTCATGCCTACTGCTTGTATTGTTACAGGAGATGGTTGGTTGCAGCTGGAATAATGTAAGTTCTGACTAGGACAGAAAACTGAGGCTTGGTGGCTGGGTCTTTTTCAGGTGAAGTTTCACCCACACTGTAACACAATGAGTTTGTCAACATGTTGACAGTTTTGGTTGAGAGATTAAATTACAATGATAGTTACTCTTTGATCATGGATTTACAAAAGATGGTCTTCATATACAAATATAATCTTAAAAACATTTTTTACAACGATAGTTGGATACTACAGCTCTGAAGCCCTCACAGGTCTCTTCCACTTTAAGTAAAGGGAAGTAGCATTGTGGTACTAGAAGTCACGAGGATCTGCTGTACTGCAGATTACAATCCAAAATGGAAAGCATGAAACACACTGTTTTAAAAAAAAAATAAATCTCAGTATCATGAGCAGGAGAAAGGCAGGTGTCATTTTATTGACAGATTAAACTGTCCCAGTTTGGAGAAGTCAATGTGCAAATACACACCAAGGGGGGGGGGGGGGGGGGGCGGGGGGAGTCTCTGGGGGTTTCCTCTGAAACTGCATCTATAAAGGGTGGAAGAAAGGAGACCCTGCCCTTACTTTAAAGATTGGGAAATGACGTAGAGAAATGGATTTGCCTGTAAAATACACCAAAAATATGTGGTCTTTCCAGAAGTAAGTGCTACATTTCAAAGTCCTGGGATTGTATTTACCAATGATTTGGTATAATTATTTGATTGTATTTAGAATGCAGTGCCCAGAGTAGCTTATTTTTTGTACAATGATAATTAAAACCTGTGATTATGATCTGTGCTCTCCAAATCTCTACTCTGTTCTGTCTGAAGCAGAGGAAACAGGAGCTCTGATTTTAAGGTGTATTCTTGGTGGATTTTCATTTTTTTAACAATATTTGCTCAGTGGTTGGTATAATTGTGTTTAAAAGGTTTTTTTGCTTACTTGAGCATGTTCTGTCTGGCTACCATTGTTTCATCCCTTATTCATAACTGAGTAACTTAATGCTGAAATCAAACAAGTTTGAGTTTCAAACCCAGACAAGGTTTTTTTGTCATTCCGTTTTCATTTTACTTTGTGCAAACAGGTAGTACTTTTGTTGGCTGTTCTGTAGCTAGCAGTCGCATTGAAAGCATTTGAAGCCAACTTTTGTACAGAGTAAACATTCTGTGGTTAGAAGGACTTAATTAGCTCAGGTGCCTTTACTGCTGGTATATATCTCCTTATCTTGAAAGTAGTATCCACCAACTAATCCTTTATTTATGTTGAGCTTTGGAATTTCCCTTGAAATGCCTTTTTGTAACCTCTCCCAGTATAAATGGGAAGTGAACAGACTGTCAGGTAAACAGTGAGGTTGCAGGTAAGCAAATAAATAATACACATGAATATAAGTTTCTTCTCACTGCTGGCAGGCTGGATGCCTCTGATTAACCTCAGAAAGAGTGCCAGCGATGTGCTTATTCCTGTGATATGGTTTGTTACCTTTTGTTGTACCATTTTACAAAGGAATCTTTTCTTGTGTTTATGCATGGGAGGACTGAATTTGTTAATCAAATGTCCAAAGCTATGTTTTCAGTGCTCAAAAGAAGGGAATTGTTAAACCACAATAGCTAATTTGTGATAGCAATCTCAATGTGAAATCCTAGTGGGCAGGTAGATTTTTTCCTCTAAAGCAAGCTGAGATCACAGTGTATTCTCCAATTCAGCGTGAACAAAACAGTAGCCTATTTCCATTTTATGATGATGGAACCAACTCAGCTTTGCTCCCTTGGCATAAAAAGATACCGTTTTAGTTTGGTTTTGGTAAATTCTTAGCCCCATTGTGAAATGGTCTTTCTGATTACAGGATTAAAGGTAATCCTAGAGAATCCTGATAGAGGTGGCTGAAAAAGAAAATCTGTAAAACCATTGTATTTTGTTTCTCAGGTTTCTGGTTTTATAATAGTATATGATTGCACTGACAACTGCTCAATTGAGAGTATCCCATCAGAGGAGAACAAGGAGTGTGGCAGAAGTTACTGCTTTCTTCTCTCCCATATTGAGAGAAAATGTCCAGTGTGACACTTTTTAAAGGTAGTAGTGATGGGAAGTTGAATCAATCAGAAGTGAAGAAATCATAATTTTGGCTTAGCTGTACCCTGTATGGTAAAAAAGGATTGTAGGCATCATATCTGAAAAAGCTGCCTTCCTATTCTTCCCCCCCCACCCCCCCAAGAACCAGGTACTTTGCTATTTCAGATTAGATCATGGTGTATGCCTTGCCTACAGGGAGAAAATAAATTCTGATTTGGTTTGAGTTTTTGTTTTTCTTATCCAAGATACTGCAGCAGCAGCAGCAGTAGAATTGCTGTTAGTGTGCAACAGAGAAAACTGGGCTAGACTAAGATGTTTTATCTCCCTTGTGCAATGGAGGATAATTGCCTCTGGTTTTTCTCTAATACTCCTTGTATTCAGGGTCTGAAGGAAGGATTAGGTATGCCCATATTCAAAGACTGTTTTTAATCTTTAGGGAGGCTGGTGGGAATGGACCCTCAGGCAAGTGTCATGGCCATGGCCACAGATGTTTTGACTGAAAGTGATCACCCAGGCTCCAACTGGCAGAAGAGTGCAACAAAAATGCTGCTTTAGACCCAATAAAAGGAAGTGCTCATGAATATGTTATTTCTGCTGTGAGTTTAACATGCAACGGTCATACAGAATATGCCTGCTCAGAGGCAGGTAACTCAGAATTCAGGGTTGACTTGTTCAGATCAAAGAGGGAACTCAACCAAAAGACTTGCTCAGATTTTGAGAGATCAACTTTTTTTTTTTTTTTTTTTAAAGAATGTAACAATCCACAGATCTGAATGTAATGCTGATCCTGCTGTAAGACTTAAGAAGAACAAACCAATTCCAGGGGAAAATCGGAAGTGTAATAGTTTTTGGTATCCAGTCTCTTGTGGAATGAAGTTGGAGATCTTTGTTTTTTATCAGAGAAAGGGTCATAACCTCATCAAGCATTCCCTCCCTTCCTCATGACTCCCCAAAGGTGCAGTACTCTTAATTGCTTTTGGCAGAGAAAAGCTATGAGGAAGTCAGGGAATATGTTTTGTTTTATGTTACTGTCATTAGTCTGAACTAGTTCTTAATCTAAAATTACAAAGACATCATTTATAAGGATATATCTACTGCAGTTTCTATTTGTTTCCACTCCTCTAGGTTGTATAAGGCAAACAGTGATAGATACATGCTTAACTTGAAGAAAATTGAAAACGTTGTAAATGCTTAAAATTCAGGACTTGCCTATTTCTTTACAAAATCGGTGAGCTTCTCTGCGTGTTAGCCTGATATAATGTAATCAGTGTACTTATAGTCCATATACAACACAGACTATTTTTCATATATTTGTACTTGCTAGATCTGTATTAAGAATAACTCGTGAGGTGACGTGAGGTGTTTCTAATCAATATAGCAAGTAAACTAAAAATGCAAAGTCTTGTTTAACGTTTGATCCTAGTTTTTGTAAAAAGACTTATTCTTTGCTACCTTGATAGTATGAATTAGATCATATGTTTATATTCTATATGTAGACTATATTGATAGTATATGCTTAAATTAGCATTAAATATTGTCCAACAACGATGGTGGGGACTTGGTGGTCCTGTGGCTGCTGCTCCTGTAAGCTGAGCAGTGTTAAGAGAGCTGGTAGCCCTCCTGCTGCTACATTTGCACCTGTATGTTGTAAATGCATGCTCAGAAATCAATAGCTAAGGTTGTCATGTGGCCATATCCCCATATTTTCCTCTGTATGTCTGTAAGTGCTGCCTTTAATATATTGATTTCCGGCCTTTCTGTTTATTTTGGGGAATCCCTTTTGTATTTTTACTCTGTAACATTACTCTGTAAAAATCCATACTTAAAAAAAAACCTAAATAAAATTTCTCTGTAGGATAACGCAGTCCACAATAGAGCTGTGATACCGTTGCAGTCTAGGCGAGCTGTGTAATTGTGATGGAAGAGCTTTTAATTAAAAAAAAGAGTAGAAGTGTTGCTAGTGAATTAATGGACATATAACTTCCACGTAAACTCATGTATGGTATGTTTAATATTTAAGTGAGGAACTCTAAGAAGAAAAGTGAGATTGCTCTGACCTTCATTCTTTGCTCACAAGAACAAACTTAAGCGTGTGTGATAAAGATAAAAGTGCGCATTGCTGTTTGCTGAATTGGGGCCATTATCAGTATTTGAACGTGGTGGCCAAATCCGAGGCTGTTAAAAATAAGTGAAACTTGGAACTGGGTCAGGTATTACCTGACAGAGGTTATTTCCTTTTTGATATGCACAGCTGAAATTCAAACCCTGCTTCCTCCAAATTCTTCAGGTGTATTAGAAAGGTGCATGAAATATGTCAAATAACTCATTTTTGAACAAGTGTGATATGAAATCTCCAGATTCTTGGATGCAGATTACAGTAATGAAAGGAACAAATCGGTTCCTGGTCGCACAGGAAGGAGCTGAAAACACAAACCCTGTATTTACTTGTGAATTTTTGTTCAGGAAGATGTAGCTCATTTGCGTAGTGCGGCCTGAGGGAGGGAGCTGGAAGATGATTGAATTAGTCTTCTGTTTGTTTGTACGGCGCCTTCGAGTGCTATCACTGGGTCAAGTTTATTTTCCTTTTTTGATCAAAGTTAGGTGCAGAACTGAGAAGTTAAAAATTGCTATGCTGGTGGTGAGAAACAAGATGCCTCCTTTGCTCCTTCCCCTTTGCTATCCCATCTCCTTTCCCTGCCATCCAACCCTAAAACCTTCAATAATTACTTTGATGATTGAAATTATGGAAATGTTCCCAGCGGTCCAGACCTGCCAGGACTAATTAAACCTCAGGATTTGACAGTTTTTTCAATTTAGAATTGAGCTTTGTAAAGCCTATCTGAAGACATGATTTCCATTATCTCTCTAGGGACCCTGACTCACTTCATACTTTAATATGATTTCTAGGGAGTAAACTTACTTTATCTTTAATTCATACAGTTCTGAAGTTTAAAAAGAGTTAATGAAAAACCTGCATTAATTGGTCTTTTGCCATTTGCAGCTTCCTTGTTGCAAACTTTGGTCAGAACGCATGAAAGGAGGAACAGGTAGTTTCCTTGAAGCTTAAATGAACAGGGTGCTGGCACCCACTTGTGAAGTATTTTACTCAGGTTTGTGGAGTGTATTTTAATAAGTGCAGGGAAGTGTGTAACTGGTGATGTTCATAACTGCTGAAGTTAGTTCACTGTATTTCCAGGAGCTTTCTTTTGAATTTACTGTTTGACATGCATGGAATGACACAGCCACTGTTCAACAAACATTGATAGAGCAATAAATTGTAGTTGTTATTTGGCTTGGTGCTTAGGCGGTATATGTATTGCCCTCCAGTACAGCTAGAACTTATCTTTTAATGCTAGGATAATTTCAAGTAATATTTTGACTCTTTATGAACACTTTACTCAGGTACGCATTCTACTACCAATAATATAAGCCATACTGAACGCAATCAGTGATAGTGAGCAATACTAGTTGTTTTAGAATATGTGGTAATTGCATCATCTGGTGTGCCCTGCCCATTGCATAGCTAATCTATGCTTCTAAGACCTAAACTCTTGTACTCTTTAAAGTTTTAAATTCTATTTAATAGAAGGGTCAGTGTTTATTATTACCCTGCGTTCAGCAAATGTCAGTGGCTGGTTCCTTATTATGCATGGCTCTCTACCCTTAGCTTATCAACTAACATTATGTATGTGTGAAACCGACCTATTGCAGTAAGCATGAGTTTGTCTTTCCTAGCAAGGAGTACTATATACCATTGGGATTTCCTCAGTTAATTTAGATCTCGCTTTTGTTACAGAGTTAACTCTTTGCTCCAGATTAAGGCTCATATTTAAGTGTTGCTTCTGTTCAAAAGGAAGCATAGTCTTAAAAATAGTCTTAGAAAAAAGAGAAAGACTCTTTCTTGCTTATGTAGCAGCACAGCAGTAATGTTTTCTTTCTTTTCCTCTCGCTTCTGTGCTTTCTAAATATTTGCAAGATTTCAGTTTTGGATTAGGAAAAATAGTACTTTAAAAATAATTAAAAAAAAAAAACAAAAGAAAACAACAAAATGGAAAACAACTCTCTGTCCCTCCATAACTGTGTTTGAAGAAAAGAAAATACAGTAGTCATACATACCTTGGAGAAAGAAGTTAAGCTGGTATATCTTACTCTGTTTTTACTAAAGAGATGTCCATGTATGTGGCTTCTGAGGCTTTGGTGCTACTTGGTAACTTCAGTAACTTAATCATGTGTCTAGAAGAGAGAATAAAGAAAGAGATGCTGTATATGTAAATATGTGCATTTAAGAAGCTTGAGAGGGGTTTTTTTGTTCTTAAATTCTTATAGTTTATTTAATATCTAACTAATTCTTTTCCTCTTTTGTTGGCAGAAAATAGAATTTTTCTTGCCATTTCACTTGCCAGATTATGTCAGTGTGGGTTAGTGATGCAGTGTGTGTGTGTGGTGGTGGGGATGTTACTATTCTAAGAAAGTCTTTTCCATCAGTCCTTTATGTAGTTTGTACAGGGAGTTTGAGTCCTAGCCATAGTGCAAATTTGCTAAGCAGCATTTCCCGGACAGCTTATGGAAAGCAATTCTGGAGGATTCCCAAACTTAAATAATCGAAAGATACTGCTTGGTGTGCCTGCAGCTCTCTCGAACTGGAATGCAAAACTGGCGGTAGAATAAACGCGCTCCCTGAGGAGGCTAAAGATGCTGCAGAGCAGCAGACAGAGAAAAAGAATTTTCCTGAAAGATGCTTGCTTTTTTTTTTTTTTTTTTTTTTTAAAACTGTATTCCTCTTTGAGGCCTGCAGTGATGGCAGGTGTCCAGCTGTGGTATCAAAACTGCGGTTTTAAAATTGGAATAAGAGGATGGCTCTTAGCCACTCGTTAATCCTGTGCTGAACGTCTCCAAGAGAGTAACCAGTTACACAGCTTCAGAAGTGCAGAAGTAATCACGGCAGGCGGTGGGGGGGCTTACTCTGCAGGCGTGTTTCTGGACAATAACATTTCTAGAATGTTTGAAAACGGTCATAGCTAATTTTCTGTTATTTGTTGGGCTAAATGGGAAGTATAGAGTGTATACAGTTATGTCTCCAGTGAAAATGAATCTGCATTTGCTGTAGGACGAGTTTTTGGGGTAAGCCTTTCCTTTTCTTTTACCTTTTCCATCTTTCTCACTTTTGCCTGTTTCCTCTAAAAGTTTTTACTAATATTTGGAGTTCCTATAAGACCCTAAAAACAGAGAATCTTTTATAAAAAAAATTGGTACTGCTGTTCTGTAAAAGTATATATGCCAATTTTCTGGTTTGTCATCTTTTGTCATGGGCCAGCTATATAATGTAATACAGTAAGCACTTAGTGACTGAGTAATTTAAAATAGCAACTTTACTGTGATACTTCATTTAATTTCTAAGGTAACTTTAATTTCTAAGAATGAAGTAGCAAGAAAAATGACAAATACTGATACCTTGTATTTTCATGCCAAAAGTTTTCTGAGGAGGTTTTTTCCTGAATTGGTCATTGAGTCTAGCATAGCTGGGATGACTAGTCTCTTTGGCCATTGCAGCTTGTTCATCTCAGTATGCATGTGTTCTGTCATCTCAGTGATGTACCCAAATGTCTTTAATTCACTGTCTGAGTGGCAAATATTAAATGCTGGGGGGCTGTTTTGATCATCATCATAATTGCGTTTTGTGTGGGTTGACATAACTGTGTAAGAATGAAAAGCTATGTTACAACACTAAGTATGTTATTCCTGGGTATTTCATTTGCTGTTTCTCTTTGAGATGGGGAAAAAAAGAGGATGATACAGAGAAACTGCAGAGTTTGAGTGTTTCAGACATGCTTTATGCTGAATTTTTACAGAAACCATAGAACTGCAAAGTATTTTTTTATTTTTGTGTCAGTATAGTACCTTTCTCCTGTCACTGTTAATGTTGTTTTATCTCTAGTGATGGATTTGTGGAAGTGTGTTGCACAGGGGCATGTGAAAGCAGAAGCAGTTGTCTTGTTTAGTCAAAGATTAAGCAGATCATGGTCTCAAATACTACTCTACTTTCATTTTGGGATTGGAAGATTGGCTCTCTCTAAAAATTGCTAGCTATAGAAAAAAAAAGTTATTGATTGATTTTACTAAAACCTTTGCAGAAGCATTCTCCCTTTAACTTGCTGGCTTTCAGGGAGAACCAAGTTCAATACTTTACCTTTCTATGGTTCAAAATAAGTCACTTATATGACCTGGTCTCCATGTAAGTGCTCTACAGAAGATGGATTGAAGTGAAGTTATACTTCTTGTTGTGGGAGAAAGTGGGAAGAAAGGAAAAGGATGCATTTAGCACTGCCCAAAGGAACTAGCTCTAACAGGAGATACAAATCCCCAAACCATACTTCTGAAGCCACTGAGCTTTACTGCAACTCGGTTTTGTTTGAATCAGCTGGCAGGAAGTGATGTCTGTCCAGAAACTAACGCGTTGTGTGTTCGATTTCATAATTCCAGTTAAATCAACAAGACTGCGTGCTTGAAGCTAAGCCTATATTTAAATGAGGATAAAAAGAGGATATGGTCTGTCAGCCTGCCTGGCTGTCATCAAGGTCTTTTCTCATGCTTTTTAATAACCCACAACACCTCCCCAAAGGTCCTTTGATAGGTAAGGGAACAGGCACGTATTCTGGTTGAACCTGCAAAAACGAGGTGTCCAGTCTTCGGGACAGCTATGCCTGATGGTTTGTGCAGCTCCAGAGTGCAGGTACCTTTGTTCTCCCAGAGGTTTCCAAACACTTTGGTGCAGGAACAGAGGGGACAGCCCTCTTCTCCCTGTAGCCCCTTGGCCATATACTCCTGCCACTCCCTCCCTCTGGCATGAAGAGTCGTGCAGCTGCCCAATTTGAGCAGAAGCCTGATGAAGGTGAGAAGTGAGCTGGGTGGCCACAGGACCATTACTGCTGTTGTGAGCACTAATGGGGCTTGAGAGTATGTGATCCAGAGTGAGAGGAGAGAGGCAAGCCCACAGGTGGGCTTAACAGGGATTTAAAGTGACTCTGAAAGAGTGCCCTGAGACCGAACTGGTCTGAAAATTAAGATCCTAAATACGTTTTGCTCACTGTCTATGATATCCTTATATTAGCATTTAATCCTCTTGCAAGGATTTTGACTAGCATATAAAACAGATAACTATTTTATTACAGCCTATCAAAAGGAGTAAGAAAATATTTAAAGAATATTTTAAAAAATAATTTTTATTTTAAAAAGATATATTTTCCTGTGCCTTTAGAGTAGACAGAGAAAAACAGCAGATGGAAAATGCATTATATGATTGTTTCCTTCAGGGATTAATCTCTTGAATGACAAGAGCAAATATTTGGGGAGATATGTTTTGCCTGTGTATGATGTGTTTTTTCACAATGCTTATAACTGTACTTTAATCATGTTTGCTAGCAATGTCAGGATACCTAGTGTATTTCCACAACCATGTCTGGGTTTTGAGAATGGTCTAGAGAGTACATGTCCAGTTATTGTAATTGTGGATAGCTTTTCTAATTCATTTATTTTTATAACCTGGGGCTTTCCACTGCACTGAATACTTGCTGACCTTCATTTACTGGAGGGTGGGGAGGAAAGAGGAGAAAAGAAAGGCCTTAGGAAATCCCTTTCCCCACCCTGCCGAAGAAGGTGACTTTCTGTGTAAGTCTTGGGTTTAAAGGGTGCAAGCAGAGGAAAAAATACAGATCGTTTTGCATCCTTCATAAAAGCCAAATGTTGAAAGCAAAGTATCAGATATTTAGGAGCATTACAAATTTGATACAACCTCTGTAATAAATGAGTATGTCAGGTTTATAAAATGTTTATAGTCCCTGCTGAACAACCTTTATTCTGATACATTATTATTTCAAATATACTCTATTTACTATTTCAATACTGCTTACTTAAGCTGAGTATTTATTATAATGGATTTTGCTTTGTATTCATAATATATACACTAAATCATGTATCTGTTCAGATGCTTTTCTTCCTACTTAGAGAGCGATCACCCAGTTTTCTCAAATTGAAAGTATTCCTTCATGCAGTTGCTTACTTTTTTGCTAGATTAATTTAATCCACTCCCTTATTTCCATTTTAAATCAATACCAGACATTTGGTTTAGTAATGCCTCTCTCCTGTGATCCAGAGGGTTGAGTTTGTCAGCTACTTTTCTACAGCTGGAGAAAATCTATTTGTTCATTTCTTAACCTTTTGACATGTCTGTTTTTACAAGCCCGGCTGTTTTTGATGGGGGATTGAAGTATAGAGTAACAACTACAGAAGGAAACATCTTTTGTTATGATCAGAGTGTAAACTGAGCCTAATGCAACGAGGGGGGAGTATGCTTACATAAAAGATTTTTACACACACACAAAAAAAAAACCCAAAAGGAGACCCTCCTCTTCCTTCATGTGATTGCCTGTTGAATTTTGATGTGCTGTAACAAAAGGTGAATTTTTATTCACATATCCTAGACAAACGACTGTAAAATTGACTTGCAATTAGTTAAACCACTGATTCTTCACTGTAAAAGCAGGCTCAACAAAGTCGAGACTTTCCTTCTGTTTGTGGCAGCAAGTGAGGCAGGTCTGAAAAGTCAAGAACACCGACCTCTGTGTGAAGATCCTAAAATGCCCTTACCATTGTAACAAGCAGAGAAATGGCAGGAGTTTAAAGCATTCCCAGAGGAACTGGTTTACAGGATCTGCACGCTAAGTGTTTTCTGATGGCATGGTGTCTCTGACCCCAAGCTCAGGAGCATCCCAAGTCACTGATGCATGTAGGTGCTGAAAAAAGAAGTAGTTTTATCTGTCTTCTGACTTGGGGTATTCTATCCATCAAACCTTTAGGCTTCAGCAACTTAACACCAATCCTACTTTTATCACACTTGGAAAGCATAACGTTATAGCAAAACTACTCAACCTTTTCCGTATTTTCCCAGTAAAAGTGGAGGGTGTGACAACAGGTCAAATTTTCATCCTTCTCTCTCAAAATAAGTTGTATCATCTGGCAACAGATGATTATTTTATATATATATAAAATGCATAAATACATGCATGAAGTTGAAATATTTCCCCCCCCCCCCCCTTATGTCATAAAAAAATGTGTCTAACTATGTTGCAGTGCCAGAGGACACCACAGTGATTACATGTCATATAAACATGTGTGAGATGGCTTCTACACTAAACTTAGGTACAGATAAGGGTCTATCTACTGCAGCAAAAGTATCTGAATGGGCATAATCCTGTTCTTGACCCTACAGACTCACTAGCTGAGGCCTCTGTTGCCAGCAGGACCGGGCAGCTGTGCTGGAGGAGAGCCGGTCATGCCCTAGCTTGGGAGCGCTGGCAGAAGCTGCAGCGTCACCCCTGGGCTGCAGTGACAGGGTGACCACTCGAGTCAGAAGGTTGAGAATGGCCGTCTGTCTAAATGCATTTAATGTGTGAAGTAGACAGACTTGTACTAACAGTGTAAGGAAAGAAGGTAATCTTTCATAGCGGAGCTTTCTTTTGCAATAGCGAAGTGGATCATGGCCTCTTCAGGCTTCTGCCTAGCAAGGCTTACACCTAATGTTGTTCCCTATGCGGCAAATGAAGACCTATGGCAGATGGAAACTGCGCTCTGCGCTGAGCAGCCATTTAAATTTTTTTGTCAGCTGTTAAAGTCAATGAGTTATGGTTGTTTTCACAAGCCAAATATCTAGCTCCAGGGCCTGTTTTCTAAAGTTACCGCACTCCTTCAGCTTCCCCTTGCCTGAAGCCCTGAGTGCTTAGCATTGACAAGGGACATCAAATCTGGAAACCCTCAGCAAAGGGCTGTTCTGAAAATTGAGGCCTAATTCCTTTGCTGTGACAAAGAGCTCTACGAGAGGAATGTCAAAGTGACCAGGCTAACTGCAGTGCTAAAATTTCATTATGTATAATCTCTGCCTTCACTGTGATGCTTTATTCCTATTTCTTAAAATTGTACTAAATGCCTTCCATTTCAAGTGGGAATTTCTGATGAGCTATATGGCTGCCATCAATCAATATCAGTTTTCTAGTCAAGAGCACATGTAAGTTGTGGCATCAGATAATCCATAGAAGCACAACTGATAATTTTTTTTTCTTCACTGTGGGTTGTTTTTCATCTAACCAGACTCACAAGATGGACCCCAGGGTATCAGCTGAAGTGTAAGGCTTTACACTCCTCTTGCATCAACTCGCTTGTTCTGAGGATGGGAAAGGATAAATCATTCACATTAAGGGCTCAGGACTTACATGCATAGAGAAAATGTGCCAAAGCCATTTAACTTTTATGGCAGGTTAGAATATAACTCCTTTTTCAGAAACTGTTTATTTAATTTTAAAGCTTTAGATGTTAATATTAATGGGATATCAACTGAACCTGTTAGGTGGCCTAGTGCGTGATTGATGAGGTACATCCCAGTGACAAAGAACAGCTTGTCTTTTAAGTGGGTAAAAAATGATTGTCTTGGGCTATTGATACCTAGTTAGTAATGAGAAGTATGATTTTTTTTTTTTTAATACTAGTAGGATGGCTATTCTAGTTTCTGATTTAAATACAATAAATGTTTCCTTAAAACTCAGATGGGAAAAGTCCATGGCTAAGCACTTTGGAAATTTGAAAACCCTGATGTGCCGCATGCATATCCCTTCTGTTCTGCTTTGGCAAGTCTGAACATTTTTTCTTTTTTTTTTTTTTTTTTTTTCCTTTTTCTTAAAATGAATCTATTTCAGATGACAATGTGGAGTTGCCTAGTGAATTACCTTTATTTAAACTAACAGTATAAGCTGTCACTTCCCACACCCATTCATTTCTGTAACAAAGAGGATAAAGGGAGGGGGCAAGTGGGAGTGCTAAGGAGGGATTCCTAGCTACATCACTATGTGCAGAGTAATATTACAGGCTCAAAGCAGAACCACCAGTATCAGCGATACGTTCCTAAACCAACTATGTTAGTTTGAAAAGAGAAAAGCAAACATAAGAGAAAGGAATGTCAATACAGGGGGAAAATGGTGGGCTCCAGTGTAACACACTCAGTGCATACTCCATAATTGTTTTCCTGTTTGCTAATGGTGATTATCAGGTCTTTTATCTTAAATATGCTTCTTGTCACCTCTGGATGTGAGAGACAGGGTGCTGACATAGTGGGACTTGGAGTTCGAACTATCCTTTTCAGGATATATGGAACCTGACAACAAAAAACCCCCATGGTCCCTCCAGTAAGAAATCTGGCAAATCCCTATGATATTTGTTTTGCTCCTATCCCTGTATGTCAATGTCAGCATGTGACTGCTAAGAAAATCAATAAAATGGAAGACCACAACTCAAAATCCTATAAATTGGCCGTGGTGACTGGTTGAGAGTATTGAGTGAGTAGGACTTCCATTCTAGCTTTCCTAGGCTTTCATCCTCCCACATTCCTCCCTGGGCAGTATTATTCCAAGATAGAGTTATTGGCAGATGCAAAAGTATTAACAACAAATTATCTGCAGCATCAGGAGTTTCTCTTGAATATTCTTCTAACACAGGAAATCCTTCTTCCCTTAGGCATGAATAAGTTATAAATAAAACACATATATAACAAAATCAACATACGTTAACTGTAGTGATTAAACTGGATTAGAGTTTGTGCAATCTTCTGGTAAGCTAGATGTCTTACTTCTAGAAACACAGTTTGTGTCAATGCTGTTCATCAAGTCCTGAAAGTGGCTTTATATTGTTGTACCTTATAGGGCAACGGGGAATACTGGTGTTGAAGCCCCTTCTTGATAATTCCAGTAGATCTGTGCTGTGCTTTTTGAGAGATGCTTTTATCCTTACAGCTGTGACTCCACTGTCTCTGGTAATTTTGCCATTGAAGATCTCTTACCCGTGGTGATCCATTGGCAGCTTCTCTTCTGTCCATCAACGTACATGTGAACGTCACGGTTTAGCCATGGAGCTCTTTTGGTTTTTGATGTTGCATTTTTCTGAGTCAGTCAGCTATAGCAATTGCCATGCAAAAGGCAGCAATATGACCACAGTCAGTTTGACTCTTCGTGGTATATAGCATTCAGGCCTTCAGCACCAGATGCCTTTGTCATTGTTTTCAAAGAACTTTGCTCTAATTTCATCAGGAGGGGAGTGTTTCTCCCAGATTGTTTTTCTAACCTTCAAAATATTTTGCAATGAATTTATAATTGGCAGGGTCTGTGCATAGTTTAAAGGTTTAAAATGTTTTGAGTCCTTTAGTTTTAGATTATGAAAAACGTGTACTCACTGAAAAAAATCATTGGAATGGAAATTTTAATATTTTTTGGTGCTGTATTAAGTGATGCTGATCAATTGCAAAAGGGACCTGTTTTACTCTCCTTGTGCTACTTGTCCTGGGGAAGAATATAGCCATTCTTATGGCTTACTGTGTTGAGAGAGAAATGCTTTTCAATGCAGAAATAAGTATAACTGATTTCATCCATGGCTGGATGAAAATATAGAAATTGATGCAAAAGAAGAAAAATTACATGGAGGAGAACCGCCATCCTTCTGTTTCGCTGAATAAAGTCAATGAAATTATTTGCAAGCCCTGATTCAGTTCAAGTATCTTACTAAATAGTTATGGCTGATCATCTGTTTGCATTCTGTTACTGATTTAAATTACACAAACTTCACAAATCTTTTGCCAAAATCTTTGTTAATAAAACACTTCAATAGCAACAGAATTTCTATATAACTGTAGAAGTGAGATACTTCTTACTGAAATTCTTACCTACGTTGTAGGTAATGCTAAAGGGGGAGAGTACGAAAACACCCAGCTCAACTTCTTTTAACCTGTGCCTCTTTGTAATAAAATAACGGTAGTCAGGGTTTCCAAAGAGATGGGGATTTGAAAAGTGAGCACGCCAGCTAATAGCTGTGGTAACAGGCTGAACGTAGTAGAATAATACCAATGTAGTGGCCTCTCACTGTGTCTCTGCACCTCAGAGCTCAATAGTGAATGCACAGCATTGTTCGGCCATGAAAAGTCTCAGAGCTCTTGGGATGTCGGGGCAGACCGAGGGAAACTGATTTTCAGCTTGTAGACTCCTTGTAACAGGGCTGGAAGAAGCCTAGGGGACGTTAGCCATTCCTCCCTGGTCTTTTGCCATACCAGCTTCATGCTTGTAGGTGGTTAGTCCCCTGCAGGGATCTTACAGCTCAGCAGTCTACCTATGGGAGAAGACAAGAGAGAGGGGAAGGATTTTTCCCCCCTCACCTCTTTGTTTGATGAGTTTCATGGTTGAGTGTTAAGGGAAAGCTTTCCCTGGGGGAAGCTAGAACGCGACATTTGAATTTAAAGGAAAAGCATGGGCATAACAGAAGATACTTCACGGAGGATTTACAGCTTAATGTTCTTAATTTGATTGCAGGTTTTGGAAAAAAATGAATGTTTTACTGTGTGGGGTTTTTAAAAAATAAACAGAGACTAGTAAGTTGTGAGAACGGCTCTTAAATGCTACACCATGCACCGAATTACGTTATAAGTTCCCATATGTATAGGGTACGGAGCTGAGAAACCTTTGATGTTCTCTGTAAAAACAGGAACAACAAAAGGAATTGTTTTCTAGCACGGCTTGTTGGGAAAACCCTGCAGTTCCACCACAGATTTAATACATCCTCCCCTCCTTGTCCCCCGCCCTCATTCATTTTAGATCGTAGTATTTGCCTTTGTGGCCAAATTTCTCCAAGTCCAGGCTGTGTGTTTTGGATTTGAGATTTTGATTTGGATCCTAGCTCTAATATTTAAATAAAGAGGATTTTGCTACTCCTTCCTCAAAGAAAACAAGCAAGTAGAAAACCCAAACAACAAGAAAAGTGTTGGGATTGAATGTCCCTATCTGGAAGAAAGATACAGCGTGAAGGAGAAATCTGAGAAAAATAACTCCTTTTGCTGTACTGAGAGGATTTAAATGGGAGTCTAAGTTTCTGTTTTCCCTGTCTCTGATCTAAACACTGAGAAAGCTCATCTGAATTGTTTACTGAACACTGGCAGTTGTTTGGGCCACATGGACGGATTTAGATGTTGTTTATTATAGTTAACAAGCAGTCTGAAAACTGGCCAATGTAAAAGTGTTTGAAGGTTGCAAAAGAGAAGTAATATGGTACTGACTGTAAAAGTCAGGAAAGCAGAAGGATGGTAGCAGACAGTTGTTATCTGATGTCTTTTAATGAATGTTTTAAATTTTTCCTACCTTGCTGTAAAACATGTAGCTGTACATTTTTATGAATGAGGTTTCATGCCCCTCTCTTGTTTGTATCTGTCAGGTTTTTTTTCCTCTGGATTGACAAAAAATTGCATAATAAATCCAATGGTCAGTAGAAATCTGAAGATCCCTTTTCACTGACTTTCTTTGTAGGGTGTTATGTGTGTATAAAATCCAATTAAAATACCTCTGAATAGGAATGTTAGAGAATTTTAATACTTTTAAGTCCATAGGATTATTTTTCTGTAGCTGTTGGTAAAGAAGGTGTAGGGGCTCTGCTATACATATAGCTTTAATAAAATGCCCGTCTTTCTGGTTTGAATTAAGCATGTTATTGTTCTAGTAAGAAGAAAGTGCAGAGAAAGGCTTATGACTCAGTAAGTCAGTTACTGTGAATTATGCACTAAATGTTCACTGTAAGCAAGTCCAAGCCTCTAATCTGTTTGCTTCTTGCTCTGTAGCTTCTGAAGTGTGACTCTTGGCACTTTTAATCTTGAATACCGATATGTCGGTAAGCGTTGCAGGCATTAGCACCATCTGTACATGGGTGCAGAGGCTACGCTGCTCTGTACACCGACACTGTAGTGATCTCAAATCATCTCAATTCCTGCTTTGCTTCTTGCATACAAAAGCTCTAAGGAAAGCATTGCTTGTTTGAGACAGGAATTTTGTTGTTCTCAATGGTTTGTCTTCATGAAATAACAGCTAAAAAGTAGTAGGAAGTATTGCACGCACTGCAGAATGGCCTTAAAGCAACTCTGAAAGCATTGTGAAGCCACTTTATCACAAACATGGTTCTACTGGAGTGGCTTTCACAGAGATACCTTAAAGCTTAATGACAAGGAGGGGAAGGACCAACTCAAGGTAAACAGCGGTCGGGATGTGATAGGTTCATCGGTAGAAAATAAAAAATGAAGATTTGGGGTGACTGCGTTTTTACAGATCTCTCGTATGTGGCAGCAATGAGACACCTTGATTTTCTGCTGTGACCGCTTATTTTGTCATCGTTTAGCAGCCTTAGTCGTCTTGACCTTATTTATGTAAAATACCATACTTAGATGTAGAAGCAACATAGTGAGAAGAGCTGTGGTATGTTGTACTCCTTTGAACTTGAACACCTGCTTAGTTTCATTTATTTTCATTTAAAGTGCTGCGAGATTTCAAAATAATAATTATTGTACGCTGCAAAAATGTTGCAGTCATTTATTAAGTCCTGAGTCCTTTAACTATCATTGAATACGTTCCTATTGAACTGGGGTTTTGAAAGAGCTATTAAGCTTACTGTTATAATACCACCTTCAAAATAAGACCTACTGTTCCCTTTTAGCAGGGTGGGCATAAGAAAATGACTGATGACTTGAAATGCCGGAGCCAATCTGTGGTGGAGCCAGACCATCAGTATGTCTTTGTTCCAGCCTGGGTAGAATTTAAGGATTCTTCTCCTCATGATGTAAACATGAATACTGCTTTCTGCAGCTTTTATTTTTATTCAAGAGAGCAAACCCAGAAGAAAGTTTTTATTTTATTGTAAATGCGAACATGTTAGTATGAGTCTGGTGTTACTATTTCAGTTCTGTTTCAAAATTCTAGTTGCTAAACTTCCTGAGGTGCAGAGGAGGTTTCAGTAAGTATCTCCAGTTCAAAAGCAAACAGGAGAAATAATTTTACCTGGATTTTAAGAAAAACATCAATTAGTTAAAGCTTCTGAAAGTCACTTCTATTTGGCATCTGACAAAGTTAGCTGTTCCAGAGAACTGGCTTTTACAAAATGCATTTTTTTTCAGGCAGGATTTTCACTGGAAAGGTTTGGAAGTCAATGGAAAATTCAGTGGCAGAAGTGAACAATAGACTGTTAAAACGAGTTAAAAGAACTAATCTGTTGTGCTAGATATTGTAGTTATGAGTTCTTGTTAAATTGGAAGAGATGAGTTGTATGAAGATGCCTTCTTTGTGGTCACACAATTAAATTTTTCACTGTAACTAGTAAGAATGATTCCTAGATGCTATGTTTCCTTCTACTGAAACTGTGCATCCCTCTCTAAAGTTTATTTTGCCTACTTGATGTTGCTAGCTGTGACAGTTAACATTTTTTTAATCTTAAAAACATCCCAATGTTCTTGGTAAAGCAACAAGCATCTTGTGCTATGTTGGGGATGCCTAGCCATGACCTCCAGCGTGCTTGTGCTGCAACAGGCTTTGAAGGGTTGTGAAGCCAGCAGCAACTGTAGCTGGGTTAGCTGAAGTTGAAAACCTGTCTTAGCAGTAGTATGTTGGCATGATAGGACATTTGCTTGTAGCAGTAGACTAGTCCAGGAAGAAGTAAAAACTAGACCTGATGTCCAAGCACTGTTACAGTGATGTAGTGTAGGATGGAAAGATACTAGTAATGTGCCAGCAGCAAGGCCTGATCCTGTATGGTGCTGGGCAGAAAGAAGAGTCCATGTGGATTTTCATTAAGGTCATGGCACTGAAGTTTGAATGTAAAAATACTAAAACATTCAAGCAGCATCTTGTTGAACACTTACTGTTTACTCTTCTTCACTAAATGCCAGTATGGGCAGAGACAAAAAGGATGTAAAAGCTTTGATTGCATTATCATCTACGGTATTATTCCTCCGTATGCATTCATATCTACATGTCTTCACTGAATTTTCATTTGCTCTGATTTAGAATAGAATAGAATAGAACCAGGCCATCTTTTTTAAAAGAGGAGAGAAGCAAGCCTTCAAAATTTACAAGGAGATGCAAAATAGTCTTTTTAAAAGGCCTATAAATGAAGCATTGGATCCATATGCTCTATTTGTGTTGCAGTACATCAGCAGCATGTGATGGCTTGTTCCTTTTGTTAGGTGTCTCTGCAGTACTGTATACAGATTAAATAGCTACTGCATTGCAGAGAGTTATTAATACATTACATTGCACTTTCAGTGAAGATGTCAGTGTGTCCTTAAGCCTAAATGTACCCTGTGGTTGAGTTATGGGTTTTTTTAAAATTTTGCTGAGGATAACTTACTTCTTCAGTAAATCCTTAGCCAATTGGGAATTACAGAATAACATAATTCCTAACCTCTATAAACTCCATTATTGTTCAAGTTTAGAAAAATCAAGGCTTTGTTCCAAAACAAAAACAGGTCACCTTTCTCAACTCTTAATCCTGATGCGTTAATAACGTGGTCTTATGGCACTGTGCATACAACGGGAGGGAGCAGGAGATGGCACAGAGAAAGGGATGCAGCTCCTAAAAGATAATGCACATAAACAAAAGCCAAACTCAGGGGATATGAAATGCTAGAAAATGAGGAGCCGTGAGGCAAAAACATTATTTTTCTGGCACATCTGTGTACTGTTTCATTGGCGATGCACATTAGACAGTAGAACAGAAGGCTTTTGAGTTTCTAGTCTCCTGCACTGATAGCTCTCAGTGCTATCCATATTTAAAGCGATGGGGGGTGAGAGGTGGTTCTTGGGGAAATCATGCATAGGGTAAACTTCTGCTGACTTATACGTGGGGATGTAAGGGAGAGCTAAGGCCAAATGTGAATGTGCAGAGATGAAAGAGCAAGGCAGAACAGAGTAAGGACCTCAGATCTGTTCCCCTCTTCACCCCACCCACAGTAATGCTCATGACAGCTCACTGTGCCAGTTCAGACCAGTGACTGAGGCCTATGCTGCATCGCTGCAGCCCCTGCTTATACCTAGCCTGCTGAAGCAGATGTGGGAAGCTCTCTGTCACTGGCTGCCTCTGGGTCAGTCTGTCACCAGGCTTGATTTGAGCCTTCAGAGTTCAGGAGGTTTGTCATCACTAAATGATGAAGCTGCTGGTATTGTTTGTATGTCATAGGACTTCACAGAAGTGACCAAGCAATGCCCTGTGGCTGGTTGACGCTCTACAGGTCTGCCCGGGAATTAGTTAAAACCTCCCTCAGAGGTGATAAAAGCTCCATAGGCAAGGTGGGCACAAGGTGGGAGGAAGCAGAAGTCCAGAGGCGTGAATCATTAGCTCCTGACAGAAATGTGTGAATGTGGAGCATAGCAAATGTATGGTAAACTTGCCACATTCGGTTTATTTGATCGAGTACCTGGGTGCTGCACTGTGCATGTACTGAGGACATGGGGACCAGTGTTGGCCATCCTGTGCCTGTGAGTGTGTCCAGGGCTTGTAGATAGATGGTGGCTCTGTCTGAAGTATTGCACAGATCTTGCAAAAAATGTGCATGTGTATGTATATCTTTTAATGTAAATATGTAAGTATTAAAAATCCCGCAAAAACTACAGGAGAATGTATGTGAGAGAGAGCATGTCTCAATGATCTCAGACGTGGCAGCATGGCAACAGGTTGTAAACACCTGACCTTTTAGCCTGGGTAAAAAGGACTTTCACCGCGACAGCCCTGACGTTCAGATCAAAGTGTTTCACAGCTTTGCGAGGGATCTCAAGGCTGTCTTTGCTTCCTTTTTCTACCTCCAGTTTCCTGCTGAAAGGCATTGTTCAAGGACTATGCTCTTTAGGAAAACTCAGAATGAAGCTGAGGCCATGTTACGTAGAAGGAGAGAGGGAGTGAATTTCAAGTATAATTTTAAAGATAGAGTATCTCTTTGCGGGCTAGGTTTGAGCACGCAGCTGTGAGCACACCTGGAAAGTGGTGCCAGCAGCTGGGAACTCTTTTGACTTCTTTTGCCTCCCAGCTCCAAGATAGAAATGCCATCACCTCCTCTGCAGGCCAAGAGAGCCATCTGCTTTCCCACTGGTTAGCACCAGTCTATATCCATTTTTCTCCTTTTCTCTGTTTCTTCATCTTTGCTCCTGTTTCTCCTCTCTCTGTCCCTTTCCCTGCAAAACTCTTTTTTTTTTTTTTTTTTCTTTGCTTCATTTTGATTTAGCACAGAGCACTTTATGGTTTGGTTTTCACATTTTCTTCCAAGAGTCTTTCCTCTCCCTCTTTCAAAAAAAACACTGAAGCTTTGCAAGCACCCTGCAAAAGCCTGTTCTTGTTTGTGTTAGGGCAGAATAGGATCCAGAATGATCCTATTGCCGAGGATCATCCTATTGCGTCGCAGGTTCATGGGAGTTTCTAACATAAACACAGAAATTTCACAATACCATCAGGTGATTTATTTGCTTTACATGCTTATCGATATTGTCTGCAAATCAAGGAGCAAAGCGTAATAAATGCTGTGGAAGCGGAGGCTGTATTTGATGTTTTCACAGCATTATGCCTGGAAAAATGAAAGTTAGTGGGTGTTGCTCAGTGAAGTGTGCATTTTAAAGTTACCCACAGTGATGGCTATTGTCCTGTCCCTGAATTGCATGATGTCATGTTTCATTTAAGGCTCTTAGCGATGCCGAAGACTGTCGGTGCGCTTGGAAAAAGGCGGTGAGAAAGTTGTGAATCAGGTTTCTGTAAAGCCTTTGTGTTTAGAGTTTTGATAGATAAAAGCTGACTCATGCAATATTTCTGGCGAAGGAGCTGTACAGACTAGTAGGAGCTTCTCATTTTACCTGAGTGCCCAAT
Organism: Gymnogyps californianus; assembly: GCF_018139145.2. Classification (NCBI taxonomy): domain Eukaryota; kingdom Metazoa; phylum Chordata; class Aves; order Accipitriformes; family Cathartidae; genus Gymnogyps; species Gymnogyps californianus. Next base: position 56,266,513 of record NC_059473.1, read on the forward strand.
GAGGTAATTCGGGAACAGCTGAAGGCAGAGCCTGCGCCTCTCCTCTGCCACACAGGTAGGTTGTGGGTTGTTCGGAGAGGATTGGAAAAATAGAGAGGACTTGCTCGTCCTGGGTGCGAGAAGCCAGAGACATTCCTCAGTGGTGAGATACTGTTGCAGAGGATTTTCCCTTGCAATAATGTTCTGGGACATTAGCGTGCTTGGTTGTGACAGAGGCTATTCTGCTTTAACTATGGGGGGGGGTGGGGGGTGGGGTGGGTGGGCAGTAATTTGACAGACAGAAGCATATTAGTCGGTGACTTTTTTCCCTCGTCGTAAGATTTCTCATAAATGGGATTTCTGTTGCTCAAAGTTCAGTTAAAGTACTTGGCAGCGTATTGTTCGTGACAGTTCAGACTAGAGATCTAATCCTGCAAATATTGTAGCTCTCTAATGTGATTTTGTTCACAGAGTGTTAGTTTTAGAAATGATATGTGTTCATATGCAAAATGTAGTAATTAAAAATCTGCTGACCTTCACTTGGACAATATTCAGAGCAGAGGATACGGGGAGTGTATTTAAGATCATGTTGGGATTCTTGTAGTGAATGTATTTTAATCTTTCTCAGTTGGGCAGCTGTATAACATTTATGTTTCTCAATTCCAGTGCTGCATTTGAATTTGATACTGAATGTAGAAATTGTTCTAAACAGTCTTGCTTAATTGTATCCACAGTATGAATGCTTATTTGAAATATGAAAATATCTCAAGGAAAATACAGGAAAGATTTCTTGTAGTCTCATCACTTTTATGTAGCTGAACTTCCAGAGGATGTGAAGCCTGTAATTTCTGGTAATGTTGACTTTGTAGATAACATCTGAGGTGCTCTTTTTCATGCCAGGAGAAAGGCAACAACAATACTAATTATGAATATAAATTGACTTGTGAGTTTTTAGTCATGCAGTATGTCTTAAAATGTCATGTGCAGTAAACATCTTGGAGGAATAAACACCTATATTTAGATAGGGCTTGGGGATCTTTGTATTTAAATATAAAATTGACCTAAAGCACTTTATCTCTCATTGTATGCTAATGTTCTAGGGTAGCCAAAGCTGCAGAGATAATGGAAAACCATTTATCATTACCATGAATATAGTTACAGGAAGGAGGTATTTGTTAAAGAAAAGTGATAGAAGAAGCGTATGCATTTTTGGTGAGAACTTGTTTATGACTGCACACTCAAAAGATGAGATACGCCAACATAGTTGCTTTGCATGTGCCTTCAGTGTGGTAACTAATATTCCAGTTGCCTGTTGGGGTGAAACGCGGGTGTTCCTTGCCCTTGCACTGCTGTAGACTAGGGACATGTTGTTCTTGCTGGGGAGTGCTCTGGGGTTGTGCCGTGCCGGGGGGTGTGTGTTTGTGTGTGTGTGTCACAGGGCGGGCAGGAGGGAGCCGGGAGGTTTGCAGGGGCTGGGGAGGGGGAGAGCCTGACTGAATTCATGCAAAGGCACAAACAAGAAATGACCTTGTTCGGGGAGCGTGTTTCCTTGTGAGTAGGGACAAGTAGTAATTATCCTCCTTTCAGGGCTGAACTAACAAGTAATTACTGTTATTCCTTAATTAAAGTATGCAAATTGAAGATTTCTTTTTTTTTTTCCTCCCCAGACTGAGTTAAATACCGTTATTCACAACTCACAAAAGTTCTCAATATTATTTTGGTTCGTCATTGAAAAGGTTCAGTAAATAAAAGAACGCCTAACAAAAAAAGCAGTGAACCGGGCCAGACGTGGGTCAGGGCGTACAAGACTTGCTCAGAGCGTGTGCTTCTGCGAGGGTCTGGGGGTACCTACAGTTACACAAACTGTTTGCAGCCTGAGTTTTGTATCAAAGACAGAAATTTTTAAGAGGTTACAGAGTTTGCAGAGGCACTGGGTCAGTTATGATACACGGAGAGCAACCTTGGGGGAGGCTGTTTCCCCTCTCCCCTCGCTCTCATTAACTCACTTGTGAATTTTTCACCGGGCAGTCGGTACAGACCTTAGGCAGCTGGCACAAGAGTGAAGTTACTTTGCAGTAAAACGGCAGAGTAAAACTGTACCAGAGCTCTGAAAAGCCAAATGCAGACCCTGACAAGAGAAAAGAGGCTGGGCACGTGGATGTGGCAATGCACTGGATTCAGCTGCTGCCTTTTCTGATGGACTTGTGACTGCAGACATCATCTAAAATACCTGTTTCTGATTTCAACAGCGGGGATAATGCTGCCTAGTCTCAGAGGGGTTTCTGAAGATAAACCTGTGAAGCCTTGGAAGACTTACAGATCCTGCGTTACTGGGAAGGGCTATGGGTTTGTAACAGCTACTTGTAGCTGAGGCAGAAATTGGGGGCTTGGCAGAGCCAGGGCTTGTCCCCAAGCCCTGACTTCCTCGGGCAGGGTGCAAAGTGTTTGGTACAGGACTTGCCAGCTGAGGAAAGGAAGCTGCTTCCTGGTTTTGTGCCACGCTGAAATCCCCGGTCCCGTGTGTCCTGCCTTTCTGCTGGGTTCGCCAGCTGCGTAGGAGCCTAGCTGCCGCCCTGCAGGAGCACTGGGCTTTGGTGCTGTCTGCGTGGACGCCGAGAAACGCGGTTCGCTGGTCGGAGACACAATGGGCAAAATTTTAGCAAAAACTCTCCACAGAGAAGCCAAATGACCAATTTACACCTGGCTGGGAAAGGCGTAAGAATGAAGTAAAAAGTAACTTTTGAGGCTAGCAGTCAGGATGAGGCTTTGAGGACAAAACAGACCAAGATTTTCAAGTAGCAAATAGTTTGCTTGGTGTAATTTATGTAGAAACATACAGGAATAGTCATTTGTGTAAAAAATGGAGGAACTTGAGTCAACCATGTTGCATGCATTTAATTATCCATGCCTAGCAGGTGCCTGGGGTTTGCCAAGGTCGGTGGGAATACAGGTGTTAAAGAGCAAGCCCATTTTAACTATTACAACTAATCCTTGTTTTTTTAATAAGCAATGACATTGTCACTAAACAAGAAAATAGGAGGTTTTGTTTGTTTTGTTTTTCTAAGACATGTTAAGATCTCCCAATGCTTCTGGCTACAAGTATGTCTTATGAAAAACTACTTTCAACATTTATTCTGACTCCAATTTCATTGACTTGAACTGTGTTTTTTGTTTATATTAATGAGCCTGACAATGTTTGTGAAGCAAATATTACATATTAATACCTTCAGGTTATCTGAAAGGTAGACGGCGTATCAGTGAAACAGGAAGAAAAGAGCATGGGAGTAATGAAATGTCACAGGAACCCTTTATTTCCCCCCTAACTGCGGCTAATCAGGTGTTTCTTTGTCATGTAATTTTAGTAAAATATCTTGGAGTAAGTTAGCGGAAGGGTATCCCTGTTATCTTGTTTATCCTGTGCATTTTTCAAGGGGGTTTACATCTGCACAGCAACGTTGTGCTTTCTAACTGAACATGAAAAATGATCCAAAGCTGATAACAAAAATACATTTTTCCTTATCAAAAATGCATACTTTCTTATCACAAGCAATAGGAAGGCAAACATCTTTGTCCATACCCGTTTAGAAATAAGAGAACTTCACTGTATTCTTCAGTTTTAAATATTTTCCTGGTTTATTGCTTTATATTTTATTTTGGAGTTTATACTTGATGTGGTTTATTCAAGAAGGGTAAGAAAATACGCTTCTATGCTGCAAAACCAGAAGAACCTGGCACAAAGAAAGGCTATAGATTTTCAGGCTTCAAGGTAAAACCAGGGGTACAGAGGTGCCAAATTAGGTTTTTAATCTAATGGCCAATTTCTGACCCATGTAATGAGCAAATTACTCTCAGTGCATTACCTTGAGGGCAATACTTCTCCTTAGCAGAAAGCTAATACCATTGTCACTGAAATGGCAGTATTAATTACTCATGTACAAATAAAATCTTATGCATTCAAGATAGGCCAAAAAAATCAAACATTCTTCTCTGGGCTTTTTTTTTTTGTTTGCTTTGGACTGGGGTTTTTTATTTTTAAATAAATAGTAGTGTTTGATTTTGAAAAATGAGAGAGTGGCTTTCTGCTTTAAATGAAATTCTCCCTTCCCCCCCTGCCCCCGACCAACTGCAGCAGGAGCAGTGTCTGGGAGGTTTCTGCTTGTAATTGCATAGCAAGTCTTTCTCAGTTTAAGAAGGGCCACCTTAAAGGTTGAGCGGGTTTAATTTGCAGCTTACTGGCTTTATGGTTTCTTTACTGAAACTGCTGTCGAGAGCTGTAATTGCCGGTATGATTTTTGAAAAATTAGGTTGTCATGGGAGTAAAATAAGGACTAAGCTACCACTGTGTGGGTAGGTTCACTATTGCTTTTCTTCCTAAATTGTCACAAGTTTCCCTTTTTCACAGGACAGAAATTCTGAAATTCTTTGAGTTTGAGGCAAGATTTTTTGGGTGGACGCTTCTTACCGAAACTAAACCTTGAAGTATTGAATTTACCTGCAGCTGCTTTTGCTGATTCTTATGGTGCATCACACACAACTTGACCAGGGAGAAATCTGCATTGCATTGTGGAGAGTGTCCTGCAGGGCATTTTGGCAATAAAAGAAAGTAGAATTGAAATGCCGACAGGAAGACAGACATCTTATTTTGTTGTTGCACTGATGTGAAAAAGAGCTTTGGGGGTCAGTTCAGCAGGGGGTAATATTCTGGCTTGAGCTGAACAGTTTTAGAATGACTTATTTTCCCAGTAGAAAACTGAATTACTTGGCAGCACTCTTTCCTGCGGGAACTCTTTTTTTCAGAAGCTACATTATTTTCATTGGGAAATCATTCCAGTTTTAGTGTTTTTGTACAAGCCACAGAGCTGGTAATTGATAACTGCTTTTGGTTTTTGTTTGACTGTTGGCCTTACAGTATTCAAAACTAAAAATACTGTCTGGTATCACTGTGTGATTCTTGAGTTTTCCAAAGCCTCCAAACCAGGGTCAGTGCTCAGCTTGGAGATAGCAGGGACTGCTCCCGACAGAGTTTTTTTTTAACCTTAGGGAAAATCTTTGAGTGTTTTGTCTCTCCTGTGCTGAGCCTGGGCAGTGCATGCGCTAGCACCAAGCCCAGCACAGTGGCACAAGAAGGACATGCCAGAGACATATATGTGAGCAGGAGGTATGCAGTGTCTGTGTAGTAGCCCCCAGTGGGGGATCCCCACCACCTAAAAAGCATTAGAGCCACAGTGACCCCCAAATTGTGTTGTTCTGGCTGTCTTTTAGTTAAAATAAAGTTGTGGCAGTTTTGTATGCAAAAAGCTTTAAAAGTACCTGTTGTCAACTTTTGTGTTATGTGGAGCAGCAACAGTAAACACACTTCTGGTTTTTGTTTTGTTTTTTTTTTTAGATGACTTCCACTTACCTCTTGATGTTTTACCAGATGTGACGGAGGCCCTGGACTCCAAGACGAAAGGAGAAGACTTGCACAAGGAGAGCAGACCTTTCCGCTACTGTGAAAAAAAAACCATGGACCTATCAGACAGTGACCGCCCCGTCAGCTTTAGCTCCACTTCCTCTTCTGCTTCCTCCAGGGACAGCCACTGCTCCTTTGGAAGCAGAATGACCTTGGTTTCAAACAGCCACTTGGGCTTGTTCAACCAGGATAAAGAAACGGGTGCCATCAAGCTAGAACTGGTCCCAGCCAGGCGATTTTCCAGCAACAAGCCACGCAAAAACTCCCCTGCAGAGCAAGAGGATCCTGCGGAAAGCCTTGAAAAAAGACTAAGCATGCCAAGGAAAGCAGAACCAAAAGGAGCGAGCAAAAACTGTGCAATGTCCCTGGTCACAGAGCCCACCAGTCCCAAGCTCCTCTACGTAGATAGAGTCGTCCAAGAGATTCTGGAGACAGAGAGGATGTATGTGCAGGATCTAAAAAGCATTGTGAAGGTAGGAGTCTTTGTTAGGATGGTGTTAACTGTTCCATAATGCTATTTTTTACATTGTTTGATTTCACAGCAGGACAGATGGACCTGACAATGGAATTGGCATTTGCTGGTCTTTATAAATTAGTGTAACATCATTGTTCTTGTGTGTTTCTAGTTTTTGTTTGATTAGATAAATCTAAGCTGTTACTATGTGTTCATGAAGAAATAACAGAAAAAAACATTCTACAGTTAACAGCAGTAGTGAACGGAGTGGTAAACTCTTTGCAGTAACGTTTACCAAAAAAATGTACAATGCTCTGTTTCCTAGAATGTATAGCAAGAAGCAAACAGCAGACAGCTTGTTTGTCCCTTTAAATGCTTTATCTGAAGGGTCTCACTTATTGATTCTTCCCCCCCCACCAAATCCTAGTCTTACAGGTTCTTTCCTGCCTTTTTCTCTCTCCCTTTCATGCAGCCCACAGCTGCAGTCTGTTCGCTCCATGTCCTTGGCCTGTAGTATTGAATGTGGCATGTGTATTTGCTGGAAAACCCTATTGTTTGGCTGTTATTTGAAGGAATTATGTTTTCTTTAATACTAATTCTGAATGGGTGGTGCTAATAAATGAGTGTAGCATTTATTAGCATCAGTGAAGTTTTTGTCCAATCCCCAGATGAACAGTATCTTTCATTTCCCCTTTCTAGTACAGGGAAAAATATGGATGAGTCCTTCAGTGGATTGTTCTGCTCACTCCGTGTACTTGCAACTGTGCCATCAGATTCATGTTCTTTTGTGTTTTTGAAGATGACAGTTAAGTCCCTTGGCTATTGTTTGCAGTCTACGTACTTAACCTATGTGTGTATGACTACCTACAAAGAAGGATTTCTTGGGAGGTGCATGTTTAATGCGCTGTTTATAGAATATATACCTTTAGGTAGCTATGTGAGGTCATCTGCAAAAGGAAGTATCAGTCAGCTGGAGACACCCTCGTCAGCTGCAGTTCCAACCCGCTTGGTCCCCCAAGCAATGAGCGGGGAAAAAACGCTGAGGCTTTGATAACACAAATGCGTGTCATGATTAAACACCCCCACCCCCCAGAGTTCTTACGAAGAAGGCTTTTTCTGCAAAACTTTATTGGTTTCTGTAGCTGCTGCTGTTTTCTCTACATTCAGCTGTTGCCTGAGTTTCATTTTGGAGTGTTTAAGGTTGTCATATGCTGCAGAAGCAAGCCAGCTTCTGTGCGTAGTCACCGTTCACTAGGCATGGCCTCCGTGGTTTTGGAAACCTTAGCTCTCCCTTATCCTCCTATGCAGTAAACTATACAACTTGAGAAACTGGAAACTATCATTAAAATCTTCAAACAGATTTTCAGTTTACAAGTAGGAAGGCCGACAAATGCTTGCTAGAAATACTTTAAGCATCACTACAGTAGATGTAGAGTAAATGTGGCAAATGCTCTTGAAGTTGTGGAAGAACTGGAGGAATTTACCTGTGATATACCCAGGCGTATTTCCTACAGCAACTAATAAATAATGAATCTTGAAAGCTTTATGTGGCACTAGACAGCCTATCTGGGAGATGGAGTGGTTGGCAGTGGGGCTCTTCTTAGGTAGGTGTTGAGGATTTGAGGGCTTCAAAGGACCTCCTTCCCAAATGGTGAGGACAGTGGGGAACCAGCTACCTCAGGCTGTGCGTGTTCTTTGCTTGGTCTTAGGGGAGGGAGGTGTGACTGGAAGCATGTTACAGAGGAGCCCATTTTATATGTTTCTCAGGATTCTTTTCTCCACAAGTTACCTTAGCAATGCTGCAGTGTTTTACCTAACCAAGGGTGGTGGTTGTGAGAAGGATGGGAAGACTCCACAGGCATCTGCAGGAGTGTCGCAGCCTTACAGGATTTGATTATCCGGGCCTCTATGACTTGAGGCCATTTAGTTTGGCAGCCAGCTGAGCCAAACTAAGATGAAGGGAAGCAGCTTGATCTGTCTTGTTTTCCAGATAAAGATGGGTCAAATTTTGGCAGCTGGTTAGGAAATGGGATGAGAATGGGAAAAGGGGAGCTGGGGAAGGGTCAAAGGACAACTGTTGCCCAAGAAGTGTGTGGGAACTGAAGAGATACATGAAGGTGGGAGCTGGTGGAGGAAAGCATGAGTAAATGAACCAGTGCTAAGTGGAGAGGGAAAATCATTAGAGGGAAAACAGTATGAGGAAATAAGAGAAAACCCAGGAAGTGGAAAGTTGAGGGGAGTATGAAATTGGTTGCAACTGGAGCTCTCTAGCGAGTTTTGCAGCTGACTGCAATACCGCAGCTTATGTACACAGACTAAAAATAGTAAGAAGGTTTTTTTTGTTTTGGGGGTGGGGATTTTTTGGCAGGGGGAGGGAGGAAGAGAAGGGGGAGGCAGGGCAACCCAGGTACAAAGAGCTAAATGCTGAAGAGATGTCAGACTAAGGATGGCATAAGAACAAAAAGGGAGAAATGAATAGGTACTATTTTAATCACCCTCTACCCCAAGCTGAGAACGGTTGGTACAGATCTAGTCTGCTTTTTGTCCCCTGGTGGTGGGGATTTGCTGATGCTACCCTCTCTGTAGGCAATGGAAATATACTTAAAAAGAATATATTCTTACTGTTATTTCCAGCACTTTGAAACAACAGTAAGCTCAGTTCTAGAGCTAGAACTGAGAGGGTGTCAAAACTCAAGTCCATGAATCCACTCTCGAAATTTCTGGTGTAAAGCAGAGCATGTTTGCCTGTGATGCACAGTCAAGCTTTTTGGGGGGCTTTTGGGGGAGTTTTGTTTGTTTGTTTTTAGGTTTGGGGGGGATTTTTTTTTTTATTTGGCGGGGGTTGGTGGGGTTTTTTGGTTGGTTTTGTTAGTTTGTTTTGTTTTGTTTTTTTCAATACATCCACACTCTTTCCCGTCATCCAGCTCATTAATGAATATCTTAAACAGGACTGGACCCAGTATTAACCCTTGGGGTATGCCGCTAGTTACTGGCCTCCAACTAGATTTTGTGCCTTCGATCACCACCCTCAGGGCCTGTCCGTTCAGCCAGTTTTCAGTCGACTTCATTGGCTACTTATCCAACCTATACGTCATCAGCTTGTATGGGAGACAGTGTCAAAAGGCTTTCTGAAGTCAAGGTAGACAATATCCACTGCTCTGCACTCATCTACCAAGCCAGTCATTTCATCGTAGAAGGTTATCAGGGTGGTCACCTTCCCCTTGGTGAATCCATGCTCACTATTCTTGATTACCATCTGGTCCTTCATGTGCCTGGAACTGGTTTCCATGATTAGTTGTACACAAATGTAACGAACATACACAGCTGTACACAAATGACCCATTAACATGTATGGTATGAAATTGCATGTAGGATCCTGGTACAATTCATCTTATCCAAATTCAGCTCATTAAGAGTTAGCCTAGCATAGTATTTTGGGCAGTGTCCTTTCAGCCTATGTTAGCCTTAGAACACGTAGAGTTACCATGCTTGACATAAAAGACTATGGAGTGAATGGGCAAAAATAGAATGTCACCCTTTTTGATGCCTTTGTTGACCTAATGCTGTTAGGTCATTAATAAGTGAATAAATAAAAATAAACTAAAAAGGCATAACTTCTATAGGCTTTTGAGTATCTGGGTGGTCTTTGTTCTTAACAGCACCAAAATGCTAGACAGATGTAGAAATGGACTTCATAGGACATGGCTAATGTGATCTTTAACTGATACTGTAGACCTGCTGAGGTGCTCTAGCTTTCTTTTAAATTGCTGATAAGAAGTATTTCATGGGCCTAGGATGAGTGAGAGGAGGCCATACAGGCACTATTTGGCTCCCTTTGCCCCAGGGTATGCTTTAAAAACAACTGCTTTTCTAGCCAGTACAGCCATTTTGTCTGTTACCTGAAAGAACAGTTGAATTATGGTTGTTTTGAGGCATGCTGCTGTGATTCTTGCACAGGCAAGCATTGTAACAAAGATAGAGCGAACTTTTCCATTGTTTGGTATGTTTTATCAGATGATCTGTTAAGTATAATTAAAATTTTGAATTAGTACAGCTTGAAGCATGTTTTGGGCAAGTTTGTGATGAGAAATCAGATACCTTTGCTTCCTGCTTGTGTCATGCTGACAGGTGTACTGGCCAGGGCAGAACCTGCAGACCTTCTCTTCAGGACCCAGCCTGACTTTTTCAAGTAGTAATTTAGTTAGAATATGCATAAACTTCAATTAGAGTAACTTACTGAAGTAACTTTTTTTTTCCTTGAGTAAAATGCTGTCCCTGAGCTTATAATAGAAATGTGTTTTGCTCTTGTGGTTCATAGGAGTCAGAAGCCCATATTCATAATTTGTACAAATGCTTCTAACTGTAGAAAGAGACATCCACGTTTATGTTTTACCTTTGCAAAATGAAGGAATAATGCAAATGCACCGTTATAGTGCATGCATCTGTCACGGTACATTAAATACACTCTCACAGTGATATCAGCCCGTTGAGAACATCTAGATCCACTGCATGAACCTCAGCCATTTGATATAGTAACTCCTATCAGTAAAATAATATCAGTAAAAAGTTGTTGGCATGTATACAGTAACTAGAGGAGAGTGAAGCATGCGTTGTCAGTGCATTTCATGAATACTTGATGCAAATCGAGGTTGAGCTTCAGGAATCTTGAACTCCATCTGAAATCTGGGGGACTTATGTGAATGAGTTCCTCTACCCTTTCACTCCAAATGTGACATTTTTTAAACCATCCCTACTGGACTAGTTGAAATCTCTCTCCTGTCTCCTCTCCAGATCTTTTGTCCCCCACCCCTCTTTTTTATATTTAAGACTCCTCATTCAAGGCTTTTTACCTAGAAAGTCCCATTCTCTTCTGCCTACTGTCTCACCGCCCATCTGTCCTAAGCCTTCTCTCAGTAAATCCCATCCTCATCCCCTCAGTCCATATTGTCTCATTTCCTCATGTGATTTATCACTTTTTAGTCTTTCTCTTTCCCATGTTTGTAGTGTCTGCTGACTCCAGATCTCTCTCCATAGTTCTTTTGGCAGGTCTGAAGACACTCTCTTAAATAACTTGTCAGTGTCTTTTTGCCAGGTCTGTTGTAGTTCTCCCTCTATACCTCAGCTTTTTGTTCAGTCTTTCTCTTCTTCTGACAACATTTTCATCAGCATTCCTAATTTTTCTGCCCTCTTAAGTTCTGCTAACATTCAGTCTCCATCTTCTGGTGTCCATCAAGCTTTGTTCCTATTTTCTCCTTCCCATCTTTCTGTAGGACTCCTTTGTGTCTCCTCTGCCCTGGAACTGCACAGCATGCTTCTCCACATTGCATAAGGTTTGCAGAGGGTCACTGAGACACAGGAACAATCTTTTCCCTGCTCTTGCTTCAGAGGAGCAGGTCTGAACCAGATGTGACTGGCAGCATCCGAGAATGGCAGTTGTGGGTTAAGACCTTGTGAAGCCTGAGCTGAAACATGCAAAGGACCATTGCTAAAAGCTCCTATTGGGGATATGCGAATTTGAGGGGTTTCTTCCCCTTCCCCCCCTCCACACTCACCCTCCCCCCCAAATGATCAAATATGTGGAGATTTGGACAAAGATAGCAAAAGGCATACTCTCGGAAACAAAGTCTCCATTATGCTCTAGTCTGCTGCTGCCTCTCCTTGAGATGTGAGGGTATGGTTCATGTCCCTGCTAGTCAGCCTGGGGGTGCTTGTCTTCTCGGTGGAAAGGTCACCAAAATTTTTCAACATGAGCACAGGAAAAAAAGCGCGTTCTTTCTCAAAAAGGCCTGGGGGAATGCTTTTGCTGAAATCTCCTAAAAAAACTCAACAAGGAGGCAGGTTTCTGGCATGGAAAGCTTCATCCAAGTTGAGCAAATCTGTTGAGGTTATATACCCCTTGAGGCAAGGTGAGAAGCCTTGTAGGGGGAAATATTGGACATTTGCAGTAGATACGTGTTGTGGTACCAACAATTAAGGGAAGCCTTTCTGAGAGGAAGTCAGCATCAGAGTTTTGTTGTTCCCAGTTTCCTGTCTCCCGGTGCTGTGGTTAGAGGATGTCTCTTTCTACGTTTTAGGCAATTAGTTAAAAAGACAATTCTGAAGACTGCATGTGCGCATTGTCACTTCTTGTGGTGTGTTGGTAAAGCATAGCGGCTTGTGCACTGGGTTTTCGGGTAGCGTAACTCTAAAAGAAAGTTAATTCCTCTTAGGTTCAAAAGGTGGGAATCCCAATATAGCTAAGGCATCCCAGAATGTTTGTTCCCACATTATACTTAAATTCCATTTGCAACCTCTTTTTCTATGGCTGCTAACCTACATGCCTGAGGAAGATAGCTTCAGATTGTTGACATAAGTTGCATGTGAAGATGTTACTCTGGAAGAGTACCTCTGTTTTGCAGTACAGAATTCTGGCACCCACCAAAAAGAAATGGTTTGATTAGCAGAGCTGCCCTTTATGAGCATTTTGTAGATGAGAAATTTCACAGGGTGCTTCAATGGAAAGTTTATTGAATGTTATTGAGAAGATAACTGTGATGTGAAAGGATGTACCAGTCCCTCCTGTATAAGCATCCTGAATTTTATGGCACTGCTGTAACCATCAGACTGTAATGATAGCATTCTTCGGAGGTTTTTCATCACTTTTATTTCACTCAGTATAGGGAGCAGTGATGTGTGGTCTCACAATTAGTATTTTTCTTCAGTGCATTAAGGCCAGAAGTTAGTGTACCGTATCAGTGGCTGTAAAGCTAAGGAGCAATACCTCAGCTTCACGTATAGGCACTGCAGGTTTGCAAGTCCAGTCTGTCTGGCAAAGATTGCTGACACACTTCATTTATTTGTCTTAAATCTTCAGCACAAAAGAGAGAACGCAGGTGATGAGTGCGTGATTTTTAGGCAGTTTACTTTTAATCTCCTTATGAGCAGTGATGATTTAGAAACAGGCTTTCCTCTCTGAGGCCAGCTGCAGAGCTTGTCCCATACACAGAATAAAGAAGCTTAGTTTAGATTTAAAGTAAAACAGTGATATTCAGAGTGAGATTCTTCCTTCTTCAAAATTTGTCTCACTACGACATTAAAAAGCAGTTAAAAGCAGGTTAGCACACGTGCTGTTCTCTCTGACTAGGGATTGATCCTTATGCATTTAGAAAATTTAGCAATTTAAATTACCTGCAAAACAAATATGATCATCATGACAGTGATGTTTAACTGTGATTAGTATTTGGTGTACTTTTGAGCTGATGAACTTTCTCACTGCTTGTTTTTCATCCATGAAGGAAGAGCTGTGTCAAATTCTGATCAACCTCCTCAGGGAAAGCATGCCTTAAATGCAAGGAAAGTTTTCTCCAGTAATATTGAGATATGATATCTGAAACGAAATTGTGCTTGAGGATCTCAGTACATATCTAAGAGGCCTTCTTGGAGTCCAGAGTTACAGCAGTATAAATTGGAGTGGAAAAATGTTCCACTTAAAAAAATCTGTAATAAATTTGGAAGCAGCTGTATTGGGGAATGTTACTGTTTTGTTTTGTTTTGTTTCTGGAGTTGCTGTTTAAAAATCAGGACCATAATACACACTGGAGACTGTGGAGAGGTGAGGTATCTAGTAACACCACCAGGTATGTTACCGAACAGGTGTAAACAGCTGTTCTGGCTACCCGTAAAGAAATACTTAAAGTAAATCAGACTTCTTTCTTTTGAGGCAGTAGGACTATTCAGTTTTCCCTGCAGACTTCTTGCTTCCTGGATGTGAGCCGTATTAAACATCCCAAAGCAACCTAAAATGATGGAAGTATACACAAAGTGTTGTTCGTGTTTGTGTCTTATATAGTTTTAGATGAGGTTATTTCTGAAACTCCAAGATCTTGAACAGAAATATTTTGCCAGCTATGTATGCTTTAAGCTTCTCATCATCTGTACTAAATGAAACCAAAACAAAAGCAGAAACAAACCCCAAACCTTGTTTTTCTGGGCATATGAGAAGGATTCTGGGCTTTGGAAAAAGATGTTTTATAGCAGTACAGTAGGAATATATTGTGAACAACGAGAAGTAACCTAACCACTTATGTGGTAAAGGCAGCTGCTTATGTTGTGGCATGAACAGGGAGCTGTTTGTAAACTAACCTCATAGGAAATATACAAAGCTAGGGTTAAGTATACTGATGCATATTTTTTCTTATTTGCATCATCACTACTTGGTCTTATTTCTGCTGGTAACTTTCATAAATGTCTTTCATTTAACATGTTCCTGAGTATTTGAAAGACACTGAATAAAATGTCATCGTTGCCTTGTGTTTTCTCTACCTCTGCTTTGCATTCAGTTCTTACCTTACAGCTAGATTGTAGAAACTTGGTGGGACAGGGCCCGCCTTTGTCAGGTGATTGTTGAACTTCAGCGTATGTCTGCGACTGCGTATATTAGGACAGCACAAATATATAGCCATAACTTTGTGTTTGTTTTAACATTAGCTCTGTGTTTGGACAGCACAAAAGAGTTATACTGCAGTAATAAATGAGCTGTCTATAAACGTACAGTGAGCTTTTCTCAAGCTCTGGGTGGGAGAGAAGGGCGTGTCCAGAGAAGGGCGTGTCCAAAGAAGGGCAACAAAGCTGGTGAAGGGCCTAGAGCACAAGTCTTATGAGGAGAGGCTGAGGGAACTGGGGTTGTTTAGTCTGGAGAAAAAGACGCTCAGGGGAGACCTTATCGTTCTCTACAGCTACCTGAAAGGGGGTTGTAGCGAGGTGGGTGTCGGTCTCTTCTCCCAAGTAGCAAGCGATAGGACAAGAGGAGATGGCCTGAAGTTGCACCAGGGGAGGTTTAGATTGGGTATTAGGAAAAATTTCTTCACTGAAAGGGTTATCAAACATTGGAACAGGCTGCCCAGGGAAGTGGTTGGAGGTATTTAAAAGGCCTGTAGATGTGGTGCTTAGGGACATGGTTTAGTAGTGGACTTGGCAGTGGTTGGACTTGATGATCTTAAAGGTCTTTTCCAACCTAAATGATTCTGTGATTCTATGAGGAGCGGCAGGGATGGCTGCTGCTCTTCCAGGGAGCTGCATAATTGCCAAAAAGCCCGGCTGCCACTGCTCTTGTCCTCCCTTTTCTTGCAACAGGGTGTAAATCACTCAACTGTGCTGTTTGCAACCTACCTGCTTTCTAAATGTGAATGAATATAGATAAAAGGGTGAGAGTTAATATTCTGTTCCGGAAAGCTTTATTCTTTTGGGAGGGGGTAGGCAAGGGGAAGATGTAGTTAAATACAGAGTGCACCATTTAAGAGTGCTGGTGGTGAGCAGGGGGCTCCTGGAGTGAAACTTTGCTCCTGTGACTGTACTGAGGCTGAAGCGGGAGGTTGTGTCCCTGGTTAGTGGGATGTATAGAGCCCTTCTGGAATTCAGAAAGTAACAAAAGAGAGATAGATCTGTTTACCGCAGATCTCCAGCTTGCTGTTGCTCACTGGCAGCGATTGAGGAGCTCGACAGAGCAGAGCAGCAGCTCTGGGAAATCAGGTTTATGGAGGGTGGACAGCAAAACTGGGAGGAATAGGTCTGAGAGCTGAGAGGCAGGAGAGAGGAAGTGCAGCTTATGCTGCAAAATTGTCGGAAAATATTTAATTGTTTTACAAAGATGATACATTTTTTGCAGAATGATTGGGATATCTGTAAAGCAATTTCAAAATTTGGAAGTGATATCTTAAAGCCAAACAAATTTCTGCATTTCCAGCCAGACCATAGTTTCTGGAATTTTATTTGCTTATTATGGCCATTTCCATTTTTGTCCATGGAAATATTTGACCAGTTTTAAATTTGTTGTATCATTGTTATTAAATATTACTTGTCAGTGAACAGTGTTCTTCTAGTAATCCGTGACCTTTAAACCTGAAGGCTTAACAAACCACATAGCAGTCTGTCTCTCTCTTTTCCGCTCTCACCACTCCCATGGATTAAGGTGTGGAGGCAGCTGCTATTTTTTGTGGTTTCATGAGAAGACCATTTTGCAAATAAGACACTTTTAAAAAGTTTTCACTTGCAAACCACCCACTACTATAAGCTTCCATTTCATTGCTGTTCATATATTAATAAGAAAAGCCATCCATAAGTCTCTGGGAATCATGTGGTTACTAAGATTAAGATAAATGTGTGTTTAGGATGTGTGCAGATTTTCTCCATTATGCTGGGTTTGCATTTTCATTCTTTGGAAAACAGACTTTTTCAGTTTCCCTTCTTGTGTTTTAAAATAAACATTTATCTTCTGGAATATCTCCTTTAACTTGTAAGCATATCAAGATCTCCTTTAAAAATGTTAACATTCATTTGCCTTACAAATTGGGGAAGGTTTATTTAACAGGGCAAGGGTCTACAGCACAAGACTCAGGTTCCTTTCCTGGGTGATTCACACATTCAGAGGCTAAATATGCCTTAATAATTATCTGTGCTTTGCTTGACTATGGTTCAATAAGGTTATAATCAGACCAACTAAGCCGTGTTGTGAGAATTAATTTATACATGTCCTGATGAACTTTGAGATTAACTTTTTTAAAAATTTATAATTATTAAATATTTTCAGCTGGTACTTTTTTAAAAAGCTCTAGGTTATTGGATGATGATGATTGATGATGATGATGATTGACACTGATGATGTCAAGCCTCAGTTGCAGTCTTAGATTTAGAAATCTTTAGAGCACGCACTTCATCTGCCTAGCAACCTCAAACTATTTGACATCCTGATTACTGTTTAACGTTTCCATTTGGCTGTCCTCGTTACTGTAGCTTATTTCTTCTGTGTTTCCTCTTAACTTTAGGAAGTTGGTTAGATGGGGGCCTCACATAGCTCTTTAATGAAATATCAGTAAACTACTGATAGCATTTGTTGTCGTCCCATGATCTCCATCCACTCTCTGAACTTGCCTCTTACTGCACCTCTGAGCAGTGATTCTGAGTGCCAGCTTCTGGGAAAAATTCCTGCAGCTGTGATTTAGCAGCGGGTGCTGGCTGATATCTGAAGATAAACATGGGACATGGCTTTAATCCAGTGGGTTACAACTTTAATAATTTAGTGTGCTGAAGTGTCTAACTGGGGTTACATGTGAGTTTCTGTTCCCAGTGATTTACCTATATCGTTGTTACAGATGATGGACAATTTAGAAGACTTGTCTATGTGCAGTCCATGAATCCCAATTTCAGCTTATGAGTGCTTTTACTGCATCTCTATCAAAGTACAGTTTGATGTAATTGACAGCCTGCCTTCCAAGGTATCTTTTTAAGATGGGAGATTTTAGCATGAAATTCCTGCAGTTGAACAGGGGAATATTATTGAACTTTGATTGTGTTTTGTTAGAGCAAAAATTCACTTCAGAAAAGAAAGCAAAATCTGTGAAAGCAGTCAGTCCAAGCAGGCTGGTAGTTCAATGCTGGATCAGCTGGTGGCAGGCTTTGACCCTCCAGAGAGCTTTGTAGATACAGCATTCCTTCTAAAATGGCTCATGGGACAAAGACTACACCAGAGGAAAGCAGGCATTGGGCAAAAAGAAAGGACATAAAACCCTGCACCAGTGGAGTAGGCATTGTAGGACATGTGCCTCCTTCCACTCCAGTCCTAGGAGGGAGCTGTGGGGCAGTGCTGGAAGCAGACATGGGCATCCTCTGACACTGGGGCAGGGGCGAGAGGGTGTGCAGAGCCTGCTTTAGAGGCTCAGGCTCTAAAGTAGTGAGGGGGAACCCACAGCTGCAGAAAGCTATGCTGCTACCTCCCAGCCATGCACAGTGACGAGGCTGTTGTCCTAGCCCAGGGACCCTATGGATGAACTCAGTGCAATGGCCTAGGGAGTGTTGAGGCACCTCTCACTGACAAAGTTTTCCAGGGCAGATGCTTCAGTTCAGTTCATGGGACTAGCTGTGCTCTGACAACTGGAAGTCCTGTGACAAGATCTCCTGACTGTTATGTTGTTGACATTGACATGCCCTAGAAATTTCTGACTTTGTATACAACCCCACCTCTGCTCATGTCTACACGGGCACAACTGTTCAAAGGCAGCCTAAACCAAAGAAAGTGTGCGTTTTAGAGGTGCAAGGCATAGTGTTAGGACTCAGGAATTCCTTACTGCTAATTTTGTCTGACACGTACTCCCCCTGTGGCTTGCCATGCATGTGGATGAAGCCAAGGGGACCTACTAGGGGTCACTGCTTCCAGTCCTTAGTATCTGTAAATGGGGCAGTGTTTTAACATCTATAATATAGGTGAGGAAGTCACGTGGATTATAGAAAATCTGTCACTCGGGAATAGCTACATGAAAAAAAAATCTTTTTCTTCCCCTTCTCTTCTGTAAGTAAAATTTAAGTTAATACTGTTAACTTTAACTTAAGTTAAAGTTAACTTATTTGCAGAACCATAACTATGGAAAGCATAGGGAGAAGTCTTTCACGATCACCTTACTCTGCAATGTTAAACAGTGGAAAGAAAACTTAAATGTGCTTCTCTATTTTTAGTCGTTCTTCATACCATGTTCTCACGAGTGCTCTCACCATCAATCTTTGCCCTTTCTACATGCAGTCAGCGAAGTATCATCTTACTGTATCACGCCTGCTTTATTGCTGTTACCCACAGGCTGTGTGTGAGCCGACTGGGCATGTAAATTGGGTAGTTCTGAGGAAGCTGGTCATGAACACAGGTGAGTGCGGTATGGCTTCCTCCACCACCTCCACCCGGGGCCTGGGGAGAGGACTGATGTCAGCGAGGTGGCCTCCTGCCAGTTCAGAGACTCCGCTCTTCTGCACAAACATAGGAGAGGAAAGAAATCAATCGCAAACTGCATCTAGTAACAGATTGTATAAAGCATATGGATTACTTCGGCCGTTCCCATTGGGAGGCTCGCTGGCTGTCAGTGGTGGGAGGTATTCTCCTTGCCCTTCTCCCTTGATGGCAGGGTCAATGGTCTGCAAGAACATCAGCGGGTGCTGTGGAGCCCGCAGCTGAGGCCCAGCGGAGCCGAGTTTCCCACAAGGGCAGAAGTTTGCTAGCACTGACAAGTGGCAGTCTTACGCACGAGGTACTGAGGGACGTAAAGCGAATGGGAAAGGAGGGTAAGAAGCGCACGGAGCCCAGGAGCTTTCTGCTCCCGTTGCTGAAGTGAGCAGAGGAGGCTGCGTCTCCAGGTCTGTGTTGTCCTCAGAAAGACCCTGGCTTTGGCTGTCGGTTGGTGGCAGGGCCATGCTGGGCCGTGCGTAGCCCCAGACAGGTGCTGATCTTTTGGACCTGTCCATACTTTGGCTGATGTGAGGGTTTTCCTGCTTCAGATGTCTTTAAAAAAACCTCTACCAAATACCACCCCCCCACTCCTCCCATTTTCCACAAAAAGTAGAAGGTGGAAAGACATGCTCGCAGAAATTTCCTTCTTTATTTAATTTTCTGTTTTTACATGTAGAGAAGCTATATGGTGGACAGCACAAGCATTTCTTGAGGTTTGATTTACTGACGTCATTAATATGCAACATCTGTAGCAGAAATAAAATATGGTTCTGATTTTTCTGGTGCTCAAACTGCATCTACTGCATCTAGTTAAAAATACGCCTCTTAGTTAAATATAAGTATTAAACTGTATTAGCCGACTGTATGACAATGTGATTGTGTTACTTGCAGCCTGGGTTAGTGGTTGTGTTTCTCAGGTGGGAACAAGAGATGTTTGCTGCTAGGTAGCAAATTCTCACCATCAGAGGAAAGAGTGTTTGAAAAGTTCCTCACCTCTCTGTTGAATCAATACAGGTAAGACATTGAAGCACAACTGCTGCCATTTCTGCCTCTCCTACGGAGGAGTTTCAGAAGTGGAGGTTAAGGGTGCTAATTATCTTGATGGGCTTGGATTTCTGCCTGCCATGTGGGAACATGCCAGGCTGCCTGTGGAGGGCTGAAAATGGCAAGGGCTTTGACATGGGATGGGAGATGTGAAATAGTTTTAGGAGCAATTGGGCAAGCATTTTCACTCTCAGAAGGAAAGGATGGTTTCAGTCAAAATGAGGCTATCTATAGATATGTGACCAGTTTTGACTGGTTACAGAGGCTGAAGAGGAAGAATATGGAAGACAGAAGATGAGGGGAGGAAAGCAATCAGAAATGTGTTAAGTTTGGCTGCATGAAATGTTTTGCTACAGGTGTCTCCAAGTAAACTACTGTGCGAATTACAGGAGACCAGCACTAAAATAGTGGGCTTGTCTTCTTCTATCACACAAGGTGATGACAAGATAATTATGTGTTTTAAGGAGAAATCCTGGCAAAAGGGTTTGATATGGGAAGGAGATGGATTTGATTTAGGTCTCAATCAGTCCTTGGACTCATATAGCCAAAGGAACCAGAGCAAGAAAGCAAAGTATGTATGGTTTACAAGTGCACCTTCGCTTTGCAGGGTACAGCTGTACTTTGAATAATTGAAAAGAGCTGCAGTGAGCTGCTCTGACCAGAATTCAGCATCCTTGGCCACCTGTTGTGGATAGTATGCTATTTTTTGACCCACAAGGCATTCAGAGTATGTTGCTGTACATGCCAGATAAATCCGTAAATAAAATAAATAATAAGAAAAAAAGAATAGGAAAAAAATCAGGCAAAAGGGGAATTGGTACAGATTATAATTACCTATGTAATTGGCTGAGTTAGTGATGAGGAGCATGTTATAGCAGTTACTCTGTTGCACAACTGTTGTGCAGCTTTCTCTTTGGTTACAAGTATGTAGATGGTTTGGTCAGCATGGCTCTAGCTAGCAGGCTACAAACAGGATCCAGGTTGTGGAGTGTTTTCCTTCTGGCCTGCAGCCTTTTCCTCAAAGTGGTATGGAAGTAGTGCTTAGGTGGCCAAGGCTGCTGAACCATTTCAGTGGTTCCTCTTCTGCACAGCCATCTGATTTGGGCCATGTGCATCTGTGCTGGGCAGAGGGGATCTGGGCAAAAATATGCCCATGAGTATGGTCTAGCATCTAGGAGTAAAAGCTGCCTTACTAGTAGCGCAGATCTAGGGAGTATCAGAAA
The DNA here is from genome assembly GCF_018139145.2 of Gymnogyps californianus. Lineage (NCBI taxonomy): Eukaryota > Metazoa > Chordata > Aves > Accipitriformes > Cathartidae > Gymnogyps > Gymnogyps californianus. The sequence continues at coordinate 56,287,407 of NC_059473.1, forward strand.
ATGGGTCTGAGTGATGTTATGGCACTGCCTGGATTAGGTCCTGCTTGATTTAATATTATATATTCCTTCTCAGGCTGCAACACTAGAAGTCACTGGATTTTTGATAAGTACCTGTTTTTAAGCATTTTTGGAGTTTTCCTGATGTAAGTCTTCAGCTCTTGAGCCAAAGAGCGTGTTGCTGAAGTCCAGAGATGTACAGCAGCTTTGCTTTCTCCTGCAGCCTGTGTTTAGGCATTGGAAAGCAAAGTTTCCTGGTTGGTAGAATCCTTCTTCTTTTCTTCTTTTTTTGGTATTGATATTTAATCAAATTTTCAGTGTCTTGTGTGCCTGCCTCTTGGTAAAGGTGTACCTATGCACAGCGCTGCTTTTTCAGCAATTTTGCTTATCTTTGGTGATATCCATATATGCACAGTCCTGCCCTGTAAAGGGATTACTAAGAACTTCTATAGTATATATGTTTCTTGCAGGGCAGGATAAAAATTGATTCTTGTTTTACAAGGCAGTGTGGCTTTTACCCAATTTTTTAGCATTACCATGTTAACATTACTATTAACATTACTCATTTTAATGTGTAATTTTAACATTGCCGCATTAATGGCTGACTTATTATTTATTATTGTTCAGCCTGTAGTCTGTTTTTAAAGCTAAGTGTGCGTCTGTTTTCAAAGGAAACCCTGGGTGGCTAGATGAAAATGTCCCGCTAATTAGCATTTAGTTTCTAAAGTTTGGTCATGGAAAACATTAGTTTAATCAATATGTGAAGATATTTTTGCTCATTTTTTCCTTTCCTTGACAGTTTTCTCTCATTTCCAATTCATATAACTATTTTTTTAGCCTCTGAGGTTAGTGTTGTCATAATTTTGTTCCTCTAGAGATCTTTCTTGTGTGATTATGGAGGAGGATATGGTAGTCAGGATATGCAGCTTCTAACAGACATTTCTTCTGATCGATTCGGTGTGATGAAAGACAAATGGGGAGACCGTCAAACCCAGCAAGGAAGGCAGGGCAGTCTGGCAAGACTCTTCTAGTTTTTGGAGAGTTTCAGGAAATAGGACAGAAAAATTGTGCAATACCATTAGAGCAAACCTTGCTCCATAAATCAATCCAAGGAGACTGGCATTTGTTTGTTTTTTTTTTTCTCCTATAAAGTAAGCTAAATGTTTTTGCCATAACTGCAGAGAAGCAATAAAAGGCTAGTGAAGGCAAAGGTTATAAACAAATCATTCAGTGCCAACAGAGGGTCCATAGATGCTGACAAGAAACAAATAAAGTGAATAAGGCCGGTACTCTGTTCTGATAAATTTCATTGATTTCTGCGCTGTGTCATTACGGTTGCAGCCTGCCCTGTTATCTTGTAGCTCCAAACCTTTCATTATGACTTCAGATGATAACAGCTGTTGATACGCTGCAGGAGGTTGCAGTGACTACCATGGGGGTAAAGTACCATTTGCTAAGAAATAATTAGGAAAAAGCCCGTGGCTGGGTAGCTTTGATCTGCCTGTGGTGTTGTCCTTGCAGAGGACGTTATATGCCAATACTGCATCTGTTTCCTGGATGAGTTCATGAAGCTTTTATGAGAGCACACATGCTCTATAAAGCAGTATAACCAGAAGGGTCCCGCTTGCTGAGTGAGTGCAAGCAGTGTGCTGCTGCGCTGTGCCTGGGCTTCATCAGACCACTGTGTCAAGACTGCCCAATGTCCACCTCTTTCACATACACATGGATATCTGAAGCTTTTTGCTGCTGTGACTACCCTACTGTCAGTGCCACATTAGGCAGTTTGTGCCTAGCTCAGGTATCCGCTTACATGTGTAACAGCGATGTAAACATGTCTGTAGCTGTCAGATTTCCACAATCCTCAAGTCAGCAATATTAACAAAAATAGAAAGCTAAAACATGAAAGCAGTCCCCAAATCCTGTGTGATTTCCTAACAGTATGAGGTGAGATGCAAGGTACCTCTGAATCCCAAGTGTTTTAAGCAAATAACAGTCTCCCTTTACTCTAGGTAAGCACAAATCCAACCATTAGTTTCTGGTTTGTTTCTGATCTGATGCTGGGAGGAGAAGGAGGCCTGAAGCGCAGTCTTAAGGAACTTTTAGCAAAAGAGAACACAAGCTGTGGGTGTGTGGTATAACCTGATACTGGCATACGCTATGGGAATGCTGGAAAACTGCCAAGGCACCTGTAGGCTGCTGCTTGGCAGGAGCATTAGAAAGTACTTGGTTCCCTCTTTCTTACTGAGTTGGTAAAAGACTGCAAAGAGTATGCGTATGTGGAGGAAAACTGGGTTAAGAGGACAAAAGGAGCACAAACCAGGTCATGCTTATAACACTGTCTACAATACTGGAAATAACTGTGGACTGTTTGTTTTTTTGAAGAAACCCAAGCTCCAGCTATGCTGAGATGAATGAATTTGAAAGGAACTCCTCTTTATTCAATAAATACACTGTATGGAGTTACTTGTTGTAAGATTTCTGTTCCTCTGCAACCCACCCTGTCATGCCAGCTTGGGGTGCTGCAGGTTGCTGCAGTGCTAAAAATGTTTTCAGAGGATCACAGTTCCACTGGAGCTTTTCTGTTCTTTGCTTTTATATGCAGATTTGTATTAGTGGGCAGAAAAGGTTATTTATTTACTGCCATCGCTGGAGTAGCCGTGAATCTATCATCTACTTCTGCCTTTGACCTAGCGTATTGCTTGCTGCAGTTCTGTCTGCCTCACCATCCTGAACCTTTTACTCTTCTGCAGCTCCTGAGTATAAATAAAAAGCCAAGGACAAATTCAGGGAGTCCCAGGGATGCGGTTTCAATGACTTACTGCACAAATATATTTCAAGGACAGGCGTGGACTATGAGGCTACTGTAAGCTAGGAGAGAAGTCAGAGTCAGATGCCATCACAGAAGAGATGAGATGGCTCTCCAGGGACCTGCCTCTTTGCCTGCCCACTGCCACTTGTTGCTCTTCTTAAAGACACTGAGGTTGCCTTGGAATAGGCTTGCTTGCTTTCTCTTGGCAAAAAATACTGAGTTTTGGGGGTGATGAGGGGTACCTTTAACTGGAGGTGATGAAAGAGTGTGGATTATTGAGCATTAGGATAGGAGGAGGGGACAGGAAAGCCTACTGGTACCTAAACCTGAATCTTGGTTACACGCATGACTCTGCTGACACTATTTCAGTTGGAAAGAAGGATATGGGGATGGAGGCTCAAGCGCTGCAATTCTTAACCTTCCTTATGAGGGCATTTAAAATCCAAAAGTCAGATCCATGGTTGATCCAAATCCTTTGTCTTCATGAGATTTACACAGAGAATAAATCTTTGCCAATGTATGTGTTCTGTAATACTTTTTTCTTTACGACTCTAGAACACAGTTATATCATAGAAGTTTTCATGGTCTCGTTGACATTTTGCAGGGCTCCTTCCTTGCAGCACCGTGGAATGCTGTGTTGCTTTTGGGAGGTTGCCACACCACGTTGTCTAGCCCCAGGCTAAGGGATTTTATTTATTTTTATTTCGCATTGTTTCAGCTGTTTTCACTTTTACTTTATTTCCATCCTCCAGCAGAATTTCTTCATGAATGTGGCAGCACGTTGGGTTTCTTGGTTTATGAGTTGTAGTTAGTTAATAGCCTGCTGGATTTGTTTGCCCTTATCTGAGAAATTTTAATACTGTAGCAGCAACAGAATGAAAGGTGACACTTCAGAAGCTGAGCTCTTACCAAAGTGAGGGAAGAGATGGGGAAGTTGTTCTCCCAGAACACTGCTGATCTGAGCTTTTTCTAGCTGTCGTGTTCCTATTCAATTAAAGTCCCTGGATGAGACGCTACCACTCTTGTAAATGCAAAAGTAAATCTTTGCTAGAGTATATAGCAATGTAATTTGCAATGTAACTGTATGTGTGGTTAAATTGCATGCACGTATATACATTGAGGTCTGTCCTCTACAATCTCTGCATTGTTTTCTTAACTATGATTTAAAAAAAAAAATTTTTTTTTGCAATGGTTGCTTTTCTGAGCCTGTGTTGCTTGTATGCTTTCTGCTCTTCATTATATAGGTTTTATGTTACTAAGACTGCATTAAATGACATTCTTCATCTCTTATTTTTACATTTTTTTTTCCTTGAGCCAGTTAAATGATCAATTAAACTGTCATTGTGAATGAAATCCGAAGACATTTGTATATCAGTAGCAAGAGAAATGTTGGCTGTCCTATCTAAGGGCTATAACTTAGCATTCAGTCTTTTGTTATTTTCTTGGTTTCAATGAACAGGTAAGTACTGTTACCTTTCATAATAGAGTGACTGTTCACAGAGGGGCTACTGAAGGCTTTCCTGTAATAACAGGGTGAAAGTGATATGAAGAGACTCATCTTGTACAATAAAACATAGCTCCATTTACTGATCCAGAAAAGGAGGAAATGTCTGAAGGCCTCCTCCTCATTTCTCTTGTAGGATTACCTCGACTGTATCACTGACCAGACTAAGCTCTCCCTGGGCACAGAAGAGCGATCGGCCCTGTTTGGAAACATACGGGATATCTACCATTTCAACAGGTAAATTCATATTTAACTAAATGAAAACAGTTCAATAGCCTGCATTAATGGGGTGGGAGCAAGCCAAGGAAATACTCTTTTATCAGTTTAATACAGCCAAGATACATAAATTGAGAAATGGTCTGTCTTTGATTCTCAGCAGGGTTGGTTTGCTGAGATCAGATTTTTTTTTTTAGCTATTTATTTTATGAATCAAGTGTGGTCTCCATTTACTTTTTTTGTTTTCATGCTGGGTATTTCCATGAATTTAAGCCTAACCTGCTCTGTGCCCTAACGGAGCCTAGTGCAAGACCAGTGTGAATGAAATTCTTGCCTTACTGAAGAGACATCGTTTCATTCCTACTATATTGGGTTCTTTTGTGTACCGATATACATCACCTAGATCTGGCTTTTGTAGTGTTTTATACTACTAGGGACTCCCGGAATTAATTTCTCAAAACTGTGTTCAAATACCTTTCCGTTTATTGAAAGCTTCTGTTCAGTATCTTTACAGCCTTCTCTAAAACTCCGCAGATGGGATTCTAGTGTATATTGGGAGCCTGAAGTAAAATTTCTTGCTTGTATAGCTAGTGCCACATTGTGTGGGACCTGTAGTATCTGCAGTTTTAAGAGCATGCTACTGCTACTTTTGTCTGAATCCTCTGTTACTGTAAAAATAAATAACTTGTTCAGCATTTAAGGAAAACCTGAATATTCAATCGATGCAAGAAATATCTTGGTATAAACTTCCCATGTCTTTTATATCCCATTACTCCTGTAAAAGCTCTCTTAGCTTTGCTATAGTTGACAAAACATTTCCCAAACTACTGTGTTCTTTGAAGAAGAACAGATAATTTAATTGAATCAAAAGAGGATTCTGAAGTGGAGGACAAGTGTCAAAGAGCATCTTCAGTGTTTTTCCATCATCATGGGAAGCTACTTTAAAGTGCTTCAGCTGCTGGGATCGCGGTTCCGTATCAAAGGGAAGAGTGGGGATGGATCTATTCAGAACTTATGGACAAAGATGAAACCTAAAATCTTTTCCTGAAACTTAAAACAGCTACTGCAGAGTAATGGAAATGCACTTAACTAGAAAGCTACTGCGTCCTGCTTCAGCTACAACTGACTTGACTGAATGTCTAACATGATGGAAAATACACAGTGGTAGCCTGATCATGTGTTTTAGAGCCATGAGACAATGATTGTGAGCTTACAGCTTCCCAGCGGTCACAGGATGGAAAAAACCCAGTCCTGGCCATTATATTTTCTGATCCTTCAAAAGCTAGAGAAATGGCAGACTTAGTAGCGAGGACACATTTATATGTGTCCATACACATCATTACAAGTATTATGTAATAAAAATACCTTCAGGTATGATCAGTCATTATACAGCATAATTGAGTTGCAAAAAAAGATTTGCAGGGGTTAAAAAGAAAACAGAAAAGAAAAAAAGCAGGTTTGGGCAATTTTAGAGATAGGTATGTTACAATGGTTAAAACTCCCTGGAAAGTTGTCCAAAGCCTCTAGTAAATTACTAATGTATTTCAGGCCTTCTAATTTAAAATTCTACATGGAAATTGTGAGCTTTTAAGACTGAACAGTCATTGTAGATCTCAATATAGCTTCAAGGATTAAGTTCCCTCCTGTGTGAAACTTGGCACGTAGCTTCTGGGTCCTAAACATGCTATAGAGCCCTTTTATTTATTTTTACCTTTGAAAAAGGTCCATTTGGCAGTTCTGTGTTAGTAGTTTCAGATGCTTTTTGTGAGCGTGATTTTTATAGTTTCAGAATTACCTTGTTTTTCTCAACTTTTGACCATTAATCAATGATCAAAGGTTTTAGTCTTGGGTTTTTTGGACTTTGTATAGATCTGAGAAATTTCATTTCAGTAAATGGGAATTTCTCTCAGCTAAACTACTTACGATTTTTAGGTGTTGCGTTGAATGGCAGAAATGATGGTCAGGATGGTAACTGCTAGTCCTGTGACTATGATCTCTTTTTGGAAAGCTATTTCTTAAAGCAGAATCACTGACTATATACTGGTCCACTGGTCCTGCTCTGTCTCTTGGGAAAAGCTCCGTCACTATTAATTTATTTATTCGGAAGGGGGAAGTGTTCTTTAAGTCAGCATTTGCTGCCTTTCTTCCTTGGGCTCTCCTGTTGAGATTCTTTCCAGTGTCAGTTCAGGATAAATTCTCCACCCGATACTATGACTTGATACTGAAATGGGAACTCTGCAGAGGAATGTGCTCAAGTTTAGTACTTCTACCAACACTCAGATGATCTTAGGAGAGACCAAGCTGAAATCACATCATCCTGCATGGTCCTTGTGCATTGGCAGCTACTGAAGCACACAAATACAGTGCAGGGCCATTTTCTGTAACTGCCGTATTCAGCAGTTCTTGTTCTCCGAGCTTCATGGTGGTAAGGGCTGGCTTGTTGTCGGGAAGAGCCTTCATAAAACGTGTAAGAGCTCGCCTTTAATGGAAAAGGGTTTTTTTCTGAGAGGAAAGAAATTAGTCTTGGCCACAGGATTTTTGTGACAGTGAAGTTATATCAAGGCTAAATTTCTCGTGATTGTTTTTTCTTTTTATTGAAAGACTGAACTTTTCAGATTAGTTTTCCAGAATTTTATACGGTGAAAGTATTCTGCCATGAAGACCAGATTGTGCCTGCTATGTCCATTTTTGTTTTGTATGCTGTGCTCTGTCAGGCATTGAGAGAATAAAGTTTTTCGGAGATGCTGTTACTTTAGCATTTATGGCTAGACTGCGCAGTACTTAGTCATTAACTGTTTCTTTTTGTCATGGGTTCAGGACAAACCATGCTGTTTTCTTCCTGTGTCTTTCCATTCCTTCCATTCCACCAAAATTGCCTGTCTGATATCCCTGTCATTACCATCTCTTGCTTGCTCCAATTCAGATCAAAACAGAGGAGAAAAATACTTGTATCTTGTTTTAAAATGGTGTGGTGATGATATAAAATGAATGAAGTGCCTCGCCTGAATTGTGTGTGCAAATATGGTGATTATTTGCAGACCTATAAATGTGTTTATCTCCCTCCTCTTGACTTCCTGTAGTCAACAGTTTGATACTAACCTGCACTTTGCCCTATTGAAAGTCTTCACCCACAGGGGGAAGATAAGTGTATTGTCTTGAAAATAATTCGCACTCCAAAAAATCAAAGCATCCTAAAAGACATTGTAATGAGACTTTTATTAATTTGACTTAAAAAGATAAGTAATGCACTGCATGAAAAATTGTCAGTCTCTTTATGCTTGCCTCTCTCATCCCAAAGGAGTTAGTATTAGCTATTGATGATGATCATACCGATTTGTTTTTTCCAGCCCATAATAACCCAAGCTGTATAACTCAGTACGTGGTCTTAAATGGCACTGGCACTTGCGGCATGCTTCAGTCTGAGTCTTGGTAGTGATTCAGCTGCAAGAGCATGGAGTTCCTCTGACGGTGCTCCCTCGTGCTCCCTTCCTGCCTGGGTGGTTGGCACAGGCGAGTCGCAGAGGCTGAGAGCTGTGGCACCAGCTGTGAGCGGCGTAAAACCTCTGGATATTCAGTTGAAGGGAACTAATGCTTTTCTCTGTTGTTTCTTCTGCCTCCTGCCAGGTACTTAGATGTAGCCTATAATAATAGCTCTGCTTTTTCACGTCAGCTTGGTATTATAGGGATTTATTTAAGTTTTTCAGGATTCCTGGGCATGACAGATTTGTTATTTTTACAGTGGCAGGCTGCTCTTACCAGTCCCATTCTTACCAGCCAGGTGAGACAGAAGAGAGTGCAGTATAGGTAACAAAAATCTTTCAAAGCACAGCCCTTACACTATATTCATTGCATGAATATATAAAATCTTTAAGTGTTGCATTACTGTATCCTGTAGGAGAAATAATGTGGTATTATAGGAGACCAGTAGGAATAAAATGGCAATCAAGGTGCTACGTACTCTAAGTCATCAGAAGAATGTCGGCCTGCTGGACAGCAGGAATCCTCTGAGCCTCTTCAGTGCTTTTGATGTTATTTCCAAAACTCGTGTGGAACACAGTCAGTCATTATAACTAATGGTTATGGTCACCATTGCTACAGCTAGCTTCTTTTGCTGATGTAAAGGAGCTTCATGAGTGTGGGGTATCAAGCAAGGGTCATATTTATATTCCCATTTTGATGAAGGGAGAAATTGAGGTGTGGAGGTTAAATTGTTGCTGTACAGAGTGGCTTAGTGACCACTGAACCTAAGGTCTTTGTCTGTCTTTGTTCCTTGTGACTGATTGCCGATTTCTCCCCTTCCTTCCTCCAGTAATTAGAGAAGCAAAGAACAAGTCAGGAAACTTTTCTTACTTACAGAGGGAAATTGTGTCTGCTTAGAGGGGAAAAGGGTAGTTCCCTAGATACAGGCTTAGCAACTCTTACGCAAAACTCATTCAGGGAACCAGCTGTGAACTGGGAGAAAAGTAGCCCTAAACAGAAATCATCTGATGAGAAGGAGGGGAGTGAAGTTCTATCAGAGAACAATTTGGCAGAAAACTCAGCTGCTTCTCTCGTTTTTCTGAGTACATCTTTCAGTAAGACTAAAGACTATTTGGATCAAGGAGAGACCTTTGAGGTTTTCTTCTTCTGCTTGAACTCTTTCTTTCACCAAATTGGCTTTTGAGAACTGAGTTTCATACAACGGTGAACAGGCTCCGTTATTGCTTTGCTCCTGTTACAATGAATTCATTTCCTGCTTGGCATGTCAAAATTATAAAATCCTCTCAGTAAGGTTTTATTTTTATGCATGTAGAATTTATATATTCCCTTCCAGAAAAATTTTTCCAGGCTAACCATTTTTCTTCAGTGAAGAGACCCACTAAAGGTAGACAAATTTTCCTGAGTGAGCTTATTACCATTCTTCTTGTATGTGTAATACATCCCTGGTTCTCATCTGTGTTTTTCAGACCAGCTCCTCATCTCCCACAGTCAAGTAAAGCTCCTAGAACATACAAAGTCTTTATAGGACAGGGCATGTGGTTCAGTATCTTCTAAATTTTGTTAGTTTTAAATTGTGTTAGTTGATATACAAGCTACACAATGGTCTGACTACACCACTATGAGTATCGTAGAAGAGCTGTCAATCTGAAGGAAGGGGCTCAGCTTTGCTTAGGAGATCAGCAATCCATGGTCATTGTGATGACTTGAATTTTTAAGTATGTGGGAATACCATTTCCTTAGAGTGCTCTTCTGCCTCCAAACAAAAATCCTCAGCAGCTATACATCTAGGGGGAAGAGGGGCATCAAAGCAGTTCTTGTTCCCTTTTTAGGACTCCGTGCATCGTTAAGTGCTGTGGGCATCACTGCCATGAATGATGAAGCACTGTCTGGCTCCAAATATACAGGTGTATCTATTCCAAGGTGTGCCATAATTGTCTTTCCTTTTCCTGTTCTTTGTTTTAGTGAACTTCTGCAAGATTTGGAAAACTGTGAAAATGATCCTGTGGCTATAGCAGACTGTTTTGTTTCCAAGGTAAGAGGGTACTGCAGAATTCCGCAGCACAACACCAGTTGCAGAGTGATATGGGGGAATAAGATTAATTTATTAGTTTTTGAGACCTAATTTTGACAGCTTGTGTGACTTCCAACAAGAAAAGTTAGCAAATCTATGGCAAGGGAAGGAATTTCTCTTAGTAGGCGATAGGGATATGGCTCTGATTTGCATTTTAAAAAGTCAAGAAAATGGTGTTATTTTCTTTAATAAGTATATCTGAACTGGTGGAACTATTGATCTAGGGTTCATTTTTAGATCTTTTTTTGTGGTGTATTACAGGAATTAATTTTTTTCCTCCTTTTTTAATATAGGTGATCAAGTGATACTCCAGTTATGCCTTGTCAGCTTAAAAACAACTAGAGAATGCAACTTGGCTGCATTTTTAGAAACAACAATAACCTTAACATACTTGTGGCCATGTTGTTTTCTGAGATGCATTTTTTCCCTGAATCCAGCAGCCATACCTTTAATTTTCTTTTTAGAGGGGATGGCCCAAAGTCTAGCCTCAGGATTCAAATCTCATTCTCTCTGAAATACTTTAAATTTTCTGAACATTGGTCTGACATCTTCATTCTATTGGGCAATTCTGAAGGCAAAAAGTATGGAGAAGGAAAAGTTGTCAGGTGCAGGAGAAATACAGGGAACCAAAGTAGATGTCTTTCATTTTAGGAAACCCAGAGAGCCAATCAGGGAGACGGGGAACGGCTATAATGGGTAGGACAACAAGAGATGAAGTAATTGGGGCTACAGGTGACTGCAGTCCACTGCAGACTTCACTGGAGAAACCCACGTTTGCCTTGAATCTGTAGAGCCCAAATGCATTAAGAAGTGATGCTGTCTCCATGGTATTTCTGGGGGAAGAGGAATGGAAGAGGGGCATGTAGTTGTTTAAATTCGGATAATCTCTCTATAGCTGTGTGTGCGTGTCTCCATTTAAAAAAACAAACAAACAAACAAAACAACAACCAAACAAAAAACCAAAACCACAACCACAATACTGTCATGTTTTAGGCTTTGTCGTGAAATCAGTATTGCCCACACCAGGCATTCAGTATGATAGGTCTAACACAAGGATTTAGGATTAACTGGACCACTCTGTTTTGTTTGGCACTGTTGTGACAGAAGGGATTGTATTGGAAAGGGAAGTGATGATACCAGCTTCGTGCTGCCTTTTCACTGGATCACTTGCTTGAGTTGAGTTTGAGAAAGCTGTTATTTATCTAGTAATTGATCTTTTGTAAGCACTGAGAGATCTTAGTGTTGGCACCGCTACTACAAAAGTAGGATGTGTTCTTGCCCGGTTGCAATGGGGTTTATGGCATGTTGTTATCACTCCAAATAGCCTATACTGAATTGAAGGAGAGAACGGGATAAGGGCAAGCGCAAAGTCCTGCTTCTGGAATGGAATAACCCCATGTGCATGCTGGGTCCGGCTGACTAGGAAACAGCTTAGCAGAAAAGGATCTGGGGTCCTGGCGGACAAGAAGTTGAGCATAAGCCAGCAGAGTGCCCATGCAGTGAAGGCCAATTGTGAGACCTTCAGGATATTTACAGATAGCACAGTTTGGAGCTGGTAAATCTTTCTGCTGTATTGCTTGCTTATAGCTGGGACCGCTGGGACTACTCCTGGCTGGGACATGAAACAGAGGTGGGGCAAGTGATAATAGCAAGTCCAGGAAAAAGTTGCGCACTCATTCATATTGGCCAGCTGAAAGGAGTTTTCTGGTAGACTTGCTGGCCATTAGTTCCAAAATCCATCTGCATATCATTGCTTGTGCTTTTTGTTCCCTTGTCAAATGCTTTTAGCATTTGTATTATTGGCAGGCAACTGCCTGATGGCTCAGAAATTGCTAGAGGTTGCAGTCCTAACAAGCATTTTTTAGCTTCATCCAGACAAGTGCAAACACTTAAAAGCAAAACCAAACAATACCAAAATACCCCACAGTTCTGGTTTGGGCCATGAAGATGTCATTACAGCAGCTGCTGCTGACTGCCTTAACAGACTCTGGTTGTCCATTCTTGGTTGCTTGTATCTTCCCAGCATTGAGTAGTGGAAATAAAACTGCCTTTTTTGGCAGTATGCAGTCCTTCAAGTCTTACGGGACTTTGGCCATTTATTGTTTGATTGCTTTGAGTGTGCTAGATCTTCACTGTGACTTAAGCACGGGGATAATATCATGCTGAAGTCATAGCTCACAGCCTTAGCTAATGGATGTAGCTCTGCTGGAGCTTCTTTAATGCTTCCAGTGGAACTGTGCTTAGGTTACACGAGCTCTGGCTCTAGTGCCGTTTTTTTCACCCCACTGGTTCAGCTGTGAATATCGTAGTTGTTGGGGATTTAAAAGTATAATCAAGTTTTCACTGTAGGTACTGTGTTTATTTTTTGCATTTCATGAAGCTCAGTAATTGAATAAAGTAATAGCCGTTTCTTTCTTCAGGATTCATGGGAAATGACACAAGTTGCTTTGCATGTATAACAGAACAGTTATGGTTAAAGTAACTCTGGAGCTTGTTGGAATTAAAATGTTTGATATTTGTGAAAACATCTAGGGAGCTTCATTTTGTAAGGTCTAGTTTTGGACCATATTTGATGGACTGTTTCTTTGAACTTGACTTCGTTATTTAGTTTTGCTCAATAAAATTTGCTGTATATCATTTTATACTTCCCTCACACAATCATGTATCACTGTGTTTCCTGTGTATAACTTTCATGCTTGAGTAGTAAACAGCCTTGCAACTTTTAAGGGAGCTAGAGTAAGGATTATCAAATCACATTAGCGTACTTTGAACAAAAACTCATAATTGTGGATTTGAGTCTTTATCTTAACCTTTGTTGTGCTGAGTGCCCAAAGTAAATAGCTCCTAAAATGGCAGCTTTTATTTGTTAACAGACTTCAGCAAGGTGTCTTTAGTGTAAACTAGCCAGTAACATAAAACTCACTAACAGATAAAATAACCATGCAAAGCTGTGACTTTCTATAAATAGAAATATTTAATAATGACTTGCAACATTGTATTAAATCACTCTGCTTCCAGATATTGTAATTCATTAATAACTCACAGGCAAATAGACACAAATGCAGAAAAGCACACTTTTTTAAAACCTGTTGTCTGGTCATGACCTTTCTGCCCCGAGATGCAGATGGTATGGATGGGTATTTGTTTAAGCAGTGTGGGGTGGCTGCTGCACGGAAATAACGTGCTACTGAGGGTAGTGGTGTACTAGTTTAGTTTCTACCAGCTCTGGTCGTGCCTTTTTGTCTAGAGGAACTGTATTAACTCTAGTATGTTAAATGTCTCGGAGACATTTTGCTTCTAACTGTAATCGGAGGCTGATAAAAGGGTTCCAGTGCAAGCTTAGCTATAGCTTAATTATTCACATAAAAGATTGTTTATAAGTTTTCTTGCCAACTCAGTCTTTCATTTTCATAGTAATGATGCCAATGTTAATTAGAAGATTGACTTCAGTATTCCACACATTTATATTTAAGTGAGTTGTTGTAAAGGAGAGCTTAATTTTGGCACGTTGCTCTTCTCACTCAGCACCCCAGAAATTCAGAACATATGTTTTCTGAAAGACACACCAACAGCTTAACCAAGGGGAAAGGGAGAATTACTCCAATCTAGCATCTCATTAATGAAGAAGAGATCCAGGCAATTGGCTTCAGCTTACACTCTGACTCAGCTCATTTTCTCAGTCTCCATTTTCTTTTAAAGTGCCTTTTATGGCTGTAAAAAAGCACAGTGCACCAAGAATTGAGAGAAGATCAGGGATGTAGTCACGTGCTCAGCACTTCATGTGGAGGAGACGCGCAGTGAATTATTTCAGCAGCAGGGGACAAGCTAAGTATAGCGGGGATCTGCTTGCGCTTGGCTTTGCTCTTCAGGGTGAGTTGTAGTCAGTGTGGATGAACTCTTGGCTTGGGACTCAGTTGTTGCACCCTCTACCACACCAGCTTTGGGCCCCCAGATTAAAAAAGATCTCTGGAGTGATTCCAGTCTCCCTGCAGAGATCATTTTTAATCTGGTTTGAAGACAGTTGAGGTGAACGAAACAACTTTCAAGCTGAGTAAGTTTAAGACTGTCTAAAGAAATACTGATGAGTATAGCTGGTGTTTCACTTGCTGTGTGAAAGTATTGATAGAAGTATATTTAATCCATCCTAGTCCTGTTTTTTCTGTTGCTTCTGAAATAGTTCACAGCATTGGCTTTAGCCTGCACAGCTTGTGCCCTGATATGCTCCCAGTAACACAGTGCTCGCTCTGGGGAGTCTGCTGTGAAGTAGAGAAGACCAGCTGGGCGTGTGAACTAAAGGTCCCTTCTTTGGCCATGCAGAGGTGCTGGGTAACCAGGCAGGCAGTGGGAGAACGGCCGTCCTGAGTAGTGCAGCTTCCTTACTCAGGCTTAGGAAGAGCCTCTCTTGGAAGTGGCTCTCTTGGCTGCTCTCCCAACGTGTTCACGGGAATTCTGCTGGTGCCTCGGCAAGGTGTATGATGTTGATTCATACCAGCTTCGTAAGTTTGAATGCGTATCAACAATCTCATTCTGGAGGCAAAATATATGTAACTGACTTTCTACTGGCAGTATGCTCGCATAGCTTGGTAAAAGTAAATGCTCTGTGATGGTTTTGTTTGATGAAATGAGCTGTGGCACTATGAAACACATACACACGTAAGTGCAGTATGAAATTTGGAGTCTTGTCTGTTCATAAAGCAGGGATGATTGTGAAACCATTCTTAAAGTTTTTAGAGGTGTTGAGGGCATAAGGAACTATTTTTTTTTTTTTAATACAAGTTGTTCCAGTTAATGGCTAGACTAACATTCTCTTAAAACCAAAAAACCCATTGAAAATAGTTTTGACCTTATGTTAAAAAAAAAAAAAAAACAAACAAAAACCCCAACAAACCACACCCCACACCCCTGTGCAAAAAAAGCAAAACAAAACCCAAAGTGGAAGAGTGTGAAAAGGCTCCTGGGGATTTCAGACTTGCTTTTGATTTTGTGGGGCATGTGCACTCAGTCCACTCTGAAACTCTGAAATGTTTGGCCTTGTGTGTTTTACAGATAATGCTTTCATTTGTTAAAGTTTCACAACAGATACTCCTTTCTTTTTTGTTTGAAAAGCAGAACAATCATGTGACTATATTAATGACAAGAATATATATATTTTTTTTTTTTTAAATTGGCACAAAATGTTCTGCACTTTGCTTATGAAGTAGTTCTATAAATTGCCTTGTTCAGTGATTGTAGCCATGGGAATATATTCCAATTTATACCAAAAAGCCCCTGAACGAAAACCTTGTATTAATATATGCATAGATAAAATAAATCCCCTTTTTTTCATCATACTGAATTTCATCCTAATGCTCTCTCTTAAGCACCTTCACTTATTACGAGTGCTAGCTAGTTTGGTAGTGATTGCTGTAGAAAATCAGAGTGTAATGTGTGCAGTGCTCTGAGGTTTGTTAATTCTTTGTTTGAGCAGAGAGAGTTTGGAGCTGTGGCCGGGGGTCCCAAGCGTGGACATGAACAGGCTATGACACAAGCTCGCTGTCTCTGGGTGTGGACATGGGGCATAGATACACCGCTGTAAAAAACAGCTGTGACAGCAAAATTAGTCTGAGCGTGAAAGACCAAACTAAATAGTTTAACTGTATTTGTATCAAGACTACATTTAGTTGATTGGTTTCTAAGATAAGAGCAGTTTAATACGTTTACAGGACACTAGTGAGTAAACGGGGATTACAGTCCCCTTGGGAAACATTTATTAGAGGTTTGTTCAAGTTATTTTTTTCAGAACGGTTAATGTTGAAATCCAGTAAGAAACTGAATTGCAGTGACTTGTACTCCTGTGGAGTAGCACCTTACTATGTACAGGGTGCTTATGAATCACTGCTCAGTGGAGAAATGAATGGCACAACCTGCTTTACCCCCGCAAGACGGGGAAGAGAGCAGTGCTGTTGGAAATGGGGAAGGGTACTGCCTGAGCTGGCGCTTTCTGATGAATGGTTAAAAAAATAAAAACAACAACGAGACACAAAAGCCACAGCCTGCGTCAGCCCTCTCCCCAAGTGGTGTTGCTCCTTGGAGCACTGTTGCCTTCTGTGAAGGCAGATTCTTGGTCTTGCCACTTGACTACCCCTGGGAGACTACCCCTCGCGGAGCACAGCTATTGTGCTGCAGAATGCCAGAGTCTGTTCTGAAGATGCTTTGAGTGGAAACTGGGGTCTTGTTTACTACTGTAGGATTGCTTTTTATCCGTCTAGGGCTCAGGAAAGAAAAAGTAATTGATTTTAGGAGTACTTTGCAGTTCTGCAGTGCTTTCTTAGTCTTTAGGAATCCAGCAAGCTGCAGAAATTGCGTATTATTTGGGATAGAAGTTGATAGGCAGATGTGAACTTAAAGCACATGAGAACGTTTCTGGAAACCTGTTCTTGCAAAGAATTAAATGATGATGATTAAGAAAAAAATCTTAGGCCAAGGAGGAAAGCAATGAAACGCAAGCTTTTGCTCTGAGAAACTTGCCAGCATTAAGTGTGGGCAATTTCACTGTGACAGGCGAGTGTGAAAACCCACCTAAATCTAGTTTCAACTTGTTTGGGTAATAACTTTCGGCTTTCACAGAGTCATAATTTACTTAAAAAAAAAAAATCACCTTTGTGGCTTCTACTTTTCACGCTTATACTGTGCTCAAATGTGAAAGTATTTGTAGTTGTTTGAAAATCGCACACCGAACATAACCTGCAAAACTTCTCCCAGTACACAGGTATGTGCTTTATCGCACACAAAGCAAGGTACGTGCGAGTCAGTTGTTTGAAGGGGATGTGTGTGGTGGTGTTTTTTGTAGTTTTGTTCTTAAGATGCATAGATTGTCATAAAGGACCTTGGAGGCTCTGTTGCAAAGCTGCTTGCTTTATCTCTGTGTAGGTTTCCTTGGTTTTTCCTTTAAGTAAAGGAAAAAATCTCCAAAAAGAAAAAATGAAATTCAATGAATAGGTCTCTTGGTAGTGTTAGGACTATTCATTGCTCAGGAGCTGGAGGAAGCGTTGTCTTGATATCATAACCTTTCTCTTGCACGTGTGTTAGCTGCTAGTTTGACAAAATCTGAATATATGTAAACCTTTCCTCCCCACGCAGAGTGAAGATTTCCACATATATACGCAGTACTGCACCAACTACCCAAGGTAGGAATACTGGGTTCTCTTCTTTCATTTGTCCCTTTGCCTGTTTATGTAATGCAAGTTACAGTCTATACAAAAATATTCGTGCCATTTCTCTCCTCCAAATTGGAGGGAGGATCAAGGAGTTTACCTTTTTTCCTTAACTTAAAATAAATTTAAAAAGAAATGTTCATCTGAAGTTTTATTTTGACTCTTCTTGTCTTCCATTGCTATTATCGTCCTTTAGAAAATGATGGTCTTATTCTGCATTGCTGCAAATATGTGATTCCCAGTAAGAGAGAATGGTTGCATGTCAAAGGAAAATATAACTGAATTCACAACATAACTTAAAAAACAAAACCAACCAAAAAAGAAAACAAACAACAAAAAACCAGCAGTGATTGGATTAGGAACCTGCTGCCCCCTTTTACAAGGGAAGAAGGAAACAATTCTTGACTTTACCTACAGACTTACGGAGATAATGTGTCTTAAACCTATGTATTGATGTCTCCAGGTCAGTGGCTGTGTTGACAGAGTGCATGAGGAACAAGGCGCTGGCCAAGTTCTTCAGAGAGCGGCAAGAAGCGCTGCAGCATTCTCTGCCCCTGGGCTCCTATCTCTTGAAACCTGTACAGCGCATCCTCAAATACCACCTGCTTTTGCACGTAAGCCCCTGTTAGAAATGTATTTTGTTTAGGGCTGCTGCACGTTGAAGTTCCTGCCTCTGGTACAAGGCTTGATGGTTAGAAAGGTTCTGGGTTTCTTTTGATGCTCTTTCTTTTGGGGGTGTTTGATTGCTACATATGGACACTCTTTCTGTCTTTGTCATTTCACAGCATATGCATATATTTGTAGTGGGGAATTTATGGTAATTGTTTTAGACACATTGAATTGGTCTGTGCATCCAAATAATTAGCTTTTTTTTAAAAACTGGTCTGTAATTCTGTAGTTGTTTGGAAGATTATTGTAATGATGAAACACTTTCGTACACAAATTTATTATTTCAATGAAAACCAGCATTTTTCCACATGTTGCAATGCTGGGGGTGGTTGAAAGAAGGACTAAGTACATGTAAACACCCCGATTGGTAAGAATTTTGTAGAGAGGAATGACTGAGGAAGTGGGAACTCTTTCCATATTCGGTGAATTGAGTTAAGCAAGTTTCGGAAATTCCTGCTTTATTGTTAACGTTTTCCACATATGTTTCCTATTAGAGAGTCATGTTCTAGTGAAGTGTAAAGACACTGATCCTTATTTAAAATGTCTGGTGCTTTTCTGCTCTCCAACTGTAAAGTAATGCCTAGTGTAATTCCATCAGGGTTTTGTAAGTGTGTAGATACGTTCTGCGTTTTAAGAAAGCCATTAAACGCTGTCTGAAAAGGTCTCCTGTCAGCGTGCTGCGCTCTCTTTCTGTGCCTCTCTGCTCACATCGGCTGCTGCAAGTATAGTCGCTGCTAAACTGACCGTAAAGGCTTGGCTTTGTTAGTCATCTTGTGTTAATCAAATTGATTACAACGTGCAGTAGTAACAAAGGCAGGAACGTTGCATTTGAGTGATCTCAATGCAAGGACAAAATAGTCCAGATAAAAACATAGTATTGCGTCTGGCTGGGAAAATTCATTTAGAAATAACAGGACTTCTTTTTCCCCCCCGTCTTAGGAAATAGAAAACCACCTTGACAAGGACACTGAGGGCTATGATGTCGTGCTGGATGCCATAGATACAATGCAGAGAGTGGCATGGCATATAAATGACATGAAGAGGAAACATGAACATGCCATCAGGCTCCAAGTGAGTTCCCAGAGAGATTTTATGGGTGTTTGTGAGCTGTTTTTGTCAATATATATGCCATTAACATTTTTTAGTTTATCTTTTCTTTTAATCTTTGTCAGTCATAATTTAGACTCCTGTTGAGTATGCCTGTAGCTGTTTGATCTTACAAACCATGGTCATAGCTGCTGCAGGAAAATCTCAGACATCTCTACCCTACAAGCAGCATCCTGTAAAGCATTTATTTTGCAGTAATATGGAACTTAAGATAACTTTTTTTTCTTCCTTTCCCTCAATTGTACAGCACTGCTGTAGAACCCTAGGGCATGGCTTTGTTCAGAAATCCTGTGGTTTCCGATTTCTCCCCTTTGTGCTGATTAATTTTGTTTTGAGGCATTTCTTGTGCTTTTTCTTGTTTAAGTACTTTCCTCTTGGGCTTTTGAAGACTCATTATCAGTTGCTTTGTGAAAACTATAAACCTAGAAACACGATAGTTAGAAAAAGGTTAACTTACCTTCAAATGAAGAATTTTTGAGGAGAAAACGAAAGCTACACCCTGAGTAACTTTTGGCATCGAGAGCAAGCTTTTTTGTAGACTTTTTACAGATCTTTCATTCTGTTTCAGACTTCCTAGTGAATCATGATTTTACGTTACGTTTTCATCAGCAGTATTTATATTGCTTTGAGAAAACTGGGGGGATTTTTTAGTTTATAAAAGGGAGTAATAGGCTTATGCCATTCCAGAAATCTAAGTCATGTTATTCTTTGTCCCTTTTTTTCTTTATAGCATAAATGCATCTTACTGGCCCTCATTTTTTGTGGTGCTTTTTTTGTTGTTTACATGTAGGGAGAATAGGGTTACATTTGATAACGTCTTGCCTGCAGCAGTGTAACCTTTGCCACACATTGCTGGAAATGCATGCTAATGACTTTTAACAAGTCTGCTATAAATCTGAGTAATGATAACCAGCAATATTTGGCAATAAAGGGGGTTAAATGCTTTTGGAAAAAAGCGTTATTATTTTTAATTTATTGAGCTCAGCTGGCAAATGTATGGGGTTGTGGAAAATGTTTACGTTCATAGTTACCCTTTAAAAAAGTAAAATCTGTTTCTACAGCAATAAGGTTAGGTCTTCTGTGGGCTATCACACTGCCATTCGGTCTGTAATGCTTCAAGTACCGTGACAGCAGATCCTGTGCAGTGTCTCCCTCAACAGTGGCAGATCCCTGTGCTGTACCCTGACTTATTTACAAGTTCCTGGAGAGATCTGATAAAATGCAACTTTTTTCATTTGTTATGTTTAATTTTTTTTTTGGTAACAGTCTTATGTATAGTCCAAAGTGTGCTGCTTTGGGATTTTCTTCCTGTGAATGCTCTAGGCTGCATTGGTGCTTCAAATGTACTGAAATGTTTTCTAGCTGAATGCTGTATTAAAGTGTAATGTCCTAGAGAGACCAGCCTAGGATGAGGAAATCTGTCCCTGCTTTGCTAATGCTGCCAGGTTTAAATGGATGTTTGTAAAGATTTCACTAGTTAAGGTTTAGTCTGCTTTTAGAATTTGCTGTCCCATGCTTTAGTCTTATGTCATTGCCACTGACAGAAAAAACGAGTGACTCAAGGAAACAAGAATAGCCATAGCTAAGTGCTTCAGGCTTGTGAAGATGTTCTTAGATGTTTCTCCAGCCTTTTTTTTCTTAAGTAACAAATAAGGTGAGAAATACCTATGGTATGTATACAAATCATTAAATACATTAAATACAAATAAATCTTCATCTTCAAATGATCAGTTGACCAAGTCACTTCTGGTCCTTTAGTCTTCTGAGAAACATCTCTTCAATCTGAACACCTCACAGAAGTGTCTTCTGTGATGGGCATACAGGACACGGACACGGCATTGTAATCCATTCAGTGGCAGACTGGCAACTTCAGGAGGATACCCAGGGTGAGAGGGAAATGTTAAGAGGGGTTGGTTAGGGACATAGAGGGGAGAGGGGAGCGGGCACGAGAGAGACTGATGACTGAATTACAGACCATTTTCCATCTCTGCAAGTCCAGGGAGATGAGGTTGTGCTCTTTCATTACAGGCTGTCCCAGAGAGCTCAGGGCTCTTTGCTGGGTCCACGCAGAGGCAGTAACCGGTACTCAGGAGGGCATGTTTTAGTCTGGGCTTAGCAATAGGCCTCCAAGCACCTGGCTGCAATGTTGCACATAACCTAGCAACCTCAGTCCTAGTGTATGGTGACTCCCCTGTTGGTTGCTTAACGTTATATAGGAGAGTGGGAATGGCTTCAGCAGATTGACTGAGTCTTCATTTCAGTAAGATCTCTGAAATGAACGTTGGTTGTTGTTCTTTGATCTGTTGCAGGAGATACAGAGTTTGCTCACTAACTGGAAAGGGCCAGACCTCACGAGTTACGGGGAGCTGGTGTTAGAAGGAACATTTCGCATTCAGCGAGCCAAAAATGAGCGCACGTTGTTCCTCTTTGACAAGCTGCTGCTAATTACAAAAAAGAGAGATGAAATGTTTGCATACAAAGCTCACATACTGGTATGTCAGAGAGCAGGTGGTAACGTGCTGTCTCAGGGTCTCCCCAAAACTTCTCCGTGATTTACATCGTTGCCTCTCTTTGTTACAGTGTGGGAACCTGATGCTTGTTGAAGTAATACCAAAGGAACCACTTAGCTTTAGCGTCTTCCATTACAAAAATCCCAAGATGCAACATACTGTCCAGGTATGACAGAAACCTCCCGGCCCACTGGGTAACCTGACTGATGACCATATGCTATTCCTGACCCTGCATAGCACAGTAATGCATTTTCTCATGGTGCTACAATTTTTTTGTCAGGCAAAGTCGCAGCAAGACAAGCGCCTTTGGATTCTTCACTTGAAGAGGTTAATTCTAGAAAATCATCCTGCTAAAATTCCTGCCAAGGTAAAAATTAAAAAAAACAACCACAAAATACCTCCTTGTATGTGTACTAACTTAAAGCAATCTTGTTAGCTGCAAGATGCATGGCAATTTATAGAAAGTTTAGACTCCAGGAGGTTAATTAACATGTTGTTTTCTTATGCCTTTAAAAGTTCGTCAAAATTAATGGCAAAGTTCCACTATAAGCATCTACAGGGTTTGGTACAGGAGTAAAAGAATTTAACTGGGTTAGCAGCATTGCTGTCCATATTAGGATTTGCCCACTAAGACATGAGTAACAGAGATGCAATGTCAGAAAGCTTGACTATAAGAGCATACCTTAGCTTGATACTGCCTGTCTGCACAACACTGAGGTGTGCTAATTGGAGCATGTGTAGACGTTACCAAGCTAATTTTAATCTGTCTTGGTTAGATATCATAGCAGTGAAGCCATTGGCAGCACACACTTCACTTTACAAATACACACACCCATCCTGAACCCTGCATCCTTAGCTGGGACATCTAGGCCCTTTTTGGTGAGATAGCTAAGCAAGCTTTATGCCAGAGAAAATGAGGCAGTGATATCATATTCATAGCTGTAATGTCTTGGAGTAGGGAAACCTGATCCTTTTATTTATGAAATCCTGTCTTAGAGCTCCGGGTGATGTTTCCCAGTGTAACATATTGCACCTCTCAAAGGGTGTTAACCCTAGTTAACTCTTGCTATGACACAGCAGCCACTGACTCATGTGGAAGCAGGATTTTTTTCTGATTTTTCTTCCACTGAGTTTACTGCTTTTTTTCAGTATTAGTTTCACTGATCAGTTTCCTTGACTTTTTTTTCACTGAGTTTTATGCTGTAAGGGCTAAAAAATGTTACCTGTGACTGACATACACAGTGCTGTACTAACTCCCATTTTCAACAGTTCAACAAAAAGAGAATTATGGGAGAAAAAAGCCCTAGCAGTTGCTATTACTAATTCTCCTCTTATCTTTTTGTTGACAGGGTTTATCAAAGGTATAATGTTTATGCTAGTATCCATGCTTACAGTGTAAATACTCAGTGCAGTTTATTAGGTTGTAAAAAAAAAATACTACAGCATGATCTCAGTTTTTGTATGAAGATTTTTCCTTATTTCTTATTGGATTTTTTTATCATCTGTGGAAAAAATGTGTAACCAAAAATATAATGCCATTTTCTGCTCAGAGAAATAATTTCACTTGAGTGAAAAGTCTAACCAAATAAATCTCTGAGGTTGTCTGCACTTTTTTTTTTTTTTTTTTTTTTTTTTTTTTTTTTTTTTTGACAAACCGGTAGTTGCTAGTCATGAGGCTTCTCTCTGCCCAGCTTTTGGAGGATTTAATAGTAGTCCACATGTGACGCCTGGTGGAAAACTACTGAACTGCACCTGTAGAAGGGCAGGCAGGTTACGTAGGATATTTTGTTTTAGTTTATTTTCTTACTTAGTAGCTGATATGCTCGATAAAACATGCAGATTATTTTTCCTATTAAAAAAAAGTGACAAATTTTAAGCAATCATGAGATGCTTTTTATCCTGGTTCAATCTTTCTTAAACCAAATGATGATTTATTTTTTTTAATAGCTGTTCCTCAAGGAAACTCTTAAAGGAAGCAAGGTTGATAGCGTTTTCTGCGCCAACAACTTCAGAGTTGAAAAATAATAAAGGAGTTAAACTATTTGATTTTTAGGGCGGAAACATTCTGTGAATCACACACACACACAAAAGTGATTCCTAGATACTAGGGCCAGTTTTGTGCCAATCCCAGCAGAATACGGAGATGCCTATCAACAGCCCTAAATTCTGGGACTTGCAGAGAGATCTCTGGAGATTTGAGTCTCCGTGGAGGAGACCCAGCATGTGCAGCATGATCTCAGCACAGCGCAGCCCCTGTCTGTGAAGCCAAAGTGGTTTTTGCGGTCAGGTGTGCCATCACTACATCCTCCAGAAATTCCTCGCACCAGTGGGTGCCATAGGTACGCGCTCCTCCCCTTGCGCTGCCAGAAGGGAGGTGGGCACGCAAGGCGGAGCTGCCAGGTGCAGTGAACAACAGTTTTTTGTGTGAAGCCCTGAAGATAAGCTCTGGTAAGGTCCTGCCAGCAAAAATCTTCTTCACATATGTGACGTGTCCAACACACAGAGAAAGACAGAAGATAACGCTGCTAAGCATATTTATTAGTTCAAAAATTAAACTTGCTGTTGTTTACATATAAACTCACTACTATCTGTAATATGCAACATAATTTCTCCTACTTACAGTTAAAATTTTCATTTGTTACTTTTTCTCTTTCAGGCCAAGCAGGCAATTCTAGAAATGGATGCCATACGTAAGTTGGTTCTTTTTCACTTTTGTTTTAAAAAATGAGTAAAACCATCTTCAAAAGTTTGGCTTTAACTGTTGGTTTCATCTGAGGTGGAAGAAGGCCAGGCTTATGCTCCTTGAATTATGACCTTGCTGGAAAACCCAAAATTGGGTGCACATCCTGTGGAGCTCTGTAGGCATTGGGCTGACTGATCTGCAACCAACAAGTTGTCTCATGATGAGCAAGGAAGAGGCAGATTGGACCTTCTGTAAACACTGGCCACTGTCTTTTGCTTACTCCATGCTGACTAAATGTATGATCTTTCCTGTGTTGTAGCATAAACTCCTTCTGGCTAGTATCCACTGAAGGGCTAGCAATACACAAACGCAGCTTGAAGCAGCATGTAGCAGTGTCATGACTTCTTCGTGCTGGCAAACCTGCAGCTGGAGGACAACGAGGCTTGTGCTTATGTCTGAAGAGTTTACCTGCGTGTGTCCCAGGAGCCAGCATTTACAAAGCAGATGCGATGTTGCTGTCTGTGCTCTGAGCGCAGTCCCATCTGCACGGTCCCTGCTGGTGCATCTTCTGCTTTCTGCCTTTGCTGGTGCAAGCTGCGTTAGCTCTTCGTGTTGCCAGTGATCCCTAGCTGTGTAGGGAAATGAGAACAATAGTCCTACGATGTAAGTGCTGAAGAAGTCTTGGAGTAAAGCAGGCTTGTTATTTATTTATGTAGTTGTAGGGAATTGGTCAGGAAGGCTCTGACTGAGAAACGGGCAAACAAACACGATGGTGGATAAATGTCACTGGGTTAGCCATTTGGAGCAAGGCACAACTAAATGGGCAAAGCGTTTCCATGGCTGGGTGGTTAACAGCTACCCTACAGCAGCATATCTTGCTTGTGTTGCTTCAGGCTGTGATGCAGTGCCACTATATCAGTCGTAAAGGGACGATGGCACTGCCTCCGAAGAGAGCTGCCAACGCATGTGAAGTGACACCCTTGTCACTCTCTTATTCCTTGTGTCTCTGCTTGTTCCACAGATCACCCAGGCTTCCACTATAGCCCTGAGGGAGAAATGAAATCATCGTACCAGCCTAAAGAAGGCACTGCTCCTCACAGAACCAGAAGGAAATCAGGTGAATAAACTCCTTTACCACCAAGATGACAAAAGGAAAAACAAGCAGAGTTGTTTAAGGTTAGGTGAGGCTGGGCACATGGAATTGGTCTTTAACCTGCATTCCATGCAGATTTAACATGGCACAGTATCTCTCAGATGGGTGGAGTATCTTATTAACCATGTTGCTTGTGTGACTTATTTTTTTTATCCGCTGTGCATTTAATTTCATGGATTTACATTCCTAATGGTGGATGCATAAAGAACACTTGGTACTGTCTAATGGATAAAAGAATGCATATGGAGGAAAGCCAGTCACATTATTTAAATCTGACATTTCTCCCTGCCTCCCCCCGCCCCAAAATAATTACTGTCTCAGAAGTGGTTCCATCCTGATTATGATAGGCTTGTTATTTCAGAACATGATTACTATCTTTACTTAGTGTAATGGCTGCCTTATGGATAATAGAGATTTGAGAGGTGGTTATGCTGACTTTGGGGTTTTTTTTTTTTTCCCTCCTAGCTCAAACATACATCCATAATTACTGTTAGTTTCCTCTTGAAGCCACTACCAATGTCTGTGTAGTTGGGTGACTTCATATTGCAGTCAGTGTGTTCCCCTCTTCAGCTACTTAAAGACCTTTCCAATTTGGAGTGTGTAACATTGTGTATTGGGAATGACTTAAACAAGGTTCATGAGAGTATTGATGTAGTGATTTCTCATACAGCAGCATTTGTGTCTGACAAACAATCAAGTTTTAATTACTTTTCAGGCATCTTTGTTTCTGAGGTGAAGGATTGCATTGGTGCTGCTTTGCCTGTAAAAGGAATAATACAAAATACTGATCAAATGGCCTCCTATGTAACGTTCAGCTACTTACACTTTTAAAGCCCTGCTAAGTTGTTGGTACCTCATACGTTTTTCTAATAGGAAACCTCCAGCAACTTGGAGGAATAACAGAAATGACCAAGTCTTTTGAAAGCAGGAATCTTAACATGAGATAAAAGTTTACATGTGGCTTGTTGTATGGAGGGCAGCTGCTATTGCATTAAGAAACATGTATGTTCTTTGGTAACAGCTGTAGGTTTGACACTTACAAATACTTTTTTGTGAGGAAATAAGGTGATTAAGAAATGAAAATCTGGCTTCCCTGCATGTGCTCAGAAGCTTAAATTTTGGTATTTGTGTTATAAAAGATTGGCCAAGATGCCCATAGCTTTCTTCGGGATGCTGGAGTGCTTAAACACGTTGTTGTCTTTTTCAGAACCCTCATCTAGAGTCCATAAAGTTTTGAAGTCAAACGGTAAGCTACTTCATCTATTGTTTATTGACCCAGTGCTTCTGTACTTTGTAGAACAAGTAAAGATGGATCCTTTTCTCCTATAACTTTCCCTAAATACGCTGGGGGGAGGGAGGAGGAGGAGGAAGTGTGCAAAGAAAACAAAACATTAGTGTTTAAATCTAATGTCTGCTTTTCCACACTTGGGTTCTGGTCTTGTAAACATCCTAGCAACTGGCAACTGAACACACAGGGTCTTGGCCATTGTGAGTAGTTGCTCATATCATATCACTGTTGGAAAATCAGGACCTCAAGTGGAACTGTGGTAAAGCTTATGCTGTCTCTGTTTTATCAGAGACCCTATAGTCTGTTTGCTCAATTGCTGCTGCATTTAACCCCCTTTTGGGAATTCACAATTGGGATATTAGTGTAGCTTTAAAACGGGCATAGACTGACACCAGTTTGATTATTCACTTATGATGAAGTATATATTTCTGTTTTCAGATACAAGTCCAGATATGCAGAAGGTAAGCTATTTCTTATATTTCTTGTTTTAGCACATTCAAATGACTTAGAGCACAGTATTTACTGTAGAATCTGCATCTTCTTGGTTGTGTTGATTTTAAGAATGGAAACAAAACCATAAACGTTGTTTAGCATCTGCAATAAGATTACTGGAATGAAAGCAATAGAAATACAGCTAACTATTTCAGGAATATCTAATAAAGAAAAAAATGACTCATCCATGTATTATGGTACTTTATAATACAGTACAATCAATTATTAATGCTATAGGGTACTTAATACCACTATAATCATGGAAGTGCTGTGTATAAAGATAGTGTTTATTCTTTGGAGCATATTGTCTTTGCATTTATTAAATAAGGCTGGAAAGTTTCAGCTTATTCTGATATATATATATATCATATATATAAATCATGATGTATGACCAAACAGAGCAGATACAGCTTAAGCAGATGGAAATGAGCATTTCTAATTTTTACATTTTCTGTAAGAATTTGTAATGAAGTTCCCAGTGAAGTTTGAAAGTCTCATGTTTAATTTCAGGTCCTAGGGTTTTATTTGGGATGGAATTTAAAGTGGGTGTGTGTGGAAGATTTACAAACAGGTACATTAGATATGACTTCACTGGGATGCCGTAATACTGAAGCCCATGACTGGGGTGGGGGTTTTTGCATATATTATTTCAGTTCTAAATATTCTATGGAAAAATACTGATTGTTTTACTTATTTCTTTATAGATCTTATTTCAGTGCAGGTAACTGAATGTAGCTTAAATGTTGCCTATAAGTCTGATGTAAAACAGTGTCTTAGTAAAATATATAATCTCTATAAACTTCTAATCAAAGTTTTGTGGTGGTTTTTTTAAGCGGATCAGTATCGAAGGAGCCCTATTATCTCAAGCCACCAAACTAGGATCAAATGAAGCCCTGCTGAATTCCAGGAAAAAGGTTCCATTGGAACCCAGTGGTCTGGAGAGCCAATTTCAAGAGTCCATTGAGCCAGCCTACAGCAGCGATCAGGACGAAAACCTTCAGACTTCTGCTACGGAACAGATTGATGCTGATGACGAAGAAGAGTCTGAACAGGTAGGAAAAAGAGGGGAAAAAATAAAATCCTTTTTTCCTGGGGAGGATGGAAGAGGGATTAAAATTATCTGTAAAACAGCAAGGAGGCAGGAATATGTTACAAGTGTTTACAACTTTCTCTCCTTAGAATTATTTTTATTTAAGCCTCACACAACACTCTCTTGCATTTTAACAGAGAAGATGTAAAATTAGCCCCTATACATAGGAAGAAATCCCCACTGCTTGAAAGAGATTTTACTTGGTCCTTTGCAGTCCTCAAGCCTAGTTCTGACAGAAAGCTATTGCTTTTACCTGTGTGCACAACTGACCTTTCCTTGCTTCTCCAGCTGATGCTGTGAAAGAAACCTTTTTAGGCCACATGCAGGTCTCCAAAGCAAGGACTTGAATATTAAGTTAAGATTCAGGCACTGCCACATGTGATGTGATGTTTCTTGACCTGTGAGCTGCTGGCAGTAGCTAGGAACATGTGATCTTTAATATGAGAAGTTGTGAGTAGGATTTCCGAAAATGAGAATCTTTATCTGTTCCTACTGCACAGGTGGTAGTTTTCCACATTCTGCGTGATGTTTCCACACACATGTAGTACTTCTGAAAGACTAAAACCCCAGCTTTGAAATGTGGCTGTATTAAAGAATCTAGATTTTCAGTTTGTTTGGTTTAGTTGATGCTGAGGTCAGTGTGGTCCATTTATTTTGTGAATTATCCAAAACCTATTATTTAAATTCTTTTTGAAGCTTACTGCGCATTTCTTCTTTGAAATTACACTATTTGCATTGTAAATCTTTGCTAAAATAGTATCTCGTATCAGTGTAGCACAGCATCTTGTAATTCTCCCTCTTCCTGACATAAGTACAGAAGAATGAGTAAGGGCGAAAGAATACCACTATAAAAATGTGTAATAGTAGCTTAGTGTTTAATCCTAGGTGTGGCAACAATACCTTCTCGGATTCTCCCCATTCCCACCATGCGTGCCCTTCACTCTGAATTAATTTGGACACTGTCCAACACGTAACATTCTGGCCTTCTGTTTATTTTTTTTTTTTCCTGGGAAGTTGGATGACAGCATATTTTTTAGTTTGCACCCCTTTCTGGTTTTCAAGACTGCAAGTGATAGTGAGACTATGTCCTCCCCTTTTTAAAACCAAAAAAAACTTTCAAATTTGAATTTTTGTGTGACCACCTTCTTCTGTTATAGCTTTGGCTGTGAGGTTAAGCCCTTTCCCTTGTCCAATTTCTATGTATTCTTTTACATCTATATTTTTATACACAGATTCTGCTTTCAACCCCTTTTGACAAGCTGTATGGATTGATATAATTTAATTGGTTATTGTAAAGAAAGTTTTCTAGGCTTTGATTCATTCTTGTGGCAGTGCTCTGAGTACTCATGAGCATTTTGTCCTCCCGGTGTGGATGCCTGGCCTGTTCTAGCTGCTAGTAATTCTTCTGAACAAGATGGTACAAAGAACTGTAGATTTCATTACCCCTCCCTTGCTCTTTTCTTTTAAATCACAGGGAGTGCAGCAAAACTCGCTGCATAAATCGAAAGGGGGAAGAAAAAGACTTAATAGTCAAGCTGCTGAAAATGTTGAAAAACGGAGAAGTGTTAATCTCAACAAATGTGAAACACAGGTATGTAACTTTTTTTTTACTTCTGTTTTGCTATGCATCATAGATATGTCAAAAGAAATCTGTGTTTTTCCTAGGTATACAGATAAGTCATCTTCTGTTTATGTCATGTATTAATATACATATCATTGAAATATTCATCTGTATGATGAAAGACTATTCTTCTTGGGGCAGGAAAAAAACCCAACTAACCAAACCAATCAGCATTAACTTAAGCCAAAAGGAATTATCTTTCCCTCTCTTTCCCAACCTCTGGCCAGGAACATCTAGAGCGTCCTTCATGTTAGCATTAGCAGGCATGTGGCCTTGCTGTAAATTAGATCTGCTAGCTGAGCTGGATGAAAACTTACTCCAAAAAGAAAATAAATTTTCAGTGGCATGTGCTAGAGAGCATAACGTACCTTTCTGCTAGGCTTATAGGCAAGGCGAAAGGGAGGAGAACAAAACTTTTGGCACAAGCCCACAGTCAGATTAGCTTAATCCAACTGTGAAACTGCAGAGTTAGCATAAAAGGTTTAATCTAACTCCTGCCAAACAAATTTGCCTTTAATTACTCATGCGTTAATATAAGCCAGTGTCTTGTATTTGAAGTAAGATGTTATTAAACGCCAAGAGTGAACTCTGAGCCATGGTAAGGATTAAGGCAAAGTAGTCTGGCATTGCCGCTTTGGCTTCCTGGCTTTCCAGCGAGGAGCCTGCTCACCCTGCCCATCTCCACCTACTCTGTGCTGCAGGGTGCACTGGTGCTATGGCAGTTCTGTGAATTGAGGGAATCGCTGTATTATTGCAGGGGATAGGCTAATGTTACCTGCCTATTTCAAATCTCCACAGAGCTCCAAGGACCCTTCAGATGAAGAGTCAACCCAGTTGAATACCGATCTTCCATTTTCCTGCGCAACTAGACAGCCACAGTCGCCTAGACAGTTCAGCACACCCCAGAGCAACTCGCTAATCATGAATATCCTGGGGGGAAGTACCTCTGTCAGAAACATCTGGACTGACCATCAGATCAGGCAGGCATTGTTTCCCAGCCGGCGCCCACCTTATGAGAATGAAGACGACGAAGACGATTATCAGATGTTTGTACCATCAGTGTCTACATCCAATGCTAGTTCAGCTGTGAGTGGAGAAAGGAGGGGTTCTTCTGGGCGTCCATGTAGCTGGCACTTGGGGGTAGCGCATCAGAACGAGACTTCCAGCCCCACTCGTCACAAAATTGTTAGGCGGGCCAGTAGTGCTGGTGAAAGTAACACGTGTCCAGCCAGCGCAAGGTATAAAATAGGGGAGCGTGGTTCTCGAAGGGAAGTGAAGAGAGCAGAGGTGAGCGGTATGAATGCATATCCCGAATCTTCAGAGGAGTTGACCATCGATGATATTGAACATGTTTATGATAATATAAGCTATGAAGACTTAAAGCTGATGGGTCTGACACGAAGGGAGGAGACAGACCGTGGTCCCCAGAGATCTGCTAGAGACTCTCTCTACGAGGCTGAAAACAAAAGCAGCTTAGATTCACCCTCCAAAAAGAGGACAGCAAATCAAAACAGGGCCTCCATTTGTGCTAGTAGGGACGAGATACTACTCAGTAGAGAAGCACCTACTTCAAGTTTGGATGAGCTCAGGATTGTTGAAGACAACATCTATGACACCATAGTGCTTCCAGAAACACCACTATTGAATTTTAAATGTGACCCCTTAAAATGCTCTAAAAGGAGGAGTTTTCTGGGCCTGGAAAAAGACTTTGCATGTTGTGACAATCTACGGCAGTTTGTTTCTGAAGAGAGTCTCCAGTTCAGTGAAGATGAAAGCCCTTACCATCGTGTTCCTGTCGACAATGACTATTTGA
The DNA here is from genome assembly GCF_018139145.2 of Gymnogyps californianus. Lineage (NCBI taxonomy): Eukaryota > Metazoa > Chordata > Aves > Accipitriformes > Cathartidae > Gymnogyps > Gymnogyps californianus. Next base: position 56,319,103 of record NC_059473.1, read on the forward strand.
GCTTAGTAGATAGCTCCTCCAACTCGGATTCGCTGTCCCATAAGTCTGCAGCAGATAAACTCTCAGAGGAAGTAGACGAGATTTGGAATGACCTGGAGAACTACATCAAGAAGAATGAGGAAAAGACAAGAGACCGTCTCCTTGCAGCCTTTCCTGTTTGTAAAGATGATATGCAGGAAAGGCTGCATGCTGGTAGTACACCTGAACTGAGTAAAGATGTAGAGTACTCACTGTCTACTCTCTCTCTGCCAGAAACTCCTATTTTCCCTAAAACTGTGAAGCCCAGGGCTGCCACCATAAGTGAGGCTAATCTCAGGCTTGAAGACACTACACCGTGCAAGGAGAACTCTTTTATGAGTCTGAACAGATCTTCCCTTTCCAGTGAGATGCCTTTTGTAGATAGCCCATACGAATCTGCCAATAGTGTTCTGTCCAATGCACATGCGGAGGGCATGGAAAATGACTTGGCAGTTGTGGATAAAACAAAGAACAGAGTTTTTATGATGGCAAGGCAGTACAGTCAAAAAATTAAGAAGGCTAACCAGCTTTTGAAAGTTAAAAGTCCAGAGCAGGAACAGCCAGCTAGCAGACAACAGAAACTGAAACACAAAGATCTTGCTGCTATTCTGGAGGAGAAGAAACAAGGGGGTCCTGCTATTGGTATGTTAAAAATATTTCTGTACAGATACATTTTTTTAGTAACTTTCAGTGAAATTTGTGTACTGAGCTGAAAGATTATGAATTTTCCCCACCTTGTTAGTTGAGTATCAATATTGTATTTTCTGTGTTAACCACTGAAATAAGTTTTCTGTGACTGCCTCTAACATGAGTAGTTCTTTATATCTCAATTCTTGTCGTTATTTGATAAAATTGGGAAGAAATAGTGGGGTAGCGTCAGGAAAGACCAATTCAGCTGAGGCTGGAAATAGAAATCATGCCTGAAGCACTATTGGCCCCTTTACAGAAAAGCAGTTATTTCCTTTAATAGTGTGATCTTCAGAGTTTGACTAAAAAGGTGTATTGTCAGGTAGGTTCACCTCCTAACCAGTCATGTACATTTGCTCAGGTACCATCTGCATCATGCCTATAAGCATAAGGAATGGGGTCAGATAAGGAGGAGCTGGTGGTCTTGCTCTATCTAATGAATGTTCAAAGTCATGGGTATGCAACAGCTTTGGAACTATTTTTGTCCATGGTCAATTGAAACAAATTAGAGACATGGAGCCAGCGGACTCCAGGCACTAGAGTGTCATTCTTGCCTTCTTGTGATATTTATAAAAGTCCCTAAATATCTTATTTACCAGGCCTTTTTCAGAATGTTCTTTTCCATTTTAACATGAAAGAAGCAGCATATTATTGGAACCGTGTGCTACATTGCATCCTGCATGACTGTTCACTGTCGCAAGATATTTTATGCTGCTTTTTCTCAATACAATGTACTGCTGAAATGCAATGCAATGCATGGCTCTTCCAGCCTCCATTGTTTCATGTTACTTTGTTGAGGCTGAAGATACTGACGCAGCCGTGAACTTTTCTCTTGACCAATACAAAGCATTTTGAGATTTTTAAATTTTCACACGACTCATTTGAATGGATTGCTTGACTCTGCTAAGTTAATTCTCTCTCCTTTCTAGGTGCCAGAATAGCTGAATATTCCCAGCTTTATGACCAAATCGTCTTTAGAGAAAGTTCACCTAAGGTCCAAAAGGAAGCCTGGGCTACTCCTCAGGAGCCATCAGCCGGGAGGTTTTCCACGCCCATGGCTGCGTCTCCTCCCCGTTCCCAGGCTGCCAGTGAATGCTCAAGAGCAGAAGATTGGCTTTTGCATTCTACATACAGTAACGGCGAGCTGGCTGACTTCTCTCCATGGCCTGAATCCCAAGACCCAAAGTCCAAGAGCTTGTATACAGAAGCTGGTACAAAAAGCAATTCAAGGCAGTTGCCATCAGCTGGCTCGGTGCCTTCCCTTCAGATTTCTAACCGTTTGCATGTCCCAGCACAGAGGTGGAGTGCCATTATAAGCCAACCGAACAAAGAAAATTTACATCAAGATCACATCTATAACTCCCTTGGGAGAAGAGTAAGCAATGTAAAACCACAGGCATACAGCAGGTCGCAGTCGTCATCTTCAATTGTGGTCAACAGGTCTGGAGAATCAATCGTATATCCTAATGAAATGGACAAGAAAAAGCTCCATTCGAATAGGAACTTCCGATTCAACAGCCATCAAATGCTGGGTAGTGCTTCAGGATGTACGGGGCCTGATATGAGAAAGCAGATCCCTGAAAACTGTTCAGATATGATTCTGCAGGATTCTCAAAAGGTCCTGAGAGTGAACAGGGCCTCCCCTCTGACAGCACAGATGGCCACTCAGAACTATTTTTCGAATTTCAAAGATACTGAAGAAGGAGAAGGGGATGACGATGACTATGTTGAAATAAAGTCTGAAGATGAGGGATCTGACTTGGAGACTTCTCAGAACCAAACAAGGAAATCGGATCCTAAACTGTGTAACGCAGACGCTGCTCCTTCTGAAACGCTCTGCGGCAAAACTGTCTCTTGTACTCCTGCAAAGTCCGCCAGCAGCAAACACACGCTTACCCCATATCTGACTGCATATAGTGATTCGGATAAACTGAACGACTACCTGTGGAGAGTACCGTCTCCTAATCAGCAGAATATTGTCCAGTCTTTAAGGGAAAAGTTTCAGTGTCTCAGTTCAAGTAGCTTTGCTTGATGCTTTCAGTAATTTCTAGCTGTACTGCCTTATCATGACAGAGTATATACTAGGACAAGCAGTACTGGCATCATGTATTTCCATAATATTACACAATCAGGCATTGTATCACAGTAATATTGTAAATAGATGTGAAATGTATCTTTTTAAAAATGGTTTAGAATCCTGGAAGTAAAAAGGCCACGTGCGCACTGTCTGGTGTCTCGCTCCGTAGTGCAGGTGGACTTCTCATCTCCTATTTAACCTTTGCATCTCTTCCCTTGTTAGGCGTGATACACTTTGATTCTTACCACTGAACCAGGTGTGATGCCATTTGATTCTTAAACCATTTTATCGTGTGGAAACCTTAGTATTTGGACTTTCAAGTTGGTGACCAGTGTCCTGCGTCCAAAATACTCACATGATTACTCTGGTTACATATGGGAGCGTTTAGCTGAGCGGCTACTCCTGTGACTGTGCAGATTTCTGAGCAGGGTTCTGGTAATTACGCCAACATGCTACGTGTGCAATTGCACATACTTTTTGCACGTTACTTTTCATCAGACAGATTCCAAGTGTATAGGACCAATGCATACGCTACATTACTTTAGAACAGGCTTCTTATGTTTTAAACAAAATCTAGTCCTAGTGCTTGTGAGGGATGCCAGACTGATAGCTCTGTGTCTGAAGCCTCTTCTACTTTCCGTAACTGCATAGTAGGCAGAGGACGGGCAGTGGCGGCTTTTTATGGGAACCTGTGGATGTGACGCAGTCCTTGCCTGGAGGATGTTTTGGGCAGTAGAAGGGGAGCTCTGCTGCTTGCGAAGATGGCTAGACCAGGTTTGGTACCTCCAGTGATGGTGGTGTTTGTGACACGCAGGCAAAATTTGACTATCTTGTAGCTCAGAGCCCAGCAGTTGAAAGCCGCTGTGTGTGAGTTTGGGAAGTAGCTGTATTTCATACGCAGTGGCCTGCAGGGCATTTGTTCGAGTCCCAAAGTCAGTGACCCTGAGAGAGAATGAGGCTTGGCCAGATGCTTGGGTGAAATATTAGTCACGGGGCATGTTTGGCCCATAGGGTGGTTCAGCAATACTGGCGGTTGAGTGACAAGCTGCCTTCCCCAGGGAATGTATCTCCCGTAGTAGGAAATGGCCCTTCCTGGCAGAGACAGGTAAAATATGTATATTCTAAACCAGCCAGGGCCGACTCTAATCCAATTTATGTACAATAAAAGTAGCTTTAAAAATGAGAACACATTCCATTCTTTTGCAAATAATGTGTAGAATAAATGCTGCCATTTAGAACAAGAACACGCTTTCCAATACAATGCACATTTACTTCCCTTTGTCATCTTTGTTGCACAGCTTTGGATTCTGTTACTTGAAAACGTTGTACCTAAAGGAAAGCCTAAATATGTCTACACTGATCATCTTGTGTGACTGTTGTTCTTTTTTGGTGCTTAAATTCTTCAGATTATGTGGATAAAGCCAGTACCGAGTTAAACATATCAATAAATAAAGGAGTTTCATTGAAATACTATTTTTACTAACCACGTATCACTCCCCTCAGCTACGGAGCACTGTTCTTCCAGAACAGCCGACTATTTACTACGTTGGTTACCATGAGGAAAACCTGGAGTTATCAGTGTACAGCTAATCACTTGTAGACTAAGATTTAAGGACTTGAATTTGTTAGAATGGATTAAATTATTTACCGCACGTATCTTGCATTGGCTAGGAATTGTTATTTTGAGGGCTAGTTGGTCATGGTACTTACTAGCTCGTACCACAGGGATACTTGTTACAGTCAGCGCATCCGCTGTGATAGGACCTGCATCCATCTGGTGAAATCCGACTGCGAAATGATGTTGTACATATTTAAGACGCCGAGGTGTAGCAGAGCCTGTATTTATTTAATATAGCTTGTAAAGTATTGTAAATACGAATAGACGTTAAATCTGTGCTTTACCCGTGCAAGTCTAGATTTGTTTAAACGGCTAGGGGAACATTGTTTAACTCGCATCATATGCAATCAGTGGAGTTGGGGGGGGGGGGGGGGGGGACAAACAAAAAAAACCCAACAAACCACCAACCAGAAAAAGGGACTTCTACTAGCGTGTAACTTCTCCCAGGGACCATTTCATACAATTTTTAATAAACGTTCAGTATGCAAAAGCTTGGCGTTCCGTTGATTGGGGTCGGGGTGGAAGGAGGAGAAGGACGATGGTTCGGGTTTGCTAGCGGCGGCGGAGGGAGATGGTGCTTTCTGCCGGTCCTCGGTGATGTTTGCGGGTGATTTAGGGTTTTTCGTTGGGTTTGTGTTTTTTTTTTTGCCTTGCAGGCAAGCGGAAGCGAGAAGGGGCTGAGCGCCGGGGCCGGGGCGGGCAGCGGGGCGAAGGCGAGGGCGGTGCTCTCCGAGCACCGCCCTCGCCTTCGCCCCGCTGCCCGCCCCGGCCCCGGTGCTGCTGCCTGCCGGAGCCCGCCGGAGGGATGAGGACCGCGGCGCTACGGCGCTGCCTGGCTCCGGCTCTCCCCGCCGCCCTGCCGCCGAGCCGCGGGCTGTGCGGGCGGCAGCCGCGGGGCGGCGGGGCGGCGGCGGCGGCGGCGCGGTAAGAGGCGCATGTGGGGAAGGCGGCGTCGGCTGATGCAACCCGGGGGGGGGGGGGGGGGGCGCAAAACGGGATTTTGGCGGGGGAGGATGTTTCCTCGGTGGGTGCGTCGGGTTAGTTTTTGGGGTGGGGGTTGGGGTGGTTTTTCTTTTGGGGGGGGGGGAGGTGATGCCCCACCGGGGAGGGGAGGCGACCTCGTGGAAAAATGGGTCCCCGTCGTCCCCGTCCCCCCCCCACGCAGCCGCTGTTTTCTTGCCGTGGCTTCTGTGTTACGGCATTTTGAGGGCGAGCAGAGCAGGCGTTACGTGGCGGTGGCTCAGGTGAGGCTGTGCGTGGACGTGTGCCTGGAAAACGTGCCGTGTGTGTCGTCCTTCGTCCCCCCAGCCCCCGTCCATTCAACCTCAGCTGGGACAGTTTGTCTGCCACGGCGTTGACCTGAATTGGTCATTGGCTTCTGCAAGGGGGAGGGTATGAGGTAGCAAAAAAACATTCTAGGCTGTGTTTTCCTCCGTTAGTCTTTCCTGCTGTGGGGGACGGACAGACAGACATCTTTCAGGGGGTCTCCTCCTTCCCTTGCTGGGTAAGCATCATCTGCATGTGTAGAAGGTAACAGAGGAAAGCCAGCAGCCACTTATCCAGAAAATTTTTCCAGAAGGCATTCCCAGTGCCTGGCTGCTGCTGTTTTTTTTCCAAGAAGCAGCACAGCAAACAGAGCTCCTCTGTCTCCCTGCTGCCCACAGTTTTGAATAGCATCCATGAACAGTGGTGGGGTTGCTGCTGTTAGGGCTGGTGATGCCTCTGTTAAGCTGTAGCAGCCCCAGGTGTGAAGGCCTCTGCTTCTGTCACCACCTGGGCCTGGGGTATGGAAATGAAGGATCCACCTGAGCCGAGGGCTTGGGGTGGTGGTTCTTTGCTGCGCTTCCCATGGTGAGGCTGGACAAGCCGCCTCATGAAATAGCATAGGCTAGCTATAAAGTTTTGGGCATGTTGGAGCAATGACGCATGTAGCTGTAAAACAAAGGTATTTTGGTCTGTTAAGGTTTTCTGTACCGGCCTGCTGAACGCCAGCCTTCACAGTTTACATCCATAAGTAATTGTGGTGACTAAAAGTTTATGCGCCTAAGCATTTATTCCATATTGCTGACTAACATAGGTTTCTGCTGACTGGGGTTAGGAAGGTTTATTTTGCTAAAGATTTGCCTGTTATTATTGTGTTGCAGCAAAATCACCGAGAATGCAAAGAAGTCCTTGGCCTCTCTTAAGAGAGAAAACCCTCGGCTTGAGCCAACGCTTGCCATTATTCAGGTAATGTATGTCTGTATGCTCGCTGGCTGTGAGAGATCCCCTTCAGTACCACTGCTTGTCTGAAACTTCGGAGGCGCATGATGCAGAAAGTAACTTTTGTTCAAGCAAAGCGATAGGTGGAGGTAGTCTCCTACTCCAGGAGACTCCTACACCAGACTGTAGATTGAGGGAGGAGTCTCAGTCTCATAAGCCTTTGTCCAGGCCTGAAACAGCCACAGCAAACTTCAGGCTGTGGGAAAGGTTTGCAAAGGAAGGGAACGATCTTAGCCCTTCCTCCCTTTGCTAACACAGTCTTCCCCCTTGTAAGTACAGATAGCCTTTTCTCACAGGTTGTCTAAGTTGATTGACGTACTTAAGTTAAAGTCAAAACAGTTGTTCTCAAGCTTTTTTTAGCTTGAAGCTTTTGCTGCAGTCCTGTAAAAAGCGTTTACGTGCCTAAAAACGTGGGCCTCCCTTCACCTCCCACCCCTGAAATAACATCGCCACAGTTAAGGGAAGACCCTGCTGCTTCCTACCAGCCTTGTTGCTTTTGGGCAGCTGTAGCTTATGACTGCATTACTGCTGTCCTAAGGAGAGGAAAAGTCAACTTTTCCTCTAAGGACTAAGGAGAAGTCCCAGTCAACTCAAAAGGGCCTGTGTGAAATAAGTGCTCTGTGTAAAATGTCAGTATCCTTTAGAAGTAGCAGTGCTTTCTAAGGTGAAGCAAGCTCCTAGTAATTGAGAGCTGTTGTATTACTGATGCCGTGAAGAGCTTTCCTTTCCATCCCACTGGCACTGCCATCTTTGAGATAGGCAATCAGACTCATAGATGAGGATAGCTATTCCTGCAAAGCTGAGAGGTGTTCCTCTTTAGATTTCTTAAGGTTTCAAGGCCAAGAAACTAGGGATGTTTGCCATTCAGAGTGGGACCCAGAGCCGTGCAGGCAAAAATGTTTTTGTCCTGTTTCCTAGGACAGTGGTGTTCATTTTGAGTGGGCACACACTGAGTCTCTGACCCAGTAGGTTTTAATTTTAAAACCTTACTATAAATATTTTTAAAGTACTAATAGGAAATCTAAGAAATGCAGCACTAACTTTATTTCAGTAGGTCTTCTAGCAAGGCTCACTGAACAAGCTCTCCCCCCTCTTACCCTCCCCAGGTAATTGCGGTTAATGTTTTCAAATAGCCCTCTAAGGCTGTAAGTTTAAGGACTGCTAGAAAAGCAGTGACCCGTCTTCTCAGTGACCTGTTGCTTCTCACTCCTGTCTTGTCTCCATCCTGTTGCACTGTGAGCTGGATTGGGGCAGGGATCCACCCTGGGCTGGAGGGGTCTGGGGAGGCTTCCTTTCAGCCACATTAGTCCTCGAGTCTGGTTTTCTGCATGGCCATGAGTGTTTTGTGCTGGTGTGAGGGAAGGGATATTGTTAGGATGGGAGGTTTCTGCTCACTTTTAGTATCAACTGAGATGCATCGGTGTTTTGGTTTTGATCACGGTTGTGCTTTAAATTAATGTCCCTCTTGTCCCTGTTTACCCTACTTGGTTTGCATCATGAGGTGGCTGTAGGAACATGTGGCCTAGATCCTTCTGGATGAAGTTCACCCAAACTGTGTCTCCAGCTGTCAGTCACCCTAGCTCTAGTCTGGTAGTAAGGACTGAAGCAGAACTCATTTTAAATGTGTCTTTGTTGGTACAAAGAAGACTTGTTTTAGTCTGCAGATGCTCTTGTGGTGCACTGCTCTACTGGGTAACGTGGGCAGAGCCTTAAGATTCATGCTGCTCTCCATGTGCTGTGTTGCACCCAGAGGAGCAGAGGGAGGGCAGCAAAATGATCTCCTTTGCCAGTTGCTTGTGGGTAACAGCAGTCGGCATAACGTGGTACCACCTCTGCAGCAGTACTGGGAATGAGGAGTTGCAGACCGAGCCTGCTCTGGTATGACTTTAGATGCGTTCTTTTCCTCTCGAGCCATTTGAACCTGAATTGACACCGAGATTGATACCTGCATTGCGTATTGTCCGTGTTGAGCCTTGGTTGGAGCTGCACAACAGCAAAAAAAGAACGATGGCTGCTTCTTAATTTTGTTGAAGCTGAAAACTAATATATAGTGGCAGGATCCTGCTTAGCAGTGGAGCTGTTGCCCTGCACAGCTCAGCGGAGCACCGCCAGCTCCCCTGCACCCCCAGCCCTGCCCATGTGCTCTGCCGGCCCACGTCCTGAGCTCTGTCCTCGCCTACGCGGCTCCGAGGGTTGTGATGGGAACTGGTTCAGGGCAGGGACTTTCTGCACCCACAGGAGGTGAGCGTTCACCAGCCGGTGCCTCAGGGGCGTTACAGGGGACAGCGTGGTACCTCTGATGGCTGAATCCCAGATAAACCTCTCGAGCAGTCCTGGTGGTTACACATCAGTGTGGGGATACAGTTCCATGTTTACTGGCGCAGGGGAGCAGCTGCTGAGCTGTCCTTAATCCCATCTCTTCTTCCTTCGCCGCAGCGTGAGCCCCGCATGTGTAATGCAGCAGCCTCTGTGCTGCCCCTCGCCCCCAGCTGCCAGATTCAGGGAGTGGGAGACTGGTAGTGTGGCACTGGGGATGCAGGCAGTGCTGGGCTGGGGGAGGGAGCCGGGGGATGGAGGCCAAGCCCTCATCCCCTCTCAGGAGCTGCCTCTCTCCGTGGAGCCTGTCCTTTTAAATGCTCTTTTTTTCATTGTCAGCAGTCTTGAACCGTTTGGGATTAACAGGTTGGTAAATTGTTACGGGCTTGAACCAAACTAATTTTGGGTGACGCTAGTGACAGTCGAAGCCAGGGCTGGCAGCTAACCACGAAGTGAGCAGCTCGGCTCTGACGGGAAGGCACTGGCACTGAGTCTTGTGGAAAAAGCTACATAGAATGTGTTCATGAAATTGTAACAAACCCTTTTAAAATGATTTATTTCGGTCCTGTTGTCTGGGTTGGAAGACAGGTTTTATATATAATCATATAGCTGTGAGAACTGTTTTATTCATTTTGTTATTAATCCACTCACGTTTTTGAGGGTGGAATCCTCACTGATCTGTTGGTAGGAGTTTTCTGATTCTGGATATTGAATTCTCAGTTTTATTGTTAAAATATATGAAAATATTTGAAGAGCCTCCTAAGATTCAAGAGTAACTTGAAGAGTAAAATTCAATTGTAATTATTACGATTAAATATTGTAATATATACGCAGCATATAGGTGTAGAGACCTCAGGGAGGAGGATTCCTGGGCAAGATGGTCTCTCAGGTAAATCTGCCCAGGAGATGCTTCTGTCCTAGCGCAGGTGCCTGCTGGCAGTTGGGAGGAGCTGATAAATTCTCTTGCTTCTGTATTGACAGAACTCACTGCAATATGTGATGATAATGATTTGCCTCATTTTTGGTGGTAAGGCAAACCAGTGTTGCTAGGTGATACGGGGACACTGCAGGAAATGCTAGTATTGCTGCTGCCTGTTTCATCTTTGTTACGTGGCTGGATGGAGAATGATACAGACTGGTACCTTTCTTAAATGATAAACTTACGTTAAGGAAATGGCCACTCTTGTCTATAAAAGCCAGGCTAATATCAACACACACTTAAACTAATCAAGCCAAAATAAGATCACTGGGTGGCCTTCTGCTACTTTCTTAGAATTGCTAGGCTTTTAATTTGTTTGAATTCTGGTAGACACAAACATCCTCAGTACGTTTCTTGCATAGACCTGTGCGTTAGTGCACTCACAATTTTAAATGTGAATTTATTATTTTAAAACTTACTTTCTGTTTTGTTCTCCAAGGCACATAATGATCATTTGATTCAAGAAATAAACAAGAACTTTGCCAAAGAGGTAAGCTTTAGCCGATACACTTGCTATTGATCATGAGCTACTTGCCTTTGGTAATTATAAGTATTTTCTTTTGGCAGGTTGGTCTACGTGTTATTCACATCTGTCTCCCTGAAGGCAGCAGCAAGGATGAGGTAACTGCAGTACCTGAAGGACTCTTCCTTTTTCGCTTTCATCATAAAATTGTATTTATTGCTGACATTCATTATCACTTTGAACTGATCTCTGTTAACTCAAATTAGGGTTGGAACTGCCTTAGTTCAATTAGCAAGTATTATCCCCCTATTGGCAAGCGCTGGGAAAAAAGGGAATTAATGGGCTGGTCTGCTGTCCCCTGGCAAGCTGAGGCAGAATCAGCAGAGGAACGTTTTGGTTTTGTGTCTGGTATTTAACTGCAGTGTCCCCTCATACCAACACGGGTATCCTATCTCCCACAGTTGCTCTTGTGACTGTACTTGATTCTTGCCCAAGTTGTTCAGGGAAATTAAAGATAAATTCAACCCCCTCCCCCTCTAAAGAAATTAATTTGCCTGTTTATTGATCTTGTAATGCTTAAAGTATGTATTAAAAAAATCATCCACCCCAAATCACTAGAAGGCTGAATTCTTACCTTGTTGAAGGCATTAGGTTGGAGGCACAGCCCTAGTAGCCAGTATGTTTTAAATATGGCAAACCGTATTAATATACATGGTCCTGAGGCATCTGAAAGTAAAAACAGCGAAGGAATGTGTAGTAAAAAATGCCACTGTTCCCAGCTGGCCTCCTTGTGCTTGGAGAGTTTGATAATCCTGCAGGCTTGTGGGTTTTGTGTACTGTTTTGTATTTGGTACACTTTGTTTTTAAAATGTTACTGGCTTGCAGTGTAATCTCAAGAACAGCTTCCAGATATATTGAGAGGAACTTACTGTGAAGAATTTTAGGAGTCCGGTTTTGTGGATGATGAATAGTCAGCTACCCATTTAAGAAGGGTGGGCTTTTGAAATGAAGATCAAATACACTTTGCTGTTGGTAAATGCATTTTACCTGCTGAGTAACACAGTAGGATGTAGGTAAAATATAGTGAGTATGCAGCAGTAGTTGCTGTTACTTTGAAGTAATATCTTAGGAAGTGGCTGAGCTGTGTATGTAAAGAGAAAAGCAGAGTATTTTTGTTATTTGAAGAAAGTTACTTTCAATAAAGTTCATAGCGATTTGCTTCCTCTCCTGCTTACTCACTATGACAAAGTTTTTTTTCCATCTGTTAAAATCCACATGCTAGCTTGCATTCCCTGGTTTGGGAAGGTAGGAAGGATTTCAGTACCGTGCACTTTTGGTTCTGCCATAACTGACTGTGTACAGTAAAGGCGACTTAATACAAGATTGCTTTACCCTGCATGAGTTGTAAGTATTTTAAATGCTGTCATGTTGGAAAGCTGATTTAAAGTAAAATGCAATGAAAATGGAAAACTGAATTGTTTTCCCAGGAAGCAGGAATATAGTTCGAAGTTCATTAGGTTCAGGCTATTTATGAACTATGTTTCCTTTAATTGCTGTGTAGGCCCCCAACATTTTGTAGCATGTCACGATTTTTTAGGCAAAATGTGGATGTTTTCACATCCATATTCTGGTGTATACACTCACTCTTATTTTCTATTAGAATGTATACCAGCCCTATTGCTGTCAAATGGCACAGGGTCTTAATATATATGCCTGTTTCTGTCTGAGAAGTCAGCAAACTAAAGGGGCATTTCTATACCAGTGACATGCTTGTATAATCTTTGTTAACATGAAAGTAGCACATTCTCTTGGTTCAGAGTTGCAGACGATCTAACCCCTACCAAATTCCCCTAGCTTGATGTTGATTGCATATCAAGTGTTTGGGCAATAGAGTTCACAATTGTATTGCATAGTTTACATGAAAAGCATTTTAGGAAAGCATGGTATTAACTAAGGAAAAAAACGTTCTTTTCTGTTGGATATTAATCCAATTAAATTATACAGCTTTGTGGTGATTGCACACTGATTTTATTTATATGATGGCAAGATGCACTCACATGACATTTCTCACATGAGAAAACTTCAGCATGTTTTATTCCATTGTATTCTTCATGGTCACAGCAGAATAGCATATATCACTATGGATCAGCATTGCACTTTAGAGATGAAGCAATCAAGGGTAGGAGGTACAGTCTTGGATGTCAGATATGACCAATTATAAAACATTTGAACTCGCATCTTTTTCAGTACTTGAAATTCGTAAACTTTTGTGCAGTGCCTTTTCAAAATAACAATTCTTGACAAGATGACTGTCAGCTCTTAGGATCAGGGTATTTTCAGAAGGAAAATTGATAACAATATATGCTGGTTTAATAAAATGAATTTTCTCTTGTATAATTGGTTTTTCCAATGTTACAACTTTGTGTCCATATTCTGTGTTGGGACACGATCTGGTCTTATTTTGAACTATGTTTTAACCAAAGCTGCTTATTTCTGAAAGCATCTCCTGAAGCCATTACAGTGTCGAGCTTTTTCTGAGATTTGGAACGGTGAAAGACAAAATGCTTTTGGCAGCGTAATGTCACATAATATGTGCTGGCTTTGCAATGTTTAGAATAGGGTCAGGGTGGCTTAATTTGGTAAGCCATGGAAATATAAAACAAGGAAAGCAGGTTATTGCTTTTTCATTTAGAAGTTGCAGTAATATGTGAGCGAAGCAAAGGTGGCCATAAGGTAGTTTTAAAATATCGGTTTTATCACCTTCTAATTAGATTCTTTTTTTGTCTGTTGTTCTGATCTTTAATGCTTTTTATTAACTTCCTAGATTGTCAATGAAATCTCGAGACTTAATGAGGATCCTAATGTGCAGGGCCTTGCCCTTGACCTCCCAGAAAGCTTATATAGCAGTGAGGTATTAAACGCTGTGAAACCAGAGAAGGATGTGGATGGGTAAGTGAAGCACTGAGAAATAATATTAGCAGACGCAAGGCTGATGGCTCTGTAAAATCAATTTTCCCCTGTGCTTTTCATTAATGGATTCCTCAGTCAATGCATCTAGCTGTGCTATTGAGCAGTGATAAAAGATGCTGCTGAATCAATGAGAAGTCTTCTGCTGAAGTCATTTCGATCATTATCTTTTTAATCTTTATACACTTTATATTCAGGTTATGGTCTTTTCAAAGAAATCAAAAATGAAGTTCTGATTTTCTGATGTCACTTAAGGTGTTTCAGTACTTCAGTAATACAAATGGTAGTCACAAAGCGCTGAACACAAATCTCAAAATTTTCACAAGAAGGATTGATGGGAAAGTTGCAGAGAGGGTTTTAACTTCCTTACAGCACTCTTGCAGTGGGAGAGTAGGCTATAATAGTTTGGATCCATTAGCACAACTTTCCAATCAGTCTTGAGTTGCACTGCTGTCTGGGGAGACCACTGGCATAATTTAGGTGTCTGGGTTACCATTTTGCTGCTCTTGCAGCCTCCTTGCTCTCAACTGCAGACTGTTACCCATTTTTATTATTTTTTTTTTTCTGTTTTTCCTCTCTCCTTTTTTTTTTTTCACGTCAGGAAAAAAAATCTGAAAATCTTGCAAATTACCTACCTTTGTATTGTCTCGAGATTGACAGAGAATGGAAAATTCAGAGCATCCTTGTGTATGAGAGAGACCAGTGCAGCGTGGAAACACCTGAGTTCCCCCCAGCAAGCCAGCCTGAGCCCAGAAGGATGTATTGCCTCCGGCTCAGCTTGGCTCTGGCAGCACTGGTCTGGTTCCACTGCAGCCACTGAGGTGTTTTGGCCCGATGTGCCGTGGGTAGCCCACCGCGACGAGTAAAGAGCTGCCTGTGTATCGTGGGCTCGTGCTACTTGTTCTATCTCACAGATCTCTTTCCTGGCCTCTCTTGAGGCTCAGTGTTTGTCTAACTGGGATGTGGGATGATACAAATTAGCCACGGTACATGACTATCTAAAGGATTTATTTTTATGAGGCGTCTTTGCTCTTGGGATTAGCTGTTAGCCATGTTACAAGCATTACTGAGGATTTATGTTACACAAACTTTTTTTTTTAAATTGCCATATTTTTCCACTGCAGATTATCTGATATAAACCTAGGACGCTTGGTACGTGGCAATGCCTATGACTGTCTAGTTCCTCCTACCGCATGTGCTGTGATGGAGCTTCTTGAAGATTTAGGTGAGACCTTCTATCGTAATTATTACATTAATTTTAGCCTAACTGATTTTCTCAGTTTTAGTCCTGACTGAGAGATAAATATAATCTCACCTTGTTGTGGTGTCTGGTTTGTGTTGTTTTCCCACCCAACATGTGTTTGTCTCCTGCTAGTGAGGAACCTCAGTGAGATCTGAATGTAGTATTTGCAGAAACGGGTCTCAGTCCTACAGATTTTGGAGATTAGGCAGGGATTACTTGCCTTTAGCAGATTTAATCTCACTGAAGCCACCCAAGACATCTGAATCTTCAAAACCCAAAATACAAACATCACTTAGGGATTTCACTTGACAATTTTGATTAGTGTGAACAGTTGGAGAAATCCAGGTCTGCCTGTAAATAACTGCTGAGTGAATCTTTCGGTTTGGGTTGTATTGTGTAAATGCTAATATTGAAATGGCAGGTTTAAACAAGTGGCTTCACAGTGTGTGAAGACGCTGTTAGCTTAAGGCAGCGTTTCAGAAGTAGTCTCTCTTATAGTGATTCATAATTGTTGAGACAAGGATTTCTGTAACAGAACTGTAAACAGGAGGTCAAATGTACTTAGTAACAAATATGAGTGAAAGGATTTGTGCAAACAAAATACCAGCAAACCAGAAGAGCAGTATTTGCTTACTAGAATTAGAGAGTCACCAGGTAACAACTTAAAACCTGTGGTTTGTGTTACTGCATGGGCTCCAAAAGAGTTTCCCCTAATGCCACAGCTGCTGTGGTTCTGCAGGGACACGGTGCTGTCCTGTCGTGAGCCACTTTGCTGGCTCTTCTGGAGGGCTTTGATAGCGGGTGGCCTGGTAAAGGGGGGGAGTTCAGGTAGACGCTCCAGCTCTGCGGCGTGGCGGAGCCTGGTGCTAGTGCCTTTGCAGCCGAGGGCGGCTGAACGACTTGCTTTGTGTCATGCAGGTGGAAAGACAGTGCTGCTGGTGGGAGCCGGCGGGGCGGTGGGTGCCGCCTTGCAGTGCATGCTGCAGAGGGAGGGAGCGGCGACCGTGAGCTGCCGGTGGAAAGCCCCTCAGCTGCAGACCAAGGTGAGTGCTCTTCCGTCTGCCCAGTGCCTGGGGGTCATCCTGCATCCCCGTTGTCTGGGCATCCCTGTCAGCTGCCTGCGTGGCACTGCTCCCCCGCGCTGCCGTTCCCGAAAGGGAGACTCGTGGTTGCAGTCATGGGCAGCGCTGGGGCACTGGAGCTTGCTGGTAGCCAACATGGGTTAGGATCTTTTCTCTTCTCTTTCCTGCTTGCTCAGAAGTGGTGCTCAGGCAAACGGGCATCTAACAGAATATTACATATGTAGCAGCAGCTGCTATAACTTCATTATTTTACACCGGTAGCTGTGAGAGAAAGAATTCAGGGGTACAGTTTAAAACAAATGTGTTAGGTCTCCCATTTTCTTTCCCGTGGTGAGAGAGAGATGCCCGCTTTCTCCTCGTCCTGTGATATAGTCATCTGTATGAAATTACTTTCATTGAATTTGTGTCTTAAAGGTTTGCAAATGCTGCCTCTTTTGGGACAAGGAGGATCACAATCTTTATCTTTGAAGAGAACTGTAAAAGGATTCAGAGAAATTCAGGAGCCTTAATCCAAAGGATTTAATTTACATGGTCTTGCTGGTTGCTCTTTGCAGAGCTTTTAGCAACAACTTAGAAGTTGGTATGACTTCCTGTCAGACTTCCCAGTTGGTTCCTTAGTCCCAAATTTCATAGAATAATATAACTAGGAACGTGTTTTCCTTCGGGCATGTGCAGAGGGTTTCAGATATTAGCTGCAGAAGAGGTGCATGTACCCCAAGGGTTGTTTAGCGAGTTGCTGTAGGAGTGAAGTGCAAGGGACAGCTCTTGTGTTTATATTTGATAGCACATGCCACAAGGTGGCAGCCAATGCAAAATGATGGTATCAAACCTCTGGGTTTGGAAGGCAAGGACAGGAGGAGGAAATAAGTTTAAGCAGCTGTGATAGAAAGTTCTCTGGCAAACCTGTGTTTTCACAGCTGTGGATGTTTTTGTCAGGCTTGTCTCAGCTCTGTGCTTTAAGTGACTGACGGCACTTAGGAAATATATGCCTCTCTCAGAGATGGGAGCACTGTGAACTTAATACTAGCCATGTCTCATTCTTTAATTATTTCTTATTGCTTGGGGTTGTGCTAGAGGACTGCTTTGGGCTGGATGGGGAGGGCAACAGGGTGGCCAGAGGTGTTTCCACTGGTTCACAGCAAAAGGCTTGGACTGGGCCAGAGCTGCTTGTGCAGTGCTGTCAATGTGCTGGAGAGAGATCTGTTTCCTTCCATCCAGATGCTTTCCCATAATCGTGCTTTGCTTTTTGGCATTCCCCGTAGTTTACCTCTTGCAGCAGGTCACTGATGGGAAACAGAATGGGAGGCCTAAGCAGGAGGCAGTTTGAGGCTTTGCACATCAGTCTTCCCAAGTTCATTGTAGCTTTTGGCAGTAAAGGAGTTTCTGCTTTGCCTGGAGGACTCATCAGCAGAGCTTGGGGGAAACCTACCTTCCTCTTCCTCGTCTGTAAGCCTGGAGCAGTGTGTTACTAGTAACCCTCAGAGTGCTGCTGAACCTGGCTGGATGTAACTCTGTTATAGTTAACTCTAGCTCCTAGATAAAATCTAATGCATGCAGGGAAAACTATCCTGTTTCATATTCCCAGAAACTGGAGTCAGAAACCAAGAACAGATTTTCTACTGGACAACGAGGGTCTGCTGTCTTGTGGCAACCTGTATTTGAAGTACAACGTTGTTAGATGACATGATTATAGCTGATGATATGAATTTATTTTCTCTTGCTCGTTTGAAACGCTGATTAAGTAAAAACAGTTTAAAGGTGCACAAGTTTTCTTCTCTTGAGTTTTTTTTACTTGAATTTCAAGTAAGAAAATGTATTAGTTGATGTCGAGGTTTTTCCAAGACTTGGAAGAATTAATTCATGTTTTGTTTTTACTGCACAATACACTAACTTTAGATGTGGCTGTACACTTTTTCTCCTTCCTCTGAATCTGATACCTCTACAGTAGCAGTCTGTGTGCTGTTGTTTGGAAGCGTAACCTATGGTAGCATAATAACCTCACGAAGTGAGGGATGAACTTATGAAGAGTATGAACTTTTCATTGGGATGCGTTTGTTTTACAATATATACCCGGAAAGGAAAAATTGATCTTAAGGGTAGGTGTACCTTATTTGCCTTAATCCATCGGCCAGGCCCATTTGCACTGAAGCACTAATCCTGAACTTAATGATGTAATGGCTTTCTTAAGCGAGTACTACATTACCTTTGACTAGCTCTGCTGATTTGTTCTTCTTTTTAAAGGATAGCATAACAACAAGTGGTTTTTTTAGAAATTCTATTGATTTAAATGAGACACACAACACTAAGGTTGTAGGGTTTTTTGGATCAGGTTTTGCATTGCTATGGAGTTGTAATTGCTTCTTTTACTCATGCACTTTTGCAAAAATATTTTGAGAATGATCAAGAGGAAGGTATGTTTTAGTCCACCTTAGGAGAAGTCTAACAACGCAGGGACACCTTCCGCTAGACCAGGTTGCTCAAAGCCCCATCCACTCTGGCCTTGAACACTTCCAGGGATGGGGCATCCACAACTTCTCTGGGCAACCTGTTCCAGTACCTCACCACTCTCACAGTAAAGAATTTCTTATATCTAATCTAAATCTACCCTCTTTCAGTTTAAAGCCATTACCCCTTTCCTATCCCTACATGCCCTTGTAAAAAGTCCCTCTCTGGCTTTCTTGTAGGCCCCCTTTAGGTGCTGGAAGGCTGCTATAAGGTCTTCCCAGAGCCTTCTCTTCTCCAGGCTGAACAACCCCAACTCTCTCAGCCTGTCTTCATAGGAGAGGTGCTCCAGCCCTCTGATCACTTGTTTGTAAAAGCCTTGTTGAGAAGTAGGAGAGTGGTTCATCTGGAGTGCATGAACGGGAGGTTCCTTTTCAGGTTGGGTAAGAACCTCTTTCGGCCACAGTCTGCTTTTCCTTAGAGCCAATACTTAAGCTTCAGACTGTTAGACATCTCTTAGTCATTTACTGTCCTGGTTTTGCTGTCTTGATAAGACCAAGAGTCTTGGTACTTGCAGGAAAATACATTTTGTATTGTAAGCGTGTAAGTAAGCATGAAAGAACGTGATACCAGGTATATGGGTCCCATAAGAGGAGAGGAGAGGGAGGCTGTGTGAGAGTTTCTAATGACGATGCTGTAGACAAAGTATTTCTGTTTCAACATTTTGTGCATCATCTCTGTTCCTCGCAATCTGAAATTAATCTCCCTGTCTGTGCGCTAGAGGAACAGTTGCTAAAGCATGCATCATAGCAGTAGGCTTGAGCCCGCAGTAGAGATGTGGAGCTAATTTTCGCATGCACTGTGCAGGGCAAGTGCATCCAGGCCGATGTGGTAGGGTAAGGGGCTGTCAGCGTCTGGGCAGGAAGATGGTAGCGGGGAGCTGGTGGCTGCTCGCTGCGGCTCATCCCTGAGGACCGCAGCCAGCGGGGAGGGATCGGAGCAGACCATGCATAGTTGTCCTGCTGGGTTGCCAGTGATTTGCAAACCTTGAACTTCCCGAGATAGAGATGGAGCTGGAAGAAACCACATAAGGAGAACACGCCTGGGCGGAAAAAGTACCTGAAACTAGTCATTGACATAAAAGATTTTCAAGATTTCAGAAGGTAATTAGAATTGCTGTGATTGAAGTGGAACCTGATCTGTAAACTGATGTGTAAAATGATTTTTTTCATAAGGAGAGTTGTGAAAAAACTTTGAATCAGGTTCCTATTCCTCATCCCATTTCTTGAATTTTAGCTGGCCTAACTTCATACCCAGGAAAATGAGGGCTTTTACATTTCAAATATTAATTTCAAATATTTTTTTCTTTGATCAAGTATTTAAAAATGTTTTTTGTAGCAGTCAGTTTTAACTATGGGGAAATGAAATTTTTATGCAGGCTTCATGGCAAAATGGGTTTTCAGTTGTCTGGAATATAGAGCTACTTTGTATCATTATCATTAAATACTTGGCTGGAAAGTCTGCATTGTTGTTTTAACATTTGGTGTTCTGTCTTGGGAATGGGTGGTGCTTTTTAATCTGCTTCTACTTAAATCTTGGTGGAGAGCATCCTATTTTGTTATGAGGTAAGGTTTCAGATTATTTATTGCCACAGCTCTTCCCAACTGAAAAAATATTTACCGGTGAGAAGGCAGGATACTACTGGAGTATTAGCTTACTTTGTCTTCAGCCAGTTGCCTAGGACATTAAGGATGGTTTGGCATGATGCATGTCGTTCCTTTCTCTAGCCTGCCTGGTGGGATGCAGCCTTGCTGCCCAGGGAGCACCGGGCAGTCGGTTGCCCTGTGGCCGCGCGTTCCCCCTCCTGGGTACCTCCTCGACCTTCTGGCTATGGCTGCCTGAAGCATCTGGTTCCTGTCAGATGCGTCCTCTGTCCGGGGACTGTGCAGTGCATTTGCTAGGGAGGTTGGATGTGGTGATTTCATAGGTCTTTTCCGTCGCTAACGTCTCTGATTTGTTCCTGATGTGGGAGATAAGCCTGCACATGTCTCCCAAGGCTTGCTGCTTGCTTTAGTGATTTACAGGCAGTCAAAAGAGTAGGTTATGGCAAGAGAGGAAAAAAAGCAGGGGAGGCATGGGCACGACTTCCTGCGAGTGAAACCAAAATGCCCTGATGGAGATCGCATAAACCTCCTCCAAGGACACGCAAAATTCTGTAAACACCTATTTTGCTTTCAGTGGACTCACTCTCCCAGTCAAACAAGTTTCTGGATATAATTTTTTTAAAATACTTGTAGGGGAAAAAAAATTCTAGAAAGTGTTTGTGATACGTACTTTATTGACTCTCCAGGAAGTTTTTCAGTAGTTGCACATAAAATACTTGCTTTTAGCAAGAGAGTTACAATTGTATCTGTGCCTTTTTTTTTTTTTTTTCCTTTACATTTACTTTCTTTGTGAAATAAGGAAAAGGAAATCATGGTGGGGAAGGCTCTGAGATCAGTGTGTCTTCAACCCATAGGACAACTGTTCGCTGCCATGTGATACAACTTTTTTCATGGAGGAGGTGGGGCAGGGCAATAAGATGAAAGGTTCAGCTGTTTTTCTGATACATTTATGGGTATGTGCGACGTTAGACATCCAAACTAGCGTTAACATTGGCTACAAAAATGATTGTGTTCAGCTGTTAAGAACATTTTTGAACATTATGATCGGTAGTCATAGAGATGAATATTTTGTCAGGTCAGTTGTTTTCTGGCATTATAGTTACATTGGATCAATTCTGTTCTAAGTATGTTGGCTGAACATTTGTCAAAATTATTACTTGTTGCATACAGCTCTCAACTGGCTCACAGTTTCACGATGCTAAGCAGTGTGCAAAGCTCTTAGTCCTTGTCCCAGAGGCTTTGCATGGGAAGACATACCTGACTTCCAGTATATGAATTACAGCTGCTAGAATATGAATCCTTTTTTTCTTACAAAAAAAAAGGCCAGGTTTATGTAACTGAGAATAATCACTGTTTTTCTCGGTGTTGATGTTGACTATTACGGCAAAGACTGCCTTCTTTTGCAGGAGAAAGCGTGTCTTCAGCATAGTATTCTTGGTACACAAGTCATTGCATCATCTTTTTAACCAAATTTGCTTGCAGATTCCTCAGTATGATTTCACCTGACGCTGGTCAAGCATTATGACTTATGTGGCCTTCTAGGAGTGGCATGTAAGTCGATATTCACACCAGACGCAGGAGTGTAAGCAATTTGGATAAGGCTGAATGACTGTTGAGACTGTATGTTTGCAGGTAATCGTAGGAATGTTGCAGGACTTCCGACCGAAGCCTGAATCAGCTCATTGCATTAGTCATTTGTCAAGCAAGTAAATCTTCTCCTACACTTTTGGCTTTGTTTCCACATGTGGATCTCCAAGGAGGGTTAGGCCATCCTTGTGTCCTCTGAGGAGAAGATGGAGCTTTTTTAGCTTTCTGCCTTTTCCGCCACAGTTATGCTCTTCTCCCTTCCTGGATGCTCAGCTGTGCCAAAAACCTGCTATCCTGACAGGATTTGTAGCTGTTCTTTCTTGGCAGGACTGTTGGGCAGGGTTGCGTCAGAGCACTTTTGGCCAAAAAAGAAGCTGGAACGCTTGTCAGTCACAAATCAATTCATACAGAGACTCGCCGAGTTTGTGACACTTGGTATTAATTTACATTTTTCAAAATATTCCCCAAATCACTGTATCTCTGATTCAGACTTGAGGCAGTGCTGTGCCCGTATTTTGCTTTTTTAGTGGATCTTCATACATCTGCCTCTGGTGCTGTCCCTTACCTCATGGTGATTCCGATAATTGGTACAGGGCCCTGTTTCAGAGGAGGGAGGGGGGAAAGGAAGACACGTATGTCTTTGATTATAAGAATTTTTGTAGTAACCATGTTTGCTCCAACATATGTCAGGTTGAACTAAATCAGAGGCACTGATTAGCAAACATGAACTGAGAAGGAGAAAATGCATTAATTGGTATTCTTCAGAGGCATTGATGTTTGCAGATCAGGTCATCTTGCATTCCTGTCATCTGGCCTGGTTTTCTACTGTCAGGTAATCTGACTGTACTCTTTATGATTGCCTATTTACTGTCTTTCAGCCCTTCTCTTCCTTAAGCCTCTCGAAGTTATCTTGTTGGACAGGACTTTGGACAATGATAGGGCTTTTTCTTGGAAGTATGTAATCCCCATTAAATATTATTGGTGCTGACTCTGACCCCACTTGCCTGATTTCGCAGTTTGTTTACCTGACTTGATTTTAAATGCTGTTGTTCTTAAATTTCATGTGGGATAAGAATCAAGCCATCAATTTGGATTTTTTTGTTGTTGTTGTCTGCAAATACCTTGCTCAAAAGGCTATTGCTGTGTAAGTCTGAATATTATAAGATAAGTATTCAAGAGTGTATTTCTAACATTAAATGCTTGTTTGTTTCCGGGGGGTGTTTTGGGCTGTCCCTAGCTTCATCAGGCGGATGTGGTGGTAGTTGGCAGTACAAAACCCGACGATGTTCCTGTGAGCTGGATAAAGCCTGGAACCATCATTATCAGTTGTTCTCGTGACGTGCTGTCAGGTAAGAGATGTTAAAACATAACAGTTCTTGAAAGTGATGTGCAGCAAGTCTTTGAGATAAGTGTGTGGCATGTTGGTGACAATGCAATGTGGTTAAAACCTACATCTTCGGGAGACGGCCTTTTAAAGTGGGTGTCTGTGTACAGGGGATGTATACACGTGTCTCTGGCGTATAAATAGGAAAAAGATGTCAGGTGAGGGAAGAAAGGCTGGAACTGGTTCTTTGTACCAGGGTTGTTAAATAAGTGATGATCCTATGGATTCAAAGAATTCAGAGGGAAGACTTTTGGGTCATCAGATGAGTTATTATTTAGTGCTGTTTTGTACAATGTGTTATCCTATGACTTCTGTTGCCTCACCTGGAACATGGGGAAAAGAGAAGAGGGGCAAAAATATCAACTGCAAAGTGCTGTGAAGCTGCGTGCAGAGAATGGTACAGGAGGGAGTAGAGAAATCATGTGTAGCTAAGAACAGGCAGAATGTCTCCTGCAGTGATTACTCCTACAAAAAGAGTTTGGATTCCCCTCCCTCCTCCTCCCCTGACTGGTTGGGGAGGGGGTATATGTTCATTAATTTCTCAGTTGAAAAATGCTACAGAATTTTGTGGAATAAAACTGAGAAAGCTTCCCAGAAGTTATTCTATTCTACTGCTAGAATTGCATTTCCTGTAAAATTCCTTAAAGTCCTGTGAAGATCTCTAGATATTTTCCAGATTTTTCGTGTGTATATGAATTTGACTGTAGATTGTCCAGATGGGATTATGCTGTGAATGAATAGGAAAATAAGGAAGTACATGGGTAGTGTGATTGGTTAATGTGTTTTTCTGAATCTATCACAAGTGTGCTTATTGACATCTATTGATACAAAACTGGGGAAATGGGCATAAGGCCAAGGAAAACTAATTGTATGGTTCTTAAACTAGGGATATTCCCTAAGGACAAATTAAGCAGACACTACGCAGAGCTAATGCAAGATCAGGCTCATAATAAAGCAGCTGCTGTTCCCATGCAAAGCGTGGCCTTAGCAAGAGATTCCTTTCCTTGTCTTTCGTGATACCCTCTTGACTTGAACACACACTGCGGGTGTGGGAGATCTGGGTTGTTATTCACTCAGTTGTCTGAAGGCATTTAGGCATTCATCTTCCACCTCCCAGAACAGTGCTCTGATCCTAATCAGGATCTCGGGGGTGGGTACCAAGCCTTATCCCTTGCTGATGCTGCACAAGTTGTCCAAAAATAATTCATGTTTTCTTTTTCCTAGCCTAGTGATTAGGAGACTCCTTGCATCTTTAATGCCCGCTTATTTTGCATAAGGATTGTTGGATATAATTGTTAAGTATCTGTGGGGCAGGGCTTGGAGCATAGGTCTCCTCAGCGGGTACCCAACCTACGAGTATAACATACTCTTACATGAAGGAGGAATGGGGGAGAAAGGGAAAGGGGCAGAGAAGAGAGGGAATGGTGGTACAGCACTAGCACCTATAAATAAATAAATGAAAAGGAATGGCCCCTCCTCATTTTAATCCTTCTAAGCAGAAACCTCTTAGGTGTCAGACTCGGGGTAGAGGTGCAGGTCTATGAAGGCAGGATGGGGGTGAGCCGATCCTCGCAGTCTGAGCGGGCACTGCTAATGACTGAACTCTCCCGGCTCTGTGCGCAGCCTGGCGCAAGTCCCATTTTCAGATACCTAGCTCTCTCCTTCCACTGCAGAGGGAGTCTGGGTCTTCAGAGACCTAAAAGTTATGCAGTATAACTGCATGCCATGTCTTGAGTCTTAAGTATCTTCATACCTTAGTTGCTCTATAGAACTATAGATAATATTAGTGTTTCCCTTCCATAAAAGAGTACTGTTAGGAAAACTGCATTAAAACATTTGAGTGGTGTTCACATACCACAGCAGCATTTGTTCTTGAAGCAGGAAACGTAAGATTTGGCATAAGCATATAGATTTCTCTGCATTTTTCAAGTTGTAGCAGTGGGCTGTGCTAAGTACAGCATTTCTTTGGAAAGGCAGCATGAGATGTTTAGCAAGATAATTTAAATAGAACTTATCTACCAAATGTCCATCTGTCTTTACGGTTATGCTTTTGAGAATGTCAGAATCTTGGAGAAACTTTGAAAGAATAGCAGAAATGCATTTTAGCAGCTTTAAAAAATGCTGGCCTCAAGACTTACTAGAGAGGTACATGAAACACAGGTGTCTGTTTGACAGGAAGAATGCACTTAGTTTAATTGCAAGATATTTATTAAAAGCCTATTGTGGAGCAGTCGTGACCCTGGAGAAACAACTGTGTCTTAAAACTGACTCTTCACTTTCAATATGTCGTGGAATCTGGCTGAGGTGCTTGGAAATTGTTCTGGGTTTTTTCTTGCTTTAGAAACGTCCGATTTAACATCTGTGGGGTCACAGGAGCTAAGTGAAGCCTGAAAACAACAATGGCCGTGAAATAACTTTTATTCTTGCTAGATGATGGCTAGATTTCTATCTTACGTAGATATACATGTAGTCTAACACACTCTCACATGTTTTAAAAGCACTCAAAATTTGCAAGGACATAGCTGAATTGGGCGGCTGTAATGATGTAAGCCAGGAGAGTAGAGCTAAAAGTGCTTGCTCTGAAGTGACAGAATTCTTTTTCAAGTATTTTTTTAATCTGATCAAAGATGTTTAAATCATCACAATTTTAAAACGTTCTACAATTTCTAGCAGTGTAACATCTTATTCTGCTGCCCTAATGGTTTTGGAATCAAGTGACTGCTGGTAGCGTCTTGCAGGAAAGTACTTTATATGTAAATGTATAGAAATGAAAATCAAGTTTCTGAACAAAACCTAAGGATGCCAAAATTATTTGGGATTTGATGTCCAGCTCCTTTGGGGTCACTTGAAAGCTGAAACCCATATGGTTTCAGTGCGTTAGTGGGAAATTCAACCATTTCCCCACCTCTTCTTTATTCTAAGCTGCCTGAGCAGACAGGTAGTGCATGACAGCAACTGCACAATAGGGTGGGAATAGATGGGCGGATGGGCCTTCGTTAGGGTGAGTCAGAGGAGGGAGCACAATGTCTGCAGTTCAGCTGATTTTCTGGCTGTAATCCAAAGCTGAGAGTGCTATTCCAGCTCCCATCTGGAAAATTTATCCTAAGAGAGCTGTTGCAATCCTGTGATTGTCTTGCTAGCTCATGTGTGCGTGACTTTCACCTCTAGCTTCACCTTCACCCCTGTAAAAGCCTGGGTAGTCATTTGTGGGGTGACTGTGTAGCATAGGCAGCCTGAAAGAAGTAGTTTATTGAAAGGAAATGTCTAATTCTGATGTGTATTTACACACATGCTAGCTCTGCCCTGATAAAGAAGTCATATTAAGCCAAATGACATAAAAAGTCGAAATGTTTCTGTAAAGCACAGCTGTCTGAAAGGGGATTTTAAACTTCATTCTTCCTACTTCATTTGTCTCTTTGGCAGCTTTCCCAGCCTGGTCTCAAAGCAACAACAGTCAATTTATGACTGTGATAGACTGTTCCAGTAAAACTCTGTCTGAGTCTAAAACTGAGCATCTCCAGAAGACTTTTTTTTTTTTTTTTCTAAATAGCAAGTGTTACTGCAAGTAGAAGGACTTTTCAGACACTTTCTTAATTAGAGTTTAGTATCAGGACTGTCACCTTCTGCTTGGTTAGCTTTATCACTGATGTATAGATGCCTGCTGGCAAGGAAGTTTGAGAAAGGATTAGAAAACATACTGAAGGAGGCTGAGGGTGTCTGCAGAAAGGGTCTCTTGCTCTCTCTCGGTGATGGGTGTGAGAGAGTGGGCTGGAGCTGGGCATGGCAAGGTGGGGTGCTGTGCTGGCTCCTCTGCACGCCTCTGGCTCCAGCCTGAGGTTTCTGTGCCCTGCCACCGCCAGGACCCTTGTCGGGAGGGGTAATTGTGCAAGGCAATGTGAGCGTTTTATGGTCGGTACAGATGGGATGAGTAGAGTGAGAGCTTGACCAGGTCAGGGCTTGCACTTCAGTTCCCCTTTGGGGGAAAGGTTAAAGCTGTCAGCATACAGTTGTTATTTTTTATTACAATTATGTCTACGCCCTTCAGAATGCGACTAGGGCCTTGATATGACCGCAGAGACTAGGATGTGAATTTTGGAGAAATTGTGTCTAGATAAAAGTCAATAAGCAGAAACAGAATAACAAGCCAAAAGAAGGATTACAGGAAAATGACAAAATAATATGTTTAGTTAGAGTAGCTAATATATGATTATTATATGATATATTGCCACTAGAAACAATTATAACTGTCTCTAAAGTTGGAGTCACTCTGAATTGTGTAGACTCTTCAGAATATCTACTTTTAATGTCACGTTGATGAAGATAACTTTTGCTGCTCAAAAAATTTTGCATATTCTGATTCCAAGTTATAAATCCCATTGGATAATAATCCTATATAGTATTTTGTGATCATTTCTTTGTTCTCTCTCGCTGTAATGGGTGTGTGGAAGAGAAGACAGTCTTTACCATGCTCATTTAGGTGTTCTGTTTAAGAATATATATAGCTTTTCAAATCCTCACAGCTGTCTGGTGTTTTGTGGTTTTGGTTTTTTTTTTTTGTCCAAAAGGAATTATTTGGATCCTGGAATTAATCTCTGTGTTTTCTTATTTTCTTTTTCAAGTATGTGTATGCTTCATCATATGCATGTGTGTGTTTGCGTAATATGCTTCAGAGCATACAGTTGCTCTCTGATTTTCACGCTATATCCATTCTCCTGGGTGATTTCATTTGAAGTATTAAAGAAGCCACCTATAATTTTGTCAGTGACATTGTTAAATTTCAAGTCAACATTCAGAAATTTTTTGTTTGAACATAGCTTTCAAATACACATGCTCCCACTCACAAAAGCTTTGTGATTTATTAGTGCAGTACTTCTGTTTTACAGAGAAACACAACTATGGTCAGCAGAGCAACCATGCTGCTGAAAACGCTGTTGGTTCTCTTGCAGTAGCAATGCGAATGCAGGTTAGTGTAACTTCAAACATTGTGAATTTGTTGCTCTTTCTGTAAGCTGTAGAAATTGCTTCTACAGTTTAGATTTTAATTTTTGTTTTGCTGTTTTGAACATCTTACGTGCCTTCCATTTTAATAGCAACTCTTAATCAGTTAGGGTGAGTCATGCCTGTTACATTTAGTTAAAAGTAAATTAAAAATCAAACATGTCATAATTCTGATGATTAAAGTGAAGCTTGGCAGAAGCACTTGTATCAATAGACTAATGTTACTTATTCTGGTAAGACAGTAAAGATTATTATAGCTGCACACATTTTTGTGGCGTGATGGATAGAGGGTCAAAAAGTTTGTTGTTTTATGTGGAAGCAGCATGAGTCAGTCAGTGAACAATTAATATCTTCCATTATTTTTAAGGTGCGAGAGAAGAATGGTAATTCTCCATCTTACCAGAATAAAATCTCCAAGTGCCTAATTAGAGACTTTTCTCTGCCGCTTACATGTTAATGGTCTCATTTCTTTTTAAAATGTGGACAAACAATAGGACGGTAATAGTGCAGTTGTTTTTCTTTTGTCCTAAAACCATGAAATGGAAAGATTTTTAAGTCTGTTTTTTTGTTAGCCTTTGCCGTAGAAGTTATTTCAACATACTCTTGAGATCATTTGAAATTAGCGTTCAGCATTTATGATGCAGCTGGTGTGTGCTGTTTTCTTGTTTAAAAACAGAACATGGTAAAAAACACGGAGCGATGGATCCAGTCCCAGCAGTGCCGGAAGTGGGACCTCCGCTGCTTGAAACTGCAGCCCCTCTCCCCAGTGCCCAGGTAATAAGTCCTTTTTTAAATTAAAAAAAAAAAAAAAAAAAAAAAGAAAGAGTAGGCAAGTGTTAAATGTGACAGTGACCCTAAAAATGGTCCATGCCTAATTAATTTTTAATCTGCTTATGTGGACTACATTTTGTACCATTTTGTTGTATGCCTCATTGTGACCATGTCCTTCTGTTTCCTATCAATTTTTACTTTTATGATGTGTATTGGAGCCAAGCTTTATTTAATGAAGACCTAAAGCTGGAAGGTTTCGTTGAGGGAGGGAGGTGAAGCCTTGCGTAACGTCAACAGAAATACAAAATATGAGAAGTTCCTAATCGCTAAACCATAATGTAGGAAGGTGTTTATGGATCTAGTTAAGGCCCAGTGGTTTCAATGGCATTTGATCTTGTATTTATTTTCTTCCCTCAGTAGAAGTACTTTCTTCTGCATTAGACTTTTAAATTCCTGCATAGATGTGAAAAGCAGGAAGCATGTTTATTCTCATAGCCAGAATCTTTTCAATCAGTTCCTGTCATTCACCTCCCAAGGCCTATGTCTGGGCATGGTTGCTGACATCTCTGACATTTAGAGCAGCCTGAGCTCTTTGCTGTGCTGAAGTGCTTTGCTGTGTGTTGGTTGTGTTGGGTGACGGAGAGAGGAACAAGGACTTGAAGTGAGGTTCTGCCATGTGGGAAAGCGTTGAAATTGTTTGTGCTTATTAGTATGCCTGCTTCTGGGCCATGCAGATGCTGAAGGGACCTCACAGAGGAGGAAAGGCAGAGAGAGCTGGGGCTGCTCAGCCTGGAGAAGAGAAGGCTCAGGAGGATCTTATCAATGTGTATAAACACAATGTATATAAATACAAGGGTACAAAGAGGATGAAGCCAGGCTCTTTTCAGTGGTGCCCAGTGACAGGACCAGAGGCAATGGGCACAAACTGAAACACAGGAAGCTCCATCTGAACATCAGGAAACACTTTTTTACCGAGACCAAGCACTGGCACGGATTGCCCAGGGAGGTTGTGGAGTCTCCCTCCTTGGAGATATTCAAAAGCCATGTGGACATGGTCCTGGGCAACTAACTGGCTCTAGGTGGTCCTGCGTGAGCAGGGGGCTTGGACCAGATGACCTCCAGAGGTCCTTTCCAGCCTCAGCCACTCTGTGATTCTGTAATTCTGAATCCCACTGCTGTGTTTTTGGAAAGCTGTAACAAAATGTTTTCTTTTCTAAGCATTTTGATTCAGTTTTCACTGTCTCTTACAACAGTTTAATGGGAATGGATGCAATTGTAATTTAAAACAGAGAAGCCAAAAGAATGAGTTTTCTTTTGTACCCAGGGGTGCAGCATGTGACATTTCTAGAATTAAAGCCTGAAAAATCTATCCTTAAATAATACAGTTAAAAGGTAGATTAAAGCATGTGATGTCATGAAGTGTGATGGTGAAAAAAATCAAAAAAAGTATTCCCAATCCTCTCTATGACATTATGTGTTTAGTACATAAATATTTATATAATTAATATATAATGGCATATAATATAACCAGTAATAGGGCTTCCATTTATTTGATAACTCTATAGCTTTATGTCTTTTTTTCTTTTAAATGTAAAATAACTCATCAGATGGAAAGTATCCTGCGATAAAATGTAATCTTACAGTAATACACCACGTTGTGTGGAAACAGATGGAGTTTTCATTGAAAATAAGGCAAAGCTGCTTAAGCACTAAAACTAGGAACATCTGCTTTTTTATTTCTGTGAGATCTGGGTGTTAATTGAAGTATTTCCAAAGATATTGGAAATGGAATGGAAGATTTTCTTACAAATATGCAGTAAAAAAAATTCTGGCACACAGGCTGAGTAGATGTAGAGCCTTCCCCCATCTTTTAAATTTTCCTGTGTTTTATAAAATATGACTTACCATTGTCAATGGGGGACTTCTTCCTTAAATACTCTCATTCATGCAGAAGAACCACTGTTGCACGTTTCCAGGAATATTGAATAATGTAACTTATTGAATAATTCTGCTATTTCCGATGTAGAGAATATATTGTCAAACTAGAAGAGCTAGCTATAAATGTGGATTTCTAAGTGCTAGTTATAATCAAATCTTTAATTTCCTGTGTTTTAGAAAATACTTTTACCAGAAGTAATAGACTAGACATAAACATTTCATGTGTTGTTTAACTCCAGTAGTAGTTAAGGTATAAATGTCAATTCATTGTGAAATTATGCCTTTTATCACTTTATTGCATGTATCAGTGTGCAATCTGTCATTAAAGGGTTTCTAAGTTGTTAAAAGTCTAGTTGCCTTGAAAGTTCTTGAGGGAATTTCAGATGGTAAAATGACAACAGCAATGGTTTTACCGACGGAGAACTGTTAGCATCCACAGTCAGTTTTACTTGACTTCTAAAAATACTTGTAATTTTGTTTATCTAGAAATTCTTTACCTTTTAATTTATTTATGAATGTACAGCTTGGTTAGTTTTGCTTCTTCCACTTTTTGCCAGTAGTGGTACCTGCAGGGTGCGAAAAGCCTCATTGTTTCTTCCAGAACTCCGAGGGGGAGGCGTTTGTGGCCCAAGAGATGAGGGAAATACGAAGGGCTGAGCTTGCTGCAGGGAGTCTTGATAGTCTGGCCTGAGGTTTGAAATAATAGCTTCTGTCTTTTAGTAAAGAAGCTGATGTATTTAGTAGGAGAAAAAAAAAAAAGGAAGATTAACTTTCTGTCATATTAGTCTACATCCTTTTCCCCTTGCCAGATACATCAATTGCTTTAATAGGAGAATAGTCACCCTACAAATTGCTTAAAAGTCACCCTCCTTGCTTAAATCTTTAAGGGACCACACTGTCATCAACTTACCAATATTTTTCTGGGACTCAAGTTGTTTTTATATAGAGAGTTCTGAATGAAAACTTTATTCTTTGTCATGTGATGTTTGTAAGCCACTCCATCTTGTGTTCTTGATACATTTTTATGGCTAGTTGTGTTTGAAGTAGTGCATAAGAAAGCCAAAGATATGTCTTAGTATGTCTTTGAAAGAAAACAGATTCCAGGTTAGTGTACGCAATGAAATGGTCTGCAACCCAACCATTGAGTGCTGTGATTGAGTAGCTTCTTGTCCTGTAGTACTGGGTTATGTCATTGTTTGGATGGATGATTTCTGCATTTCACTTAGTTGCTGCAGGGTGCAAAAGTGGGATACTTGAGAGTTAGAATTGAATAATGGTCCCAGTTTAGGATATCCT
Organism: Gymnogyps californianus; assembly: GCF_018139145.2. Taxonomy (NCBI): domain Eukaryota; kingdom Metazoa; phylum Chordata; class Aves; order Accipitriformes; family Cathartidae; genus Gymnogyps; species Gymnogyps californianus. Next base: position 56,350,895 of record NC_059473.1, read on the forward strand.
CAAAGAATTGCAAGCAATTAAGTTGGTACAAATTGATCATTTGCTGGTGGATACAGAACAGCTGAAGTCCGCACATAGAGTTGAGATCTGGCAGTAGTTCTGTGTTCATCTGTGAATATTTGAGGTCTTGCAGACTGTTTGAAAGTTCAGGACATTAGCTTTGATGCCATTGCCAGATTTTGTGTTAAAAATATTGTAATCAACTGAAACTGCAGGAAGGAATTTAGCCTGGTGAGGCTGAAAGTAATTAATCTCTTGGTAATTTTTTAACTTGCTCCTGTGGTGATGTGAGGAATTCAAAGCCAAAGGAGACGACTCCTCACATCTTGTGTGCCGGGCCCTGGACTTTACTGCCACAGCAGCTTACAGCTGCTAAATGCTTATGTGGACATAAGGGGCAACTAGGTCAAGCTCACAAACAAAAAATCCATGAAGGAGTATTAAATCCAAAGACCCCAGGTGGTCTAGGTCGGGAATTGCAGATACAATAGTGTCCCCCAGCCTACAACCACCTCCCCTCAAGCAGTCTACCATGTGTGCTTGCTCCATGCTTGTTCTCTTGCCTCAGCTGCTGCTCACAGTCCTTGCTGGCAATAGTTTATAAGCTCACTGGACTTCTGGCCTGAGCCCTGTGCATTAAAGTCCTGCTATGTGGCCGTTTTCAATTTAGCTGTGTTTTAGAAGTGCATGAGTTGATCATCAAATGCCTTGTTTCCTTTGGTGTCCTCATGGGGGAGTAGCGAGGCTTAGCTTGCTTGGCTGTACACTCTGATGAAAGGCGCTACATGCACAAGCATCAGGTTTACCTAGTGTGTTTATGTGACTGTTGGCCAAGGAATGTATGTGCTTTTTAGTAAAGTGTATGTGCTGAAATATACTGGGAGGGAGGAGAAGAAAAACAAAAACAGAAACATCCATTCCAGTGGGACATGCTTGAGCATCCAGCAGACACGTCTCTAGCTTGATATGAAAGCATTACGTAATATTTGGAATCTGATTAAACGAGAGAACTCTGTGAAATTGTAACAATTAACAAACACTGCACGTGATTTTCAATGTTATATTAGGTGTTAGCTAATGTTTAGGTTTGGTTAATAAAATGTGAGAGAGGATTGAAAAACTGATTACAATAACCCCATTGTTGGAGTATTTGCTGTTGTTTTGTGCTTTGTCGTCGACCACCTAAGCTGAGAGAAATCTCCTGGCTCCTATTTGTTTTCTTTTCCAGTGATATTGAGATTTCCCGAGCACAGAGTCCAAAAGCTGTTGATGTACTTGCCAAGGAGATAGGATTGCTTACAGATGAAATTGAGATCTATGGCCAAACCAAAGCCAAAGTACGTTTGTCCCTGCTGGAAAGGTTAAAGGATCAACCAGATGGAAAATATGTTCTAGTTGCTGGGTAAGAATGCGCAGTAATGTCATTAATGTCCACTCTTTCCACTCATATTAATATAAACACGCAGCTTACATCTTTTTAGTACACTGCACAAATAAGACCCTGAATGTTTTCGGCTGTATATTGCTCTCTTCTGAAAGTGAGCAGTTTTTGAAATTTTTTTGAAGTAACACAACTTTTCTTCCAAACTGTTATTGCTGAAGTAAAGTATATTTTATAAAAGGTAGTTTGTTCTAAGCTTCTTAAATGTTATCTGTTGGTGTGTGGAGTTTTTTCTTACTGTTTTATCAGAATTTTAAATGTTTGACTTGAATATTTAAGTCTGCATGTATTGTGGCTGTTTATAAACAAACTTTAACAGAAGCTACATACTAATCTGTTGATATTAACAATAAATACTTTTTTTATTGAAGAACAGATTATAAAGTTTAAAAAGCCATGGTTTTTTCTCTGAAATGTAGACATGTCTCCAGGCAGGCTTATCCTACTCAGTGTTCCCACGATGACAGCAAATGCTATGCTCAGCAGGAATTACACGCTTCTCTTCTGAAGAGCTACGGGTTTTTTCTGCGTTCAGTGACACAACATTTTTTCATTCACCTGGTTTGCTAAGTGAAAACTTCTAACAGTGAGCAAATGTGTGAAGGTTTTCATTAATATTTAAATTGCAATGTGTTCTTTATATTCTGAGTTAATCTATGTGGTTGCTTCCTTGTAAGTAAAACTGATCAGGTTTAAAATACAGCTTTAGGCTGATCCAGAAGGAGAAGGCTGTTCTTAACTGCCTTGATCTACCGATTCCTCAGCTGGGGTAGTGTTTCACAAACTGTTTGCTTTACTACATTCCTGTGGGGACAACCTGGATTTCTGGCACTGTCTGAGATGGAGCCGTTGTAGACTGAGAGACTTGATGTTACAAAGCTGAGGCAGGCAAGTTATGAAGCTGTCTTCAAAGCTATGTGATAGAACTGCAATGTATAAGACATTCCTGGAGGATGTTGGCGCAGTTGTTTAAGAGAAGGAAATGATAGCTGGTTGAGCTTGGTTTCCTTCGGTAGAGTTTTATTTTGTATTTTGCTGCTTTGGAGAAAGAAAAGCAGATTCAGCATTTGGCTGAATTTGAAGAAAGTTGCTACCATGTACTTTCAGGCTCATGTTGTCAACTGCATCAGTTGGGCGCCATGCTACAGGTTGTGCCAGGCTTCTCTAGCAGCAGAGTCTCACAGAAGCAGAGGTTATTTGAAAATGTCTGGACGTGGAAGATAGCATGATGCAAAGCCCCTTTCAGGTAGATTTTACTTGTGTCAGATTGTATGCACCAGTGCTTACGTTTCTTCACACTGCTTTGTCTCCCATTCATCAAGGAAGGTATCTCAAGCAATTGCCTGAATGCTGTTTTGTTGGCACAGACAGAAGTGTATATACATGTGGAAGAAATGGGGAAGTTTTGACTAGCAAGGTGGAAAGCTGGCAACAAATAGGAAATTGTATCTTCTTACGTTTATATAACATGTATAAAGACTGAACCGTGTTTCACAAACAAATGGCTGGATTTGGTACCTATACAACTTGATTATGCAATATATTGCTATTTGTAACTTCTCTGAAGTCATTGCATCTCGTGGAGTGAGTACAAAGCCACATCTGCTCCATGAGGAGTGCCTGGACAAGGAGGCTACAACAGTGGGAATGTTCTCTTCTGAGAGAGTTCAAAGTTTGACTTTGAAATATTGTACATATAAAAATATGTGTGTTCTCAGCTGTTCTCATTTGCTGAAATGACTGCAGCAGACAATGATTTTAAGAAAAGTGGGGACTGCGTCTGGTGAGGAAACGTTCAGTACAATGACAACTGAATATCACTCAAGTGTGGAAATTGGGGAGTGAAATAATATCCTCAGTTGCCTTCTTCATCCTCTCCCTGTCAAGGCAAGGTCAACCAAAACCTGCCATTTGGATTACTATGTTTGTTCACAATAACCAAAGATATTTAGAAATTCTTATAGAATGATGCAGTATAGGTCTTCAGAATAAGTTTTCAGTGCTTCAGAGGAAACATTTAAGATATATGCTTATGCTTCAGGGTATTTGGTCTGATGGAAATATTTATTATCTGATGTGAACTTTTTGTATGTGAAGGGAGTGAAAAGTGTGTGTGTATTCAACAAGCTATAAAATCTCCAACCTCCGTCCCATGATGCAGCCGGTGACATTTGTGCCTGTAATTCCACAATCAGGTTTAAATGTTTCATGATGTCTAGGAATTGTAAATATTTGCTGCAAATGCTCTTCTAGTTTATTCCTGATGTGCTAGAGCCCAAACTTGTGGTTCTGAATAGCAAAATGCAACCAAATGTTCCTTTTTATCTCTAAGGATAGCTGTATTTATGACTTTTTAAAAAGTTGCTACTAACTGGAAAGTCTTTTTTGCACTTTCTGAATGCACACAAATACGCCTGAATGCCTCATCCAATGCGTACTTTGTATGCTGAAAAATTGTGGTTTGATTAACAGATCATGTCACCCAAAAATAGGATGAGGACTTAATTTCTTCATAACTTCCATTTTCTTCTATGGGGAGAGCATTCTTTTCACTTTTTTTCATTCTCACTTTTTTTTTGTGTGTGTGTGTGTGAGTTGTTATAGGACTGCCAATCCATGGCTCCCCAAGACACCTTGGGGTCAGAGCCACGAGTTATCATGGAGTAATTAGCTCTTGGGCAGTCAGCTGCCTGTATACAGGCTTTTAGTGTGCTAAAAAAAAAAAAATTATGTTGCAGGATATGTTAACTCAAACTGCCTCCCATTCACTGCAAGCTGAGAGCATGCAAATGAATGAAGCTTGTGCATGACCTAGTAGCTAAGTTTAGTGCCCAGGGTAACTTAATCATGCATTCAAGCGTGTAGATAGCATATTCATAAACACAATATGAAACTACATCTAAAATTTGTTAGACTCTGTGTGTGTTCCAGCATTTTGTTTTTAAATGCTTCAGTGCTGTGGCTTTTACCAGATAATTCTGGAAACTTGTTCACTTCAAAAATGCAAGCTGAGGAATAATAGAATGTGGAAAAATTATGAAATATAATGCTGCTATTAGTAAGAAGTGTGTTGGATTTTGAATGCTGGAAAATTTAAAATCAGTACTTTTCACCTAACATTAATAGATTGTTTTGTGATGAACTACCTTTTTGGTAAGATGAAAATAGAGGGAAATAATACTAACTTAATGCTTGTACAAGTTGTGTGATGGTAAATCTCTTAGGGACAGAATTTTCAGATTTGGAATTGCATTTTACTTCTAATGGGTATGTATTGGATTGTATTTCTGTTCACTGTATTTCTTGGGCCACAAGGTGCTTAAAAGATAAGAAAAACAGTAGACATTAAAAAAAAAAAGGAAAAATACAGGGAAGAATAAGAGGGGAAAATACCACTGTGTTGATGCACTGAAACATCTGACAGTCCAAAGCAAAGTCATGGCTGAGACAGTTTGTCATGTATTCGTCATGTCATTGCACAGCTCCTGATTGAGATTTTCTTGGATGGGTCTTCGTCGGCTTTTGGGAGTTTGTAGTTGTGGATTCCTCAGTCTGTTCCTGGCTTTGTTCAGTCATTTTCACTTCACAGTGATCACTGTGCTTTCGTATCTGGAAGCTCCAGTCCCATTTTGAGAATGCCACTGCAATGTTGTCATAATCTCACCTCGATGGAGTGACAGGAGTTGCAACACTTCTGTGCTCAGAAATACATTTCTGACAGTTGTAATCTTGGATGGGAGATGTATGTAGGTCAGGCTGTCATTTATGGGAACTCGATTGCCCATGCCCTCCATAGCTAGGCTTTGCAGGTTTCCATGCGGATTGCAGGAATGGTGAACTCATTAAAATCTTCGAAATTGCTGATACTGATGAGTTGAAGATAGGAAATTTGAAAGAGGAGAATTGTCACATATCCAATAAAGTTCTTGCTGGAGTCACAATGGCTGGGGTAGCTGTGAGGAGGTTACAGCTGGTGCAGTGTATCATCTCACTGTTTGTTTATTTTCTCTTTGGGAGACCTCATGTAGCTTTCCCACAGAAACAGCTCCACTGTAAGCTAATGTGATGTATAACAAACAAAAAGTCTGCATATTCTTATCTTTGTTTTGATATACATAAAGAGAGAAGACTTTCCAATGTTATGGAAAACTTACTTTGCCAAGGAGCTGGTGACTGCTTGGTAGGTGGCAAAGTAAGAAGTTTTAAGGAGGAAAATGATTGTGGGGTTTCTGTGTTTAGATTGAAAACATATTAAAGAAATTTGAAGAATAATGCAAATGGGTGTAAAAGTCTTTTGAAGTTCATTAAAATTTACTGTATTTTAAAGGAGTTTTTTTTTTTTCTAGATTTGCATAAGGTCAAAACACAGCATTGCACAATTGAGCTAAAGTTAGCCATTGGCAGTTGTAATTTTATACTCATGCGAGTGAATGACCTAAGTTGCAAGAGTGTAGGCTCAGTAGTGTAGCCAGCAAAAACATCTCAGTGTCCACAAAACAGCTTAAGTGGATTATTGTATTTATAAAAACTGATCAAAGTAGGCCAGGTACAAAAGGGAAGATATTTAAAATAAGCTAAGGAAATTATTGGAAATTTCTTTTAATTTCAGGCTTCCCTCCCCCCCCCCCCTTTTTTTTTTTTTTAACTAATATTTAAAACTGAGGTTCTGGTAACTATTGAAAATATTAAATAACTGTTTAGCTCTAAAGGTTTATCTTGTAGCCTCCAGGCTACTACTGAGCCTGTGAGAATCAAAGGTGTCCTGCCAGGGTGTCTCATGTAAGATGAGAAGTTGAGGAAAGGTAAGTGAATTGTCCAGACCAGTCTGGCTTCACTGAGTAGTGTGGTTTGCAGAGTCCTCATGTGTTGTAAATTCTAGGTGGAAAGAGACTGAAAAGCCAGGTTCCTGGTTTTGACTTCTCAGGGGTTTGTGCCTATTCCTACCTGCTTCAGTGGACGAGGTTTCTTGGGACAGTGTCACCCAAGTGCTGTAGACTGTTTATGGAAGTCCGGTTGCTGGTTTTCTTCTTCCATCACAGCTGCCTTTAGACATTTTGAGCCTTTAGATATTCATCTGAGTAACTCTAGTTCCAGGAAAACTAGGAATCACAGGGCTTCTCGGAGGGGAGAGAACAGATTAAAATGAACAAACCCATCTAAGGAACACATTGAAAGTGTAGGCTGTTAAAGCCAAGCAGATTTGATGAAGTCAAGGTCCTGTCTGCAAAGACACGTCCATTTACTGCTGCAAACCATTGTGTGCTTGCATGAGTACACTGGTGAAAATAAGCTTGCTCTAGTCCATTTTTACCCCCACTGTGGTGGAGGCTGGTTCTCCCAGAGTGCCACATTCTCAGTAGGGATGTGGCTGGTGCAGAGTATCAATGTACTGGATATTCAGCAGAGGCAAGATCTGTTCCTCCCATTTCAATCAATGAGCAATGGTGTGTTTCTCTTTTTGTTCTCTGGAAAAAGGTCTTTCTCATAGAAAATTTCCAGTGCGTTCTGGCTCGTTTTAAAATGTCATTTTAGAATAGGTCAGCTGGGTTACCCGAGTATTTTAGTAATGTGGCGCTTGATTGTGTGTCTCTTCTGTGACAAGTAGATAGTATTCTTCATGGAACTACCAGTGTGCCTTCTGGTTATGCATTTGTCAATTCCAATTTCCTTTCCTTTACTGAATAGTAGGCTGCATCTTTGATTTTTCTTATTTCATAAGAGTTGTAAAGAGTCCCTGTGCTGCTGTACATGCCAGGTCACCCTTCTGTCATGTTTTGAGCTGCACTTGAATAAATAACCTAGTGCTGGTGTCTCTGAATTCTCTCAAATGTGAACTTCATGTGTCTGATGTTCAAAAATAGGGGTAACCACCGACAGGAAGCACTGCAAATACAAGTTGTTCTGTTAGCGGTGCAGCCATTGTGTGTACTGAGTTTTTGGGGTTTGTGGGAAGTCCCTTACTGGTAACTTCCAGTAAACAGTTATAGGTGTCTTTTTCATAGCAGAATAGTTTGCTTTTTGGTGGTTTTTTTAATTTGTTTTGTTGTTGTTGTTTTTTAAATAACTATTGGCTTAAAGAGCTATTATCTTGTTAAGTCTTTGAATGAGTGCAGTAATGCCTCAAGATTACTCATATATTCTTTGAATCTGGCTTTAATGCACAGGAATAAGAGGATCAAGTAAATGAGATTAGGGCAATAGACAAAAGTGAATGAGACAGTAGGAGAATAAGGGGCAAGGACAAGCCATGCTAATAATGATTTGAATGGGTTTTGGGCAACCAGTGTTAGAACAGTGGTCAGGAGGGTGAAACTGGTGGTGAAAGTGAGTTAACATGGCTGTGGCACTCTGAAAGAAGCATCTTTGTACAAAAGTAAGGATCCTAGGACAAAATGGAGATGGCAGAAATGGTGGGAAAAATGGAAGCTATCATTGTAGCAACAGGAGGGCTTGCTGTCCTGACAATGTAGAGATTAAAAAGTATCCATTCTTCTAGGAGCTGCAAACATGACAGTAAAAGAAATGAAGTAGCATTCTGTGCTCCTGCAGTAGTTCAGAAGGAAATAAGAAGGCATAGTATGGATAAAAAGATGACAGGGGCCAAAACTGCTTTTGAGAGTAGATAAAATGGCTTTTGAGAGTAGATAAAATGGCCTTTGAGAGTAGATAAAATGGATTCTTCTCAGGATATGCTCTAAATCTCCCACCTTTTGTTGGCTCTACATAGATATTTTTCTAAAAATCTGTGAATTCCCTTTTAAGTCAAGGGAGTGCAGTTCTAGGAAGGCAGGATGATGAAATAGTTTGGATAGTAAGTTACTGATGGTGCTTTAGAATCTGATGGTTGGCAAACATGATGTTACAAACATGGGAAAAAATGACTAAAACCAAATGCCCTAAGTAGGTAACCCATGTACTACATGGTCATATAAGAGTAGTTCAAAGCTATCAGTAGACAAATACTATTTCTGAAGAGTCTCAGTTCAGGGAATCTCTTATAGATATACTAAAACCCATTGATTTCACAGGAACTTGAGTTAAAATATTATTTTTCTGAATAAGAAAATTCTTTCCTAGAACAGTATAGAAGATGTTAATTTGGCTTGCCTCCTATTGCCCAAATTTTTCCAGACGTATCTAACAAAGGCTTCTTTTTTAAACAAAAAGCCCAGGATCCGATGATGAAGTAAAAGATAGATTTGTGACAAGTTAATGTTTTTCATGTGTTTATGTTTTGTGGGACAAAGAAGGGCTTTTGTCAGTCTGTGAACTAACTGAACTAAGCTGAATCTTAAAGGCAAGGAGGCAACACGGATGTCTCCTTGCATTTGACAATTTTACTAATGTTTTTATGCCATTTGAATTGTGATCTGAGGATAGCAATATCTTGGAAAAATTACTGGTTGGGAAAGGAAGTGTTTCTAATTAGAGCTAGATGTTTTAGCTCAAGTTTTGGCGAGGTCATAGGATAAGGGTTCCTCTTTTACTGGGATGCGTGTGCATGCTTGTATTTCCTAATAAAATGAATATTGGTTCTTAACGTCAGCTTCGCTAAGGTACTTACTTCTCTGCAGGTAGTGAAGGGAGCAAAGATATGAATGGTTACGCTTTGCCAAAAAGTAGGACTTGTGTGAGAGTGGTGTGAGTGGAAAAAGGACTAGGGCTTTCTTCTTTTGCCAGTCAGAAGGGGAAATGCTGTGCCTCAAATGAATCATTTTAATGCATTTTGGAGACATCAGATGTGTTCATTCTTTAAGGAAGAAAAAAAGAGAAAAAGGAGAAAAACCCCAACACCCCCCCCCCGCTTTTAACATGGATCATAGACAAATGTACTGACTTTTAAAGTAGGGAGGACATCACTTAAACTGAGGTGTCTCTCATTCACAGAAGGCTGAAGAAGTTTTCTACTTGCAAAATCAGCTGTCATTGTCCCTTCATTAAAGGGACAAGAATAGTCTTTGAGTGGATGTTAGAGTCTCTGATTCAAAATTGGATGTCTTTCTAAAATTCTGTCCTGGTTCAATCATGGTCTAGATGTGGGAGTTGTAGCATGAGGTTTTTGAGCTTTTGTATGGGAGGTTGGACTGTGACTGTAATTATCCCTCATCACCCTTAAATCTGCAAAAATATCATGAAACATAAGTGTAAAATAAATCATGTTCAGTTGAATATAGTGACTTTTGTGTCCTGTTTTATTTAAAAAGCAGTTGATCTGTTGTTCTTGAGGGTTATGATGACATGGAAGCTGGAGAGGGATGGTTGAGCTCTACAAACAAAAGTGTTGGTTGTTTAATTTAAAATATTCTATTATTTCATTCAAAGTTTGAGCAGTGGGAATAAAACATCTCATGCAATACTACAGGAAAGTATTAATACCTGCTCAGAGTATCTTGATGGATGGTTTGTTAATGAAAGTGCTGAGACTTTTGTGCTGTAGTAAAAATGTCTAACTTCAATATATTCTTTTTAGAACTTTTTCCAAAATAATCTTCTCTTTTTCTGCTATCATAGTAAATTGCTTAAATAGAAGACACATGTATATTAGCATTCCAGCTTGAGCTAGGGGCTAACATTGTGGCAGTATTTTTGTGGAGATAAAGTGATCTTATTGAAATTTGCTGTACAAATATTCTTCATTGAAATCATAAGCTGCAAGTTCTGATATCCTTAGCCAGGCTGACATCAGCAAAGAATTTGATTAATTTTTTTTCCTTGTTTTGCTAGAATAACCCCTACACCCCTAGGAGAGGGGAAAAGCACAGTCACAATTGGTCTCGTTCAGGCGCTTACTGCACACCTTAACATTAATTCCTTTGCTTGTCTGAGACAACCTTCCCAAGGACCTACTTTTGGAGTTAAAGGTACATAATATTTGCAGATTGTATGACCTCTTTCAGATTAAAAGGAAATACTGCCTTTTTTTTTTCTTTTTTTTTCTTTTTTAATTCCTTAGTTACTTCACTCAGTGGATTGTCTAAATGGTAGCATATTGGATTTTTTGATAAGTATATAACTAATAGATGAAGGTTTCTTGCACATGTCTTCCCATGCAAGGTTCGTATCTATGTTCATGTACTTAACGTGTATTGATAGTGCAGATAAAGCCCAAACATAATGAAAAGCATGGGGATGTGTTAGCCAGGAGGAGTTTTGTGCAAATACACACCCTTCCAGGCACTCCTCTGCTTGGAGACTCTCAGAAGATGTCTCTGAATGTTTCTGTTTAATTCTTCCTTGAGAAGAAGTCCTAAATCCACTTATATTGATTGGAAGTATCCAAGCTAAGGAAGTTGGCAGTTATGCATACGGTTCAGCTGTGTCTGCATCATACGTTTGGCTAGGTCTGAACCTCTTCTTTCTGTTCTTCTGAGTTGTCACCCCTAATCGTGGGTGGCTGCCTTTTTGCCTAGAAACCCTTTAAGAGCCTGAGGGCCAGGTAAGCGCCAGCCAGAGTTCAAGCCTGTCTTCAATGCTGATAGGAAGTAATGCAATCTTTTTTTTGCCATTTCTCAGCTGAGATTGGTGCCTAACTGGGCAAGCACTCCTCATCTGCTCTACTTTGCTTTGCTGAAGTTTAAGTTAACAAGTTTGATTTCAGCTGGAAGGCTCCTGGTGCTTGGTGCTTCTCAGCCAAGACTGGTGCATGTGAGTGCTTTAATCCCTCCACTCAACTTGTGCATAGGCTACAGCGAACTCCTTTGCCTGCACCCTGAGAGGCAGTGGGGAAGGAGTGCTCAGGCAAGGGTGTGAATGTTTCGTTCAGAAGCAGTGCTTGCTCGTGACTGCTATGTCTTTCCACCCAACAGCTGCATGTGCATGACTGTGTCCTAAATCTGGGCAGGAGCAGAGGGTAGCCCTTATATAGTCAAAGTCTGGGCCAGCCATCATGTGTAAGCTTTCATTTCAGATCAAGAATTCCCTTTTTACTGCCTGCTGAAAAAAGCCAGCAAGGTTTAAGGAAATCCTGTTTATTTGGATGCATCATTGATCTGCTAATAAAAGTCAAAATGCTGAGAAATGTGTCATCAACACTGTATGTTTCACTTTGTGTGTTTAAGGGTGGCTGTTTTTTTCCAAACCCAGCGTGAGTCTGATGTGACCATATGCTTTTCTGTACAGGTGGAGCAGCCGGTGGTGGATACGCTCAAGTGATTCCCATGGAGGAGGTGAGACAACGGGCGAGGCAGCAAGTCCCTGTCTCTCTGGGAGGGTTGGGCATGCCAAGGTGGCCGATGTAGCACTTGGTTGGTGGCGATGGTCTTCCTGGAGAGTTGGGGTGGCCCTTGCCATCTCCATCCACGTGGCCCTTGCCATCTCCATGTGGCCCTTGCCATCTCCACATGCCTGCTGTGTGACGTGGAGGGGCTGCGGAGTGGGGGTGCAAAAACATTGCACAGATACTGTACATGTTAGTAACATCTCGGCTATCCTTCAGATGCTTCCTGAGAAGAAAGCCCACTACCCATGCATAACATAGAAGACAAAGAGCTGGCTACTGCTATTTTTTTCCTTTTATGTCCACATCTATTGCAAAAGAGAATGAGAAAGCATTAATTTTCTGGTGGAGTAGAAAAAGGCAGGGAGGCCCAGGGCTGGTGGGTTGAGGAAATTTCTTTTTCAAATGTAGATTTAATATTTCTTTTTAGCAGAAGTCACAGAGTGTGGCAAAATGGACTTGTTTTTAGCCAGGCTGATCCTCCTGTGGTAGTGTGAGACATGCCCAGAATACTGCGGAGGAGTGAATACCACAACTTTTGCTAGATAAATAAAAGGAAGATGATTTGGCTCAACAACAGTGATGGAACAGAGAAGTCTCCTGTGAAAAATTGTTTTTCAGGGGTGCAGACTGTTGGGGAACTGCAGGGGCTGGGGCTCCCCATGGGGGTGGCCAGGCAGGGCCTGGCAGCCAGGGCCTGTCCCATCCCCAGCCAGGAGCAGGCAGCCGGAGGCACCAGGACAGCCCCAGCCCCAGATATTGGGCACCTCCATGGGAATGGGCTGAGGCCAGCCTGGGACGTAGGCCCATGGGTGGGCCTGGCTTGGTGGGGCCCATGGCTGGGCTGGGCAGGGCAGGGCTGAGGGGAGCTGGAGACCAGCCCTGCCGCAGCATTGCTGGGGCAGGGGCTGATGGCCCCGGGGGCTGACGTGGGGTCCTGGCCCATGGGGGAGACCCAGGGGGCCGGGCAGGGGCAGTCAGGGCTGGTGGTGCCCCTGGGGCCCTGGCACCGTCAAAGTGAAAGAACTGTGTTCTTACCTTTAAATTAATCTGCAACTTTCCTCTACCCACAAGTAAATGGATTTCCATTGAAGGTGGCATCATCCCTAGCTCTCTTCGAGGGCTTCTGAAAATCACATGCCAGCTTTGGAAGGAGCCAACTGGGTGCATGCTTTCAAAATACTCTCACTGTGAAAATAGCGAAACTCTGGCTGAAGCATGCACCCTTGCCTAGCACAACATTCACGATGTAAAGCTACGTGATCCATGCGTTTGTGGACAGGCTGGGTCAAGGACAGAGATGAAATGTAGACCGTGTGTAGTGTTTCTTATCGGTTGGCTGCTGCCATCTGAGCTGGGTGCTTTCCTTAGCCTCCCTCCCGTGTCCTCAGCAGGCTTAGCTGTGCACCCAGGGGCTTCAGCACACTGTAGTTGACAGCAGGGTTTTGTGTTGGTTTCCAGAGTGTAAAACGCAAGCAGATTCTGTGGGCAATGGGGCACGTAAGGATAGTATGGCTAAGCTTATGCGTATATTCACAGTGCTTGTTTGGAAACGCATGATGGTTTCACCCCAAAAGAGTCTTAATTTAGAGCTCAACAAAACCACTCCATGGCCTGAACTGGTGAAGTACCCCCTTGAAAGTGCCCAGCTCGTCCAAACAGAGCCCTAATATAGCCCTTAGTTACAGTTTTGATCCCGTGTTGCATGTGAGTGTGAGCACAGTCAAGGGCTTGTGTTGGTTGCTGTCAGTGGCCCTCCACTGTCAGTGCTGCATTGCAATTAAAACTGACCTTCCGCCTCCTTCTGTCAGAGATACATAAAAAATACAGTACCTACGTAGCACAAGTCCTAATCTAATCTAAACTGCTGATTTCAGATTTTTCCACAAAACTTTGTTGGACAAACTTTGTATCAGCAAAGTTCATGCCTGATCAGCTATGGGCTGTTCTCATGTGGCTAGCAGAAAGCTGGCATACACCTCCAAAGCCAGCACGCGTGGTGTGCTCTGGGGGATTTAACAGAAATCCACACCTCTGGTCCAGGTCAATTGGTAAATACTGACAGTAAACTGATTTACTATTAATGATGTGGAACCATAGCCCTGGGCTTTTCATTCTTGGATCATTTAGCAAAGAATAAAGATGTTCATGGCTTTGTTTGGCTACACTAAGGGTAGTTTACCATGTACTCGGGTGAAAACAAGTCCTTCATATAGCTCGGTGTATTTTCAGCCTGGTAATATTTCATCTACACTGCTAAGTGACTAATCAGAGCTGCAACCTCAAGGAGATAGCAATGATTGTTGCTGCTAATCTGTCTGAGATTAATAAATTGAGTTAAATGGCTTTTATAAAAAAGATTTTGTTGTTTTCACCTTCTAGTTCAATCTTCATTTGACTGGAGATATTCATGCTATAACTGCTGCAAATAATTTGCTGGCTGCTGCTATTGATGCTAGGATCTTGCATGAGAACACTCAGTCTGATAAGGTGAGAATTATTTTCTGATATGCATATAACTTTTTCTTTTCAATTTTTCAATAAACTGCATTTCAAAGCAAAATAAGTTGATTATCTTTTTTGTGTTTTCACCATGTGAACAGAAACTATTACTGAAGCCATTCTATGTTCTGCTGGGGAATTTTGCTTATAGAATATATTTTTCTGGAAAATAGCTGTCATAAATTAGTCTTTAAGATAAGGATCTTGTGCCTAGAACATTGTCAACTATTTCAGACTGTACTAAATAGTCTAATAAAAGATATTTTCTCTCAATATAATCTTATTTTTAATAATTTTTATACTCCTTTTAAAGTTAAAAATTACACTTCTGCTGTATAGTTGGGTATGATGTACCTTAAGAAGAAGAGGTTGTGGGGAAAATAAAGCAGATCCTCTTCCCTCCACTAAATCTGTTGTGACCTTAACACAAATGCTAACTTGAGTCTTTAAAGGGAAGGGAGAAAGTAAAGGAAGGAGCCTCCTGGTTTTGGCTACAGTGTTAAAACTGAGCAGGGTTGTCATATTCCCTTTACTTGGTACGACACAAATGTGCATTTAGGCCACTTTACAAACAGTAGTTATAGTTTGAATAATTTGGACCTTGGTTAAAGTTTTAAAGGGTTCCCAATTTAAAAAATAATACCTATTTTTTGGTGAAACATGGAAACACAGTAATTTTGGTAATTGGATTTAGACTGTTAAATCATAGGCAATGCTCAAAAGCCTACCACCTTCTTAGAATTGTTTTTTTAAATCGCTATCCAGAAGTCCATAACTTATGTGGTTGGGAAATTCTTACTGAAATTAGTCTGACTAAAATAAATACATTAGTTTTTTATTTAACTAATTCCTGGTTGTAACTTTTTCTTTCATTAACTTCTCCTGTGTTTTTTCTAGGCTTTGTATAATAGACTGGTTCCAGTAGTTAATGGTGTGAGAGGATTTTCTGCTATTCAGCTTGCCCGTCTGAGAGTAAGTTGTTAATGTAGTCTCTCCTCAATTATAGTATCTCTTCATAAAACGTACTTTCTTACGCAACTTGTTTAAAATTATTTGATATATGGGACCGAGTTTGTATAAACCTCCCTCATGAATTTATCAAGTCCAGACTTTTTTCTGAAAGCATCGTCCTTGAAGTAATAGGATCTGAGTCTGATATTATTTTCATAACTAACATTTTTGCTATTCTTTTCTCTTGAAATAAACCAATAATGTTTTTGAATACTGTGTCTTTCCTGATGAAATATTAAAGTTAGAGTTTTTAAAATACTTTTCCTATTATGGTAAAGTCACGTTTGAAAGCTCACATTCTTTGGTTTTGCAATATTTTATGGTTTTGAAAGTTTATTATAGCATATACTTCTGGAGTTTTATTGATGTCAGTTTGACAGTGTTCTCCCTTCAAGGGGCAGAAGTACATTTGTGTGCATAGTATATTTTTGCATCCCATCTTGCTTCCTGAATGCTTCCAGAAGAACTTCCTGTGCAATTCATGTATGAATAACATATCTGGATTTGAGGCTGCCATTCTGATAAATAACAAGAGCACAACACAGTCTGCTAGTGTAGGGGAAGGAGAATATGAACCCCTTGAATATGACCCTTAAGGACAGCTTCAGTCTTCTGCGTTCAGTTCCATGTTTGTTGTTGGCTTTTGAGTCCTGACCAGTGTTGTTTCAGAGTCACTGGATGGCAATGGATAGCTGCCAAGTGCACACTTGGGATTGGGGGGGTGGAAAGGAGGATAGAGGTAATACCAGCTTCTGGGTTGGGGGGGGGGAGGGGCAGGCAAGTTTCTCATAACATTTTAAGCTTTTGTGCTGCTCATTTGAATGCCAGTAAACTAAAATGTGGATGATGCCTGCTTGACTCTGCGGCAGAGTAGATCTCTCAGAATTTTCCATCAGAATTTTGGAGTATTTTCATTTTGTCCTTGTTTACACTGTGTGTAGGGTAACAGGTAGGGGAGGAGGGGGAGTGTTTTGGTTATTCATGACATACCAACTATCTGTGTAGTTGAAATGGATTTCTCTCTCTTCACATGAGCTGCAACTCAGTAAAAAAAGTTTGACTTTATAACATTCAAATACATACATCATAATTTCCAATATTGCTGTGAATTATTTTTAGTATAATGATTCCTTATACTTAAAAAAAAATCAACTGTAAAAAAGTATATTTATGGGATGGGGTTACATTTTTTTCAAAAGAGGATTATTAAGATTGAAGCTCCTCCTTTACATGTGTAGTTTGGACTTGTAGTTACAGAAGGTCCCATGCAAATTTTTTTTTCAAACTCCTTATCTAACATCAGGAGCTACCTTTCTCATTCCCCTGCTCCTCAGCTTTTTTCTCTTTTTCCCAGTAATTATTAGCCTAAGACCTGCTTACCTTACCTCCTCTCTTTAACTGCTTCTATCCCAGTCTTTTCTTTGTCTCCTTTTCCACATCAACTCTGTGTCTTACTTCCTCCCATCTGCATCCAGATCAGTCAGCTTTCTTCTTGCTGCTTAGATCCAGTATAAACGTTGTTGAGACCCTGGGAGGGATAGGCTGCTTCCTTTGCAGTCCCAGTGCCCAGCCCTCCTTGCAGCAGTTGAAAGTTGTAAAAATGACTGAAAATTTTGCTGTCAACCCTCTGTGGAAAAATGCTCTGGAAAAATGTATCTGGGCAAATGCCTGATACACCAAGCAGGAGGGATGAGCACTAAACTCTGGCTGCCATCCCTCAGTAGAGATGCTAGTGGGATATTGCTCCTTTCTCAATCTGCCTATTTTCATAGCATTTGTAAGAAACTAGCTCCTAACTATGTCAAATTGGATTAAAATTGGCCAACAGATTAGAAAAATATTAATACAGGACTGGCAGTTGAGGACATAAGCCTTTCTTCATTAGAACTGGGGTGAAAAATCTTAGGGTACCAAGTGTCAAAACCTGCAAGCTGTTCTCAACAGCTTTTTGCCCTTCTCAGTACAGTGGGAAATGTCCCAGTGCCTGCATCTGGATGTGAAAGCATCCCTCACAGTCTGAGAGACCAATCCTCAAAAAGGAGCATCGCAAAAATGGTTTTAATACTCTCAAAAGGATGTCCCCAGCTTTCTAGAAATAACTGTTGGTTTAAATAGGGAAGTAACTGTGGTTGCTCTTTGAAATTAAGTATTTTTAGACTTTTAGGTTTTGCTTTATTTTTAGTCCTGAAGTGTAAGCATGTTGGTTAATTCATTGAGGAATGCTTTCGAATGTCAGAGAAAATCAAGTTGTTTGTTTTTTTAAAAGACTACAGTTCTTAAACACATTTTTCTGATCCATCTTTATGTAGATTCACCTAAAAAAAGGTTTGGTGTTGCTTAAATAGTGAATCTCTGTAAAAGCCAGAGGTATTGGCTCATTCGTTGTAAGTGACTGAGTTTATGGATGATGGGCTCTTAAAGCAGAAGTTTTTATTTCATTCAAAGATGATTCACACAAGACAATGCATGGGTCTTTCAAAGATTTCCACGAACTAGAGCAAGCAATTAATTATCTTTTTATTAGTAACTGATAATGTTGAATTTTCTCTTTGGTTTACATTAAGAGTTTCTTCTGTGTAAGAAAGAGATTGTTAATTTAATGCCCTATGAGTATTTCTCCTTTTTTTTTCATTTCTCCATCTACATTTGCCCCTATTTTAGTTACAGCTGATTTCTTATGCGCCTTTTTTTTTTTTTTTAAATAGTTTTGGTCCTGACATGCTTCTTTCCAAAATGCTTGCTGAAAGTGGGGGTGATAAGCCAGAGCAGCTGTACCTGTTGAAGCAAAAAATCCACTTCATTGCATTTCTTTAACTTGTTTTTGTGTAGAGGCTGGGAATAAACAAGACTAATCCTGAGACTTTAACAGAAGAGGAGATGAGCAAATTTGCACGCCTTGATATTGATCCATCTACCATAACATGGCAAAGAGGTATGTAGTCAGAAAGCCTCACTTCAGCTTGGATTTAATCATAACTTGTTTTCTAATTTGCTTAATTTTACCTGAGTGAGAGCTGTTTCTGCTCTCTGCCTGTAAGAACAACCCATTTGCAAGTGGGAAATGTGGGTGCATAACAAATTTGGGTGCAGTATGTTGTTCTAAGCTTGGTCAAATATCTGCAGTAACTCAAGAGACTTTGCTAATATTCTGAAAGATAGGTTTAAGTACATCCCTTGTCTCTCTCACATTAGATAATACATCTTAAAACATATGAAAGTGGCTTTTCTGTGCATTTTACAAATCTTATCCATTCTTTTCTTAACTGTGTCTGTTATGGTTTTAGATTATTTGTACTTACTCTGCTTGATTTTGGTCCTTCATCCTCCCCAGCTCAGCAGCCTGGGTAGCTCAGAGACTAAATACACCTCAGGGATTATGTGGTTTTTTTAAAGTGTCTTGAGTTGTTTGCTTTGTTAGGAAGAAGAGGTGAAAGATGTGGTACGGTTTCAACTATGCCTGCCAAGCAAACCAATATCCACTCTCACACCCTTAGACAACTCCCCTCTGCATTTTCCAGTTCTAGGGCTGGATTAAATTTCAGTGTTTACCTCAACTTCTGTATTTCTTTTTTTTAAGCAAGTAAACTCTGCATAAAGTTTTGAGCTAAATTCCATTGGATTTTATTTTCTTCCTAAGTTCTCAAACAGCACAGTTATTAGTTAAAAAATCATTGTTAAATGGAATGTATTATGATGATCAGAGAAATAAGGTGAATCTATTGAGAAGTGAGGAGTCTTGGCCATGCTTTACTGCGCCCTTTGTGTGCATGTCATCTCAGACTTGGGATATTTTTCTCAAGATAATACTGGGGGATGTGGCATAAGATGTTTTTTATTAGTCACACAGTGTGTCTGGAAGAGACCTGTATTAGGATGAAGGAGTAATATAAATATTTAGTGTAATATGACTCATCGTTTTTATCAGCACGGGTTTGGGAGGAGGCAACATTGCTCAACAGCTGTTAACCTCAAGTGAGTTATTTAATTCATCTCAAAAAATGCTAGTGAAACTTCTATTCCACGCAACTCTATATGATGTACATATCTTAAACATTTCAGAAAAAAAATTGGGTTTAGGAATGTTTTAGATAACTTGGAAAATGTTTTATTTGGGACTGTTCCTGCAATCCATAGGTCTGTGAAGCTTGTTACGTACCAGGGAATTTGTAGGGCAGAACAGAAGGCTATTAGATTGTCTGAAAATTAATTTTAGTCAGGACCTCTTTCCTTAGAAGTGTCACAAACTTAAAGTTCATTGTCATCTTATACTAACTTGAACAGGTACAACATACTGAAAAGCAGGAAAGCTTCCCCCTACTTACCCTTCCCCTGGTATTCAGATCCTGTTTATATCTCTAGAGGATAAGGAAGTAGATAGATTAAACCTAACACTTGATTGAACCTAAACTTTCCTGAAACGTTTACTTTGGGTAAGGAAGAGGGAAAATTTGGAGAAGGAAAAATTGCTTTTGTGGCAAAACCAATTATTTCTCATTTTGCTACTTCTAAGTGCAGCTGTTGGAATCTTCCTGGAGAATGAATTCTGACCATGATGAGGAAGCCAGTGTATCCCAGTGACCAGAAAGAGTTGCAGGGGTAGTTATAATTTCATGGTAAGGGTGTTCAGGTTACATGATTTCACTAGGAAGGGCCAGATAAAAAGCAGCCCACTGCCTGTCCAGGCTGGTGGGAAGGATAGTTCCCGCTCTCAGCGGTGCCTGGGTAGGCAGGAAAGACATTCAGGTCTGCTTAAGGCTGCTCGTGAGACTGGGCTTCCTAGGAGGAGAAGGGGTAAGTTTGTGCTTGAGAGATCAGCTTGCCATATGGCTTCACGATGGCATATGGTACCACAGCTTGGTATGAGGCTCCTGCTTCCATGTACCAGGCTCTGTTCTGCAATTTCTGCCAGTACTGTAGTATTTTAGAGTATGACTGTATATAAATAGAAACCAAAATGAGTTAGCCAAATCTGTGTTGCACCATCCCTTAAATGGAATTCCTGAAGAAACTGGGGGTCTAAATACCATGTAGTGGGAAAAAGGCACATATGGTATTTACAACAGCCCCATGAGAAATGCCCAAGAAGGGGAAGTGGCTTAAACCTTGCTTTTCTCTCAGCTCACTCGCAACCCCGAACTGGAGTTGTGTAGGATTGAGATTCAAAGTCCCTCTTGTTCTTGGATAATTATGTAGTCCTTTTCTGTACAGACAAAATTTTTAATCTCCAAAAGCAGCAGAAAAAGAGGGAGGAGGTGATTTCACTGACCTTCAGTATAGACAGCTTCTCCGGAGGTTCCTTGATTCTCTGCTTCTAAATGAACAGGACTCAAATCTACATCTACTAGATGATTGACTTGATTGCCAAGCTACAGGCTGAACTGATCAGGAGTACCTTCCACCCTTTCTTTTAGGGTTGGTGCAAACTGAAACATTTGTAGGGCTAAAGAGCCCGTAAGAAAGAGGGAGCCTATTTTTGCATTCTGTAGGGATTGCCATTCCTGGTAAGGAGAGGTCTTGGAGTTCGGTCTCGTTTTCTAACAAACAGAAACATCCTCCTAATGTTTCTTCCTAAGAAACGTCCTGATCAGTTCTCAGCAGATGAGAAAGCTCTTCGATTATTCTCAGTCCTTCCTTTTGGTTCCTACAAAGCCACATTTGAAGTTGAGTGTTGTCAGTGCGGAATTGGAGAACTTGACTTGCGATGATTGTTAGTGAAGTTAGCAATTCCACAGGGTGGTTTGGACATGCCCTTGCAATACCAAAAGTGTTTCCAGGTTAGAAATATAATTGTCTGAAATTGAAGTTTTGTTAAATAGCAGATGGTTGATCTTGGCAGTTGAAAAAAAACTTACTTTGAATGCTGTGCAGCTGAATGTGGAGTTAGTTACTGTGATGTGCATGAAAGTGACTTGTCTGGAAGAACCAATCTGACAACATAATCATCCTTTAAAAGAGAAACAGACCAAGTTTAACCTACATCATGAAGTCTTAAAATCAATTCTTAACAAGTCAATGACGAAGCAAATGATTTGAAGTATGTCTGAGGCCTGAAGTATGTCTACTTATGTAGGTAAAATATTAATTTGTATGTTAGAATATTAAGAATCTGTTAGCTTAGTTCAAATACTGTTCAGAGAAATTGTATCTGAGTTATTTCAAGCTGTCATCTAATGGTATCAACTAGAAAGGAGAAACAGAGTCAGTGCTAATGCTAACATGCAAGAGTGTGGCTGGCTGGTTGCACTGTTCAAGCAGCTGAATCTTACATGTATAACAACACGTATGCCTGGAAAAACCCAGATCCCTGAGTCCTTGTTAACATGTTTTGCTTTTGCTATTCCCTTGTTTCAGTGGTGGATACAAATGACAGATTCCTGCGCAAAATAACAGTTGGGCAGGCAAATACAGAGAAAGGATTTGTCCGTCAGGTATGTAAAGGCAGTTAATATATCACATTCTGGACAGACTGCTTTAGAGGCTGGGAGATGTTTCTGCCGTTCTTTCAGCATGCTACTTTGAATTGCAATGCTAACATCTGTTGCTGTTGTATAGTATTCTTGCAGTGAAACTGATTGTGTTAATGAGTAACTGAGTCTGAAGTTTCAGAAACAGAAACCAATGCATACTGCACGACGTGTTGAAAGCAATTGAAAAAATTGCATGTTAGAGGTTCAACATTGTTGTCCTATGAGTATAAAAGGTGCCCTTATGCCCTCATAAGGTTAATTTGTGTGATTTTTCTTACTTTTTTAAGTCCCTCAAACTATTTATGTAGTATTTATGTAATTTAAATTACATTTAAATTTAATGTTAAAAAATTGGGGTGAGGGGTGGGTCATGTGTTGTTGGTCCCATTGGTGAGAACTGAAAATGACCATTAGCTTTTTATTCAGTTTTAATTTCCCTATCATGCATCTCAGCTTTGGGATGTAAACTGTAAAAACTTTGAGCATGTGCTTAATTTTAATATGTGGGCTTGAAGAGATAGTTCAGACAATGAATATATGTGTACTTTTCAGCAGTGTAAAAAGCTACATTACTATATTGAGAGCTTCTGGAAGTTTATTAAAGAACTTACTGATAAATTGAAAGCCAGACTTTTCCAACACTTTCTGAACAAGTGTTCCTGGTGTCGTGTGGGTACATCCATTTCTGAAACAATGCAATGTGAAACAGCAATGCCAGGTGGAACAAACTCATTGTGATGATGTGGAGTTGCTCCTAATTCAATGAAGATATTGTAATCTAACATTCTGGATCATGAAATTCATGAGATTCTGATTATTTTGAGGTGAATAGCTATTGCGGTAGAGATAAAGCTTTCATTCATTTTTGAAATCTTATCTTTAATTTTTCTTTATCATTTCAGACCTCTTCTAGGCTTTGTGCCTAAATAAAGAGACCAAAAATAGTGCTAATGTTTTTGCTCAATTCAGCAGGTAAAACAATCAAATTGGAGAGAAGAACTTAAAAGAGAAATCATAGAATCATAGAATGGTTTGGGTTGGAAGGGACCTTAAAGATCATCTAGTTCCAACCTCCCTGCCATGGGCAGGGATACCTTCCACTAGAAATGCTCACTTGTTTTGGTTCTGAACAGGCAGGGTAGAGACTTTTCTGTCTATAACTTACAGAAAACTCAATATTAGCTAATACTCATCTCTGATAATAGGCTGGGACTGCAAAATATTATACTTGGTACAAGTTCCTTCACTTGAGACGTTTTCCTATGTTTAGATTTGTTTCAGTGACTCAATGTGATTATTAGCTTTGAGCCAGGTTCTGCCAGCCTTATTGTGCAGCATTTTACCACAGTAATTATACTGCTGAGTTAAATGTGGGTTGTTTTATTGTAGAGTACTAGTTGACATATGGCTGTCAAATGTTGCTTCTGTACTATTTTGGCTAAAATGACCTTGATGCTTTCAATTTTGATATGTTGGACTGATGCATATCCATTCACATTTTAGCATGGACTTAGTGACTTGAGAAATAGAGCTAACAGTTAGGAAAACTCATTTCAGAGCCTAGCCGGAGAGACAGAGAAAACAGGACTTCATAGTTAACAGATTTATTTTATAAATATTTGGAGTGATGTTCTAGCACTCTTAAAATCAATGACACCTGTGTAAAATGGCAGAACACAGCAGGCACAAAAGTCTGCATTTTAATGAACAGGGATGCTGTGGTTTCTAAAGAGTATTACATGACTGATGCCCTTGATTCTGCAATTGAATCCATGTGGGTGGATCCTTTCATCAATAGAGAACTGACTTTACAGCTAAGGCTTCTGTCAGCACTTTATAGGTGTATAAAGGTTATTGGAGTTAAAATAGCACCTGCTACCACAGTCTTTTTGCCTGTTTTTTCAATTAAATATTATGTCACTCTTTGAGCATCTACCTGGGATTGTTTTCCTGTCCTTTTGGGTTTATATAGAAAAAATGACAATAAAAACTTTTTTTTGGTCTCCTGATAAACATTCTGATAAAGTTAGATAATATTCCATTATATGGGTTGGGCATAGATTTCTCAGGCTTATTTCCTGTCTTACATATGCTGCAGTCACTTACCGGTGACATTCTTAACTTCGGAAAAGATAGTAGTGTCCATGTCATTGTAACGCTAATGATGTTCATTGTCTACCCAGCTATTCTGTTATGTATAGAACTGCTTCCAGGCAATACAGAAAATCTGCTTTGTAACTTCAGCATTTCATTTGAATCCCTATGCTGAAAATCTCAATTACAGGATTATTTTTTGTTTTCTGTGGTATGTATTTCTCCCTGTCTGTGCCCAATGCAGAAGAGTGCTCAGGTGCCTTCAGAACTTTTGACTAAACATGCAGGTACATAGAAGTCAGCCTGAATAGGGCTGCTCTGGGCTGTAGCTGTCAAGACAGACTCTAAAAGCAGGAACATAGGTTAATAAAGGGCAGAAGCTGTTAAAGTACTAGGCAAATGGATAGGAGTGGTAAGGCATATGTTGAACAATTCTCTATGTAGATGCTTCTTAAAAACAGGCAAAGCTCTCAGTTTGAACAGATTCCTCTGGTATGGGTCAGTATGGGATACATCTGGTAGAGGTCTGACATAGAAACAATCCTGGGGCTTTTTTTACATAGATAGCAGTAGGATGTCAATCGCTAAATTTTTGTATAAACTTTAATTGCTGGAGATGGAGAGATTACTAAAGAAGCTGCAGTTCTTGTTCACCCCCAACGTTGCATTCCTATCACATAATACATTAGTGAGTTTGCCTTTCTTCTCTGTTTACGGTCTGACAGCATGTGGCGTGAGCTTTACTAATAGTAAATTAGTAGAAATACTGCTAATGTATACTGCAAGCTCTTAAAGAAAGGTAAGGACCACAGCTTACGTTGTGCTGAAATACTGCACAGTATGGATGTATTTCTACAAGAGCAATAGAACTGATGCCACATATAGTTCTTGGATTTTTTTTAACTTATATATTAATTCATTTTAAAAAAAAAAGGAGGGCCAAGATATATTTTACATTATCATAGGTCAAGCATAAGACCTAGCAGCATAGACTCTAAATTTTGAGTTTATGTAGAAAAAGAATGATCAAATGTAACAAGAATGTTTTTGAAACCAGAATAAAAAACTTTTGGAGAGCATTACAGAAAAAAAAACAAAACAAACCACAACGCTGTGCTCATGCCAGTGAAGGTCAAAACACATCTGGTGATTTTCTTTTTTGCCACAAAAAAAAATTCTTGGTCCTTCAGGGAGCTTCTGCTGAGGATAATGTGAGCCAAGGGGCTAAGTACTCTGCAAGACTGGTCCCCAAGTAAATGAAGTGTAACGGAGAACGTTAATGAGGGAATATAAACAAAGTGTTTGAAGTTACTCTAGTCTGAGTAATCTCAAAAACTGTAGGTTACAATTTAGAACTTGTTTGAATTCCAGTGTGAAATCTGTCTTTCCTGAGTCTATTCCTGATGATTCCCTGTGAGTATTTGACCTGACTTTGATTTGGTTCATGATTCTTATTTCTATTTTACAGGCTCAGTTTGATATTGCTGTTGCAAGTGAAATTATGGCCATCCTGGCACTTACTACCAGCCTTCAAGATATGAAGGAGAGACTGGGGAAAATGGTGGTGGCTAATGACAAGAAAGGAGAACCAGTAACAGCAGAGGATTTGGTATGTTCAGTGCTGTAGACCTGTGAATAACCTCTGATGCGTTTGTTTTGCCTCTTGAAGCACTAAAAAGGCAGATGCATGCCAAGGATTTTGCTTTGAACAGCACAGTCAGATATCGAAGAAAGATCTTCTTCTGGGCCAAAACTTGCTCACAATGAGAACAAGATGTAGAACTCGTTTCTCCAACTCTGGTAACATCTGGTTCAGGAAGTCTCTGGTCTCCATAACCTACTTGGATAGTTTTCTGCAATTCTTAAGACAAATTTGGTGCTGGAGGGAGTCAGAGTGCGAGCTCCTATTTGAGAGAGCTGGTAATGTTTGCTACTGTACTTGTAAAGCATGCTCAGATGTTACAACGATAGTTACCACATGAATGCTTATACCACTAAATCAGAATGGAAACAAGCTATTGTTAATTTGTATGTTGCTGATAGTGCTTGGGACAGGATTATCTCTTCACATCATTAAGACTTTTTCTTCCTTACCTTCATTAGTTAGTTGCTGTTTCCTCATTCCCTACTTCAGCTTCTGAAAGAAGTCAATGTGTTCTTCCTTTATATCAAATTCTAGCCCTTATAGCCAGGCTGTGAGTCAGTAAACAGTGGTTGGAAGCTCACACATGTTTGTGTATGGCAGGTTCTGGTGCAGCCAGAAGCTACCAGTTAACCGTTGCAATCCAGCTGTATGCCAGGAGTAGGCTCACTGTGATTGGCACTGGTTTACTGTAACATTACACTACTTGAATTCTGAAGCCTAATTGCCAAATTAAGTTCATATATTGCAGATTGACAGCACACCCTAAATACAATAAATATGATAATGCTTTGCTTTTATGCTTTTTTGTCATCTAAATATATCCTTATAGCAACTGTGATATGTCTTGGAGCCGTGCTTTCATGCCACCCTGCTGGCAATGACTGTCTGTATCACACAGACTATGTGTGTTTTTTCCTGTTTGTCCCTTTTATGTGGACATCTGTACAAACTTACCGCACTTTCAGAATAAGCAAAGGAACCAGTGTCCTGCCTTGTCAGCAAAGATAGCAAATCCACGAGCCAGGAAGACCTTCACAGCCTTAATGGATTCCAGTTTAATAAGGAAATGAAAACGTAATATTTAGCTTGCCTGGATTTAAGATTGAAGTTAAGATAAGGGTACCAAAATTTCTAAGTATAGTCATAATTAAAATTCAAAGCAAATCCACTACTCCCAGTTATGCAGGAGACATGAAGAACTGCATTTGATATTCTAGCTGTTGAAGTTTTGATTTTCCTTTTCAATTGCATAACTTTGTCTTGGCCAAATGGAGGGGAGTGGAGAATGAGTTACCTTATAATGCATATGCAAAAACTTTAAAATAATTCAGTGTCAGAATTAAAACTACATTTGAAATACATTATTTTAATCTTGATGCTACTTTTGTATGTAGGTACTTTAGTATATTAATATTTCAAAATATTTAACCTGTCTTCAACCACTTAATGCTAATCAGCTTGATAAATGAAAGCAGTTGCTTTTCCGTAGTCTGTTTCATCTATAGTTGCTCTGTGGAAATACAATGTTAGGACTGAAATTATGAACAGCAGCACAAAGGACTTCAAAATTTTTCCACTGTGTCCCTAAAATGAAAGTAGAGCTCAGCAAAATGTCTGTTACTAATTCGGTTTTCTTTGGCCTTTTTTTAAACAAACTTCCTATGCTTAGCGTCTCAATCATTTGATAGTGTCACTTGCGCTGAACATATGTTTCTAGTTCTTCTTTAAAGCAATGTTCTATATTATACAATAGAAGAACTGCCCAGAAAAAAAAAAAATTCATCAAAATGTCAAGGATATGTATTATGACCATCTGCAGCTATGCTGCTGCATTCTTTTTCTTCTGCAGGTTCTCTTCTTCATACCATGCACAGGGAGGACTTGGGTGCATGTCATGACTGTGAAGTGCAGAAACTCCTACCTCCTTTGTTGTGGAGTGTGTTACAAATGAGGATGAGAACTATGGGAAGAATAGGAAGGTGATTTCATGGTTAAGGCAGAAAAGGGCCTTTGTGGAGAGTTGAATTCTATTCCTGTGTTTTTCACAAAGCTTATGTGTGATGCTGTGTCCATGCAAACTGATTCTTACAGTACATGAGGAGTTATGCATTCCTCAATCTGGCTTGATCCCCAGGAGCTAAACAGCTGAAATCTATGGAAAGAGTGAAACACCATCAAGAACTTTGAACCAGGAGAAATTATTTTGTGTTGTCTCAGGTTAAGCATCCAAAAGTGGTGAATACTTTGGAGTTTGATCCCTGTATGTGCTGGTTTCTCTTCTGAAAACAGTAACAATCCTTCATTTCTGCAGATCTATTAATATTGGTGAAGAAGTCAGATGCTGTGGTGTTGGGATTTAAGAAATGTCAAAAAAGGAAATTAGTAGTGGGTTTTCTTAAGATTTCTTTATCAAATTAAATACTGCTTACTTTGTACAAGAGAGAGCTTATGAATAACTGTACTGCACTTGTGAAAGTGTGCTGTATGAAGTTGAATCGTCTGGAAACAATAGCAGGAGTTGTATAATCAAAGACCATACCATGTCATAATTCATATGTACAAAGAAGACATTTCAATTCTATTGGGTAGCGTTTCATCTCTGTTCCTGGTTTCTTCCCACAGGTGATCAGTCTGTTTGAACAGCTTGCAACTAAACGTACTGTTTCTAGACTTTAAATGCAGTATCTACTCTTTCCGCTGCTGCTTGTGCTGCCTATATTGTTACTATTCTTCTGCAAGCCCAGCTTTTGACCCCTCTTCATTTGGACTGCACAGGTGATATCTCTTCCTTGTATGTGTTAGAGGAGGATTCCTGTACGATCCAGCAGAAGAGATTTTTTTCTTGTTGTCCAGGAGTCCAGACCCAGAGCTGGTCCAGCCTGGTGCAGACTGTAGATACAGTTGTTACCCCCTGGGCTGTAAGAACACCCTAGATTGCAGCTAAAGCTTTCTGGGCAGGATAGGGCAAAGCTAAGCATTCACTAATGAGTATCTGTGAACTGTAATTTTTGTTTTACCAAGGTTTATATCTTGAGCAAATTTTCAGATGTGGTAAGAGGTTTGATGTGAAGCCATTCTCCTCCTGAATTTTCATCCTTGTTTCAAGTCAGAGTCAGAGAGGAGGTAAAGCTTTATAGCTCAGAAAGGAAAGATCTCAAGACAAGTGAACCTAGAAAAAACAATATACATGGTTTTCACATGCTCTCAATCCAAGAACAGTTCAATCATTTTGACTTAAATTTTCATAAAACAAAATCAAGTTTAAAAGCTTGAATCTATCACAACCACTTGACATGGAACATTTTACCCCAAAGAACTGCAGTTGTATATAGTTTTAACAAATTTTAAAGGCAGCTTTATCATGGGAAGTACCACACAGCCTGAATAATGGGTGGTGGTCAGTCCTACCTGTCACTTACAAAAATTCTGGGGTTCATGTTTTATATATACTACCCGAATTGAATTTATGCAAGTTTAAGTGTTTGACAGTAGTCTTTAGTTCATTGAAATCTATGTGAACCAAAACCACTAAACCCTTCTCTGTGATTTGTTTCCAGATGTACACACAATATACTTCACAAAAACACAATTGCTCTTAATTTTGGCTTTATATGCAATATATTTATAATAATACAATAGTAAAACCTAAAATACACATTGGCAGATATAAACCAGATGCAGAGGCAGACTAGGAATAATAGAAAAAAGATAAATTGAATATTTCATGAATTGAGAAGGCTCCTTCCACAAGAGTAATGGATTAAATATCTATCCTCTGTAATGGAACATACAGAAGTCTTCGCCAAAATGCGGTGCTCATTGTACAGTATTTTGAAGACTGAATTGCTTTTTGGCTTTTACAGTGTAGTAGAATTTTGATGGACACATGCCATATCTTTATGTGAAATTAAATGGGTATGTATGCCCTAGATCAGTATTTCAGCAGCTATAAAAAATGTTAAATAAATATGTCACTATTTTTTTAAATAAGACTTCTTCTCAGCTAACTTTCTGTGCCATGGTGTTAGATTTCAATAATTCCAGGACCAAAAAAAATAGCTTCCTATTTACTTTTATAAATGATCTGTCAACTGAATATATTTTGTTCTCTGGTTCATGAGAAACATTGTGTACACACTTCACTTTAAACGCAAGTAGTTGCAGTTCTTCTCAGCTTACGGTTTTAGGGTTTAGTTTTTTACAGAACTGATATTGCAGAAAAATATTATTTTGTTAGAGACTGTAGTTTCAAATGAAGGGAAGTTACAAGTACTTCATTATTTTTCTTATAAAGAAAAGGGCTTTTCTCTGCCCTTCAGTCTGTGTAACCCTTATTCATTTCACAGTAGTTATTCTCAATCACCTTCCTTGTCATCTAATGCTGGCTTTCATTTCCACTCTTGATAGACTTCAGAGACTGCTCCACTGGAAGCTGCTTTGAAAGTATTTTGGTTTTTCGTCTAAGTTTGCCTTTCCTGTGTCACGTGTTTAGTTTATTTTGTGCTCTATGATCTTTGCTGTCCTGGGGAGCATACCTGCCCCAACGGCTGGTAGATAGATGGAAGGGGTATTATTTTCAGAAGTAGTTGGGATCAGTTCCAGGAGGGAGCCCAGGAGAGTTGGGTGTCCATATACATTTGATTCAGAATCCTACTTCTTTCTTCTGACAGTGAGTTAGTGGAAAGCTAATGATCCTTGCACTCTCACACACTTAATTGGTGTGTAAGTGTCTAAGCCTCTAATTCTTTTCTAAAAAATTTATCTACCTTCTCTGAATTGGAAATGGGAACCTGATTCCTTAAATAGCTTTGAGAATCAGATCCAGGACTTTGAGTGAGCTGTGGGAGTTGTTTGCTGGCTGCTTGGACGATTGGGGATATGAAGGAACGAAAACTTCATTCTGACAGAGTCGTGTCAGATAGATATGAAAACTTTATTAGCTGTTTAGCTTTTAAGGACTGTTGTTGACACCAAACCTGTTCAGGAACCGTTGAAGGCAGATAGACATGATGTGTGCTAATTGGAGTCTTTGCATCTTTTTTCTTTGCTTTCAGCTTCATATACAATGAGTTGTTGTGTCCAGAATGCATATCTAATATAGATGAAGTTTCCCAAAAGGTTAAAATGCATAGGAAGTATTTTTTCCTTCACTATTTTTATCAGATTGGTGAAGAACTATCAGAAAGTAAAGGAGAGAGGGTTTGAGCCATTATTGTCTAGGAGGGGGAGGGGAGAAAAAGGTATCCTGATTTTATTTTATTTTTTTATTCTCCCCCAAAGCCTTCTTTCCAGTCAGCATGGCTTGGGTCAGCAAATAGCTGCTTGCGCTTGCTTTGAATGAGCTGGTGGTTTCATCCACCATGAAGTAAACAACAGAAACCCCTAATTGGATAGCTACAGCCGGCATGAGTTAACCCTTGCCAGTCCTTGGGCAGGTTTCCCAAGAAGAGCGTTAGGGCTGATCTGTGGCTGCTCAGGGAGTTAACCTTGCCACTGACCAGTTGGAAGATCTGATGTAAAGTTTTCCATTTGGCTTTTTTTCTCCAGAAAGTTGAATAGCTATTACAACTGCCTTTTACGTGGTAAGATTGTAAACTGTCTCAGTGTTCGTGCGCTGAAAATTATCAGCAGCTGTTTCTCTTTTAGTGTAATGATGAATAGCTTATGCTATATGATGACGGAAAAACTGAGATACAGGAAGAAAATGTAAAATTAACCAACCTTTCCTTCAGATATTTCTATTACCTATTGCCTCCTAACTAGTGTGTGTACATTGTTGTTCTTCCTGTGAGACAGAAGACGAACAACTTAACTAGCTGTTACAGTTTTGTGTTGCTAGCAACTAGTGACAAACATAATTTCCTTCATCTGGGGATGGAAGGGGAAGAACTGTGCATCTGGTCTGAGAAATTCTGTCCCAGCTGGCTGCTGAATTGATCAAACAGCAGGAAAAAAACAGGCTTATAGATCTATTCAATAACTATATTGCAAACTGTTGGTTTTTTTTTTAATGAATTCTAATTCTGCACTATGATCAACAGGAAAAAGAATATATTTGTTTTGATAAATTAGTAGGATTAAAAACTGGGGTTTAATGAGGAAATTGCTGGGATTAAGATTTGTTCCGTTTCATTTTAAATTGGTAGAGCTGGGACTGGGTATTCACTGTTTTATTTTGTAAGTGCTGCAGATTTGGAAGTAAGTCAGATCAGTTTTATAAAGCAAATTGTTATATTGAACAGATTTAAAATTTAATATGCTAAGAAATAGACCCACTTTAGAAAGACTTTCACAAATTACTAAAATACAAGAAATCAAAGGCAGTAGCAGTGGCAGTTATTTTTACGTGGTCCTAAAAAGAAAACTCATTTATTGATAAAATACTGAAGTTACATTTTATTCTAAAAGCAGAAATTTTTATGGGGTACTGGTTAAATGAACCTTTATGAATATTGTTTGTTGAGATTTGTTCTGTGTTTTTAAGTTCTTTATCTAAAATAAGTAGTTTATAATCTTACCGATTAAACCAATTAAACCAATCTGTAGCTATACAGGAGCCTGCAGAAGTGAAAAGCAATAATAATTTCATTTCTCTTCTTAACGTATTTTCCTTTTCCTTGTATTTAGGCTGTCAGATTTGGATTCAAATGAGAGTAGATGGCTATAGGTACAACATAGCACCAGGCTGCTTCTATGGAAGTGATGGAGCCTCAGCCATTCCGACAGAGAGCTGGCATGCTCTGTGTTTCCTTGCGTTTTGATCCTACCTTCTAAAATTAACATATTAAGAAACAGAAATTTATTCTTTACTAATTCAGAAGACGAAAAACTATATTTTTTTGCTACTAGTTTTTCTTATTACCTCTTTGTGGGTCTATTGGGGCTTGTAGATAGTGGAGGTTTACAAAATGCAAAGAGCGAAGAAACATCTTTCCCTCCTCTCTATCCTTTCCTTCACTCTCCTCCAACGAAACACTTGCTATGCTTTAGTAGAAACCAAAACTATTTTGGTTTCAATCTGTTTTTATGCAAGGCCAAATATTCTGCTTCATTTTCCTCTGAAGTCTATGTTCAGATGTGATGCTTAGAAAGGGGAAACTTGAATTTGTATAAAATACTGTACTTATGTAATGACCGCATACTTTTATGTCTCTCATCTGTCATTCTGATTTTCACACAGAGTTTGATTGTTCAAACAATCAAATGAAGCCACTGCTTATAACACTACTGCATTTTTTTCTGTCCATGATCTAGTTCTTTCAAAACAAAACACATTTTCTTCTCAAAATCAAAGTAATTTAGGAATAAATTGAAATAGATGCTTGTGGTTTCTAGATTGCACTCTGCATATAGTTTGATAGTGCTGTGCACACTCTATAGCCAGTTTTTTCTAAAATGGGCATTGGATTTTAGTGTAGAGGGATGTCATGACTTTCTCTTATTTTAAATTCAGTCAGTGTGAAATTTATACTTACTATCCAGCAAAATTTTTAGGGAGGAGTAATGTTTTTTACAGCTAAAATGCAGCAATTCACACAGCTCCTTTTGTCCTCTCATCATTACAGTGAGGCACCTCTAACTTTTAATCTCATGATGTATTCATTATCTACCCCTAGTAAAGTCTGTGTCTGCTTTCATCCTGTGTCTATTACATATATATTTGTAGAGGTCTTGAAAAATACTCGTTCTGGTTGTTGCTAGCTATTGATTCATGCTATTGATTCTGTCATGAAAGAAATACATCTGTCATTTCTTTAGGCAGTTTTAGCAGGTTATTACCTTCTTGCTTCCTCAGGTCTCAGTGGCCTTTGCTTCCACTTCGTCTGTTGTTCCCATGAACATCCTCACGCTGATCACTTAATAACTCTGTTTCTGGTCTCTCCGTGAAATAGAAAGAATATTTACCTACTGCCTTTTAAGTGTATTCAGAGCAAAATTTTTACTCTTTCTGGCAGTCTGTGTAAATACAGTATATTAGAAGTCTTGAGGTAACATCTAAATAAATTCTTTATGCAACACTGTAACACTGCTTATCCATTATGGTTTAGGAGCACACTTTCTTTTTCTCCTTTGTAATCTAAGGTTTTTTTCCCTGTTTTAACTGTACGCTTAAGTGTAACTCAGAAATGTTGCACCTTAGAATTGACTTCCTTAAAATGTGGACTCTTTTTTTTTTTTTTTTTAGGGAGTAACAGGTGCTTTGGCAGTTTTGATGAAAGATGCAATTAAGCCCACACTAATGCAGACATTAGAGGTGAGTATGGCTTACGATGCCTGCCCTTCTCCGGCTTTCGAATTCCATATTGTGCTTGTTGTGCTTCTCTCCAGTGACTGCACTTAACTTTCAAGATTCAAGCCAGGGTCAAATCCATAAAGGCATTTTAGCAAATGTTCATTTGTGTATGTTAACTAATCAACTCTGTCTGCATTTATACCTTTTTGGTGTTGTTTTTCCTTTCTTTGAGACTCTGGCTTTAGTCATAATTTTGCCTAGTGTTGCAAACAAGCTGCAATGCACTGTTGAACTGCTTCTGAGCACGCTGGAAGGCAGGTTGGGCTTCCAAGTAATAGATTTTCTTCTGTTTCCCATCTTGCTCTTCTAGGGAAGTTTCCTTTTTATGTATTTCCTTTATATGTATGTTCCCATGGTGATTCCCACAGCCCAGCATTTTGAGTGGAAAGTAGATGCTTCGCTGAGGCATTCTATTATTATAGTTTGTGCCGTTCAGAAACACAGGAGGGTCCTTTTGCCTGTTTACACTTTTTCAAAAGACAGCTCCCAGCCACCCTATCTTGCCATAGTGCCTTCAGGGACTAAATGAAGCTTTGCTGGCCTATGAGAGGAATGTTTTACACTTACCCTAGTGAGCTTTCTTCCAGCAGCTCAAAGAATGCAGAATTAGTACAACCTAACTTTGTGTCTGGGCAGTCTAGTATTGCCTTTTCAGTAGTAAGCTGAATGATGAGCAATATTCATGCGGAGAGGGAGGAAGAAAAATGGGGAAATAATGAAGCAGTTTTGGAAACAAATGCATTTGGAGAAAAATTAATGTATATTATTGAAAGTTTGACCATCAAAATTACACAGCTGGAATATTTCACAACAGTTCCTGGTATGGTGAAAAGTTGAAGAATGTAGAAAGATACCAGTGCAATCCCCGATTGGTAAAAATGTCTCATTTTCTACAGCATGTCAGTGATAACTACCTTTTTGCTTTTGCGTTTGGATGGGGACAACTTCCTACTCTCACGGAATATTAGAAGAATAGAATTAAATCTATGTTGTTTTACTATACCTATCTTAATTATTTTCTCCTGCAAAGAACATCCATTCTTTCATGTGGCTGTATGAAGAATATATGTGTGTGTCAGAATTTAATGTAACATCCAATAGCAGAAACTGGAGGTCACGTAGGATCAAGAATGTCACGGCCAGAACTGTGTATTAAATCACCACTTGGATAACATTGTGTGCGTTAAGCATCAGTGACAAGGTAGCTTTGATTCTGAGTGTTTAGTCTGCGTCACTCTATTTGCACTTCGCATATCTGTTAGAAAATAATGTGGTTTTGTTGTAGTGTTCTAAAAGACAATTATAAATGTCAGAAGAGTTTCTTTTGATCGATAGGCATTTGGTTCTGGGACTTGCATGCTTTTTTTTTCCACTGCATTTCTTTATATTCACATGTCTATGCAATAAAATTCCTGCCTTTTATGTGGTATTATTTTCTAGTCTAATCTATGCTATGGCTGAAACATCTGCCAACTTTCATCAAACACTGTTGCTTGTTAGGAGGACCCTGACCACAGTACCCGAGGATATTTTTCCCAAAAATTCTTCGTACAAAGTTACTTTTAAAATAGCAAACTAAAACAGCTGAGAAGACTGCTTCATGCTCCACTCCTGCCATGTGAGTCTCAAAGACGAACTTTTGTCACCCTTTGAATACCTGTTGGCTTGCTGGCTAATATGAGTCACCTGTCCAAGAACAGAAATCTCCAGCTTATCTGAATCTTTTCCAAGATAGTGCTGTGCTTTGACTGAGGTGTGCCTCTTGGACTGTGTCATCGCTCTTGTGTAGAGATGCAATGGCCTACTCTGTTACTGCCCATGCTGTTGTTGCTGTTCTTGAGCCTCAAGCTTGTGTCATATCCCATTTTGTGAATAAATACCTTTCATTATTTTTAATTATTCATGTTAATAGCTTTAAGAGATGCTTATTTTAATAGCTTCAGTTTTTCCAAAAAAAGGGAGGGAGGGGAACAAGGAAGATATTTTGCCCTGCACACTTGAATGTAGTGCAGTGATCTACCTGTGAGTTTAGAGTCCTCCAGCATGACAGATTTTAAGACAAGCTAATCCTAGCGTACTCTGAGGTAGTGGATGTAATAACGTCTCTTCTGCTATAGGGAATGAGATATTTCTCATGAGTATGTGAATTGGAAGTCTTTCTTCCCGCAAACCAGAAATGAGGAGAACTGAAGCCTAAATTACACTTGAAATAATCCTAATAAGTAGCATTCAAAAGAAGAGGGACCTCTTAAGTTTCCAAAGAGGCTACCAATAGTAATTGGGCAACATATCCTAATCCCTTCAGGGAGAACAAGTTCTTTACACTTTACAAGTGTAAAGACCTTTAGCAACAGCACCATGACTTGACAACAGTAACATCAGAAATGATCCTACAGCACACAGGTGGTGGAAAAACAGAATAATACAATTACAGAGAACACAAATGCGGGTCAGACTGTGCCATGGACCTGTAGTGTGAGTAGGGATGAAACTGTTCACCAAAGCAGGTCTTCCAGATCACTTTGGTATTGGGGAATGACAAAAAGACTGCCTGAGGAGGGGGAGAAGAAGATCTGGATGACTTCCAGTTGATACTGACAGTTAATTTGGCATAATTTGTAAGTGATAGTGTCTGGTTTTGCAGAGGTAGCTGCACTCCTGTGATCTGGCAAAGAGCCTGTAGATGGGCATTGTGTTAAGCTGTGGAGGTCTGAGGAGTTCCTTCTAAGGGCCTATGAAAGGGGAGAAGAACGACCTACTTGGTAGATTTGCACCAGCTTTATATGGGCATCTGCATACACTGGAGAAGAGGTTTAGAAGTTCATAAATCAAAAGTGACCAAATGCCAGTCCTGCGTGGAACTGAACTGGCAACTTGTGTCGGTGCTTTTTTTCATATGTGAATTGATGTGTGTGATTTAATTCGCTGGTTTTTAAAGAGGTTTCTTGGTGGGTTGATTTCCATCACAACCCTGCTACTCTGTCACCAGACATGCCACCTCAAGGTGTTAGTGATTGACAGTGTTTTATATGCAGGAATGACAGTAAAATCTCAAAATGGGAAACGTGGAGCACTCCACCTACAACAGATGTAGGCTTCAGTAGAACTTATATCCAGTGCTGTAGAATTGAGATGGCTTTGTTTGGAATGTACATAATGATTTCATAGTGTTTATCCATGTTTGTCATGACAGATTTGTTCCCTTGTGAATTGATCCTTTAATGTTTAGCATTTATTTATACCATGTGTAACAGAGCAGCTGCTCTATGGGACAACTCTTTGTAGTTGCAGGCTGGCTGCTCTGGGATGGTCTGCTCTTGTTACATTTAAAGTGCCACTAACAGTAAAGATGAGGGGAGGATGGTAATAAGTATTATAAACATCCTTCTAGCGGCCAGATAACTTCAGATATTTATTGACATTCAGGGTTTATTTTCTTTTACTAAAACTTGGATAATAAAATTTCCTGTACTGAAAACAGTCAGCAGAATGCATCCCTGTGCCACTGTTTGTTTCTCCATATAGTTTATTAACAGTGTAACGAAAATAAGTGGCACTCTGCCAAGTGGGATGCATGGGCTGACACAGAATTACTGAAGCTGGCCTGAGAAGAGATTGTTGTCCCTGTTCCAGGGTGTGCCTGAGGCTCCCGAGATCCTGCTGGAGTTCACTCCCTTCAGTACCTAGACTGTATTTTTCTTTCAGGATTACCCTTGTAAAAAGACTATTCACACAACTCTTCCTTTTCTTCTGGTGGATTTCAGAGCTCCAGGGGAGCATCTGTCCATGCCAGTGGTTTAGTAGTGTGTTTGGTTTTCAAGTTAGTGGCAGGGGGCCTCTTGACTACTGATATTCTGGATGTCGGACCCCACAATCCAAATTTCCTCCCCATCCGTGACGTGTGGATGAACTCTTGGAAGCACAATTGCACAGGGAATGTTGTGAAAGACCCTTCTGGCACCCTGTCTGCATATCTGCCACAGTATGGGATGGGCTGCCCTCTCACCATCCGTGTTTGTGCTTCCATGCATCGCATCTGCCCATGTGTGTGTTGGGCTCTAATGAGAACAGCCCTGTAGTTGCTTGCCACGAGAAATTAAGGGCTTGGAAGAGTAAAATTAAACTTAGTGAGTAATAAAACACAAATCAGAATAAACCCCATGGATTTCAATCTGGTAGCTGAAAACTGCAGTCTTATTTATTTGAATGCCAGAAGGGTAAATACTGGGTTAAAGTAAAAGTAAAACTTAAGGAAGTAAAACTTAAACTTAGGTTGCTGGAAGTGGTTTGCATTTTATTTTGTGTAAGTTATAAGCTCTTTGGGATAGGGGTAATCTTTTATTTTACACAGCACCTCCCATTAGATTGATGCCTAAATACTGTAAGAAGCTTTGAAGGTGTACATATTTCAAGTTAAATTTTTTGCATAAATATGTAAAACCCCAATTGATATTGCAGTATGTTGTCATTAGCAGATAGAAAACAAGGGAAAAAAATAAATCCCAAGTAAACACTATGAAGTCAGTGTGTTATGAGGATGATAATCTACATCATTCCTTTTGTTACAGGGCATGATTTCTGGTTTATTTATTTTTTCTGCTCCTGTTGCACTGTTTCTTCTCTAAGATGTATGAGGCAGAGTTGTCTTTGGATTGTAGCTTAATTGTCCATTTTTTGGAGAATATCCCCTGCCCATATGTATGCATATTCTCCTTTTTCCACTCTTGATTAAAAAAAATAAAAATCCCATTTTATTAGAACAAACCTGAAGTTTGATGTGCCAGTGGATAACAAGTTACTTGTCTTTGCTCTGAACAAAACAATTAATTATGTATAATTACTTCTAGAGGAAGCAATAAGAACAGATGCTTGTTGTTGGTATATTTTGTGTGATTTGTATTCAGTGTTACTGAAACACAAAAATGTTTCCCATAGTAGCAAGTATTTCACTACTGTAATCCAATTGTTCTGGTGTTTTATGGAAAACATGAAAATTTTTGTCTATGTAGGTTGTTTTCTTAAGACACTGGTGGAGGGGGGAACAACCAGCTTTTATTATATGGTTAATAGTTTCCAAGTTGTGGTTCATGGGGCTGTTGGATGTGGCCTGCAGCTGATCCGTGGAACACTGTCCTCCTTAATTGCTATTTCTGGTCAAAAATTGAGGAAGATTGCAAAGTAGCTTGCCTGAAATTTTGAGGGTTGGCAGTAGCTCCTACTACAGAATGTGTGAAGAACATTGATGGAGATAATCTGAAGTTGTCTGCTTAGCTTTTCTTTAACCAGCTGAGGAATTTTAAAAGCATTAACACAACAACGGGGATTTGTTTGCTTAAGTATTTTATAATAAGACAGCTGAAGTGACATCCTTCCATCTGATTGTATATTCTGACTTGGAGAAAAGATAGTGGTTAATATATCTCACCTAATCCTAATCCCTTTCTGTAGATGCTAATTTTCTAATTTCTCCTTTCCTTGTGATGCCTGCCAAAAAAGTAACAGGGAAGCTGAGATTTGCTTGCTATCTGACAAATTTCCCTATGCCATTACTTTGTTAACTCCTTGCCTATCCTTTTGCTTTTTTAGATTGCTCCCTGCTACAGAGTCTACTTTCCTTGTGTATTTATACAGTGTCTACCGTAGGGGAATTTGGCTCTGCACCCGGGGCTCCCAGGCACTTGGCCAGCAGTGGTGAATGCTTTTTCCATTGTATATCAGCATCCCGGCTGCACCCCAGCCATGTCCCTTCCTTTCTCCCTCTCCAGCTCCTTAGCCATTGACTCTGGTCCCTCATTGCTTCCACTGGCTACTTTGCCTGCACAGATATGCCAGTTACAGTCGATGAGGAAAACGGGAGCAGTAAGGGATGGAGCAGGGCAGGAGCTGGGCTCTATTTGTATACCGTCTGCAGCGATGCACTTAGTGCTGATTGTAGTACGTATGCCAGAATAACATGCTGCAACATTAAGGCAGTGGAAATATGAAACTTTAATAAAAGATTGGGCAAGAAGTTGTCTAAGTTACCTACAGGTTGCACTGCTGTCTGTTACCTTTCTGTGAATGAAGCAGGTTCTGATACCTAGGCCTCTCAGTGAATGGGTTCTCAAGCACCTGAGATGTACCTAACCCCCCCGAATTATCTAACAGTGCTTACTCGTTATATGTGCTTTTGATTTATATATAATCTTGATTAGTCTGCAAGAGTATTGAGCTTGTGTTCTTACCTATCCGTTAAATTAATGATACGTATTTTTTGTCATTCAGGGAACACCAGTATTTGTTCACGCTGGACCTTTTGCTAACATTGCACATGGAAATTCTTCTGTTTTGGCAGATAAAATTGCCCTTAAATTAGTTGGAGAGAAAGGATTTGTAGGTAAGTAATTATTTTGTTTATTATATTATGGTTTGTTGGTAAGTTGGCAAACAGTGATTTGAGTGAATGGGTAAAATAGCAATGAGAGGTAAGAATGCTACTTCATTTTATGCTAATATTAATAATAATCTTAAATAATCTTAAAGTGAATGTGTAAAAAACCCAAAGCACTTCTTCTCTCAACCTGCCCTTTGTCTCAAGTGTTCCTGTCACCGTGTTTGAGATTCCACAAGATGGCTGAACCAGTTAAATGACTGATTGCATTGAAAGAAGCGTCCTCTAGTTCCTTGTATTAGTATTCATCTGACTTCTCTTGATAGACAGACAGAAACCATTCCCTTTTCCTGCTGAATTATTTCTCTGCCAATTCAGCAAACTCAGCCAAATCGGGGTCAGGTGTCCCTGAGCCAGTGCAGAGGAACAGCAGAGAAAAGGTAGTAGAAAGAAGAGTAAGACTGCCTTATTTTGGTGGCAATGAGCCATTAGGTTGGTCCAGCTGCATTGTAAAACCTCACCATGAGGCCCTCATGTTCCCGTGAAAGCATGTAGGTGCATGGACTCTTTTTATATTAAGAATTCAGCCTGCACAAGCAACAATAGACACATAGAACTTACTGTTACAGTTGCAGGCAAAATAAACTTGTGGCTGTACGGTGAATTAGTTTTTATAAAAATTGTTGTGTCTGTTTAGAGTTAAAAAAATGAAAGGGGCAGTGCTACTTTGCAGTAGTAAACGCCTTTGCGCTGCTGCAGCCATTCCATTCTGTGTCCTGAACACCCAGGTTGGCTTATGCTAATCCTAAAGTTGAACTTTGAGTACCTGTGGAATAATGCTCTTGAAGAGGTGCAGTAATGTGAAACATGAGGTTTCTTATGCTAGCGCCCTTAAACTAGCAGAGAAACATGTATATGCTTATGTCATACCTACATATTGCTGTAAATTACATGAAGAGAACCAAATTACTTGAAAGTACTGTTTCTATTTAAATTCATTGGTAATCATAGAAAGGATGGGGGAGTTGTTTGCATTATTATAGAATGTATATACTTTTTATTATTATACGAATCAACCTATATATTTACAGATAGAGAATAGAAAGGTTTCTTATACAAAGTTGTTGACTAGTGAACAAGAAGCTAGAGGGATATCTTCTTACAGAAATCTTAAGTAA
Organism: Gymnogyps californianus; assembly: GCF_018139145.2. Taxonomy (NCBI): domain Eukaryota; kingdom Metazoa; phylum Chordata; class Aves; order Accipitriformes; family Cathartidae; genus Gymnogyps; species Gymnogyps californianus. Next base: position 56,392,112 of record NC_059473.1, read on the forward strand.
CAAAAATTAATACCAATAAAAAATAAAGGATGGAAACCTGTTGTAGATCATACTGACTTTGAAAAAAAACCTAAAGAAATACGTCACTTTGGTATTCTCTGAATAAACACAAAAAGGTTGAACAGGTAGAAAGTCTATTTCTGTGTATTCCATTATCCTGAGGGCTTTCTTCTTTTTAAAGAATATTTATTGATTTTCTAATTTTTGCTTGTTCGTCTTTATAGAAGTAAGTTTCTGATCTCCCTAAGCATTCTGTGCCTAAAAGAAATGTTCTCCATCCTTCTTTTTTTTTAAATGGAGCAGTGCACACAATGATTTTTAGATCCTTGTTAGGGTATTATTAGCAACATTAGTTCCTAGAGTCAGTTTTGCTAACCTCTGCCCTTCTGATTTGATGTAATTTGCAAAGATTGTTGGACATTTGCATGTAATATTTTGTTAGCAAGAGCATTCTTGGGAAAAGTTTGACTCAGTATTCTTCTCTCACTTCCTATGTTTAGGTAGGAGTAGCTAGGGAAATGCTGACCTGTGTAAGAAAATAAAGCATTACAGTTAAGGTGGTGAAACATGAGGTTTTCAAGGTAGTCTGGGCATGTGTTGTGTGTTTGTGTTTCCTTTTTAAAATGCATGGTCATGTCAAGGAAAAGGGTTGTTTTCTCCAGTGTTACTGTTGAACAGCTAAAGGGTCTGTTCATTTCCCTCTAATAATCAAACATCCATTCAAAATAAGAACATTTTGCATTCTGAATAAATTTATTTAATGGTAGTAGAATCGGTATTTCATTAAGCCATGTTTGTTGTTATATAGCTTTGTGGAATGAAGAGCAAAAGCATTTAGGGTAGCTAACATTTTTCATAGGCTGGGTGAAGTGACTTTGTTTTTGCAGTGAGCAGTCTTTTCAAGTGGGAAGTCTGTTTTGTATCATCTGAATGGAAGTATGTTGGTGGCAGTCTTGAGTCTTGATCCAGGTTTTGGAGCCTGAAAAGTATCGGCTTGGATTTGGATTCCCCTCCATTCACTACTTCCCTCAGGCACTGAGGGCATATCCTTGCATTTCATGCTTTCTTTTGGTCTTATCCACCTGTTTGTCTTTAACACTCTTTTTTGCTTTGTTCGTCTTTGGCCCCAGTTTCTCTGTTGGGAGACAAAGCGGTGTAGCTGCAATAGAAGAAAACCTTTGTGTGTTGCCAGCTAAAGGCTCTTGTTCAGATTTTATTCTACAGAACACAAATCCCTGTGAAACTGGCTTCAAAATGAGACTGCCTTTGCTCTGCTGAGAAAAGAACTTCAGCGTGATTTTTAGATCCTTGTTAGATTATTAAAAGCAATAGTTCCTAGAGTGGCCTACTTAAACTTTGCAGGTAGTCACAAGCATAAAGGGTGTTTCTAATGGTTGTAATTACCATAAGCTTTATGGTTTAAAAAAATACATTGTTTCTGGTAGCTAATCAGAGCACATGGGCAGAGACTACAGGTAGCACTTGCTGGTTTATTAAATGCTGTCCTATCCTACCCTACACAACTGAAGTCTAAAATGACAGCTACAAAGTGTGCACCAGTCCACGTTGAGGTCACATCCATACAGGCAGAGAGCCCAGTGCCTTGTGAAGCTACACAGCAAAGCAGTTAGCAAGAAACTCCACCGCATTCTGCTTGGTGTGGTGTGTGCCTGAACCCTGTACGGCCGTTGAAACTTGGTGGGGAAAGCTGATCCTGTCGTTAATTCAGGCAGTAGGAGTGCAGGACACCTATGCTGCAGTTCTGTAACGAGCTGAACAAGTTTAGTTACTCACTCTTGCTAAAAGTAAAAATTTTCACTGCTCCACGTTTCTCTTTTGCTGCTGTTCTCGTGCAGTTCATCCTTTCCTCACATTGGATCTGGCACTCATTAGATTCTTGTATGAGTGATTGGAGTTCGTGTTTTGCCATGTAGGTGAGTTGCGTAAGCTCATGAAAGAGTCCAAGAGGTGCTGGAAATAGCGTAAGGTAAGTGGCAGAACTGCATGGCCAGGAGAGGCATTTCAGCGACCACGAGCCATGAGATTCGCTCTCAGCCTCGTGCAGCTGCATCCAAAGCAGGAACATAAGAAATCTGTGACAGGGTCTGCAATTCAATTAATTTCCTGTATAGTAGAATAAATATCTTAATGTACGTATGCTAGCTCACTCACTGTGAGATGGGATGATGATATATATAATATATATATTATTTATATATTTATTATTTTAATATATTATTTATTATTTTATTTTTTACTTAAGCCATAGTTATTTTAGAGCAGAACCTCCTGCTAAGTGTGTAGACAGTACTAAGGAGAATAGCATGGCCTGAGCTTGCACCACAGTTTCACAAATACAGATATTTTTTATTTTCTCTCCTGGCTTAAACAGCCTCCTTCCTCCAGCTGCTTGTTTCCAGTCCTGTGCAACCCCTCACTTGCCAGCACACCTGGTTATAGAGCCACAGGATAAACTAAACTGAAGAATTGGTCTTCATTGAAAACTACTACAACAAAAAAAATCCCTTTCCTTCCCCTCACAGACAGTGGCTGGGCAAATAGTTATATGTGCAACAGGGGGAAGATGAGATAATGCCACATAAGATGGTGTTTTTGCTGAAATGAATATTTATTATATTATAGCCTCATTTGGAGCTTTAAAGTGCCAGTAAAGCTACTGTGGATGCACTAGCTAATCAGACTGAGCCTGCATTGCCAGAGCAGCTAAGCCTGTCTCCTCTCTCAGCCTGTGCTCAACTGTTTTTGCATGACATCCCAGCAGAAACCTATTGCACTTTTTGTTGGCTTAGTTTTCTGCTGACTTAACACAGAAGCAGTTCAGCCCAGAGTCACAAAAACACCAGAGCTGGTGCAGGGGAGGGTGAGTTGGGACAGTCATCAGTGAAAAACCGATCTGTTGTGTAGATCCCACTGTTTGTGTGACCGTGTGCCATGGCCAAGGCAAAAAAAAATCCTCCCAAAATGTTCTTTTTAAATTTATTTTTAAACCTTACTTTTCTCTTTCTGGCCTGCAGTGCCTGTTTCTCAGTTTGCTCTGCAGCTGGAATTGCAACGTGCTGTGCCTTTTGAGTAGCGTCGGTTAACAACAATGTAGACAGTCTGATTTTAAAAAATATCTAAACAAAGTTTAACCATTGAGTCCAGTTGTGAACTCTCAGTAATTGAAGGCATTCCCTACTTCAGTTTCAGGTATCCAAGTGAATCACAGGCCCTCATTAAGTTCGAGATAGCCTAAGCCTTTTAGCTCAGCTTGTCCATTCCCTCTTCCCTGAGCCTTGTTGCTATGTACTGACAACTCAGTCTTTTTTGCTCTAATTTTGAGTTCTCTCGGTACGAGTTTTGCCACTGAACTTTTAGCGCAAAGTCTCGGCTAGCACTGGGTGGCGTGCACTTATTTGTCTTCTCAGCCTTTTACTGCTTCAAGCCTATTTCCCTGCAAATTCCCCCCGTCCTTGCTGTGAGCAGGCGTGGCCCATTGAGGATGGCTGCGCGGCGCAGGCAGCCCCTGCACCGGTGAGCGGTTCGTGCGCTGCACGGCAGCTGGGCTACGTGGGGCAGCTGTGCTGATGGTCCGGGAAGTATTGCCCTGTGGCACGCTGAACGTGCTGATCTTCGCAGTCGCCATCAGAGCTTTGCGGTCCCTCACATGTCTCTTTAGCCCCTCTGGCAGCAGCCTGAAGTCTGTTTCTGACATTTCATTTTCCTTTTGTATGAAAGGTTGCCTAAACTGGCCTGTTTAACCTATTCTATGTCACTTGCTTTTGGCTCAACTTAATCGTTAAACAGCAAGGACAGCTGACATCTTAGCAGTGGCAGGGAAAGGAGCTTGGGGTTTCGGCTGAGTCCTGTGCTATGACTGAGTGGGGAAATATGTCTTTATCTGTATTTAGGCAATCACTTCTGTTGGGTTTTTTGTTTTGTTTTGTGGTGTTAACCTTTTTAATTCCCCTTTTGTTCTTCATCACTGTCCTTTGATGTAGGAACGTCAAACTCGTGGCTGATCCACAGAAGCTGGTTAATACTGAAGGCCACACCTGGTGTAAATTGCAACTGAAGTTTTTACTGGCAGCCCTGAGGATAAATTTGCCACTTCTGTGGCAATTTTGCACAAATTTCTCCTTGTGCTTGTGTTCTTATTTCATGGTTCAGGGGAATGTATTTTGATTTACTGGAAGTCCTCTTCTGAAATGACCTCTGTGCCTCATCTTTCTTTCCTCCATAGTTTCCCACCATTACTTTGAGGAAGATTTTCATTGTTTCAGAAATGTCCTGGCAGTTTTTGCAAACAAGAACATTAACCAGGTTTCTGGATGTCTAGGTTAGAGTGATTGCCTTAAGTGAACAAAGAACTGTTGTATTTGTTTCTCTGACAGCAGAAGTCCTGTGTCTGGACCAACACAATGTGTGGTGTTTATGTAAAACACTTGATTTTAACTCCAAAGATTACGCTATTTAAGGAGGCAAGAGTTCTTGATAATATTTTGCCACATAAGATGCTGCAGTATAGGAAAGAAACATTTCACAAAACAGCCTTGGGTGCTCTTAAACACACACACACACACACACACTTCTCAAGGATTTGTGAAATAGTGTATGGGTTCAACCACACTGTAACTGCTGCCAGTTAAGAGTCTCTGTCATAAGCACTGTGTGTATGCAGAACAAAAAATAAAGTCCTTGTCCTAGAAAGACTTGCTGGTTACTCAAAGGGCAAGAGGTGACAAGTGCCTACTGACAGGCAGCTGGCAAAGCACAGGAAAAGGTGCCTTTATCACAGTAGTATTGCCATCCTGCTCACCCAGCAGTTTTCTTTTTTTTGTGATAGTTTCCAAGGGGGAAAAAAATTTTTGGTGTATTTTGCAAGTAGACAAATAGTGAGAGGTTCTGTAGGTTTCAGGAGGCACTTCTCATGCCAGGGAGAGCAGAGGAAGGAGTGCAAAGAAACATCAATGAGATGGAATTTATTGCTGATGTCTCACTAGGGACAAAGGTTTGCTTAGAGACGTGCCTTGAATTGCACCCAGAAATGGAGGGGACTAGACTACAGAACCCATACTAACTTGTCACCCTTCAGGCATGCATGCCATGAGGGCAGAGTGTTTTGCAATCCTTGTTTACTCCTGTGGGCACGTATGCAGGCAGCCTTGCTAAGAAGGGAGAGGAGATATCAATAAACCAAAAAAAGGACAGGGAAATTTTGGTAACTTTATCAACACAGAATGCAGGTAGTCACTCCCTGTGATGAGTCTGGTACTTGGCTCAAGAAGAGGTAATCATTTAAACATCGTTAGGGCTTCTTACATCACATCTCTCTGCTGCTTATTCCTCCTCTTGTGTTGGCTTAAAGCAACAAAATACCTTGTAAAACTCCCAAGTTCCTTTTCTGCATCAGTCAGATTGTTTCTTAATACTCTGTTAAGGTGAATAGAAAGGATGAACTATTAGGTTTTTTAGTCAGTGAATACAAGCTGCCCAAGAGGTGTTTTGAAGGCTTAAAGGATGAAAGAGGAAGAGGAATGAGCTTTCCTGAGTCATATTTGTCAGTGTGTCAGAAATTATTGCAATAAACAACTCAGCAGATTGCTCCATCCATCTCTTTAATCCCTTGAAGGTGTTTCAGCTGAGGAAAGGGGTTGTAAATCAGAAGTGAAGCATGAATATGTTTTTGGAATCCTAAACCAAAGTCCTTCTGAAGTTTCTTTTTCATGCTTGGACTATATGTTTGGCAGTTGCTTTCTTTCCTACTCCTAATAAGCACGTCCCATTCAATGCTGAGAGCATGCTGTGCTAGGCAAGGTCAAGTGTGACTTTGTCTTTTGTGGTGTCATATCAGGTGACAAGAGGAGGCTTATTGCAAGCTGTTGGTGCCTTTCTTAAGAAAGGTTCACTTTCTGTTTTTTTCTTCAGTTGGTCCACTTGGTGTAATTGGAAAGACTTTGTCACACATTTTTAATAGTATAAACTCAAGTAGAAGCAGTAAATTTTTATGAGCTAAGTAACTGACTCTTTTTATTGTGCTGGTACTCTTGTTAGAATAAACTAATGATGCTAGCTGCTCTAACTATCTGTTTAGTACATACAAAGTTGTATTTCAAAGGGTATCCGTTTTACATACTCTCAGAGCAGACATTGTATAACAAGTTTATAAACCACCTTATGAAAATTGTGTTTAATACACTAAGTGAATAATCTTCAGGCGATTTTTTTGATGTCATAAGACACTTCAAACTATTTTCTTAGTAGTAGTCTTTTTCCAAAAAAGGAAATAAAGCCCAAATACTTTGGCTAAACTTCTTTTGGCACCAGTAATACATGTGATATTACTACCTTTAAATGTCAAGTTCAAGGATTTCTTGTTAAATTTTTTTTGATGCTCGATACCACTAGAAAGGGGCTCCATGCGGTGACCCTCCAGAGAGCTTTAGTTTTTAAGATTCTGTCCAACATCTTTCTACCTTGTGTTATTTTATCTCTGACTTCTTCACTCCTTATTTTCACAAGAAACAAACCGTGATGTGATTACGTTCCAATATTTTGCTCTTTGAACCAATGTGGTTTTTCTTGCTTAAGTATTAAAGCAAGGCTAAGGTTTCATGGTGCAAGGTGGTTGACGGCATTATCAGCGTCGGTGTTACTGGCCTACTCTGAAATGTGTGTGCCACAAACCAGATAAGGGGTGTTCAAAACTTTACAGTGTTTTCTCTGATCCCATTCATAGTGCAGCTGCTCAAGCAGTTGTGCTTAGTGCAACTGTGGCAGTGGGGTGTAGGGGAGGAAGGTGGTACTGTGTTAGTCAGTATTGCTGCAAGGCTCTTAAAGTCATGGTCTAATAGTACAAGGCACAGTGGTACCACAAACTGCAAAATCAGGTACCATTACTCCTAGAAGATCTGTGAATCTTTGCCATTCACTTGTGAATGCTGATGCTATTCACATCCCAAGTGCCCTTTTTATTTCTTTCTTCACATTTGCAGAGGTAAAAGTAAATTCCATTTCTTTCACCTGTTGTAAAGTGGAAACAAAAAAAATCTTCTCCTGTTCCCCTTTGCTTTTAAAATCTTAGCAAATTTTCTTACCAGTAAGCTGGAAAGTCTTCAGAGAGGAGATGTCATGCAACACATTTTCCTTCACTGACAGAAGTCAAAGTTCCTGAAAGCTGAGCTGACTTACTACCTTGTCACAAATAATCTGGGTGCAAATCATGCATCCCTTGTTTATGGATTGCTGCCACTGAAAGTCAGGTGACAATGATTTAAATGACTTTCTATTGCAGAAAATGCTTAAAACAGTCTTGAAATAGTTTATGAATTATTATGCCAAATGAGAATCAAAACTTTTCTTATATCTTCATGTGTTCAGAGTCCTTGAGAAAGTTCTGAGTGACTCCACATTGTCACTGCAGATTTCGTGAAACTTTTTCTTCTGATAGTTCTGGTCTTCAGGATACGTTGCAAAATAAATCTTTTCAGAAGGAAGACTGGGTAGAAGAGAGCTGTCCTGAATGTTTTTGTGTGTCAGGAGGCATTCTAGCATTGACCTTGGTATCATATGTCAGTGTATTTCAGAGTTGAATTAATTTGGGGGCTTGTAAATTATGCAAAGATAAACTCAAAACTGCAAATTGATATTGATTGTGAACTACTGAATTATGTCTAACTAATGTTACACTTGTCATAAAAAAGTGGTGTTTTGCCCAATAAGGAGAGGTGATGCTATTTTGAAGAGAAAAGCTCCCAAATTATAGACTGTCTTGTAGTGAGATTTTACCTTCTTCCCTTTAAAGAAAAAATAAATCTGCAAAGTGTTAGAAATTCACTTGGCATTCTCTCGCTACAAAATCTATTTGTAAATGTATGTTCCCAAATCTGATGTTGATATCCAGAATGAAGAGGGGCAATTTACAGGAGTAAAAGAACATGCGATTATAAATCATTAGCCATTTAGCTGAGTTCTCTGCTTTATCTGACAAGCATATCAGATGATCTCCTTCATAAACTGACTGAGCTCCAATTTGAAACTAGCTAGGATTTTTAACTCTTGCTGCTGCTGCTACTGCTAGTAAGCTGGCTGGGTTTCCATGGCCGATTTGGACTCATTTGCTCTTGTTCCATAATACTGTGTTCCAGCTTAGTCTTCTCTTTCTCAGGTGATAATTTTTATACTGTCTGTCTAACTAAACAAGCACAGCTTTTCTCATCTTTTATAATTAATGCTAGGCTTGCCATTTCTATAATACAGCCTATCTGCTTTTTCAGTTTCTGCATCTGTTACAGTATTCACTTTCTTCAACCTAGGTGCATGCACAGAGCTCTGCAAAGTCACTCTTACCTTGCTGGTGTTTATCCTCAGATCAATCACCTTTTTTTTTTTTTTTCTTCTCATTTTCCGTACATCACTGATTCTGTGATTGACTTAATACTGCTAGGCTCCCAGAGTCTTCTCTGATGTTTGCAAGTATGAAGTTCCCAAATTGTAGGTCAGATTTTTGTCATTAATCTCCAATGGCAATGGCTGTTTACTAGTAACTTTCATTCTGTTTCTCTTCATTTCTTCCTAAACACCACAGCAGCTTTTTCCTGTGTGATATCCTAGTTCCTCTCCACACTGGCAATGCTTTCAGACTTTGGCATCACCAATAAACTCCATCAGTGTTCCTCAGTCTTTCTGCTGAGGTTGTTTAGCAAATAGTAAATGAGAGCCCTCAGGCTGGTCCTCTCTCCTGTCCTACAGTTCTCCTATCATGGCTGCCTATTCTCCTCTCTCTTAATCATGTAATCATCATTTTCTTCTAGCCTTGCTAACACATTCCTATGTATTGCTGTAGCAGGTTTTTTTCCTAAAGGCCACATTGATGAGATGTCATGTTTTCGTTACTGGAGAAAGGTTTGTGTCTGGCATAGCCTGCCTCTGATAGACAAAGGTTATATTTCTTAGCTCAAATTTTTTTAAATTATTCTTTTCTTAAAAATCTGTTTGAAAACCATTAAGCCTGTAGTCACTCAGATTTCCCCCCACTCCTCTTACATTACTTAAATACAAACTAAAAGTTTTGATACTTTTCAGGTACAAAGCACCAAGAGAAAAGGAACTTACTTAAAATGTTGATACAAGCTTTATGTTTGGTTTTTTTTTTTCTTCCAGGATTTTGAAATTCTTGATTCACTCTTTGTTAAGAGTAGTGCATTCAGCTCTTTTGTATTTTTTTTTTCAATTCCATCTTTAATATATTATGGTGACCTCACTTTATTAGCTTCTGCTTTTTAATTTGTGTGGCTGAAGACCCTTGCAATTTGTTTTGATTTCCTTTGCAGACTCTGACACTCATTCTCGCGTGTAGCAACTCTGTCTGTCTTTTCCTTTCTTTTAGAGCTTGTGTAATTAATAGTTACGTATCTTCTGCTCAAAAAGTCCATCCTGCAGGATAACGAACTATGTATTTGACTGCCTTTCCTCCCAGTGACCAGGAGTTACCACTGTTCTCAGGCCAGATGTAATGTGAGAGACCAGGCATTTTAGTTAGTACATTTAGAGGAGTTTGAATTCGTGAGTGAAGTGATTTCAGTGTGAGGAAAGCAATTTAAAACATAACAATGACATGATATAAAATAATGAAGAGATAGTGTGGCCTTGCATGGTTGTTTTCAAGGTTTTTTTGAAACTTTGCTGGTGGATGGATGCTGCTCTGTGCCTCACTGGCAAAGGAATTAAATGGTTTTCTCACAGACTAAGAGCTGTGAAGTGGCACTCGTGTGTGTCAGTTGTGTGCTGAATGAAGTGTCACACCATAACTGAGCTGGCTGGGTCAGAAGCAAGTGGAGAACTGGACACGCATAGCTTATTTGAGAAAGCCATGCTTTCTTCTCTTCATACGGGTTTTCAGAGTAGAAGGGAGATGTAGTGAGATAGTGTTTGGGTTGGGATTGTATGCCTGGGGGATTTGCTGTGATGATGATGGGGAGGCAGGAAGGGCAGTGTTGCATGTTCCTGCTGGCTGGCTGGTAACTAGAGCTGGCTGGCTCCTGAGGAGCTGGTGTCTTGAGGAGACCTGTCTTTTCTCCTCTTTCTTGCCCAGTAAAAGACGAGGAGACAGAGCTGCTGAGTCCATCGCTTGTCACCAGCAGCACACGTTCTCTGAGAACTCCTGGTCTGTCTCGTGGCTGAGGCACTGTAATGCATGTCAGGAGGCATACATCTTGTTACCACCTCCATCCTTGACTAGCTTCGTGGCCTTAAGCAAGTAATTTCAGCCTCCATGCCTGCATATGTAATCCCATTCTTCCCGATTTGTTTATTCAGTTTATAAACTTTCTTGGGGGCAAGAACTGTCTGACCATAGCGAACGGGGAGATGCCAAACACTACAGTAATAGGAACTTTAAGGTTACAGGGCTTTTGTAGAGCCGTGGCAGCTGCCAGGACTTAAACATGCATCAGGAATTCACTGACAAGCTGACATGGTATTTTAATGCCCTGTATGCTGACCTCTTCTGCAACATATCTATCTGCGTCCAAAGAAGGGCAGCGAAGCTGGTGAAGGGTCTAGAGCACAAGTCTTATGAGGAGCGGCTGAGGGAACTGGGGTTGTTTAGCCTGGAGAAAAGGAGGCTCAAGGGAGACCTTATTGCTCTCTACAACTACCTGAAAGGAGGTTGTAGCGAGGTGGGTGTCAGTCTCTTCTCCCAAGTGACAAGCGGTAGGACAAGAGGGAATGGCCTCCAGTTGTGCCAAGGGAGGTTTAGATTGGGTATTAGGAAAAATTTCTTCACTGAAAGGGTTGTCAAGCATTGGAACAGGCTGCCCAGAGAAGTGGTTGAGTCACCATCCCTGGAGGTATTTGAAAGACGTGTAGATGTGGTGCTTAGGGACATGGTTTAGTGGTGGACTTGGCAGTGTTAGGTTAGTGGTTGGGCTCAATGATCTTAAAGGTCTTTTCCAACCTAAATGATTCTATGATTCTATTCCGTGATTATATGTTAGAGCTTAACACAACTCTTTCCTCTGTCAATGACATTCATAAGTTAGAAGTATGGAGTGTACAACTGTTAAGGGCTATCCATTATTCCGGTCTCAGGACAGTTATCCAGGGGTAAAAATAGACAGGAAGGATTTGTCATTCATTCAGAAAGTAGAGGCACTGCTCAGTTCCTGATAAATAAAATACCATTCTACTGAGCAGAAACTGATGACATTGCAACTTCTGTCCTATTTATTTTCCCTTCCCTCCCCAAGTTAGCAATCTTACCTAGTTTTAAAACTGCCAATGCATAAGAAGCAAATAAGCAGTTCCTTTTGTTCTTTTGTTACCTACTGGTTGTATTGCTTTTATTTATAAGAAGAAAAGAACCAGAGGTTAAAAAAAATGCAAACAGTAAAACATCATATATGCTAGGAAGTTCTCTTAATTCATCACTTGGCAAAGGAAATAAAAGCAGGCTCCCTAGCTAACAGCGTTACTTTTGCTTAGGGTTATTTGGCAGAAAATCCATCATCCTCTCTCCATCTGTGAGTATTTCATATTGACTTACACCCTTTAGCAAGGGTCAGCAGGGCAGAGTATGCATAAAGAGTTCAAGTCCCATTTCAAAGGCTGAATTTTAATTTTAATGGATGGTTTATTTTTAATATCATTTGAAAATGAAAGCTCTTTATTAGATTTTTTGTTTGTTTGTTTTACTGGCTTTTTGGTACTGAAATCTAGTGTTCTTTTTATGGAACTACTTGCATAAAAATTAGGTTTGTTCAGACATTTCCATCATGTTGAAGAAACCGTTTTTTGCTTTTTATTTTCTGAGTCATTGTTCTGAATCTGCAGGCAGGAGTCCTTTGTTTTCTGAAAGCTTTTATAATTACAATTGTTAATAATGTACAAATATGGAGGGGGCAATATTTGTTTATTTACTTTGTGAACTGTTGATTTGAATCTTCAAGGCTCCAGAGAAGTCAATACAAATGTGAAATGTGGTAAGGACATAAATACATGGATTTCCATTTTTTATTATGGTAATTATAGTTGGCAGAGTTTTAATATAATCTAGTACAAGTTTATATTTAGCAGAGTTGATTTTCTGTTTTCCACTGGTATTCCATAAACACATGCACACTGAGAGCTCAGTTAACAGGCATTTTAGGGAGCATTGTTCAAAGCTACATTGTCTTCTTTGGGATCAAAACTCCGAAATATTTTCTTCTCATCCTGTGCTACCCTCTCTACCAGCCCAATTGAAATAATGTCATGGTTTGGGGAAAAGGTTAACGTATGTCTTTAGATGTTCTTGGAAGAAAAATGCACATGCAGAGGGTTCCTAAGATTTTTTTTTTTTTTATTTGCAGGTGTTTTGTTTTGCCTCAAATTTTATGAAATACTCTATGATAAGACAATATAAAAGAAAAATACTGTGATTTCTCTGAAAGTATGCTGACTTCAAATCATTGGGTTTTTTTAATTTTCAAACAACAAACCATATGTGTTACTGTATGCTCGGAATTTCTAAATAATTTTAACAGAAAATAGTTATTTCTCTTTGAAAACAAAAATTAGGTTTGCTTACCTATCTGATCTTACAACCTGGTGGGAGTAGCTTTAAAGAAAAGTACCAAGAATTCATGACTAGGGATATAAATTTGTTTCTAAACCATTTCTAAGCATGTTAATTAGATTGCAAATAATGGTAGGTTATGTATGGCCAGTGTGATTTGTTAATGGGAAGGGTGTTGCTTTGGCAAATAGCCAAAGTGCTTTTGAAGGTCAGATGTTGACAATATTTGAAAGTGTTCGGAGACTGTTCTCTGATTCTATAAAATAATACATTAAAAGAAAAGATTAATATCCTAAATGGTATATCAGGGTCGGTTTCCTGCTCTGACCTTATTATTTTATTTTTGCAGTTTTACATAACTGCTGTGTAATGAATTTGATTTGATTGAGAAAACAGATTAGATTCAAATACAGTAAGAGAAAATGTGGATTACAACCATTTTTAAATTTTGAGTGGCCTATCTGTCTTTTATATGGTGGGTCTTTTTGTTGGTCCCTTTATCCTTGATTTGCTATGCTGACAGCTTTATTGAAGCTGACAATCTCAAACTCTTCAACTTTGCTTCCTGCAGTAATAAGGCACATGCTTGTAATGTATCTTCAACTTAGCCCTGACTGCAATCTCTGAGTGGGAATGAAGCTTCAGGGACAGAGCAGATGCTTTACATGCATGAGGACGCTGCATCTATCTGCTGCCTCCATCTACTGCATCTCAAACAGAGCTCCCAAGAGGCTGAGTAACAGCTTCGTAAATCAAGGGTTGCAGGTTCAGCTTTTCCTGCAGCCAATTAGGAATTCAGTGTACGGTTTGGGGTCCTTCACTGCACGAGGAGTGAGAAAGCACAAAAATGCGGGGGAGGGCCAAGGACGACAAAGTAGCTGAGATGACAAGATGATGGGCCATTATGAAGAGGAACTGAAAAAAAAAAAATTAATAATTTATAGTCTGTAGTAAAGGGGGATCCACTAATAATGTACAAATATTTCAGAAATGGTAGTGGGTGGTTTGCAATGGCAATTCTATTGCCTTGATTACAGGATTTGTCGTTAAGTGGAGAAATTCACAATAGGCATTAAAGAATTGGCTTAGCCATGAGCAGTTGAAAGGATTTGGCTTGTAAACCAGCAGAATTATGGTTTCGTTTGATTTTGGGTTTTGTTGTGTTCTTAATAGGGAAATCCGTGTAGGAAAATCCTTCTCCATGTGGGATTTGTTGGTGTGTGACCTTAGTACCTTCACTCTCCTCAGTTTGTAATTCTTTCTGTAAGATAGATTACACATAGGCACACACATATGGTTCCACAGACACAGTTATTTTCCACAGCAATTTTAACCAGCTGAGTCCTTTTTCCTCATCCAAAAATTACAGGGAAAACAGTAAATACATATTAATAAGTTTGACATAAGCCATCAATCTTACACTTTGAGTAGGGGTTCAAATATTGGTTTTGTACAGTTTATTTTAAAAATATAGGTAATTACAACCAAGCTAATGCCTACCTGAGAAAGGTATTGGAGGGCTTAAGTCTGAAAAGCTTCCACGATTTCCAAAGTTGCTCCTGCTGCATTTCTCCACCCATGTGGCTATTTTACAAAGTCTGTGCAGGACAGTGGACTTTACATGCCTGCTTCTTTTACCCTCGTCTGCTCTTCTGTGGCTTATGCTGCATGTTCTCACCGCTAGACATTTTTTCCCATCTCCTAAAATACTACTGACAGTGTATACTGACAGTATCTGGAACTTTCTCTCTCTATGGAAAAGTCTTTCTGTGTATCGATATCTTAAATTCTGTATGTGTTTCATACATGTATTGCACTCTTTGTAGAATTTCCACCAGCACAGAGCTCTCCAGGTAAGCTCTTGGGATGATCTTGTAGAGTAATTTACAGCCTTTGCATCAGATGTTTCACTGGGCCGTTTTTTTGTCAAGACAAAGTGCTAGTGCAGTGGAATACTGTTCTTCCTGGGGATACATAACAGGAGTTGCCCTTTTCCATGAATTTCTAAAACATGGCTGAGTATTTTTGTCAAGAATAGTGTTGTTGGTGTCCCCTCCCAGGCCAGTCACGAAGGGAAGGCATTCTGGCTCCTAGCAAAGACTAAGTGGAATGAAATGAAACCAGAACCTGTTCCTCCTCCTAGGAGGAGGATTCACTACATGTGTATGCTGAAAAGACAGTGCCTAAGTCATGGGTGAAATCATTATCATAATAAGCAAGCACTCCCCAGGATTTTAGAAGGGCAGAGTGGGGAATACTTCTCAAAATGTCTGCCTCGGTAAAGAGTCTGGGGGAGTTTTAACAAGGCGGCAGCCTAAGGCAAATAGTTGCATGCATTATGTGGTAGGCTTACGCTGCAGTGATTGATGACTCCGTGCCTGGCATGCCTCGGGTGATTGCGCCAAGTGACAGGAGCATTGATCATCCTGATTCAGCGGCGGCTCTTTGTTGTGTGGCATCCGCCACAGCCTCAGCCGACACCACTCTCCTGCCATCCATGCGCAGGCGCTTTTGTTTTGTGATGAGAACAAGGAGGAGAGGAGCGCGTGTGGCTGGCAAGGTGATTTCCTGGCCTCGCTGCCTCTCATAGCCGTGCCCATCTGAAGGCATGCGGGAGTGCATGAACACCCACAGCCCGGCCTGTGGTGGGGGTCGGTTAAATGGGTTTTGTCTCTGAGTTGTAATAGGCTTTGAGGGCACCTTGTATGGCTGCAAAAAATTATGTGTTTGTCATTCACTACCTGTATCACCAGTCATTGCCTGATTGTATTTCTGCTGCTCTTTAGAAAGAATGTCATCTTCCAGGGCATATGCTGAAGTGGTGTTCTGTCTCAAGAATAAGATCCTTTGCGTTCCCCTCTTTCCTTTTTCATGCGTTCCCCTCTTTCCTTTTTCATGAATCAGTGCAATATTGGTGCTAAGGCAGGTGTTACTTCATGGCCATTTGATGAAGTGGGTAGAACTTTTCCAGGGAAGAGATCTTCAGGCTCTCTGCCAGCCTCTTGAAGTCAGTGTTTTCCAGATGCTTGTAACGTGACTTCTCAAAGCATGTTCAAAGTCCATTTTCCGTAGCTCTTCCAAGAGGAGTAGGAGGAGCCAAAACCTGAGAGCTCAACAGAGAGCAGCTTCAGTTTGATGGAAGGTGTGTTTGTGGCAGGAGCTTCAGCCAACTGGATCTTTTAAAAGTGAAAGTAAATGAAAGTCTGGTAGTGAGATACACAGAGAGAAACATGGTTTAGGTGTGATGAAATTTATTTTAAGCACTTAGGGTAATACTGTGGATACCATAAGCTAATATACTCCTTGCAGTTGGGGAATTGTAGAACGGCCTTAAATGAAGATTCATCAGTGCTGCTGTTAATTATTCCTTCCACACAACTCCAAATAAAAAAGTGGTGACGTTTTAATTTTGTAATTACCAGAAGGCTAATAATTCTTTGCCAAAGGCCATGATGATCTCTTAAGTATGAGATAACGTAATTGCCTTATTCCTGTGCCATTAATTGTGCTCCATTTTAAAAACGTGGTCATCTGTCTTATGAGCAAATGATACTCTGTTACCTCAAAGGAAACGTGCTATGAATGGTAAAAGGATTGAACCTAAAATTCACAGTTCTTTTGTTTGAATTTTTCTAGCTAATATTGTAACAGAAGGAGGTTAGAAAAGGGGGAGCTGTGTGTATTTGGTTAGTGTATTCAGCTATGCATTACAATTCATGTCAAGGGCGAACACTTAGCCTATGAGTTATGGGTTTTTACATGAGTACAGGACACAGGAGTTAAGTGAAAGTGACTGTAAAACCCAGCAGGCTTAGCAGAGGCATTCAGAGAAACATGTAGCCCGTGAAGCCACATACAGCTCACTTTATTTCTATTAGAATGAATTGTTTGTGGTTTGTAAGACATCTTCAGGTTTTTAATCTCTGGTAATAAATCTAAATAATGAGCTCATTACTAGTGAGCTGCGAGATGTCCAATTTTACATTCAAAATATCAGAGTATGGTTTGACAAGGTGGCTAGGGATGAATTAACAGTTTTCCACTGCTGAAATGCATCTCCTTTCCTTCCCCTACTTCTTCTTGTCTGCTTTTGCTGCCTGTTTGAACATGTTCAGACCATGTCTGGTCTCACTTCAGCTGATTCAAATCTAACCTTGTGGGAAGTGTGTGTGTGTGTGTGTGTGTTGTTCTGTGTTTTTCTGTTTGTTTGTTTTCTGGTTAACTTCCAATTAGATGAGTGCCAAAATCTGCGGGAAGTCTAGGCAGCAGGGAGGGAGCAGGGGAGAAAGGTGGAAGACTTAAGAGGGAACAGGAATTGCCCTTTCATCAAGGGAGGGTGCTCATTTGATTCAGCCACAGTGCAAAACTATGCCCTAAATTGGTGCTTTGTAGGAGGAATCACTGCAGTTGTACTTCTGTATATTTTCAAGAGGGAGAGGCAAGCAGAGCCGTGGAGATGTGCAGAGCATGCTTTCTGTCACACAGTGCCACTCCTGTCAGCTCCTGGAGTTTTCAGTTTGATACCTCCCCTGAATTTCACATCCAACATGTGCAGTGTACATATATAAGCAGTCCTGTAAAACCCACAGAGAGGAATTGTATCCTTAATTGTCAGAGAATCGAGATTTAAAAGTTATCTTCAACTGTCTGGCTTGTAGTAAATAAAGTAAACTTTCTGCTAGTTTTTTGTCTATAGTCAGGGAATAATCTGTATGAGTCATTGTGCCTATTTGTTTGTTTAATATATGGGATGCTCTTGGAAAGTTAACAGCAATTGGTATTTAAAGTGAATGACTGTGAGCGGTTATGCTGTAATCTTTAGTTTCTCATTTAAAGCTACTCTGCATTTCAATGGTAAAATTCATCTCGTATGGAAAAAGAAATATTTCTGAGCAAAAGGTTGAAATAGCATGTTATGGGGTACCAAGGGAATCAGCACTTAAATGAAGTGTATTCCTGTGAGTCAAGCTCCCTGTGCAGCCCTGGCTGCCAGGAGGCAGTGACAGTCGGCTGAGGCCTGAGACTCTCGGCCACTGGAGACAAGTCTCCTTTGGAGGAAGGCAGCATGAATTGAACTGCTACTGTCATGGGGTATGACGGCAGGGTACTTGAATGTAAATCTTTGTTTTCAGCTGACATATTTTGTTTGTGTGGAGAAGTTGAAAATTTCCAGTTTTTTTTTCCTCCAAAGAAATTTATATTAGGAGACGTCTCAAGAGCTAGAGCTTGAATATTGTGGCTTGGAGGGTATGCTGGTGGAACCAGAAACCAGGCATTTATAATGTGTCTCTCTGGGGGTGCTCGTGCAGGTGGGCTGCTCTCTGTCTACATTTGGAGAGACTTCCACACAGAGAGTCTCGAGTGAATAATAATCTACTATTGAACATAACTTCATATAATCTGCTTTCTGAGAATAAAGTTTATTTTGGTCAGGACTTCTTGTGGAAGAAAACCCATTAATAGCTGTTAAAAGTGTGATCCTTTTGGCTTAAGAAGCCAGGACTGCCATATCTGCTGGTTCAATCAAAAGCGTGGATTGGTGGTCAACAGTCAGAAATCTCCAGTGCCCATACCTCTGCAGAGCACATGGTGCCCTGGCATCTTTCTTTAGCAAAGGGTGAAAAGTATCTATTACCTCCAATAAGCTTATGTTCTGCTCAACTAAGTGGCAAATATTTTTCCTATTACCTTTTCTCCTAGGCCTCACAACAACAACGTAAAACTTTGATAGTCGATGCAAACTATTTTCTTCATGGCATGAAAAATGTTCAGCCTTAATATATGCATGTGTAGTTTTCCGCTGGACTTTGAGTCCAGTGGTGGTAGCAGCGAGTGCCTGTGTTGTACGCCATCTGAGAATGCGTTGGAAGAAAAATGAACAGGAAAACTCCCTCTGTTAGGAGACAGGAAAAAGAAAAAAGACAGAAAAAGAAAAAAAGTATCTGTTACATTCCAAAATCAGTCATAATAATGGAAGTTCACATCAGATAAATTACCAGAGTCAGAATGGACAAACATCTGGTTTATTCATCCCTAGCTATACTAACAAAAATATGATATCCTGTTAGAGAAATCACTGATCATCCTAGTTTATCTTGGCGGTTGTGCACCTTGGTATTTTTCACTTAAGCAAGAACGTATCAGTACTTTACAGCTAGCATGCCTCCAGCTCCAGGTTCACAGTTCATGTGCTTCTGTGACTTTGAACTCTTCTTTTCCTGAGTTTACCAGCAGACAGCTGCACCAGAACAGATATGTTTACACGTGGGGAGTAAATGGCAGCTTGCAGCTCAGAGTTTCCATTTCCTATTACATTGTTCAGGAATCCAGGCTCACAATTCGTGTCCTAAAGCTTCACCTCATGTGTATGCATCTGACTTGGCCCTTTACAGTACAAATGTTTTATTTTGACATTGATTTGTTGATAGAAAGGGCTGACTAGGGAGAAGCTACTTTCACTAGAAATTACCCTCGGTTTACATGAAGTTCAACTGTGGGTGAAATAGCTTTACAAAAATTTCTAAACATCACTTTCTGTAAGGCTTTTAAGCAGTATGTAAATGTGAGGCTAATGTGGAACCACTTGATGCAGCTATAGCATGATAGATGTATTTTTAGGTGGAGAGAAATTGCATTTTGTATTAAGCATGACGATGAAATCTGATTAGCTGCTTAAACCATGACACTGTCTATTTAAGCTATTGTCATGCGTAGGTGATAAAATATTCCCAGATATGCTTGGCAAGGCAGTAATTCCATGAAGACATTATGGTAATTATAAACAAGAAACAAAACCATCAGAGTGATTTGTTCATTTGCCTGAACCCTGAAGTGGTATTAGAGACTTAGTGAAGAGAATCGATTGTTCTGACTTTACACTGCCCGACAGATTTCCCGTCATCGCTATTGCCTAATTCCACGTTTATGAGTTTTCCTTCCCCTTTTGTTCCTAATTTGGATATTTTGGGTTCTTGCTCTGAATGAAAACTATGGTTTATTGGTTATTTTGTTAGCTGAACTGAATGAAGTAGATGTTATGTAAATGACATGTAGAAAGACCTATAATAATTGTGTGTTGTGTTTTGCCTACTGTTGTTTTGAAACAAGATTCCCCAGTTACCCTGATGTGTTAGAATAAGCCTAGCTTTCGGTCACCCTCACATGGATCTTTTATGAGAAGAAATTATTTGAACTTATTGGAGCATTTTGATGCAGTTTACTTCTGATATATATGTGCATATTAATTGCTAGATTTGACCTATGGCCCACTGTTAAAAGTAATGTAATGGTAGTGCACTGCTGATAACATGAAATTTTAATTTTTAATCTTCATTCTAATGTTCCTTATGATACTTGGGCTATAAAATTGAAGCATAGAATAAAACAACAGAGTATTTATAGAATTAGGTTTTGCACTTTATATGACCACGCAGTGAGACAGTCCAGAGGGCTGTGCTCACTGAAAATTACACCCAGATAATAATCTTTTAGTACTTGTCTGGATCATTGTCCAGTCTTATCAGTGCAAGAAGAGGATCTGGAATGCAAAGTAAGGCCTGGGACTGTAAAATCCCTGATCTGCGTCGGCATATGTCGCCATGGGGTTGTGTTCTCAGGCTGGAAGTGCAAATACCTGTATGTTTTCTATGAGCTCGCTGAAGGCAAATCATTTACCTCTTTACTTTCATTAGAACTGCTATGTTTGTGGCCGGGAAATCAAAGCAAGCAGTTAACATCATGCCGGCATCGTCACGTCTATTACAAACCCCCTACCTGCTTGCAGGGCAGCAGCCCAGGTAGCAGTGATTCACAGGGCTGGGAAATGTCCGCTTGGCAGGGGACAGGATGAAGAGGCTTTCATGGAGGGGAGCTGAAGCTGAGTAGAGACTCTGTGTAGGCAGGTAGTAGTGGTTGCATCATAAACTTTCCTTCAGTTGAGGTACAGCAGACCACATCTGCTTAAGTAGATGCTTGTTCCCAAAAATCTTCGTCAGTTCACCTGTAATCTGTAATTGCCTTCTTTTGACAAACCATATAAGAGAAATGATAATCGAAATAAATGAACCCATGTATTGCTTTAAATTTCTGTTGTTACATTTAAAGTTATTAGCTGTTTTACCTCATAGTCTCTGAATGTAGACTAGCTTGAAACTTCCCATTCATAGTCTGTATTTGTTTTTCATTGACACTTTCATTTGAAAGCAGGAAACAATCTGAAAGTAATTGTATTAAGTGTTTCAGCACAAAGATTTTAAAATATAATAGCTTGACATATTACTCTATCTTCTCACTGTTCCTCGGAGGAAATAAAACGGAGTTGCAACTTTCATCCAGGCAGCTTTTCTACTACATCCTGTTTCCTTCCGCACACTGGAGAAAGCACCTACATTCCTCTCCCTTTCCTCTGCTTCAAATGAAGAAATCCCGTTCTCCATGTTGTAGCACTCAGTCCGGTGAACACCGGTGTTCTGTTAGCTTTTCAGACGTCGATGTAGGATTTGGGTTTTTTAGGCAAATGTGCATTTTGCCCTCCATATCAAAGGAAAGCATTACAAAGAATAGAGGAATATGCATAGCTACCCAGATAAGTGCCCCCACACTGCTTTCCTGGGTGTTTGCCCTGGCTGCTTAGGCTGCCTGAAGGGTGGCTAGCACCTCCCTGAGAGCTGTGAAGCGCTGTGTGAGCAGTTGCTGTGCTTACTGGAAGGCTGACATCTCTGCTTTTCTCTCACTGAAAGGTAGACTTGCAATCCCCCTTTCTCTAAGGAAAACTGACCCTTGAAAAGGCTTGGCATGAAAAGGATTAACTCCCTGGAAACTTTGTTTGGAAATGGTAGGAGACTGCTATGTGTATATGCTGGCAATCTCTGTAAGAAACAAATTATTTTCCCACCCTCTCAAGTACTTGGTAGTTTATCTGTTGTTTATATTAAAGATTGATCGTGGTTATATATTCCTGACTCAGAGTTCTCATTAATCACACTGTGCCACATAAGAGACCAGAGAAGAAGAATGGGGGTTACAGGAAAGCAGGCATGTGATCCCTGGCTCTGCTTTTAATATGACTTATTCTGACATTAGCTTTGTTCCTGTGAATTATTGTGTTTGCATAAACCTCTTTTTTTTGTTTGGTTGGTTGGTTTTTGTTGTTGTTGTTGTTTTGTTTCCATGTTTAGTATGTCTGTTTTTCTCAGGGCTATTCAGAAAAAGATAATATACTTATTACAGTGATTTTGGAGAACGTTAATCATGACACTTGCCATGTTACTATTTCAAGAGGTTCCTGCTCTCCCCCACGTGCCCACCCCCTTATTTGCTAGCTCTTGCTTCCTCCCCCAGCCCCAGCAGCCATTTCCTCCCTCTGAGCGGAGCCATACAGGCAATTGTTTCGGCCTGTGCAAAATGAAGGAGAGGTGGAAAAGGACCGGTGGGGTGAGGACAAATGCACATGGCTGGGACTTCCTAAAGCAGATCGGCTGCCAACAGAAAGATACTTTCTCCCACAGCAGCAGATCAGATCTGTACCTCCTCCTCCTCGACCCTGCTGAAGGTTTCCAGCCCCGAAGTGTTCAATCAGCTGTTTGTGGTCCCCTCCCTCCCTAAGCATGAGAGTCAAAACTGCTGGCAAGCGGAAGAGAAAGAAAAAGGAATTTACTAGTTTTTGCAAGCTGATTGGGGTTATGAGGACACGTTACCAGCCCTGCTTGGAGTCAGGTCCAGAAGCCTCTGGAGCAAGCTGTTTTCCCACCCTGACTTGTCTGGCTGAAAGTCCATTCACATCTTCCAGAGGCACGCATTGAACCCAACTCTTCAGTGTGTTCTGGTGGGAAATAGTTACATTGGCAAATTTTCAACCAACAGGAGATTTAATCCCTTGAACTTTTTAATTGCTGTGTGCTTGTGTTTGTCTAATAAAAAGAAATTATTTGGATTTTAAAAGAGGCAATTGAAATAATTGATATTTGACAAATCAGAGCAAATTAGCTCTGAAGAGACTGACATAATTTAATACAGATTATCTTCTCTTTTATTTGTAGCTCTGCTAAAAATACTTTGCCAGGCGTATCCTAGTTCTGTACAGATTTTTCTCCTGAGTCATGTTACATTAATGTCTGACTTCTTTGGTGCAAAATCCTGTTACAGAATTCACTGTTTAATAGCATCTTCAACACTGAGACATGACTGTAACTGCTGGTTTGCGCTTATAATTAAACATCCTCTCCACAAAAACAGGAGATGACCAGAAGTTCTGCAAACCTAGGAGAATTTAGGTCCATTAGTTGTGATGAAAGCACATCTTTAGTGAAATCAAGGGAGGAGGAATAATGTAGGGAAATCTTATATCTGTAAGAATTTGCAAACATTTTAAATAAATATAATTACACAGAAACAGCTATTTTAGGGGACTAGATGTTTTTAAAAGACTTTGATTCAAACTAATTTGGATTGCTTGGGTTTTTTCCTCCCATGTGACTACTTTTGATGACATATTGTACATATCAAGAATAAGAGAATTTATTTCTGAGTTGGGAATAGCTTTTTAATCAGACTCAGTAAAGTAAATAGACCTCTTTGAAAGTTCATTCAAAACTGAGTACTGGTGTATATCTAAGTGCACTGTATGCTAAAGTAGAAATATCCCCCAGTGTTTAACCGAAAGCATGTTTTATGTGTGGTTTTGTTTTGTTTTTTTAATGTTTAACAGTAACTGAAGCTGGCTTTGGTGCTGACATTGGGATGGAGAAATTTTTCAACATCAAATGCAGAGCCTCTGGCTTGGTTCCCAGTGTGGTTGTACTTGTTGCTACAGTGAGGGCTTTGAAGATGCATGGAGGTGGGCCAAATGTAAGTTTTTGCACCTTTCTTGGAAAATAAAATTGTTGCTAATATTTGAAATAAGTAAAATGTCTTGATTTAAGAAATATTGGGGGTAGCCTATGGGGCAGTATTTAGATATTCCTCCTGAGTTACGTCATTATATAGATGTTACCTCCAAAGGTAATGCAGGAATGGAAAAGCACAAATGAAAGAAGAGGGATGAAAGAGCTCTGAAGAAGTACTAGATCTTGCTGAAGGAGGGAAGTTCGTTTGCATGGGGAAAAAAAGCTATAATATGTGTATATATATTCTTTTCCCTGCCTTTTGAAATAGCGTTTGTAAGTGCACTGAAGTAGTCACATGCTGGGAAAGTTGGCAGCTGAGGAGGAATGAGAAGAGTTCGGGTTGCAGTATGTGAGTGGAAGTAGGGAACATTGTTAATGAAGGTTTTGAGATTTCTTTCACTGCAATGATGGGAACCCCTTCTGTCCTTTTTATCTGCGCAGGTTAATTCCCTCAGGGATGCTGAGGTAACTGATAAAACTTTGCAAGTGTTTTCCCAGTGTACCATAAGTCACTAGTGTATCATTTTTTGCTATTTAAGCCATGAAGAGACTTGTACCGATTACTGATTGTAGAAGTACTCCTCAGTCATACAATCAGATCGGACTCTGCTAGCCAAGCAGACAGACACTTAACTCCTAGAAACACTTTCATCTGTCCAGCAGCATGCAAGACAGTAATGCTGCCAGGGAAACAGTCTCACTGGGTGAAAATACCAGAGCTGTTTCCACAGCCACAAAATTTTGGAATGCATGGTCTCCCTTACAGCTAATCATCTCTTAGAGCTAAAGCGGAGCTGTCCTTTTTCAGTCTTTCAGGTTGACATAATTATATAACTTTCTATCATTTTAGTCCACTTCTAATGCAAGTTTTCCTTATTTTTAATGATATTCATCCATGCCTATCAAGGCAGGTATATTGCCATGTGTGTTATTCAATCTAGCAAAAATAGGACTTAAATATGTCTTAATAACTCTCTCTTTCTGTCTGATCTGTGTCTTTAGAAGTATAAAGCTTTCATGTGTTTACATAATGCATCATAGAGGCATGTAAAGTACCAGATCCTGGTTATCAGATCAGTATCAGACTGTATCAGTATACAGATAACTGGAAGGTTAACTATAAAATGGGCCAAGACCAATGCTTGAGACAAAAGCGACTAAGTCCAGTGCCTGGGATCGATGTATGTGGTCCTTGGAGACTCAATATAGTAACCTGGTGATAACTCTTTGTCTGTACACCTTTGTGCTTTCCAGCAAAGTAAATTACTTGCATGCAGTTCCTTGCCACGGACAGTAATTACAGGACACCCAAAGATGATGTTCCTCTTCTAGTCACCTGTGTTGCTGTTATTCCTTCAGCCAGCTGTTGGAGGTTGCTGTCCATTGTCTTTGCACTGCTGGTGCATTGTTAAGCATGTAGAATGGGATCCAATTACCTCCTCTCTAATAAATCTTTTACAACTAGTTGCTGAGTCTCTACCTGTATCTTGCTACCCAAATACGATAGGAAGTGTTGCTATTCTCCATGTAGCGGTGTAACTTGGAATAAAAGAGAAGCTGCAGTCAAGCTATGATGTTGTGTGCAATGTATGTGCTGACTGGCAGTATAGAAAGTAAGCAAAAGTGGACTTCTAACCATTTAGGATTATGACAAGTGCCAATCTGTGATGACTTCGATTGTTTATTATTCCAGGTAACTGCTGGTGCCCCCTTGAAGAAAGAATACACAGAAGAGGTAAGAGGAACTATTATAAAACTTTAGGAGAAGTTTTTGTTTAAATGGACAAAATAATGTGGTGTATGGAGAATCAGAACTTCTCATTCCTCTGGCTGGATTGTGTGCAGACTGAGGTTTGACAATAGCGTGCTCTAATGCTGACATTCAGTGAACACCTTTAACAGGCGTTGCCAACAAGTAAAGCCATCTCATCTTCCCCCAGCCACTTGGTGTTACCCCTCTTGTGTGTGCTATGTGTGTGACTGCATGGTAGATTGTACTGAGGAACTGAGCTAGCTGAAAAATAACTTTTTTTCAGTAGTTTTTCCAGGACCACTAAGTTTTCAGGCTGATAAGCTCTTCATTCCAGTCCGTCATACAGACATTTATGGAAGCACAAGAGCAGAGTGGTGCAGGGATCAAAGATACTCCCTGAAATTAATGATAGCTTAACCTGTTCATTAAACAACAGGTTTAATCTGTTTGTGCTTCACGTCTGGTGTTGGATGTCACTCTTCAAACAAGAGTGGATTCTACAGGTTTGTTTTCTTTGTCTCTTCACTGTAGACAAATTCTGGTCTTTTGGTTTTATCAGGCTAAGGATATGTGTGTTGTTGCAATTAAGACAAGATGTACAAAGTGTGAGGTAAAAGAGTAAATAAGGAAATCCAGTAATGTGCTTTTATCTGGGATGTATATGTATATATAGATTAGACTATTTATCTAACACATCTGTATGTTAAACCCCACCCCACTACTATAGTTTGTTTATAAACTTTGCAAACAAGAGACTAACAGCCCTTTCACAATCGTAACAGGCAACCAGTCATCAGCTGCACTGTCTTCTTGTGTCCCAGAAGAGAGCAATGCCTTCATGTACAAATTTTGGACACTGCTTAGTTACTTAAGTATGTCTGTTGCTTATTAATTGAAATAAGAATTAATAAGTGCCAAAATATTTTTGTCTGGAAGCATTTTACTTGCCTGCAACTGTCATGATCAGCACTGTTTATGTTCAGTTTAGTTTATGGAAAATTCTTTGGCTAGAGAAGACTTGATGTATCTTACCATTTCCATTAATTTTTATATAATTGCACAGAACCTCCAGCTGGTAGCTGATGGCTGCTGTAATCTACAGAAACAGATTCAAATTACTCAGCTCTTTGGAGTTCCTGTTGTGGTTGCTCTAAACGTCTTCAAGTAAGTCTATTCTTTCATTACTCTTGTAAGTAAATCCACAGTTCAAATTTCACACTTTTCTTGGTTTTTAAATTAATCAGTTTTGCCATGAAGAAAAGAAGCTATTAAAGAATTTCTTTTTTTCATCATTAATATAAAGACCTTTAAATCCTTAGCTTGTTCTTAAGGTTTTAAAACCACCAAAAAAAGTATATACTGTTATGGAACTATTAATCTTTTATGTTTATTAGCTATAACAATTACAAAAAGTGTTCTTGAAACATGTAAATACATATGCTGTATATAAATGCATTATGTATATGGCACAATTGCTATATAGACTTGCTTTGCATCTGCTATGGTAGAATAAGGCTAAGTATATAAGGTTATGAAAGAGAACTAATTAAACAAAATAATGAGACGGAACTGTTTTGTTGGCAGAACTGACTCTCCTGCTGAGGTTGATCTGGTGTGTAAGATTGCAAAGCAATCTGGAGCATTTGATGCTGTACCCTGCAATCACTGGTCAGCTGGTGGTAGAGGAGCAGTAAAATTAGCTCAAGCTGTGGAAAAGGCAGCCAATCAGAAAAACAGTTTCAAATTTCTCTACAGCTTGGAGGTAAGATACTTTTTTTTTTTTTTTTTTTTTAAATGAATGCATGCTGCATCAGTGTTGGGTTTAAAACAAGAAGAACATTGCAACAAAGCTATCTAACATACTTGGAAAGGGGCTTGACTTGGCTTAAAATCACAAAAGCTGGAGAGAACAATCAATCTGTGGCTTGTCTAATCAGAGGAGCAGGATTCTTGCTGGTAATGCTCATTATTTAGTGCATTGAATGATGTTTGTTATACTTTCTTGTTTAACATAAAAGTATGTCTGTAGGTGGAGCATTCACAAATTATTGTGGGAGACTTCTCCACAAAGATCTCACAGTCATGGTATTTGTCCTGACAACCAGCTAAAATGAAATATTTTTCATTTGTCTGTACCCGATACTGTCTCACAGTCATGGGTATTGCACCAACTTGTGGCTCCCTGAAGCATTCACTCTCTGTATGAGAAGGATGTTAGAAGTAGCATGTGCACGCTCATGCTACACGTCTGCCTAGCCAGACAGGTCAACGCAGAGAGAAAGCACTGCCTTTACCAGCACCCGCTTACACACCCACAGCCCTCAGATGAACGTGAAGAGCACAGGTGGCCCAGTCGTGTTCCTCCTCTCCTGCTGATCGGAGTTGGAGTCTGCTAGTACAATATGGCACACATGATATATGGGTCACTGCTGCTGTGGGCCTTAGATCCTCAGTCTATCCAGGAGCAGCCCCCAGTGCCCTTGCCCTGCTCCAGTTGCTGGCACCAGGGTCCACGAGCCCCTGAGGTTCATGGCTCACTCCAGCTGCTGGCACTCAGACCTCTCTTCCTGCTCTCTAGTGTTCTTACACACACATCTAGAGCAGAGAGCACACCCACACGGAAAGTAGTCAGAAATCAGATTTCATGAGAATAGAGGACAGACTGTGGTGCTCAAGCACAGAGCTCAGTCAGACAAGCTACTGACCAGACACCTTTACACTCAACCAGCCCCTTCTTCCCCTTTTCCCTCTGTTTTTTCCCCACTCTTGTTCCTCTTCAATCCACCTTGATTATTCCCTTTCCCCGTCTTTGGTCCTTCCACTAAACATGCCCTAACAATCTTTACACATTCCCACAATCCCCTTCAAAAATCCCGTCATAAGTTTTACACAGTCCCAAAATGCTCTTCTTCCTACATCCCATAATGAGTCCTGTGCTGCTGTAGGCAATCACCCCCTGTCGTTTGCAAAGTTTTCTGAGGAAAGGGTTTCCCCATTGACACACCCTGGTGCATTTCAGACCAAGGACAATGGTCTCATCCTTCCCCTTGGATGGTCTTAGGAAACAGGCAATTTGGCATGCTCTAATTTTCATTGATTAGGTTTTTCCACTGATTACATTACTAGGGTTCCTCCACCTGTCATTGTTCCTCTGATCCTTGCTTGGGCTTTGTGTTTAATTTACTTAGCCAGATAACCTAACAAAGGATAGTGTGGTCCAAGTTTCAACCCTGTATCTGCTGGAGATAGTGACTCTTTTTTCCACGCCTTGGAGACTTTGTTATTGCAGTCGTCTGCAAGGTAACATCGCAGCATCATGAGCTGTCAAGAGGAGCAGCTTGCAAGGAAGGGCTCCTTGGGCCCCTGAAAGCACTATGCTGGAGTACCACTGTACAGGCAGAACATTTGGAGGGACGTATTGCCGAGAAGGTTAAACAAATGATTTCTCAGGACCTTCCTGACTATCCAAATGTGGGTGGGTTAAAATTTGGGCAGCAAAATAGACTTCTCTGGCACCAAGGAAGCCCTTGTCAAATTTCAGATCCTGTGCCCCAGTTGACAGTGCTACTTAAGTTTCTTTAGAAAATGTTTGAATGCTATTTTTTAACAGCAGAACCTCAGCTTCATTCTTTTAAATGGCTGAAAGGTCCTGTTTTGATTCTTCTCTCCAGGAAAAAGTTCAGCCTGAGGTAGATATGCCCTACTGTTGTCTTTCACTCTCACTCCTCCCTGATATGTACCCCGTATCTGTTGCACCCATTTTATTTCTTCTTTCCACCTCCCCCACTGTTTTTCCAAATGTCAGTAATCCAGACAACTCCTGTTAGTATTAACCACTGCCTTCACAGAATGGATGGAAATACCTTGGGAATGTAAGTGCTGCGACATCTATTCAAGGCATTTTGCCCATGGAACGTTTTTACAGCCAAAAAATGGACAATGTATCTGCCTTTCTGAGTTTGTCTCTAATGAGATGCTCTGGAAACTGAGGATATCATTTTATGGGTTTTGCGTAATAAAATGGAAAAAAAAAATTCTTTCAGAAATATGTGTAATAGTTTTCCCCATAGGACACTTGTGTTACAGAGATAGCACGTTAGCGTTTGACGAGTCCCATATTTAAGCTCTGGTGTTACTTTATTCTATGTAGCTTACAATCTTGTGGTATGAATGAGTAGAAAGGATTGGTATGGGTGGACTCTGCCTCTATGAAGGAAGAAAATGAGATTGATTTCTACTTTAATGTCTTTCCCAGACGCATCGTTTTGTGCTGTTGCATAAGCAGCATGATCTTAAGCACAAAGGGAATGAATCACATCTTTACACCAACTTAATATCCTGTGACTTAACACAAGTATTATAAGCCTCAAAAATATGTTGAAGGGATTTTATAAAAATATATAAAGGTTTTAAAATACTGTAAAAAAGTAAATTCAGGCCAACAAAAACAGTAAAGTGTAACATTCAGGCTTCTGTTTCATTCTTACTGTGCAAAGGATGGAGGCTGAAGCAGTTGGAAGTAGGAGAGTGAAACAGCAATGCTGTCGCTTGTATGGTATGGTAGGTCATTTGGTCACTGGGCTCATAGAGACATGAAGGAAAGCCACCTCTTCCAAATGAGCCTACCCAGATACTAATTAAGGTTGTAAGAGGATTTTTTGATGTAGCAGTTTTGAGGACTGATTTCTACTATTCAAAGGGGTAACTATGACAGAAAATTAAGAAAGAGAAGAGGTAGTAAGATGGGGTTCAGACAGATGATTTCCCCCTGTCAGTGTGCCTAAAGGGGATATAAGTGAAAGGATGTAGTTCCATCCCTCATCTTTCCAGTGTCTGCTGGATTTGTCCAGTTACTTGAATACTATTAAGTCCTGGTTCCCTCAAGTTTGACGGGGTTTGCTGTGGTGTTTCATCTTTTCTTTCCCCTTTGGAAGGCTGAAGGGGGAAATACTCTGCATAAAACCACCACCACTTCATTCATATCTCTGTCTGTCTTTATGAGATTACTGTACTCTTCCATTTACTCCATGTCTCCATTTAGTCCTTTGATATCTATGCATCTTATTTTCCTCAGTCTGGAAAACTTAATCAGAATTTTCTTCCAAAACTGTCTATAATTAGAACAACTTCCAACAGCACACACCACTGTAGCCATAATAGGTTCATTCAACATTTTGATGTTTTTTAGAAAGCATTACCCTGGGGATTTAAAAACAAAACACAAAACCCCTATATGTAAAACTGGTTTAGATTCTTTTTTACCAGTTAGACGAAAGTTTGCAGCATCTAGGCATCTAATTAGAGGATAGTCCAGGTCAAGTGTGCTCTCTTTGGTTTTTTTCCAAATGGCACGCATCTCTGCAGCGCTTTATGTAATTTCCAAATGTATATCTGAAGACAAAGACTTCTTGAAAGGTGTTTACAAATGTGTATAGTGTGAGAAGAACAAGAAAGTCTTTTCTAGATCTGTCAAATACTGGTAAAAAGTTGAGGAAGAGCTATGTTTTTTCTGAATCCTGAGGTATGTTTATACATTTGTACCATCTTGTCCAGTGATACCCAAGTGTGTTCTGAATGAGCAATTTTAGACAGTGGACACAACACAGTTGTGTCAGTTCAGGACTCAGGCTCAGCTAAGCGGTCCTGTTGAGTATCATAGCAAACTAGTCTAATTAGAAAACTGTGCTAATGTGGTTATTTTCCTTGAAGCACCTCATTTGGTCTGTTTAAACTTCCTCAGGTGTCTCTACATGACACAGTGTTCTGTAGTCCCACTATTAGATTGCTTTTCAGGTTCTCTTGATTTATTTCTGTAAGCAGGCAAGTGTTTGTTTTTAACCTAGTAGCTGATGCTTGTACTTTTTTTTCTTTTTTTTTTAATACTTCTTGATTCTAGCAAGGGTTTGTTTGACATTTGGTATTAGATGAACAAATATTTTTCAGGAGTTGAAACGAGAACAGAATAAGCTTCAAGCATATTTTGAGGGCAGTGCGAAGAATAGCTGCATATATGATTTTGGGAGTGCATATGTGTGCCAGTGTCATTTCATGGATCAAGTACAAGAAGTGACCTCTGACAAGTAATGCTAGCACTGTTGTCACTTTAAAAGAGTAAGAAAAGGACATAAACCGATAGAGTGTACCATGAAATGCTTACAGTATTAGGAATTGCATAGGGTGGGGGGCATTCAGGAGCAAGGATGAGTTTTCGTATGATAGGCTCCAGAGTTTATAACATAGTTTAAAAGATTATTGACAGTAGTTGTAATAAATACTATAGTAGCGCGTGGTGTTAATAGGGATTTTTGCCACCACTGCACACTAACCTCTCTTATTTTACTGTTGAATTGGTTTCTTGCTGAGTATTTCTCTTCAGTGTTTGGAGGATGGTTTTAAAGGCCTCCTAAACTCTCTATGAAATAATCTGTGGGGTTTTTTTTAATATATATTCTTGCTACATATGGAAAAAATCAAAATACCAACTCTCTTATCACTGTTGACTTCCCTTCTGGGTTCACTTTTCTTGAAGTATGGGTCTTTAAGTTGCAGCAGAAAGCTATTAGTCAAAATAAAGTTGACTGACCCATTAAAAGTAAGTTTAGATAACTAGGGGGAGGATAGGAGAGGATGGAAACATACACATCCCATTCCCAAATTTCTCTGGCTTCAGTGCCTGTTCTTGGCAGGGGGGGAAGCTATATTCTCCACTAATGCATGCCTGTTGAGTAACCTGCCTTCTTTCACTATCCTGGTCTCCTCTCTTCTCCTATGGTAAACTCCCCCTTGACTTACAGCAGCCCTCCTCAACCTGGGGGAGGAAACATAGGTCTGAATGAAGGCAGGCATTAGGTTTTTAAGAGGTGCATTGCCCCTTCCTGCAAGGCAACTGGAGCGCAGTGGGCTAACACTCCAAGAGATAGGAGAGAGGAGAAGGACGGGCACATGGCATGAGGCAGGATCAGCATATCTGGCCAGTCAGTGAGTTAGCATTGTCCCCTTAAAAGACTGACATTCTAACCTGACAGACATGATGGAAGAGCCTCAAATCACCTGATTTATGCTGCATTGGAAAACTAAATTGAAGCGTGTAAAGGTCACAAAAGGGAGGGAGGAGAAGGGGTTGTTCCAGTCTTCCAAGTTTGTCAGATGACACCTATTTTTGCCAGTGCTCTGCCTTTAGGTAATATCATGACAAATGAAAATATTTCCAGGTTGTACTGTGGAAGTTGATTGCACAAATATTTTGGCTGAGTGCAGTGAATTGCCTGGCCAGCCTGCAGAACAAAGGAGAGCTTTCTCAGCTTGGGGCCATCCACTGGGATTGAGGTTGAGTAGCAGCACTTCTCAGGAAGGCATTCAAGCAGTTAGCAGCCTCAGCACTGGTATTTTTCTTCCCCTGCTGGGAGCATAATAATAACTTGGGCAAATCTGGAGCATCTGAGCCCACAGTTTTGGCTGCCCCTGCCTCTGTTGTGCTATGGCAGTATGGTGTGGGCTGCCACTTGGCTCATTTCTTCCAGTCTTAGCTTCAGCTGTCAGAGGAAATGGGTCACTCAGAGGGCTCTAAGGGTAGCATCAAAACAGAGAAAACTCTGCCGGCAGCGGTTCTCTGTGCGTTTTCTTCTCTTCCATCTGCTGGCCACGGTCTCCAATAACAAGAATGAGCTGTGAGTAATGAAGGAGGGAAGAGACTGGTCAATGGAGGAGAAGGCTCTTTGGTGCATGTACTAGAAGGGGAGTGGCTTGAAGAGGAAGGCAGAGTCAAGAAGGGCTAATGCGGCCTGGGTTTGAGGACACTGACCTCCAGGGGAATGACCTAAGGCAGAGTGTTTCTCTTCATTGGTAAACTGGTCATCTTTTCAATCCCAGTGTGACTGAATGGCTGCGGGGGGGGCAGGGAGGCGTCAGGGGTGTTTTCTATTTTCCTCCACTAATACCATGAAGCCGCTAAGACATGAAAGCCATCCATCGTGTGTCTGCTGTCACATCAGCCCAACATACCTCTGTTCTTTTGCCTAGGAGGCAAAGAATTTCTGTGTTGTTCTTTATACAGCATGGAGTTCAGTCATGTATGGACCCAATGGAAGGCCCTTAAGCACTACTGGAGTAGGAATAAATAAAATTATAGATGTTCCTTACTGAAACTTTTCCTAATAAACAATGGATATCATTTCTCATCTTGAAATGCAGGCTATGCTGCCCTCCAGGGTATGCTATTCTTTAAACTATTTCCCCCTACCCTACTGCTACTAAGCCATCTAGCAGTGAAGCCACATTAAAGAGGAATTCCACAGGGCTGTACCAGTCTCTCCTCCCACTCCCATCCAAGAGATTTCGGTGGAGTCTGGACACTTCTTTCACTGAATTGGGTGTTCTAGGGTTGGAAGCTATCTTTCTTCCACTCCATCTCTGTTTTTTTGTGGATGTAGGCTCTTGACGGCACTGCACTTTTATGTTTGTTTTCATTATTTTCCTATTCTTCATGTGAAGCAATTTTCTTAGACACAGCTGGGATTTCAAAGTTGGGGAAATGGAAAATAAATCTCTAAGGCCACAGGCTTAGGTGTTGATTCACAAACTGTTTAACTTGACTGAATATGCTTTTCCACAAATTAAAAAACAAACTCTTGTCCTGTGCCAACAAAGGAAGAGGAATGCTAAAGGCTTGGGAATCCTTTTGTCAGCCACAGATCTTCTGGAACCAGAATATACAGATACTTTAATAAATGTGTTTTTATTTTATCCAGGGGAAAAGCTAGAAGTAGGAGTTTGAATGTGCAGAGTCAGCTATTGTTTTAGCACTGCACTCTGTCACCCCACACAGCACCTTCAGCCATACTCCCATCATATGTTTTCATTTGGCAACCTTCCCAAGAAGAGGAATGAGTGATGTCTGCATACTGTTTCACTTAGCCAACCAGCGATTCTTTATTATTGCTTTCAGTGAATGCATAAGTTAAAATTTAAAAAAAAAAAAAAAGCCACTGCCTTGAATTTTAAACTATTTTAAGAATTTCTGTTAAAACACAAGCGGCTTAGCAACAATAAACCCAGAGGTTGTGACCTCATAATTAAACTGATGATCTCATAATTAAAAATAAGCAGTGAGACTAAAGTGAATGTTTAAAGAACTTGAAGTATTAGATGTGTAAGTTACAAGTGAATAGTGCTTTTGTATGTTCTCTGGTTAAACGCATGTTTTTCAGTAGGATCTTAAGTTTTCTGAGAGAATGAAGTAGTTTTAAATATTTATGTTGTATAACTGTGAAGAGATCCTTTCAGACAGTGCTGCACTGATGGGCATTCACTTAAGGTATTCAATTTAAGCTAGATAACCCCAGTGCTTCTGATGGTTGCAACTAAGCCACGCTACTTAGTGGAATGAAGTATGACTACGGACTTACTGCTGTTGACTCTGGCTTTTTGGAGACGTTTTCTGTTGGACTCTTGTTTTGGTGAGGAAGTCAGGGGGAATGTTTAAAAGCAGAAGAAAGGAAGGAGGAAAGGAACAGGGATTGTTTTCAGCAGTCTCGGGGATTGGCTATGGGGCGTTAAAAAGATGAACTCCTTTCTCCAGTAGCCAAAGAGCTTAAAGTCAGGTGTCCAGATTAGGATGGAAATGATGGGAATCCCGAGCACAGTCCCAAGCCAGGTCCCTGGTAATCTGCATGTTTCGTTTCACGTGATACTGACTTTTGGCAACAAGACTGATTTCAGGCATCTCAGCCCAAGCCACGTGTCCCTGTCCCAACTCCCTGTTTTGCTGGTACATTTCAGTGATCAGATTTTGAACAGTTTGAGCAATTCTTTCTGTAGAGATAGCATTTAAGCTGTCTCTGTCTCTCTGCTTTATACTGGCTTTGCCTTTATGGTAAACTGGATGTGTGAACTGATCGGGGTTACAATAGCTTTTTTTTTCCCCTGGGTTATATTTTAGCCTGGATCACTTTCTCTGGTATGTGCAGCCGCACAAACAGCAGTGCTGCCCTCTCAGTTGCACTGGCACATGGGTGAGTGTGAGCAGCAGAGGAAGGGAGGATGAAGGAGGGTCTGTTGAAGCTGGTCTGCTGTCCATGGAAATCCTCATCAAGCCCCACGTAGAAAAATGGTAATCCGCAGTCTGCTGTTGTAGCTGAAGGAAGAGATGAAGAGTGACAGAAATGTGAGGAAAGGCTAGCAGAAATGAAACACTGTTAAATTGCGTTTTGGTAAAAACATTGCTGTTGATATTATTGGAAGAAAGAAGACTGTGTAATAAACAGCACCAATTTGCACTAACATCACATCTTGCAAGGGGGATGGCCTGGAAGTAGCAGTGTGGCTGGGTGACAACGCTGGTGTGATTTCATCTTGGATAATCAATTCAGTCTTGGGAATGACAGGCTCTCCTCTTTATTGGTGCTGATTTCTTGATTTAATCATTCTCTATCAAGTAATGAAATGTACAGCTACACAGATACTGGTTTTGTGAAGGCAGTTGGTGCACTTCTGCTGTAGCACTTGTTATGCTTTAGCCAAGGAGATAATCCCGTTTATGGTGTGAGTGCTTGGCAGCCTCAACGAGCACATGTGTTTGTGCTTGCCTCAGAAGAAGCGTATGGCTTTGGTAGCTCTGAATGTGTGAGATGTTAGAAATGCACATTGTCTCTGGCAGGGCTGAGGAGATCGGTTGTTTCTGAGAGAAACACCAAAGCTGCTTAACTGTCAGCAGGTATTTATACCGTGTGGCCCTGTAGCACCTTCTCATGTTCAGTATAAATTTACATTGAGTATTTCATGCTATCATTTTCTCAAGAAGTTAAAACTAAATTTGGAATGAATTCTCTGAAGCTGCCATAATTCCTTCAGCGTTAGTACTCATACGTAGTTGCATATCTATAAAAGTCAATTTTTGTCTAAATCCATACTGTCTGTTGTGTATCTGTCACCTGTTCTCCGCCTAAATGTACTTAGTTGTGTAACATTCACAACCTTACATAAGGGAAATGAGAAGAGAAACAGCTTTATTGCTGATCCTAAATCTTTTGTGCTTTTGACGCTCTGCGCATTTTATAAATATCATTATCACCATAGCTGTCCAGATAGGAGGGGTGCTGTGGAACCAAGTTGCTGTTCATATGGGTGCATCGACACTCACCGTTTGGATGAGACTTTTCATACTCCTTTCATTAAGACTGTTTTACTGATGGCCTGCAAATAGTTGCATCAGTGTAGCTGAAGGTGCCACGTTGTAGTTTGCTAGTGGGAATGAACAACAGGTTCAGGAATATCCTAGGCCAATGTAGAAAATTCTCAGACAAAAAAAGTGAGAGATGTGAAACTACTTATTTTTTCTAAGGATCTGAGATACGTGGTTTCCACTGGCAGATATTTGACCAAGGTGTTTAAGGAACAAATAGGTAGCTCACATGATTTTTTTAGAAGAGTCTGGTATCAGCTGGAGCAAAAATCCAGCTTGAAATCCCTTAATGATTTAGTTACTTGTGCAATATGCCTCTCTTTTTCAGTCCCTTTGAATTCAGCTAAGCACTTTTCCATATGAATTAGCACTGTGAAGCATTACTACATATGGTGGATGCCTGTGCCCATCAGTGAGACTATTTCCATAGTGAAGTGCTGAATAATCAACAGTTTTGTTGAAAATCTAAAGCTAAACTTGCCCTTAAAGACCAGATAAGAAAAAGTAAGAATTCTTCCTGCAAGTGTCTTGTAAACATCCAGGCTTCTGCTGTGGCATATATGTAAAAAGTCTCTTGAATTACTAGAGCTTCTTTTCTGCTAAATACCATTATGTTATTTTCAAGCAAAATTAATTTTTATTTCTCATGTGAAGTACTAGGTGGCTTTTCTTTGGAAAATACTTAAGTTAAATTAAAATGAAGTTCCCTAGCAGTATTACTTGATAACTGAAACACAGGAAACTTTTTAGCTTGAAATGCTGTTACACTGCGATTCTAAATAGATAATCCCTTAAAAATCCCACTAAATACTAGGAAACAGGTGGATCTTTAGCACGGTGTAGTGTACTCCTTTCCCTACTCCTGAAAATTCAGGAAGGAAGCATGTCTGACAGTGTGCACATGCATGGGCTGCGTTAATGTGTATAGCGCATCTGTGCCTCCCTGCTGATTTCTATCTAAATTGGGCTCAGCCAGGACTCATCTGCCTGTGTTGTGAGATTAAATAGGCTCAAACTCTCCTCTGACTCCATGCACATTGCTTCATCCGTTTGTATGCGCACGCCTTGCAAAAACATGTGATGGTCTCAGAAAACCACTTTTGTTTGCCATTCACACTCCTGCAACTGCTTCCCCACTGGTGATGCTTCTGAGGTTACATTTGCAAAATTTGAGGTGTGGGTACTGGCCTGAAAAGTAGCTGAAATTCTGGTTTAAAAAAAAAACCCAAAACCAAACCATAAATCCGTAGGGATACAGTTTGACTGTCCAGCTCAGACTCAGTCATGCAAGATATTGCGTGCATCCCAGGAGGAGCAGAATGCCACCACTGTCATTAAAACAGTCTCCTCTGAAGTTAGCCAGAGCCCTACTGGGTTTCGTTTGGAAACTATAGCTATGGTCACTGGAAGGGGGCTGAGGGCATAGTAATTGTGTTGCTGTCAAATTAGTTTGAAACATTTTGACACAAATGCAAGCTGAATCTAAACAAACATCTCCATCTCAATGAATTTACTGAGGCTTAAGCAGAAAGCTGTTAGTTTCGATATTGGCCTACTGACAACGGGGAGTGGAATTCATTTTGCCTTTGCTTTTGCTATTGCTGTTAGTCCTTGACTGCAGGCAAACAGCACCCAAAAGGCAAGTTAACAGACACGTTTTGCAATTCTTCCAGTGTGTTCAAAACTGCCATGGGTATGAACATATTTAATAATCAACCTGAGAGAAGTTTCATCTCGTGACGGCTAGCCAGGTCGCTAAGTATTCCATTCAGCTTAATGCTGCCAGAAATTATATCCAGGATATTCGCAATGTGTTATCTCCAATCCTCATTAGATTTTTTTGCACTGCTTGGGTTCCTGTAAAAAGCCTGAAGTCAGGAATGTGACATCATTCCACCCAATTAAGGTGCAATAATCATATAGTCAGCATGTTCAGAAAGTGTCTTGTGGACCGTCTTTAAACCTCACTTTGAAATTGCGTATCTGAAGGGGGGATTTTATTTGAGCCTTAGTAGCTTTTAACTGCCTTACATTTAAGCTACTTGAAAGTCTGGCAAGCTTCTTTTCTTGTGATGTCTCTGTTACTGGAGTTCTTTATTAATGTAAAGGCAGACTACTTTAAACTTTAATTTTTCTATAAATTCAATCATAAATACAAAAAAGGTCAGTCTGACACAAACCATTCAACTGATGTATCTTGCAGAAAACCCATTACTTCTAGACAGGCATTGCAAAAATGTGATTGACTGTGGAACTTCCTATAAATACACCAGATAGAGTTTGTTATTCACAAACCGATTTCTTGCCTTTGTTGGAATAAAATGAAATACTTCTATTTTGTGTTCTGGTGCTTTTTGTATTGCTTGAGATTACCAAGTCTTCTTCCCCACGTGGTATCTCTTCAGATTTTGTTCAACACTTCTTCCACATGTGTTGTTAGTTAAATATGCTAGAGTACAAATTACTGATGGGATGTTCCTTGAAGTATTGCACACATCTCTGGCCGTCTGTGGTCAGCACTGAGGTAGCTGAACTGGTGGTATGATCCTTCCTCCCTTGTCCTGTTCCTATTGAAAGAAGTCGAAGAGGTTGGCTTGTTTAAAATAGGCTATCGGGGTCACAATTGCTGTCTCCAAGGTCATTCAAAACAAAAGGAGAGAGAAAGAGGAAAGAGTTGTTTACTCTAAACAAACAGAAATTATGGCACAAAAGGTAAGTGCCTGATCTGACCACAAAAAACTGTCTGCTGAAAATCTGTGAAAGGATTTCTAACAGCCTGAATGTGAGAGTCTGCATCTGCCTTCAAATAGAAGCCATAAAGGCAGAACACATGTTCAGTTTGAGCTGAATAACGTGATGTGGATACCCGTGGAGACTGGGGTTGAACTTAGTGACCTATGATTTCAAAGTGTACCCTCGAATGCTTTCATATTCTTTTTTTTTTTTTTAAGTGTCCAAAGTGCTTTACAGTATCAATGCTACAATTCAAAATACCTATGTTAGGAAGGATAGGAGATGAGAATTAAAAAAAAAAAAAAAAAAATTACGATCAAAGGAGCAGTGATGGGTCAGGAATTTTCTGCTACAATTCCTTGCTTCTCAGAGGAGCCTTCCCTGGCTGCCTGCTACCTTGCCTTGTCCACTCCTTGTATAGGTTATCTTTATTGTGAAATGAAATTTATTTGTCTAGTGATCCCCCTTAACCCAGTGGAGCTTGCTTCCTTGTATCTGCAGTGTGTGTTAGCTCTTGATTCTTAAAACTACATGGCAGTGATTTTCTTCCCCCACTTTAGACAAGAGTGTAAGCTCATGTTGTCAACTTTGTAATGCACAAATTGTGCAGCTCCTAAATGATGGAGTAGCTGAAATCATGGTTGTAATTCATGTACCTGTAGCTGAATATCACATCCATCACCAGTGTCCTTTACTTGGTTTCATGCTTTAGCAAGCCTCTTTAACAAGGATGAATCTAAATGAGAGGTTCAGATTTCTCACTCAGCAAACAAGATCCTAGTTTCTCTTGGCTAATTTTCATCCTTGTATTGTTTCCTTGTCTCTGCAGCTTCCTATTGTTGAAAAAATAAGGATCATTGCTCAGAAGGTGTATGGAGCTCAGGATATAGAGTTGTCTCCCGCTGCGCAGTCACAAGTTGATCGTTACACCCGGCAGGTAAGAACACCAATGAATTACGCAGTCAGGTACCTGCTGGATGAGAGTCTTAGGAAACCTCAGGGTGTAAAAGGTTCTCAGATTGGAGTGTTTAGTCAAGCTTTGCTAAAAGGCGTGAGCTTATCCGTGTTGCTAAACTGTGGAGGACAGTATGGATTGGTTTAGATTAGATTAGATAGAACAGAATGGTTTTAACCTTGAAAGGTGTCTCCCGTAAGATATGTATAGTGTTTGGAATCATTCTGAGATTGTTGATGAAACTCTGTACTTTCTATGCAGAGTGGTAATTTTGGGTTACTGCCTTAAATGTGACGACTGCACATCTGCAAAAGTAGCAGTTAGTGAACGCACCCGATTTTAGCATATGAGTGTTCATTGGTACTTGCAAAAAATGAGTTTGCAAACACAAAGAGACCTGTGCACAGCTATGCATGTTAATAACAAAGCTCCCAATATCTGTAAAATCTTTTGTTTTCCTTCTGTTCATATTATTTTCAAGGGGTTGTAAATGCTAGAAGGTGAAATAGGTCCCTGTTCCTAAAGCATGTGGGAGTGGGCTTTGTTACAGTTTGAAAACAGTTTTGAAACCATGTAGACTGGTGAATGTATTTTCTGTAATGGAATGGCTTCTGCATGTAAACATGGCTGGAGCCTTTCTGTCAGAAAATAGAAACAATGGACGATGTGTCATGGAAAAATTCCTGAATATACTTCAGCAGCCTGGTCAGACAGGCAGAAGTATAGCCGTCTTCTCTATAATGCAAATCTCCTGAGAATTAATTTGATTTTCTAGATGGAAAAGAAGCTTACTTAGTGTACTTGAAGCAAAATAATCCATGTCTTTATCTTCTCCTGCTGTGATTCTCTAATCCATTTTTTAGTCTAAACGTTAGCGGTATTAGGAAATATTTTCACAATGTCATTAAAGGATTGTCGTCAGCGCTGGGCTGCAGAGGCAATTCCCTGCAGTGCTGCCTCTCCTCCTGGCCTTGTGAATTGCATCCCTGTTTGTCAAGGAATTGAACAGAAGAGTGGAAGGTGCCTGACTCAAGGTTAATCGATAACCTGGGAGACAAATAGTGTGGGGGGGAGCTGCTGAGGGCCTTTCCCTGATTTTCTCCCACTTTTTGAGTAACTACTGCACTGTCATTAGTGAAGTGGGCACCATCACCTCATGCAGTTTTTGTCTTGTTTGAAAACAAAGCAAAGCATCATGAGCCATTTGTGTTTACCCTCCAGAAGACATTAGTACCCTTAAGAGAGTTTTGGACTATGAATCCTGGTCTCAAGTAGGTATCTAACTAGGTCATTAGAGCCCAGAGAGAAGTGCTGTACTGGAGTTTTATTGAGTTGGTGTAGGTTTCCTGCTCAGTGTGGTACCCATTGTGCACCCTTTCTGAAAATAGCACACTCTAGCCCTTGTATAGGCAACTTTTGCACCTAACTCTAGATTGAGAACCCACTCTAGAAGCTGGATATCACTACAGCCAAGCGTCTGGAGATACAGGCCTGAGCTGAGAGAGAATAGCGTGTGAAATACAGTATTCTGTTCATTTCTGAAATATTAGCAGTTAAGAAACTGAGGTTAACTATTGCTATATGGATTTTAGGGTTTCTAGAAGATACGAAGTGAAAACATATTCTGTCTTTACTGTAATCTTAAAAACATTTTTCTTTTATTTTCTTTTCTGTTAGGGATTTGGAAATCTTCCCATTTGTATGGCAAAAACTCACCTATCCCTCTCCCATCAGCCTGAGAAGAAGGGCGTTCCCACTGGTTTCATTTTGCCGATTAGTGATGTGCGAGCCAGTATTGGAGCTGGATTCGTCTACCCTTTGGTAGGAACGGTGAGTGCAGAGTGTTCAACTCGATCACTCCCCTTCCTTTGACCCAGCTGACAGGGAAGTGCATTTCCTGTTTGCCTCTAAAAATAATGTGTAGAACCAGGTGAGTTCTTGGTTTTTAATAATAATTTTATCCTCACACTTTTTGTAGCTCTGCGTTGATAGGAAGAGAATTGGGAAAATGTAATATCATGTAAGAGCTTTGACTACAGGGTCTGAGAGAATGGCTTTTGCCGTTGGTTCTGTTTCTGATGTTTTTCAGTTAGTCTAGGATACTTAGGCACCCTAATGCTGCAGAAAAATGAATCTACATGTCTGTTGCCTTTCCTTATTCAAATTGCAGCCTGTAAATAACTGTAGTTACATGATTATATTCTAAATGTTAAATCTTTCATCCATCATTACAAAGCATTCTGTAATGTATTTAGATGAAAGGAATTGTGTTAGGAAAAAGTGTATGATTAAAATGATTGCTTTTCAGCTGATGAGCCTGATCTATTCCCAGTCCTTGTGAACATCTCTGCTGGTGCTGTAAAACTAAGTTATGGTGGGAAGGGATAGATTTCTAACTGCAGAAGTAGTAGCATATTCTTTCTCCTTTTTAGAGATTTAAACAATGAGGTGCTAAAAAGAGGCAGTTGTCATCCTTTCTTCCTACCTGTCGTTAAAAGTACAGACTTAGATTAGGAAGCTCCTGATATTTTCTTCCCTGACATGCCTTATCAAAGTAGCTGAGAAGCTAGGTCGCTCATGCCTTTTGCCAACTATGCGCATCTTATTCCAAACAGTAGTTGAACTGCATCTGACATCTCATAGCATGAATTATTACTTATATGTAGCTGATTCATGGGATGGTGCTAGAGAAGGGATGCAAAAGCCATTGCATTTCCGGAAAGAGTACTCTCCCAATGTTATCTCATCTTCCCAGAGCACGGCCTGATTTCCTTGTGTATCAGTACACTTA
Source organism: Gymnogyps californianus (assembly GCF_018139145.2). Taxonomy (NCBI): domain Eukaryota; kingdom Metazoa; phylum Chordata; class Aves; order Accipitriformes; family Cathartidae; genus Gymnogyps; species Gymnogyps californianus. The sequence goes on from NC_059473.1 coordinate 56,434,962, forward strand.
GGAAAGGTTGAAAGTTTCTAATCCATTGTTTTGAATTCCCTCTGAAACAATCAAGTGTTTGAAACAAGGAAGGAAGTACTTTATGACCAGGAGAGTTCCTGGAGTTCAGGAAACTGTGTCACTTTAGCTCACTGGACTTGGGGATATGCTTTCCTTCTGCACAGCCACATTATGCGCATCCACCAGAAGTGGAACACAGCTGTGTATTTAAATTGTGTAAGACCAAATTCCAATTACTGGTGACAGAATAAAATTTGTCAGAAGTTCTAGTATCTCCTTCATGGCCTGGATTCAAATTTGCGCTGGAAGTTGTGTGTCATAAAGTTGTGAGAAGGAGTGAATGTGAAGAATGGGCAGCAACTACTTCAAATCCATGAGGGAGCTATTCTGTAGGATGTCAGAGTGAAATGTTCTTGAACTGAGCTTTCTGAATGAGTCACACTGCACACTTCAACACAAACTAGCTGCAGTTCAGCCTCATAAATCCGTAGGAACTGTACACAGGAGCAGTATAGACCAAACAAGTTCAAGGATTACCTCTCATTTTCGGTTTCCGCGTAGAACGAAAAAATATGGTTCTTATGAAGGACATTTTATATATGGGATTTCTTACTGGGGGAGATTGTAAAAAATACATCCAAGTTAGTTACCCTGACTTTGGTGAGAGGTAGTATAGCCATGGAACTTTTTCCATATTAGGAACTGAGTAGGCAGTATACTCTTATTGTTATGTATTCCAAGAGAGTTTGTAGCGCAAAGTACTGTATAAACATAAGATCCCCAAGAGCTAAAAATCTTAGTAGACAGACATCGATCATCGGTTGTTTGGAAAATATTGCTAATGCTCAGGAATGTGGGACAGAACACTCCTTGGAACTATCACAATTGCTACAAATCAGAATGAGTGAATGAACGAATATGAATGTATTCCTAACATCCTTACCATACAATTCTTTCTCTAGAATTAAATTTATGGCAAGAGATCCAACTTGCTGCCTTTCAGAATTGAGAGTTGTGATTGTCAGGAAACCAACTCTCATAATAGAGTTGTACCACTACTTTTGAGATCACTTTTCTATTTTGCCACCTTCAGATTTTTTGTGTGAGTTGCTGTCAGCAATTAAGTCTTAGGGCTAGTGGTACTTTTTAAGTTGTGCAAGAAGGAATATTTTTGATGTCAGGTTCCAAAACTGAGAGTCTTCCTTTTGACAGTTGTCTTACTAATAAAGCTATTTGAAAATGTCTACAAGAACAAAGCAAATATAAAAGGGCAAGTCCTGAAGGCTTAAAGTGGCTGGAGGTCAGATGCTATGAGTAGAGGGATTACAGAAATCCTGGTGACAGCATATGGTGAAAGCATCCAGTCATGACAGTGGATTAGATTTCTTTATATAGGAAAAAAAGAAGGAGCAGTATATATTTTTTCCTTTCATTACTTGCTGGTTAATTGTATTAATGGAAGAGGATCCTTAATACCTAAGCTGCTTAGAGCCTTCTTACAGCTAAGATCTTTCTGATAGCAGAATAAATGTTATTGGACAACACATTCGTTAAAGTTGTAGTGATAATTCTGATGCTAATTAAATGTCAAACTCCATTCTCAAAGCGTATTTTTTACTGGATGAGCTCCTCACACTCTAACCTGGCAGAACTTATCAGTGGTAAAGCAGGTTGTTAGAATTCTGCTCCAATTTAATAGGGAAGAGCATTACAAATGAAAGAGGTAAATACTGCTGAAAGATAATAAACTACCTGCAGTAACTAGCATTTGTAGTTTAACCTTGTCATTAGCACATGTAGATTGATGAGATTTGCACTTACCACAGCACTGACAGGCAATCTTTTTTTTTTTTTTTTAAGCTAAATATTTAACATGTTGTCTTCATATTCTCTAAGCAATATTTGTTTAGTGTTATGGTTGGCTCTGGTTCCCTTACAGCATGGAAGTCTTTCCAGGAAAAATGAGCTGAACCTTATCGGAGGAAATCAGCAGTGAAACAAGAGGTGCATTTAATTAACACTGGCACAGCTTTTATCCAAGTTCTCTGCGACCATGACCCAGAGGGCTACATCACTCTCACAGGTGGACTGTTGACATCATTGCTTGGCTCAACAGAGTGATAGCAGGAAGGCTGCTGGAGTATATGTAGGAAACCAGTGAGGTCATTCACTAGCAATGCTTGGGTGGAGAATTATTAGATTTTTGTAGTATGTGTGTTTCCACCTCCACCCAAAAAGCCATTGCAGTTTGGTGCTTTCTCACATTCAGCCACGTTTCCATTGTTCTCTTTCACGTGATGTGTAAGAATGCAGGCTGGTCGTAGAAGTGAAACCTGTTGTCTTTTGCCTTCGTGTAGTGACGCTACCAAATCACTGGTGCAAGTAATATAGCTGTGTTTGAATCACCATGAGATTTTTTAAATACGTACTACCCTTTTCTAGCCATGCACTTTTGTTTTAATGGGTTAAAATTACAAGCAAGATCCCTTTGAAAATATGTGGAGCCTTTGGAGCCATGCCAGCTCCCAAATTCTCACAATGAACTGACATCCTTCAGATATCAGCGTATCTGAAGAAAGGTCCGTCTATTACAGAAGTATTTTTTTTCTCCCCATAGAGAAAGTAGTTCAAGTCTCTTGAACTAGTTCTGAAACTATATCCTCTGAGAAGGAACTTTTGGGGCAACCCAGTGTGGTTTGAAATCAGTTTATGGGAGCAATAAAACCCTAATTCCCTTGTGGGTGAGAGCCAGGACTGTTCTGCTAAAATATTACCTGAATATTGTAAGGGGGAAAAGACCCTGAAAGTAAATATTTTTATGAATACTTTTGGAAGGAAAATATTGTTCCTTGTTGAATGAATTTTTTCTTTCGTAGCAGTTAAGAGCTTAACAAGTTTTGAGGGTGTCCGTTGAACATAAACTGGAGTCCAGGCCCACCTGAAGTGAAATTGCAGTTTCCCAGTGGTGCATGAGGCCCAAGTTGTCTCCAAACCGTCATTTTGTCACTTCTCTCAGGCTCTCTTATGGGACAGCTCAATAATTATTGGTGGATTGCCCAACTCGTCCTGATCATCTGTGTAACATAGGGTGATTTTTCAAAAACATAAATGGTGATGAGATTTATATTTGCCTTGTAAAGCATTTAGCTTACAATGCAATTTTATATCGTTTACAAAGGAGTAGTGCTCTGCTAGGTATTCTGACCTCTCTCAGTGCAAAAAATGTCCCTGGTGATGTGGCATTTGGCCCCTGCCTTTGGTGTTGTATAGTTGCTATGTTGTAGAAGCGCTCAGAAGTCTCCAAACAGCTAGTTGTAAAAATACTAGGTGCTCACATACTCTGCAGGCTGGTTTTGAGATAACTGCAGTAAGTGTGGAAAAAGTAACAGAAAACGAAAGCTATGAAGTTAAACTCACATGGGAAATGTAGGTTAGCAATTGTGTAGTTCTAAATTGAAAAATGGTAACAGGAAAAGAAAAGCCCACACTCTCCCCTGTTAGATGATGTGCCTTTGCATTTATTACAGTAGGTGTAGTATGTCTCGGGATGGAGGGAGAGAGGTTTTCTGAATTACACAGGGCACATCGTTCCTGTACAGTGACCAGGTGTGCACATGTGGAAATGCTGAATGATGTTACACTTGGTGGAAGGCTGATGAATTATTCAGGGTAGGGTTGACAGATCAGGGGGTGAGGACATAGGTAAGATCAATGGCTGGAAGTGAAGATGAGGACAGTCAACTTTAGTTCATTGTGTTTAAAAGCTGGAGGCTGAGAGATGGTTAGTGTAATAACAGTAAATCCACCTGTGTTCCTTGGTGGATTGCGTGATGTCGTTGTGGTGGTGTTTGGTTGGCCAGAGAGGGTCTCTGTAGATGAGGCAAAAATAGGCCCAAGTGAATGATTTAACTGAAGGGATGAGGAAAAAGTTGTAGATTATAATGAAAAGGGGTATGTGGCAGCCTTTGGAAGCATCCCAGGCATGTGGACTATGAGGCAGTTAAGATCCAAGGATGACTATGGCCATTTGTGGTGAGAAGACGGGAATAAAAGATTGAGGGGAGGATTGGAAAGATGGGATTGGCTGGAAAGGAAAAGAAGTTAAATTGAGAGTTATACCAGTGGGAGGAGATACCCGTGAAACGATTTGAAGACACATCCAAGATGTACATGGAGAACTGGAAGAGGGCACTGAAGTAAAAGCCACAAGGGTAAAAGAGATTTGAAGATGTTCCAAAAACGTCAGTTGAAACAATGACATGATCTAAGATCTGGCCAGGAAGAAGTCATGGGAGTAATTGATGGATGTAGTTACAGGAGAGCACAACATGCCTTGCTCATGACTAAGGATTTTTTTAAATTGAAGAGAAAGAGAGAAGAGTTTAGCTGGCTTGAAAAATTTATTATTGTCTCTGTAACTTTTGAAAGTACATAGAAAAGAATGTATTTAAATGATAGTTCAGAAATTTTCATATGCTCTGAGCATTTGCTCTTTACTTCAACTGTTTTAAAATGATATGGATAAGCCACTGCTTGTTGGAAATACAGAGTAAATATACTTTGCTTTCGATCATTGCACCTCCCTGCCATAGCTGTGACACAGACATATGGTAAAATACCCTCTTACACCTTCAAAAACCCCCCCCAAACCAAACAGCCTCTCTTCCTCCTCTGGCATTTAGAAATATCTTGACAGATAATGTAGGCAAGGCACTTAGATTCTGTGTAGTTCATGCTGTCTCTCTTGATTGCTCTGTTTGTTTGCTAGTAAGCATTATTTGACCTACATTATAATATAGTACAATATATTGCCTTTTCTGAATTAAATACCAGGTCCCATTGCTGGCTGTATCAGCAAAATTAATCTGCAACTTATTACAGCTTTCTTCACCCTAGCCTTACATTCCTCAAGGACCAGCACTTGTAGTTAGCAGAACTGAAGGAATGGGTTTGCTTTGTTTTCTATTGAGAAAAAAAAAGAAGTTGTCTAGGCATGTGTGTTATTTCAGCAAACTGAATAGTTGGAGGAAGACTTGCTGTTTTGGGACAGGATGAAACCATTAGGCAACATATCACAGAAGAAAATAGACCCTGTGGTTTGGTAAGCTATTTAATGTTTAGATTAGATGAGATTTTTCTCGATACAACCTCCATTATAAGCAATTTCAGTATGACTATTGTAAAATTAGCTCTTTGTATTTGGAGTGTCCATATTATTTTCCCATCTTACCATATTTTAAGCCTTGTCAGAGAAGAATTTCTTTATGCAAATGTTCAGATTTGGCTCTAAACACTTGAAAATTAACTTTTTAGTTACAAAAATGTACCTAGTATATTTCTTGTATCAATCAGGTTTCCTTGGTCATCTTTTCTGAAGATATTTATATTAAATACATCTATAGAAACGTAACATTATGTTCAAGCTCTTAGACTTAAATAATAAATGTGTCACTGTTAACTTAAAATAGTTTATCTGAATAGGTCCCTTAAAACAGATGCTTATTTACAAGTACAAAAAGTGACTTTCATGTTTCACTTTAGTCAGTAAGTGACACCCTGAAAATGCATTTTGGTAGCCTCCCATCCCTTGTAGTGGGAGTTTTACCTAGCCTCCTTTGCTTTGCATGTAAAGGGGCAAAGGACGTGGTCAGCCGTGCTATCTCCATGGAAGGTATGGTAGGTGAGGGCTGCTGCAGAGGAGTTTCTGAAACTGGTATGCCTAGATCACAAGTGCTTTAGCACATGTTTTCAGTTAAGATTAGCTGACTTGACACATCAGCTCAGGCAGTATGGATTCATTGATCAAGGGTAGTGCCTGGCTAGTGCGGACAAGTTTAAGCGGAGCTGGAACAAAGATAACTCATTATGCTCTGAAACAGTTTTCTTCGGTGTGGTTGTTAATGTCTTGCCCTCATCAGACCTGTGAAGTTGTACGTAATGAACTCAGTGCAGCTGTCTTAGGCTTGCAGATGCCATTAGTGTAGGCAAATAAAATGAGAATCACCTGTAGCATGCATGCGGCCAAACGGGGCACCTCTGTGAAAGCAGAGTTTGCTCAAGGCCTTCGGAGAGTCTGGGAGTCATTAAGATCCTTGCTGGCTGTTCCAGTAAGACCTAACTGTGAGCATGGTTATGTTTTCTATCTGTTTCATTCCCTTGTCTCTGATTTACAGTCTGTGATCCCAGGTGAGAATGGATATAACTGCATCAGTTAAGAAAGGAAAAAAGTCAAGAGACTGATATGCCATATGGAGATAAGGGCTCTTTGAATGATGTACATTAGCCTATTTGCATGGGTCTTACTATTAATGAAGATTATCAGTTAAAAGTGGGAAGTGCAATTTGGACAGAAGCCAGCAGCAATTTTGGACCACTGCCCTTAGATTTTACGCATGACTTCAGACATGAAATAGGGACGTTGCAGTGGAAACGTAGGCATGTGCAAGTTTGAGCAGTTAGTGAATGCCTTGCCAGGCATTCTCCAGGGCAAAGAGGGAAGCGGGTGGCTGAATCATGCAGCTCATGGCAGCTTCTCCATGGTGCAGCAGTGCTGCCTGCCCACCCCGATTGTTGCCTACAGCTCTGACCGTGCTGGTCAGCACACCTGTTGTGTACTTGTGCCAGTTCAGAGCAAGTAAAAGGGTTTAATTAAGAGCTCATTCAATTAATCAGCCTCGTATGTGTGGACTTAGATCGAATGTGAAGAGCTCAAAAGTCAGTTTATGGAATGTCTTGAAACAGCGATGTTAAGGGTTCATATTTTGATTATGCTATCTATACAGAAGATGTACAGACTTGAACATTAGAGAGGGCAGCCAGGTATTTACTTCCCTCATTCATGATGTTTTGGATGACTTGCTGCATGAAGAGGCTGATGCTGCCAGACTCAGGGGTCACTGAGTCTGATGGCTTTGGGGCAGGGTGGGTATTGCTGCTGCCTGTCTTGGTTCAGCTTGGTAGCAGCAGCCACGCTGTCACTTCCAGCTTTCTGCTGTTCCTCTGTATAGGGATAAAATGAAATTATGTATCATGCTCCCTGTTTTTGTTTGTTCAGCCTGATAAGCTTCTTCAGTTGAAGAAATCACAGTTTCTGAAAAGGTACCTCGTGGTTCAGATTGGAAATTTAGAGAATCAGCCATTCACTAAGGAAGCAATAGTTACCTTTTTAAAACTCCTGTCTATGTGCAATTTTTTTGAGAGGCTATCTTATGCTCGCTTAAAGAAAAAAACATTGTCCCTTCAACATTCTTCCAGATACATTTTTCAAATGCTGATTTGCAGATTTAAAAAGTATTGATTCCTTGGTAAGCAGCAAAATACGTCACAGTTTGGGTCAAATAACTGAAGTTTTTCCAGACTGTCCAGTAAGACAAACTATCTAGCAGATGTAGATATATTTGAGTTTGGCAACTTGCTGTTATTGCAACTCTAAAAGTGATTTAAGGCTAATAGCAGGAACCTAGCTGGAGGCTGCAAGTCTGTGACTGAACAGTTTTATTGAGTTCCGGATAAATAAGGTGAAAGATGTTTTGAACTTAATAATGTCCCCAGCAACTTGCTTTCTTTCATTAAATTGTGAAATATAGGATGAATAGTGTGCTAATTAACATTAAAGAGGAATGAATATTTGTTCCTACTGGTCAAGGGATTATCCTTGTTAAAACAGGAAATGAACTCTGATTTCCTGTATTAAAGTATCTTCTCCATAAACTTTGCATGAAAATGTGAGGTTAAAAATAGGTTATACTTTTACATAGTAAAATATACATCTATTATTAGTTAACAAATAGCTTATATATGGAAGGAAGGCCATTTTCCAAATTGTTTTATATTGAAATAAATGCATCCTGCACAGACTTCACAAAATAACATTTATTAAGAAATTAGAAACTGAGCTCCTCTAATTTATTGCATTGTGACATAGGCTTTATAGAAATTATAATACTCAACATTGACATAATATCACTTTGTATTAGTAGTTTGCTAGACAAGCAAAATTTTGACACGGTTTTTAAAATAAGGAATCCATAGATGCAAACAGTAAGGTCCCCTGACAAATCAGGGGCAGGACCACGAATGAAATTCATGATTTCCTGGCCTGCAAAATCATGAGATGTTTATGTCTAAGAATGTAAAGAATCAGCTTGAGGTATTTCCATCGGAGTAGGCTGACCTACATTCTGTGGACAACACTAAAAGATAAAGTTATGCTGCTGCTACTCCTCTACTCCACCCACCCACCGAAAAATCCTAAAGAAGGTACAAATGCTGGCATACTGTATTTTGCCTTTGATAAGTGGTAATGGATTTACTGTGAAAAGACCAATCTGACCTCACTTCTGAAACTGTGAAATGTCATAAACAGAGTGTTACCTTTTGACCATAACTGAGGAGAGGGTTGCATAAAACCACCTTGATACTGGATTAGAAGCCTATCGATCAAGAGACATCTCCCAGGTGGAGAAGTCCATTAAAAAAAGTATTCTCAGCATGGTACAACAGTGACCTGCAGGCTTTGACAGATGCAGCATTTTTGATACTCAGAGAGACTACTTGACACTGCCCTGTGACTGTCATCATTTACCCCATGCAATGCTACAGGCTTGGGGAAGAGTGGCTGGAAAGCTGCCTGGTGGAAAAGGACCTGGGGGTGTTGGTCAACAGTCGGCTGAATACGAGCCGGCAGTGTGCCCCGGTGGCCAAGGCGGCCAACAGCATCCTGGCTTGTATCAGAAATAGTGTGGCCAGCAGGACTGGGGAAGTGATTGTCCCCCCGTGCTTGGCACTGGTGAGGCCTCACCTCGAATACTGTGTTCAGTTTTGGCCTCTCACTACAAGAAAGACATTGAGGTGCTGGAGCGTGTCCAAAGAAGGGCAACGAAGTTGGTGAAGGGTCTAGAGCACAAGTCTTATGAGAGCAGCTGAGGGAACTGGGGTTGTTTACCCTGGAGAACAGGAGGCTCAGGGGAGACCTTATTGCTCTCTACAGCTACCTGAAAGGAGGTTGTAGCGAGGTGGGTGTCGGTCTCTTCTCCCAAGTAGCAAGTGATAGGACAAGAGGCAATGGCCTCCAGTTGCGCCAAGGGAGGTTTAGATTGGGTATTAGGAAAAATCTCTTCACCGAAAGGGTTGTCAAGCACTGGAACAGGCTGCCCAGGGAAGTGGTTGAGTCACCATCCCTGGAGGTATTTGAAAGACGTGTAGATGTGGTGCTTAGGGACATGGTTTAGTGGTGGACTTGGCAGTGTTAGGTTAATGGTTGGACTCAATGATCTTAAAGGTCTTTTCCAACCTAAATGATTCTATGATTCTATCTGTCTTGCCCTGTCTGCTCTTCCTGCACACTGGTGAACATCACTTGTCAAAAGATTATTTTGTTCTATTTTTTTCTTAATAGTAGGAAAGCAAAAATAAGGTGTGTATCCTCGCATCCTTGAGAAAATTCTGTTCCTGAGCAGAAATGATGTTGCAGTAATTGACAGCATTTCCTGTGTCTGAGACTAAAACCGTACTATGGACACCCTGACAGCTGGTCCAGAATGGTGATTTTCTCATACCCCTTTCTTCATGGTGGATATGTCTGCCAGCTTGACTCATCTTTTCTCCCTACCATTTTCTCCTCACATTTTTTGGAATAAGAGTGTATTCAGTTTTACATCAAGATTAAGCATCTCCAGTTTAATGCCTATTCCACACAGCTTTGGGAAAAATTCTGTTTAATGCTTCCTTCTCTTTTACATTGTAAAAGCCAAGAACATTATTTCTTGGCCTGGACCTGGACTCCTGAGAACAGACCTTTTCATAGACCTGTGAAGAAGAAATATGATCAGGTCTGAACTAACAATTGAACAGGTAAGGCAAGAAATAACTTTCTCTCTCCTCACCATTTTGTTACTGTAATTACATACAAAAATGTATCGGTATGAGGTATTTTACCAACACCAGTGAAACTTCTTGAGTGCTGACTGTGATGCAGCAGCTGCATTATGGTATATTTTTATCATACAGGAAAATTATGTTAACATTATATACCTCCCAGAACTCAACAGCAGGTACAGCCACCTCAGCATAGAAAGGTTTAGGATGATGTGGAGCCCAAGCCATGGTCTGCCTATTTTTCCTATGTTTAGAAGGTGTATGTTAGTTAGATATTCCCAAACTGAAGTATGAGGGGCTGTGTGAAGACAGGCTTGGCTGTGCTGGCTCTGCAAAAGTCAATATCTAATGCAGTGCTGAAATTGTGGGTTTGCCATGTGCAGGGCTGTGTGTAAGACCCGTCCTTTCATTTGGATGTTCCCAATGAAACGTGCTGGGTAGTGGTGCAGTCTGGGACAGCTGCAAGAAATCTGAGTGAGATGCGGCACAAGATGTGCAGGTGTTCGCTTTTATAGCAAGGTTTGGCTCATTTGAAACATTTTAAACCTCTTACCTCTGTAACTGTCCCATGGATGATAATGGCATGCAGGCTATACCAATGCTTGATACTTTACAGGTTAGTGCCTGGCAGTTGGACATTTGCCTTTTGCTTGAAGTCATATAAAAATGCTTAATATAAATGGAACATCCTTTTTAACCAATTTCACATTTTTAATAATTTTTTTTTAATAACATGTCAAAGTTTGGAGCTAGTTGTAGGCTAAACAGTTTCTCTCCAGGGACTCGGAATTTTCTGAAGATAAAATCCTGTAATTGCATGGTATTTGAGGCTGGAGTGCCTGACCACAGCATCTTTCTTTAATAACCATGTTTCTTTAGGCAACATAAGGAGCTGGGTTTTGAGCTTAATAAGAAAAGGTAGTGACATGAAGAACTTCAGAATGAGCCATTCAATCACATAGAGGAATGTTAGAATTAGAGAGAAAATATTTTTAAAATGTTAAAGATCTACACGTGCTGTCCTACTTAAAGCTTAGCAATGCTCTGAAGACTTTGAGTCTAAACTTAACCTCAGAGTATATGCTTTCAGGAAAATTAGTGAGAATTAGGTAATCAGGTCATGGTTTCCTTTTCTGCACAGCTGCCCTAAATTCATGAGGGGCTATTCTTTATGTCACTTTTACAGCCTTTTACTTAACTTTTTTTGATTGGAGACCATGTGTCTGTATCAGCAATTTAAAAAAGATGGTTGGGTCCAAATCAACTGGTTCTTCGTTTCTACAAATATACAAAATAGCATCAAGATACTCTGTTTTCATCATCATTTAGCAACCAACACATCAATTATTAAATGTATGCAGGCTTGTGATAGTCACAGAAATATCATTTATATCTATTGCAATCTTCAGAAAATCTTTTTCTGATTCTCCTTAAATTCTGGTTTTATAATCAAAAGCAGTCTATGAAGGAGCATTGAGTACGTGTTGATGAGAAAGCTGCATTGATGCATGTGAAGGGAATGTATCTAGCAATACCTCTTACAAAGGTGGCCAACCTTTTTTATGTAGTAAGCCACCTAGCAGGCCGCCTACATAAACCTTTTTTATGTAGTAAGCCACTCTGCAATACTGAATATTAGGTGTGTTTTGAGATAGCCTTCTGGTTTCAGTGTTGCAATCAAATAAGCATACCGTGAATGGAAGCAGCAGAGGAATGTGGATAATGTTTGCCTTTTAGTAAATCATCAGTAAGCTCTTACACTGAGACGATCTGGTTTTGTTACTTGCTCACTTAATAAAACCAATCAGCAGACTGAGGCCAGAAGAACTGTGACAGTTTGTCACCTATAGAAACCTGTTGTACTGTTTGTAGTCTTTTTTAAGCCTCTCTTAGATAAGTGAAAATAAATCTCCTGACCTCATTTTACTCTTCATTTATCTTTTCCACAAAACCGCATCAAGTTCAACACCGCTTAAAGCTCATGCTTGGCTCCTTATTTTCAGTCTGCTGTCAGGAGCACGGGTGCTGCTGGAGAAGTGTCCTCGGGGACATCACTGAGGCTGTTGTACTCAAACTGTAACCTAAAAGCTGCTTCACAGAAGTACAGGGGTGAATCTCAGTGGTGTTAATTTATCAGAATTTTTGAGAAATGCTGATAACACGGTGTAAGAAAATCTTATATTATGCTTTTTTCTTTTAGGCAATACTATACGTATCACAATGTGGCAAATGCACCCCCAAAAGTGCCAAAAAAGAAGTAGTAAACATCACATAGGTGGTATCACTGAGTTGTTTTACCCCAATTCCATTTGCAACACTTACTTCCTGCTGCTCAGAAGTTACTGCATTTGCACTACTGTCAAAAACTGCCAGTGCTCAGAAATGAAGTGCTAATCTGGGAGTTTGTCAAGAAAGCTGTACAACAAAAGCTGTGACTTTCACCTCTCTCTGGTCCGTGAAGTAAGCCAAAATACAAGGGTCTGTGGTTATTATGCTGGAAAAAAACACTAGTGGAGTTGGGTATCTTACATGCAGTACTGTTCATATTATGAGATTATGAATGCCTCGTTTCCCTGGTCACAGAGAAGTTCTCCTGCGAGCGTGTCCAGGCTTGGTTCAGCAAGTGGTTGTTCAGAAGACTGTCCTGCAGATTTTTCTTGCCATCCAGCTCATGCTTTTGGCCCAGATCCTATTTCTGGTTTCCAGGAGTGTTACTACTACGCAGGATGTGTGCCTGTTTGAAAGCAGCACTTTCATAGTGCTTCTGGTCTCCTATCTTTTTAATATTTTGTAACTGCCTACACAAATCCAGCCCTACCATGGAGTATTCAGGCTCTTGTATGCACTGTATCAGTATCCAGAGGAAATGTATGTGCTATACAGTTCAGTTCCTACTCAGCTTTGCCATTGACCAACATTTTGAGTGGTATCTCTTTCTTGTTGAAAGTGTTTTAAGAATTTCTGTGTATTTATGTTAAAAAGGCAGTTTTCCACCCATCAGTTTATACATGTTTGACTCAATTCATAATGTTATTACTGGAGGTGGAGTGCAATGAATGGAGCAGTCATCATTTGATGTAAGAAGAATTTCCTTGTAAGTACAGAGAAATGTAAATTGTGAGAATGAATTCAGTGCTGGAAGGATGCATTTAGTTTGATCATCAGGTATTCGTGGAAAACTCTATAACTGAACAAGAGAGATTTCTGTTGACTGTTGAGAGTATTAAGAATCATCATTCTGTTGTTTATCCCCATTTTGTTTGGATTATAGACTGCATTGAAAACGCATGCATTTTTTTACCCGTTGCATTAAACCATGCATTGTTTGTCTTAGTTGTGATCAATTTTACTACACTTTATTGCAACAAATTGATATAATTCCACAGATGACCATCAGCTCTTCCTGATAGCTGTCAAAAGCCTAACCGTTCCTCCCCCATTCCTCCCCCGTTCCTCCCCCATTCCCCTCTCCCTTTTTCCCCCTTCCCCCCTTTTTCCCCTCCCTCCCCCCTTTTTTCTTTTTTTCCCTCCTTTTTTTTTCTCCTTTTTTTCTTCCTCCTTTTTTTTTCTCCTTTTTTTTCTTCCTCCTTTTTTTTTCTCCTTTTTTTTCTTCCTCCTTTTTCCTTCTTGGGGCTGTTTTGGCAGCTGGAGGCAGTTTTTATTTTGATACGTTTGACATAAAGGATGGAATGTGTCCAGTTTGGGAAGCAGAAAAGCTGGTGGAGGGAAAAAAAAGTTCCATCATTGTATTACAGAAATCAAGAGTATGCTTTCTGGTCCATCAAGTAGAAACAGTTTTCGGTTTCAGCTCAGGATATACATGAGAATAAATTGCAATTTAAGGGCTTTTTTTTTATTTAAAGGGAGAGAATTTAACTATGTTGTTGGCGCCATAAAACTTAACATTTTATGGAAACAAAATGGAAAACCAGATTATGGCATGTATTAAAAATAGAATGTGTAACTTACAACTTTGGGGATCCAGCCAAGAGGAAGTTGTATATTAAAAAAAACAATAACCACATATATGCTCTTCTGAGGATCAGTCCTGGACTGAAAGGCATATGCATCCAAATGCAGGGTTTTTCTGTGTGGTCAAAATTTCAAAATGAGCATGCCATTGAATTGCCCTGAGTTCATTCAAAGTCTGTAGGTGTTTCCATGTGCCTGCAACACCTGTGCAGAAGTGCAGGAGTGCGCATACCCCCAAAGTGTGCATGTAGTTACCTCCTTTCTTGTGCCTGTGCAGTTGTAAAGGGGAGACTAGGGTGGGGAGGGATGTCGATTAGAGGACTTCTGGCTTCTTCCAGGGGGGAGTGAGCCAGGGAATGCACCGAATGAAGGTGTATTCTTAATGCTATTTGCTTGAGCAGTAAGCAGCTCTTACATCCTAAATCCAATCTCAAAAAGCACTGAGCTTTTCCTGATCTTCAGCGCTCTGCCCTAGCTCTCCTTCCCGTCTTGTGTTACTGTTTATGGGCTGGTGTTGCTGATTCTGTATTAACTTCAGGCATAATCTTGAGAAACCATGGAAGTCTGCAGTATTAGACTCCTCCCACATGGGATCCCTGGAAAACATAATTTAGCCCTTGCCACAGAATGAGCTTCCACTTGTTAAAATTGTTTTGATAAAATGTACTTTGCCTTCCAGTAAACTTTGTTGTGTAGTTTTGTGAAAAACAGCAAAAGAAAGTGAAAAGGCAATTTGTGTGAAGCCTCAAGGAATTTATTATGGGTAAATTCAGAGAAAAAGTTGACAAATTAAGGGGAAATTTAGAGAAAAGGTTGACAAGTGCATAAAATAAATTTGCTTTAATTGTAAAATTAATTCAAACCTTCACCTAAAACCATTTTAACTGAAGTGTAAAGATCTCTCTTGTACGGGCCAATGCTGTGAGTGACCTGTTGGTTGTGTTGCATTAGTGTGTCATTTTGTATGAGGTAAAATTACCTATAGGATCATATTAAATTGAAATTGGAATGCTCATTTGTAAAGTGAGGAGAAACCACCAGGCATTCAGAGGAAGACAATCTGAGTCTGTTCTCATTTGATGATGTGATTAGGTCTGCTTTTCTAAATAGATGAGTTAGTGTGTTCATCACTAATGCAAGTCATGGGGAAGCCTTGCCAGGTACTTCGTATTAGCTTTGTTCCATGTATTAAGTAAGTCTGATGCATCTTACTGCAGTGAGAACTTCAGAAGATAAATCTGCTGAGGAAGTATTAAAAGCAGGTGCTATAGGAGGGCAGTTTTCTTACAAATTATGAACACAGTTGCAGGAGCTGTTATAAACCAACAGAAAACCAACAAAACTCAAAGGATTTTTGTAGTTTTATGGAAAACAAGTCAAGATCTAATTGACCTTTTTGGTGTTTAAAGATAAAATGGTGAGGAACGTGCTTGTTAAACGTAAATGCATCCTGGACCCATCCTTTTCTGTTTCATGTATCTCATGATGTACTTGAGCCCCACTGTAGAAGAAACTGTAGGAGGACTAGACTTATAAAGGAAACTAGCTGCTGAAATGGTTTTTAGAATCTGTAGAAATAATGGAAGAAAACTATTTCCTGAAAAGGAAAAAAAGGAAATCAGGTGTAAATGGTTCTACCTTTTCACTACCTCTAAAGAGTGTTATCTTCATTGCACAGTTTTAACAGCTCTGTATAATTTCTATAGAATAACAGATTAATTACATTTAAAATTATCTGGCTTTGGATGCGATAGCATATTGATTCCTAATTCCATGGAGAATGGGTTTTAAGATGCATATGATAACTTCTTAATAAGTAGTTCCTTACTGCTGTTTTAAACATTTATTTCTCAGAAACCCTTGACATCTTAATATTCCTTTCCTTATTTGCTTTGGCTACTTAGACTTTGAGGTCTTCAAAATGGGAATTCTACCTAGTTCACAGGCACCAGGGCAGAATTGTTCCTGAAGTTAAGGCTACTGGGGTGGATGTTGCTTGTACCACATTAGAGATTATACGTGTTCTCAGGCCTTAGAGAGGTGTGATTATAAGGACTGTGTAATATCATTACTGCTGCTTCATTATTTACATCTTTTAGCAGTTGTCTTTTGAAGTCACGTCCCACCATTCTTTGCATTTTGCTGATGAGATCTTCTGCCGTTTGTCTGTTAGCTCAGCTAGTCCTTCCTCTGCTCCTGCTGGCTACTTTTTCACAAGTGGCTTTGATACCATCCCTGTTTGCACAGGACATATTTTCCCTTTGGCTTGCCAGTCCCTCTCATTCTTCTTCCAACACTTGTTTCTTCTCCCTGTACTGTTTTCCTGTCTGTCCTTCAGAGAAGAAATCGTTTTTAGGGATATAGGGAATAGCATTGCAACAGTATAGCAAATCTTAAGGCAAAATCAGGAAGGGAAATAAAAATAATTTTCGGTCGCCCTGTCTGTCATCACCACTTACTCCCAAGCACCAAGATGTGCCTGTTCAGGTTGCCTCCAGCATTCAGGTATCAAGGCAGGTGTGCTCGGGTGATCTGGTCAGGCCTCCTTGCAGTGACAAATCTCATCACCTCTTTCATTAGTTGGCACCGTGTGTCAGTTTGGATGTGCTGTTTTATACCGTTTGGCAGCTGACAGCAAATAGTCTTTTGCCTCTCCATCCTGTTGGCATCTGAGAGTCACTGGGATTTGCAGCTTCTAGTTATTTCTCTTGCTGTGAAGGGGCTCTTACCCATTTTGTGTATCGTTTCCTAGATGGCATATTATTTTCTATCCTGTCTTCAAAGCCACGTTCTTCTCAATTCCTTTTTTCTTCCAGCTGCTAACTTTAAATGTTTTGATTCTTCTATTTAATAATTTTGCTTTACCTCTCCAGTAATCAAAATCAATAATAGTTTTCCAAGCAATATCTTACTTCTCTCCTGAAATAAATTTTTGTTTTCATTCGAAGGGCACATACATACTTAGCTATTTTTCAGTCTTTCTCCTGCATTCCCTTTGGGTTAAGATTTTCCTCTGAATAATGCCTTTAGCTGATAGCCAGGAACTGTGGATATTTACTGCAGTTTGCAGACTCAATTGCCTAATTGTAAAAGCGGTTGTTGATTTCTTAGTGTGCCTATTTATGCCTTGAGGCATTCATGAAATATAAATAAGGTATGTCGTAAATAACCTTACAGTAAGGAGACTGGATTGGGGAGGTTTGGATATTTTGAATAGTTTATTTAACTTATCTTACAAGTTACTTCACATACCGTTAGATGAAGTGTGTGAAAAGTGTATTGTGGAAGTTGTTCATTAATTGATATAAAATCTGGTGTCAGTGGGCAGACAAACAAGATGGCAGGCAGTAGATGTTTATTGCACTAAGTATATCCTTAGCAACTCCCAAATGTACTATTCAAAATCAATTTGCAGTGCCATTCTTCCCATTTGATAGGATATAATATGTTTGCAGTAACACGCCATGTCTTACACAGTGCTTTCCATCAGTAACTTTCTGAAATGTCACAGAGGAGGCACAAGTGAGGTACAATCCCTGTACTCAGATGAGAAGGAAATTGTCCATCACAAGCAACAGAATTGGGAAATTACCTGAGTTTCATGGAAATCAGGGTGGTACTGCTAGCAGTAGTACGTGCTGCTTGGGGCATTGATTGAATGATAGCACAACCTGAGTCTTTAAATCCTTTGAGATGTTGAAGCTTGTTGTATTTATTCAAAAACATTTCCTTAAGCATAATGCCAGATTAGCACATCCCTTCCATTTAGTGTCCCGCATGTTAACTGGCAGATGCCGTAAATGTGAAGATATTTGAAAGCTACTGACCTGAATGTGTATACAAATTCAAGCTTAGAGAAAGATTTGCCGGTCTCTAGTTGGCTTACACAGAGCTAACACAAACCTCCTGCCGTCCTACAGGACCAGCCGCTTGGCCATGGATGAGAAATGCTCCCTCCAGGGCGATGCTGCAGACTGCATGTGAATATGGGTACCTTTGCCTAGGAGCAGCCCATCCCCTTCAGGCTGCAGTCCTCTCCTTCCAGAGAGGAGATGGGGCCTGGAGCCCCTGGGCAAAGTGGAGAGTTAAGTACAGGGTAGGAAACAGAGCAAAGCAAGGAATGCAGAGTTGTGTTAATTTTTGCACTGAATATCTATTCTTTAATACTGGTTTCCGACCTGTTTATGTTAATACATGTGGGTTAGCCCTCCCCGCTCCCTGCTGTTCATGTGGTCTTGAATTTTGAAGCGCTAGGAATGGTGTAAGTTGTTGGCTTGGTTTTTTACTTAATAAAATAATAAAAAATTCTGATAACTAGAATCAAGCAACCCCAGAACAGTAAACAAAAAACCCCACCTTAAATTGTTTTTAATGTGCAGTTTAGCTACCTTTCTGCAACCCCTTGGAGGGATCTGCCAATCTTTTAACAAAATTGAAAGCAAAATCTTTGTATTTCCCACCAGAAACTTTTAATAGCATCTGAGGTATTTGTTTTGCTTTCATTTTGAGTACTCATCCCATGATACATCCTCCAGGCCAAGCAGCTGCAAAGCCTGTTCTTGAAATAGTTTATGAAACACAGCTACAGTGTAGATGGTGCATTAGGGCATAATGATGCTCACTGTTTTAGCTGGAATATCACCTCTGACTCTTTGCCACTTATTTAGTAAAAACTAGCTCTTTGTCAGGTCTTCGCATCATCTTTTGGAGATTGTTCTTTATGGATGAGCAGAAAGTAGAGGTAGTTGCTGTTTCAGCAATGGATCTAATATCTCAGAATACTGTTCTTATCTCTTGAGCAAAAAGAAAGGTTTTTGTTATTTTTCATCTGTTTTGGAAGCGTTTGGAGTGACACCTTTCCCACCCTCGCTACAGAGTATTTGGGGGAGGTAAAGTAGATTCACTTCTCCTGGTGAATCTTCCTAGCATTTACTTTTGAATCAAAAAGCTGCCAGTAACATGCTTAGAGGGCTTGGTCCTGTACTGATGACTCAATGGAGAACAGAGCCTGTGGAAGAGTTATGGATATGGTTGAATTGCTGTTTGAGTATCAAAATGAGAGAGATTTGCTAACTGACTCCAGCTGCCTTAACAGCAAAGATGGAGAAGTATGAAGTCTGGAGAAACACAGGTAAACTGACCTGGAACGTGTATTTGCATAACATCAGTTAAAGAAAATATTGTACCCATTTGTTTTCAGGGCTAATTAAATAAGCCTTAAAGCTTCTGACAATAGGTGAGAGATTCCTTTTTAATTCCAAATAGGAATTCTGTTTCGAAACTTGATTAGAATTTCAGCAAACTGCAGGTGCCAGCAAAGCTTGCTGTTTTAATAACCTACCCATATTTCATTTTATATTGTCAGTTTTCTCTCTGCCAAAGCACCTATTACCTCATGCTGCCAATCCATTTTGATGCTGGAAACATTGGGAAAGCTTTGCTTTATAGTAAAGACTTGCCCTTCCTTCTAAAATCCCTGTCTCATGTTTGCTGTCTTCATGACTATCCATTTAGCATTCGTTCTTGTTCAGTTTCATTTCAGTAACAGGAGGCTTTTGAGAGATGCAAAGTGATGAGCCTTTTCTTTCAGGGAGAAAACCTTCTGAAGAAAGTTAACATAGAAAGAAAAAGCAAGCATTTTGTTGTGTATGTCAGTGATTGGAAAAGACCAGTCAGTGTTGCCTGATTTCAGCATCGCTTGGATAACTTAATTGGATTGCACAGTTGTAGTTTTTCCTGTATATTGCCCACATTTTTACTTTGGTGCTGTATTGCTGTAGAGTGTGCTCTTTCTTAACAGAAAGAGAAGAGCAGAGAAAAATCCAGAGTTTTGCAGTAGTAAGCACGTTGAGTTTGCAAGCTGAATTGTCATGTTGCCTTGTCATATGGACCAAGTCACATATATTTAATAGGCTGTAAATCAGAAAGTCTGTTCCTTAGACTGCTGTTTGAGAACTTGGTTCAGGTAGCAAGAGTCATAGTGCCACCAGTGTCTCATCAAGTTTCTTTTATGAGTTGCTGGGGATGAACAGGCATACAGCAAATGCTGCTTCCATTCACCTACAACACAAGCCACCCTGTGTCTGTTGCTGATACATGTGCAGAAATCTAAGATGTTTGTACTGTGAGTAAGCAAACGCATACCCAGGTGGTGGTAGTGATGAAGGTGCAGCTAGCATTTGCAGTGCAAGCTGTTGAGAGATTCTGAATGTATAGGTGGCTTACTAGTCCATGCTGAAATCTTCATGGCTATTGTTGCACCTGTTGTATTAAAGCTCACACATGTATGCCTGCAGTGCTTCTGGTAGGCATTGGGCGTGAGTTACATCCTCATTTTTGCCATGTTGGTCTGTCTTGTAGTATTTTAAGTACGGCTTTGGAATTAGCAATTTTGCCTAATCAAAGCCTTTGGCAAATATGACATTGATTTAATTTTTTACATATGTTTTTCCTAATATCTAATATCTCATGCTGAAAGCAACACGTTTTCTGTGCTCTGTGTAAGCTGCCTTTTATATGTTGACTTTGCTTTTATACAAGCCTTACTTCTTTTGTAGAGTTTTGTGTTTAGTCTGTCTTTGGTGCTATATTTAAAATTAATGTTTGTAATGTTGCTGGCATTAACTTGGAAGTTCAAGCTGGTGAATGGAAGTATTTGCTCCCATTCCATTTCTGACCATGTAAGAGGATTTATTTAAAGTGTGCCTTGCAGCCCCACCCACTTCCTCCTCAGAAATAAACCAGGATTGAGCTAGATTATCGGTACCAAAGTGAAGGACCATGCTTGTCTTCCATAAAAGTTTTCTTTCTTAATAAATGAGTATAACATTTTCTCTTCTACCTTACTCTGGAGATTACAACATTGAAGATAAATGTAACTTACGACAGCGAGCACAACAGTACTATTTGTCTTTCTACATGATAACTGTTTGTTATCCTTCCAAAAAATGTGTGGTGACTAGCCAGACAGCAAGCAAATGCCGTTTCATACACCTGTATGCCAGATGTTTTACAGCTGTGCACGGACTGCTGCTGCTGCTGAACTTATAGTGAGTGCCATGGGACAATTGATTCAGGAAAGGTATGAATTTTTCTCTCAGGATGGGCTGAAATGACAGTGAAGGAGACAGAGCTGCTGGTTGAACGATTTGCATAGTGCAATCAAGAAGCAAATCTTTTGGCATCTTGTTTGGGGATATTGCTGACACTGAGCGTTAGGAAGACTTCCTCTGGCTTCTTCACAGCTAAAATATTTTCCATGGAACCTCAATGTCTAATGAAGTTAAAGTAGGAATTGCTAAAGTTTGATTTGGCAACATATAGGTGAACTGATTCTAGTAATGAGCTACATAGAGTGAGGTTTTACAAAGCTAGGTAGGAATTAGGGACTAAAAAAGTCCTATTATTTTTAAGGGCAGCTGGATATCTGAATGTCACGGTTTGAAAATCTTCTCATTATTGAACTTTTTTTTTTATTCCCAGAATGAACCTTTTTATTTCTTAGTTCTTAAAACTATGGACAGTTTGACAAAGGAAATGGTCCTGTTATCACAATCCCAGTCCATTTTCTTTCCTTATGACTCTTACAATCATTCTTCTTTACAAAATACTTTGCAGCATTGATTTGAAGCTTGCAATATTTTGTAAGGAAGTGGGTTGTTTTTGCTATTGTGTAATCTTTTATTTATTCAGCAATAGTAACACACTGCTTTGTATGTCAGAGTGGAAGTTCCAGGAACTGATATGCTGCACATGGTATTTGTAGCCAAATCTCAGTGTAGTTGCAGCTGGATTCTGTGTCATGTCTTTAAAGAGAGGAAGGAGGATATCACACACTGCTCTGGGAAGGGGGCCAAGGTATTAGACATGAAAGTGGGCAGGCATATGTGCCTTTATGGGGAGAACAGGGGAAGAAGTGTGGTCCTGGAAGTCTGTATAGGGATGGACATATTTTGGTTGCTTCAGAAGCCAACTCAAATTTTGGATTAGCATCTGTAGTCTAGTCACTGACCCGAAGCTTGTAAGGCTCTTGAAAGTCTGTTTTTAAGGTGATCGTTTCAGGAATGTGTTTACTAGTGACCTCGCAATCTGGCAATGAAACCGTGTTTTCTGTTTTGTTTCTTACTTGGCTTCCTAGCCCATGGAGCAGGGTTGCAAGCGTATGATGTGGAAAAGAGAATTATAGCCACCACTATGATCTAACTTGATTTTGAAACGCAGAATTGAAGAAAAATTATGTCAAATTAGCATCATGATAACTCAGTGCGTGAGACATTAGTGTTTTGAAAAGAGATGGCCAAAATCTTCCTGCTAAAACACAAACTTCTCCAAAGCTCTGTCTTTATGCTTACTTAACTCTTTTCATCAATTAAGGTTTTGGTGCTTTTGAGAAGCAGTGAACGTAGCACTTTTCTACACTATGGAGTGTGAGTGGGAGGAACCCATCGCATGCTGTGCAGTGCAGCGCAGCAGGGAGATCTGTGATGGTACATCATATGGCACAGTGGGCATGGGAAGGACTACCTATGGTTTCAAAGTTGGTAAGATGGCCATTAGCAGGGCACTGTGCCTGAATGAATACCCTTTGGCTCAATGGCACGTTCATCTGGATATATAGCTAGCTTTTGCTTCCAAAGATACTGTGGGCCACCTTTACATTATGTTGAGCTGCACCGTGTCAACACAGGGCATAATTAACAAGCATGGAGGGCAGAAGTCCTGGACGCCCATACAGCTGGGGACAGGTTTTGGGGAATGTTAGCTGTGGTGCTGAGAAGGCAGCTCACACTCTCTTCCTGCTGAATGGATATTTGTGCTTTCACATCATGCTATGAAGTTCATTTATTTCCTGTCTCGGGCATAATATGCTTTTAGTGGAGGGTTTTTCCCCCGTGATTGTTTCCTGAGTTAGTAGGTCTTCCTTCACTTTGGCAAGGATCTTCCTTAATAAACAGTCTCATCATCAGTTATTAGTTTCATATGACTGGTCTGTGAAACACACAGGATTATTGAAAGCTATAAAATTTGTGTTAGCTGTTTTCCTACATCGTGATCCAAACGATCTCAGTAGTGCCTCAGTGGGTTTGATCATATAAATTTATTGCTGGTTACCCACAGCGAGCCAACAAGCTGCAACTGTGTGACTAGAGCTCAGATGAACTTATCTGCTTATACCCAAAGCAGTTCAGGGAAAAAACAGCTGTAAAATAAGTGTTAGTTTTAGTAACAATTGCTTTGGTTATAATTGTTTTGTAATTTTTTTGTAGTTGTTACTTTCGGTAACTTTTAGTCAATTTTAGTAACATTGAGTTACAATTTCATTTAATCCTGTTTTTAACCCAAACAGTGAAAATGTTGATACTCAATATTGCTTTACAGTGAAGTGGGAAAAGAAGAGTTACTGCGGTAGAACATAGTGTGCTACTAATAGCACCTGGTGAACTAGCATAAAGTATCATATTATTAATTGATTTAATAAGTCCTTAGATCCTATGATACTTGAAAGAAGGTTAATTGGTTGCTTACAACATAACTGTAATGGACTGTGTCTAAATGCATCATTTGATTCTCATTTTCTTGAAATATCCACTTACGAGGTTTTCACTCCCCCCTTCACTCCCCACCCCCAATATTCGTAGCTCCTCTTGCTCTGAAGCATTTTAAGAGCATTAGCTCAAAGCACAGTTGTTGCTTCCAGACCTTTACGTCCCTTGGGGTTAGGTGTGAATGGGTGCTGTGCTGGGCACAGTCCTCTTCTCCAGCTAAGCAGAAACATGCCTGTCTTGGCTGACGGTTCAGGTGGCAGGTAATGCTAAATGGTGCTTGTCTGAAAAGCATGATCAACTGTAATTGGTTTGGCACATTTATATTCCATATTAATTTCCTCTTATTTGTATAGACTGTATGAAGAGCAGTGTGGAATCGTTGTGATTTTATTTTTTTCCATTTGCTTCTGTAAAATAAAATCATTTTCATCTCTTGAGAGGACGAGTGCCAGAGGGGCGGCCCAGCTTCCCTGAAAGGCTGTGTTCGACACCGCCTTGCTTTACAGGCAGGTTAAATTACTGCAGTTGGATGCTCTGGAAGGCCGTGCCATAAAGGGAAATGTGGCTGCTGAAATAGCTGTGCTATAAGTCTCAGGAAGGCAATCTGGGGCAAACTCAGCCCACGCGCTCCGTTCTCGGTGCTAACTCTCTGCAGAGTGTCTGAGCAAGCTTACCCAAGGTTTCTGTTCCAGCAAGACAAAGTGCTGCATTGTATATTGGAGGGAAACTTTTAAGCTGTTTGGCTACATCTCTAAATTCAATTTATAGTGCTGGAGCCTAGTGGTGGGGCATGCATGGACTCTGCAGCACACACTGTGACTAATGTGCTGTGAACCACAGGTACAGCAAGCCAGAAATGGTGGTAGTGTTTCAACATAGTCGACCTTGTCAACTCAGCCTGTCACTCATCATTTTACTTTGGGATAGCTGATACCATATAGGAAGAAAAAAAGTAAAAGTCTCATATAAATTCAAATCATAAACTGAGAGCTTATGTGTACAAGCGGGAAAAACTTTGCAGGAAATTTTGAATAAAAACTGCAATACAATTATTTTTTAATAGTTTACTTTTGACAAGAAAACATTTCCTTCAAAGGCACTCAGAATAGTGGGAATATGTATCCACACGTATGGGCATATCTACCTACCCACACACCCTTAGTGGCAGGATACAATTAAGGATGCTTCCAGTTCTGGATTTGTATTTTCAGGATAAATTAAGTCATTTAAACCAGATTTCAGAAACATTCACAACTAGGTTACATTGTCAAGAATATGTATGCTTTGACTGCAGTAAGAAGCAACTAGTAAGCGTTCATGGGGATAAAATTGCTGTGCATATCTACACATTCATTTTGATTGGCAAATAAGTCAGTCATACTTCATAGTGGCTGCCTTCCTGATCATTAGGGTATCTTTCGTCCTTCCTCCTCCTTTCTTCTCTTTTCCCCCACGCCAATATATTGGATGTGCTGGAATAGAATCAAATACAGAAGTTGCATCAATATACAGTGTAATGTATTTGAGGATTTTTGCATCTTTGCTGGAAAACAAAACACTTTGGACAGTAGGAGAATTATTTCTCTGATGAAATGTTGCAGCTAGATTTATTTATTTATTTATTTATTTGAACCCTTTCTTGGCTGTCTTCAGCCAAAGAACATAGTGTTTTTTAACCTTCATTTGTAGAATTATGACATATTTTACACCCTTGTTCCTCAAAAAAATGCTGAGATGTTCTTTTCATTAGGAATAAGGAGAAGACATCTAGGATTCAACACCTGCATCCATTTTACCTTTCTGCTTTCTCTTTTTTTTAGCTTCCCTCTTGCCTCATTTAGAAAGCAGCGGCTGTTTCACGTTGTGTATCACATCCCAACCTTTCTAACAAGCAACCTCAGAGCATCCTTCCTCAGTATTTTGAGAGATGCAGAAGAGACTTACCCGTACTTTGTGCTTCTTTCTCATTGCTCCATCATGGACTTGTAATATGTCATCTATGTGGTGCTGCTCTGTGTTGTCAGAGGACTAATTTAATTAATTTTCATTAACTGTCCCTTAGTTGAATTTTTGAAAAACAGATACAATTACAAACACAGCACAGGAAGAGCATAGGAAGAATGTCTGGCACAGCTATACAAATAAATGTATTACTTCAAATATTCCCCTGCTGGTGAACAGGACATGTAATCTGTAAAGAATTATATGTAAGAGGGAGAAAGATACTCAGAGCGATACTGAAGCTTATGGAAGTGGTCAAAGCCAGTATAAAAGAAAAGGAAAAAAAAAAATCTGAGACACATCAAATCACATGAGTGCCTCCAAAGTGCAGTGGCTAGTCTTCCCTTTCCCAGGCCTCGATCAAAAAGGAAACAAAAATCATCCTAATGTCTGTGCTCTGGCCATCATTTCAGGAGGAGGAGCCAAGGTGGCATTGCAGCTCACAAGCTGGCATCCCTAAGAGGTGGTGAAGGTTTGCCTTCCACCACTGAGGTTGAACAGAAGTGCAGGCAGCTCTGCATTTTACCAGCTGAATTGAAGTCACTCGGGAGTAGGAGAAGCTGTGAGTAAAAGCCCTAGGAAGCTCATTTTGAAGCACTTATTTGTCTTTCCTGCATGGCAAGGCATAAAAAAGTGGGGACAACAAGTCCACAAGCAAGTAAGGCTTCCTAGTAGCTTGGGTTGGTCAGTAATGCAAAATGCCCGTGTTGCATAAGAATCATCAAGTCCCATAAATATGTTTCCTCTGAGCTGGAGGAAACTTTGTTTCTGTTCCTGAGTTGCCAGTTGGAATGAATGAGCTTAATAAGCCAAGGGATGGGAGCTCTTGAAGACAGGCCACATTCACTAAAAAGTGTGCTTTAATGGTATTATATCAGTGTATTTTACCCACAAGGTATCCTAATTTGAATGTAGAAAGGCCGTCTGCACAAGAAACCCTGGTAGCTGAGCAAGCTGTGACAGTCAGTGACCACGCTTCCTTATATTCCTGATAAATGTGCTGCTGCAGAAGTCTGTAGTAAGAACGGATTCTTTCACCTTTTTCTAAAGGAAATGTCAGCAATCATTTCAAATCGTTTAAGTGCCTTTTCCTAATGCTTTACATGTGCTTTACAAAATGGGCACAATTGGGAGACTAGCTTTACTCCCTAGTCAAAACGAGAGAAACTGGGATGGGAAAATTGGTGAATATATACACAAATGCCCACCACACACATGCACACGTGTCGTGCTGGAACGAGGTGCCATTAAAATTTAAGCAGAATGGCTGTTCTAGTACATCTGGCTGTGAGCATTCTTATTCCAGGATAAAAGTGCTTTTTTCTGGGTAAAGTGAATCCGCTCTGAAATGTTAGCCAAGCCTATGTATACCTTGCAACTGGAAAACATTTGATACACTTTAAAATTACATTTTCTAAATGGATAGCAACTTCTTTCTTTCCTTGGGTTGTTTAGGCCAAATGGACTATTTCATTAAAGATGTGTTCTGAATTCTGTTTCCTAGGTACAAAAGCCATGATAATCCAAAAGTGTGCTTTCTTGTAGGCCTTTCAACATGATTTCCAGTACAGTTAAAAAAAAAAAAAAATAGTAGTATACAAGACGAATCCCAGATAACTGCAGTGTAATGCCTAGTGGTTTCATGGGGTACCATTTTCCAAGGATATATTCATAAAAGTTCAGCTTTAAGGGGACAAAGTCATCTTCATTTTATGGGGCAATTAAAGGCTTCTGTTTTGATGTTGTCTGGTGTCTTCTCTGGGATTTATTCAGAACCAAATACATACTGTAGAGGAAAACTCGGCATGACGGTTTGCTGCTGGCATTCTTCATGAGGAATTGCAATATTCTCCCAGATGGGAAAGAAATTTACAGGGGAGTTGGTTTTTTTTATAGGTCTTATATTATATCTAACCATTCTTTTACTTATCACTGCAGGTACGTGGAACACTGCCTGATTTTGGAGTCTTTCCACTTTATAAAGTACAAAGTTACATTAATATTTTTTGACACCTGAGTAAGAAAAATTCTTAAATTTTCCCAGATTCAAGACAACTGACTGCCCTTTGATTCTTCCCAGACATATGTTTAATATCAGTCACAAAAGTAATATAGTATGAGATTTAGGGTTCTGACAGACATGTGTCTGCAAATGAAAATCATATTGCTGAAGCCGTATCAGCCCCTACCTCTCTGAGGGACGGTGGTGCCCTGAGCGCAGGGACATCTGATCTGCTTGTGAATCAGCTCCACAGCCGCTGTAGTTTACTATATTTAGTGTTTTTAGGTAAGCCTCTGTTATTTTTGGTTTGCCTTATATCACTCCAGAAAAAAAGTAGTTGTCCAGAAACTGGTTGAGAAGTGACTGAGATATTTGGGCAGCAAGAGCTGAGGGAGAGGGACGGCAGGAGTGTCTGTCTCATCTCTTGCTCCAAGCCCCACTGTTCTTGCTGATTAATCAGAGTCCTAAATCTCATGCAGCCCCTCGGCGAACTGGAACATGGTATGACAGGCAGGGTTGCAGCCATGCCCCTCTTCGCAGCAGTTTGGGTGCAGGTGCCTGTACTCTGGCAGCTGTAAAATCTGTGCTGCCTTGGGGAGGAGCCTGGGCTCCTACGCCCTGCCTGCCACAGCCTTCTCTGAGGGGAGAGTAGTGTGAAGGGCTGCCTTTTGCTTGCTGTGGCTTTTTAAGGGGTCTTCACTAGCAAAGAGACCGTAAGCCTTAAATATCAGAATGAGCTAGGCAAGGGTCAAAATCTAATGAGAGGAAATGAGTAATAAGGATGTCGCAGAGCATCTCCTGGGTTATTTGGAGTTGTGCCCTGGGTATGCCATCATTTTCCCTTCTCTCTCACTGAGTCCTTTTTTTTTTTTTTTTTTTTTTAATAGTAGCCTTAATGACAGTGAAATGGATCTGAGTACAGTACCTGTTAAATGCCAGCTTCCCCTTGTATGGCATCCATCTGTAAATGCAATTAGAACAAACATCTGCTCCCAGAAATGACTTCCTGACCTGTGCTGTTTTTTTCAGTGTCTGCCAGGCTTCTCATCGCCCTCCCCAGTAATCCCAGCAGATCCACAAAAAAGTAAAGATCCTTGTTCATGTGACATTGCAGCCACTTCAGCTGGCTTGTTGAAACTCAAAAATTATAACTGGAGGAGCAATACCATACTATTCACAAGAAAGAGAAAATTTTTCAGTTATGAAGGTTATCGCATTTGTTAGGCATACATAATCCAGGTTACTTCTGCATTACAACCTGGATCCCACAAAAATGAAAATTCATGTAAAGTATCTTTTTCAGCTGAAATTTGAATTAGTGGGTAAGTAACTAGACAGTAATCTTGAAAAGCAGAAGAATGTTACAGAGGCTGTAATACAGCCACACATTAATATGTAGGCGTTCCCTTCTGAAAACAGGATACTGAATTTGGTTTTAAACATCAGCTTGCACACAGTATGGTGTGTAGTATTTTGTATAGACTTGCTGACTTAAAATGTGTGCTTAAAGCTAATTGCTGTTATCTGAGCTCTGCTGTTATCCCCGAATCAGTTTGGTAATAGATTCATATTCTTTAGCAATTTGACCATTTTGTTTCTCTCTGTTTAATTAAAGCTGCTTGAATCATTCTCAGTTTCTTCACAGAAACAGTTTTAGGACTTGACACATTAACATGTTTCTAATATTGCAAATACTGAGAAAGCCAAGAATTTTTAAGTTGCCGTGTTCATATAAAATTTGTATCTGTAACATCTGAAGTCTTGTGAATTTCATGGACTTGTATTTATACCTGTATTATGTCCCTGTGCTGTTACGCAGAATTTAGAGGTTATCTAAAACTGTCTCCATACTGCCTGGAAACCAGTTTTTCTTTGAAATATTTCTTTGGTCTGTGAAGAGACATTGCCAGGCATCTATATTAATACCTCTATAAAAGAAGGAAACACTTTCTCACGTGTGATTAAAATGTGGAAATCATTAACACAGGAAAGCCATTGAGGCCAAGAATTTAACAAGACTTCTAAAAGGTTATAGCTGTCAAAAATATGCAGGGTTCTAATTAATATAAGTAAGTAATTTGGAAAAAGTGCTAAGCATAGTGTTCAAGGATTTGGTCAGTCTTCAGCTATCAGCTCCCAGTGTTGGACAGAGATTGCTTTGTCAAGCTCCATAGTTTTAGCTTTTCTCCATAAAGCATCTGGCACCAGCCGCTGTCAGAGACAAAACCCTGGGACACGCACATTTGCTCTGACGTGATACAGCACGCTCCCTGCCTGACTTCTGGCCGATTTAAAGTGTGTAGCTTCTGTATTAATTGATCACACTGCACCAGTTTTCCGTGTGTACACAACGCCCTGCTGCTCTGTACATGTAGAAAGCAAGGCACTAGGAGCTTTTGTTACTAGACTGAATCAAATGAAGATGTAAGACAATGTTTCACAAACAAATGCAGCAAAGTAGATACAGATACTTCCCACCTTCCTCTGCCTTTGATGACTTTTTCCCGTTCCTGTATTTCTCGGTTGTGGCCAGGCACATGCTCTGCATTGTCGTGCAGGCTCATGCACAGTTGCAGCAAAGCAGCAGGAGCACAAGGGAGAGAGAACATGCAGTGGCACACAGGGAGCAGAGTAAAGACTTTCTTGTATGCGCCAGAAACAACGTCGTGCTGCTGGCGCTGCATGTGTCAGATTTGCTTTTGTGCCTGAGACTCGGAATGAGCTGTGCTGACTGTAGAGCTCTGAGCCAGACTGTAGTAAAGAACATCAATGCCATTGTACCTGGCACCTGTAGTAAAGATGTGATGCAGTGAGTAGACTGGAAACCAAGTGCTCCGCAGGTAATCTGTCCAGAATGGGATCAAGGCATGTTTGTGACAGCACAAATAAGCTCCCTCTGAGTTTGTGAAGCTCGTTGTCTCTTTACTTTTCTCTGGGAAAAAGAAAAAAATAAATTTCTTAATAACTTTCACCAAAAAATCAATTTAAAAATAGCTTCGCAGTCAGTTTTTAAGCAGTCTGTCAAAGGAGAAATGTAACGTGGAAGCAAAGCTAAAGCAGAGTTTTCCCACAAATAAACAAGTAGTTTTCAAATGGGAATAACTACAGGAATTCCAACTGCTGGAGGGGATGCTGATGATGAGATGGCAGCACGATCTGTGGCTGCATCCAGGGGAGAGCGCTCTTGCTCACTAGCAGCCTCTTCAACGAAGATGCCCAGGCAGGTGGGCAGCGACACGCTGCTGGGGCATGGCAGCCCTTCAGGAGAGGTCAGTGTGCCATCATGGGGGGTCTTCATTCGTGGGGTCACCGGGAGGGAAGGAGGCAAGCTGAACGTTAGCGGATGTGTTGCGGGTTGTGTTTGTTATGCGTTTGGCTGAGCAGTGGAGTTGTAAATGGTTTGTTTGCCAAAAATGAAAGTTCATTACAGACTGGCCGTGTTTTGATTAGGAGGAGCCGGGGGGCTATACCATAACAGTAAGTAATGTTTATGTCCTTGTCTGCTACTTAGTTCACTTAGGCATTAGAGAGATTATATTCTATCTGTTCTTTAATTTTTATGTTATCATTTTACTTTAGTCTTTTTATGATTTACTCTGTATGCGCACAAATAAACTTCCTGGTTGATGGTGGTGCTTTTACACATTTTTTTTAATGCTTGAGAAGAAGTTCCCATAGATTGTTCCTGTACTAAGTGTTTGTCAAAACACAGAAAAGAGTTGTGTTAACTTGTTTTGTGTTGGGATGCAGAAATTCATTATTACCTTCCACTTTTTTTTGTCCTTTCATATGCTTCATTTGGGAAAAATACTGAATGCCACCCACAAAACATCCGTTTGGGGGTTGGGGTTTTTTCCAGACTGAAAAAAAAAGTGTGTTTGCAAATATGGTTGATTTTAATTGGACAGTGTAACAACATTTTTGTTGCTTATACAATATATTGTTATCGTTTGTTATACTGCAGAAACTGTGGTTAGAAAAGTGACTTACTGCAAGTTCATACTGAGCAAAGCGTGAGAAATGAGAAAGTTGTATTTCATTAAAAAATACTGATACAAAGGCTTCGTTATGCAATAGAAAAAGATGTTTCATGCAATGTAACTATTTA
The DNA here is from genome assembly GCF_018139145.2 of Gymnogyps californianus. Classification (NCBI taxonomy): domain Eukaryota; kingdom Metazoa; phylum Chordata; class Aves; order Accipitriformes; family Cathartidae; genus Gymnogyps; species Gymnogyps californianus. Next base: position 56,466,466 of record NC_059473.1, read on the forward strand.
GCATAGTTATTTTTGAGTTTCAGTTATATGAGACTAAGATGAGAATCAGAGTTACCAATTTCAAATTCCATTCTCCTGGCAGCACCTCAACTCCTTTTGGCAAGTCATTTGACCTTTTCTGCCTCCTATCTCACTCACCTTTTAAAATGGAGGTCTTATTTCATTTATTTCCCAGATGTACTTAATGTATTTAATTCATATTTGTAAGTACTTTGAACATAATTTTATTTATAAATATAAAAATAGAAATATTATATTATGTAAGGATACACGTTTGTAGGATAAAGATTGTGCTCTCTGTCAGTTAACAAAATTTTGTCTGGTTTCCTTTGACAATTAAACCTATCTGATGGCTTGTTAACTCGTGGTTCTCTCTCAGTGAACAGAACTAGAGATACTGAAAATCAATATTGCTATAAGAGACTTAAGTCACACACTCGTGGCTAGAATTTTTTCTTTCTCCTTACAGCTATTAGTGCAGTTCAGGCAACTTGCAAAGAAGGTGGCTCTACTGAAGGCACTAATGCATCACAAGTCAGTGGATTTCAGCCTTTTTCAAAGCATTTCTATGCTCCTCCATTTTCCAGAAGTGTGAGCTCCAGCATAAGTTATTCAAGGCTCGCTTTTCTTAGCAGCCTTTTGGAGACCTCTTAAAAGAGTAGTTCGATAGATTATAGGATGAAAATTGCTGATCTGAGTAATATCCTTCATTTTTTATTTGCTTCCTTGTCAAAGGGAACCGCAATACATTCTGATTTGCTTTTAGATATTTAGATATTATTTAGATACTGTATTGAATAATACGTACTGCCAGAGGTCTGTGATGGACTTGTGACTGAGAATATCTGATTTACACAGACAGTTTAACAATTTGACGTCCTTGTATCCAGTCAAGCTGGATCCATTCTGGATCTTCTGGGATCGGTACAAATAGAAAGGAAAAGTTTTTTAATTCTTCAGTGCAGCTAAGATAGCATTGACCTAGCATATCAAAACAGTAATTTGCCTGGAAAGAGATGGGGTGAAATTGCATATGGTTAGAAAGGAGCCGCATCCAGAATGATAATGTAAGGTGCTTGTTTGTAGTTGTCTGTTTCCTGTTTGCTTCAGTCTGTCACAAAATAATGTGTGTTAAGGGCTACAAAGAGCAAATCATTTAAATTGTTTATCCAAGCAATAGGTGACTTGAGAAAGTAGATACAGAAACTTGAACTAATGAGATTAGAGTTGCTCACAGGTCAGGGTTGATGCATGATGACGGTACAGTGATAGTGATTGATGCTGTTGATGCCCACCACAGTTGATCATTCTTTGGAGACAAACCCCCAGGACCTTCTTTCTGACATCTGCCATGATAACTACAGACCAGAAAGCTGAACTGCACCTGTGAAGTGTATATCCTAGGTTTTATTGTTTCCCAGTACTGAAAACTAGATCGTGTCTACTCAGATGGGATTAGCAAAGTATAGTCACCTCCTCTTCCACTTTTTTCAACTTCTGTTGCTTCAGGTGTTTTCCAAAATTGTCATACCCTTTGGTATTATAAAGGTCACCACTGCACTTAGTTTAAATCAAGTAATGAGACCAAGCCAGTTTGGTGATTTAACAATTAAAAAGAACTAATTTTAAGGGGTCCTTTACTATAATCCCTTATGTTCTTTAGAAGCAGTTTGTCCCATATATATACACACACAGACATCATCTTTGCCTGATACGATGTTTCTTAGGGAACTTTACTTACTCAGATGTCAGTGGATCTAGTTAATTGTAACCAAGAGTGCTAGTATGGCAGCAGTTAAATGTGTTCTTATTCACCATAGTTATACGATCTTTTGGGATTTCTCCATGTTGTAATTTGTCACTGAAATGACTGGATGATGGTCCTGATGCTCTTCCTAGCATGGCTTACTGGGAAGAGTAAAGTTTGTTGCATGTTGAGCACACGTATTTGCTTTACATAGTCTGCTGCTGCCACCATCTCCAGTTTCTGGGCTGTAATTGAGGCTCTGTGCTTTCCTGTGTTAACGTGTCAGGCTGTCTGACCAGCAAGGCAAGTCTCATATGAAAGTTATGAAGATTTTAAACAAAATGACATAGTGAAGATCAAGAGCACGAAGTGGGACTTGCTCCCAGTGTTTGAGGAATGGCCCTTCTAGAGAAATAATTGGTCCAAAATAAACAGGTTTCAGAGGAAGTGAAGGGTGCCCAGTCCCTGAGCAAATGCAAGGCAGTTGGGATGGGGCCACCCAAGACCTCTCCTTCCCAAATACCACAAAACCTGCTCTGCATTCAGCAGAACCTGAGCTGCTGGCGCAGCTTGGACACCTTGTCCTCACCAGGAGACCCGAGCACTGGATGAGGCAGGAGGATTATGTACCCGTGAACATCAGGTACTTAAGATATTCCTGTTGCTGAAACAGCACATGAGAGGAATGCCTTTATCCTCTGGATTTATTCCCTCAGAGGCGTATTTCCAGCACTGTCTGATATATTGGACACTTGTCAAGAATGGGAACAGCCCTGGGAGCTTCTGACATCAGGAGCGAGCTGGACGGAAAGATTTCTTCTGGCTGAGGAGATGATTTTGTACAGGAGGCAGCAAGCGAGAATCCTCTGCCAGGGATTCTGTTGAAAGCCCAAGGGGGAAAGGAAAATCAGGATGTAGGCCTTGGCCAAGGGAGCAATTACTCGTGGAAATGGATTTGAGTGGGCTGGGATGGAGGGAAGTGTTTTGGAACAAGTCACTTGGATTTTGTAGCCCTTGTTTTTTCTCTCCCCCTTTATGTCTTCCGTGGTTGGTTGGGTTGGGGGGAGTGTTGGTTTTTTGGGGTTTGTTTCGGTTTTGTAGCTTTCATTTTTGTAGTATTTTGTTTATCAGTTAACCTATCTAAGGCAGAAAACAGCTCTGAATACCCTGTGAAACATGCTGTGTTGTGGATGGTATGAAAAAATTGTACACCGAACGAATACCATCTAATGTGCCACCTCAGAGAGAGATATGTATTTTTCGAGTAAAATTTAAAATATTGATCCCATTGTGCAGTTATTACGAGGACCATTTTCTTCTGCTTCAAGTATGGTTAATAAATTCTAAGATGAAAATGAGTTGGACCAACTCTGCTGAGAGGAACTGCAGTCATATATGTGAGTCACAAGTGTTTTACTTAATTGGGGAAATTGCTCATTCTTTTACAGGTTACATCTATGCCTAAATATTTTATTTAATAACTAGCAAAATGCTGGTTCTGAGTCTCCAGTGCTTCAGCATGTCACTATCAGCAACACTTGAGTTCCAGTGGTATTACACTGACCGGTTCACCAAGAACTTGGCCAACCAGGCATTGACTGATTCCTCTCGTCCCCTGGGATATGCACCCACAGGTCTCTCCAAAAGCTGTACTAAACAGATGTGGACTGTTGTGTGGGTTTTGTTTTTTTCCTTAGGGTGCCCAGGAGATCACTTTCGGATTCAGACTATTTCCCCTCAAGATGAGTAAATTGTAGGGTCCTGGAAGTCCCTCAGAGAATGTAACAGGGCACAAGCTACTTCTGCCTCACTTGAGCGCCCGGCAGCAAGGTCAATTAGGATTGTATAATCAATATTCAGTACTTGTTATAACTTCATCCAGATGCTGATAGCAGAAGAGCAATGTCCATGCATTTTGTTGTTGTAAATCCTTTCACAAAATCGAACAATTGCCAAGAATGTGGAAACATTACAGTAAGAGACAATTATAACAGAATAATTGATGCCAGATGGACTTCTGCACCTGATATCAGTCAGCGTGCCAGTGAAACAGAGCCGTTTATTGCGAGGAATACTACAGCATATGTCGGGGTAGCATCAGTATCTTTTCAGATATTATTTTGATCATTTTGAAAGCTGCTAATGTGTTGAGTTTCTTACTGTGATTGTTCTTATACATTGCAACAAGGTCCTTTTTTGTTAAAGATTTCCTGAGAAGGAAATACGAGCTTCACTCTCCCTATCTCTGGCTATCATCAGGTCTAGTAAATCTTCATTAAAACTTAAAAGTAAACCATTATTTAAACACTGACTAAAGATCATTGCTTAGCTGCTTTTAGAAATCCTTGTTATTTTCAGGCAATGAAAAATAATGAGATAATATTTTCTTAAGCATTATGTAGCTATTAAAGTAGATTTTTAGAAATTATTGCCATTTCCAAGGCTGAATTTATTAGTTTGTTTTTAAAGGTTGATACCTTTCCAAGGAAGCCCCAGCTTGCCTCCATTGTGCATCTGCTTTTCCTAATGTGAGAGTTTGGGGTTTGTTTGCTTTTAAGAGGTGGGGAGAGGTCACTTGAGCATCAGTTCAGTCTTTGGTATCGTGTCGTTCCCCTCTAATACGTGGGGGGGTGGGGGGTATAGACTATATTGTGCATAATTTGTTTTGGCCATTTCATTCTGTTGTATTTCTTTTAATGAAGACAAACAATACTGTTCTCTTAATTATTCTTTTCTGTCATTTTCATGTAAATTTTTTTTCTTCCTTCATTTAAAACATGAGCTACCTCTGAAGTGATAGAGCTCTGCAGCTCCGCAGAGTGGGGAAATTTTCCGGTTCTGTGGAACAAGCTACGAGCTGATCCTGGAGATACTTAGGATATGCTGCCTAATTTTTGTGCACTAGCTTCCCTCTTCAGTGCACACTGAGTGGCTCTGTGTAGTGTAGGACATTCCAGTTTGAAGACAAAATAAGTGACCACTCACTGGAAGTGTTTGCACAGTCACATGCTTCAGAGTGCTGTAGTCCTACCCGCTACCCTCATTGCATGGGTAGTCTCATGAAAAATTTCCAAGTATAGGTTTAAAATGGAGAGTGCAGGGACCTTAAGGCATCCAGTAATAAGATCTGCACTCACTTCTCCAGTCACACAGTGCAGTGAGGTGACTGTTAATCTCTCTCTCCCACTCCATGGATTGCAATTCCCCTGGTGCCAGCTTCCAGTGGCCAGCACCACAGGTGTCAGTGGGAGTAAGGCATGCAAGGGAGGGATTTCTTCAGAAGAAGGGAGGAAAGCTCTTCCTTTCAGCTTCGCATGCGTTGAGACTGACAGATGCACTGCAGGGGAGCAAATTTCTGGTAGTGGATCTGTCTTTCAGAGCTCTAACTCACACTAGGAAACGTTATTGAAACCCTGAAGCATAGCTCCTTTGTGCTGCGCCTCAGGATTCCAGCAAATTCTGGCATATCGAACATAATGCATGCAGGTTTATAGCACTATTTATAAATCTCTTGAGTTTCCTCTTGTATTGTTTCTTGCTGAGGGAGTGTGGGATGTGCAATTCACCCCATCAGATTTTATTGAGGAGTTATCCGCAGTCATGTGTATGCTAGATTCTCTTGAGAAACAACATCTGTTTTCTGCAGTATTTCAAGTTTGAAATGGTTGTGAGTTGTCTTAACAAGTTGTAACTTGTTTAATTAACAAAAGGATACAATTAGATAATGTGAATTACTTGCACTTCTTGTCAAATGCAACATTAACTCCATAAGCCACAGAATAGGGAGGTTTCCTCAATAAGCTGTTTGCTGATTTTTTTGGTATCTTCTAATCGTCTGTTTTCCCTACTTTGTGTAAGTACGGATTCCTTTGGTTTTCTTTCTCTATTTAGAAATCATGCTATGCCTGTTAAGCAGACACACCTTGTCTTATAGCTGAAAAAGACACTAAACCTGAGTTGGATGTAGTCCTCAGGACCGTCTGTTTTGCAAATCATGCCATTGTGCTAACCCAGTTATGGTGATCTCAGGTCCTATTAGGATTTTTCATATAGATAAATGAAAAAAAAAGTATGTATATATGGATGGATACACACTTGAAGTAAAAGGCAGGATATGTCAACCACTGATAGGCATTTGTATGATAAAAAAGGAGGCTAAGCAGCGTAGTTCCTCTTGGGACCATAACAAACCTGGCTAGCAGAGTCTTAGTGCTTGACTGTGCAAATGTTACGTAGACCTTATGGCCAACTAAAATTACAAGTCAACACCTAACTGTAATTTAAATGAAACTCCAGTGAAGCTCAACTTAGTCGCTCTTCCAGTGACAGTGGATGTGTTCTTGGAGAGGATGTGGAACAGCACTTTCGTATAGCTTCCTTTAAAAATAACTGGCATCCTCCTTTTGTACAGAAGCTCCTTATGGTTTTTTTTGTTTAGTCATGTAAGTAAACTTCTGGAAGATCATAAATACTTAGTATAAAGGCTTTCTTAACTAAAATTATATTTTATCTTCCACCAGTTGTGCATTTCCAGGAGCCTAAATGATCCTCAGGATAGCTGACTGTAAGACTTGCTGCTTTTGCCTCCTAAACGTAGAGTGCCGTAGTAATAAATAGGCATTGTATTTTTCACATCGTCTTTCTGCAGTTGGTTTGCTCTCATGGATGTGTAGACAGTTGCACAGTTTGTGAAGAAAATGGTTGATTCCAGTGAGTTCCTACAAAACTAGTTCCTGTTAATTCCTAAATGATATATTTTGGGCAGCAGCTGGATGAATTCTTTTTAAAACTTTTCTTTTTTTTTCCCCTGCATAAAGCATTCATATGAATTGCATTAAGTCTTAAGGTGCCAAGTTTATGCCATATATATTCCTTCTCCCAGGGGAAGTGTGATAGTAACAGTTTTGGTCAAATTAAGTACTGATTAATTTGGGTACCTAAATTCAGTTTGTGGTCTTAAGTGGATAATGTGTTGTCATTCACTACTTCTTACCCTGCTCTTTTCTCACAGCCATGCTGTGTCATATTGTGTAGCTACCAATCTATAACCCAAATGTTGTTATATTAGAGTGGAGAGTTGTGCTGATGTCCGTGCAATATATAGAGGGTGTATATTGTATGAGATGCCTAGCGAGATACTGTATGACTGTAAATTTCTGTGGTTTTTTTCATGCTGTACATACCTGCTGATTACCAAAGTGATTTATGTTTTAGGCATATTTTCTCTTTCATTGTTCATTCTCCTTTTTTCAAGTTTTAGAAATGAAGTAGTTTTAGTAAGTAGTTATCTCAGAAAGCCTTGGAGAGGTGGAGGTAGTCTGCCAGCCACTGTGCAGGTACAGTATGTGCTGCAGCCGGGGGGCAGGTTAGCATCCCCTGCTCCGTGCACAAAAATCTAGGCTCCAGTTACTTAGGGCAGGGAGAAGGGATGCTTCTGGGTCGTGCCTGCTGGGGTTAAGGCCAGCCTGTGAACTCCCTCCTTAATGCCTTCACTCAGCATTGTGGAAAACAGTGAGAGGGAAGAGCATCATTCTGAGCCTGCAGCCATGTGGAAAGCCAGTCAGCTGAAGCCTCAATTCAGCCTTGCAGCCGACTGAGCCCTCTTTTCTCTCCTGCCTTTTTGGCTGCAGGAAAGAAATGGAGGGCTGGAGAGGGAATAATCGGTAGTAATCTCCTCAGCCAGCCAGCTGTCTCCTCCTATTGACCTTGAAGTAATGAAAAAGGGATAGATTCTGCTGCATGTTACCTCTGTGTGTCCAAATAATGAGAGCAGAGAGAAATGATTGTAAATCTACATGGCTTTGCCTGTTTGGAAGTCTGGGCCATGGGGGAAATGACAGGACGTGTTTTATTTGCACTCTGTAATTCACATAGGTATTCATCCCAAAGTGTTTCCTCTGTGGGTTTTTTTTACCTAGTACTTCATTTTACGCAGCAGTAATTTTAATTCAGATGAACTCATTCCCTTTTGTTGACTTAAATTTTCAATATGAGGATAGTTGCATTCCCTGAACTGGCAATAAACTGGTTTGATATTCACATTTTATAGACGTAATACATTTCCGTTATTTAATACAGTGGAGCTACACTGGTGTAGAACTGGGCCTATGAAAAAAAACAAATCCAAAACACACATGTAGGACTTTTTTTTTAACATTTCTTTGGAAAAAAAAAAAAGGAAAAACTCCCCTAAACTGATTCTTCTTTTTATTATACAGGGAAAAGGAAGACTGGCCAAGCTTAGAGATATATTAAAAAAAAAAAAAGAACCTGGAATTTGGGAGTTTATTTTCAGATGTAGAACTGCCATACACAGAGTAACCAGAAAGTTGTCTTTGGCAATTTGTTCATTCCCCTCCCAGTGAGATGTAATTCATTAAGGCCGTTTCTTGTCAAGCATTAACTCAGAAACTGGGATGAATCTGAAACAGAAAATAATTCAGTAACCATAATGATGTAGTAGTCCAACTAGTGTGGCCAACGGATAAAGAATAGTAACAAGGTGTTTTAGTACTTAGCTAAGATGCCAAGGCAATGTCAGCCAATAAAATGTTGTCATGCAATCAGCGGCAGGGTTTGGTCAATGCAAACTGTCAGTTTTGTCCTTTAATCCTACTGCATGCAATAACAAAAGATCAGGAAGGTCTATATTTAAAAACAAAGGAAATGTACTGAGTCCACTAGAAATGCTCGTTGCATTGTTTTTTCTCAGAGCTAGATCTCAAATGAGATGATGGCTGCACCGGTACTGAGTTCCCCAAGCTCCTTTCCCCCTTCCCAACATGGGATTAACCTCTGAAATGGCAGCAGAGCTCTCCAGAGTAAATGGGACTGTGGTGGAGAGATCTTACAGGTTGCTTGTGTTCCCACGATGGAAACATTACATGAGCATTTGGAGCGAAGCTGAAGCATAAGGGAGATACTAACTCCATCACTGAATATGTGGCAGAACAGGTTGACATAAAGAAATACAGCCTATTCCAGTCTGAGGGGGGCCTGTAAATCTGGCTCTCTGGAGGAGCTAGGATGGTGGTCATGTATTTTTCCTCTTTTGAGGCCGATTAGCCTGTTAGAGCTTGCCTTTGGCCAGAGAAAACACCGTAGCTGAGCTGTGCTCCTTGGGGAATTAGGGAGGACAGAGGGAGGAAGCTGCCCGGCCCTGTGCTCTCTGCTGGGAGGTGATGGCTGGCCACGGCGTGCTCTGGCTGCTCCCCTGCAGCCAGTGGCCTGGTGGTGATCTGATCATGCAGTAAGCAGATTTAATTCATCAGCCGACCAGCCCTGGCCACAAAAACGTGTATTTTCGTCAGTTCAGTGTGTTGAATGAGGTTGGTTGCAGTAACATGAGTGCCAGAGCCAGCTCCACGAGGGAATCATCCCAGGGGTTCACAGGGTGAAACTGTCCCCTTTCAGCAGCGGGTTTCAGCTCACATCATGAAAACATACCCTAATCTGACCCTTTCCTTAGGTTATTGTGTTTGGAGTGTTTCTGGTACTCAAGCCAGTGTAATTTTTTTTTTCTACACAGCCATGTTTGAAGGTTACCTCCTAGGGTCAGATTAACCACCAACTTTAATGAGCTCTGCTGACTTGCCCCAGCTAAAATTTTGTTCCTCAAAATCTAACATCTGTTAAATAAGTTTCAATGCTTAAAGGCTCTTAGCCAACAGTCAAGCTAAGTTGAACTCCAGGTTTGTTTCCAGACATTGTAAGGTCTTTCATCTCTTTGGGTATTAATACAGGGTCTAATATAGCAGGACCATGCTCCACCTCTGAGGTTAAGATATCGAAAGGGCTTATGGAGTCCTTAAGCCCAAATGCTGTTTTTAGAGTGTCTTGAATTAGTGGAAATATGGTGAGATATTCAGGGCTTGTAACTGTCATCTTAGGAAGACTTAGGGTCTGAATCCAAAGTGGTTCAGGTTGATCCAAACTGGTCCTGCCTTAAAACTGCCCCACAGTCGCAGCCTTTACCCTGTGCCAGTGCTGGCCCTGGGGATGGGGAAGCCCCTCCTGGCTCAAAGTGCTGAAACAGGAGAAGACGAAGCAGATCAAAAAAATAGAATTATTCTGCTGAACCTGCTCTCCAGATATCTCCTTCACAAGGGAGAAGGGGGAGGTCCTGAGGTGGGGGAGGTGAGAAGCTCGGCTACCTCTGATTTAAAGTGGCTTAAGCTATTGTGGAGCAGCACCTCAAGATTTCCACGTCACCCACGTCTTTAATTGCTGCTAAAATGCCAATTGTAAATAATGGTATAACTAGTGTGACCAGAGCTGTAGTTAATTGTGTAATTTAAGTCCATGAAACTATTTACATGTTTAAAAGTATGCAGATGCTGGTGTCTTATGCTAGATCAGGATCTTAATTATGCATAGTTTGAGATAATTGGGTTGCTTTAGCTTCATATCTCAACCTGCTAATTCTAACTACTAAATTAGGATTCAACTGTAATCCATGTATGTTTAGTTAAACTATTTCAATTTCTTCCTTACATTAAGTAATCAGTCATGAAAGTGTTGCAATTAATTCTGCTCCTATATTCTGGTTTTCTGTGGGAGAGGTCTGAGTTCAACACATTCATATCACCAGGTGAATTTGGGCAATTATGTCCTTTCCCTTTGCTGTGTGATTTTTCCCAGTAGATATAAATGGATAAATGTTCTGGATAAATATTCTGAGGAACAAATAAGTCCCAAAGTGTTTTCATTTTGTTAAGGAGTTTATTCTTAGGTTGCTCTGCTAGCCTGTATTTTGTGGCTCTTATTTTCTCTTTCCTGCCTTTTAGAAGCGTACACTTAAAAATGAATTGAAAAAGTACCAAGCTTGACATTTTTAACAGAAACAAAAAATGTGGTGAAGGTCACATCTGCGTTTGAGTCCACGATGAACAATCCAGCCTTTCTCTTAATCTAAGTTTTACACGGGTGGAGTGATTATCTGCTTACAGGTGCAGGAGTATAACTTCATTTTGTTGTTCCCACAGATGAGCACCATGCCAGGACTGCCCACGAGGCCGTGCTTCTATGACATTGACCTTGACCCCGTCACAGAGCAAGTGAAAGGATTGTTTTGAGAGTGACGTCCAAATTCAGGTAGGTCAACAGCCATTATTTTCCTGTTCCAGCTTGGAGGAGGATGTTTGTCTCTAGTATGTATATAAGAAAGGTTGTCAGGAGTTTATCTAGGCCCTAGTTTCATTAAGGACTTCACACAATTTGGGGGAATATTTCATAATGTGCACTCTGTCACATGGGTTTCTCATTTGTTGAATGGTGGCCGGCACTTTGCTGGTGTACACTGATGGTGCACATTGATGGTGCCTTTTGGATTTCCTGGCTCTGCATGAGGAGGAGCTGGCTCTGCAATTGTACCGCTCTTGGCTATGGCAAAAGTCAGTCTGAAGAAATCATGTCATGTTTCTGGCCTCAAAAGAAAGAATCTAGTTCACCTTTGATACTACTCTTGTGTGGCAGTGTGTTTCTATGATTACCTGGATATCAGGGGAGATGTTTCTCGGCTTGTTCATGAGCTTTGCTTTGTTTTTTCATGGTTTTTTTTCCTGATTGCTGTCATCTCTTTCAAATGGTAATAAGCATTTCAGGAACACAAATCTGTCCTCTTAGCCTGTCTGTTCTTCGTGCTGGGTTCTCTCCCTTTTCCTTGAAGGTTGCAGTTCCCCCGCCACCTCCTCCCCTTCTCTAAGCACTCAATCTTCCTGGTGTCCTGCTTTAATTTTGTGTAGCACATGTTCCTGACTTAAAAATCCAAGTTGTTATGAAAATATTCCATGCTACTCCATTTTAACCTTGTAACGTAGTAAGTGGAGTAAGAGAGGATGTAACACTGACTGAAACAAACCATGTGCGTCTGTGATGGGACTCTCTCCTCTCATCACTTAACTCTCTCCCTTCCCCCAATAAATCAGTCTGGAGAGTAAAACGGTTACTTTTACACAGAACAATATTAGTATGAGCTAATAGGACTGCGATGGGACCCCAGATCAGCCACAGCTTTGAGGTGGATGTGCCCAGGCGCTTCAGCCCTGCTCTAGCAATCCTTGCCTGCTCTGGTTTGAGAGAACTGGCTTTCATTTTCTGTTTCTGTGTTTTGACGGATTGTTTGGAGGAGGGGAGAGGTTTGCACAACCCAACGAGATTACTGTTCAGACCAAATTAACTGTTCACTTGCCCATACTTGAATGTCACAGCATTCACATAACATCTGGTGAGAGCAGATTCTGCCATTTCGTGTGTACCAGCCACGACAAGTAGAAAGCAGTTAGCTTGAAAGTTAACCAGCATGCAGAGGTAATTACTAGCTTATATGAAAACCATCACTGACTATTCTGCTGCGGGTAGTGTTATGCATACCACTTCTTGGCATAGATCCAATTTTTGTTACTGATATGCATTATATGTCTGATGGCTTAATGCATATGTATTGATTCATCATGTGTCAGTCATGTAATTACTTCTGAATCATTTGAAATGACTGTAGAATTCTAATGTAAAATCTATATGCAGATTCACATAGCCTGCTTAATCGGGTATTTACTGCCTAGTCTTAAACAAATCCATCCAAACTGTTGATTGGTGAGTTTTGAAGAACAACGATAATTAAGCAGATGAAATACTCCATTCCGATTGTGAAGGTCTTTCATTTGAAGTTGTGCATGAAATGAAAATGTTAAACTTGGCTTTTAGTCAGTGATGGTGTTTTCTCAGATGTAAAAAGAAATGCTAACAAAGTCACAAAAACATAATAGTCAGGTAGGAAATAGTGTATATATCCAACTGTTAATAAGTTATTTTAATTTCATTATGGAGGTATTGGTGGCATCAGACAGATGAATGATTCAGTAAGTTTAAGCCTTTTAAAGAAAAAGCTTGATTATACATATTTTTCGTCATTATAGGCACATACTCATCTGTGTTCCTACTTCTAACAATCTAAATAAATGCCTTGAGAGTATTGTAATACCCAGTGAGCACCACACAAGGTAGTAAGTGTTCATCAGCTCTAAAATTCGTCCAGTTCATGTGCTAGATTTGTACATTTCTCCTTTTGAATAAAGAGAGAAACAATATTCCCGTATTATCTTTACTCCCAACTTTCTGTAGAGAAGTTTAGTTTTATTCTTTGCTTTCACACATTCACTGAAGTGAACCCACACTGTAGCTGATACTACACTTTGAGGTATTTGTGGGTTTGTTTCTATGATGGCAGATCGAGGGATTTTTTTTTTTTCACTTGGTTTGAATTCTTTTCTTAGGGTTTTAGTGTACAATGTGAAATTTCTAGTAATACGATATTGTGCCAACTCATTAGGACTGATTCAAATCTTTAAGATGTGGTAATTAAAAAATATTTAGAGATTTGTGGAAGAGCTGCAGATGTTTCATTATAAACGTGCATGCAGAGCTGAGAACAGTTGTTTTAGTGTGCAGTTTATATCCTCCTCTGCAATGCATAGCTTCATGAGACTTGTGAAGGAGATACAGGCAAAAGTTCCTGCTGCTAGGGTAGCTGTGTGGGGCTCTTACTGAGCTGAAACATTGGATGTCATTAGCCTCTGATTTTTCTCCACCACTTCGCTGTGTTAATGAAGCAGATGATAGTTCTCACAAAAATTTGCAGAATACCGGTCATTAGAATATACTCTAAAAAGTCATACAAGCAAAAACTTTGTCAAAAAAGTCAGCTCTGTTTTTTTCTGTTGACAAATAGCTAATACATGGAACACACAGTATTACAATCTCTCTGTAGGAGCAACGTGCTCCATTAAAAAACTGAAACATTAATATCTGGAAATGAACTCGAAGGAATCTGGCTAGTTCTTCATCACTGGCCACTATCCTATTTAAGTTATACTGCCCAGCTCATACACTAAGAAAGTTGAAATTGTTTCCTTAGGAGCTGTCTGTAGATAGCACCAGTCAGAATAAGACTTACATGGAGACAAGTCTGCCAGTGGGAAGAAACTTTTTTTTTTTTAAAAAGTATTATTTGCAGAGTGAGGGGAATTTATGAACCTGACCCACTCTGCCAAAGTCAAGTCTGTTAAGGACCCTTGTGAGCTCTAAGGATCCCTCTAATTTAATCAGTGGCAGCAGGTGCCTGCTCTTACTGTGCCAGTTTGGCTTTGGGTATCTGGGTTGATGGCGGCGGGTGGTTGTTTTCCTCGGTTGGTCGTGACTTAGTAAGGCCACGGCTGTCCACAGTTGCAGATATATTCTTGCACTCGTCTCCTCTTCAAAATTGGCAGAACATCAGAATGATTGTAAACACAGCACGGGTATTTTGCCACCCTCAGAGCTTTTCTGAAGGTGAGAGGAATCCCAGAGCTCTGACTGTGAGCATCTTCACGGCCATAAAGAAGGCCATGAGGGGAGGACACCAAAACTGATGTCCTAAAATTGCGAACTATTTGTTAGACGTTTTCATCTTAATTCATTCAGATATGGATAGAAGGTGTTTGAAGACCTTTCCTTTGCATCCACAAAATTGATCCTATGAAACAAAAAACTGACTTTAGTCTCATTCCCACAGTACTGGGTTTCAGTCAGCAGCATTTACTATGATAATGTACAGTCTAAAGTCCATATCATACTGGAATATGAGTACAGATTTTTTTTTCCCACCTAGTAGGGTTACACAGATAATAAATGGGAGGTGCATGTGACATAACTAAATGTTTTTGTTTATTATGTTTAAGGCAAAAATATCCAATTTCACTAAAACACTGTAAGGATGTTTTAGGTTGTGATGCTTCTATTTTTATTTTTTTCTTTAAATAAAGCAAAGATGTCTTGTTTCAACATATAAATTCTTTATCTTTCTCATTTCAGAAGCCTGGAAATTAAGAACTGCAACTTCCCTGTTTCCTGCAAGTAGGAGACAAAAATGAATCTGAAATATTCCTGTTATGTGTCTCTGGAGGAATGTCAAGATAGACCAAAGAGCAAAAGTTTACTCTTTCTTCAAACTAGATTTTATGATGAAATATAGCTGTAAGGTTAAAAAAAAAAAAAAAGAAAAAAAGGCAAGCTAAAGTTTTTCTCGCTGTAGTGCAGAAAGCTCTCTACTGGGGCTTATACTTGTTTGTGGATAAAATGACATAGAAAAAGAGAGAAATTTTTCACCTTAGAGTTTTCATCTTTTCTCAGAGGAGTTTACAGAAGTATTTCCCTTATCTTGGCCATCTAAAAACTTGCATAAACATGATTATACTGTGTGATCAAGCCTATTTCTCTCTGAAAAATACACTTTTGCTCCTGGCATTCAGGAGCTGAAACTACACACAGATTAACTGCACATTTTTGAGTTATCATCAAGCGTTGCTCTGGATGCGTTTGGGCGACAGCCAAGCTTCAAGCAAGGAAGATACTAAGCAGAGAAAGAACAGAGCATGTATTTTGTAAAAGGTTTTTAATATATAATTTGTTTCCTTGTTGGGCCAAGATCTTTTGAAACACGTAAGCCATAGCTGTCTCATATCCATAGGTCTCCGTTTACCCAAAGCGTATGTTACAGGCTGTCCAGCTGATTATGTGCTTGTTGTGGTGAAGCTGGTTGTTCAGCGAGGGCACTGCTCTTTCTGAAGCCCTGTTTTGCTCCTGTTCATGGCTAATGAAGCCTCCTGCTGGGCTGGCTCCCGACCTAGAGTTTTTCTTGTCCTGTCCCTGGCAGTACGCAACGCCCAGTAACAACAGAGGAACGTCCACCAAGCAACGATGCGGCAGGGCAGAGCTTTGTTCTGCTTCGTTTTGCGGGTTTTAACCACCATACTTGTAAAACTGGAGTGTGTTTTCTATTTGAAGGGGGTGTTCAAACAAGTTAAGTCCTAAACTGTGTGCTTTAATTTACCTCAGTAACTTACCTTGTCTGGTTTTTCCTAAGTCTGCAGCAAAACAAGCTTTAGGCACAGGATACTGCATTTAGCTTTTCAAGCTGCTGCTCCTCAGGAAACTCTCACTGACTGACTGTTGGTTCCTTCAATAACAAAGAATGCAACAGAACAATGGGTTGAATAGAGACAATAGGCCATTGTTTTTTTGGGTAAAAAGCAGTGAAATAATGATGAGAGAGTTTATTTTCCTGGTGACGTTTTCCATCCTGTCGCTTTGCTCCGCTTATGCACATCTGTGTGTTATGGGCTTCTGCAGTGTAGTTTTGGTTCCCTTCTACACAGCCACATTTGGAGACTTAATTATCTCGGGAACTGTGTTGTAATTGAGGGGTTTGTTTTGGTTTATAAAATCATGCTTCGTTATTTATAAACTCAAAACTATAATTATGGACAGAAGAGCAAACTGGGGACAATTAAAATAATTATCTGTGCCTTCCCTGGAGTAGCACGGAAGTGTCTGTTGACTGCATTTCAGAACTGTTCTATTCATAGCGTGGTCCTCCAGCACCATAGGGATTGCTGTGAAGATAAATTTAAATGTAAAAAATAGAGCTATTTGATGTTTTAGCCTGATTAGACAATAGAGTTTGTAGCGGCCTAGATTGTGGGTGCTTTAATTACACTGGGGCAGGACAAACATGATCAGTAGAAAGTAAGATTCAGGTGTGGCTCTCTCAGCTACTGGGGAGAGAGATTTCTGATATTTTCTATTAAGTTGTGCCCCAAAATACAACCATGCTATTCATACACCTAACGGTGTTGTAATTTAGTCTTGCACACACTGAACTATCTAGCCCAGAAACAGCCAAAGACTTTTGGAAGAAAATAAGTGTTGTTTCCAGCTATAGTTTTCCTAGTAGCGTCCTTACGAGAAAAAAAAAATAAGGTTTTCCCTCCATCTTGTCTAGAGAAATTCAGAAAACCATAACAGTGCCTTATTAGCAGTCACTGTGGATCCCCCGCAGGTGCGTTGGACCTATCTCCATGCAGTGTGGGATACTAAATGTGGCGCTAGCTGGCCACCTGTGAAGCTTCCATATGGATACGGGTGTCTGAGCAACAAGTTTTCTAAGTCATTTCGAACTGCTGTTTGATACCCACACACCTTCTGTAGTGTCGTCTCCATATTGTCCCTTCAGGCCTGTTTATCTGACCCATCAGTCTCTCCCTAAAACACCGTTCCAGCTCAATTAGTTGAGAGTTGACAAACATCCTGTAATTTTTCTACTGCCACGTGCACAGGATTTGTTACATTGTTTTGATAGCTTCAGTAATTCAAGGAAAGCTGGAATGACCCTCTCTTCTTTTGTCCTACCTTTTCCCCTACCCCATCTAGTTAGCTATCTGCAAAATCTCTTGAGCTATTACATTTTTAGTCCTTCATTTTACATTTTAGTAGAAGATTTGTTAAAAAGAATCCACACTGGCGTGCAAATTGTCTCATGATCCAAAGGGATTGAGCTATTGGCTGTCAGCTGAGCTGCAGAAACTGCCACAGTGTGTTCCCTGGGGCCACCCTAGTTCTGAGGCCTTCATCAAGAAGGGTTTAAAATGAAAGCTTTTTAAGGTAAGTGTTATTGATAGGTGTGCCACTTGTTACACGGATGCAATTGCAGGTGTGGGACTCCTGCCTTCGCATCTGCTCTGAGCAATTTCGTGACATGGCAGAACCACAGCTTTATAAGGCAGCTTGCTGTGCTTATCCCTGCATTTGCTAAAGTGTGTTAAGAACCATACAGTTGTTTATTATCAGAAGATCTGCTTTTTGTAGTGACTGAATACCTTGTTATTGCTAATGCTGAACTACTTCTGTAATGACATTGAAATACTTCAGACTACACACAATGGGTTTCTTCATTTGTATTTTAAAATTCAAAATCCCAGAATTTCAGCTGCCATGAACATGAAAATAAAGTGTATGTGTGTACTGATGTTCGGTTTGCACAAGTGGTCCCTGTCTCCAGTCTGGATTCATTAATAAAGTACATCCATTATTTAATATTGTTCTCTATCTACCATCTTGTCTATTTAAATAGTGACTTTTTATTTTTCATTCCTCATAAGCCACTTAGTCTTGTCATGCCCCTGTCTCCAGCTAAACACAGCTATGCCAAGGAAAGAGAGGAGCTCAGCCGCATCCTGGTTGAGTGCCAGATGCAAGCAAGGCTTGGGGCTCTTTCCTGGGTCTTGGGAAGCCAGGAATGCGTTTGGGTCCTTGGCTGCTGCCACAAAGGGCCATGCACCGGAGGGTTGTCCACAGGATCTTCTCCATCAGTACAGTCCTTTTGAAGTGGGTTTGTGTTTGGGGAAGGACACACCAGGCGATCATCCTGTCCTGGTCCCAAAATATCTTGCTGTTGCCTTTGGTCCTTGGCATGAAAGGCTGGATCAGATGCAAGGGTCTTTCCACTTCTCAGCTGGCAGCTGGATTTGTCCAAAGCAGTATCAGGTACAAGAATATATATCTGTGAGCTTCTCGGGCTGGGATTTAAATACAAGTGATGCAAAAGCTTCAGGAACTATGGGTGTTAAATGAACTGGACCATAACACAACAGAAGGCATCCCGGGAGCAGGAATAAATAAAATGGGGAAGCGGGAGGAGGGGTGGGGGAAGAAGTCAAGGATTTTAGGCACACACTGGACATGGCTCCTGTCTTCTGAATAGCTAAATGAAGTCTTAACCATATGATTTGGATTAGTACTGGATTTTTAACATGCTGCTCATGGTTAGATTTCCAAACAGCTTTTCAGCTTCTCTGCAATGTTTCAGTGAGGAACTTACCCATACGTAACAGGTCTCGAGCACTGAGTTGGTGCTTCGGTGGTACCTGGGTCTGCCCTGCTGATGGCCACCCAACCAGCCACGGCAAGCATGGGAGGCATGTGCAAACTCTCTCCCCTCCACTGAATTATTGGGGTGGCGAGGGAGGGTAACCAGTTTCACCCCTTTTAACATGCAGTTTTTCATAGGGTATTCTTTTGAAAAAAATATTTCAGAGAAAAATTTTAAGGCCAAGCTAGGACCCCCTGCTTGAGAGGGCTGAAATGGAAACACTGAAAGCCTCTTCAAGCATTTGTCCTGAGAACAGGACTGCTGTGCTATACGTATTACCATACACTGTGGATTTAAGGCCAGAGTGTTTACGTAAAGTAAGCTAAATTCAAATATTTCCACAAGTGTGGTCATGGTAATAGTTCCCTGCTCCATGCACTTGAATGTAATACATTACATATACACAAGCATGAGGGAGTATGTATTTGTGCATGCAGTTTTTATGTAAAATCTTCAATATTTGCTTCCCAAGTAAACTTCTTAAATTAAACTTTTGAGTAATGATTGGGAAGAGCTAGACTGCTACATGCCAGTATAGGCTCAAATGGACAAGACCCTGAAGAACCTTTGTAAGTCAGCCCTGCATTGGGGGACCTCCAGGTCCCTTCCAAGGTAAACTCCTCTGTGCACCTATGAACTGCGATGCTAGTAGAAAAAGTTAGCGCTGAGGAAGCACAGAGCTGAAATACACGCACCCTATAGGGACCATAAGAACTTTTGTTCGCAGAGTACTAATAAAAAATGAGGATGTATCAAATACAAGTCATGCTCACTTTTATGCAATACACTAAATCAAGGTTGAAGTTTTGACATTTTAAAAGCTAAGTTGTTTCCCACCGGGCAATTGCCATCATGGTATTGCAACTCAATTACCATCAACATCTGGTCAAAGTTAGATTCCTAATGCCAGAGAAGACTTTCAGCTTTTCAGCACACAGCCTGTTAGTTGCCCATATAACACAGCACCTGCATGTTCTCATCACATGCACAGTTTATATTTATTCTCCAGAAAAATTTAATTACAGCTGTATTTGTACCAAACATGTATTATATACACGACATGTAACTATACCACTATGTGAATTCTAGAATGTTTCCTTCCAGTTTCGTTTTTGTCAAAAGGCTCGAGGGGAAATCTGAGAGGGGAGAGGAAAGCCTCATTTCTGACTTGTGGCAGCAGACCAGCTCCTACACAGCTTTCGGTCAGCCAAAGTCTCTGCAAGGAGACAACGTCACTGGGTTTGCTGGTTCCATGGCTTGGGTCTTACACATATTCCCACCCATCTCCAGCTCATCTGGAGCGTGTATCACCTCGGTGTCTCCATTGCAGTCAGAAAAAAGCTATTTTTGCCAACCTTTTTTTTTTTTTGAGGTGTTTGAAGTAAGGGAACTCCCCCTGAGGAAGGTTTTGGGGGAGAGCAACAAAGCCAACATCTTGTTAACTGCAGTCTGCTCTTTATGATGTTAGCCTAAGGTAGCAGTTTAATGAACCAAGCCCTTCGCATCAGTTCCATACAGTTGTTGATTTTTTTCCCTATGTTTAGTAAGTTCAATCACTGTCATTTAGTATCAGATATTAGTGCCTGGCGAAAGCTTGTTGTTCATCCAGGATGAAAAGTGGATCTAATTCCGCTTCTGGAACTACTGAAAGTAAGTCAGACAGACTTTAGATCCCAGTTTGTTCATAATAATGGGATATGCAAGTTATTTAATTTTCATTTGTAAGTGAAAAATGGAAGAGAATAAATAAAAGAAGAAAAATAATGAAGATGGCAAATGAAGGAACAAAGCACAGGAGTCAGATTTGCTCTTTTGGGACAGAATTGTATGAAAGCAGCAGATGTAAGTCAAGATGAGTCTGAGAAGTTTTTTCACTAAATCTCACTTGAAAAGATTCCTTTGAAAAAATTCCTTTAAATTGAGTGGTATATAACTTACTACCAACAGTTTTGAAGAAGGCTATGTAAAAAACCCAAAAAAGTACATTTATCTGCAAGTTCCTACTGAAAAGGGAAAAGATACTCTCACAGAAGCATCAAAGCTTACTTTTAATATTAATTTGGTTTTAAAGAGAGACACTAAATCAGCACAATGTAATCAAATGGTGCTAAGAAATAGTAGAAAAAGAGATGAGCAGCAAGTGGAAGGTGTCATCAATTTAAAAAAAGAAAAGTAATCTAAAATATCTTCTGAGAGAAGGATATACTTGGGAGGTCAACACTGCTGGAGAAGACCCAGAGCCAATGCTTTAATTCATAGCCAGCATGCTGTTTCCCATCAATTCTTCCTCATGGTGTTGGCTACCAGATCCCCAGAGACGGGAGGAAGATCTTACGCTGAGCTTGTGCCTGGCATCACCTACAGCAACTGCAGGGAATCAAAAGGGTGGTGGCAACAATTGCCATGGAGCCGAGGAGCAGGCACCAGTCTCAGACTCCTGCATTTATTGAGTCCTTCTCCTCATACGTGCCTCCTCTGCAGTGGGTCACTGCAACAGATAACCTCACCTTCTGCTAAATTCGGACATCTCTATCCCATGACTGCATTTACTCAGCAACAAACAAACCACACACCAGCTTGGAAGCAGAAATGGAAGAGTTATACCCAGCGTGACCGTATGATTTAAACATGTCTGGGAGCTGTGTAGACAACCTGTAATTATCAAACCAGGAGTGTCACAAGCTGTTTAAGAGACAGATGGTCTGCTTTTCAAACCCTTCAGAAAGGGCCAACAGCATCGTCATCCCAACACCATGCTGGGGAAAGAGTACAGTACCTGTGTGGAAAAAGGTTCCCTAAAGTACTACTTTTCCGCTGGTACTCTAGTTTTGTCCCTTTAAGCTCTGACAAAAAAAAAACACCCCAAAAAGCCTGAAAACCCAAAACCTCACTCTCTCCCAATGAGAGGATCCCATCAAATATGTTTGTGTGTCTGTGAATGGATTCTTACCCCAAGCATCTCTAATGCTCGAGTTTTTCCACTGTTTGAAGAGAAGTGGTAGGAAAAAACTGACAGGAGAATACACTGTTTAATCCTGTGTAAGGGATGATGAAGTGAACCTACAGAGCCATATCCAAACATTTATAGATACAAGCCTGGATGCACAAGAGCAATTAGGCTTGCATACTCGGGAAAACATGTTTGGGGAGGACCTTCTCAGTTCATAACTCCTGTGAAATTACTACGGTACCCAGCTGCGGGGGGAGACGGACGCTGGAAGAGCCATACCTTACTTAGTGCGTCTGAAATGGAAACGATCCAAGTAACCATTTACTCATGTGCATAAACTTGAATCTTAAATTTAGCAGCATTTCACCTTTTGACCTTGAATTTCACATTGCCTTAACCAGCTTGACTTGAGCCTGAACAGCTACAGAAATGTTTACAGCCATTCACTGCAGCAAGATTAAAGAAAGCCTCGCCTGGATCTTGAAACCAGTGTCTGGGGACCATTCAGACGCAATTGGCACTGCAACCAGTTTGACTGGAGCTTCCTCACCGCAGACATTTGCCATCATGCCACCAAGCCCCAGGGCTGGCCAGAGCACCCTCCCCACAGCATCCCACCCTACAAACAGGGCAAATCCTGCTCCCCACAGCCCACCACCAGGTGAAGATGTAGGATGCTTAGTATGTGGAGAGACATACACAGCAGATTTAAAAAAAAAAAAACAAACAAAAAACACACAACAAAACACCACACACACAAAAAAAACCTCTCCCAAGATTTATAAACTTAAATGCTGGACTGAAAAAAAAAAATCAAACACATATTTTAAATTCTATGCGCTTTGTGTAAATGCCAATGCCCAGCAGGCAAATAGATGACAACCAGAATTTATAACATACAAGTACCAATACGAACTGGCTCAGCAGTTCTGTTTTGTTAAGCCCCCTACTAGCTATTATCAGATTTACACTTGGGTTTTTCTTCATGTCTAAGTAGAAACTGTGAAGTTGTGCCAGAAACTTGTAGTTGTTAAGCTGGCAGGTGGGGAAGGTGGGCAGGGGGAATCCCTGAGCATCGCAATTTGTTCACTAACAACCACCAAGGACCACCTGGCTTTGCATCCCAATATACCTGTTGTGAATAAAGTCAAGGTTCGTATAACCCCTGCATGTATCCCTGCAATGTGCTTAATGTGTTAACAAAACACCAATATAAAAACATTAGCAAGCTAAACATCAGCTATTTCATTACTACAAAATGACTTGCTTTCCCTCTTCAGTAGCACATATATTCAACACATATTGTATTTTACCTGTTGTTATACAATTGCTAATAAGCGCAACACTCTTACACATTCCCAAAAGAGACGAAGTAAACAGAACTTGTAATACAAAACCCCCAGTTATTAGCTATGCCCTCCATCTCCTCCTTCGGATGCCTATGCAATGCTGCAGATCTGTTCTCTAGTATGTTAACATTCAGGTAGCTCTAGATAAATTCAAAACAATTTAAAAAAATATTTTCAGCACAGGTGAGGATTCCAGTATAGAGTCAGCAGGTTATAAGCCTATATTTGTTCTAATAAAAATATTTTAGAATTATTTTAAATATTCACCTATACCATCCATTCAGATCTGGTACAGATGCTGCCACTAACCACGCAGTTTATGCAGAACCACTCAGGATGGAAAGTACGTCTGGAGGCCCCCAAGTCCCACCATGTGCTCAAAGTTTTATCTATTAGTAAACAAAATTTCTTCAAGTAAATTTGTGCTTTCATGTACAGATTTAGGGACAAATGTGGCAAAGCTAGGTCACACATTGTAAGGTCACTTACCAGCTGTAAATAGGAGGGCTTGCTCGTTCATGTGAAGTGCTGAAAAACCAAAGGCTTGCTGCAAAGATTTGATGGCCATAATCAACACAAGCAAATGGTCCAGCCGCTCCCCTGGACCACGGAAGCCTTACAGCTATTTCTGTACCACCTCTCAAAGGGACAACATTAAGACCACTAACCTGCTCATTTGATCGAATAGCTTGTTATAGTCCAAGCAACATCCTGAAGACCTAAGAGCACTGACCTAGTCTCTTACATCAAACCACCAGAAGGGGAAAAACAAAAGAAAAACGTCTAAACACCTGAAGGAACCAGCTCCCACTCCACCCCCAGAACCCTCAGGTGTTTTAGGTTTCTCTAGAACAACCGAGGTCTGGCAGGTGTCGGTATTGCCTACCCCCACACAGGTCCTCACCCCTGCCCACAGCTCCTCAGGGTCTGCACAGGGCTGATGAAAGGTTGATTTGCTCTCTGTAAGACTCTCAGTAAATCTCGCGCAACTGATTTATATCCAAATGGCAATCAGAGCCTCAGGGACACTTCTGACGTATCACAACAGCAGCGGCAGGAGCAGCAGCACACCCCCTTTGTAATGTGCCTGGCCACAGTTCATCCCCCTGTGACAGTTCAAATGATCTTTCAGCTTGGAGCCTGCGGCCAGCCTGGGACGGAGACATCGGTCCCTGCTGCTTCTGCGGCCCCTTCCCCCCAGGGGGCTAGCCGAGGACAAAGCTGGAGGCAGATCCCACCCCACACAAGGGGGTGCGCAGTCGCTGGGTGCCCTGAGCTTGTCTCCTCCCCACGGGGGTCAGGAAGGCAGTGGTGCCAGCTTTTTGCACTACCCTAGCATTGCTCCTGTCTGAAAATGTACTTCTTATGGTCGGATTTTTGCATTATCCTTTTTTTCTAAAATATCCCAAACTCTCCCATTGCATAGAGCTTTCTTTTTGCTTTTTTGCCATAGGCCTTGGACTCACCTCGTTACCTTGCTTGCTCCCCTCTCCCACAAATTTCCAGCCAGTCCAGGATTCAAATCATACTTACAACAAGCCTCTTATCTGAAATACTACTCATTCCTCATGGCTGTACCTCCCACAGTTTTCCCTCTTCCTGCCAGGCAGCATCTCCTCAGCCCGCTGCTGCTTCCCCCCCCCGGGGGAGCAGCCATTAGCAGCCTGAAGCCGTGCAAGGACCTTACGCTGGTGCTGGAGCAGCCTGTGGTCGCCAAAGCGTCCTGCAGCCCTGCCCGGGTGATCTGGCAGCTGCCAGCATGGGGCCAGGCAGGAGGAGGAGGGCTGGCGGTGGGACCCCCGGCTGGCTCGGGGCCGGGGCCAGATGTGCTTTGCGGGCTGCCAGCTGCAGGGCCGTGCGGTGAGAAGAGCCATCCTCCCCAGAGCTGTGGTGGGAGAGAGCTTTTGGTCTCCCAGCTCTTTGTCAGGGTTAGGTTGTTGGTTCAGTGGCCGGCAGTGGAGGCAGCAAAGCTGCGGCCCCTCCACAGCCTTCTCCTGCAAAAGCAGACGGGTGAGTTTAAACCACCACCTCCGGGTGCCTCAGCCCGTGCAGGCCGTCTCGCCTGGAGCAGGTGGGACAGCGGCTGTGCGAAGCGCTCCATCGGCAAGGAGGACGGTGGGGATAGCTGGTGCGGC
Organism: Gymnogyps californianus; assembly: GCF_018139145.2. NCBI lineage: Eukaryota > Metazoa > Chordata > Aves > Accipitriformes > Cathartidae > Gymnogyps > Gymnogyps californianus. Next base: position 56,491,391 of record NC_059473.1, read on the forward strand.
TGAGTCCTGCCTTCCAGCCAGCTCTGCCCGCTGTGCCGGCCCTCCTGGCACCGACCGGCACCGTGGTGCCCCGAGCCGTGGCACCACACACGCCTGGACTTAGCCCGAGGCTAACCGCCCCTTGGCCCAGCCCGGACAGGGCTGCCGTCTGTGCCATGGGGGAAATGGCTCACGGGCGCCTGAGGAGGTGGCTGGTACCTCGGGAGCCTGGATGGCATTTCGGGAATGGGTATCAGGCCTTAGAAATCTAGCATCCGACCTCAAAATACTGTGACCTGGGATACAGGTGTTTATGAAGGTGCTCCCATAGCAGGAGCTATGCACCACCTGCCCAGTTTGCAAACACAGTGAGTGTTATTATTTCGGTACCACTTGCAGCCTGTTCAATAAGCCAGCGGTGCCCAGTCACCAGCCCGTGGTAAGCATTGCTCAGGGCTCACAAGCTCAGGGAGGGGAGCAAGGAAGGGGGAAGAAAACTGCAATTTACTCGCAGTCGTGCGCTTTTCCTCTGAAGTCGTTATCCTGCTGCCAACTCCCTTGGCATTCGGAAAGTATCTGTGTTTAATCCCTGATCTTGTTCAATATGCAAAATACCTTGCCTTGAGAGTCTCATAATTTAATCTCTTTTGGATAATTACTACCGACTAGACTAATAGGTGGCGAAGGTCAAGTCATTGGTTATTCAAAGCAGGATTTCCCCAGGTTTACAAAAAACCTTCTACTTGACCTTTGACTTGTCGGCTGCAGCTTGTGATTGTTTTTGCGACTGATAATCACTGCCAGGTGGGTATATACATATGTGTGCATCTGTATACACGCACACACCCACCTTTCACATACATAAATGTGAACTGGAAATGGCCATCTTACTCAAACCAATATGTGATAGCACAGATCACCTCCAAAATAACGTTAAGTAAAATTTGTATCCCTCCACGGCACTTTGTATATATTTGTATATATTAAATTATTCTAAGGCTTACTAAGAAGTAAAGGGAAGGAAGCTTGTTAGCTTTATTTTTGTTCTTTCTCCAGAAAATTGATTTTATGTGACCATGATATTTTTGTGTGTTTGTCCACCCCCTAATATTGAACCTGTCCCTAAACAGTTATTCAGTAAATTGGCAGACAAGCATGTTACTACAGATTTCATGAAAGCAGGGAGCCAGTGGGAGAGAAAGGAATGAAATGGAGACAGCAGAGAGAGACGAGATCCTTTCCATGGTGAGACAGAAATTTATAACGAACAAACTCTTCCCAATTTCACTTCTCACCTGGCTACGCTTTCATTACATGGAATATTTTAATTATCGCATATTTCTGCTTGTAATTCGGTTGTTACATTTTAGAACCAGGAATCTTACTGACTTAAGTTTGTAAATCTGTTGCAAGACAAGATAATGTTCATAAAATCCTAAGTTGCTACAATCCCACATGTAAGGGCCTTTACTCAGCCCTGGAAATGGGTCACAACCAATGAACAGGAGATAATCTAGCTGGCCATTACTGCATCTCACCGATACAAAATGCTCAAAACAGGGCAAACTGACTTCACTGATCATTTTTCAACCTATACAGACTGAGAGACTGCAAAAATTTTGTTCGGAGGAGAGACTTAAGCTCAGGACCTCAAAGCTGCTCTGATACTTAAATGCCATCAACTTTTTTTTTTTAGAAACTGGGTGCAATAACATGTAAAGTTCTCCATCAAAGTTTAAACAACATATAGAAAACGTCTCGGTTTCCAGCCATTCACTGCCCATACTGGCAGGAGAAACTGAGGACTTCTATCGCAAAACCTTGGAAAGACACTGAGAAACTACGGTTTCATGGACCAATAAGAAAAAAGAGTCTTGGCATCATTTTTCAAGTGACTGTATTTTCCCCACACCCGGCAGGAGCCTGCCAGAGCCCAGCCACAGAGATATGACCCCCTCGCCTTCCCAGACCCGCAGCCCCCCGGTGCTTTCCCCCTGGGGCTCGTTCCTCCCATGTGCCCCAGCGAGGGGACCTCCCCGCGCCCCTACAGCTTCGTCCCCCGCCTCGGGAGCAGGCAGCCGCTGGGACATGCTGTACTCGTGGGAGCCGATCGGCAGTCCCAGCCTCTCACCCCTGGTCGCTCCTTTCTGCTTTGTGGCCAGGAAGAGACGTTTGCAGCATTTCAGTGGTGCAACGCAGCTACAGTGGGGAAGGAGCGAAATCAAAGGGGCAACTCGCATGCTGAATGTGTTGTAGGAGTAAAATAGCAAATTAATCACCCTTTGTCCTCTCCGAGGAAACGAGATTAATAATTACATTACTTTTCTTTGCACGTGGGAGAGGATCCATCCATTTTTATCCGCTCTGTGGTGTCTGGAAAAGCAACGCTGGTATTTTCGCTCGCTGGTCTCCGCTGCCTCGCGATGCCCCAGCCATGCCCTGTGCATTCCCCGCACGCCTGAAGCAATTGGGTGGCTCCGGGGGCGCACACCCCTGCGTCACCCACGGATCCCTCTTTCTGGGGAGGGAGCTCCTTGGCCAGATACAACAGGAAAGTGCTCCTGATGTATAAGAGAATGATTTATAAACAGCATTTCAGTCTGAACGTTTTAGTCATGGAAATGTGCGTAATTAGAAATCTTCTGCCATGATCAATACATGGATACTATTAGGGCATAATGCAATAGCGTCTTAACGCTCTGGGTAAATACTGCCTGGCATGTCGAGAGCTGAAGTGGAGAGAAACGCCTTGGCTGCCTCTGCTAAAAGGCTCAGAAGTTGTTTTTTTAAAGGGAGGCCAGACTGCCTCTGCACCTGTGGGCGTGCAAATGTTTCCAGCTCTGAAGTGCATACTTGTGTCTTTCATTCAAACCATCCGAGATCTGTGTTACTACTACTACAAAAAATGCTGCTATATACAAGCCACACACAAAGAAGAGTAGGAAAAGGCAGATCCATCACACAACCTTAAGCTTGAGGAATACAGTTTATGTTGTTGCTTCAGGTGTACTCTGTAGCTCTACATTGAGCTAGAGCATTGCCATTAGTTTACTAGCTGTTAAAATGACAACACGCAGGAGGGAAAATATTTTCATCTTAATTATGATCCTGATCTTTATTGCAGAACCATTTAGTGACTGTGAAAACCAGCTTGCCAAACACTTACTGTTCACAGGCCTGAGGGACTGAGGAGACAGCATAGCAAAGAATTAGGCCCAGGGGATTTGCTGGAGGAGACAAAATGCATCTATTTCTATGTGGTGAAAAGGCCTAATATTTTTGCTGTCATACTGGCTCACGTGTGATATTTTTTTCTGGGCCCTGAGTTGCACCCTCACACTACCCATGACCTTTAGCCCTATGTAAGGCTCGGTCTGGATGCCCACCTTTAGACTAGAGAGCTGATTAATAACGACAAGGCTGGGGCTTGACGAACACCTCATTTGCCAGCACTGCTGCCTCCAGCGGGTCTTGCTGCTTGGCACTTGGTCCCACCGCTGCACCGAGCACACAGCTTAACCCTTGCCTGCAGAAGAGCGGCGATGCCAGCAGGGCAGGGTTTTTTTTTTTCCTTTAATTTATATATAGTTATAATGCCTCCCTAATGGAGGCGGGGATGGGGGTGCAGAGGGTCCCCGTGCTGCCATGAGCGCAGCTGCCCCTGCAGCCCTCCCCAAGGGGCGGCGGGAGGCCGTGTCTGTCTGTCCCCGGGGACCACAGAGCCGCGTGGAAGGAGCCAGGGACGACGCTGGAGCTTTCATTTTTTGTCCCATGAGCAGCGAGAGGTGCAGCACAGGTAGGTTTGCGTCCCTGTGGACGAGTGCGTACAAAGCAATGCCAGGCGGAGATACGGCTTATTTAAGTTGCCTGTTGAAATTGCCGGGAGTAAGAGAAATTTGTAAATCACCTTCTTGTGGTTTGGTGCGTGTTTGTTGGACGACGGTTTAAGAGATGAGAGAAAAATTAAAATAACGACACAAAATCTGCAAAATTCTTCAGCAGATGTGGGGTTTTTATTTTGTACCTGGTACTGTGCAGCCAGAGGACAGTGGGAAAAGAGCTAGCGTGTACCCATTCGGTGGAATGTGCGCTGCTGTCAGTGGAAGCAGAGGCATTCAGCATTACAGAAGTTTCCACATCTGATTTTTCAGTTCAAAAAGTAGTCAATTAAGCAGTGTTTCTGGTTGGCTCAAAACCATTTAAAATATTTTAAACTATTTAAAATATTCTGGCAAATTAAAAAATGTGTGTGTAAATCTTGAAAATTTGAAATGAAGCATTTTTTTTAAACATTTTAAATAAAAAATAGTACATTTCAAAACCATACTCTCTCACATAAAAACACAGTTATATTTCAACATCAGAAAATACTGAAAGGCAAAAGTAAATTGGAGTTTGTCTGACATTTTCAGAGTGAAATAAAAATATTAAAGGGTAAATTACATGGATCTTTTCCCTATTTGCCTAGCCCCTGTAAGAAAAGCTGACTTGAATACACCCTAGATGTTATCTAAAATCTTTTACTACAGCCTTGGAATCACCTATAGCCTGATTCAAAGCCTATTGATCAGTTATGAGCCCTTCCCCTGACACCCGCCCAGCCCTACTGGGACTGGGAGAAGAAAGGAAGGTGGGACTACAGAGAAGGTGCTTAAAGATAGAATCAAAGGCAAGGTTACCAGGAATGAGGTCCTTTGTTTGAACGTAGAGATTGTTGGCAGGGATTGACATAGTGACAACTCATCCCTCTTTCATCCCTCTGCTTAGATTTTGACCCAAATCCCTTCTGAGTTCTTGATCAGCACTTTGGTAAAATGTATAGACTTGATAAAAGACTTATGTCGATTTTATCCTACTGAACAAATGCTCTAGGATAAGATAAAAGGATATTGTTGCTGAAAGATGGGAATGATCCCTTCCCAACAGATACTTCAGTCACCACTGGTAGATACAAGATCTTCATTATCGGAGGCACGTAAGAAACATTCATGCTTACACAGGCAATATTGAATGTTTGAGGGGTTTTTATTTAGAGAAAATGCGTGACTCAAGCAAAAGCATGTGGCAGAAAAGACAAAATCTTTCAGAAATTTGTTTTTCAAGGTGAAAAATGGAAATAAATAGATCTTCAAATGTTCATTTCAGAGCAGGGGGAGGATTTATTTTCTCAGCTTTTTACGATTTCCACAAGAAAATGATACAAAATGGTTGGATTTCTATCACATTTTGAATGCTTTAAAAAACATTTTACTGCCTGACATTAATGGACAAATAATTGAACAAGACGATGGAGAAGAAACTAAAATTCACAATGAAGCCCAGTATTCTGTTAGGGCTTAAGCACCTTGATTTTAATTTTTTCATCGAAACCAGGGAGGACTAAAAACTCCAGAGTGTAGCAAAACCCAATCCTTTTCCTCAGAAAGGGCAAAACGAGGGCTCCCATCGACAGCTGTGGGCAGCATGACATGAGGGCAAGGGCGGCTCTTCGGAGAAACACGGCTCAAGACAGTGACTCCAGGTGACTCGAAATTCTGCTGTGTTGCCACCTCCATACACCCAGTGAGCCCTCGACACAGGCAAAGAGAACGAAGGCAAAGCATTTTTCGCTGAGCTTTGTGGGCTGGGGAAGGGTCCCGGTGCAGAACTGTTCTGCCTTCTCTCCCTGCTCAAAGTTTACAAAAAGAAAAATCAAGCAGATCCTCCCTCCCCCTGCCATGCTTGGTGAGATCTTACTCCCAGCCATATCAATACTGAAACTCCCGCTGCTCTCAGGGGAGGCAGGATTTCACCCAGAAAAGTTATATGAACTTTAATTCCAGAGCATATACCGGTGACTCCTGAAGCATTGTAGTTCACTGATCAGAAGCACAGAAAATTCTGAAAAAACCCTTCCCTTGGGACGTTTTATGAACGCAATCCACCTGTTCCACTCTTCAGCTCTTCAGCCACGGAAGGGTTTTTTTCCCTTGTTATGTCAATTGCTGCTAGTTGCAAAGCTTCTGCTTTCTGTCAGTAAAAAATCCACTCTTTGAATCTACAAGTTTCCACTATTTATAGTCCCTAAAAGTCCTTTACTAACTGTATGTTTCGTAAGTAATGCCATCATATGAAGCCTAATTTGCTGAGTATGATGTTTCCTTTTCTTTGTCATATTGAATTACAAGCAATTATGGCTTTAGTCTAGTGTAATCTGAAACGACGGTCACATAATTATTTACCCAATGAGCTGCAGTAACACTGTATGAGCTGTATCTGCACTATGAAAGCTGAGGTTTAGATAGGTCTGGGGCTTCCTAGAACACGAGCAAGAGAAAGGTACCATAGTGTCATGAATAAGTGAATTTAAAGGTCACCATTTTAATATGTAACTAAAAAAACCCTAATGGGAGTATGAAAAAAGTAAGCCAATGGGAGTACAAAATAAGTAAAAGCCAAACCTTTAGCTCATGTCGAGTGGTACCTCTTCATTCCTGACTAATATTTAAAAAATATTTCCTTAAGAGGTTCCCAAAAATACGAAATAAAATCCTTGAAGTCTTTCTGAAGAAGGGGCTCAAAAAATCTGATAATACAACTGAAATATCACTTGGTTTTCCAATCACTGAGTAGGAAAAAAGATAATTGGATGATTATTTTTGCTCACAGTAAATATCCTAAGTGAACAGTCACTCAGCATTATTCTCTCTCTCTTTTCCCCCGCCCATTTCTTTACTACCGCTAAATATTGTTCAGAACAATGTAAGGAAGGAGGCAGGTATACGGGATCTGTGGCCGCAGCATCCTTTGGAGCTGACCTAGGACCCGTGGTGGTACGTAGCCCCCACAAGACCCGAAGAGCTTGGCAGGCTGTTAATGGAGCCACTGCTTAAGTTGGTATATCCTGAGGGAGGAGTTGTTATTTGTGTTTTGAAAATAGCTTACATTTTAGCTTAATTTCCTCTGACGGAGTGATAGCCCATATTCTAGTGCTGGCAAGCTTCTAAAGGCCTAGAAAGTTGGCTGAGTATGTGAAATTTTAGATAACCCTGCAAAGCTCTTCTGAAAGCAGAGGGCTCTTAAGTACTTTCTAGTTTTTCTTTATGTCAAAAGTATCATATGAACGACCTCTCCCATTGTGTCCCCTTAAATGTGGGCCAAATTTCCAAAGTGCAAAGACTCACAAATAAACGAAGACAGTTAAATGTTAGTGTTTTGAGCCTTTTTGCAAGGTTTGGTAATGATTTAGGATTTCTTACCCATTCATTCTGCCCTACTCAGGTAACAGAGTGCACATTGCTGCAGGGGAAGGAAAAATGCAAATAAAAGGGAAGATGTCTCAGCTGACTCTCTAGACAGAAGGGAATTAGTATCACAAATGCATGTTCCCCTTTTGCACTGATACTAATTTGATACTTGAGCGAACGTTGCAGACTTGACTTTTGCAGGGCTGAAATAACTCACTTCCTCAGCAAGACGTGCCAAGCAGCCCAACTGCAAAAGGACGAACGATTTGTTTAACAGGAGTTTTCATCATATTGCCACACTGCCTGACCTCCAAATGTGCCGAGATGCTACAGTATCATTTAAACTGGGAAAGAATGCCTCTGTGTTATCATCCATGAGATTCACAAGGGTCCCATTATAGCTACGCAGTGTGTGCGTAATGTTAAAAAACCCCAACAAATATATAAAATAACACAGTCTGACTTGAGGACCCATTATGGTCAATCAAATAAACCCAGTGTCTGAAGATAAAACAAAGTACATGCCCATATAAAAAATTATTACAGTCCATACGGAATAATTTGAGTTCAAAAATCAAATTGCTTAAGATTAAAACCTTGCTGATGCTGATAGCTGTGTGCATGCAAGAGCAGTGGCATGCAGAAGAGATGGGAGAGAAAGATATCACCCATTCCAGCTCTACTTCCCCACAGCCCTCCGAACAGAAGCAATGTTTTTGCTGTGTTAAATTTAACCTAAATCATGTTCTCCCCCAGCCGCAGGAACACATGCAGCCACCCGGGCCATGGGTGGAGGAGGGGGCAGAGCAGGCAGGGGCCAGGCAGCACTGCTGCTGCTGCAGTCGGGGCAGCCCACCAGCTCCACATCTGGAAGCACAGCCCGACTCATCCCTCCCGCACAAGCCAAATAAACGGGGGTAGGGGAAGGGGTGAATAGACATGTTTTCAGGGGAGGCATTTTGTCAAAGGGCAGTTCAGGGGAAGGGTGGCTGAGCCGAGCTGACAGCTTGCTCCTGCTGGAAAGGGTGGTCCTGCCTCCTTCTTCTCCCTCCCTGCTCCTCATCGCACAGCGTCTCCCCTTTTCTCTCGCATCATCTCTTGCTGCAGTCTGTCTGGCGCACTTGTCTTCCATAAGCCACTGCTACTCAGTCAACCAGAGGAAAGAAAAAGTATTTATTGGTTTTTTCCCCAAGGTTAGCTTTCTGTGGGATGGTGAGATAAATCTGCTCACTGAGGCTCAGATGAATTCACCCCTGTAGTGAACTCCTGCCCAAAGAAGGTCTGGAATACATCCATTTTCATCCAGCTCCATCCTTTACCATTTAACTGCTGCCAACTGGGTGACTAGCTTCATTTTCACAGCTACCATGTCACTGAATGAGATTTGTGCTCTAGAATCATTCTTTGTGGCCCTCCTTTTATTTCTCTTTCCATTTAAATTAAATATTGCTAACCAATCCGAGGGATGCTACTGGTTTTAAACATGAAGCCTAAAGACATATGAAAAGCCAGGCTTGCAGGACAGGTATCTTTTTACCCGATCAGCTGTAAGATCTGGAAATAAAAAGATTCTCAGCTTGGTAATTTGGCCTCTTCCTCAGCTGTATCAGCTGGAAAAACAAACCTTGCTCCTGACTAAGGCACCTCAGCTATACACTGTCCAGTGCAAAAGCTATCGCTTGGTTTTACGGGCTGCAAAGTATCTGACATTTCCCACAGTGCGGGCTGGCAGGATTGCTTCTTATCTCGCAAGAAACAAAGGAAGGAAGGACCTTTTTTCTGAAGACAGTTAATCAGTACTGATCACTGGGACTTTATGCGAAGATGCATGGTCAGGGAAGGAGGAGAACAAAACGTAGGGCAGCACTCTCACATCCTGTCTCAAAACAGACAGAAAGGGGTAGAGTTTCCCCCTCCAGGCCAACTGGAGTTTGCTGTCAAACTGAGCGTTTCTGTTTCACTTTGCCCCATCAAGAGGAATGGCAGGAGAGGATCTGTCAGTAGGCAGCAGCTCTGTCTCCTGCTATAAGTGGGCTTTAGGCACCAACCCCGGTGTGCTTTAATGCTCTACATGTCCGCAGGACCACACTCACCCTTCAAGCAGAGGGGGCGAACCCCAAACGCTGGGATGGCACTTAATTTCCACTGAAGCCTTCATAATAAAGTTTTAACTCCTCCCACCTGTGAGGACACTGACCGTAGGCAATCTTTTAACAACGCTGGCATTTCTGAAGCAGTTTAAATCTTATCCTCTCAGAGCACCTCACAAACAATGTTTTGTTTAACAGTACATCTAAGACCAAAAAAACCCATATTCCCTTTTTGCTGCGGCAGCAAGCAAGAACAAAAGAGTAAGTGCTTTGCTTATGGCTGTGCAGCGAGTCCATCACCAGCTGAGAATCAATCACCACCTCTTATTTAGCTTTATAACCAAATCTCCTGCCTTGACACAGCAAAGATAGGTGATCATCTCATTCATGTCAGTGAGAGCAAAGCTGCAGCCATGTCAGCTCTTTTCTTCTTTTCCACGACAGCAGTGCTTGCTTGCTTGCTGGATCGTGTGATGTGATGAGCGAGTTCTACATCATCTCAGGACATGAAAAAGACGGTTACGTTAGTGCTCTGTTACCTAAGGTAGCGATGCTGTCCATACAGATTGACAGCATCCCCATCTACTGCTGTTAGCAGTATAGATCTCTGCAACATAGCCTCTGTAAAATACACACAATAGCCTAATAAAACACAGGCATAGGTGTAAGTAGGCACAAAGGACCCTATTTTCAAAATGCAGGAATCTTAATTTGCGCCAATAAAAGCCACAGGACACTGCATTTACAGGAAACTCTACATGCATAATTCATACCAGTGAATGTAAACGGATGCTTGCATATGTATATATCTGTTTGCATATGCCTTTACCAATACACTGGAGTAATCACTTGTCTATATATGCACATGCATCTTCAGATATGAGATTAGAACATGTCCCCTGGAGTCTCTACATATATTGCTATTTCTTCTCCCTGCTCTCTCCATAATGCCTTGTAAGAAGTTCTCATAAATCTCCAGCTTTCTGCTGCCTTCTTTCCTCCCACTGCTCTTTTTATAACCAGTCTCACAGATCTTTATTATTCTTTGTGGCATTTCTAACACCGTTTTCTGCAGAGTGACCTCAGACTTTTTGCTATTTTTAAGTAAGTGTAGATGTGATTACCACTTAACCTGCTGGTCCTGAGCCATATTCTGACCACCTTGTGCTATTCCACTGGGACAAACCACCCCCACACTTGGTGCCTACAGCTCCTAGAGAGCCTCCCTTCACTCAGGCTCCTTGAGTTTGATCCCCTTAAGCGTGTAGGGCTGCAGCTAGATGTACAAAGACAAGCAAGGGTGTTGTAGGTCTGTATAGGTCACAGTAACAGTGGCCTTAGGACTGCAGGAGTGGTAAAGTCACTTTTGTGATGCCTTCTCTCTGTTCATCTCTGGCCAGAGATACAGATATGTTCTTTCATATTCTTTTTGTGTATCCTTAACATTAATTTGTGCTTGCTTTTAAATGCAAAAAGTCAAAATAAATATGTTTTTTTATCTCATTATTGAAAAGGTTTTGGTTTGGGTAATGATCCATATTTCCATAGAAATGCAGCCAACTACAAGATAGGAATCTATTTAGTATTTTCTCAGCTTGGCTTTGTACTTCATTTAACAGAGCAATTTCAAACCTCAAATTGTTGTAAACAACACAAGCTGTGGTGGATCTGGCTGATAAGAGTGCTGTAGACCATAGTACCCCAGGCTGTAAGAGGGAGTGGGTATGTCAGTCACTGCTTCAGAGTATTTACAAGGGCTGAAGGACTCAGTATAATGGCTATCATCTCTTTAATCTGCATATTGCAGACCCAGGGTAAATGTTGCCAGAGAGGCTGTGAACGCAATCCTTCTTTGCCAATAGCTGAGTGAAGGAAGAAATGACCGCCTCTGTCTTGCTCCAGGATTCTGATGTGGTCCCTAACCAGAGACATCCATCCCCTGGGTTCTTGAAGCCAGGCAGAACATGGATCCACAGCCATTCAGTCATTACTTCCCTGCACCATCGGGTCACCTGGAAGCACAGACTTTATTTGGATCATATTTCTGTCAAATTAGTCAGAGCAGACTGTGTTTATGCTGGGTTTGGCTCTCCGTCAGCTCCTAGGGCGACGTGCCATCCGGCACAAAGCCCACTCGCCAACCCTTGGAGAAAGATTTTGCAGAAAGCTGAGCTGGCGGCACCGATGGGCACCGCTTCGCTGCTCTGCACCATGAGACTGTTGGGTTTTTGGCCCAGCATCACTTATCCTAAAACTAGACTAACCGCCTGATGAAGCCGTGGCATTAGGTGTCTGCTACCCCAGCACGGTTTGACAGAAGCAGGCAGAGGGGCGGCCGGAGGTGGCAAGCCTTGGCAAGCCTCCCACCAGCCTGGAGGGAGCCGGGGAGGACTTGGGCTGGGTGATGCGTCTCCGCTATTTTATCTTTTCATTCCCCCTGTATGTGTGTGCGTCTGCGTGTGCATGCGTGTGCGTGTGCATGTGCGTGCGTGTGTGAGTAAAGGCAGAAAGGGTACCGTAACAGCAGGGAGGAAGGCAGAATGATGTTCAGCCCTTAGGTGATTCCTCATCCACCAGCTTTTGGAAGTGGCTGAGCTCTCGTAGCTCCCTTGACACAGAGTTTAAAGAAAGTTTTTACACAGCATGCTGTGTCCGCAGTGGTAGGTGGCTGTGATACAGGCTGAGGGAATGAAAGCCGAGGAAAACAAGGAAATCCTCTGGTCTCCAGTACAGATGCTGAGGAATGTGTACCATAAACCAAATCCAGATGTCCTGAATGATGAGTAAGCGCTATCTTTACCTCTTATCTTTCCAGCTTTGTGTTTCACCATCATGCTAAGTGCCCCCTATCTTTGCACCTAGTCTAATGATTACTTTCTCCAAAGGGTTTAGGCATGATTCAGAAACAGAAAGGTGACTTCTCACGTCAGATTGAGTTACTAGTCTGTCACACACACACACACACACATGCCTTAGAAATGTGGCTGCCAGTATTGCTAGCACAGGGTGACCGCCCGGATCTGCCTATAGATGCGTGCACCACAGAGCCACTGCAGCCACTGACACGCCACCAGCCCGCAGCTAGGTGCCCACTGCCCCTGCGGATCAAAAGCTGCCTCTGACAACAGTCATTATGGCTTGAATTTAAATTGTTTTCCTTCAGAACTACAGTTTTGTGGATTTTTTTAATATAAAAATATGTGACACTTTAAAACGCTGTAAGAGTGTAATGCTTTTGTGTAGAAATGTTAAACATCTTCACAACACGCATTAAAAAGCAGTATCATGTCAAAGCTGAGCAGGTTGTGCAGAGAACCATTAAGTGCCACCATTTCGTGTACGTGTGGATGGGTTAGTCAAGAGAGAGAAATTGGATATGTCAGGAGGGATGAGAGATCCAGGCTTCTGGCACCCAGCAGAGCCCCAGCCGCAACGTGGAGGGGGGGAGGACAGAATTGTTTGCCACTGATTTATCTGTACTAATTTAGTCCCCATTATGAATGTAAAATGAGAAAAAAAAGGAGATATTTGGATTAGGACATCACCTTGGCTCCCATAGCATAGCAGGTAGAAAAGTTTCAGCATAGCTAATATTTGTGAAACCTTTCGAAGACGTGAACAAGATGCTAAATAGGTTTATTAACACTGCTCCCTCAGGATGCAACAACTTATCTGCTTATGGGCTTTGTCACTCATGTATGGCACCACTGAGCGGCTGATCCCTGCTCTGATAGCACTGTTGTCCTGCCAAGGGCCTGGACGTACCCCCCCCAAAAGGGAGGCCCTCCCTCACCCTTTCCTGGGTAGCATGGACACTCTGCCAGAGGAGCCTGCATCCACCCAGACAAGCCCAGACAGCCCAGACAGTGCTCCCGCCTGTGCCTGGATTCACGGCTTCATCGCTGGAAGTCCCCGAAGGCCACGAGATCCACGGATGTGGCCCTCCTGTCCCGTGAGTGGAGGAATCCGCCATCCTCCCGTCAGCGGCAGCTCTGCGGCAGCTAGGGCATCCCTGCACAGCCGTCACGGAGCTGCCAGAAATTCATGCCTCAGTGGTATACAGGGGTGGTCATGTAGCCATAACTCTGCTTGGGGATATTGCCATCTACGGTGGCACTAGCAAAATACATATGGAGTTAATCATGTTTTGGAGAATGATATTTTCCAGCTACTTTATTTGAAAAATGTAATTTATCTGTATCCTCTCTCTCTCACACACACACACATGTGCGTATACACTCACATGCATATACAAAGGTGATCTTTCCAGAACAGGGGAGAAAATAGGCCAGGCTACATGAATAATGAAAATGATGGCATTCCCCAGGGCCATATTCTTATACAGCTGTGATCGTGGTGACTCCATTATGAAAGTATCACCTTCTGAATTCAGAAATTTTGAAACTCTTTCTTTGTAATTGAACTGCAGATTTATGTTTAAATCAAATGTTACTGCTATTTCAATTGTAAAAGTAGAGTCGTGTCATTAGATTGGACTTTCATCCCTGAATCAGGGGGATCCCCACGTCCTCTGCTAGGAAGATTGCTGACTCTGCGGCACTCTCCTGTTACCATCTCCTCTCACTATCCTGTGATCCAGGAACCTGCTCAGCTGACAAGAGGAGACCGAAAAGGCCAAGAGGCAGGCATGCCACACAGCCCCTTCTCTGGATGAACAAAAATTCAGCTGAAGAAATATTTTATAAAGCTTCTTCTTTTTCTTATTTCCAGTGGGGAGTATTGACTGGCGTGGCAGCAGTGTTGCTCTGAGGTCAAGATGGAGAGATCAAAGGCAGATGCTCTGGGCTGCAGCACCCAGGTGTCCTGTGGGTCTCTGGGATGCTGCCAGGAGGGGGACAGGCCCCCAGGAGAGCTCCCGTGGGAGAAGAGGGGTGCGCCCGCCTTCCCCCCTCCTCTCAGGTGCTGTACCAAATGGACCATCCTTTTCTGCCACTTGGTTGCAGTGAGAAGGGAGGAGGGAAAGGGATGTCACACGGGAATTTCACGTTTTGCCTGTGGTAGAGAATTAACCTTGCTTATTTGCTCAGTAAACAGTGAGACTTCATTTCTTTAATGTAGTAGGCAGCTCCTAGGGAAGCAGCTGCCGCTGCTGGGAGGAACACCGCTGCTCTGAGCTTTGCCACCTTTTCTCCTGGGCATCACTGCGGGTAATATGGTGATGGTTTCAAGAGCAGCATGCAAATAACAGGAGCAGCAATGCATAACAGCGTAGGCTAACACACGTGAATATGTCTCACTTTGGGAATGAACTGCATCCAACCTAGAGAGATCAGACTCCTCCTTGCTAGGAGTTCACGCTGCCAATTATGCTCTTAAGAGGGGAGTGATTATGGGTCCTGTGTCTCAGCCATGACACAGCTATGGGTGAGCTAAAATCATACGCTAAATCAATTTAAGTAGATTAATGCTAACTTGTGTGAGCACATGCATTGGACTTCTCTATATACTGACATGTTTCCAATAGGAGCGCTTTGCCAGCACAGGAATATTTTAAATCCTTGGCAGCCATGTTCTCAGTGTAAATGCAGCTTCACTACCAAAGCTGCTTTGGTTTTGATTTTTTTTAAAATCCTACAGTATATTGTGAGTAAAACAACCACCCCCTCCCAAAGATGAAGAAACTACTCCAGTAAATACGACGATCTGGCAGTGTGGCTTGTCTATCATGAGAGATGCTTCTGCTGACACAGGGACATTGATGTGGGTTCACAGCTTCTCACACCCCGGGCTGCTGAGCCATCGCCCTCGAAGTCTGGAGGGCAGATGTAACTTTTGCAGGGCCAGACACAGCTGAACGTGAATGCTGGGGATGAGACTGCTCCTTTATCAGTTCATAGGGACACCACAGGTGGTAAGAGGGCTGAAGGCAGTGGCAGGGCACTGCACATTCCACACCTCCCTTAGCCTTCCCTTCTTGCTTCACTAAATCCGGACCTGGCCACTGCACCGGCACTGTCAGTGTAGGTCCATGCCTCTGCCAGGGACAGAGTTTGCAGGTGTAGAGGAGTGTTTGATTAGTCCTGCCACCATCACAAGCATACCATGATGGGTATGCTTATGTCTGCAAGAAAGCTTGTATTAAAACAGGTAATTTAGCAAAAGTGAAATCAAACTCCAAGCCTAACTAACCAAAGCTTCATAACATATTGTTATGAAGCCCACGTGAAATCAGATGAGAATGACTTATTTCAGTTCAGCTTAAACCAATGCCTACCTGAGTGTGGCCAAATCAAATAAGTCTGGTTCAAATGAGTGGTCACGACGACTTTGCACTAGCTTAATTAAGTGGTTTCAGGTCAAACTGACAGTTAAATCAGTGCAAGATGTCAGGTAGGCATGAGAGTATTATAATCATACACATGTAAGAAACAGAAGTAAATATTTTAGCTAGATAACATGGGCCGTGTGATAGGCTATATTACAAAGTATAACAACTATTAGAGCTGAAGAGAAACATTTCATTGCAATGGTATTTTAATTTAAAAAATCATGTAGCTCTGAAGAGGAGCTGGTATGATGAAAAACTTGCTTATTTTTTCTGCAGTAACATTTGTTAGTCTAATGAAAATGTACTTTCTCCCTACAACCCACAGTTTGCTTAAATTCCTAAGACTATCATCATGGCTATAACATAACAACTACTACACAGCACACAAGAGCATAACAATGTATGTGGAATAACAGTATAAGAGTTAATATTTATGTGGACAAGCTAATAAAATTAAACTGACCCGTAGACAGATATTTATGATCTGGAAAGAGAGGGCTGAAGGATATCTACAAAAACATATGATAATTCTCCTCATACATCTCAAAGTGTTGCCTGAAAATAGTTGTAGAAAGACTCATGTCCCCTTCTCCCCCTGTAGTTGCCCCTCCATGGGATGTTTTCTCATCAGGTTTGCCACCTGACCGCCTCTTTCCCACCCTCCTCCAGAACCAGGCAAGCTTTTCAAGAAGGTCCCAACATCCTGAAGAAGGTGGGAAACCCATAGGATCTTCTCACAGGAAAATGTTCTTCTAGCATTTAATTTGGAAAGGTCATCCTGAACCTTTTGCTTGCAGAACGTATTTTGAAAGTGGTGAAATCCTGCTGTTAAAAACTGTCGTTAAGTGCTGGTGATCTGAATTATACATACCCTAATACAGACAAGACAATTCTCTTGATGTACCAGATTTCTATTCCCTTGCAAGATACAGGCATTGAAAAAGTCTTTTTTTTTCCTCCCAGATATCGAATACTGTTTCAGACAAACTCTGTTCATCTCTTCTGAAGAGAATTAATTAATCTTTTTTAGTGAACTACAGGTGATTATATTGAAGTTTGTACAAAAGGTAACTCTCTCAGACCAAGATGTAAAGCCTAACATTTCCAGCTTCACAAGGTGGTCACACTTTGCCTGGACTGCCAGATTTATCTCATGTAATTCATATTGCAGATATCTTTGAACACCTCCCCTGCTTTGGTTAAGCTATTGACACACGTAATGCTTTTCTGCATTTCTGGATTGCAGCAGAACATTCCTGAGTAGAGAAGGTGCCAGATGAAAAAGTCCGTTTTTAAAAACACTTTATATTATTGGACTATTAGAAGTGAATGAATCCGACAGTTTAATTGCTATTTCATAATACTCTGTGTTTACTTTTTGTATTTTGCCTAGATTATGTAAACAGACATCAGGTTAATTTTTATTTGTAGCTGAACTTTTTGCAGTCACTGCTCATTCTGGCTCCCTTGCCCCAACACTGTATGTCAGTGTGAGCATTTGCAAGCACAACAAAGGTTGTTAGAACATAAACAAACAGAATTAAATAAAATTTAAAAAAAGAAGAGGAAAGATATACATTTCCACATTTTTTTTCAAAAGCTCATACTGACACTAAATCTTAGGTGGTGCTTCCTTACCATGTTTGATTACACAAGACAGTAAGATTAGTAAGAAAGCCCCCAGAAACTAATGGTCACTCAAGAAAAATTATGCAGAGCAATATTTATTCAGGTCATTCAGAATTTAATTTTTCACTTTGGCTTCTGTAACAATTGGATCAGAGCTTACGAGGGTTTTTTCAGTGAAAAACAGGTGGCATTATAAAATCAGAGCTCTTCCAGACACTAAACAAATCCTTGCATTGAAGACTAACTGCATCTGTAGTAACCCCACATTATCTCATGTCTCTGCTGTCTCCAGAGATCTCATCCCACATCACTGGAAATACTTAAAATATTGATGATGTTTATAATGACCAGGTAGAATAAATATCAAGAGCACGACAATTTAAGAGGATTAGATTGCTTTTGCAGAGACCCTACTGAACAATGCCTTTTACTCACATTACATATTTGTAGCAGAGCATTATCATTTGCTGGAATTCTTCTTGGCTGCATATTTTTATCTAATGGAATGCTTCGAAGTATTTCCTCCCTGGATAGATACCACAGGATGTTACACTGGGACATTACGCTGTAACTAAGGACGCCCCGTGAAAAACAGGGTATTTAGCCATTTAGTCTTTCTCCGTTTTACTTGCATCTTGTATTGGGTTTCAATAACCAATAACTAAATTATTCACCTCCTTCATGTGTTCAAGTGCAGAGCCGTGGATTCTCCTATTGAGTCTAGACATGCTGGAAAACTGGTGCAAACTGAGTAAACACTTGCTGAATCCACCCTGCTTTCCATCTTGCATAACCCAGTGCCTGAAGAATGAAGGGATATAAAAATAAACATTTATATTAACCCATTCATTAGCTTCTCTCACCTGAGCAACTTCACTAGCTATACCATAGCTGTTAATCAGAAGAGCAGGGACATGCCTAATAGTTATGTTCTTGGAATATTTGCTTTCAAACAGAAAATTTTGTAGTATTAAAAAAAAACTCAGAGAAGCTTTATTCTTTCCAAAAGCTCCTCCTAAACCATATTAGTTTCTGGCCAAGGATAGACAAATGTCTCTGATATAGGATACCTGGAAAACTGGCAAGGGAGACATTGTAGAACAATGTTTGGACCCGGAACATGATGACACTGAAAGTAAAACCAGCAAAGAGAAAATAACTCTTACTTCACAATTTGACGTGACCTTGTGTACTGTGTTAGCAACACGATGTTCTCTCAGTTTAGATAAGAAAATCGTGTGTGATTCACAAAGAAACATTTTGAGCATAGTTGTGCTCGTTAGTCTCCATATTTATGGACCTGTCAATTCTTCCACTGTAAACATCAATGCTGAGGATCAGATCTCTGCTGCAAAACGCTGCTGCAGAACGAAACGTCACCAACAAGCACCACAGGCAGGGCTTGAGGGCAGTACTCCTTCTCTCTTTCCTAAAACTGTTAGGGGGCAGGCAGAAGAGGTCAGGGAGGGGGAGAGTGGATGTTATACATGAGAGTGGTGCTGCAGAAAATTGTAGCTTCGAAGCACAGCCCGAGAGCGGTGAATCTTTCTTCTCCCTTTCTCTAAAGCTCACCGCAGGCTCCAGGGCAGACCTCTGGCCTCCCGCAGAAGTGGATGGGGTGCTGCACAGGCACCAGTCTCCACCGCGGGGCAGGGAGGGATTATTTTAGGAAGCTGAAATGTTTTCGTCACTGGAGGTCTTTGAGAACAGGACGGATGAGCAGCAGTCAAGAATAGCTCAGTTACAGTTGATCCTCCCTTGGGCCAGAGAGGCGAAATTGATGATTTTATGTGATTTTTTCCACTCCTGTGATTCCATGGTTTGAGCAGGGCCATGGTTCAACTGGGGCCGTAGATCACATCCTCATTAACTAACACTGTACGTATAGTTAACCATCATATGCATCTCTCAGTCAGTGGTTTGCATTTACTTTTTCATGCAGTTTTATCCTACATCTGCGAAGTTATCAGATAACTAAACTTCTCTTACATCAACAAAATAGCAGTTATTTTAAAAGCTAGGGGCACTGCTTCCCTCCATAACATTTCCCAGAGCTAAAAACCAAACAAAAAGGCATAGCTGGGTGCAACGCAGCAGGCAGATGCTCCCAAGCCTCATAAGAACAATACAAGAGAAGAAACACAGTCATATGAGAATACTTCAATATGGAAAATACCACCAATGCTGTATTTAGTCCTGTGCTGAAGAATGGGAGCACAAGAGAGGGGAATCCTTTCCCCAGCACCACCCTGCCTGCAGGGAATTTCTGCCTCTGCACCACCATCCACTCCTGGAAAAAATATTCTTAGAGCTGATGGATGGGAAGCCCACAGCAGCTATGTGAAGGTAATTAACTCTTGCAGCATTTCTGACTCTCAGAGGGGAAGAGACCTCTTGCCTGTGCCTTTAGGGGAATCTGCAGAAATATGGCTCTGGGCAGCCTTACGTTGCCTTTTGGATTGATGCACACGCACCATTTGTTTGAAAGGGGTCAGATAATCATGTGATAAACCCCTTGGGAGAGAGGAGCAATCTGACTATCTGTTTGATGCTGCAGTGTGGATGTCTAGACAGAAAAAAATTACTAATCAGCTAGCTTACACCGACGTCTCACATTACTTTTGGGTACGGCAGGTAGTCACATTATTACATGCTTTGGGGTAAATGGCCGATGGATTTGAAATTAATGTGCTAAGTAGTTTAATCAGATTTAGTGCTCACTGAAATAGAGATTAAAATGACAAAATCATAACGTTAGATGGAGGGTGGTTAAAACCTTAGAAGACTTTATCACTTTTTCCATTGCCAGGTTTATTTCCTGACACCACAAAAACACGGTCTGGGGTAGTTTCCAAATATATTTATTGTTTCTGGAAATCAGATTTAAAATATGCAGTAAGGGAGATAAAAAAATAAGAGCAATGCTTTATTCCTCAAGAAATCTGTCAGCCACTACAAAACAGAGCTTAGCAAAAACATAACTTATGAAACAGAAAGCGATTTCATAAGCATTCATCAAGAATGTTTCCCCTGTAACAATCTGGTATTGAACAGTATCAATGTCACACCACTGAGCCGTACGGACCTTAGTCTGATCCAGCTGGACAGTGCCTGTGCTCTCATCACTTCTGACCTCTGAGTCACAAGCTGACAGAGAGGTTGGCCTTAACCTATAATTTTTGCCACACCAGTTGATCCCTGTCTATAGGTCTATAGGTGGCACGCAGTTGCACAGAGGCTCACAAACATCATTTGCAGGGCTCAACCCGTGCAGCTCGGTGCGGGGTCCCAGCTTGTCATCTGAAAGACGTACGAAAAGAAAAAACCCATGCAAAGCATAACATCATCTCTGACTTTCTGGTGTGCCTAGCACTTCAGACCTGAAAAGAGTAACATGTTTTTAAAAAGCAGCCCTTCTCAAAAACTAAATAACTTATTTCAATATACATTGGATAACTTCAGCGCTGAGAAGAGACTGCTGATGAATAAAGGAGGCGCTAAGTTCCTGGCCTCCAGTTAGAAGGACAACTCAGACCTGTGCCGGTGCCGGCGGAGAGGGGACCTTCCCGGGCTCCAGGAGCAGCGAGCGCCTTCAGCAGCCAGGCAGCACAGGCAGCTCTGCCTGCCCCGGGGAACGGGCACGGGGAGACCCGCTGCCCCACCGGTGGGCTTGCATGCCGCATGTGCACCTACTTGTGAAGAGCTGGTGCTGAGAAACGCCTGCCAGGCACAGACCACGTCTCTAATGTAAGCTGAGAGTCCTCTGAGAACGCTCCTGTCCCACAACTGGCTTTTCTGCGAGCAGATATAGGTCAGTACTGCCTACTTTTGAGAGTAAACTTTGGTAAAGTCCACTTGAGTTTTGTTACCACGTAGTGGCCGTATTAACTGCTTGTAGTGTTAATGCAGCGGTTTGCAGGTTGTCGATACAGTGGCCAAAGGGATTTATTGACCTTCTGCATTACGCCACTTAAATCTGAGGACAGGTCTGAAAATCAGAAGGAGAGTTATACAAAACAACTGGTTTTAAGCTTTGCCAAAGGGTTCACATTGTGCGGGAAAGTTTTTTTTATGCCACCATCACAGGATGAGTCTCAAACCTGTACTGACAAATGCAGCGGTGATTTACAACTTCTAATTCAACGAGAAATAAGCTATGGGGTAGCATCCACGCTGGTACGAAGTCTTGCTTTCCTCAGAGGGCTGCTGCCATGCCTGGAGCATGCAGCACTTCTCTGCAGAAGAAGTATTGCTCTGAGATATCTCTGGTCCCCAAGTCACCCTCCCTCTGCAGCCTCAGATGGAACTTATTTACGAACTATTCGAACGCCAAAGCCCCCCATCCGCCTCCCAGTCTGGGCTTTTGCCAGCACCCGCTTCCCCGTGGGGCCCAAGGAACGTGGCTGATGCTCCTCTCCATGGCCTGACAGACATGTGTGTGCTTTTGAGTTTGAGTCTATGTGTTTTGAGAGACCTTGACTCCTTCTAGGATAAACCCTGCACCCTCCAATTCATCTTACTGGTCCCTGGTAGGATATCTTGAAGTTGTTAATTGCATTTTTGGAAGACCTATCACCTTTAACAAGATGAGTATCTTCAGCTTGCCTAGTCTTGTAGCCAGAGTCAGGCCAGATAAAGAGGGACTAATTTCTGTCAGCATTATCTCCCTCCCCTCCCTACCACCACACACGGGCACACGCTGAGTGAGGAGTCAGCCCACTGACCTGATGAAGGACTATGGGCACACAGGCAAGGCAACAACTCGTGATTTCAGCCTGAAAGGGCTTGTTGATACGACATCAGCGTCAGCATAGGTTAAACCTCTTGTGGTTATTTTGCATTCATTTTTCAAACCAAACACTATATTTTTGGAAAATTCTGCTTCCTTTCCCCTCATTTCTTTATCCCTATTGCTACCTCTGGGCTCCCACTGATTTTCTTCACCTCCCTCCTACCTGCCCTTTGCTTCCTCTGTCTTTGGAGTCCTTAACCATCATCCCTACTTCCCTGCGGATTTCTGCCATTCCCCACTTCTTTGCCTCTCTTTCCTCCTTGCTTTCTCTTTAGCTTCCCCTTCTTAATTTCCCCTTCCTTCCCTGTTTGTGAGATGCACAAAAGTTGATTTCCAGCTAAGCGAGGCATCCCACACAGGGAAGGTAAAGCAGGGAAACATTTCTTCCGATTTATCCCGAGTAGCTGCTCTCACTGCTGTAGACTATCACTACGTCAGAGAAAAAAAGGGGTGCAAGTGCAATCTGTGACATGTAAAATGGCATATGGGAAGTCCAGTGGCCAAATGGAAAACTCTGGTTCACACTGATCTTCAGTGTTTCGTGGTCATCTGCTGACTAGTACCATCTCCTTCCTTTTCTGGTACGGTACATCTTCCCCAAACATCTTCCTCAGCAAATCCTCTTACTTTGCCAGTCTGCTCTGAAATAAAGACTTTTTATAAAATTGTCTCCCCTTTGCTTTCACATTGTGTTTCCTCAGCACTGTGTTATCTAGATCTGTACCGGGAAAAAACCTCTAGCTGTTCTGCATTCTGGCATCCAATTACTGATTCTGGTAGAGCTAGACATTTTTGTAAACACGGCTGGACTATGGATGTTGTGCTTTGTTCAGGCTCCTTCATGACCTCTGGCATGCCACTCATCCTATGTGCCTTGGTCTCATCACATCAGGATTTTCAGACTTTCCTTTCTTACTTTTTATTTGAGGGAACCAGAGTTTTAAAAGACAAGGGGGGAATACAGTATTATTATTTTTATCCTTTGCTGCCCCTCTGTTTTTCCTGCTGCCTAGCTTCCATGCAGCTGTTGAACATTTAAGAAAAACATCTCTCCCACTGAGCAAGTTCCCTACAAATGTGAACTGAGCTTCAGGCAAGAGGAAATGTGAGTCCTGAGGTCACTCCTGAAATCAAGCCCTCGCCTGGCTGCACATAATTCTGCTGTTGTGTTTTAAGGGTGATTTAGAAAAAAATATTATATATTTCCCACAAACAGCATAGAAAGAAACAAATGCTGGTGATCATGAGATGACCATATGATCTTTCAAATCTTGCTATGTTTTTCTGGTATTTTCAGTTGTGCTTTTTGAGTCGGCTGCTCAGATCCAAACAGAGGGGGGGAGGATGTGGGATTACAGAGAGAAGATGACTCGCTGGTGCCGATCAGAGTTAGTACTGGGAGGCCCCTGTGCACTCTACACTGCTGGTTGGAGAAGACCGAACTTTTCTTTCCACTTAAAGACGCTGGAGCTACACCCCCCTGTTCACCAGGGAGTAGTATTTCTGTCAGATATGAAAGCGGCTTCTAATCTGCTCTGACCCTCGTGAAAAATTCAAGTCCAAATGTAGTAACATAGACGCTGACAGGTCAGCCTGAAGAATTTGAAGTGGGGGAGGCTTCCTTGCCTTCTTTCTTTCTGTCTTTCTCTCCTTCTTTCACTTGAAATCTTATCAAGGATCGCTTCAAGTGCAGTGGCAGCCTGGCTGGCCGTAGAAATGACACCAGCTGTGTCATTGTCCCTGCTGTTACAATGGAGGCGCAGAGAGCGTTTACTGCCTGGACTGACTACATGCTACTATTGTTATAAATTCTTAAAGGTGGAGACCCATCAAGAAAAGCATTTTACCTTTTCGTGTGTTAAAATGGCAAAAGCTGATCTAAATTTTACATCTGTACATGATACTTTACAGAACGACTTCTGTCTCCACCCCAGAGGCTCTCTATTTTTTGTTTTCCAAGACTAATACACAGACTCACACAAAGGTTGTAGATAGTTCTCACCACTGCTGAAGGTTTCTGCCTGCCAGGTGTCTTAGTGCCCTCTTCTACAATGACTAAGACAAAACCTGACCTATAGAAGTGATCTATGCTTGCTCTACTTCTTGCTTCCTTCCCGCATCAGTAATCTTTTTTATGTGCCTTGACAACAAAGGGGCTAAAAATGCTTTGAGCTCGAGTCCCAGTTCGGGAATTATTTAGAAGCCTGAAGGATGATGGTTATCTTTCTGGCTATCTTTCTTCTGGTTATTTTTCTGGAAGTGAGCTTATTTTTGATCACGCTGACAGAAGGTTAAAAGCTTCTGGTTAAAAGTTTGGGTGCTGCTTTGTACTTTGTCAGTCAAGCTACTAGCCTAAAATTTCTATTGATTGCTCACAACAAAAATTATAAATTATGAATAGCTAAGGCCTGTTTACTGTTTTTATTACTAGAGAAACAGGCACATCGAGTCATAGACAGACACCCCCCCCCCCCATATTCGGCATTATATCAGGCAGAACAAAAGCATTTTCCTTGTATCGGAGAATTTACAATCTCACTACAAAGCAGCGGAAACAGCAGATCTTGCGGCTTCCCCCAATTCAGCGGCCGCGTGCACCAGCCCAGGAAAGGGAGGAGGCATCGCCCACCCAGGGACCACCCGACGGCTCTGCGTCCCTGGGAATGGGGGCTCACCAGTGAAACCCGGCCGCTGACAGGGACACGGGACCCCTCTGCGCCTGGAACCCCCCTGCCAGCCTGGGGCTGACGGAAACCGTGCAGGCAGGGGGTGGGGGCAAAGTGGTGGCTCTCAGAGGCGAAACCTGATGTGTCTGCAATAGATACGGACGGGCTGATGGACGGATACAGGGAAATAAGGAAATAATGTTGCTGAGTAATCAGTAATCATAGGTCAGTCACATCGCTACCTAACTGCTGTCCCATTGTCTGCAGACAACATGTCAAAGGCATGATTTAATGAAGGTTTTGAAAGATGTTGCCTCCGGGCATCAGGAACAGTGTAAGGCTCCTGTCTGAAAATCTCAAAAGCAAATGAAGGAGGTGGGTAGCTGTGACCATCATCAATACTGAAAGACAGATTATAAATACCGAGAGGTTAGACGAGGCAGCCAAAGACAAGTAAATCGTGCTTGATGGAGAGCCAGAGGAATGCTGCAAAGAGACAGGTCAAGGTAACGGGCTAGGGAAATTATCCTTGCAGCATTGTTCTGGGTGGGCACTAGCAGAGCAGGACGGTGCTTGCTCAGGCCAGAGGAAGAATGTGACAGTACTAAGACACGATCTTGGTGGTCTCTGTGTTTCCTTTTAAATTTGTTTTCCTGCTCTGTTTGCCAGTGTTGTGATCCAGAAAACATTTTGCCATTTCCTACCTGTGGCTATAGAGGTTTCCCAGATTGATTGACCCTGCTTGGGGAGTGCATCACAGGAGGAAGGATTACATGCCGTATGCAGCTTCCACACTGCAAATGTCTCCTGGCTCGGCCAGGAGCCACAAAACATGATGAGAAACTGCCAGGGGGGCAGGTAGTCTCGGGGGTAGGAGGGGTGCACAGAGCAGCTTCACATCCCACTTCCCATTTATGGGACGGGGCTCCTGAGAGGGGACGCAGCTGTCCAGGTGGTGGGCAGAGCCAGAGCCGGGTGGCTGTTGGGGCGATGGAGGTGGTCTCCCCTCAGGGAGGTACAGCCTGCTCGTGGCACCAAGCCTTCGGGAGGGGAGACGGGGATACACAGGCTTGGCAGAGACTGCTGGGGTGACTGGCAAAGGGTGGGCATCTCAGGGTGACACCCGAGCTTGTGGAGGATGGTGGTCCCTCAGCAGTGGAGGCTGGAAGCGTATTGCTGCCAGCAACAGAGGGAAGGTGTTTTCTTCACCTACTGATGTGCACGTATGGGGCAGGCGCTGGCAAAAGGCAAGAAGGAGCAAGAACTCACTTGAACAAAGCCCCGAGCAACCTCATCTAAGGTTGAAGCTCGCCCTGTTCTGAGCAAGAGTTTGGACTACATGACCTCCAGAGGTCCCCTCCAACCTAAACTATTCTCTGAGTCCACTCTAGATTCAAATTTAATTTTCAGAGTGGTTTTTTAGCACCTGCTGCCTCTGAACCCTGCCGTTCTTGATAACATCAGCAGTGCCAAGGCATTTCTAAACAGTCCCAAGCCACAGGGATTTTCTCCTGAAGACAAAACAGCCTCACTCACCTGCTGCTGGGACAATGGGGTAATGGCATTACAGGGACCTTCTGTGCCTCTTTATCTCTCTCCTCTGGGCATTCCTTCCTTGACGAGGAATTTCCTCAGAGCACTGCCTGAAAGGCTTTTTGGGTGAGATGCATTTATCTGTGCAGCAGATAAAACACTGCAGCAGAGGTCACATTCTTCCATCTTTGCCACTGTCACTGAAGCTTGTCTGTAAGCTGGTGTCCACACTGGCAGTCTACTGTCCTTGCACCTGCACACCACGTTATTTATTCTCCTGTTACACTGCATGAATACCAAACTAATAACATGAAACTAAACTACAGCCTGGCTGTAGCTTTCCCCTCCTTAGCAGGAAAGCAGACCACTTGGCATTATAGGGGAATGATGAAACGGAGTACTTTTTGAGCTTCTTCCTTCCCTGAAAAGTCATATAGCATACTTCTTTTTTTCTTCTTTATAAAGCCAAATTTTTTTTTTTTTCCCACTGAAGAAAAATTTTCAGCCACTGTCTCTTTTAAGCTTGAACACCAAAACATTGCCTCCCAGAAACACCAATATTTTGGTATGGACAGATCAGAGGCTGTCCAGCAACCAGAGCTCTTACAGGGCTGAGACAGCATCATTTGGGCAGTGACCAGGCCATGCTCTGCATCTCTTCAGCCAAACTCCCAACAAGATGGACCTTTGCAGTCTCTTGCCCTGTCCCATGCCTCTGTGAAGGACTGCCCGTGGGCAGGTGATAACAGCTGGACTACTGAAGCTTAACATATTTGCCCAACACCTCCCGGGAAAAGCAGGGTAAGCGAGGAACTGGTGAGGAGTGAAACTATACTACAGGCTGGGTCTGCCTCTCCTGAAACGGCTCTGGGATGTCCAACAGTGGTCTCTGGGTCCTGCAGTAATGTGCAGCTATGCACTGGATGACAAACTTGCAGTTCAAATCTATTGCCTTTACTGAAATAATCATCAAATTCAAGACTGAAAGTCAATTTCTGCTACTAACATTATTTTCTAAATTGCACAGATGTGTGTCTTTATCCATGAATAGGTCTTTTCTGATCCAGATCACCTCTGTGATGTGAACATAGTAGATTTAGAGGTTCTGTTCATTTTGTTTATATCAGTGTGATTTTTCTGGGGTTTGTTAGCTCCTGGGAAGTAAAGAAAGGGTTTTCTCCCAGCTAAATTTGCAAAATTTATTCCTTTCTTGTTGTTTCTTCCTATGGCCTTATCAATGCTGCTTGCAAGCAAACTATTTTTACACGGCTATTTTTGTCATTTGCTTCCTTTTACACTCGTCAGTGTTTTGTTAGGCTGATACATATTGGCTCCTTAGGCATATGCATTTATTTCTAACAGCGTCCTGGGATTTCCTATCACAACTGGCCAAAAGAGAGAGGAAAAAAGCTGAAGATAGCTGGTAAATACAGCTGAGGTGAAGTCAGAGCACTATATTCTCTATCCAGATCTAAGGTATGTTCTCGAGAGCTTACCATTTCGAGAACACTTATATGATATGTTTCCACTTAGCTTTTATGCCAAAAATATCCCAGTGTGGCTCCGCCGCTGATAAAAGCAGCAGGAGCGTTCGTGTAAACGGGGCTCCAGGCAGCTGCCAGTGCTCCCAGTCGCCGTCTTGCACAAACCTGTGAACAGCCGGCCTGGATCAGATACGGGGAGCCCCTGGCACGCAGGCTGGGCAGGCGGCCCCGTTCCCCATCGCAGATGCTGGGGACCAGCCCTCCCACCCCCACCTTGCCGCTGACTCCCCAGCCGCCCCACTGCTCCTCAGGTGCAGCCGGAGTGGGCAGCAGCAGCAAAGCTCGTGGTCACTTGCAGGGACCAACAGAGTCAAGGCTGCAAGGAGTGGATGGGGAAAATCATGAAAAGGGCAAAAGACGGCAGGAAAATAGTTCATCAACACAGGCTGAGACATGTAGTTCATCTCTTCTTTACAAATGCATCAGCACCGGTTACATCAATTATAAACGCTTTTGGAAAAGGAGCAATTTTTAAAAGTAAGTAAATTAAGCCCTGTCCACAGACTCTGCATTTTAAATCTCATTATGAAAGTTATCCAGACTTCAGGGAAGTTTAAAGCAGTCATATGCTAGCTGCAATGCTAACAGATTGTCCTGCCATTCAGAAGGTCTGTGCTTGGACATCTCAGTAGGAGTTCCCTCAAAGATGTTTCACTGGAAATAGGTCTAGATAACATGCCAGTAGCACTTTAATTATTATCTTTTTGGCTTCTTTGGTTTCATCCTAAAAAGCGTGCATGCATGCTTCCGTCAATAGCTTGACTATTCCTGCCTCAGTGACAACACTTGGTGACTTCCTAAGTCACCTAAGATGATCCTAAGAGGATCATCTGAAGCGTATGTGACTCCACTTCACTGGAAAGGCTGTCAAGAGAAACAGACTTCGTGCCTGAAAAACACTTCGATATAGCAAGAGGCAGCTGCAGTGTTCAGGGCAAAGGTCTGGACAATAACTGCTCTAGCACACAGGCAGAAGACAGAGAAACACAGGCCGACACATGCCAGAGTCAGACCTGTCATTCATTGCAATTCCTTCTGTACAGGCGGGGTACAGAGCATCGTGAAAGGCTAAAAGGGAACTGATCGGCATCTGGGCGAGAGCGGAGATGTTGGATATCTCTCTTAAAGTCCCTATGCTATATTTACTCCAGGAAAGAAAAAAAAAGCAAATAAATAAATAAATGCAAAAGGAAAGGAGATGGAAGCTGGCCCATACTAGGGATTAAACAGGGCTGGGGCACTGGCCCATGGCTGCCTGCGCAACAAGTTTGCAGAGACGTCATGGTTTGGAGGGGGGAGAAGTTCGGCATGTACACACAAGCCATGCCACGCTGCTCGACCTTAAAACCAGAAAGCAGTCCCCAGCACATTTTATTTCACTGTATAAATGTAGACAAAGAGTTCCAGCAGAAAAAATAGAAATCTGCATTCAGAAAATGACCAGTGGATGGGCATTGAGGAGGGTCTCACTCAGCTGCAGTGTTTGCAGCAGCTGTGCTCTGAGACTGCTGGGCACGGAGCAGGTGGTGCCAGGCGTGAGCAAAAGGACTAAGGAGCAAGTTTAGATGGGAGGGAGGAGGCCGTGTTCTAGCTGCTCGCAAAGAAAGCATTTTGTGGTGAATGGGCACTGAAAAGAGAAACGATATGGCACAGACCTTGAATTATGTCACATTTCCCTTCTTGAGAAACTCCCTGGCAAATCCCTGATCTCCCCTCCCGCCGCATGCACCGTTCCTGGCTGCTCCATGTGCCACTGAGCCCCACAGCTGGCCCTCCCCTTGCCAAAACCCAGGAGACCTCTGTGTCTGTGCCCAGGGTCCATGGCTGAAGGGGAACCCAAGATGGCCCTGCAGCAGCCGGGCTGGCCTCAGCACTTAGCGGCACCTGGAAAGGAGCAGCTGAAGGCAGGGAGAAAGGCAGATTCGGTGGGGAATGGAGGTGGTGCCAGCTCTTCCTCCACCAGAGACGTGGGCATCGAAGGGTGACAGTCAGGAAAGGCTGGGAAAGGGCTCCTCGCTCCCCTGTTGTGGGTGCTGGCTGATGGGTGATCCAGGAGCATTAGGTGGCTATGGGGAAGTTCTTCTACAGAGACTCGGTTATACACTACTGAAAGCTTAGACCTGTGGCTCTTCTCTCTGGAGCTGCCAAGCTCCTCAAGTGCTGTGTCTCTGGTCTCAAAGGCTGCCTGGGGGCCAGAGTGTATTAGGTATTGCTCCTGTAGCGAGGACCAGAGCACTCTGCCCCTTGGTGTGCAGCTCCCCGGCAGCTCCGGCTTGGCAAAGCTCAGGGTTAACCACCACTTTCGGTGGGTTTCGTTTCCACCTCCCTGAAGCAGGTGACCACACAACTGATTTTCACTCCCTTCTTACTTTTGCTGCTCTCCTGTAAAACAAATGCCCCAATACTAACTTCCCGGAGATGAGGAACAAATAATGAAATATTAAGAAAACGGTTGGGCAGGTAAGTGGCTTTAGGACAACGTTCTCCTGCTGTGACATACACACATATGTAAGGAAAAAGGCTGATCTGAAAATGAGTGAGACTAAGCAGAAAGGGGGAGACACATCTGCATGATCCACGACAGCAGTTTTGTTCTGCTGAATGCCAACGACTCTGGTAGGTTCTCATATTAGCTAAGGGGAGCTGCTGCAGGGGCTTTTTCAGTCATTGACTTCACATGTCTTGATTTTTTTAGGGAAAAAACTGACCAGTGTGTGGAGATCAGGCAATTTGTAGAATGGATTTTTGAGGGAATGCTTTTTTTCTGAATGAACCGGTGTTTTGGTGGGTGAGGACTGGTTTAAATGTTCTAAAGGAAATTGTGTATGGTTCTATAGTAGATACTCTGAACTCTTCAGATCATACCTGATTTTAACCATGAACTCCATAGAGGATGGATAGATTTACATGGTTAGAAAAAAAGATTTTATACTTATGGTGAAGAACAGTGAATGGATCCATTTGCTACCCATTTGGCACATTATGGTTGGTTTATTTTAATGTATGTGCTATTTCCCTGCTGATACTTTTGGAAAAGTACTGGATAAGAGCACGCCTATGTACACGTTGGTCCTGCTTTTGTGGCATGGGAAAAGAAGCTTTGTGTGTTTTGAGCTAGGAGAGAAACTACCGTGTTCTTTGCTTTGCTTGCTTATGCCACGTAATCTTGCGTGAATTAATAGAAGGGAACCTGTCCTGCGTGACAAAGAAAAAAAGCGGGTTTTTTTCTCCAAAGTTGCCTAAGG
Source organism: Gymnogyps californianus (assembly GCF_018139145.2). Taxonomy (NCBI): domain Eukaryota; kingdom Metazoa; phylum Chordata; class Aves; order Accipitriformes; family Cathartidae; genus Gymnogyps; species Gymnogyps californianus. The sequence goes on from NC_059473.1 coordinate 56,522,384, forward strand.
CATAGGACCCTACTTTTCTGCATCAGCTGAATCTGGACGTCCTTCTCAGACAGGCCCAGCATGGCTGAGGTCTGCAAGCCCACGGCGCTGAAGGCTTGGGGCCCCGGAGCCGAGCCCTCGGGTCAGGAGCCGGCAGAAGCCCCCCGGGGAGTGCGGGGCAGCGCGGCCGGGCGGGGGGGCGGCGCAGCCCCTGGGCCGGAGCCCCCCGAGGGTGCTGGCGGGCGGCGCCTCGTCCCGGCCCCGGTCCCGGTGAGGGCGGGGAGGGGGCCGAAACGCTGAGTCAGCACCGCGGTGCCGCCGCGGAGGGCCGGGGACCGGGCGGCGCCCCCACCCCGGCGGTGCCCGGGAGAGGAGCGGCCCCCGGCCGGCGGGGGGGCGGCGGCGGGCAGGGCGCTGCCCCCCTCGGCCGCTCCTTATCAGCCCGATTTGATGCTGCAAGGCGTGTCCGGGGCTCTGCTCATGTGATGGAGCAAGAGGCAGGCGGGCGGGGGGACCAGGGGAGGAGGTGATTTTCCTCGCTGGCTCTCGCTCGCTCTCTCCTTTTTTTTTCCCCCTCTCCTTTTTTTTTCTCCCCTCCTCTCGCTCCCTAAAGGAGTTTGCGGAGAGCCGGGCTCCTTCATTCCCGGCTGCGCCGCCGCCGCCCTCCGCCAGCCCCCGCCCGCGGCTCCGCACGGCCGCGGGGCAGCGCCATGGGCGCCGGCAGCTCCGCCGAGCCGCCCGCCCCGCAGGACGGGGACGGGGCCGCCGCCACCGGGCCCCCCGCACCCCCCCAGAGCCGCTGCCGGCAGAAGAAGCGGCGGAGCCCGCCAAGGTAAGGCAGGGGCGGCGGGGAGCCGGGGTGGTGGGTGGACGGGGGACGCGGGGCGGCGGCTCCCGCCGCACCCCCGGCCCGGGGAAACTTTCCCGCCGCGGCGGTGGCGGGCACCTGCCGCGGCCGGGGGGCACCCTCCGGGCCGGGCGCGGAGCCGGGGCGCGGCGGCCGCTGCGGGGCTGGGACTGCGCCACGGCCAGCGCCGCAGTCATAAAACTCCCGCCGGCGGCGGCGGCGCGGCAGCAGTGGGGCGGGGGGCGAGGGCGGCCCCGGGGCCGCCGCCGCTTTTGTGTGCGGCCGTGGCGGGGGAGAAGGGCCGCACCCACCCGCGGCGGGGTCTGCGCCAAGAAATCTCCTGACTGCGGTCCTGCAGCCGGCTCGCAGCGGTACCCAGGGCTCCCGCGGCTCTCCGCAGCCTCCCCGCCCCCCCCCGCCGCCCCATCCTCTCCCCTCCCGAGGATGCAGGTGGGAGGCGCGGCCAGCCCGCCGGTTTTGCAGTTTCTTCAGCTGGGCGCCAGCCCCGGTGTGTCCCGTCCCCCCCCCCGCCCCAATCCCGCACCCCCCCCCCCATCCCCAGGCTCACCTGAGCCGCAGCCCCCCCCGCCCCGCCGCTGCGGGCGGGCGGGGAAGGGGGCGGCGGTGGCCGCGGCGTGGGCTGTAGCCGTGGCTTTCGTGCTCCCTGGTGTCATACCGCATGGGGGGGGAAAGGGGAGCGAGTCGCTAACTCCCAGCCAGAAGGGAGTAAAGGAGCTCTAGGTATGTGTTATTTTTAATAAGGATGTTGAAGAATTGAAAGAAATTCTTTTAAAACGTCTGGTGTTTAAAAATAGATTATGAATGAACCCATTTATCCCTCTGGAATAGGCGCGTTTAGGGGGTTCTGGGGCTGAAAGGGAGGTTCTGTGCATCTACGTGTTTACATAGCGTTGCTTTGGGGGTTAGGTGTTAGTTTGTTAGGAGAGAAATAACACCACGTTATACCGAGATCCCCTTCTTTAGGCTCTTCAGAGTTTGGGTCCTCAGAGCAGGGATACTCAGAAGTTTCTGTAGCTGGTGCGTGGGTGTGTTAGAGCTTGAGAACTGGTTATGACTTTGTTTCTTTGACCTTGTGGTTCAGATTTAACTTTCAAGTTGAATTTCCCATAGTTCCTGGCTGCCACTAGAGCTCCTTGTGCGTGTTTTGACAGATTTGAAAACCACATTGAGAATGAACTTTAAATTAACTGAGATTTATTTTATTTTCTTTTTAACCAAATAAGCATTAGGGATTGGTGTTAGTTAACAAAATATTTAGCAGTTGTGTTGGGCAATTTTAGAATTCAGATGCTGAAATTTAGACATGAGTGAATTTATAGAGGGCAAGCATTTGGCTACTGTGATTGTTTAAAAATGAAGATAATGTGACTTTGAAGAAGGGACATAACATTCATAGCCGTGTTTATCCAGTTACGGGAACTAAGACCCAAAAAAAGAGAATACCATTGATGCTGTTCTCAAATACAGATGATTATTATTATTAATAATACTGTGTTTTACGTCTTCTACGCTTTAGAAAATTGTTTTCTAATAGATTTTTACCTTGTTATTTAAGTAGAACTGTTTAAACGTGGGGAAGTTCTTTTATCATTTCACTGCTGTAAGAAGTTGTATTACTACTGTTCTTCTAAAACAGCTAATTTTGCCTTCCATTACATTAAATAAAAAGAAAAATAAGTTTTAATGAAGTTTGGTCATACTTTTTTTGTATCTCATTTAGTCTGTTCTTACTACAGTAAGGTAATTCCGTGCAGATTTGTGACACAATTTTTCATCGTTACTCCTTTCAGCCCTTTGAATTTGATAATTACCAGATCCTGCAACGCCCCTGGAGAAATCTGTCAAAGAGCTAATTTGTTTGCAGAAGATACAACGGGGACATTTTGAAGGATGGTCTTCTTTCTTGTGCTTTCCGAATTAAAACGCTTATCACAACCCCCTCTTTTAGAAGAAAAACTTTGAAAACTGACTTTAATGGAATCCAACTTGAGTGAGCCTTGGCAAGTCAATCACACATCAATTGTCTAGGCAACTAGTCTAATATAGGTTATAAAATCTCACAGCAGTTGTGCTTTTTTGGTCACTTGAAATTCCTTGAAATGTTTAATCAAGTTCCTTTCATGACATAGTTGTATTTTGTACAAGATGAAAAACCTCTTTGCCCTTTCTTCTAGAAAGGGCCAAATTTACAGTCTTTAAGCTGTTTTGTTGTTCATATGTGACTCTCTGGCCAGATACCAGCTTTTGAGGTGTCCTAGTTACTGGAAGGGGGAGTGTATGTTTCAGTGTTTCTCACTTCTACGGCCCAGCAGATGTGAGAGACCCTCTAAAGCACTTGGTCTACAGCGCAAGAGATATTTAGGAGCCTTTGGGTGTTGGCTCGCAAGCGCTGCAGGTTAAATGTGGGCTCAACGGGTTAGGACCTCAGCTGTTCACCCCATCCTTTCACAAGTTGCTGGTGAATTACACATAAAGCAGCTCCAGAGTTTGCAGCTGAGCATGTTACTGGGACTTGAAACTGGTGGGCTTTTTTACTGTAGCAGACAAGGCTTAAACTCTGGCAGTGCAGGAGCTGCTCCTTATCTTGCATAGCCACCCCGTTGCGGGAAGCCCCCTCTGCAGGGGAGCATGACAGATCCTGGAGGTGCTAATCCATTTGCATGCCTGAACTGAATTCATCGGATTTGTGAATCAACACCCAAAGTCCTGTCGAAATCAAGGGACAGGGTGTGGTCCCACAGAAGGCTGATCTATCTGATGGAGTTACCTCCTTGCTGTTTGAGCAGCAATACTCTTTTCCCCCTCCTTTTCTTCCTCCCCTATTCCTCTTCCCTGTCTTGCTCCAGATGATGCAATCCCGCCTCACACCGTGTCTGGTCCTCACCTTGCCTTTCCGTAAGCAGGTTAAACTCACCCTTCAGGAAACAGTGGATTTCTTTTTTTTTTTTTTTTTTTCTGGGCCAGTTCCCTGATGTATTAGCGAGTTTATTTGACTCCTGCAATGCCCAGGTGAGACCCAGAGTCAGGACAAGTCAAGCATCTGCAGCAAAGCAGGAGGGGAAATGAAAAAACTTTCCCTGTTGGTGGCAGTGAGCTGGCAGACCCTGTCTGCATGTGAAACTTCCCTGTGAGACTGCCCTGCGCAGCACAGAGGCCTGAAGCTTGGCCTGAGAAGTATTTAACAGATTTCAATAATAATAGTCCTAGAAGTAGGAACAAGATCTTTTCAGTCTCAGAGGAGACCAGACAAACCTCAGGTGTCTCAGACTGACAAAAGCGTTGAGGTGCCTGATGGGGTGGGTCCTGTGCTCCTGCCTCTTCCCCGGGACACCTGCAGCTTCCCCTTTGCTGCTTCTGGCGCTGGGCAAGCTCATTCAAGGAGCTAACCCCCTAGAAAGCTGTTCAGCTTCTTTGGCAAGGTCATTCTCTGCTGATTTAGAAAGATGCGTTGGCTTCTGGGACTCGGACAGCAGAAGCAGCAGGTGCAGGGGAGCAGGCAGGACCTCATGACCGGGACTGGGCAGGGAGCTGGGTGACACTTCTGTTGGTGGCAGCGCATGGCTAGATTGATTCGAGCATCTCCATCTTGTGAGCTCCCTCTCTGTTCGTAGCAGTGGCAAGCCTCTCACCCGACTTCTCATTTGGATGCTGAGCATCAGGGAGAGCTGGAAAAAGATGCCAGTGTGCTGCCCTCTGCAGCGGTGCCCTCTGAGGTCCCACGGGGCGGAAAGCAACTACGAGCCATGTGGGTGACGCAAAGGAGAGCTGCATCATCCTACCAACATCTCAGCTGAAACAATTGCCATCACCTCACTGCTTTTTTTTTTTTATTTAGAAGCTCAAGGTACCAGTTTTAATACAGGTTTCTTTCTGCGGCCCTGCTGAGGGAGCAGAGCTGTGTTGGAACAGCTACCTGAAACAGCGTAGGGAAACTTTCAAAGAGACAATCCAGAAAAATACTGGTATGATAATAAGCTATTCTTGCAGCAAAATCTAGGTTTGGCAGAGATAATATTTTATGGGAATGGATGGCTTTAAAATGTCATGTGGTGAATTCCTGGCTTGCTCGCATGCAAGGGCCCCCACTCAAGAGCAGTGAGTCGTTCAAACGGTGTTCTCGGGATGGTTCCCATTTCTGAGTAGTAACTTGATTATGCTACCTGCGTTGTAATGAGAGCAAGTGTCTGCTAGACAGTAAATATTTGGAACTGTCTCTTCTAAAGAGGTTACCAGCTGAGATGTCAGAGTGTCTTATTGTCTGAGCGCCTGACAAATAACAGCTGGGACAGACTTACATCTGCTGTTTAAACAACTGCGTTCTTGTGAGGGAGCTGAGTCAGCCTGAAAATACTGCATTAGCGACGGTAAAACTAAGCTTAATCAAGTACCAGAGGAAAGTCCCTAGACTGCGTCTCTAAGAGCCCCAGTTTGAGGCATTCGGTCTGAATGACAAGGCTGCAGGGTTCTCCTGGTTCAACAGGGTCTGATTCCCTTTAAGGACTTCTCTTCCAACTGGGAAGGAAGAGACTGATGTAGTTTGGTGGTAAGGTTTGGAGGCCCGCCCATGCCTGTGGGGTGGCTGGGGAGAAAGCATAAAAATGCTTAATTGAAAAAATGCACAATGGAAATTGGTGTCATGGATCCACCAAAAGCGTGAAATAACCCCCTAATCATACAGGAGATAAGAGGGAGGTGGTAGAGGGAGTGTCCGGGCACTTTGAAAGCCAAGGCAATTAGCTTGTGTTTGATGTGATAGAGGCTAAAGAGATGCAAAGAGGAGTGTCGGGTCTTTGAAAATCCTTCTGGTTGGAAATGCAAGCCGTGGTTGTAGTTACTGAAAGGAGAGTAACTTGCTTTGTGCTCAGTCGTCGTTCTAACTGATCCTTAGCGTCTAGATGAGTTGTACCTATGTGAATGCTTGGGTAAGGTGGTGTCTGAGGACTGCTGCGCAGAAAGAGCTGAAAAATGTGAGACCTGGGAAGGAGCTCAAGTTGGATCAGGCTTAAGGTGTGGACCAGAACAACAGGTTGGGAGTAATGCTTCCTTCACAGGTTGCAAGAAGAGATCACAGAGATGATTTGGGAGCAAAAACTGTCGGTTTTGTTTTAGCCATGTGGATTTCGAGGGTAGTCATCCATAACGAGCTGTCACAACAAAGTCAGGCTGAGAGTTAGGACGGAAGAGGATAGATCTGAGGGAATGAAAGGTAAGGAGAAGGCTCTTGGCTTTGTCTGCAGGAGATGTTACCCAGAAATAAGGTACTGAAATTAAGTATGCTGTTATGTGCCTTATAGAGTAAGGGCCTTATGTTTTCTCCACCCGGAGTTTGCAATGCCCCACAAACCTCTAATGCCTTAGCTAATGCAAACCAAGACAAACTGCTGTGAACAAAGAGTTGGAATGACCTAAATTCAGGTTTTTTTTCCCAAATGTTGGTGTTTGAAGATCTTTTTAATGAAGTAGCATGTGTTAAAAGCAGACTCCCTGAGTAGACCAACAGTGCTGCAAGCTTTCCCAAAGTCTCAAAATCAAACTTCAGGAAAAATATTAGAGACCATTATGTTAGTTTGCTCAGTTGTTCAGACAGCTGGATCTGGCTATTTTAGTAATCTAATGTAGAATCAGTGTAGCAGGATTAACAGAATGAGGCAAAATTAACCCTGGTGCATTTGGGCCTGGTGTGAGGAATCCCTGGAATGATTTGGGTCTGGTACAAGGAATGTTGGGAATGGTGGTGATTGCTGGTGGGGGAAGAAGCTGGGTGCTGCTAGCCCCTCCGGAACAGTGAGGGATTGAAGCGTGCGCTAACGTACAGTGAGAGATCAGGGACCTGCTGTGCATCCATATCTCATGTAATTAATTGTGTTAGTTTTCTTTATACATTTTTAATTTTGTATGCATTTAATGGAGTCCAACAGTTGGACCTAACGCTATATGCGAAATGCAGCAGAAGCTGCTGTTGGTCAGAGTGACGTGGACAACAAGCCCTGTGCATTTTAGTCTCATTAGCTGTGTGTCCGCCCTTTACTTCCACCTTTGTGGTGGATATGAGGGAAATCCTTAAAAAATACATGCGTGATGTATAGTAGTGGCATGACAGAAGCTGAAGTGTTGCTTCACTGATGGTCCTTTGTTTTGGGAGTGAAGGATCAGTGAACTGGATAACCAGTTCTCTTCGGTTTCTCCTGTACTTATGAGACAACACATTCATAAATTAATTAATAATCAAAGGAGAGCGATGAAAGTGTGCTACAGAAACCTGATAAATGTTGATAAACCTGCCAACTTTAATGTCTCATTACCTGTAGATAAATACACAGAGCTGAATAACGAGATTCCTAATACCGTTAATTTTGTCTTTAAGGTTTTCACCCATCTCTCTAAACTTTGACTTTATACTTGTCTAAGCTTTATGACTATTCTCAATGGAATTAAGAACACAGCTCACTAAATTAGACGTAATTGGACTAAACTACGGTTTGAAGCAGTTAATGTGAGTGAAAATAGAAATTAGTTTCTTATGAGGACTAATGCAGTGGGACAGACTGCACTGACCCTCATAAAGAGCCTGAGCAACTTTTCTCAGAACAGAAAACTTTTTTCTTTTTAAAACTAATGACGCTGTTGTGTGTCCCTTCACATTACAACCCCCCCCCCAAGATGCATATTTTCTTCTCCTTTGCATGCATTTTAATTTGTGAAAAATACTATTGTTTTATTAGTTTTGATTATTTAAAGCAGAACACTTGATTTGAAAATCTAAATTTGCCTTCCTATGGCCAAGAATCACATCAAACTCTTTCCCAAGAGACTGGAGTAAAAAGGTCCCTATTCCCTAGCAGGGTAGGGTTATACTGCAGGTCTGGTCAAATTTGAAAATACTGATGTTTTTAATGTATTTATATTTTTACTCAGTTGTGACTGATGGGTCCTGTTTTCAAAACTGAATTTATGTACAGAGTGAACAGGGATTATAATTATACTAGCTGGTAGTAAAAACTGCTTATGGTCTTACATTTAGTAATGTTTTTACCTTCCAGTATGAAGAACAGAATTAAATGTATCACAGCATTTTACAGATCCAAAGGGTTATCTGCTAGATCCAGTGACTTCTGAATTTTGGTCACAAGTCTTTGGGATGATATATAGTCACTGTTTCCCTGAATGCATCACGACTGTAGAATAAATTCAGAGCTGGGGAATATTAAATGTTACCATAGTTAATATTTTGTCATAACACTCAGGGCCTAATTTAAAAAAGGGACAAGTTGTGCTGCATTGGAGTACCCAATCCCTTTGTACCCTGGTTTCTTGTAGAGTCCACAGGTCCATATTAGACACTCAGGCAAATGGAAGACTTTATGTGTCTATACATGTATGTCTATACACATGACTCTAGCTTTAAAATGGTTTGCTGACTGGGAGAGGTTTGGAAAGAAAGGCAAGGAAATCTTTGAATAAAGTGAGGAGTGCTAAGATATTCAGTGCTGTTGCCTTTCTTGTGACTTCAAAGAATTGTTGGTGCTAATTCTGAGGGTGTCATCTTCAAATATCCGTCCATGGATTTATCTTCAGATAGCCAAGTGCCCTTAGAGCCAGTAAAGTTAAGGTTGTTCTTGTGTTTGCAGGACTAGCAGTTGTCTTACAAGAATGAATGAGTAAAATTTACTATTAAAAAAAAAAAAATAATTGTCCTTTAATAAATTTGTATTGAAGAATCTCAAAGCCCTTTAAGAATTCGGTTGTTATTTTCTGTGTCTGTTTGTTGCTAGTCTTCAGTCAGTTACTACCGTTCAGTTAATGCTGTGTGCAACTGCAGAAGAGCTTCCCAGAGTTCACATGCCTTTGTTCGGTGGTGTGGCATTTTTATTCCTCCTGAGTTCCTGTGTTTTAGATTTATGAGAAGGATGATGCGAGAAGCGGGAATGTAATCTGAGTGTTGAGCTATTCCGTATTTCTTCTATTTAATATCTGGTCTCAGCATGCGAAAACTCTGAAGCCAAATTATTCCATCTGTGGTATTGGCAGTAGAGCAGAATGGGGTCCTTTTTCATGAGGTGGATTATGTGGCTGTGAAAGGCAGCTTTGAGGAGCGCAGCAATGCCAGGTGGAAACAATTTGGCTTAATTAAGGGCTTCTGAACTGAAAATGGGGAACCCAAAGGCACACTTCGTTGCCTGTGGAAGCAGGGGTACGGCACTTCTCTCAGATCCCGCCTAGCGCGTGAAAAGGGGGTTGAATGATAAGAGGAAAGCCGTTTGCCCGGCACTTTGTATGTTGATTTGAAATTCCGTTGCAGCGGGCTAATTGCTAATAAAAATAAATAAATGGATCTCCCCATTCAGAAGCTTGTTTTAGTGGGTTTTGGAAGAGAATCGTCAGGAATGTGGCATCTTTCTGATCCCAGTTTGGCGCTTCAAGCGTTTGAATGTTACATTACACTGAAAGATGGGATGTAGCTGTGGTTCCTTCGCTTAATTAACAGGGCTTCAATGGCAGTATATTGGGAGTACAACTGAGTAATAAGACAATGATATGTAATTAAGGTTTGCTGTTCTACCAGAGGAACTTGAAACCTACGCTTCAGGAATAGAGATTTAAGACGTGGTTAATTAGTTGAAATGGCTTCTGTTGGAAGGTAATACAATTGGTTGGAAAGCTAGTTAATTAAACAAATAATTAAAGGGTAAGGAAGTATCTTTTAATGATGACAACACATTTCATACTTTTTAAATAAAAATATGCTTCTGAAAGTATCTTCCTTGTTATATGGCAAGCCAATACAAAATCTGAAAATAATTAAAATGTATCAAATGTGGAAGCTGAAAAAGAGATTTTTTTTTTTACACATTAGCAAATCTAGAAAAAATATTTCAATATTATAGTGCAGAGTCCCAAAGAATTACTAAGCTTTTTCTCCCTGTAAGAATAATCTCTGCCTAATAACTGAGGCCCAAAAATTCTAGTTTTAATCCCAGTTTCACTAAATTCCCTCATGGGATTTATTATATATATATATATATTATATATATATATTCCGCTTTCTGTCCTGAATAATTCAGTTTCTTTGTAGTTGTATTGTTTATGATGAGAAGATAAGCACATCAGCAGAGGGGTGATAGCACAAGGCTGTAATGTAGACAGAATTCATGCATATATCAGAGCAATTGTGCCAGACATTTTGAAGAATGAAAAATATCTTCCCATCAGCTAGATTCACGTTATCCTGGAGTTTTCCTTCATGCTAGAAACCAATTTTTACACAAGGTTATAGGCCATTGTCTGTAAGACTTGCTTCTTCCACATATTTCATGCAGGAGAAGGGTAAAATAAATAGTCCCAGATTATGTCTTGTTTTTTTCTCACAGAAGTACTTTAATGTATTAAAGTTAATAATTTTGAAAAGGAGGAATACTGCACAGAAGTATTTATTTCCCAAAATGCTTACATGTATGTATCATAGAGTCATAGAATGGTTTGGGTTGGAAAGGACCTTCAGATCATCTAGTTCTAACCCCCTGCCGTGGGCAGGGACACATTCCACTAGACCAGGTTGCTCATGCAAAATGAGAATGAAGGAAGAATATTCTGTAGGGAAAAAACCGTGGCCTAGTCCTGATGTTCCTTTTTTTTTTCCTTCAACCGATACTTGACCATGCAGGTTTTAGATGCAAGTTTACCAGTACCTGATGTTGATGAAGACAATTTGGAGCATGATGCCCCACCACAGGAGCCACAGCAGCCAGGAGCTGTTACAGCACCTCAGGAGCTGGATGGGCAGCAGCCAGAGGTGGCTTCACCCCTCCAAGAACCACTCGGAGAGCAAGCAGAGGCCACTGGAGCAAATGGTAAGTAAAAACCTGTGTTCAATGGACAGATTATAGAGGCCTGGATGCTAAATGAAGTGTGAAGTTGAAATGGGGCTCAACTAGCCGTCTCCTAGTGAACAGGTAGTCACTCAAGTGATCTCTTGGTTGCTCAAGTGCTTCTTCTAGGGCATTGTTTTGTTGGGACAGGTTTTCTCTGTAGTGGAGTTCAGATAACAAATGGGTTGTGGATTGAAGCTGTCAGTGTCGGTGGTGGGGGACGCTACCCATTCCCCCTTAGGGGTGGTTCTCTGCTCTCAGTGCACCCTGCGGTGCCTCTGCTTGTCTGCTGCCAATCTCTCCACCATTCGCCTGAAGGAACAGCTCAGATTCCACTTCTTACATTAGGAGTTTCTGCTGCATAGGCCTGTCTCTTCTTTCACGGGGCAGAAATCCTTTTATGTTCATTCATTAGTGATATTAATGGTAATAAACTACTTTGAACTCACAGGAAGGGACGGGCTGCTGATCCGTTGGCTCTACCTTGATTAAAGTTCCCTTTCCTATTGCTTTTAATCAGATTTACATTTTGACCAGAAAACCTTTCTCATCGTAGGCACCCCTGTCTGCTCTGTCCTGGCAATCTCTTTCTTGCCTTGCCGCACAGTCAGAAATGTGCTGCTCTTTCTCCTGTGCAAACTGGCAGCCCACCTCTCCTGCCCTCATCAGCCTCTTGTTGCTGCCCCCTTCCCTCTGCGCCCGCTCGCAGCTGCTCAGTGAGAGATCTGCTTCGGCAATCCCGCTGGACGCTAACCTTTTTGGCAGGGGTGGCAAGAGGGAGGGATAGTTTTCAGTCAGAGCAGGCAACTAATGCTGGTGTGAGAGAGCAGCAGAGGGATGGGGAAAGGGTAGGGTGGAGCACATTCTTCAGTGTCAGCCTGTAGAGCAGCTTAAGGCATTTGTGTATCCCTTAGTGTACTTCGGGGTTTGAATTCTAGTAAAGGCAATTCTTTGCCACGTCTTCAGATTAATTGCAATAACACTATTATCCCAATAGAAGGTTGCCATATTTTATGCTGAGCTTTTGTGCTTTTAAAATCATATAGGTAGAGGCTTTTGGCACTGTAAAAATGGGATGCAACGTGTTTTATCTTTCACTCATGATAAACACTGCTTCTCTTCAAAATTTTACTCTTAAGTAGATAGGGATGGAGAGAGGATACTCATTAAACAGAGTCATGAAGGAAGATAAAATACCCGATGATCTGAAGTAGCGTCAGTAGATTTCATGTTGATATTCAGCTTCTGGATCAAGGAACAGAGAAGGCCTTTAAAAGGGCATGAATTTCAAGTTAATAGTCAGAGATTGTAATTCTTGTTGAATAATTCTGGGTTGTAGCTTCAGTTGTACAGAAATTGTGTTCCTAGGATGTATAATGAAGAAGAGCTGAGAAGCTCCCTTTGAATGCAGATAGTTACGTGTGACCAAATGTACGATGTGTTGTGGACACAGATAGCATTAGGAATTTGTATGTGGGTAGACTGCCTGAAAAGTCTTTGCTTTCTTTGATAATCATCTCTCATGTGGTTGTGTGATGATGTTGTTCTAATCAGGATTTATTTTACTCTTGTCCATGGAACCAAGCCTACATGGTAGCATAATTTATGTGAAAGGGAAAACAGTTCTACGGGTTTGCTCTCAAAGTAAAAAAGCCCTTTATAGAGGTGATGCAGCATGTATTTTCCGGTAACAATAGCTGAAAATGACATCATCCATAGAGACCAATAAAACCTGTCTGGTCAAGCATTGAAAAGATAGTTCTTCAAGTAAAGACTACATTCAGATATTCATGACTGTTTACATCCACCCCTCTGGACCTTACAGAGTCTGGTCCACATGTCTTTTGGCAGATGAATAAACGTGGGGAAGAGGTATCTCTTAAATGCTTCGTGCAGAGAAGTCTCTCCACATAGAGAAATATGTCATTTTAGCTCTACACTTCTTCGCGTTCCCCACTCATTCTTTATTTCATCTTGTTTGCAAAGTCTATAAAATCAGAAATAAAGCATTGTGACACTGAGCACTGAGGCAACACAGGTAATTGCCTGCAGTAAAGGAATGTTTATGATTGAAGGGGTTTTGGGTTGGTTGGTTTGTTCTTCTTGTCATTATTTGAATCTCACCATCAGAAGACCATTTGAGAGATGACCCAAACTCATCGAAGTTGCCAGTATCAGATTAAATTAACTAACTGGGAAGTCTGGTAAATTAACTAGGAAGTTGGTGCTGGCAGTCAGAGCCACAGACGAAGGCTGTGAATGGCTGGCACAAGTATCTGTGTATCATCAGAACTTTGGAGGTATCCAACATAATCTGTAGAAATATTGTTACTATAATAGGAGGTCACCTATATAGGATACTGATCCTTTACATTTTATTTTATCATATTGCATCCCTTTTTACTAGCAGTAAGAGCTGCCGGAGCATTACATTACTATACTACAAGTATTCAGACTAGTACCTTTCTGAAACCCTTGACAGCGGAATTTGAAACAATTTATAATGTAATTAGGTTGTAGAGAATTACAATTAAAAAAAACCCCAAACAAACAAAAACAACAAAAACCCCCAACCCCTAAGTGACTGTTAATAGGCACAGGAGTAAATGT